>NC_064847.1:10508523-13299021 GCF_024166365.1 Elephas maximus indicus
AAGAAAGTCCTGGAAATCTACATCGAAAAAATCAGCCCTTGAAAATCCTATGGAGCACAGTTCTCCTATGACACACAGGGAAGTGCCTTGGAAGTCAGTCCTTGCAATCTGCTCCCAAAAAATCACCCATGAGAACCCTTTGGAGTACAGTTCTCCTCTGACACATATGGAGGTGCCTTGGAAGGAAGTCCTGACAATCTGCTTCCAAAAATTCACCGATTGAAAACTCTTTGCAGCACAGTTCTCCTCTGACACACATGGAGGTGCCTTGGAAGAAAGGCCTGGCAATCTGCTTCCAAGAAATCACCCTTTGAAAAACCTATGGACTACGGTTCTCCTGTGACACACATGGAGGTGACTTTGAAGTAAGTCGTGGCAGTGTGCTTCCAGAAATTCACCCATTGAAAACACTATGAAGCATAGTTCTCCTCTGACACACATGGAGGTGCCATGGAAGAAAGTCGTGGCAATCCGCTTCCAAGAATTCCCCCATTGAAAAGATTATGGAGCACAGTTCTCTGACACACATGGAGGCGCCATGGAAGAAAGTCCTGGCAATCTCTTCCCCAAAAATCACGCATTGAAAACCCTATGGAGCAAGTTCTCCTCTGACAAACATGCAGGTGTCTTGGGAGAAACCCCTGGCAATCTTCTTCCCAAAAATTCACCCACTGAGAACCCTACGGAGCACAGTTCTCCTCTGACACACATGGAGGTGCCTTGGAGGAAAGTGCTTGCAATCTGCTTCTGAAAAATGACCCATTGAAAATCCTATGGAGCACAGTTTTCCTCTGACACACATGGAGGTGTCTTGGAAGAAAAACCTGGCAATCTGCTTCCACAAAAAATCCACTGAAAACCCTATGGAGCACAGTACTCGTCTGACACACATGGAGGTGCCTTGGAAGAAAGTCCTGGCAATCGGCTTCCAGAAAAATCATCCATTGAAAACCCTGTGGAGCACGGCTCGCCTCTAGCACACATGGAGGTGTCTTGGATGCAAGTGCTAGCAATTTGTTTCGAAAAAATCACCAATTTTAAATACTATGGACCACAGTTCTCCTCTGACACACATAGAGGTGCCTTGGAAGAATGTCCTGGCCATCTGATTCCACGAATTCAAACCCTGAAAACCCTATGGAGCACAGTTCTGTGACAAACAGGGAGGCGCCATGGAAGAAAGTCCTGGCACTGTGCTCCCAAAAAATCATCCATTGAGAAGCCTATGGAGGACAGTTCTCTAACACACATGGAGGTGCCTTGGAAGAAAGTCCTGGCAATCTGCTTCCCCAAAAATCATACATTGAAAACCCTATGGAGCACAGTTCTCCTCTGACACATATCGAGGTGTAAGGAAGAAAGTTCTGGCAATCTGCCCCCATAATTCACCCACTGAAAACACTATGGAGCACAGTTCTCCTCTGAAAGACATGGAGGTGTCTTGGAAGAAAGTCCTGGCAATTTGCTTCCAAAAAATCACGCATTTTAAACCCTATGGAGCACAGTTCCTCTGACACACATGGAGGTGACTTGGAAGAAAGTCTTGGCAATCCGCTTCCAAGAATTCACCCATTGAAAAGATTATGGAGCACAGTTCTCTGACACACACGGAGGCGCCATGCAAGAAAGTCCTGGCAATCTGCTCCCCAAACATCATCCATTGAGAACCGTAGGGAGCACGGTTATCCTGTGACACACATGCAGGTGTCTTGGAAGAACATCCTGGCAATCTGCCCTGAGAAAATCACCCATTGAAAACTCTATGGAGGAAGTTCTCCTCTAACAAACATGGAGGTGTCTTGGAAGAAAGTCCTGGCAATCTGCTCCCCGGAAATCATCAATCGAAAACCCTATGGAGCACAGTTCTCCTCTGACACACATGGAGGTGCCTTGGAACAAAGTCCTGGCAATATGCTTTCAAAAGACTATCCATGGAAATCCCTATGGAGCAGAGTTCTCCTCTGACACACATGAAGGTGCCTTGGAAGAAATCCCTGGCAATCTGCTTCCGAAAACTCACACATTGAAAACCTTATACAGCACAGTTCTCCTGTGACACACACGGAAGTGTCTTGGAAGTAAGTCATGGTAATCTGCTTCCAAAAATTCACCCATTGAAAACCCTGTGGAGCAGAGTTCTCCTCTGACACACATGGAGGTGCCTTGGAAGCAATCCCTGGCAACCTGGTTCCCAAAACTCACACATTGAAAACCTTTTACAGCACAGTTCTCCTGTGACACACACGGAAGTGTCTTGGAAGTAAGTCGTGGTAATCTGCTTCCAAAAATTCACCCATTGAAAACCCTGTGGAGCACAGTTCTCCTCTGACACACAGGGAGGTGCCTTGGAAGAAAGTCCTGGCAGTCTGCTCCCAAAAAATCACCCATTGAAAACCCTACGGAGCTCAGTTCTCCTCTGACACAAATGGAGGTTCCATGGAAGAAAGTCCTGGCAATCTGCTTCCATAAAATCACCCACCGAAAACCCTTTGGAGCCCCGGTTTCCTCTAACACACGTAGAGGTGCCTTGGAAGAACGTTCTGGCATCTGCTTCCAAAAAATCACTCATTGGAAACCCTTAGGAGCAATGTTCTCCTCTGACACACAATGAGGTGCCTTAGAGGAAAGTTCTGCAATCTTCTTCTGAAAAATCACCCACTGAGAATCCTGTGGGGCACAGTTCTCCTCTGACACACATGTGAGATGACTTGGAAGAAAGTCCTGGCAATCTCCTTCCGAAAAATCACTCATAGAAAACCCTTTGGAGCACACTTCTCAGATGCATATGGAGGTGCCATCGACGAAAATCCTGGCAATCTGCTCAGAAAAATCATCCATTGAGAACCCTGTGGAGCACAGTTCCCCTTTCGCACACATTGATGTGCCTTGGAAGAAAGTTCTGGCAATCTGCTTCCGAAAAATCACACACTGAAAGCCCTATGGAGCACAATTCTCCTCTGACACACACACAGGTGCCATGGAAGAAAGTCCTGACAATCTGCTTGCAAAAAAACTACCATTGAAAACCCTGTGGAGCACAGTTCTCCTATGACACACAGGGAAGTGCCTTGGAAGAAAGTCCTTGCAATCTGCTCCCCAAAAATCACCCACGAAAACCCTTTGGAGTGTCGTTCTCCTCTGACACATATGCAGGTGCCTTGGAAGAAAGTCCTGGCAATCTGCTTCCAATAAATTAGCCACCGAAAACCCTATGGAGCATATTTCTCCTCTGACACAAACAGAGGTGCGATGGAAGAAAGTCCTGACAATCTGCTTCCAAAACAAGACATTGAAAACCCTGTGGAGCACAGCTCTCCTCTAACAGGCATGGAGGTGCCTTGGAAGAAAGTCCTGGAAATCTACATCGAAAAAATCAGCCCTTGAAAATCCTATGGAGCAGAGTTCTCCTCTGACACACATGAAGGTGTCTTGGAAGAAAAACCTGACAATCTGCTTCCACAAAAAATCCACTGAAAACCCTATGGAGCACAGTACTCGTCTGACACACATGGAGGTGCCTTGGAAGAAAGTCCTGGCAATTGGCTTCCAGAAAAATCATCCATTGAAAACCCTGTGGAGCACGGCTCGCCTCTAGCACACATGGAGGTGTCTTGGATGCAAGTGCTAACAATTTGTTTCGAAAAAATCACCAATTTTAAATACTATGGACCACAGTTCTCCTCTGACACACATAGAGGTGCCTTGGAAGAATGTCCTGGCCATCTGATTCCACTAATTCAAACCCTGAAAACTCTATGGACCACAGCTCTGTGACAAACAGGGAGGCGCCATGGAAGAAAGTCCTGGCACTGTGCTCCCAAAAAATCATCCATTGAGAAGCCTATGGAGGACAGTTTTCTAACACACATGGAGGTGCCTTGGAAGAAAGTCCTGGCAATCTGCCTCCAAAAAATCAGCCATCGAAAACCCTATGGAGCACAGTTCTCTGACACACAGGTCCCTTGCAAAAAAGTCCTGGCAATCTGCCTTCAAAAAATCACTCATTGAAAACCCTGTGCAGCACAGTTCTCCTCCGACACACATGGAGGTGTCTTGGAATAAAGTTCTGGCAATCTGCTCCCACCAAAATCACCCGTTGAAAACCCTATGAAGTATATTTCTCCTCCGACATATATGTATGTGCCAAGGAAGAAAGTCCTGGCAATCTTCTTTCAAAAAATCACCCATTGAAAATCCTGTGCAGCACAGTTCTCCTGTGAAACACATGGAAGAGCCATTGAAGAAAGTCCTGGCAATCTGCTCGAAAACAACCACCCATTAAAAACCCAATGGAGCAGTTTTCCTCTGACACACATGGAGGTAACCTGGAAGAAAGTCCTGGCAATCTGCTTCCCCAAAAATCATACATTGAAAACCCTATGGAGCACAGTTCTCCTCTGAAAGACATGGAGGTGTCTCGGAAGAAAGTCCTGGCAATTTGCTTCGAAAAAGTCACGCATTTTAAACCCTATGGAGCACAGTTCCTCTGACACACATGGATGTGACTTCTAAGAAAGTCTTGGCAATCCGCTTCCAAGAATTCACCCATTGAAAAGACTATGGAGCACAGTTCTCTGACACACACGGAGGCGCCATGCAAGAAAGTCCTGGCAATCTGCTCCCCAAACATCATCCATTGAGAACCGTAGGGAGCACGGTTATCCTGTGACACACATGCAGGTGTCTTGGAAGAACATCCTGGCAATCTGCCCTGAGAAAATCACCCATTGAAAACTCTATGGAGGAAGTTCTCCTCTAACAAACATGGAGGTGTCTTGGAAGAAAGTCCTGGCAATCTGACCCCCGGAAATCATCAATTGAAAACCCTATGGAGCACAGTTCTCCTCTGACACACATGGAGGTGGCTTGGAACAAAGTCCTGGCAATATGCTTTCAAAAGACTATCCATGGAAATCCCTATGGAGCAGAGTTCTCCTCTGACACACATGGAGGTGCCTTGGAAGAAATCCCTGGCAACCTGCTTCCAAAGACTCACACATTGAAAACCTTATACAGCACAGTTCTCCTGTGACACACACGGAAGTGTCTTGGAAGGAAGTCGTGGTAATCTGCTTCCAAAAATTCACCCATTGAAAACCCTGTGGAGCACAGTTCTCCACTGACACACATGGAGGTGCCTTGGAAGAAAGTCCTGGCAGTCTGCTCCCAAAAAATCACCCATTGAAAACCCTACGGAGCTCAGTTCTCCTCTGACACAAATGGAGCTTCCATGGAAGAAAGTCCTGGCAATCTGCTTCCATGAAATCACCCACCGAAAACCCTTTGGAGCCCCGGTTTCCTCTAACACACGTAGAGGTGCCTTGGAAGAACGTTCTGGCATCTGCTTCCAAAAAATCACTCATTGGAAACCCTTAGGAGCACAGTTCTCCTCTGACACACATGGAGGTGCCTTAGAGGAAAGTTCTGCAATCTTCTTCTGAAAAATCACCCACTGAGAATCCTGTGGGGCACAGTTCTCCTCTGACACACATGTGAGATGACTTGGAAGAAAGTCCTGGCAATCTCCTTCCGAAAAATCACTCATAGAAAACCCTTTGGAGCACACTTCTCAGATACATATGGAGGTGCCATCGACGAAAATCCTGGCAATCTGCTCAGAAAAATCATCCATTGAGAACCCTGTGGAGCACAGTTCCCCTTTCGCACACATTGATGTGCCTTGGAAGAAAGTTCTGGCAATCTGCTTCCGAAAAATCACACACTGAAAGCCCTATGGAGCACACTTCTCCTCTGACACACACACAGGTGCCATGGAAGAAAGTCCTGACAATCTGCTTGCAAAAAAACTACCTTTGAAAACCCTGTGGAGCACAGTTCTCCTATGACACACAGGGAAGTGCCTTGGAAGAAAGTCCTTGCAATCTGCTCCCCAAAAATCACCCACGAAAACCCTTTGGAGTGTCGTTCTCCTCTGACACATATGCAGGTGCCTTGGAAGAAAGTCCTGGCAATCTGCTTCCAATAAATTAGCCACCGAAAACCCTATGGAGCATATTTCTCCTCTGACACAAACAGAGGTGCGATGGAAGAAAGTCCTGACAATCTGCTTCCAAAACAAGACATTGAAAACCCTGTGGAGCACAGCTCTCCTCTAACAGGCATGGAGGTGCCTTGGAAGAAAGTCCTGGAAATCTACATCGAAAAAATCAGCCCTTGAAAATCCTATGGAGCAGAGTTCTCCTCTGTCACACATGAAGGTGTCTTGGAAGAAAAACCTGGCAATCTGCTTCCACAAAAAATCCACTGAAAACCCTATGGAGCACAGTACTCGTCTGACACACATGGAGGTGCCTTGGAAGAAAGTCCTGGCAATTGGCTTCCAGAAAAACCATCCATTGAAAACCCTGTGGAGCACGGCTCGCCTCTAGCACACATGGAGGTGTCTTGGATGCAAGTGCTAGCAATTTGTTTCGAAAAAATCACCAATTTTAAATACTATGGACCACAGTTCTCCTCTGACACACACAGAGGTGCCTTGGAAGAATGTCCTGGCCATCTGATTCCACTAATTCAAACCCTGAAAACTCTATGGACCAGAGTTCTGTGACAAACAGGGAGGCGCCATGGAAGAAAGTCCTGGCACTGTGCTCCCAAAAAATCATCCATTGAGAAGCCTATGGAGGACAGTTTTCTAACACACATGGAGGTGCCTTGGAAGAAAGTCCTGGCAATCTGCCTCCAAAAAATCAGCCATCGAAAACCCTATGGAGCACAGTTCTCTGACACACAGGTCCCTTGCAAGAAAGTCCTGGCAATCTGCTCCCCGGAAATCATCAACTGAAAACCCTATGGAGCACAGTTCTCCTCTGACACACATGGAGGTGTCTCGGAAGAAAGTCCTGGCAATATGCTTTCAAAAGACTATCCATGGAAATCCCTATGGAGCAGAGTTCTCCTCTGCCACACATGGACGTGCCTTGGAAGAAATCCCTGGCAACCTGCTTCCAAAAACTCACACATTGAAAACCTTATACAGCACAGTTCTCCTGTGACACACACGGAAGTGTCTTGGAAGTAAGTCGTGGTAATCTGCTTCCAAAAATTCACCCATTGAAAACCCTGTGGAGCACAGTTCTCCTCTGACACACATGGAGGTGCCTTGGAAGAAAGTCCTGGCAGTCTGCTCCCAAAAAATCACCCATTGAAAACCCTACGGAGATCAGTTCTCCTCTGACACAAATGGAGCTTCCATGGAAGAAAGTCCTGGCAATCTGCTTCCATAAAATCACCCACCGAAAACCCTTTGGAGCCCCGGTTTCCTCTAACACACGTAGAGGTGCCTTGGAAGAACGTTCTGGCATCTGCTTCCAAAAAATCACTCATTGGAAACCCTTAGGAGCACAGTTCTCCTCTGACACACATGGAGGTGCCTTAGAGGAAAGTTCTGCAATCTTCTTCTGAAAAATCACCCACTGAGAATCCTGTGGGGCACAGTTCTCCTCTGACACACATGTGAGATGACTTGGAAGAAAGTCCTGGCAATCTCCTTCCGAAAAATCACTCATACAAAACCCTTTGGAGCACAGTTCTCAGATACATTGGAGGTGCCATCGACGAAAACCCTGGCAATCTGCTCAGAATAATCATCCATTGAGAACCCTGTGGAGCACAGTTCCCCTTTCGCACACATTGATGTGCCTTGGAAGAAAGTTCTGGCAATCTGCTTCCGAAAAATCACACACTGAAAGCCCTATGGAGCACACTTCTCCTCTGACACACACACAGGTGCCATGGAAGAAAGTCCTGACAATCTGCTTGCAAAAAAACTACCATTGAAAACCCTGTGGAGCACAGTTCTCCTATGACACACAGGGAAGTGCCTTGGAAGAAAGTCCTTGCAATCTGCTCCCCAAAAATCACCCACGAAAACCCTTTGGAGTGTCGTTCTCCTCTGACACATATGCAGGTGCCTTGGAAGAAAGTCCTGGCAATCTGCTTCCAATAAATTAGCCACCGAAAACCCTATGGAGCATATTTCTCCTCTGACACAAACAGAGGTGCGATGGAAGAAAGTCCTGACAATCTGCTTCCAAAACAAGACATTGAAAACCCTGTGGAGCACAGCTCTCCTCTAACAGGCATGGAGGTGCCTTGGAAGAAAGTCCTGGAAATCTACATCGAAAAAATCAGCCCTTGAAAATCCTATGGAGCAGAGTTCTCCTCTGACACACATGAAGGTGTCTTGGAAGAAAAACCTGGCAATCTGCTTCCACAAAAAATCCACTGAAAACCCTATGGAGCACAGTACTCGTCTGACACACATGGAGGTGCCTTGGAAGAAAGTCCTGGCAATTGGCTTCCAGAAAAATCATCCATTGAAAACCCTGTGGAGCACGGCTCGCCTCTAGCACACATGGAGGTGTCTTGGATGCAAGTGCTAGCAATTTGTTTCGAAAAAATCACCAATTTTAAATACTATGGACCACAGTTCTCCTCTGACACACATAGAGGTGCCTTGGAAGAATGTCCTGGCCATCTGATTCCACTAATTCAAACCCTGAAAACTCTATGGACCACAGTTCTGTGACAAACAGGGAGGCGCCATGGAAGAAAGTCCTGGCACTGTGCTCCCAAAAAATCATCCATTGAGAAGCCTATGGAGGACAGTTTTCTAACACACATGGAGGTGCCTTGGAAGAAAGTCCTGGCAATCTGCCTCCAAAAAATCAGCCATCGAAAACCCTATGGAGCACAGTTCTCTGACACACAGGTCCCTTGCAAAAAAGTCCTGGCAATCTGCCTTCAAAAAATCACTCATTGAAAACCCTGTGCAGCACAGTTCTCCTCCGACACACATGGAGGTGTCTTGGAATAAAGTTCTGGCAATCTGCTCCCACCAAAATCACCCATTGAAAACCCTATGGAGTATATTTCTCCTCCGACATATATGTATGTGCCAAGGAAGAAAGTCCTGGCAAACTTCTTCCAAAAAATCACCCATTGAAAATCCTGTGCAGCACAGTTCTCCTGTGAAACACATGGAAGAGCCATTGAAGAAAGTCCTGGCAATCTGCTCGAAAACAACCACCCATTAAAAACCCAATGGAGCAGTTTTCCTCTGACACACATGGAGGTAACCTGGAAGAAAGTCCTGGCAATCTGCTTCCCCAAAAATCATACATTGAAAACCCTATGGAGCACAATTCTCCTCTGAAAGACATGGAGGTGTCTCGGAAGAAAGTCCTGGCAATTTGCTTCCAAAAAGTCACGCATTTTAAACCCTATGGAGCACAGTTCCTCTGACACACATGGAGGTGACTTCTAAGAAAGTCTTGGCAATCCGCTTCCAAGAATTCACCCATTGAAAAGACTATGGAGCACAGTTCTCTGACACACACGGAGGCGCCATGCAAGAAAGTCCTGGCAATCTGCTCCCCAAACATCATCCATTGAGAACCGTAGGGAGCACGGTTATCCTGTGACACACATGCAGGTGTCTTGGAAGAACATCCTGGCAATCTGCCCTGAGAAAATCACCCATTGAAAACTCTATGGAGGAAGTTCTCCTCTAACAAACATGGAGGTGTCTTGGAAGAAAGTCCTGGCAATCTGACCCCCGGAAATCATCAATTGAAAACCCTATGGAGCACAGTTCTCCTCTGACACACATGGAGGTGGCTTGGAACAAAGTCCTGGCAATATGCTTTCAAAAGACTATCCATGGAAATCCCTATGGAGCAGAGTTCTCCTCTGACACACATGGAGGTGCCTTGGAAGAAATCCCTGGCAACCTGCTTCCAAAAACTCACACATTGAAAACCTTATACAGCACAGTTCTCCTGTGACACACACGGAAGTGTCTTGGAAGTAAGTCGTGGTAATCTGCTTCCAAAAATTCACCCATTGAAAACCCTGTGGAGCAGAGTTCTCCTCTGACACACATGGAGGTGCCTTGGAAGAAAGTCCTGGCAGTCTGCTCCCAAAAAATCACCCATTGAAACCCTACGGAGATCAGTTCTCCTCTGACACAAATGGAGCTTCCATGGAAGAAAGTCCTGGCAATCTGCTTCCATGAAATCACCCACCGAAAACCCTTTGGAGCCCCGGTTTCCTCTAACACACGTAGAGGTGCCTTGGAAGAACGTTCTGGCATCTGCTTCCAAAAAATCACTCATTGGAAACCCTTAGGAGCACAGTTCTCCTCTGACACACATGGAGGTGCCTTAGAGGAAAGTTCTGCAATCTTCTTCTGAAAAATCACCCACTGAGAATCCTGTGGGGCACAGTTCTCCTCTGACACACATGTGAGATGACTTGGAAGAAAGTCCTGGCAATCTCCTTCCGAAAAATCACTCATACAAAACCCTTTGGAGCACACTTCTCAGATACATATGGAGGTGCCATCGACGAAAATCCTGGCAATCTGCTCAGAAAAATCATCCATTGAGAACCCTGTGGAGCACAGTTCCCCTTTCGCACACATTGATGTACCTTGGAAGAAAGTTCTGGCAATCTGCTTCCGAAAAATCACACACTGAAAGCCCTATGGAGCACACTTCTCCTCTGACACACACACAGGTGCCATGGAAGAAAGTCCTGACAATCTGCTTGCAAAAAAACTACCATTGAAAACCCTGTGGAGCACAGTTCTCCTATGACACACAGGGAAGTGCCTTGGAAGAAAGTCCTTGCAATCTGCTCCCCAAAAATCACCCACGAAAACCCTTTGGAGTGTCGTTCTCCTCTGACACATATGCAGGTGCCTTGGAAGAAAGTCCTGGCAATCTGCTTCCAATAAATTAGCCACCGAAAACCCTATGGAGCATATTTCTCCTCTGACACAAACAGAGGTGCGATGGAAGAAAGTCCTGACAATCTGCTTCCAAAACAAGACATTGAAAACCCTGTGGAGCACAGCTCTCCTCTAACAGGCATGGAGGTGCCTTGGAAGAAAGTCCTGGAAATCTACATCGAAAAAATCAGCCCTTGAAAATCCTATGGAGCAGAGTTCTCCTCTGACACACATGAAGGTGTCTTGGAAGAAAAACCTGGCAATCTGCTTCCACAAAAAATCCACTGAAAACCCTATGGAGCACAGTACTCGTCTGACACACATGGAGGTGCCTTGGAAGAAAGTCCTGGCAATTGGCTTCCAGAAAAATCATCCATTGAAAACCCTGTGGAGCACGGCTCGCCTCTAGCACACATGGAGGTGTCTTGGATGCAAGTGCTAGCAATTTGTTTCGAAAAAATCACCAATTTTAAATACTATGGACCACAGTTCTCCTCTGACACACATAGAGGTGCCTTGGAAGAATGTCCTGGCCATCTGATTCCACTAATTCAAACCCTGAAAACTCTATGGACCACAGCTCTGTGACAAACAGGGAGGCGCCATGGAAGAAAGTCCTGGCACTGTGCTCCCAAAAAATCATCCATTGAGAAGCCTATGGAGGACAGTTTTCTAACACACATGGAGGTGCCTTGGAAGAAAGTCCTGGCAATCTGCCTCCAAAAAATCAGCCATCGAAAACCCTATGGAGCACAGTTCTCTGACACACAGGTCCCTTGCAAGAAAGTCCTGGCAATCTGCTCCCCGGAAATCATCAATTGAAAACCCTATGGAGCACAGTTCTCCTCTGACACACATGGAGGTGGCTTGGAACAAAGTCCTGGCAATATGCTTTCAAAAGACTATCCATGGAAATCCCTATGGAGAAGAGTTCTCCTCTGCCACACATGGACGTGCCTTGGAAGAAATCCCTGGCAACCTGCTTCCAAAAACTCACACATTGAAAACCTTATACAGCACAGTTCTCCTGTGACACACACGGAAGTGTCTTGGAAGTAAGTCGTGGTAATCTGCTTCCAAAAATTCACCCATTGAAAACCCTGTGGAGCACAGTTCTCCACTGACACACATGGAGGTGCCTTGGAAGAAAGTCCTGGCAGTCTGCTCCCAAAAAATCACCCATTGAAAACCCTACGGAGCTCAGTTCTCCTCTGACACAAATGGAACTTCCATGGAAGAAAGTCCTGGCAATCTGCTTCCATGAAATCACCCACCGAAAACCCTTTGGAGCCCCGGTTTCCTCTAACACACGTAGAGGTGCCTTGGAAGAACGTTCTGGCATCTGCTTCCAAAAAATCACTCATTGGAAACCCTTAGGAGCACAGTTCTCCTCTGACACACATGGAGGTGCCTTAGAGGAAAGTTCTGCAATCTTCTTCTGAAAAATCACCCACTGAGAATCCTGTGGGGCACAGTTCTCCTCTGACACACATGTGAGATGACTTGGAAGAAAGTCCTGGCAATCTCCTTCCGAAAAATCACTCATACAAAACCCTTTGGAGCACAGTTCTCAGATACATGTGGAGGTGCCATCGACGAAAACCCTGGCAATCTGCTCAGAATAATCATCCATTGAGAACCCTGTGGAGCACAGTTCCCCTTTCACACACATTGATGTGCCTTGGAAGAAAGTTCTGGCAATCTGCTTCCGAAAAATCACGCACTGAAAGCCCTATGGAGCACACTTCTCCTCTGACACACACAAAAGTGCCATGGAAGAAAGTCCTGACAATCTGCTTGCAAAAAAACTACCATTGAAAACCCTGTGGAGCACAGTTCTCCTATGACACACAGGGAAGTGCCTTGGAAGAAAGTCCTTGCAATCTGCTCCCCAAAAATCACCCACGAAAACCCTTTGGAGTGTCGTTCTCCTCTGACACATATGCAGGTGCCTTGGAAGAAAGTCCTGGCAATCTGCTTCCAATCAATTAGCCACTGAAAACCCCATGGAGCACATTTCTCCTCTGACACCCACAGAGGTGCGATGGAAGAAAGTCCTGACAATCTGCTTCCAAAAAAACACATTGAAAACCCTGTGGAGCACAGCTCTCCTCTAACACACATGGAGGTGCCTTGGAAGAAAGTCCTGGAAATCTACATCAAAAAAATCAGCCCTTGAAAATCCTATGGAGCACAGTTCTATGACACACGGGGAAGTGCCTTGGAAGTCAGTCCTTGCAATCTGCTCGCGAAAAATCACCCACGAAAACCCTTTGGAGTATAGTTCTCCTCTGACACACATGGCGGTGCCTTGGAAGAAAGTCCTGACAATCTGCTCCCAAAAAATCACCCATTGAAAACCCTATGGAGAACAGTTCTCTGACACGCACGGAGGTGCCGTGGAAGAAAGACGTGGCAATCTGTGTCCAAAAAAAATCATCCATCGAAACCCCTATGGAGCACATTTCTCCTCTGACACACACAGAGGTTCCATGGAAGAAAGTCCTGACAATCTGCTTGCAAAACAAAACCCATTGAAAACCCTATGGAGCACAGTTCTCCTATGACACACAGGGAAGTGCCTTGGAAGAAAGTCCTTGCAATCTGCTCCTAAAGAATCACCCACGAAAACCCTTTGGAGTGTAGTTCTTCTCTGACACATATGGAGGTGCCTTGGAAGGAAGTCCTGGCAATCTGCTCCCAAAAAAATCATCCTTCGAAACCCCTATGGAGCACAGTTCTCCTCTGACACACACGGACGTGCCTTGGAAGAAAGTCCTGGCAATCTGCTTCCGAAAAATCACAAATTGAAAACCCTATGGAGCACAGTTCTCCTCTGACACACACGGAGGTGCCTTGGAAGAAAGTCCTGGCTTCTGCTTCTGAAAAATCACCCATTGAAAACCCTATGGATCACAGTTCTCCTCTGACACAGAGGTGCCTTGGAAGAAAGTCCTGTCAATCTCCTTCCAAAAATTCATACTTTGAAAATCCTATGGAGTACAGTGCTCCCCTGATAGTTGTGGAGGTCTCTTGGAAGAAGGTTCTGGCAATGTGCTACCAAAAAATCACCCATGAAAACCTTTTGGAGTACAGTTCTCCTCTGAGACGCATGGAATTGCCTTGGAAGACAGTTCTGCGAATTTGTTTCCGAAAAATCATCCGTTGAAAACCCTATGGAGCACAGATCTCTGAAACACATGGAGGTGCCATGGAGAAAAGTCCTGGCGACCTGCTTCAAAAATATCATCCATTGAGGACACTTCTTAGCACAATTCTCCTCTGACACACAGGCAGGTGCCTTGGAAGGACACCCTGGCAATCTGATCGGAAAAAATCAGGCATTGAAAACCTTGTGGAGCACAGTTCTCTTCAAACACACATGGAGGTGCCTTGGAAGAAAGTCCTGGCAATCTGCTTCCCCAAAAACCCATTGAAAACCCTATGGAGCACAGTTCTCTTCTGACACACATAGAGGTGACTTGGAAGAAAGTCCTGGCAATCTCCTTCCAAAAATTCATACTTTGAAAATCCTATGGAGTACAGTGCTCCCCTGATAGTTGTGGAGGTTCTTGGAAGAAGGTTCTGGCAATGTGCTACCAAAAAATCACCCATGAAAACCTTTTGGAGTACAGTTCTCCTCTGAGACGCATGGAATTGCCTTGGAAGACAGTTCTGCGAATTTGTTTCCGAAAAATCATCCGTTGAAAACCCTATGGAGCACAGATCTCTGAAACACATGGAGGTGCCATGGAGAAAAGTCCTGGCGACCTGCTTCAAAAATATCATCCATTGAGGACACTTCTTAGCACAATTCTCCTCTGACACACAGGAAGGTGCCTTGGAAGGACACTCTGGCAATCTGATCCGAAAAAATCAGGCATTGAAAACCTTGTGGAGCACAGTTCTCTTCAAACACACATGGAGGTGCCTTGGAAGAAAGTCCTGGCAATCTGCTTCCCCAAAAATCCCATTGAAAACCCTATGGAGCACAGTTCTCTTCTGACACACATAGAGGTGACTTGGAAGAAAGTCCTGGCAATCTCCTTCCAAAAAAAAAAGCATTGAAACCCTATGGAGCACACTTCTCCTCTGACACACATGGAGACGCCATGGAAGAAAGTCCTGGCAACTGCTTCGAAAAATTCATCAATCCAAAACCCTATGCAGCACAGTTCTCCTCTGATACTCATGGAGGTGCCTTGGAAGAAAGTCCTGGCAATCTGTTTCTGATAAATCACCCATTGAAAACCCCATGGAGCACCGTTCTTTTCTGATACACAAGGATGTGCCATGAAAGAAAGTCCTGGCAATCTGTTTCGGATCAATCACCTATTGAAAACCGTATGGCGCACAGTTCTCCTGTGACACACACGGAGGCGCCATGAGTCTGAGCCACCTGGATGGGAATCAACAACAGCAACATGCTTCATAAGCAGAGAATGGAACAGAAATGTACAAAGGAGAGGATCCCCTGTGTGGTGCCAATGGTTCGGCTGTTGGTTACGTATCCAAAAGATTGGAGATTTGCGTCACTGGGCACCCCTGAGAAGAAAAGCCTGGCAATCTAATTATAAAAAAACAACGGTTGAAAACCCTGTTTAGCACAGTTTCCCTCAGACACACATGGAGGTGCCTTGGAAGAAAGTCCTGGCAATGTGCTCCTAACAAATCATCCACTGGAAGCCCTAAGGAGCACAGTTCTCCTCTCACACATGGACGTGCCTTGGAAGAAATTCCTGGCAATCTGCTCCCCCCAAAAATCACACACTGAAAACCCTACGGAGCACAGTTCTCCTGTAACACACATGGAGGTACTTGGAAGAAAGGCTTGGCAATTTGCTCCCAGAAAATCATCTATTGAAAACCCTAAGGAGCACAGTCCTCCTCTGACACACAATGAGGTGCCTTGGAAGGATGTCCTGGTAATCTGTTTCCGAAAAACCAGCCACTGAAACCCTGTGGAGCACAGTTCTCCTCTGACACACAATGAGGTGCCTTAGAGGAAAGTTCTGCAATCTTCTTCTGAAAAATCACCCATTGAGAACCCTGTGGAGCACAGTCCTCCTCTGACACACATGTGAGATGACTTGGAAGAAAGTCCTGGCAATCTCCTTCCGAAAAATCACTCATAGAAAACCCTTTGGAGCACTGTTCTCAGATACAGATGGAGGTGCCATCGACGAAAATCCTGGCAATCTGCTCAGAAAAATCATCCATTGAGAACCCTGTGGCGCACAGTTCTCCTTTCGCACACATTGAGGTGCCTTGGAAGAAGGTTCTGGCAATCTGCTTCCGAAAAATCACACAGTGAAAGCCCTGTGGAGCACGGTTCTCCTCTGACACACACAGAGGTGCCATGGAAGAAAGTCCTGACAATCTGCTTGCAAAAAAACCCACTGAAAACCCTGTGGAGCACAGTTCTCCTATGACACACAGGGAAGTGCCTTGGAGGAAAGTCCTTGCAATCTGCTCCCCAAAAATCACCCACGAAAACCCTGTGGAGTGTCATTCTCCTCTGACACATATGCAGGTGCCTTGGAAGAAAGTCCTGGCAATCTGCTTCCAATCAATTAGCCACTGAAAACCCCATGGAGCACATTTCTCCTCTGACACCCACAGAGGTGCGATGCAAGAAAGTCCTGACAATCTGCTTCCAAAAAAACACATTGAAAACCCTGTGGAGCACAGCTCTCCTCTAACACACATGGAGGTGCCTTGGAAGAAAGTCCTGGAAATCTACATCAAAAAAATCAGCCCTTGAAAATCCTATGGAGCACAGTTCTATGACACACGGGGAAGTGCCTTGGAAGTCAGTCCTTGCAATCTGCTCGCGAAAAATCACCCACGAAAACCCTTTGGAGTATAGTTCTCCTCTGACACACATGGAGGTGCCTTGGAAGAAAGTCCTGACAATCTGCTCCCAAAAAATCACCCATTGAAAACCCTATGGAGAACAGTTCTCTGACACACACGGAGGTGCCGTGGAAGAAAGACGTGGCAATCTGTGTCCAAAAAAAATCATCCATCGAAACCCCTATGGAGCACATTTCTCCTCTGACACACACAGAGGTTCCATGGAAGAAAGTCCTGACAATCTGCTTGCAAAACAAAACCCATTGAAAACCCTATGGAGCACAGTTCTCCTATGACACACAGGGAAGTGCCTTGGAAGAAAGTCCTTGCAATCTGCTCCTAAAGAATCACCCACGAAAACCCTTTGGAGTGTAGTTCTTCTCTGACACATATGGAGGTGCCTTGGAAGGAAGTCCTGGCAATCTGCTCCCAAAAAAATCATCCTTCGAAACCCCTATGGAGCACAGTTCTCCTCTGACACACACGGACGTGCCTTGGAAGAAAGTCCTGGCAATCTGCTTCCGAAAAATCACAAATTGAAAACCCTATGGAGCACAGTTCTCCTCTGACACACACGGAGGTGCCTTGGAAGAAAGTCCTGGCTTCTGTTTCTGAAAAATCACCCATTGAAAACCCTATGGATTACAGTTCTCCTCTGACACAGAGGTGCCTTGGAAGAAAGTCCTGTCAATCTCCTTCCAAAAATTCATACTTTGAAAATCCTATGGAGTACAGTGCTCCCCTGATAGTTGTGGAGGTCTCTTGGAAGAAGGTTCTGGCAATGTGCTACCAAAAAATCACCCATGAAAACCTTTTGGAGTACAGTTCTCCTCTGAGACGCATGGAATTGCCTTGGAAGACAGTTCTGCGAATTTGTTTCCGAAAAATCATCCGTTGAAAACCCTATGGAGCACAGATCTCTGAAACACATGGAGGTGCCATGGAGAAAAGTCCTGGCGACCTGCTTCAAAAATATCATCCACTGAGGACACTTCTTAGCACAATTCTCCTCTGACACACAGGCAGGTGCCTTGGAAGGACACCCTGGCAATCTGATCGGAAAAAATCAGGCATTGAAAACCTTGTGGAGCACAGTTCTCTTCAAACACACATGGAGGTGCCTTGGAAGAAAGTCCTGGCAATCTGCTTCCCCAAAAATCCCATTGAAAACCCTATGGAGCACAGTTCTCTTCTGACACACATAGAGGTGACTTGGAAGAAAGTCCTGGCAATCTCCTTCCCCAAAAAAACCATTGAAACCCTATGGAGCACACTTCTCCTCTGACACACATGGAGACGCCATGGAAGAAAGTCCTGGCAACTGCTTCGAAAAATTCATCAATCCAAAACCCTATGCAGCACAGTTCTCCTCTGATACTCATGGAGGTGCCTTGGAAGAAAGTCCTGGCAATCTGTTTCTGATAAATCACCCATTGAAAACCCCATGGAGCACCGTTCTTTTCTGATACACAAGGATGTGCCATGAAAGAAAGTCCTGGCAATCTGTTTCGGATCAATCACCTATTGAAAACCGTATGGCGCACAGTTCTCCTGTGACACACACGGAGGCGCCATGAGTCTGAGCCACCTGGATGGGAATCAACAACAGCAACATGCTTCATAAGCAGAGAATGGAACAGAAATGTACAAAGGAGAGGATCCCCTGTGTGGTGCCAATGGTTCGGCTGTTGGTTACGTATCCAAAAGATTGGAGATTTGCGTCACTGGACACCCCTGAGAAGAAAGGCCTGGCAATCTAATTGCAAAAAAATCAACGGTTGAAAACCCTGTTTAGCACAGTTTCCCTCAGACACACATGGAGGTGCCTTGGAAGAAAGTCCTGGCAATGTGCTCCTAACAAATCATCCACTGGAAGCCCTAAGGAGCACAGTTCTCCTCTCACACATGGACGTGCCTTGGAAGAAATTCCTGGCAATCTGCTCCCCCCAAAAATCACACACTGAAAACCCTACGGAGCACAGTTCTCCTGTAACACACATGGAGGTACTTGGAAGAAAGGCTTGGCAATTTGCTCCCAGAAAATCATCTATTGAAAACCCTAAGGAGCACAGTCCTCCTCTGACACACAATGAGGTGCCTTGGAAGGATGTCCTGGTAATCTGTTTCCGAAAAACCAGCCACTGAAACCCTGTGGAGCACAGTTCTCCTCTGACACACAATGAGGTGCCTTAGAGGAAAGTTCTGCAATCTTCTTCTGAAAAATCACCCATTGAGAACCCTGTGGAGCACAGTCCTCCTCTGACACACATGTGAGATGACTTGGAAGAAAGTCCTGGCAATCTCCTTCCGAAAAATCACTCATAGAAAACCCTTTGGAGCACTGTTCTCAGATACAGATGGAGGTGCCATCGACGAAACTCCTGGCAATCTGCTCAGAAAAATCATCCATTGAGAACCCTGTGGCGCACAGTTCTCCTTTCGCACACATTGAGGTGCCTTGGAAGAAAGTTCTGGCAATCTGCTTCCGAAAAATCACACAGTGAAAGCCCTGTGGAGCACGGTTCTCCTCTGACACACACAGAGGTGCCATGGAAGAAAGTCCTGACAATCTGCTTGCAAAAAAACCCACTGAAAACCCTGTGGAGCACAGTTCTCCTATGACACACAGGGAAGTGCCTTGGAGGAAAGTCCTTGCAATCTGCTCCCCAAAAATCACCCACGAAAACCCTGTGGAGTGTCATTCTCCTCTGACACATATGCAGGTGCCTTGGAAGAAAGTCCTGGCAATCTGCTTCCAATCAATTAGCCACTGAAAACCCCATGGAGCACATTTCTCCTCTGACACACACAGAGGTGCGATGCAAGAAAGTCCTGACAATCTGCTTCCAAAAAAACACATTGAAAACCCTGTGGAGCACAGCTCTCCTCTAACACACATGGAGGTGCCTTGGAAGAAAGTCCTGGAAATCTACATCAAAAAAATCAGCCCTTGAAAATCCTATGGAGCACAGTTCTATGACACACGGGGAAGTGCCTTGGAAGTCAGTCCTTGCAATCTGCTCGCGAAAAATCACCCACGAAAACACTTTGGAGTATAGTTCTCCTCTGACACACATGGAGGTGCCTTGGAAGAAAGTCCTGACAATCTGCTCCCAAAAAATCACCCATTGAAAACCCTATGGAGAACAGTTCTCTGACACACACGGAGGTGCCGTGGAAGAAAGACGTGGCAATCTGTGTCCAAAAAAAATCATCCATCGAAACCCCTATGGAGCACATTTCTCCTCTGACACACACAGAGGTTCCATGGAAGAAAGTCCTGACAATCTGCTTGCAAAACAAAACCCATTGAAAACCCTATGGAGCACAGTTCTCCTATGACACACAGGGAAGTGCCTTGGAAGAAAGTCCTTGCAATCTGCTCCTAAAGAATCACCCACGAAAACCCTTTGGAGTGTAGTTCTTCTCTGACACATATGGAGGTGCCTTGGAAGGAAGTCCTGGCAATCTGCTCCCAAAAAAATCATCCTTCGAAACCCCTATGGAGCACAGTTCTCCTCTGACACACACGGACGTGCCTTGGAAGAAAGTCCTGGCAATCTGCTTCCGAAAAATCACAAATTGAAAACCCTATGGAGCACAGTTCTCCTCTGACACACACGGAGGTGCCTTGGAAGAAAGTCCTGGCTTCTGCTTCTGAAAAATCACCCATTGAAAACCCTATGGATTACAGTTCTCCTCTGACACAGAGGTGCCTTGGAAGAAAGTCCTGTCAATCTCCTTCCAAAAATTCATACTTTGAAAATCCTATGGAGTACAGTGCTCCCCTGATAGTTGTGGAGGTCTCTTGGAAGAAGGTTCTGGCAATGTGCTACCAAAAAATCACCCATGAAAACCTTTTGGAGTACAGTTCTCCTCTGAGACGCATGGAATTGCCTTGGAAGACAGTTCTGCGAATTTGTTTCCGAAAAATCATCCGTTGAAAACCCTATGGAGCACAGATCTCTGAAACACATGGAGGTGCCATGGAGAAAAGTCCTGGCGACCTGCTTCAAAAATATCATCCATTGAGGACACTTCTTAGCACAATTCTCCTCTGACACACAGGCAGGTGCCTTGGAAGGACACCCTGGCAATCTGATCGGAAAAAATCAGGCATTGAAAACCTTGTGGAGCACAGTTCTCTTCAAACACACATGGAGGTGCCTTGGAAGAAAGTCCTGGCAATCTGCTTCCCCAAAAATCCCATTGAAAACCCTATGGAGCACAGTTCTCTTCTGACACACATAGAGGTGACTTGGAAGAAAGTCCTGGCAATCTCCTTCCCCAAAAAAACCATTGAAACCCTATGGAGCACACTTCTCCTCTGACACACATGGAGACGCCATGGAAGAAAGTCCTGGCAACTGCTTCGAAAAATTCATCAATCCAAAACCCTATGCAGCACAGTTCTCCTCTGATACTCATGGAGGTGCCTTGGAAGAAAGTCCTGGCAATCTGTTTCTGATAAATCACCCATTGAAAACCCCATGGAGCACCGTTCTTTTCTGATACACAAGGATGTGCCATGAAAGAAAGTCCTGGCAATCTGTTTCGGATCAATCACCTATTGAAAACCGTATGGCGCACAGTTCTCCTGTGACACACACGGAGGCGCCATGAGTCTGAGCCACCTGGATGGGAATCAACAACAGCAACATGCTTCATAAGCAGAGAATGGAACAGAAATGTACAAAGGAGAGGATCCCCTGTGTGGTGCCAATGGTTCGGCTGTTGGTTACGTATCCAAAAGATTGGAGATTTGCGTCACTGGACACCCCTGAGAAGAAAGGCCTGGCAATCTAATTGCAAAAAAATCAACGGTTGAAAACCCTGTTTAGCACAGTTTCCCTCAGACACACATGGAGGTGCCTTGGAAGAAAGTCCTGGCAATGTGCTCCTAACAAATCATCCACTGGAAGCCCTAAGGAGCACAGTTCTCCTCTCACACATGGACGTGCCTTGGAAGAAATTCCTGGCAATCTGCTCCCCCCAAAAATCACACACTGAAAACCCTACGGAGCACAGTTCTCCTGTAACACACATGGAGGTACTTGGAAGAAAGGCTTGGCAATTTGCTCCCAGAAAATCATCTATTGAAAACCCTAAGGAGCACAGTCCTCCTCTGACACACAATGAGGTGCCTTGGAAGGATGTCCTGGTAATCTGTTTCCGAAAAACCAGCCACTGAAACCCTGTGGAGCACAGTTCTCCTCTGACACACAATGAGGTGCCTTAGAGGAAAGTTCTGCAATCTTCTTCTGAAAAATCACCCATTGAGAACCCTGTGGAGCACAGTCCTCCTCTGACACACATGTGAGATGACTTGGAAGAAAGTCCTGGCAATCTCCTTCCGAAAAATCACTCATAGAAAACCCTTTGGAGCACTGTTCTCAGATACAGATGGAGGTGCCATCGACGAAACTCCTGGCAATCTGCTCAGAAAAATCATCCATTGAGAACCCTGTGGCGCACAGTTCTCCTTTCGCACACATTGAGGTGCCTTGGAAGAAAGTTCTGGCAATCTGCTTCCGAAAAATCACACAGTGAAAGCCCTGTGGAGCACGGTTCTCCTCTGACACACACAGAGGTGCCATGGAAGAAAGTCCTGACAATCTGCTTGCAAAAAAACCCACTGAAAACCCTGTGGAGCACAGTTCTCCTATGACACACAGGGAAGTGCCTTGGAGGAAAGTCCTTGCAATCTGCTCCCCAAAAATCACCCACGAAAACCCTGTGGAGTGTCATTCTCCTCTGACACATATGCAGGTGCCTTGGAAGAAAGTCCTGGCAATCTGCTTCCAATCAATTAGCCACTGAAAACCCCATGGAGCACATTTCTCCTCTGACACCCACAGAGGTGCGATGCAAGAAAGTCCTGACAATCTGCTTCCAAAAAAACACATTGAAAACCCTGTGGAGCACAGCTCTCCTCTAACACACATGGAGGTGCCTTGGAAGAAAGTCCTGGAAATCTACATCAAAAAAATCAGCCCTTGAAAATCCTATGGAGCACAGTTCTATGACACACGGGGAAGTGCCTTGGAAGTCAGTCCTTGCAATCTGCTCGCGAAAAATCACCCACGAAAACCCTTTGGAGTATAGTTCTCCTCTGACACACATGGAGGTGCCTTGGAAGAAAGTCCTGACAATCTGCTCCCAAAAAATCACCCATTGAAAACCCTATGGAGAACAGTTCTCTGACACACACGGAGGTGCCGTGGAAGAAAGACGTGGCAATCTGTGTCCAAAAAAAATCATCCATCGAAACCCCTATGGAGCACATTTCTCCTCTGACACACACAGAGGTTCCATGGAAGAAAGTCCTGACAATCTGCTTGCAAAACAAAACCCATTGAAAACCCTATGGAGCACAGTTCTCCTATGACACACAGGGAAGTGCCTTGGAAGAAAGTCCTTGCAATCTGCTCCTAAAGAATCACCCACGAAAACCCTTTGGAGTGTAGTTCTTCTCTGACACATATGGAGGTGCCTTGGAAGGAAGTCCTGGCAATCTGCTCCCAAAAAAATCATCCTTCGAAACCCCTATGGAGCACAGTTCTCCTCTGACACACACGGACGTGCCTTGGAAGAAAGTCCTGGCAATCTGCTTCCGAAAAATCACAAATTGAAAACCCTATGGAGCACAGTTCTCCTCTGACACACACGGAGGTGCCTTGGAAGAAAGTCCTGGCTTCTGCTTCTGAAAAATCACCCATTGAAAACCCTATGGATTACAGTTCTCCTCTGACACAGAGGTGCCTTGGAAGAAAGTCCTGTCAATCTCCTTCCAAAAATTCATACTTTGAAAATCCTATGGAGTACAGTGCTCCCCTGATAGTTGTGGAGGTCTCTTGGAAGAAGGTTCTGGCAATGTGCTACCAAAAAATCACCCATGAAAACCTTTTGGAGTACAGTTCTCCTCTGAGACGCATGGAATTGCCTTGGAAGACAGTTCTGCGAATTTGTTTCCGAAAAATCATCCGTTGAAAACCCTATGGAGCACAGATCTCTGAAACACATGGAGGTGCCATGGAGAAAAGTCCTGGCGACCTGCTTCAAAAATATCATCCATTGAGGACACTTCTTAGCACAATTCTCCTCTGACACACAGGCAGGTGCCTTGGAAGGACACCCTGGCAATCTGATCGGAAAAAATCAGGCATTGAAAACCTTGTGGAGCACAGTTCTCTTCAAACACACATGGAGGTGCCTTGGAAGAAAGTCCTGGCAATCTGCTTCCCCAAAAATCCCATTGAAAACCCTATGGAGCACAGTTCTCTTCTGACACACATAGAGGTGACTTGGAAGAAAGTCCTGGCAATCTCCTTCCCCAAAAAAACCATTGAAACCCTATGGAGCACACTTCTCCTCTGACACACATGGAGACGCCATGGAAGAAAGTCCTGGCAACTGCTTCGAAAAATTCATCAATCCAAAACCCTATGCAGCACAGTTCTCCTCTGATACTCATGGAGGTGCCTTGGAAGAAAGTCCTGGCAATCTGTTTCTGATAAATCACCCATTGAAAACCCCATGGAGCACCGTTCTTTTCTGATACACAAGGATGTGCCATGAAAGAAAGTCCTGGCAATCTGTTTCGGATCAATCACCTATTGAAAACCGTATGGCGCACAGTTCTCCTGTGACACACACGGAGGCGCCATGAGTCTGAGCCACCTGGATGGGAATCAACAACAGCAACATGCTTCATAAGCAGAGAATGGAACAGAAATGTACAAAGGAGAGGATCCCCTGTGTGGTGCCAATGGTTCGGCTGTTGGTTACGTATCCAAAAGATTGGAGATTTGCGTCACTGGACACCCCTGAGAAGAAAGGCCTGGCAATCTAATTGCAAAAAAATCAACGGTTGAAAACCCTGTTTAGCACAGTTTCCCTCAGACACACATGGAGGTGCCTTGGAAGAAAGTCCTGGCAATGTGCTCCTAACAAATCATCCACTGGAAGCCCTAAGGAGCACAGTTCTCCTCTCACACATGGACG
Organism: Elephas maximus indicus; assembly: GCF_024166365.1. Taxonomy (NCBI): domain Eukaryota; kingdom Metazoa; phylum Chordata; class Mammalia; order Proboscidea; family Elephantidae; genus Elephas; species Elephas maximus. The sequence continues at coordinate 10,533,137 of NC_064847.1, forward strand.
TGCCTTGGAAGAAATTCCTGGCAATCTGCTCCCCCCAAAAATCACACACTGAAAACCCTACGGAGCACAGTTCTCCTGTAACACACATGGAGGTACTTGGAAGAAAGGCTTGGCAATTTGCTCCCAGAAAATCATCTATTGAAAACCCTAAGGAGCACAGTCCTCCTCTGACACACAATGAGGTGCCTTGGAAGGATGTCCTGGTAATCTGTTTCCGAAAAACCAGCCACTGAAACCCTGTGGAGCACAGTTCTCCTCTGACACACAATGAGGTGCCTTAGAGGAAAGTTCTGCAATCTTCTTCTGAAAAATCACCCATTGAGAACCCTGTGGAGCACAGTCCTCCTCTGACACACATGTGAGATGACTTGGAAGAAAGTCCTGGCAATCTCCTTCCGAAAAATCACTCATAGAAAACCCTTTGGAGCACTGTTCTCAGATACAGATGGAGGTGCCATCGACGAAAATCCTGGCAATCTGCTCAGAAAAATCATCCATTGAGAACCCTGTGGCGCACAGTTCTCCTTTCGCACACATTGAGGTGCCTTGGAAGAAAGTTCTGGCAATCTTCTTCCGAAAAATCACAGAGTGAAAGCCCTATGGAGCACGGTTCTCCTCTGACACACACAGAGGTGCCATGGAAGAAAGTCCTGACAATCTGCTTGCAAAAAAACCCACTGAAAACCCTGTGGAGCACAGTTCTCCTATGACACACAGGGAAGTGCCTTGGAAGAAAGTCCTTGCAATCTGCTCCCCAAAAATCACCCACGAAAACCCTGTGGAGTGTCGTTCTCCTCTGACACATATGCAGGTGCCTTGGAAGAAAGTCCTGGCAATCTGCTTCCAATCAATTAGCCACTGAAAACCCCATGGAGCACATTTCTCCTCTGACACACACAGAGGTGCGATGGAAGAAAGTCCTGACAATCTGCTTCCAAAAAAACACATTGAAAACCCTGTGGAGCACAGCTCTCCTCTAACACACATGGAGGTGCCTTGGAAGAAAGTCCTGGAAATCTACATCAAAAAAATCAGCCCTTGAAAATCCTATGGAGCACAGTTCTATGACACACGGGGAAGTGCCTTGGAAGTCAGTCCTTGCAATCTGCTCGCGAAAAATCACCCACGAAAACCCTTTGGAGTATAGTTCTCCTCTGACACACATGGAGGTGCCTTGGAAGAAAGTCCTGACAATCTGCTCCCAAAAAATCACCCATTGAAAACCCTATGGAGAACAGTTCTCTGACACACACGGAGGTGCCGTGGAAGAAAGACGTGGCAATCTGTGTCCAAAAAAAATCATCCATGGAAACCCCTATGGAGCACATTTCTCCTCTGACACACACAGAGGTTCCATGGAAGAAAGTCCTGACAATCTGCTTGCAAAACAAAACCCATTGAAAACCCTATGGAGCACAGTTCTCCTATGACACACAGGGAAGTGCCTTGGAAGAAAGTCCTTGCAATCTGCTCCTAAAGAATCACCCACGAAAACCCTTTGGAGTGTAGTTCTTCTCTGACACATATGGAGGTGCCTTGGAAGGAAGTCCTGGCAATCTGCTCCCAAAAAAATCATCCTTCGAAACCCCTATGGAGCACAGTTCTCCTCTGACACACACGGACGTGCCTTGGAAGAAAGTCCTGGCAATCTGCTTCCGAAAAATCACAAATTGAAAACCCTATGGAGCACAGTTCTCCTCTGACACACACGGAGGTGCCTTGGAAGAAAGTCCTGGCTTCTGCTTCTGAAAAATCACCCATTGAAAACCCTATGGATCACAGTTCTCCTCTGACACAGAGGTGCCTTGGAAGAAAGTCCTGTCAATCTCCTTCCAAAAATTCATACTTTGAAAATCCTATGGAGTACAGTGCTCCCCTGATAGTTGTGGAGGTCTCTTGGAAGAAGGTTCTGGCAATGTGCTACCAAAAAATCACCCATGAAAACCTTTTGGAGTACAGTTCTCCTCTGAGACGCATGGAATTGCCTTGGAAGACAGTTCTGCGAATTTGTTTCCGAAAAATCATCCGTTGAAAACCCTATGGAGCACAGATCTCTGAAACACATGGAGGTGCCATGGAGAAAAGTCCTGGCGACCTGCTTCAAAAATATCATCCACTGAGGACACTTCTTAGCACAATTCTCCTCTGACACACAGGCAGGTGCCTTGGAAGGACACCCTGGCAATCTGATCCGAAAAAATCAGGCATTGAAAACCTTGTGGAGCACAGTTCTCTTCAAACACACATGGAGGTGCCTTGGAAGAAAGTCCTGGCAATCTGCTTCCCCAAAAATCCCATTGAAAACCCTATGGAGCACAGTTCTCTTCTGACACACATAGAGGTGACTTGGAAGAAAGTCCTGGCAATCTCCTTCCCCCAAAAAACCATTGAAACCCTATGGAGCACACTTCTCCTCTGACACACATGGAGACGCCATGGAAGAAAGTCCTGGCAACTGCTTCGAAAAATTCATCAATCCAAAACCCTATGCAGCACAGTTCTCCTCTGATACTCATGGAGGTGCCTTGGAAGAAAGTCCTGGCAATCTGTTTCTGATAAATCACCCATTGAAAACCCCATGGAGCACCGTTCTTTTCTGATACACAAGGATGTGCCATGAAAGAAAGTCCTGGCAATCTGTTTCGGATCAATCACCTATTGAAAACCGTATGGCGCACAGTTCTCCTGTGACACACACGGAGGCGCCATGAGTCTGAGCCACCTGGATGGGAATCAACAACAGCAACATGCTTCATAAGCAGAGAATGGAACAGAAATGTACAAAGGAGAGGATCCCCTGTGTGGTGCCAATGGTTCGGCTGTTGGTTACGTATCCAAAAGATTGGAGATTTGCGTCACTGGACACCCCTGAGAAGAAAGGCCTGGCAATCTAATTGCAAAAAAATCAACGGTTGAAAACCCTGTTTAGCACAGTTTCCCTCAGACACACATGGAGGTGCCTTGGAAGAAAGTCCTGGCAATGTGCTCCTAACAAATCATCCACTGGAAGCCCTAAGGAGCACAGTTCTCCTCTCACACATGGACGTGCCTTGGAAGAAATTCCTGGCAATCTGCTCCCCCCAAAAATCACACACTGAAAACCCTACGGAGCACAGTTCTCCTGTAACACACATGGAGGTACTTGGAAGAAAGGCTTGGCAATTTGCTCCCAGAAAATCATCTATTGAAAACCCTAAGGAGCACAGTCCTCCTCTGACACACAATGAGGTGCCTTGGAAGGATGTCCTGGTAATCTGTTTCCGAAAAACCAGCCACTGAAACCCTGTGGAGCACAGTTCTCCTCTGACACACAATGAGGTGCCTTAGAGGAAAGTTCTGCAATCTTCTTCTGAAAAATCACCCATTGAGAACCCTGTGGAGCACAGTCCTCCTCTGACACACATGTGAGATGACTTGGAAGAAAGTCCTGGCAATCTCCTTCCGAAAAATCACTCATAGAAAACCCTTTGGAGCACTGTTCTCAGATACAGATGGAGGTGCCATCGACGAAACTCCTGGCAATCTGCTCAGAAAAATCATCCATTGAGAACCCTGTGGCGCACAGTTCTCCTTTCGCACACATTGAGGTGCCTTGGAAGAAAGTTCTGGCAATCTGCTTCCGAAAAATCACACAGTGAAAGCCCTGTGGAGCACGGTTCTCCTCTGACACACACAGAGGTGCCATGGAAGAAAGTCCTGACAATCTGCTTGCAAAAAAACCCACTGAAAACCCTGTGGAGCACAGTTCTCCTATGACACACAGGGAAGTGCCTTGGAGGAAAGTCCTTGCAATCTGCTCCCCAAAAATCACCCACGAAAACCCTGTGGAGTGTCATTCTCCTCTGACACATATGCAGGTGCCTTGGAAGAAAGTCCTGGCAATCTGCTTCCAATCAATTAGCCACTGAAAACCCCATGGAGCACATTTCTCCTCTGACACCCACAGAGGTGCGATGGAAGAAAGTCCTGACAATCTGCTTCCAAAAAAACACATTGAAAACCCTGTGGAGCACAGCTCTCCTCTAACACACATGGAGGTGCCTTGGAAGAAAGTCCTGGAAATCTACATCAAAAAAATCAGCCCTTGAAAATCCTATGGAGCACAGTTCTATGACACACGGGGAAGTGCCTTGGAAGTCAGTCCTTGCAATCTGCTCGCGAAAAATCACCCACGAAAACCCTTTGGAGTATAGTTCTCCTCTGACACACATGGAGGTGCCTTGGAAGAAAGTCCTGACAATCTGCTCCCAAAAAATCACCCATTGAAAACCCTATGGAGAACAGTTCTCTGACACACACGGAGGTGCCGTGGAAGAAAGACGTGGCAATCTGTGTCCAAAAAAAATCATCCATCGAAACCCCTATGGAGCACATTTCTCCTCTGACACACACAGAGGTTCCATGGAAGAAAGTCCTGACAATCTGCTTGCAAAACAAAACCCATTGAAAACCCTATGGAGCACAGTTCTCCTATGACACACAGGGAAGTGCCTTGGAAGAAAGTCCTTGCAATCTGCTCCTAAAGAATCACCCACGAAAACCCTTTGGAGTGTAGTTCTTCTCTGACACATATGGAGGTGCCTTGGAAGGAAGTCCTGGCAATCTGCTCCCAAAAAAATCATCCTTCGAAACCCCTATGGAGCACAGTTCTCCTCTGACACACACGGACGTGCCTTGGAAGAAAGTCCTGGCAATCTGCTTCCGAAAAATCACAAATTGAAAACCCTATGGAGCACAGTTCTCCTCTGACACACACGGAGGTGCCTTGGAAGAAAGTCCTGGCTTCTGCTTCTGAAAAATCACCCATTGAAAACCCTATGGATCACAGTTCTCCTCTGACACAGAGGTGCCTTGGAAGAAAGTCCTGTCAATCTCCTTCCAAAAATTCATACTTTGAAAATCCTATGGAGTACAGTGCTCCCCTGATTGTTGTGGAGGTCTCTTGGAAGAAGGTTCTGGCAATGTGCTACCAAAAAATCACCCATGAAAACCTTTTGGAGTACAGTTCTCCTCTGAGACGCATGGAATTGCCTTGGAAGACAGTTCTGCGAATTTGTTTCCGAAAAATCATCCGTTGAAAACCCTGTGGAGCACAGATCTCTGAAACACATGGAGGTGCCATGGAGAAAAGTCCTGGCGACCTGCTTCAAAAATATCATCCACTGAGGACACTTCTTAGCACAATTCTCCTCTGACACACAGGCAGGTGCCTTGGAAGGACACCCTGGCAATCTGATCGGAAAAAATCAGGCATTGAAAACCTTGTGGAGCACAGTTCTCTTCAAACACACATGGAGGTGCCTTGGAAGAAAGTCCTGGGAATCTGCTTCCCCAAAAATCCCATTGAAAACCCTATGGAGCACAGTTCTCTTCTGACACACATAGAGGTGACTTGGAAGAAAGTCCTGGCAATCTCCTTCCCAAAAAAAACCATTGAAACCCTATGGAGCACACTTCTCCTCTGACACACATGGAGACGCCATGGAAGAAAGTCCTGGCAACTGCTTCGAAAAATTCATCAATCCAAAACCCTATGCAGCACAGTTCTCCTCTGATACTCATGGAGGTGCCTTGGAAGAAAGTCCTGGCAATCTGTTTCTGATAAATCACCCATTGAAAACCCCATGGAGCACCGTTCTTTTCTGATACACAAGGATGTGCCATGAAAGAAAGTCCTGGCAATCTGTTTCGGATCAATCACCTATTGAAAACCGTATGGCGCACAGTTCTCCTGTGACACACACGGAGGCGCCATGAGTCTGAGCCACCTGGATGGGAATCAACAACAGCAACATGCTTCATAAGCAGAGAATGGAACAGAAATGTACAAAGGAGAGGATCCCCTGTGTGGTGCCAATGGTTCGGCTGTTGGTTACGTATCCAAAAGATTGGAGATTTGCGTCACTGGACACCCCTGAGAAGAAAGGCCTGGCAATCTAATTGCAAAAAAATCAACGGTTGAAAACCCTGTTTAGCACAGTTTCCCTCAGACACACATGGAGGTGCCTTGGAAGAAAGTCCTGGCAATGTGCTCCTAACAAATCATCCACTGGAAGCCCTAAGGAGCACAGTTCTCCTCTCACACATGGACGTGCCTTGGAAGAAATTCCTGGCAATCTGCTCCCCCCAAAAATCACACACTGAAAACCCTACGGAGCACAGTTCTCCTGTAACACACATGGAGGTACTTGGAAGAAAGGCTTGGCAATTTGCTCCCAGAAAATCATCTATTGAAAACCCTAAGGAGCACAGTCCTCCTCTGACACACAATGAGGTGCCTTGGAAGGATGTCCTGGTAATCTGTTTCCGAAAAACCAGCCACTGAAACCCTGTGGAGCACAGTTCTCCTCTGACACACAATGAGGTGCCTTAGAGGAAAGTTCTGCAATCTTCTTCTGAAAAATCACCCATTGAGAACCCTGTGGAGCACAGTCCTCCTCTGACACACATGTGAGATGACTTGGAAGAAAGTCCTGGCAATCTCCTTCCGAAAAATCACTCATAGAAAACCCTTTGGAGCACTGTTCTCAGATACAGATGGAGGTGCCATCGACGAAAATCCTGGCAATCTGCTCAGAAAAATCATCCATTGAGAACCCTGTGGCGCACAGTTCTCCTTTCGCACACATTGAGGTGCCTTGGAAGAAAGTTCTGGCAATCTGCTTCCGAAAAATCACACAGTGAAAGCCCTGTGGAGCACGGTTCTCCTCTGACACACACAGAGGTGCCATGGAAGAAAGTCCTGACAATCTGCTTGCAAAAAAACCCACTGAAAACCCTGTGGAGCACAGTTCTCCTATGACACACAGGGAAGTGCCTTGGAGGAAAGTCCTTGCAATCTGCTCCCCAAAAATCACCCACGAAAACCCTGTGGAGTGTCATTCTCCTCTGACACATATGCAGGTGCCTTGGAAGAAAGTCCTGGCAATCTGCTTCCAATCAATTAGCCACTGAAAACCCCATGGAGCACATTTCTCCTCTGACACCCACAGAGGTGCGATGGAAGAAAGTCCTGACAATCTGCTTCCAAAAAAACACATTGAAAACCCTGTGGAGCACAGCTCTCCTCTAACACACATGGAGGTGCCTTGGAAGAAAGTCCTGGAAATCTACATCAAAAAAATCAGCCCTTGAAAATCCTATGGAGCACAGTTCTATGACACACGGGGAAGTGCCTTGGAAGTCAGTCCTTGCAATCTGCTCGCGAAAAATCACCCACGAAAACCCTTTGGAGTATAGTTCTCCTCTGACACACATGGAGGTGCCTTGGAAGAAAGTCCTGACAATCTGCTCCCAAAAAATCACCCATTGAAAACCCTATGGAGAACAGTTCTCTGACACACACGGAGGTGCCGTGGAAGAAAGACGTGGCAATCTGTGTCCAAAAAAAATCATCCATGGAAACCCCTATGGAGCACATTTCTCCTCTGACACACACAGAGGTTCCATGGAAGAAAGTCCTGACAATCTGCTTGCAAAACAAAACCCATTGAAAACCCTATGGAGCACAGTTCTCCTATGACACACAGGGAAGTGCCTTGGAAGAAAGTCCTTGCAATCTGCTCCTAAAGAATCACCCACGAAAACCCTTTGGAGTGTAGTTCTTCTCTGACACATATGGAGGTGCCTTGGAAGGAAGTCCTGGCAATCTGCTCCCAAAAAAATCATCCTTCGAAACCCCTATGGAGCACAGTTCTCCTCTGACACACACGGACGTGCCTTGGAAGAAAGTCCTGGCAATCTGCTTCCGAAAAATCACAAATTGAAAACCCTATGGAGCACAGTTCTCCTCTGACACACACGGAGGTGCCTTGGAAGAAAGTCCTGGCTTCTGCTTCTGAAAAATCACCCATTGAAAACCCTATGGATCACAGTTCTCCTCTGACACAGAGGTGCCTTGGAAGAAAGTCCTGTCAATCTCCTTCCAAAAATTCATACTTTGAAAATCCTATGGAGTACAGTGCTCCCCTGATTGTTGTGGAGGTCTCTTGGAAGAAGGTTCTGGCAATGTGCTACCAAAAAATCACCCATGAAAACCTTTTGGAGTACAGTTCTCCTCTGAGACGCATGGAATTGCCTTGGAAGACAGTTCTGCGAATTTGTTTCCGAAAAATCATCCGTTGAAAACCCTGTGGAGCACAGATCTCTGAAACACATGGAGGTGCCATGGAGAAAAGTCCTGGCGACCTGCTTCAAAAATATCATCCACTGAGGACACTTCTTAGCACAATTCTCCTCTGACACACAGGCAGGTGCCTTGGAAGGACACCCTGGCAATCTGATCGGAAAAAATCAGGCATTGAAAACCTTGTGGAGCACAGTTCTCTTCAAACACACATGGAGGTGCCTTGGAAGAAAGTCCTGGCAATCTGCTTCCCCAAAAATCCCATTGAAAACCCTATGGAGCACAGTTCTCTTCTGACACACATAGAGGTGACTTGGAAGAAAGTCCTGGCAATCTCCTTCCCCAAAAAAACCATTGAAACCCTATGGAGCACACTTCTCCTCTGACACACATGGAGACGCCATGGAAGAAAGTCCTGGCAACTGCTTCGAAAAATTCATCAATCCAAAACCCTATGCAGCACAGTTCTCCTCTGATACTCATGGAGGTGCCTTGGAAGAAAGTCCTGGCAATCTGTTTCTGATAAATCACCCATTGAAAACCCCATGGAGCACCGTTCTTTTCTGATACACAAGGATGTGCCATGAAAGAAAGTCCTGGCAATCTGTTTCGGATCAATCACCTATTGAAAACCGTATGGCGCACAGTTCTCCTGTGACACACACGGAGGCGCCATGAGTCTGAGCCACCTGGATGGGAATCAACAACAGCAACATGCTTCATAAGCAGAGAATGGAACAGAAATGTACAAAGGAGAGGATCCCCTGTGTGGTGCCAATGGTTCGGCTGTTGGTTACGTATCCAAAAGATTGGAGATTTGCGTCACTGGACACCCCTGAGAAGAAAGGCCTGGCAATCTAATTGCAAAAAAATCAACGGTTGAAAACGCTGTTTAGCACAGTTTCCCTCAGACACACATGGAGGTGCCTTGGAAGAAAGTCCTGGCAATGTGCTCCTAACAAATCATCCACTGGAAGCCCTAAGGAGCACAGTTCTCCTCTCACACATGGACGTGCCTTGGAAGAAATTCCTGGCAATCTGCTCCCCCCAAAAATCACACACTGAAAACCCTACGGAGCACAGTTCTCCTGTAACACACATGGAGGTACTTGGAAGAAAGGCTTGGCAATTTGCTCCCAGAAAATCATCTATTGAAAACCCTAAGGAGCACAGTCCTCCTCTGACACACAATGAGGTGCCTTGGAAGGATGTCCTGGTAATCTGTTTCCGAAAAACCAGCCACTGAAACCCTGTGGAGCACAGTTCTCCTCTGACACACAATGAGGTGCCTTAGAGGAAAGTTCTGCAATCTTCTTCTGAAAAATCACCCATTGAGAACCCTGTGGAGCACAGTCCTCCTCTGACACACATGTGAGATGACTTGGAAGAAAGTCCTGGCAATCTCCTTCCGAAAAATCACTCATAGAAAACCCTTTGGAGCACTGTTCTCAGATACAGATGGAGGTGCCATCGACGAAAATCCTGGCAATCTGCTCAGAAAAATCATCCATTGAGAACCCTGTGGCGCACAGTTCTCCTTTCGCACACATTGAGGTGCCTTGGAAGAAAGTTCTGGCAATCTGCTTCCGAAAAATCACACAGTGAAAGCCCTATGGAGCACGGTTCTCCTCTGACACACACAGAGGTGCCATGGAAGAAAGTCCTGACAATCTGCTTGCAAAAAAACCCACTGAAAACCCTGTGGAGCACAGTTCTCCTATGACACACAGGGAAGTGCCTTGGAAGAAAGTCCTTGCAATCTGCTCCCCAAAAATCACCCACGAAAACCCTGTGGAGTGTCGTTCTCCTCTGACACATATGCAGGTGCCTTGGAAGAAAGTCCTGGCAATCTGCTTCCAATCAATTAGCCACTGAAAACCCCATGGAGCACATTTCTCCTCTGACACACACAGAGGTGCGATGGAAGAAAGTCCTGACAATCTGCTTCCAAAAAAACACATTGAAAACCCTGTGGAGCACAGCTCTCCTCTAACACACATGGAGGTGCCTTGGAAGAAAGTCCTGGAAATCTACATCAAAAAAATCAGCCCTTGAAAATCCTATGGAGCACAGTTCTATGACACACGGGGAAGTGCCTTGGAAGTCAGTCCTTGCAATCTGCTCGCGAAAAATCACCCACGAAAACCCTTTGGAGTATAGTTCTCCTCTGACACACATGGAGGTGCCTTGGAAGAAAGTCCTGACAATCTGCTCCCAAAAAATCACCCATTGAAAACCCTATGGAGAACAGTTCTCTGACACACACGGAGGTGCCGTGGAAGAAAGACGTGGCAATCTGTGTCCAAAAAAAATCATCCATGGAAACCCCTATGGAGCACATTTCTCCTCTGACACACACAGAGGTTCCATGGAAGAAAGTCCTGACAATCTGCTTGCAAAACAAAACCCATTGAAAACCCTATGGAGCACAGTTCTCCTATGACACACAGGGAAGTGCCTTGGAAGAAAGTCCTTGCAATCTGCTCCTAAAGAATCACCCACGAAAACCCTTTGGAGTGTAGTTCTTCTCTGACACATATGGAGGTGCCTTGGAAGGAAGTCCTGGCAATCTGCTCCCAAAAAAATCATCCTTCGAAACCCCTATGGAGCACAGTTCTCCTCTGACACACACGGACGTGCCTTGGAAGAAAGTCCTGGCAATCTGCTTCCGAAAAATCACAAATTGAAAACCCTATGGAGCACAGTTCTCCTCTGACACACACGGAGGTGCCTTGGAAGAAAGTCCTGGCTTCTGCTTCTGAAAAATCACCCATTGAAAACCCTATGGATCACAGTTCTCCTCTGACACAGAGGTGCCTTGGAAGAAAATCCTGTCAATCTCCTTCCAAAAATTCATACTTTGAAAATCCTATGGAGTACAGTGCTCCCCTGATAGTTGTGGAGGTCTCTTGGAAGAAGGTTCTGGCAATGTGCTACCAAAAAATCACCCATGAAAACCTTTTGGAGTACAGTTCTCCTCTGAGACGCATGGAATTGCCTTGGAAGACAGTTCTGCGAATTTGTTTCCGAAAAATCATCCGTTGAAAACCCTATGGAGCACAGATCTCTGAAACACATGGAGGTGCCATGGAGAAAAGTCCTGGCGACCTGCTTCAAAAATATCATCCACTGAGGACACTTCTTAGCACAATTCTCCTCTGACACACAGGCAGGTGCCTTGGAAGGACACCCTGGCAATCTGATCGGAAAAAATCAGGCATTGAAAACCTTGTGGAGCACAGTTCTCTTCAAACACACATGGAGGTGCCTTGGAAGAAAGTCCTGGCAATCTGCTTCCCCAAAAATCCCATTGAAAACCCTATGGAGCACAGTTCTCTTCTGACACACATAGAGGTGACTTGGAAGAAAGTCCTGGCAATCTCCTTCCCCAAAAAAACCATTGAAACCCTATGGAGCACACTTCTCCTCTGACACACATGGAGACGCCATGGAAGAAAGTCCTGGCAACTGCTTCGAAAAATTCATCAATCCAAAACCCTATGCAGCACAGTTCTCCTCTGATACTCATGGAGGTGCCTTGGAAGAAAGTCCTGGCAATCTGTTTCTGATAAATCACCCATTGAAAACCCCATGGAGCACCGTTCTTTTCTGATACACAAGGATGTGCCATGAAAGAAAGTCCTGGCAATCTGTTTCGGATCAATCACCTATTGAAAACCGTATGGCGCACAGTTCTCCTGTGACACACACGGAGGCGCCATGAGTCTGAGCCACCTGGATGGGAATCAACAACAGCAACATGCTTCATAAGCAGAGAATGGAACAGAAATGTACAAAGGAGAGGATCCCCTGTGTGGTGCCAATGGTTCGGCTGTTGGTTACGTATCCAAAAGATTGGAGATTTGCGTCACTGGACACCCCTGAGAAGAAAGGCCTGGCAATCTAATTGCAAAAAAATCAACGGTTGAAAACCCTGTTTAGCACAGTTTCCCTCAGACACACATGGAGGTGCCTTGGAAGAAAGTCCTGGCAATGTGCTCCTAACAAATCATCCACTGGAAGCCCTAAGGAGCACAGTTCTCCTCTCACACATGGACGTGCCTTGGAAGAAATTCCTGGCAATCTGCTCCCCCCAAAAATCACACACTGAAAACCCTACGGAGCACAGTTCTCCTGTAACACACATGGAGGTACTTGGAAGAAAGGCTTGGCAATTTGCTCCCAGAAAATCATCTATTGAAAACCCTAAGGAGCACAGTCCTCCTCTGACACACAATGAGGTGCCTTGGAAGGATGTCCTGGTAATCTGTTTCCGAAAAACCAGCCACTGAAACCCTGTGGAGCACAGTTCTCCTCTGACACACAATGAGGTGCCTTAGAGGAAAGTTCTGCAATCTTCTTCTGAAAAATCACCCATTGAGAACCCTGTGGAGCACAGTCCTCCTCTGACACACATGTGAGATGACTTGGAAGAAAGTCCTGGCAATCTCCTTCCGAAAAATCACTCATAGAAAACCCTTTGGAGCACTGTTCTCAGATACAGATGGAGGTGCCATCGACGAAAATCCTGGCAATCTGCTCAGAAAAATCATCCATTGAGAACCCTGTGGCGCACAGTTCTCCTTTCGCACACATTGAGGTGCCTTGGAAGAAAGTTCTGGCAATCTGCTTCCGAAAAATCACAGAGTGAAAGCCCTATGGAGCACGGTTCTCCTCTGACACACACAGAGGTGCCATGGAAGAAAGTCCTGACAATCTGCTTGCAAAAAAACCCACTGAAAACCCTGTGGAGCACAGTTCTCCTATGACACACAGGGAAGTGCCTTGGAAGAAAGTCCTTGCAATCTGCTCCCCAAAAATCACCCACGAAAACCCTGTGGAGTGTCGTTCTCCTCTGACACATATGCAGGTGCCTTGGAAGAAAGTCCTGGCAATCTGCTTCCAATCAATTAGCCACTGAAAACCCCATGGAGCACATTTCTCCTCTGACACACACAGAGGTGCGATGGAAGAAAGTCCTGACAATCTGCTTCCAAAAAAACACATTGAAAACCCTGTGGAGCACAGCTCTCCTCTAACACACATGGAGGTGCCTTGGAAGAAAGTCCTGGAAATCTACATCAAAAAAATCAGCCCTTGAAAATCCTATGGAGCACAGTTCTATGACACACGGGGAAGTGCCTTGGAAGTCAGTCCTTGCAATCTGCTCGCGAAAAATCACCCACGAAAACCCTTTGGAGTATAGTTCTCCTCTGACACACATGGAGGTGCCTTGGAAGAAAGTCCTGACAATCTGCTCCCAAAAAATCACCCATTGAAAACCCTATGGAGAACAGTTCTCTGACACACACGGAGGTGCCGTGGAAGAAAGACGTGGCAATCTGTGTCCAAAAAAAATCATCCATGGAAACCCCTATGGAGCACATTTCTCCTCTGACACACACAGAGGTTCCATGGAAGAAAGTCCTGACAATCTGCTTGCAAAACAAAACCCATTGAAAACCCTATGGAGCACAGTTCTCCTATGACACACAGGGAAGTGCCTTGGAAGAAAGTCCTTGCAATCTGCTCCTAAAGAATCACCCACGAAAACCCTTTGGAGTGTAGTTCTTCTCTGACACATATGGAGGTGCCTTGGAAGGAAGTCCTGGCAATCTGCTCCCAAAAAAATCATCCTTCGAAACCCCTATGGAGCACAGTTCTCCTCTGACACACACGGACGTGCCTTGGAAGAAAGTCCTGGCAATCTGCTTCCGAAAAATCACAAATTGAAAACCCTATGGAGCACAGTTCTCCTCTGACACACACGGAGGTGCCTTGGAAGAAAGTCCTGGCTTCTGCTTCTGAAAAATCACCCATTGAAAACCCTATGGATCACAGTTCTCCTCTGACACAGAGGTGCCTTGGAAGAAAGTCCTGTCAATCTCCTTCCAAAAATTCATACTTTGAAAATCCTATGGAGTACAATGCTCCCCTGATAGTTGTGGAGGTCTCTTGGAAGAAGGTTCTGGCAATGTGCTACCAAAAAATCACCCATGAAAACCTTTTGGAGTACAGTTCTCCTCTGAGACGCATGGAATTGCCTTGGAAGACAGTTCTGCGAATTTGTTTCCGAAAAATCATCCGTTGAAAACCCTATGGAGCACAGATCTCTGAAACACATGGAGGTGCCATGGAGAAAAGTCCTGGCGACCTGCTTCAAAAATATCATCCACTGAGGACACTTCTTAGCACAATTCTCCTCTGACACACAGGCAGGTGCCTTGGAAGGACACCCTGCAATCTGATCCGAAAAAATCAGGCATTGAAAACCTTGTGGAGCACAGTTCTCTTCAAACACACATGGAGGTGCCTTGGAAGAAAGTCCTGGCAATCTGCTTCCCCAAAAATCCCATTGAAAACCCTATGGAGCACAGTTCTCTTCTGACACACATAGAGGTGACTTGGAAGAAAGTCCTGGCAATCTCCTTCCCCAAAAAAACCATTGAAACCCTATGGAGCACACTTCTCCTCTGACACACATGGAGACGCCATGGAAGAAAGTCCTGGCAACTGCTTCGAAAAATTCATCAATCCAAAACCCTATGCAGCACAGTTCTCCTCTGATACTCATGGAGGTGCCTTGGAAGAAAGTCCTGGCAATCTGTTTCTGATAAATCACCCATTGAAAACCCCATGGAGCACCGTTCTTTTCTGATACACAAGGATGTGCCATGAAAGAAAGTCCTGGCAATCTGTTTCGGATCAATCACCTATTGAAAACCGTATGGCGCACAGTTCTCCTGTGACACACACGGAGGCGCCATGAGTCTGAGCCACCTGGATGGGAATCAACAACAGCAACATGCTTCATAAGCAGAGAATGGAACAGAAATGTACAAAGGAGAGGATCCCCTGTGTGGTGCCAATGGTTCGGCTGTTGGTTACGTATCCAAAAGATTGGAGATTTGCGTCACTGGACACCCCTGAGAAGAAAGGCCTGGCAATCTAATTGCAAAAAAATCAACGGTTGAAAACCCTGTTTAGCACAGTTTCCCTCAGACACACATGGAGGTGCCTTGGAAGAAAGTCCTGGCAATGTGCTCCTAACAAATCATCCACTGGAAGCCCTAAGGAGCACAGTTCTCCTCTCACACATGGACGTGCCTTGGAAGAAATTCCTGGCAATCTGCTCCCCCCAAAAATCACACACTGAAAACCCTACGGAGCACAGTTCTCCTGTAACACACATGGAGGTACTTGGAAGAAAGGCTTGGCAATTTGCTCCCAGAAAATCATCTATTGAAAACCCTAAGGAGCACAGTCCTCCTCTGACACACAATGAGGTGCCTTGGAAGGATGTCCTGGTAATCTGTTTCCGAAAAACCAGCCACTGAAACCCTGTGGAGCACAGTTCTCCTCTGACACACAATGAGGTGCCTTAGAGGAAAGTTCTGCAATCTTCTTCTGAAAAATCACCCATTGAGAACCCTGTGGAGCACAGTCCTCCTCTGACACACATGTGAGATGACTTGGAAGAAAGTCCTGGCAATCTCCTTCCGAAAAATCACTCATAGAAAACCCTTTGGAGCACTGTTCTCAGATACAGATGGAGGTGCCATCGACGAAACTCCTGGCAATCTGCTCAGAAAAATCATCCATTGAGAACCCTGTGGCGCACAGTTCTCCTTTCGCACACATTGAGGTGCCTTGGAAGAAAGTTCTGGCAATCTGCTTCCGAAAAATCACACAGTGAAAGCCCTGTGGAGCACGGTTCTCCTCTGACACACACAGAGGTGCCATGGAAGAAAGTCCTGACAATCTGCTTGCAAAAAAACCCACTGAAAACCCTGTGGAGCACAGTTCTCCTATGACACACAGGGAAGTGCCTTGGAAGAAAGTCCTTGCAATCTGCTCCCCAAAAATCACCCACGAAAACCCTGTGGAGTGTCGTTCTCCTCTGACACATATGCAGGTGCCTTGGAAGAAAGTCCTGGCAATCTGCTTCCAATCAATTAGCCACTGAAAACCCCATGGAGCACATTTCTCCTCTGACACACACAGAGGTGCGATGGAAGAAAGTCCTGACAATCTGCTTCCAAAAAAACACATTGAAAACCCTGTGGAGCACAGCTCTCCTCTAACACACATGGAGGTGCCTTGGAAGAAAGTCCTGGAAATCTACATCAAAAAAATCAGCCCTTGAAAATCCTATGGAGCACAGTTCTATGACACACGGGGAAGTGCCTTGGAAGTCAGTCCTTGCAATCTGCTCGCGAAAAATCACCCACGAAAACCCTTTGGAGTATAGTTCTCCTCTGACACACATGGAGGTGCCTTGGAAGAAAGTCCTGACAATCTGCTCCCAAAAAATCACCCATTGAAAACCCTATGGAGAACAGTTCTCTGACACACACGGAGGTGCCGTGGAAGAAAGACGTGGCAATCTGTGTCCAAAAAAAATCATCCATCGAAACCCCTATGGAGCACATTTCTCCTCTGACACACACAGAGGTTCCATGGAAGAAAGTCCTGACAATCTGCTTGCAAAACAAAACCCATTGAAAACCCTATGGAGCACAGTTCTCCTATGACACACAGGGAAGTGCCTTGGAAGAAAGTCCTTGCAATCTGCTCCTAAAGAATCACCCACGAAAACCCTTTGGAGTGTAGTTCTTCTCTGACACATATGGAGGTGCCTTGGAAGGAAGTCCTGGCAATCTGCTCCCAAAAAAATCATCCTTCGAAACCCCTATGGAGCACAGTTCTCCTCTGACACACACGGACGTGCCTTGGAAGAAAGTCCTGGCAATCTGCTTCCGAAAAATCACAAATTGAAAACCCTATGGAGCACAGTTCTCCTCTGACACACACGGAGGTGCCTTGGAAGAAAGTCCTGGCTTCTGCTTCTGAAAAATCACCCATTGAAAACCCTATGGATCACAGTTCTCCTCTGACACAGAGGTGCCTTGGAAGAAAGTCCTGTCAATCTCCTTCCAAAAATTCATACTTTGAAAATCCTATGGAGTACAGTGCTCCCCTGATAGTTGTGGAGGTCTCTTGGAAGAAGGTTCTGGCAATGTGCTACCAAAAAATCACCCATGAAAACCTTTTGGAGTACAGTTCTCCTCTGAGACGCATGGAATTGCCTTGGAAGACAGTTCTGCGAATTTGTTTCCGAAAAATCATCCGTTGAAAACCCTATGGAGCACAGATCTCTGAAACACATGGAGGTGCCATGGAGAAAAGTCCTGGCGACCTGCTTCAAAAATATCATCCACTGAGGACACTTCTTAGCACAATTCTCCTCTGACACACAGGCAGGTGCCTTGGAAGGACACCCTGGCAATCTGATCCGAAAAAATCAGGCATTGAAAACCTTGTGGAGCACAGTTCTCTTCAAACACACATGGAGGTGCCTTGGAAGAAAGTCCTGGCAATCTGCTTCCCCAAAAATCCCATTGAAAACCCTATGGAGCACAGTTCTCTTCTGACACACATAGAGGTGACTTGGAAGAAAGTCCTGGCAATCTCCTTCCCCAAAAAAACCATTGAAACCCTATGGAGCACACTTCTCCTCTGACACACATGGAGACGCCATGGAAGAAAGTCCTGGCAACTGCTTCGAAAAATTCATCAATCCAAAACCCTATGCAGCACAGTTCTCCTCTGATACTCATGGAGGTGCCTTGGAAGAAAGTCCTGGCAATCTGTTTCTGATAAATCACCCATTGAAAACCCCATGGAGCACCGTTCTTTTCTGATACACAAGGATGTGCCATGAAAGAAAGTCCTGGCAATCTGTTTCGGATCAATCACCTATTGAAAACCGTATGGCGCACAGTTCTCCTGTGACACACACGGAGGCGCCATGAGTCTGAGCCACCTGGATGGGAATCAACAACAGCAACATGCTTCATAAGCAGAGAATGGAACAGAAATGTACAAAGGAGAGGATCCCCTGTGTGGTGCCAATGGTTCGGCTGTTGGTTACGTATCCAAAAGATTGGAGATTTGCGTCACTGGACACCCCTGAGAAGAAAGGCCTGGCAATCTAATTGCAAAAAAATCAACGGTTGAAAACCCTGTTTAGCACAGTTTCCCTCAGACACACATGGAGGTGCCTTGGAAGAAAGTCCTGGCAATGTGCTCCTAACAAATCATCCACTGGAAGCCCTAAGGAGCACAGTTCTCCTCTCACACATGGACGTGCCTTGGAAGAAATTCCTGGCAATCTGCTCCCCCCAAAAATCACACACTGAAAACCCTACGGAGCACAGTTCTCCTGTAACACACATGGAGGTACTTGGAAGAAAGGCTTGGCAATTTGCTCCCAGAAAATCATCTATTGAAAACCCTAAGGAGCACAGTCCTCCTCTGACACACAATGAGGTGCCTTGGAAGGATGTCCTGGTAATCTGTTTCCGAAAAACCAGCCACTGAAACCCTGTGGAGCACAGTTCTCCTCTGACACACAATGAGGTGCCTTAGAGGAAAGTTCTGCAATCTTCTTCTGAAAAATCACCCATTGAGAACCCTGTGGAGCACAGTCCTCCTCTGACACACATGTGAGATGACTTGGAAGAAAGTCCTGGCAATCTCCTTCCGAAAAATCACTCATAGAAAACCCTTTGGAGCACTGTTCTCAGATACAGATGGAGGTGCCATCGACGAAAATCCTGGCAATCTGCTCAGAAAAATCATCCATTGAGAACCCTGTGGCGCACAGTTCTCCTTTCGCACACATTGAGGTGCCTTGGAAGAAAGTTCTGGCAATCTGCTTCCGAAAAATCACAGAGTGAAAGCCCTATGGAGCACGGTTCTCCTCTGACACACACAGAGGTGCCATGGAAGAAAGTCCTGACAATCTGCTTGCAAAAAAACCCACTGAAAACCCTGTGGAGCACAGTTCTCCTATGACACACAGGGAAGTGCCTTGGAAGAAAGTCCTTGCAATCTGCTCCCCAAAAATCACCCACGAAAACCCTGTGGAGTGTCGTTCTCCTCTGACACATATGCAGGTGCCTTGGAAGAAAGTCCTGGCAATCTGCTTCCAATCAATTAGCCACTGAAAACCCCATGGAGCACATTTCTCCTCTGACACCCACAGAGGTGCGATGGAAGAAAGTCCTGACAATCTGCTTCCAAAAAAACACATTGAAAACCCTGTGGAGCACAGCTCTCCTCTAACACACATGGAGGTGCCTTGGAAGAAAGTCCTGGAAATCTACATCAAAAAAATCAGCCCTTGAAAATCCTATGGAGCACAGTTCTATGACACACGGGGAAGTGCCTTGGAAGTCAGTCCTTGCAATCTGCTCGCGAAAAATCACCCACGAAAACCCTTTGGAGTATAGTTCTCCTCTGACACACATGGAGGTGCCTTGGAAGAAAGTCCTGACAATCTGCTCCCAAAAAATCACCCATTGAAAACCCTATGGAGAACAGTTCTCTGACACACACGGAGGTGCCGTGGAAGAAAGACGTGGCAATCTGTGTCCAAAAAAAATCATCCATCGAAACCCCTATGGAGCACATTTCTCCTCTGACACACACAGAGGTTCCATGGAAGAAAGTCCTGACAATCTGCTTGCAAAACAAAACCCATTGAAAACCCTATGGAGCACAGTTCTCCTATGACACACAGGGAAGTGCCTTGGAAGAAAGTCCTTGCAATCTGCTCCTAAAGAATCACCCACGAAAACCCTTTGGAGTGTAGTTCTTCTCTGACACATATGGAGGTGCCTTGGAAGGAAGTCCTGGCAATCTGCTCCCAAAAAAATCATCCTTCGAAACCCCTATGGAGCACAGTTCTCCTCTGACACACACGGACGTGCCTTGGAAGAAAGTCCTGGCAATCTGCTTCCGAAAAATCACAAATTGAAAACCCTATGGAGCACAGTTCTCCTCTGACACACACGGAGGTGCCTTGGAAGAAAGTCCTGGCTTCTGCTTCTGAAAAATCACCCATTGAAAACCCTATGGATCACAGTTCTCCTCTGACACAGAGGTGCCTTGGAAGAAAGTCCTGTCAATCTCCTTCCAAAAATTCATACTTTGAAAATCCTATGGAGTACAGTGCTCCCCTGATAGTTGTGGAGGTCTCTTGGAAGAAGGTTCTGGCAATGTGCTACCAAAAAATCACCCATGAAAACCTTTTGGAGTACAGTTCTCCTCTGAGACGCATGGAATTGCCTTGGAAGACAGTTCTGCGAATTTGTTTCCGAAAAATCATCCGTTGAAAACCCTATGGAGCACAGATCTCTGAAACACATGGAGGTGCCATGGAGAAAAGTCCTGGCGACCTGCTTCAAAAATATCATCCACTGAGGACACTTCTTAGCACAATTCTCCTCTGACACACAGGCAGGTGCCTTGGAAGGACACCCTGGCAATCTGATCCGAAAAAATCAGGCATTGAAAACCTTGTGGAGCACAGTTCTCTTCAAACACACATGGAGGTGCCTTGGAAGAAAGTCCTGGCAATCTGCTTCCCCAAAAATCCCATTGAAAACCCTATGGAGCACAGTTCTCTTCTGACACACATAGAGGTGACTTGGAAGAAAGTCCTGGCAATCTCCTTCCCCAAAAAAACCATTGAAACCCTATGGAGCACACTTCTCCTCTGACACACATGGAGACGCCATGGAAGAAAGTCCTGGCAACTGCTTCGAAAAATTCATCAATCCAAAACCCTATGCAGCACAGTTCTCCTCTGATACTCATGGAGGTGCCTTGGAAGAAAGTCCTGGCAATCTGTTTCTGATAAATCACCCATTGAAAACCCCATGGAGCACCGTTCTTTTCTGATACACAAGGATGTGCCATGAAAGAAAGTCCTGGCAATCTGTTTCGGATCAATCACCTATTGAAAACCGTATGGCGCACAGTTCTCCTGTGACACACACGGAGGCGCCATGAGTCTGAGCCACCTGGATGGGAATCAACAACAGCAACATGCTTCATAAGCAGAGAATGGAACAGAAATGTACAAAGGAGAGGATCCCCTGTGTGGTGCCAATGGTTCGGCTGTTGGTTACGTATCCAAAAGATTGGAGATTTGCGTCACTGGACACCCCTGAGAAGAAAGGCCTGGCAATCTAATTGCAAAAAAATCAACGGTTGAAAACCCTGTTTAGCACAGTTTCCCTCAGACACACATGGAGGTGCCTTGGAAGAAAGTCCTGGCAATGTGCTCCTAACAAATCATCCACTGGAAGCCCTAAGGAGCACAGTTCTCCTCTCACACATGGACGTGCCTTGGAAGAAATTCCTGGCAATCTGCTCCCCCCAAAAATCACACACTGAAAACCCTACGGAGCACAGTTCTCCTGTAACACACATGGAGGTACTTGGAAGAAAGGCTTGGCAATTTGCTCCCAGAAAATCATCTATTGAAAACCCTAAGGAGCACAGTCCTCCTCTGACACACAATGAGGTGCCTTGGAAGGATGTCCTGGTAATCTGTTTCCGAAAAACCAGCCACTGAAACCCTGTGGAGCACAGTTCTCCTCTGACACACAATGAGGTGCCTTAGAGGAAAGTTCTGCAATCTTCTTCTGAAAAATCACCCATTGAGAACCCTGTGGAGCACAGTCCTCCTCTGACACACATGTGAGATGACTTGGAAGAAAGTCCTGGCAATCTCCTTCCGAAAAATCACTCATAGAAAACCCTTTGGAGCACTGTTCTCAGATACAGATGGAGGTGCCATCGACGAAACTCCTGGCAATCTGCTCAGAAAAATCATCCATTGAGAACCCTGTGGCGCACAGTTCTCCTTTCGCACACATTGAGGTGCCTTGGAAGAAAGTTCTGGCAATCTGCTTCCGAAAAATCACAGAGTGAAAGCCCTATGGAGCACGGTTCTCCTCTGACACACACAGAGGTGCCATGGAAGAAAGTCCTGACAATCTGCTTGCAAAAAAACCCACTGAAAACCCTGTGGAGCACAGTTCTCCTATGACACACAGGGAAGTGCCTTGGAAGAAAGTCCTTGCAATCTGCTCCCCAAAAATCACCCACGAAAACCCTGTGGAGTGTCGTTCTCCTCTGACACATATGCAGGTGCCTTGGAAGAAAGTCCTGGCAATCTGCTTCCAATCAATTAGCCACTGAAAACCCCATGGAGCACATTTCTCCTCTGACACACACAGAGGTGCGATGGAAGAAAGTCCTGACAATCTGCTTCCAAAAAAACACATTGAAAACCCTGTGGAGCACAGCTCTCCTCTAACACACATGGAGGTGCCTTGGAAGAAAGTCCTGGAAATCTACATCAAAAAAATCAGCCCTTGAAAATCCTATGGAGCACAGTTCTATGACACACGGGGAAGTGCCTTGGAAGTCAGTCCTTGCAATCTGCTCGCGAAAAATCACCCACGAAAACCCTTTGGAGTATAGTTCTCCTCTGACACACATGGAGGTGCCTTGGAAGAAAGTCCTGACAATCTGCTCCCAAAAAATCACCCATTGAAAACCCTATGGAGAACAGTTCTCTGACACACACGGAGGTGCCGTGGAAGAAAGACGTGGCAATCTGTGTCCAAAAAAAATCATCCATCGAAACCCCTATGGAGCACATTTCTCCTCTGACACACACAGAGGTTCCATGGAAGAAAGTCCTGACAATCTGCTTGCAAAACAAAACCCATTGAAAACCCTATGGAGCACAGTTCTCCTATGACACACAGGGAAGTGCCTTGGAAGAAAGTCCTTGCAATCTGCTCCTAAAGAATCACCCACGAAAACCCTTTGGAGTGTAGTTCTTCTCTGACACATATGGAGGTGCCTTGGAAGGAAGTCCTGGCAATCTGCTCCCAAAAAAATCATCCTTCGAAACCCCTATGGAGCACAGTTCTCCTCTGACACACACGGACGTGCCTTGGAAGAAAGTCCTGGCAATCTGCTTCCGAAAAATCACAAATTGAAAACCCTATGGAGCACAGTTCTCCTCTGACACACACGGAGGTGCCTTGGAAGAAAGTCCTGGCTTCTGCTTCTGAAAAATCACCCATTGAAAACCCTATGGATCACAGTTCTCCTCTGACACAGAGGTGCCTTGGAAGAAAGTCCTGTCAATCTCCTTCCAAAAATTCATACTTTGAAAATCCTATGGAGTACAGTGCTCCCCTGATTGTTGTGGAGGTCTCTTGGAAGAAGGTTCTGGCAATGTGCTACCAAAAAATCACCCATGAAAACCTTTTGGAGTACAGTTCTCCTCTGAGACGCATGGAATTGCCTTGGAAGACAGTTCTGCGAATTTGTTTCCGAAAAATCATCCGTTGAAAACCCTATGGAGCACAGATCTCTGAAACACATGGAGGTGCCATGGAGAAAAGTCCTGGCGACCTGCTTCAAAAATATCATCCATTGAGGACACTTCTTAGCACAATTCTCCTCTGACACACAGGCAGGTGCCTTGGAAGGACACCCTGGCAATCTGATCGGAAAA
The DNA here is from genome assembly GCF_024166365.1 of Elephas maximus indicus. Taxonomy (NCBI): domain Eukaryota; kingdom Metazoa; phylum Chordata; class Mammalia; order Proboscidea; family Elephantidae; genus Elephas; species Elephas maximus. The sequence goes on from NC_064847.1 coordinate 10,556,656, forward strand.
AATCAGGCATTGAAAACCTTGTGGAGCACAGTTCTCTTCAAACACACATGGAGGTGCCTTGGAAGAAAGTCCTGGCAATCTGCTTCCCCAAAAATCCCATTGAAAACCCTATGGAGCACAGTTCTCTTCAGACACACATAGAGGTGACTTGGAAGAAAGTCCTGGCAATCTCCTTCCAAAAATTCATACTTTGAAAATCCTATGGAGTACAGTGCTCCCCTGATAGTTGTGGAGGTTCTTGGAAGAAGGTTCTGGCAATGTGCTACCAAAAAATCACCCATGAAAACCTTTTGGAGTACAGTTCTCCTCTGAGACGCATGGAATTGCCTTGGAAGACAGTTCTGCGAATTTGTTTCCGAAAAATCATCCGTTGAAAACCCTATGGAGCACAGATCTCTGAAACACATGGAGGTGCCATGGAGAAAAGTCCTGGCGACCTGCTTCAAAAATATCATCCATTGAGGACACTTCTTAGCACAATTCTCCTCTGACACACAGGAAGGTGCCTTGGAAGGACACTCTGGCAATCTGATCCGAAAAAATCAGGCATTGAAAACCTTGTGGAGCACAGTTCTCTTCAAACACACATGGAGGTGCCTTGGAAGAAAGTCCTGGGAATCTGCTTCCCCAAAAATCCCATTGAAAACCCTATGGAGCACAGTTCTCTTCTGACACACATAGAGGTGACTTGGAAGAAAGTCCTGGCAATCTCCTTCCAAAAAAAAAAGCATTGAAACCCTATGGAGCACACTTCTCCTCTGACACACATGGAGACGCCATGGAAGAAAGTCCTGGCAACTGCTTCGAAAAATTCATCAATCCAAAACCCTATGCAGCACAGTTCTCCTCTGATACTCATGGAGGTGCCTTGGAAGAAAGTCCTGGCAATCTGTTTCTGATAAATCACCCATTGAAAACCCCATGGAGCACCGTTCTTTTCTGATACACAAGGATGTGCCATGAAAGAAAGTCCTGGCAATCTGTTTCGGATCAATCACCTATTGAAAACCGTATGGCGCACAGTTCTCCTGTGACACACACGGAGGCGCCATGAGTCTGAGCCACCTGGATGGGAATCAACAACAGCAACATGCTTCATAAGCAGAGAATGGAACAGAAATGTACAAAGGAGAGGATCCCCTGTGTGGTGCCAATGGTTCGGCTGTTGGTTACGTATCCAAAAGATTGGAGATTTGCGTCACTGGGCACCCCTGAGAAGAAAAGCCTGGCAATCTAATTGCAAAAAAATCAACGGTTGAAAACCCTGTTTAGCACAGTTTCCCTCAGACACACATGGAGGTGCCTTGGAAGAAAGTCCTGGCAATGTGCTCCTAACAAATCATCCACTGGAAGCCCTAAGGAGCACAGTTCTCCTCTCACACATGGACGTGCCTTGGAAGAAATTCCTGGCAATCTGCTCCCCCCAAAAATCACACACTGAAAACCCTACGGAGCACAGTTCTCCTGTAACACACATGGAGGTACTTGGAAGAAAGGCTTGGCAATTTGCTCCCAGAAAATCATCTATTGAAAACCCTAAGGAGCACAGTCCTCCTCTGACACACAATGAGGTGCCTTGGAAGGATGTCCTGGTAATCTGTTTCCGAAAAACCAGCCACTGAAACCCTGTGGAGCACAGTTCTCCTCTGACACACAATGAGGTGCCTTAGAGGAAAGTTCTGCAATCTTCTTCTGAAAAATCACCCATTGAGAACCCTGTGGAGCACAGTCCTCCTCTGACACACATGTGAGATGACTTGGAAGAAAGTCCTGGCAATCGCCTTCCGAAAAATCACTCATAGAAAACCCTTTGGAGCACTGTTCTCAGATACAGATGGAGGTGCCATCGACGAAACTCCTGGCAATCTGCTCAGAAAAATCATCCATTGAGAACCCTGTGGCGCACAGTTCTCCTTTCGCACACATTGAGGTGCCTTGGAAGAAAGTTCTGGCAATCTGCTTCCGAAAAATCACACAGTGAAAGCCCTGTGGAGCACGGTTCTCCTCTGACACACACAGAGGTGCCATGGAAGAAAGTCCTGACAATCTGCTTGCAAAAAAACCCACTGAAAACCCTGTGGAGCACAGTTCTCCTATGACACACAGGGAAGTGCCTTGGAGGAAAGTCCTTGCAATCTGCTCCCCAAAAATCACCCACGAAAACCCTGTGGAGTGTCATTCTCCTCTGACACATATGCAGGTGCCTTGGAAGAAAGTCCTGGCAATCTGCTTCCAATCAATTAGCCACTGAAAACCCCATGGAGCACATTTCTCCTCTGACACCCACAGAGGTGCGATGGAAGAAAGTCCTGACAATCTGCTTCCAAAAAAACACATTGAAAACCCTGTGGAGCACAGCTCTCCTCTAACACACATGGAGGTGCCTTGGAAGAAAGTCCTGGAAATCTACATCAAAAAAATCAGCCCTTCAAAATCCTATGGAGCACAGTTCTATGACACACGGGGAAGTGCCTTGGAAGTCAGTCCTTGCAATCTGCTCGCGAAAAATCACCCACGAAAACCCTTTGGAGTATAGTTCTCCTCTGACACACATGGAGGTGCCTTGGAAGAAAGTCCTGACAATCTGCTCCCAAAAAATCACCCATTGAAAACCCTATGGAGAACAGTTCTCTGACACACACGGAGGTGCCGTGGAAGAAAGACGTGGCAATCTGTGTCCAAAAAAAATCATCCATGGAAACCCCTATGGAGCACATTTCTCCTCTGACACACACAGAGGTTCCATGGAAGAAAGTCCTGACAATCTGCTTGCAAAACAAAACCCATTGAAAACCCTATGGAGCACAGTTCTCCTATGACACACAGGGAAGTGCCTTGGAAGAAAGTCCTTGCAATCTGCTCCTAAAGAATCACCCACGAAAACCCTTTGGAGTGTAGTTCTTCTCTGACACATATGGAGGTGCCTTGGAAGGAAGTCCTGGCAATCTGCTCCCAAAAAAATCATCCTTCGAAACCCCTATGGAGCACAGTTCTCCTCTGACACACACGGACGTGCCTTGGAAGAAAGTCCTGGCAATCTGCTTCCGAAAAATCACAAATTGAAAACCCTATGGAGCACAGTTCTCCTCTGACACACACGGAGGTGCCTTGGAAGAAAGTCCTGGCTTCTGCTTCTGAAAAATCACCCATTGAAAACCCTATGGATCACAGTTCTCCTCTGACACAGAGGTGCCTTGGAAGAAAGTCCTGTCAATCTCCTTCCAAAAATTCATACTTTGAAAATCCTATGGAGTACAGTGCTCCCCTGATAGTTGTGGAGGTCTCTTGGAAGAAGGTTCTGGCAATGTGCTACCAAAAAATCACCCATGAAAACCTTTTGGAGTACAGTTCTCCTCTGAGACGCATGGAATTGCCTTGGAAGACAGTTCTGCGAATTTGTTTCCGAAAAATCATCCGTTGAAAACCCTATGGAGCACAGATCTCTGAAACACATGGAGGTGCCATGGAGAAAAGTCCTGGCGACCTGCTTCAAAAATATCATCCATTGAGGACACTTCTTAGCACAATTCTCCTCTGACACACAGGCAGGTGCCTTGGAAGGACACCCTGGCAATCTGATCGGAAAAAATCAGGCATTGAAAACCTTGTGGAGCACAGTTCTCTTCAAACACACATGGAGGTGCCTTGGAAGAAAGTCCTGGCAATCTGCTTCCCCAAAAATCCCATTGAAAACCCTATGGAGCACAGTTCTGACACACATAGAGGTGACTTGGAAGAAAGTCCTGGCAATCTCCTTCCAAAAAAAAACCATTGAAACCCTATGGAGCACACTTCTCCTCTGACACACATGGAGACGCCATGGAAGAAAGTCCTGGCAACTGCTTCGAAAAATTCATCAATCCAAAACCCTATGCAGCACAGTTCTCCTCTGATACTCATGGAGGTGCCTTGGAAGAAAGTCCTGGCAATCTGTTTCGGATCAATCACCTATTGAAAACCGTATGGCGCACAGTTCTCCTGTGACACACACGGAGGCGCCATGAGTCTGAGCCACCTGGATGGGAATCAACAACAGCAACATGCTTCATAAGCAGAGAATGGAACAGAAATGTACAAAGGAGAGGATCCCCTGTGTGGTGCCAATGGTTCGGCTGTTGGTTACGTATCCAAAAGATTGGAGATTTGCGTCACTGGACACCCCTGAGAAGAAAGGCCTGGCAATCTAATTGCAAAAGAATCAACGGTTGAAAACCCTGTTTAGCACAGTTTCCCTCAGACACACATGGAGGTGCCTTGGAAGAAAGTCCTGGCAATGTGCTCCTAACAAATCATCCACTGGAAGCCCTAAGGAGCACACTTCTCCTCTCACACATGGACGTGCCTTGGAAGAAATTCCTGGCAATCTGCTCCCCCCAAAAATCACACACTGAAAACCCTACGGAGCACAGTTCTCCTGTAACACACATGGAGGTACTTGGAAGAAAGGCTTGGCAATTTGCTCCCAGAAAATCATCTATTGAAAACCCTAAGGAGCACAGTCCTCCTCTGACACACAATGAGGTGCCTTGGAAGGATGTCCTGGTAATCTGTTTCCGAAAAACCAGCCACTGAAACCCTGTGGAGCACAGTTCTCCTCTGACACACAATGAGGTGCCTTAGAGGAAAGTTCTGCAATCTTCTTCTGAAAAATCACCCATTGAGAACCCTGTGGAGCACAGTCCTCCTCTGACACACATGTGAGATGACTTGGAAGAAAGTCCTGGCAATCTCCTTCCGAAAAATCACTCATAGAAAACCCTTTGGAGCACTGTTCTCAGATACAGATGGAGGTGCCATCGACGAAAATCCTGGCAATCTGCTCAGAAAAATCATCCATTGAGAACCCTGTGGCGCACAGTTCTCCTTTCGCACACATTGAGGTGCCTTGGAAGAAAGTTCTGGCAATCTGCTTCCGAAAAATCACACAGTGAAAGCCCTATGGAGCACGGTTCTCCTCTGACACACACAGAGGTGCCATGGAAGAAAGTCCTGACAATCTGCTTGCAAAAAAACCCACTGAAAACCCTGTGGAGCACAGTTCTCCTATGACACACAGGGAAGTGCCTTGGAAGAAAGTCCTTGCAATCTGCTCCCCAAAAATCACCCACGAAAACCCTGTGGAGTGTCGTTCTCCTCTGACACATATGCAGGTGCCTTGGAAGAAAGTCCTGGCAATCTGCTTCCAATCAATTAGCCACTGAAAACCCCATGGAGCACATTTCTCCTCTGACACCCACAGAGGTGCGATGGAAGAAAGTCCTGACAATCTGCTTCCAAAAAAACACATTGAAAACCCTGTGGAGCACAGCTCTCCTCTAACACACATGGAGGTGCCTTGGAAGAAAGTCCTGGAAATCTACATCAAAAAAATCAGCCCTTGAAAATCCTATGGAGCACAGTTCTATGACACACGGGGAAGTGCCTTGGAAGTCAGTCCTTGCAATCTGCTCGCGAAAAATCACCCACGAAAACTCTTTGGAGTATAGTTCTCCTCTGACACACATGGAGGTGCCTTGGAAGAAAGTCCTGACAATCTGCTCCCAAAAAATCACCCATTGAAAACCCTATGGAGAACAGTTCTCTGACACACACGGAGGTGCCGTGGAAGAAAGACGTGGCAATCTGTGTCCAAAAAAAATCATCCATGGAAACCCCTATGGAGCACATTTCTCCTCTGACACACACAGAGGTTCCATGGAAGAAAGTCCTGACAATCTGCTTGCAAAACAAAACCCATTGAAAACCCTATGGAGCACAGTTCTCCTATGACACACAGGGAAGTGCCTTGGAAGAAAGTCCTTGCAATCTGCTCCTAAAGAATCACCCACGAAAACCCTTTGGAGTGTAGTTCTTCTCTGACACATATGGAGGTGCCTTGGAAGGAAGTCCTGGCAATCTGCTCCCAAAAAAATCATCCTTCGAAACCCCTATGGAGCACAGTTCTCCTCTGACACACACGGACGTGCCTTGGAAGAAAGTCCTGGCAATCTGCTTCCGAAAAATCACAAATTGAAAACCCTATGGAGCACAGTTCTCCTCTGACACACACGGAGGTGCCTTGGAAGAAAGTCCTGGCTTCTGCTTCTGAAAAATCACCCATTGAAAACCCTATGGATCACAGTTCTCCTCTGACACAGAGGTGCCTTGGAAGAAAGTCCTGTCAATCTCCTTCCAAAAATTCATACTTTGAAAATCCTATGGAGTACAGTGCTCCCCTGATTGTTGTGGAGGTCTCTTGGAAGAAGGTTCTGGCAATGTGCTACCAAAAAATCACCCATGAAAACCTTTTGGAGTACAGTTCTCCTCTGAGACGCATGGAATTGCCTTGGAAGACAGTTCTGCGAATTTGTTTCCGAAAAATCATCCGTTGAAAACCCTATGGAGCACAGATCTCTGAAACACATGGAGGTGCCATGGAGAAAAGTCCTGGCGACCTGCTTCAAAAATATCATCCACTGAGGACACTTCTTAGCACAATTCTCCTCTGACACACAGGCAGGTGCCTTGGAAGGACACCCTGGCAATCTGATCGGAAAAAATCAGGCATTGAAAACCTTGTGGAGCACAGTTCTCTTCAAACACACATGGAGGTGCCTTGGAAGAAAGTCCTGGCAATCTGCTTCCCCAAAAATCCCATTGAAAACCCTATGGAGCACAGTTCTCTTCAGACACACATAGAGGTGACTTGGAAGAAAGTCCTGGCAATCTCCTTCCAAAAATTCATACTTTGAAAATCCTATGGAGTACAGTGCTCCCCTGATAGTTGTGGAGGTTCTTGGAAGAAGGTTCTGGCAATGTGCTACCAAAAAATCACCCATGAAAACCTTTTGGAGTACAGTTCTCCTCTGAGACGCATGGAATTGCCTTGGAAGACAGTTCTGCGAATTTGTTTCCGAAAAATCATCCGTTGAAAACCCTATGGAGCACAGATCTCTGAAACACATGGAGGTGCCATGGAGAAAAGTCCTGGCGACCTGCTTCAAAAATATCATCCATTGAGGACACTTCTTAGCACAATTCTCCTCTGACACACAGGAAGGTGCCTTGGAAGGACACTCTGGCAATCTGATCCGAAAAAATCAGGCATTGAAAACCTTGTGGAGCACAGTTCTCTTCAAACACACATGGAGGTGCCTTGGAAGAAAGTCCTGGCAATCTGCTTCCCCAAAAATCCCATTGAAAACCCTATGGAGCACAGTTCTCTTCTGACACACATAGAGGTGACTTGGAAGAAAGTCCTGGCAATCTCCTTCCAAAAAAAAAAGCATTGAAACCCTATGGAGCACACTTCTCCTCTGACACACATGGAGACGCCATGGAAGAAAGTCCTGGCAACTGCTTCGAAAAATTCATCAATCCAAAACCCTATGCAGCACAGTTCTCCTCTGATACTCATGGAGGTGCCTTGGAAGAAAGTCCTGGCAATCTGTTTCTGATAAATCACCCATTGAAAACCCCATGGAGCACCGTTCTTTTCTGATACACAAGGATGTGCCATGAAAGAAAGTCCTGGCAATCTGTTTCGGATCAATCACCTATTGAAAACCGTATGGCGCACAGTTCTCCTGTGACACACACGGAGGCGCCATGAGTCTGAGCCACCTGGATGGGAATCAACAACAGCAACATGCTTCATAAGCAGAGAATGGAACAGAAATGTACAAAGGAGAGGATCCCCTGTGTGGTGCCAATGGTTCGGCTGTTGGTTACGTATCCAAAAGATTGGAGATTTGCGTCACTGGGCACCCCTGAGAAGAAAAGCCTGGCAATCTAATTGCAAAAAAATCAACGGTTGAAAACCCTGTTTAGCACAGTTTCCCTCAGACACACATGGAGGTGCCTTGGAAGAAAGTCCTGGCAATGTGCTCCTAACAAATCATCCACTGGAAGCCCTAAGGAGCACAGTTCTCCTCTCACACATGGACGTGCCTTGGAAGAAATTCCTGGCAATCTGCTCCCCCCAAAAATCACACACTGAAAACCCTACGGAGCACAGTTCTCCTGTAACACACATGGAGGTACTTGGAAGAAAGGCTTGGCAATTTGCTCCCAGAAAATCATCTATTGAAAACCCTAAGGAGCACAGTCCTCCTCTGACACACAATGAGGTGCCTTGGAAGGATGTCCTGGTAATCTGTTTCCGAAAAACCAGCCACTGAAACCCTGTGGAGCACAGTTCTCCTCTGACACACAATGAGGTGCCTTAGAGGAAAGTTCTGCAATCTTCTTCTGAAAAATCACCCATTGAGAACCCTGTGGAGCACAGTCCTCCTCTGACACACATGTGAGATGACTTGGAAGAAAGTCCTGGCAATCTCCTTCCGAAAAATCACTCATAGAAAACCCTTTGGAGCACTGTTCTCAGATACAGATGGAGGTGCCATCGACGAAAATCCTGGCAATCTGCTCAGAAAAATCATCCATTGAGAACCCTGTGGCGCACAGTTCTCCTTTCGCACACATTGAGGTGCCTTGGAAGAAAGTTCTGGCAATCTGCTTCCGAAAAATCACACAGTGAAAGCCCTATGGAGCACGGTTCTCCTCTGACACACACAGAGGTGCCATGGAAGAAAGTCCTGACAATCTGCTTGCAAAAAAACCCACTGAAAACCCTGTGGAGCACAGTTCTCCTATGACACACAGGGAAGTGCCTTGGAAGAAAGTCCTTGCAATCTGCTCCCCAAAAATCACCCACGAAAACCCTGTGGAGTGTCGTTCTCCTCTGACACATATGCAGGTGCCTTGGAAGAAAGTCCTGGCAATCTGCTTCCAATCAATTAGCCACTGAAAACCCCATGGAGCACATTTCTCCTCTGACACCCACAGAGGTGCGATGGAAGAAAGTCCTGACAATCTGCTTCCAAAAAAACACATTGAAAACCCTGTGGAGCACAGCTCTCCTCTAACACACATGGAGGTGCCTTGGAAGAAAGTCCTGGAAATCTACATCAAAAAAATCAGCCCTTGAAAATCCTATGGAGCACAGTTCTATGACACACGGGGAAGTGCCTTGGAAGTCAGTCCTTGCAATCTGCTCGCGAAAAATCACCCACGAAAACTCTTTGGAGTATAGTTCTCCTCTGACACACATGGAGGTGCCTTGGAAGAAAGTCCTGACAATCTGCTCCCAAAAAATCACCCATTGAAAACCCTATGGAGAACAGTTCTCTGACACACACGGAGGTGCCGTGGAAGAAAGACGTGGCAATCTGTGTCCAAAAAAAATCATCCATGGAAACCCCTATGGAGCACATTTCTCCTCTGACACACACAGAGGTTCCATGGAAGAAAGTCCTGACAATCTGCTTGCAAAACAAAACCCATTGAAAACCCTATGGAGCACAGTTCTCCTATGACACACAGGGAAGTGCCTTGGAAGAAAGTCCTTGCAATCTGCTCCTAAAGAATCACCCACGAAAACCCTTTGGAGTGTAGTTCTTCTCTGACACATATGGAGGTGCCTTGGAAGGAAGTCCTGGCAATCTGCTCCCAAAAAAATCATCCTTCGAAACCCCTATGGAGCACAGTTCTCCTCTGACACACACGGACGTGCCTTGGAAGAAAGTCCTGGCAATCTGCTTCCGAAAAATCACAAATTGAAAACCCTATGGAGCACAGTTCTCCTCTGACACACACGGAGGTGCCTTGGAAGAAAGTCCTGGCTTCTGCTTCTGAAAAATCACCCATTGAAAACCCTATGGATCACAGTTCTCCTCTGACACAGAGGTGCCTTGGAAGAAAGTCCTGTCAATCTCCTTCCAAAAATTCATACTTTGAAAATCCTATGGAGTACAGTGCTCCCCTGATAGTTGTGGAGGTCTCTTGGAAGAAGGTTCTGGCAATGTGCTACCAAAAAATCACCCATGAAAACCTTTTGGAGTACAGTTCTCCTCTGAGACGCATGGAATTGCCTTGGAAGACAGTTCTGCGAATTTGTTTCCGAAAAATCATCCGTTGAAAACCCTGTGGAGCACAGATCTCTGAAACACATGGAGGTGCCATGGAGAAAAGTCCTGGCGACCTGCTTCAAAAATATCATCCATTGAGGACACTTCTTAGCACAATTCTCCTCTGACACACAGGCAGGTGCCTTGGAAGGACACCCTGGCAATCTGATCGGAAAAAATCAGGCATTGAAAACCTTGTGGAGCACAGTTCTCTTCAAACACACATGGAGGTGCCTTGGAAGAAAGTCCTGGCAATCTGCTTCCCCAAAAATCCCATTGAAAACCCTATGGAGCACAGTTCTGACACACATAGAGGTGACTTGGAAGAAAGTCCTGGCAATCTCCTTCCAAAAAAAAACCATTGAAACCCTATGGAGCACACTTCTCCTCTGACACACATGGAGACGCCATGGAAGAAAGTCCTGGCAACTGCTTCGAAAAATTCATCAATCCAAAACCCTATGCAGCACAGTTCTCCTCTGATACTCATGGAGGTGCCTTGGAAGAAAGTCCTGGCAATCTGTTTCTGATAAATCACCCATTGAAAACCCCATGGAGCACCGTTCTTTTCTGATACACAAGGATGTGCCATGAAAGAAAGTCCTGGCAATCTGTTTCGGATCAATCACCTATTGAAAACCGTATGGCGCACAGTTCTCCTGTGACACACACGGAGGCGCCATGAGTCTGAGCCACCTGGATGGGAATCAACAACAGCAACATGCTTCATAAGCAGAGAATGGAACAGAAATGTACAAAGGAGAGGATCCCCTGTGTGGTGCCAATGGTTCGGCTGTTGGTTACGTATCCAAAAGATTGGAGATTTGCGTCACTGGACACCCCTGAGAAGAAAGGCCTGGCAATCTAATTGCAAAAGAATCAACGGTTGAAAACCCTGTTTAGCACAGTTTCCCTCAGACACACATGGAGGTGCCTTGGAAGAAAGTCCTGGCAATGTGCTCCTAACAAATCATCCACTGGAAGCCCTAAGGAGCACACTTCTCCTCTCACACATGGACGTGCCTTGGAAGAAATTCCTGGCAATCTGCTCCCCCCAAAAATCACACACTGAAAACCCTACGGAGCACAGTTCTCCTGTAACACACATGGAGGTACTTGGAAGAAAGGCTTGGCAATTTGCTCCCAGAAAATCATCTATTGAAAACCCTAAGGAGCACAGTCCTCCTCTGACACACAATGAGGTGCCTTGGAAGGATGTCCTGGTAATCTGTTTCCGAAAAACCAGCCACTGAAACCCTGTGGAGCACAGTTCTCCTCTGACACACAATGAGGTGCCTTAGAGGAAAGTTCTGCAATCTTCTTCTGAAAAATCACCCATTGAGAACCCTGTGGAGCACAGTCCTCCTCTGACACACATGTGAGATGACTTGGAAGAAAGTCCTGGCAATCTCCTTCCGAAAAATCACTCATAGAAAACCCTTTGGAGCACTGTTCTCAGATACAGATGGAGGTGCCATCGACGAAAATCCTGGCAATCTGCTCAGAAAAATCATCCATTGAGAACCCTGTGGCGCACAGTTCTCCTTTCGCACACATTGAGGTGCCTTGGAAGAAAGTTCTGGCAATCTGCTTCCGAAAAATCACACAGTGAAAGCCCTATGGAGCACGGTTCTCCTCTGACACACACAGAGGTGCCATGGAAGAAAGTCCTGACAATCTGCTTGCAAAAAAACCCACTGAAAACCCTGTGGAGCACAGTTCTCCTATGACACACAGGGAAGTGCCTTGGAAGAAAGTCCTTGCAATCTGCTCCCCAAAAATCACCCACGAAAACCCTGTGGAGTGTCGTTCTCCTCTGACACATATGCAGGTGCCTTGGAAGAAAGTCCTGGCAATCTGCTTCCAATCAATTAGCCACTGAAAACCCCATGGAGCACATTTCTCCTCTGACACCCACAGAGGTGCGATGGAAGAAAGTCCTGACAATCTGCTTCCAAAAAAACACATTGAAAACCCTGTGGAGCACAGCTCTCCTCTAACACACATGGAGGTGCCTTGGAAGAAAGTCCTGGAAATCTACATCAAAAAAATCAGCCCTTGAAAATCCTATGGAGCACAGTTCTATGACACACGGGGAAGTGCCTTGGAAGTCAGTCCTTGCAATCTGCTCGCGAAAAATCACCCACGAAAACTCTTTGGAGTATAGTTCTCCTCTGACACACATGGAGGTGCCTTGGAAGAAAGTCCTGACAATCTGCTCCCAAAAAATCACCCATTGAAAACCCTATGGAGAACAGTTCTCTGACACACACGGAGGTGCCGTGGAAGAAAGACGTGGCAATCTGTGTCCAAAAAAAATCATCCATGGAAACCCCTATGGAGCACATTTCTCCTCTGACACACACAGAGGTTCCATGGAAGAAAGTCCTGACAATCTGCTTGCAAAACAAAACCCATTGAAAACCCTATGGAGCACAGTTCTCCTATGACACACAGGGAAGTGCCTTGGAAGAAAGTCCTTGCAATCTGCTCCTAAAGAATCACCCACGAAAACCCTTTGGAGTGTAGTTCTTCTCTGACACATATGGAGGTGCCTTGGAAGGAAGTCCTGGCAATCTGCTCCCAAAAAAATCATCCTTCGAAACCCCTATGGAGCACAGTTCTCCTCTGACACGCACGGACGTGCCTTGGAAGAAAGTCCTGGCAATCTGCTTCCGAAAAATCACAAATTGAAAACCCTATGGAGCACAGTTCTCCTCTGACACACACGGAGGTGCCTTGGAAGAAAGTCCTGGCTTCTGCTTCTGAAAAATCACCCATTGAAAACCCTATGGATCACAGTTCTCCTCTGACACAGAGGTGCCTTGGAAGAAAGTCCTGTCAATCTCCTTCCAAAAATTCATACTTTGAAAATCCTATGGAGTACAGTGCTCCCCTGATTGTTGTGGAGGTCTCTTGGAAGAAGGTTCTGGCAATGTGCTACCAAAAAATCACCCATGAAAACCTTTTGGAGTACAGTTCTCCTCTGAGACGCATGGAATTGCCTTGGAAGACAGTTCTGCGAATTTGTTTCCGAAAAATCATCCGTTGAAAACCCTATGGAGCACAGATCTCTGAAACACATGGAGGTGCCATGGAGAAAAGTCCTGGCGACCTGCTTCAAAAATATCATCCACTGAGGACACTTCTTAGCACAATTCTCCTCTGACACACAGGCAGGTGCCTTGGAAGGACACCCTGGCAATCTGATCGGAAAAAATCAGGCATTGAAAACCTTGTGGAGCACAGTTCTCTTCAAACACACATGGAGGTGCCTTGGAAGAAAGTCCTGGCAATCTGCTTCCCCAAAAATCCCATTGAAAACCCTATGGAGCACAGTTCTCTTCAGACACACATAGAGGTGACTTGGAAGAAAGTCCTGGCAATCTCCTTCCAAAAATTCATACTTTGAAAATCCTATGGAGTACAGTGCTCCCCTGATAGTTGTGGAGGTTCTTGGAAGAAGGTTCTGGCAATGTGCTACCAAAAAATCACCCATGAAAACCTTTTGGAGTACAGTTCTCCTCTGAGACGCATGGAATTGCCTTGGAAGACAGTTCTGCGAATTTGTTTCCAAAAAATCATCCGTTGAAAACCCTATGGAGCACAGATCTCTGAAACACATGGAGGTGCCATGGAGAAAAGTCCTGGCGACCTGCTTCAAAAATATCATCCATTGAGGACACTTCTTAGCACAATTCTCCTCTGACACACAGGAAGGTGCCTTGGAAGGACACTCTGGCAATCTGATCCGAAAAAATCAGGCATTGAAAACCTTGTGGAGCACAGTTCTCTTCAAACACACATGGAGGTGCCTTGGAAGAAAGTCCTGGCAATCTGCTTCCCCAAAAATCCCATTGAAAACCCTATGGAGCACAGTTCTCTTCTGACACACATAGAGGTGACTTGGAAGAAAGTCCTGGCAATCTCCTTCCAAAAAAAAAAGCATTGAAACCCTATGGAGCACACTTCTCCTCTGACACACATGGAGACGCCATGGAAGAAAGTCCTGGCAACTGCTTCGAAAAATTCATCAATCCAAAACCCTATGCAGCACAGTTCTCCTCTGATACTCATGGAGGTGCCTTGGAAGAAAGTCCTGGCAATCTGTTTCTGATAAATCACCCATTGAAAACCCCATGGAGCACCGTTCTTTTCTGATACACAAGGATGTGCCATGAAAGAAAGTCCTGGCAATCTGTTTCGGATCAATCACCTATTGAAAACCGTATGGCGCACAGTTCTCCTGTGACACACACGGAGGCGCCATGAGTCTGAGCCACCTGGATGGGAATCAACAACAGCAACATGCTTCATAAGCAGAGAATGGAACAGAAATGTACAAAGGAGAGGATCCCCTGTGTGGTGCCAATGGTTCGGCTGTTGGTTACGTATCCAAAAGATTGGAGATTTGCGTCACTGGGCACCCCTGAGAAGAAAAGCCTGGCAATCTAATTGCAAAAAAATCAACGGTTGAAAACCCTGTTTAGCACAGTTTCCCTCAGACACACATGGAGGTGCCTTGGAAGAAAGTCCTGGCAATGTGCTCCTAACAAATCATCCACTGGAAGCCCTAAGGAGCACAGTTCTCCTCTCACACATGGACGTGCCTTGGAAGAAATTCCTGGCAATCTGCTCCCCCCAAAAATCACACACTGAAAACCCTACGGAGCACAGTTCTCCTGTAACACACATGGAGGTACTTGGAAGAAAGGCTTGGCAATTTGCTCCCAGAAAATCATCTATTGAAAACCCTAAGGAGCACAGTCCTCCTCTGACACACAATGAGGTGCCTTGGAAGGATGTCCTGGTAATCTGTTTCCGAAAAACCAGCCACTGAAACCCTGTGGAGCACAGTTCTCCTCTGACACACAATGAGGTGCCTTAGAGGAAAGTTCTGCAATCTTCTTCTGAAAAATCACCCATTGAGAACCCTGTGGAGCACAGTCCTCCTCTGACACACATGTGAGATGACTTGGAAGAAAGTCCTGGCAATCTCCTTCCGAAAAATCACTCATAGAAAACCCTTTGGAGCACTGTTCTCAGATACAGATGGAGGTGCCATCGACGAAAATCCTGGCAATCTGCTCAGAAAAATCATCCATTGAGAACCCTGTGGCGCACAGTTCTCCTTTCGCACACATTGAGGTGCCTTGGAAGAAAGTTCTGGCAATCTGCTTCCGAAAAATCACACAGTGAAAGCCCTATGGAGCACGGTTCTCCTCTGACACACACAGAGGTGCCATGGAAGAAAGTCCTGACAATCTGCTTGCAAAAAAACCCACTGAAAACCCTGTGGAGCACAGTTCTCCTATGACACACAGGGAAGTGCCTTGGAAGAAAGTCCTTGCAATCTGCTCCCCAAAAATCACCCACGAAAACCCTGTGGAGTGTCGTTCTCCTCTGACACATATGCAGGTGCCTTGGAAGAAAGTCCTGGCAATCTGCTTCCAATCAATTAGCCACTGAAAACCCCATGGAGCACATTTCTCCTCTGACACCCACAGAGGTGCGATGGAAGAAAGTCCTGACAATCTGCTTCCAAAAAAACACATTGAAAACCCTGTGGAGCACAGCTCTCCTCTAACACACATGGAGGTGCCTTGGAAGAAAGTCCTGGAAATCTACATCAAAAAAATCAGCCCTTGAAAATCCTATGGAGCACAGTTCTATGACACACGGGGAAGTGCCTTGGAAGTCAGTCCTTGCAATCTGCTCGCGAAAAATCACCCACGAAAACTCTTTGGAGTATAGTTCTCCTCTGACACACATGGAGGTGCCTTGGAAGAAAGTCCTGACAATCTGCTCCCAAAAAATCACCCATTGAAAACCCTATGGAGAACAGTTCTCTGACACACACGGAGGTGCCGTGGAAGAAAGACGTGGCAATCTGTGTCCAAAAAAAATCATCCATGGAAACCCCTATGGAGCACATTTCTCCTCTGACACACACAGAGGTTCCATGGAAGAAAGTCCTGACAATCTGCTTGCAAAACAAAACCCATTGAAAACCCTATGGAGCACAGTTCTCCTATGACACACAGGGAAGTGCCTTGGAAGAAAGTCCTTGCAATCTGCTCCTAAAGAATCACCCACGAAAACCCTTTGGAGTGTAGTTCTTCTCTGACACATATGGAGGTGCCTTGGAAGGAAGTCCTGGCAATCTGCTCCCAAAAAAATCATCCTTCGAAACCCCTATGGAGCACAGTTCTCCTCTGACACACACGGACGTGCCTTGGAAGAAAGTCCTGGCAATCTGCTTCCGAAAAATCACAAATTGAAAACCCTATGGAGCACAGTTCTCCTCTGACACACACGGAGGTGCCTTGGAAGAAAGTCCTGGCTTCTGCTTCTGAAAAATCACCCATTGAAAACCCTATGGATCACAGTTCTCCTCTGACACAGAGGTGCCTTGGAAGAAAGTCCTGTCAATCTCCTTCCAAAAATTCATACTTTGAAAATCCTATGGAGTACAGTGCTCCCCTGATTGTTGTGGAGGTCTCTTGGAAGAAGGTTCTGGCAATGTGCTACCAAAAAATCACCCATGAAAACCTTTTGGAGTACAGTTCTCCTCTGAGACGCATGGAATTGCCTTGGAAGACAGTTCTGCGAATTTGTTTCCGAAAAATCATCCGTTGAAAACCCTGTGGAGCACAGATCTCTGAAACACATGGAGGTGCCATGGAGAAAAGTCCTGGCGACCTGCTTCAAAAATATCATCCATTGAGGACACTTCTTAGCACAATTCTCCTCTGACACACAGGCAGGTGCCTTGGAAGGACACCCTGGCAATCTGATCGGAAAAAATCAGGCATTGAAAACCTTGTGGAGCACAGTTCTCTTCAAACACACATGGAGGTGCCTTGGAAGAAAGTCCTGGCAATCTGCTTCCCCAAAAATCCCATTGAAAACCCTATGGAGCACAGTTCTCTTCAGACACACATAGAGGTGACTTGGAAGAAAGTCCTGGCAATCTCCTTCCAAAAATTCATACTTTGAAAATCCTATGGAGTACAGTGCTCCCCTGATAGTTGTGGAGGTTCTTGGAAGAAGGTTCTGGCAATGTGCTACCAAAAAATCACCCATGAAAACCTTTTGGAGTACAGTTCTCCTCTGAGACGCATGGAATTGCCTTGGAAGACAGTTCTGCGAATTTGTTTCCGAAAAATCATCCGTTGAAAACCCTATGGAGCACAGATCTCTGAAACACATGGAGGTGCCATGGAGAAAAGTCCTGGCGACCTGCTTCAAAAATATCATCCATTGAGGACACTTCTTAGCACAATTCTCCTCTGACACACAGGAAGGTGCCTTGGAAGGACACTCTGGCAATCTGATCCGAAAAAATCAGGCATTGAAAACCTTGTGGAGCACAGTTCTCTTCAAACACACATGGAGGTGCCTTGGAAGAAAGTCCTGGCAATCTGCTTCCCCAAAAATCCCATTGAAAACCCTATGGAGCACAGTTCTCTTCTGACACACATAGAGGTGACTTGGAAGAAAGTCCTGGCAATCTCCTTCCAAAAAAAAAAGCATTGAAACCCTATGGAGCACACTTCTCCTCTGACACACATGGAGACGCCATGGAAGAAAGTCCTGGCAACTGCTTCGAAAAATTCATCAATCCAAAACCCTATGCAGCACAGTTCTCCTCTGATACTCATGGAGGTGCCTTGGAAGAAAGTCCTGGCAATCTGTTTCTGATAAATCACCCATTGAAAACCCCATGGAGCACCGTTCTTTTCTGATACACAAGGATGTGCCATGAAAGAAAGTCCTGGCAATCTGTTTCGGATCAATCACCTATTGAAAACCGTATGGCGCACAGTTCTCCTGTGACACACACGGAGGCGCCATGAGTCTGAGCCACCTGGATGGGAATCAACAACAGCAACATGCTTCATAAGCAGAGAATGGAACAGAAATGTACAAAGGAGAGGATCCCCTGTGTGGTGCCAATGGTTCGGCTGTTGGTTACGTATCCAAAAGATTGGAGATTTGCGTCACTGGACACCCCTGAGAAGAAAGGCCTGGCAATCTAATTGCAAAAGAATCAACGGTTGAAAACCCTGTTTAGCACAGTTTCCCTCAGACACACATGGAGGTGCCTTGGAAGAAAGTCCTGGCAATGTGCTCCTAACAAATCATCCACTGGAAGCCCTAAGGAGCACACTTCTCCTCTCACACATGGACGTGCCTTGGAAGAAATTCCTGGCAATCTGCTCCCCCCAAAAATCACACACTGAAAACCCTACGGAGCACAGTTCTCCTGTAACACACATGGAGGTACTTGGAAGAAAGGCTTGGCAATTTGCTCCCAGAAAATCATCTATTGAAAACCCTAAGGAGCACAGTCCTCCTCTGACACACAATGAGGTGCCTTGGAAGGATGTCCTGGTAATCTGTTTCCGAAAAACCAGCCACTGAAACCCTGTGGAGCACAGTTCTCCTCTGACACACAATGAGGTGCCTTAGAGGAAAGTTCTGCAATCTTCTTCTGAAAAATCACCCATTGAGAACCCTGTGGAGCACAGTCCTCCTCTGACACACATGTGAGATGACTTGGAAGAAAGTCCTGGCAATCTCCTTCCGAAAAATCACTCATAGAAAACCCTTTGGAGCACTGTTCTCAGATACAGATGGAGGTGCCATCGACGAAAATCCTGGCAATCTGCTCAGAAAAATCATCCATTGAGAACCCTGTGGCGCACAGTTCTCCTTTCGCACACATTGAGGTGCCTTGGAAGAAAGTTCTGGCAATCTGCTTCCGAAAAATCACACAGTGAAAGCCCTATGGAGCACGGTTCTCCTCTGACACACACAGAGGTGCCATGGAAGAAAGTCCTGACAATCTGCTTGCAAAAAAACCCACTGAAAACCCTGTGGAGCACAGTTCTCCTATGACACACAGGGAAGTGCCTTGGAAGAAAGTCCTTGCAATCTGCTCCCCAAAAATCACCCACGAAAACCCTGTGGAGTGTCGTTCTCCTCTGACACATATGCAGGTGCCTTGGAAGAAAGTCCTGGCAATCTGCTTCCAATCAATTAGCCACTGAAAACCCCATGGAGCACATTTCTCCTCTGACACCCACAGAGGTGCGATGGAAGAAAGTCCTGACAATCTGCTTCCAAAAAAACACATTGAAAACCCTGTGGAGCACAGCTCTCCTCTAACACACATGGAGGTGCCTTGGAAGAAAGTCCTGGAAATCTACATCAAAAAAATCAGCCCTTGAAAATCCTATGGAGCACAGTTCTATGACACACGGGGAAGTGCCTTGGAAGTCAGTCCTTGCAATCTGCTCGCGAAAAATCACCCACGAAAACTCTTTGGAGTATAGTTCTCCTCTGACACACATGGAGGTGCCTTGGAAGAAAGTCCTGACAATCTGCTCCCAAAAAATCACCCATTGAAAACCCTATGGAGAACAGTTCTCTGACACACACGGAGGTGCCGTGGAAGAAAGACGTGGCAATCTGTGTCCAAAAAAAATCATCCATGGAAACCCCTATGGAGCACATTTCTCCTCTGACACACACAGAGGTTCCATGGAAGAAAGTCCTGACAATCTGCTTGCAAAACAAAACCCATTGAAAACCCTATGGAGCACAGTTCTCCTATGACACACAGGGAAGTGCCTTGGAAGAAAGTCCTTGCAATCTGCTCCTAAAGAATCACCCACGAAAACCCTTTGGAGTGTAGTTCTTCTCTGACACATATGGAGGTGCCTTGGAAGGAAGTCCTGGCAATCTGCTCCCAAAAAAATCATCCTTCGAAACCCCTATGGAGCACAGTTCTCCTCTGACACACACGGACGTGCCTTGGAAGAAAGTCCTGGCAATCTGCTTCCGAAAAATCACAAATTGAAAACCCTATGGAGCACAGTTCTCCTCTGACACACACGGAGGTGCCTTGGAAGAAAGTCCTGGCTTCTGCTTCTGAAAAATCACCCATTGAAAACCCTATGGATCACAGTTCTCCTCTGACACAGAGGTGCCTTGGAAGAAAGTCCTGTCAATCTCCTTCCAAAAATTCATACTTTGAAAATCCTATGGAGTACAGTGCTCCCCTGATAGTTGTGGAGGTCTCTTGGAAGAAGGTTCTGGCAATGTGCTACCAAAAAATCACCCATGAAAACCTTTTGGAGTACAGTTCTCCTCTGAGACGCATGGAATTGCCTTGGAAGACAGTTCTGCGAATTTGTTTCCGAAAAATCATCCGTTGAAAACCCTGTGGAGCACAGATCTCTGAAACACATGGAGGTGCCATGGAGAAAAGTCCTGGCGACCTGCTTCAAAAATATCATCCACTGAGGACACTTCTTAGCACAATTCTCCTCTGACACACAGGCAGGTGCCTTGGAAGGACACCCTGGCAATCTGATCCGAAAAAATCAGGCATTGAAAACCTTGTGGAGCACAGTTCTCTTCAAACACACATGGAGGTGCCTTGGAAGAAAGTCCTGGCAATCTGCTTCCCCAAAAATCCCATTGAAAACCCTATGGAGCACAGTTCTCTTCTGACACACATAGAGGTGACTTGGAAGAAAGTCCTGGCAATCTCCTTCCCCAAAAAAACCATTGAAACCCTATGGAGCACACTTCTCCTCTGACACACATGGAGACGCCATGGAAGAAAGTCCTGGCAACTGCTTCGAAAAATTCATCAATCCAAAACCCTATGCAGCACAGTTCTCCTCTGATACTCATGGAGGTGCCTTGGAAGAAAGTCCTGGCAATCTGTTTCTGATAAATCACCCATTGAAAACCCCATGGAGCACCGTTCTTTTCTGATACACAAGGATGTGCCATGAAAGAAAGTCCTGGCAATCTGTTTCGGATCAATCACCTATTGAAAACCGTATGGCGCACAGTTCTCCTGTGACACACACGGAGGCGCCATGAGTCTGAGCCACCTGGATGGGAATCAACAACAGCAACATGCTTCATAAGCAGAGAATGGAACAGAAATGTACAAAGGAGAGGATCCCCTGTGTGGTGCCAATGGTTCGGCTGTTGGTTACGTATCCAAAAGATTGGAGATTTGCGTCACTGGACACCCCTGAGAAGAAAGGCCTGGCAATCTAATTGCAAAAAAATCAACGGTTGAAAACCCTGTTTAGCACAGTTTCCCTCAGACACACATGGAGGTGCCTTGGAAGAAAGTCCTGGCAATGTGCTCCTAACAAATCATCCACTGGAAGCCCTAAGGAGCACAGTTCTCCTCTCACACATGGACGTGCCTTGGAAGAAATTCCTGGCAATCTGCTCCCCCCAAAAATCACACACTGAAAACCCTACGGAGCACAGTTCTCCTGTAACACACATGGAGGTACTTGGAAGAAAGGCTTGGCAATTTGCTCCCAGAAAATCATCTATTGAAAACCCTAAGGAGCACAGTCCTCCTCTGACACACAATGAGGTGCCTTGGAAGGATGTCCTGGTAATCTGTTTCCGAAAAACCAGCCACTGAAACCCTGTGGAGCACAGTTCTCCTCTGACACACAATGAGGTGCCTTAGAGGAAAGTTCTGCAATCTTCTTCTGAAAAATCACCCATTGAGAACCCTGTGGAGCACAGTCCTCCTCTGACACACATGTGAGATGACTTGGAAGAAAGTCCTGGCAATCTCCTTCCGAAAAATCACTCATAGAAAACCCTTTGGAGCACTGTTCTCAGATACAGATGGAGGTGCCATCGACGAAACTCCTGGCAATCTGCTCAGAAAAATCATCCATTGAGAACCCTGTGGCGCACAGTTCTCCTTTCGCACACATTGAGGTGCCTTGGAAGAAAGTTCTGGCAATCTGCTTCCGAAAAATCACACAGTGAAAGCCCTGTGGAGCACGGTTCTCCTCTGACACACACAGAGGTGCCATGGAAGAAAGTCCTGACAATCTGCTTGCAAAAAAACCCACTGAAAACCCTGTGGAGCACAGTTCTCCTATGACACACAGGGAAGTGCCTTGGAAGAAAGTCCTTGCAATCTGCTCCCCAAAAATCACCCACGAAAACCCTGTGGAGTGTCGTTCTCCTCTGACACATATGCAGGTGCCTTGGAAGAAAGTCCTGGCAATCTGCTTCCAATCAATTAGCCACTGAAAACCCCATGGAGCACATTTCTCCTCTGACACCCACAGAGGTGCGATGGAAGAAAGTCCTGACAATCTGCTTCCAAAAAAACACATTGAAAACCCTGTGGAGCACAGCTCTCCTCTAACACACATGGAGGTGCCTTGGAAGAAAGTCCTGGAAATCTACATCAAAAAAATCAGCCCTTGAAAATCCTATGGAGCACAGTTCTATGACACACGGGGAAGTGCCTTGGAAGTCAGTCCTTGCAATCTGCTCGCGAAAAATCACCCACGAAAACCCTTTGGAGTATAGTTCTCCTCTGACACACATGGAGGTGCCTTGGAAGAAAGTCCTGACAATCTGCTCCCAAAAAATCACCCATTGAAAACCCTATGGAGAACAGTTCTCTGACACACACGGAGGTGCCGTGGAAGAAAGACGTGGCAATCTGTGTCCAAAAAAAATCATCCATGGAAACCCCTATGGAGCACATTTCTCCTCTGACACACACAGAGGTTCCATGGAAGAAAGTCCTGACAATCTGCTTGCAAAACAAAACCCATTGAAAACCCTATGGAGCACAGTTCTCCTATGACACACAGGGAAGTGCCTTGGAAGAAAGTCCTTGCAATCTGCTCCTAAAGAATCACCCACGAAAACCCTTTGGAGTGTAGTTCTTCTCTGACACATATGGAGGTGCCTTGGAAGGAAGTCCTGGCAATCTGCTCCCAAAAAAATCATCCTTCGAAACCCCTATGGAGCACAGTTCTCCTCTGACACACACGGACGTGCCTTGGAAGAAAGTCCTGGCAATCTGCTTCCGAAAAATCACAAATTGAAAACCCTATGGAGCACAGTTCTCCTCTGACACACACGGAGGTGCCTTGGAAGAAAGTCCTGGCTTCTGCTTCTGAAAAATCACCCATTGAAAACCCTATGGATTACAGTTCTCCTCTGACACAGAGGTGCCTTGGAAGAAAGTCCTGTCAATCTCCTTCCAAAAATTCATACTTTGAAAATCCTATGGAGTACAGTGCTCCCCTGATAGTTGTGGAGGTCTCTTGGAAGAAGGTTCTGGCAATGTGCTACCAAAAAATCACCCATGAAAACCTTTTGGAGTACAGTTCTCCTCTGAGACGCATGGAATTGCCTTGGAAGACAGTTCTGCGAATTTGTTTCCGAAAAATCATCCGTTGAAAACCCTGTGGAGCACAGATCTCTGAAACACATGGAGGTGCCATGGAGAAAAGTCCTGGCGACCTGCTTCAAAAATATCATCCACTGAGGACACTTCTTAGCACAATTCTCCTCTGACACACAGGCAGGTGCCTTGGAAGGACACCCTGGCAATCTGATCCGAAAAAATCAGGCATTGAAAACCTTGTGGAGCACAGTTCTCTTCAAACACACATGGAGGTGCCTTGGAAGAAAGTCCTGGCAATCTGCTTCCCCAAAAATCCCATTGAAAACCCTATGGAGCACAGTTCTCTTCTGACACACATAGAGGTGACTTGGAAGAAAGTCCTGGCAATCTCCTTCCAAAAAAAACCCATTGAAACCCTATGGAGCACACTTCTCCTCTGACACACATGGAGACGCCATGGAAGAAAGTCCTGGCAACTGCTTCGAAAAATTCATCAATCCAAAACCCTATGCAGCACAGTTCTCCTCTGATACTCATGGAGGTGCCTTGGAAGAAAGTCCTGGTAATCTGTTTCTGATAAATCACCCATTGAAAACCCCATGGAGCACCGTTCTTTTCTGATACACAAGGATGTGCCATGAAAGAAAGTCCTGGCAATCTGTTTCGGATAAATCACCTATTGAAAACCGTATGGCGCACAGTTCTCCTGTGACACACACGGAGGCGCCATGTGTCTGAGCCACCTGGATGGGAATCAACAACAGCAACATGCTTCATAAGCAGAGAATGGAACAGAAATGTACAAAGGAGAGGATCCCCTGTGTGGTGCCAATGGTTCGGCTGTTGGTTACGTATCCAAAAGATTGGAGATTTGCGTCACTGGACACCCCTGAGAAGAAAGGCCTGGCAATCTAATTGCAAAAAAATCAACGGTTGAAAACCCTGTTTAGCACAGTTTCCCTCAGACACACATGGAGGTGCCTTGGAAGAAAGTCCTGGCAATGTGCTCCTAACAAATCATCCACTGGAAGCCCTAAGGAGCACAGTTCTCCTCTCACACATGGACGTGCCTTGGAAGAAATTCCTGGCAATCTGCTCCCCCCAAAAATCACACACTGAAAACCCTACGGAGCACAGTTCTCCTGTAACACACATGGAGGTACTTGGAAGAAAGGCTTGGCAATTTGCTCCCAGAAAATCATCTATTGAAAACCCTAAGGAGCACAGTCCTCCTCTGACACACAATGAGGTGCCTTGGAAGGATGTCCTGGTAATCTGTTTCCGAAAAACCAGCCACTGAAACCCTGTGGAGCACAGTTCTCCTCTGACACACAATGAGGTGCCTTAGAGGAAAGTTCTGCAATCTTCTTCTGAAAAATCACCCATTGAGAACCCTGTGGAGCACAGTTCTCCTCTGACACACATGTGAGATGACTTGGAAGAAAGTCCTGGCAATCTCCTTCCGAAAAATCACTCATAGAAAACCCTTTGGAGCACTGTTCTCAGATACAGATGGAGGTGCCATCGACGAAAATCCTGGCAATCTGCTCAGAAAAATCATCCATTGAGAACCCTGTGGCGCACAGTTCTCCTTTCGCACACATTGAGGTGCCTTGGAAGAAAGTTCTGGCAATCTGCTTCCGAAAAATCACACAGTGAAAGCCCTATGGAGCACGGTTCTCCTCTGACACACACAGAGGTGCCATGGAAGAAAGTCCTGACAATCTGCTTGCAAAAAAACCCACTGAAAACCCTGTGGAGCACAGTTCTCCTATGACACACAGGGAAGTGCCTTGGAAGAAAGTCCTTGCAATCTGCTCCCCAAAAATCACCCACGAAAACCCTGTGGAGTGTCGTTCTCCTCTGACACATATGCAGGTGCCTTGGAAGAAAGTCCTGGCAATCTGCTTCCAATCAATTAGCCACTGAAAACCCCATGGAGCACATTTCTCCTCTGACACCCACAGAGGTGCGATGGAAGAAAGTCCTGACAATCTGCTTCCAAAAAAACACATTGAAAACCCTGTGGAGCACAGCTCTCCTCTAACACACATGGAGGTGCCTTGGAAGAAAGTCCTGGAAATCTACATCAAAAAAATCAGCCCTTGAAAATCCTATGGAGCACAGTTCTATGACACACGGGGAAGTGCCTTGGAAGTCAGTCCTTGCAATCTGCTCGCGAAAAATCACCCACGAAAACCCTTTGGAGTATAGTTCTCCTCTGACACACATGGAGGTGCCTTGGAAGAAAGTCCTGACAATCTGCTCCCAAAAAATCACCCATTGAAAACCCTATGGAGAACAGTTCTCTGACACACACGGAGGTGCCGTGGAAGAAAGACGTGGCAATCTGTGTCCAAAAAAAATCATCCATGGAAACCCCTATGGAGCACATTTCTCCTCTGACACACGCAGAGGTTCCATGGAAGAAAGTCCTGACAATCTGCTTGCAAAACAAAACCCATTGAAAACCCTATGGAGCACAGTTCTCCTATGACACACAGGGAAGTGCCTTGGAAGAAAGTCCTTGCAATCTGCTCCTAAAGAATCACCCACGAAAACCCTTTGGAGTGTAGTTCTTCTCTGACACATATGGAGGTGCCTTGGAAGGAAGTCCTGGCAATCTGCTCCCAAAAAAATCATCCTTCGAAACCCCTATGGAGCACAGTTCTCCTCTGACACACACGGACGTGCCTTGGAAGAAAGTCCTGGCAATCTGCTTCCGAAAAATCACAAATTGAAAACCCTATGGAGCACAGTTCTCCTCTGACACACACGGAGGTGCCTTGGAAGAAAGTCCTGGCTTCTGCTTCTGAAAAATCACCCATTGAAAACCCTATGGATTACAGTTCTCCTCTGACACAGAGGTGCCTTGGAAGAAAGTCCTGTCAATCTCCTTCCAAAAATTCATACTTTGAAAATCCTATGGAGTACAGTGCTCCCCTGATAGTTGTGGAGGTCTCTTGGAAGAAGGTTCTGGCAATGTGCTACCAAAATATCACCCATGAAAACCTTTTGGAGTACAGTTCTCCTCTGAGACGCATGGAATTGCCTTGGAAGACAGTTCTGCGAATTTGTTTCCGAAAAATCATCCGTTGAAAACCCTGTGGAGCACAGATCTCTGAAACACATGGAGGTGCCATGGAGAAAAGTCCTGGCGACCTGCTTCAAAAATATCATCCACTGAGGACACTTCTTAGCACAATTCTCCTCTGACACACAGGCAGGTGCCTTGGAAGGACACCCTGGCAATCTGATCCGAAAAAATCAGGCATTGAAAACCTTGTGGAGCACAGTTCTCTTCAAACACACATGGAGGTGCCTTGGAAGAAAGTCCTGGCAATCTGCTTCCCCAAAAATCCCATTGAAAACCCTATGGAGCACAGTTCTCTTCTGACACACATAGAGGTGACTTGGAAGAAAGTCCTGGCAATCTCCTTCCAAAAAAAACCCATTGAAACCCTATGGAGCACACTTCTCCTCTGACACACATGGAGACGCCATGGAAGAAAGTCCTGGCAACTGCTTCGAAAAATTCATCAATCCAAAACCCTATGCAGCACAGTTCTCCTCTGATACTCATGGAGGTGCCTTGGAAGAAAGTCCTGGTAATCTGTTTCTGATAAATCACCCATTGAAAACCCCATGGAGCACCGTTCTTTTCTGATACACAAGGATGTGCCATGAAAGAAAGTCCTGGCAATCTGTTTCGGATAAATCACCTATTGAAAACCGTATGGCGCACAGTTCTCCTGTGACACACACGGAGGCGCCATGTGTCTGAGCCACCTGGATGGGAATCAACAACAGCAACATGCTTCATAAGCAGAGAATGGAACAGAAATGTACAAAGGAGAGGATCCCCTGTGTGGTGCCAATGGTTCGGCTGTTGGTTACGTATCCAAAAGATTGGAGATTTGCGTCACTGGACACCCCTGAGAAGAAAGGCCTGGCAATCTAATTGCAAAAAAATCAACGGTTGAAAACCCTGTTTAGCACAGTTTCCCTCAGACACACATGGAGGTGCCTTGGAAGAAAGTCCTGGCAATGTGCTCCTAACAAATCATCCACTGGAAGCCCTAAGGAGCACAGTTCTCCTCTCACACATGGACGTGCCTTGGAAGAAATTCCTGGCAATCTGCTCCCCCCAAAAATCACACACTGAAAACCCTACGGAGCACAGTTCTCCTGTAACACACATGGAGGTACTTGGAAGAAAGGCTTGGCAATTTGCTCCCAGAAAATCATCTATTGAAAACCCTAAAGAGCACAGTCCTCCTCTGACACACAATGAGGTGCCTTGGAAGGATGTCCTGGTAATCTGTTTCCGAAAAACCAGCCACTGAAACCCTGTGGAGCACAGTTCTCCTCTGACACACAATGAGGTGCCTTAGAGGAAAGTTCTGCAATCTTCTTCTGAAAAATCACCCATTGAGAACCCTGTGGAGCACAGTTCTCCTCTGACACACATGTGAGATGACTTGGAAGAAAGTCCTGGCAATCTCCTTCCGAAAAATCACTCATAGAAAACCCTTTGGAGCACTGTTCTCAGATACAGATGGAGGTGCCATCGACGAAAATCCTGGCAATCTGCTCAGAAAAATCATCCATTGAGAACCCTGTGGCGCACAGTTCTCCTTTCGCACACATTGAGGTGCCTTGGAAGAAAGTTCTGGCAATCTGCTTCCGAAAAATCACACAGTGAAAGCCCTATGGAGCACGGTTCTCCTCTGACACACACAGAGGTGCCATGGAAGAAAGTCCTGACAATCTGCTTGCAAAAAAACCCACTGAAAACCCTGTGGAGCACAGTTCTCCTATGACACACAGGGAAGTGCCTTGGAAGAAAGTCCTTGCAATCTGCTCCCCAAAAATCACCCACGAAAACCCTGTGGAGTGTCGTTCTCCTCTGACACATATGCAGGTGCCTTGGAAGAAAGTCCTGGCAATCTGCTTCCAATCAATTAGCCACTGAAAACCCCATGGAGCACATTTCTCCTCTGACACCCACAGAGGTGCGATGGAAGAAAGTCCTGACAATCTGCTTCCAAAAAAACACATTGAAAACCCTGTGGAGCACAGCTCTCCTCTAACACACATGGAGGTGCCTTGGAAGAAAGTCCTGGAAATCTACATCAAAAAAATCAGCCCTTGAAAATCCTATGGAGCACAGTTCTATGACACACGGGGAAGTGCCTTGGAAGTCAGTCCTTGCAATCTGCTCGCGAAAAATCACCCACGAAAACCCTTTGGAGTATAGTTCTCCTCTGACACACATGGAGGTGCCTTGGAAGAAAGTCCTGACAATCTGCTCCCAAAAAATCACCCATTGAAAACCCTATGGAGAACAGTTCTCTGACACACACGGAGGTGCCGTGGAAGAAAGACGTGGCAATCTGTGTCCAAAAAAAATCATCCATGGAAACCCCTATGGAGCACATTTCTCCTCTGACACACACAGAGGTTCCATGGAAGAAAGTCCTGACAATCTGCTTGCAAAACAAAACCCATTGAAAACCCTATGGAGCACAGTTCTCCTATGACACACAGGGAAGTGCCTTGGAAGAAAGTCCTTGCAATCTGCTCCTAAAGAATCACCCACGAAAACCCTTTGGAGTGTAGTTCTTCTCTGACACATATGGAGGTGCCTTGGAAGGAAGTCCTGGCAATCTGCTCCCAAAAAAATCATCCTTCGAAACCCCTATGGAGCACAGTTCTCCTCTGACACACACGGACGTGCCTTGGAAGAAAGTCCTGGCAATCTGCTTCCGAAAAATCACAAATTGAAAACCCTATGGAGCACAGTTCTCCTCTGACACACACGGAGGTGCCTTGGAAGAAAGTCCTGGCTTCTGCTTCTGAAAAATCACCCATTGAAAACCCTATGGATTACAGTTCTCCTCTGACACAGAGGTGCCTTGGAAGAAAGTCCTGTCAATCTCCTTCCAAAAATTCATACTTTGAAAATCCTATGGAGTACAGTGCTCCCCTGATAGTTGTGGAGGTCTCTTGGAAGAAGGTTCTGGCAATGTGCTACCAAAATATCACCCATGAAAACCTTTTGGAGTACAGTTCTCCTCTGAGACGCATGGAATTGCCTTGGAAGACAGTTCTGCGAATTTGTTTCCGAAAAATCATCCGTTGAAAACCCTGTGGAGCACAGATCTCTGAAACACATGGAGGTGCCATGGAGAAAAGTCCTGGCGACCTGCTTCAAAAATATCATCCACTGAGGACACTTCTTAGCACAATTCTCCTCTGACACACAGGCAGGTGCCTTGGAAGGACACCCTGGCAATCTGATCGGAAAAAATCAGGCATTGAAAACCTTGTGGAGCACAGTTCTCTTCAAACACACATGGAGGTGCCTTGGAAGAAAGTCCTGGCAATCTGCTTCCCCAAAAATCCCATTGAAAACCCTATGGAGCACAGTTCTCTTCTGACACACATAGAGGTGACTTGGAAGAAAGTCCTGGCAATCTCCTTCCAAAAAAAACCCATTGAAACCCTATGGAGCACACTTCTCCTCTGACACACATGGAGACGCCATGGAAGAAAGTCCTGGCAACTGCTTCGAAAAATTCATCAATCCAAAACCCTATGCAGCACAGTTCTCCTCTGATACTCATGGAGGTGCCTTGGAAGAAAGTCCTGGTAATCTGTTTCTGATAAATCACCCATTGAAAACCCCATGGAGCACCGTTCTTTTCTGATACACAAGGATGTGCCATGAAAGAAAGTCCTGGCAATCTGTTTCGGATAAATCACCTATTGAAAACCGTATGGCGCACAGTTCTCCTGTGACACACACGGAGGCGCCATGTGTCTGAGCCACCTGGATGGGAATCAACAACAGCAACATGCTTCATAAGCAGAGAATGGAACAGAAATGTACAAAGGAGAGGATCCCCTGTGTGGTGCCAATGGTTCGGCTGTTGGTTACGTATCCAAAAGATTGGAGATTTGCGTCACTGGACACCCCTGAGAAGAAAGGCCTGGCAATCTAATTGCAAAAAAATCAACGGTTGAAAACCCTGTTTAGCACAGTTTCCCTCAGACACACATGGAGGTGCCTTGGAAGAAAGTCCTGGCAATGTGCTCCTAACAAATCATCCACTGGAAGCCCTAAGGAGCACAGTTCTCCTCTCACACATGGACGTGCCTTGGAAGAAATTCCTGGCAATCTGCTCCCCCCAAAAATCACACACTGAAAACCCTACGGAGCACAGTTCTCCTGTAACACACATGGAGGTACTTGGAAGAAAGGCTTGGCAATTTGCTCCCAGAAAATCATCTATTGAAAACCCTAAGGAGCACAGTCCTCCTCTGACACACAATGAGGTGCCTTGGAAGGATGTCCTGGTAATCTGTTTCCGAAAAACCAGCCACTGAAACCCTGTGGAGCACAGTTCTCCTCTGACACACAATGAGGTGCCTTAGAGGAAAGTTCTGCAATCTTCTTCTGAAAAATCACCCATTGAGAACCCTGTGGAGCACAGTTCTCCTCTGACACACATGTGAGATGACTTGGAAGAAAGTCCTGGCAATCTCCTTCCGAAAAATCACTCATAGAAAACCCTTTGGAGCACTGTTCTCAGATACAGATGGAGGTGCCATCGACGAAAATCCTGGCAATCTGCTCAGAAAAATCATCCATTGAGAACCCTGTGGCGCACAGTTCTCCTTTCGCACACATTGAGGTGCCTTGGAAGAAAGTTCTGGCAATCTGCTTCCGAAAAATCACACAGTGAAAGCCCTATGGAGCACGGTTCTCCTCTGACACACACAGAGGTGCCATGGAAGAAAGTCCTGACAATCTGCTTGCAAAAAAACCCACTGAAAACCCTGTGGAGCACAGTTCTCCTATGACACACAGGGAAGTGCCTTGGAAGAAAGTCCTTGCAATCTGCTCCCCAAAAATCACCCACGAAAACCCTGTGGAGTGTCGTTCTCCTCTGACACATATGCAGGTGCCTTGGAAGAAAGTCCTGGCAATCTGCTTCCAATCAATTAGCCACTGAAAACCCCATGGAGCACATTTCTCCTCTGACACCCACAGAGGTGCGATGGAAGAAAGTCCTGACAATCTGCTTCCAAAAAAACACATTGAAAACCCTGTGGAGCACAGCTCTCCTCTAACACACATGGAGGTGCCTTGGAAGAAAGTCCTGGAAATCTACATCAAAAAAATCAGCCCTTGAAAATCCTATGGAGCACAGTTCTATGACACACGGGGAAGTGCCTTGGAAGTCAGTCCTTGCAATCTGCTCGCGAAAAATCACCCACGAAAACCCTTTGGAGTATAGTTCTCCTCTGACACACATGGAGGTGCCTTGGAAGAAAGTCCTGACAATCTGCTCCCAAAAAATCACCCATTGAAAACCCTATGGAGAACAGTTCTCTGACACACACGGAGGTGCCGTGGAAGAAAGACGTGGCAATCTGTGTCCAAAAAAAATCATCCATGGAAACCCCTATGGAGCACATTTCTCCTCTGACACACGCAGAGGTTCCATGGAAGAAAGTCCTGACAATCTGCTTGCAAAACAAAACCCATTGAAAACCCTATGGAGCACAGTTCTCCTATGACACACAGGGAAGTGCCTTGGAAGAAAGTCCTTGCAATCTGCTCCTAAAGAATCACCCACGAAAACCCTTTGGAGTGTAGTTCTTCTCTGACACATATGGAGGTGCCTTGGAAGGAAGTCCTGGCAATCTGCTCCCAAAAAAATCATCCTTCGAAACCCCTATGGAGCACAGTTCTCCTCTGACACACACGGACGTGCCTTGGAAGAAAGTCCTGGCAATCTGCTTCCGAAAAATCACAAATTGAAAACCCTATGGAGCACAGTTCTCCTCTGACACACACGGAGGTGCCTTGGAAGAAAGTCCTGGCTTCTGCTTCTGAAAAATCACCCATTGAAAACCCTATGGATTACAGTTCTCCTCTGACACAGAGGTGCCTTGGAAGAAAGTCCTGTCAATCTCCTTCCAAAAATTCATACTTTGAAAATCCTATGGAGTACAGTGCTCCCCTGATAGTTGTGGAGGTCTCTTGGAAGAAGGTTCTGGCAATGTGCTACCAAAATATCACCCATGAAAACCTTTTGGAGTACAGTTCTCCTCTGAGACGCATGGAATTGCCTTGGAAGACAGTTCTGCGAATTTGTTTCCGAAAAATCATCCGTTGAAAACCCTGTGGAGCACAGATCTCTGAAACACATGGAGGTGCCATGGAGAAAAGTCCTGGCGACCTGCTTCAAAAATATCATCCACTGAGGACACTTCTTAGCACAATTCTCCTCTGACACACAGGCAGGTGCCTTGGAAGGACACCCTGGCAATCTGATCGGAAAAAATCAGGCATTGAAAACCTTGTGGAGCACAGTTCTCTTCAAACACACATGGAGGTGCCTTGGAAGAAAGTCCTGGCAATCTGCTTCCCCAAAAATCCCATTGAAAACCCTATGGAGCACAGTTCTCTTCTGACACACATAGAGGTGACTTGGAAGAAAGTCCTGGCAATCTCCTTCCAAAAAAAACCCATTGAAACCCTATGGAGCACACTTCTCCTCTGACACACATGGAGACGCCATGGAAGAAAGTCCTGGCAACTGCTTCGAAAAATTCATCAATCCAAAACCCTATGCAGCACAGTTCTCCTCTGATACTCATGGAGGTGCCTTGGAAGAAAGTCCTGGTAATCTGTTTCTGATAAATCACCCATTGAAAACCCCATGGAGCACCGTTCTTTTCTGATACACAAGGATGTGCCATGAAAGAAAGTCCTGGCAATCTGTTTCGGATAAATCACCTATTGAAAACCGTATGGCGCACAGTTCTCCTGTGACACACACGGAGGCGCCATGTGTCTGAGCCACCTGGATGGGAATCAACAACAGCAACATGCTTCATAAGCAGAGAATGGAACAGAAATGTACAAAGGAGAGGATCCCCTGTGTGGTGCCAATGGTTCGGCTGTTGGTTACGTATCCAAAAGATTGGAGATTTGCGTCACTGGACACCCCTGAGAAGAAAGGCCTGGCAATCTAATTGCAAAAAAATCAACGGTTGAAAACCCTGTTTAGCACAGTTTCCCTCAGACACACATGGAGGTGCCTTGGAAGAAAGTCCTGGCAATGTGCTCCTAACAAATCATCCACTGGAAGCCCTAAGGAGCACAGTTCTCCTCTCACACATGGACGTGCCTTGGAAGAAATTCCTGGCAATCTGCTCCCCCCAAAAATCACACACTGAAAACCCTACGGAGCACAGTTCTCCTGTAACACACATGGAGGTACTTGGAAGAAAGGCTTGGCAATTTGCTCCCAGAAAATCATCTATTGAAAACCCTAAGGAGCACAGTCCTCCTCTGACACACAATGAGGTGCCTTGGAAGGATGTCCTGGTAATCTGTTTCCGAAAAACCAGCCACTGAAACCCTGTGGAGCACAGTTCTCCTCTGACACACAATGAGGTGCCTTAGAGGAAAGTTCTGCAATCTTCTTCTGAAAAATCACCCATTGAGAACCCTGTGGAGCACAGTTCTCCTCTGACACACATGTGAGATGACTTGGAAGAAAGTCCTGGCAATCTCCTTCCGAAAAATCACTCATAGAAAACCCTTTGGAGCACTGTTCTCAGATACAGATGGAGGTGCCATCGACGAAAATCCTGGCAATCTGCTCAGAAAAATCATCCATTGAGAACCCTGTGGCGCACAGTTCTCCTTTCGCACACATTGAGGTGCCTTGGAAGAAAGTTCTGGCAATCTGCTTCCGAAAAATCACACAGTGAAAGCCCTATGGAGCACGGTTCTCCTCTGACACACACAGAGGTGCCATGGAAGAAAGTCCTGACAATCTGCTTGCAAAAAAACCCACTGAAAACCCTGTGGAGCACAGTTCTCCTATGACACACAGGGAAGTGCCTTGGAAGAAAGTCCTTGCAATCTGCTCCCCAAAAATCACCCACGAAAACCCTGTGGAGTGTCGTTCTCCTCTGACACATATGCAGGTGCCTTGGAAGAAAGTCCTGGCAATCTGCTTCCAATCAATTAGCCACTGAAAACCCCATGGAGCACATTTCTCCTCTGACACCCACAGAGGTGCGATGGAAGAAAGTCCTGACAATCTGCTTCCAAAAAAACACATTGAAAACCCTGTGGAGCACAGCTCTCCTCTAACACACATGGAGGTGCCTTGGAAGAAAGTCCTGGAAATCTACATCAAAAAAATCAGCCCTTGAAAATCCTATGGAGCACAGTTCTATGACACACGGGGAAGTGCCTTGGAAGTCAGTCCTTGCAATCTGCTCGCGAAAAATCACCCACGAAAACCCTTTGGAGTATAGTTCTCCTCTGACACACATGGAGGTGCCTTGGAAGAAAGTCCTGACAATCTGCTCCCAAAAAATCACCCATTGAAAACCCTATGGAGAACAGTTCTCTGACACACACGGAGGTGCCGTGGAAGAAAGACGTGGCAATCTGTGTCCAAAAAAAATCATCCATGGAAACCCCTATGGAGCACATTTCTCCTCTGACACACGCAGAGGTTCCATGGAAGAAAGTCCTGACAATCTGCTTGCAAAACAAAACCCATTGAAAACCCTATGGAGCACAGTTCTCCTATGACACACAGGGAAGTGCCTTGGAAGAAAGTCCTTGCAATCTGCTCCTAAAGAATCACCCACGAAAACCCTTTGGAGTGTAGTTCTTCTCTGACACATATGGAGGTGCCTTGGAAGGAAGTCCTGGCAATCTGCTCCCAAAAAAATCATCCTTCGAAACCCCTATGGAGCACAGTTCTCCTCTGACACACACGGACGTGCCTTGGAAGAAAGTCCTGGCAATCTGCTTCCGAAAAATCACAAATTGAAAACCCTATGGAGCACAGTTCTCCTCTGACACACACGGAGGTGCCTTGGAAGAAAGTCCTGGCTTCTGCTTCTGAAAAATCACCCATTGAAAACCCTATGGATTACAGTTCTCCTCTGACACAGAGGTGCCTTGGAAGAAAGTCCTGTCAATCTCCTTCCAAAAATTCATACTTTGAAAATCCTATGGAGTACAGTGCTCCCCTGATAGTTGTGGAGGTCTCTTGGAAGAAGGTTCTGGCAATGTGCTACCAAAATATCACCCATGAAAACCTTTTGGAGTACAGTTCTCCTCTGAGACGCATGGAATTGCCTTGGAAGACAGTTCTGCGAATTTGTTTCCGAAAAATCATCCGTTGAAAACCCTGTGGAGCACAGATCTCTGAAACACATGGAGGTGCCATGGAGAAAAGTCCTGGCGACCTGCTTCAAAAATATCATCCACTGAGGACACTTCTTAGCACAATTCTCCTCTGACACACAGGCAGGTGCCTTGGAAGGACACCCTGGCAATCTGATCGGAAAAAATCAGGCATTGAAAACCTTGTGGAGCACAGTTCTCTTCAAACACACATGGAGGTGCCTTGGAAGAAAGTCCTGGCAATCTGCTTCCCCAAAAATCCCATTGAAAACCCTATGGAGCACAGTTCTGACACACATAGAGGTGACTTGGAAGAAAGTCCTGGCAATCTCCTTCCAAAAAAAAACCATTGAAACCCTATGGAGCACACTTCTCCTCTGACACACATGGAGACGCCATGGAAGAAAGTCCTGGCAACTGCTTCGAAAAATTCATCAATCCAAAACCCTATGCAGCACAGTTCTCCTCTGATACTCATGGAGGTGCCTTGGAAGAAAGTCCTGGCAATCTGTTTCTGATAAATCACCCATTGAAAACCCCATGGAGCACCGTTCTTTTCTGATACACAAGGATGTGCCATGAAAGAAAGTCCTGGCAATCTGTTTCGGATCAATCACCTATTGAAAACCGTATGGCGCACAGTTCTCCTGTGACACACACGGAGGCGCCATGAGTCTGAGCCACCTGGATGGGAATCAACAACAGCAACATGCTTCATAAGCAGAGAATGGAACAGAAATGTACAAAGGAGAGGATCCCCTGTGTGGTGCCAATGGTTCGGCTGTTGGTTACGTATCCAAAAGATTGGAGATTTGCGTCACTGGACACCCCTGAGAAGAAAGGCCTGGCAATCTAATTGCAAAAAAATCAACGGTTGAAAACCCTGTTTAGCACAGTTTCCCTCAGACACACATGGAGGTGCCTTGGAAGAAAGTCCTGGCAATGTGCTCCTAACAAATCATCCACTGGAAGCCCTAAGGAGCACAGTTCTCCTCTCACACATGGACGTGCCTTGGAAGAAATTCCTGGCAATCTGCTCCCCCCAAAAATCACACACTGAAAACCCTACGGAGCACAGTTCTCCTGTAACACACATGGAGGTACTTGGAAGAAAGGCTTGGCAATTTGCTCCCAGAAAATCATCTATTGAAAACCCTAAGGAGCACAGTCCTCCTCTGACACACAATGAGGTGCCTTGGAAGGATGTCCTGGTAATCTGTTTCCGAAAAACCAGCCACTGAAACCCTGTGGAGCACAGTTCTCCTCTGACACACAATGAGGTGCCTTAGAGGAAAGTTCTGCAATCTTCTGAAAAATCACCCATTGAGAACCCTGTGGAGCACAGTCCTCCTCTGACACACATGTGAGATGACTTGGAAGAAAGTCCTGGCAATCTCCTTCCAAAAAATCACTCATAGAAAACCCTTTGGAGCACTGTTCTCAGATACAGATGGAGGTGCCATCGACGAAAATCCTGGCAATCTGCTCAGAAAAATCATCCATTGAGAACCCTGTGGCGCACAGTTCTCCTTTCGCACACATTGAGGTGCCTTGGAAGAAAGTTCTGGCAATCTGCTTCCGAAAAATCACACAGTGAAAGCCCTATGGAGCACGGTTCTCCTCTGACACACACAGAGGTGCCATGGAAGAAAGTCCTGACAATCTGCTTGCAAAAAAACCCACTGAAAACCCTGTGGAGCACAGTTCTCCTATGACACACAGGGAAGTGCCTTGGAAGTCAGTCCTTGCAATCTGCTCGCGAAAAATCACCCACGAAAACCCTTTGGAGTATAGTTCTCCTCTGACACACATGGAGGTGCCTTGGAAGAAAGTCCTGACAATCTGCTCCCCAAAAATCACCCATTGAAAACCCTATGGAGAACAGTTCTCTGACACACACAGAGGTGCCGTGGAAGAAAGACGTGGCAATCTGTGTCCAAAAAAAATCATCCATGGAAACCCCTATGGAGCACATTTCTCCTCTGACACACACAGAGGTTCCATGGAAGAAAGTCCTGACAATCTGCTTGCAAAACAAAACCCATTGAAAACCCTATGGAGCACAGTTCTCCTATGACACACAGGGAAGTGCCTTGGAAGAAAGTCCTTGCAATCTGCTCCTAAAGAATCACCCACGAAAACCCTTTGGAGTGTAGTTCTTCTCTGACACATATGGAGGTGCCTTGGAAGGAAGTCCTGGCAATCTGCTCCCAAAAAAATCATCCTTCGAAACCCCTATGGAGCACAGTTCTCCTCTGACACACACGGACGTGCCTTGGAAGAAAGTCCTGGCAATCTGCTTCCGAAAAATCACAAATTGAAAACCCTATGGAGCACAGTTCTCCTCTGACACACACGGAGGTGCCTTGGAAGAAAGTCCTGGCTTCTGCTTCTGAAAAATCACCCATTGAAAACCCTATGGATTACAGTTCTCCTCTGACACAGAGGTGCCTTGGAAGAAAGTCCTGTCAATCTCCTTCCAAAAATTCATACTTTGAAAATCCTATGGAGTACAGTGCTCCCCTGATAGTTGTGGAGGTCTCTTGGAAGAAGGTTCTGGCAATGTGCTACCAAAATATCACCCATGAAAACCTTTTGGAGTACAGTTCTCCTCTGAGACGCATGGAATTGCCTTGGAAGACAGTTCTGCGAATTTGTTTCCGAAAAATCATCCGTTGAAAACCCTGTGGAGCACAGATCTCTGAAACACATGGAGGTGCCATGGAGAAAAGTCCTGGCGACCTGCTTCAAAAATATCATCCACTGAGGACACTTCTTAGCACAATTCTCCTCTGACACACAGGCAGGTGCCTTGGAAGGACACCCTGGCAATCTGATCGGAAAAAATCAGGCATTGAAAACCTTGTGGAGCACAGTTCTCTTCAAACACACATGGAGGTGCCTTGGAAGAAAGTCCTGGCAATCTGCTTCCCCAAAAATCCCATTGAAAACCCTATGGAGCACAGTTCTCTTCTGACACACATAGAGGTGACTTGGAAGAAAGTCCTGGCAATCTCCTTCCAAAAAAAACCCATTGAAACCCTATGGAGCACACTTCTCCTCTGACACACATGGAGACGCCATGGAAGAAAGTCCTGGCAACTGCTTCGAAAAATTCATCAATCCAAAACCCTATGCAGCACAGTTCTCCTCTGATACTCATGGAGGTGCCTTGGAAGAAAGTCCTGGTAATCTGTTTCTGATAAATCACCCATTGAAAACCCCATGGAGCACCGTTCTTTTCTGATACACAAGGATGTGCCATGAAAGAAAGTCCTGGCAATCTGTTTCGGATAAATCACCTATTGAAAACCGTATGGCGCACAGTTCTCCTGTGACACACACGGAGGCGCCATGTGTCTGAGCCACCTGGATGGGAATCAACAACAGCAACATGCTTCATAAGCAGAGAATGGAACAGAAATGTACAAAGGAGAGGATCCCCTGTGTGGTGCCAATGGTTCGGCTGTTGGTTACGTATCCAAAAGATTGGAGATTTGCGTCACTGGACACCCCTGAGAAGAAAGGCCTGGCAATCTAATTGCAAAAAAATCAACGGTTGAAAACCCTGTTTAGCACAGTTTCCCTCAGACACACATGGAGGTGCCTTGGAAGAAAGTCCTGGCAATGTGCTCCTAACAAATCATCCACTGGAAGCCCTAAGGAGCACAGTTCTCCTCTCACACATGGACGTGCCTTGGAAGAAATTCCTGGCAATCTGCTCCCCCCAAAAATCACACACTGAAAACCCTACGGAGCACAGTTCTCCTGTAACACACATGGAGGTACTTGGAAGAAAGGCTTGGCAATTTGCTCCCAGAAAATCATCTATTGAAAACCCTAAGGAGCACAGTCCTCCTCTGACACACAATGAGGTGCCTTGGAAGGATGTCCTGGTAATCTGTTTCCGAAAAACCAGCCACTGAAACCCTGTGGAGCACAGTTCTCCTCTGACACACAATGAGGTGCCTTAGAGGAAAGTTCTGCAATCTTCTTCTGAAAAATCACCCATTGAGAACCCTGTGGAGCACAGTTCTCCTCTGACACACATGTGAGATGACTTGGAAGAAAGTCCTGGCAATCTCCTTCCGAAAAATCACTCATAGAAAACCCTTTGGAGCACTGTTCTCAGATACAGATGGAGGTGCCATCGACGAAAATCCTGGCAATCTGCTCAGAAAAATCATCCATTGAGAACCCTGTGGCGCACAGTTCTCCTTTCGCACACATTGAGGTGCCTTGGAAGAAAGTTCTGGCAATCTGCTTCCGAAAAATCACACAGTGAAAGCCCTATGGAGCACGGTTCTCCTCTGACACACACAGAGGTGCCATGGAAGAAAGTCCTGACAATCTGCTTGCAAAAAAACCCACTGAAAACCCTGTGGAGCACAGTTCTCCTATGACACACAGGGAAGTGCCTTGGAAGAAAGTCCTTGCAATCTGCTCCCCAAAAATCACCCACGAAAACCCTGTGGAGTGTCGTTCTCCTCTGACACATATGCAGGTGCCTTGGAAGAAAGTCCTGGCAATCTGCTTCCAATCAATTAGCCACTGAAAACCCCATGGAGCACATTTCTCCTCTGACACCCACAGAGGTGCGATGGAAGAAAGTCCTGACAATCTGCTTCCAAAAAAACACATTGAAAACCCTGTGGAGCACAGCTCTCCTCTAACACACATGGAGGTGCCTTGGAAGAAAGTCCTGGAAATCTACATCAAAAAAATCAGCCCTTGAAAATCCTATGGAGCACAGTTCTATGACACACGGGGAAGTGCCTTGGAAGTCAGTCCTTGCAATCTGCTCGCGAAAAATCACCCACGAAAACCCTTTGGAGTATAGTTCTCCTCTGACACACATGGAGGTGCCTTGGAAGAAAGTCCTGACAATCTGCTCCCAAAAAATCACCCATTGAAAACCCTATGGAGAACAGTTCTCTGACACACACGGAGGTGCCGTGGAAGAAAGACGTGGCAATCTGTGTCCAAAAAAAATCATCCATGGAAACCCCTATGGAGCACATTTCTCCTCTGACACACGCAGAGGTTCCATGGAAGAAAGTCCTGACAATCTGCTTGCAAAACAAAACCCATTGAAAACCCTATGGAGCACAGTTCTCCTATGACACACAGGGAAGTGCCTTGGAAGAAAGTCCTTGCAATCTGCTCCTAAAGAATCACCCACGAAAACCCTTTGGAGTGTAGTTCTTCTCTGACACATATGGAGGTGCCTTGGAAGGAAGTCCTGGCAATCTGCTCCCAAAAAAATCATCCTTCGAAACCCCTATGGAGCACAGTTCTCCTCTGACACACACGGACGTGCCTTGGAAGAAAGTCCTGGCAATCTGCTTCCGAAAAATCACAAATTGAAAACCCTATGGAGCACAGTTCTCCTCTGACACACACGGAGGTGCCTTGGAAGAAAGTCCTGGCTTCTGCTTCTGAAAAATCACCCATTGAAAACCCTATGGATTACAGTTCTCCTCTGACACAGAGGTGCCTTGGAAGAAAGTCCTGTCAATCTCCTTCCAAAAATTCATACTTTGAAAATCCTATGGAGTACAGTGCTCCCCTGATAGTTGTGGAGGTCTCTTGGAAGAAGGTTCTGGCAATGTGCTACCAAAATATCACCCATGAAAACCTTTTGGAGTACAGTTCTCCTCTGAGACGCATGGAATTGCCTTGGAAGACAGTTCTGCGAATTTGTTTCCGAAAAATCATCCGTTGAAAACCCTGTGGAGCACAGATCTCTGAAACACATGGAGGTGCCATGGAGAAAAGTCCTGGCGACCTGCTTCAAAAATATCATCCACTGAGGACACTTCTTAGCACAATTCTCCTCTGACACACAGGCAGGTGCCTTGGAAGGACACCCTGGCAATCTGATCGGAAAAAATCAGGCATTGAAAACCTTGTGGAGCACAGTTCTCTTCAAACACACATGGAGGTGCCTTGGAAGAAAGTCCTGGCAATCTGCTTCCCCAAAAATCCCATTGAAAACCCTATGGAGCACAGTTCTGACACACATAGAGGTGACTTGGAAGAAAGTCCTGGCAATCTCCTTCCAAAAAAAAACCATTGAAACCCTATGGAGCACACTTCTCCTCTGACACACATGGAGACGCCATGGAAGAAAGTCCTGGCAACTGCTTCGAAAAATTCATCAATCCAAAACCCTATGCAGCACAGTTCTCCTCTGATACTCATGGAGGTGCCTTGGAAGAAAGTCCTGGCAATCTGTTTCTGATAAATCACCCATTGAAAACCCCATGGAGCACCGTTCTTTTCTGATACACAAGGATGTGCCATGAAAGAAAGTCCTGGCAATCTGTTTCGGATCAATCACCTATTGAAAACCGTATGGCGCACAGTTCTCCTGTGACACACACGGAGGCGCCATGAGTCTGAGCCACCTGGATGGGAATCAACAACAGCAACATGCTTCATAAGCAGAGAATGGAACAGAAATGTACAAAGGAGAGGATCCCCTGTGTGGTGCCAATGGTTCGGCTGTTGGTTACGTATCCAAAAGATTGGAGATTTGCGTCACTGGACACCCCTGAGAAGAAAGGCCTGGCAATCTAATTGCAAAAAAATCAACGGTTGAAAACCCTGTTTAGCACAGTTTCCCTCAGACACACATGGAGGTGCCTTGGAAGAAAGTCCTGGCAATGTGCTCCTAACAAATCATCCACTGGAAGCCCTAAGGAGCACAGTTCTCCTCTCACACATGGACGTGCCTTGGAAGAAATTCCTGGCAATCTGCTCCCCCCAAAAATCACACACTGAAAACCCTACGGAGCACAGTTCTCCTGTAACACACATGGAGGTACTTGGAAGAAAGGCTTGGCAATTTGCTCCCAGAAAATCATCTATTGAAAACCCTAAGGAGCACAGTCCTCCTCTGACACACAATGAGGTGCCTTGGAAGGATGTCCTGGTAATCTGTTTCCGAAAAACCAGCCACTGAAACCCTGTGGAGCACAGTTCTCCTCTGACACACAATGAGGTGCCTTAGAGGAAAGTTCTGCAATCTTCTTCTGAAAAATCACCCATTGAGAACCCTGTGGAGCACAGTTCTCCTCTGACACACATGTGAGATGACTTGGAAGAAAGTCCTGGCAATCTCCTTCCGAAAAATCACTCATAGAAAACCCTTTGGAGCACTGTTCTCAGATACAGATGGAGGTGCCATCGACGAAAATCCTGGCAATCTGCTCAGAAAAATCATCCATTGAGAACCCTGTGGCGCACAGTTCTCCTTTCGCACACATTGAGGTGCCTTGGAAGAAAGTTCTGGCAATCTGCTTCCGAAAAATCACACAGTGAAAGCCCTATGGAGCACGGTTCTCCTCTGACACACACAGAGGTGCCATGGAAGAAAGTCCTGACAATCTGCTTGCAAAAAAACCCACTGAAAACCCTGTGGAGCACAGTTCTC
Organism: Elephas maximus indicus; assembly: GCF_024166365.1. Taxonomy (NCBI): domain Eukaryota; kingdom Metazoa; phylum Chordata; class Mammalia; order Proboscidea; family Elephantidae; genus Elephas; species Elephas maximus. The sequence continues at coordinate 10,599,498 of NC_064847.1, forward strand.
CTATGACACACAGGGAAGTGCCTTGGAAGAAAGTCCTTGCAATCTGCTCCCCAAAAATCACCCACGAAAACCCTGTGGAGTGTCGTTCTCCTCTGACACATATGCAGGTGCCTTGGAAGAAAGTCCTGGCAATCTGCTTCCAATCAATTAGCCACTGAAAACCCCATGGAGCACATTTCTCCTCTGACACCCACAGAGGTGCGATGGAAGAAAGTCCTGACAATCTGCTTCCAAAAAAACACATTGAAAACCCTGTGGAGCACAGCTCTCCTCTAACACACATGGAGGTGCCTTGGAAGAAAGTCCTGGAAATCTACATCAAAAAAATCAGCCCTTGAAAATCCTATGGAGCACAGTTCTATGACACACGGGGAAGTGCCTTGGAAGTCAGTCCTTGCAATCTGCTCGCGAAAAATCACCCACGAAAACCCTTTGGAGTATAGTTCTCCTCTGACACACATGGAGGTGCCTTGGAAGAAAGTCCTGACAATCTGCTCCCAAAAAATCACCCATTGAAAACCCTATGGAGAACAGTTCTCTGACACACACGGAGGTGCCGTGGAAGAAAGACGTGGCAATCTGTGTCCAAAAAAAATCATCCATGGAAACCCCTATGGAGCACATTTCTCCTCTGACACACGCAGAGGTTCCATGGAAGAAAGTCCTGACAATCTGCTTGCAAAACAAAACCCATTGAAAACCCTATGGAGCACAGTTCTCCTATGACACACAGGGAAGTGCCTTGGAAGAAAGTCCTTGCAATCTGCTCCTAAAGAATCACCCACGAAAACCCTTTGGAGTGTAGTTCTTCTCTGACACATATGGAGGTGCCTTGGAAGGAAGTCCTGGCAATCTGCTCCCAAAAAAATCATCCTTCGAAACCCCTATGGAGCACAGTTCTCCTCTGACACACACGGACGTGCCTTGGAAGAAAGTCCTGGCAATCTGCTTCCGAAAAATCACAAATTGAAAACCCTATGGAGCACAGTTCTCCTCTGACACACACGGAGGTGCCTTGGAAGAAAGTCCTGGCTTCTGCTTCTGAAAAATCACCCATTGAAAACCCTATGGATTACAGTTCTCCTCTGACACAGAGGTGCCTTGGAAGAAAGTCCTGTCAATCTCCTTCCAAAAATTCATACTTTGAAAATCCTATGGAGTACAGTGCTCCCCTGATAGTTGTGGAGGTCTCTTGGAAGAAGGTTCTGGCAATGTGCTACCAAAATATCACCCATGAAAACCTTTTGGAGTACAGTTCTCCTCTGAGACGCATGGAATTGCCTTGGAAGACAGTTCTGCGAATTTGTTTCCGAAAAATCATCCGTTGAAAACCCTGTGGAGCACAGATCTCTGAAACACATGGAGGTGCCATGGAGAAAAGTCCTGGCGACCTGCTTCAAAAATATCATCCACTGAGGACACTTCTTAGCACAATTCTCCTCTGACACACAGGCAGGTGCCTTGGAAGGACACCCTGGCAATCTGATCGGAAAAAATCAGGCATTGAAAACCTTGTGGAGCACAGTTCTCTTCAAACACACATGGAGGTGCCTTGGAAGAAAGTCCTGGCAATCTGCTTCCCCAAAAATCCCATTGAAAACCCTATGGAGCACAGTTCTGACACACATAGAGGTGACTTGGAAGAAAGTCCTGGCAATCTCCTTCCAAAAAAAAACCATTGAAACCCTATGGAGCACACTTCTCCTCTGACACACATGGAGACGCCATGGAAGAAAGTCCTGGCAACTGCTTCGAAAAATTCATCAATCCAAAACCCTATGCAGCACAGTTCTCCTCTGATACTCATGGAGGTGCCTTGGAAGAAAGTCCTGGCAATCTGTTTCTGATAAATCACCCATTGAAAACCCCATGGAGCACCGTTCTTTTCTGATACACAAGGATGTGCCATGAAAGAAAGTCCTGGCAATCTGTTTCGGATCAATCACCTATTGAAAACCGTATGGCGCACAGTTCTCCTGTGACACACACGGAGGCGCCATGAGTCTGAGCCACCTGGATGGGAATCAACAACAGCAACATGCTTCATAAGCAGAGAATGGAACAGAAATGTACAAAGGAGAGGATCCCCTGTGTGGTGCCAATGGTTCGGCTGTTGGTTACGTATCCAAAAGATTGGAGATTTGCGTCACTGGACACCCCTGAGAAGAAAGGCCTGGCAATCTAATTGCAAAAAAATCAACGGTTGAAAACCCTGTTTAGCACAGTTTCCCTCAGACACACATGGAGGTGCCTTGGAAGAAAGTCCTGGCAATGTGCTCCTAACAAATCATCCACTGGAAGCCCTAAGGAGCACAGTTCTCCTCTCACACATGGACGTGCCTTGGAAGAAATTCCTGGCAATCTGCTCCCCCCAAAAATCACACACTGAAAACCCTACGGAGCACAGTTCTCCTGTAACACACATGGAGGTACTTGGAAGAAAGGCTTGGCAATTTGCTCCCAGAAAATCATCTATTGAAAACCCTAAGGAGCACAGTCCTCCTCTGACACACAATGAGGTGCCTTGGAAGGATGTCCTGGTAATCTGTTTCCGAAAAACCAGCCACTGAAACCCTGTGGAGCACAGTTCTCCTCTGACACACAATGAGGTGCCTTAGAGGAAAGTTCTGCAATCTTCTTCTGAAAAATCACCCATTGAGAACCCTGTGGAGCACAGTCCTCCTCTGACACACATGTGAGATGACTTGGAAGAAAGTCCTGGCAATCTCCTTCCGAAAAATCACTCATAGAAAACCCTTTGGAGCACTGTTCTCAGATACAGATGGAGGTGCCATCGACGAAAATCCTGGCAATCTGCTCAGAAAAATCATCCATTGAGAACCCTGTGGCGCACAGTTCTCCTTTCGCACACATTGAGGTGCCTTGGAAGAAAGTTCTGGCAATCTGCTTCCGAAAAATCACACAGTGAAAGCCCTATGGAGCACGGTTCTCCTCTGACACACACAGAGGTGCCATGGAAGAAAGTCCTGACAATCTGCTTGCAAAAAAACCCACTGAAAACCCTGTGGAGCACAGTTCTCCTATGACACACAGGGAAGTGCCTTGGAAGAAAGTCCTTGCAATCTGCTCCCCAAAAATCACCCACGAAAACCCTGTGGAGTGTCGTTCTCCTCTGACACATATGCAGGTGCCTTGGAAGAAAGTCCTGGCAATCTGCTTCCAATCAATTAGCCACTGAAAACCCCATGGAGCACATTTCTCCTCTGACACCCACAGAGGTGCGATGGAAGAAAGTCCTGACAATCTGCTTCCAAAAAAACACATTGAAAACCCTGTGGAGCACAGCTCTCCTCTAACACACATGGAGGTGCCTTGGAAGAAAGTCCTGGAAATCTACATCAAAAAAATCAGCCCTTGAAAATCCTATGGAGCACAGTTCTATGACACACGGGGAAGTGCCTTGGAAGTCAGTCCTTGCAATCTGCTCGCGAAAAATCACCCACGAAAACCCTTTGGAGTATAGTTCTCCTCTGACACACATGGAGGTGCCTTGGAAGAAAGTCCTGACAATCTGCTCCCAAAAAATCACCCATTGAAAACCCTATGGAGAACAGTTCTCTGACACACACGGAGGTGCCGTGGAAGAAAGACGTGGCAATCTGTGTCCAAAAAAAATCATCCATGGAAACCCCTATGGAGCACATTTCTCCTCTGACACACGCAGAGGTTCCATGGAAGAAAGTCCTGACAATCTGCTTGCAAAACAAAACCCATTGAAAACCCTATGGAGCACAGTTCTCCTATGACACACAGGGAAGTGCCTTGGAAGAAAGTCCTTGCAATCTGCTCCTAAAGAATCACCCACGAAAACCCTTTGGAGTGTAGTTCTTCTCTGACACATATGGAGGTGCCTTGGAAGGAAGTCCTGGCAATCTGCTCCCAAAAAAATCATCCTTCGAAACCCCTATGGAGCACAGTTCTCCTCTGACACACACGGACGTGCCTTGGAAGAAAGTCCTGGCAATCTGCTTCCGAAAAATCACAAATTGAAAACCCTATGGAGCACAGTTCTCCTCTGACACACACGGAGGTGCCTTGGAAGAAAGTCCTGGCTTCTGCTTCTGAAAAATCACCCATTGAAAACCCTATGGATTACAGTTCTCCTCTGACACAGAGGTGCCTTGGAAGAAAGTCCTGTCAATCTCCTTCCAAAAATTCATACTTTGAAAATCCTATGGAGTACAGTGCTCCCCTGATAGTTGTGGAGGTCTCTTGGAAGAAGGTTCTGGCAATGTGCTACCAAAAAATCACCCATGAAAACCTTTTGGAGTACAGTTCTCCTCTGAGACGCATGGAATTGCCTTGGAAGACAGTTCTGCGAATTTGTTTCCGAAAAATCATCCGTTGAAAACCCTGTGGAGCACAGATCTCTGAAACACATGGAGGTGCCATGGAGAAAAGTCCTGGCGACCTGCTTCAAAAATATCATCCACTGAGGACACTTCTTAGCACAATTCTCCTCTGACACACAGGCAGGTGCCTTGGAAGGACACCCTGGCAATCTGATCGGAAAAAATCAGGCATTGAAAACCTTGTGGAGCACAGTTCTCTTCAAACACACATGGAGGTGCCTTGGAAGAAAGTCCTGGCAATCTGCTTCCCCAAAAATCCCATTGAAAACCCTATGGAGCACAGTTCTCTTCTGACACACATAGAGGTGACTTGGAAGAAAGTCCTGGCAATCTCCTTCCAAAAAAAACCCATTGAAACCCTATGGAGCACACTTCTCCTCTGACACACATGGAGACGCCATGGAAGAAAGTCCTGGCAACTGCTTCGAAAAATTCATCAATCCAAAACCCTATGCAGCACAGTTCTCCTCTGATACTCATGGAGGTGCCTTGGAAGAAAGTCCTGGTAATCTGTTTCTGATAAATCACCCATTGAAAACCCCATGGAGCACCGTTCTTTTCTGATACACAAGGATGTGCCATGAAAGAAAGTCCTGGCAATCTGTTTCGGATCAATCACCTATTGAAAACCGTATGGCGCACAGTTCTCCTGTGACACACACGGAGGCGCCATGTGTCTGAGCCACCTGGATGGGAATCAACAACAGCAACATGCTTCATAAGCAGAGAATGGAACAGAAATGTACAAAGGAGAGGATCCCCTGTGTGGTGCCAATGGTTCGGCTGTTGGTTACGTATCCAAAAGATTGGAGATTTGCGTCACTGGACACCCCTGAGAAGAAAGGCCTGGCAATCTAATTGCAAAAAAATCAACGGTTGAAAACCCTGTTTAGCACAGTTTCCCTCAGACACACATGGAGGTGCCTTGGAAGAAAGTCCTGGCAATGTGCTCCTAACAAATCATCCACTGGAAGCCCTAAGGAGCACAGTTCTCCTCTCACACATGGACGTGCCTTGGAAGAAATTCCTGGCAATCTGCTCCCCCCAAAAATCACACACTGAAAACCCTACGGAGCACAGTTCTCCTGTAACACACATGGAGGTACTTGGAAGAAAGGCTTGGCAATTTGCTCCCAGAAAATCATCTATTGAAAACCCTAAGGAGCACAGTCCTCCTCTGACACACAATGAGGTGCCTTGGAAGGATGTCCTGGTAATCTGTTTCCGAAAAACCAGCCACTGAAACCCTGTGGAGCACAGTTCTCCTCTGACACACAATGAGGTGCCTTAGAGGAAAGTTCTGCAATCTTCTGAAAAATCACCCATTGAGAACCCTGTGGAGCACAGTCCTCCTCTGACACACATGTGAGATGACTTGGAAGAAAGTCCTGGCAATCTCCTTCCGAAAAATCACTCATAGAAAACCCTTTGGAGCACTGTTCTCAGATACAGATGGAGGTGCCATCGACGAAAATCCTGGCAATCTGCTCAGAAAAATCATCCATTGAGAACCCTGTGGCGCACAGTTCTCCTTTCGCACACATTGAGGTGCCTTGGAAGAAAGTTCTGGCAATCTGCTTCCGAAAAATCACACAGTGAAAGCCCTATGGAGCACGGTTCTCCTCTGACACACACAGAGGTGCCATGGAAGAAAGTCCTGACAATCTGCTTGCAAAAAAACCCACTGAAAACCCTGTGGAGCACAGTTCTCCTATGACACACAGGGAAGTGCCTTGGAAGAAAGTCCTTGCAATCTGCTCCCCAAAAATCACCCACGAAAACCCTGTGGAGTGTCGTTCTCCTCTGACACATATGCAGGTGCCTTGGAAGAAAGTCCTGGCAATCTGCTTCCAATCAATTAGCCACTGAAAACCCCATGGAGCACATTTCTCCTCTGACACCCACAGAGGTGCGATGGAAGAAAGTCCTGACAATCTGCTTCCAAAAAAACACATTGAAAACCCTGTGGAGCACAGCTCTCCTCTAACACACATGGAGGTGCCTTGGAAGAAAGTCCTGGAAATCTACATCAAAAAAATCAGCCCTTGAAAATCCTATGGAGCACAGTTCTATGACACACGGGGAAGTGCCTTGGAAGTCAGTCCTTGCAATCTGCTCGCGAAAAATCACCCACGAAAACCCTTTGGAGTATAGTTCTCCTCTGACACACATGGAGGTGCCTTGGAAGAAAGTCCTGACAATCTGCTCCCAAAAAATCACCCATTGAAAACCCTATGGAGAACAGTTCTCTGACACACACGGAGGTGCCGTGGAAGAAAGACGTGGCAATCTGTGTCCAAAAAAAATCATCCATGGAAACCCCTATGGAGCACATTTCTCCTCTGACACACACAGAGGTTCCATGGAAGAAAGTCCTGACAATCTGCTTGCAAAACAAAACCCATTGAAAACCCTATGGAGCACAGTTCTCCTATGACACACAGGGAAGTGCCTTGGAAGAAAGTCCTTGCAATCTGCTCCTAAAGAATCACCCACGAAAACCCTTTGGAGTGTAGTTCTTCTCTGACACATATGGAGGTGCCTTGGAAGGAAGTCCTGGCAATCTGCTCCCAAAAAAATCATCCTTCGAAACCCCTATGGAGCACAGTTCTCCTCTGACACACACGGACGTGCCTTGGAAGAAAGTCCTGGCAATCTGCTTCCGAAAAATCACAAATTGAAAACCCTATGGAGCACAGTTCTCCTCTGACACACACGGAGGTGCCTTGGAAGAAAGTCCTGGCTTCTGCTTCTGAAAAATCACCCATTGAAAACCCTATGGATTACAGTTCTCCTCTGACACAGAGGTGCCTTGGAAGAAAGTCCTGTCAATCTCCTTCCAAAAATTCATACTTTGAAAATCCTATGGAGTACAGTGCTCCCCTGATAGTTGTGGAGGTCTCTTGGAAGAAGGTTCTGGCAATGTGCTACCAAAAAATCACCCATGAAAACCTTTTGGAGTACAGTTCTCCTCTGAGACGCATGGAATTGCCTTGGAAGACAGTTCTGCGAATTTGTTTCCGAAAAATCATCCGTTGAAAACCCTGTGGAGCACAGATCTCTGAAACACATGGAGGTGCCATGGAGAAAAGTCCTGGCGACCTGCTTCAAAAATATCATCCACTGAGGACACTTCTTAGCACAATTCTCCTCTGACACACAGGCAGGTGCCTTGGAAGGACACCCTGGCAATCTGATCGGAAAAAATCAGGCATTGAAAACCTTGTGGAGCACAGTTCTCTTCAAACACACATGGAGGTGCCTTGGAAGAAAGTCCTGGCAATCTGCTTCCCCAAAAATCCCATTGAAAACCCTATGGAGCACAGTTCTCTTCTGACACACATAGAGGTGACTTGGAAGAAAGTCCTGGCAATCTCCTTCCAAAAAAAACCCATTGAAACCCTATGGAGCACACTTCTCCTCTGACACACATGGAGACGCCATGGAAGAAAGTCCTGGCAACTGCTTCGAAAAATTCATCAATCCAAAACCCTATGCAGCACAGTTCTCCTCTGATACTCATGGAGGTGCCTTGGAAGAAAGTCCTGGTAATCTGTTTCTGATAAATCACCCATTGAAAACCCCATGGAGCACCGTTCTTTTCTGATACACAAGGATGTGCCATGAAAGAAAGTCCTGGCAATCTGTTTCGGATAAATCACCTATTGAAAACCGTATGGCGCACAGTTCTCCTGTGACACACACGGAGGCGCCATGTGTCTGAGCCACCTGGATGGGAATCAACAACAGCAACATGCTTCATAAGCAGAGAATGGAACAGAAATGTACAAAGGAGAGGATCCCCTGTGTGGTGCCAATGGTTCGGCTGTTGGTTACGTATCCAAAAGATTGGAGATTTGCGTCACTGGACACCCCTGAGAAGAAAGGCCTGGCAATCTAATTGCAAAAAAATCAACGGTTGAAAACCCTGTTTAGCACAGTTTCCCTCAGACACACATGGAGGTGCCTTGGAAGAAAGTCCTGGCAATGTGCTCCTAACAAATCATCCACTGGAAGCCCTAAGGAGCACAGTTCTCCTCTCACACATGGACGTGCCTTGGAAGAAATTCCTGGCAATCTGCTCCCCCCAAAAATCACACACTGAAAACCCTACGGAGCACAGTTCTCCTGTAACACACATGGAGGTACTTGGAAGAAAGGCTTGGCAATTTGCTCCCAGAAAATCATCTATTGAAAACCCTAAGGAGCACAGTCCTCCTCTGACACACAATGAGGTGCCTTGGAAGGATGTCCTGGTAATCTGTTTCCGAAAAACCAGCCACTGAAACCCTGTGGAGCACAGTTCTCCTCTGACACACAATGAGGTGCCTTAGAGGAAAGTTCTGCAATCTTCTTCTGAAAAATCACCCATTGAGAACCCTGTGGAGCACAGTTCTCCTCTGACACACATGTGAGATGACTTGGAAGAAAGTCCTGGCAATCTCCTTCCGAAAAATCACTCATAGAAAACCCTTTGGAGCACTGTTCTCAGATACAGATGGAGGTGCCATCGACGAAAATCCTGGCAATCTGCTCAGAAAAATCATCCATTGAGAACCCTGTGGCGCACAGTTCTCCTTTCGCACACATTGAGGTGCCTTGGAAGAAAGTTCTGGCAATCTGCTTCCGAAAAATCACACAGTGAAAGCCCTATGGAGCACGGTTCTCCTCTGACACACACAGAGGTGCCATGGAAGAAAGTCCTGACAATCTGCTTGCAAAAAAACCCACTGAAAACCCTGTGGAGCACAGTTCTCCTATGACACACAGGGAAGTGCCTTGGAAGAAAGTCCTTGCAATCTGCTCCCCAAAAATCACCCACGAAAACCCTGTGGAGTGTCGTTCTCCTCTGACACATATGCAGGTGCCTTGGAAGAAAGTCCTGGCAATCTGCTTCCAATCAATTAGCCACTGAAAACCCCATGGAGCACATTTCTCCTCTGACACCCACAGAGGTGCGATGGAAGAAAGTCCTGACAATCTGCTTCCAAAAAAACACATTGAAAACCCTGTGGAGCACAGCTCTCCTCTAACACACATGGAGGTGCCTTGGAAGAAAGTCCTGGAAATCTACATCAAAAAAATCAGCCCTTGAAAATCCTATGGAGCACAGTTCTATGACACACGGGGAAGTGCCTTGGAAGTCAGTCCTTGCAATCTGCTCGCGAAAAATCACCCACGAAAACCCTTTGGAGTATAGTTCTCCTCTGACACACATGGAGGTGCCTTGGAAGAAAGTCCTGACAATCTGCTCCCAAAAAATCACCCATTGAAAACCCTATGGAGAACAGTTCTCTGACACACACGGAGGTGCCGTGGAAGAAAGACGTGGCAATCTGTGTCCAAAAAAAATCATCCATGGAAACCCCTATGGAGCACATTTCTCCTCTGACACACGCAGAGGTTCCATGGAAGAAAGTCCTGACAATCTGCTTGCAAAACAAAACCCATTGAAAACCCTATGGAGCACAGTTCTCCTATGACACACAGGGAAGTGCCTTGGAAGAAAGTCCTTGCAATCTGCTCCTAAAGAATCACCCACGAAAACCCTTTGGAGTGTAGTTCTTCTCTGACACATATGGAGGTGCCTTGGAAGGAAGTCCTGGCAATCTGCTCCCAAAAAAATCATCCTTCGAAACCCCTATGGAGCACAGTTCTCCTCTGACACACACGGACGTGCCTTGGAAGAAAGTCCTGGCAATCTGCTTCCGAAAAATCACAAATTGAAAACCCTATGGAGCACAGTTCTCCTCTGACACACACGGAGGTGCCTTGGAAGAAAGTCCTGGCTTCTGCTTCTGAAAAATCACCCATTGAAAACCCTATGGATTACAGTTCTCCTCTGACACAGAGGTGCCTTGGAAGAAAGTCCTGTCAATCTCCTTCCAAAAATTCATACTTTGAAAATCCTATGGAGTACAGTGCTCCCCTGATAGTTGTGGAGGTCTCTTGGAAGAAGGTTCTGGCAATGTGCTACCAAAAAATCACCCATGAAAACCTTTTGGAGTACAGTTCTCCTCTGAGACGCATGGAATTGCCTTGGAAGACAGTTCTGCGAATTTGTTTCCGAAAAATCATCCGTTGAAAACCCTGTGGAGCACAGATCTCTGAAACACATGGAGGTGCCATGGAGAAAAGTCCTGGCGACCTGCTTCAAAAATATCATCCACTGAGGACACTTCTTAGCACAATTCTCCTCTGACACACAGGCAGGTGCCTTGGAAGGACACCCTGGCAATCTGATCGGAAAAAATCAGGCATTGAAAACCTTGTGGAGCACAGTTCTCTTCAAACACACATGGAGGTGCCTTGGAAGAAAGTCCTGGCAATCTGCTTCCCCAAAAATCCCATTGAAAACCCTATGGAGCACAGTTCTGACACACATAGAGGTGACTTGGAAGAAAGTCCTGGCAATCTCCTTCCAAAAAAAAACCATTGAAACCCTATGGAGCACACTTCTCCTCTGACACACATGGAGACGCCATGGAAGAAAGTCCTGGCAACTGCTTCGAAAAATTCATCAATCCAAAACCCTATGCAGCACAGTTCTCCTCTGATACTCATGGAGGTGCCTTGGAAGAAAGTCCTGGCAATCTGTTTCTGATAAATCACCCATTGAAAACCCCATGGAGCACCGTTCTTTTCTGATACACAAGGATGTGCCATGAAAGAAAGTCCTGGCAATCTGTTTCGGATCAATCACCTATTGAAAACCGTATGGCGCACAGTTCTCCTGTGACACACACGGAGGCGCCATGAGTCTGAGCCACCTGGATGGGAATCAACAACAGCAACATGCTTCATAAGCAGAGAATGGAACAGAAATGTACAAAGGAGAGGATCCCCTGTGTGGTGCCAATGGTTCGGCTGTTGGTTACGTATCCAAAAGATTGGAGATTTGCGTCACTGGACACCCCTGAGAAGAAAGGCCTGGCAATCTAATTGCAAAAAAATCAACGGTTGAAAACCCTGTTTAGCACAGTTTCCCTCAGACACACATGGAGGTGCCTTGGAAGAAAGTCCTGGCAATGTGCTCCTAACAAATCATCCACTGGAAGCCCTAAGGAGCACAGTTCTCCTCTCACACATGGACGTGCCTTGGAAGAAATTCCTGGCAATCTGCTCCCCCCAAAAATCACACACTGAAAACCCTACGGAGCACAGTTCTCCTGTAACACACATGGAGGTACTTGGAAGAAAGGCTTGGCAATTTGCTCCCAGAAAATCATCTATTGAAAACCCTAAGGAGCACAGTCCTCCTCTGACACACAATGAGGTGCCTTGGAAGGATGTCCTGGTAATCTGTTTCCGAAAAACCAGCCACTGAAACCCTGTGGAGCACAGTTCTCCTCTGACACACAATGAGGTGCCTTAGAGGAAAGTTCTGCAATCTTCTGAAAAATCACCCATTGAGAACCCTGTGGAGCACAGTCCTCCTCTGACACACATGTGAGATGACTTGGAAGAAAGTCCTGGCAATCTCCTTCCGAAAAATCACTCATAGAAAACCCTTTGGAGCACTGTTCTCAGATACAGATGGAGGTGCCATCGACGAAAATCCTGGCAATCTGCTCAGAAAAATCATCCATTGAGAACCCTGTGGCGCACAGTTCTCCTTTCGCACACATTGAGGTGCCTTGGAAGAAAGTTCTGGCAATCTGCTTCCGAAAAATCACACAGTGAAAGCCCTATGGAGCACGGTTCTCCTCTGACACACACAGAGGTGCCATGGAAGAAAGTCCTGACAATCTGCTTGCAAAAAAACCCACTGAAAACCCTGTGGAGCACAGTTCTCCTATGACACACAGGGAAGTGCCTTGGAAGAAAGTCCTTGCAATCTGCTCCCCAAAAATCACCCACGAAAACCCTGTGGAGTGTCGTTCTCCTCTGACACATATGCAGGTGCCTTGGAAGAAAGTCCTGGCAATCTGCTTCCAATCAATTAGCCACTGAAAACCCCATGGAGCACATTTCTCCTCTGACACCCACAGAGGTGCGATGGAAGAAAGTCCTGACAATCTGCTTCCAAAAAAACACATTGAAAACCCTGTGGAGCACAGCTCTCCTCTAACACACATGGAGGTGCCTTGGAAGAAAGTCCTGGAAATCTACATCAAAAAAATCAGCCCTTGAAAATCCTATGGAGCACAGTTCTATGACACACGGGGAAGTGCCTTGGAAGTCAGTCCTTGCAATCTGCTCGCGAAAAATCACCCACGAAAACCCTTTGGAGTATAGTTCTCCTCTGACACACATGGAGGTGCCTTGGAAGAAAGTCCTGACAATCTGCTCCCAAAAAATCACCCATTGAAAACCCTATGGAGAACAGTTCTCTGACACACACGGAGGTGCCGTGGAAGAAAGACGTGGCAATCTGTGTCCAAAAAAAATCATCCATGGAAACCCCTATGGAGCACATTTCTCCTCTGACACACACAGAGGTTCCATGGAAGAAAGTCCTGACAATCTGCTTGCAAAACAAAACCCATTGAAAACCCTATGGAGCACAGTTCTCCTATGACACACAGGGAAGTGCCTTGGAAGAAAGTCCTTGCAATCTGCTCCTAAAGAATCACCCACGAAAACCCTTTGGAGTGTAGTTCTTCTCTGACACATATGGAGGTGCCTTGGAAGGAAGTCCTGGCAATCTGCTCCCAAAAAAATCATCCTTCGAAACCCCTATGGAGCACAGTTCTCCTCTGACACACACGGACGTGCCTTGGAAGAAAGTCCTGGCAATCTGCTTCCGAAAAATCACAAATTGAAAACCCTATGGAGCACAGTTCTCCTCTGACACACACGGAGGTGCCTTGGAAGAAAGTCCTGGCTTCTGCTTCTGAAAAATCACCCATTGAAAACCCTATGGATTACAGTTCTCCTCTGACACAGAGGTGCCTTGGAAGAAAGTCCTGTCAATCTCCTTCCAAAAATTCATACTTTGAAAATCCTATGGAGTACAGTGCTCCCCTGATAGTTGTGGAGGTCTCTTGGAAGAAGGTTCTGGCAATGTGCTACCAAAAAATCACCCATGAAAACCTTTTGGAGTACAGTTCTCCTCTGAGACGCATGGAATTGCCTTGGAAGACAGTTCTGCGAATTTGTTTCCGAAAAATCATCCGTTGAAAACCCTGTGGAGCACAGATCTCTGAAACACATGGAGGTGCCATGGAGAAAAGTCCTGGCGACCTGCTTCAAAAATATCATCCACTGAGGACACTTCTTAGCACAATTCTCCTCTGACACACAGGCAGGTGCCTTGGAAGGACACCCTGGCAATCTGATCGGAAAAAATCAGGCATTGAAAACCTTGTGGAGCACAGTTCTCTTCAAACACACATGGAGGTGCCTTGGAAGAAAGTCCTGGCAATCTGCTTCCCCAAAAATCCCATTGAAAACCCTATGGAGCACAGTTCTCTTCTGACACACATAGAGGTGACTTGGAAGAAAGTCCTGGCAATCTCCTTCCAAAAAAAACCCATTGAAACCCTATGGAGCACACTTCTCCTCTGACACACATGGAGACGCCATGGAAGAAAGTCCTGGCAACTGCTTCGAAAAATTCATCAATCCAAAACCCTATGCAGCACAGTTCTCCTCTGATACTCATGGAGGTGCCTTGGAAGAAAGTCCTGGTAATCTGTTTCTGATAAATCACCCATTGAAAACCCCATGGAGCACCGTTCTTTTCTGATACACAAGGATGTGCCATGAAAGAAAGTCCTGGCAATCTGTTTCGGATAAATCACCTATTGAAAACCGTATGGCGCACAGTTCTCCTGTGACACACACGGAGGCGCCATGTGTCTGAGCCACCTGGATGGGAATCAACAACAGCAACATGCTTCATAAGCAGAGAATGGAACAGAAATGTACAAAGGAGAGGATCCCCTGTGTGGTGCCAATGGTTCGGCTGTTGGTTACGTATCCAAAAGATTGGAGATTTGCGTCACTGGACACCCCTGAGAAGAAAGGCCTGGCAATCTAATTGCAAAAAAATCAACGGTTGAAAACCCTGTTTAGCACAGTTTCCCTCAGACACACATGGAGGTGCCTTGGAAGAAAGTCCTGGCAATGTGCTCCTAACAAATCATCCACTGGAAGCCCTAAGGAGCACAGTTCTCCTCTCACACATGGACGTGCCTTGGAAGAAATTCCTGGCAATCTGCTCCCCCCAAAAATCACACACTGAAAACCCTACGGAGCACAGTTCTCCTGTAACACACATGGAGGTACTTGGAAGAAAGGCTTGGCAATTTGCTCCCAGAAAATCATCTATTGAAAACCCTAAGGAGCACAGTCCTCCTCTGACACACAATGAGGTGCCTTGGAAGGATGTCCTGGTAATCTGTTTCCGAAAAACCAGCCACTGAAACCCTGTGGAGCACAGTTCTCCTCTGACACACAATGAGGTGCCTTAGAGGAAAGTTCTGCAATCTTCTTCTGAAAAATCACCCATTGAGAACCCTGTGGAGCACAGTTCTCCTCTGACACACATGTGAGATGACTTGGAAGAAAGTCCTGGCAATCTCCTTCCGAAAAATCACTCATAGAAAACCCTTTGGAGCACTGTTCTCAGATACAGATGGAGGTGCCATCGACGAAAATCCTGGCAATCTGCTCAGAAAAATCATCCATTGAGAACCCTGTGGCGCACAGTTCTCCTTTCGCACACATTGAGGTGCCTTGGAAGAAAGTTCTGGCAATCTGCTTCCGAAAAATCACACAGTGAAAGCCCTATGGAGCACGGTTCTCCTCTGACACACACAGAGGTGCCATGGAAGAAAGTCCTGACAATCTGCTTGCAAAAAAACCCACTGAAAACCCTGTGGAGCACAGTTCTCCTATGACACACAGGGAAGTGCCTTGGAAGAAAGTCCTTGCAATCTGCTCCCCAAAAATCACCCACGAAAACCCTGTGGAGTGTCGTTCTCCTCTGACACATATGCAGGTGCCTTGGAAGAAAGTCCTGGCAATCTGCTTCCAATCAATTAGCCACTGAAAACCCCATGGAGCACATTTCTCCTCTGACACCCACAGAGGTGCGATGGAAGAAAGTCCTGACAATCTGCTTCCAAAAAAACACATTGAAAACCCTGTGGAGCACAGCTCTCCTCTAACACACATGGAGGTGCCTTGGAAGAAAGTCCTGGAAATCTACATCAAAAAAATCAGCCCTTGAAAATCCTATGGAGCACAGTTCTATGACACACGGGGAAGTGCCTTGGAAGTCAGTCCTTGCAATCTGCTCGCGAAAAATCACCCACGAAAACCCTTTGGAGTATAGTTCTCCTCTGACACACATGGAGGTGCCTTGGAAGAAAGTCCTGACAATCTGCTCCCAAAAAATCACCCATTGAAAACCCTATGGAGAACAGTTCTCTGACACACACGGAGGTGCCGTGGAAGAAAGACGTGGCAATCTGTGTCCAAAAAAAATCATCCATGGAAACCCCTATGGAGCACATTTCTCCTCTGACACACGCAGAGGTTCCATGGAAGAAAGTCCTGACAATCTGCTTGCAAAACAAAACCCATTGAAAACCCTATGGAGCACAGTTCTCCTATGACACACAGGGAAGTGCCTTGGAAGAAAGTCCTTGCAATCTGCTCCTAAAGAATCACCCACGAAAACCCTTTGGAGTGTAGTTCTTCTCTGACACATATGGAGGTGCCTTGGAAGGAAGTCCTGGCAATCTGCTCCCAAAAAAATCATCCTTCGAAACCCCTATGGAGCACAGTTCTCCTCTGACACACACGGACGTGCCTTGGAAGAAAGTCCTGGCAATCTGCTTCCGAAAAATCACAAATTGAAAACCCTATGGAGCACAGTTCTCCTCTGACACACACGGAGGTGCCTTGGAAGAAAGTCCTGGCTTCTGCTTCTGAAAAATCACCCATTGAAAACCCTATGGATTACAGTTCTCCTCTGACACAGAGGTGCCTTGGAAGAAAGTCCTGTCAATCTCCTTCCAAAAATTCATACTTTGAAAATCCTATGGAGTACAGTGCTCCCCTGATAGTTGTGGAGGTCTCTTGGAAGAAGGTTCTGGCAATGTGCTACCAAAAAATCACCCATGAAAACCTTTTGGAGTACAGTTCTCCTCTGAGACGCATGGAATTGCCTTGGAAGACAGTTCTGCGAATTTGTTTCCGAAAAATCATCCGTTGAAAACCCTGTGGAGCACAGATCTCTGAAACACATGGAGGTGCCATGGAGAAAAGTCCTGGCGACCTGCTTCAAAAATATCATCCACTGAGGACACTTCTTAGCACAATTCTCCTCTGACACACAGGCAGGTGCCTTGGAAGGACACCCTGGCAATCTGATCGGAAAAAATCAGGCATTGAAAACCTTGTGGAGCACAGTTCTCTTCAAACACACATGGAGGTGCCTTGGAAGAAAGTCCTGGCAATCTGCTTCCCCAAAAATCCCATTGAAAACCCTATGGAGCACAGTTCTGACACACATAGAGGTGACTTGGAAGAAAGTCCTGGCAATCTCCTTCCAAAAAAAAACCATTGAAACCCTATGGAGCACACTTCTCCTCTGACACACATGGAGACGCCATGGAAGAAAGTCCTGGCAACTGCTTCGAAAAATTCATCAATCCAAAACCCTATGCAGCACAGTTCTCCTCTGATACTCATGGAGGTGCCTTGGAAGAAAGTCCTGGCAATCTGTTTCTGATAAATCACCCATTGAAAACCCCATGGAGCACCGTTCTTTTCTGATACACAAGGATGTGCCATGAAAGAAAGTCCTGGCAATCTGTTTCGGATCAATCACCTATTGAAAACCGTATGGCGCACAGTTCTCCTGTGACACACACGGAGGCGCCATGAGTCTGAGCCACCTGGATGGGAATCAACAACAGCAACATGCTTCATAAGCAGAGAATGGAACAGAAATGTACAAAGGAGAGGATCCCCTGTGTGGTGCCAATGGTTCGGCTGTTGGTTACGTATCCAAAAGATTGGAGATTTGCGTCACTGGACACCCCTGAGAAGAAAGGCCTGGCAATCTAATTGCAAAAAAATCAACGGTTGAAAACCCTGTTTAGCACAGTTTCCCTCAGACACACATGGAGGTGCCTTGGAAGAAAGTCCTGGCAATGTGCTCCTAACAAATCATCCACTGGAAGCCCTAAGGAGCACAGTTCTCCTCTCACACATGGACGTGCCTTGGAAGAAATTCCTGGCAATCTGCTCCCCCCAAAAATCACACACTGAAAACCCTACGGAGCACAGTTCTCCTGTAACACACATGGAGGTACTTGGAAGAAAGGCTTGGCAATTTGCTCCCAGAAAATCATCTATTGAAAACCCTAAGGAGCACAGTCCTCCTCTGACACACAATGAGGTGCCTTGGAAGGATGTCCTGGTAATCTGTTTCCGAAAAACCAGCCACTGAAACCCTGTGGAGCACAGTTCTCCTCTGACACACAATGAGGTGCCTTAGAGGAAAGTTCTGCAATCTTCTGAAAAATCACCCATTGAGAACCCTGTGGAGCACAGTCCTCCTCTGACACACATGTGAGATGACTTGGAAGAAAGTCCTGGCAATCTCCTTCCGAAAAATCACTCATAGAAAACCCTTTGGAGCACTGTTCTCAGATACAGATGGAGGTGCCATCGACGAAAATCCTGGCAATCTGCTCAGAAAAATCATCCATTGAGAACCCTGTGGCGCACAGTTCTCCTTTCGCACACATTGAGGTGCCTTGGAAGAAAGTTCTGGCAATCTGCTTCCGAAAAATCACACAGTGAAAGCCCTATGGAGCACGGTTCTCCTCTGACACACACAGAGGTGCCATGGAAGAAAGTCCTGACAATCTGCTTGCAAAAAAACCCACTGAAAACCCTGTGGAGCACAGTTCTCCTATGACACACAGGGAAGTGCCTTGGAAGAAAGTCCTTGCAATCTGCTCCCCAAAAATCACCCACGAAAACCCTGTGGAGTGTCGTTCTCCTCTGACACATATGCAGGTGCCTTGGAAGAAAGTCCTGGCAATCTGCTTCCAATCAATTAGCCACTGAAAACCCCATGGAGCACATTTCTCCTCTGACACCCACAGAGGTGCGATGGAAGAAAGTCCTGACAATCTGCTTCCAAAAAAACACATTGAAAACCCTGTGGAGCACAGCTCTCCTCTAACACACATGGAGGTGCCTTGGAAGAAAGTCCTGGAAATCTACATCAAAAAAATCAGCCCTTGAAAATCCTATGGAGCACAGTTCTATGACACACGGGGAAGTGCCTTGGAAGTCAGTCCTTGCAATCTGCTCGCGAAAAATCACCCACGAAAACCCTTTGGAGTATAGTTCTCCTCTGACACACATGGAGGTGCCTTGGAAGAAAGTCCTGACAATCTGCTCCCAAAAAATCACCCATTGAAAACCCTATGGAGAACAGTTCTCTGACACACACGGAGGTGCCGTGGAAGAAAGACGTGGCAATCTGTGTCCAAAAAAAATCATCCATGGAAACCCCTATGGAGCACATTTCTCCTCTGACACACGCAGAGGTTCCATGGAAGAAAGTCCTGACAATCTGCTTGCAAAACAAAACCCATTGAAAACCCTATGGAGCACAGTTCTCCTATGACACACAGGGAAGTGCCTTGGAAGAAAGTCCTTGCAATCTGCTCCTAAAGAATCACCCACGAAAACCCTTTGGAGTGTAGTTCTTCTCTGACACATATGGAGGTGCCTTGGAAGGAAGTCCTGGCAATCTGCTCCCAAAAAAATCATCCTTCGAAACCCCTATGGAGCACAGTTCTCCTCTGACACACACGGACGTGCCTTGGAAGAAAGTCCTGGCAATCTGCTTCCGAAAAATCACAAATTGAAAACCCTATGGAGCACAGTTCTCCTCTGACACACACGGAGGTGCCTTGGAAGAAAGTCCTGGCTTCTGCTTCTGAAAAATCACCCATTGAAAACCCTATGGATTACAGTTCTCCTCTGACACAGAGGTGCCTTGGAAGAAAGTCCTGTCAATCTCCTTCCAAAAATTCATACTTTGAAAATCCTATGGAGTACAGTGCTCCCCTGATAGTTGTGGAGGTCTCTTGGAAGAAGGTTCTGGCAATGTGCTACCAAAAAATCACCCATGAAAACCTTTTGGAGTACAGTTCTCCTCTGAGACGCATGGAATTGCCTTGGAAGACAGTTCTGCGAATTTGTTTCCGAAAAATCATCCGTTGAAAACCCTGTGGAGCACAGATCTCTGAAACACATGGAGGTGCCATGGAGAAAAGTCCTGGCGACCTGCTTCAAAAATATCATCCACTGAGGACACTTCTTAGCACAATTCTCCTCTGACACACAGGCAGGTGCCTTGGAAGGACACCCTGGCAATCTGATCGGAAAAAATCAGGCATTGAAAACCTTGTGGAGCACAGTTCTCTTCAAACACACATGGAGGTGCCTTGGAAGAAAGTCCTGGCAATCTGCTTCCCCAAAAATCCCATTGAAAACCCTATGGAGCACAGTTCTGACACACATAGAGGTGACTTGGAAGAAAGTCCTGGCAATCTCCTTCCAAAAAAAAACCATTGAAACCCTATGGAGCACACTTCTCCTCTGACACACATGGAGACGCCATGGAAGAAAGTCCTGGCAACTGCTTCGAAAAATTCATCAATCCAAAACCCTATGCAGCACAGTTCTCCTCTGATACTCATGGAGGTGCCTTGGAAGAAAGTCCTGGCAATCTGTTTCTGATAAATCACCCATTGAAAACCCCATGGAGCACCGTTCTTTTCTGATACACAAGGATGTGCCATGAAAGAAAGTCCTGGCAATCTGTTTCGGATCAATCACCTATTGAAAACCGTATGGCGCACAGTTCTCCTGTGACACACACGGAGGCGCCATGAGTCTGAGCCACCTGGATGGGAATCAACAACAGCAACATGCTTCATAAGCAGAGAATGGAACAGAAATGTACAAAGGAGAGGATCCCCTGTGTGGTGCCAATGGTTCGGCTGTTGGTTACGTATCCAAAAGATTGGAGATTTGCGTCACTGGACACCCCTGAGAAGAAAGGCCTGGCAATCTAATTGCAAAAAAATCAACGGTTGAAAACCCTGTTTAGCACAGTTTCCCTCAGACACACATGGAGGTGCCTTGGAAGAAAGTCCTGGCAATGTGCTCCTAACAAATCATCCACTGGAAGCCCTAAGGAGCACAGTTCTCCTCTCACACATGGACGTGCCTTGGAAGAAATTCCTGGCAATCTGCTCCCCCCAAAAATCACACACTGAAAACCCTACGGAGCACAGTTCTCCTGTAACACACATGGAGGTACTTGGAAGAAAGGCTTGGCAATTTGCTCCCAGAAAATCATCTATTGAAAACCCTAAGGAGCACAGTCCTCCTCTGACACACAATGAGGTGCCTTGGAAGGATGTCCTGGTAATCTGTTTCCGAAAAACCAGCCACTGAAACCCTGTGGAGCACAGTTCTCCTCTGACACACAATGAGGTGCCTTAGAGGAAAGTTCTGCAATCTTCTGAAAAATCACCCATTGAGAACCCTGTGGAGCACAGTCCTCCTCTGACACACATGTGAGATGACTTGGAAGAAAGTCCTGGCAATCTCCTTCCGAAAAATCACTCATAGAAAACCCTTTGGAGCACTGTTCTCAGATACAGATGGAGGTGCCATCGACGAAAATCCTGGCAATCTGCTCAGAAAAATCATCCATTGAGAACCCTGTGGCGCACAGTTCTCCTTTCGCACACATTGAGGTGCCTTGGAAGAAAGTTCTGGCAATCTGCTTCCGAAAAATCACACAGTGAAAGCCCTATGGAGCACGGTTCTCCTCTGACACACACAGAGGTGCCATGGAAGAAAGTCCTGACAATCTGCTTGCAAAAAAACCCACTGAAAACCCTGTGGAGCACAGTTCTCCTATGACACACAGGGAAGTGCCTTGGAAGAAAGTCCTTGCAATCTGCTCCCCAAAAATCACCCACGAAAACCCTGTGGAGTGTCGTTCTCCTCTGACACATATGCAGGTGCCTTGGAAGAAAGTCCTGGCAATCTGCTTCCAATCAATTAGCCACTGAAAACCCCATGGAGCACATTTCTCCTCTGACACCCACAGAGGTGCGATGGAAGAAAGTCCTGACAATCTGCTTCCAAAAAAACACATTGAAAACCCTGTGGAGCACAGCTCTCCTCTAACACACATGGAGGTGCCTTGGAAGAAAGTCCTGGAAATCTACATCAAAAAAATCAGCCCTTGAAAATCCTATGGAGCACAGTTCTATGACACACGGGGAAGTGCCTTGGAAGTCAGTCCTTGCAATCTGCTCGCGAAAAATCACCCACGAAAACCCTTTGGAGTATAGTTCTCCTCTGACACACATGGAGGTGCCTTGGAAGAAAGTCCTGACAATCTGCTCCCAAAAAATCACCCATTGAAAACCCTATGGAGAACAGTTCTCTGACACACACGGAGGTGCCGTGGAAGAAAGACGTGGCAATCTGTGTCCAAAAAAAATCATCCATGGAAACCCCTATGGAGCACATTTCTCCTCTGACACACACAGAGGTTCCATGGAAGAAAGTCCTGACAATCTGCTTGCAAAACAAAACCCATTGAAAACCCTATGGAGCACAGTTCTCCTATGACACACAGGGAAGTGCCTTGGAAGAAAGTCCTTGCAATCTGCTCCTAAAGAATCACCCACGAAAACCCTTTGGAGTGTAGTTCTTCTCTGACACATATGGAGGTGCCTTGGAAGGAAGTCCTGGCAATCTGCTCCCAAAAAAATCATCCTTCGAAACCCCTATGGAGCACAGTTCTCCTCTGACACACACGGACGTGCCTTGGAAGAAAGTCCTGGCAATCTGCTTCCGAAAAATCACAAATTGAAAACCCTATGGAGCACAGTTCTCCTCTGACACACACGGAGGTGCCTTGGAAGAAAGTCCTGGCTTCTGCTTCTGAAAAATCACCCATTGAAAACCCTATGGATTACAGTTCTCCTCTGACACAGAGGTGCCTTGGAAGAAAGTCCTGTCAATCTCCTTCCAAAAATTCATACTTTGAAAATCCTATGGAGTACAGTGCTCCCCTGATAGTTGTGGAGGTCTCTTGGAAGAAGGTTCTGGCAATGTGCTACCAAAAAATCACCCATGAAAACCTTTTGGAGTACAGTTCTCCTCTGAGACGCATGGAATTGCCTTGGAAGACAGTTCTGCGAATTTGTTTCCGAAAAATCATCCGTTGAAAACCCTATGGAGCACAGATCTCTGAAACACATGGAGGTGCCATGGAGAAAAGTCCTGGCGACCTGCTTCAAAAATATCATCCATTGAGGACACTTCTTAGCACAATTCTCCTCTGACACACAGGCAGGTGCCTTGGAAGGACACCCTGGCAATCTGATCGGAAAAAATCAGGCATTGAAAACCTTGTGGAGCACAGTTCTCTTCAAACACACATGGAGGTGCCTTGGAAGAAAGTCCTGGCAATCTGCTTCCCCAAAAATCCCATTGAAAACCCTATGGAGCACAGTTCTCTTCTGACACACATAGAGGTGACTTGGAAGAAAGTCCTGGCAATCTCCTTCCAAAAAAAACCATTGAAACCCTATGGAGCACACTTCTCCTCTGACACACATGGAGACGCCATGGAAGAAAGTCCTGGCAACTGCTTCGAAAAATTCATCAATCCAAAACCCTATGCAGCACAGTTCTCCTCTGATACTCATGGAGGTGCCTTGGAAGAAAGTCCTGGCAATCTGTTTCTGATAAATCACCCATTGAAAACCCCATGGAGCACCGTTCTTTTCTGATACACAAGGATGTGCCATGAAAGAAAGTCCTGGCAATCTGTTTCGGATCAATCACCTATTGAAAACCGTATGGCGCACAGTTCTCCTGTGACACACACGGAGGCGCCATGAGTCTGAGCCACCTGGATGGGAATCAACAACAGCAACATGCTTCATAAGCAGAGAATGGAACAGAAATGTACAAAGGAGAGGATCCCCTGTGTGGTGCCAGTGGTTCGGCTGTTGGTTACGTATCCAAAAGATTGGAGATTTGCGTCACTGGACACCCCTGAGAAGAAAGGCCTGGCAATCTAATTGCAAAAAAATCAACAGTTGAAAACCCTGTTTAGCACAGTTTCCCTCAGACACACATGGAGGTGCCTTGGAAGAAAGTCCTGGCAATGTGCTCCTAACAAATCATCCACTGGAAGCCCTAAGGAGCACAGTTCTCCTCTCACACATGGACGTGCCTTGGAAGAAATTCCTGGCAATCTGCTCCCCCCAAAAATCACACACTGAAAACCCTACGGAGCACAGTTCTCCTGTAACACACATGGAGGTACTTGGAAGAAAGGCTTGGCAATTTGCTCCCAGAAAATCATCTATTGAAAACCCTAAGGAGCACAGTCCTCCTCTGACACACAATGAGGTGCCTTGGAAGGATGTCCTGGTAATCTGTTTCCGAAAAACCAGCCACTGAAACCCTGTGGAGCACAGTTCTCCTCTGACACACAATGAGGTCCCTTAGAGGAAAGTTCTGCAATCTTCTGAAAAATCACCCATTGAGAACCCTGTGGAGCACAGTCCTCCTCTGACACACATGTGAGATGACTTGGAAGAAAGTCCTGGCAATCTCCTTCCGAAAAATCACTCATAGAAAACCCTTTGGAGCACTGTTCTCAGATACAGATGGAGGTGCCATCGACGAAAATCCTGGCAATCTGCTCAGAAAAATCATCCATTGAGAACCCTGTGGCGCACAGTTCTCCTTTCGCACACATTGAGGTGCCTTGGAAGAAAGTTCTGGCAATCTGCTTCCGAAAAATCACACAGTGAAAGCCCTATGGAGCACGGTTCTCCTCTGACACACACAGAGGTGCCATGGAAGAAAGTCCTGACAATCTGCTTGCAAAAAAACCCACTGAAAACCCTGTGGAGCACAGTTCTCCTATGACACACAGGGAAGTGCCTTGGAAGAAAGTCCTTGCAATCTGCTCCCCAAAAATCACCCACGAAAACCCTGTGGAGTGTCGTTCTCCTCTGACACATATGCAGGTGCCTTGGAAGAAAGTCCTGGCAATCTGCTTCCAATCAATTAGCCACTGAAAACCCCATGGAGCACATTTCTCCTCTGACACCCACAGAGGTGCGATGGAAGAAAGTCCTGACAATCTGCTTCCAAAAAAACACATTGAAAACCCTGTGGAGCACAGCTCTCCTCTAACACACATGGAGGTGCCTTGGAAGAAAGTCCTGGAAATCTACATCAAAAAAATCAGCCCTTGAAAATCCTATGGAGCACAGTTCTATGACACACGGGGAAGTGCCTTGGAAGTCAGTCCTTGCAATCTGCTCGCGAAAAATCACCCACGAAAACCCTTTGGAGTATAGTTCTCCTCTGACACACATGGAGGTGCCTTGGAAGAAAGTCCTGACAATCTGCTCCCAAAAAATCACCCATTGAAAACCCTATGGAGAACAGTTCTCTGACACACACGGAGGTGCCGTGGAAGAAAGACGTGGCAATCTGTGTCCAAAAAAAATCATCCATGGAAACCCCTATGGAGCACATTTCTCCTCTGACACACACAGAGGTTCCATGGAAGAAAGTCCTGACAATCTGCTTGCAAAACAAAACCCATTGAAAACCCTATGGAGCACAGTTCTCCTATGACACACAGGGAAGTGCCTTGGAAGAAAGTCCTTGCAATCTGCTCCTAAAGAATCACCCACGAAAACCCTTTGGAGTGTAGTTCTTCTCTGACACATATGGAGGTGCCTTGGAAGGAAGTCCTGGCAATCTGCTCCCAAAAAAATCATCCTTCGAAACCCCTATGGAGCACAGTTCTCCTCTGACACACACGGACGTGCCTTGGAAGAAAGTCCTGGCAATCTGCTTCCGAAAAATCACAAATTGAAAACCCTATGGAGCACAGTTCTCCTCTGACACACACGGAGGTGCCTTGGAAGAAAGTCCTGGCTTCTGCTTCTGAAAAATCACCCATTGAAAACCCTATGGATTACAGTTCTCCTCTGACACAGAGGTGCCTTGGAAGAAAGTCCTGTCAATCTCCTTCCAAAAATTCATACTTTGAAAATCCTATGGAGTACAGTGCTCCCCTGATAGTTGTGGAGGTCTCTTGGAAGAAGGTTCTGGCAATGTGCTACCAAAATATC
This sequence comes from Elephas maximus indicus, assembly GCF_024166365.1. Classification (NCBI taxonomy): domain Eukaryota; kingdom Metazoa; phylum Chordata; class Mammalia; order Proboscidea; family Elephantidae; genus Elephas; species Elephas maximus. Next base: position 10,625,059 of record NC_064847.1, read on the forward strand.
ACCCATGAAAACCTTTTGGAGTACAGTTCTCCTCTGAGACGCATGGAATTGCCTTGGAAGACAGTTCTGCGAATTTGTTTCCGAAAAATCATCCGTTGAAAACCCTGTGGAGCACAGATCTCTGAAACACATGGAGGTGCCATGGAGAAAAGTCCTGGCGACCTGCTTCAAAAATATCATCCACTGAGGACACTTCTTAGCACAATTCTCCTCTGACACACAGGCAGGTGCCTTGGAAGGACACCCTGGCAATCTGATCGGAAAAAATCAGGCATTGAAAACCTTGTGGAGCACAGTTCTCTTCAAACACACATGGAGGTGCCTTGGAAGAAAGTCCTGGCAATCTGCTTCCCCAAAAATCCCATTGAAAACCCTATGGAGCACAGTTCTCTTCTGACACACATAGAGGTGACTTGGAAGAAAGTCCTGGCAATCTCCTTCCAAAAAAAAACCATTGAAACCCTATGGAGCACACTTCTCCTCTGACACACATGGAGACGCCATGGAAGAAAGTCCTGGCAACTGCTTCGAAAAATTCATCAATCCAAAACCCTATGCAGCACAGTTCTCCTCTGATACTCATGGAGGTGCCTTGGAAGAAAGTCCTGGTAATCTGTTTCTGATAAATCACCCATTGAAAACCCCATGGAGCACCGTTCTTTTCTGATACACAAGGATGTGCCATGAAAGAAAGTCCTGGCAATCTGTTTCGGATAAATCACCTATTGAAAACCGTATGGCGCACAGTTCTCCTGTGACACACACGGAGGCGCCATGTGTCTGAGCCACCTGGATGGGAATCAACAACAGCAACATGCTTCATAAGCAGAGAATGGAACAGAAATGTACAAAGGAGAGGATCCCCTGTGTGGTGCCAATGGTTCGGCTGTTGGTTACGTATCCAAAAGATTGGAGATTTGCGTCACTGGACACCCCTGAGAAGAAAGGCCTGGCAATCTAATTGCAAAAAAATCAACGGTTGAAAACCCTGTTTAGCACAGTTTCCCTCAGACACACATGGAGGTGCCTTGGAAGAAAGTCCTGGCAATGTGCTCCTAACAAATCATCCACTGGAAGCCCTAAGGAGCACAGTTCTCCTCTCACACATGGACGTGCCTTGGAAGAAATTCCTGGCAATCTGCTCCCCCCAAAAATCACACACTGAAAACCCTACGGAGCACAGTTCTCCTGTAACACACATGGAGGTACTTGGAAGAAAGGCTTGGCAATTTGCTCCCAGAAAATCATCTATTGAAAACCCTAAGGAGCACAGTCCTCCTCTGACACACAATGAGGTGCCTTGGAAGGATGTCCTGGTAATCTGTTTCCGAAAAACCAGCCACTGAAACCCTGTGGAGCACAGTTCTCCTCTGACACACAATGAGGTGCCTTAGAGGAAAGTTCTGCAATCTTCTTCTGAAAAATCACCCATTGAGAACCCTGTGGAGCACAGTTCTCCTCTGACACACATGTGAGATGACTTGGAAGAAAGTCCTGGCAATCTCCTTCCGAAAAATCACTCATAGAAAACCCTTTGGAGCACTGTTCTCAGATACAGATGGAGGTGCCATCGACGAAAATCCTGGCAATCTGCTCAGAAAAATCATCCATTGAGAACCCTGTGGCGCACAGTTCTCCTTTCGCACACATTGAGGTGCCTTGGAAGAAAGTTCTGGCAATCTGCTTCCGAAAAATCACACAGTGAAAGCCCTATGGAGCACGGTTCTCCTCTGACACACACAGAGGTGCCATGGAAGAAAGTCCTGACAATCTGCTTGCAAAAAAACCTACTGAAAACCCTGTGGAGCACAGTTCTCCTATGACACACAGGGAAGTGCCTTGGAAGAAAGTCCTTGCAATCTGCTCCCCAAAAATCACCCACGAAAACCCTGTGGAGTGTCGTTCTCCTCTGACACATATGCAGGTGCCTTGGAAGAAAGTCCTGGCAATCTGCTTCCAATCAATTAGCCACTGAAAACCCCATGGAGCACATTTCTCCTCTGACACCCACAGAGGTGCGATGGAAGAAAGTCCTGACAATCTGCTTCCAAAAAAACACATTGAAAACCCTGTGGAGCACAGCTCTCCTCTAACACACATGGAGGTGCCTTGGAAGAAAGTCCTGGAAATCTACATCAAAAAAATCAGCCCTTGAAAATCCTATGGAGCACAGTTCTATGACACACGGGGAAGTGCCTTGGAAGTCAGTCCTTGCAATCTGCTCGCGAAAAATCACCCACGAAAACCCTTTGGAGTATAGTTCTCCTCTGACACACATGGAGGTGCCTTGGAAGAAAGTCCTGACAATCTGCTCCCAAAAAATCACCCATTGAAAACCCTATGGAGAACAGTTCTCTGACACACACGGAGGTGCCGTGGAAGAAAGACGTGGCAATCTGTGTCCAAAAAAAATCATCCATGGAAACCCCTATGGAGCACATTTCTCCTCTGACACACACAGAGGTTCCATGGAAGAAAGTCCTGACAATCTGCTTGCAAAACAAAACCCATTGAAAACCCTATGGAGCACAGTTCTCCTATGACACACAGGGAAGTGCCTTGGAAGAAAGTCCTTGCAATCTGCTCCTAAAGAATCACCCACGAAAACCCTTTGGAGTGTAGTTCTTCTCTGACACATATGGAGGTGCCTTGGAAGGAAGTCCTGGCAATCTGCTCCCAAAAAAATCATCCTTCGAAACCCCTATGGAGCACAGTTCTCCTCTGACACACACGGACGTGCCTTGGAAGAAAGTCCTGGCAATCTGCTTCCGAAAAATCACAAATTGAAAACCCTATGGATTACAGTTCTCCTCTGACACAGAGGTGCCTTGGAAGAAAGTCCTGTCAATCTCCTTCCAAAAATTCATACTTTGAAAATCCTATGGAGTACAGTGCTCCCCTGATAGTTGTGGAGGTCTCTTGGAAGAAGGTTCTGGCAATGTGCTACCAAAAAATCACCCATGAAAACCTTTTGGAGTACAGTTCTCCTCTGAGACGCATGGAATTGCCTTGGAAGACAGTTCTGCGAATTTGTTTCCGAAAAATCATCCGTTGAAAACCCTGTGGAGCACAGATCTCTGAAACACATGGAGGTGCCATGGAGAAAAGTCCTGGCGACCTGCTTCAAAAATATCATCCACTGAGGACACTTCTTAGCACAATTCTCCTCTGACACACAGGCAGGTGCCTTGGAAGGACACCCTGGCAATCCTATCCGAAAAAATCAGGCATTGAAAACCTTGTGGAGCACAGTTCTCTTCAAACACACATGGAGGTGCCTTGGAAGAAAGTCCTGGCAATCTGCTTCCCCAAAAATCCCATTGAAAACCCTATGGAGCACAGTTCTGACACACATAGAGGTGACTTGGAAGAAAGTCCTGGCAATCTCCTTCCCAAAAAAAACCATTGAAACCCTATGGAGCACACTTCTCCTCTGACACACATGGAGACGCCATGGAAGAAAGTCCTGGCAACTGCTTCGAAAAATTCATCAATCCAAAACCCTATGCAGCACAGTTCTCCTCTGATACTCATGGAGGTGCCTTGGAAGAAAGTCCTGGCAATCTGTTTCTGATAAATCACCCATTGAAAACCCCATGGAGCACCGTTCTTTTCTGATACACAAGGATGTGCCATGAAAGAAAGTCCTGGCAATCTGTTTCGGATCAATCACCTATTGAAAACCGTATGGCGCACAGTTCTCCTGTGACACACACGGAGGCGCCATGAGTCTGAGCCACCTGGATGGGAATCAACAACAGCAACATGCTTCATAAGCAGAGAATGGAACAGAAATGTACAAAGGAGAGGATCCCCTGTGTGGTGCCAATGGTTCGGCTGTTGGTTACGTATCCAAAAGATTGGAGATTTGCGTCACTGGACACCCCTGAGAAGAAAGGCCTGGCAATCTAATTGCAAAAAAATCAACGGTTGAAAACCCTGTTTAGCACAGTTTCCCTCAGACACACATGGAGGTGCCTTGGAAGAAAGTCCTGGCAATGTGCTCCTAACAAATCATCCACTGGAAGCCCTAAGGAGCACAGTTCTCCTCTCACACATGGACGTGCCTTGGAAGAAATTCCTGGCAATCTGCTCCCCCCAAAAATCACACACTGAAAACCCTACGGAGCACAGTTCTCCTGTAACACACATGGAGGTACTTGGAAGAAAGGCTTGGCAATTTGCTCCCAGAAAATCATCTATTGAAAACCCTAAGGAGCACAGTCCTCCTCTGACACACAATGAGGTGCCTTGGAAGGATGTCCTGGTAATCTGTTTCCGAAAAACCAGCCACTGAAACCCTGTGGAGCACAGTTCTCCTCTGACACACAATGAGGTGCCTTAGAGGAAAGTTCTGCAATCTTCTGAAAAATCACCCATTGAGAACCCTGTGGAGCACAGTCCTCCTCTGACACACATGTGAGATGACTTGGAAGAAAGTCCTGGCAATCTCCTTCCGAAAAATCACTCATAGAAAACCCTTTGGAGCACTGTTCTCAGATACAGATGGAGGTGCCATCGACGAAAATCCTGGCAATCTGCTCAGAAAAATCATCCATTGAGAACCCTGTGGCGCACAGTTCTCCTTTCGCACACATTGAGGTGCCTTGGAAGAAAGTTCTGGCAATCTGCTTCCGAAAAATCACACAGTGAAAGCCCTATGGAGCACGGTTCTCCTCTGACACACACAGAGGTGCCATGGAAGAAAGTCCTGACAATCTGCTTGCAAAAAAACCCACTGAAAACCCTGTGGAGCACAGTTCTCCTATGACACACAGGGAAGTGCCTTGGAAGAAAGTCCTTGCAATCTGCTCCCCAAAAATCACCCACGAAAACCCTGTGGAGTGTCGTTCTCCTGTGACACATATGCAGGTGCCTTGGAAGAAAGTCCTGGCAATCTGCTTCCAATCAATTAGCCACTGAAAACCCCATGGAGCACATTTCTCCTCTGACACCCACAGAGGTGCGATGGAAGAAAGTCCTGACAATCTGCTTCCAAAAAAACACATTGAAAACCCTGTGGAGCACAGCTCTCCTCTAACACACATGGAGGTGCCTTGGAAGAAAGTCCTGGAAATCTACATCAAAAAAATCAGCCCTTCAAAATCCTATGGAGCACAGTTCTATGACACACGGGGAAGTGCCTTGGAAGTCAGTCCTTGCAATCTGCTCGCGAAAAATCACCCACGAAAACCCTTTGGAGTATAGTTCTCCTCTGACACACATGGAGGTGCCTTGGAAGAAAGTCCTGACAATCTGCTCCCAAAAAATCACCCATTGAAAACCCTATGGAGAACAGTTCTCTGACACACACGGAGGTGCCGTGGAAGAAAGACGTGGCAATCTGTGTCCAAAAAAAATCATCCATGGAAACCCCTATGGAGCACATTTCTCCTCTGACACACGCAGAGGTTCCATGGAAGAAAGTCCTGACAATCTGCTTGCAAAACAAAACCCATTGAAAACCCTATGGAGCACAGTTCTCCTATGACACACAGGGAAGTGCCTTGGAAGAAAGTCCTTGCAATCTGCTCCTAAAGAATCACCCACGAAAACCCTTTGGAGTGTAGTTCTTCTCTGACACATATGGAGGTGCCTTGGAAGGAAGTCCTGGCAATCTGCTCCCAAAAAAATCATCCTTCGAAACCCCTATGGAGCACAGTTCTCCTCTGACACACACGGACGTGCCTTGGAAGAAAGTCCTGGCAATCTGCTTCCGAAAAATCACAAATTGAAAACCCTATGGAGCACAGTTCTCCTCTGACACACACGGAGGTGCCTTGGAAGAAAGTCCTGGCTTCTGCTTCTGAAAAATCACCCATTGAAAACCCTATGGATTACAGTTCTCCTCTGACACAGAGGTGCCTTGGAAGAAAGTCCTGTCAATCTCCTTCCAAAAATTCATACTTTGAAAATCCTATGGAGTACAGTGCTCCCCTGATAGTTGTGGAGGTCTCTTGGAAGAAGGTTCTGGCAATGTGCTACCAAAAAATCACCCATGAAAACCTTTTGGAGTACAGTTCTCCTCTGAGACGCATGGAATTGCCTTGGAAGACAGTTCTGCGAATTTGTTTCCGAAAAATCATCCGTTGAAAACCCTATGGAGCACAGATCTCTGAAACACATGGAGGTGCCATGGAGAAAAGTCCTGGCGACCTGCTTCAAAAATATCATCCATTGAGGACACTTCTTAGCACAATTCTCCTCTGACACACAGGCAGGTGCCTTGGAAGGACACCCTGGCAATCTGATCGGAAAAAATCAGGCATTGAAAACCTTGTGGAGCACAGTTCTCTTCAAACACACATGGAGGTGCCTTGGAAGAAAGTCCTGGCAATCTGCTTCCCCAAAAATCCCATTGAAAACCCTATGGAGCACAGTTCTGACACACATAGAGGTGACTTGGAAGAAAGTCCTGGCAATCTCCTTCCCAAAAAAAACCATTGAAACCCTATGGAGCACACTTCTCCTCTGACACACATGGAGACGCCATGGAAGAAAGTCCTGGCAACTGCTTCGAAAAATTCATCAATCCAAAACCCTATGCAGCACAGTTCTCCTCTGATACTCATGGAGGTGCCTTGGAAGAAAGTCCTGGCAATCTGTTTCTGATAAATCACCCATTGAAAACCCCATGGAGCACCGTTCTTTTCTGATACACAAGGATGTGCCATGAAAGAAAGTCCTGGCAATCTGTTTCGGATCAATCACCTATTGAAAACCGTATGGCGCACAGTTCTCCTGTGACACACACGGAGGCGCCATGAGTCTGAGCCACCTGGATGGGAATCAACAACAGCAACATGCTTCATAAGCAGAGAATGGAACAGAAATGTACAAAGGAGAGGATCCCCTGTGTGGTGCCAATGGTTCGGCTGTTGGTTACGTATCCAAAAGATTGGAGATTTGCGTCACTGGACACCCCTGAGAAGAAAGGCCTGGCAATCTAATTGCAAAAAAATCAACGGTTGAAAACCCTGTTTAGCACAGTTTCCCTCAGACACACATGGAGGTGCCTTGGAAGAAAGTCCTGGCAATGTGCTCCTAACAAATCATCCACTGGAAGCCCTAAGGAGCACAGTTCTCCTCTCACACATGGACGTGCCTTGGAAGAAATTCCTGGCAATCTGCTCCCCCCAAAAATCACACACTGAAAACCCTACGGAGCACAGTTCTCCTGTAACACACATGGAGGTACTTGGAAGAAAGGCTTGGCAATTTGCTCCCAGAAAATCATCTATTGAAAACCCTAAGGAGCACAGTCCTCCTCTGACACACAATGAGGTGCCTTGGAAGGATGTCCTGGTAATCTGTTTCCGAAAAACCAGCCACTGAAACCCTGTGGAGCACAGTTCTCCTCTGACACACAATGAGGTGCCTTAGAGGAAAGTTCTGCAATCTTCTGAAAAATCACCCATTGAGAACCCTGTGGAGCACAGTCCTCCTCTGACACACATGTGAGATGACTTGGAAGAAAGTCCTGGCAATCTCCTTCCGAAAAATCACTCATAGAAAACCCTTTGGAGCACTGTTCTCAGATACAGATGGAGGTGCCATCGACGAAAATCCTGGCAATCTGCTCAGAAAAATCATCCATTGAGAACCCTGTGGCGCACAGTTCTCCTTTCGCACACATTGAGGTGCCTTGGAAGAAAGTTCTGGCAATCTGCTTCCGAAAAATCACACAGTGAAAGCCCTATGGAGCACGGTTCTCCTCTGACACACACAGAGGTGCCATGGAAGAAAGTCCTGACAATCTGCTTGCAAAAAAACCCACTGAAAACCCTGTGGAGCACAGTTCTCCTATGACACACAGGGAAGTGCCTTGGAAGAAAGTCCTTGCAATCTGCTCCCCAAAAATCACCCACGAAAACCCTGTGGAGTGTCGTTCTCCTGTGACACATATGCAGGTGCCTTGGAAGAAAGTCCTGGCAATCTGCTTCCAATCAATTAGCCACTGAAAACCCCATGGAGCACATTTCTCCTCTGACACCCACAGAGGTGCGATGGAAGAAAGTCCTGACAATCTGCTTCCAAAAAAACACATTGAAAACCCTGTGGAGCACAGCTCTCCTCTAACACACATGGAGGTGCCTTGGAAGAAAGTCCTGGAAATCTACATCAAAAAAATCAGCCCTTCAAAATCCTATGGAGCACAGTTCTATGACACACGGGGAAGTGCCTTGGAAGTCAGTCCTTGCAATCTGCTCGCGAAAAATCACCCACGAAAACCCTTTGGAGTATAGTTCTCCTCTGACACACATGGAGGTGCCTTGGAAGAAAGTCCTGACAATCTGCTCCCAAAAAATCACCCATTGAAAACCCTATGGAGAACAGTTCTCTGACACACACGGAGGTGCCGTGGAAGAAAGACGTGGCAATCTGTGTCCAAAAAAAATCATCCATGGAAACCCCTATGGAGCACATTTCTCCTCTGACACACGCAGAGGTTCCATGGAAGAAAGTCCTGACAATCTGCTTGCAAAACAAAACCCATTGAAAACCCTATGGAGCACAGTTCTCCTATGACACACAGGGAAGTGCCTTGGAAGAAAGTCCTTGCAATCTGCTCCTAAAGAATCACCCACGAAAACCCTTTGGAGTGTAGTTCTTCTCTGACACATATGGAGGTGCCTTGGAAGGAAGTCCTGGCAATCTGCTCCCAAAAAAATCATCCTTCGAAACCCCTATGGAGCACAGTTCTCCTCTGACACACACGGACGTGCCTTGGAAGAAAGTCCTGGCAATCTGCTTCCGAAAAATCACAAATTGAAAACCCTATGGAGCACAGTTCTCCTCTGACACACACGGAGGTGCCTTGGAAGAAAGTCCTGGCTTCTGCTTCTGAAAAATCACCCATTGAAAACCCTATGGATTACAGTTCTCCTCTGACACAGAGGTGCCTTGGAAGAAAGTCCTGTCAATCTCCTTCCAAAAATTCATACTTTGAAAATCCTATGGAGTACAGTGCTCCCCTGATAGTTGTGGAGGTCTCTTGGAAGAAGGTTCTGGCAATGTGCTACCAAAAAATCACCCATGAAAACCTTTTGGAGTACAGTTCTCCTCTGAGACGCATGGAATTGCCTTGGAAGACAGTTCTGCGAATTTGTTTCCGAAAAATCATCCGTTGAAAACCCTATGGAGCACAGATCTCTGAAACACATGGAGGTGCCATGGAGAAAAGTCCTGGCGACCTGCTTCAAAAATATCATCCATTGAGGACACTTCTTAGCACAATTCTCCTCTGACACACAGGCAGGTGCCTTGGAAGGACACCCTGGCAATCTGATCGGAAAAAATCAGGCATTGAAAACCTTGTGGAGCACAGTTCTCTTCAAACACACATGGAGGTGCCTTGGAAGAAAGTCCTGGCAATCTGCTTCCCCAAAAATCCCATTGAAAACCCTATGGAGCACAGTTCTCTTCTGACACACATAGAGGTGACTTGGAAGAAAGTCCTGGCAATCTCCTTCCCAAAAAAAACCATTGAAACCCTATGGAGCACACTTCTCCTCTGACACACATGGAGACGCCATGGAAGAAAGTCCTGGCAACTGCTTCGAAAAATTCATCAATCCAAAACCCTATGCAGCACAGTTCTCCTCTGATACTCATGGAGGTGCCTTGGAAGAAAGTCCTGGCAATCTGTTTCTGATAAATCACCCATTGAAAACCCCATGGAGCACCGTTCTTTTCTGATACACAAGGATGTGCCATGAAAGAAAGTCCTGGCAATCTGTTTCGGATCAATCACCTATTGAAAACCGTATGGCGCACAGTTCTCCTGTGACACACACGGAGGCGCCATGAGTCTGAGCCACCTGGATGGGAATCAACAACAGCAACATGCTTCATAAGCAGAGAATGGAACAGAAATGTACAAAGGAGAGGATCCCCTGTGTGGTGCCAGTGGTTCGGCTGTTGGTTACGTATCCAAAAGATTGGAGATTTGCGTCACTGGACACCCCTGAGAAGAAAGGCCTGGCAATCTAATTGCAAAAAAATCAACGGTTGAAAACCCTGTTTAGCACAGTTTCCCTCAGACACACATGGAGGTGCCTTGGAAGAAAGTCCTGGCAATGTGCTCCTAACAAATCATCCACTGGAAGCCCTAAGGAGCACAGTTCTCCTCTCACACATGGACGTGCCTTGGAAGAAATTCCTGGCAATCTGCTCCCCCCAAAAATCACACACTGAAAACCCTACGGAGCACAGTTCTCCTGTAACACACATGGAGGTACTTGGAAGAAAGGCTTGGCAATTTGCTCCCAGAAAATCATCTATTGAAAACCCTAAGGAGCACAGTCCTCCTCTGACACACAATGAGGTGCCTTGGAAGGATGTCCTGGTAATCTGTTTCCGAAAAACCAGCCACTGAAACCCTGTGGAGCACAGTTCTCCTCTGACACACAATGAGGTGCCTTAGAGGAAAGTTCTGCAATCTTCTTCTGAAAAATCACCCATTGAGAACCCTGTGGAGCACAGTTCTCCTTTCGCACACATTGAGGTGCCTTGGAAGAAAATTCTGGCAATCTGCTTCCGAAAAATCACACAGTGAAAGCCCTATGGAGCACGGTTCTCCTCTGACACACACAGAGGTGCCATGGAAGAAAGTCCTGACAATCTGCTTGCAAAAAAACCCATTGAAAACCCTGTGGAGCACAGTTCTCCTATGACACACAGGGAAGTGCCTTGGAAGAAAGTCCTTGCAATCTGCTCCCCAAAAATCACCCACGAAAACCCTGTGGAGTGTCGTTCTCCTGTGACACATATGCAGGTGCCTTGGAAGAAAGTCCTGGCAATCTGCTTCCAATCAATTAGCCACTGAAAACCCCATGGAGCACATTTCTCCTCTGACACCCACAGAGGTGCGATGGAAGAAAGTCCTGACAATCTGCTTCCAAAAAAACACATTGAAAACCCTGTGGAGCACAGCTCTCCTCTAACACACATGGAGGTGCCTTGGAAGAAAGTCCTGGAAATCTACATCAAAAAAATCAGCCCTTCAAAATCCTATGGAGCACAGTTCTATGACACACGGGGAAGTGCCTTGGAAGTCAGTCCTTGCAATCTGCTCCCAAAAAAACACCCACGAAAACCCTTTGGAGTATAGTTCTCCTCTGACACACATGGAGGTGCCTTGGAAGAAAGTCCTGACAATCTGCTCCCAAAAAATCACCCATTGAAAACCCTATGGAGAACAGTTCTCTGACACACACGGAGGTGCCGTGGAAGAAAGACGTGGCAATCTGTGTCCAAAAAAAATCATCCATGGAAACCCCTATGGAGCACATTTCTCCTCTGACACACACAGAGGTTCCATGGAAGAAATTCCTGACAATCTGCTTGCAAAACAAAACCCATTGAAAACCCTATGGAGCACAGTTCTCCTATGACACACAGGGAAGTGCCTTGGAAGAAAGTCCTTGCAATCTGCTCCTAAAGAATCACCCACGAAAACCCTTTGGAGTGTAGTTCTTCTCTGACACATATGGAGGTGCCTTGGAAGGAAGTCCTGGCAATCTGCTCCCAAAAAAATCATCCTTCGAAACCCCTATGGAGCACAGTTCTCCTCTGACACACACGGACGTGCCTTGGAAGAAAGTCCTGGCAATCTGCTTCCGAAAAATCACAAATTGAAAACCCTATGGATTACAGTTCTCCTCTGACACAGAGGTGCCTTGGAAGAAAGTCCTGTCAATCTCCTTCCAAAAATTCATACTTTGAAAATCCTATGGAGTACAGTGCTCCCCTGATAGTTGTGGAGGTCTCTTGGAAGAAGGTTCTGGCAATGTGCTACCAAAAAATCACCCATGAAAACCTTTTGGAGTACAGTTCTCCTCTGAGACGCATGGAATTGCCTTGGAAGACAGTTCTGCGAATTTGTTTCCGAAAAATCATCCGTTGAAAACCCTGTGGAGCACAGATCTCTGAAACACATGGAGGTGCCATGGAGAAAAGTCCTGGCGACCTGCTTCAAAAATATCATCCACTGAGGACACTTCTTAGCACAATTCTCCTCTGACACACAGGCAGGTGCCTTGGAAGGACACCCTGGCAATCCTATCCGAAAAAATCAGGCATTGAAAACCTTGTGGAGCACAGTTCTCTTCAAACACACATGGAGGTGCCTTGGAAGAAAGTCCTGGCAATCTGCTTCCCCAAAAATCCCATTGAAAACCCTATGGAGCACAGTTCTCTTCTGACACACATAGAGGTGACTTGGAAGAAAGTCCTGGCAATCTCCTTCCCAAAAAAAACCATTGAAACCCTATGGAGCACACTTCTCCTCTGACACACATGGAGACGCCATGGAAGAAAGTCCTGGCAACTGCTTCGAAAAATTCATCAATCCAAAACCCTATGCAGCACAGTTCTCCTCTGATACTCATGGAGGTGCCTTGGAAGAAAGTCCTGGCAATCTGTTTCTGATAAATCACCCATTGAAAACCCCATGGAGCACCGTTCTTTTCTGATACACAAGGATGTGCCATGAAAGAAAGTCCTGGCAATCTGTTTCGGATCAATCACCTATTGAAAACCGTATGGCGCACAGTTCTCCTGTGACACACACGGAGGCGCCATGAGTCTGAGCCACCTGGATGGGAATCAACAACAGCAACATGCTTCATAAGCAGAGAATGGAACAGAAATGTACAAAGGAGAGGATCCCCTGTGTGGTGCCAATGGTTCGGCTGTTGGTTACGTATCCAAAAGATTGGAGATTTGCGTCACTGGACACCCCTGAGAAGAAAGGCCTGGCAATCTAATTGCAAAAAAATCAACGGTTGAAAACCCTGTTTAGCACAGTTTCCCTCAGACACACATGGAGGTGCCTTGGAAGAAAGTCCTGGCAATGTGCTCCTAACAAATCATCCACTGGAAGCCCTAAGGAGCACAGTTCTCCTCTCACACATGGACGTGCCTTGGAAGAAATTCCTGGCAATCTGCTCCCCCCAAAAATCACACACTGAAAACCCTACGGAGCACAGTTCTCCTGTAACACACATGGAGGTACTTGGAAGAAAGGCTTGGCAATTTGCTCCCAGAAAATCATCTATTGAAAACCCTAAGGAGCACAGTCCTCCTCTGACACACAATGAGGTGCCTTGGAAGGATGTCCTGGTAATCTGTTTCCGAAAAACCAGCCACTGAAACCCTGTGGAGCACAGTTCTCCTCTGACACACAATGAGGTGCCTTAGAGGAAAGTTCTGCAATCTTCTGAAAAATCACCCATTGAGAACCCTGTGGAGCACAGTCCTCCTCTGACACACATGTGAGATGACTTGGAAGAAAGTCCTGGCAATCTCCTTCCGAAAAATCACTCATAGAAAACCCTTTGGAGCACTGTTCTCAGATACAGATGGAGGTGCCATCGACGAAAATCCTGGCAATCTGCTCAGAAAAATCATCCATTGAGAACCCTGTGGCGCACAGTTCTCCTTTCGCACACATTGAGGTGCCTTGGAAGAAAGTTCTGGCAATCTGCTTCCGAAAAATCACACAGTGAAAGCCCTATGGAGCACGGTTCTCCTCTGACACACACAGAGGTGCCATGGAAGAAAGTCCTGACAATCTGCTTGCAAAAAAACCCACTGAAAACCCTGTGGAGCACAGTTCTCCTATGACACACAGGGAAGTGCCTTGGAAGAAAGTCCTTGCAATCTGCTCCCCAAAAATCACCCACGAAAACCCTGTGGAGTGTCGTTCTCCTCTGACACATATGCAGGTGCCTTGGAAGAAAGTCCTGGCAATCTGCTTCCAATCAATTAGCCACTGAAAACCCCATGGAGCACATTTCTCCTCTGACACCCACAGAGGTGCGATGGAAGAAAGTCCTGACAATCTGCTTCCAAAAAAACACATTGAAAACCCTGTGGAGCACAGCTCTCCTCTAACACACATGGAGGTGCCTTGGAAGAAAGTCCTGGAAATCTACATCAAAAAAATCAGCCCTTCAAAATCCTATGGAGCACAGTTCTATGACACACGGGGAAGTGCCTTGGAAGTCAGTCCTTGCAATCTGCTCGCGAAAAATCACCCACGAAAACCCTTTGGAGTATAGTTCTCCTCTGACACACATGGAGGTGCCTTGGAAGAAAGTCCTGACAATCTGCTCCCAAAAAATCACCCATTGAAAACCCTATGGAGAACAGTTCTCTGACACACACGGAGGTGCCGTGGAAGAAAGACGTGGCAATCTGTGTCCAAAAAAAATCATCCATGGAAACCCCTATGGAGCACATTTCTCCTCTGACACACACAGAGGTTCCATGGAAGAAAGTCCTGACAATCTGCTTGCAAAACAAAACCCATTGAAAACCCTATGGAGCACAGTTCTCCTATGACACACAGGGAAGTGCCTTGGAAGAAAGTCCTTGCAATCTGCTCCTAAAGAATCACCCACGAAAACCCTTTGGAGTGTAGTTCTTCTCTGACACATATGGAGGTGCCTTGGAAGGAAGTCCTGGCAATCTGCTCCCAAAAAAATCATCCTTCGAAACCCCTATGGAGCACAGTTCTCCTCTGACACACACGGACGTGCCTTGGAAGAAAGTCCTGGCAATCTGCTTCCGAAAAATCACAAATTGAAAACCCTATGGAGCACAGTTCTCCTCTGACACACACGGAGGTGCCTTGGAAGAAAGTCCTGGCTTCTGCTTCTGAAAAATCACCCATTGAAAACCCTATGGATTACAGTTCTCCTCTGACACAGAGGTGCCTTGGAAGAAAGTCCTGTCAATCTCCTTCCAAAAATTCATACTTTGAAAATCCTATGGAGTACAGTGCTCCCCTGATAGTTGTGGAGGTCTCTTGGAAGAAGGTTCTGGCAATGTGCTACCAAAAAATCACCCATGAAAACCTTTTGGAGTACAGTTCTCCTCTGAGACGCATGGAATTGCCTTGGAAGACAGTTCTGCGAATTTGTTTCCGAAAAATCATCCGTTGAAAACCCTGTGGAGCACAGATCTCTGAAACACATGGAGGTGCCATGGAGAAAAGTCCTGGCGACCTGCTTCAAAAATATCATCCACTGAGGACACTTCTTAGCACAATTCTCCTCTGACACACAGGCAGGTGCCTTGGAAGGACACCCTGGCAATCTGATCCGAAAAAATCAGGCATTGAAAACCTTGTGGAGCACAGTTCTCTTCAAACACACATGGAGGTGCCTTGGAAGAAAGTCCTGGCAATCTGCTTCCCCAAAAATCCCATTGAAAACCCTATGGAGCACAGTTCTCTTCTGACACACATAGAGGTGACTTGGAAGAAAGTCCTGGCAATCTCCTTCCCCAAAAAAACCATTGAAACCCTATGGAGCACACTTCTCCTCTGACACACATGGAGACGCCATGGAAGAAAGTCCTGGCAACTGCTTCGAAAAATTCATCAATCCAAAACCCTATGCAGCACAGTTCTCCTCTGATACTCATGGAGGTGCCTTGGAAGAAAGTCCTGGCAATCTGTTTCTGATAAATCACCCATTGAAAACCCCATGGAGCACCGTTCTTTTCTGATACACAAGGATGTGCCATGAAAGAAAGTCCTGGCAATCTGTTTCGGATCAATCACCTATTGAAAACCGTATGGCGCACAGTTCTCCTGTGACACACACGGAGGCGCCATGAGTCTGAGCCACCTGGATGGGAATCAACAACAGCAACATGCTTCATAAGCAGAGAATGGAACAGAAATGTACAAAGGAGAGGATCCCCTGTGTGGTGCCAGTGGTTCGGCTGTTGGTTACGTATCCAAAAGATTGGAGATTTGCGTCACTGGACACCCCTGAGAAGAAAGGCCTGGCAATCTAATTGCAAAAAAATCAACGGTTGAAAACCCTGTTTAGCACAGTTTCCCTCAGACACACATGGAGGTGCCTTGGAAGAAAGTCCTGGCAATGTGCTCCTAACAAATCATCCACTGGAAGCCCTAAGGAGCACAGTTCTCCTCTCACACATGGACGTGCCTTGGAAGAAATTCCTGGCAATCTGCTCCCCCCAAAAATCACACACTGAAAACCCTACGGAGCACAGTTCTCCTGTAACACACATGGAGGTACTTGGAAGAAAGGCTTGGCAATTTGCTCCCAGAAAATCATCTGTTGAAAACCCTAAGGAGCACAGTCCTCCTCTGACACACAATGAGGTGCCTTGGAAGGATGTCCTGGTAATCTGTTTCCGAAAAACCAGCCACTGAAACCCTGTGGAGCACAGTTCTCCTCTGACACACAATGAGGTGCCTTAGAGGAAAGTTCTGCAATCTTCTGAAAAATCACCCATTGAGAACCCTGTGGAGCACAGTCCTCCTCTGACACACATGTGAGATGACTTGGAAGAAAGTCCTGGCAATCTCCTTCCGAAAAATCACTCATAGAAAACCCCTTGGAGCACTGTTCTCAGATACAGATGGAGGTGCCATCGACGAAAATCCTGGCAATCTGCTCAGAAAAATCATCCATTGAGAACCCTGTGGCGCACAGTTCTCCTTTCGCACACATTGAGGTGCCTTGGAAGAAAGTTCTGGCAATCTGCTTCCGAAAAATCACACAGTGAAAGCCCTATGGAGCACGGTTCTCCTCTGACACACACAGAGGTGCCATGGAAGAAAGTCCTGACAATCTGCTTGCAAAAAAACCCACTGAAAACCCTGTGGAGCACAGTTCTCCTATGACACACAGGGAAGTGCCTTCAATCTGCTCCCCAAAAATCACCCACGAAAACCCTGTGGAGTGTCGTTCTCCTGTGACACATATGCAGGTGCCTTGGAAGAAAGTCCTGGCAATCTGCTTCCAATCAATTAGCCACTGAAAACCCCATGGAGCACATTTCTCCTCTGACACCCACAGAGGTGCGATGGAAGAAAGTCCTGACAATCTGCTTCCAAAAAAACACATTGAAAACCCTGTGGAGCACAGCTCTCCTCTAACACACATGGAGGTGCCTTGGAAGAAAGTCCTGGAAATCTACATCAAAAAAATCAGCCCTTGAAAATCCTATGGAGCACAGTTCTATGACACACGGGGAAGTGCCTTGGAAGTCAGTCCTTGCAATCTGCTCGCGAAAAATCACCCACGAAAACCCTTTGGAGTATAGTTCTCCTCTGACACACATGGAGGTGCCTTGGAAGAAAGTCCTGACAATCTGCTCCCAAAAAATCACCCATTGAAAACCCTATGGAGAACAGTTCTCTGACACACACGGAGGTGCCGTGGAAGAAAGACGTGGCAATCTGTGTCCAAAAAAAATCATCCATGGAAACCCCTATGGAGCACATTTCTCCTCTGACACACACAGAGGTTCCATGGAAGAAAGTCCTGACAATCTGCTTGCAAAACAAAACCCATTGAAAACCCTATGGAGCACAGTTCTCCTATGACACACAGGGAAGTGCCTTGGAAGAAAGTCCTTGCAATCTGCTCCTAAAGAATCACCCACGAAAACCCTTTGGAGTGTAGTTCTTCTCTGACACATATGGAGGTGCCTTGGAAGGAAGTCCTGGCAATCTGCTCCCAAAAAAATCATCCTTCGAAACCCCTATGGAGCACAGTTCTCCTCTGACACACACGGACGTGCCTTGGAAGAAAGTCCTGGCAATCTGCTTCCGAAAAATCACAAATTGAAAACCCTATGGAGCACAGTTCTCCTCTGACACACACGGAGGTGCCTTGGAAGAAAGTCCTGGCTTCTGCTTCTGAAAAATCACCCATTGAAAACCCTATGGATTACAGTTCTCCTCTGACACAGAGGTGCCTTGGAAGAAAGTCCTGTCAATCTCCTTCCAAAAATTCATACTTTGAAAATCCTATGGAGTACAGTGCTCCCCTGATAGTTGTGGAGGTCTCTTGGAAGAAGGTTCTGGCAATGTGCTACCAAAAAATCACCCATGAAAACCTTTTGGAGTACAGTTCTCCTCTGAGACGCATGGAATTGCCTTGGAAGACAGTTCTGCGAATTTGTTTCCGAAAAATCATCCGTTGAAAACCCTATGGAGCACAGATCTCTGAAACACATGGAGGTGCCATGGAGAAAAGTCCTGGCGACCTGCTTCAAAAATATCATCCACTGAGGACACTTCTCAGCACAATTCTCCTCTGACACACAGGCAGGTGCCTTGGAAGGACACCCTGGCAATCTGATCCGAAAAAATCAGGCATTGAAAACCTTGTGGAGCACAGTTCTCTTCAAACACACGTGGAGGTGCCTTGGAAGAAAGTCCTGGCAATCTGCTTCCCCAAAAATCCCATTGAAAACCCTATGGAGCACAGTTCTCTTCTGACACACATAGAGGTGACTTGGAAGAAAGTCCTGGCAATCTCCTTCCCCAAAAAAACCATTGAAACCCTATGGAGCACACTTCTCCTCTGACACACATGGAGACGCCATGGAAGAAAGTCCTGGCAACTGCTTCGAAAAATTCATCAATCCAAAACCCTATGCAGCACAGTTCTCCTCTGATACTCATGGAGGTGCCTTGGAAGAAAGTCCTGGCAATCTGTTTCTGATAAATCACCCATTGAAAACCCCATGGAGCACCGTTCTTTTCTGATACACAAGGATGTGCCATGAAAGAAAGTCCTGGCAATCTGTTTCGGATCAATCACCTATTGAAAACCGTATGGCGCACAGTTCTCCTGTGACACACACGGAGGCGCCATGAGTCTGAGCCACCTGGATGGGAATCAACAACAGCAACATGCTTCATAAGCAGAGAATGGAACAGAAATGTACAAAGGAGAGGATCCCCTGTGTGGTGCCAATGGTTCGGCTGTTGGTTACGTATCCAAAAGATTGGAGATTTGCGTCACTGGACACCCCTGAGAAGAAAGGCCTGGCAATCTAATTGCAAAAAAATCAACGGTTGAAAACCCTGTTTAGCACAGTTTCCCTCAGACACACATGGAGGTGCCTTGGAAGAAAGTCCTGGCAATGTGCTCCTAACAAATCATCCACTGGAAGCCCTAAGGAGCACAGTTCTCCTCTCACACATGGACGTGCCTTGGAAGAAATTCCTGGCAATCTGCTCCCCCCAAAAATCACACACTGAAAACCCTACGGAGCACAGTTCTCCTGTAACACACATGGAGGTACTTGGAAGAAAGGCTTGGCAATTTGCTCCCAGAAAATCATCTATTGAAAACCCTAAGGAGCACAGTCCTCCTCTGACACACAATGAGGTGCCTTGGAAGGATGTCCTGGTAATCTGTTTCCGAAAAACCAGCCACTGAAACCCTGTGGAGCACAGTTCTCCTCTGACACACAATGAGGTGCCTTAGAGGAAAGTTCTGCAATCTTCTTCTGAAAAATCACCCATTGAGAACCCTGTGGAGCACAGTTCTCCTTTCGCACACATTGAGGTGCCTTGGAAGAAAATTCTGGCAATCTGCTTCCGAAAAATCACACAGTGAAAGCCCTATGGAGCACGGTTCTCCTCTGACACACACAGAGGTGCCATGGAAGAAAGTCCTGACAATCTGCTTGCAAAAAAACCCATTGAAAACCCTGTGGAGCACAGTTCTCCTATGACACACAGGGAAGTGCCTTGGAAGAAAGTCCTTGCAATCTGCTCCCCAAAAATCACCCACGAAAACCCTGTGGAGTGTCGTTCTCCTGTGACACATATGCAGGTGCCTTGGAAGAAAGTCCTGGCAATCTGCTTCCAATCAATTAGCCACTGAAAACCCCATGGAGCACATTTCTCCTCTGACACCCACAGAGGTGCGATGGAAGAAAGTCCTGACAATCTGCTTCCAAAAAAACACATTGAAAACCCTGTGGAGCACAGCTCTCCTCTAACACACATGGAGGTGCCTTGGAAGAAAGTCCTGGAAATCTACATCAAAAAAATCAGCCCTTCAAAATCCTATGGAGCACAGTTCTATGACACACGGGGAAGTGCCTTGGAAGTCAGTCCTTGCAATCTGCTCCCAAGAAAACACCCACGAAAACTCTTTGGAGTATAGTTCTCCTCTGACACACATGGAGGTGCCTTGGAAGAAAGTCCTGACAATCTGCTCCCAAAAAATCACCCATTGAAAACCCTATGGAGAACAGTTCTCTGACACACACGGAGGTGCCGTGGAAGAAAGACGTGGCAATCTGCGTCCAAAAAAAATCATCCATCGAAACCCCTATGGAGCACAGTTCTCCTCTGACACACACAGAGGTTCCATGGAAGAAAGTCCTGACAATCTGCTTGCAAAACAAACCCATTGAAAACCCTATGGAGCACAGTTCTCCTATGACACACAGGGAAGTGCCTTGGAAGAAAGTCCTTGCAATCTGCTCCCAAAGAATCACCCACGAAAACCCTTTGGAGTGTAGTTCTCCTCTGACACATATGGAGGTGCCTTGGAAGGAAGTCCTGGCAATCTGCTCCCAAAAAATCACCCACTGAAAATCCTATGGAGAACAGTTCTCTGACACACATGGAGGTGCCTTGCAAGAAAGTCCTGGCAACTGCGCCCCTAAAAAATCATTTCAAAACCCGATGCACCACGATTCTACTCTGAAACACTTGGAAGTGCCATGGAAGAAAGTCTTGGCAATCTGCTTCCGAAAAATCTTCCATGTAACATCCTATGGAGCACAGTTCTCCGCTGACACAAACGGAGGTGTCTTGGAAGGAAGTCCTGGCAATCTGCTTCTATAAATTCACCCATTGAAAACCCTATGCAGGACAATTCTCCTCTGAAACACATGGAGGTATCTTGGAAGAAAGTCCTGGCATCTGCTTCCAAAAAATCAGATATTGAAAATCCTATGGAGCACTGTTCTCCTCTGACTCACATGGAGGTGCCTTGGAAGAAAGTCCTGGCAATCTGCTTCCAAAAAAATCATCCATTGAAAACCCTGTGGAGCACAGTTCTCCTCTGATGCAAATGGACGTGCCCTGGAAGAAAGCCCTGGCAATCTGCTAGCAAAAAATCATCCATTTTAAACCTTATAGAGCACAATTCTCCTCTAACACACATGGAGGTGCCTAGAAAGAAAGTCCCAGCAATCTGCTTCCAAAAAAATCGTACATTGAAAACTCTGTGAAGCACAGTCCCCCTCTGACACACATGGAGCTGCCTTGGAAGAAAGTCCTGGCAATCTGCTTCCAAAAAATCATCCATTGAACATCCTATGGAGCACATTTCTCCTCTGACACAAACGGAGGTGCCTTGGAAGGAAGTCCTGGGAATCTGCTCCAAAAAATCATCTGTTGAAAACCCTATGAAGCTCAGTTCTCCTCTGACACACATGGAGCTGCCTTCGAGGAAAGTCCTTGCAATTTGCTCCCGAAAAATCACCTGTTGAAAACCCTATGGAGCACAGTTCTCCTCTGACACACATGGAGGTGCTGTGGAAGACAGTCCTGGCATTCTGCTTCCAAAAATTCACCAATGCAAAACCCTATGGAGCACAGTTCTCCTCTGACACACATGGAGGTGCCTTGGAAGAAACTCCTGGCAATCTGCTTTCAAAAAATCACCCATTGAAAACGCCGTGGAGCACCGTTCTTTTCTGATACACAAGGATGTGCCATGAAAGAAAGTCCTGGCAATCTGTTTCTGATAAATCACCTATTGAAAACCATATGGCACACAGTTCTCCTGTGACACACACGGAGGCGCCATGAGTGAGAGCCAACTGGATGGGAATCAACAACAGCAAGATGCTTCATAACCAGAGAATGGAACAGAAATGTACAAAGGAGAGGATCCCCTGTGTGGTGCCAACGGTTAAGCTGTTGGTTAGTTACCCAAAAGATTGGAGGTTTGAGTCCACTGGAGACCCCTGAGAAGAAAGGCCTGGCAATCTAATTCCAAAAAAATCCACGACTGAAAACCATGTGGAGCCAGTTCTCCTCTGACACACATGCAGGTGCCTTGGAAGGATGTCCTGGCAATCTGCTCCTGTAAAGATTACAGCCTGGAAAACCCTAGAGGGCAGCTCTGCTCTGTCACATGGGGTCACTATGGGTCAGAATTGACTCTGTGGCACCGAACAACAACAACATGTGAAGAAAGGCTGGGTGATCTACTCTCCGACAATCAGCCAGTGGAAACCCTGTGCGTCACGGTGCACAGCAATGGAAGCCCTGTGGATCACAATGCACACCAATGGAAGCCCTGTGCGTCACGATGCACACCAATGGAAGCCATGTGCGTCACGATGCACACCAATGGAAGCCCTGTGGATCACGATGCACACCAATGGAAGCCCTGTGAGTCACGATGCACACCAATGGAAGCCCTGTTCGTCACGATGCACACCAGTGGAAGCCCGGTGCGTCACGATGCACACCAATGGAAGCCCTGTGGATCACGATGCACACCGATGGAAGCCCTGTGCATCACAGTGCCCACCAATGGAAGTCCTGTGCGTCCCGATGCACACCAGTGGAAGCCCTGTGCGTCACGATGCACACCAATGGAAGCCCTGTGCGTCACGATGCACACCAATGGAAGACCTGTGCGTCACGATGCACACCAATGGAAGCACTGTGTTTCGCGATGCACACCAATGGAAGCCCTGTGGATCACGATGCACACCAGTGGAAGTCCTGTGGATCACGACGCACACCAATGGAAGCCCTGTGGATTACGACACACACCAATGGAAGCCCTGTGCGTCACAGTGCACACCAATGGAAGCCCTGTGCGTCACAATGCACACCAATGGAAACCCTGTGGATCACGATGCACACCAATGGAAGCCCTGTGCGTCACGATGCACACCAGTGGAAGCCCTGTGGGTCACGATGCACACCAACGGAAGCCCTGTCCGTCACAATGCACACCAACGGAAGCCCTTTGCATCACAGTGCACACCAGTGAAAGCCCTGTGGATCACGATGCACACCAATGGAAGCCCTGTGCGTCACGATGCACACCAATGGAAGCCCTGTGCGTCACGATGCACACAGGGTCGTCAAGGGTTGGAGGTAAGGTGACAGCAGTTGACAACAGTGAGTTTACAATCCAGTTTATCTCTCTGGTCATGCGTCTTACCAAGTAAATAATGCCATCTATTTAACCCCAATTTAAAATATTTATAGACAGTACCATGCACCATGAGTCTTACAAGCACTTTTTGAATCACCTGGTTCACATCAGCCATGGAAAGTCCGCATCTTCTTTCATTCCCACTTCTCATGTGAAGAAACAGAGACCATTAGATTCTTGCCAAGTTCACACAGCACTTAACCAAAAAAATCAAACCATGCAGTTGAGTCTGGCTCCTGGTAACCCCATGTATGTCCAAGAAACTGTGCTCCGTAGATTTCCAGTAGCTGGTTTTTCAGAAGTAGTGCACCAGGCCGTTCTTCCAAGGTGCCTCTGGGTAGACTCAAACCTCCAACCTTCTGGTTATCAGCCCAGCATGTTAACCTTTTGCACCACACAGAACTGCATTTCAGTATTGGACAATGTTAACTACCCGGCAGTGTTGTGCGATGTCTTCCTCATTTGTGTTCCTGACTCAACAACTCAGTAGTTCCACTGGCCCACTCTACAGTGACCCTAAAGGACAGAGTAGAACTGCCCCATAGGGTTTCCAAGGAGTGCCTGGTGGATTCGAACTGCCAACCTTCTAGATTTAGGAGGAAGGCTCCACCTCTCTACGCCTCATTTTATAGCCTTGTGAAGTGGAGATATTGATCGTATCCACTTTATAACGTTGTTCTGGAAGTTAGATACCTGGAACATACCAAGGTCATGGTAAGTACTTTAGTGGTTGTTATTGTTGTTGTTACAACTTGCAGGATATTAATAATAATTTTTAATAATAGTCACCATAATAGTACTCATTGTGGAATTTTTTTAGAGTCCTGTGTGCAGTGAAAATGAACTATTTGTGGAGGCTAAAGAGCCCTGGTGGTGTAGTGGTTAAGAGCTATGGCTGCTAATCAAAAGTTCAAATCCATCAGCTGCTCCTTGGAAACCCTATGGGGCAGCTCTACTCTGTCCTATAGGGTCAATATGAGTTGGAGTTGACTAGGCAGCAACTTTTTTTTTTTTTTAATGGAGACGAAAACACTCTGGAAGTCAGTCTTGATTCATCAGGATAATCACAGAAATTTGCAAGCAGAGCTCCACACTCCTTTCCGGGGGCTGGGGAATTCCATGGAGCTGAGATGGATCACACAGTGTATCACGGAAATTAAATAATCAAACGGAAGGGGAGAGCCGAAAGCGGGGTTCAGACCACTTAGGAAGAGCTGTGAGGCCCACCTTCCCAGAGGAGACCAGAAGGTTGCTGAGGGGAGAGGGCTGAAGTAGACATTGAAGAAAGAGCAAGCCAGGGGAAGCCACTGCGAGAAAGGCCTGGGGCAGCAAGTTTAAAATGAGCAGACAGAGGTCCTGGCCACAGGCCTGGAGAGGAGGGCAGTGCTGGCCAGACTGAGTATGTGGAGTTTAACCGTCTGGGGCAGCAACTGGGGGAAACTGTAGGGCTTACATGGCAAAACATGTTGTGAAGTAAATTCCCACACTGGGAGTAAACTTTCAAGGGAGACCCAAAATCTTCTGTGTTACTGTTAGGTGGTATCAATTTGGCGATGACTCATAGCAATTGTATGCATAACAGAACAGAACACTGCCTGGTCCTGCACCAGGCTCACAATCATTGCTATGTTTGAGCCCATTATTGTGGCCACTGTGTCAATCCATTTCACTGAGGATCTTCCTCTTTTTCACTGACCCTCTACTTCCTTTGTCATGGTCGCACTTTCACACGCATATTAGGTGACTGAAAATACCATGGCTTGAGTCAGGTGTACCTTAGTCATCGGAGTGACATCTTTCCTTTTTTAGGGTTTTAAAGAGGTCTTTTGCAGCACATGCAATGTATCGTGTGATTTCTCGACTGCTGCTTCCATGAGCCAGCTGTGGTGTTGGTGAAGAATATTGAATATACTGTGGACTTCCTGCCCGAAGAACAAGCAAACCAGTCTTAGAAGAAACACAACCCGAATACTCCTTAGATATTAGTATGGTGTGACTTCTGCTCACATAGTTTGCACCGGCCAAAGACCAGTCACTAGAAAAGAATATCATAGGTGGTAAAATTTTTGTTGTTGTGTGCTACTGTTTTGATTCCAGCTCGCTGTGACCCTATAGGACAGCGTAAAACTGCCCCATAGTGTTTCCTAGGCTGTAATCTTTATGGGAACATATTGCCAGGTCTTTTCTCTTTGGAAAACCTATGGGACAGTCCTACTCTGTCTTGTAAGTTGCTATGAGTTGGAATCAACTCGACAGCAATGGGTTTGGTTTGGAGTTTTTCTCCTGTGGAGCTGCTGGGTGGGTTCAAACCGCTAGCCTTTTGGTTAACAGCTGATTTCTTAACCATTGCACCACCAGGACTCCTTTGGTAAAGCAGACGGTCAGCAAAAATGACAGAAATCCTCCATGAGATGGGCTGACACAGAAGCCTCAACAGTGGGCTCAAACTTACCAATGATAGTGAAGATGGGACGGGACCAGGCAAGGAGGGATTCCTTCTGTTAAACATAAGGTTGTCACGAGTCAGAGCTGACTAAGTGGCAGCAAACAGCAATGGCAAAGACCGTTCAATGCCAAAGGCATCTATTAAATGCAGACGTGGAAGCATACCGCCCTTTGAGGTGAAAAGAGAAGATTCTTACACGTGTATACATTCTTATACATCTTACACATTCTTAGACTCTTTATGTAAGGGCCCCAGGAGAGAGGCTCAGACCTGTCTGCAAACCTGCGATCTGCTTGAAATGTACCTGAACGTATGGGCAGAGCTCGCGTACTGTAAATACATTTGCCAAGCATGCAGACACACAGATACTTACCAGGCCACGGGCTGCCAGTGTTACATAGATCAGTGCAAACGATCTCTCCACCACAGCTCCCTCCTCTGCTTCTATTCAAGTAACTGTCATTTCTAGATGTCCATGGAGAATCCAAAGGGGCCCTGGTGGTGCAACGGTTAAGTCCTCAATTGCTAACAAAAAGGTCAAAGTTTGAACCCACCAGAGACTCCATGGGAGAAAGGCCTGGGCGTCTGCTCCTGTACAGGTTTCCTCCTGGGAAACTCTATGGGGCAGTTCTACTCTGTAACACATGGGACCGCTATGAGTTGGAATTGACTGGATGTACACAACAACAAGAATCCATGTAATGTCACCATAAATCATCACTGGGACTTACACAAAAATGTTAGTTGCTGCAAAGACCTCCCAAATTTAGAAACTGTTCGGGTATCTTAGTTGGGTTAAATGTACTGAAACAATTAATCGTATCCATAAGTAAATTAACATGTAGGGTTTTATAGAGTCTCAAGGAGCCCTAGGGACTCCGTGGTTAAGCGCTCAGCTACTAACCGATACGTTGGAGGTTCAAGCCCACCAGTGGCTACACAGGAGAAAAGCCCTGGAGATCTGCTTCCGTAAAAATTACAAAAAAAAAAAAAAGTTGCCTTGAAGTCAAGTCAGTTCCGATCCATAGTGATCCTATAGGACAAAATAGAACTGCCCCATAGAGTTTCCAGGGGGCAGCTGGTGGATTCAAACTGCTGATCTTTTGGTTGGCAACCAAGTTCTTAACCACTGCACCGCCAGGGCTACTCCATAAAGACTACAGCCTAGAAAACCCAGCGGGGCAGCACTACTCTGTCACATGGTGCCGCTATAAGTCTGAGTGAACAGCAACAGGTTTTATATGGTCTCACCCAACCCAGTGCCGTCGAGTCTATTCTAACTCATAGCAACTGTATAGGACAGACTAGAACTGCCCCACAGTTTCCAAGAAGGGAGTGGTGGATTTGAACTGCCAACCCTTTGGTTAGCAGCCGTAGCATTCAACCACTACACCACCAGGGTTTCCACAGGGACTCACAACTCCTTTTCATCTGGCAAATACATCCAAGCCCAAGGCTATGGTAATAAACTCCAAAAATGGGTTTTGTTTTGTTTTTCACGTAAAAGCAGCGACTGTATCTATGTCAGGAGTTAATTCTCACAGTGCACCATCTCTTATTTGAACTTTGTTTATAAGAAAGAATGGGTTGTAGAAACAGTGAACCAGAAGCCAAGAGTTGGACAGCCCACTGGGTATAATCCATTAGGAAGGAATGAAAGTGAGCATTATGTTTCTGGAACCCTGTCAGCCAGCTGAACCGAATGCTCTAAGCAGACACGTATGTTGTCTGTCAATTTCCTTTCCTTGTTCCTTGACATCCTCAAAACAAATGGCTGTCTTCATTTCTTTAGCCCTGCGTTTAATAGATAATTATTCCTTTATAAGTAAACTATCATAAATATCACTGTATTAAGAATCAGCATCCATATTATAATACCCTTCATCAGGTTACATGATATCGAGGGAGCTCCATCATGGAAAAATCATAAGATTACTGTTTAGACTGGTACGGTCTGATAGAACATTCTGGAAGGATGGAAGTGTTCTACATCTGTGCTCCCCAATATCAAAAGCACGTGGCACTTATGGCTGTTGAACTTAGGAAAGGTGGCTAGTATACCTGAGGAGCTGAATTTTAAGTTTTATTTAATTTTAGCAAATCTGAATTTAAGCTCAGACAGACACATGTAGCTAAGTGTATCAGGCAGTATATGGGATCTCTACCAGTTGGCACTGACTTGGTTAATAAACAGGAATTTAGCCTGCTTGAAAATAACAACAATAATAATAATAACATTTAGGTGAATTCCATGTCTGCCAAGTGGCATGGATTCGCATTATGGATTCTAAAATCTGTGTTTGAATCCTAACCCCATACATGTTGATGAAACCCTATTGGGAATAGGCTTTCCTTTGTTATGTTAATGAGGCAGTGTCAGTGTCGGGCATGTCCTGAACATAATCACTGCTGAGCAGCATAGACCCAAAGACAAGCCAACACAGGAGTGGAAAGATGCATGCCACAAGGAGATGGCCTAGGAACCAAGGAACTGAAGCTGAAGAGACAAGAATCTTCCCCCAGAGCCACCATACAGGGAGAGGGAGAGAGCCTTTTCCTAGAGCTTGTCCCCTGAATTCAGACTTCTAGCCTTTGGAACTGTGAGAAAATAAATTTCTGTTCTTCAGGAATGGATTATCCAATAAACAAGGTAAACATGTGCTTAGGGCATCAACAAAACAGGGGCACCAGTTGTCCAAAGCAAAGACCCACAGATGCCAAGCGGACAGGACACAAGGAAAATCGAGCACCACAGTGGAAGGGGACTGGCAGGGCACTAAATGAAATTGATACCGCCTCCAGTGTGTGAGAATGTGATGGCCAGAAGTAAAGCCCATGCAGGGTCATGAAGGCGCCCACGACCAGAGTGGTTTAAGCTATGAGGTACCTGCCACTTCTACACTTTTGTTGACTACTCGGTTCACTCCGGTGTAGTTGAAACTCCTTATCTCTGCAGGTCTCTTGGGGCAATCTACTGTTTCATTCTAATACACAGGAGCCAGGGGTGGGGTGTCGAGTCTAACTCTGCTACATTCACCCCATATGCAACTGAATCCAACATAAGCCGTTCCTGGGCATGGATGGATTATGTTACAGATAACAGATCTTTGATCCATTTTGAGAGAACCATCTTGTACATCCATGTCTGCTGATCCAGTAACTCCAGCCAGGAGGGCCAGCAATGCTCTTTGCCACAATACAAACACAAGGCGTACCCGTTGTGTGAGTCTGGGTAAATAACCAATGGGAACTGCAGTACCACATGATGCACAAAAGTGAGAGAACTCAAGTAAGTGGACCATTGCAAAGAATTCAATCAAGTTACTTTTTAATTGCATAACATTTATGTATAAAGTTATGTCCTAAGTTTTGTGAACAATAACACTCAAACTTTAAAATATGTATGGCATACACACGGATGCAATCTAGCATACATTTAATATAATACCAACATGGGAAATAATATAATAGTCATATAGCAAAAGTGAAAAAAATACTGGAAATATTAAAATTTATCTAAAGAGGAAAATTTTAGTTTATGTATTGAGTGAGTTTAGTTTTTTATTGTCTGTTGCACAGGACACAGTGCTTGATATTACTCTATATATGCTAATAATTGTTGTATTAGGGCCATTCCTTTGAGCTGATCCCGATTCATACCTACCCTACAGGACAGAGTGGAGCTACCATGTAGGGTTTCCGAGGAGCAGCTGGTGGGTTTGAACTGCTGGCCTTCTCGTTATCAGCTGAGCTCTTAACCACTGCGCAACCAGGGCTCCACAGGCCCATTAAAAGGATGCAAAATGCATTATTTTATTTACCATACAAAATATGTTTCTGTTTTGCAACAATGAGTGTGTTTCTAAATTTGTCTTCGAAGAAAGCAATGAAAGGTAGTTAT
The DNA here is from genome assembly GCF_024166365.1 of Elephas maximus indicus. Lineage (NCBI taxonomy): Eukaryota > Metazoa > Chordata > Mammalia > Proboscidea > Elephantidae > Elephas > Elephas maximus. The sequence continues at coordinate 10,654,397 of NC_064847.1, forward strand.
CAGAACTTTACATTCATATTTTAACAGAATATTTACATACCTCTGTAAGGAAAGTGGGAGATTTCTTGAGGAAATAAATGAACATTTAGATAATAAAAAGTATATAAATGTATTTTATTTTCCATTTCCCTCATACTGACTCTTTTCAGAAACTGGTATCGTTATAACTCTGCAAAACAAACTTGCCAGTTGAGAGATGCTGCTATTGCTATATCCATTATGGGTGCTGAAGAATTTTGCAAGGAAATAAAATACACATTTTATAAATTTTGCATAAGAGAATAATTATATTTTCCTTTTCATTTTGGATCAGTCAGGTATAAATAGCCTCACCTTCACCGTGACTCATGACGTGGCTTGTCCAGTCCTGTGCAAAGTGAGCTGAAACACGTCTTAAGATTGAGCATACCCTTGTATTTGTGTCACGCTCTTTGCATTGCTCTCACCACCGACAGATATCGGCAATAGTCCAATTAACTTTGAAGACATGGCATCAAAGAACGGAAAGAGAATGCACAAGTTTTTAAGTATTTCAAGATGAAAAACACCCACAGCATTCTAGAAGGGCCTGCCGGCAAACATCATAGGACAAACTGATGAAATTATCTCTCACTACCTTGTAAGCCCTATTCCTTTTGACTATCTCAGACCTAAGAACAAATTACATGGTCCAAATCAAATTTCTTTTTTACTTACTAATTTTCAAACATAAATTTTTCTGTTAACTACCAAATTCGAACGTAAATTTTATTTTATAAATTTTACTGGTTTCGTAAATTTTCTTCATTTTCAATTATTTAAATGTATTGGCTATGGACATGTTATCAGGAGGGATCAGTCCCTGGAGAAGCGTATCTTGTTTGGTAAAGTAGAGGGTCAGCAAAAAAGAGAAAGACCCTCAAGGACGTGGATTGACACAGTGGCTATAACAATGGGATCAAGCGTACAATGATTGTGAGGAGGGCACAGGATTGGGAGGTGTTTCGTTCTGCTGTACTTAGGGTCCCTATGAGTCAGAACCTACTCGACGGCACCTAACAACAACAGTGGTAGAACCAATTTTTTTTTAAAGTGCCATAATGTGCATATACCATGTAAAATGAAACAATAACAACTAACTGGAGTGCAAACAATGAAAACCTGCAGAAGGTAAAAAGTATTTGTGAATCCCTGAAGACAATTCCAGAATTAACTTCCTTTTTAAAATTTAATGAATGAGAAGAGAACACTTCCCTTGAACACTTGAGTTTAGTGGGTACAGATCATTGTACTAGCACCAGTAGTTCTGAAATTATGAATAGCAATACAAATATAACAGAATTTGTTCCAAATTCTGCTTCCATTCCTTGAGGTAATAAAAAGTTAATAATGGTGTAGAAAGTGAAAGGATCTTAGCATCTGAAATTGTTGCATCTGCAGACCTTGTAAATAACAGAAACGCAGATCCTACTTTGGGGAATAACTCTTCTTCTAATGATTTAAATTATCGGATTGAAAGAAGGCCAGCTGATTGTCAGCATCAGAGTGGACCATTTGAAAATTCATGTCAAAATTTTCTGGGTGGAAAAGAAACAAAATTCTGTAGCCAGAAGATGTTTCTAGGGTGCAAAGCTAGTGGTAGAAATTATGAGAGGGAGCGGCTACCGTCTTCTCCATCACTGGGCTCTGCGTATTGTTTTGTTTGCAAACTATTCGGTCCTAAATCATTTAATTCTTGGTTTGCTAAGGGTGGATGTAGGAACTAGCACAACTCAAATATGATCGATAAACATGAAAACAGGTCAATTCACAGAGATTGTATGCTGTCATATTTAAAATTAAGACCTGGTTTTGGCTTAACTCATGAACTAGAAACACAAATTAGTGAAGACTGTCAATATTGGAAACTCAATTTGCAATGCATTATTGTTGTCCTTCTAACAATCGCTGAATGCGGACTACCATTTTGAGGAAGAAATGAAGTGTTTGGTTTCCCACAAAATGGAAATTTTGGAGGTTTACTTGAACATGTTGCTCAGTTTGATCCACTTTTAGCAGGTCACATCTCAAAATATGATAACACAGGAAAGCAACCGATCATATGTCTACAAAAACGTGTGAGAAATTAATAAACGTAAAAAGTGATAAAGTTTGATCAACTATTTTCAGCAAAATACGTATAGCTCAATCTTTCAGTTTATATGTAAATTTCACTCATAATCGTTCTCATATAGAGCAGCTAAGTACCGTTTTAAGATACTTCTCTACAACAGATGGAAAACACTGTTGAGTGATTTGTCACAATTACTGGCTTAAAAATTCATACCAGTGAAGGAGTTGGAAATCAAATACTTCATTATGTATGTGAAGTTTACAAAATCAGTTTTTCTAAGTGCACAGGCCAGTCCTATGACAATGCTGCCAGTATTTCAGAGTGTTATAAAGACATGCAACAGAAAGTTTTAGAACATAATGAATATGCCATTTTCATGCCACATGCTATTCATTTGCTTAATCTTGTAGGACATAGCTCGGTTGTTGTCCAGAAACAGTTGAGTTTTTTCTACTGTTCAGTTACTCTACACATTTTTTGCTGCCTCTACTCACCAATGGACAGTTTTTAAAACATATTTAGGCAATAACTAAGTATTAAAATGTCTTTCTAATAGATGTTGGAATGAGCACGTTGTAGCGACAAGCGCAATTCTGAAATCCTACACCAAGATTCTAGATGCCTTAGAAAGTATTGCTGAAGACCAGACACAAAAAAAGGGATTCCAAAAGAGAAGCTGAGAACATTGTCAGCAAAATGCAAATACTAGAGTATGTATTTATGATGGTTATGTAGGATAATATATTGAAATGCCATGGCTTGGGTCAAGTACACCTTAGTCCTCAAAGTGACGTCTTTGCTTTTTAACACTTTAAAGAAATCTTTTGTAGCAGATTTGCCCAGTGCAATGCGTCATTCAATCGTTTGGTTACTGGACTGCTGCTTCTATGTGTGTTGATTGTGATGCTCCCCCAAAATATGTGTCAAGTTGGCTAGGCCATGGTTCTCAGCATTATGTGATTGTCCACCATTTTGTCATCTGATGTGATTCTCCCATGTGTTGTAAATTCTACCTCTGTGATGTTTATGTGGCAGGATTAGAGGCAGTTATAATAATGAGGATTGACTCAATCAAGATGAGGTTGTGTCTTGAGTCGACCTCCTTTGAGATATAATAGAGAGAAGTGAGCAGGGAGTCAGGGAGACCGCACACCACCAAGAAAGCAGAGCTTGGAGCAGAGTGCGTCCTCTGGACCTGGGGTTCCTGTGATGAGATGCTCCTAGACCAGGAGAAGATTGATGAGAAGGACCTTCCACCAGAGCCTACAGAGAGAAAAAACCTTCCCCTGGAGCTGATGTCCTGAATTTGAACTTATACTGTACCAGACTGTGAGAGAATAAACTTCTCTTTGTTAAAGCCAGCTTCTTGTAGTATTTCTCTTACAGCAGCACTAGATAACAAAGGTAACCTCTAAAAACAAAATCCAAACCGGTAGCCATGGAGTCGAGCCTGATTCATGGTGACCCCACGTGTGTCAGAAAAGAACTGGGCTTTGTAGGGTTTTCAGTAGCTGATTTTTCAGACGTAGATTACCAGTCCTTTTTTTCTAGGTTCCTCCGGGTGGACTCAAATCTCCAACCTTTGGTTTAGCATCTGACTTCCTTAGCATCCAGGGACTCCATAGCCCTCAGGAATCAACAAAAAAAATCAAAACTCGTTGCTTTCCAGTGGATTCTGACTCATGGCTCCCCCAAGTGTGTCAGAGTAGAACTGTGCTCCATACAGTTTTCAATCGCTGGTTTTTCAGAAGTAGATCACCAAGCCGTTATTTCAAGGCACCTCTGAATAGGCTTGAATTTCCCACCTTTGTGTTACCAGCTGAGTGCTTAACTGTTTGGTCCACTCGAGGACTCTACTTCAAGCCACTAAGCGGGTGATCATTTGTCATGACAGCAATAGAGACTGATGATACCCAGCATGCACAGTTAATGAAGCCCTTCTTGTTGTTAGTCGCCATTGGATCAATCCGAATCATGGCGAAGAACTGGGCTCCAGAGGGTTTGCAATGGTTGTGACCTTTTAGAGCAGATTGCCAGGGTCTTCCTTACAAGGCACCTCTGGGTTGGTTTGAACCACCAACCTTTCCACCACTAGTCAAGAATTTAGCCTACTGCACCACCCGGGAACTCCAATGAAGCCCTTGACGTAACAAATTAATTGGTAAAATATTGAGGGAGCTGAGATTCTCTTTTCTCAATGTTGGAAATGTTGACATTTCCTCCTGGAACTTTAAGCAGTTAGGAAGGTTACAAAGGCCAATTTAGAGAACTGACCTGGAGTTATTTCAAATGGTTTTTATTGCACTTGTAAGCAACTCTTCTGGATAAAATACTACTTTTGTCAAAGACCCAACTCAAAACCAGCCAGGGTGATGTCCAAGGACAATTTCCAGACCTAATTTACCCACAGAGCCTTTACCTTAGAGCATGTTATAAATCTCCCCCATCCCCAAAGGTCCAAGACTCTAGTGGAAGTTCTTTGTGCTTACCGTTGCTACTGTAACTCACAGTATCACTTACAGAAAATTAGCTGTACCTCTACAGACTAGAGCGTTGATTTTTACTACCTCCTGGGGTTGCCATGTGCATTTCTCAGCCCATCCTCTTCTGCCTGCTTAGCCTCAGCCAGTTAACACCCCATTGACATTTAAATTTCATTATATTTTTCTGCTTTTGTTGTCAACAGAATCCTTTAGCCCCAAAAAACACGTTCAATTTTTGATTCACTGCCAAGCTGTTGTTCTTGGGTGTCTTGGAGTTGATTCCAACTCATGGCAACCCCATTTGACAGAATACGACTGTCCCATAGGGTTTCCTAGGCTGTCATCTTTACTTTGGACATGTTAGCAGGAGGGGCCAGTGCCTGGAGAAGGACATAATGTATGGTAAGACAGAGGGTCAGTGAAAGGGAGGAAGGCCCTCAGTGAGATGGATTGACACAGTGGCTACAACAATGGGCTCAACAATAACAACGATTGCAAGGATGGCACAGGACAGGGCAGTGTTTCTCTCTGTTGCCCATAGGGTTGCTATGAGTTGAAAACGCTTCAGCGGCACCCAATAACAACTGTCTTCACGGAAGCAGATTGCCAGGCCTTTCTCTCTTGGAGCCACAGGGTGAGTTTGAACTGCCAAACTTTCTGTTAGCAGCCAAGTGTTTAACCTTTATGCCACCAGAGGTCCTTCACTGCTACCCAAAAAGAAACCAAACCCATTGCCCTCGAGTCAATTCCGACTCATAGCAACCCTACAGAACAGAGTAGAACTGCTCCATAGAGTTTGCAAGGAGCACCTAGTGGATTCGAACTGCTGACCTTTTGGTTAGCGGCCACAGCTCTTAACCACTACGCCACTAGGGTTTCCAAGCATAATAATTATATAAGTTTTTCACTACTGATGGTCAACAGCACAATTTATCATCAGTCTGCTATTTAATTTGTATTCTACATTCTGCAAATTCTACAAATGTTGACTCAGTGCCTACCATATTCTGGGATGCACTAGAAGACTGTGTAGAAATAAAGAAGAAGGGGTAACAGTCGAGTAGGGGAGCTAGGCTTTCCAAAGGTACAGTGCATGCTACCTGGAATACAGGTGTGCCACCCACAATGCCGCTAAATCTTCTGGGGATGGTCAGAAAGGTGTCCTGGAAGGCGGAGTATGTAATGAGTCTGGACGAGAGAGCAGGAGGTTGCCAAAAACATGCCAAGGGGAAGAACAAGACCACTCAGAGAGAATAACAAAGGAATTGCTGGAAGGTTCGTGAATAGGTAGTGTAGTTTGAGGCCTGATGTGTGTAGACAATAATCCACTACCTGTCCATCAGTCTGTCCTACTGTAGTTGCTTGGGTGTTACTGAGATGCTGGAAGCTATGCCACCAGTATTTGAAATACCAGCAGGGCCACCCATGGTGGATAGATTTCGGCAGAGCTTCCAGACTAAGACGGACCAGGAAGAAAGGCGTGGCCATCTACTTCCTAAAATGAGCCAGTGAAAACTGTATAGATCAACACAGAACATTGTCCAATTTGCTTCCCTTGGACACCTCATTAGGAAGGGTCAATGGTTGGAGAAGGACATCACGTTTGTTGAAGCAGAGGGCCAGCAAGCGCAGGGGAGATTACATTTTGTTTATCCATTCATCTGTTGATGAACACTTAGGTGGTTTCTGTCTTTTGGCTATTATGAAAAGCGCTGTAATGAACATTGGTTTACAGGGTTACGTTTGCATTCCTGTTTTCGCTTCTTCTGGGTGCATACCTAGGACTGGATCTCAAGGTCATCGTTTAACTTTTAGAGGCACGGCCAAAACTGTTCTGCACAGCAGCTGTAGCATTTTATGCTCCTGCCAGCAATGGAGAATCTTCTAGAGCCATCTACACGGGAGAAGCAAGATTCAAAGACTTTGAAAATGTCTGACCAATAAGGAAACTTATATGTAAGTCTGGAGTGTGTGTGCATGTGTGTGTGCGTGTATAAAGAGTGAGAGAGAGAGAGAGACAGAGGAAAGAGACACAGGCTCGGGTTTACTCGTGGTAGAAAAATTAAACATGATCAGCAGGGTCATTTTAACTCTAAGTGAGCAAATTCAATTTTCTGCAGAAAAATTCTACAGCAAAAATGAAGAAAAGTGTATCACCTACTGCAAACATGTTTGGTGAGATTTTCCATTATCAGGGGCTTCACAATTACAGGCCGTGTTCCTGAAAGGTGAAATATAAATGTAGCCATTAGGAATGGCTTATCTCAGAGACTTTCTGAGAGAAGAGGAAAGTAAATAGGTGTAAAAAACAAAAAAAGAGACAGTTGTCATACAGACTTAAATATAATTGTGGCTCCCACCTCCCTGGCCACCCGAGAGGGCCACTTGTTCACTGTATTCCTGTGGTTGTAAACAGAACATTCTCTCACCTTCTCTTTCCACCTTGCTCAGAAGAACAATAATCAGAATACACCCTACATTCTCAAGATGCTTTTATCAATGCAATTCTTTGTTTCTAAAGAATTTTTTTTGTCAAATAACAATAGAATTACATTAATTTTTTTTAATGCAAGTTTGGATTAAAGTTTCAAAGTTTCCTGCTGGCACAACCTAAAGGTTTGTTGTTCAAGCCCACCCAGCAGTGCTGTGGAATAAAAGCCCGGCACTCTGCTTCCAAGAAGATTACAGCCAAGAAAACGCTGTGGGGCAGTTCTACTCTGCAACATATGGGGTTGCCAAGAGTCAAAGTCAACTGGCAACTGTTTTTCTTTTTGTATTTTTAGGTGATATAGGTGGAGTTCCTGCGTGATACAACAGGGTATACATTTGTATGTACGTATATTTTATGTACATGTGTATGTATATATAAATATGTATCAGGACCCCTAGTGGCACAGTGGTTAAAGCACTCAACTGCTAAATGAAAGGTCGGCAGTTTGAAAGCACTAGCAGCTTCTTGGGAGAAAGGCGTGGCAGTCTGCTTCCGTAAAGATTTACATCCTTGGAAATCCTATCAAGTCACTATGAGTTAGAATCAGCTCAACAGCAGTGGGTTTTTTTGTCTTTTTTGTATATGTGTATATATATACATATAAATATATCTATGTATGTGTATGTATGTCGTTGTTGTTAAGTGCTGTTGAGTCAGGTTGAACTCATAGCAGCCCTACAGGACAGAGTAGAACTGCCCCATAGGGTTTCCAAGGAGGGACTGGTGGATGTGAACCACCCACCTTTTGGTTAGCAGCCCAATGCTTAACCACGGCCCCACCAAGGCTCTGTACATATGCGTACGCATATGTTTGGCTCCCCCCACATGTCTGTCAGTTTGTCATACTGTGGGGACTTCTGTGTCGCTGTGAATCTGGAATCTATGCCACCAGTATTCAGATATCAGCAGGGTCACCCATGGAGGACAGGTTTCAGCTGAGCTTCCAAGCTAAGACAGGCTAGGAAGAAGGAACTGGCAGTCTACTTCTGAAAAGCATTAGCCGGTGAAAACCTTATGAATAGCAGCAGAACATTGTCTGATATAGTGCTGGAAGATGAACCCCCCAGGTTGGAAAGCACTCAAAAGTTCACTGGGGAAGAGCTGCCTCCTCAAAATAGAATTGACCTTAATGATGTGGATGGAGTAAGCTTTCGGGACCCTCATTTGCTGATGTGGCACGACTCAAAATGAGAAGAAAGAGCTGCAAACATCCATGAATAATCAGAACATGGAATGTACGAAATATGAATCTAGGAAAATTGGAAATCGTCAAAAATGAAATGGAACGCATAAACATTGATATCCTTGGCATTAGTGAACTGAAATGGACTGGTATTGGCCATTTTGAATTGGACAATCATATAGTCTACTATGCTGGGAATGACAACTCAAAGAGGAAGGCTATTGCATTCTTCGTCAAAAAGAACGTTTCAAGATCTATCCTGAAGTACAACGCTGTCAGTGATAGGATAATATCCATATGCCTACAAGGAAGACCAGTTAATATGACTGTTATTCAAATTTATGCACCAACCACTAGGGCCAAAGATGAAGAAATAAAATATTTTTATCAGCTGTTGCAGTCTGAAATTGATTGAACATACAATCAGGATGCATTGATAATTATTGGTGATTGGAATGCAAAAGTTGGAAACAAAGAAGAAGGATCAATTGTTGGAAAATATGGCCTTGGTGATAGAAACAATGCTGGAGATCCAATGATACAATTTTGCAAGACCAATGACTTCCTCATTGCAAATACCTTCTTTCACCAACATAAATGGTGTTTATATACATGACCTCACCAGATAGAACACACAGAAATCAAATTGACTACATCTGTGGAAAGAGACGATGGAAAAGCTCAATATCATCAGTCAGAACAAGTCCAGGGGCCGACTGGGGAACAGACTATCAATTGCTTACATGCAAGTTCAAGCTGAAACTGAAGAAAATCAGAGCAAGTCCACGAGAGCCAAAATATGACCCTGAATATACCCCGCCTGAATTTAGAGACCATCTCAAGAATAGATTTGATGCATTGAACACTAGTGACTGAAGACCAGACGAGTTGTGGAATGACATCAAGGACATCATCCATGAAGAAAGCAAGAGGTCACGGAAAAGACAGGAAAGAAAGAAAAGACCAAGGTGGATGTCAGAGAAGACTCTGAAACTTGCTCTCGAAAGTCGAGCAGCTAAAGCAAAAGGAAGAATTGATGAAGTAAAAGAACTGAACAGAAGGTTTCAAAGGGCCTCTCGAGAAGACAAAATAAAGTATTATAATGACATATGCAAAGAGGTGGAGATGGAAAACCAAAACAGAAGAACACGCTCAGCGTTTCTCAAGCTGAAAGAACTGAAGAAAAAATTCAAGCCTCGGGTTGCAATAGTTAAGGATTCCATGGGGAAAATACTAAACAATGCAGGAAGCATCAAAAGAAGATGGAAGGAATACACAAAGTCATTATACCAAAAAGAATTAGTCGATATACAATCATTTCAAGAGGTGGCATATGATCAGGAACCTATGGTTCTGAAGGAAGGAGTCCAAGCTGCTCTGAAGGCATTGGCGAAAAACAAGGCTCTAGGAATTGATGGAATATCAATTGAGAAGTTTCAACAAACAGATGCAGCACTGGACTTGCTCACTTGTCTATGCCAAGAAATATGGAAGACAGCTCCTTGGCGAACTGACTGGAAGAGATCCATATTTATGCCTATTCCGAAGAAAGGTGATCCAACTGAATGTTGAAATATCCTTATCCTTAATATCACATGGAAGCAAATATCACAATATCACAATATCCTTAATATCACATGGAAGCAAAATTTTGCTGCAGGTCGTACAAAAATGGCTGCAGCAGTATATCGACTGCCAGAAATTCAGGCCAGTTTCCGAAGAGGACGTAGAACCAGGGATATCATTGCTGATGTCAGACAGACCCTGGCTGAAAGCAGAGAATACCAGAAGGATGTTTACCTGTGTTTTATTGACTATGCAAAGGCATTTGACTGTGTGGACCATAACAAACTATGGATAACACTGAAAAGAATGGGAATTCCAGAACACTTAATTGTGCTTATGAGGAACCTTGACATAGATCAAGAGTCAGTTGTTCGGACAGAACAAGGGGATACTGATTGGTTTAAAGTCAGGACAGGTGTGTGTCAGAGTTGTATTCTTTCACCATACCTATTTAATCTGTATGCTGAATAAATAATACGAGAAGCTGGACTATAGGAAGAAGAACGGGGCATCAGGATTGGAGGAAGACTCATTAACACAACCTGCATTATGCAGATGACACAACCTTGCTTGCTGAAAGTGAAGAGGACTTGAAGCACTTACTAATGAAAATCAAAGACCACAGCCTTCCGTATGGATTACACCTCAACATAAAGAGAACAAAAATCCTCACAACTGGACCAATGAGCAACATCATGATAAACGGAGAAAAGATTGAAGTTGTCAAGGATTTCATTTTACTTGGATCCACAACCAATAGCCACGGAAGCATCAGTGAATAAATCAAAAGACGCATTGCATTGGGCAAATCTGTTGCAAAGGACCTCTTCAAAGTGTTGAAGAGCAAAGATGTCACCCTGAAGACTAAGGTGCGCCTGACCCAAGCCACGGTATTTTCAATCACATCATATGCATGTGAAAGCTGGACAATGAATAAGGAAGACCAAAGAAGAGTTGACACCTCTGAATTGTGGTGTTGGCGAAGAATATTGAATATACCGCCAAAGGAATGAACAAATCTGTCTTAGAAGTACAACCAGAATGCTCCTTAGAGGCAAGAATGGCGAGACTGCATCTTACATACTTTGCACATGTATCAGGAGGGAAGAGTCCCTGGAGAAGGACATCATGCTTACCAGAGTACAGGGTCAGCGGAAAAGAGGAAGACCCTCAATGAGGTGAATTGACACAGTGGCTGCAACAATGAGCTCAAGCCTAACAACGATTGTAAGGATGACGCAACAGGGCAGTGTTTCGTTCTGTTGTGCATAGGGTCACTATGAGTCGGAACCAACTCGACGGCACCTAGCAACAACAACAACATGCTTGGCTCGTAACCAAAGGGTCTGCAGTTTGAATACACCAGCCACTCCTCGGAAGCCCTATAGGGGAGTTCTGCTTTGTCTTATGAGTGAGAATTGACTCAACAGCAATGGATTTGGATTTTCACCCCCATGTGTGTCAGAGTAGAACTGTGCTCCATAGAGTTTTCAACGGCTGGTTTTTCAGCAGTAGATCACTAAACCGCTATTTCACAGCACCTCTGAGTAGGCTTGAATTTCCCACCTTTGTGTTACCAGCTGAATGCTTAACCGTTTGCTCCACCCAAGGACTCCAGTTCAAGCCACTAACTGGGTGGTCATTTGTTATGACAGCAATAATGATAATACCCAGCGTGCACAGCTGATGAAGCCCTTCTTGTTGGTAGTTCCTGTCAGATCAGTCTGAGTCATGATGAACTGGGCTCTAGAGGGTTTTCAATGGCTGTGACTTTTGGTTCGAACCACCAACCTTTCAGCCACTAGTTAAGAATTTAACTGTTTGCACCACCCCGGGACTCCTATGAAGCCCTTGACATAACAAATTAATTGGTAAACTATTGAGGAAGCCGAGATTCTCTTCTTTCAATGCTGGAAATGTCGACATTTCCTCCTGGAACTTTAAGCAGGTAGGAGGGTTACAAAAGGCCAATTTAGAGAACCAACCTGGAGTTATTTCAAATGGTTTTAATTGCCCTTGTAAGCGCCTCTTCTGGATAAAATACTACTTTTGTCAAAGACCCAACTCAAAACCAGCCAGGGTGACATCCGAGGACAATTTCCAGACCTAATTTACCCACAGAGCCTTCACCTTAGAGCACGTTATAAGTCTACCCCATCCTCAAAGGTCCAAGACTCTAGTGGAAGCTCTTTGGGCTTACCGTTGCTATTGTAACTCACAGAATCACTTACAGAAAATTAGCTCTACCTCTACAGACGGGAGGGTTGATTTTTACTCCCCTCTGGGGCTGCCTTGTGCTTCTCTCAGCCAGTCCCTGCTTAGGCTGAGCCGGTTAACACCCCATCAATATTTAAATTTCATTGTGTTTTTGTGCTTTAGTTGTCAACAGAATCCTTTAGCCCCAAAGAAATGTGCTCAACTTTTGGTTCACTGCTAAGCTGTTGTTATTGGGTGCTTTGGGGTTGATTCCAACTGACAGCAACCACTTGTGACAGAATACAACTGCCCCATAGGGTTTCCTAGGCTGCCATCTTTCCTTTGGACATGTCAGCAGGAGGGGCCAGTGCCTGGAGAAGGACATGATGTTAGGTAAGGCAGAGGGTCAGTGAAAGAGAGGAAGGCCCTCAATGAGATGCACTGACACAGTGGCTACAACAACGGGCTCAAGCATAACAACGATTGTGAGGATGGTGCAGGACCAAAAAGTGTTTCTTTCTGTTGCACACAGGGATGCTATGAGTTGGAAGTTCCTCAGTGGCATCGAATAACAACCGTCTTCACAGGAGCAGATAGCCAGGCCTTTCTCCCTTGGAGCCACAGGGTGAGTTTGAACCACCAATCTTTGTGATAGCAGCCAAGAGCTTAACTGTTATGCCACCAGAGGTCCTTCATTGCTAACCAAAAAGAAACCAAACCTGTTGCCATCGAGTCAATTCCACTCATAGCGACCCTAAGGAACAGAGCAGAACTGCCCCATAGAGTTTCCAAGGAGCATCTGGTGGATTAGAACTGCCGACCTTTTGGTTAGCAGCTGCAGCTGTTAACCACTACGCCCCCAGGGTTTCCAAGCATAATAATTACGTAAGCTTTTCACTACGGACATTCAACAGCATGATTTATCATTAGTCTGCTATTTAATTTGTATTAATAATTCTTCATTCTACAAACATTGACTCAGTACCTACCATATTCTGGGATGCACTAGAAGACTGTATAGAAATAAAGAGGAAGGGGTAACAGTCTAGTAGGGGAGCTAGGCTTTCCAGAGGTACAGTGCATGCTACCTGGAATACAGGTGTGCCATCCACATGGCTGCTAAATCTTCTGGGGACGTTCAGAAAGGTGTCCTGGAAGGGTGCCCATGTAGTGCGTATAGATGAGAGAGCAGAAGGTTCCCAAGAACATGCCAAGGGGAAGAACAAGCCCACTCGGAGAGAATAACAAAGGAATTGCTGGAAGGTTTGTGAATAGGTAGCATAGTTTGAGGATAGATGTGCGTGGAGAACTGTCCACTACCCATCTGTCAGTCTGTCCTACTGTAGTGGCTTGGGTGTTACTGATATGCTGGAAGCCGTGCCACCAGTATTTCGAATACCAGCAGGCCACCCATGGTGGATAGATGTCGGCAGAGCTTCCAGACTAAGACAGACTAGGAAGAAACGTCTGGCCATCTACTTCCAAAAATGAGCCAGTGAAAACTGTATAGATTAACACAGAACATTGTCCAATTTGCTTGCCGTGGACACGTCATCAGGAGGGGTCAATTATTGGAGAAGGACATCATGTTTGGTGAAGTAGAGGGCCAGCAAGGGCAGGCCACATTTTGTTTATCCTTTCATCTGTTGATGAACATGTAGGTGGTTTCCATCTTTTGGCCATTATGAAAAGCGCTGTAATGAACTGGTGTACAGGGTTCTGTTTGCATTCCTGTTTTCACTTCTTCTGGGCGTATACCTGGGACTGGGTTTGCTGGATCTCAGGGTCATCATATGTTTAACTTTTTGAGGCACGGCCGAAACTCTTCTGCACAGCACCTATAGCATTTTATACTCCCGGCAGCAATGGATGAAGGCGTGTTTGCTTTAGAATCTGCTAGAGCCATCTACACGGGGAAAGCAAGATTCCAAGACTTTGAAAATGTCTGACCAAGACGGAGATTTATATGCAAGTGTGTGTCTGTGTGTCTGTGTGTACTGAGAGGGAAAGAGAGAGAGACAGAGGAAAGAGACAGAGAGGTTGGGGTTTATTCATGGTGGAAAAATTAAAGGTGATTGGCGGGGTCATTTTAATTCTAGTGAGCAAATTGAATTTCCTGTAGAAAAATTCTACAGCCAAAATGAAGAAAAGCATATCACATACTGCAAACATGTTTTGCAAGGTTTTCTGTTATCAAGGGCTTCACAGTTACAGGCCATGTCCTGAGAGGTGAAATAAAAATGTTGCCGTTAGAAACGGCCTGTCTAGGAGACTTTTTAAGAAAAAAGGAAAGTAAATGGTTGTTAAAAAAAAAAAAGAGAGAGAGAGACAGTTCTCCTACAGACTTAAATATAAACGTGGCCCCCACCTCCCTGGCCACCCGAGAGGGCCGCTTGTTCACTCTATTCCTGTGATTGTAGACAGGACATTCTCTCACCTTCTCTTCCCACCTTGCTCAGAAGAACAGTGATCAGCACAAGACCTTACGTTCTCAAGACACTTTTATCAGTGCAATTCTTTCTTTCTAAAGAAATTTTTCATCAAATAACAATAGAATTACGTTAATTTTTTTATACAAGTTTGGATGAAAGTTTCCTGCTGGCACAACCTAAAGGTTTGTGGTTCAAGCCCACCCAGCAGTGCTGTGGAATAAAGGCCTGGGCACTCTGCTTCCAAGAAGATTACAGCCAAGAAAACACTGTGGGGCAGTTCTACTCTGCAACCTATGGGGTTGCCAAGAGTCAGAATCAACTGGCAACTGTTTTTGTTTTTGTTTTTTTAGGTGACATAGGTGGAGTTCCTGGGTGATACAACAGGGTATACATTTGTATGTATGTATATTATATGTATATATATATATAAACATGTATAAGGTGCCCTGGTGGCACAGTGGTTAAAGCACTCAACTGCTAACTGAAAGGTCAGCAGTTTGAAAGCACCAGCAGCTCTTGGGAGAAATGTGTGCCAGTCTGCGTCCGTAAAGATTTACATCCTTGGAAACCCTCAGAAGTCAACAGCAGTGGGTTTTTTTTCTTTTTTGTGTATGTGTGTATGTATATATAAAAATCTATTTATGCATACGTATGTGTGTCATTGTTGTCAGGTGCCATGGAGTCAGCTCGACCTCATAGCGGCCCTATAGGACAGAGTAGAACTGCCCCACAGGGTTTCCAAGGAGTGGCTGGTGGATGTGAACCGCCCACCTTTTGGTTAGCAGCTGAATGCTTAACCACAGCCCACCAGGGCTCTGTATACATGCATATGCGTATATGCTTGGCTCATAACCAAAGGGTCCAAAGTTCGAACGCACTGAATCCACTGGCCACTCCTTGGAAGCCCTATGGGCAGTTCTGCTCTGCCTTATGAGTGAGAATTGCCTCAACAGCAATGGGTTTGGCTTTTTTTTGTTTGTTTATATGTACACACACAGAGAAGTTTGTATGTATACACATAGATTTATTTCTACATAATATTTACATATATAAATAAATATATATCTGTGTGTATACATATCCAAAAAAAAAAAACAAAAGCACAACGCCCTGCTGTCAAGTTGATTCCAATTTATAATGTCCCTACAGAACAGAGTAGAACTTCCCTATAGGGTTTCTAAGGCTGTAGTCTTTCTTCAGCTGAGCTGCTGATGGTTTCGTAGTGACCTTTCAGTTAGCAGTCGAGTGCTTTAACCACTGCATCACCAGAGCTCCTCATATACATCCATCCATACATACATGAATATGTACACTCAGATTTAGGACTGGAGTTTCAAACACCAGGTGAACACACCAGAAACAGACTCATTTTACAGACAACGACCCTGAAAGCCAGTTATTCAGGGGTAAGCAATGATTAGGTCAGTTAGAACAGGTTTCTTCCCACGTATATCCTGGAAAGCCTTGCTTTACGAAGATATTTCAAATACCCTGAAAGCCTTTGATTCAAATCTGTGGATACTGAAGTTAAAAGAAGTTTGTACCTGCCTCCTGTGTATTCCAACATCCAATTCTCACATTTATTAAAGCAGCCATAATGCTTTTCGTGGATTGATCTTAAAAGAACCAAAAACCCCAAACCAGTGGCTGCCGTGTCAATGCCAACCCACGAGGACCCCTCGTGCGCAGAGCACAGCTCCCTAGGGTTTCCAACGTCTGTGACATTTTGGGAGTAGATTGCCAGGCTCGTCACCCCTGGGTGGGCTTGAACCACCAACCTTTTGGTTAGTAATTGAACACTTTAACTGTTTGCTCCACTCAGAGGCTCTATGACATTATAAGAAACACCTACAAATTTAAATTAAAAAAAAAAAATCACATACTGTATTTACTATTTCATATTTTGAGTTTGGGAGCCCTGGCGGAGCAATGGTTAACTGGTCAGCTGCTAATCAAAAGGTTGTTGGTTTGAACCCAGCCAGCAGCACTGTGGAATGAAGACCTGGTGACCTGCTCCCATGAAGATTACAGCCAGGGAGCCTCCCTGGGGCACTTCTGCTGTGTAACACGTGGGGTCAGAATTGACTCCACAGCACCCAGCAATAACAAACTACTTTCTATCTCTATAAATTTCCCTGTTCTGTACATTTCATATATGTGGAAACAGACCATATGTGGTATTCTGGGACTGCCTTCCTTCAGTTAATACTGTTTTCAAGGTTCTTCTACATTGTGTATGTTTCAGTACTGTGATCTTTTTATGGCCAGGTAATACTCTGTTGTATGGCTAGACCACATTTTGTTTATCCACTTATCTGCTGATGGACATCTGCATGGTTTCCCCTTCAATGATGTATTTTATTCAGTAGAAATTACTCTTTGTTGACTTTGAAGCCCCAGTGGCACAGTGGTTAAGTGCTCAGCTGCTAACCAAAAGGTCTGCTGTTCAAAACCATCAGCAGCTCCATGAGAGAAAGATGTGACAGCCTGCTTCCTTAAAGATTTACTGCCTTGGAAACACCGTGGGATCAGTATGAGTCAGAATTGACTCCATGGCAGTGGGTTTGTTTGTTTGTTTGATTGATTGATTTGGGCTGACTTGAATTGAGGAGTCCCTGAATGGTTCAAAATCTTGGGGCTGCTATCCAAAAGGTTGGAGGTTCGAGTCCACCCAGGGGCACCTCAGAAGAAAGGCCTGGTGGTTTACTTCCAAAAAGTCAGCCATTGAAAACCCTACAGAGCACCATTCTACTCACACACTGGGGTGCCATGAGTTGGAATGGGCTCGACAGTAACTGGTTTGGATTTTTATCTGCCTTTAATGCCATGGCTTTCAGCAGTCCCCAGGGCAAGCAACACAGTGGGGCTTGGTGGGTGGAAAGCTTTCATGGAACAGAGTCAATTAAGGCCAAGTTCCCATCCATCGGGCCATCACACTGCTTAGAATCCTCTCACTAAAGGAAGTCACCATCAGAGCCGTGGGAGCCAGCGAGTTCTCTGGACGTGGGGACCAGTTAACACCAAACCGGATGCCAGGGGGGCAGAACTTGGGGAATGTCACACCCAGGAGCCAGCACCTGGGTAAAGCAGATGTTACAGTAGGGGAAAGTTAACAAAATATACTGTTACAGCTTCACGGATATTGACAACAGTGAAGGTAGGGGGGTGGTTTTGAAAATTACAATGTGATTGACAACGTAGAGAGATTATGGTTGGTGGATCGGTGGCTCAGCGCTTGGTTGCTAAGCAAACATTTGGCAGCCTGAACCCACCAGCTGCTCCATGGTCGAAAGATGTGGCAGTCTGCTTCCGTAAAGATGACAGCCTTGGAAACCCTATGGAGCAGTTCTACTCTGTCTGTAGAGTCGCTATGAGTCAGAATTTACTCCCTGGCAACGGGTCTGGTTTGGTCTTTCATATCTCAAAGAACTAAAAGTTAATCCTTTAAGTTCCTGAGCCTCATGGATAGAGGTATTAATGGTGGTTCTAGCAAAATAACTCTTGGAAAAGCAACTCATTAATGAAGATGACAGTTGTATTAGTGTCAGTAGTTAAGTGTTTGGCTGTTCACCAAAAGGTTAATAGTTTGAACCCACCCAGTGCCATCAAGGGGGAAAAGATCTGGCGATCTCCTCCTGTAAAGATTACAGCCTATGAAACCATATGGGGCAATTTTCGTCCACCATATTTACAGTTCCTGTAAGTCGGGACCAACTTGATGGCACCTAACAACAGCAAAAGTGATTTTTTTTTCTTTCAGTGTTCTTGATTGTTGAGGCTGCCGGTTCCCACCAATAGTTTCCATGGACCAATTTCTATTTTAAATCCCATCATCTGCCTGAATCTGTCAGCTAGAAATTACACTTTCACTTTACACCTGATGAATCAGAATTTACCCTTATTTGTCTCATTACTTTTCGTGAACATATCCTGGTTTATCGCAGTTTTTAGAATATCACTTGATGCTTATCACTGTGTTCCTAACTGCATATGAACACACAAATGTAATCCTACATAAATGCCTGTTACCTGTTTCATCGGTTAATATAGCGCTTTTAAATTGGTGGATCTGACCTAAAAATCCAACTGTTATTCCACAATGTTAATGTCATCATTCAAACTATTTCTTAAACTCCTTTGGTAGAAATTGTTTGGAAAAGATAACACGTAACCTACAAAAAATAATCAGTTTTATAGCTTTAAAATATCTAGATTTTAACAAAGACAGTATTTCCCACTTTGCTAATATATGTCACGCCTATCAACTGTATGGAGTCCCTAGGGGTACAAACGATTAACGAGCTCGGCTGCAACCCAGGAGGTTGGCGTCTACCCTGAGGTTCCTTGGAAGAATGGCCTGGCGACCTACTTCTGAAAAATCAGCCATTGAACACCCTAGGGAGCACAGCTGTGCTCTGACACACCTGGGGGCACCATGATTGTGGCTCTCTGAGTTAGACCAGAACTCACGGGCTCTGTCTGATATTCGAACTCACTTCCTATTCTGTCTCACTGTGATGCTACCATTTGGATGGCCCACCTCATTCACAGGAGTTGGCTCTGCATAAATTTAGTAATTTCCTGGGCTGAAGGCCATTGTCAGAGATTTAAAAACTATATCACATCATTGATACAGGAAAAAAAAGTAAGTGGTTGTCTCTCAAAGCAATTTCAATGATATTAAAATGCAGAGACCAAATGAGAGAAGCAAAACACAGGGGATAGTTGATGGCTGGATGGGGAAATGTTGCTACTTACGAACTTTTACTCGTGTTTTCCTCCTTTAGCATCAGGCCTTTTTCACTTCTCTCTCAAATGCAAGTTAAAAAAAGATTCAAACCTAGAGAAAATAGAATAATACCATGAACACCTGTACACCCTTCATGGAGATTTGCTAATTATTAATATTTTACCTTTTTTGTCTCCTTTATTAGTTTGTTGTACCGTAGTGCCTTGTATGCTGCTGTGAAGCTGGAATCAATCCCGTGGGTCTTTCAAATACCAGCAGGGTCTCCCATGGTGGAGAGGTTTCAGTGCAGCTGCTGGACTAAGACTAGGGAGAAAGACCCAGTGATTTACTTCTGAAAGGCAGCCAGTGAAAACCCTGTGGATCCCAACAGCACACTGTCCTATACAGTACTGGATGACGAGCTCCTCGGGCTGGAAGCCGACCAGAACACAGGGTGGTCACAGCAATGGACTCAAGCCGACCGACAATCATGAAGATGGTGCAGGGCCGGGCAGTGTGCATAGGGTTGTCATGAGTCAGAGCTGACTAGACACCAACTAACAACACAGAGGTTTGCTTGTGCTCTTTCTCTCTCCCCATGCATAAATACACACACACACACACATTGTTGTCATGAGTGCTGTCCAGGTCCTCTGACTCATAGCAATCCCATGTGACTTAGGAGAACTGCCGCATAGGGCTTCCTAGGCTGTAGTCTTTACAGCAGCAGATTGCCAGGTCTTTCTCACGCAGAGCCTCTTGTGTGGGTTCTGACTGCTAACCTTTCACTTAGCAGCTAAGGGCTTAACTACTGCACTACCAGAGCTCGTATATCATGTATATATATAAATACATGTATTTCATTGTTCTTCTTGTTAGGTGCTGTAGAGTTGATTCCGACTCAAAGAGACCCTATGTAGAACAGAATGAAACACTGCCCGGTCCAGAGCCATCCTCACAATTCTTGTTATGCTTGAGCCCATTGTTGCAGCCACTGTGTCGATCCATCTCATTGAGGGGTGTCCTCTTGTTTGCTGCTCCTCTACTTTACGAAACACGATGTCCTTCTCCAGGGACTAGTCCTTCCTTCCTGATAACATGTCCAAAGTCGTTGCGACAAAGTCTCACCATCCTTTCTTCTAAGGAGCGTTGTGGCTATACTTATGCCAAGACATGTATATATGTGTGTGTGTGTACGTATATATATATACACACACGTACGTACATACACATGTATAGTGGTATAGGAACCCTGATAGTATAGAGGTTAACAGCTACGGCTGCTAACTAAAAGGCTGGCAGTTCAAATCCACCAGGCACTCCTTGGGAATCCTGCCAGGCAGTTTTGCTCTGTCCTATAGGGTCTCTAGGAGTCAGAATAAACTCGGCGGCAGTGGGTTTTATATATAATTTTGAGTCATGTAAAAGTAATCCACCAAGACATATTAAATACTGAATTCTTCAGGGTGCATCTCCTCAAAACGAAGACATTCTGCTACATAATCATACTAAAATTATCACTGTCATGTCTTAGATATTTAAAAATTGGTATAATAATGTCCTCTAATGTACCATCCCATATTAAAAATTTTCCGTCGTGTTCAAATTGCCTTTTATAATTGCTTTTTATGTAAATTCAGGCTCCATTAATGATTGTGCCTGTCTTTTGGTTGTCACATCTTTTTATTCTCTTTTAACCTGGAGCTGTCCCTCTGCCTTTTGGGTTTGTTTGTTTCACAGATTTGACAAGTGTAAAGAGTTCATGCTGGCTATTGCATAGAGCGCCCTTCACCCTGAATTTGTTTAATGGCTTTCTCATGATTAGATTCCTTTTAAGCTTTTTTGGAAAGGACATTACGTAGGTGACTTTGAGCACCTCATTTCAGAAGTCAGATAATGTTAATTTCTGCCTTTACTAATTGGTTCTCTTTAATCTACCCAAAGCAAACCTGTTGCCGTGGAATGGATTCTGACTCAACAGGTATGTATATATTCAGAGAGCTCTGGTGGCACAAAGGTTAAGCACTCCACTGCTGACAAGGTGGTGGCTGGAACCCATCCTGTGGCTCTGCTGGAGAAAGATCTGGGGATCTGCTCCTGTAAAGATCATAGCCTAGAAAACCTACAGGGCAGTTCTTCTCTGTCACATGGGATCACCCTGAGTCAACATGGACTAGACTGCACCTAACAATAACAACATGTATATATTCACCATACGAAAAGGGATACTGGAAAAAGTGGGCTCCAATAAAAACACTTGTTCTTTTTTCCTTTTTTTATTGTACTTTTTTTTTTAGATGAGTGTTTATAGAACATACTAGCTTCTCATTAAACAATTAGTACACATATTACTTTGTGACATTGGTTACTGACCCCATGACATGTTAACACTCTCCCATGTTCGACCTTGGGTTCCCTGTTGCCAGCTTTCCTGTCCCCTCCTGCCCTCTAGTCCTTGCCCCAGGGCTGGTGCGCCCCTTTAGTCTTGTTTTGTTTTATGGGCCTGTCCATTCTTTGGCGGAAGGGTGAACCTCAGGAGTGATTTCATTACTGACCTGAAAGTGTGTCTGGGGGCCCTACTCTCAAGGTTTCTCCAGTCTCTATCAGGCCAGTAAATCTGGTCCCTTTTTTTTTGTTGAGCTAGAATTTTGTTTTAGAGCTGATGGGGCAGTGGTTAAGCATTTGGCTGCCAACCAAAAAGATGGTAGTTTGAAGCCACCAGCTGCTCCTTGTAACCACTATGGGGCAGTTCCACCCTAGCCTATAGCATTACTCTGAGTCGGGATCAACTCTAGGGCAATGAGTTGTTTTTTTTTTTTTTGGTATAGGATACCCGTTCACTTTTTGTGTGTTATTTAATTTTTCCAGTGGAATTCTGGTAGTGGGATTTTTCGTTCTTTGTTGGAGGTCACATTCATTTTAAAATTAAATAGCCAAAGAAGTTCTTAGTACTTTTGTTTTCATGAAGAACACTATTTGTTAAGTCACAAGATCAGAATTAGCTTTTGATATTTAACCCATGGGTCTTCATCTATATCAACTATAAAAAATAAACAGTTGCCACGGTGTCACCTCTAACCCATGTGTGTCAGAGTAGAACTGTGCTCCAGAGGGTTTTCAGTGGCTGATTTTTTCAGAAGTAGATCTCCAGGCCTTTCTTCCAAGGCACCTGTGGGTGGACTTGAACTTCCAACCTTTAGGCTAGCAGCCAAGCATGTTAACCATTTGGACCACCCAGGGACTCCCATATATGCCCAAAAAACCAAACCTGTTGCCATCGAGTCAATTCTGCCTCATATACCAGGTTATTAATGGCTGTACTTGTCCAGCTTTGAATCTTTCCTGGGACCAAAACCCATCTTTGGCTGTGGGGGAAAGGCATTCTTTTAGTGTCTGTAAGCCTTTTGCTTCCACAATTAGTTTGTCTCCACTTGGGACTTGTTCTCAATGTATTTCGATTGAAATTTTTCATCATTTTAGTCTTCATGTTTGTGTACTTAAGAATTTTTCATCAAGTAAGATAAAAATTCCTCCACTATCTGAAATGAAACTTTTTCATTTGCTGATTCAAAGATTTCGATGTTTCAGAATAGACCTCTTTATTCCTATACCATTAGTAGTGAATGGTTTTGCACAAAAATAAAATTTTGTATTAACTGAAATATACCCTTTAAAACCAAAACCCACTGCTGTTGAGTGGATTCTGACTCATAGCGACCCTATAGGACAGAGTAAAACTGCCCCATAGGGTTTCCAAGGGGCGGTTGTTGGATTTGAACTGCTGACCTTTTGGTTAGTAGCCATAGCTCTTAACCACTACGCCACCAGGGTTTCCTTTAGAAACTTTTTTTTTTTTTTTGCCGTGGGGTCAACTCCAAGTGGAACTGTGTTGCATAGAGTTTTTAAATGGCTGAGTTTTTGGAAGCATCTTGCCAGACCTTTCTTCCAAAGTACCTCTGGGCAGACTTGAACCTCCAAACTTCTGATTAGCAGCCAAGCGTGTTAAGCATTTGCACCACCCCGGAACTCCTTAAAGTTTTTAAGGAAACATTCAGCTGTGTTTTTTATAATTACTCCCAATACTATCTTTATCTAAAACACAGTTTGCTGTACTCTTAACATGCAAATCCCTGTATGCCTCCAACCTAACCTCTGATTACACTCAACACAGACCTTGGATCCAGCCACTCTGACCGGTTTCCAGAACCTTCCATATGCTTCGGGTTTTCCCACCCCCCTATTTAATGCCCATGTTCCTGACACCCCCCTCTTCATCTGTTACATGGAATCATCTCAGTATTGATCTCTCCCTATCTTTCACTGAGTGCCACTTCAAATAGCAACACCTCCACAACCCACCTGTTATGGACTGAACTGTGTCCCCCCAAAATGTGTGTCAACTTGGCTGGGCCATGATTCCCAGTATTGTGTCTTTAGCCACCATTTTGTCATCTGATGTGATTTTCCTATGTGTTGTAAGTCCTATCTCTGCCATGTTAATGAGGTAGAATAGGCGTCATTAATGTAAATGAGGCAGGACTTGATCTACAAGAATGGATTGTGTCTTGAGCCAATATCTTTTGAGATATAAAAGAGAGAAACAAGCAGAGAGACATGGGGACCTCATATCACCGAGAAGGCAATGCCCAGGAGAAGACCACGTCCTTTGGACCTGGGGTTCTTGCGTGGAGAAGCTCCTAGTCCAGGGGTAGATTGACGACAAGGACCTTCCTCCAGAGACAAGAAGTGAAAGCCTTGCCTTGGAGCTGGCACCGTGAATTTGGACTTCTCGCCTACTAGACTGTGAGAAAATAAATTTCTCTTTGTTAAAGCATCCACTTGTGGCGTTTCTGTTACAGCAGCTCTGGATGACTAAGACACCACCCAGCTGACAGCCCGTCTCTTGTGCTTGGTATTTGTGCGTGTGTGTATGTGTGTGTGCAGTGTACATGTCCACCATATACGCGTGCACACACACACACGCACACACACATATTTTCCTGTCTACCTTGAAGGCATGTGGTATAGTACAAGGCACGTGGATTCTGGAGTTAGGCAAATGTAGCCTAAATCATGACTCTGTTACCATGTGGTAACTACAGCCTTCACCCCTTTTGCTCTCCCCTCTGTAACAGTGGGTCTCTATAACCGACCGTAAGGGGGCAGTGGTGGGTCAGTGGTAGACTCCACACCTTCCATGTGGGAGACCGGGGGTCCGTTCCCACCCAAGGCACCTCATGTGCACCCACCACCCGTCTGTCAGTGGGAGCTTGTATACTGCTGTGATCCTGAACAGGTTTCAGGGGAGCTTCCAGACTAAGACTGACTAGGAAGAAAGGCCTGGCAATCTATTCTGAAAATCAGCCATTGAGAACCTTGTAGATCACAACAGTCTGATCTCCACCTGTCTTAGTCACCTAGTGCTGCTATAACAGAAATACCACAAAGCAGTGGCTTTAACAAAGAGAAATTTATTTCTTCACAGTAATATAGGCTTAAAGTCCAAATTCACGGTGTCAGCTCCAGGGGAAGGTTTTCTCTCTGTGGGCCTTCTCATCAATCTTCCCCTGTACTACAAGCTTCTTGGCGCAGGGACCCTGGGTCCAAAGGATCTCCTCTGCTCCCAGCACTGCTTTCTTGGTGGTATGTGGTTCCCCTGTCTGTCTGCTCCCTTCTCTCTTTTATATCTCAAGAGATTGCCTCAAGACACAATCTAATCTTGTAGACTGTGTCTTGCCTCACTAACACAACTACCACCCATCCTCCCTCATTAGCATCGTAGATGCAGGACTTACAGCACATAGGAAAATCACACAACACTGGGAATCATGGCCCATCCCAATTCATACAGACATTTTTGTGGGGACATAATTTAATCATGACACCAACCAAGCACTGGGGCCTACAGGATCAGGTAGTGTTTCTTTCCATTGTGCACGGGGTCACCATGAGTCTAAGCTAACTCCACAGCACCTAACAATAGTTCTCATGACTCATATAGAAACTATAGGGAGGAGTAGAACTGCCTCATAAGGTTTCCTAGGCTGTACTCATGACGGAAGCAGACTGCAGTATCTTTCTCTTGCAGAGCAGCAGGTGGCTCCGAACCGCCGACCTTTTGGTTTAGCAGCCAAGCACTTAACCGTTGTGCCAACCGAGCTTCTTAACAACTTTACCTTCCTAATGTGGTTGCTGTTGAATAAATACCACGTGTAAGGGAAGTCTGAGTGCACAAAGTACGGCCCCTCCCAGTTCTTCCTCTTTAAGGGGATAAGCTGCACCCTCCCTGTGTTTTGCACAGTGCTATATAGATAGATGGAGCTCAATTATATGTTATGGTTGCACTCATTGATTTTAAAATTATGCCTCATCAATTTTCAA
Organism: Elephas maximus indicus; assembly: GCF_024166365.1. Lineage (NCBI taxonomy): Eukaryota > Metazoa > Chordata > Mammalia > Proboscidea > Elephantidae > Elephas > Elephas maximus. The sequence goes on from NC_064847.1 coordinate 10,679,950, forward strand.
ATTGCATGAAATGAAATATCAGTCTCATTTCCTTTGTCGATAGTGAGATCCAGGTTTATAGCAGAACACATTAGACTGTTTACGCCATCTTGCCTTTTCTTTTTTAAGTAGTTTATTTTACTTTTGCTGTTGTTGAGGATATACACAGCAGAAATTAAACCAGTTCAACAGTTTCTGCATGTACCATTCAGTGACATCGATGACATTCTTTGAGCGGTGCAGCCATTCTCACGCTCCTTTTCTGAGTTGTTGTTCTCGCCCAACTAACATAAACTCACTGCCCCTTAAGCTTCCTCTCTCATCTTTCAACAGTTGCTGTTGTCAGTTTGATCCCATATAGAGAGCTCTTTAAAAGAGCACAAGGCTCAAGGCAGACATTCTTTACTAGGTAAGCTATTCTCAGTTTAAAGGAGATTTCAGGGGATATTTTTGTTTAAGATTTAAACATGATCTCAGGCCAACAGTTTTGGGGGTTCTTACACCAACTTTTGACATTTCCTTTAACAATGGTTTCAATCATCTCAAGGCCAAAATGTGTCATTTCTCCTTTTCCATAACCAGCCCTGGAATTGCTCATTCATTCTTAGCATGCTTGAGATCACTCTGATTCCCATCTCCTCCCCAGCTACCTCCCCTTCCCGTTTGTCTTAAGGTACATTATTCCTTTAAGTAAAAGCTCCTCAGGTGAGGAGAGAAAAACTGGTTTTTCTGCCAAGGAAACTCCCTGGCCGCTAGAAAAGCTGTCAGTCTCCCAAGTGTGTGCAAATAAATTAATTCACTTTATGGGTACAGAAGACAGTCTGGGAGGCTTGTTTTTTCACCAGCCCTGAGAGGCCCTTAAAGTCAGCTCACTGAATTGACCATTGGATCTTGTTAAATGGTGAAGCGCGGCTCAATTTCAGGGCTTTTCTGAACAAATAACTCTTCTACAGAAACTACAGGTAATTGGAAGGAATGGATTTCGCCCGATTGCCTCTTTGGCCCTGAAAGCAGCGGAAGTCCCGGAGAAGGCGTTCCGGATGCCCTGCACCTTACCCCAAAAGGCAATGGGAGCATAATGGGAGTGACAGGCTACACTGATCCAATATGGACAAACTGCCAGGGTACAGTCCCCCAAACACTCGGCAGAGACATTGTGTTTGTTAACTCACTTTTTTAATTCTCAGTTCGTTTGTGCATCAAGGCAAGGAGGAGACAGCCGTAAGGGTGCACGTCTGGTATCTGCTCCTTTCCCCAACTCGCAGCGAGTAAGGCTTGTCGCTGCTGAGAGGGGCGGAGGGGTGGCTGGAGGTGTTCCAGACTTACTTGCCTGGGCCATCCCCCACGGAAGGGTCCAAGGGGGAGAAGACGGCCTACGTGGAGGGGGGCTACACAAGCCTTGCCCCTGGTCACATCAGGGACTGCGGTCCCTGCCCCTGCTCCTCCGTGGCCCTGCAGGCGGACCTGGAGGGTAAGGCGGCGAAGCGCGGTGTGCCACTCGGCGCTGGTGCTGATCAGAGGCCGTATGTATTCAGCTGTGGCGGGGCTGCCGGCCAGCTGTCAGGTTTGCTTCCTCGCCATATCTAGTGTGCAGTGCGTAGGGGTCGCCAGAGCATGGCTGGCGCTGCAGGGATTGGTCCCAGGGCAAAGTGGAGCCATGACGGCGCTGCTGGAAGCGCCTCGGAACCTGGGGCCAGGATACAAGGAGACTCCGCGACTGAACGATAGGGCGCGCAGGCCTAGGTGGGCGCGAAGGCGGGGCCTCCTCACCGGATTCACCTCCGTGGTGCTGGAGCAGCCTGTCGCTCGCGGGCCCTCTGTGAGGGCTCCTAGGGCCTTCCCAGATCCACCTGCCCACCGGGTCGTCGCAGGGCAGGTCCACGCCCCAGGCGTCGCCCAGGAGGGCCAGCAGCAGCTGCGAGAGCCTTCGGTGAGCGTGTTGGTTCCAGTGCACGCCATCTGGCTGCCGGTGCTGCCAGGAGTGCCGGAAGTGGAAATGCAAGTCCAGCACGTCGAAGCCGAGCCTGCTGGCCTCAGCGGCGCTGTAGAAGTTGGCCTTCACCACATCATCCCGCAGGCACGCGGTCGGGGGCATGCCCTCAGGCGGCAGGAAACCCCCCGAGACCGTCTCAGCCACGGGCATGGCAGTGTTCCACACCACGAGGCAGGACTCGGGCAGCACCTGGCGAAGGCGCCAGAACAGGGTCTCCAGGTTCCACCTGTAGCTCCACATGGAATCCTGGCCATACCTGGACAGGTCCCAGAGGCAGGAGTTCATGATGACCACGTCTGGGCCGTGCTCGCCCCTCAGCAGCTCCAGCAGGACTTTCTCCACGTACCGGGGGTAAGCGAGCGTGAGGAAGTAGACGCGCACAAGGTGGTGTGTGGAGCAGAACTCGCGGACTTCGCGGTAGTGGGTCCCGTTGTGCATACGGCCTCACCAGCCGCCGTACAGCAGCCTGTCCTGCTCGAAGCTCATCTCGCCCTTGGCCTTCAGCTGACTGCTTGAGAGCGGGCAGTCCTTCTGCAGCAGGAGCACCACGTCCTTGTACACGGCCCTCTGCACCGAGTCCCCCATGACGACCACGAACTTGTTGTGCAGCAGCTGCTGGACTTCGGACGCCCTCAGGTGGACCATGGTGGCTGGGCGAAGGTGGCCTAGCTCCTGCCTTCCCTCAGGGCGGGTCCCGAAAGAGCTCTGGACCGAGGGCTGAGCGGCTGCTGCCAGAGACGGAGAGAGGGCAGGCTGGCTGGCTGGCTGGCGGTTGTCGGGGCGGCCGGGCGGGCAGACGGGGGGCTGTTTAATGCAGCTGGACTGGCCTGGGCCTGGACCGGGCGGAGAAAGGGGGCAGCGTCCGGGGCCCTGAAAGCCGTCTGGCCAATCCTTAGGCCGAGGGTGTGACCTCTGAACCCATGGCCCTGCCCCCGTACCCAGCTTGGCTCCCCCTGGTGGAGGGCAGCGGTGCAGACACTGATGTTATTGGTCTGGATGGCTGTAGGCTGTTGCCGCCTCAGCCACCACCTGTGCTCCAGACACTGGGACAAGGTCTGTCCACTGGGAGAACCAGGCCACTTCCAGGGCCGTGGCCCAGTCGGTGGTGGATCCACACCCAGGATTTCCAGGCAGTGTTGGCGAGAATACTCAGGAAAACATACTCATCTTATTTCCACGGTGATTTTGTCTTTGTTTTCATTTTGTCTCTCTCTTCCCAATCCCATTGTGAGTACCCCTGCCCTCCTGAGAAATGACACGAACACACCCCATGACCGATCACTGTCTTTGTCCCAGGGTAAAGTCTGGAGACCCCTTCTAACAGTGTCACAAGTGGGGTGTGGAAAGCCATACCCACAAGGTACAGGCCATGATGGTGTCCCCAAGGAGCCCACCCTTCACCCTTCCATCTGCACACCAGTGCTCCTGAGCTGAGGCCTGGCCACCACACAGCTCCTTTGCATTTACCCAGTGTTGCCCTTTGGACAATCCGATGCAAATGGAATCCAACAGTATTTAATGCAGGCACAGGGTTTTCCTTCTGGGCAGTCATGCTGCTTCTCTGGGGACAGAGATGCTTAACCTCAAAGGGGCTGACAGCAAGGTGGCACACAGTGGTGGCAAGGATGGGAAAAATGGGATTCTCACCCATTCCTGTCAATCGGCATTACTGGGAGTGCAGTGTGGCAGTGACTAGTAAACTGAATTGGCACATTCTTTGGAATCAGCCATTCGTCTTCTAGGCACCCAAAGTCCTCGGTTACTTACATTCAGTTCTTCTCTAGACACCCCAGCTAGAGAACTCATCCACACCTGCGTGATCCCAAGGGCTTTGATTCTAAAGGATCTGAAACAATGGTAATGCTTTCAGAGGGAATGTCCCAAGAAATTATATTTATCTAGTAAATTATATGGATAAAATTAGGATCCCTTAGAGCCGTTGAAAAGAACTATCCGCATAGCAATATGGGTAAATCTCAAAATTATAATATTGATTGAATAAAGGATTAAATGATGATGATTATGTCTAGAATTTAATGCTACAGAATGATACTATGTTGTTTAAGGATACTTCTTTTGTAATTAAAATACCAGCTCAAGGATAGGAAGGGTAACACCAACTTCAGACTCAAGGTTTCTTTGGTACAGGAGGACAGGAATTTATTGTACACAGGGTACTTCAACTTTACCTATAAATTTTGATTTCACAAAATAAAATTGAAGCAAAGATGCCAAAAAATTCACCTGTGTCAAAGTTGGGTAGTGATTACGTGGCTGTCTGATTTGTTTTTTTCTCTGTAGAGTTTCTACATGAAATCATTTATAATCTAAAGACCAGTAAAACACCTAAAAGATGAACTTGCATTTGCTAAACAAGCTGCAAGGTAGCCACAGGATGGAACACAATGCAAACTTTACAGCTGGTAATATCAAACAGTCTCTAGGGGTACAAGGAAAAAGCTCAAGTTACACATGATGTGAAAGGGAAGATGAGAAAACAGTTTACGGTGAGGGCATATTTTCTTTGAAAATGTGTAGCTTCCTTTATTTTCTGTACCTATCGTCTAGAAAAGTCAAGATAAATAAATACCAACTTGGTCACCTTGGCTGCCTCTGAGTAGTGTGAGTATACGTGACTTGTGTTTTCTTCTCTATGCAACTATTAAAACGAATATATAGTCATTTTTATCAGAAAAATGAGTCTAATGAATAACCTGCTTGTGCAGGTAACGTCATAAAAGAATAAGCAATCGATTGTTGTCGGAGGGTGTGTGCCACAGCGTCGACTCTAACTCATCAATTCTAACTCATAGCGACTCTGCGTGGCTGAGAACTGCCCCAGAGGGCTGTCATCTTTCCAGAGCGGAGCACCAAGTCTTCTCTGCTGTGAAGCAGCTGGTGGGTTGGAACCGCCCACTTAGCCCCTTCACCACCAGGGCTCCTTGAACAGAAAATAGCGGCGTGCATCTCCATTCAGGAAGCACTGCACGGTTTCTCCACAAGATGGCAGCACAGCTTCAGACACCCTTGCCAATGGTTTTTGCTAACACGTACGCTTATGCTCCCCTCTAGTGGAAAAACCGGAGAATGCATCCTGATTGGAGAAGAGGTTTCCGAATTCCAGCATTGGTTTACATATTGGTCATTAAGGATAGTTTCGCAGTGCTTAAGCACTTGGGTCCTTTCCTTCAGCTGGAGTCTCAAGCCCAGCCAGCAGCGCCACTGGAGAAAGACCTGGCTATCTGCTTCTGTAAAGATTACAGCCCATAATACCTCACCTGGTCTACTCAGAGACAATTGATCAACCGAAGGGAATTGGAAATCGTCAGCTTTTCGTTGAAAACAATGAATGCTCCTATGCTCCCTGTTGAACATTAAACTCAAACAACACAACATCACAGCCACAGCGAATGCTGAGACCTGCCTTCTGGTCTGGGCTAACGTGGCTTTTTGTCTTCTTCTTTTTTTCCTTCACAGACCTTCACTACACTACGTTCCGTAAAACTTGGAATTCATATCCCACACGCATGGCAATATTGAAGAGGGAATGTTTCACTTCTCTGCCCCAGAAAAGTGTCTGCACTCAAATGAAATCCAGCTCAAGTAAATAATCAAGTATAAAATTATGGTAGAAAAACCACTAAACCAACGCTTCTCAACTTGCATGTGCATACGACTCACCTGCAGAGCTTGTTCAAAAGCAGATTTGGGTTTGAGAGGTCGGGATAATCACAGGGAATTGCCACTTTGAATGAGGTTGCTGACAGTACCGCTCCATGGGTCGCAGAGAATGCCTGCCCCCGCTAACAGTGGACACAGGGCGACCATGGTGGAATTCAGCCATCAGAGCTGAGTACTTCCTGCGCACGTAGTGCCCACGGACAGGGTTGTTCGAACCCGCCCTTAATGCTCCCTACCTCAACTGGCATAGACTGAAGCTTGTCCTTTAGAAGGAACCTAAATCAGTTGATTAACCATTTCCTGTTCAGTTGACTCCGACTCATAGGGAACCCACGTAAACAGGGTGGAACTGTGCTCCGTGGGGTTTTGATGACTGTAGTCTTTACAACAGCAGATCTCCAGGCCTTTCTTCTGCAGCACCACTGGTGAGTTCCTACCATCAACCTTTTGGTTAGTAGTCAAGTGCTAAGGCTGAAGTCATGCTCATGTGCCGGTACAACACACACACACACACACACACACACACACACACACACACACACACACACACACAGGAAGCTGGCCATGGAGGGCTGAGCAGGGTTCTTGAGTTTGGGTGGAATTTATCTGGTGTTCAAAATAATCAAAACTCCCTGGAATGTGAACATAAGGTTTATTCTGAGCAATTATTCTCTATTTCTGTAGGGAGTCCATTTGGACTCCAGAATGAGCAAAAGGTTTGAAGAAGCTAGGCACAATGAGGTTTCTAAACAGAAGAAAACCAAGCACAAGTGGAGCTAATACGACTCATAGCAACCCTATTGGACAGAGTAGAGCTGCCCCATAGAGTTTCGAAGGCACAGCTGGAGGATTCGAACTGCCAACCTTTTGGTTAGAAGCTTTAACTTTTAACCACTGTGCCACCAGAGTTTTCTCAGGATATACTCCCAGAAAAAAAAAATTAAAAAGCCAACCGAAAACCCACTGCCCTCGAGGTGATTCCGACTCATAGCGACCCCATAGGACAGAGTAGAACTGCCCCATAGAGTTTCCAAGGAGCCCCTGGAGGATTCGAATTGCCGGCGTTTTCGTTAGCAGCCCTAGCACTTAACCACTACACCACCAGGCTTTCCGCGAGATATACAGTGGGGAACAAATCCAAAGTGCTCTTTCCTTCCGTTGGTTCTAGCCTAGGGTTTCTCTAACTCAGTGCGATGGACATTTGGGGCCACATAAGTCTTTGTTATCTGTGTTTTGTAAGAGGTTTAGCAGCCTACAATGTCTGACCTCTCAGGGTCGCCACAGGCTGGCTGTGTCCCTCCGCCAAAGCTCAGCTCCCTGAGTACAGTGACAGCCCCCAGGCTCTGCTCGTTCCCGGCAAGTCAAGAATCTGTGAAGGGTCTGAGATTTCACCCTACAGGCCCGCTAACAAGATGAAACACAGAGAGATAAGGTATTAGTTTCCTAGAGCTGCCTTAACTGATTATATCTAATGGAATGTTAACCGCTGAGTCGGTTCCGAGTCATGGGACCCTACAGCCATAAACAGGAGTGAAGTTCTGAGCTAAACTGAAGCTAAAAATCATCTCTTTGAGTGAAGGTAGTCACAAAACGAGTAATATTGTATGATCTCATTTCCATGAAATATCTAGAATAGGCAACGGAGGAGAAAAACTGTAACAGTGGTGACCAGTGCAGGAGGGAGCAGCAGGCGCGACACTATTTCTGAAGGAACGTGGATCTGCTTCTGCGGATGGAAATTCGGTAAAGGATACTGCTGATGGTTGCACAACATGACAAATGCCATCGGTGTCGCTGAATGAACGTGTACAAAATGTTAATGGGGGAATGCTGTGTTGTTATATGCATTTTTATCACAACAAAATTTTTTTTAAAGGCCACGAGTCTGAAATCAAGGCGCAGGCAGGGCCGCGCTCCCTCTGGAGGCGCTTGGCCTCCTCCAGCTGCTGGCGGCTCCAGATGTTCCTTGGCCCGTGTCTCCATCACTCCAATCACTGCTCCATCTTCCCCTGGCCTTCTCCTCTTCTCTTCTCCATGTCTTCTCCACGTCTGCACAGGACACTTGTCGTTGGTGTGCAAAGACCCTCCTCCCAAGCAAGGCCACACACTCAGGTTCTTGGTTGTGCTAGCAAATACCTAAAACCGAAGCGCTTGGCATAATGAAAAGGCTGACCGAACCCAAAAACCCATTGCCGTCGAGTCTATTCCGCCTCACAGCGACCATATAGGACAAAGTAGAACTGCCCCAGAGGGTTTTCAAGGAGTGTCTGGTGGATTCCAACTGTCGACCTTTCGGTTAGCAGCAGTAGCTTTTAACCACTAGGCCACCAGGGTTTCCAAAATGGCTGTGAAAGGGCGGCCTGAGAAAGAGATCCTAGCAGCCTAAGGTCCTGGGTATGGAGCAGTGTTTCTACATGGCTTGCATAGTTAGCTTTTGCATACCCCCGTGACTTTGTGATTTCTGGTTTGTTTCCTCCCTTTCCTCTCCCTTTCTCCACGGTTCTACAAAGTTTAAAATTAACCTATGTTCCTCCTGAACAAGCAGAACAACGATCAATAAGATCTGGGAAGAGACAACCAGACAATGGGGGCCCATCTTGTGACCAATACCAGGATGGCATCAGAGGACCTCTAAAGAATACCCAAAGAAGGTCAACACGCCTGAAATGTGGTCAACATGCCCCTCCTCCAAGAGGAAATACCATTCTCCAGATTGTTCAGGCCTAAGCCCTAATCCTATAAAATCCTCCGGTTGGTCTCCAGCAGAGAGACAGACTTTTGAGGAGCCCATTTCCCTCTGTGTCTTGTATGCTGGTATACAAGAAAGCCCTCTTGCTGCTTACCTCACCCCTGCCTCAGTATAGGCTTTGCACCAGGCAGCTCAAATCCATGTTTTGCAGTAACAGCTGACAGGAGGTCTGAATCAAAAGTGCAGTTTGTTGCAGATTCCTGCTTCTGCATTCCTGAGAATCTAACCTTGACTTTTTCTCATTCATATGCACGTGGCCTTGGGGCTCTGGCTGGATGCTGTGAGAAGACCCTAGCACCCTATCAATCACCTTGTTTAACCTGCCTGGCTCTGACCCCAAGGTGACTTACATCAGATAAGAGTCGGGGTCAGGCTCTTGGTAAGTAAGCATGAGGGTCAGGATTGTGCCTGTAGGAGAAGGAGTTTACTCAAGATGTTCTGGGAGTAGGTAGCTGCTGCTGAGGTACACACCTTGTGACCATGTGACCCCTGTGTTCTTCCCTTCCCCACCTTTACTATAAAAAGCCACCTCTCCCTCCTTTATTCAGAGAGGCTAGTAGATCCCCCTCTGCTTTCTGTTTCCCCAACTCGAGAATTGTTACTCTTGGACAGGGTGGACAGAGTTTTCTGGGGAGGGGCCAGAATTCAACCCACTACAGATGTTTAACCTCAAAGAGGCTTACAGCAAGGTGGGGACAGTGGTGGTGAGAATCAAGGAAAGGGGGCCCTCACCCACTCCTGGCTGGACTGTCAATCGGGCTCACTGGGAGTGCAGTGTGGTGGTGTCAGTAGAACTGAAGAGACACATGCTTTTGAATCAGCCATTCCTCTTCTAGGTATCCAATGTCCTCAGTTTGTTATATTCAACTGTTCCGTAGACACATGTCCTGGAGAACTCATAGACACCTGCATGATCCCAAGAGAGCTGTAGGAGACGGAGTTTACTCAAGATGTTCTGGGAGTAGGTAGCTGCTGCTGAGGTATATACCTTGTGACCATGTGACCACTGTGTTCTTCCCTTCCCCATCTTTACTATAAAAAGCCACCTCCCCCTCCATTATTCAGAGAGGCTGGTAGATCCCCCTCTGCTTTCTGTTTCCCCAATTATATTTATCTAGTAAATTATACTGATAAATTATAATATCTTAGAACCATTAAAATAAACTATGTCTATGCATAATGGGTACATCTCAAAATTATAATATTAAGTGAATAAAGGATATGTGTTTGTGGGTACTTATGTCTAGAATTTAAAAACACAGAACAATAGTATGTTGTTTAGGAGTACATGCATTTGTAGTTAACGTGTGCAGTCAAGGATAGGAAGAATACCACCAACTTCAGATTCAAGGTTACCTCTGGGATAGAAGGAGAGTAATTAATTGTAAAGAGGGTACTTTTACTTTACCTCTGAATGTTTATTTCACAAATAAAATGGAAGCAAAGATGGCAAAAAATCAACATGTATCATAGTTGGGTAGTGATTGAGTGTCTGATTTATTTTTTGTCTATAGAGTTTCTATATGTGAAATCTTTTATAATTTAAAGACAGGTAAAACAGCATAAATGATCAGTTTATATTTGATAAACAAGGTATAATGTATACAAAGGATGGAACACCACGCAATCTTTAAAACTCGTAATATCAAAGAATATCTAGGGATACAGGGAAAGTGCTCAAGATACATTCGATGTGAAAAGGAGGAAGAGAAACCATTTATAGTGGGGACGTATTGTCTTTTAAAATGTGTAGATTCCTCTTCTTTCCCAGAACTATCATCTAGAAAAGTGAAGATAAACACAAGCTTATTGGCCTTGGCTGCGTCTGAGTAGTTTGACTATAGGTGACTTGTGTTTTCGTCTCGATACTAATTTTTATAATGAATATGTACTCATTTTTATCAGAAAATAATCTAATGAATAATTTGTACAAGTAATGTCAATATAAAGTGAGCAATCAGTTGTTGTTGTTGTGTGTCCTTGAGTCAATTACAAGTCATACTGACACAATGTGACTGAGTGGAACTGCCCCATAGGGCTGTAATCTTTCCAGGAGCCGATCGCCAGGTCTTTTCTCCTGAGGAGCTGCTGGTGGATTGGAACTGCCCACTGAACCATTGCACCCTCAGGGCTCCTTGAACAGAAAATAGCAGCTTTCATCTCCATTCCTGAAGTATTCTCCTATTTCTCCACAAGATGGCAACACAATTACAGACACAATACTTTCCAATGGTTTTTGCTAATGCTAGTGCTTAAGCTGCCCTCTTGTGGACAAATAGAAGAATGCGTCACGGTTGGAGGAGAGTCCTTTCTAAAATCCAGATTTTTTTACATATTGGTAATTAAAGATAGGGACGAAATGGTTAAGCGCTTGGCTGGTAACCTAGAGTTGGAGGTTCACATCCACCCAGCAGCTTCACTGGAGAAAGACCTGGATATCCGCTTCTATAAAGATTACAGCCTAGAAACCAGAGCCCTTCTACTCTGTCACATGGGTTTACTCCATCCATCCATTGCCATTGAGTCGATCCCGACTCATAGCGGCTCTATAGAACAGAGTAGAACTGCCCCACAGAGTTTCTAAGGAGCGCCTGGTGGGTTCGAACCACTGACCTTTTGGTTAGCAGCCATAGCACTTAACCACTATGTCACCAGGGTTTCCTTAGGGTTACTATGAGTTGAAATTGGCTTGATGGCACCCAACAACAACAACAGAGACAATCTATCAACTTAATTGAATTTAAAATGGTCACCTTTTTACTGAAAGCAAATAAAAGCTGCCACGCTCCCTGTTGAACATTATATGAAAGCAACAGCACATCAGAACCACCGCCATTGCTGCGACCAGCACGCATGTCTACACCAATGTGTCCCTCTCTCTTTTTTTCCTGGAATGTTACCACACTACACAAAACTTGTGATTTATCTCCCCGCATGCACGGCGATATAAAGGAGGAATATTTCCTTTTCCTGCTCCAGAAAAGCGTTTGCGCTAAAATAACCCCTGCTGAAGTTAATAATCAAGTATAAAATTATGGTAGAAAAACCACTAGGCCAGTAGTGCTTCTTCAATTGCATGTGCATAGAACTCACCTGCGGAGCTTATTAAAAGGCAGATTTGGATTCGGTAGGACAGGGCTAAGCCCAGAGACTCCCCATGTTGAATGCTGACGCTGACGGTACAGCTCAGTGGGGCCCAGAGAGTGCGTGCCTCCCGTTAAGTCGGGCACAGGGCGACCACGGTGGAATTCAAACAATCAGAGCTCAGTGCCTACTGTGCACATAGGGGCCACAGACAGGGTTGTTTGGACCTGCCATCAAAGCTCCCTACTAAAGCGGCATAGACGTAAGCTTGTCTTTTATAAGGAACCTAAATCAGTTGGTTAACTCTTTGCTGTCAGTTGATCCTGACTCCTGGGCACCCCATATGTTACAGAGTAGGACTATGCTCTACAGGGTTTTGCTGGCTGTGATCTTTACAGAAGCACGAGTTTCTTCTTCACACAAAATATGAATATTTCTGTTATGGTTCTCTGCAATGCTTCTGTACTTTCCTAAATCCTAGTGGAGTTGAAAGATGCACCCCTATCACAGATGACAGTTAAAATAAATGAATGAATGAATCAATCAGCCGATCACTCAATCAATACTGTTGCAGTCCAGTCGACTCCAGCTCATAGCGACTGCACTGGATAGATTACAACCGCCCCATAGGGTTTCCAAGAAGAGGCTGGTGAATTAGAACTGCCAACCTTTTGGTTAGCTGCAGAGCTCTTAACCATTGAGCCTTAGGGCTCCAGTTTCCCTCCTGGCAACCAAGCTGGTGGGTTTGAACCCCCCAATTAACCATCGCACCATCAGGGCTCCTTGAACAAAAAATACCAGCTCTCATCTCCATTCATGGCGCATTCTCGTATTTCACCGCCAGATGGCAGCACAATTTCAGACACGATACTTCCAAACGCTTTTTCCTAATACGTATATGCTTATGCTGGAAACCGTGGTGGCACAGTGGTTAAGTGCTATGGCTGCTAACCAAAGGTTTGGAGTTCGAATCCGCCAGGCGCTCCTTGGGAATTCTGCGGTGCAGTTCTACTCTGTGCTACAGGGTGGCTGTGAGTCGGAATCCACTCGACTGCACTGGGTTTGGGTTTTGGTTTTATGCTTATGCTGCCCTCTTGTGGAGAAATAGGAGAATGCGTCATAATAGGAGCAGAGCCATTTCTAAAATCCAGGTGTGTTTTTTCCGTATTACTAATAAAGATAGGGGCGCAATGGTTAAGCCCTTGGGTGGTTACATTAAGGTGGAGGTTTAAATCTGCCCGGCAACGTTGCTAGAGAAAGACCTGGCTACCTACTTCAGTGAAGATTACAGCCCAGAAAACCAGACCAGGTCAACTCTGTCCGTGGGGTTACCATGAGTTGAAATTGACTCCATGGCACCCAACAACAACAACAGAGACAATGTATCAACTTAATAGAATTTGTCAGCTTTTTACCAAAAAGAGATAAATGCTACCATGCTTCCTGTTGAACATTAAACTCAAACAACAGCACATCAGACCCATAGCGATTGCTGTGACCTGGGGTCGCTATCAGTCGGAATCCACTCGATGGCAGTGGGTTTGGGTTTGTTTGTTTTGTTACTCTTGTCTGCACCAATGTTTCTCTCTCTTTTATTTCCTAGAATGTTACTGCAATACGTAAAACTTGTGATTTATCTTCCCACATGCACGGCTATCATAAAGAAGGGATATTTCGTTTACCTGCTCCAGAAAAGTGGCTGCACTAAAGTTAACTCCTGTTGAAGTAAATAATCAAGTATAAAATTATGGTATAGAAACCACTAGGCCAGTGCTTCTTAAATTGCATATGCATAGAACTCACTTGGGGAGCTTGTTGAAAGCCGGATTTGGATTCGGTGGGTCAGCGGTAAGCCCAAAGATCCCCCATTTTGAATGCTGACGCTGACGGTACTGCTCTGGGGGGGCCAGAGAATGCGTGTCTCCCACTAACGTTGGGCACAGGGTGCCCACGGTGGAATTCAACCAATCAGAGCTCAGTACTTCATGCACTCATAGCGCCCACGGACAGTTATTTGGACCAGCCATAGAAGCTCCCTACCTAAACTGGCATAGACTTAAGCTTGTCTTGTCTTTTAAAAGGACTGTAAGTCAGTTGGTTAACTCTTTCCTGTTGAGTAGACTCCAACGCTTTGGGACCCCACGTGTAACAGAGTAGATCTGTGCTCTATAGGGTTTTGCTGGCTGTAATCTTTACAGAAGCAAATTGCCAGCCCTTTCTTCTGTGCCACTAGTTTTACGCTCCAACCACTCACCTTTTGTTAGTAGTCAGGCGCTAATGATGTAATCACACTCATGTGCAGGTACAACACACACAAATCTGTAAAGGGGGAGAATGTGACAAGGGCAGAACATTTGCTTCAGGCCGTGCAAGAATAGAAAGACATCTTTTTTGGAGGAACACCATTTGAATCCTATCAGACCTTATTGGCTCTAAGCAGGCTCTGGAGGGTTGAGCAGGGTTCCTGAGCTTGGGTGGAATTTATCTGGTTTCCAAAATAGTCAAAACTCACTGGAATTTGAACATAGGGTTTATTTTGAGCAGTTGTTCCATATGCATATCGGGAGGCCATTCGGGTTCCAGAAAAAGCCAATGGCTGGAAGAAGCTGGGTACAACGGGGCTTGTAAAGACAAGAGGAGGGAGAAACAGAGAAGACCCACCACAGGCTGATCTTAACATGACTGACTGAACCCTGCCTTCCCCTCTACTGAGATCCACTGGCATCAGGTTACTTCCGGTCTGGCTGGAAGTAACTTGGCCCTGCACCCACTGAGACAGAGAGACTTTTTATGAGATTAAAATTAGGAAGTAAAGGTTTCTTGACAATTCCTTTCCAGCAGGATAAGACAAATTTGCATTGCTGTAGAGCAGTTTCTCCCGTCTTTTGCAGTTTGGGTCAGGTTTTTATGGCTAATACTTGGTTTCATTGATAAGAAAAGGCTTAAAATAAAAATGAGATGTCTATAATTTTCCTATTCAACACTGGTGATTGGCATTTGATTGTCTTATTTACATAGGTTGTACGGACAGATTTGAGATTTGTGTGTGTGTGTGTTCGAAGACACATGTATTCGGACATTCTACATCCTTCAAAGTGTTCATTATAACCCTTGAGAGAGATGGGTGTTGGTGTGTGCACATGCCTGCCAAAAAGGTTTATTGTTGCATAATTTGATAGACAATTTATTTAACTTACAAGCTCAAATGCTTTAACCTTTTTAGTTCAGCCTGGGAGCCTTATTATTCTATTCGAAGTCTAGCAAATAATAGCAGCCACTTTTACCGGGCTTGTGGTGAGTACTTGACCTCATTTGCAAATCAAGTTAATGAAACACCCTCATCCATTTTAAAGCCCATTTGAATCTCTTGGTATACTACACTGGAGACAGGGCCGCCACAGTACTGTATTCTTTACCTGGCCTTCCCCTCTCCCTACAGTGTTGTGTTGAAAAATCCTTTCCTTTGCTGCCCTCCACCGCCAACTTTGCATTTGAATCCTGCTTTTGCCTGGAGGTTCTAAGGAACGCTGTACCGCTCACCCCGGGGCAGGCTCCGCAGAGGTCCCCGCCGCCCAAGCGCGAGCCCCGGAGGTTCAGGGGACCAGGCAGTGCAGCCATAGGGACTGCTCCTAGCGAGGCCCCGCCGGCCACTCCCCTGGACGTGTGTGTGAGCCAGCTGTCTGTCTCACAGAGCCCACCTGCCGTCGCCCGGCCCCACGACGCCCGGCAGGCAACTGCCAGTGAGCATGACCACCAGCATGCCCAAACCTGGGCACCTGCAGAGAGCCACCATGGGGACCTCCCTCTCCCCTTCCTCAGTTTGCGCCCCAGAAGCTAACCGACAAGACTCCACCTGCTAATCCAGTATAAGGACTCGACAATGTAGTGTCCTGGGCCTGGAGCTCCACACCTTCCTCGGTTTATGGAGCTTCCTTGCTCAGGAGGCTGCTCCTCGCCACTGCATGTTTTCAGTGGATCGTTCTGGGGTCATTTTAGGCGGACTGAATATTTATTTAGAATGGTATTTTATTTCTGCTTTTGCTATTGGCTTCTGCCAGGATACTTCAACCCTGTCTTACCTGAGATCTGAAACATTCAAGAAATAAACGTCACAAGGACACTCAAACGCCGTTTTAGGTTGCTGCTATTGCCTTGGGCTGACTCCCGGTATGCTCAGATTGTCCTTAAGCTGCATGTCGTGACTCCCTGATGACAAAGTACAGGGTTTTTATTGCAGAACTTGTGTGTGTTTGCTGCCCTGGGGACAGCTGTAGCTGCTCTTTGGTGTGGAAACATCTGGCTTCCCCACGGACTATTTACAGGTTGAACTGTGTCGCCCAAAAATGTGTGTTGTAACTCCTAAACCCTTTACATGTGGCTATCCTCCCACCTGGGTATATACTTTTTCTTTGTTATACTAATGAGGTCATATCAGTGTTGGGTGTGTCTTAAGCCAGTCAGGTTTGACCTATAAGAGCGGCAGTTCAGGCCCAAAGAAGGAAGCACAAATGGAGGGAAGATAGATGCCACTTGAAGATGGCCAGGGAACTGAGAAACAGAAGCTGAAAAAAGCAAGAACCTTCCCCCAGAGCCAACAGAGGGAGAGCCTTCCCCTAGAACCCGGGCCCTGAATTTGGACTTCAAGCCTCCTAAACTGTGAGAAAATACACTTCTGCTCATTAAAAGCAGCCACTTGTGATATTTCTGTTACGGCAGCACTAGGAAGATGGGCACTCGAACAGAGTTGACATGAGAGCATCCATCGGCCATTCCACGCCATTGGGCACGCATTTGTTCTGCGCCAAGTTGGTGCCCTACAAGCACAGGCATAGCATCATTTCTGCTTTGTGCATTCCTCATGAAAAAATAAAACAAACGTGCCATGTGTTTCTTCTTGTATATGCAGCATTGTTGAGTGAAGCCACCTACATAAACATACCTTACTAAACTCATGCTAAATCCTCTCCAACCCTAGTGCTGCTCAAAGGAGTCCTGGTGGTGCAATGGTTAAGTGCTCAGCTGCTAACCACAAGGGCGGTGGTTTATACCCAGTGGCTGCTCAGCAGGAGGAAAGAGCTGGTATCTGCTTCCATAAAGATTACAGTCTAGGAAACCCTATGGGGCAGTTCTACTCTGTCAATATGGGTTGCTGTGAGTTGCAAACGACTCAACAGCACACAACTACAATACCTCTCAGCCAAAGGTGTCTTTGGTGTCCCACCTTTCACTCAAGAGGGAGTAAGCAGAAGGGGCAGCAGAGTGAACAGAGACGGCTGTCCTAACTGGTTGCAGTTCAACTTCGTTTGACAAATTTCACCAAAGCGTATGTCCATGTGAACACTTTTCTGGGGCCCTCAGCAGGGAAATGAGAGACCCTGAAGCTTAAGCTTTATTCCAGACAAAACCCGTTGCTCTCAAGTTGATTCTGACTCATAGCGACCCGATAGGACAGAGTAGAACTGCCCCATAGGGTTTTCAAGGCTATGATCTTTACAGGAGCAGTGTATGCTACATCTTTCTCCAGTGGAGCAGCTCTGGGTTTCAACCATCCACCTTTAGCTTAGCAGCCAAAAGCTTTAACCGCTGGACCACCAGATCTCCTTTTTAAGCCTTATAAGCTTCCTGGTAAACCTGTCTCTGGAAACATGCTTGGTTATAAAATGCACCCACTTGGTCTACAGTATGGCATTATCCAGCCTGCCATGAACCGCACCCCTGGGTTCTCCATGATATTAATAGCACCAGGATTAAAACACCAGCGTTAAGTGCCTCTGGTGGGGTATACTGAGAAGCGAGCCACATAACTCTGGTGTTCTTACCCAAAATACACAGCCTGGGTTTCACTGGGAAACATCAGACAAACCCATATTGAGGAAGAGTCTTCAAAAACCAAACTGAAGTTCTTTTCAAAGGGTTCGGGTCATAAAACACAAACTGAGGAGCTGTTCTAACTGAGAGGAAACAAGAGGACAACAAAAGGCAACTACTGTGATCCTGGATCATAATCCTGGACCAGAAGAGACATGCTGTGGACAATTGGTGGAGTGTGAGTAAGATCTGTAAATGAAAGTACCGACACTAATTTCTTGATATTGATCATTGCACTGTGGCTAATGTAGGTTGTTTGCATTTGGGATATCTGAGTGAAGAAATATGTGGAGTTATTTGTGGTATTGGCAAAATTTTTTTTAAGTTTGAAATTATTACAAAGGGAAAAGAATTTTTTTTTTTTAATTTTAGGAGAGTTTTTCTTTCAGCCTCATCCAAAGCCTGTTTTCTTGTGTTTTGTTGTAGTGCTTTACTGTGGTATCTCAGAGGCGCTTTAAAGGTCACGTTTTATCATAAACAGAAGGATCCAATATGATCAGTATTCCATAGTGTGGGTCATGGTGGTATGCATACCTAATTCCAGCACCTATAATCCCTTATTGAGTTTATTAGTTTACATAAGAGTCTTGCCCACTAGTCCTGAAGCCCCTCGAGGAGCAGCTTTCCTGCTTACCTGTGACTGTTGACCCAGTACTTGGAACAGAGAGGACAATTAACTTATTATTTAAGAGAGTGATTATTAAGAGTGAATAAATAGGTCCAGAGTAAAAGAGAAAGAAGGAAACCAGAGACTCAAAGAAGAAATTAATTTATAGGACGGATAGTTTACATGAACCACGACCTCATCTACCCTGAGACCAGAAGAACTAGATAGTGGTACCCCGCTACCACTACCAACCATTCTATTCAGGGCCACAATAGATGGACCCTGATAGAGTGGGAGAAAAATGTGGTACAGAACCTAAAATTCCTAAAACAAAACAAAAAAACCAGGCTTGCTGGACTGGCCAAAACCGGAGGACTCCCCAAGACTATTGTCCTACAACAAATACTTTCCATACCTTGAACTGAAACTAACTCCTGAGGACACCTTGTAGATAAACAGCAAATTGACTAAAAAAATAATGAATATCACCTGTAAGTACTGTGCTTCTTTAAAAAGCTGTCTATATGAGACCAAACAATTACTTTAAAACAAAGGTGAGAATGTAAGGGAACAGGGAAACTACATTAATGGAAACAGAACAACTGGAACGAAAAAAAAAAATGAGAATGTTCACACATTTTGAAGAATGTAACCAATGTTGCTGAACAACCTGTGCAGAAATTGTTGAATGGGAACCTAAATTGCTGTGTAAACCTTCATCAGAAACAAAATATTATTTTTACAAAAGTGAATAAATAGAACAGCTGGGAGCACAGTACAATTCACTGAGCAGAGTAGCTGCCATCCTTTTCTTTCATGACGTGTAGTGTATTGCATACCTACCACGTACAGGCACAGGCAATACCGTGGACTAAGTGCTAATGACAGTATGTGTGAAAGGCTCAAAAAGCCAAAAGTAACAGCTTGAGGAAAACAAATATGAACTTCTTCAGCCTCATTTTCAGTTTTGCTCCCTGTATCCTCCTGATTTCTCCCCACCTCAGCCTCTTCTGTTCCAGGATCCAGCTAGGGAGGAGCGTTATGTGTGCCCCAGGCAGGTAAGACAGGAGAGGGCATTGAGGCAAACCCTAATAGGAAGTTTCGTCATAAGCATGCTTAGTGTTAATCTTCTAACCCCTCAAATAAGGAAGGTGGGAGTGCTCAGTGAAGCCAGGGATGTAAGTGATGAAAGATACCTCTTTTCAAAGGTGCAAATCAGGAACAGTCCACGACAGAGCAGTGCTGGCTGGCAGTGTAATAGCAGTCTGATCCAGCAGAATAACGGGTTCCTTTTGCACCATTTAGTGAGTTTGAGAAGCCCATGCTGTGTTCCCCTTATAGAGATTCACAGAACATAATTTAAAAAAACAAAACAAAAAAAACCTCCTGCAATAAAAATCCTATTTAACTTTAAACTCAGGGTTCTCCAAATACATGTGAGCTTGGATTGCCTCCACCTCCTTTTAAAATTTTTAATGCTAGTTAAAATGCTAGCACGCCTTGAAAGACATGGTCTATAGGTGACAACTTCTGGGCAATGTAGGATATAAGGTATCCTGTCCCTAAGAAGAAAGAGAAAACCCTATATCTGTCTCCATATAGATCATGGTCTTTAAATTTGATTTTGAATCAATTTTTACCCAAATAAGCTTTGGGCATTGTCTTAGTTATCCAGTGCTGCTGTAATGGAAATACCACAAGTGCATGGCTTTAACAAAGAGAAATTTATTTTCTTACAGTCTAGCAGGCTAGAAGTCTAAATTCAGGGTGTTAGCTCCAGAGGAAGGCTTTCTCTTTCTCTTCTCATCAGTCTTCTCCTGGACAAGGAGCTTCTCTGTGCAGGAACCGTGGATGCAAAGGAAGAACTCTGTTTCTAGTGCTGCTTTCTTGATGGTATGAGGTCCCGCTATCTCTCTGCTTGCTTCTCTCTTTTATGTCTTAAAAGATTGGCTCAAGACACAATCCAATCTTGTAGGTTGAGCCCTGCCTCATTAACATAACTGGTGACTATCCCACCTCATTAACATCATAGAGGTAGGATTTATAACACATAGGAAAATGACATCAGATAACAAAATGATGGACAGTCACACAATACCGGGAATAATACCCTAGCCAAACTGATACACATATTTTTGGAGGACACAGTTCAATCCATGACAGGCATGATAGAAATTATGTAAAAACTGTATATGTATGTATGTGTATGTATAATTAACAATTTATGTATTTAACAAATATTTGTGCATCAGGTACCTATATGGCAACTTATACCTCAGCTGGACAATGAAAATGGAAGACAGAAGTATTGATGCATTCAAACTGTGGTGCTGATGAAGAATATTGAATACACCATGGACTGCCAGAAGAACAAACATATCAGTCTTGGAAGAAATATAACCAGAATGCTCCTTAGGAGTGAGGATTGTGAGACTTTGGCTTGCTTACTTTGGAAGTGTCGTCAGGAACAACCAATTGCTAGAAAAAATAGCATGTTTGGTAGAGGGTCATCAAAAATGAGGAAGATTTCAACGACATAGGTTGACACAATAGCTAAAACAATGGGTGCAAACATACCAACGATCATGAAGATGGCCCAGGCCTGGGCAATGTTTTGTTCTGTTGTACATGGTGTTGCCATGAATTGCAGCTGAATTGATGGCAACTAACAACAACAACCCAGTAGTGACACAGCTGCATTAGATCGAAGGTGTCTTGGTACAGTGCCACGTTCCCCACATCCATTACTCCTGTCCTTGTGGTCCCGCCTTCTCTGTAACCATCTCCACCCTTTGGCATGCCTACTGCCCATGGCAACATCAGTGTGATTTGCTCAGGAATGAATGTCTGTTAGGCCCTTTACATGCACAATCTGGTTTCCCTTCCTGTACAGGTAAGGATGCAAGGCTCTTCAGAGAGGCTGGGAAACTTGTCCAATGTTACACCGCTAGGAAGTGGCAGAGCCAGAAATCAGACCTGGGTCAGCCTGATGGCAAAAATCTGATCTTATTTCCAGTTTTTCCTGTTTCTCACAGGATGGCAATCTTCAAAAGGATGCTTCTAGGAAAGGAGGTTTTTGTTGAATGTTATGCTCCACTCGAGGTGAACCTGGAAGCCCAGGAAAGCGGAAAATGCAATGTGTATTCATACAGTAGAATATGGCCAGGCTGTGTTTCCTTCTGTTGCACGTAGGGCTGCTAGGGTGTACAGAGGTAGAAAATACACAGTGTCATGGGTCGAATTATGTTCCCCCCAAAATGTGTATATCAACTTGGTTAAGCCATAATTTCCAGTATTGTATGGTTGTCCTCCATTCTGTGATTGTAATTTTATGTTGAGAGGATTAGGGTGGGATTGTAACACCACCCTGACTCAGGTCACCTCCCAGATCCAAAGTAAAGGGAATTTCCCTGGGGAATGGCCTGCACCACCTTTTATTTCTCAAGAGCTAAGGAAAGGGAAGCAAGCAGAGTGTTGCGGACCTCACACCACCAAGAAAGTGGCACCAAGAGCAGAGCGCGTCCTTTGGACCTGGGGTTCCACAGCCTGAGAAGCTTCTCAACAAGGGGAAGATTGATGACAAGTACCTTCTTCCAGAGCTGCCAGATACAAAAAGGCTTCCATGGAGCTGACACCCTGAATTTGGACTTCTGGTCAACTTCACTGTGAGGAAATAAATTTCTCTTTGTTAAAACCACCCACTTGTGGTATTTAGATGACTAAGACACACAGCAATGAAAACAGACAGGTTGCTGGTAACTGCAATGACATGGGTGACTCTCACAAGAATCACGTTGAGTGAAAGAAGCCAGACACCAAAGATTTCAGACTGTGCGATTCCTTATATTAATTTGAAAGGAGGCAATAATGGCAGAAGTTAATACATAATGGTGGTATATATTGGTACACTAAAGCCATCATTGTGAAAAACAGCATGGTGATGCCCTTGGGTGGTGTCAATGCTGAGTGCCCTTGGCTGCTAACCAAATGTTTGGTTGTTTCAGTCGACCAGAGGGGCCTGGAAGAAAGGCAATGAAAACCCTATGGAATGTAACCGATCATGGAGATGGCCAGGACCAGGCAGTATTTTATTCTTCTGTGCATGGGGTTGCTGTCAGCTGGGGACTGACTGGATGACAGCTAGGTGGTGTCTTGTATTTTTTATTTTCATTTTCCTAATGACTAATGATGGAGCCCTGGTGGTGCAGTAGTTAAGCGCTCAACTGCGAACCAAAAGGTTGATGATTCGAGACCACGAGCTGCTCTG
This sequence comes from Elephas maximus indicus, assembly GCF_024166365.1. Taxonomy (NCBI): domain Eukaryota; kingdom Metazoa; phylum Chordata; class Mammalia; order Proboscidea; family Elephantidae; genus Elephas; species Elephas maximus. The sequence goes on from NC_064847.1 coordinate 10,702,178, forward strand.
AAAGAGAAAGATGTGGTGGTCTGCAGCTGTAAAGGTTACAGCCTTGGAAACCTTATGGGGGCAGTTCTATTCCGTCTTACATGATCGATAGGAGTTGGAATCGATTCAAAGACAATGGAATGGTTAATGATAGACTTTGCCTTTTTTTGCTTTGTTGGGTGAAAATACACACAATAAACATTTGCCGATTCAACAATTTCTGCATGTATATTATGTTTGCATGTGCTGCAACCATTATCACTTTCCTTTTCCAAATGATTCCATTAAAATCAGCAGAAACTGAATGCCCCCTTAAACAAAAACAACCCCTTCCTCCCTCCAGCCTCTGGTAACCACTAACAATTTTTGCTTCCTATATACTTGCTTATTTCATGCAAGTGAGCTCATGCAATAGTTGTCCTTTTGTGACTGATTGATTTCACTCAGCATAATGTTTTCAAGCTTTACATCTGTGTTGTAGCAGGTATCAGGACTTTATAGCTAAGTAATACTCCACCATGTATGTATACCACATTTTTTCATTCATCTGTTGATGGGTATTGTGGTTGTTTCCACTGATTGAGAAAAGTGCTGCAATGAACATTGGTGTACAGGTTTCTGTTTGTGTTCCAGCTCTCACTTCTTTTGAGTGTATACCTAGGAGCAGAATTGCTGGGTTATATGGTAGTTCACTGTTCAACTTTTTTTTTTTTAATAATTTTTATTGTGCTTTAAATGAAAGTTTACAAATCAAGTCAGTCTCTCACACAAAAACCCATGTATACCTTGCTACACATTCCCAGTTACTCTCCCCACCATGAGACAGCCTGCTCCCTCCTTCCACTCTCTCTGTTTATGACCATTTGCCAGCTTCTAAGCCCCTTTACCCTCCCATTTCCCCTCCAGGCAGGAGATGCCCACATAGTCTCAAGTGTCCACCTGAACCAAGTAGCTCATGCCTAACCAGCATCCCTCTCCAACCCATTGTCCAGTCCAATCCATGTCTGACGTGTTGGCTTTTGGGATGGTTCCTGTTGTGGGCCAACAGAAGGTCAGAAGGCCGTGATCACCGAGGTCCTTCTAGTCTTAGTCAGACCATTAAGCCTGGCCTTCGTATGAGAATTTGAGGTCTGCATCCCACTGTTCTCCTGCTCCCTCAGGGGTTCTCTGTTGTGTTCCCTGTCAGGGCAGTCATGGGGTGTGGCCGGGCACCATCTAGTTCTCCTGGTCTCAGGATGCTCTGGTTCGCGTCGTCCTTTCTGTCTCTAGGGCTCGCTGTTATCTTGTGTTCTTGATGGTCTTCATTCTCTGATCCAAGTGGGTTGAGACTCATTGATGCATCTTAGATGGCCGCTTGCTAGCATTTAAGATCCCAGACGCTGCTCTTCAAAGTGGGATGCGAATGTTTTCTTAACAGATTTTATGATGCCATTGACTTAGATGTCCCCTGAAACCATGGTCCCCAAACCTCTGCCCCTGCTTCGCTGAGCTTTTAAGCATTCAATTTATTCAGGAAATTGCTTTGGTTTAGTCCAGCTGTGCTGACCTCCACTGTGTTAAGTGTTATCCTTCCCTTCACCTAAAGTAGTTCTTGCCTACTCTCTGTTTAGTAAACATCCCTCTCCCACTCTCCCTCCTTCCCCCCTCTCATAACCACAAAACAGTATGTTCTTCTCAGTTTAAACTATTTCTTAAGATATTATAATAGTGGTCTTATAAAATATATATCCTTTTGCAATTGACTAATTTCACTCAGCCTAATGCCTTCCAGGTTCCTCCATGTTATGAAATGTTTCACAGACTTATCATTGTTCTTTATCTATGCACAGTATTCCATTGTATGAATGTACCATAATTTATTTATCTGTTCATCCATTGATGGGCACCGTGGTTGGTTCCATCTTTTTGCTATTGTAAACAGTGCTGCAATAAACATGGGTTTGCATATAGCTGTTCATGTAAAGGCTCTTATTTCTCTAGGATATATTCCGAGGAGTGGGATTGCTGGGTTGTATGGTAGTTCTATTTCTAGCTTTTTAAGGAAATGCCAAATCGATTTCCAAAGTGGTTGTACCATTTTACATTCCCACCAGTGGTGTATAAGTGTTCCAATCGCTCCACAGCCTCTCCAACATTTAATATTTTGTGATTTTTGGATTAGTGCCAGCCTTGTTGGAGTGAAATGGAATCTCATTGTAGTTTTGATTTGCATTTCTCCAGTGGCTAATGATCAAGAGAATTTCTTCATGTACCTGTTAGCCATTAGCCACCTGAATGTCTTCTTTAGTGAAGTGCCTGTTCATATCCTTTGCTCATTTTTTAATTGAGTTGTTTGTCTTTTTGTAGTTGAGTTTTAGCAGACTTATGTAGATTTTAGAGATCAGGCACTGGTCGAAGATGTCATAGCTGATGTTTTTTTTCCCAGTCTGTAGGTGGTGTTTTTACTCTTTTGGTGAAGTCTTTAGATCAGCATAGGTGTTTGATTTTTAGGAGCTCCCAGTTATCTGGTTTCTTTTTGTCATTTTTAGTAATGTTCTGTATTCTGTTTATGCCTTGTATTAGGGCTCCTAACTTTGTCCCTATTTTTTCTTCCATGATCTTTATCGTTTTAGACTTTATGTTTAGGTCTCTGATCCATTTGGAGTTAGTTTTTGTGCATGATGTGAGGTAAGGGTCCTGTTTAATTTTTTTTCAGATGGATATGCAGTTATGCCAGCACCATTTGTTAAAAAGACTATCTTTTCCCCAATCAACTGACACTGGGCCTTTGTCAAACATCAGCTGCTCATATGTGGATGGATTTATATCTGGGTTCTCAATTCTGTTCCATTGGTCTACGTGCCTGTTGTTGTACCAGTACCAGGCTGTTTTGACTACTGTGGCAGTATAATAGGTTCTACAATCAGGTAGTGTGAGTCCTCCCACTTTGTTCTTCTTTTTCAGTAATGCTTTACTTATCCGGGGCTTCTTTCCCTTCCATATGAAGTTGGTGATTTGTTTCTCCAACACATTAAAAAATGACATTGGAATTTGGATCGGAAGTGCATTGTATGTATAGATGGCTTTTGGTAGAATAGATAGTTTTACTGTGTTAAGTCTTCCTATCCATGAGCAAGGTATGTTTTTCCACTTACGTAGGTCCTTTTTAGTTTCTTGTAGTAGTACTTTGTAGTTTTCTTTGTATAGGTCTTTTACATCTTTGGTAAGATTTATTTCTAAGTATTTTATCTTCTTGGGGGCTACTGTGAATGGTATTGATTTGGTGATTTCCTCTTCGATGTTCTTTTTGTTGATGTAGAGGAATCCAAGTGATTTTTGTATGTTTATCTTATAACCTGAGACTCTGCCAAACTCTTCTATTAGTTTCAGTAGTTTTCTGGAGGATTCCTTAGGGTTTTCTGTGTATAAGATCATGTCATCTGCAAATAGAGATAATTTTACTTCTTCCTTGCCAATCCGGATGCCCTTTATTTCTTTGTCTAGCCTAATTGCTCTGGCTAGGACCTCCAGCCCAATGTTGAATAAGAGCAGTGATAAAGGGCATCCTTGTCTGGTTCCTGTTCTTAAGGGAAATGCTTTCAGGCTCTCTCCATTTAGAGTGATGTTGGCTGTTGGCTTTGTATAGATGCCCTGTATTATGTTGAGGAATTTTCCTTCAATTCCTATTTTGGTGAGAGTTTTTGTCATAAATGGGTGTTGGACTTTGTCAAATGCCTTTTCTGCATCAATCAATAAGATCATGTGGTTTTTGTCTTTTGTTTTATTTATATGGTGGATTACATTAATGGTTTTTCTAATATTAAACTAGCCTTGCATACCTGGTATAAATCCCACTTGGTCATGGTGGATTATTTTTTTGATATGTTGTTGAATTCTATTGGCTAGAATTTTGTTGAGGATTTTTGCATCTATGTTCATGTCTTTAGCTGGTTTTGTTATCAGGGTTAAGCTGGCTTCATAGAATGAGTTAGGTAGTATTCAGTGCTTTTCTGTGCTTTGAAATACCTTCAGTAGTAGTGATGTTAACCCTTCTCTGAAAGTTTGGTAGAACTCTGCAGTGAATCTGTCAGGGCCAGGGCTTTTTTTTTTTCTTGTCGGGAGTTTTTTGATTACCTTTTTGACCTCTTTTTTTGTTATGGGTCTATTTAGTTGTTCTACTTCTGTTTGTGTTAGTTTAGGTAGGTAGTGTGTTTCTAGGAATTCATCCATTTCTTCTAGGTTTGCAAATTTGTTAGAGTAAATTTTTTCATGCAATCTGATATGATTCTTTTAATTTCAGTTGGATCTGTTGTGATATGGCCCATCTCATTTCTTATTTGGGCTATTTGTATCTTTTCCTGTATTTCTTTAGTCATTCTGGCCAATGGTTTATCAATTTTGTCAGTTTTTTCAAAGAACCAGCTTTTGGCCTTGTTGACTCTTTCAATTGTTTTTCTGTTCTCTAATTCATTTAATTCTACTCTAATTTTTGTTATTTGTTTTCTTCTGGTTCCTGTTGGCTTCTTTTGTTGCTCTCTTTCTATTTGTTCAAGTCGTAGGGACAGTTCTTTGATTTTGGCTCTTTCTTCTTTATGTATGTGTGCATTTATTGATATGAATTGAAATCTGAACACTGCTTTTGTTGTGTCCCAAAGGTTTTGACAGGAAGTGTTTTCAGTGTCATTGAATTCTGTGAATTTCTTTATTCCTTCCTTAATGTCTTCTATAACCCAGCCTTTTTTGAGAAGGGTATTGTACAGGTCACAAGTATTTGATTTCTTTTCTCTGGTTTTTCTGTTATTGATTTCTACTTTTATGGCCTTATGGTCGGAGAAGATGCTTTGTAGTATTTCGATGTTTTGGATTCTGCAAAGGCTTATTTTATAACCTAATATGTGATCTATTCTAGACAATGTTCCACGTGCACTAGAAAAGATACTTTGCATCTGAGGGGTCGAGTGTTCTGTATAAGCCTATGAGGTCAATTTGGTTGATTGTAGCAATTAGATCTGTGTCTCTATTGAGCTTCTCACTGGATGTCCTATCCGTCACCGAAAGTGGTGTGTTGAAGTCTCCTACTGTAATTGTGGAGGTGTCTATCTCAATTTTCAGTTCTGTTAGTTTGTTTTATGAATCTAGCAGCCCTATCATTGGGTGCATAAATATTTAATATGGTTATATCTTTCTGGTAAAGTGTCCCTTTAATCATTATGTAGTGTCCTTGTTTATCCTTTGTGGTGGATTTAACCTTAAAGTCTATTTTGTCACAAATTAATATTGCCACTTCTGCTCTTTTTTGATTGTTGTTTTTGCTTGACATATTTTTTTCCATCCTTTGAGTTTTAGTTTATTTGTGCCTCTAAGTCTAAGGTGTGTCTCTTGTAGGCAGCATATAGGTGGATCATGGTTTTTTATCCAGTTTGAAGCTCTCTCTTTATTGGTGCATTTAGTCCATTTACACTCAGCGTAATTATAGATAAGGATGGGTTTAGCGGTGTCATTTTGATGTCTTTTTTTGTGTGTTGTTGACAATTTCATTTTTCCACTTTTTTGTGCTGAGAAGTTTTTCTTTGTAGATTATGTGTTCCTTCTTTTCATAGCAGTTGAATTTTTTTTGCTGAGTCATTATGTTTATCTTGGTTTTCATTTTGAGATATGGAATTGTTAGACCTCTTTGTGGTTACCTTAATATTTACCCCTATTTGACTAAGTAAAAACCTAACTTGTATCGCCCTATATGGCCTTGGTTTCCTATCCATATGTAAGATCTAGTCGCTGTCTTTTGGTTATTGTAATCTTTTACATAATGACATCAATGATTCCCTGTTTTGAGCAACTTTTTAAAAAATTAATCTTATTTTGTTTTTGTGATTTCCCTATCTGAGTTGATATCAGGATGTTTTGTTCTGTGACCCTGTGTTGTGTTGGCATCTGATATTATTGATTTTCTGACCAAAGAATTTGCTTTAGTAATTCTTGTAGTTTTGGTTTTTGCAAATTCTCTAAGCTTGTGTTTATCTGTAAATGTTTTAATTTCACCATCATATTTGAGAAAGAGTTTTGCTGGATATATGATTCTTGGCTGGCAGTTTTTCTCTTTCAGCTCTCTATAAATGTCACCCCATTGCCTTCTTGTCTGCGTGGTTTCTGCCGAGTAGTCCAAACTTATTCTTATTGATTCTCCTTTGTAGGTGACTTTTCGTTTATCCTTGGCTGGTTTTAAAATTTTCTCTTTATCTTTGGTTTTGGCAAGTTTGATGATAATATGTCTTGGTGATTTTCTAATTGGGATCTATCTTGTATGGGGTTTGGTGAGCATATTGGATAAATATCCTTTCATCTTTCATGATGCCAGGGAAGTTTTCTGCCAACAGGCCTTCAACTACTCTCGCTGTATTTTCTGTTATCCTTCCCTGTTCTGGAACTCCAATCACATGCAAGTTATTCTTCTTGATAGAGTCCCAAATGATTCATAGTATTTCTTCATTTTTTTAAATTCTTTTATCTGATTTTTCTTCAAATATATTGGTATCATTTGCCTTATGCTCCGGCTCCCCCACTCTGCATTCCAATTCCTCGATTTTGCCCCTCTGATTTCCTATTGAGTTGTCTAATTCTGTAATTTTATTGTTAATCTTTTGAATTTCCGAATGCTGTCTCTCTGTGGATTCTTGCAGCTTATTAAATTTTTCATTATGTTCTTGAATAATCTTTTTGATTTCTTCAACTGGTTTATCTCTGTGTTTCTTGGGTTTTTATGTAGATTGCCTATTTCATTTCTGAGGTCATCCCTGATGTCTTGAAGCAGTCTGTATATTAGTTTTTTATATTCTACATCTGGCAATTCCAGGAACGTATCTACATCTGGGAATGATTTTGATTCTTTGATTTGGGGGTTTGTAGAAGCAATCGTGGTCTGCTTCTTTATGTGATTTGATATCGACTGCTGTCTCTGAGCCATCCATAAGATATTGTAATGTTTTCTTTTGTAGTTGCTCACTGAGTCATCTTGTTTTTTTTTGTTACAGTACACCCAGATGGGTTACTAGTTTGCACTATCTTGATTGCTGTAGCTTTTGAATCACTTATGTCCTGTTACCGGCTGGTCTGAACTGTTACCAGGTATATCAGCCTATGGGTCCATTCACTATTCTTGAATAGAATCAGCTCAGGTGTCCTGATAGTGTGTCACCTAGTGTGTGGTATAGGCTCTCACCTCTTGACTTAGAGGAGTAGTGGTGATGGTTGTATGTGCCACTTTCTACCAGCTGCAGGGAGTCACACTCTGAGGAGGGCAGGATGCTGACAGCCTTTCCCCAAGTGTCAGTGAGGTAGGAGTGGCTCTATTCCCTATAGTGCGGTGTTGGGCGGACTCTGCAGCTGTACCTGAGGCACCCAATGCTTGTACCTCTATAGATTGGTAAGCATCGCTATCCTCAGACCCCTTTAGCAGGTGTCTAGGTGGTGTCGGTGGAGCCTCAGTCCTCAGTTCCTTGGTGTGGATCAGTGAGGGCTCTGTTTAATAGGTAGACAGGTATCTGACCTCCAAATCTTGCCTTTCCACTACTCAGCTAAAACAATTACAGTGAGATCTCTATCAGAATTGCCTTTGCGTTATAATAGGCACCTGGTTCCCTATAGGGATGAAAGCCAAAGACTGTGGGTCAGGCAAGGATTTTTCCTTTGTTAAATGCAGCTTTTCTCAGGCCAGGAGAATGGGTTAGAAAAGAAAGAAGAAGAAGAAAAAAAACCCCAGCACTGCACTTCACTCTCTGGCCCAGGGAATTCCAATATTAATGAAGCCAGCTGGGGCAGGGAGGGGAGGGATCACATAGATAGGAGAGAGAAGTGCGGCAAGATAGACAAAGTTACTTATCTTCGTTCGTGAGGACTGTTTTTTCTGAGATTCCAGAGTGGTGTGTAGCTTGTGTGCACTGGCTGGATCCACATTGAGACTGCTCCAGAGGGTTAGGGCTGTGTCCTGTGCTTGTGCCATCTCAGGAACCCACAAACAGCTCCTCCATGCTTAGCCCAAAGTCCAGTGCCAAGGTTTTCTGTATGGGACACTGCGCTCCAGGCTCCAGAAACAGCCACTGCTTCCCCATGGTTTTTCATTTGCCTGTCAGCCGTGTTGGTGCACAGCCTGCATGTGCTGGCTGGGTCCCCTCCTAAGTTGGTCCCTGGGGGTTAGGCCCGTGTCTGTGCTTGCTCCGTCTCAGTAAGCCACAATCAGCCTCACCACTCTGGCACCAGGGAACCATGAGGGCTTAAGGCTGCATCATGGCACACTGGCTCTAGAAGTGGTTACTGGTTCAGCGTGTAGCTTTTCGCTCCCCTGTTACTCAGGTCAACTCCTTAGTTCTGTGTTTGATGGTCGGGATTTTTATATTGTCCTGTATGTAACTGAATCACTTGTTTTTATTGAGTCTTTGTTTCAAGAGGGATATGTGGAAGCTTCTACCTAGTCAGCCATCTTGGTCCTGCCTCTCACTGTTCAACTTTTTAAGGAACTGCTGTGGTTGTAATATTTTACATTCCTACTAGCAACAAATGAGGGTTCCAGTCCCTCCACATCATTACCAACACTTTCTGTTTTTCTTTTTTTCCTTGATCATTGCCATTCTAAAGGGGATGAGGTGGTTTATCATTGTGGTTTTGATCTGCATCTCCTTAATGGGAGTTATTGCTGAAGGGTACTGAGTTTCTGTTTTGGGGGATGAAAATCATTATAAATGGGTAGTGGTGATGCTTGTACAATGTGGTTAGTGTAATGTCACTGAACTGTGTGCTTAAAAACAGTTAAACTGCAAACTTCTTGTTGCATGTATTTTACCAAAATAATTTTTTTTTTCTTTAAGGTCCCTACCTCTGGGTGATATGGGCTAGATACCATATCTGGGGACAAGGGGAAAAGTTATAAGGAGACAGGGCTGAGTCAGTCAGAGAGATCATGACTCTCATGTCCATTAGTAAATAATGTTGTTGTTATTAGCCCCCACACATGGCAACGATGTGTGCATTGGACCTAAGTGCTGCCTGGTCCTGTGCCTAGTAAACATACCCCCTTTGCCCTCCCCCACCCCCCCCCAAAAAATCTGGGAGAGACCGAAAGGATAGTATGGTCAACAAACAAATGGGCATTGTTCTGGACATCCAGGGCCTAGCAACCAAGAATGTAGAAGGTGAGGCCAGTGGGGGTGGAATGTGGGCACAGTGGAAGACTGAGGAAAGGGCCTAAGGGCTGTAAACCAGGCCTGCTGTGTGGCTTAAGATGTGGTTGCCTGTGTGCAGGAGCCAGAGAAGATGTACAAGATGACCCGTGTGCCTGTTGGCCCAATGAACTAGCTGCCCTCTGCCCCAGACGCCTGCCCCCCAGGAGGCCTCGGTTCTGGTTAGTGGGGGCTCTGTCCTTCTTGATTTGGTTTGGGTTCCTTTTCTACACAAGGGTTGTTACTCTCACTTGCAATGATTCATGGTCTTTTTACATTTGACACCCATTTCCTGTGTCTCTCCTGATATGGTTTTGGTCAAAACCAGTTGCTGTTGAGTCAGACTCATGGCGATCCCTTGTGTCAGAGTAGAACTGAACTCCATAGAGCTTTCAATGGCTGACTTTTTGAAAGTAGATTTCCAGACTTTTCTTCTGAGGCACCTCTGGGGTGGACTCAAATCTCCAACTTTTGGCTTGTCGTTGAGCACTTAACCCTTTGCACCACCCAGGGACACTTTGTAAATGCTACCCCTTGTTGTTGAGTTGATTCCAACTGATAGCGACCCTATAGGAGACAGTACAACTGCCCCATGAGGCTTCCATTTATTTTTTCACAGTTTAAGAAGCTAGAAATCCAGACTCAGGGCTCTGGCTCTAGGGGAAGGTTTTCTGTCTCTATTGGCTCTGGTCTCTGTCTCTTCAGCTTCCATTTCCTGGTTCCTTGGAGATCTCCAAGTGGCTTGACATCTATCTTCTCCCTTCTCTGCTTGCTTCTTTTATATCTGGTGAGAGAATACCTCGAAACACACACTACACTAAACCTGCCTCATTAGTATAACAATGACAAACCATTCCCAACTGGGTTATAACCACAAGCATAGAGGTTAGGATTTGCAGCACTTTTTTTTTTTTCTCTCTTTGTTGTACTTTAGATTAAGCTTTACAAAGCCGACTAGTTTCTCATTAAACAATTGAGACACATATTGTTTTGTGACATTGTTTGCCAACCTCATGACATGGCAACACTCTCCCTCTCTTGACCTTGGGTTCCCCATTATCAGCTTTCCTGTCCCCTCCTGCCTTCTTGTCCCTACCCCTGACCTGGTGTGTCCATTTAGTCTCATTTTGTTTTATGAGCCTGTCTAATCCTTGGCTGAAGAGTGAACCTCAGTAGTGACTTCGGTACTAAAAGGGCGTCCAGGAGCCATGCTCTCAGGGTTTCTCCATCTCTGTCAGACCAGTAAGTCTGGGCTGTTTTTTTTTGTACAAGTATTTTGGAGACACAATTCAATCCAAGACAGATGGCTAAAAGGGGCCATGCTTTACCCCAGTTATGCGGTGTTGCTTTACTACACTGATGTAACAGAAGGTCACCCTGTCCCTCATGACCATGTGGCATGGGTGGTAGAGATGGGAAAGATTCTGTAGGGAAGCTCTGCTTTCAACAGATCTTCAGCACTGGGCTGGGTCCCCATCCTATAGGTACATTCAGGTATGAGACAGCTCTGGAAAGGCCCCCCACCCAGGTACATGTTTGTTCCCTTCAATAAACTGCATAACGTTGTACTAAGCGGGTGGTGAAGAAATGCTGTGCTGTTCCTGTCCAGCCAGGGCAAGTATGTAACTGAATTGTTAGGTGCCGTTGAGTCAGTTCCAACACATAGCGAGCCCATGTACAACCGAACGAAACACTGCCTGGTCCACTACCATCCCCACAATCCTTGCTATATTTGAGCCTATTGTTGAAGCCACTGTATTAGTCCATCTAGTTGAGGGTCCTCTTCTTTTTCACTGGCCCTCTACCAAGCATGATGGTCTTCACCAGGGACTGCAGTGGTGTGGTGGTTAAAGTGCTCAGCTACGGTCTTAGGCTGGGCTCTCTGGAGAAGCAAAAATAGAAAAGTGCATAAATATATATACAGAGAGATTTATATCAAGGAAATAGCTTATGAAATTGTTGAGGCTAGAATGTCCCAACTCTGGTGAACCCAAGATTGGCAAGTCAGACTTCATGACTTTGGCATACAGGCTGCAAAGACCAATGAACACCAAGACTGACAGGCAAGATGGCAGGTAAGCTGCTAGCTTAGGTCCCAAGAACCAAAGCTCAAATGAACAGGAGCCAGGTACAGGATCCAGAGTGAGCAAAACCTCAGAAGCCTAGCCAGAACATCCATGCACATTCAAAGCAGTCCATGCCCCCAAGGAATCTTCTTTTAAACCGATTGGCTACTCACAACAGATCCCATCATAGAGGTGATCACATTATATCAAATCTTACCATGAACTGAGTTTGATATTATATCACACCATCATATGAATACCAAACTGCATCAAAAGTGCCAAACCACTGAGAATCATGGCCCAAGCAAGTTGACACGCAACCTTAATGATCGCAGCTGCTAATAAAATTTGTTGGCCCTGAACCCACTAGCCCTCCTTCGGAGAAAGATGTGGCAGTGTTCTGTGAATATTACAGCCTTGGAAACTGATGATTAACATTCTGTGTCAGCTTGGCTGGGCCATGATTCTTATTGTTTTGGCAGTTGTATAACATTGTGATCACTTCCTTGTGGAAATCCGATACGCGATCACCTTCGTGATGGAATCTGCTGAGTGGTACTAGTGCGGGTGGGGACTGTGGTGGCTCACCGTCCCCTCAGCCTTCATCTCTCTGCCTTCGCCACCTACCTCCTTCCCACTCACCTTGCCACGGTTGTTGGTTTGTTCTGGATTCAGCAGCTGTCTCTTGTCTGACCTCCGGTTCTTGTGACTTTATCTAGCAGTTTACCTGTCCATCTTGGGATTCATTGATCTTCACAACCTGCGAGCAAGAGTCCGGTTCCCCAATCTGCAGATCTTGGGTTCACCAGCCCCTGCAGCTAAGTGACGCAGGGGAAACCTTGTGGTCCTGCCTGCTGACCTTGGGGATTCCTCAACCTTCACAGCCTTTGAGTGGGAGCCTTGCTCTCCAACCTGCTGATCTTGGGTTCACCAGCTTCTGAGGCTCTGTGAATTGTGAAAGGCCTCTAACCTGATCCACAGACTTGGGACTTTCCAGCCTCTACAATCATGTGAGCTGTTTCCTTGATATAAATGTCTATACATATTTATATGCTTCACTGATTTCTCGTCTTTAGAGAACCTAGCCTAAGACAGAAACCCAATGAGGCAGTTCTACTCTGTCCTATAGGTTTGCTATGAGTCAGAATCAACTCCATGGCCATTTGGTTATGTAACTGAATACTTATGAGAAAACTATGACAAGTGTTATCATAGCCATCTGTGCAAGATGTATACCATTGCATGAATAATTCTCAGTTCATCCATCTATTCTACAGTAGATGTATATTTGGGTTGTTTCCCATTTTGTCTGTTATGAATGGTACTTTTCATTTTTCCAGTTTCAGAATTAATGTCTAATTTAAAACAGAGCCAGTTAGCATTGAATTGTTTCCAACTTACATCAACCCCATGTGTGTCAGAGTAGAACTGTGTTACAGAGGGTTTTCAATGGCTGGTTTGTCTAAAGTAGATTGCCAGGACTTTCTTCTGAGGTAACTCTGGGTGGACTCAAACCTCCAACCTTTTGGTTAGCAGCTGAATTTACTGGCAGTAAAATTTTGCCTTTGTTACTGTTCAGTTCTGTGAGTTTTGACAAATGCCTGTGGTCTTTTGCAACCACCACAACAATCAAATGATTGCTTCATCACACCATAAACCCCCTGGTGCTGTCCATTTGCCCCGGCACCCTCTGATTTGTCTTCTGTCCTGTAGTCCTGCTATTCCCTGAGTAGCAGATAATGGACTAGTAGAACACAAAACCTCCATTTCAACACTTAGAACTCAAAAAGGACTTGTTAAATTGAATTGAGGACTATTTTTCTCTTACTGTTTTCTTTTTTTTTATTGTGGTAAAATACCTAGATAACAATGTTTGCTGGTTTTCTTTACTTTGCCTCATGCTTTCAAGGTTCATCTACATTGCTGGGTGAATCAGTAGCTTGTTCCTTTTGATTGCCTGGTTGAATAAAATCCAACCACCTTCCCCCAGTAGAGCCTGAAAGCCTGCACTACTTGCCCTTCCCCATCTCTGCTATACCCATCAGCCACCACCTCCCAGCTTCTCACAAGTCCCTCTGAATAGGGCTTTGCATGTGCTTCACCCTGCCCTGCAGTGCTGGCACCAGCTCTGTGCAGAAGAGATTCCTGCTCACCTCCAGATACAGTATCAATGGATTATTTCCAGAGAGGAGTCCCAGATCAGCCTACTAATGCAGTGGCCCTAAAGCAGTTGGTGCGTGTTCACAGCCATCCCTCCCTTTGTTGACTTTGGCCTTGTGGTGTCTGGAGATGGCTGCAACTGAAATTGTCAAGTTGGTGGTTTTATTGAAGGGTTGTTTTTTGGACAACCCTCAGAAGATATTCTAGTATCTTTGCATGTGTGCGGTGAGCCCTCCAGGTAGGGCGCGGGGCCCACACTTAATGCCGGCAAACTGCAGGTCGTGGTGGGTCCCATGGGAGCTTGAGAGGCATGAGTGGAGAAGGGAAAGTACATGAGAAATCAAATTCCTAAGAGCTTTTAAGCCAGGTGAGGTTAAAATGGAACAGGGAGAAGCCAACACAGATACTGAAGATTTAAAAAAAAAAAAAATACAATAGTTAATAATATAATTAAAATGAAAGCTGTGAAACATAGTCCTTGGATTTCCTTGCATTTAATTTCTTTTATTCTACAAATATTGACTGAACAGCTTTTCTGGACGAGGCTGCCTGCCAGGTGCTGGCGTTCAGAGCATTTGCTATCTGTCTGTGTCCCACCATCCCTCCATTGCCTATATCTAGGAGAGTCCTGTAACATTTTCATGGGCTAGCCACTTCCTGTTCTTGCTTTATTAGTGTATTAAAAAAGATGAGGAGGAAGTTACAATGAGTGAAGAAAAACCACCATGGGAATATTTGTGTCCTTTATAGGTGTGTGGTTCATGAAGGAGTCTGACTTTGCTGCCACTTGCCCATACTGTCACCTGTTCACCATATGCGGCACATTACCTGACCATCACTTCTGAACCTGCCTCACTCGTCTGTTTCCCAGTCTGAAAGGACAGACCCAAAGGCTGATTCCACTACCTCTGGCTGCCTCTGTACATTGTCCTAAATAGTCACACAACCAAGCCTGACAGGCTACCACCCACTTGGGTGACATGAATCAATATATGTTACATTAATGAATGTATTTAGATGTCTCAGTTTTCATTTCCAGAATGGTAAATATCAGTAGATGCAATCTGCCTGAAAAAGCACTCTTTGAGGTCCTCAACAATTTTAGGGTTTTCAGCAACAGATCTGGGAGCTAGAGTGCATATGTGTTTTGAAAAGTCTGCTGGAGTTGAAGATAAAGTAGCTTCTCTAAAGCAGCTTTCAAGCATCAAATATAGGTGAAGTGGAGGGGCGGAGCCAAGATGGCGGACTAGGCAGACGCTACCTCGGATCCCTCTTACAACAAAGACACGGAAAAACAAGTGAATCGATCACATACATAACAATCTACGAACCCTGAACAACAAACTCAGATTTAGAGACGGAGAACGAACTAATACGGGGAAGCAGCGATTGTTTCCAGAGCCTGGAGCCAGCGTACCAGTCAGGTACGGCACAAGCACAGAGAGCGGCTCCACCCCCCTGAACTAACCCCGGGAGGGGGACCAGCCGGTTCCACGGGCGGCGTGGGACGCAGCTGGTAGGAGAAGTCCCCGGGAGGCAGTGACTGGTCTTGGAGCAGAAAGAGCAGCATCCGAGCCGGGGAACCATCCCGCAGGGATTTGGACTGGACGCAGGTACGCCATAAACACGGAGAGTTGCTCCACCCCCCTGAACTAACCCCGGGAAGGGGACCAGCCGGGTCGCGCGGGCGGCGTGGGATGCAGCTGGTAGGAGAAGTCCCTGGGAGGCGGCGACTGGTATTGGAGCTGGGAGAACAGCGTCCCAGCCAGGACACTCGGTCACGGCACAAGCACAGGGACCTGCTCCACCCATCTGAACTAACCCCGGGAGGAGGCCCAACTGGTTCTCAGAGGTGGCACGGCCACGCGGCTGGAGGGACGAGAAGTCCCCGGGAGGCAGCGACTGATTTTGGAGTCGAGAGTGCACCGTCCCAGTAGGGGAGCCTTGACGCTGGGCGTGGGGCTGGAAGCGGAGGATCTGACCGTGACTCCAGCAGGCCAGACCCCCCGGGGGCAATCTCCACACAGCCAGCACACATAGGCGACGCGCCCCGTGGGAGTCTCAGATATAATAGTCATTCCAAGCAAGACAAGCAACTCTGGCTATATTCTGAGGTGCTACTCTCCTATCTCTCTGTTCCCTCCCCCACCCTTCCCAGGCGGCTTCATTAACATCTGAATAGCCTGAGCCAGAGGGAGAACTCTGATAGGGATCTGACTGCATTTTTTTTTTAGCGGATTTTCTGGAAAAACTAGTTTCCCAGTGATGGCTCGGAGACAACAATCCATATCAAATCACTTAAAGAAGCAGACCATGACAGCTTCTCCAACTCCCCAAACAAAAGAATCAAAATCTTTCCCAAATGAAGATACAATCTTGGAATTATCAGATACAGAATATAAAAAACTAATTTACAGAATGCTTAATAATATCACAAATGAAATTAGGATAACTGCAGAAAAAGCCAAGGAACACACTGATAAAACTGTTGAAGAACTCAAAAAGATTATTCAAGAACATACTGGAAAAATTAATAAGTTGCGAGAATCCATAGAGAGACAACATGTAGAAATCCAAAAGATTAACAATAAAATAACAGAATTAGACAACGCACTAGGAACTCAGAGGAGCAGACTCGAGCAATTAGAATGCAGACTGGGACATCTGGAGGACCAGGGAATCAACACCAACATAGCTGAAAAAAAATCAGATAAAAGAATTAAAAAAAATGAAGAAACCCTAAGAATTATGTGGGACTCTATCAAGAAGGATAACCTGCGCGTGATTGGAGTCCCAGAACAGGGAGGGGGGACAGAAAACACAGAGAAAATAGTTGAAGAACTCCTGACAGAAAACTTCCCTGACATCATGAAAGACGAAAGGATAGCTATCCAAGATGCTCATCGAACCCCATTTAAGATTGATCCAAAAAGAAAAACACCAAGACATATTATCATCAAACTCACCAAAACCAAAGATAAACAGAAAATTTTAAAAGCAGCCAGGGAGAAAAGAAAGGTTTCCTTCAAGGGAGAATCAGTAAGAATATGTTCTGACTACTCAGCAGAAACCATGCAGGCAAGAAGGGAATGGGACGACATATACAGAACACTGAAGGAGAAAAACTGCCAGCCAAGGATCATATATCCAGCAAAACTCTCTCTGAAATATGAAGGCGAAATTAAGATATTTACAGACAAACACAAGTTTAGAGAATTTGCAAAAACCAAACCAAAGCTACAAGAAATACTAAAGGATATTCTTTGGTCAGAGAACCAATAATATCAGATATCAGCACAACACAACGTCACAAAACAGAACGTCCTGATATCAACTCAAATAGGGAAATCACAAAAACAAATTAAGATTAATTAAAAAAAAAATACACATAACAGGGAATCATGGAAGTCAATAGGTAAAAGATCACAATAATCAAAAAGAGGGACTAAATACAGGAGGCATTGAACTGCCATATGGAGAGTGATACAAGGCGATATAGAACAATACAGGTTAGGTTTTTACTTAGAAAAATAGGGGTAAATAATAAGGTAACCACAAAAAGGTATAACAACTCTATAACTCAAGATAAAAACCAAGAAAAACGTAACGACTCAACTAACATAAAGTCAAGCACTATGAAAATGAGGATCTCACAATTTACTAAGAAAAACGCCTCAGCACAAAGAAGTATGTGGAAAAATGAAATTGTCAACAACACACATAAAAAGACATCAAAATGACAGCACTAAAAACTTATTTATCTATAATTACCCTGAATGTAAATGGACTAAATGCACCAATAAAGAGACAGAGAGTCACAGACTGGATAAAGAAACACGATCCATCTATATGCTGCCTACAAGAGACACACCTTAGACTTAGAGACACAAACAAACTAAAACTCAAAGGATGGAAAAAAGTATATCAAGCAAACAATAAGCAAAAAAGAAGAGGAGTAGCAATATTAATTTCTGACAAAATAGACTTTAGACTTAAATCCACCACAAAGGATAAAGAAGGACACTATATAATGATAAAAGGGACAATTGATCAGGAAGACATAACCATATTAAATATTTATGCACCCAATGACAGGGCTGCAAGATACATAAATCAAATTTTAACAGAATTGAAAAGCGAGATAGATACCTCCACAATTATAGTAGGAGACTTCAACACACCACTTTCGGAGAAGGACAGGACATCCAGTAAGAAGCTCAACAGAGACACGGAAGATCTAAATACAACAATCAACCAACTTGACCTCATTGACTTATACAGAACTCTCCACCCAACTGCTGCAAAATATACTTTTTTTTCTAGCGCACATGGAACATTCTCTAGAATAGACCACATATTAGGTCATAAAACAAACCTTTACAGAGTCCAAAACATCGAAATATTACAAAGCATCTTCTCAGACCACAAGGCAATAAAACTAGAGATCAATAACAGAAAAACTAGAGAAAAGAAATCAAATACTTGGAAAATGAACAACACCCTTCTGAAAAAAGACTGGGCTATAGAAGACATTAAGGAGGGAATAAGGAAATTCATAGAATGCAACGAGAATGAAAATACTTCCTATCAAAACCTCTGGGACACAGCAAAAGCAGTGCTCAGAGGTCAATTTATATCAATAAATGCACACATACAAAAAGAAGAAAGAGCCAAAAGCAGAGAACTGTCCCTACAACTTGAACAAATAGAAAGTGAGCAACAAAAGAATCCATCAGGCACCAGAAGAAAACAAATAATAAAAATTAGAGCTGAACTAAATGAATTAGAGAACAGAAAAACAATTGAAAGAATTAACAAAGCCAAAAGCTGGTTCTTTGAAAAAATTAACAAAATTGATAAACCATTGGCTAGACTGACTAAAGAAATACAGGAAAGGAAACAAATAACCCGAATAAGAAATGAGAAGGACCACATCACAACAGAACCAAATGAAATTAAAAGAATCATTTCAGATTATTATGAAAAATTGTACTCTAACAAATTTGAAAACCTAGAAGAAATGGATGAATTCCTGGAAAAACACTACCTACCTAAACTAACACATTCAGAAGTAGAACAACTAAATAGACCCATAACAAAAAAAGAGATTGAAACGGTAATCAAAAAACTCCCAACAAAAAAAAGCCCTGGCCCGGACGGCTTCACTGCAGAGTTCTACCAAACTTTCAGAGAAGAGTTAACACCACTACTACTAAAGGTATTCCAAAGCATAGAAAATGACAGAATACTACCCAACTCATTCTATGAAGCCACCATCTCCCTGATACCAAAACCAGGTAAAGACACTACAAAAAAAGAAAATTATAGACCTATATCCCTCATGAACATTGATGCAAAAATCCTCAACAAAATTCTAGCCAATAGAATCCAACAACACATCAAAAAAATAATTCACCCTGATCAAGTGGGATTTATACCAGGTATGGAAGGCTGGTTTAATATCAGAAAAACCATTAATGTAATCCATCACATAAATAAAACAAAAGACAAAAACCACATGATCTTATCAATTGATGCAGAAAAGGCATTTGACAAAGTCCAACACCCATTTATGATAAAAACTCTTACCAAAATAGGAATTGAAGGAAAATTCCTCAACATAATAAAGGGCATCTATGCAAAGCCAACAGCCAATATCACTCTAAATGGAGAGAACCTGAAAGCATTTCCCTTGAGAACGGGAACCAGACAAGGATGCCCTTTATCACCGCTCTTATTCAACATCGTGTTGGAAGTGTTATCCAGGGCAATTAGGCTAGACAAAGAAATAAAAGGTATCTGGATTGGCAAGGAAGAAGTAAAGTTATCACTATTTGCAGATGACATGATTATATACACAGAAAACCCTAAGGAATCCTCCAGAAAACTACTGAAACTAATAGAAGAGTTTGGCAGAGTCTCAGGTTATAAAATAAACATACAAAAATCACTTGGATTCCTCTACATCAACAAAAAGAACACCGAAGAGGAAATAACCAAATCAATACCATTCACAGTAGCCCCCAAGAAGATAAGATACTTAGGAATAAATCTTACCAAGGATGTAAAAGACCTATACAAAGAAAACTACAAAGCTCTACTACAAGAAATTCAAAAGGACATACTTAAGTGGAAAAACATACCCTGCTCATGGATAGGAAGACTTAACATAGTAAAAATGTCTATTCTACCAAAAGCCATCTATACATTTAACGCACTTCCGATCCAAATTCCAATGTCATATTTTAAGGGGATAGAGAAACAAATCACCAATTTCATATGGAAGGGAAAGAAGCCCCGGATAAGCAAAGCACTACTGAAAAAGAAGAAAAAAGTGGGAGGCCTCACCTTACCTGACTTCAGAACCTATTATACAGCCACAGTAGTCAAAACAGCCTGGTATTGGTACAACAACAGACACATAGACCAATGGAACAGAATTGAGAACCCAGACATAGATCCATCCACGTATGAGCAGCTGATATTTGACAAAGGACCAGTGTCAATTAACTGGGGAAAAGATAGCCTTTTTAACAAATGGTGCTGGCATAACTGGATATCCCTTTGCAAAAAAATGAAACAGGACCCATACCTCACACCATGCACAAAAACTAACTCCAAGTGGATCAAAGACCTAAACATAAAGACTAAAACGATAAAGATCATGGAAGAAAAAATTGGGACAACCCTAGGAGCCCTAATACAAGGTATAAACAGAATACAAAACATTACCAAAATGATGAAGAGAAACCCGATAACTGGGAGCTCCTAAAAATCAAACACCTATGCTCATCTAAAGACTTCTCCAAAAGAGTAAAAAGACCACCTACAGACTGGGAAAGAATTTTCAGCTTTGACATCTCCGACCAGCGCCTGATCTCTAAAATCTACATGATTCTGTCAAAACTCAACCACAAAAAGACAAACAACCCAATCAAGAAGTGGGCAAAGGATATGAACACACATTTCACTAAAGAAGATATTCAGGCAGCCGACAGATACATGAGAAAATGCTCCCGATCATTAGCCATTAGAGAAATGCAAATTAAAACTACGATGAGATTCCATCTCACACCAGCAAGGCTGGCATTAATCCAAAAATCACAAAATAATAAATGTTGGAGAGGCTGCGGAGAGATTGGAACTCTCATACACTGCTGGTGGGAATGTAAAATGGTACAACCACTTTGGAAATCTATCTGGCGTTATCTTAAACAGTTAGAAATAGAACTACCATACAACCCAGAAATCCCACTCCTAGGAATATACCCTAGAGATACAAGAGCCTTCATACAAACAGATACATGCACACCCATGTTTATTGCAGCTCTGTTTACAATAGCAAAAAGTTGGAAGCAACCAAGGTGTCCATCAACGGATGAATGGGTAAATAAAATGTGGTATATTCACACAATGGAATACTACGCATCGATAAAGAACAGTGACGAATCTCTGAAACATTTCATAACATGGAGGAACCTGGAAGGCATTATGCTGAGTGAAATTAGTCAGAGGCAAAAGGACAAATATTGTATAAGACCACTATTATAAGATCTTGAGAAATAGTAAACCTGAGAAGAACACATACTTTTGTGGTTACGAGGTGGGGAGGGAGGGAGGGTGGGAGAGGGTTTTTTATTGATTAATCAGTAGATAAGAACTGCTTTAGGTGAAGGGAAAGACAACACTCAATACATGGAAGGTCAGCTCAATTGGACTGGACCAAAAGCAAAGAAGTTTCTGGGATAAAATGAATGCTTCAAAGGTCAGCGGAGCAAGTGCGGGGGTCTGGGGAACATGGTTTGCGGGGACTTCTAAGTCAATTGGCAAAATAATTCTATTATGAAATCATTCTGCATCCCACTTTGAAATGTGGCGTCTGGGGTCTTAAATGCTAACAAGCGGCCATCTAAGATGCAGCAATTGGTCTCAACCCACCTGGAGCAAAGGAAAATGAAGAACACCAAGGCCACACAACAACTAAGAGCCCAAGAGACAGAAAGGGCCACATGAACCAGAGACCTACATCATCCTGAGACCAGAAGAACTAGTTGGTGCCTGGCCACAATCGATGACTGCCCTGACAGGGAGCACAGCAGAGGACCCCTGAGGGAGCAGGAGATCAGTGGGATACAGACCCCAAATTCTCATAAAAAGACCAAACTTAATGGTCTGACTGAGACTGGAGGAATCCCGGCGGCCATGCTCCCCAGACCTTCAGTTGACACAGGACAGGAACCATCCCCGAAGACAACTCATCAGAAATGAAAGGGACTGGTCAGCGGGTGGGAGAGAGACGCTGATGAAGAGTGAGCTAATTATATCAGGTGGACACTTGAGATTGTGTTGGCAACTCTTGTCTGGAGGGGGGATGGGAGGATAGAGAGAGAGGGAAGCCGGCAAAATTGTCCAGAAAGGAGAGACTGAAAGGGCTGACTCAAGAGGGGGAGAGCAAGTGGGATTAGGGAGTGAGATGTATGTAAACTTATATGTGACAGACTGATTGGATTTGTAAATGTTCACTTGAACCTTAATAAAAGTTATTAAAAAATATATATATATATATAGGTGAAGTGCACACAGCTTGACCAAGGCAAATGATGTCGATAAGAAGTACACAAGAGAAAAGGACGTTTTTGCTAAACGATAGGACAGACACAGTTTTGCACGTATACCCCCAACAACCAAAAAATGTACATGTGGTTACAGAAATATGTATGCAGCATATACATATATATATGTGTGTATGGGTATGAACATATTTGTACAAGATTGTGTGTACATGCATGCATATTCATAAATGTAATAAAACACATAGGGGACACACTTATGGATACCTCTTAGACATAACCAAATACCTCATAATATTGGTTTTCTGGATTTGAAGATTTAGGATCATAGTCTTGTGGAACAACTTAGCTAATTTGCATAATATAGTTCATAAAGTAAATGCTCTACATCCCAACGTGTTGAGTAGTGTCTGGGGTCTTAAAATCTTGCAAACAGCTGTCTAAAATAGAACTATTAGTCTACTCATCTGGAACAAAAGAGAAAGAAAGAAACCAAAGACTCAGAGAAGAAAGCAGTCTACAGGACTAATAGTCTACATGAACCATGGCCTCTTCTACCCTGAGACCAGAAGAACTAGATGGTGCCCAGGTTCCACTACTGACCATCCTGATCAGGGACACAATAGACAGATCTTGATAGAACAAGAAAAAAATGTGGAACAAAACTCAAATTATCAAAAAGTCCAGACCTACTGAACTGGTTGAGACTAGAAGTCTTCCCGAAATATTGCCCTGAGATGCTCTTTAAACCTTGAACGAAAATTATTCCTTGAGGTCACCTTTTACCTAAATAACAGACTGGCTAAAATAAATAGTATCAGCTGTGAGTAATGAGCTCCTTTAAAAAATCATCAATATGAGACCAAATGGTCAAAAATTGCTCTAAAGCACAGATGAGAAGGTAAGGGGGCAGGGAAACTAAAGTCCTGGAAATGGTACAACCGCAACAGAATTAATGAGAATGATGACACGCTAAAAAATGTAACCAATGACACTGAATAATTTGTGTAGACATTGTTCAATGGGAATGTAATCTGTTACGTAAACTTTCATCTTAAACACGATAAAATATTATTAAAAATGAATAAAGTGGCATTGCAGGCACCAGTGGAGCCCTGGTCCCTAGAGACAGATTCTGTGCCTCCTATCTGCTGCCCATCCCTGGAATTTCAGAGATAGCAATGACTTTAACTCACTCATCAGTGTCCGTTTCCTCAGAAACTTTATTCCCATGAATGGATCATATTAAATATAGCTGGGCTGGTATTGTCTCCTGCCCCTTGGCAACAGGGCCGGTCAGTGCCTACACCTGCACCTGTGGCCAGCAGAGGCAGCACACCATCACTTCACACATTTGAACTTCTCTCTTGAACACTTAAGTCAATTACCTGCAGCATCAACCCTTCCCCCAGCCCACATGCCCCAGTAGCCAGCCCTCACTTGCAGCTCCTCTGGCCATCTCCACAACCATTCAACTCACTCAACCAGTTCTTGCCAACCCACTATTTATACGGTTGTGGCCTTAAGAAGGGGTTTCAGGTCTCAGTCTGGAACAATTGCTCACTCCGCCCTTCTCCATACCCTTCATGATAAAGTCTGGACCCCTTAATTCTCTCTGGGAACTGGCTTCAATGTCTCCTCCCACTTCCCCCTCATATTCATCTGACCCCTACCTGCCACTGATCTCCCTGCCCAATTGGACCCTGGACTTTGAACTTGCCTTGAAACACAGGTCTTGGGCACACTATACCCTTCACTTATCCCTAATACTTGAATCCCTCCTTTAGGCCCAGTAAGGATAATTCTACTTCAAAAGACCTCTCTTTTCTCCCACATGACCTCATCTTCTGTTCTCCTTAGCCGGTCTTTGCACCTGGCTCACAATGCTGATTTCATCCTGTCTCCACTTGTCCTCCCAGAATGAATCTTCTGGAGGGACAATCTGTAAGCTGCTTCTCTGTATCCTTCCTTACCCTGAGGAAAGTGTTTTGCACCTAGCAGATACTCAACAAATATGCATCACATTTTATTAAACTGAAGTCTATGATTTCCTCTTGCCTACTGTATCAGCTCACCACTCATCTGTCTATGTGTTATGTTGTGGTGGCTTGCATGTTACTGTGATGCTGGAAGCTATGCTGCTATTATTTCAAGTAGGAGCAGGATCACCCATGGTGGACAGGTTTTAGCAGAGCTTCAGACTAAGGCAAACTAGGAAGAAAGGCCTGGCGATCTACTTATAAAAATCATCCAATGAAAACCCTATGAATCACAACAGAGCATTGTCTGACTCACTTACTTTGGACACATCGTCAGGTGGGATCAGTCACTGGAGGAGAACATCATGTTTGGTGAAGGAGGGGGCCAGCAAGACGGCCCTCGGTGAGAGAGATTGGAACAATAACTGCAATGATGGACTGGGAACATGCCAGCAAGTGAGGATGACATAGGACAGGGCAACATTTCATTCTGTTGTACATAAAGTCACTGTGAGTTGGAATCCATTCGATGGCAGCCATCTACCTATCTGTTCACCTGTATCTCTGTCTGCATGCCAGTCTGTCTGAAGGTGCCCTGGTAGCACAGTAGTTAAAATGCTCAGCTGCTGAATGAAAGTTTGGCAGTTTGATCTCACCAGTTGCTCTGCAGGAGAAAGATGTGGCAGTCTGTTTTTGTAAAGATTACAACCTTGGAAGCTCTATGGTGCAGTTCTACTCCATCCCATAGGGTTGCCGTGAGTTAGAATTGGCTTGATGGCAAAGGCTTATCTCTCTCTCTTTATCTGCCTATATAGCCCAGTTATCTATCACTGCATAACAAATCACCACAAACATGGCAGTTTGAAATAACACGCTATTATCTCACAGTTTCTATGGGTGAGAAGTCTGGGATGCTCAAGGTGTTGGCTGGGGAGATTTCTCATCTGCAGGCTCAAGTGAGGAAGAATTATCTCTCAGGTTATTGTTGTTGTTGTTGTTAAGTGCCTTCGAGCCGGTTACGACTCATAGCGAACCTATGCACCACAGAAAGAAACATTGCCCGGTCCTGCGCCATCCTTAAAATCGGTGTTATGCTTGAACTCATTGCCACAGCCACTGTGTCAATCCACCTCTTTGAGGGTCTTCTTCTTTTCCACTGACCCTGTACTCTGCCAAGCATGACGTCCTGCTCCAGGGACTGATCCCTCCTGACAACATGTCCAAAGTATGTAAGACGCAGTCTTGCCATCCTTGCTTCTAAGGAGCATTCTGGTTGTACTTCTTCTAAGACAGATTTGTTCATTCTTTTGGCAGTCCATGGTATACTCAATATTCTTCACCAACACCACAATTCAAAGGGGGCAATTCCTCTTCGGTCTTCCTTATTCATTGTCCAGCTTTCACATGCATATGATGCAATTGAAAATACCATGGCTTGGGTCAGGCTCACCTTAGTCTTCAGGGTGACATCTTTGCTCTTCAACACTTTGAAGAGGTCCTTTGCAGCAGAATGGCCCAATGCAATGCGTCTTTTGATTTCTTGACTGCTGCTTCTGTGGCTGTTGATTGTGGATCCAAGTACAATGAAGTCATTCACAACTTCAATCTTTTCTCCTTTTGTCATGATATTGCTTACTGGTCCAGTTGTGAGGATTTTTGTTTTCTTTATGTTGAGGTGTAATCCGTACTGAAGGCTATGGTCTTTGATCTTCATTGCTAAGTGCTTCAAGTCCTCTTCACTTTCAGCAAGCAAAGTTGTGTCATCTGCATAACGCAGGTTGTTAACGAGTCTTCCTCCAATCTTGATGCCCTGTTCTTGTTCATTTAGTCCAGCTTCTCATGTTATTTGTTCAGCATACAGATTAAATAGGTATAGTGAAAGAATACAACCCTCACGCACACTTTTCCTGACTTTAAACCAATTAGTATCCCCTTATTCTGTCCAAACAACTGCCTCTTGATCTATGTAAATGTCCCTCATGAGCACAATTAAGTGTTCTGGAATTCCCATTCTTCGCAGTGTTATCCATAGTTTGTTATGATCCACACAGTCAAATGCCTTTGCATAATCAATAAAACACAGGTAAACATCCTTCTGGTATTCTCTGCTTTCAGCCAGGATCCATCTGACATCAGCAATGATATCCCTGGTTCCATGTCCTTTTCTGAAACTGGCCTGAATTTCTGGCAGTTTCCTGTCGATATACTGCTGCAGCCGTTTTTGAATGATCTTCAGCAGAATTTTGCTTGCGTGTGATATTAATGATATTGTTCTATAATTTCCACATTCGGTTGGATCACCTTTCTTGGGGATAGGCATAAATATGGATCTCTTCCAATCAGTTGGCCAGGAAGCTGTCTTCCATATTTCTTGGTATAGACGAGTGAGCACCTCCAGGGCTGCATCTGTTTGTTGAAATATCTCAAGTGATATTCCATCAATTCCTGGAGCCTTGTTTTTCACCAATGTGAAATGCAGAATTTATTTCTTTACAGTTGTAGACCTCAGGTCAGAACTCAGTGGTGCTCAGTTCTTCAACACCAGTAGTGGAAACAGAGAGTCTCTTACCTTGCCATTCCAGTACTGAACCACATGATCTCTTCAGAAAAAGAAGAATGCAGGAGAACATTGAGTTCACCTCATTTTACAGATGAGAAAAAGTCTCAGAGGAGAGGTCTTGCTTAGCAGTTAGAATACCCTCTGATAGCAAAGACTGTTCTTCTATAGAGTCAAGTGTCAATTATACCTAGGGCATCAATAACAAAATGAGAGAGGATCTCAGTTTCCAGCCACCTGAGGAATCTATTTCAAACACAAACTTGAGACAAGGGAGCCACATGGTCTGGGTGTCCACAACACTTCACAGTACACAGTGAGCTCACCCTGAGAAGACAGGCTTGGGTCAAGGAGAGACACAACTGTGTGCCTTATCTATTTTGTCACCTAATTCACATTTCTTTGTTATTATTGTTAGTTGCCATCACGTTGATTCTAGTAGAACTGTGCTCCATAGGGTTTTCAAGGCTGTGAACTTTTAGAAGCAGATTGTCAGACCTGTCTTCTGAGGGTCCTCCGGGTGAAGTAGAACCTCCAACCTCTCGGTTAGTAGTTAAGAGCTTAACCATTTGCTCCCCCCTCCCCCACCCCCACCAGGGACTCCACCTCTTGTTCCTTTACCAGGATTGGAAAGCAGCTCCTCTCAGACAAATGATGTCTTTGGCCGAGCCAAGCTGACTCACCGTGAAAGCTGCAGCTCACATCTTCCCTGAGGTAAGGAAGACATTTACTGTCTGATATAAACAGACTTCTCTTCTGGATCCTTTTGTGGTAAATGAAGACCCCGTCTGTCACAGATTGAATTGTATCCCCCTAAAAGACATGCTGAAGTCTTAATCCCTACACTGGAGAATGTGACCTTGTTCAGATAGATACGGTTTTTCTTTGCAGATGTTAGATTAAGTTAAATTAAGAAAGTTGAACTGAAGTAGGGTAGGTCCCAATTCTAATCCCTTCTCAGTGGCGTTTTACAAAAGTCAAGCACAGGCAATGGGAAAGCAAAGTAACACAGACGGAAGATAGACATTGTTTTAGTAATCTAGTGCTGCTATAACAGAAATACTACAAGTGGGTGGCTTTAACAAACAGTAACTTACTTTTTCACAGTTTAGGGGCTAGAAATTGGAATTCAGGACACTGGCTCTAGGGGAAGGCCCTTTTTCTGTTGACTCTAGAGGCATGTCCTTATCTCTTTGGAGCTTCTGTTCCCCATTGATCTTCATGTGGCCTGGTGTCTCTTCCTCCATCTTCACTTGCTTAATCCTTGCTTAATCTGCTCTTTCACATCTCAAAAAAGATTGATTAAAGAGATACCCTACACTAATACTACTTCATTAACATAACAGAGAAAATGCATTCCCAAACAGGGTGATAACCACAGGTATATCTGTTAGGATCTACAACACATATTTTTGAGACACAATTCAATCCACAACAAACATCAGGTGAGGATCCCCTGTCTGAGGGTCTGTCCATATGCCAAGGAAACCAAGAAGCGACTGGAACTACAGAAGCGGAAAGAGATAAGGAAGGATCTTCTCTTAAACAGAGAAAGCACAGTACTGCTGACACCCCGAATTCAGACTTCTAGCCTCTAGGGCTGTGAAGCAAAACACTTCTGTTCTTTAATGCCACCTGTTTTGTAGTATTTTATTATGACAGCCTAAGGAATCCTGGTGGAGCAGTCGTTAAATGCTCAACTGCTAACCGAAAGGTCAGCATTTCAAACCCAACAGCCTTTCCTTGAGAAAAAGATGAGGCATTTGGCTTCCATAAAGGTTACAGCCTTGGAAACCCTGTGGGTCAGTTCTACTCTGTCCTAAAGGGTCACTATGAGTCATATTCGGCTCTACTACAATGGGTTTTTTTGGGGGGGTAATCTTTTTTTTTTTTTTTTTATTTATACTTTAGGTGAAGGTTGACAGAATAAAATAATTTCTCATGAGTTACTACACACATTATTCCATGACATTGGTTAACAACCCCGTGACATGTCAACACCCTCCCTTCTCAAACCTGGATTCCCTGTTACTAGCTTTCCTGTTCCCTCCTGCCTTCCAGTCCCTGCCCCAGGGCTGGTGTGACCCTTTAGTCTTGTTTTGTTCCATGGGCCTGTTCAATCTTTGGCTGAAGGGTAAACCTCAGGACTGATGACATTACTGAGCCGAAACAGTGTTGGGGCCACACTCTCAGGGTTTCTCTAGTCTCTGTCAGGCCAGCAAATCTGTTCCTCTTTTTGAGTTAGAATTTTGTTCTGCATTTTTCTCCAGCTCTGCCTAAGACCCTCTTTTGTGATCCATATGAGAGCAGTTGATGGTGGACTCGGTTTGGTAGAGGCCCTGGCAGATGTAGTTCATTAGTCCTTTGGCCTAATCTTTTCCTTGTATCTTAAGTTTTCTTCATTTTTTCTTGCTTCTGAAGGGGTGAGACCAGTAAAGTACCCTAGATGACCGCTCACAGTATTTTAAGACCCTAGATGCTACTCAACAAAGTAGAACATAGAACATATTCGTTATGAACTATGTTATGCCAATTGAGGTAGCTATTCCTCAAGATCATTGTCCATACAGCCTCCAGCCCAGCAATTCTGTCCCTCGTGAGTCTGGATGTGTCTATGGACCTACCATGACCTTGCCTTGTACACGTTGTGCTGGCTTCCCCAGTATTGGATACTGACTTAGCCTTCACCAAAGTTTCTACTTATCTATAGTCTATTAAGTGTTTTTCCATCCCCACTCCTCCCCTCCGTTGTAACCATCAAAGATTGTTTCTTTTTTTTTCTTAAATTTTTATTGTTCTTTAAGTGAAAGTTTACAAATCAAGTCAGCCTTTTGTATAAAAATTTATGTACACCTTGCTATATACTCCTAGTTGGCCTCTCCTTAATAAGACAGCACACTCCTCTCCACTGTCTATTTTTCTGTCCTTTCAGCCAGCTTCTGACCCCCTCGGCCCTCTCATCTCCTCTCTAGACAGGAGCTGCCCACATACTCTCATGTGCCTACTTGAGCCAAGAAGCTCACTCCTCGCCAGTATCATTTTCTATCCTGTATTAAAAAAAATAACCATTCCAGCGCCATCAAGTCGATTCTGACTCATAGCAACCCTATAGGACAGAGTGGAACTGCCCCATACAGTTTCCAAGGAGCGCCTGCTGG
Source organism: Elephas maximus indicus (assembly GCF_024166365.1). Classification (NCBI taxonomy): domain Eukaryota; kingdom Metazoa; phylum Chordata; class Mammalia; order Proboscidea; family Elephantidae; genus Elephas; species Elephas maximus. The sequence continues at coordinate 10,731,835 of NC_064847.1, forward strand.
ATTTGAACTGCTGACTGTTTGGTTAGCAGCTGCAGCTCTTAACCAGTACGCCACCAGGGTTTCCTTCTATCCCATAGTCCAGTCCAATCCCTGTCTAAAGAGTTGGCTTTGGGAATGGTTCCTGTCTTGGGCTAACAGAAGATTTGGGGACCATGACAATGACCTCCAGGGGCCTTCTAGTCTCAGTAAGACCATTAAGACTGGTCACTTTTTGAGAATTTGAGGTCTGCATCCCACCGTTCTCCTGCTTATTCAGGGGTTCCCTGTAAGGGCAGTCATTGGTCGTGGCCAGGCACCATTTAGGTCTTCTGGTCTCAGGGTGATGTAGTCTCTGGTTTATGTGGCCCTTTCTGTCTCTTGAGCTCATTGATTACCTCGTGTCTTTGGCGTTCTTCATTCTCCTTTGCTCCAGGTGTGTTGAGATCAACTGATGCATCTTAGATGGCTGCTTGCTAGCATTTAAGACCCCAGATGCCACTCTCCAAAGTGGTATGCAGAATGTTTTCTTAATAGGTTTTATTATGCCAGTTGACCTAGATGTCCCCTGGAACCACGATCCCCAAGCTGCCTTCACTGCTACTCTGGCCTTTGAAGCCTTCAGTGCATTCAGGAAACTTCTTTGCTTTTGGTTTAGTCCAGCTGTGCTGACCTCTCCTGTATTGGGTGTTGTCTTTCCCTTCACCTAAAATAGCTCTTGTCTTCTATCTAATTAGTGAATACCCCTCTCCCTCTCTCCTTACCTGCTTTCATAGCCGTGAAAGAATATTTTCTTCTCTGTTTAAAGTATTTCGGTTCTTATAATAGTGGTTTCATACAATATTTGTCCTTTTGCAACTGATTAGTTTCACTCAGCATAATGCCTTTCACATTCCTCTACATTATGAAATGTTTCATGGATTCATCATTGTTCTTTATCGATGCATAGTATTCCATTGTGTGAATGTACCATAATTTATTTATCCATTCATCCATTGATTTTGCACCTTGGTTGCTTCCATCTTTTTCCTATTGTAAACAGTGCAGCAATGATCACTGGTGTCCATATATCTGTTCGTGTGAAAGCTCTTATTTCTCTATGATATATTCCAAAGAGTAGGATTGCAGGATCGTATGGTAGTTCTATTTCTAGCTTTTTAAGGAAGCTCCAAATTGATTTCCAAAGTGGCTGTACCATTTTACAATCCCACCAGCAGGGTATAAGTGTTCCAGTCTCTCCAGAACCTCTCCAACATTTATTCTTGTTTTTCTTTTTGATTAATGCCAGCCTTGTTGGAGTGAGATGGAATCTCATTGTAGTTTTGATTAGCATTTCTCTAATGGCTAATGATCATGAGCATTTCCTCATATATCTGTTAGCCATTAGCCACCTGAATGTCTTCTTTAGTGAACTGCCTGTTCATATCCTTTGCCCATTTTTTAATTGGGTTATCTTTTTGTTGTTGAGTTTTTGCAGTACCGTGTAGATTTTAGAGATCAGATGCTGATTGGAATTGTCATAGCTACAAACTTTTTCTCACTCTGTAGGTCATCTTTTTACTCTTTTGGTGAAGTCTTTGGATGAGCATAGGTGTTTGATTTTTAGGAGCTCCCAGTTACCTAGTTTCTCTTTTGCATTGTTACTAATGCTTTGTATACTGTTTATGCTATGTATTAGGGTTCCTAGCATTGTCTCTATTTTTTCTTCCATGATCTTTATCATTTTATGTTTTATATATAGGTGTTTGATCCGTTTTGAGTTAGTTTTTGTGAATGGTGTGAGGTATGGGTCTTGTTTCATTTTTTTGCAGATGGATATCCAGTTATGCCAGCACCATTTGTTAAAGAAACTATCTTTTCCCCATGTAACAGACTTGGGTCTTTGTCAAATAACAGCTGCTCATATTTGGATGGATTTGTGTATGGATTCTCAATTCTGTTCCATTGGCTTATGTATCTGTTGTTGTACCAGTACCAGGCTGTTTTGACTACTGTGGCAGTATAATAGGTTCTAAAATCAGGTAGAGTGAGGCCTCCCACTTTTTTCTTCTTCTTCAGTAATGCTTTACTTATCTAGGGCCTCTTTCCCTTCCATATGAATTTGGTGATTTGTTTCTCCATCTCCTTAAAAAATGTCTTTGGAATTTTGGCTGGAATTGTGTTGTGTCTGTAGGTTTTGGTAGAATAGATATTCTTACAATGTTAACTCTTCCTATCCATGAGCAAAGTGTGCTTGTCTACTTACGTAGGTCTCTTTTGGTTTCTTGAAGTAGTGTCTTGTAGTTTTCTTTGTATAGGCCTTTTACATCTCTGGTAAGATTTATTTCTAAGTATTTCATCTTCTTGGGGGCTACTGTAAATGGCATTGATTTGGTGATTTCCTCTTAGATGTTCTTTTTGTTGATGCAGAGGAATCCAATGATTTTTGTGTGTTTATCTTGTATCCTGATTATTTGCTGAGCTCTTCTATTAGTTTCAGTAGTTTACTTGAGGATGCTTTAGGGTTTTCTGTGTATAAGATCATGTTATCTGCAAATGGAGATATTTTTACTTCTTCCTTACCAGTCTGGATGCCCTTTATTTCTTTGTCTAGCCTAATTGCTCTGGATAGGACCTCCAGCACAATGCTGATTAAGAGTAGTGAAAAAGGGCATCCTGTTTGGTTCCTGTTCTCAAGGGGAATGCTTTCAGGCTCTCTCTGTTTACGGTGATGTTGCCTATTGGCTTTGTGTAAATGCTCTTTATTATGTTGAGGAATTTTCTTTCTATTCCTATTTTGCTGAGAGTTTTTATCATGAATGGGTGTTAAACTTTGTCAAATGCCTTTTCTGCATCAATTGATAAGATCATGTGGTTCTTGTCTTTTGTTTTATTTACGTGATGGATTACATTGATTGTGTTTCTAATGTAGAACCATCCCTGAATACCTGGTATGAATACCACTTGGTCATGGTGAATTATTTTTTGGATATGTTGTTGAGTTCTATTGGTTAGAATTTTGTAGTGGATTTTTTCATCTAAATTCATGAGGGGTATAGGTCTATAATTTTCTTTTTTTGTGGTGTCTTTACCTGGTTTTGGTACCAGGGATGTGCTGGCTTCATAGAACGAGTTTGGGAGTATTCTGTCCTTTCGTATGCTCTGAAATACCTTTAGGGTTAGTGGTGTTAACTCTTCTCTGAAAGTTTGGTAGAACTCTCCAGTGAAGCCATCAGGGCCAGGGATTTTTTTTTGTCTAGTTTTTCGATTACCTTTTCAATCTCTTCTTTTGTTACAGGTTTATTTAGTTGTTCTACCACTGTTTGTGTTAGTTTATGTAGTGTGTTTCTAGAAATTCATCCATTTCTTCTAGGTTTTCAAATTTGTTAGAGTACAGTTTTTCATGCAATCTGATACGGCTCTTTTAATTTCAGTTGGGTCTATTGTGATATCGCCCATCTCGTGTCTTATTTGGGCTATTTGCTTCCTCTCCTGTTTTTCTTTTGTCATTTTGGCCAATGGCTTATCCATTTTGTTAATTTTTTCAAAGAACCAGCTTTTGGTCTCTTTAACTCTTTCAATTGTTTTTCTTTTCTCTATTTCATTTAATTCTGCTCCAATTTTTATTGTTTTTTTTTCTTCTGGTGCCTGGGGGTTTCTTTTCTTGCTCTCTTTCTATTTGTTCAAGTTGTAGGGATAATTCTTTGATTTTGGCCCTTTCTTCCTTTTGTACGTGTGCATTGATTGATATAAATTGACCTCTGAGTACTGCTTTAGCTATGTCCCAAAGGTTCTGATAGGAAGTGTTTTCTTTCTCATTGGATTCTGTGAATTTCTTTATTCTATCTTTAATGTCTTCTATAACCCAGTTGTTTTTGAGCTGGGTATTGTTCAGTTTCCAGGTGTTTGATTTTTTTTCCTTTTATTGATTTCTGCTTTTATGGCCTTATGGTCAGAGAAGATGCTTTGTAATATTTCGATGTTTTGTATTCTGTTAAGGCTTGTTTTATGAACTAATATGTGGTCTATTCTGGAGAATGTTCCATGTGCATTGGAAAAGAAAGTAGACTTTGCTGCTGTTGGGTGGAGTGTTCTGTATATGTTTGAGGTCAGGTTGGTTGATTGTGGCATTTATATCTTCCGTGTCCTTACTGAGCTTTTTCTGGATATTCCGTCCTTCATCAAAAGTGGTGTGTTGAAGTCTACTGTAATTGTGGAGCTGTCTGTCTCGCTTTTCAGTGCTGTTGGAGTTTGTTTTATGTATCTTGCAGCCCTGTCATTGGTGCATAAATACTTAATATGGTTATATCCTCGTGTATATTGTCTCTTTATTCTCTATATAGTGTCTTTCCTTATCCTTTGTGGTGGACTTAACTTTAGAGTCTATTTTGCCAGAAATTAGCATTGCCACTCCTGCTTTTTTGATTGTTGTTTGTTTGATATATTTTTTTCCATCCTTTGAGTTTTAGTTTGTTTGTGTCTCAAAGTCTAAGGTGTGTCTCTTGCAGGTGGCATATAGACAGTGTTTTTTCTTTTTAGCCATTCTGCCACTCTCTGCCTCTACATTGGTACATTTAATCCATTTACATTCAGTGTAATTATGAATAGGTACGAGTTTAGTGCTGTCATTTTGATGTCTTTTTTTATGTGTGTTGTTGACAATTTCTTTTTCACACTTAACTTTTTGTGCTGAGAAGTTTACCTTTATATATTGTCTTTTCCTTGTATTTGTTGTTGATTTTGTTTCTGCTGAATTTTTTTTTCCTGTATTTTATTTTCATGAGTAGGATTGTTAGCCTCCTTTGTGGTTTCCTCAGTATTTACCACTATTTTTCTAAGTTTAAACCTACCTTTTATTTATATTGCCTTGTCTTCCTCTCCATATGAAAGATCTATGACTACATTTCTTAGTCCCTCTTTATTGTTTTAATATTGTCTTCTTTTACATAATGACATCACCATTTCCCTGTTTTGAACTTTTTTTACCTTGATTTATTTTTGTGATTTCCCTATCTGTGTTGACATCTGGTTGCTGTCTGTTTTCTAGTCTTGGGCTGATATCTGATATTGTTGGATTTCTAACCAGAGAACTCCCCTTAGTATTTCTTGTAGTTTTGGTTTGGTTTTTACAAATTCCTGAAAACTTCTGTTTATCTGGATATGTCCTAACTTCGTTTTCACATTTGAGGGAGAGTTTTGCTGGATATATGACTCTTGTTTGGCAATTTTTTTTCTTCAATTTTTTGTATAATTCATCCCATTACCTTCTTGCCTGCTTGGTTTCTGCTGAGTAGTCCAAGCTTATTCTTATTGACTCTCCTTTGTAGGTGACTTTGTTTATCCCTAGCCACTCTCAAAATTCTCTCTTTATCTTTGGTTTTGGGAAGTTTGCTTATAATATGTTTTGGTGACTTTCTTTTGAGATCTACCTTATATGGAATTGTATTGAGCATCTTGGATGGATATCTTCTTATCTTTCACAGTATCAGGGAAGTTTTCTCCCAAAAAAATCTTCAACAATTCTCTCTGTATTTTCTGTTATCCCTCACTGTTCTGGTACTCCAGTCACTTGTAGGTTATTTCTCTTGATAGAGTCCCACAAGATTCTTAGGATTTCTTCATTTTATAAAATTCTTTTATCTGATTTTTCTTCAACTATATTGGTGCCAGTTGTACTAATTCTGCCTTCTACGTCCTCAATTCTGCTCCTTTGACTTTCTATTGCGTTGTCTAATTCTGTAATTTTGTTGCTAATCTTCTGAATTTCTGAACACTGTCTCTCTACGGATTCTTTCAGCTTATTAAAGTTTTCATTATGTACTTGAATAATCTTTTTAATTTTTCAGCTGCTTTATCTGTGTGTTCCTTGGCTTGTTCTACATATTGCCGGATTTCCTTCCTGATGTCTTGAAGAATTCTGTATATTAATGTTTTGTATTCTGTACCTGGTAATTCCAGGAAGCCACCTTCAGCCAGATGATCTTTTCATTCTCTGATTTGAGGGCTTGTTGACGTGATCATGATCTGCTTCTTTACATGATTTGATATTGACTCTTGTCTCTGAGGCATCCATATGTTATTGTATTAGTTTATTTTATGTTTGCTTACAGTATCCTATCTTCTTGCTTTGTTTTGTTTTGATAAGCCCAAATACATTGCTGAGTGAGCTAGCTTGATTGTTTTTAGCTTTCAATCTCTAGCCTGTCACCAGATGGCTAGAGCTGTAATCAGGTATATGAGCCTAGGAGTCCATTTAATTTTCTTGTATGGAGTCAGCTCAGGTGTCCAGGTAGTTGGTCATCAAGTGTGTGATACAGGCTGTGTTCTACAGTCTTAGAGGGGCAGGGGTGGTTGGTGTAGGTACACATATCTGATTGCAGCAGGGGCCACACTCTGAATAATGCAGGGGGCTGACAACTGTCCCCTGATTGTCTATGAAGAAAGCGCATCCCTGTTCCCTTGAGTTCACAGGTGGGTGTGTTCTGCAGATGGGCCATGGGCACACAGTGCTTTTGGTTGTAAGTACTGGGAGGTACCAGTTACACTTGGACACCTGTTGAGGGTGGCTGGGTGATGTGGGTGGAGCCATCAGTCCTTAGGCCCCTGATGTGGGTAGGTGGGACCCTGTTTAACAGCCAAAGTGGTGGCAAACATCAAACACCCACCTCTCCACCACATGGCTGAAACAGTTGGAGTCTGACAACAAGGACCTATTCTCCTGAAATAGGGCCACAGAAGTCCATGCAGGGGTGAAAGATATTCAAAGTCCATGGACTGTTTATGCCTGGAAAGGAACTGCTTCTCTCCTGAGCTCCCCAGCTTAGTGGAGCTGGAAGATTATCTCTCCCCCAATTGTGAATTTATTCCTTCTCCAAGGCTGAGAGAATGGGTCAGAGTGCTCAGCAGGACTTATCTCAGGCCCAGGGAAATTGACAACCCCTTGAGCTGGCTTGGGGGCTGGGGGTGTAGTAAAATATATGCAAGTACTTAGCTTTTGCGGAGAGTGCTGTTTCTTCTCTGGTTCCGGAGGTGTGAGTTGGCTTGTGGCTGGCTGTCTGCCCTGAGGAAACTGCAGCAGAATGCTACCGCCAGCCTGCCACAGTCTCTCCCAGGAATGGTGCCTGAGGGTTCCCAGTGATTCAGGCCCAGAAGCTCCTCTACACTTCTGAACTGTCTCATCCTTCCCCTGCCACTCAGTTCATTTTCTAACTTTGCCTTTGATGTTCAGGGCTCCTAGCTTATCATAAATATAAACATTTCACTTGTTTCTTTGGGCCTTGTTTTAAGAGGGATCTCTGGAAACGTCTGACTACTCTGCCATCCGGGCCCCGCCTCCAAAGATTGTTTCTTTTTTGTATGTAAACCTTTTCATGAGTTTTTACAGTACTGGTTTCATATAATATTTGTCCTTTTGTGATTGTCTTCTTTCACTCAACGTAATGCATTCCAGATTATCCATGTTATGAGGTGCTTCACAGGTTCATCGTCATTGTTTAGTGTTGCATAATACTTTTGATGTGCATCTAGGTAGTTTACATATTTTTGCTATTGTGAACAACGCTGCAGTGAAGATGGGTGTGCATTTATCTGTCTGTGTGACGACTCTTATTTCTCTAGGGTATATTCCTAGGGGTGGGATTGCTGGATCACATGGTATTTCTATTTCTAGTTTTCTAAGAAAGTGCCATATCATTTTCCAAAATGATTGTCTTATTTTGCATTCCCACCAGCAGTGCATAAGAGTGCTGGTTTCCCAGCAGTCTCTCCAACATTTGATATTTCCTGTTTTATTGATTCATGCCAGTAATGCTGGGGGGAGATGATATCTCATTGTGGTTTTGATTTGCATTTCTCTAATGGCTAAAGATCGTGAGCATTTTCTTATGTGTCTGTTGGCTGCTTGAATGCCTTCTTTGGTGAAGTGTCTGTTCATTTCCTTTGCCGGTTTTTAATTGGATTATTTGTCTTTTTGTTGTAGGGGTGTTGAATTTTCTTGTGGATTTTAGAGATTAGGCCTTTGTCTGATTTATAATACCCAATTTTTTCCCCTAGTCTGTATGTTCTATTTTTACTCTTTTGGTGAAGTCTTTTGATGAGTATAAGTGTTTAAATTTCAGAAGATCCCAGTTGTCTAGCTTATCCTCTGGAACTTGTGTGTTGTTGTGGTTTGCATCCTGTTCATGCCGTGTTTTAGGCCTCTATTGTTGATCCTATTTTTTCTTCTATGAGCTTCACGGTTTTTGGCTTTCTATTTAAGTCTTTGATCCATTTTGAGTTAGTTTTTGTATATGGTGTGAGGTATGGGTCCTTTTTCATTTTTTTGCAGATGGACATCCAGTTTTGCCAGAACCATTTGTTAAAAAGACCATCTTTTCCCCATCTGATGGACTTTGGGCCCTTGTTGAAGATCAGGTGACCATAGGTGGATGGATTTACATCTGGGTTTTCAGTTCTGTTCCATTGGTCAATATATCTGTCATTGTACCAGTACCAGGGTGTTTTGACTACCTGAGGTCAGGTAGTGCTAGTCTTCCTACTTCGTCCTTCTTCAATACTGTTTACTTATTTGGGGCTTCTTTCCTTTCCATACAAAGTTAATGATAAGTTTTTCAATCCCTTTAAAGAATGTTGTTGGTATCTGGATCAAGATTGCATCGTATTTGTAGATCACTTTGGGTAGAATTTTATTTGCAGAAGTTTGAGTCTACCTATCCATGAGCACAATATGTTTTTCCATTCATGTCGAACTCTTTTGGTTTCTTGCAGTAGTGTTTTGTAGTTTTCTTTGTGTAGGTCTTTTACATCCCTGATTAGATTTATTCCCAAGTTTTTTTTTTTTTTTAATTGGAAACGTCTAACTTTAAAGTTTGAAATGACTAGCAGGGCACAAAAAAGCTGTTAGAAAACTGTAAAATCAGTAGTTTGGTGGAAACACAAGACACATGGCTTTGGTCTACATGAGTTCAATTGTCTGGGCTGCTGTCCTCCCTCCCCCATGACCTACTCCAAGTATTCTATTTTTTTAGGGGCTATTATAAATGGTATTGCTTTCCTGATTTCCTTTTCATCATTGTCTTTATTGGTGTATAGGAATCCAACTGATTTTTGTGTATTTATCTTGTATTGTGCCACTCTTTTTAATCTTTGTATTAGTTCCAGTAGTTTTCTCATGGAGTCTTCTGGGTTTTCTATGCGTAATATCATATCATCTGCGCATAGGGACAGCTCAACTTCTTACTAATTTAGAAGCCTTTTATTTCTGTTTCTTGCCTTCTCGCTCTAGCTAGGACTTACCAACACAATGTTAAATAGGAGTGGTGATAAGCAACTTTTTTTTAAGGAAACTAAGACACCACCTATAAAAGTTTAATTAAACATAAGAGGAAACAAAGTCAGCATCCACTGAAAAGCAGCTTTGTGTTGTGTAATCGAAATACCTATTCAAGAATAATTAAGAAGTGAGGCCATATGGCCTTCATCTCCAGTTCTCTGCTAGGAATCAGATTGTGTGTTTGTCAAATGAAATTTACCATCTTTCTTCCAGGGTCTCACATGCCATGTAGGAAAAACTGAGGCTAACTGGAAAGCTGACCAAACCATAATTCTAGAGTTTCTTGGGTTATTTTCATTGATGACAAAGCAAGTTGACAATTTAAAGTGTTTTTACCATCACCTCTTCATAAGCACTATCCTTGGAGTTAAGGTAAATTGTATTTACTACTGTTTCTGAAGAGTCACTAGAAAAATTAATGCAAGCATCTTGGTGTGGGTTGTCCCTGTTGGATCAGATATGTTGGTTTATTCAATCGTTATTGTTTTTATTTGTTTATTTATTTTTAATCCTCTGCCTCTGTTGGTCTTACTCTCTCTCCTTTCCTTACCACCCACCATAAAGTCCTCATTCTTCCTCTTTCTAAGATACCCTGGATGACAGTTATTAATTCCAAAGGTGCTTGAGTGGATGAATGTATTCGAGTTTTATATCTGTTACATAAATCCTTAATGCGCTCAGCTGGTAACCAAAATGTTGGAAGTTTGAATCCATCCAGAGGCACCTTGGAAGGTCAATTTCTGGAAAATCAGCCATTGAAAAACCCTGCGGAACATGGTTCTACTCTCATACTCGTGAGGATGCCATGAGTTGGAGTTGACTCGATGGCGACTGGCTTTGGTGGACAAGTAAATCCTATTTTTGTTCTTGATTTCTATAAAGATCATAGAAGTAGCCTGCTGGGAAAATATCAGTTGCTCAGTGTAATAATACCCAACTTACTGAGAATAACTAGATGATAATAAAAAATACAATGTTTTTGTTGTTAAGTGCAGACTCGGCAATTGTACAACAGATTGAAACACGCCCCAGTCCTGTGCCATCCTCATGATAGTTGTTATGTTTGAGCACATTGCTGAAGCCACTGTGTCAGTCTACCTCTTTGACAGTTTTTCTCTTTTTTACTGACCCCCTGCCAAGCATGATGTCCTTCACCAGGGATTGATTCTCTTGATAACATGCCCAAAGTAAGTGAGGTGAAGTCTCTCTGTTCTTCCCTCTAAGGAGTATTCTGTCTGTACCTCTTCCAAGACATATTTGTTTGTTCTTCTGGAAGTCCGTGGTATATTCAACATTCTTAGCCAGCACTATAGTTCAAAGGCATCAATTCTTCTTCAGTGTTCCTCATTCATTGTCCAGGATTCATTGCCAATTATTTCATTTTCTTTGAATACACAGTCAACGCCCATGGAAGCAGCAATCAAGAAATCAAATGATGTATTGCATTGGACAAATCTGCATTGAAAGCCCTCTTTAAAGTGCTTAAAAGCAAAGATGTCACCTTGAGGACTAAGTTGTGCCTGACCCAAGCTATGGTGTTTCCAACTGTCTCACATGCATGTGAAAGCTGGAGAGTGAACAAGGGAAAACAGAGGAGGTGAGAGCAAGATGGCAGAGTAGTCACACTTCTGGTGATCCCTCTTATAACAAAGACCTGAAAAAACAAGTGAAATGATTATATATACAAACTAGGAATCCTGGACATCAAAGGCAAAATTAGGAAATAGGACTGAGTGTTAGGGGGAGGGAGAGACCATTCAGAAGCAGTGAGAAGTTGCCGGAGTTGACTTGGTGAGAACCAGTGCCCCTCAGGCACAATCACTGCAGTGGCCACGCTGGGCTGGTGGTAGTGTTCAGGACGCGGTTTCCTCAGAGAGTGACAGTGGCACAGTCTCCTCACACCTCTGGAACCAGAGAAGAACAGTGCTGTCATCAAAGTTAAGTACTTGCTTTTATTTTACCATGCTCCCATGCCCCAAGCTGGCTTCAGTGGCTGTCAATTTCCCTGGGCCTGAGATAGGCACTGCTGCATGCTCTGAGCCATTCGCCCAGCCTTGGAGAAGGAATAAATTAAAAATTAGGAGAAAAGACAATCTGACAGCTCCACTAAGCTGTGGAACTCAGGACAGAAGAGGCTCCTGTCCAGACAAAAATGGTCTGTGGACTTTGAATACCTTTCACCCCTGCATGGACCTGTGTGGGCCCATTTCAGGAGATTAGACCCTTGTTACTGCAATGGTGTAAGTGCTTGAGGTCTGACTTCAACTGTTTCAGCTGTGAGGTGGAGAGGTGGGTTTTTCATGTTTGGGACCACTTTGCTTATTAAACAGGGTCCTCACCTACCCACATTAGCTGAGGACTCATGGCTCCACCGATGTCACCTAGCCACCTGCAACAGGAGTCCAAGGATAATTGGTGCCTTCCAGTCGTTACAACCAACAGCACTGGGTGCCCATGGTCTGGCTGCAGAATGCACCCACCTGTGTGCTCTAGGGAACAGGAACATGCTTTCCTCACAGACATTCAAGGGATGGTTGTAAGCTCCCTGCCTTATTTTGAGCATGACCCCCTGCTGCAACCACAGACCTGTGCCTACAACAATCACCCATGCCTCTCTAAGACCATAGGACAAAGCCTGTACCACACTTAATGACCAACTACATGGACACCCGGTCTGAATCCACACAGAAAAATGGACTCCTAGGCTCATAACAGCTCTAGCTTTCTGGTGACAGGACATTAGGGCTTCAAAGGCACAAATAATCAAGCCAGCTCACTCAAGCAGCTTATTTGGGCATATCAAAACAAAAGAAAGCAAGAAACTAGGATACTGCAAGCAAACATAAAAGAAATTAACACAATAACTTATAGATGGCTCAGAGACAACAGTCAATATCAAATCACATAAAGAAGCAGACCATGATCACTTCAACAAGGTCTCAAAACAAAGAATCAAGGAATCTTCCAGACATAGGTGACTTTCTGGAATTACCAGATGTAGAATACAAAAGTTTAATATAAAGAACTCTTCAAGACATCAGGAAGGAGATCAGGCAAAATGCAGAACAAGCCAAGGAACACACAGATAAAGCAGTTGAAAAAATTAAAAAGATTATTCAAGAACATATGAAAACTTTAATAAGCTTCAAGAATCAGAACAGACAATCAGAGATTCAGAAGATTAACAATAAAATTACAGAATTAAGACAACTCCATAGAAAGTCAAATGAGCAGAATTGAGGAAGTAGAAGGCAGAATTAGTGAGACTGAAGATAACCACTTGACCTCAATGTATTTGAAGAAAAATCAGATAAAAGAATTAAAAAAAATGAAGGAACCTTAAGTACCATGTGGGACTCTATCAAGAGAAATAACCTGTGAGTGATTGGAGTACCAAAACAGTGAGGAATAACATAAAATACAGAGAGAATTGTTGAAGATTTGTTGGCAGAAAACTTCCCTGATATCCTGAAAGATGGGATGATATCTATCCAAGATGCTCATCGAACCCCACATAAGGTATACTTCAAAAGAAAGTCATCAAGACATAATCGAACTTGCCAAAATGAAAGATAAATAGAATTTTAAGAGTGACCAAGGATAAACAAACAGTCACCTACAAAGCAGAGTCATAAGAATAAGCTTGGAATACTTGGCAGAAGCCATGCAAGCAAGAAAGCAATGGGATTACTTATATAAAGCACTGAAGGAAAAAAATTGCCAGCCAAGAATCATATATCCATCAAAACTGTCTCTCAAATATTAAGGGAAAATTAGAACATTTCCAGATAAAGAGAAATTTAGTGAATATGTAAAAACCAAACCAAAACTACAAGAAATATGAAAGGGCATTCTCTGGTTAGAAAATCAATAATATCAGATATCAACTCAAGACGAGAACACAGGACAGAACAACCAGATATCAACCCAAACAGGAAAATCACAAAAATAAATCAAGATTAAAAAAGTGCTCAAAACAGGGAAACAGCAATGTCTTCATGTAAAAGATGACAACATTAAAACCAAAAAGAGAGACAAGAAATGTAGTCATAGATCTTTCATATGGAAGGGAAGTCAAGGCAATATAAGGAAATAAAAGTTTGGCTTAAACTTAGAAAAATAGGAGTAAATATTAAGGAAACTATAAAGAAGACTAACAATCCTAACATCAAAATAAAATATAAGAAAGACATAAAGACTCCGCAAAAACAAAATCAACAACAACAAATAAGAGGAAAAGAAAATATATAAAGATAAACTACTCAACACAAAAAGTTAAGTGAAAAAATAAACTATCAACAACACATACAAAAAGACATCGAAATGACAGCACTAAGCTCATACCTACCCATAATTACACTGAGTGTAAATGGACTAAATACACCAATAAAGAGACAGGGAGCGGCAAAATGGATAAAAACCATGATCTGTTTAAATGCTGCCGATGAGAGACACACCTTAGACTAAAAGACACAAACAAACTAAAGCTCAAAGGACAGAAAAAAATATATCAAGCAAACAATGATCAAGAAAGAGCAGGAGTGGCAATATTAATTTCTGTCAAAATAGACTTTAAAGTTAAGTCTATGACAAAGGATAAGGAAGGATACTATATGGTGATTAAATGGAAATACACCAGGAGAATATAACCATATTAAATATTTATGTACCCAATTATGGGGCTTCAAGGTACATGAAACACATTGAAAGGTAAGATAGACAGACCCACAATAATAGTAGGAGTCTTTAAACACAAGGGTTTCGGTAAAGGATAGAACATCCAGAAAGAAGCTTAATAAAGACAAAGAAGATATAAATGCCACCATCAACCAATCTGACCTCATACATATACAGAACATTCCACCCAACAGCAGCCAAGTATGCTTTCTTTTCCAATGCACATGGAACATTCTCCAGAATAGATTACATATTACGCCATAAAGCAAGCCTTAACAGAATCTAAAACATCAAAATATTACAAAGCATCTTTTCTGATCATAAAGTCATAAAGGCAGAAATCAATAACAGAAAAAGCAGGGAAAAGAAATCAAATGCTTGGAAACTGAACAATACCCTGCCAAGAAATTAAGGACAGAATAAAGAAATTCATAGAATCCAATGAGAAAGAAAACACTTCGTATTAGAACCTTTGGGACACAGCAAAAGCAGTGCTCAGAGGTCAATTTATATCAATCGATGCACACATACAAAAAGAAGAAAGGGCCAAAATCAAAGAATTATCCTTACAACTTGAACAAATAGAAAGAGAGCAAGAAAAGAAACCCCCAGACACCAGAAGAAAACAAATAATAAAAGTTAAAGCAGAATTAAATGAAGTAGAGAACAGAAAACATTGAGTTAATAAGAGCAAAAGCTGGTTCTTTGAAAGAATTAACAAAATGGATAAGCCATTGGCCAAAATGACAAAAGAAAAACAGGAGAGGAAGCAAACAGCTCAAATAAGAAACGAGATGGGCGATATCACAATAGACCCAACTGAAATTGAAAGAGTTGTATCATATTGCATGAAAAACTGTACTAAACAAATTTGAAAACCTAGAAGAAACGGATGAATTTCTAGAAACACACTACATAAACTAACACAAACAGTGGTAGAACAACTAAATAAACCCATAACAAAAGAAGAGATTGAAAAGGTAATCGAAAAACTCCCAACAAAAAAATCCCTGGCCCTGATGGCTTCACTGGAGAGTTCTACCAAACTTTCAGAGAAGAGTTAACACCACCACCCCTAAAGGTATTTCAGAGCATATGAAAGGACAGAATACTCCCAAACTCGTTCTATGAAGCCAGCACATCCCTGGTACCAAAACCAGGTAAAGACACCACAAAAAAAGAAAATTACAGACCTATATCCCTCATGAATTTAGATGAAAAAATCCTCAACAAAATCCTGGTCAATAGAATTCAACAACATATCCAAAAGATAATTCACCATGACCAAGTGGTATTCATACCAGGTATGCAGGGATGGTTCCACATTAGAAAAACAATCAATGTAATCCATCACATAATAAAACATAAGAAAGAACCGTTTGATCTTATCAATTGATGCAGAAAAGGCATTTGACAAAGTTCAACACACTTTCATGATAAAAACTCTCAGCAAAATGGGAATAGAAGGAAAATTCCTTAACAAGATAAAAGGCATTTATACAAAGCCAACAGCCAACATCATCCTAAATGGAGAGAGTCTCAAAGCATTCCCCTTAAGAACAGAAACCAGACAAGGTTGCCCTTTATCACTACTCTTAATCAACATTGCGCTGGAGGTCCTAGCCAGAGCAATTAGGCATCCTGATTGGAAAGGAAGATGCAAAAGCATCTCTACAGATGACATGATCTTATAGAGAGAAAAACCTGAAGAATCCACAAGAAAGGTACTGGAACTAATAGAAGATTTCAACGAAGTATCACGATACAAGATAAAAATACAAAAATCAGTTGGATTCCTCTAAGCAACAAAAGGAACATAGAAAAGGACAATACCAAATCAATACCATTTACAATAGGCTCCAAGAAGATAAAATACTTAGGAATAAATGTAGCCAGAGTTGTAAAAGACCTATACAAAGAAATCTATAAGACGCTATTGCAAGAAATTAAGAGAGACCTACAGAAGTGGAAAAATGTACCTCGCTCATAGGTAGGAAGACTCAGTATTGTAAAAATGTCTATTCTATCGAAAGCGATGTATAGATACAATACAATTCTGATCCAAATTCCAATATTTAAAAAAAATTATTTATTTTAAAAATTTTTATTGTGTTTTAAGTGAGGGTTTATAAATCAGGTCAGTTTTTCAAAAAAAAAAAAATTATATACACCTTGCTATATACTCCTAGTTGCTCTTCCCCAATGAGACAGCACAGTCCTCTCTACTCTGTATTTTCGTGTCCATTCAGCCAGCTTCTGACTCCCTGTGCCCACTCCTAACCCCTCCACACAAGAGCTCTCCACATAGTCTAATGTGTCTACTTCGTCCAAGAAGATCATGCCTCACCAGTATCATTTTCTATCCCATGGTCCAGTCCAATCCCTGTCTGAAGAGTTGGCTTTGGGAATGACTCCTGTCTTGAGGTAACAGAAGGCCTGGGAGCCATGACTTCCAGGATCCTTCTAGTCTCAGTCAGACCATTAAGTCTGGTCTTTTTATGAGAATTTGATGTCTGCATCTCACTTCTTTTGGGCTCCCTCCGGTGTTCTCTATTGTGTTCCCTGTCAGGACAGTCATCGGGCCAATGACATTTTTTAATGAGATGGGGAAACAAATCACCAGTTTCATATGGAAAGGAAAGAGGCCTTGGATAAGTAAAGCATTGCTGAAAAAGAAGAACTAAGTGGGAGGCTGTATACTACCTGATTTTAGAACATATCGCCACAGTACTCAAAACTGGGTGGTACTGGTACAACAGATATGCAGACCAGTGGAATGGAATTGAGAATCCATACATAAATCCATCCAAATATGAGCAGCTGTTATTTGACAAAGGCCTAGATTCAGTTAAATGGGGAAAAGACCGTCTCTTCAATGAACGGTGCTGGCATAACTGGATATCTATCTGCAAAAAAATGAAACAAGACCCATATTTCACACCATAAACAAGAACTAACTTAAAATGGATCAAAGACCTAAATATGAAATCTAAAATGAAAAAGATCATGGAAGAAAAAATAGGGACAACGCTAGGAGCCCTAGTATATGGCATAAACAGTATACAAAACATTACTAACAATGCACAAATACAAGAAAGAAACTATATAAATGGGAACTCCTAAAAATCAAACACCTATGCTCCTGCAAGGACTTCACCAAAAGAGTAAAAAGATTACCCACAGGCTGGGAAAAAGGTTTTAGCTATGATAATTCTGACCAGCATCTGATCTTTAAAATCTACATGATACTGCAAAAACTCAAGAACAAAAAGACAAGTAACCCAATTAAAAAATGGGCGAAGAATGTGAACAGTCACTTCACCAAAAAAGATATTTAGACAGCTAACAAATATGTGAGGAAATGCTCATGATCATTAGGCATTAGAGAAATGAATATCAAATCTGCAGTGGAATACCACCTCACTTCAAAAAGGCTGGCATTAACCCCAAAAAACACAAAACAGTTAATGTTGGAGAGGCTGTGGAGAGATTGGGACACTTACACACTGCTGGTGGGAATGTAAAATGATACGACCACTTCGAAAATCGTTTTGGTGCTTCCTTAAAAGACAGAAATAAAACCACCATATGATATACCAATCCTGTTTGTTGGACTATGTCCCAGAGAAATAAGAGCCATTACACGAACAGTTATATCCACACCCATGTTCACTGCAGCACTGCTTATAATAGCAAAAAGATAGAAGCGATAAAGTTGCCCTTCAACAGAGGAATGGAAAAATAAATTATGGTATATTCACACAATGGAATACTATGCATCGATAAAGAACAAAGATGAATCTGTGAAACATTTCATAACATGGAGGAATCTGGAAGGCATTATGTTGACTGAAATTAGTTGCAAAAGGACAAATATTGTATGAGACCACTATGTATGTATTGTATGTATATATGTATTGTATGAGCTCGAGAAATAGTTTAGACAGAGAAGAAAATATCTTTGATGGTTACCAGGGTGGCAAGGGAGGGAAGGAGAGGGGAATTCCCTAAAAAGAGAGTAGACAAGAAATATTTTAGGTGAAAGGAAAGACTACACACAATACAGGAGAGGTCAGCACAACTGGACTAAACCAAAACAGAGAAGATTCCTGAATACAACTGAATGCTTCAAAGGCCAGAGTAGCAGGGGTGGGAGTCTGGGCACCATGATTTCATGGGACATCTAGGTCAATTGGAGTAACAAAATCTATTAAGAAAACATTCTGTATACCATTTACATGAGCAGCATCTGGGGTCTTAAATGTTAGCAAGTGGCCGCCTAAGATGCATCTATTGGTCTCAACCCACCTGGAGCAAAGGGGAATGAAGAACTCCAAAGACACAAGGTACTTATGAGCCCAAGAGATAGGAAGGGCCACATAAATCAAAGACTACATCAGACTGAGAACAGAAGAACTAGATGGTGCCCAGCTACAACAGATGACTGCCCGACAGGGAACATAACAGAGAATCTGTGATGGAGCAGGAGAGCAATGGGATACAGACCTCAAATTCTCATTAAAAAAAGGAGACTTCATGGTCTGACTGAGACTAGAAGGGTTCCAGAGGTCATGGTCCCCAGACCTTCTGTTAGCCCAAGACTAGAACCATTCCCCAAGCCAATTCTTCAGACAGGGATTAGACTGGAGTATAAGGTAGAAAATTATACTGGTAAGGAGTGAGCTTCTTGGCTCAAGTAGGCACATGAGACTATGTGGCAGCTCCTGTCTGGAGGGGAAATCAGAAGGCAGAGGGGGACAAAAGCTGGCTGAATGGATGCAGGGAATACAGGGTGGAGAGAAGGGGTGTACTGTCTCATTAGGGGGAGAGCAACTAGGAGTTCATAGCAAGGTATATATAAATTTTTGTATGAGAGACTGACTTGATTTGTAAACTTTCACTTAAACTACAATTTTTTAAAAAGAAACAATTATAATAGCAAGTAAAAAGCCATTAAGCACTTACGAAGTGTTAGGCACTTTGTATTCTCAACACGTTGAAGAAGTGTGTGTGATGGTTGGCCTCATTTTACAGGTTAGGAAGTTAGTGTTTAGAGAGGATAGAGAGCTTGCCAAAAGCCACACAGCTAGTACTGCTGTTGTGTTGTGTTGTACCGTTGAGTTGATTCTGACTCATAGTGACCCTATCGGATAGAGTAAACCTGCCCCATATGGTCTCCTAGGCAGTAATCTTTAAGGGAGCAAATCACCAGGGCTTTTCTCCCGAAGAACAGCTTGGGTTGGTTTGTTACTGGGCTAAAACCTTGAGTTCTTCTAGACATGACTTGAATTAGCCAATAATGAGAGACTGAGGTGGGAGACCAGAAATGTACCTTTATTCGTTGAACAAGGAAAGGAGTTAATCAGAGCTGCTGCTTCCAACTGCTCTGTGAGGGCGAGGGGAACGGTTACTTTTAAGGGGTTTACAAGTAGAAAGTTCACACGAGTTACATCAGCAACATTCTTAGTCATACTAGGAAGGCACAGAGGTTTACACATAACTTCATCCATCACCAGGCCAAGCAAAGGAAACAGCATTCTAATGCAAAGGTGCAGGCAAGTAAAGAAAATAGGATTCTGATGCAAAGCTGCTTGAGGGAGTGGCCTGGGAATCTCTGCCTTAGGTTTGATCCACCAACCTTTTGGTTAGGAGCTGAGCACTTAACCATTGCACCACCGGGGCTCCTTCAGCTAGTTGTTAGGTGCCTTTGAGTCAGTTGTGACTCATAGCAACCCTATGCACAACAGAATGAAACATTGATCCTACACCATCCTCTTAATTGTTGCTTTTCTTTTGCCCATTGTTGCAGCCACTGTGTCAATCCATCTCCTCGAGGGTATTCCTTTTTTTCACCAACCCTTTACTTTACCAAGCATGATGGCCTTCTCCAGAGAATGATCTCTCCTAATAACATTTCCAAAGTATGTGAGATGAAGTCTCACCATCCTTGCTTCTAAGGAGCACTCTGGTTATACTTCTTCCAAGACAGATTTGTTCATTTATTCAATATTCTTCACCAACACCACACCCAAAGGCATCAATTCTTCTCTGATCTTCCTTAATCATCATCTGGCTTTCACATACGTATGATGTAATTGAAAATACCACGGCTTGGGTCAGGCACACCTTAGTCTTCAAAGTGACATCTTTGCTCTTCAACAGTTTAAAGAGGTCCTTTGCAGCAGATTTACCCAATGCAATGTGTCTTTTGATTTCTTGACTGCTGCTTCCATGGGTGTTGATTGTGGATCCAAGTAAAAGGAATTCCTTGACAACTTCAATCTTTTGTCTGTTCATCATAATGTTGCTTATTGGTCCAGATGTGAGGATTTTTGTGTTCTTTACATTGAGTTGTAATCCATGCTAAAGGCTGTGATCTTTGATCTTCATCAGTAAGCTCAACTTTTCTTCACTTACAAGAAGCCAGGTTGTGTCATCTGCATAACTCAGGTTGTTGATGCATTTTCCACCAATCCTGGTGCTCCATCTTCATTTAAAACAGCTTCTCAGATTATTTGCTCAGCATATAGATTGAATAAGTATGGTGAAAGGATACAACCCTGACCCACACCTTTCCTGACCTTAAGCCACACGGTATTCCCTTGTTCTGTTCGAAGGACTGCCTCTTGATCCACATACAGGTTCCTCATGAACACAATTAAGTGTTCTGGAATTCACATTCTTCATAATGTTATCCATGATTGTTATGATCTACACATTCAAATGCCCTTTGCATAGTCAATAAAATATAGGTAAATATCTTTCTGGTATTCTCTGCTTTCAGCCAGAATCCACCTGACATCAGCAAAGGTGTCCCTGGTTCCATGTCCTCTTCTAAATCTGGCTCAAATTTCTGGCAGTTCCCTGTCCATATACTGCTGTAGCCACTTTTGAATGATCTTCAGCAAAATTTTGCTTGCATGTGATAATTAATGATATTGTTTGACAATTTCCACATTTGGTTGGATCACCTCTTTTAGGAACAGGCATAACTATGAATCTCTTCCAGTTAGCTGGCCAGGGTAGCTGTCTTCCAAATTTCTTGGCATCAACGTGTGAGCACTTCTAGTGCTGCATCCATTTGTTGAAACATCTCAATTAGTATTCCAACAATTCCTGGAGCCTCGTTTTTTTGTCAGTGCCTTCAGTGCAGCTTGGACTTCTTCTTTCAGTACCATCGGTCCCTGATCATATGCTACCTCCTGAAATGGTTGAATGTCAGCCAATTCTTTTTGGTACAGTGACTTTGTGCATTCCTTCCATCTTCTTTTGGTGCTTCCTGGGTCATTTAGTAATTTCCCCCATAGAATCCTTCAGTATTGCAGCTTGAAGCTTGAATTGTTCACTTGTTCTGATTATTACTGGATGGTTACAGCTGTTTCTTGTCATTTTGAGTTGTGGTACATCAGCAAATAAAGGTCCTGAAAGTTTGACTCCATTCACTTCAGTAAGTTTGACTCCACTTTGAAGAGGCAGCTCTTCCCCAGTTGTATTTTGAGTGCCTTCCAACTTGAGGGGCTCATCTTCCAGTACTGTATCAGTGTTCTGCTGCTATTCATAAGGTTTTCACTGGCTAATTATTTTCAGAAGTGGATCACCAGGTCCTTCTTCCTAGTCTGTCTTAGTCGGGAAGCTCAGCTGAAATGTGTCTTTCATGGGTGACTCTGCTGGTATTTTAATACTGGTGGCATAGCTTCCGGTATCACAGCAACATACAAGCCCCACTGTACCACAAACTGGCAGACGCATAGTCATCTAGTGCTGCTGTAACAGAAATACCACAAGTGAATGGCTTTAACATACAGAAGTTTATTCTCTCATAGTCCAGTAGCCTAGAAGTCCAAATTCAGGGCATCGAATTCAGGGAAAGACTTTCTCTGGCGGCTCTAGAGGAAAGTTCTTGTTATCAATCTTCACTGGTCTAGGAGCTTCTCTGCGCAGCAGGTTCAGGTCCAAAGGACACACTGCTCCTGGTGCTACTTTCTTGGTGTTATGAAATCCCCAACTGTCTGCTCTCTTCCTTTTCCTTTTATCTCTTTTAAGTTAAATGGTAGCACAGGCCACACCCAGGCTACTCCCTTTATATTGGATGAGGGATGTGACCTCAGCAAGGGTGTCAGATCCCATGCTAATCCTCTTTAACATAATCTAATCTAGCGTCATTAACCACAGGCAGAGATTATGATTTACAACACATAGGAAAATTATATTAATCACAAAATCACATGATACTGGGAATCACAGCTTGGCCAAGTTGACCCATATTTTTGGGGACACAATTCCATCCATGACATAGCTATTATTTTTATTATCCCTAAATCTATTCAGCACTTTACAACTTCTGGGACACTTCTGTATCAGAGAAATTAATTCCATTTGGCTTGCCAACTACAAAATAAAAAAGAAAAGGCAGGGACTCCATTCTGCAGGGATTCACATTCTGTTGGTACAGTTAGACCTGTAATATAAGTCATTGTTGTTGAAGGCAAACTGTAGTTAATGCTCTGAAAGGGCTTGATGTGCAGCAAGAAGGGGAGGACTTTGAGATGTTCCTGGGGATGGAAAGATATACGTGGGTTCTTGAGGGACCTGGTGGCCCTAGTGGGTGCTGTGGTTAAAGTGCTTGGTTGCTAACTGAATGGTTGGTGGTTTGAAATTACCAGTGGTTCCTTGGAAGAAAGATGTGGCAGTTTGCTTCCATAGAGATTAAAGCCTTGGAAACCCAGCGGGCCAGTTCTACTCTTTCCAACAGGATCACTATGAGTTGAAAGGGGGTTTTGCAGGACAATTTGACAGATGGGTGTTAGCCAGGAGCTCAGGTGGGGGCAGTTCTAGATGGGGGCAGCCTGGCTGTATCCCAGTGGAATTTCCCAACCCCAGCCTATATTCTCCTGCTTGAGGCATACATGGCAGGAGGCTAGCTGGATTGGGGCACGGTGCAGGCTGAGTGGAGATGTTTTGGCTGTGCAGTGGGGATTGAGGTTGTGCGATGGTTAATATTCTGTGCCAACTTGGCTGGGCCGTGATTCCCAGTGTTTATCTAGTGGTCACTCCAATGGTGTAATCTCCTGTGGGTAGCCAGTCAGTTGAAAGGGAGTTTTCTTGGGAGTGTGGCCTCCATCTGAATATAAGCAGATGTTTTGGCTTTCTGTTTACTCTGGATCCTGTGACTGTCTCCTGTTCCTCTGACCTCTGGCTCTTGGGACATGAGCTATCACCTTATCTGAAGATCTTGGGATTCATGGATATTAACAGCCTGTAAGTGGGAGCCCGGCTGTCTGCATCCTGCCTATCTTGGGTTCTCCAGCTCCTGTGGCTACATGAATCATTCCAGGCTCTACAATTGCATAAGCCATTCCTTGATATAAATCTCTCTATGTATATTTATATGCTTTACTGGTTTTGCTTCTCTATAGAACCCAGGCTAACAGGCTGTACATGTCAGCTGGGACTAGAATGAGACAGATCTCAAATGTCAGACTAAAGAGTCCAGATTTTCCATCAATCACAAGGTGCATTAGACTGGACTCTGGTGGGAAGTAACAGAAACCCAGCTGGTGCTAGCTTGAGGAAAGAAAGGGCTCCAGAGGCCCTGCTCACAATCAGCCATGAGCATGGTGAGAGCATCCCCTCAGGGACAAGTGCAAAAAAGACTTGAACACCAGCCAGAATTTCAGATGGAAAATCCCTGCCCCCATCCCCATTCTGAATGGACTTTTGAGTCACCACTGTTGGTCTCAAAGGAGAATGTCCTACTGCCCCTGAAGGATGGAGATAATATTAGGTGCAGAAGATTACCCAGTGTTTTCCAACTCTATAGGATGAAGTAAAATCTTATTGCAGAAGAAAGACAAAGGTTAAATAGGGAAGAACTTCAGAAAGAGAAGGTTAGTCTAGGTCAGAATGAGTTACAAAGTCAATTTCGAGTGTGCTTTGCTTAAGGATTGGGAGCTTTCCACACCCCACTGATGGAACCAATGGCATGCTTTTGGCAGTCCTGGAAATTGAGTGAGAGGTAGAATTTTCACCTGCCTAAGGTGGTTGTGTGTGCGTGTGTGGTTAAATCATACATAAAAAGCACTTGCCAGTTCAACAATTTTTATATGTATAGTTCAACAACATTGACTATGTTCGTCATGTTCTGCAAACATCATCACTATCCTTTTCCAAATTATCCTGTCACCACTAACTGAAACTCAGTGCTCCCAGAAGCCGTGGCTCCTTTTTTACCCTTCCCTCCAACTCCTGGTAACCAATGACTAATAAGCTTTGGTCTCTATACATTTGCCTACTTCATACATGTGAGATTATACAGTATTTGTCCTTTTGTGTCTGACTGATTTTGCTCAGCATGATGTTTTATAGGTTCATCCATGTCATAGCATGTATCAGGACTTCATTTCTGTTTATGGCTGAGTAATATTCCATTGAAAATACCAGTGGCATAGCTTTTAGCATCACAGCAACATGAAAGCCCCCACAGTATGACAAACTGACAAAGAATGGGAATTCTGCAACACTTAATTGTGCTCATGAGGAACCTTTACATGGATCAAGGGGCAGTTGTTTGGACAGAACAAGGGGATACTGATTGGTTTAAAGTCAGGAAAGGAGTGCGTCAGGGTTGTATTCTTTCACCATACCTATTTAATCTGTATGCTGAACAAATAAGAGAAGCTAGACTATATGAAGAAGAATGGGGCATCAGGATTAGAGGAAGACTCATTAACAACCTGCGTTATGCAGATGACACAACTTTGCTTGCTGAAAGTGAAGAGCAATTGAAGCACTTACTAATGAAGATCGAAGACCGCAGCCTTCAGTATGGATTGCATCTCAACATAAAGAAAACAAAAATCCTCGCAACTGGACCATTGAGCAACATCATGATAAACAGAGAAAAGGTTGAAGTTGTCAAGGATTTCATTTTACTTGGATCCACAATCAACATGCATGGAAGCAGCAGTCAGGAACTCAAAAGACGCATCGCATTGGGTAAATCTGCTGCGATGGACCTCTTCAAAGTGTTGAAGAGCAAAGATGTCACCCTGAAGACTAAGGTGTGCCTGACCCAAGCCATGGTATTTTCAATTGCGTCATATGCATGCGAAAGCTGGACAATGAATAAGGAAGACCAAAGAAGAGTTGACGCCTTTCAGTTGTGGTGTTGGTGAAGAATATTGAATATACCATGGACTGCCAAAAGAACGAACAAATCTGTCTTAGAAGAAGTACAACCAGAATGCTCCAGAATGCAGGTGAGACTGCATCTTACACACTTTGGACATGTCAGCGAGGATCAGTCCCTGGAGAAGGACATCATGCTTGGCAGAGTACAGGGTCAGCAGAAAAGAGGAAGACCCTCAATGAGGTGGATTGACACAGTGGCTGCAACAATGAGCTCAGACATAACAACAATTGTAAGGATGGCGCAGGACCAGGCAGTGTTTTGGTCTGTTGTGCATAGGGTCACTATGAGTTGGAACTGGCTTGATGGCACCTAACAACATCAACAATACTCCATTGTGTGAATGCGCCACATTTTGTTTATTCATTCATCTGTTTCCTCCTAAATGTGTAAAGTGTTGGAAGGAAAATTGGTGCTCATATGTCTTTTCGAGCCTCTGCTTTCAAGTCTTTGGGGATATATACCCATGATTGGAATTGCTGGGTCGTATGGTGGTTCTGTGTCACCATTTTGAAGAACTACCAAACTGTTTTCCATAGTGGCTGAACAATTTTGCATTCCCAGATGCCTGATGGAGTTTTAACTCTTAGAAAAGGAAATGCCAGTGGGCATCCATGGCTTTGGTAAATGATTCATTTCCCCCAAAGGGTTAGTTCATGAGAAATTCATCTAGCCAAGAACTTGGTAAAAAGCCCAAGATACTGATTCCCACAGTGACCACATAGTTCCATTTTCTCCCCCAGCACTGGCCTCACACCCAGCCATGGTGGTGGTTAGCACTGGTATCACCATTTTTGTGCTGACATGACTCCTGGAGGGACCACCTTTATCAGCCTACACACAGGAATGCACAAAATTTGTGGAGTCACTAATGGTTTATGTGAAAACAGAGATGACCACATGGCACCATAAGGCCTCCAGATCATCTCTTCTGAGAGTTGTATTCTCCTTATTTTGCAGAGAGTCAGCTTTGGCGAATCCCCTTCCTGGGGTCCCTCAGAAGGCGGAACATGGAGCCACAAGAGGAAGCCCCAACTTCCTTCTTTGCTGTTCCAGCCCCCATCTCTCCAGTGTGCACCTCTCCAGTCTCCCCCGCTTCCCCTGGAAACACCTGGAAAGAATACAGCAATGGAGGGTACCCTAAATTAGAGCCCTCAAAACCTCCCACTATTCCTTTCCTCTAGAAAATTTGGGCTTATTTATCTTCTCTTGTAGTGGAAAGATTGGAAAATCCAGCAAAGAATGAAGAAAATAAGTATTTTACCACCCAAAGATGATACTGATATTCTGCCTTCTAAACTTTTAGATAGCCAAATTGATAGATATAGACAGAGACAGATATACGTATACATAGATATAGAGGAGTCTGTCAGTGGCACCAATGGTTAAGCACTTTGCTACTAACCAAAAGGTTGGCAGTTCAAACCCACCCCGGAGACTCCTTGGAAGAAAGGCCTGGAGATCTACTTCTGAAAGATCAGAGCCATTGAAAATCCCATGGAGCACAGTTCTACTCTGTCACACATGGGGTTGCCATGAGTCAGAATTGACTCCATGGCATTTGGTTCTAGTATGTGCATACACGCACAAACACACACATGCATATATATCAAAGATGTCTTTTTAAAACAAAACTGGCAACATACGCAGACATCACACACATATACACACACATATTTAAATGTTATTTTTGCATCCTTTTCCCCACTCAGCATACAATGAATGTTTCCTATCATTAAATATGTCTTTGAAAACTTCATTTAGATAGTTGCCTAATATGGTAAATCATGAGCGATTATATACTCAAGCATCTCCTATTGCTTGACACATTAATGGTCTCCAGGTTTTCTTTATTCCTGGTATCAATAGCACAGAACGAGGGCATAGTTTTGCATGCATTTTGATCCCACTTCTCTGGCATGTGTGTCAGAATAGAACTGTGCTCCATAGGGTTTTCATGGCTGTGGCCTTTCTTCTGAAGTGTCTCTGGGTAGACTCAAACCACCACCCTTTTGGTTAGCAACTGAGAACTTAACTGTTTGCGCCACCCAGGAACCTTCTTGTTACTGATTCCAAGAAATGGGGAACTTGGGTCAGAGGGCGCCCACTCTTGTTTGTATCACTCTTGATATTCACCCACCAATACATTTCTATGCTTGTATCATTGTATGCTCCACCATTTCTCTCTAATTAGAGAAGTAGTAGACTTCTACCTTGAAACATAAAACAAAAAAAATCACTAGTAATTCCAGTATTCTGACACATCTTGTTTAGTATCTTTTCAGCATATTTTATGATGGGCAAAAATTAGATCGTATTATGTACTTACAGTTTTGTTTTCTGCTTCTCAAATTCAACATGTGTTACAAGTATTCTTCTACCATAATATCTGCTAAGTTTTACAGTGAAAGAATTACTTGAGTATCTATTAAGTATTACAGTATATTTATGAATCAGGATTAATTAATCCCCATTTTCTGATGAATTTATTAATGAAGTTGTTTTCTGGGCATACTCATGACATATTTGAAAATACTGAACAGTTTGGCACCTTTTTTTTTTTTTCTTTAATTCATAATCTGGATGTCATAAACACAATGTTGAATGAAAGAAGCCATTCTCCAGGGAGTACCTGCTGCCCATTTTGAAAAAGAGGCAAAATTGAACCATAGTGGTAGGGATAAATGACGAGGGCATAAAATTCTAAAGAAAGCAAACAATTGCCACTATTCTGTATGTTAAACTGAGTGGTGGCTACGTGGGTGCTTCCCTGTGACCATCCATCAAGGTATATGGTTAGATTTTGTGTGTTTTCGTGTATATATGTGATTCTTCACAATAAAATCAGTTAAAAAAAAAACCCTATTTTCATAAAACCTCCAACCCATTTAAAAATTGCTCTTAATACCTTAGCATATAGCCTTCCAGTTCTACATATATCTATGATTACATTGTGCATATAATTTTGTAGTATGCAGTTTGTACTTTATGTATTGTAAACATCTTCATCTTGGCTACATTATTTTTAATGGCCACTAGAATGGCTATAATCAAAAAGACTATGACAACCAAATGTTGGAGAAGAATGGACAAACTGGAACCTTCATACATTGCTGACTGGAATGTAAAATGGTGCAAGCCCTTTGGGAAACAGCAATTTCTTAAAAAGTTAACATATGCTTAGCAATTTCCCTTATAGTTATACACCCAAAAGAGTTGAAAATTGGTAACCTAACAAGTACTTGTACACGAAAGTTCATAGCAGCACTGTTCATAATAACCAAAACAAGGAACCAATCCAAATGTCTAAAAACTGATGAACGAACGAAGTGTGGTATGTCTGTACAATATTCAGCAATAAAAAGGGACAAACTACTGATACATGAGTTACCATGGTTGAACCTCAAAACCATTACATTAAGTGGAAAGAGCCAAGCAAAATATTATAGATTGTATGAGTCCAATTTTGTTTTCTATGTTGGCCTATTAACTCCCTTGCATGGATAAACAAAATCCATTGTCGTCAAGTCAATTCCAACTCACAGAGACCCTATAGGACAGAGTGGAACTGCCCCACAGGGTTTCCAAGAGTTGGCTGGTAGATTTGAGCTAATCTTTTGATTAGCAGCCGAGCTCTTAACCACTGTGCCACCAGGGCTCCTGTATGGATATAACATACGTTATTTAACCAAGACCCCTTTGTGGAACTTGAAGTGGCTTCCTGTTTTTCATTACAATAAACAGTGCTGAAATGAACATCTTTGTGGTTAAATATGTGTGGCCAACTTTAATTATTTCTTTGAACAAATGCCCAGAGGTGGAGCTGCTTATTCCAAAGGTGCACTTTAAGGCCTTCAGTAAATATCTCCCAATGGGTCTTCACAATATTTGCTCAGTCAAACCAGCAGAGTGTGAGGACAAAACGTCTCTTCTCCTCTCCTCTCCTGAACATAGCATTTCCCTTCTGGGTACTGCACACCCATGGAGGGCTGTCCCACACTGAAGACCCCATGTTCATGATGCCCTGTATTTGTTTGCAGTGCCCCTGGGTACGCTGCTGCCATGATCTTGCTCGTCAATAGCGCCAACTGCCAAGTAGCAGGCTTCGCTGCTGCCACCATCGGATGGCTCCTTTCTACCACCTCCATGGGCCTCGTGGAGTGGCGACTGTGGCATATAAGCCACGCCCCACCCTTACTCTCCAGCCTGGTCTGCGTGGGAATGTGGAGAGTCTGCATTCACTACCATGACAGCAACAAGGCCATATTTTGTTACCATTACACCTACCATGACAACTTTCTCCCTCTTGATATTTGTGTTTCACAAAACCTCCTGCTGGTAGCCACCGTTCTAGGGCTCTTGGGGAAAGCCTCCATCATCTTTGCAATTAGGAACCTGTACATGGGAATTCTTCGGAAGACTGCCACCTGCAATCCATTCATTGCTTCAGGAATTCTGTACTTGTCTGCCAGTGTCTGTATCTCAGTCGCTGTGATCTGGAATTACCATTCTGTAAGGAATGAACAGGGTATTCACTTCCCTTCGTCTTTCTACGTGCCCTTCAAGCCAGACACTCAGGAGATTGGGAGTGCCTTTCTGGTGGCCGCCCTTGCTGCCTTCCTGATGTTGTTAAGTGGATTTATTTTCCTTTCTTATAGAGTTCCCCTGGACAGCCAGGTGCATCCTGAGATTGCAGAGATATAAACTTCCCACTTGCACTGGCTTTGCAACAAGGGGTTCATGGACAGTATGAACAGGATGCAGTACCCATGCTTTCCAAGGTCTCAAGACCACGGCGAAGGTAGCTTTTGGCAGAAAGTGGCCAACTCTCCTGTTATATTCTGTGTCTGAACTTGGTTCATTGATAGGTTGGTTGAATTAAGGGACTTTCATTAAAAAGACATCTTGCCCACCTGCAATGTATCTTACTGGATCTGGACTTCATTTACTGTTGGCTAAAATAATCAATGCTAAACCTACTGTATGTGTCTTAGGCTGGGCTGTCTAGAGAAACAAAACTGGTGAAGCATGTATATATATATATATATATATACACATATACACACACACATATATGCATATATATATATACATACACACACATACATATATGTACACATACATACATAGGAAGAGAGAAGGAAAGGGAGAGAGAGAAATTTATATCAAGGAAATGGCTCACACATTTGTAGAGGCTAGAAACTCCCAAATCTGTGGATCAGGCATCAGACTGGTAGCTTCCCCTGACTCATAAAGCTGTAGGGGCTGACAAACCCAAGACCTGCAGGTCAGAAGACAGCAGACTGCTGGCTCATGGGCTGTGAAAGCTGATGAATCAAAGACTGGCAGTTAAGATTGCAGGCTGCTGGCTCAAGTCCCAAGAACCAGAGTTCAGATGATGATGAGCTGAATACAGGACCCAGAACAGAGCAAGCTTTGCCGGTAAGTCCATATATATTGGATGCAAGTCATAACCCCAAGGAAACTCCCTTTCAACTGATTAGCTCATTACAGCAGATCTCATCATGGATGTGATTACATCATTACATAACCGCCAAACTACATCATAAATGCCAAATCACTGAGAATCACTGCCCTGCCAAGTTGACATACAACCGTAACCATCACAGGGTGGAAATAAGAGTTTCTGTGTATGTTAACCTCTAACACATTTCTCTAATTGTCTACTAAAATCAACAACTGACTTTATATCCTATGGTAATTTATTATATAAAAGTTTTCAAGATGCACAGAAGTAGAGTGAATAGTGTAAAGAATCGCATATGTCCATCGCCAAATGCAACAACTGTCAAGATTCTGCCATGTTAGCTATCCTTCCCCCTTTCTTATTTATGTTTCTTTTTCTAAAGTATTTTAAAGCAAACCCCAGATATCATGGCCCTTCATCCTCACATACCTCAGTATTCTGCACTAAAAATACAAACGTTTTCTTATAGAGCCACATTATACCAAAAAATAAAAAATTATTCCTCCTTATTATTGAATAAAAAGCCCTAGTGGCAGAATGGTTAAGTGTTTGGCTGCTAACCGAATGTTGGTTTAAACCTACTGGCCATTCTGAAGGAGAAAGATGCGGCAGTCTGCTTCCATAAATATTTACAGCCTTAGAAATCCTACCAGCAGTTCTGCTCTGATTTATAGATCACTGTGAGTCAGAATCAACTTCACAGCAATGGATCTGGGTTTTCTTGGTTTTTATTATTGAATGTTGTCGGTTGCCTTCCAGTTGGCTCTGACTCATGGTGAACTTTTGTATAACAGAGGAAATATTACTTGGTCCTGCACAATCGGTGAAATGTTTGAGCCAATTTTTGTAGGTGTTATGTTACTCTGCTGTATTGAGCAGTTCCCACATTTTCACTGACACTCTACGTCACCAAGCAGGATAGCTTTTTTCAGTGATTGATCTTTTCTGATGATGTGCCCAAAGAAAACAAGACAAAATTGCTTCAAAGCAACATTCCGGCCGTACTTCTTCCAAGGCTGACTTGTTCATTCTGGCAGTCCACTGTATCTTCAGTATTCTTTGTCAACACTACAATTAGAATACATCAATTCTTCTTTGGTCTTCCTTCCTCATTGTCCATCTTTTGCATGTATACAAGGCATAATACTCAGTCATAAATTTTATTTATTTTTATTGAATTTTAGATGGTTTACAGAATAAACTCATTTCTCATCAAACAGTACACACGTTATTACATGATATTGGTTAACATCCCTGTGACATTTCAACGCTCTCCCTCCTCAACCCTGGGTTCCCTATCACCAGCTTTCCTGTTCCCTCCTGCCTTCCAGTCCCTGCCCCAGGGCTGGTGTGCCCCTTTAGTCCTGTTTTTTCCATGGGCCTGTTCAATCTTTGGCTGAAGGTTAAATCTCATTACCGAGTGAACTCATTACCGAGCTGAAAGGGTGTCTGGGGGCCTTACTCTCAGGATTTCTCCAGTCTCTGACAGGCCTGCAAATCTGGTCCTTTTGAGTTAGAATTTTGTTCTACATATTTCTCCAGCTCTGTTGGGGACCCTCTATTGTGATCCCTGCCAGAGCAGTCAGTGGTGGTAGCCAGGCACAATATAGTTAGACTCAGTCTGGTGGAGGCTGTGGTAGATGTGGTCCATTAGTCCTTTGGCCTAATCTTTCCCTTGTGTCTTCAGTTTCCTTCACTACTCCTTGCTGCGGAAGGGGTAAGACCAGTGGAGTATCCTGGACGGCTGCTCACAGGACTTTAAGACTCCAGATGCCGCTGTAGGACATTTTCTTTATAAACTATGTGATGCCAATTGGCCTAGATGTTTCCTGAGACCATGGTCCCCACAGGCCTAAACCCAGCAACTCTGTCCCTTAGGGAGTTTGGATGTGTCTATGGAGCTTCCATGACCTTGCCTTGCACAGAGTGTGCTGGCTTCCCCAGTATTGTGTACTGTCTTACCCTTCACCAAATTTTCCACTAATCTATTGTCTATTGTTTTTCCATCCCCATCCTTTGCCTCCCTCATAACCATCAAAGATTGTTTCTTTTTGTATGTAAATCTTTTCATAAGTTTTTACAGTAGTGGCCTCATACAATATTTGTCCTTTTGTGATTGACTTATTTCACTCAGCATAATGCCTTCCAGATTCATCCACATTAAGAGATGCTTCACAGATTCATTGTTGTTCTTTATCGTTGCTTAATGCTTCATTGTGTGTATGTACCACAGTTTATGCATTCATCTGTTGTTGGGCATATAGGTTGTTTTCATCTTTTGCTATTGTGAACAATTCTATAATGAACGTGCGTGAATGTATGTCTATTCGTGTGACGACTCTTATTTCTTTAGGATATATTCCTAGAAGTGAGATTGCTAGATCATATGGTATTTGTATTTCTGGCTTTCTAAGGAAGCACCATATCATTTTCCAAAATGGTTGTATCATTTTTCATTCCTGCCAGCAATGCCTAAGTGTTCTGATTTCCCTGCGCCTCTCCAACATCTGTTATTTTCTATTTTATTGATTGGTGCCAGTAATGCCGGGGTGAGATGGTATCCCATTGTGGTTTCAATGTGCATTTCTCTGATGGCTAGAGATCATGAGCATTTCCTTATGTGTCTGTTGGTCACTTGAATATCTTCTTTGGTGAAATGTCTGTTCATTTCCTTTGCCCATTTTTAATTGGATTATTTGTCTTTTTGTTGTAGTGGTGTTGGATTTTCTCATAGATTTTAGAGATTAGACCTTTGTCTGGTTTGTAATAGCTAATTTTTTTCCCCAGTCTGGAGGTTCTCTTTTTGTGAAGTCTTTTGATGAATGTAAGTGTTTAATTTTTAGAAGATCCCAGGTATCTAGCTTATCCTCTGGAGCTTGTGTTGTTGGTTGCAGTTTGTATCCTGTTAATGCTGTATGTTAGGGCCTCTAGTGTTAATCCTATTTTTTTCTTCTATGAACTTCATAGTTTTTCACTTTATATTTAGGTCTTTGATCCATTGTGAGTTAGTTTTTGTATATGGTGAGCTATAGGTCCTGTTTCATTTTTTTTTTGCAGATAGACATCCAGTTTTGCCAGCAGTATTTGTTAAAAAGACTGTCCTTTCCTCATTTGATCAAATTTGGGCCCTTGTCAAAGATCAGGTGAACATAGGTGGATGGATTTACATCCGGATCTCAATTCTGTTACATTGGTCAATGTATCAGTTGTACCAGTACCAGGCTGTTTTGACTACTGTAGCTGTAGAGTAGGTTCTGAGGTCAGGTAGTATTAGTCCTCCAACTTTCTTCTTCTTCTTCAGTAGTGCTTTACTTATCTGGGGCTGTTACCACAAACCACAGATTCGAGCCGCCTGCTGCAAAGCCACAACAGAGACAGGAGGAGGTAAGGAGCAAGAGGGCTTTATTGAATACTGGTGTCCAAGAGACAGAGGGTTAAATTTCTCCCAAATTCTGTCTAACTCTAGAGGGCTAACAGGAGGGTTTTACAGGGGAAAGGTCAGTGTTTAGAGATTCCCAGGAATGTTGATTTTTCTTTGAGGTGGACATGATGATAACGCAATCTATTATTGAAGTCTTGCAAGTCTCTTCATGCCATCTTGGAGTCCTGCAAGCCTCTTCACCCAGTCATGGTTTCTGACACAAGATGGATCTAAGCTTTGTTCAGCTACTTCGGTCCTGTGTGTTTTGGCCCCTGGGAGAGAAGCATAGTTTAATCAGCAACAAAAAGTTGATTACCTTATTTTTCTTTGAAGGAACAATCATGAGACAGATTTCAGAGCAAGCAATTATGTTTCAAGGACTAGAGATTAATCACAGTTTACACAGCTGTATTAAAACACTAGAAAAATACAGTCTTTCTGTTCCAATACCAAAATACTAAAGAAAATATATTTTCTCTACTTCAGGGCCTCTTCCCTTTCCATATAAAGTTAATGATAAGTCTTTCCATCTCTTTAAAGAATGTTGTTGGTATTTTGATTGGGATTGCACTGTATCTGTAGATTGCTTTGGGTAGAACTGTCATTTTCACAATGTTGAGTCTACCTATCCATGAACACGGTATGTTTTTCAGTTTATGTAGATTGGTTTTGGTTTCTTGCAGTAGTGTTTTGTAGTTTTCTTTGTATAGGTCTTTTACATTTTTGGTTAGATGTAGTCCCAAGTATTTTATTTTTTTTAGGGGCTATTATAAATGGTATTGTTTTCCTAATTTCCTTCTCATCGTTCTCTTTATTGGTCTATATGAATCCAAATGATTTTTGTATTTTTATCTTGTGTTGTGGTACACTGCTGAGTCTATCAGTTCCAGTAGTTTTCCCATGGAGTCTTTTCAGCTTTCTGTGTATAGAATCATATCATTTGCAAATAGGGACATTTTAACTTCTTCATTATGAGTTTGGATGCCCTTTATTTTGGTTTCTTGCATCATTGTTCCGGCTAAGACTTCCAACACAGTGTTAAATAGGAGTGGTGATAAAGGGCATCCTTGTCTTATTCTTGTTCTCAGGGGGAAGTTTTTAGCCTTTCTCGACTGAGATTGATGTTAACCATTGGTTTTGCATAGATGTCCTTTATTATGTTGAAGTATTTTCTTTCAATACCTATTTTGTTGACAGTTTTTTTTATCAGGAATTGGTGTTGGACTTTGTCGAATGCCTTTTCTACATCGATTGAGATGATCATGCGATTCTTTTTTTTATTTATGTGGTGGATTATGTTGGTTTTCTAATGTTGAACCTTCCTTGCATACCTGATATGAATACTACTTGGTCATGGTGTATTATTGTTTTATTATGCCACTGAATTCTGTTGGCTAGAAGTTTGTTGAGAATTTTACATCTGTATTCACGAGTGATATTAATTTTCTTTCTTTGTGGTGTTCTTGCCTGGTTTTGGTGTCAGGGTTATGCTGGCTTTATAGAATGAATTTGGAAGTATCACTTCCTTTTCTATGTTCTGAAATAATTTGAGTAGTCCTGGTAAAAGCTCTTCTATGAATGTCTGGTAGAATTCTCCAGAGAAGCCATCTGGGCTGAGGCTTTTTTTGGCTGGGAGTCTTTTTAATCCACTTTTCAACCTCTTCTCTTGTTATGGGTCTGTTCAGATTTTCAATGTCATTTTGTGTTAGTTTGGGAAGGTAGTGTGTTTCTAGAAATTTGTCCATTTCCTCTAGGTTTTCAGATTTGTTGCAGTAAAGTTTTTCATAATACTCTGTTGTGATCCTTGTCATCTCAGATGAGTTTGTTGTAATGTCCACCATTTCATTTCTTATTTTGGGCTATTTGCATCCTCTCCTGTTTTTCTTTTGTCAGTTTGGCCAGTGGTTTGTCAATTTTGTTGATCCTTTCAAATAACCAACTTCTGGTTTTGTTGATTCTTTCTATTGTTTTTCTATTCTCTCATTTATTTCTGCCCTGATCTTTATTATTTCCTTTCTTCTGGTGGGTGTGGACCTCTTTTGCTGTTCTCTATTCGTTCAAGTTGTGTAACTATTTTGATTTTGTCCCTTTCTTCTTTTTTTGATGTGTGCATTTATTGCTATAAATTGACCTCTGAGCACTTCCTTTGCTATGTCCCAAAGGTTTTGGTATGATGTGTTTTCATTCTTGTGTGGTCCTAGGAATTTTTTGATTTCATCGAGATTTTTTCTATTGCCCAGTAGTGTTATTCAGTTAGAATAACAAACAGATGCAACTCTGGAAACACTTACTAATCTATTTTAAGAAATTTGATAGAGCGTTACTTGACCCATTGACAGAAAGAGATTCATATTCACGCTTATTCCAAAGAAAGGTGACCAAATGGAATGTGGAAATTATGAACAATGTATTAATATCACATGCCAGCAACATTTTACGGAAGATAATTAAAAAACGACTGCAGCCATACACTGACAGGTAACTGCTAGAACTCAAAAGCATATTTAGATGAGGATGTGGATTGAGGGATGTCATTTCTAATATCAGATGGTTCTTGACTGAATGCAGAAAATACCAGAAAGATGTTTACCTCAGTTTTATTGAGTAGACAAAAGCATTCAACTGTGTGGATAATAACAAATTATATTAGGAGTACCTGACCGAAGCAATGGTCTTTATAATCACCTCATATGCATGTGAAAGCTGGATAATGAAATAGAGAGATCAAGGAAGAATTGATGCATTTGAATTACAGTGTGAATAATATTGAATATACCATCGACTGCCAGAAGAAAGAAGAAATTCATCTTTGAGGAGGTACAGCCAAAATCCACATTAGAAGCAAGGGTGGATTTTACTTTGCTTACTTTGGATATGGCATCAGGAAAAAAACAATCACTAGAAAAGGACTTCATGTTTGGTAAGTAGAGGATCAACTAAAATGAGGCAAACCATTCATCAGATGTATTATATGGTGGATGCAGCAAACGACCCAAATATACGAATGATTGAGAGGTTTGTGCAGGACCAGGCAGTGTTTCATTCTGTTATACACAAAGTCACCATGAGTCAAGGTATACACAATAGCAACTAACAACAAAAAATGTGGAATGGTTGGACAACAAGATGAACCTGATTAATGTCACTGAATTGTACATGAGAAGAATGTTGAAATGGCAAATGTTTTGTTATATGTATGTTTACCACGACTTCCACTTTTCCTAGATTCATACTTTGTACATTCTATATTCTGATTATTAATGGATGTTGGCAGCAGTTTCTTCTTATTTTGAGTTGTGCCACATCAGCAAATTCTATAACCTT
This sequence comes from Elephas maximus indicus, assembly GCF_024166365.1. Lineage (NCBI taxonomy): Eukaryota > Metazoa > Chordata > Mammalia > Proboscidea > Elephantidae > Elephas > Elephas maximus. The sequence continues at coordinate 10,769,219 of NC_064847.1, forward strand.
TACCATAGTTTATGATACAACATAAAGAAAATAAAAATCCTCACCATTGGACCAATAAACAACATCATGATAAACAGAAAAAATTGAAGCTGCCAAGGATTTCATATTACTTGGACCCAAAACCAATGCTTGTGGAAGCAGCAGTCAGAAATCAAAGGACGCATTGCATTGGGCAAATCTGCTGCAAAAAATCTCTTTAAAGTAGTCAGAAGCAAAGGTGTCACTTGAAGGGCTAAGGTGGGCCCTGAGCCAAGCTATAGTGTTTTCATTTGCCTCAAATGCATTTGAAAGCTAGAAAAAAATAAGGAAGACAATAAAAATCGATGCCTTTGAATTGTGGTGTTGGTAAAGAACATTGAGTATACCATCGATTGCCAGATGAATAAACAAATTCTTCTTGGAGAAAGCATGGCCAGAATGTTTTTTGGAAGTGAGTATGGCAATACTTTGTTTCATGTACTTTGGACATGTTATCAGGGTATACAAGTCCCTGGAGATGGACATCATGCTTAATAAAGTAGAAAGTCAATAAAAAGGGAAAGATCCTTGATTAGAAGGATTGACACAGTAGCTGCAATAATGGGCTGAAGCATAGCAACAAATTTGAGGATATTGCAAAAGTGGGTGGTGTTTTATTCTGTCCTACACAGGGCCACTATGAGTCAGAACCAAATTTATTCCACCTAACAACAACAACAATCTACATTATCCTCACAACTGCCAGTGTGTTCATTTTTGTGGCTATTCTTCCAATCCATCTCATCAAGTGTCTCCCTCCCCTCGTTGGCGCTGTACTTTATCAAACTCACTGTCGTCCTCCAGTGATTAATCCTTCCTTACGAAGTGCCCAAAGCAAGAGAGCCAAACAGTGTTCTGTTGTGATCCAAGGGTTTCACTGGCTTATTTTTGGAAGTAGATCATCAGCTCTTTCTTCTTAGTCTTAGTCTCAAAGCTCCACTAAATCCTATTCACGATGGATGGACCTTATGGTGTTTGAAATACTGGTGGCAAAAAGTGCAGCATCATAGCAAGATGCAAGTCTCCAAAGTATAAAAACTTGACAGATAGGTGGCGGAATTAACAGATAGAAATTGTAAAAATGGATGAATTAATAATTCTGAAGCTGAAAATGGCAACAATTAAAATTAAAAAGTCATTGGAGTGGTTCAACAGCAGATCTGAGCAGGCTGAAGAAATAATAAGGGAACTTGAAGACAGGAAAATTGAAATTATCCAGTCTGAGGAGCAGATAAACAAGAATAAAGAAAAATGAACAGAGCTTTAAAAAGGAGGGAAAAGAAAAAGAAAATATTCGAAGAAACAGTAGCTAAAAACTTCTCAGATTTTATCTGACATGATCCTACACATGTAAAAAGCTCAACAAGCCCCCAAGTGGAATAAACTCAGAGATTCACAAAGAGACACGTTATAATCAAACTCTTGAAAATCAAGTAAAAAGAGAGATACTTCAATGCAGCAAGAGAGAATACTTGACAATAAAAATAACAGTCAATTTCTCATCATAAAGTGTGGAGATAAAGCATGCTGAAAAAAAAAATCTGTCTGCCAAGTGTTTTATATCAGTTAAAATTGTCCTTCAAAAAAATGAGGGAGAAATTAACATTGCCAGATGAACAAAAGCTGAGGGGATTCATTGATAGTAGAATTACCCTACAATAAATGCTAACAGAAATCATCCAGGTTAAAATAGGAGAACACTACACAGTAACTTGGAAATCATATGAATAAAGAACAATGGGAAACATAGCTACACTGGTAATTATAAAATTATAAAATTGATTAGTATTACATTTTTCTCTGTGATACCTATTTTTTCTTATATGATAACATACAAGCATATAAAACAATAATCCTAAAACTATAATAATGGGTGTACAATTTCTGTCATTCATGACACTAATACCTTAAAGAAATATTACAGTACTTTAAAGGAGCAGATTTTGTGCCTGTGTGTGTGTGTGTGTGTGTGTTTTAGGTGAAAGTTTACAGTACAAATTAATTCTTCATTTAAAAATTGACATAATTTTTTTGTTACATTGGTTGCAAACCCCGTAATTTGTCAGCACTCTCCTCTTTCCCTTAACACCTGAATTCCCCATGTCTGTTCATCCAGGTTTCCTGTCTCTTCCTGCCTTCTTGTCTTTGCTTTTTGGCAGGTGTTGCCCATTTGGTCTTGTATACTTGATTGCACTAAGATGCATGTCCCTCATATGTGGCCCTGGTTGTTTTATAGGCCTGTCTAATCTTTGGCTGAAAGGTGGACTTTGGGAATGGCTTCAGGTCTGGGTTAGCACTGTGTCTGGGAGTAACAGTCTTGGGGTTTCCTTCAATCTCTATCAGACCAGTAAGTCTGGCCTTTTTTTAGTGAATTTGGATTTTGTTCTACACTTTTCTCCTGCTCTATCCAGGACCCTCTATTGTGATCCCTGTCAGGCTGGTGCAGGCTGTGGTTAAAGTCATCCATTAGTCCTTTGGACTAATATTTTCCTTTTGTCTTTGGTTTTCATCCAAAAAGCAGACTTTTTCTGGATTTTATTAGAACTAAGTTGGTAGTAAATACTATTTATTACAAATTTAAGATGTTAATTGTAATACCTAGGCTAAACATTAAGAAAAAATTTATGAATACAGAAAAAAATTGAGAAGGTAACCAAAAACTTCATTTAAAAGTAAGTTAATCAAACTCTTAAAAGACATAAAATGGCAGAACACTTTAAAAAATATAATGCAACTATATGCTCTCTGAAAGAGTCTCACTTTAGATCCATAGATATAAATAAGTTGAAAGCTAGAGATGGAAAAAGATATTGCACGTAAATAGTAAAACAGTTGTGGTAGCTTTATTAATATTAGACAATATAAGCTTTAACTAAAAAATTATTTTAAAAGACAACATTACATACTAATAAAAGATCAATTCGTTAAGACGATGTAACAATTATAAGCGTATGTATACCTAACAATAGAGTCTCAAAATACGTGAAACAAATCATGCAGCATTAAAGGAGATGAAAAAAGTTTTATATTATTAGTACCCGTGATGGTTAACGTTATATGTCAACTGAGCTGGGCCATGATTCTCAGTGGTTTGGCAGTCATATGATGTTGTGATCACCTCCAGGATGAGACTGGTTATAAAGTGATCACATCCAGGATGAAACTGGTTATAAAGTGATCACCTCCATAATGGGATCTGCTGTGAGTAGCCAATCAGTTCAGAGGGAGTTTCCTTGAGCGTGTGGCCTGCATCCAGTATACGTGGACTTTCTGGCAAGGCTTGTGGGCTTTTGTTCACTTTGGATCTTGCAGTTGGCTCCTGTTCATCTGAACTCTGGTTCTTGGAACTTGAGCTAGCAGCTTACTGGTGCTTTTGCCTGACGATCTTGGGATTCACCCATTTTTGGAGACTGTGAGCAAGAGCCGTGCTCTCTGACCTGATGATCGGGTTCAACAGCCACTCCAGCTATGTGAATCAGGAGGAGCCTCTATTCTGACCCACTGACTAGGGATGTTACAGCATCTACAACTGCATGAACCATTTCATTGATATAAAATCTCTCTCTATATATGTATATTTGCATGCTTTGCTGGTTTTGCTTCTCTAGCTATCCCAGCCTAAGAACATGTGGTACTGACAATTGTTCTGGAGAAACAAAATTGTAAAGGTGAGTTTTCTAAACTGGCTCTCAAGTCTCGTTAGTCTTTTTTTTTTTTTAGCCTACCACAGCTTCTTTCTTCCTTTTTGAATTGTGCTTTAGGTGAAAGTTTACAGCTCAAATTATTTTCTCATACAAAAATTTATACACATATTGTTATGTGACATTAGTTGCAATCCCTTCTTTATGAGAGCCCACTCCCAGATTTCTTATCCATTCAATCAGTTCCTGTCTCTTCCTGCCTTCTCATCCTACCTCTGGGCAGGAGTTGCACATTTGGTCTCTAGTCTTGAAGATGTTGATGATTCTGCTACCAGTGGTAAAGAGGGCACTGGTAATCCATGGCATGAGGTGCCAATACAAATACACAAAATATCACCAGCAATAGATCAGGTATTCGTGAAAGGTTAGGCTGTAGGTGGTTGCATGTGTGTTAATTTTTCTGCAATTTCGTCATTATGAGAAGTATAAGGAAGCTGGTTGTTTGATCCTACATCACTAGACAAACTGGCGAAAGAAAGAAGTTAGCTCAGGGCTTCAGAGCTAAAGCTCAATTGCCCCATAAGAAACCTCAAATTTTCCACTGGTGCCTTGAAAGAACACCTTATATCTTGTAATACCAAAGCTGATATAACTGAAAACCAAACCCAGGGTCTTATTGTAAGAATGGCCAAGTTAAAATGCCAACTCAATAGCCAACCTCAAGAGGTGTATGAAGTTAAACTGAGTGCATTTATTGGGAAGAAATGAGATCCTGAAACTTGGAATGGGACATAATGGGCAGATAACCACAAAGCTGGAGACACTGAACCCCTAAATTCTGTTGAATCACTCCTGCCAACAGAACCAGCCCTTCCACTCCCTCCTAAAGAGATTACTCTATGTTTGTCTGCTAAACCACCTCCCCAGTAAAACCATTAGCCCCCCCCCCCCACCCTTATCTAATGGGATCAACTCAGCTGCATCTAAAGAGCCTTTGAGTCATTGCCTGGGACATCACCTGAGGCAGATGTTTTAAAGACAATGCTGAATTCCTAGAAACATTTCCTCACCACCAATTGTGGCTTCTGGACCTATAATTAGACTTAAGTCCCAGTGAGACCCAATACATGAAGTACCAAGAGTGATCCAGGAGGAGGTACACTATAGTTCAAAAGAACTGCTTGGCTTTTCTAATACATACAAACAGAAGCCTGGGGTATGTGTGGGAATGGCTATTGAGGGTGTAGGATAATTATGCAAGGAAGATGAAGATGGATCAGTCTGAGTTTATTAGTAGGAGCCCACTAAGGACAGGTTTTTCATTCAATGTTTCAATTCGAGAGTTTAGGAAAGGATCTAATATTTTATCTGGATGAGTCACTGAAGCATGGATTACGTGGTGGTCTATACTAAACCAAGTTGAAGCACCAGACCTGTCTTGGTATAGAGTAGAAGAAAGTATCCAAAAACTTAGGAAACTTGGTGTGCTTGAGTGGATTTATCAGGTTAAACCCACAGGTCCATAGATGGAGTGGCCAGAGGACACATTTTTTAACACAATGGTGAAGAACAAATTTTGAAAGGAGCCACAGCATCTTTGAAGACTGCTGCTATTGCTCTTTTATATAAGTCAGATTCGACAGTGGGAGTTGCCCTAACTGAATGAAGACACCTAACTACAATGGGGTTGATTGGACCCCATGGTGGTAGGGGCTAAGTTGTGGCACTCAACTGACAAAGCAAGGTGGGTGTGGCTACTGCAATGGACAGTGCAGTCAGAGAAGTAAACAATAATCTGACTTGTATGGATTTATGGCATTGGCTGCTTAGTCATTGTGTGCCTAGGAGTGAATTAGATAGGGAATCTATTACATATCTACTTGATCTGTACAAGTGGAAGAATTTTAGGTCAAGTGAACAGCATTCTAACTTGAATTGCCAAATTAGAGAGTCATAGTGCTTCAGTCAATTCACAGACTTACGTGAGTGTATGGAACACCAATGCCTTGAATGAAGGGGAGGACATGTCCCCTTGAAGAGGACTCCAACATACTGCTAAAAACTTATACTGTTAACCTTTCTTTGAGCCTTCCCCAAAGGCACTACAGCCTTTTATGAGAGTGATTGTTCACTGGGGAAAAGGAAATATTTAGACTTTTGGGGGATTACTGGATACTGGCTCTGAACTGACACTAATTCCATGAGACCCAAAACATTCCTGTGGCCCACCAGTCAGAGTGGGGGCGTATTTAATGGAGTATTAGCTAATGTCCTTCTCACAGTAGGTCCAGTGATTTCCCCAGTTCAGGAATACATAATTGGAATAAATATACTCATCAACTGGAAAAACTCCCACACTGGATCCCTGACAAATGAAGTAAGGCTCTTAGGGTAGAAAAAACCAATCGGAAGCCATTAGAAGTGTCCCTACCTAGAAAAATAGTAAACCAAAAGTAATATCCATTTCTGGAAGTATTGCAGAGATTACTGCCACCATCAAGGATTTGAAGAATACAAGGGCAGTGATTTCCACCACATCCCCATTTAACTCACCTATGTGGCCTGTGTTCAAAAAAAAAAAGGACAGATCTTGGAGAATGACAGTGGGTTATTGAAAATTTAACCAGGCGGTGGTACCAATTGCAGGCGCTGTTCCAGATGCGGTTCCAGTGCTTGAGCAAATTAATACATCTCCTGGTATCTTATATGCAGTTATTGATCTGGCTAATGCCTTTGTCTTCACACCTGTTACAAAGGACTACCAGAAGATGTTCGCCTTCAGCTAGCAAGGCCAGAAACACCTTCATTGTTCTACCTCATGGGCATATCAACTCTCCAGCCCTATGTCATAATTTAGTCTGCAGGGAACTTGATCGCCTTTCCCTTCCAAAAGATGTCACACTGGTCCATTACACTGATGACATTATTGAACCTGGTAAGGAAGAAATGTCAATGACTCTGGACTTACTAGTAAAACATTTTGTATAATAGAGTGGGAAATTAATATGACAAAAACTTAGGCAACTTCTACCTCAATAACATTTCATGGGGTCCAGAGGTGTAAGGCACATTGAGATATTCCTTCTTATGTGAAGGATAAGTTATTGCTGTTGTTGTTGTTAGGTGCTTTTGAGTTGGTTCTGACTCATAGCAACCCTATTAACAACTAACAAAACTCTTCCCCATCCTGTGCCATCCTCACAATCACTGGTATACTTGAGCCCATTGCTGCAGCCACTGTGTCAATCCATGTCATTGAGAGTCTTCCTCTTTTCCACCAATCGTCTCCTTCACTAAGTCTGATGTCTTTCTCTCGGCCTTGTACTGACTGATGATACTGAGCTTTTCCATCATCTCTTTTCACAAATGTAGTAGATTTTATTCCTGTGTATTCCATCTGGTGATGCCCATGTATATACAGTTGCCACTTATATTACTGAAATAATGTATTTGCAGTGAAGAAGTCTTTGGTCTTGCAAAATTCTATCGTGCAGTCTCTGGTGTTGTTTCTATCCCCAAGGCCATATTTTCCAATCACTGTTCCTTCTTTGTTCCCAACTTTCATATTTCAATCACCTATGATTATCAATACATCTTGATTGCACGTCTTATCAATTTCAGACTGCAGAATTTAGTAAAAATCTTCGGTTTCATCATCTTTGGCCTTAGTGGTTGGTGCATAGATTTGAATATTAGTCATATTAACTTGTCTTCCTTGTAGGTGTATGATATCCTATCACTGACAGCATTGTACTTCAGGGTAGATCTTGCCATTCCTCTTCGATTTGTCATTTGCAGCATAGTGTTGTCGTTGTTGTTGTTAGGTGCCATTGAGTCAGTTCCAACTTATAGTGACGCCATTCATAACAGAACAAAACACTGCCTAGTCCTGTGCCATCCTCACTATCATTGCTATGTTTGAGCTTATTGTGGTAGCCACTGTGTCAGTCTACCCCATTGAGGGTCTTCCTCTTTTCTGCTGACCCTGTACTTTGCCAAGCATGATGTCCTTCTCCAAGGACTGATCCCTCCTGACAACATGTCCAAAGTATGTAAGACACAGTCTCACCATCCTTACTTCTAAGGAGCATTCTGGTTGTACTTCTACCAATACAGATTTGTTCATACTTTTGGCAGTCCATGGTATATTCAATATTCTTTGCCAACACCACAGTTCAAGGGCATAGTAGACCATGTGATTTTCTGGTTCAAGACGGCTAATGCCAGTCAATTTCAGCTCCATAATGCCTAGAATATGGATATTGAATTGTTCCGTTTCCTTTTTGAAGATTTCCAGTCTCCTAGATTCAAACTTTGTGTATCCCATGTTCTGATTGTTAATGGGTGTTTGCAGCTATTTCTTCTCCTTTTGAGTTATGCCACATCAACAAATGTAGATCCCAAAAGCTTGACAACATCTAGGTCATCTTTGAGGAGGCACCTCCTACTCAGTTGTATTTTGAGTGCCTTCCATTCTGAGGGTCTCACCTTTCAGCACTATATCAGACAATGTTCAGCTGCTATTCATAAAGTTTTCATTGGCTAATTTTTTCAGATATAGACCACGAGGTTCTTCTTCCTAGTCATCTTAGTCTGGAAGCTCAGCTGAAACCTGTCCACCATGGGTGACCCTGCTGATAATTGAAATACCAGGGGCATAGCCTCCAGAATCAGAGCAACACACAAGCCACCACAGTACGACAAACTGACAGATGCTTGGAGTTGCATGTGCTGCTTTGTCCTATTTACCAAATGACTCAAAAAGCTCATGTGTTGAGTTCTGCCAGAACAAAAGATGGCTCTGCAATGGGTTCAGGTTGTCATGCAAACTGCTCTGCCAGTTGGGCCATATGATCCAGCTGATCTAATGGTTCTTGAAGTATCAGTGGCAGATAGTGGCACCTTGAAATTTAGAGCAAAGCCCCACCATCTTCTGCTGATAACTATTCTCCTCTTGAGAAACCGTTGGCTTGGTATTGGGCCTTAGTAGAGACTGAACATTTAACCGTGGGCCACCAAGTCACCATATGGCCTGAGCTGCCTACCATGAACTGGTCACAAAGTCATAAAGTCCAACATGCAGAGCAGCACTACGTCATTAAAAGGAAGTGGTATATATAAGGTCAGAACATGAAAGCACAGTTAAATTGCATGAGGAGGTGGCCCAAATGCCCATGTTCTCATTTCTGTCCCATTACTTGCCTACTTTCAGTCTGCACCTACGGCCTCACGTAGAGTTCCTTATGATTAGTTGACTGAGGAAGAGAAAACTCATGCCTGGTTTACAGATGGGTCTGTGCAATGTGCAGGCACCACTTGAAAGTGGACAGCGGCAGCACTACAGCCCTTTTCTCTTATCTCCCAATGGGCATAACTTAGTTGTTCACTTTGTTTGGAAGGAAAAATGTCCAGATGTGTGACTGTATACTGATTCCTGGCCTGTGGCCAACGCTTTGGCTGGTTGGTCAGGGACTTGGAAGGAACGTGATTGGAATATTGGTGACAAGGAGGTAGGGGGAAGAGGTATATGGATAGAGCTTCTTGATAGGGCATAGAAATGCAGATATTTGTGTCTCATGTGAGTGCTCAGCAGAGGATGAACTTGGCAGAGGAGAATTTTAACAATCAAATGGGCAGGATGATGCATCCCTGTGGAAACCAGTCATTCTCTTTCCCCAGCCATTCCAGACATTGCCCAATGGGTTCTTGAATGAAGTGGCCATGAAGGTTATGCATGGGCTCAGCAAAACGGACTCCCACTCACCAAGACTGACTTGGCTAGAGTCACGGCTGACTGCCCAATCTACCATCAAAAAACACCCAGTCCCCTGTATGGCCCTGGTGGCAGGTTGATTTCATTGGAGCACTTACAGTTTTGAAAAGGCAGCATTTTGTTCTTAGTGGAATAGACACCTGGGGTATGGATTTGCCTTCCCTACATGCAATGCTTCTGCCAAAACTACATTGTGAATTTACAGAATGCCTTATCCACCGTCATATCCCATACAGCATTGCCTCAGATCAAGGGACTCACTTAACAGCAAATGAAGTGCAGCAATGGGCTCATGTTCATGGAATTCACTGGTCTTACTGTGTTCCCCATAATTCTGAAGCAGCTGGCTTGACAGAATGACAGCATGGCCTTCAAAAGACAGAATTACAGAGCCAGCTACGTGGCAATACCTTGCATGGTTAGGACCATGCTCTCCAGGAGGCTGTATATGCTGTAAACCATCATCCAATATATGGTGCTGTTTCTCCCATAGCTGGGATTCATGGGTCCAGCAATCAAGGAGTGGAAATGGAAGTGGCACCATTCACTATTGCCCCTAGTGGCCCCTATTGCAAAATGTTTGCTTCCTGGCCCTATGATCCTATGCTCTGTGAGTCTAGAGGCCTTAATTCCAAAGGAGGAACGCTCCCACCAGGAGACACATCACTGATTCCATTGCACAGGAAGTTAAGAATAACACTCAGCCACTTTAGGTTCTTTGGGCTTCTATATCAACAGGCAAAAAAGGGAGTTACCATACTGGCTGGTGTGATTAATTCTGATTAACGAGGGGAAATTGGATTGATATTACAAAATAGAAGTAAAGAACAGTATGTATGGAATGAAGGAGATTCCTAGGGCATCTCTTACCACTACTCTGAACTGTGATGGAAAACTATAACAACCCAGTTTCAACATGACTACTAACAGTCCAGACCCTTCAGGAATGAAGGTGTGGGTCTCCCTACCAGGCGAAGGACCACAACCAGTTGAGGTATCTGCTGAGGGCAAAGGAAATATGGAACGAGTGGAGGAAAAAGGTAGTTCTAAATACCAACTATAACCACATTAGTAGTTGCGGAAACTGTTATGAGTATTTCTACCTTGTATGTGTACATCAGATATTTTTGTTTTCTTCGATTATAAAATATAAGATGTAAAAAGGTTTAGTGTGTTTTCAGTTGTACATGTGTTAGTTGTATCATGTTAGGCTCCAGTATGACTTTCCAATTGTCTTTATTTAGAGATTATTTGTGACTTAACAAGGTGTGTATAGGTCCAAGTTGACAAGTGGTGGACTGTAATGGTTAAGGGTGTGTTTCAGCTTAGCTGGGTCATGACTACCACTGGCTTGGCAGTTATAATATGATGTAATTGCCTCCCTGATGAGATCTACTGTGAGTAGCAAATCAGCTAAAAAGTAGTTTCCTTGGATATGAAGACTGCATCTAACACATATGGGTTTTCTGTCTCACTGGCTTTGCTCTGTTCTGGATCTTGCATTCAGATCATTATCTGACCTCTGGTTCTTGGGACTTCAGCCTCAGCCTGCTGTTTTATCTGTCAATCTTGGATTTGTCAGCCTCCACAAACTGTGAGCCAGCAGTTTGCCATCTGACCTGTCAGTCTAGGGTTTGTCAGTACCTGTAGATACATGGGTCAAGAGAATCATCCAGCCTGATGCCTGACCCACAGACTTGGGACTTTCCAGCAGTGTTAGCCATTTCCTTGATGTAAATTTCTCTCGCTCTGTCTTTGTATACATATGTATATACATTTATATATGCAGATAGGAGCCCTAGTGGCCCAATAAAAGTTAAGAATTATACTGCTAACCAAGAGGCTGGCAGTTCAAATCTATCAGCTGCTGTTTCAAAACACTATAGGCAGTTCTATTCTGTACTGTAGGGTTGCTCTGAGTTGGAATCAACTTGACAGCAATATTTTTTGCTTGTTTTTTTATGTATGCATATGTACATATATTTATATATATGTATGTGTGTGTATATATGTATGTGTATGTGCATGTATATATGTATATAACAGAATATGAACAACTGTACACTGTTGTACCAGGGTTTGAGGTCACCAACAAAAGACACATGCTCCACTTATACATGAATTAACACTTTATTCAGATAAAGAGAATGAGCACTAATCTCCCATTGCCAGCCTGGGCAAAAACTAAACACTTAAGCTCATCAAAAGACTTGAACAAAAGAGTAGGAAGAGAACCTACAGACTGGGAAAAAATTTACGAATCAGAAAAAGGTCTAATCTCTAAAATCTACGAGAAAATCCAACACCTCTACAACAAAAAAACAAATAATCTAATTAAAAAATGGGCAAAGAAAATGAACAGACACTTCGCCAAAGAAACACTCAAGCAGCCAACAGACACATGAGGAAGTGCTCATGATCTCTAGCCATCAGAGAAATGCAAATCAAAACCACTATGAGATATCATCTCACCCTGGCATCACTGGCATGAATTAATAAAATAGGAAATAACAAATGATGGAGAGGCTACGGGGAAATCGGAACTCTTATGCATTGCTTGTGGGAACACAAAATGATACAACTATTTTGGAAAATGATATAGTACTTCCTTAGAAAGCTGGAAATAGAAACAACACATGATCCAGCAATCCCACTCCTTGGAATATATTCTATAGAAATAAGATTCATCACATGAATAGACACATGCACACCCACGTCCATTGCAGCATTGTTCACCATAGCAAAAAGATGGAAACAATCTAGATGCCCATCAACAGATGAATGGATGAACAAGCTGTGGTACATACACACAATGGAGTATTATGCAACACTAAAGAACAACGATGAATCTGTGAAGCATGTCATAACATGGATAAGTCTGGAGGGATTATGCTGAATGTCACAAAAGGACAAATACTGTATGAGACAACTACTGTAAAAATTCATGAAAAGGTTTACACAGAAAAAGAAACAATCTGTGATGGTTACAAGGTACGGGAGGGGTGGGGTTGGAAAAACACAAACACTAAATAGACAATAGATAGGTGGTAACATTGGTAAAGGGTAAGACAGTATAGGTAGACAGTCACCAAGTGTGTGGTACAGGCTCTCACATACAGTCTTGGAGGAACAGTGGTGATTGGTGTAGGCACAGGTATCTGGTTGCAGGAGGGTTTCATGCTCTGAACAAAGGAGGGGTCCGAGAACCATCCCCCGAGTGTCTGTGAGGAAAGCACGTCTCTGTTCCCTAGAGCAGACAGGTGGGTGGGTTCTGCAGCCAGACCATGGGCACCCAGTGCTTTTGGTTGTAAGGGAACAAACAGAGTGGTCACAGAACTTTCATATGGATAAGAAGATAAGATGGTATCAAGATATAAAAGATTGGTTTAAACTTAGAAAAGTAAAGGTAAATTTTAAGGTATCCACAAAGGACACTAACAAACCTACACATAGAAATAAAAAAGAAGAAAAATACAAAGACTCAGCAAATACAAAATCAACAACGAAAACAGATAAAGTAAAACGACTCAGCACAGAATACTGAGAGGAACAAAGAAACCATCAACAACACACACACACACACACACTACATCAAAATGATGGCACACTGAACTCTTATGTATCAGTAATTACACTGACCATAAATGGACTAAATACACCAATAAAGAGACAGAAATTTGCAGAATGGATTAAGAAAAACCATGATCATCTATATGCTGCCTACAAGAGACACATCTTAGACTCAAAGACACAAACAAACTAAAACTCAAAGGATGGAAAAAAATATATCGAGCAAATAACAATCGAAAAGAATAGGAGTGGCAACATTAATCTCTGACAAAACAGACTTTAAAGCAAAATCCACCACAAAGGATACGGAAGGACACTATATAACGATTAAAGGGTGAATACACCAGGAGGACATAACAATAATAAATATTTATGCACCCAAAAACAGGGCTCCAAAATACAAAAGACAAACTCTAACAGCATTGAAAAAAGAAATAGACAGCTACACAATATTAGTAGGAGACTTCAACACATCACTTCTGGTGAATGGCTGAACATCTAGAACGAATCTCAGTAAAGATGTGGATGCTCTAAGTGCCACAATTAACCAACTTGATCTCATAGACATATATAGAACACTCTACCCAAAAGTAGCAAGAACACTTTCTTTTCCAAAGCACATGGAACGTTCTCTAGAATAGGCCACATTTTAGGCCACAGAGCAATCAGCAGAATCCAAAACATCAAAATATTACAAAGCTTCTTTTCTGACTCTAAAGCGATGAAAGCAGAAATCAATAACAGAAACAGCAAGGAAAAAAAAATCAAATACATGGAAACTGAACACCACCTTGCTCAAAAACTACTGTATATTAGAAGAAATTAAGAATGGAATAAAGACATTCATAGAATCAAATGAGAATGAAAGAACCTTTGGGACAGGGTGAAAACAGTGTTCAGAGGTCAATTTATAGCAATAAATGCATGTGCCCCCAAAAGAAGAAAGGGCCAAAATCAAACATTAACTCCACAATTTGAACAAATAGAGAGCAGACAAAGGAGCCCTCCAGCATCAGAAGAAAGGAAATAATAAAAATTAGAGCTGAAATAAATGGAATAGAGAATACAAAAACAACTGAAAGAGTTAACAAGGCCAAAAGCTGGTTCTCTGAAAAAATCAACAAAATCGATAAGCTATCTGGTCAAACTGAAAAAGGAAAAACAGAACAGGAAGCAAATAACCTGGATAAGAAATGAGATGGGTGATATCACAACAGGCCCAAATGAAGTTAAAAGAATCATAACAAATACTATAAAAAACAGTACTCCAACAAATTTGAAAACCTAGATGAAATGGATGAATTTCTAGAAACACATTACCTACCTAAACGAACACAAACTGAGATAGAAAAGCTAAGTACATCTACAACAAAAGAAGAGATTGAAGAGGTAACTTAAAAAAACTCCCAAAAACAAAACAACACAGAAACTGGGGCTCTGACAGGTGCACTGGAGAAATTTAAAAAACTTTCAGAGAAGAGCTAGCACCACTGCTGCTAAGTGTCTTTCAGAGCATAGAAAAGGATGGGATACTCCCAAACTCATTCTGTGAAGCCAACATAACCCTGCTACCAAGGCCGGGTAAAAACACTGAAAAAAAGAAAATTACAGACCAATATCCCTAATGAACATAGATGCAAAAATCCTCAACAGAATTCTAGCCAATAAAATTCAACATCATATCAAAAAAATAATTTATGTTGACCAAGCAGAATATCCACCCCACATGTCTGTCAGTTCGTCATAATGTAGGGGCTTGCAGGTTATTGCAATGCCAAAAGCTGTGCCTCTGGTATTCATATATCAGCAGGATCACCCATGGTGAACAGGTTTCAGCTGAGCTTGCAGACTAAGACAGACTAGAAAGAAGGACCTGGCAGTCTGTTTCTGAAAAGATTTAGCCAGCAAAAACTTTATGAATAGCAGCAGAACATTGTTTGATATAGGGCCAGAAGATGAGCCCTTCAGGTCGGAAGGCCCTCAAAAGATGACTGGGGAAGAGCTGCCTCCTCAAACTAGAGTCAGCCTTAATGACGTGGATGGAGTCAAGCTTTCAGAACCTTCATTTGCTGATGTGGCACGACTCAAAATGAGAAGAAATAGCTGCAAACATCCATTAATAATCAGAACCTGGAATGTACGAAGTATGAATCTAGGAAAATTGGAAGTCATCAAAAATGAAATAGAATGCATAAATATTGGTATCCCAGGCATTCGTGGGCTGAAATGGACTGATATTGGCCATTTTGAATTGGACAATCATGTGGTCAGGAACAAAAACTTGAAATGGAATGGTGTTGCATTCATTGTCAAAAAGAACATTTCAAGATCTATTTTAAAGTACAAGGCTGTCAATGATAGGATAATATCCAGCTGCCTATAAGGAAGACCAGTTAATATGACTATTATTCAAATTTCCCCACCAACCACTAAGACCAAAGATGAAGAAACTGAAGATTTTTAACAATTTCTGCAGTCTGAAATTAATTGAACACGCAATAAGACTGCATTGATAATTACTGGAGATTGGAATGTGAAAGTTGGGAAAAAAAGAAGAATGATCAATAGTTGGAAAATATGAGCTTGGTAAGAGGAATGATGCTGGGGATCACAAGAATGAATTTTGCAAGACCAACGACTTCTTCATTGCAAATATCTTTTTTTCACCAACATAAATGGTGACTATACACTGAACCTCTTTGGGACTGAATACACAGGAATCGAATTAACTACATCCGCGGGAAGAGATGATGGAAAAGCTCAATATGATCAGTCAGAACAAGGTCAGGGGCTGACTGCAGAACAGACCATCAACTGCTCTTATGCAAGTTCAAGTTGAAACTGAAGAAAACTAGAACAAGTCAATAAGAGCCAATCCCACCTGAATTTAGAGACCATCTCAGGGATAGAATTGATGCATTGAATACTAATGACCGAAGACTCTATGAGTTGTGGGATGACATCATACATGAATAAAACAAGAGGTCATTAAAAGGACAGGAAAGAAAAGACCAAAGTGAATGTTAGAAGAGACTCGGAGGCTTGCTCTTGAATGCCAAGTAGCTAAAGTGAAAGGAAGAAATGATGAAGTAAGAAAGTTGGAACAGAAAATTTCAAAGAAGGCTGGAGAAGACAAAGTATTACACTGACATGTGCAAAGACCTGGAGTGGAAAACCAAAAGGAAAGAATACGCTCACATTTCCGAAGGTGAAAGAACTGAAGAAAAAATTCAAGCCTCGAGTTGCAATATTGAAGAATTCTATAGGGAAAATATTAAACAGGTCAGGAAATACCAAAAGAAGATGGAAGGAATTCATGGAATCACTATACCAAAAAGAACGGGTGGAAGTCAACCCATTTTGGGAGGTTCCATATCAGCACGAACCAATGGTGCTGAAGAAAGAAGTCCAAGCTGCATTGAAGGTATTGGTGAAAAACAAGGATCCAAAAATTGACGGAATACAAATAAGATGTTTCAAAAAACCAAAGCAGCACTAGAAGTACTCACTCATCTATACCAAGAAATTTGGAAGATAGCTACTTGGCCAACCAAATGGAAAAGATCTATATTTCTGCCTAGTCCCAAAAGAGGTGATCTCATCAAATATTGAAATAATTGAATGATATCATTAATATCACACACAAGTAAAACTTTGCTGAAGATTAAGCAAAAGTGGCTGCAGCAGTATATTGACAGGCAACTGCCAGAAATTGAAGCCATATTCAGAAGGGGATGCAGCCCCAGGGATACCATTGCTGATATCAGATGGATCCTGTCTGAAAGCAGAGAATACCAGAAAAATGTTTACTTGTTTTTTATTGACTGTGCAAAGGCACTGGACTGTGTGGATCATAATCAATTATAGATAATATTGCAAAGAATGGGAATTACAGAACACTGAATTGTGCTCATGAGGAACCTGTACATAGATCAAAAGGTAGCCCTTTGAATGGAAAAGGGGATACTGTGTGGTTTAAAGTCAGGAAGTACGTGCATCAGGATTGTATCTTTTCACTATACCATTTGATCTGTATGCTGAGCAAATAATCCGAGAAGCTGGAATATACGAAGAGGAATGGGGCATCAGGATTGGAGGAAGACTCACTAAAAACATGTGTTATGCAGATGACACAACCTTGGTTGCTAAAAGTGAAGAGGACTTGAAGCACTTACAGAGGAAGATCAAAGACCACAGCATTCAGCATGGATTATACCTCAACATAAAGAAAAGGAAAATCCTCACAAATGGGCCAATAAGCAACATCATGATAAACTGGGAAAAGATTGAAGTGGTCAAGGATTTCATTTTACTTGGATCCACAATCAACAGCCATGGAAGCAGCAGTCAAGAAATCAAAAGACACATTGCATTGGGTAAATCTGCTGCAAAGGACCTCTTCAAAGTGTTGAAGAGCAAAGATGTCATCCTGAAGACTAAGGTGCGCCTGACCCAAGCCATGGTATTTTCAATTGCATCATATGAAAGCTGGACAATGAATAAGGAAGACCAAAGAAGAATTGATGCCCTTCAGTTGTGGTGTTGGCGAAGAGTATATTCATACCATGGACTGCCAAAAGAATGAATGAATCTGTCTTGGACTAAGTACAGCCAGAATTCTCCTTAGAAGCAAGGATGTCAAGACTATATCTCACATATTTTGGACATGTTGTCAGGAGGGATCAGTCCCTGGAGAAGAAAACCATGCTTGGTAAAGTAGGGGGTCAGTGAAAAAGAAAACGCTCAGTGAAATGGATTGACATTGTGGATGCAACAATGGGTTTAAGCCTAACAATGATTGTGAGGATGGCACAGGATTATGCATTATTTAGTTCTGTTTTACATAGGGTTGCTATGAGTCAGAACTGACTGGATGGCACCTAACAACGAGAAGTGGGATTTATACCAGGTATGCAGGGATGGTTCAATATTAGAAAAACAGTCAATATAATCCATGACATAAAACAAAAGATAGGAACCACATGATCTTATCAGCTGATGTAGAAAAGGCATTTGAAATGTCCAAGGCCCATTCATGAGAAAAACTCTCAGCAAAGCAGGAATTTGCAAGGGAAATTCCTCGACATAATAAAAGCATTTATACAAAGCCAACAGTCAACAATATCCTAAACGGAGAGAGTCTGAAAGCATTCCCCTTGAGAAAAGGAACCAAACAAAGGTGCCCTTTATCACCACTCTTACTCAACATTGTGCTGGAGGTCCTAGCCAGAGTAATAAGGCAAGAACAAGAAATGAAGTACATCAATACTGGTAACAAAAAAAGTAAAAGTACCCCTATTTGCAGATGATATGATCTTATACACAGAAAACCCCAAAGAACGCACAAGAAAACTACAGGAACGTGATTTCAAAGTATCAGGATACAAGACAAACATAAAAAATCAGTTGGATTCCACTGCATCAACAAATAGAATTTTGAAAAGAAATCACCAAATCAACACCATTTACACAGGCCCCAAGAAGATAAAATACTCAGGAATAAATCAATTAGGCTAGATAAAGAAATAAGGGGGATCCGGACTGGTAAGGAAGAAGCAAAAGTGTCTCTGTTTGTAGATGATATGATCTTATACACAGAAAATCCCAAAGAATCCACAAGGAAACTACTGGCACTAATAGAAGATTTCAATGAAGTATTAAGATACGAGACAAACATAAAATAATCAGTTGGATTCCTCTACACCAAGAAGAGAACCTTGAAAATGAAATCACTAAATCAATACCATTTACAATAACCCCCAAGAAGATGAAGTACTTAGGAATAAACATAACCAGAGACATAAAAGACAAAAAAAACTACGAGATACCATTGCAAGAAATCAGAAGAGATCTACATAAGTGGAAAAACATGCCATGCTCATTGATAGGAAGCCTCAACATTGTGAAATTGTCAATTCTACTCAAAGCTATTTAGAGCTACAAGGCAATCCTGATTCAAATTCAATCCAACTTTTTAAACAAGATTGAGACCAAATCACCAATTTCATATGGAAAGGGAAGAGGCCCGTGATGAGCATTTATGAAGAAGAACTAAATGAGAGGCCTCACACTGCCTAATATTAGAACCTAATACACACCACGGTAGTCCAGTCTAGTACAAGAGATACATAGGCCTATGGAACAGAATTGAGAACCCAAGCATAAATCCATCCACCTATGAGCAGCTGACATTTGACAAAGGCTCAAAATTGGTTAAATGAGGGAAAAGACAGTCTCTTTAACAAATAGTGCTGGACTAAATGGATATCCATCTCCAAAAAAAAAAAAAAAGAAGGAAACTGGACCCATACCCTTACACCATGTACAAAAACTAACTCAAAATGGACTAAAGACCTGAATGTAAAATCTAAAACAATAAAGATCATGGAAGAAAAAACAGGGACATCACTAGGGACCCTAACACATGACATAAATAGAATGCAAACTATACCTGACAACACACAAACACTAGAAGAGATACTTAATAACTGGAAGCTCCTAAAAATCAATCACTTATAATCATGAAAAGACCAAAAGAGTCAAAAGAGAACCTACAGACTGGGGAAAAACTTTTGGGTACAACATATCTGATAAGTGTGTAATCTCTAAAATCTACAAGATACTGCAACATTTCAACAATAAAAAGGCAAATAACAATTAAAAAATGGGCAAAGGGTATTAACAAGCACTTTGCCAAAGAAGAGAAGAGATATATGAAGATATTCTCACACTCACTAGCCATTAGAGAAATTACATCAAAACTACAATGAGACACCATCTCACCACAAGTCTCACACTAATTCAAAAAACACAAAATAATTCATGTTGGAGAGACTGTAGACAGATGAACTCTTATGTGCTGCTGGTGGGAATGTAAAATGGTACAACTACTTTGGAAAATAATTTGGTGCTTCTTTAAAAAGGTAGAAATACAAGTACCATGTGATCCAGCAATTACACTCCTAGGAATATTTCCTAAAGAAATGAGAGCCACCACACCAATAGACATATGCGCACGTATGTTCATTGCAGCATCATTCCCAATTGCAAAAAGATGGAAACAACTTACGTGCTTATCAACTGAAGAATGGATAAATAAATTATGATATGCACAGACAATGGAATACTATGCAGTGATAAAGAACAATGATGACTCCATGAAACATCTCACAACATGGATGAAATCTGGAAGGCATTATGCTAAGGGAAATTACTCAGTCACAAAAGGACAAATATTGTATGAGACCACTATTATAAGAACTCAAGAAAAGGTTTAAACACAGAAGAAAGCATTGCTTGACAGTTACGAGTGTGAGGAGGGAGGGAAAGAGATTCACTAACTAGATGGTAGATCAGGATCAATGTCGGTGAAGGGAATGACAACACACAATAAAAGGGAAGTCAGCACAACTGGATGAATGCAAAAGCTAAGAAGTTTTCTGGACACATCCAAACACTTAGAAGGACAGGATACCTGGGGTTGGGGTCTGGGAACCATGGTTTTGGGAGACATCTAGGTCAACTGGCATAACAAAGTTCATTAAGAAAATGCTCTGCAACCCTTCATGGTAATGTTGCTGGAATAAGGTTCTTGCCTCTAACTGGTCAAGAATGAGTAGGTAAGGCATGTAGGTTTCCACACGAGCAAAGCTTTATTGAAGACCCTTGCAAGCAGAGCTGAGGAGGGCCTAGAGCAACCCTTACTCTCATCTCACAGAAGAAAAGAAGGGCCTGAGTTTTAGAAGTTCTTGGATGGGAAAAATTCATGTTTATTCATAGACACAGGCAGAGATATGTTAACTATGCCATGACTGCAGTAGCTTTCCAAGATGGCTCCTGTCCTGGAGGCATCTGAGATTTGTAACAGGACTTATTATGGGGTGTCATGCCTACGCAGGATCTCCCTCTCTGGGTTCAATTCTCTGGGTAAGGCTGCAGCCCCTCACTGCCCCTGGTGGAAGGTCACACAGCGGTCACAGGTGGATGTTCTGCACATGTCCTTGGGCCTGGTTTTCTCCAGCTCCTTCTGAAAGGCAACTTTAAAGAAGTTTGCAGGCTATTTGTAGATACTTTGCCCCATTGTTCTGGGGAATGGCTTTGTTTCTGCACTCTGGCCCTTTTCTTGTTACTTTGTTTACATATTTGGGGGCCCCTCTGTTCCTTGTCTTACTAAGTCTCTAGTTTCCACACTCAAACCCCTATTACCTCCCTGATAGTAGAGTCTATTTCTCTTTTACTTGCTTCTCGTCTAACCACAGCAGCCTCTTTGCTATTTCTCAAACAGGCACGCACGATCTCAGGGTCTTTGCTCTGTCTTAGTAAGTGGCGTCTTGGCTCTTAAAAGCTTGCAAGCACCCATCTAACATGCACCAATTCATCCCATTTCACCTGGAGCAAAGGAGAATGAAGAAACTGAAAACAAAGGGAAAATATTAGTGCAAGAGATAAAAGGTCCACATAAACCAGAGACTCCACCAATCTGAGACCAAAAGAGCATGATGGTGACTGGCTACCACCAATGACAGCCCTGACAGGGAACACACCGAAAGTCCTGGACTGAGTGGGAGAAAAGGGTGGAGCAGAATCAAATTCACATGAAAAGAGCAGACTTAAGGGTTGGACAGAGACTGGAGGAGCCCTTAAATCTATGGCCCCTGGGCGCTCAGTTAACCCGGAACTGAAACCATTCCTGAAGCCAACTCTTCAGACAAGAATTAGACAGGACTCTAAAACAAAAAATTATACACCTGGAATGTGTTTCTTAGTTCATTAAGACACACGAGACCAAATGGGTGGCTCCTGGCTGGAGGCTCAGAAGGCGGGAAGGGATGGGACCAGGTTAAATGGTCACAAGGAACCTGGGGTGGAAAGCAGGAGTGTGCTGTAACATCTTGGGGATTGCAACTAATGTCACAAAATAATGTGTGTATGAATTTTTATATGAGAAATTAACTTGAATTATAAACTTTCACCTAAAGCACAATTTAAAAAAAATTTAATCTTCCATATAAATTGAAATACTCAATATAAATTATTAATTTACAAATTATCTACAATGTAAATCATTCCTTAAAGTTTAAATCTTAAAGTTTAAAAAATAAATATGATCCATTGCTCTATTCTATAGTCTGTCATAGTTTTCTATTCATCTGGCATAAATAAATAAGACACCATTTTGATTGCTATTAAAACAGGTATTAAACTATCCTTCTCTGGAATTCTAGCTGACATTCCAGAGCTGAAATAAGTATTCAACATTTTTAAGAGTATATGAGATATATCTCCACCAAATGGTCCTCCAACTTTATTCTTGCTATAACAAAAATCTATGTGCAAGAGAACTCTGTAGGCTTTCGTCCAAGAAGACCTAACTAAGAAAAAAATTTCTGAACTTCTATAAACCTTTTGCCATCCAGTCAATTCCGACTCCTGGCAACCCCATGTGTGTAGGAGCAAAACTGTGCTCTTACAGAGGTAGATCAGCAGGCCTTTCTTTATTGCGTGGCTTTGAATCAGCAATCTTTTGGTTAATAGTCGAGTGCAAGCCATTGGTGACCAAGCAGCGAAGTCTTTTTTGGCATTTAGGGCTCCTTTATACCTTAAAAACACTGAGAATCTGAAAGAACTCTTGTTTATATGGAGTTTATTTATCAACATTTACTGTTTTAGAAATTAAAACTAAAAAAATTAAAATGTTTATTTAAAAATAACACATCAACTGATTACATTGTTAACATAAAGAGTATATACATATTTTAAAAATAATTATCATTGCCTGGCCACAACCCATGACTGCCCTGACAGGGAACACAACAGAGAACCCCTGAGGGAGTAGGAGAGCTGTGGGATGCAGACCCCAAATTCTTATAAGACCAGACTTAATGGTCTGACTGAGACTAGAAGGACCCCGGTGGTCATGGCCTTGGACCTTCTGTTGGCCCAGGACAGGAACCATTCCCAAAGCCCGCTCTTGAGACGTGGATTGGACTGGACAATGGGTTGGAGAGGGATGCTAGTGAGGAGTGAGCTTCTTAGATCAGGTGGGCACTTGAGACTATATTGGCATCTCCTGCCTGGAGAGGAGATGAGAGGGTGGCGGGGGCTAGAAGCTGATGAAATGGACAGGAAAAGAGAGAGTGGAGGGAGAGAGTGGGCTGTCTCATTAGGGGGTGAGTAATTGGGAGTGCAGTAAGGTGTATGTAAGTTTTTATGTGACTGACTTGATTTGTAAACTTTCACTTAAAGCACAATAAAAATTATTTAAAAAAATAACTCATTCTTGAGTTAGCAAATGCTCTGTTATCCATATTTTTACAACAATAAAGATAAATAATTATCATTTCAAAGCAAAACAGAAATTAGCGAGAAGAGTGGCATTGCTATTTTTGCAAATCTTGGTTACTAGAAGGCTAATGAATTCTTACATCTGTTTTTGCATTAAATCTACTCTCATATACTGTGTGTTATTGCTAGTTGCCATTGGTATGATTCTGACTCATGGTGACCTCATATGTTATAGGTAGAACTGTTCCATAGAATTTTCTTGGATAAAATCTTAATGGAAGCAGGTCACCAGGCCTTTTCTTCTGTAGTACTACTGGGTAGGTTCAAACAGTCAGCCTTTATTTAGGCTAGCAATTGAGTTCAAGCTGTTTGGGCCACCTAGGGGCTTTGTATACTGTTTAGGTTAGAGTATATGAAAAACAAACTGATCTTACAGATGTGAAACTGGAAAAGGAGCAGTATTTTACTAGAAATATTTGGTATTTGTGAATTTTTTTTATTTCTGTGGTAATACACATATATTATATATAATATATATTGTTGTGTGCCAAGTCAATTCTGACTCATAGTGAACTTATAGGCAAGAGTAGAACTGTCCCATAGAGTTTCCTAGGCTGTATGTAATCTTTACAGAATCAGATTGTCAGGTGTTTTCTCCAGCAGAGCTGCTCTGGTTTCAAACAGCTGACTTTTGCATTAGCAACCCAGCTCTTTAGCTTTTGTGTCACCAAGGCTCTATATATGTCATTTGCCATTTTAACAATGGAGTATAAAAATTCAGTGGCATTAATTACCTTCACAATGTTGTGCGACCATGACCACTATCTATTTTCACAACTTTTCCATCATCCCAAACAGAAACTCTGGCCGAATAAGCAATAACTATCTCCTCACTACATGCCCTAGTTGTCTATTTTCTATCTCTCTGAATTTGCCTATTCTAGATTTCATTAGAGCCATGGTGGCACAGTGGTTGTGTTAGGTTGCTAGCTGAAAGGCAGGTGGTTCAAACCCATCAGCAGCTCCAAGGGAGAAAGATAGATAGACCATCTGCTGCTATAAAGATTTACAGCTTTGGAGAACCTATGGGGCAGTTCTACTCTATCAGGTAGGGTCACTACGAATTGGACTCAGCTGGATGGTAACAGTGTTGTTGTTGTTTTTTTTTTTTTGCTTAGGTAGCCATACATGTAGAATATCTTGTTTGTCCTTTTTTGGGTGTGTTCACTTAGCATAACATTTACAATGTTCATCCACATGGTAGCATATGTCAGAATGTCATACTTCTCTACCGTTAAATAATATTCCATTGTATGTATGTTTACCCCTTGTTAACATAAAGAGCATGATTTTGTTAAAAACGTAACAGAAGACAATCTTTGTATATTGCTAAAAAGATAAAAATTTTGTTTATTTCTCTGTTGATAGACACTTAGGTCATTTCCATTTTTTGACTGTTAGAAAAATTCTGCAATAGACATTGAGGTCCAAGTATCTTTCGAGTCCCTGTTTTCAATTCAAATGTAGGAGTAAAATTGCCGGGCCATTCGGTAATATTGTTTAACTTTTTGAGCAAATGGTTTTCACAGTGGCTGTACTATTTTAAATTGGAAAAGCATTCCAATTTCTCCACTTTCTAGACAGTACTTGCTATTTTTCCAGTTTTTTTTTTTTTTTAATTTTAGGCATCCTCATCAGTGTGAAACAGTAAGTCATTGTGGTTTTACATATCTCTAGTGCCAATAATATTGAGCATCTTTTCAAGTGTCCTTGGCCATTTGTACGTCTTCTTTAAAGCAGTAACTATTGAAGCCTTATGCCCATTTTTGTGTTGTTTATGTTTTTGTTGTTGAGTTTAAGAGATCTTTACATATTCTGGATATTAAGTATTATCTGATACATAGGTCCCAAATATTTTCTACCATTCTGTGAATTCTTTTCATGCCTTGATACTGTCCTTTGATACACAACAGTTTTTCAAACTTGATTAAGTTCAATTTATCTGTTTTATATTTGTTGCTTAAGCTTTTACATTCTTATTTAATAATCCATCTCAAAAAAAAAAAGTCAGGAGGATTAACCTTTACGTTTTCTTTTGAGAATTTTATGGTTTTAGACTTTTTATTACAGTTATTGAGTCAATTCTTTATATGGAGAGAGATAAGGGTCAAATTTATTCCTTTGTGTATGGCAATCCAGTTGACAAGGCACCATTTGTTAAAGAGGTTCTTTTTCTCCCTATTGAGCGGTTGGTCTTGACACACTTGTGAAAAATAAACCAGCTATATATGTATATGTTTATTCCTGAACTCTTAATTGTATTCTGTTGGGTTATGCGCCTGTCAACAGGCAGTATCACACAGTTTTGACTACTGTTTTTTTGTAGTAAGTTTGGAACTCGAAGAGTATAAGTCCTCCAACTGTGTTTTTTTTTTCAAAATTGTTTTGACTATTTGGGGCCCCTTTGAATTCCATATGAATTTGAAGATCAGCTTTTCCATTTCTGCAAAACAAAAAAAACAGGGGAGGGGTGTTGGAATTTTAATACAGATTGTGTTAAACCTGTAAAATACTTTTGGTAGTGTTGACATCTTAAGAGTAACGCTATTTGATTTCTCTATTCATTAAGAAATGTTTTGTAGTTTCAGTGCACAAATCCTGTACTCTTTTGGTTAAAATTATTCCTATGTATTTTATTGTTTTAGATGCTAAATGGAATTGACTTCTTAATTTTCTCTTTTATTTGCTCATTGCCAGCGTGTTGAAGCAATCAATTTTTGTGTGTTGATCTCATATCCTACGACTTTGCTGAAATTTGTTTATTAGCTTTAGCAGGCTTCTTGTAGATTATTTGGGAGTTTCTGTAGACACAATTGTTTCATTTGTTAATAGACGTAGTTTTACCTCTTAGTTTCTGATTTGTATGCATATTATTTCTTTTTATTAACTAATTCCTTTGACTAGAATTTCCAGTACAATGTTGAATAGCAGTGGTGAAAATGGACATCCTTGTCTTCATCCTGATCTTAGAAATATTTCAATCTTTCTGTATGGAGTATAATATGAGGTGGAAGAAGTCCCCTTCTATTTCAACTTTTCTCAGGGCTTTGGAAACCCTTGCGGTGTAGTGGTTAAGAGCTACGGCTGCTAAACAAAAGGTTGACAGTTCAAATCCATCAGGCGCTCTTTGGAAACTCTATGGGGAAGTTCTACTCTGTCTTACAGGGTCGCTATGAGTCAGAATCAACTCGACGGCAATGGGTTTGTTAGCTCTTTTTTTTTTTTTTTAATAATAATAAAAACGTGATGAATTTTGTTAAATGCCCCCCCGTATCAATTGAGAGGATATCACGTGGGTTTTGTCCTTTATTTCACTAATGTAGTGTATTACATTAATTTCTTGTTTAACTACCTTACATTTCTGGGATAAATCCCTCTTGGTTGTTGTGTAAGATCCTTTTAATATGGTGTTTCCTGCTATTTTGTTAAGGATTTTTGCAGCTATATTGATAGTTATTGGTCTGTTGTTTTCTTATGACATCTTTGTCTGCCTTTGTTATGAGGGTAAAACTGTCATTATAGAATGACTTAAGAAGTTATCTCAGTTACCTAGTGCTGCCATAATAGAAATGCCATAACTGGGTGTCTTCTTAAGAGTAAATTTATTTTCTCATAGTTCTGAAAATTAAAAGTCCAAATTAAGAATGCAGTCATGTTGATTCCTCCTTGTAGGTAGTCCAAATGTTCCTTGATTTGTAGATGATCCTAACATGGCATCTGTCTTCCCATGTGTGTGTGCCTGTGTGTGCTGCTGCTGTTTATATAATTCAGAAGTGATTAGGTTTATCAATTCATTTGAAAGATTATGTTGTGTTAGATGTCATTATGGAAGGGATGTTCTATTTCTTCTTGAGTCAGGTTTTCTAGTTAGTGTCTTTCTAAGAATTGAACATTTCATCTAGGTTCTTGAATTTGTTGTTATATAATTGTCAATGATATCTTGTTATAATTCTTTTTATTTCTGCAAGGTTAGAGTATTGTACCCACTTCCATTTCTGCTTTCAGCTATTTGAATCTTCCCTTTTTATCTGTCAGACTAAATAAACATTTGTAGGTTTTATTGATTAAAAAACAAACAATCCAACTTATGGCTTAATTGACAGCTACCTGGCCAACCAACTGGAAGAGATTCATATTTGTGCCCATTCCAAAGAAAGGTAATCCATCAGAATGTGCAAAGTTATTGAACAATATCATTAATATCACATGCAAATAAAATTTTGCTGAAGATAATACAAAAATGGTTGCAGCAGTACATAAACAATGAACTTCCAGAAATTCAAGCAGATTCAGAAGAGGACATGGAACAAGGGATATCATTGCTGTTGTCAGATGGATCTTGGGTGAAAGCAGAGAACACCAGAAAGATGTTTTCCTGTGTTTTATTGACTATGCAAAGATATTTGACTGGGTGGACCATAACAAATTATCAATGACATTGCAAAGAATGGGAATTCAAGAACACTTAATTGTACTTGTGAGGAAACTGTTCATAGACCAAAAGGCAGTTGTTTGAACAGAACAAGGGGATGCTGTATATTTTAAAATCAGGGAAGCTATGCCTCAGGGTTGTATGCTTTCACCATACTTATTCAATCTATGTACTAAGTAAATAATCAGAGAAGCTGCTCTATATGACGAAGAACGCAGCATCATGATTGGAGGAAGACTCAACTACTTTCGATATGCAGATGACACAACCTTGCTTGCTGAAAGTGAAGAGGACTTGAGCACTTACTGATGAAGATCAAAGACTACAGCCTTCATGATGGGTTACACCTCAACATGAAGAAAACAAAATCCTCACAACTGGACCAATAAGAAACATCATGATAAACAGAGAAAAGTTTGAAGTTGTCAAGGATTTTATTTAACTTGGATCTATAATTAACACCCACAGAAGTAGCAGTCAAGAAATCAAACAGCATAGTGCATTAGGCAAATCTCCTACAAAAGTGTTAAAAAGCAAAGTGTCACTTTGAGGACTAAGGTAAGCCTGACCCAAGCTACAGTGTTTTCAATCTCCTCCTATGCATGTGAAAGCTGAACAATGAATAAGGAAGACTGAAGAAGAATTGACACCTTTGAATTGTGGTGTTGGCGAAGAATATTGAATATACAATGGACTGCCAAAAGAACGAACAAACCTGTCTTGGAATAAGTACAACCAGAATTCTCCTTAGAAGCAGAGATTGTGAGACTATGTCTCACATACTTTGATCATGTTGTCAGGAGGGATCAGTCCCTGGAAAAGTACACCAAGCTTGGTAGGAGGTCAGTGAAAAAGAGGAAGACTCTCAATGAGATGGACTGACACAGTGGCTGCAACAATGGGTGTAAGCATAACCATGATTGTGAGGATGGTGCAGAACCAGGCAGTGTTTCAATCTGTTGTATGTAGTGTCTCTATGAGTCGGAACTGACTCAATGGCACCTAACAACAACAACTGAAGCAGTTCTTACTTAATGGAATATTTAAAAGATTTGCATCCAAAGGTTGAAATTTTCAAGCAGTAAGAATTATTTCTGCTTTAGCAAGATGAAGAAAATTTTGATTGTTTCACTGCAAATGTGT
Source organism: Elephas maximus indicus (assembly GCF_024166365.1). Taxonomy (NCBI): domain Eukaryota; kingdom Metazoa; phylum Chordata; class Mammalia; order Proboscidea; family Elephantidae; genus Elephas; species Elephas maximus. The sequence goes on from NC_064847.1 coordinate 10,798,140, forward strand.
GGTGGTGAAGGAATAAATGATTACTAATACAGTTTGATGTCATATGCTGTATATTGTACCTCCTTCATGAAAACATTACCTGGTTGGCACACATTATTTTGTTATGTGTTGTAGAATAAATATTTTAGGATTTTCAGGTCAACAAATCTCTGTTGCAATTAACCAGCAAGAGACAACAATGTTAATTAATGGGCCTGGCTTTATTTCAACACAACTTCATAGGCAATAAATCTAAATGTCACACCTAGTTTTTGTGTGTCACATAAAATTATGCTTGTTTTAAATTTTTTCAAACTATTTAAAAATACAAAAATCATTCTTAGCTCATGGTCCTCATAAAAACAAACATTAGGTGAATTTGGCCAGTGCAAAACAGTTTGCAGACCTTTTCCAAGAATATCTACAACAGGAAGAACACAGGTAGGAGAAAACACTGGCATTCTCAGAAGCAAACCCTACCCCAGGGTCCTCTGTGGAAAAGTGAGTTCATCAATACTCAGAAAGAAATCATTTTAAGAATAGTGAGCTTACAAACGTAGTTCTAACACATGCCTCCCTATTTGTGCAGTAAACACCACTGTCCTAACATAGTATCAAAACAAGTTGGAGGTAATATCTTATGTAAAAAATAAAGTAATTATGAGGGGGACAGGTGGACAGGAGCCATTTTTCACCAGAAACAATAAAAAAGAGTGAGAAAAAATGTCAAAATTAGCCTTATCAGAGCTCTGGGAGACAGTCAAAAGTTTACGCCAAGCAAGCAAACACTTAGCAAGGACAAAGGCCAATAAACAGGGTAGAAAACCTGTGAGATATTTTAACTGACGCTAGTCCTATCCTCTACCACACCTCTGTCAGTTTCTTGTGCCATGATGGCATGTATGTTGCTGTGATTCTGGATGATATGCCACCAGTATTCCAAATACCAGCAGGATTATCGATTTTGGACAGGTTTCAGCAGAGCCTCTACACTAAGATAGGCCAGGAAGAAGGAGCTGTCAATCTCCTTCTGAAAAAATTTGCCAGTGAAAACCTTATGAATACCAGGAAAACATTGTCTGGTATAGTGCCAGAAGGTATACTCTTTGCCTTGGAAAGCACTGAAACATGCCTGGGGAAGAGCTGCCTCCTCAAAGTGGAGTCAACCTCAATGATGTGAACTGACTAAAACTTTCAAGACCTTCGTTTACTGATGTCACGTCTCAAAATGAAAAGAATCACCCGCAAATGTTCATTAATAATCAGAAGATGGAACATATGAAGTATGAATTTAGGAAAATTGGATGTCATCAGAAATGAAATGAAATGTATAAAGATTGATACCCTAAGCATTAGTGAGCTTAAATGGGCTGGTATTGGCCATTTTGAGTCAAACAATAATTTGTTCTACTATGCCAAGAATCATAAATTGATAGAGGAATGGTGTTGCGCTCATCATCCAAAACAGCATTTCAAGATCTATCCTGAAATACAACGCTGTCAGTAATAGGATAATATCAACCACCTACAAGAAAGACCAGCTAATACAACTATTACTCAAATTTACATGCCAACTACTAATGCCAAAGATGAAGAAATTGAAGATTTTTACCTACTTCTGCAGCCTGAAATTGATCAACTGTGCAATCAAGATGCCCTGATCATTACTGATCATTGGAATGCAAAAGTTGGAAATGAAGAAAAAGGATCTCTAGCTGGGAAATACAGCCTTGGTGACATAAACAACAGGGTAGGCTGCATGATAGAATTTTGCAAGACCAAATATCTTCATTGCAAATACTTTTTCAACTACATAAACGGTGACTATACACGTGGGCCTTGACAGAGGGAATATACAGGAATCAAATCTACTAAATCTGTGGAAAGAGATGGTGGAAAAGCTTAATATCATCAGTCAGAACAAGGCCAGTGGCCGACTGTGAAACAGACCATCAATTGCTCATATGCAAGTTCAATTTGAAGCTGTAGAAAATTAGAAGTCCACAAGAGCAAACATATGACCTTGAGCATATCCCACCTGAATGCAGAGAACATCCCAAGAATAGATTTGATGCACTGAACGCTGCTGACCAAAGACTAGATGAGTTGTGGAATGACATCAAGAACATTATACATGAAGAAAGAAAAAAGGTCATTAAAAAAAACAGGAAAGACCAACATGGATGTCAGAAGAAACTCTGAAACTTGCACCTGAATGTAGAATAACTAAAGTGAATGAAAGAAATGATCGAGTAAAGAGCTGAACAGAAAATTTCAAAGGGAATCTTGAGTAGACAAAGTAAAGTATTTTAACAAAATGTAACAAAACTGAAGTTAAAAAAATCAAAAAAGAAGAAATGCTCAGCATTTCTCAAGCTGAAAGAACTGAGGAAAAAGTCAAGCCTCGAGTTGCAATTTTGAATGATTCTACAAGCAAAATATTGAATGATGCTGAAAGTATCCAAAGAAGAAGTGAGGAATACACAGAGTTGCTATACCAAAAATAATGGGTTGATCTTCAACCATTTCAGGAGGTAGCATATGATCAAGAACACATGGTACTGAAGGAAGAGGTCCAAGCTGCACTGAGGGCATTGGCAAAAAACAAGGCTCTGGGAATTCACAGAATATCAACTGATATGTTTCAAGAAACACACGCAGCACTGGAAGTGCTTGTTTATCTATGTCAAGAAATTTGGAAGACAGTTACCAGGAACCAAACATGAACATTTGGCTATATAGTTTATTTGAACACTTGTTTTTAATTCTAGGTATTATACCTAGGACTGGAATTATTGGGTCATATGGCAATTCTTTTTTAACTTATTCAGGTACAGGCAAATTGTCGTACACAGTAGCTACACTATTTTAGCATTCCATCAACAATGTAAGAGGGTTCCAGTATTTTTTTTCTATTTTTTAAAATGCCTATTTTAGTGGTTAATGAAATGCTATCTAATTGTGATTTTGATTTGCATTACCCAAGGGACAACTGCCAAAAATTCAAGCCAGATTCAGAAGAGGAGGTAGAATGAGGAATATGATTGCTGATATCAGATAGATCTTGGCTGAAGGCAGAGAATACCAGAAAGATGTTTAGTTGTGTTTTATTGACTATGCAAAGGCTTTTAACTGTGTGGATCATAACAAAATATGAATAATATCATCTTTGGTAAAACAGAAAGTCAGCAAAAAAGAGAAGACACTGAGATGGATTGACCCAGTGGCTGCAAAAATGGGGTCGGAGATACCAATTAAGGTGAGGATGGCACATGATCAGACAGCCTTTTGTTCTGTTGTACATAGGGTCATTATGAGTCAAAATTGACTCTACAGTGCCTAACAACAGTAGTTATTAATGATTTTGAGCATCTTTTAATGTGTATATTGACCATTTACATATGTTCTTTGGAGAAATGTCAATTCTTTTGTTCTATTAAGGGGATGTATTATGTTAATTGATTTTCTTATCCTGAATCACCCTTGCCTTCCTGGAATAAATCCCACTTGGTTATGGTGAAAACCTTTCAATATGCTGTTGTATTTGGTTTGCTATCATATTGTTGATTTTTTGCATCTGTATTTGTGATGGATATTGGTCTACAATTTTTTTTTCTTTTGATGTGCTATTTGGCTTGGCATCATGGTAATGCTTGCCTCATGAAAGAGTTTTCAGTTTTTTGAAGAGTTTGAGAAGGATTGGTATTAATTCTTTTTTAAATGTTTGGTAAAATTCCCTTAATTCTTTTTGTTATTGTTGGGAGTTGTTATTAATTTCATCATTGGTTACTGGTGTACTAAGATATTCTATTTCTTCTTAAGTCAATCCGTAGTTTGTGTTTATAGGAATTTCATCCAGGTTATCTAATATTTTTGGCATGCAACTGTTTATGGTAATCACTTATAATCCTTTTTATTTTCATGTGGTTGATAGCGATGTCTCCACAAAATCACTATCAGTTTTGCTGAAAGTTTGTGGGAAAAAGTTTCTTCATATCCGTCAGGAGGCACCTGGACGAACTTGCGAAATGCAGGACCTTCAGAGAAAACATTCCTCACTCCCACCAGAGAGAGAGAGAAACTGAGAAAGAAAATTTATTCTGCCTACAGGTTTCATGACAAAAGGGAGCAATATAAGTAAATGGCTGCAAAAAATAGGTACCTTAAGGCATATCTTTTAGATAAGCTTGCCCCTGGAGACACAAAACTTCTAAAACAAAAAGGGGGGGAGGGGGTAAAATGTGATTGAGATTAACCCATATATTAAATGACCTATAAGCTGTGGAAAGGCTATTGCGTCTAAATATTTAAGGACTCTGAAAACACATCAACCACTTAAATCAACTATATAAGTGGCTAAGGAAGAGATGGGCTGCTGAACTTGCGTAGATACACTGCATGGCCAACAGGCAAAACACGTTATTTCTCAACCCTGTCACACAGGTGAGAATAGTGGCAGATGTTCTCAAAACTGCTGACTGGTATTCCTCAGTGGAGATGTTCTCCCCAAGGATATGGGGTAAAACAGCCTACAGAGAAGATGTGGTGTCTTAAAGGACAAATGGAGAGATAGTGATCCGTCCCTAGTGCTGAGTCAGTGCCAGCAGAATCAAGGGACTAGACTGCCCTAAAGAGGAATTTAGGGGGAAAAAAATTCACTTAAAGCACAATAAAAATTATTTAAAAAAAAAACCCCAAACCCAAGCACACAATTAAAATACTTGAGGAAAGAGAAGATTTCGATTTCCAGAGTTAACAGAGTATAGTATGCAAGTGTTCTAAGTTCAAGAAAAAGTTATAAACCATATGCAGAAGCAAGACAGAATGATTCAATTAAAAGAACATTACAAAGAACAAGAAATATCACTACGAAAGCCTGGATAATGAATGCAAGAGTACTTTCAAGCAACATTAACTATACTTAAAGAATTTTATTGACATCAGATAACATACTGTACAAAATAAGGAAATAAATGAAAATCTCGATGAGGAGATTAGAAAAAAAAAAAAAGAACAACATAAAATAGAACCAAATAGAAATACTGGAACTGATGAATACAGTAGGTGAACAGGAAAGTGAAAGGGAGGGTTTTTAAAATAGATTTGGCAGAAAGAAGAAAGTATACATGAACCAGAGGACAAGCTAATTGAACTTAGTAAGTCCCAAGAGAAACAGAAGAAAAGAATAATGAACAAACTCAAATGGAATTGTGGAACATCATCAAGTGAATCAACATAGGCTTTATAAGAATTCAGGACAGAAAAAGGGACAGAAAGAATATTTGAAGAAATGATAGCAGAAAACTTCCAGACCTGAGTAAGGAGCTTTACATGCAAATCTAAGAAGTCTGGCAAAATGCAAGTAGAATAAACCCAAAAGATATACATCCTGACACACTGTAATCAAACTCTTGAAAACCAAAGATAAAAAGAGTTCTGAAAGTAGCGAGAGAGGCACTAAGGAAACATAAAAGTAGTCTTCAATCAGATTAAGTACTGATTTCTCCTCAGAATCCTAGAAGGCCAGGAGGCAATGGAACAAAACACATGAAGTGTCAAAAGCAAAAAACTGTCAACCAAGAATTTTTTTATCTAACGAAAACCTCTTGCTGTCAAGTTGATTCTGACTTATGGCGATCCCATAAGACAGAGCAGAAGCTGTCCTTCAAAAATGATATGCTAAAACACAAGGCAGTCCCAGATAAACAAAAGTGGTGGAGATTCATTATCATCAGAGCTGCCTTGCAAGAGCTGCTAAACGGAGTTCTTCAGATGAAATGGAAAGAACACTAGACAGTTATTCGAAGGTGCACACAGGGAAAAAAAATAAGAAAGAAAAGAAAGAAGGAAGGAAGGAATAAGGAAATAAAGAGAGATGTCAAGTAAGTGTAATGGCATGGGCAAATAAAACAGTGCCTCTTATAGAATTACCTGTTGGCAAATTCAGCAGACATGTTCTATATGCTCCATAACACCAAATACATAAAAAATAAGTATAAATTTATCCTAACACATACAAGGTGTATAATTATGTAAAAGGTGACAACAACAGAGATGAGGGAGAGAAGAACCAAATAGGAATAGAGTTTGTGTACGTTAATGTTATATGTTACCTGTTGTTCGTTAAATGTAATTTAAATGTAATTGTTATGGTACACACTAAGAAAATACATTTACGCATATACATCGAAGGTAAGAAGAAATAAATAAAATAGATTCAACAATAAGAAAAAACCCAGAGAATGAAAAAATTGTAGAAACTGAGGGCCAAAGATGATACAAGACACAAAACACATTTAACAACATAACAGAAGTCCCTCATTATTGATAATTACCTTAAATTTAAATGGATTAAACACCCCAAGCAAAAGGCAAAAAGTTTCAGATGGATAGAAAAAATATAATTCAAACTTATGCTGTCCACAAGAGACACATCTTAGGCCCAAGGACCCAGACTGAGAATGAAAGGAGAGAAAAAAATAGTCTATATAACTAGTAACGGAAAGGGAGAGGGCTGCCATACTGATATCAGACAAAATAGTTTTTCAACCTAAATATGTTATGAGAGATGAAGAACATTAAGTAATGATAAAAACGGCCAGTCTATCAGGAAGACATAACAATTGTAAATATATATATGTACCTAACATCAGTGCCCCAAATACTGACATGACTGAAAGGAGAATAGACAACTGCACAAAAATAGTTGGGGATTTCAATATGCCAGTTCCAATAGTGGAGAGGACATCCAGAAAGATTAGTAAGGAAAGAGAGGACTTGATAACACCATAACTGATACGAGCTAATGCACCTAAATAGAAATTCTATCTAGCATGAGAATAATGCTCATTTTTCTTCAGTGCACATGGATCATTCTACAAGATACGCCACAAACAAGTCATAAAACAAGTCTCAATATGTTTAGTAATATTGAACTTATACAAAGTATCTTCTCTGGCCAAAAGGAAATACCATTAGAAATAAATAGCAGATTAAAAACCAGAAAACAAACAAATCTGTGGAAATTAAACGTCACATCTTCAACAGCCAATGGGTCAAGAAAAAATCAAATGAGAAATCAAAATATATCTGGAGTTGAACAAAAATGAAAACACAACATACCAAATTTGGAGATGCAGTGAATGCTGCCCTGAGGGGAAAACTTAGAATAAATGCCTATATTGAAGAAAAAGATCTCAAATCAATAATCTAACTCTACAACCTGAAGAACTAGAAAAAGAGTAAACTAAGCCTAAAGTTATCAGAAAGAAACACCTGAGCAGAAATAAAATAGAAAAACAACACAATCAATAGAACCAGAAGTTGGTTCTTTGAAAAGATTGATAAAATTGACAAATCTTTAGCTAGACTGACAAAGAAAATAAGAGAATGATGTAAATAGCCAAAATAAGATATGAAAATGGAGATATCACAACTGATCCAAAAGAATGAAAAGAATTATAACAGAATACGTTACACTCACAAACTTGATAACTTAGATGAAACGGACAAGTTCTTAGAAGCATATGACTTACCTAAACTGACTCAAAAGGAAGCAGAAAATCTCAACAGACCTGTAACAAGTCAAATGATTGAATCAATAATCAAAAACCTGCAACAACAACAAAAGTCCTGGACCACATGGCTTTACTGGGGAATTCTACCAAACATGTGCAGAACTGACATCAATCCTGTTCAAATCTCCAAAATGTTGAAGAGGTAAGAATGCTCCCTAATTCATTCTATGAAACCAGAATTACCCAGACAGAAATCACAAGAAAACTACAGACCAATATTCCTCATGAACATAAATGAAAAAATTCTCATCAAAATACTAGTGAACAGAATCTATGAGCATATTTAAAATTATCACACATCATGATCAAGTGGGATTTATTCCAGGAATGCAATTACATTAGAAAATCTATGTAATACTATATTAATAGAACAATGAATAAGTCACATCTAAATTAACACAGAAAAGCCATTTATAAAATCCAACACAATTTTCTAATAAAAACTCACAGGCTAGGAATAGAAAGGAAGTACCTCAAAATGACTAAAGTATTTGTGAAAAACCAACAGTCAACACTGTAGTCAATGGAGAAAGACTGGGAGCTCAATATTGTAGTAAATATTGTATTGGAAACCCTAGTCACAAGGCAATAAGAATAAAAGTTATCTAAATCAGAAAAGAAGAAGTAAAATTATTTCTATGCACAGAAAATATACTACTACATATAGAAAATGATATAATCCTATATATAGAAACTGACAACTATAAGAAAGCTTCTAAAGTTAATAGAGGAAGCTTAGCAAGGTTGCTGAGTACAAGGTCAACAATCAGTGGGGTTTCCACCCATTAGCAACAGGAAATCTAAAGAAGAAATTAGGAAAAAAACAACTTAAAATACCATCTAAGAGAATAAAACACATCGGAAAAAATTTAATAAGGAATATGGAAGACTTACCAAATAAAATTGTAACACATTACCAAAACAGATTAGTAAATGAATAGACCTTCCATGTTCATGGACTGGAAGACTTAATATCATTAAGATACCGGCACTTCCAAAAGTGCTCTATAGATTCGATGCAACTCCAGTAAAAATTTTAACCTTCTTTGTTGTTGTTATTAGGTGCCACTGAGTCAGTTCTGACTTATACTGACCCTATGTACAGTAGAACAAAACACTGCCACATCCTGTGGCATCCTCACAATTGTTATTATGTTTCAGCCCATTGCCGCAGTCACTGTGTGAATTGATCTTATGGAGGGTCTTCCTCTTTTTCACTGACCCTCTACTTCACCAAGCATGATGTCCTTTTCCAGGGACTGATTCCTTCATGATAACATTTCCAAAGTACGTGAGATGAAGTCTCGCCACCTTTGCTTCTAAGGAGCATTCTGGCTATACTTCTTCCTAGGCAGATTTGTTCATTCTTCCGGCAGTCCATGGTATACTCAGTATTCTTCGCTAACACCGTAATTCAAAGGAATCATTCTCCAGCTTTCACACGCATATGAGGCAACTAAAAATACCATGGCTTTGTTCAGGTACTCCTTAGTCATTAAAGTGACATCTTTGCTTTTGTCATGACATTGCTTATTAGTCCTGTTGTGAGGATTTTTGTTGGATGTTAAGGTGTCATTCATATTTGATCTTTGATCTTCACCAATAAGTGCTTCAAGTTCTCTTTGCTTTCAGCAAGCAAGGTTGTGTCATTTGCATAATGCAGGTTGATAATGAGTCTTCTACCAATCCTGATGCCACGTTCTTCTTCACATAGTTCAGTTTCTCAGATTACTTACTCAGCATACATATTAAAATTACTATAGTAAAAGGATACAACCCTGATGCACACTTTTGCTGATTTTAAATGATGCAGTATCCCCGTGTCCTGTTAGAACAACTTCCTCTTGGTCTGTGTACAGTTTCCATATGAGCACCATTACCTGTTCTAGAATTCCCATTCTTTGCAAGGTTATTCATAATTTGTTATCACCCACACACTCAATTGCCTTAGCATAGTCAATAAAACACCGTAAAAATCTTTCTGGTATTTTCTGCTTTCAGCCAAGGTCCATCGGATATCAGCAATGATATCCCTGGTTCCATGTCCTCTTCTGAATCTGGCTTGAATTTCTGGCAGTTCCCTGTTGATGTACTGCTGCAACTGCTTTTGAATTATCTTCAGCAAAACTTTGTGTGTGATATTAATGATATTGTTTGATAATGTCTGCATTCTGTTGGATCACCTTTCCTTGGAATGGGCGCAAATACGTACCTTCTCCAGTCAGTTGTCCAGGTAGATATCTTCTAAATTTCTTGGCATAGAAGGGTGAGCACGTCCAGTGCTGCATCCATTTGTTGAAACATCTCAATTGGTATTCTGTCAATTCCTAGAACCTTGTTTTTCAGTGCGACTTGGATTTCTTTCTTCACTACCATTGGTTCTAGATCATATGCTACCTTCTTTACAAATGGAAAAATCAATTCTCAATTTGTACGGAACGGAAGGAGGCCCACAGCTAAATTAATTTTGAAAGACAAAGAAGGGTCATTCACATTTCCTCATTTCAAAACATACTATACAGCCACAGTAATCAAAACAGTCTGATACTGGTATAATAATAGACACAAAGAACAAAAGAACAGAATTTAGACCCCAGAAATACAAGTATCCCTCATTTTTTGAAAGTTTGCTTTACATCACTTTGCTTTTACAAAAGACCTACTTTAGTACTTGTTTTCTCTAATTGAAAGAAATTCGAAGAGGAATTTCCCTTTTACAAAAAAAGCCAAAAAGTGGAAACAGCATTCAGCATTTGTTTTGCAGTGAGGTGCTAAAGAAGCAGTGGGGACGCAAAGCAGTGAGAGTGGGATGACCAAGCTCCTCCTCCGAGAACTCAGCATCACAGCGTCAAGCTGGTATACCTTTTAACTGTGTCTGTGGAGACACACTGTACATACATTATTCTACTTTATGTAGGCTGCATACTTATTATATCATCCCTGCTTTTACTACACAATATTTTCGGTTTTATGTTATTTGCTTTGAGTTGATAGGTTATTTTTTGGGTCTGGGAATGCTCAAAAAATTTTTTCCCACATAAATTAATGCTAATTTTGTCTTTACTTTATGCAATTTTAGCTCATGAAAGATTTCGTAGCAATGCTCTACTTTTAGATAGAGAAGAAAACCTGTAAAACCACATATCTATGATCAATTGATTTTTGACAAGGGCACTAAGACTATTCATGGGGAAGGAAGACTTTCTTCAATAAATGGTGCTAAAAGAATTGGATTTCCACATGCAGAATGGATTGTTCCATGCCTCACACTATACACAAAAATCAATTTAAAATGGTTCAAGGACCTAAACATAAAATTAAAACCATAAAATTACTTAAAAAAAAAAAAAAAGGTGCATGGCTTTGGGCCTAGTATTTTTTAATTTTTATTGTGCTTTAAGTGAAAGCTTATAAATTGTCAGTCTCTCAATTTGTATATACCTTGCTGTATACTCCTAGATGTTTCCCCCCTAATGAAACAGCACACTCCTTCTTTCCACCCTGTATTTCTTTGTCCATTCAGCCAGCTTCTGTCCCCCTCTGCCTTCTTATCTCCCCTCTAGACAGGAGCTGCCCACATAGTCTCATGTGTCTACTTGACCGAACAGGCTCACTCCTCTCCAGTATCACTTTCTATCTTATAGTTCAGTCCAGTCCCTATCTGAAGAGTTGGCTTTGGGGATGGTTTCTGTCTTGGGCTAACAGAAGGTCTGGGGACCATGACTTCAGGGTCCATCTAGTCTCAGTCAGGCCATTAAGTCTGGTCTTTTTACGAGAATTTGAAGTATGCATCTCACTGCTCTCCTGCTCCCTCAGGGATTCTCTGTTGTGTTCCCTGTCAGGAGAGTCATCAGTTGTAGCCAGGCTCCATCTAGTTCTTCTGGTCTCAGGGTGATGTGTTTTCTGATTTATGTGGCCCTTTCCGTCTCTTGGGCTCATAATTACCTTGTGTCTTTGGTGTTCTTCATTCTCCTTTGCTCCAGGTGGGTTGAGACCAATTGATGCATTTTAGGTGGCTGTTTACTAGCATTTAAGACCCCACCCACCACTCCCCAAAGTGTGATGCAGAATGTTTTCTTAATAGATTTTATTATGCCAATTGATCTAGGTGTCCCCTGAAACCATGGTCCCCAAACCTCTGTCCCTGCTATGCTGGCCTTCCAAGTGTTCAGTTTATTCAGGAAACTTTTTTGCTTTTGCTTTAGTCCAGTTGTACTGATCTCTACTGTATTGTCTGTTGTCTCTCCCTTCACCTAAAATAGTTCTTGTCTACTATCTTGTGAATACTCCTCCCTCCCTCCCCACTCTCATAACCATCAAAGAATATTACTTAAAAAAAAATTCAGTAACTGAAAAAATGTAATATACTGGCAAAGATGCATTATTTCCCTGGGGTTTGGCAAACTGTAAAACCGTTGGAGAGAGATGCTGACGAAGAGTGAGCTACTTGTATCAGGTGGACACTTGAGACTGTATTGGCATCTCCTGTCTGGAGGGGAGATGGGAGGGTAGAGAGGGTTAGAAACTGACAAAACGGTCACAAAAGGAGAGACTGGAAGAAGGGAGTGGGCTGACTCATTAGAGGGAGAGTGAGAGTATGTAATAAGGTGTATATAAGTTTATATGTGAGAGACTGACTTGATCTGTAAACTTTCACTTACAGCACAATAAAAATTATAAATACATATATATACACACACACAGCAAAGCATACACCAATTCAACAGTTTCTACATGTACAGTTCAGTGGTGTTGTTACACCTTTTCAGCTGTGCCATCATTCTCACCTTCCTTTTCTGCATCCCACCTTGGAGAGTGGCGTCTGGGGTCTTAAACGCTAGCAAGTAGCCATCTAAGATGCATCAATTGTTCTCAACCCACCCGGGTCAAAGGAGAATGAAGAACACCAAGGTCACACGATAACTATGAGCCCAAGAGACAGAAAGGGCCACATGAACCAGAGACTTACATCATCCTGAGACCAGAAGAACTAGATGGTGCCCGGCCACAACCGATGACTGCCCTGACAGGGAGCACAACAGAGAATCCCTGAGAGAGCAGGAGAATAGTGGGATGCAGACCCCAAATTCTCATAAAAAGACCATACTTAATGGTCTGACTGAGACTAGAGGAATCCTGGCAGTCATGGTCCCCAAACCTTCTTTTGGCCCAGGATAGGAACCATTCCCGAAGACAACTCATCAGACATGGAAGGGACTGGACAATGGGTTGGAGAGAGATGCTGACGAAGAGTGAGCTACTTGTTTCAGGTGGTCACTTGAGACTGTGTTGGCATCTCCTGTCTGGAGGGGAGATGGGAGGGTAGAGAAGGTTAGAAACTGTCAAAATAGTCACGAAAGGAGAGACTGGAAGGAGGGAGCGGGCTGACTCATTAGGGGGAGAGTAAATGGGAGTATGTAGTAAGGTGTGTATAAGCTTATATGTGACAGACTGACTTGATTTGTAAACTTTCACTTAAAGCACAATAATAATTATTTAAAAAAAAAAAGAAATGTGAAATGAGTTGTTCATTTTTTTTTTTCCTTCCAGGACTTTGCATGTTTTGGAGCCCTGGCAGCTCCATGGTTAAGACTCTGCTGCTAACCCAAAGGGTGCCATTTTGAATCCACCAGCCACTCCCTGGAAACCATATGGAGCAGTTCTCGTCTATCCTATATGAGTCAGAATTTACTCGATGGCAACAGGCTTGCACGTTTCATTACACAGGAAAACCTGCAAAAGACAGAACCTGGGAAAGACAGAAACTGTAAGAGAAGGAACACTCAAATATTTTCCACTAAGATGAGCAAGAGAAAAGTGCTAAGACTGCACCTCATTGTTAGGGTAGTCATAGCAGTCATCTTGTTCTTACTCCTGTTCTCAAGTGGGAGACTCTCCGTCGTCTCCATTCAGTGTTATGCTAGCTCTTGGTTTTTAATAAAAGTACCTTATTCATTCTCAAAAATTTCCCTTCTACGCATATACTGTGACAATTTTTATTAGGAAAGGGTGTTGAATCTTGTCAAATACCTTTTCTCCATCTATTGAGACGATCATGTAGCTCCGATACTTTGCTCTGTCATTGTGGTGTATTACATCTAAAAATTATACAATGTTGAATCATCATGTGTACCTGCAATAAATCCAAACTGTTCACGGTATGTAATTCTTTTAATATGTTTCTGTCTTCTGCTCACCAGTATTTTAATCAGAATTTTTTTTTTTTTGTATATTCATGAGGGATACTGGTCTTTTTTTGTGTGTTGTTTTGTTGTTTCCTTGTCTGGCTTTGAAATCTGGGAAAGGTTTCCTTTATAGAATGACTTATGGAGTATTGCTATCTGTTCTATAGTTTAGAAGAGTTTGAGGAAGAAGGTGTTGCTTTTTTCTCTGAATATTTGGCAAAGTCCCCCAGTTAATTAATTTGGTCCCATGATTTCTTGTTGCTGGAAGGTTTTAGATTCAATCTCTTCTGAGTTTATTGAGATTTTCTACCTCTTTTGTGTTACCTTATGTAGGTTATGTGTTTCTAGTAATCAACCCATTTTATTCATGTTTTAAATTTGTTGGAATACAACTTTTTATGGTACTCTGTTGTCCTTTTTTATTTCTCTTATATCTGTTGTAATGTCTTCTGTTTCATTTCTTATTTTTGTTATTTGCATCCTCTGACTTTTGTCAGTTTAGCTAAAGATTTGCAACTTTACTGACCTTTTCAAAGAACCAACTTTTGGCTTTGTTGATTTTCTTTGTTGTTCCTCTGTTCTTCATTTATCTAATTTGATCTCTATTTACCTCAGTTGAAATGCTTTTTCATCTCTGTCAAAAATTATTAGTCTTGGGCGGAACCAAGGTGGCAGAATAGACAGACGCTTCTTATGAGCCCCCTTTACAACAAAGACCCAAAAAAAAACAGTAAAACGAGTATATTTGTGACAAGCTGGGAGTCCTGAGCTTCAAAGGCAAGCTTAGAACACGAACCGAGGGGCAAGGGGAGGAAGAGACTGTTCAGAAGCGGAGAGAAGTTACCAGACCTGAATCGCGGGCAGCCCTCAGGCACCATTCCCAGAGGTGCAACGGTGGCAGGCTGATACTTGGCGGTCGGCTGCAATTTCCTCAGGGAGAAGCAGCCAGCCACACAGCCTACTCATGGCTCCAGAACCTGAGGAGAACAGCACTCTCAGTAAAAGGTAAGTACTTATGTGTATTTTAATGCACACCCCCCCAACCGCAAACCACCTTCAGTGGCCAAATTCCCTGGGCCTGAAACAGGCACTGTTGAGCACCTACAGCCATCCTCCTGGGCTTGGGGAGGAAAAAATTTGCATTTGGGAGAAAAGATAATTTCCTAGCTCCACTAACCAGAAGAGCTCAGGATAGAAGTGGCTCCTGTCCAGGCATAAACCATCCCTGGACTTTGAGCACTTTTCCCTTCTGCATGGACCTGTGTGGGCCTATTTCAGGAGAATAGGCCCTTGTTGGCAGACTCCAACCATTTCAGCTATGCAGTGGAGAGGTGGGTGTTTGATGTTTGACATTGCTTTGCCTATTAAACAAGGTCCTCATGTACCCGCATCACAGGCCTAAGGACTGGTAGCTCCACTGAGGATACCCAGGCAACCAATGACAGGGGTCCAAAGATAACTGGTACCTCCGAGTCCTTACAAACAAAAATTTGGGTACCCATGGTTCATCTGCAGAATCCACCCACCTGCACACTCTAGGAAACAGGGATGTGGTTTCCTCAGAGATACTCAGGGTAGGTTCTCAGCCCCTCCTGCCTTGTTCAGAGTGTGACCCTATGCTGCAATCAGACACCAGTATGTATGCCAATCACCCCTGCCCCTCTAAGATTGTAGGACAGAGTCTGTACCACACACTTGATGATCAGCTACCTGGAAACCTGAGCTGAATTCATACAAGAAAACTGAATGGACTCCTAGACTGATTTACCTGATAACAGCTCTAGCCAGCTGGGGACCAGACGTCAGAGCTCCAAAGGTGAAAATAATCAAGCTAGCTCACTCAAGTAACACATAGGGGTACACCAAAACAAAACAAAGCAAGAAGCTATGACACAGTAAGCAAGCATAAACTAATACAATGACTATAGATGGCTCAGAGACAACAGTCAATATCAAGTCACATAAAGAAACAGACCATGATCAACTCAACAGGCTCTCAAAACAAAGAATCCAGCAATCTTCTAGATAAAAGTGCATTCCTGGAATTCCCAGATGCAGAATACAAAAATTTAATATACAGAACCCTTCAAGACATCAGGAAGGAAATGAGGCAATACACAGAACAAGCCAAGGAACACACAGATAAAGCAACTGAAGAAATTAGAAAGATTAATCAGGAACATAATGAAAAATTTAATAAACTGGCAAAATCCTTAGACAGTCAGCAATCAGAAATTCAGAAGATTAACAATAAAATTACAGAAGTAGACAACTCGATACATAGTCAGGGGAGCAGAATTTAGCAAGTAGAAGCTAGAATTTTTGAACTCAAAGGTAAATCACTTGGCACTAATGTATTTAATGAAAAATCATATAAAAGGACTTTAAAAAATGAAGGAACCTTAAGAATCATGTGGGTCTCAATCAAGAGAATTAACCTACGAGTGACTGGAGTACCAGAACAGGGAGGGATAACAGAAAATACAGAGAGAACTGTTGAAGATTTCTTGTCAGAAAACTTCCCTGATATCGTGAAAGATGAGAAGATATCTATCTAAGAAGCTCATCGAACTCCACATAAGGTAGATCTGAAAAGAAAGTCATCAAGACATAATCAAACTTGCCAAAACCAAAGATAAGAGAGAATTATAAGAGCAGTGAGGGGTAAATGAAAAGTCACCTGCAAAGGAAAGTCAATAAGAATAAGCTTGGACTACTTGGCAGAAACCATGCAGGCAAGAAGGGAATGGGAAGACATATTTAAAAAACTGAAGGAAAAAAATTGACCTCCAAGAATCATATATCCAGCAAAACTGTCTCTTAAATATGAAGGTGAAATTAAGACGTTTCCAGATAAACACAAGTTGAGGGAATTTGTAAAAACCAAACACAAACTACAAGAAACACTAAAGGGAGTTCTTTGGTTAGAAAATCAATAATGTATCAACCCAAGACTAGAACACTGGGCAGAGCAACCAGAAGTTAACTCAGACAGGGAAATCCAAAAAAAAAAAAACAAAGCAAGATTATTTAAAAAAAAAAAAGCTCAAAAGAGGGTAACAGCGATGTGATTATATAAAAGAAGAACATTACAATAATAAAGAGGGACTAAGAAATGTAATCATCATACCTTCCACGTGGAGACAAATATGGTGATACAATGAAATAAAAATTGGTTTTAAATTTAGAAAAATAGGGGTAAATAATAAGGTAACCAAAAAGGAGACAACTATTCTACTCGTCAAGATGAAATACAAGGAAAAAAATAGAGCCTCAGCAGAAACAAAATCGACAACAACAGTTTGGCAAACTGTAAAACCAAAAAACTCAGAACTCATCCTGTATTTCTTTCAAGTCTTCATACTCTATATACTTGTGCTCAAAAGGCTCTTTTCTTCTGAAGTTAAATTCTACCTTTTCAGGCTTACTGAAGGATAAACTCCAGAACAAATTCACTCTGAGCTGGAGATGAGACTGAGATTTATAGAAGGGAGCCTTTTAAATAGGTAATACAAAAAAAAAAAAAAACTTGTTGCCATCAAGTCGATTCTGACTCACAGTGGTCATATGAAGAAAAATCTGCTGACGCTTTATGACTATTTTAGGTTAAGCAAATCTTAAACTTGAAATTAATAAACTGATTTCTGCATTATAATTTTTTTTTCATGACTATGACCTTTGTGAATCATTTGCCAAGAGGAAAACAAAACTGAGTTACTACAAGGTACGATAAGGCTCAGCTTGAATCAAGAGGATGTCCTTCTCTTACAATATGACTAAGAGCACCCCAAATTAACATAGGACCCCCGACATGTGATGGTGGCTCTTCTAAGGTCTGAGGCTAAAACGCCATTTTTGAATCAAAAGTAACTTCTGCATCAAAAATGCAGCTGTGATTTCTATAACTCTGCATAGCACCCTGATAAAGTTACGTGGTAAACAATTTTAGAGAACAATGTGATTTTGCTTAAAAGTTCTGCTTGCTTAAGAACACTGCCTTTTCAGGAAACTGAGTCCAAAACAATTATCAGAATAGAGTTTACTCAAGGTAAACCTTAGAATTACCCATGTCCTCCTGGTAGTCACATAAGGTGGATCTCGTCATTGTTTCAAGGCCAGATGTACCAATGTAATGATTACGTTGTAAGTTAAAAAAAATTAAAAATGTATGTAATCTACCAATCAGATGTACTCTAACCCAATTTGGTAACAATTATCTAAATGTCAGCCAATCACTGGATTTTTAAAATATTTTTATTCTAGAACAGTTTTAGACTCACAGAAAATTTTCCAAGATAGTTCAGAATTCCCATACACCCCACAATGGCTTCCCTTATTAATAACATGTATGTATTATATATTTGTCAAAAGTAATGAACTGATGTTGATACATTATGATTAACTAAAGTCCATACTTTATTCATATTTCTTTAGTTTTTACTTAATGTTCAGGAAGGGACAGGAAAACTGTAGGAATGGAAACAGAGAACCTGAGGTAGAGAAAGGGAGAGTGTTGACACATCACAGGTGTTGCCAACCAATGTCACAAAAAAATTTATGTATCAACTGTTTAATCAGAAACTAATTTGCCATGTAAACTTTCACCTAAATCACACACAAAAAACTACCCTAAAATCAAGAAAGACAAAAAGATATCCAAGAAGCTCAACAAACCCCACATAGAATAGAACCCAAAAGAAAATCACCAAGACGTATCATAATCAAACTGTCCAAAACCAAAGACGAAATAGAATTCAGAAGACAGCTTGGGAAAAAGAAAATGTTACCTACAAAGGGGAAACAATAAGACTAATTGCTGGTTTCTTGGCAAAAACCATATAGGCAAGAAAGCAATGGGATGAAGCACATAAAAGCCTGAAAGAAAAAAGACTGCCAACCAAGAACTATATATCCAGCAAAATAGTCTCTTAAATATAATAGTGAAACTGGGACATTTCCAGACAAACGGAAATTAAGGGAAATTTGTAAAAACCACACCAGACTTACAAGAAATGCCAAAAGGAGTCCTTCAGGTGGAGAACCAACAATGTCACACCACAACCTGAGATTAAGACACATAACAAGAGTACCAAGGTACCAACCCAGATAAAGAATTTTCAAAAATAAAGCTACTAGACTGAAAACAGAGCACCAGAGAGATCAACCCGTAAAAGATGACAACTGCAAAATAAAACCTAAAAAACAAACCTATTGTTGCTGAATCAATTATAACTCATAGTGGCCTCGTTGGACAGAAAAGAACTGTCGTACTGGATATCCAAGAACCGGCTGGTGGATTCGAACTGCCAACATCTTTGTTAGCAGCCAAGCTCTTAATCAGTGTGTCACCAGGGCTCTGCACAAAATAAAAGGGGAATAAATGGTGCAGTTTCAGAACTTCGTATGGAGAGGAAGTCAAAGCAATGTCAAGACACGAAAGGCTATTTTAAACTTAAGAAGATAAAAGTAAATTTCAGGGTAACCACAAAGAAAATTAATCAACCTAGTCATTAAAAAAAGAAGAAAATAATAAAGACTCAGTAAACACAAAATCAACAGCAGCGAAGGTAATTAAAGAAAATCTACAAATAAAACCTCAGCACACAAGAATACCCAAAAGAAATCACTAACACCATAAAAAAGCACTGAAAAATAACAGCAGTATATTCATTCCTATCAATAATTACACTGAACACAAATAGATTAAATGCACCAATCAAGAGACAAAGAGTAGCAAAATGGATTAAAAAAAAAGACCCACCAATATTCTGCATACAAGAGACAGGCACAAAGATAAAAGAGCTAAAGAACAAAGGATAGAAAAATATATGAAGCAAACAGTAACCATAAAAGAACAGGAATAGCAATAAGAATCTCAGATAAAATAGATTTTAAGTCAAAAAGCACCATAAGAGACAAGAAGAGCATTAAATAATAATTAAAGGGTCAATTCACCATGAGCATATAACCATAATAAACCTTTATACATCCAATGACAGACCTCCAAAATACGTAAAACAAACTCTAACAGAACTGAAAAGAGAAATAGACAACTCCACAATAATAGTAGAATTTAATGCACCACTTTTGATGAAGGAAAGTACAACTGGAAAGAAACTCAGCAAAGATACAGAAGATCTAAGAAACACAATCAACTAACTTGATCTCACAGACATATACAGAATGCTCCACCCAACATCAGCACATGGATCATTCTCTGGAATAGATCATATGCTAGGCCACAAAGAAAGCCGTAATAAATTCAAGAACACTGAAATAATACAAAGCATCTTCTCTGATCACAGCACTTTAAAATTAGAAATCAGTAACAGGAAGAACAAGGAAAAAATCAAATACATGGAAATTGAAAAACACTGCGTTTAAAAACCATTGGGTAGTAAAAGAAATAAAAAATTAACTAAAAAAATTCCTAGAATCAAACGAGAATAAAACACAACATACCAAAATGTTTTGGACACAGCACAAGCAGTACTCTGAGGTTAATTTATAGCAATGAATACACAAAAAAGAGAACCACAACCAATACCTTAATCCTACAACTCCAATAAATAGAAAAAGAGTAGTAGAAGAAGCTCACAGTCACCAGAAGAAAAAGAACAATAAAGACTAGAGCAGAAATAAATGAAACTGAAAACAGAAACACAACAGAAAGAATCAACACGACTAGAAGTTAACTGTCTGAAAGGATCAATAACATTCAGAAACAACTAGCCAAACTGACAAAGGGAAAGAAGAAGATGCAAATAACCAAAAAGAAAAAAAAAAAAAAAAGAGAGAGAAATGAGATGGATAATTTACAACAGAACAAACAGAAGTCAAAAGGATCATAACAGAATACCATGAAGAACTGTAGTCCAACAAATTTGAGTGGACAGAAACATACTACCTACCCAGACTCACACAAACTGACATAGAAAATCTGAACAGACCCAAAACAAAAGAAGAAATTAAAGAAGTCATAAGAAAACTCTCAACAAAATAAAGCCATGGCACAGATGGTTTCCCTGGGGAATTGTACCAAACATTCAGATAAAAGCAGACACAAGTTCTACTCAAACTCTTCCAGAACATAGAAGAAGATGGAAAAATCCTGAATTCATTCTAGGAAGACAGCAGTACACTGGTACCAAAACCAGACAAAGACACTGCTAAAAAAGAAATTTATAGAACCATATCCCTTATGCATTTCACAAAAATTGTCAACAAAATCCTCGCCAATAGAATCCAACAGCATAGCAAAAACTCAATACATCATGACCAAGTGGAATTCATATCAGATATGCAAGGATGGATGCCAGAGGAGACTCTGAAACTTGAGGAACCTTTATACAGATTAAAGGCAGTTGTTCAGACAGAACTAGGGGATACTGGTTGATTTAAAGTCAGGAAAGGTGTGTGTCAGGGTTGTATTCTTTCATCATACCTATTCAATCTGTATGTTGAGCAAATAATCCGAGAAGCTGGACTATATGAAGAAGAACAGGGCACCAGGATTGGAGGAAGATTCATTAACAACCTGCTTTATGAAGATGACACAACCTTGCTTGCTGAAAGTGAAGAGGACTTGAAGCACTTACTAATGAAGATCAAAAACCACAGTCTTCAGTATGGATTACACCTCAACATAAAACAAAAATCCTTACAACTGGAACATTGAGCAACATCATGATCATGATAAACTGGGAAAGACTGAAGTGGTCAAGGATTTCATTTTACTTGGATCCACAATCAACACCATGGAAGCCGCAGTCAAGAAATCAAAAGACACATTGCATTGGGTAAATCTGCTGTAAAAGACCTCTTTAAAGTGTTGAAGAGCAAAGATGTCACCCTGAAGACTAAGGGGTGCCTGACCCAAGCCATGGTATTTTCAATTGCATCATATGCACGTTAAAGGTGGACAATGAATAAGGAAGACTGAAGAACTGACGCCTTTGAATTGTAGTGTTGGTGAAGAACATTGAATATACCACGGGGTGCGAAAAGAATGAACAAACCTGTCTTAGAAGAAGTACAACCAGAATGCTCCTTAGAAGCAAGGATGGCGAGACTGCGTCTTACATACTTTGGACATGTTGTCAGGAGGGATCTGTCCCTGGAGAAGGACATCATACCTGGCAAAGCACAGGGGGAGCGGAAAAGAGGAAGACCCTCAACGAGGTGGATTGACACAGTGGCTGCAACAATGAGCTCAAGCATAACAATGGTTGTAAGGATGGCTCAGGACCAGGCAGTGTTTCGTTCTGTTGTGCATAGGGTCACTGTGAGTTGGAACTGACTCGATGGCACCTACCAACAACAATGACATGCAAGTATGGTTCAAAGCAAGAAAATTTACCAGAGTAATCCACCACATAAATAAAACAAAGAACCAGAACTAGACGATTATACAGATTGATGCAGAAAAGACATTTGATAAAATTCAACACACATTCCTTTAAAAAATTTTCAGCAAAACAGGAATTGAAGGGAAACTCCTCAAATAATTAAAGGCATATATACAAAACAAACACCCAACATTATTCTCAACAGAGAGACTGAAATCATTCCCTATGAGAACAGGAACCAGACAAGAATGTCCTTTATCACCACTCTTATTCAGTATTGTACTGGAAGCTAGAGCAATAAAGCAAGAAAGGGAAAGATACAACACACAAATTGGTAAGGAAAAGTAAAACCATCCCTATTTGCAGACAGTATGGTCACACACATAAAATGCAGTCCTGATCCAAATACCAACAACATTCTTTAACAAGAGGGAAAAACTAATTACCAGATTTATACGGAAAGGAAGGAGGACTCAGAGAAGCAAAACATTACTGAAGGAGAACAAAGTAGGAGGCCTCACAATTCCCAACTACTATAAAGACACAGTTATCAAAACAGCCTGTGACAGGCATATGGATCAATGGAAAAGAATTGAGAACCCAGAAGTAAATACATATATCTATTGACAGCTGACCTTTGGCAAAGGGTTGAAATCCACTATGTTCATGGAAGAGATACTCTAACAAATGGTGCTTGCAAAGCTGGATATCCATTTGCGGAAAAAGGAAACAGGATCCTTACCTTACACCAGATGAAAAAGCTAACTCAGGATGGACTAAAGATCTACATGTAAAACCAAAAACTATAAAGTTCATGGAAGAAAATATAGAGGCAAATCTAGGGGCCCTAATTTGTGGCATAAATAGACTATCAAGCATAACAAATCAAGCACAAACAGAAGATAGACAACTGGTGCCTCCTAAAATTTAAATACTTATGCACATCAAAAGACTTTACACCAAAAGAGTAAAAAGAATTTAAAGCCTGGGGGGGGAGAAAATTGGCAACAACATACCCAACAAAGGACTAATCTCTGAAATTTACAGAAAAATGTCAACACCTTAACAGCAAAAAGACAAACAATTCAATTAAAATGAGCAAAGGACATGAACAGACACTTTACCAGAGAAGACATGAGAGGGGCCAATGAATACATGGAGATGGTCATTACCATTAGCCATTAAATCCAAAAACCAACCCTGCTGCGGCGGTCGATCCTGACTCACAGCAACCCTAAAGGACAGAGTAGAACTGCCCCATAGGGTTTCCAAGGAGCTCCTGGTGGATTCAAACCCCTGACCTTTTGCTTAGCAGCCCTAAAACTTACCACTATACCACCAGGGCTTCCTTCATTAGCCATTAGCAAGATATAAATCAAACCTGCAATGATGTACCACCTGGCACTAATCATAAAAGCCTAAAACAACAAATCTTGGTGAGGGTGTGGGGAGACTGGAACTTTGTACACTACTGGTGGAAGTATAAAATGGTAAAACCATTTTGGAAAACATTACGGCACTTCCTTAAAAAGCTGGAAATAGAAATAGCATATGATCTAGCAATCCCACTCCTAGGAATATATCCTAGAGAAATAAGAGGCGTCGCATGAACAGACATATGCAC
Source organism: Elephas maximus indicus (assembly GCF_024166365.1). Taxonomy (NCBI): domain Eukaryota; kingdom Metazoa; phylum Chordata; class Mammalia; order Proboscidea; family Elephantidae; genus Elephas; species Elephas maximus. The sequence continues at coordinate 10,821,853 of NC_064847.1, forward strand.
ACCCATGTTCACTGCAGCATTTTTCACAATAGCAAAAAGACGTAAACAATGTAAATGTTCCTCAGTGGATGAACGGATAAACAAACTGTGGTACACACACAGAGTGTTAAAGAATAACGATGAATCTGAGAAACATCTAACACAGATGAATCTGGAGGGCATTATGCTGAGTGAAATAAGTCAGTTACAAAAGGACGAATGTTGTATGAGACTACTATTATAAAAAGTCAAGAAAACTTTACACGCTGAAAGAAACGTTCTTTGATGGTTAAAAGGGATGGAAGGAGAAGAGAGGGAAAATCACTAGCTAGATAATAGAAACACATTAACTTTGGTGAAAGTCAATACACAATATGGGGGAAGTCAGCACAACATGACCAAGGCGAAGGAAGACACAGAGAAGTACACAACAGTAATAGGCAAAAATAGTAAACACAATTACATTTACATCCTCAATAGCAGTAATAACAAGCAATAATTCATGAGTAGATATATAGGCAGATATGTAAGCTGAATAGGTATGGGAGCGTGCTTATATAGGTTTGGGGGCAGAGGAATTTCTATATATATTTTACATTTTAACAAACTGATACAATGCTAGAGGCACTCACTTGTCTATGCCAAAAATTTTGGAAGATATCTACCGGCAAACTAACAGGAAGAGACCCATATTTGTATCCATTCCAAAGAACCCAAAAAAAAACCAAACCAAACCCACTGCCGTCAAGTCAATTCCAACTCATAGTGACCCTATAGGACACAGTAGAACTGAACCATAGTTTCCAAGGAGTGCCTGGTGGATTTGAACTGCCTACCTCTTGCTTAGCAGCCGTAGCACTTAACCACTACACCACCAGGGTTTCCATTCCAAAGAAAGGTGATCCAAAAACATGTGGAAATTATTGAACAATATCATCAGTATTACCCACCAAACCCAAACCCACCACCGTCGAGTCGATTCCGACTCATAGCGACCCCATAGGACAGAGTAGAACTGCCCCATAGAGTTTCCAAGGAGCGCCTGGAGGATGTGAACTGCTGACCTTTTGGTCAGCAGACGTAGCACTTAACCACTACACCACCAAGGTTTCCATTAGTATTACACACAAGTAAAATTTTGCTGATGATCATTGAAAAGCATTTGCAGCAGTACATCCACAGGGAGCTGCCAGAAATTCAAAGCAGATTCGGAAGAGGACGTGGAACAAGGGACATCACTGCCGATATCAGATGGATATTGCCTGAAAGCAGAGAATACCAGAAAGATGTTTACCTGTGTTTTACTGACTAAGCAAAGGCATTCAGCTGTGTGGATCATAACAAATTATGGATAACGTTGCAGAGAATAGGGATTCCGGAACACTTAATTGTGCTCATGTTGAACTAGCAGATAGACCAAAAGGCAATTGTTCAAACAGAGCAAGAGGCTACTGCATGGTTTAAAATCAAGAAAGGTGTGTGTCAGGGTTGCCTCCTTCACCATGCTTATTCAATCTGTATGCTGAGAAAATAATCTGAGAAGCTGAGAAGAATGTGGCATCATTATTACTGTTAAGACTCATTTATAACCTGTGAAAAGCAGATGACACAAACTTCCTTGCTGAAAGCAAAGAGGAATTGAAGCACTTACTGATGAAAATCAGAAACCACAGTCTTCAGTATAGATTGTACCTCAACATAAAGGAAATAAAAATCCTCTCAACTGGACCAATAAGGAGCATCTTGATAAAAGGAGAAAAGAATGACATTGTCAAGGATTCATTTAACAATTAACCCCATGGAAGTAGCAAGATGTATTACATTGGGCATACTGGCTGCAAAAGACCTCTTAAAATGCTAAAAAGAAAAAGATGTCACTTTAACAACTAAGGTGCACCTGATCCAAGCCAAGTTTTAAATCACTTCACATGCATGGGAAAACTGAGCAATGAATAAGGAAGACTGGAGAATTGTTGCCTTTGAGCTATGGTGTTGGCACAGAACATTGACTGTACCACAGATGGCCAGAAGAACAAGCAAATTTGTCTTGGAAGAAATTCAGCCAGACTACTCCTTGTAGGTGATGATGGCGAGGCTTTGTCTCACGTACTTTGGACATGTTATCAGGAGGGACCAGTCCCTGGACAAGGACATCAAGCTTGGTGAAATAGAGGTCAGCAAAAAAGAGGAAGACCCTCAACGAGATGGACCACCTCCGTGGCTGCAACAATGGGTTCAAGGATAAAAAATAGACTGAGGATGACACAGGCCTGGTAAGTGTTCTGTTCTGCTGTACATAGATAGGGTCACTATGAGTTGGAACCGGCTTGACAGCACCTAACATCAACAGCATTTTTATATTCTGTAAATATATCCATGTATATAATAGAGTACACAATGAGGCAGTCATGAAAACTTCTAAGCCAACACCTCATGGACTGAAGCACTGGACTTGAGGGCTTAGGACCATAGCCAGGGGATATCTAGGTCAACTGGCATAACATGATCCTTAAAGACAATGTTCTACATCCTACGTTGGTGAGTAGTGACTGAGGTCCTACAAGCTTGTGAGCAGCCGTCTTCCCTTCTGGACCAAAAAAGAATGAAGAAAACCAAAAACTCAAGGAAACAATTAGTCCGAAGTGTTAATGGGCCACATGAACCACAACCTACTCTAGCCTGAGACCAGAAGAATTAGATGGTGCCTACCTACCACAGCCCATTGATCTGATCAGGATTAGGAAAAAAAGTCCTGGATAGAGTCAGATAAAAATGTAGAACAAAATTCAAATTCATAAAAAATACCAGATTTACTGTTCTTTTAGAGACTGGTGGAACCCCTGAGACTATGGCCCTATGAACTCACTCTCAGCCAAAAAACAGACAGGCATAAAAAGGGGAAGTAACATCTGTGTACCTCAAAACAGTCAAGCAACAAGACCAAAAGGGCAGCATTTAACCAAAAGCATAGTTCAGAAGGTAGGAGGGACCAGAAAGCTGAGTTAATGGAAACAGAGAACCCAGAGAGGAAGGGGGAGAGTGCTGGCACGTTGAAGCGATTGCAATCAATGTCACAATACAAGCTCTGTATAAACTGTTGAATGAGAAACTAATTTGCTCTGCAAACTTTCATCTAAACCACAGTAAAATGTTCAAAGAAAAAAAAAAAAAAAGAATTAACTCAATTGCTAATTCAAGACCTTGCTTAGAAATCTCTTTAGCCAAACTTCCAGTTCATTACTTATAAACTCTTTTTTCCATAAAATACTCAAATGCATTTAGCCAAGTTCTATTTTTTAACAATGACTTGCATTTCTGTCACTGCTCAACAAACATGTTCATCATTTCTTTTCACACAAATTCATACATTTTCTAGCAGTATTCTGCTCGTGACAATATATAAAAGCTTTACCCACTTCTTTCTGAAGTACCATTGGAATTGCTTTTAATGACCATAATTTCCCAACAGTGTCTTCAAGACAATCTAGGCTTTTACTATCATGTTCCTGAAAAGTCATTCATCGGCCAATTCCAAAATTACTCACACTTATCTTAACATTTGTAAGACGAACAGTACATTCAAGTGCTGTTCTTAGTTTCCTAAGATTGCCATAAAAGAATACCACAAAGAGGGTGGCCTTAAAGAACAGAAATTTATTGTTTCACAGTTTGGGAAGCTAAAAGTCCAAATTCAGGAAATCAGCAAAGCTATGCTTTCTCTCTACAAGCTCCAGAACAAGATTTTTTCTTGTCTTTTTCAACTTCTATAGCCTAAGCATTTTTATGCATTGCTTAACTTTGAGACGTATCTTTATAGGACATCTTCCCCCTGACCAAGACTCTCCCTACCTCTATGTCTATTTTCTTTTCTTTTTATTAAACACCATTCAGAAGGGATTAGGATTAGGATCCACATTTCTCTTTGTTATGGGTTGAATTGTATCCCCCAAAGTGTGTGTTGTAAATCCTAAATACCTCTACCTGCAGATATAATCCCATTTGGTAATAGGATTTTGTTATATTAATGAAGGCAGTGTCCTAAGCCTATCACCTCTGAGATATAAAAGGAGCAGATTAGGTGGAGAAGCAATCCAAACCAAACTAAACTTGCTGCTGTTGAGTTAATTCTGACTCACAGGGACCCTACAAGGCAGACTAAAACTGCCCTATAGGGCTTCCCAGGGGCAGCTGGTGGATTTGAACTGGCAACCACTTGGTTAGCAGCCGTCTTTTTAACCACTGTGCAACCAGGGTCCTCAGCACAGAAGCAAGGAAGCACAAATAGGGGAAGAGAGATGCCATGCCACGTGAAGATCACCAAGTAACTCGGGAAGAGAAGCCGAAACAAAAAGGATATTCCACCAGAGCTGACAGAAAGCCTTTCCCTAGAGCTAGTGCTTTGAACTTGTACTTCTAGCCACCTAAACTGAAAAAATAAACTTGTTTGTTAGAGCCACACATTTGTCATACTTCTGTTATAGCAGCAGTAAGAAACTAAGACACTGTGGCATGACCTAACTGATAATATTTTTTAAAAGAACCTCTATTTACAAACACATGGTTTAGGTTTTCATCATCTTTTGGGAAGGTGTAATTCAATCAATAACAGTCTTTTAAACACATAAATATCTGAAAAACCTTTTTCTGACTATTAATCTCTCCAAAATAAGTTACCGAAGATATTTTTAAAATATATGTAATTTATAACTATTCTTGATTCTAAAACAAAAATGCATATTTCATCAGAGAGAATTAGAGGTCTCTTTGCTTGATTTACATGTGTGCCATAATCTTCTCACACAAAATTAAAATATTTATGCCTCACGGAAAATAGAATATAAAGTCTCAAGAAAATATTCCTTTCATAATAAACAAGACTAGAAACAAATATTTACCCCTAAGACTAATTGGAGCCCTGGTGGCACAGTGGTTAAAAAGTTCAGCTGCTAACCAAAAGCTGGGCAGTTCGAATCCACCAACTGCTCCTTGGAAACCCTACAGGGCAGTTCTACTCCGTCCTATAGGATTACTATGAGTCAGAATAGACTCGATGGCAACAGGTTTGATTTTGGGTTTTTAAGATTAATAACGTTTTAATGAATTTACCTTAATAGGCTAAATTTCCAAAAATATTAAAACTCCACAAATATTACAAAGTGGTAATTGATATTATCTATAATATTTCAGAATATAAGAGGTAATTGCTCAAACAAAAGATTAAGAACACAATTAGACATTTTTAAAATTCTAAATGTCTTTTCTACAAAATGTTTCAAAGACAAACAGAATGGTGGTTATTTTCCAAAAAAGAAAGACATGCCAAAGGCAAGGAAGAAAGTGTTTGTTTTTTTTTACGTTTTTAACTGTTTGAAGTCTAAAGTGTGTGAGGGTAGCTTTCATGATTCTTGGTTTGTTCTTAGGAAGGGATTCTTCTACTGATTATACTCTACGCACGTGAAGTGCAATTTAAGATGCATCGAGTATTTTTTCTAACTATGGACAAAAATGCACTAACTAAAAAAAAAAAGAAAAAGAAGTTTTACAAGATATTGTATATATATATTTCTGTACTCCAGGAAAAGTTCAAGGAGTGTGGGGAAATATTGCTGAGAAGTGACAGAATCCAATGTTTTCTACTCCTTTTGTTATCATTTACTTAGATACTTTTATCTTAAAACTAAGGGCCCTAGGTGGCACAGTTTGTGTGTGGCTGCTAACTTAAAGGTTGGTGGTTTGAGCCCCCTAGCAGTGCCATGGAAGAAAAGCCTGGCAATCTGCCTTCATTAAGATTATGGCGAAGAAGACCCTTTGGAAGAGTTCCTTTCTATAACACAAGTGTTTGCTATAAGCCAGAATTAATTCAAAGGCTACTAGCAACAACAACCTAATATTATGCTCTCCAATATGGCAGTCATTAGTCATATGGCTCTGAGCACTGAAATGTGGCAACTTTGAACTGAGGTGTAATCTAAGAGTGAAATACACTGAATTTCTAAAACAACACAAAAAATGTAAAATATCTCAGTAGTGATTTCATGTTGAAAGCGTATTTTGAATATAGCTGATCGAATGAAATGTAGTGCTAAAATTAATTTTACCTGTTTCTTTTTGTTTTGTTTTTAATATGGCTACCAGAAAATTTAAAATAGCAATATGTGGTTCACATTATATTTCTGTTGGACAGTGCAGCCTTAGAATCTTGGTGCTGGGAGTAATTTCTGAAAGGAAAAAATAAAAATCTGCCTTTGGTTATAACTTTACAATGGTTGACAAAGGTTTGGGACATTCTGCATCAATTCCAGATGTACAAGTACAAACTAACTGCAGCTACTGCCTGGGTGTCATGGTATCCACCCTGTACTTGGGAGATCACACTAATTCATCAGGCTTTTCTTTCAATTGTACAGAAGTCCCAGGAGTCTGCATAAGAAGAAACGAACCCTATAAGAAGGTCTCAAAGTCACATAAGAGTGAACAGGCTCACAATGATTTCTCCTAGGGCCCATTTAGATTGTAAACTTTCCATTATTTCATGTAACCTTTGATTCCACTGTGAGGATAAATGTATTTTATGTTTGTGTCTAAGTTCATGAGGGATATAATAGATATGTTATTACTGTAATACAATTTATAATATAGATAATAGTAATTAGAAAAAAATGAGATAATGCAGCTTAACAACTTATTTTAGAGACAAAAAGTGACCAAAAAGAAAACACACACACATACAACATACACAAAACCACTTCTCAGGATCTTTTACTGGCATAGAGATTAGGGCAATAACAAAGAAAGCACAGGCTTGGATCCCTAAAAACACTTACTAAAAACCACTACAGTTGGGATCTATCTTTTCCTAGCAGCTATAGAAATCATAACTCCAAATTCATTTTCAATCATCCATAAAATACATATGAGCTCTTACTGTGTATTGAGCATGGAAATGTGCTCATGCTGAACCTGTACATGGACCAAGAGCCAGTCATTTGAACAGAACAAGGAGATACTGCATGGTTTGAAATCAGGACAGGTGTGCATCAGGGTATATTCTTTTATCATAATTATTCAATCTGTATGCTGAGCAAACAACCAGAAAACCTGGACAGAAAGACTTATTAACACCCTGTGATATGCAGATGACACAACCTTGCTTGGTGAAAGTGAAGAGGACTTGAAGCACTTACTGAAGATTCAAGATCACAACCTTTAATATGGATTATACCTCAACATAAAGAAAACAAACGTCCTCACAACTACACCAGTAAGCAAACATCATTATAAAGGGAGAAAAGACTGAAGTTGTCAAGGATTTCATTTTACTTGAATCCACAATCAATACCCACAGAAGCAGCAAAAACACCATATTACACTGGGCAAAGCTGCTGGAAAAGACCAACAATACAACATAATAACAGCCGTGATATCAGATCATATTCACAGGTTCTGGGATTAGAGGAGAAAATCTTTGGGTTTCCATTATAGGAATAATGCCTATCATACCCTTCCTTCCTTCTTGCTAAAGAGATGGCACTAGAATGTACATAAGGGGAAAAAAAATCAATTACAGTGGGCAAAAAAAGGGAATGGAAAAATTAGAATATTAAGCAACCTACAAATTAGTTCAGAAATTATAAGGAATTAAAATTTGTAATCCACAGTCATTTAATACAGATATAAAGGAATTGTTTTTTCCCCAAATACTGTTAACTGTTTCTGACCAATTAGTCCTCTGATCCCAGTTACAAATATTTGATTCATTCCCTTAAAGTGGTATTACTACTTTTGACTCTCTCAACTAAAAATCAAAACAAGGGGATACTGATTGGTTTCAAGTCAGGAGAGGTGTGTGTCAGGGTTGTACCCTTTCACCATACCTATTCAATCTCTATGCTGAGCAAATAATCTGAGAAACTGGATTATATGAAAAATGGGGCATCAGGATTAGACGAAGACTCATTAACAACCTGTGTTATGCAGATGATACAACCTTGCTTGGACTTGAAGCACTTACTGATGAAGAGCAAAGACCACAGCTTTCAGTATGGATTGCACCTCAACATAAAGAAAACAAAAACCATCACAACTGGACCAATGAGCAACATCATGATAAACGGAGAAAAGATTGAAGTTGTCAAGAATTTCACTTTACTTGGACCCCCAGTCAATAGCCATGGAAGCAGCAGTCAAAAAATCAAAATACACATTGCATTGGGAAATTCTGCTGCAAAGGACCTCTTGAAAGTGTTGAAAAGCAAAGATATCACCTTGAAGACTGACAAGTGCCCGACCCAAGCCATACTATTTTCAAATTACATCCTATGTATGTGAAAGCTGGACAATGAATAAGGAAGAACAATGAAGAATTGATGCCTTTGAATTGTGGTGTTGACAAAGAATATGGACTATACCATGGACTGCCAGAAGACTGAACGAGTCTGTCTTGGAAGAAGTACAACCAGAATGCTCCTTAGAAGCCAGGATGGTGAGACTGCGTCTTACATACATTGGACATGTTGTCAGGAGGGATCTGTCCCTGGAGAAGGACATCATGCTTGGTAAAGTTCAGGGTCAGTGGAAAAAAGGAAGACCCTCAATGAGATGGACTGACACAGTGGCTGCAACAATGGGCTCAAGCATAACAACGATTATAAGGATGGCGCAGGACCGGGCAGTGTTTCATTCTGTTGTGCACAGGGTTGCTATGAGTCAGAACTGACCCAATACTACCTAACAATAGAATGTTTCCATGACTGTGCTCCCTGTGTGCTCTATTATATATATGAATATACATGCACACATACAAATATGTATGTAGAAATAGCCACAACCAAACCTATATACGCATTGGGTGTACCCTATAAATCTCTAACACCTGTTCAGCACACACATGAATCCACTTAGAAATTATTGTGTGTTATTACTGTTGCAGGATTGTATGAGCTATAGTCTTTACAGTTGTTGTCTTACATTCTTGCACAACTCTCAGCGTCTTCCTTCGCCTTGGTCATGTGCTGCTTTTCTCTTCTAAGCCATGTCTACTCTCTAGCTACTGATTTTCCTCTCTTCTTCCTCCACAACCCTGGTTACCATCAAAAAATGTTTCTGTGTGCAAACGTTTTCTTGACTGTTTGTAATACTGGGCTCATATAATTGTCCTTTTGTGGTTGATTTATTTCAGTGACTATAGTGCCCTCCAAATTCATCCATGTTGTGAGATGTTTCATGGCTTCATATTTATTCTTTAATGTTGCATAGCATTCCATCACATGTAGGTACCACAGTTTGTTTACCCATTTATCTGTTCCTAGGCACTTAGGTTGTTTCTATCTTTTTACTACTGTGAACAGTGCTGCATTTAACATGGGTGTGAGTATGTGTATTCTTATCTCAGCTCTTATTTCTCTAGGATATATAACTAGGGGTGGGATTGCTAGATCATATGGTATTTCTATTTCTAGCTTTTTAATGAAGTGCCATAATGTTTTCCATAGTGGTTGTACCATTTTATATTCCCACAGTGTATAAGAGTTCCAATCTCCTCATAACCTTGCCAGTATTTCCTGTTTTCTGTTTTTTTGATCAAGTGCCAGTATCACCCAGGGGAGATGGTATTTCACTGAAGGTTTGATTTGCATCTCTCTAATGGCTACTGATCATGAGCATCTCTTCATGGGTTTTTTTAGCCACCTGACTGTCTTATTTAGTGGTCTGTTCATGTTCTTCACTCATTTTTTAATTGTGTTGTCTTTCTGTTATTGAGGTGTTTAAGTTTTCTATAAAGATTAGGCCCTTGTGGGCTATGTCATAGCCCAAAGTTTTTTCACAGTGTAGGTTCTCCTTCTACTCTTTTGGTGAGCCTAAGTGTTAATATTTAGGAGGTCCCAGTTACCAAGTTTATCTTTGGCTGTTTGTGTATTTTAACACCTGGTATTTAGAAGACAGGAAAAGAAGGACAGCATAGGGAGTAAAGAAATGAGAAATAAAGAAAGAAAGGGAAAAAGAGAGAAAAGGAAGAATGGAAAAAAAGAAAGAAAAAGAGAAATGGCCCCAGGGATCCCACCTATGTGGCTGTGCAGATTGGGGAAGTGGCTCCAAAGCCCTGAAGTGCAGCACGGCTAGAAGGGGCTCCCAAGCCATGTAAGGAACAAGAAAATAAACAAACAAAACAAGCAAAATAAATAAATAAATAAAAGCCCCAGGGATCTCACCAGCATGCTGTCACCAGCTGTGGGAATCCTTCCCCAGTCGAGCAAGGCTTCACAGACTTTCAAGAAGCAAAGATGGGGCACGGAGCCAGGTGTTTGAGAGAAAGGATGTCGAGGTGGCGAGCCGCACGAAAGAAACCAAAAAAAGAGGAAGAAGTGACAACAGCTCCGGGGGCCTGCCGGTGCGAGCAGGGGCGAATTCAACTGGCCTGAGGCCAAAGCATTTGCCTTCTGCCAAGAGGCCGTGCCCGGTGGGAAGCAGAGGAGGCTGAAGGGGCAGCGGCAGATGACTGGACGTCATGAAAGCGTACATTGCTAGTTACCAGGAGCTCTGTCTCCTGCTGGGAACTTCATGAAACTGCTTTCCTGTACTCCCTGTTCACTGATCTCCGTGTGGATATTGCATTTCCTGGCCAGCTGAGCCCTGCAGCCAGCCAGGAAACTCGGAAGCTCGGAGGTAGAGCTGTGGAAGAGCATGGGGGTGGGAAAACGTGTATTGCTGGCTCCCGAGTGCTCTATGTCCTGCTAGGAGCTCCGTGAAGCTGTTTTCTCTTGCTTCTTGTCCACCAATCGCCGACAGGAGTCCATGATGGTGGATCCATGTTGCGTTAGCTAATGCGGGCTCCCCACATGTCTCTTCACTGTCTGTAGTCTGTCAGTTTTTTATTAGATTTGATGCTTGGCTGAGTTCTTTCTCTCTTCATTTGACACTTCAGGTTCCAGGAATGACGTCTGCCTGTTTTAGTTTTTCAGGTCTTTTCTGTGGAGGAACAATGTGGTGCTTCTGTCTATGGTGCCATGTTGGCCTGAAGTGTGTATGATAAAGCTTTGTTTTGTTTTGTTTTAATGAACAAGTTAATGAAAGTCTCTAGGAAATATTTCCAAAGAATTTTCATACTTGTTACAGTTTACTACCATCTTTTTTAGATGATATGGCCAGGCTCTATGTTGTGGTAAAAACTGTTGACAGCTTCAGGATCAAAGTTGCATTAAAAAAAAAGGCGTATTGAATTTGGAATTCTTTGAAGTATATTAAATCTCTGAACTTGTAAACTTAATGTGTATTTCACATTCCACACCAGCTGAAGCTTTCCTAGCCAAAACCAACAATAAAAATGCTTTTCATCAAGTATGTATTGATAATTTAGGTAGTCTAAATGTAAAGAAATGCCTGTATTCCTTCTCTTAATAGAAAATTATATTTTGGAAGCTCACTTTAAAAAGTTTGCCAGAGAGTGAGAAGTTAGTATAATAAGCTATATGGGGAAATCTCATATAAACTCTTAACAGGAATTTAGAAATATGAAAGTAGCAAAAAGAACTCAGTGTAAGGTTATGGCTCAATGCAGACCCAAACGTCAGCTCTTAGCTTATAAAACTTGAACAGCTGTTTCCTTTGTAGAGCATTTGGATAAGCTGTTATACCTCCAGATGATTTTCTGAAAACAGTGCATATATAGCTCTTGAAAGCCACAGCAGTATTTATTTGGAATTTTTCATTCTCTAAATGTTACATATGTATTTAAGTACTTAATTTATAGTTGGTGTTTTAATTTCTAGAGCTGATAAGGCTTACCACAGATATTTCAGTCAAACAATCTGGTTAGTTTGTTGTTTTGCAACAAACAAAACAAGAAATACATATATAACATGACATATAGATATATATAAAACCCATTGCCATCAAGTGAATTCCAACTCATAGCAACCCCATAGGACAGAGCAGAACTGCCCCATAGGGTTTCTAAACAGCAGCTGGGGGATTTCAACTGCTGACCTTTTTGGTTAGTAGGCTGAGTTCTTAAATCCTACACCATCAGGGCTCAATTAAAAAAAAAAAAAAAATGTATACATATAGAAACCCTGGTGGCGTAGTGGTAAGTGCTATGGCTGCTAACAAAAGGGTTGGCAGTTTGAAACTGCCAGGCACTCCTTGGGAACTCTATGGGGCGGTTCTACCCTGTCCTATAGGGTTGCTATGAATTAGAATCGACTCGACGGTACTGGCTTTGGTTTTGGTTTGTATACACACACGCACAAACACACATATTTTCCCAATCATTTATATGTTGTTGTTAGGTGCCTTTGAGTCGGTTCTGACTTATAGTGACTCTATGCCCTACAGAATGAAACACTGCCTGGTCCTGAGCCATCCTTACAAAAGTTGCTATGCTTGAGCTTACTGTTGCAAGCACTGTGTCAATCAAAGGCGTTCGACTGTGTGGATCAAAACAAATTATGGATAACACTGCGAAGAATGGGAATTCCAGAACACTTAATTGTGCTCATGAGGAACCTTTACATAGATCAAGAGGCAGTTGTTTGGACAGAACAAGGGGATACTGATTGGTTTAAAGTCGGGAAAGTGTGCGTCAGGGTTGTTTTCTTTCACCATACCTATTCAGTCTGTATGCTGAGCAGATAATATGAGAAGCTGGACTATATGAAGAAGAACAGGGCATCAGGATTAGAGGAACACTCATTAAGCACCTGTGTTATGCAGATGACACAACCTTGCTTGCTGAAAGTGAAGAGGACTTGAAGCACTTACTAATGAAGATCAAAGACCACAGTCTTCAGTATGGATTCCACCTCAACATAATGAAAACAAAAATCCTCACAACTGGACCTTTGAGCAACATCGTGGTAAGTGGAGAAAAGATTGAAGTTGTCAAGGATTTCATTTTACTTGGATCCGCAATCAACAGCCATGGAAGCCGCAGTCGAGAAATCAAAAGACGCAGTGCATTGGGTAAATCTGCTGCAAAGGACCTCTTCAAAGTGTTGAAGAGCAAAGATGTCAATTTGAAGACTAAGGTATGCCTGATCCAAGCCATGGTATTTTCAATCTCATCATATGCATATGGAACCTGGACAATGAATAAGGAAGAATGAAGAATTGACACCTTTGAATTGCGGTGTTGGCGGAGAATATTGAATATACCATGGACTGCCAAAAGAACAAACAAATCTGTCTTAGAAGAAGCACAGCCAGAAGGCTCCTTAAAGGCAAGGATGGCGAGACTGCGTCTTACATACTTTGGACATGTTGTCAGGAGGGATCAGTCCCTGGAGAAGGACATCATGCTTGGCAGAGTACAGGGTCAGCGGAAAAGAGGAAGACCCTGAACGAGGTTTGTATAAATTTCTGTATTAATTACCATAGTAATTGTTTGAACATTTAAAGTTCATAGACTAGACTTTTGAAAAAAGTGTAATTCTAGAAATAATGTGAGATGGTCTTGACTGTTTAATCTTAACTAAAAAATGGTAACTGAGTATATTACTACTTTAAAATACAGTAGAAGCTCTTTCAGATGCCATACTAGGCATAGTAATTGGTAGGCTAATAGAAAAAAAAATGATTAAAACAAGGAATTATGAATTAATATATGACTTTTTAATGTATCAAAACATAAAACTATATCAATCTTTTAATGTTGAGCCAATACCTTTTCTTTGAGTATGTCTCTGCTACCTAGAAGAAACTTTGATTAAACCATGCCAGTGATCGTGCAATTTCCTGCTTTGATTCTTTACAGTGGGGGAAGGAAGAAACTAAAGACACTTATAAAGCAATCTTAGGGCAGAATATTTTCAGATTTTTTTTTTACTTTTAACTTTTCTCAGTTTTTTTCATCTGTACTAATTTATAGCACTTATATTCTGTTAATTTGCCTTTAAGTCTTTCCAAAGCATCGCAAGTCTTCTAAAGCATTCATCTTTAGTTTTCATGGAAACAGTACCTGCTTTGCATTCTAGAAAGTTTGTATAACATAACATTGAATTACTTAGTAATAACTGGTATGAAAAAGTTTGAGAACAAACACAACTGAAAATTCAACTATAAAAGAAATGTACGTAGACATGCCTAAATACAGAATAGTCTAAAAGACAAGAACTTAATATTAAAATTACCGAAATAAAACTTCATTGTGATCTCCCCATCTATCATCATGGGATAAAGGTCTCTTTACCAGAACTATGACTTTATGAAATAGCTCTCTTAAATTTGTAAAACCAAAATTACAACTTAAATACCACACTATTACTTATGATTTAGCAATCAAGGCTGTACCTCTAGACTGAAGGAGGTCAACTTCTTTTAGCTTACAGTTAACATTTATCTGGAGTTGTCTGTTTATGCTTCTCAATCTTGTCCTTTCCTCTGGCTAGTAAGAAAGGACCCAAAATAGCAATTGTGGGGAAGTCATTATCAAGCCCAAAATTTAAGAAATGTGTTTCATGTAAACATTCTGATTGGGTATTACCAAGAATGCTGTGTCAGTCCATAGGAGAGGATTTTTAAGAAGTCCTACAAATACAATTTTAAAGAAGAAATCAGGTAAACTGGGATCATCAAAATGGACACATATAAAGCTGTGGACTACAATGGTAGACTGTGTTCTGTCACAGAAAATGCTATTTCTTTAATCACACAGAACTGAGAATATTTTATTTTTTGTGTACTTATGGTAAGGGAAACAATAAAAACCGACCTTTAAACAGGCAAAGCTTAGTTTTATCCAACTTGATGGAAACAATTACAACAGTGCAAATTTTAATGTCTGCTTACTATATGGCAGGCATGCTATATTTACCAAAAATTTTTTTGTTCTTTTCTCACTGCAATCATACAAGGTAGTTACCAATATGACCCCAAATTTATAGATGAGAAAACTGAGGCAAAAAAAGATTATTTTCCAAGGTCATAAAACAAGTAATTGGCAGAGCCAGAATTTATACAGAGATCTTCTATATATATTCTTTTCCGGTCTACTTTCTCTGGATAAAAAAAAGCAATTAATATAGCACATGTATTTGTTGTCCAACTTTGTTTTCTTCTGTCTTGATTTTCAGCCCGGCCTACTCAACAGAACTTTTAAGTGGACGGACAAGACACTGAAATTTGAGGTAACTTCTAAAATTCTCTCAAAAAATGTTTTTTATTTCCCTTGACAGTTGTAATTTCTTTCCTGTTTACATAAACAGTAAAAACTGAAGCCAAGGATTACAACCTACAGATATGAGTTTTGAAGCTTTCACTACAGACCACTTTCATAAGACTGCTAGGGTTTAATGCAATTGGAAAGGAATATCAACTGTAAAAATTTTTTTAAAAAGTAAATACCTTTCATTATAATCCAAGTGCCAAAGCAAATATTTCAGTAAAAACTTAATATGCTTAGTAATAGTGAAAAAAAAAAAAGTATACCTTAGGTCACAATAATACAGAATTGTATTCTTTTAAGAGAGAATAGCAGAATAGCTGGGAATGCCCATTGAATTAGCAGATAAAAACTTTAAAATACTTGATATAATAGCAAAATGTAACAGTAGTTACAATACCATAAAATGCTACCAAAAAAAGTCAGTTATAAATCACTAGTAGCAATTACTCTTTTCTCATTCCTATGGGCAAACCATATTGACGTGTAAAAGGCAAGTCCCTTCTGTGTTATTGTTGGCTGTATAGCCCTGTCTAATCTTTGGCTGAACGTAAAGCTCAAGAGTTGCTTCAGTGCCAAGTTAAAAAGGTACCCAGGGGTTTCTCCGATCTCTGTCAGACCAGCAACCTGGCCTTTTTGTGTGTGTATGCGTGAATTTGTATTTCATTCTTCATTTTTTTCCTGCTCTGTCCAGGACCCTATATGGAGACTCCTGCCAGAGCAGTGATTGCATCTAGTTGTTCTGGGCTCAGTCTTGTAGAAATTGTGGTAGTTTTGGTCCATTAGTCCTTTGGACTAATCTTTCTTTTTCTTGTGTCTTTAGTTTTCTACATTATTCTTTGCTCCAGCTGGGATGGGACCAGTAGAAGTATCTTAGATGTCTGCTTGCAGGCTTTTAAGACCCCAGTCACTACTCACAACAGTCAAATGTAGAATATTTTCTTTATAAACTATGTTATGCCAGTTCAGCTGGGTGATTCAAACTGTAATACTGTGTAAAAAGAAACCATTCTTTTCCTTGTAGGATCATTTTAGGAAAGTCAAATATCTGAAGGAGTTGTTCAGTCCTACATAAGTTTGGGAGGGGGAAGAGGGGAAAGATGTTTCACTCATAATGAATAATGAAACTGAATAATGAAGTTCGGAACTAAGAAACTATTATAATACATTTTATACCGAGAAAGTATTGCATGTATACTTATGACTAAAAAAAAAGCTCTTGCCTACAGAGTAATTTCAAAACAGTGTGAACCACTAGAACTCATTAAGTTAAGAATTCATCTATAAAATTTCTATAACCCTTTTCTGATTAAACTGAGAAAAAAACTGTCTTTCAAAACCCAACCAAACCAAACCTGTTCCCTTGAGTTGATTCCTACTCATAATGACCCTACAGGACTGACTCACAGAGTTTCCAAGTAGTGTCTGGTGGATTCGAAGTGGCTACCCTTTAGTTATCAGCCACAGCTCTTAACTATGCCACAGGGTTTCCTGTCTTTCAAAAGTCACTATCAATTATCAAAAGTATACTGTGCTTTCATGGAGAAGGAATTTCAAAGTTCGCTGTGTATAATTTATAGTTCCTTGGATTTCTATCTCTAGACTGAGAGTATTTCATATTGCTGCCAATCGGCTAAATAGCACTTTTGATTTGCTCTCTTACATTACATACTTCTCTTTTCATGCATACATAACTTCGTGTAGATCCATGTACAAACATACATATAAATTTTGACACAGAGGTCTCTAAGACACAGCATATTCTACAGCACTTAATATAATGCTTTGCAAATAGAATATCAAGATGAATGGTGATTAATATACATCTTGAATGATTATTTCACAGCTGCTCTGCAAGTGTTCGCAACCACAGATACAGCTGGTTACAAATAGTAATGCTGTAATTAGTTATATACTAATTATATAAATACATACTGCAGGATAAGAAATAAATGTTTGAAAACTTGAAGGCTGCACTATACATTTTGTAGAAAAAATCAATTCACCATTGGATAAAAAAGGGCACAGTAAAGACTACACAAGAGCAAGATAAAGCTAAGGATATCTACCATTTACTGACTACACAGCATTTACTTTATGTCAAGCACATAAATTATATTTTTATTTTGACACAAATATTATAACATGCTTGTTAAAATTCCATCCTATGCATAAGAAAACTCAAATGCAGAGAAGTTAGCGATAGCTAGTTAATGCCAGAGCTATTCTGACTCCAAAGCCTATGTGGGTGCTCTTTCTCCTCTGACATGCTGACTCAAACAAGACTCTATGAACTAATAAATTTGGGGGCTTTATTTCTTGATTAATTTTCTATATAAGTATACCTTTATGTGTGCTCCTATGGTTAAGTGCTCAACTACTAACCAAAAGTTGGTGTTTGAACCCATTCTAAGGTACCTCATTTATTCATAATTTATTATGATCCACACATTTGAATGCCTTTGTATAGTTAATAAAACAAGTAAACATCTTTCTGGTATTCTCTGCTTTCAGACAGGATCCATCTGACATCAACAATGACATCCCTGGTTCCACGTACTCTTCTGAATCTGCCTTGAATTCCTGGCAGTATCCTGTCAGTGTACTGCTGCAGTTGCTTTTGAATGATTTTCAGCAAAAGATTAATTGCATGTGATTTAATGATATCATTAAAAAATTTCTGCATTCAGTTGGATCATATAGATATAGACATAGACACATAAGTAGATGTAGACAAAGTCATAGTCATAGCAACTCGTACATCAGAACAAAATCTGCCAAGTCTTGCACCATCCTCATCAATATTGTTATGTTTGAGCCCACTGTGGCAGTCACTGTGTCAGTCCACCTTGTTTAGGGTCTTTTCCTTTTTTGCTGATGTCTACTTTACCAAGCATGATGTCCTTCTGCAGAGACGGGTCCCTTTTGACAACATAGCCGAAGTACAGGAGGCAAAGTCTAACCGTCCTCCCTTCCAAGGAGCACTCTGGCTGTATTTCTTCCAAGACAGACTTATTTGTTCTTCTAGCAGTCCATCATATATTAAATATTCTTCACCAACACCATAATTCAAAGAAGTCAATTTTCTTTCATCTCCCTTATTCATTGCCCAGCTTTCACATGCATATGAGGTGATTGAAAACACCGTGTCTTAGATCAGGTGGATCTTAGACTTGAAAGTGACATCTCTGCTTTTTAATGCTTTAGAGAGATCTTTTGCAGCAATTTTCCCAATCTAATACATCGTTTGATTTCTTGACTGTTGCTTCTGTGGGTGTTGATTTTGAGTCCAAGTAGAATCAAATCCTTGATGACTTCAACCTTTTCTCCATTTATATGATGTTACTTATTGGTCCAGTTGTGAGGATTTTTTTTTTCTTTGTGTTGACGTATAATCCATACCGAAGACTGTAGTCTTTGATCTACCTCAGTAAGTACTTCAAGTCCTCTTCACTTTCAGCAAGCAAGGTTGTGTCATATGCATAATGCAGGTTGTTAATGAGTCTTCCTCCAATCCTAATTCATGTTCTTCTTCATATAGTCCAGCTTCTCAAATTATTTGCACAGCATACAGATCAAATAAGTATGGCAAACAGATGCAACCCTGACATACATCTTTCTTGATTTTAAACCAGGACATGTGGTGGCCATAAAGATTATATAGCCTAGGAAGCCCTGTGGGGGCAGTTCTGCTCTGTCACATGGCAATGCTATCAGTCAGAAATGAACAACAATCTTTTCATTAGACTAATTCCCTTTCTGCCTCCTTCTTATGAATACTATAGACTAGATTCTATAATCGTTTACATTTAATAAATCTGATTATCTTTAAGGACAGTCTGTGGTTAATACTTTGCCCAAATTCATATTGATCAATTCGTAACTTACTGAAATAATGTATCTAAAGAATACATTTTAAATATTTGAAAAATATTATTATATGCTTGGAAGAAATGAATTCAAAGATAGTAACAAGGTATTTGAATGAGATTCAGTTATTTCTATTGTGACTGAAAGCAATATATATTAAATGAGATGCTGTGTCTGGATTATTATGGTCAGTCTCCGAAAATAGTGGTAAGCCTTTTTCACACATGTCAAAAATAAAGCATCAAGTTATTTTGAGAAGAGATATTGAAGGCAGAGGAGAGGCAAGATGGTGGTGTAAGCACCTGAATGCTCCTACCTTCCCACAACAATTACAGAAAACAAAACAAAATAGAATAAACAATGTTGTGGAACCAGTTAACTCAGACCTCTGGAAGCCAATGAAAGAGAAATAACATCTAACTGAATGCCAAAAAAAGAACAAGTTGAAAAGGTAGGAAAGTTTATCATATATGTGGTTCACCTCCCAACTTCTGTGGCAGTTAGAGCAGCTGCCATTGCTGGCTGCAAACTGCAAGCTATGAACTACATGGCCCTCTGGCTGAGGAATGTGGGGAATGAACTTAGCTTTTGTGGGCAGGTCGTTGTGTTTGAGTCTTCACATCTGTCGATGGGTGGCCAGAAGAACTGAGGAGACACAAGGTACTCACCGAATAGCCAATACCTACTCCCAGTGGATCTGAAGAAAAGTAGTTTGTATTATCTCCTGGTTTCCTGAATCAAATGGGAGCAATTTACCCTTAATGTCCCAAAAAATAGGCTTTCAGAGCTTAAAACCTGAGAAAGAGCTTTCAAAGGCTGAAATCTGAGAACAGTCTGCACTGGGAAAGTTCAAGAGTTATGATTTTAGAACTAATAAAATGAATTAAGATTTCATAAAGGTCTGGCTTTCCACCAGATTAACTACTATTTGGGAAAGAGCTCTTAGAATTATTTTGGGGCTGTGGAAGCAGATCAGACACTTAAACCAATCAATTTAGTCAATCCCTTACTGAAGGGATAAGCTGATGATCTCTCCTAGGTGGAACATGTGTACCAACCAGCTAGCATCTCCCATTCATCAACCCCACCAAGGAAGTAGGGAAATTGTCATATGTTCTAGAATATCTGGCTTGTGCCAGGCCAGTCAGTGGGAACTTATCCTCCAAGGTTCTGATTTTGCAAAGTTTGCAGAGAAGGCTTGGCCCAATAGTGCCCTGAAAGGTCCAAAAAAGTGTAAAAAGTATGATTTTAGCCTTTTGCGAATGCAGTGTCATTTGCTAGCAGAATTAAAGGGCCAGACTACAGCCAAAATCAAGTAATAACAGCAATATCTGCAGAGTGGGAAAATCAGATACTGTCTGTATTTTGCTCTTTGTTTTTCTCCCTGAGGTACAAGGATATATATCTTTTGAAACACTAGGAGGATAAGGGCTCTGAATAACAGTTCTTAATATTCATACACATTCTGTAGGACAGTCTCTTAAACAATAGTTAGAGAAGGATACTGAGCAGACAAACTATTATAGTCTTCAACAGTTAGGGAGACTATTAGAAAAATAATAAGGCACACAATTATAATTCATTAGGTAGGAGAGGATTATGAGTTCCATTGTTACCACAGTATAATACACAAATGTGACAGAAAATTACAAGGCATACAAAGAAGCAGAAAAGGAAGAGCCAACAGAAAGACCAATGTGAAGAGACAGAATTCAGCTCTATGGAAGCCCAGATAGGACAGAGGACTTTAAAACAACAACATTAAATATACTTAAATAATTGAAAGAATTCACAGGCAGAGAACTAAAGGAAATCAGGAAAGAAAGTAAGAATTTCAGTAAGGAGATAGAAACTATAAAAAGAACCACACAGATACTGGAATTGAAGTTGACACCAACTGAATTAAAAAAAAATACCTGGGAGGGATTTAAAAATAGATCAGGCCAGGCAGAATAAAAAATAAATGAGGTATAGGATGAGGCTATCAAAATTATTGTGTCAACAGAGAAAAGTGAAAAGGATAAAGGAAAATAAAGAAAGCCAAATGGAAGTGTGGGACACTGCCAAGAAAATCAACATATGTGTTACAGAAACCCCAGAAAGAGAAGACGGAAAGAATATTTGAAGAAATAATGGCAGAAAATTTTCCAAACCTTATGAAGGAGTTAAATCCACAAATCCAGAAAGATCAAGAACTCCAAACAGAATAAACTCAAAGAAATTTACAACATATAATCAAATTCTTGAAAACAAAAGATAAAGAGGCAATCCTAAAAACAGCAAAAAATGAGAGATTCAAGATATAAGGGATCCTCAATCAGACTAAGTGCTGCATTCTCCTCTGAAACTCTGGAAACTAGAAGGTAACTGAACCACATATAAAAAATAATGAGACCAAAAGAAAAAAGAACTGTCAACCAAGAATTTTCTATCAAGCAAAGCAGTCCTTCAAAAATTAGGATAAAATTAAGACTTTTCTAGGTAAGCAAAAGCTGAGGAATTTACCACCAGACCTGCCTTGCAAGCAATGCTGAAAGGAGTTCTTCAGATGTAAAGGAAATGACACTAGACAACTTCTCAATGTTGGGGGGCAGGGAGAGACCTCCAAAAAAAGTTATATCATGGGCAAATAAAAGGGCCACTCTTATGGTATTTTCAGTTAGTAACTTTAGTTAAACAATACTGAATATATCATCAACTGCCCGAAGACCTAACAAGTAAGTCTTAAAAGTATGGCTATAATGCTTCTTAGAAGTGAGGATGGTAAGGCTTCATCTTGCTTATACTGGGCGTATTATCAGAGGGATCAATCATTGGAGAAGGATATCATACATGGTAAAGTAGTGGGTAAGTGAAAAGAAAGGAAGATTCTTAATAAGATGGACTGACGCAGTGGCTGTGATAATGGGCTTACACATACCTACTATTCTGAGGATGGTACAGGACCAAGCAGCATTTTGATCTGTTATAAATAGAATTGTTATGAGTCAGAACTAACTAGATGACTCTTAAAAACTTTAGCTGTTACGTTCCTCAAGCTTTATAATGACAAGTGAACCAGAAATAAGCATAAATTTACAGACACATGATGTATAAAGATGTGATTGATAACAACAAAGAGATGGCAGGGAATAGAGAAGCAGTATAAGAATATATTACCAAAGTTAAACTGGTATCAAGTTAAACCACATTGCTGTAAGTTTAATGAGTTAAATGTAATTTTCATGTTAACAACAAAAAACATATCTAGAAAATATACACAGGAGGTAAGGAAATCAAAAGGGCTCAAGAGAAAATATCAACTAAATATAAATCATAACAAAGTACAGGAAAAGAGGGACAAAGATGGTATGACCCACAAAAAACAATCAGCAAAATGACAGAAATAAATCCTTATTTACTGGTAATTATTGTAAATGTAAATATACTAAATGTCCCAAACACAAGACAAAGAACTGTAGAATGAATAGAAAAACACATTCAACAAGATGCTGCCTCTAAGAGACTCATCTTAGAAGCAGCATGTGAATGGATCCTGTTTTTCTAGAAACAGACTAAAAGTGAAAGAATGGAAAAGAAAAAAACCCATGCAAAGAGTAACCAAAACAGAGTAATCAAACCAACACAGTGCTGTCAGACAAAATAGACTTTCAGTCAAAAGTCTCTTAGAAAAGACTAAGAAGTGGGCTTCTAAGAAGATGGCAGAATGAGAGGAGTAAGCATCCAACTTCCCCTACAAGAACACAGACCATCCAATAAAAATTCTTTACCAGACCCAGAAAAACCTGTGAAGATGAGCAGACGATGGCTAGAGATACTGGCAGAAGGTCCTAGTCAGGAAAAAGAATAATAAAAGGTATGAAAAAACTTCCTATGTGGTCTCTGCACGTTCCCATAGGGTACCACAAATCCATGGACCACACTGGCACTACTCCCCTCAGGACCTACAGATCCAGAGGGATTTGTACTCCAGTTCTGGTTATCCACTAGCCCCCAGAGACCACAAAACAGATCTCCTTTCTGAACGATTTGAGGTCTTTCATCCGCTAGTCCCCCAACACCTCTTACACATTATGGCTGCAACTCCAGTCAGCCGGTGCCTTGACTTGAGGTGGGAGAAGGAACCAACTTGTGGAGGGAGACAAGAAGGCTCTCACACAGCAGGACAGGAGACTTTCAACTGGGAAGGCAGAACTCTTTAGAGCACCTTGTTTATAATTTGAGTGGACTGGACTCCATAAAAGGTCATAAAGGACAGCAAAGCAGTGATTTGCTTGATGTTGTCCCACAGTTCCATTAATTTGTGTTCAGTGTTCTTGAGCCGTCTACCTTGTTCTTCAGCCATTAAAATTTTGATTACATTATGTTCTAATTTGCTGATTCTTTCTTCTACTTGTTCAACTCTGTTACTCAAACCTTTCGTTGACATTCTCATTTCAGTTATTGTCTCTTTCAGTTGCAGTATTTCTGTCTGTTTTCTTTTATGGAATCTGTCTCTTTATATTTTTAGTTTGTTTATTCCCTTTAGTTTTTTGTATATATTTTCCTTTAGTTCTTTGAGCTTGTTTAATACTGTTTTATTGTTTTCCCCTATTTTGTTAATTACTTGGGATTCCATAGATATATCTCTCCTTTCATCTTGTTCATTTGGGTGAGCCCTTTTCTCAGTATTCTTATTCTGTTTTGTTGAGCTCAGGACATTTGATTTTTGCTTGATGATAGCTTTTGCATTTTCCCTGTTATTGACAGCACTGTTATCTTGAAGAAACACTTAGGTGGTCAAAATCATTTAATTCCCACTCCCTCTACTCTAGATCAGGTTTTCAGAAATGAGAACTGTATGAAATTTTGTGTCCACTAAAGGTCACAGCTTACATTCCTTAGTGCTCACTCAAGTTCAACAAAAATTACAAGGGACAGGAGAAAATCATTCATTTAAGATAACATATGGAAGATGTTTTTGGAGGCCAGGTTAAGGAGAAAAAAGAGGACTTGCAAAGAACAATATTAAATATATTGAAAGAATCCAAAGAACACACAGAAAATGAACTAAGATAAGGAAACAAAATAAAATCCTAAATAAGGAGACAAAGATAAGAAAAATAACCAAATACAAGCAATGGCATTTGGGAATAAAAAAAAATTAATTAGAAAATGCAAGAGAGGGTTTCAACAATAGATTTGAGCAGACAGAGGACAGAATAAGTGGACTAGAGAACATTGTAACTGAACTTATTAAAGCTCAGTAGAAACAAGAGAAAAGAACAAAGCCTAATGAAACTATGGCACACAATCAAGAAATCCAACATTAGGATGATTGAAGTCCCAGAAGAAGAAGACAGAAAGAAAGCAATTGAAAGAATATTCCAAGATACGACAAAAATTTCCAGATCTAAATAGGGAATTGAATCTGCAAATACAAGAAGCTAGATGTATACTCCATGTGTAATGAATGTAAAGAGGTCTGCACAAAGACAAATTGAAATCAAATTCTTGAAAACCAAAGACAAGGAGAGACTTCTGAAAACAGCAAGAAAACAAAACAATAACAAAAAACCCCAACAAATTATAACATATAAAGGGTCTTCAATAAGATTAATTGCAAATTTATCATTAGAGACCCTGGAGGCTGGGAGTTAACAGAAAGATATATCTAAAGTACTGGAAGAAAAGAACTGTCGACCAAGAATTCTTTACCTAGCAAAATCTTCCTTCAAAGATGAGGGTAAAATCAAGATATTCCCAGATAAAAACTACTGAAATCTGTTACCAGATAGGCTTTGTAAGCATTACTGGTAGGAGGCTTTCAGATAGAAAGAAACTCTTACTAGGCAAATACTCAAAGCTGCATATTGCTATGAATAAATTAAGTGGTTAAAATCTATAAGCGCTGTAACAAAAACTGCATAAAAAATAAATACAAAATGGACCTAACAAACATAGGACCTAAAATGACACCTAGAGTCATAACAACAGAGATAGGAGAGGGAGGAGTAAAACAGTAATAATTTTTGTAAGTTGATGTTGTATGTTACTTGTTGTTTGTGTGCTAAATGTTGGTATGAGGCTAAAATAAGATGCTGGAAATATAACTTGTTAAATGTAATTTTTATGGTAACGACTAAGAAAGTATACAGCGAAGGGAAGAAGGAACAATAAAAAAGACTCAACATAAAAAAAGCAACTAGGAGACTTCCAGCCAACATGGCACCATAGACAGAAGCACCACGCTGTCCCTCTACAGCAAAGACCCAAAAAAACGAAGTAAAACAGAGACAAATGTCATTCCTGGAACCTGAAGTGTCAAATGAAGAGACAAAGAACTCAGCCAAGCACTGAATGGAATAAGAAACTGATAGAGGACAGAGAGTAGAGATAACCTGTGAAGGGTCCCATACTAATGCAGCATGGATCCACCACCTTGGACTCCTGCTTGGAATTGGCAGAAAAGGAGCATGGGAAAGTAGCTTCACAAAACTCCCAGCAGGAGACGGAGTATCCAGTAGCCTGCAATACACGCTTTCCCACCCCCCATTCTCTCCATGCTACTCTACCTCTGAGCTTGCTGGCTGGCTCTGGTGGCTTGGCCAGCCAAGAAGTGCAACATCAGCGCTGCTAGGATTCACCCTACCCACATCGGAGATCGGTGGAGAGGGAGTATGGGAAAGCAGCTTCCCGAAGTTCCTGGCAGGAGACAGAGCACCTGATCACAAGCAATATACGCTTTCCTAACGCCTGCACTACTTCCTCCCCCCTTTTGCCTCCTCTGCTCCCTGCCAGCCACAGTCTTTTGGCTGGGAGGTAACTGCTTTAGCCTCAGGCTGCTTGGATTCACCCTGGCCACACTGGCTGGGCTTCTGAGCTGGTGTTGGTTCTTTTCATCTCTTTTGGTTTCTTCTGTGCCTCCTACCACCTCTCCTTCCTTTCTCTGGAATATCTGGCTCTGTGTGCCATCTTTGCTTCTTCTTGAAAGGCTGTGAAGCCATGCTCTACTGGGGAACCATGTCCCCGGCCCGCAACATCATGCTGATGGGATCTCTGGGGCTTTTTTTTTCCTTGTTCTGTTTTGTTTGTTTTCTTTTTCTTTTCACAGCTTGGGAGCCCGTTCTAGCTGCTGAACTGCATGGCTTAGGAGCCACTCCCCCAATCTGTGCAGCTGGTGAAGGTGGGATCCTTGGGGGCATTCTTTCTTTCTTTTCCTTTTTTGTCTCTTTTCCCCTTTCTGTCTTTCCTCACTTCTCAGTTCTCATACTTATCTTCTTTTCCTGTCTCCTGAATACCTGGTGCTGTGTGACATCTATACCCCCTCTAGCCAGGCTATACCGTGCAGCCTGGGAGCCACTTCCGTGGTGTTAGCAGCCCCATTGGTGGGATTCCGGAACTCCTGGGGGCTTTTCTTTTCCAAAATTTTATCTAGTTTTTTTTTTTCTTTCTATTTACCTTTTTCTTTTCTTTTTGCTTTTCTCCATTTCTCAGTTTCTTTTCTCTTCACTCCAATGACAGTCTCCCTTAGCACTCTTTTTTTCTTTCTTTCTTTGCGTGTTTGTTTTTAGCTCCTGTTTCTCTGTCCTTTCTCTTTTCTTTCCCATACCCCTATTAGCTTCACACATCACAACCTACCCCCTATTTCCTGCCTATCTGCACCAGTGCTGAACATCACATAACCAAGCAGCACAGGCTCAGCCTACTGGAACCTGCCCAGCACTGATTTCTGGCCCACGCTGTCAGTCCTAGTACATGCCACAAACAACCCATCTCAGCCCCTCCCTTTCACCTGGACCTGCCCTGCTGCACCATAGCTCATTAATTGGCCCTGCCCATTGGACAAGAAGGTGAAAAGTGTTGTGGCTACAGATGAGGAAACAACAAAGAATGCACAGCCCGTCTGCTCAGACATAACCAAAGAAAACAACAAAGCAGGACAAAACAAACAAATCTACAATCAAGAATTGAAGACAATAACTACTGAATGTCCCAGAAGACAGCAGACTATATCAAAACATATATAAAAAAAATAGGACAGGATGGTTCCAGTAAGGGTCCAAAATAAAACACCAGGTGACTTTCCAGTAGAAGAAAAAGCACTGGAACTACCTGACA
This sequence comes from Elephas maximus indicus, assembly GCF_024166365.1. NCBI lineage: Eukaryota > Metazoa > Chordata > Mammalia > Proboscidea > Elephantidae > Elephas > Elephas maximus. Next base: position 10,848,956 of record NC_064847.1, read on the forward strand.
GGGAATCCAAATCTCTAATATTCAGAGCAATCCAGGAGTTGAAGCAAACAGCAGACAAAAATGAGGAAAAAATAGACAAATTTATTGAAAAGGCAGACAAATTCATGGAAAATACAGACAAAAAAATGGAACAATTCAGGAAAGTGATACAGGAACAAAATGCCAAAATAAACTCACAACTAGAAATCATGCAAAAACAACAATTAGAAATCCAAAAGATAAAGAACAAGATTTCAGAAATGGGCAGTGTCATAGAAGGGCTGAGGAGCAGGTTCGAAATGATGGAAGACAGAATCTGTGAAATTGAAGACAAACACTTAGATACAACTCTAATTGAGGAAAAATCAGAAAAAAGAACAAAGAAAAATGAAGAAACTAAGAATTATGTGGGGTACAATCAAAAGCAAAAATTTGCGAGTGATCGGAACTCCAGAAAAGGGAGAGAAACGGAAAACACAGAGAAGATCATTCAAGAATTGCTTACAGAGAACTTCCCTAATATCATGAATAATGAAAAGCTGACCATCCAAGAAGTTCAACAAACCCCATATAGGGTAGACCTCAAAAGAAAAACACCAAGGCATATCATAATCACACTTGCTAAAACCAAAGATAAAGAAAAAATCCTGTGAGCCGCTCAGGAAAAACCAAAAGTCACATACAGGGGAGAAACAATAAGACTAAGCTCTGATTATCAGGCAAAAACCATGCAGGCAAGAATGCAATGGGATGACATACATAAAACCTTGAAAGAAAAGAATTGCCAACCAAGAATAATATATTCTGCAAAACTTTCGTTCAGACATGATGGTGAAATTAGGACATTTCCAGATAAACAGAAACTAAGGGAATATGTAAAAACCAAACCAAACGTACAAGAATTATTAAAGACAGTCCTTCAGTCTGAGAACAAACAATATCAGACCACAGCCTGAATATAGGAGGCAAGATTGTACCAGCCAGATACCAACATAGGAAATGAACTCTCAAGGACTATCTAAAACCAAAACAATTGCAACAGGAACCAGAGAGGTTAATCTATAAATGACCACAATGTCAGAACAATAAAAGACAGAATACATGGTATAGGTCTAGAACTTTCTAGTGGAGAGAAACGCAAGGCGATACCAAGTAATAGTAGACTGGTTCAAACCTAGGAAGACAAGGGTGAATTTCAAGGTAACCACAAAGAAAGTTAACAATGGTACTAATCAAAATAAAGAAGGAAAACATAAAGTCTCATTAAAACAAAATCTGCAAAAAGCAACTAAACGCAGTAAATAACAAAAGTATGGGAATTATAGGACAAAGAAGATACAAGACAAACCAAACACAATTAGTAGAATGAATGAAGTAGGTACTTAGTTTTTAATAATTACCTTGAATATAAATGATTTAAATTCTCCACTCAAAAGGCTGAGAATGCACCCACACACATCAGGGGCCTGAAAACTTGTGACTTACCCCATTCTACCTAGCCACCCATGACAGGGGTCTAAGAATAGGTGGTGCCTCCTAGTCCCTATAGCCAAGACATCGGCTGCCCAAAATCTGGCTGCAAAACCCAACCATCTATGTGCACTAGGGGACAAGGACACACCGTCCAACTAGGCACTCATGCACAGGCATCAGCCCCCAACCTTGCTCAGCACGTAATCCCCTACTGCAGCCAAATACCTGTGTCTGTTCCAATCATGCCTATGTAGTCTGCCCATCTAGGACTTTAGGTGAGAGCCTGCACCGCACACTCAATGACTGATGACCTGGACGCCTGAGCTGAATACCTGTAAAAAAGTAAAAGGACTCCTGGGTTCACACAACTAGTAGCAACTCCAGCCACCTGGTGACAGGATGTGAGAGCTTCAAAGGCACCAAAAACCAAAGTAGCTTACACCCCCAACCTATCTGGGTGTATCAAAACAAGAAGCCAGGACATGGTAAGCAGACATTCAATAAATAAATGTAACAATTTATTGATGGCTCAGAGATAACAGCCAGTATCAAATCACATCAAGAGGCAGATAATGATGGCTCCAGCAAGTGACCAAAACAAAGGACCAGGAAACCTCCTGGAGGGAAATAAGATCTTGGAATTACTGGAGGTAGAAGTCAAAAGATTAATATACAGAACTCTTCAAGACATCAGGAAGGCCAAAACTCAACCAACCAAGGATCATACAAAGCAATAGAGGAATTTAGGAAAGTTATACAAAAGCAGAATGACAAATTTAACAGGCTGGTAGAAATCATAGAGACAGAAAATGGAAATCCAAAATATTAACAATAAAATTTTAGAATTAGGCAAATCAGTAGAAAGTTGCAGAATCAGAATTGAGGAAATGAAAATCAATATTAGTGAGACTGAAGATAAAACAGGAAAAATCTGATAGAAGAATTAAAAAAACAAACTCTAAGGATTATGTGGGATGCTATCAAGAGGGATACCTCACGAGAGACTGGAGTACCTGAACGGGGGGATAACAAGAAATATAGAGGGAATTGTTGAAGACTTGCTAGCAGAAAACTTCTCTGGTATCGTGAAAGATGAGAAGATAATCTGTCCAAGAAGCTCATCAAACCCCACACAGGGTAGATTCCAAAAGAAAGTTACAAAGACACATTATAATCAAACTTGCCAAAACCAAAGACAAAGAGAGAATTTTAAGAGCAGCTAGGGATAAACGAAAAGTCATCTACAAAAGGAAGTCAATAAGGCTAAGCTCTGACTACTCAGCAGAAACCTTGCAGGCAAGAAGGCCATAGGATGACATATATAAAACCTTGAAAGAAAAGAATCTCTAGCCAAGAATTATATATTTAGAAAAACTGTATCTCAAATATGAACACAAAATTAGGGCATATCCAGATAAACAGAAGTTAAGGGAATTTGTAAAAACCAAACCAAAATTACAAGAAATACTAAAGGTAGTCCTCTGGCCAGAGAACTGATAAAATCAGAACTAACAATGCAAGACTAGAACACAGGACAGAACAATCAGATTCCAATGCAGATAGGGAAGTCACAAAAATAAGTCAATGCTAAAACACTGAAAATAAGGAAACAGATGTCAATATGTAAAAGGTGACAACATTAAAACAAAAAAGAGGGACTAAATAGTGCAGTCATAGGACTTTCTCATGGAGAGGAAGACAAGGTGATATCAAGAAATTAAAGATTGGTTTAAACTTAGAAAAATAGAAGTAAAGTTTAAAGTAAGCACAAAGGAAACTAAAAAAAGCACATCAAAAAAAAAAAAACTCAGCAAATACAAAATCAGCAACAATGACAAAGGTGAAATTACATAAAGAAAAATGACTAAGCAAAGAAAATAGTGGAACAAAGAAACTGTGAACACACACACAAAAGAAATAAATGAAAATGACAGCAGTAAACTTATACCTATCAATAATTAAACTAAATGTAAATGAACTAAATGTACGAATAAAGAGAGAGTGGCAGAATGGATCAAAAAAAAAAAAAAAAAAAAAAAAGATCTGTCGATATGTTGCCTGCAAGAGACACACCTTAGACTCAAAGGCACAAACTAAAACTCAAAGCCTGGAAAAAAAAATATATCAAGCGAACAACAATCAAAAAAGAGCAGCACTGGCAATATTAATCCCTGACAAGATAGACTTTAAACAAAATCCACCACAAAGGGTAAGGAAGGACACTATACAATGACTAAAGGATCAATATAGCAGGAGGACATAACAGTAATAAATGTTTATGAACCCAATGACAGGATATCAAAATATATAAAACAAACTCTAAGAGTATTGAATAGAGAAACACATACCTCCACAACAGTAGCATGAGACTTCAACACACCACTTTTGATGAAGGACAGAACATCCAGAAAGAAGCTCAATAAAGACATGGAAGATCTAAATGACATAATAAACCAACTCGACCTCATAGACATATACAGAACACTTCACCCAACAGCAGCCAAATATACACTCTTTTCCAATGCACACGGAAGACTCTCCAGAAGAGACCACCTATTAGGCCATAAATAAAGCCTTTAACAGAATCCAAAACAGCAAAATATTACAAAACATCTTCACTGACCATAAAGCCATAAAAGTAGAAATCAATATAACAGAAACAGCAAGGAAAAAAAATCAAATACATGGAAGCTGAACAACACCTTGCTCAAAAACTGCTGGGTTATAGAAGAAATCAAGGAGGAATAAAGAAATTCCTAGAATCATAAATAATGAAAACCCATCCTAGCAGAACCGTTGGGACAAAGCAAAAGCAGTGCTCAGAAGTGAATTTTTAGCAATAAATGTACACATTCAAGAATAAAAAGCAGCCAATATCAAAACAACCCTAGTACTTGAAGAAATACAAAGAGATCAGCAAAAGAAGCCCTTGGGCACCAGAAGAAAGGAAATAATAAAAATTAGAGCAGAAATAAATTAAATAGAAAAAGAAAAAAAACTGAGTCAACAAGACTAAAAGCTGATTCTCTGAAAGGATCTATAAAAATGAATAAGCCATTGGCCAAATAGACAAAAGGAAAACAGGAGAGGAAACAAATAACCCAAATACAAAATGAGGTGGAAAATATTACAAGAGATGCAACTGAAATAAAAAGGATCATAACAGAATACTATGAAAAATCATATTCTAAGAAATTTGAAAACCTAGAGGAAATGGATGAATTTCAAGAAACACACTACCTACCTAAACGAACACAAAGTAGGAAAACTAAATAAACCTGTATAAAAAAGAAGAGATTGAAAAGATAACAAAACAAAACAAAATCCCCCCCCCCCCCTCAAAAAATGCTCTGGACTGATGGCGTCACTGAAGAATTCTACCAAACTTTCAAAGAAGAGTTAACACCACTACTACTAAACGTATTTCAGAGCATAGAAAAGGATGGAACATTCCCGAACTCATTCTCCAAAGCCAGCATAACCCTGATACTAACGCCAGGTAAAGACACCATAAAAAAAGAAAATTACAGACCAATATCCCTCATGAACATTGACACAAAAATCTTCAACAAAATTCTGTTCATAGAATTCAACAACATATCCAAAAAAAAAAATTCACCATGACCAAATGGGATTCATACCAGGTATGCAGGGATGGTTCAACATTAGAAAAATAATCAATGTAATCCATCACATAAGTAAAACAAAAGAATCGCATGATCTTATCAATTGATGCAGAAAAGGCATTTGACAAAGTCAACACCCATTCATGACAAAAACTCTCAGCAAAATAGGAATTGAAGGGAAGTTCCTTGACATAAAAAAGGGCATTTACTCAAAACCAGCAGTCAACATCATACTAAATGGAAAGTCTGAAAGCATTCTCCTTGAGAATGGAAACCAGACATGGATGCCCTAATCACCACTCTTATTCAACCTTGTGCTGGAGGTCCTAGCCAGAGCAATAAGGCAAGGAAAAGGTCATCTAAATTGGTAAACAAGAAGTAAAAGAGTTAAAGTGTCCCTATTTGCAGGCAATATGATATTATATGCAGAAATCCCCCCAAAATCCACAAGAAAACTGCTGGAACTAATAAAGAATTTCAGCAAAGTATCAGAATACAAAATAAACATACAAAAATCATTTGGATTCCTCTACATCAACAAAGAACTTCAAAATGGAAATCTGCAAATCAATACATTTAAAATAGCCCCCAAGAAGATAAAATACATAGGAATGAACCTAACCAGAGATGTAAAAGATCTATACAAAGAAAACTACAAGACACTATTGCAAGAGGGCAAAAGAGACTGTCTTAGTCATGTAGTGCTGCTCTAACAGAAATAACACGTGGATGGCTGTAATAAATAGAAATCAACATAATAGAAACAGCAAGGAAAAAAATCAAATTTGTAGAAGCTAAACAACACCTTGTTCAAAAACTACTAGTTTATAGAATAAATTAAAGAGGAATAAAGAAATTTATAGAATCATACGAAAATGAAAACACATCCTGCCAGAGCCATTCAGACAAAACTGGTTTCCTCACAATAAAGTAGGCTAAAAGTCCAAATGCAGGGAATCAACTCCAGGGGAAGACTTTCCTGTCTGTCAGCTTTCTCACTGGTCTTCCCCCAGTCTAGGAGCTTCTCTGTGCAGAGACCCTGAGTCCAAAGGATGAGCTCTGCTCCCGGCACTGCTTTCTTGGTGGCATGAGGTCCCCCACTCTCTGCTTGCTTCCCTTTCCTTTTATCTCAATCACAAAATGGAGGACAACCATACAATACTGGGAATCATGGCCCAGCCAAACTGATACACACATGTTTTGGGGACATAATTCAATCCATGACAGAGACCTACATATGTGCTCGTGGACAGGAAGATTCAACATTATGAAAATGTTGATTCTACCCAAAGTGAATTACAGATAAAATGCAATCCTGATTAAAATTCCAATGACATTTTTTTAATGAGATGGAGACCAAATCACCAACTTCATATGAAAATGGAAGAGGTCCCGGACAAGTAAAGCATTACTGAAGAAGGAAAACAAAGTGGTAGGCCTCATATTAGTTGATTTTAGAAAATATAATATTGCCACGGCAATCAAAACAGACTCCTATTTGTGCAACAGATACATAAGACTGATGGAACACAATTGAGAATCCAGCCATAAATTCATCCACCTATGAGCAGCTGGTGGGATATACTCAAGGTCATATGAGTATGACCTTGAGTATATCCCACCTGAATTTAGAGAATACCTGAAGAAAAATTTGATGCATTGAACACTAGTGACTGAAGACCAGATGAGTTGTGGAATGACATCAAGGACATTATACATGAAGAAAGAAAGAGGTCATTGAAAAGAAAGAAAGAAAAGACCAAGATGGATGTCAGAGGAGACTCTGAAACTTGCTCTCGAACGTTGAGAAGCTAAAGCAAAAGGAAGAATTGATGAAGTAAAAGAACTGAATGGAGATTTCAAAGAGTGGCTTGAGGAGACAAACTAAAGTATTATAATGACATGTGCAAAGAGGTGGAGATGGAAAACCAAAATGGAAGAACATGCTTGGTTCTCAAGCTGAAAGAACTGAAGAAAAAAATCAAGCCTCGATTTGCAATAGTGAAGGATTCTATGGGGAAAATATTAAATGACGCAGGAAGCCTCAAAAGAAGATGGAAGGAATACACAGAGTCATTATACCAAAAATAATTAGTGGATGTTCAACCATTTCAAGAGGCAGCATATGATCAGAAACTGAGGGTACTGAAGAAGAAGTCCAAGCTGCTCTGAAGGCATTGGTGAAAAACAAGGCTCCAGGAACTGATGGAATATCAATTGAGATGTTTCACCAAACAGATGCAGCACTGGAGGTGCTCACTCGTCTATGCCAAGAAATATGGAAGACTGCTTCCAAAGAGATCCATATTTATGCCTATTCCCAAGAAAGGTGATCCAACCGAATGTGGAAATTATAGAACAATATCATTAATATCACACGCAAGCTAAATTTTGCCAAAGATCATTCAAAAATGGCTGCAGCAGTATATCGACAGGGAACTGCCAGAAATTCTGGCCAGTTTCAGAAGAGGACATGGAACCAGGGATATCATTGCTGATGTCAGATGGATCCTGGCTGAAAGCAGAGAATACCAGAAGGATGTTTACCTGTGTTTTATTCACTATGGAAAGGCATTCAACTTGGTGGATCAAAACAAATTATGGATAACATTGCGAAGAATTGGAATTCCAGAACACTTAACTGTGCCCATGAGGAACCTTTACATAGATCAAGAGGCAGTTGTTCAGACAGAACAAGGGGATACTGAGTGGTTTAAAGTCAGGAAAGGTGTGTGTTAGGGTTGTATTCTTTCAACATACCTATTCAATCTGTATGCTGAGCAAATAATCTGAGAAGCTGGACTAGATGAAGAAGAACAGCGCATTAGGATTGGAGGAAGACTTATTAACAACCTGCGTTATGCAGATGACACAACTTTGCTTGCTGAAAGTGAAGAGGACTTGAAGCACTTACTAATGAAGATCAAAGACCACAGCTTTCAGTATGGACTGCACCTCAACATAAAGAAAACAAAAACTATCACAACTGGACCAATGAGCAACATCATGATAAATGGAGAAAAGACTGAAGCTGTCAAAGATTTCATTTTACTTGGATCCACAATCAACAGCCATGGAAGCAGCAGTCAAGAAATAAAAAAATGTATTGCATTGGGTACATCTGCTGCAAAGGACTTCTTTAAAGTGTTGAGGAGCAAAGACGTCACCTTGAAGACTAAGGTGCGCCTGACCCAAGCCATGATATTTTCAATCACATCATATGCATATGAAAGCTGGACAATGAATAAGGAAGACCGAAGAGGAATTGACCCCTTTGAATTGTGGTGTTGGCAAAAAATATTGAATATACCATGGACTGCCAAAAGAATGAACAAGTCTGTCTTAGAAGAGGTACAGCCAGGATGCTCCTTAGAAGCAAGGATGGTGAGACTGAGTTTTTACATACTTTGGACATGTTGTCAGGAGGGATCAGTCCCTGGAGAAGAACATGATGCTTGGGAAAAGTACAGGGTCAGTGGAAAAGAGGAAGACCCTCAACGAGTTGGATTGACACAGTGGCTTCAAGAATGAGCTCAAGCATAACAACGATTGTAAGGATGGCTCAGGACCAGGCAGTGTTTTGTTCTGTTGGGCATAGGGTTGCTATGAGTCAGAGCTGACTTGATGGCACCTAACAGCAACAACAACATGAGCAGCTGATATTTGACAAAGGCCCAAAGTCTTTTAAATGGGGAAAAGACAGTCTCTTTAATGAATGGTGCTCTTTAACTTATATCCATCTGCAAAAAAATGAAACAAGACCCATACCTCACACCACATACAAAAACTAACCCAAAATGGATCAAAGGTCTAAATATAAGATCTGAGACAATAAACGTCATGGAAGAAAAAATAGGGACAATACTAGGAGCCCTAATACATGGCATAAATAGAATACAAATCATAACTAACAATGCACAAACACCAGAAGAGAAACTAGATAATTGGGAGCTCCTAAAAATCAAAACACTTATGCTCATGAAAAGACTTCAACAAAAGAGGAAAAAGAGAATCTACACACAGGAAAACAATTTTTGGCTACGATCAATCCAAGGACTCTAATCTCTAAAATCTACAAGATACTGCAACACCTCAACAACAAAAAGACAACTAACTCAATTAAAAAATGGGTAAATGATAGGAACAAATATTTCACCAATGAAGACATTCAGGCAGCTAAGAGATATAAGAGGAAGTATGATTACTAACCATTAGAAAAATGCAAATCAAAACTACAATGAGATACCATCTAACTCCGACAAGGCTGGCGCTAATGCAAAAACACAAAATAATTAATGTTGGAGAGACTAGAGAGACACTGGAACACCTATGCACTGCTGGTGGAATGTAAAGTGGTACAACCACTTTGGAAAGGGATTTGGTGCTTCCTTAAAAATCTATAAATAAAAGTTCCATACGATTCAGCAATCCCACTCCTAGGTATGTATCCTAGAGGAATAACAGCCCTTACATGAACAGATACATGCACACCCGTGTTCACCGTAGCACTGTTCACAATAGGAAAAAGATGGAAAAAACCTAATTACCCATGAACAGACAAATGGATGACCAAATAACGGTACAAACACACAATGGACTACTACACAACCATAAAAAACAATGATGAATCTGGGAAACATCTTACAACACAGATGGATCTAGAAGGCATTATGCTGAGTGAAATTAGTTGCGAAAGGAGAATATCTATCACAGGAGACCACTGTTATGAGAACTCAAAAAAAGTTTAAAACACAGAAAAAAACATTTTTTGATGGCTACTAGGTGGGAGGGGAATTCACTCAGTAGATAGCAGACAAGAGTCATCTTAACTGAGGGGAAGGACAACACACCATGTGGAGAAGTCAGCACAACTGGACTAAACCAAATACTAACAAGCTTCCTGAACACAACCAAATACTCTGAGGGACAGAGTAATTGGGGCTGGGGTCTGAGGACCTCTGTGTCCTAACTTATTGTCTTTTTAGATGTTCTGTTTAGATGTTGTAATGTCCTAGTGTTCTATACATGTCCATTGGTTTATGGTATTGTTTAAGTCCTTGGTGATAGAAGCGATGCTGGAGAATGCATGACAATTTTGCAACACCAGCAACCTATTCGCTGAAAATACCTTACTTCAGCAACACGAATGACAGCTATACACATGAACGTCACCAGGTGGAATACACAGGAATGAAATTGAGTATATCTGTGGGAAGAGATGATGGAGAAGCTCAATATCATTATTCAGAACCAGGCCAGCAGTCGACTGTGAAACAGACCATTATTGCTCATATGCAAGTTCAAGTTGAAGCTGAAGAAAATTAAAACAAGTTCGTAAGAGCCAAAGTACAACCTTGAGTATAGCCCTCCCAAATGTAAGACCATCTTAAGAGTAGTTATGACTCAGTGAACACTAATGACTGAAGACCAGATGAGTTGTGGAATGACATCAGGGACATTATACGTGAACACAGCACAAGGTCATCAGAAAAACAGTAAAGAAAAAAAGATCAAAATGGATGTTAGAAGAGACTCTGAAACTTGCTCTTGAAAGTGCAGTAACTAAAAGCAAATGGAGGAAATGATGAAGTAAAAGAGCTAAACAGAAGATTTCAAAGGGTGGCTTGGGAAAACAAAGAAAAGTGTAATGAAATGCGCAGACAATTAAAAAGGAAGAACACACTCAGCATTTCTCAAGCTGAAAGAACCGAAGAAAAAAATTCAAACCTCAAGTTGCAATATTGAAGGATTCTGTGGGGAAAATATTGAACAATGCAGGAAGCATCAAAAAAGGATGGAAGAAGTACAGTCACTATACCAAAAAGCGCAGGTCGACGTTCAGCCATTTCAGGAGGTAGCATAATGATCAAGAACCAATGGTACTGAAGGAAGATATCCAGGCTGCACTGAAGGTGCTGACAACAAGACTCCAGGCATTGATGGAATACTAATTGAAATGTTTCAACAAACAGCTTCAATGCTAGAAGTGCTCACTCATCTATGCAAAAAACAGCTGAAAGAAACTAAAGAAGGCCTAAACAGATAGGAAGACATTCCATGTTCGTGGATTGTTAAAATTTTTTGTCAGGAAAGGTGCTGGATTTTATCAGATGCCTTTTCTGTATTTATTGTGATGATCATGTAGTTCTTTTCTTTTGATCTATTTAATGTGGTATATTACATTCACTATTTTTTAAATGTTGAACCAACCTTGCATTCATGGAATAAATTCCACTTGATCATAATATATATAATCCTTTTAATACACTGCTGGATTCCATTTTCTAGTATTTTTGTTCAAAATTTCCTTTGTCCATTTTTTGATTGGGTTATTTGACTTTTTGTAAAGTTGTAGAAGTTTCCAATACATTTTAAATATTGGACATTTTTCAGTGATATTGTTCCTGAAGATTTTTTCTCGGTCTTTAGTTTACCTTTTTACTCTTTTGATTGTGTCTAGATTTATATAAGTATTTAACTTTTGTGAGGTCCCAAAGATCTATTTTATCTTCCACTGCTTGTGAGTTTGTTGCTGGGTATGGTAATCTATTACTGAAAAAAAAAATTAGGATCTATAGACTTGCCCCTATATTTTCTTTCAAGAACTTCATCATTTTGGTTCCACATTTAGGTCCTTGATACATTTTGAATTAGTTTTTTGTGTGAGGTATGGATCTTGCTTCATTTTTCTGTGCATGGAAATTCAGGTTTGCGAACATCACTGAAAGAGACTAAAAAAAGACATTCCATGCCATGGATTGGAAGACTTAATATAGTCAATGTCCATACCACCCAAAGTGATCTACAGATAGAATGCAATCCAATCAAAATTCCAACAGCTTTCTTTCAGATATGAAATAAAGAATCCTCAACTTTGTATGGAAAGACACAAGACTCCAAATAGCCAAAGCAATTCTGAAGAAAAAATAACAAAGTAGAAGGTCTCAAACTACCCACTTTAAAAATGTATTACACAGACAGCCTAGAATTAAATCCATACATCTATGGTCAGCTAACATTAAATAAGGGTGCTAAATCCATTCAGTGGTGATGACCACGTCACGTCTTCAACAAATGGTGCTAGCCCCCCAGACACCCTTTCAGTTCAGTAGTGAAGTCACTCCTGAGATATACCCTTCAGCCAAAGAGTGGACAGGCCCATAAAACAAAACGAGACTAAAGGGGCACACCAGCCCTGAAGCAAGGACTGGAAGGCAAGAGGGAACAGGAAAGCTGGTGACAGGGAGCTCAAGCCTGAGAGGGGAGAGTGCTGACATGTTGTGGGGTTGTTAACCAATGTCATGAAACAATATGTGTACTATTTAATGAGAAACTAGTTTGTTCTGTAAACCTTCATCTAAAGTACAATAAAACAACAACAACAACAACAAAAAAAAGGTCCTGGAAAAACTGATTTCCACAGAAAAATGGAACAAGATCCATACTTCACACCGTACACAAAAACTAATTGAAAGTGGATCAAGGATTTAACTGTTAAATCTAAAACCAAATATAGGAACAAAAGTTTGAAATCCAATTTTATTCGATGACAGATTATCAAATCTATGATTGTACATGCAACAGAAAACAAAATAGGTGGCTGGGCTCTCATAAAAGTTAAATATGTTCATCAAAATAGTTTATCAAAAGAGTAAAGACCCAAATTACAGACTGGAGGATATCTTTAGGAACAGGATAACTGATAAAGGCCTAATATCAAAAATATCTAGAAAACTTCTACAACATAACAACAAAAAGACAAATAACCCAACCAGAAACTGGGCAAAGGACATGAATAAACACTTTACCAAAGAGGATATTCTAATGGCCAACAGACACATGAAAAGATGCTCAACATCATTAGCCATCAGATAAATGCAAATGAAAACCACAATGAGATACCACTTTAATCCTACTAGGACGGCCAAGATTTAAAAGAAAAAAAAAAAAAGGAATATAACAGGTGTTGGAGGGGATGTGGAGAAATTGGGACACTAGTGGAACACTAATCGATTGTTGGTGGGAATGCAAAATGGTACAGCCATTGTGGAAAAGTCTGGCAGTTCCTCTTAAAAAACTAGAGTAGAATTGCCATGTGAACCAGCATAGGTATATGCCCTAGTGATCTAATGAAAGTGACATGAACAGACACATGGGCACTTCTGTTTATCTCAGCACAGTAGCAAAAAGATGGAAACCACATAGATGTCCATGCACTGATGAGTGGATAAGTAAAATATAGTATATACATACAATGGAATACTACTCAGCAATAAAAAAAAGACTTCCCGAAATATCCTAAAACATAGATGAACCTGGAGGACACTACGTTGAGCAAAATCAGTCTATCACGAAGAAACAAATATTATATGCTCTCATTTTTATGAAATGACACAATATACACAAACTGATTTTCACTAGGGATTATAAGGTATGAGGGGGAAGGGAGAGAAGGAGGGAGATTCACTCTCTACATAATGGATACTTGTTAGTTTTGGTGATGGAAAAGGTAAAACCAAATGAGGATGAAGCCTACATAGCTTGATGAATGTAAACGATATAACTAAAGAAAAAGTCACTGCTATGGCATAAAGGGAAGAACATCCTTGACATTTCTGAGCTGAAAGGACTGAAGAGAAATTCAAGCCTCAAGCTTCAATACTGAAGGAGTCTATGGGGAAAATATTAAATGATGCAGGAAGCATCAAAAAAAGTTGAAACGAATACAGAGTAACTGTACCAAAAAGAATTGGTCAGTGTTCATCCATTTCAGGAGGTAGCATACGACTGGAACCAGTGGTATTGAAGGAAGAACCCAAGCTGCACTGAAGGCATTGTTGAAAAACAGGCTCCAGGAATTGAAGGAATACCAATTGAGATGTTTCAACATACAGATGCAGGGCTGGAGTGTTCACTCATCTATGCCAAGAAATTTGGAAGACAGCTACCTGGCAAACTGACTGGAAGAGAGCCATATTTATGCCTAACCTGAGAAAGGTGATCCAATCAAATATGGAAATTATCAAATAATATCATTAATGTCACACACAAGTAAAATTTTGCTAAAGATCATTCAAAAGAGGTTGCAACAGTACATTGACAAGGAACTGCCAGAAATTCAAGCTGGATTCAGAAGGGGACGTGGAATCAGGGATATCATTGCTGGTGTCAGATGGATCCTGGCTGAAAGCAGAGAATACCAGAAAGATGTTTACCTGTGTTTCATTGACTATGCAAAGGCATTTGACTGTGTGGATCACAACAAACTATGGATAACATTACAGAACACTTTAACTGTGTCCATGAGAAATCTGTACGTAGATCAAGAGGCAGTCATTCAAACAGAGCAAGGGGATACTGCATGGTTTAAAGTCAGGAAAGGTGTGTGTCAGTGTGGTATCCTTTCACCATACTTATTCAATCTGTATGCTAAAAAAATTATCTGAGAAGCCAAACTCTATGAAGATGAATGTGGCATCAGGATTGGAAGAAGACTCATTAACAACTATTGTTATGCAGATGACACAACCTTGCTTCATGAAAGTGAAGAGGACTTGAAGCAGTTCATGATGATCAAAGGCTACAACCTTCAGTATGAACTACATCTCAATACCAAGAAAAGAAAAATCCTCACAACTGAACCAATAAGCAACATCATGATAAACAGAAAAGACGGAAGTTGTCGAGGATTTTATTTTACTTGAATTCACAATCAACGCCTATGGAAGCTGCTTTCAAGAAATCAAGCTATGCATTGTATTGGGTAAATCTGCTGTGAGAGACCTATTTAAAGTGTTAAAAAGCAGATGATGTCACCTAGAAGACTAAGGAGTGCCTGACACAACCCATGGTGTTTTCAGTTGCCTCATATGCATGCAAAAGCTGGATGATGAATACTGACAACTGAAGAATTGATGCCTTGGAATTTTGGTGTTGGCAAAGAATTATTTAATATACCATGGACCGCCAAAAGAATGAACAAATCTGTCTTTTAAGAAGTACAACCAGAGTGTTCCTTAGAAGCAAGGATGATAAGACTAAATCTCACATATTTTGGACATGTTGCCAGAAGGGATCAGTCCCCAGAAAAGGACATCACGCTTGGTAAAGTAGAGCATCAGTGAAAAAGAGGAAGACCCTCAATGAGATGGATTGACACAGTGGCTGCAACAGTGGGCTCAAGCATAACGATTGTAAGGATGGTGCAGGACTAGGCAGTGCTTCATTCTGTTGCTATGAGTCAGAACTGACTTGATTTCACCTAGTAATAACAACAACAATGGCATATAATTTTGAAATAAAAGCAAAAACAACCAAAAATACATGTGCAGGTATATGTGTATGTATGTGAGCATATATGTGTATAGTTACATACATATGTGTATATGCATATGCATATACATCTATGGAACTGTATACACATATATTCATATACATAATACAGCTTATAGGGGCACAGTAAAGGATACAACTTAGATACAACCAAACACCTTATGGGAGCAGATTCCTAGGTTTGAAGCATTAGGGTCCTAGTCTTATGAAACATCTCTGTCAACTGGCATAAAATAGTTCATAAACTTATGTTCTACATCCTAGTTCGGTGAGTAGTGGCTGGAGTCTTATAAGCTGGTGAATGATCATCTTGGTATCTACTTATCTGGAGATAACAGTAAGAAGGAACCCAAAGACTCAAAGAAGGAACTAGTCTACAGGACAAATACCATATACCAACCACAGCTTCATCTACTCTAAGAAGAACGAGATGCTGCCTGGCTACCAATACCAACCTTCAAATCAGGGCCACAACAGATGGACCCTGATAGAATGGGAGAAAAATGTAGAAGCTCAAAAAAAACAAACAGACCTACACAACCAGTAGACACTGTAAGACTTCTCAGACTATTGTCCTCAACTATCCCCTGAAACTATCCCCTGAAGTCGCGTTGTAGCCAAATAATAAATCAGCTCAAAAAATAATATCACCTGTAAGTACAGTAGTCCTTTAAAAACTCATCTATATGAGACCAAATGGTCAACAATCACTTTAAAATGAAGGTGAGAATGTAAGGGGACAGGGAAACTAGATTAATGCAAACAGAACAACCACAATGTAAAATGAGAACGTTCACACATTGTGAAAAATGTAACCAATGTCACTGAACAACTTGTGTTGGAATTGTTGAATGGGAACTTAAACCTTCCCAAAAACACAGTAAAATATTATTATTTTTTTAATGGGCAAGAGGTACAAATAGACATTTCAACAAAGAGGATATTCAAACGGCCAACAGACATATGCAAAGAGGCTCAACGTCTTTAGCCACTGGAGGGATGCAACTCAATACTACAGTAAGATACTATTTCACTCCTTCTAGGTTGGTTAGGAGGAAAAAAAAAATTTTCAAGGTCGTGGAACCCATATCCACTGCTGTTGAGAACATAAAATGGTACGGCCAGTGTCACAAACAGTGTGGCAGTTCCTCGAAAAATTAAAAATGGAACTACCATGTGACATAGAAATTCCACTCCTTTGCAGCTACCCAAAAGTCTTGAAAACAGGGACTCATGAAGATGCTGCAGCACATTTTACGATAGCCAACAGATGGAAACAACCTAAATGCCCATCACGAATGGATTAACACAATATGGCACATACATGCAATGGAATACTATTCAGCCAGTAAGGGACATGAAATCTTGATACATGCTACAATATGGATAGAACCTGAAGGCATTATGCTGGGTGAACTAAGTTAGTCACAAAGGAAAAACACTGTATGACCTCTATTATACAGATAAAAGCAGGCAAATGTATTGAGACCAAAGTTTATTAGTGATTACCAGGAATGGGAGGGTAAGAGGAGGTTATGCTTATGGAGTACTGAGATTGAATTTACAATGGTTGAAAATTCACACGGATTAATGGGAGTGTTGCAGAGCCAAGTAATGTAATTGCTGTCATTAAGTTGTACACAGGTAAAAAGCTGAACTAGCCAAAGTTTTGTGGTAAATATATTTACAACAGTAAAGGAAAAAAAAAAAAAAGGATAACTGCTGAGACTGCCTATGTACAACCAAACACCTCATGGGATTTGGTCCCTTGGTTTGGAGTTTTAGGATCATGATTCCATGGGACACTCCAGTTAATTGGCCTAATGGAAAGATCGGTGCTTCTGTTCTACCTCCTACTTCATTGAGGAGTATCTGGATTATTAAAAGCTTACAAGCAGCCATCCAAAGCACAATTGGTCTCTATACACCTGAAGCTACAGAGGAAGAAAGAGAAGAACATGAGGAGAAAATGGAATGCGTGGCTAATTGCCTCCATGACCACCTGCCACATTTGTCATAAGACCAGAAGAACTAGATGGTGCCCAGCTATCACTACTGAATATTTTTATCAAAGATTGTACAGAACAATCCTGATCAAAAGAAAATACAGAATTGTAAATTCTCATGGAATTTAAACTTTCTGGAGCCATGGAGGCTAGATGAACCCAGGGAACTATTGTCCTGAGATAACCTTTAAGCCTGAAACCATAAACCAAAAATATCCCCTGAAGTCTTCTTAAAACCAAACAGTAAGTCAGGAAACTAGTAAAGAATGTGTGCCTCGAGAATTGTGCCTTTTTAAGATCTATCTATATGGGACCAAACTTACAAAATTTGGGCAGGAAGCTCTGGGTAAAGGAAGAGGAACAATCAGAAAAGGGGGGCAAGAACGTAAAGTTGAAGAATATAACCAATATCACTGAATTGTACACATAGAAACTGTTGAACTGGCTTATGTTTTGCTGTGTACAATTTCAACAATTAAAAAAAAAAGGAAGGAAGAAAGGAACTTTAGGCTGCATGAAGGAAGATCTTAGGTAAAGGAAATTGCATAAGCAAAAATAAGGGTAAGTTTTAAGGTATTCTTGACAACTCTTATGGTTATGTCCTTCCTACTTTATAACAAAAAATACATAAAAAATAAAGTATAAACATACTACTGGGCACGTGATGTATAAAGATGTAATTGAGATAACAACAATATAAATGGTAGGGCAAACCGTAGGGGTATAGAGTTGCTGAAGTCAAGTTGGTATCAATTTAACCCAGGTCATTATAAAAAGCAATATGAAATGTAATGTTATTCATGATAACCACAAAGAAAACATCTAAAAGAAAAAAAAAAAAAGCAAGTACAACAAAATGAATGGAGAAGTGAATCAAAATGGCTCAGTATAAAAAAATAGCAAATAAAAAATTTGCTAGCATTAGAGGTAATAAGGGACAAGAAAGGAATAAGTCACACAAAAACAAGATGGCAGAACTAAGGACTATTTTACTGGCAATTACAATGATTGTAAATGGATTAAATGCTTCACTCAAAAGGCAGAGAGTGGCAGAATGGATAAAAATATGACCCAACCATGTGCCACCTACAATAGACACATTTTAAGCCCAAAGACGCAAATAAATTGAAAATGAAAGAATGGAAAAAGTAATAATGCAAGTAATAGTCAAAAGAGAATCAAGTGGTGTTCTTAATATCCGAAAAAATAAATTTCAAATCTAAATCTGTTATGAGACATTATATGATGATGAAAGGATTGACTCATCAAGAAAGGGATTATATATACACCTAATTAAAACAAAAACATTGCTATCAAGTTCATTCCAACTCATAGTAACAATGTTGGACAAAATAGAGCTGCCCCACAGGGCGTTCAAGGAGTGGCTGGTGGATTCAAACTGCTGACCTTTTGGTTAGCAGCTATAGCACTTAAACACTGCACTACCAGGGCTACACCTAATATAGAAACATGGAAAACTTACAGCAAAGACTAAAAGAATAGTAAGAGACTTCAATACATCATCCTCAAAAATGAACAGAACTTCTAGAGAGAAGATCAATAAAGAAGATCAATCAAGAGGCGGGGCCAAGATAGCGGAATACATAGACACTTCTGGCGAGCCTTCTTTACAACAAAGACCCCAAAAAACAAGTGAAAGGAGGATATTTATGACAAGCTAGGAGCCCTGAGCATCAAAGCCAAGCTAAGAAAATGAGCTGAGGGGTGGAGGGAGAAAGAAATGGTTCAGAAGTGGAGAGGAGTTACCAGACCTGAATCATGGGAAGCCCTCAGGCACCATTCCCAGGAGCGGCAGGGAGGCCTGGTACTAGCATTTTGCTGCAGTTTCCTCAGGGAGAAGCAGCCAGCCACACAGCCTACTCACACCTCTGGAACCAGAGAAGAACGGCGCGCTCAGCAAAAATTAAGTACTTGCATATATTTTACCATGCCCGCCCTCACCCCCCCACTCCACCCCTCCCAAGCTGGCTTCAGTGGCTGACTTGCCTGAGCCTGTGATTGACCCTGTTGAGAGACTAGAACCATCCTCCTGGCCTTGGAGAAGGAATAAATTTGCAACTGGGGCAAAAGATAATATGTCAGCGCCACTGAATGGGGGAGCTCAGGACCGATGCGGCTCCTGTCCAGGCATAAATGATCCATAGACTTTCAGTACCTTTACCCTCTGCATGGACCTCTGTGGGCCTATTTCAGGAGAATACGCCTTTGTTCGCAGACTCCAGTCATTTCAGCCGTGAGGTGGAGAGGTGGGTGTTTGATCTTTGACATTGCTTTGCCTATTACACAGGGACCTCACCTACCCACATCAGGGGTCTAAGGACTGGTAGCTCCACTCAGGTCATCCAACCACCCATGAAAGGGGTCCAAGGGTAACTGGTACCTCCCAGTCGTTACAACCCAAAACATTGGGTGCCCATGGTTCATCTGCAGAACCCACCCACCAGTACACTCTAAGGAACAGTGACGCACTTTCCTCAGAGACGTGTGGGGGACATTCTCAGCCCCCTGCCTTGTTTAGAGTGTGACCCCCTGTTTTAACCAGATACTGGTACCTACCCAATCACCCCTGCCCCTCTAAGACTGTAGGACAGAGCCTGTACCACACACTTGAGGGTCAGCTAACTGGACACCTGAGGTGAATTCATACAAGAAAAGTGAAAGGACTCCTAGACTGATATACCTGATAATAGCTCTAGCCATCTGGGGATAGGACGTCCGGGCTCCAAAAGTGAAAATAATCAAGATAGCTCACTCTGGCCACTCATTTGGGCATATCAAAACAAAATAAAGCAGTAAGCAACTACACAGTAAGCAAACATAAAATTAATACAATAACATATAGATGGCTCAGAGACAACAGTCAATATCAAGTCACAAAGAAACAGACCATGATCGCCTCAACAAGCTCTCGAAACTAAGCCAGGGATCTTCTAGATGAAAGTGTATTCCTGGAATTACCAGAGGTAGAATACAAAAGATTAATATACAGAACCCTTCAAGACATCAGGAAGGAAATGAGGCAATATGCAGAACAAGCCAAGGAACACACAGATAAAGCAATTGAAGAAGTTAGAAAGATTATTCAGCAACATAACTAAAAAATTCATAAGCTGGAAAAATCCACAGACAGCAATCAGAAATTCAGAAGATTAACAATAAAAGTACAGAAGTAGACAACTCAATAGTAAGTCAGTGGAGCAGAATTGAGCAAGTAGAAGGCAGAATCTGAACTTGAAGATAACGCATTTGGCACCAATATATTTGAAGAAAAATCAGATAAAAGAATTAAAAAAAAAAATGAAGAAACCTTAAGAATCATGTGGGACTCTATCAAGAAAAATAAGCTACAAGTGATTGGAGAACCAGAACAGGGAGGGGTAACAGAAAATACAGACAGAGTTGTTGGCAGAAAACTTCCCTGAAATCACGAAAGGAGGTATCTATCCAAGATGCTCATCAAACTCCACATAAGGTAGATGTAAAAAGCAAGTCACCAAGACATATTATAATCAAACTTGCCAAAACCAAAGATAAAGAGAGAATTTTAAGAGCAGCTAGGGATAAACAAAAAGTCACCTACAAAGGAGAGTCAATAAGAATAAGCTAAGACTACTTGGCAGAAACCATGAGGCAAGAAGGCAATGGGATGACTTATACAAAAATTGAAGGAAAAATATTGCCAACCAAGAATCATATATCCAGCAAAACTGTGTCTGAGATATGAAGGTGAAATTAGGACATTTCCAGATAAACAGAAGTTTAGGGAATTCATAAAAACCAAGCCAAAACTACAAGGAATATTAAAGGGAGTTCTTTGGCTAGAAAATCAATAATATCAGGTATCAACCCAAGACTAGAACACTGCGGAGAGCAATCAGAAGTCAACCCAGACAGGAAATTAAATAAATAAATAAAGATTTTTTTTAAAAACACTCAAAACAGGGTAATAGTGATGTTATTATGTAAAAGAAGACAATATTAAAACAATAAAGAGGGACTAAGAAATGTAGTCATGGATCTCCCATATGGAGAGGAAGATAAGGCGATACAAAGAAATAAAAGTTAGGCTTAAATTTACAAAAATAGATGTAAGTAATAAGGTAACCACAAAAGAGACAAACTATCCTACACATCAAAATAAAATATAAGAAAAAAATAGAGACTCATCAGAAAAAAAATCAACAATAACAAATACCAGGAAAGGACAATATATAAAGACAATATACTCAGCACATAAAATTAAGGAGGAAAAAGAAACTGTCAACACCACACAAAAACAGAAATCAAAATGATAGCACTAAATTCATACCTATCCATAATTATACTGAATGTAAATGGACTAAATGCACCAATAAAGAGACAGAGAGTGGCAGAATGGATTAAAAAACACGATCCGTCTACACGTGGCCTACAAGATACAAACCTCAGACTTAGAGACATAAACAAACTAAAAATCAAAGGATGGAAAAAAATATATCAAGCAAACAACAATCAAAAAAGAGCAGGAGTGGCAATATTAATTTCTGACAAAATAGACTTTAAAGTTAAATCCATCATAAAGGATAAGGAAGGACACTATATAATGATTAAAGGGACAATATACCAAGAAGATATAACCATACTAAATATTTATGCACCCAGTGACAGGGCTCCAAGATACATAAAACAAACTCAGCATTGAAAAGTGAGCTAGACAGCTCCACAATAATAATAGTCAACTTTAACACAGCACTTCCAGTGCAGGACAGGACATCCAGAAAGAAGCTCAATAAAGACGCAGAAGATATAAATGCCACAATAAACCAGCAGAACACTCCACCCAACAGCAACCAAGTATGCTTTCTTTTCTAGTGCACATGGAACACACATATTAGCGAATTTTATGAATTCCGTAAACTTCTGTTTATCTGGAAATGTCCTAATTTTCCAGGGCACATGGGACCACATATTAGGGCATAAAGCAAGCCTTAGCAGAATCCTTAGCAGGAAATATTACAAAGCATCTTCTCTGACCATAAGGTCATAAAAGTGGAAATCAATAACAGAAAAAGGGGGGAAAGGAAATTAAACAGTTAAAACTGGATTATAGAAGACATTAAGGATGGGATAAAGAAATTCACAGAATCCAATGAGAATGAAAACAATTCCCATCAGGATCTTTGGGACACAGTGAAAGCGGTGCTCGGAGGTCAATTTATATCAATAAATGCACACATCCAAAAAGAAGAAAGGGCCAAAATCAAAGAAGTATCCCTACAACTTGAACAAATAAAAAGAGAGAGAGAAAAAAAAAAGGAACGCTCAGGCACCAGAAGAAAATAAGTAATAAAATTAGAGCAAAACTAAATGAAACAGAAAAACAATTGAAAGAATTAACAAGATCAAAAGCTAGTCCTTTGATAAATCAACAAAACTGATAAACCACTGGCCAAACTGACAAAAGAAAAACAGGACAGGAAGCAAATAACCCAAATAAGAGGTGAGATGGGTGATATTACAACAGACCAAACTGAAATTAAAAGAATCATATCAGATTACTGTGAAAAAATTTTATCAAGTTTGAAAATGTAGAAGAAATGGATGAATTCCTGGAAACACACTAGCTACCTAAACTAACACAAACAGAGGTAAACAACTGAATAGACCTGTAACAAAAAAAGAGATTGAAAATGTAATCAAAAAACTCCCAACAACAACAAAAAAGCCCTGGCCTGGACAGCTTCACTGCAGAACTCTACCAAACTTTCGGAGAAGAGTTAACACCACTACTACTGAAGGTATTTCAGAGCATAGAAAGAAATGGAATACTCCCAAACTCATTCTATGAAGCCACCATATCCTTGATATCAAAACTAGGTAAAGACATCCCCCAAAAGAAAATTACAGACCTATATCTCTCATGAGCTTAGTGCAAAAATCCTCAAAAAAAGCTGGTGAATAGAATTCAACAACATATCCAAAAAAAATTTCACCATGACCAAGTGGGATTTATACTAGGTATGCAGGGATGGTTCAGCATTAGAAAAACAATTAATGTAATCCATCACATAAATAGAAGACAAGAATCACATGATTTTATCAATTGATGCAAAAAGGCGTTTGATGAAGTTCAACACCCATTCATGATAAAAACTCTCAGCAAAATATAATAAAGGGCATTTCAACATCATCCTAAATGGAGACAGCCTGCAAGCATTCCCCTCGAGATCAGGAACCAGACAAGGATGCCCTTTATCACCACTCTTACTCAACATTGCGCTGGAGGTCCTAGCCAGAACAATTAGGCTAGATAAAGAATAAAGGCCATCCAGATTGGCAAGGATGAAGTAAAAGTATCTCTATTTGCAGAGACATTATCTTATACACAGAAAACCCTAAGGAATTCTCCAGAAAACTACTGAAACTAATAGAAGAGTTCAGCAGAGTATCAGGATACAAGATAAACATACAAAAATCAGTTGGATTCCTCTACACCAACAAAAAGAATATGGAAGAGGAAATGACCAACTCAATACTATTTACAGTAGCCCCCAAGAAGATAAAATACTTAGGAATAAATCTTACCAGAGATGTGAAAGACTTATACAAAGAAAACTACAAAACACTTCTGTAAGAAACCAAAAGAGACCTATACAAGTGGCAAAATATACCTTGCTCATTATAGGAAGACTTAACATTATAAAAATGTCTATTCTTCCAAAAGTGATCTATAGATTTAATGCAATTCTGATCCAAATTCCATGGACATTCTTTAATGAGATGGAAAAACAAATCACCAACTTCACATGGAAGGAAAAGAGGCCCGGATAAGTAAAGTCCTACTGAAAAAGAAAAACAAAGTGAGAGGCTTTACTCTACCTGATTTTAGAACGTATTATACTGCCACAGTAGTGAAAACAGCCTGTTACTGGTACAACAACAGATACATAGACCGATGGAATAGAATTGAGAATCCAGAATAAATCCAACCACATACGAGCAGTTCATATTTGACAAAGGCCCAAAGTCAGTTAAATGGGGAAAAGACAGTCTTTTTAACAAATGGTGCTGGCATAACTGGATATCCATCTGTAAAAAAATGAAACAAGACCCATACCTCATTCCATGCACAAAAACGAACTCAAAATGGATCAAAGACCTAAATATAAAACCTAAAACGATAAAGATCATGGAAGAAAAAGTAGGGACAATGTTAGGAGCCCTAATACATGGCATAAACAGTACATAAAACATTACTGATAATGCACAAACACCAGAAGAGAAACTGGATAACTGGGAGCTCCTAAAAATCAAACACCTATGCTCATCCGAAGACTTCACCAAAAGAGTCAAAAGATTACCTACAGACTGGGAAAAACTTTTTAGCTATGACATTTCCGATCAATACCTGATCTCTAAAATCTACATAATACTGCAAAAACTCAACTACAAAAAACCCAATTAAAAAATGGGCAAAAGATATGAACAGACACTTCACTAAAGAAGACATTCAGGTAGTTAACAGATACATGAGGAAATGCTCATGATCTTTAGCCATTAGAGAAATGCAAATCAAAACTAAAATGAGATTTCATCTCACTCCAACCAGGCTGGCATTAATCCAAAAAATACAAAACAGTAGATGTTGGAGAGGCTGTGGAGAGACTGGAACACTTCTACACTGCTGGGAGAATGTAAAATGGTACAACCGCTTTGGAAATCAATTTGGCACTTTCTTAAAAAGCTAGAAAGAGAACTACCATAAGATCCAGCAATCCCACTCCTTGGAATATATCCTAGAGAAATGAGAGCCCTTACAGGAGCAGATACATGCATACCCATGTTCACTGCAGCACTGTTTACAATAGCAAAATGATGGAAGCAACCAAGGTGCCCATTGACGGATGAGTGGATAAATAAATTATGGTATATTCACACAATGGAATACTGTGCATCAATAAAGAACAGTGATGAATCTGTGAAACGTTTCATAACATGGAGTTATCTGGAAGACATTATGCTGAGTGAAATTAGGCAGTTGCAAAAGGACAAATATTGTATAAGACCGGTATTATAAGAACTCGAGAAATAGTTTAACCAGAGAAGAAAAGATTCTTTGATGGTTACGACAGGGGAGGGAGGGAGGTGCCAGAGGGGTATCCACTAAATAGTAGGTAAGAACATTTTAGGTGAAGAGAAAGACAACACACAATATGGGCGAGGTCTGCAGAACTGGATTAAACCAAAAGCAAAGAAGTTCCCTGAATAAACTGAATGCTTTGAAGGACAGTGTAGCAGGGGCAGGGGTTTTGGAACCATAGTTTCAGGGGATATGTAAGTCAATTGGCATAATAAAATCTGTTAAGAAAACATTCTGCATCCCACTTTGGAGAGTGGCATCTGGGGTCTTAAACACTCGCCAGAAGGCATCTAAGACGCATCAATTGGTCTCAACCCACCTGGATCAAAGAAGGATGAAGAACACCAAGGATACAAGGTAATTATGAGCCCAAGAGAGAGAAAGGGCCACATAAACCAGAGACTACATCAGCCTGACACAAGACGAACTAGATGGTGCCTGGCTACAACCAATGACTGTCCTGACAGAGAGCACAACAGAGAACCCCTGAAGGAGCAGGAGAGCAGTGGGATGCAGACCCCAAATTCTTGAAAAAGACCAGACTTAATGGTCCGACTGAGACTAGAAGGACCCCAGTGGTCATGGCCTCCAGAGCTTCTGTTGGCCCAGAACAGAAACCATTCCCAAAGCCAACTCTTCAGACAGGAATTGGACTGGGCAATGGGTTTCAGAGGGATGTTGGTGAGGAGTGAACTTTTTGGATCAGGTGGACACTTGAGACTATGTTGGCATCTCCTGCCTGGAGGGGAGAAGAGAAGGTAGAAGGGGTTAGAGCTGGTGAAATGGAAACGAAAAGAGAGAATGGAGGGAGGGAGCAGCCTGTCTTATTAGAGAGTGAGCAATTGGGAGAATATAGCTTGGTATATATAAATTTCCATGTGACAGACTGAGTTGATTTGCAAACTTTCACTTAAAGCACAATAAAAAATTAAAAAAAAAATCAATCAACAGAATACCTGAATGATACAATAAACCAAATACATACATATGTCATTACACCTCATAAGAGTACAATACACATTCTTTTCCAGTGCACATTAATTGTTTTCCAGGAAAGAGTGCCTATTAGGTCCCAAAAAAGCCTCAATAAATTTAAGGAATTTAAAATCATTATTTTCTCCAACCATAAGGTATGAAATTAGAAATTAATGATAATTAAAAAAGAAAAAACCACACAAACATAATTAAAGACACTAATAACCAGTAGGAAAACCTGGTGGTGTAGTCGTTAAGAGTTGGGCTGCTAACCAAGAGGTCAGCAGTTGGAATTCACTGGCAGCTCCTTGGAAACCCTATGGGGCAATTCTACTCTGTCCTATGGGGTCATTGTAAGGTGGAATCAACTTGACGTTAATGAGCTTGGTTTGGTTTTTATTTAAAAAAAAAAAAAAATTAAAAGTATTTACAGAAGAATGTAAAGAGAAACACAGCTTATCAAACTCTATTAGCTGCAGTGAAAGCAGTGTTCAGTGGGAAATTTATTGGTGTAAACACCTATTTTAAAAAAGAAGAAAAACCAAAAATCAGTAGCTGTAAAACTTAAGAAATTAGAAAGGGCAAACAAACCCAAAGCAAAAGAAGGAGGGAGATAACAAAGATTCAGAGCAGAGATAAATGAAATAGAGGATTGAAAAAGAATACAAAAACCAATGAAGTGAAAGTTAGCTTTTTAAAGTAATCAATAAAATAGAAAAGCCTATACCTAAACTGACATAAAAAAGGAAAGATAATGCAAGCATCTAAAATTAGAAATGAAAATGGGGACATTAAAATAACCCTTAATGAATTAAAAATGATCATAAGAGAATACTATAAACAAATATATACCAACATATTAGATAACTTTGATGAAATGGAAAAATTCCTAGTAATAAACATACTTCTACACTAACTCAAAAAGCAACAGAAGACCTCAATAGACCCACAGAAAGTGAAGAGATCAAAGCAGTTATCAAAAACCTCCCAAAAGGACCAGTTGTCTTCACTAGAGAATGCTACCAAAATTTTACAGAAGTGATGCCAGTCTTCTTAAGCTTTACTAGAAAATAGAAGAGGAAGGAATTCTTCCTAACTCATTCTATGAACCCAGTATGAACCTGACACTAAAACCAAAGACACTACAAGAAAACCACAGACCTATCTCCCTTATGAATATACATGCAGAAATCTTCAACAAAGTATCAGCAAACTGAATCTGAAAGCATATTAAAAAGATCATGCGTCATGATCAAGTGGGGATTAAGGACGCAAGGGCAGTTCAGCATTAGAAAATCAATCAATCCAATACACCACATTATTAGAAGAAGGGATAAGAAATATACTGTCATCTTAATTGATGCAGGGAAAGCTTTTGACAAAATTCAACATTCTTTCAAAATAAGAGCTCTCAACAAGATAGGAACACATGGGAAATTCGTAAGTTTGATCAAAGACGTATGAAAAACAGGTAACATCATATTCAGTGGTGAAACTGAGAGCTTTTCTTTCAGATCAGGAACAAAACAAAGATGCCTCTTCTCACCATTGCTCTTCAATGTTATACTGGAAGTTCTGGCCAAAGCAATTGCGCAAGAGAAACAAAAGGCAACCATATTGGGAAGGAATAGGTAAAACTATACCTTTTCACAGATGACATGATCCAATACATGTTGTTGTTTTTAGTTGTCATCAAGTTGATTCTGACTCTTGATGACTCTAAGAATGCACAGTAGAACTGCTCCATCTGGGTTTTTTCCCCCTCCAACAGTTTCTACATGTACAATTTAGTGACATTGACTACATTCTTTGACTTGTGCAACCATTCTCACCCTCCTTTTCTAAGTTGTTCCTTCCTCATTAACATAAATCCACTGCCTCCTAAGGTTCTTATCTAACCTTTTGCGTTGCTATTGTCAATTTGATCCCATACAGACAGTTTTAAAAGAGCATAAAGTTCAAGGTAATATTGTATAAATTCACTTATATAAAAAGATAAGAAAAGACAAATGTATAGAGACCAATATTTATTAGTAGCTACCAGGGTTGGGACGAAGGATGAAAAAGGAGGTTAATGGTGATGGAAAAATCAACTGATTAAGGGAAGGATTGCACAGATGATTATTGTAATTGGTGTCAGTAAGTTGAACACCTGTAAAAAGCTGAATTGACAAAAGTTGTGTTACAGACATATTTACAATCACACAAAAAAGTAGCTGCTGAGACTGCTTATGTACAGCCAAACACCTCATGGGATTTGATTCACTGGCTTGGAGGGTTAGGGTCATGTTTTCATGGGACATCCCAGTTAATTGGCCTAATATCATGTTTAGTGCTTCTATTCTACATCCTAGTTTGTTTTGTAGTGCCCGGGGTCTTAAAAGCTTGCAAGCTGCTGTGCAATGCACAACAATTCGTCTCCATTCACCTGGACCAAGACAGAAAGAGGGAGAAGTCACAACAATATGGAATATGTGATTAATTGCATCCATGAACAACTGCCTCCTTTGCCATCAGGCCAAAGAACTGGATAGTGCCTGGCTACCGTTCCTGAACATTTTGATAAAAGATTTCTTAAAAGAATCCCAATCAAAAGGAGAAAATGCAGGACAGAATTTCAAATTCTCATGGATTCTAGACTTCCTGGAGCCATGGAGCATGTATGAACCCCTGAAACTACTGTCCTTAGATAACCTTAAAATCTTAAACCAAAAATGTCTCCTGAAGTCTTATTAAAACCAAGCAAAAAATTTAGCTTAACTAGTAAAAAATGTCCACATGGTGTTTAAGGCTGTGACCTTCTGAAGCCGACCAACAGACCTGTCTCCTGAGGCATCTCTGGGTGGGTTCAACCGCCAAACTTTAGGTTAGTAGTCAAGCATTTAGCTGTTTCAGCCACCAAAGAGCTCCTCTCCTATATAAGAAAACAACAAAAAATTCAGAAGATAGCTATTGGACCTAATAAACAAATTCAGCAAAGTGGCAGAATTGAAGGGTAATGCACAAATATCAGTTAGATTTTTATATATCAACAATTAACAATCTGAAAGGAAAATTAAGGAAAAATTTCCACTTGCCGTACCATCTAAAAGAATAAAACAACTGGAAATAAATTTAACCAAGGAAGTGAAAAAGCTGCTCCACAGAAAACTACAAAATATTTCTAAAAGAAATAAAAGATAGCCTAAAAAAATGGAAGGCTGTCTTAGTTATCTAGTGCTACTATAACAGAAATACTACAAGTAGATGGCTTTAACAAAGAGAAGTTTATTCTCTCATGGTAAAGTACGCTAAAAGTCCAAATTCATGGTGTCAGCTCCAGGGGAAGCCTTGCTCTCTCTGTCGCCTTCTCATCAATCTTCCCCTGGACTAGGAGCTTCTCTGCGCAGGAACTTGGGGTCCAAAGGAGGCGCTCTGCTCCCAGCACTGCTTTCTTGGTCGTAGGAGGTTCCCATCTGTCTCTGCTCACTTCTTTCTTTTATATCTCTAGAGATTGCCTCAAGACACAATCCAATACGGTAGATTGAGTCCTACCTCACTAACACAACTTCTGCCCATTCTCCCTCATTAACATCATAGAAGGAGAATTTATAACATATAGGAAGATCACACAATACTGGGAATCATAGTCCAGCCAAACTGATACACACATTTTTGGGGGGACATAATTCAATCCATGACAAAAGGCATTCCATGCTCATGGATCATGATACTTAAAATTGTCCAGATATCAATATTACCTAAGGAAATTAAAAAATTCCAACAATCCTTATCCATATTCCAAAAACCTTCTTCCCAGAAATTTAAAAGCCCATCCTCAAACTTATATCTAACTGCAAAGGGCTCCAAATAGCCAAAACTATCTTGAAAAAGGACACAGTAGGAGGGCTTACATTTCCTGTCTTCAAAACATACTATAAACCTATAGTAATCAAACAGTTTAGTACTGGTATCATGATAGACATACAGATCAATGGAACAGAATTGAGAGCTCAGACATAAGCAAGCACGTCTGTGGTCAGTTAATCATTGACAATAGTCTTAAATCCAATCAAACGGGAAACATTAGTCTCTTT
The DNA here is from genome assembly GCF_024166365.1 of Elephas maximus indicus. NCBI lineage: Eukaryota > Metazoa > Chordata > Mammalia > Proboscidea > Elephantidae > Elephas > Elephas maximus. The sequence continues at coordinate 10,879,563 of NC_064847.1, forward strand.
ATTAAATGGTGCTGAGACAATAAATTTCCATATGCAAAAGAATAAAATTAGATAGTTAGATCCTTACCTCATATACAAAAAATAATTTAAAATGCACCAAAGACATAATGTACAATCTAAAACTATAAAACTCTTAGAAGAAAACATAAGGGGAATTGTGGTGAAAAGAGTTCCTTATGTGGTCTTTTCCCTTGGTTCTGTGAAAAACAGAGGAAAAAAAAGCTTGAGATACTTTTACCCTTGGCCCTGAGGAGTTATCGTAGATGTCCTTGTTAAAGTTGCCCCAGTTCTGTGGAGAAACTTGCCACTTTTGCCTAGGCAAGAAGCCAGTCCCTGCCCATTCAGTTATTATGCAAATAGATTGACCCACCTGCAACAGGATTGGTCAGTTATTATGTAAATAGTGGCCTGAAAATCCACCCAATAGGACTGAACTACTTGCCTATATAAGGAGTCAACTGCACAGAGAGGGTTAGAGGCAAGGAGGAGTGGAAAGGAGAGAAGAGAAGCAAGTGGCAAAAGAGAGAAGGCTGAACATCTTCAACAGAAGTCTTGCCAGTGGAACTAAAAATGTAGTATGGGTCAAGATACCAAAGGCCTGAGAGAGGCCAGTGTCATGCACAGTTGAGAGGGATGTGCATGGCCAAGAGGAGTTGTGCGTTGCCATGAAGGGACCTGTCCTGAGGGGGCCGAAAAGAGGCTTGTGTGAGGGGGTGTGCATGGCCAAGAAAAAGCTGAGCACTGTCTCACAGTACAGAAGGGTGGAGTCTCCTTCATTTTAGGGGAGACTTCCAGACCTTGCCAGTGTGTTTCTAGATGCTGATCCTAAGTCTTAGCCTGCTACTTCCAAGTTGATCCTGATCCCAAGTTATAGCCTGTTACTTTTCTAATAAGCCATACAACTGTAAGTATAGTTCATGAGTTCTGTGAGGCATTGCAGCAAATTACTGAACCCAGCAGAGAGAGAGGAAGATTGCTGAGGAAAGAAAATAGTCGATGTCACAGATGTTTGTAGTCGTACAGCAGCTTGGAGAAGTTGGAATGGGGGCATGTTTAAGCTCTGCTTTTTAGGAAACCAGCTTTGTGCTGATTCTTACCGAAGAAGTAATGTTTAGTTGGTGTCAAAAGTGGAATTTGCTGTAACAACCTAGTCTCATTGAAATATGTGGTTTTGGGGAAAAGGAGATAAATGGGAGGAGAATGAGAAACCCTAGGCTTCTTGGTGGGATAAAAAACAGCTATGGTTTGAAATAGCTGTTATGTTGCAATCAATTATCTAAGGCAAAAGCTATTTATGGCAAATAAGAATGGTAGATTCAACTGAGGAATTGGCTCACTTAATACATAAGGAAATACAGAGTAATAAGGAAAGGGTGAGTTATACAATTCTTTGGTTGCAATTATTGGTAATAGCTGTGATGGCAGGGAAAGAAAATGCTGAGGTGAATTGTAGCACCAAACCCAGATCTGGTCTGGTTGGAACTTTGATTGCTAGTCTCAAGGCCAACCTGGAAAAGGAAAACCATAGTAAAATGACAAAAGATCACTCATCCACAAGAAAGTAGTAAAGAAGGGAGACAGATAAAACCAAGAGACAACTGAGACCGGGGGTATAATGTAAAGGAGTTGTTTCAGTTTGTAGATCAGTACTATTAGCTTCCTGAGGAAAAGTTACTAAAATGGATTGTGAGAGTGACTAATTTAGGAGCAGTGTGTTTAGTTTTGATAGTTGCAGAATGTAAGAGTATGTTTTGGTTGATGCAAGATCCACAACTCAGTATGAAACAGTCTCAAAGATGATACAAGATCCAGTTACACATCAAGTTATCCTGGAGGGGACAGTCAGCCATGACTACATAAAATCTGTGGTGAAGTTTGTTTACCCTGAGAAAGGTAACGGCCTCTCTTCCTCTATAAATACCAAATGGAACACTCCAAGGAAGCAGCTAATATGCTCCTTATCCCAGGCATGCTGGATTGGCTTTATGGGGGTCAGGATATCCATTTATTGAACTTTCTCCTTACACAGGTTATGGTAAATACAATGATCAAGGGGATCCCTGTGACATGGGCATCCCATGTAACCTTGCCACTGCAAGACAAATAAAAATCTGGGAAGGCTTGTCATATGTGTTTGTGCAGTTTTCCTCCTGGGTCTTACACACACACACATGCACACACAAATGCAAAAGTGATTCATAAGAGAATGGGGAGAGGCAATGGGGAAATAACTCACACCAGCAGGGTGAAGATTTTAAAATGGTTACTAAAAAGTGGGACAAAAATAGCAGACGTTGATAAAGTTAAGACAAAAGTTCTAAGGTGGCACTACAGGTGGTTGGGTGTACCCATCAAAACTTCTGCTGGTCCCCCAATGTTAAAAGACCTAAACAGGCCCTTTCTATTCACCCTATTCAGGAGGAAATTAATGATGAGAACGCCTACCTGAGATCATTCGAAGCAGACACTCAGGTGGTCAATCAAGATAAGGATTAAGAAGAGGCCAGGGTCTTCTGGTCCAGCCTGTAGCATGGGACCCAGGCCACACGCACATGTGTGAGGGAAATGGTGTGTGGGTGGAGAAAAAACTTCATGGTGCTCCTTGACACGGGAGTCCAATGTACTTTAATGTCAATAAAATCTTGAAGGTGCCTAAGGTTAGACTGGGGGGATATGGGTATGCAACATTTGATGGGGTTAAGGTGAATGTTTGGATGAGACTTGGAAGACTTAAATACACTCTATATGTATGGTTGCGTCTCACTCACCTGAATGTATTGACTTGGATATTATGTCTTATTGGAAGTACTCCACCACTAGATATTGTGAAACTGAAAGTAAGTATGGCTTACCGTAGGCCAGTTTTGACTAGACATGCTAATGGGAACCATTAGAATTGCTTAAACCCACTCAGGCTATTAATTTGAAACAGCATTAAATACCCAGTGGATGAAGGGAGATTATTGCTTTGATTAAGGATATGCTACTGGCTGGAGTACTGGTACTAAGAGATGCTCTGTATTACACCCTCTATGGCCCGTGAAAAAGGCAGATGGCTCATGAAGCTGTCAGTAGGCTGCTGAGGCCTAAATAACGTAGTGCTAACAGTGACCTCAGCTGTCCCAGACATGGTATCAATAGTGCATAAAAGACAGCAGGGCTAAAGGAGACAGTGACTCAGTTGCATATGCCTTTTTCTTTATCCGTCTCAAAAAAAAAAAAAAAAACAGCCAGCTACACTTTGCTTTCATGCAGGAAGGATTCCAATTTACTTTAACTGTATTGCCACAGGGTTATTTGAATTCAACGGGTTACTGTCACAGTTTGGTTAGAAGGAACGTGGACTTGGTGCAGATCTTAAGTGTTATGATACTTTGTATTGATGATATATTAATATCAAACATCAAAGATAAGGCTAGAGTTGATTTAAACAATGGTGGCCCACATGACCAACAGAGGCTGCTCAGAAATTTCAGCAAAAATCTAGAGCCGCGCCCAAACTGTGAAATTCTTGGGAACAACTTGTGCAGAGGCCATCTGTGACATTATGTGGACAATCAAGCTTAAGTTCCTGTCACTACTTAGCCCCAAGACTAAGCATGAGGCCAAACACTTGGTTGGTTTATTCAGGTTTTGAAGAATGCATGTTCCGTATCTGGGACTACTGTTGGGTCCAATCCATAAAACCATTAAAAAATTAAAAAAAAACAAAACTGTTTTTCAATGGGATGAACAAGATTACCTCATTTGTAGAGGACTTTTTATGATACCAGTGGACAAACTGTTAATGATTGATTTGAGCTAAAATTGTAATATTTGTGGTAAAATATACAAGGAGGGAGAAATAACCCTCTGAATGTTATTATGTGAAAAGACCAAGGGCCAAGACTAGCAGGCGGTCTGTAAAGAAGTGAGTTCCTTCATATGTTTTTTTGCCTTGGTTCTGTGAGAAAGGGATAAAAAACAAACAAAACAAAAACAGCTTGGGAGATTTTTCCCTGGACCCTGGGCCCTGAGGAGTTGTTATGGTTGCCCTTGTTACAGATGCCTCAAATTTTGGAGAAGCTTATTACTTTTGCTTAGGGAAGCAGCCAGCCCCTGCACACAGAAAACGTCAATTATTATGGAAATAGATACAGCCACTTGCAAAGGAACAGGAAGAGGACTGTTGTTGTTTTTGTGTAGGTGCTGGTGAGTCAGTTCTGACTCCTAGTGACTTTATTACAGGAGATGGAAACACTGCTCAGTCCTGCACCATCCTCACACTCATTACTATGTTTGAGCCCACTGTTGCAGCCACTGTGTCAATCCATCTCATTGAGGGTCTTTTTTTCAGTAGGCCTCTACCAAGCATGATGTCCTTTTCCAGGTAATTTGCTGCAAAGTCTCACAGAACTTATGAACTATACTTACAGTGATATCTCATATCACTCATAGTGATCCTATAGGGCAGAGTAGAACTGCCCCATAGAGTTTCCAAGGAGCACCTGGCAGATGCGAACTGCTGACCTTTTGGTTAGCAGCCATAGCACTTAACCACTATGCTGCTGTGAGTAGGAATTAACTCTATGGCAGCAGGTTTGGTTTTTTGTTTGTTTGTTTGTTTCCAGTAATATGGTTATTAGGGAAGTACCAGTGGGATTGGTCATTTATTATGCAAACAGTGGCTTGAAAATCCACCCAACAGGACTGAATCACTTACCTATATAATGAGCCAACACCACACACATGTTCAGAGGCACAGAGGAGAAGCAAGAAAAGAAGAGAAAAGCAGGGGAGAGTAAGCTGAGCACCTTCAGACAGAAGGATTGCCAGTGGCACTAAAAGTGCTGTAACACAGGTCAAGCTTTGTAACACTGAAGATGGCTAGAGGCCTGAGAGAGAGCCCAAGCTTGTGCAAGAATGGGAGGGGGAGTGAACAGCCAAAAGTAGATGTGCACATTCGAGTGGAAATGGGAATTTGATGGTCAAAGGAGGCCTGTACTGAGGGGCCAAGGGAAGGCCTATTAAGGGAGCCACGAGGATGCTTGTCTTGAAATGGGTGCACACACTCAAGAGTGGATGTACGTGGTTGAGAGAACTGTCCTACACTAAAGGAAGGAGAAATGTGTTCTCACAAGTTTTCTAAACCTTGCCTTGATGCTGAATCTGAGTTGTAGCTTGTTACTTTCAAGTTGATCCTGTTCCTGTTTTTTCTAAGATGATCCTGTTCCCAAGTTATAGCATTTTACTTCCCTAATAAGCCATATTGCTAGAGGAACAGTTCATAAGTTCTGTGAGACACTGAAGAAGAATACCAAACTGAACACAGAGAAAGGGAAACAGGTGAGTGGAGGGAAAGTTACTGATGTCAGAGATGATGGAGTGGTACAACAGCTTGTAGAAGTTGGAAACCTGGGATATGTTTAACCTTACCTCATAGGAGGCAGCTTTGAACTAATTTTTATTAATGAAATAATACTTTCAGAATGCCTCAGAACCTAGCCTTAGCAACAAATTCTTAGGTATGACACTACATAAGCAAAGTAGATGAAATAGATAAGTGGAACACCATAAAAATTAAAAACTTGAGTACATCAGTGGATCTTATTAACTAAGTGAAGACACAACCTACACAGGGAGGTAAAGTTTGGACACCATTTATCAGATATGTTTTAACATCCTTAATGAATAAAGTACTCTTACAACTTAAAAAGGAAAAGATAACAATCAAAAAATAGGCAAACGACCCGAATAGATACTTCACCAAAGAGGATATACAAACGGCCAACAAAACATGTGAAAGGATGCTCAACTCCATAGCCATCAGAGAAAGGCAAATCAAAACCACAGTGAGATACCACAGAACCCTCACTAGGATGGTTAAGATAAAAAACAAAACAAAAAACAACAAATGTTGGCAAGGATGTGGAGAAACTTAAACTCTCATCCATTGCTGGTGGAAATGCAAAATGGTACAGCTGCTGTGGAAAACTGACAGTTCCTCAAAAAGTTAAACATAGACCAAGCAATTCTACTCTTAGGTATATACCCTAGAGACTTGAAAGCAGCAACGCAACAGATATGTACACCAATATTTACTGCAGCACTATTAACAGCTAAAAGGTGGAAACAAGTCAAATACCCATCAATAGATGAATGGATAAATAAAATGGGGTATATACAAACAATGGACTATTACTTAGCCATAGAAATGAAGTCCTGATTTATGGTAATACATGTATGAATCTTGGAACTATTATGTTGAATGAAGTAAGTTAATGACAAAAGTAAAATTTTCTATGACCTCACTTACATAAAGTACTCAGAATAGGCAAATTTATAAAAATCAAAGTTTAATTGTGCTTCTCAGGGGTGAAAGGAGTATGAAAAGGGGGAATCATTGTTCAGGAAGCACTGAGTTTCTGTATATGTTGATGAAAATTTTTACAGCAAATATTACTGATGGCCATATGATATGAATGATACAACTGGTGTCAATGACTTGTACATGTGAAAGATGCTGAATTAGCAAATGTGTTATCTTTATTTTTACAGTGAAAAATATATGAAAGATAGCCTTCTAATTTTAACAAGTGTAGGTTAATTCCTATTTATGGAATTTTATACCCTATAAAAATAATTATTGTTCTCTTGTGACCAAAAATCTTATCGAGCAGCAAAACATAAATACATAAAATGTCCATTTTCCTAGTTATAAAATTAACTGTAATATTTTTTTAAAAAGAGAGAAGAAAATATGGATATCATATAAAGATAAAATGATTAATTTATCAAGAAGACACATTAATTATACCTATATAGGCACCTAACACTGGAGCCCCTAACTACATAAAGCAAACACTGAAGAACTGAATGGAGAAATAGACAGGTCTCTGATAATAGCTGGAGATTTCAATATACCACTTTTGATAATGCACAGACCACCTGAAAAGAAAATGAATAAGGAAACAGAGGACTTAAACAACACTATAAAACAAATAAACCTAACAGACATACATAGAACACTCTAACCAATAACCAAACAATGCATATTTGTTTCCAGTTCCCACGGACCATTCTCTAGGATAGATCATATGTAGGTCACAAAAAAAATCTCAGGAAATTTCAAAGATGGAATCATACAAAATTTTTATTCTGGCCACAAAAGAATACAACTAGAAATTAATAGAAAACAGACAAATTCATGGAAATTAACCAACACACGGTTAAACAATATGTCAAGGAAGAAATCAAGACAGAAATAAATATTTGAGGTCAAATGAAGATAAAAATATATCATACCCAAAACTATGAGATACAGCGAAGCCAGTGCTCAGAGGAACATTTATAGTAATAAATGCCTATATTAAAGATAACAAAAGGTCTCAAGTCAACAGTATAAGTGTACAACCAAAGCAGCCAGAAAAGTAGTGAAAATTGAGCCTAACTCTACCAGGAAGAAGGAAATAAAAATGATTAAAGGAGAAATAAATGAAACAAGAGAATAGAAAAATAGTAGAGAGAATTAACAAAACCCAAAGTTGAGCCTTTTAAAAGACCAATGAAATTAACAAATGTATAGTTAGACTGACAAAGAAATAGAGAATATCACAATAATTAAAATAGGAAATGAAAGTAGAGAAATTACAACTGCCCAGAAAGAAAAAGAGATCATAACAGAATACTATGAACAATTGTAATGTCAACTAGATAACTTAGATACAAAGGACAAATTCCTAGAAACACAAATTCTGTGTAAACTGACTCAGGAAGAAATGGAAAATCTGAACATACACGTAACAAATGAAGAGACGATGAGTAATCAAAATCTCCAAACAAGAAAAAAATCCAGGACCAGATGGCTTCATTGGTGAATTCTACCAAATATTTAAAGGATCCTGCTCAACTTTCCCAAAAAGTAGAGGAAGAAACTTTGCCGAACTCATTCTGTGAAGGCAATATTATCATAATACTAAAGCCAGGCAAATGTACCACAAGAAAACTACAGATCAAGATCCTTTATGTATAAACCCAAAACCAAACCTGTTGCCTTCAAGTAGATTCTAACCCATGGTGACCCCAGGCGTTACAGAGTAGAACGAAGCTCTGTAGGATTTTCTTGACTGTCATCTTCATGGGAGCAGATTACCCAGGACCTTTTTCTGCAGCACTGCTGGCTAAGTTCCAAATGCCAATCTTTCAGTTAAAAGTTGAGTACAGACATTTTGTGACACTTAGGGACTTCCCCCTACAAATAAAGACAAAAAAATCCTCAACAAAATACTGGCACATTTAATCCAGCAGCATATTAAAAGGATAAGACACCATGACCTAATGGGATTTATTCAAGGAATGTGAGGATGTTTCAACACTAGAAAATCAATCAATGTAATACACCACATCAACAGAACAAAGGAAAAGAACCACATAATCATCTCAATTGATATAAAAAAGCATTTAAAAAAATCCAACACGCTTTCTTGATAAAAACTCACAAGAACAAAAGGGAAGTTCCTCAACATGACTAATGGCATTTAAGAAAAACCAACAGCCAAAATTATACTCAACAGAGAAAGAGAGGTTTCTCCCTGAAATTGGGAACAAGACAAAGATGCCTACTCTCACCACTACTATTAAATAGTGTATTGAAAATCCTGACCAGAGCAGTAAAGCAAGAAAAAGAAATATAAGGTATCCAAATCAGAAAAAAATATACAGTCATCTCTTTTAACAGATGACACTATCCTGTATTTATTTTCAAGTAGCTCTGTATAGCCAAGGCAATCTTGAAAAGGAACAACAAAACATGTAATACATACTTCACAATTTCAAAAAATATATACCATAAAACTACCATTATAAAAACAGTCTGGTATTAATAGATACTTACATCAATGAAATAGAGTTCAGAATCCAGAAATAAACTCATAGATATACAGTCAATTGATTTTTTCTTTTTTGCATTTTTTAAAAAATATTTTATGGGAAGGATAGCCTTTTTAACAAATGGTGCTGGGGCAACTGGATATCTATATGCAAAAGAATAAAGGTGGATTCATACCTTACACCATACATGAAAATTAACTCAAAGTGGATCAAGGACTTTACAGTAAGAACTAAAACCATAAAACTGCTAAAAGAAAATATAGGGGTACGGTTTTAGTAATTAGTTTTTAACAATGGATTCTTAGACAAATAGCACAAAAAAATACAAAGTAGATACGCTGAACTTCATCAAATTCAAAAACTTTTGCTCCATAAGGGACTGTAATGACAAACTGAAAAGACAACCTATAGAAAGGAAGAAAATTTCTGGAAACCATATATTGGATAAGAGTTTAATATCCACAATTTGTAAAGAATTCTTACAAATTAAGAAGAAAAAGACAATCGACCCATTTAAAAAAAGAAAAGGGCTAAGAATATGAACACATATTTCATCAAAAAAAAAAACTACAAATGGCCAAGAAGCACATGAAAAGATGCTTAACATCATTAGCCATTAAAAAATGCAAATCAAAACCACAGTGAGACACATCTTCACCCCCATCGAGATGGCTAAGGTAAAACAAACAACAAAAATAAATAAATAAAACATAAAACAAATATTGGGAATGATATAGAGATTTTGGAACACTTATCCACTACCAGTGAGAAGGCACAATGGCACAACTGTGGAAACAGGCAGTTCCTCAAAAAATTAAACATAGAACTACCATATGACCCAGGAACTCCACTCTTAGGTTTATATCCAAGAGATCTGAAAACAGCAATGCGTAAAGATGTAAATCAAAGTACACTGCACCAGTATTCACCATTGCCAAAAGGTAGAAAAAACCCAGATGTCCAGCAACAGATGGATCAATTAAAAAAACTAAAAGATGGCTTATACATACAATGGGAATACTACAAGCCATAAAGAGAAACAAAGCCTGGATGTGAGTTACAGCATACATGAAACCTGAAAACATGATGAGTGAAGTCAATCATAAAAGGACACATATTTTATGATATCATTTATATAAAATATCTAGATACACAAATGTATACAGATCAAAGTTTATTATTAGTGCTTACCAGGTGGAAGGGAGGGGAACAAGGGGAGTGAATATTTAGGAAGCATTAAGTTTCTGTTCATCATGATAAAAATCTGGCAACACCTCTTGGTGATAGTTATATAACATAGCTAAAGTAACTGATGTCACTGTTCGCACAAAAAATGTTTTAAAGAGAGAGAGAGAAGGATTGAAGGCAACAGCCATTCATCCATTGTTTTTAATCACCATTCTAGGGGCAAATCTTAAAAGACAAACAAATGACCTGGGGAGCTAATTTCCTCACATTTTAATCAACATATCCTAACAGATTACTTACCTTTAGAATTGCAGTGTTGCAGGTGACCCTTCTGAGTCATCTCTGCATCAGATCATGCTCCATATGGTTAACTTCAGCATTCAACTGTCCTAGCTCCTCTTTCTCAAGTTTCAATTGCATTGTTAACCTCTCCATCCTTGCTCGCTGATGTTAACAGCAAGGTTACAGCATTACAGATAAAGTCATTACAGAAAATAATATTGAACAAGTGACTCTGAAATTTCAGTAAACATCACTAATGTATAAAATACTCATATTTGGTTGACTTTTATTCCTGCTATAATTTAGCTCTTATAATTAAATGACATCATTTATACATCTGCCCTGTTCTGTTGTCTTTAGTTTCCCTAGAATTCTCTTTACACTTGTGTGTATTTTAAACAGGCTCAATTCTAGGCACATTGAATTACAGTAGAAATTATTTTTCTTCTTAAATAGTGAAATAATAAATTCTCAGTTATCCTGAAAGAATCTGAATACACTTTTAAAATATATCTCCTCCTTTATATTTAGTTAGGTCTACTGTTAACTAATCTAACAATGATCTTCGTTATTAATTCCACATCTTAAAATATATAACAGTTATAAATACTATTACTCCCTCAGGTCATCCTCTTTAGAAAAGATACAAAATCTTTCACTTTGATCAATGACTCCCTCTAAGAACTTATCTTCCCCTACCCCTGCAGTCTACTTTTGACAATATACATTTTACTTGTCTGAATTTTCTTCTCATTTTCATGCTGGTGCTTTCACAATAAAAAGGTAGATGCCTCTGTACATAGGTAATATAGGTACATAGGTAAAAAATATAGATGACTCTGACGAACTAATTGTATTACTAATAGCAATTCTGTTGGCCAACATTTAATAAACACTGAACACTTAATTATAACTAAACTGTTAATATAAATTATTTTATTTTGTATAGGAGGCTGCCACCTCACTATAAAATTTCATTTAATAGTGAACATTTATGTTGTGTGTAAGCATAGTCATCTGATGCAGAACAAGAATTCCTCTGGGGCTTGTGGCTTTCCTTTCCTCCCACAGGGCCTGGTGTTACTAAAATTGTCAGAATAGATTCTGGTGCTATAGAGTACTCTTCGTTTCCCTAAATTTAAGAGATTTTCAGTTGTTCCATGTCCTACTGTAATTTTTAAAACTGTAGATGGGTTTGGTATCATTGCAGATGGTGGTAGAGCAGATGAAAGTCCAGGTGGCTGTGTATACATAATGTGCATGGTATTAACATGAAATAATGGTTTTGGTTGACTAGACAGCCCTCTTGGACAGCTTGAAAGTGCCATAGTGGTTGTGTACAGTGAGTACTGATCCTGTGGGGTTTGTTGACCCCTGATGGGTGAAGGACTCCTACTATTTGCTGTCCCAGATATTTGAGGGTGGTCAACTGTGATTTCTATCTTCTTCATGGAAACTTTGGGTGAGCTAGATGCTGTGTATTGAAGATAAACTACTGAATGGCTTCTCTGTTTCTGATAGCTAGGAGGCCCTTTTCGATATAAATGGATTAGACTAGCTGAAGGACTAGGTAGCATAAAGATGTGGGAACTCTGGTGACGCAACAGGGAAGGTTACATTTAATGCTGTGCAGACCTAAAGGGTGAAAAACATTGAGAAGCTATTGAGTGATAAGCTGATTGAGGAATATGCTGTTGTTTGGGAGAATTCTGAGAAGGTTGATAGTTATACTGATATGCATAAACAGGTAAAGGATGGTAACTAAAACAAGGCTCTGGGCCATGGGGTAAGAGCTGCTGAGGCGTACTCTGAGGTATTTGTCTTCCTCTTGAATGTAGAGATGTCTGTGTAATATAAAAAGAAGCAGGAGACAAACAGGTATTACTTGGAATTTGTGGAAGATTTTGTAAACCTCTTGATAAAATCTGTCTAGGTGGGAGTTTTGGGATACTGTTGCAGTAATTGGATTTGTTCCAGACTGAGCTATTTGCATGCAGGAAGGACATGGTGGCGGTGGAGAATGTCCTTGCATAGCAGATAAATTCATTCCTGTTTGCATAAAATATGGCTGTGGATGAGGAGTAGCAGCACTTCTATACTGTTCATTCATAAAAAATAAACTGCAGTTAGGAGTAATAGTCACAATAGCTGGAGCTGAGTGTGGTTCCTGAACTGAATTTATCAGCTGTTTACCTGCTGTATGTCCTGGATTAACATATTCAGCACTTGAACTATTCAGCAGTGTCTTACCACTATTAAGTTGAGCTCTATCTTCTGGGTAAAACTACTAGGAGAATGGATACCCAAGTTAATATGTAAAAGATGATTTGTATTCATTGCACCGTCACTTGAACTATGGTATTCCCTATATATGTATTTGTCACTCTCCTGGGAAACAGCTTGGCAACAGGCATCAAGATTGCTGTTATTTGGGAAAGAAAAATGGCAAACATACCATTGGCAAAATTCAAGTGTCCTAAGAGTGAAATTTACACTTTGCTTGAGTAATGGAAACTCAGTCCTTACAAACACAGTATAGAGTTTGTGTAACAAAAAAAAAAAAGGTTCAAAGTCACTCATTATAAAAGCTCACATAATCAGTATTTTCACTACTACTACAGAAACGTACAAACATCTGAGTACCTACTAATGAACACTGTGACTCAGCTACAAGTTTTCTGACTAAATGTATATTGTTGCCTTTCAACAAATGAGAATGTTGGACTAATCTTGGATTCAGTATACTGGTTGCATTACATATGTATAAGTAATATTCATCATTAATATATAATAGACATGAAAATTACCACACTTTAAATGTAGAAAAATAGGGATGAATAACAAGGTAACCACAAAGGAGACTAACAATCCTAGTCATCAAAATAAAACACAAGAAAAGCGTAAAGTCACAACAACAACAAAAATCAACAGAAATGGAAACAGGAAAAGACAATATATAAAGAAAAGCTAAGTGGAAAAAAAGAAAATGTGAAACCACTTTTGTGAAACCACAAAAGGAGAAAATAATTAAAATGAAATTTCTAGTCAAAACAGGCAATATCCAAAAGCAACATTCACATGGACTTTTTAATACCTTTCACTCCTAAATGGACTTGTGTGGGCCCCTTTCAATATCTTAGGCCCTCCTTGGCAGTGTAACAGTATATGTGCGTGAGGTCTGACTTGAACTATTTCAGCTGTGTTGTAGACAGGCGGGTTTTTGATGCTTGACACTGCTCTGATTATTAAGCGGGGTCCTCACCTACCCACATCAGGGGACTGAGGACTGGTGGCTCCACCCACACCACCTAGCCACCCCCTACAGGGTCCAAGAATAAATAATGCCAAAAGAACTAGGTGCCTATGGTCCAGCTGCAGAGCTTGCCCACATGTGCACTCTAAGGAACAGGGAGGTGCTTTCCTCACAGACACTTGAGGGATGGTTGTCAACCCCTGCCTTGCTCAAAGCCTGACTGCAGGCTACAGCTAGATACCTGTGCCTACGCCAATTGCCCCTGCTCCTTTAAGACTGTAGGTGAGAGCCTGCACCACACACTTAGTGACTGACTACCTGGACACCTAAGCTGAATCCACATAAGAAAAGTGAATGGACTCCTGGGTCATATACCTGGTGACAACCGTAGCCATCTGGTGATAGCATATTAGAGCTTCAAAGGCACCAACAATCAAACTAGCTCACTCAAGCAGCCTATGTGGGCATATCAAAACAAAATAAAGCAAGAAGCTAGGACACAGTAAGTAAACATAAAATAAATAAATATAATAACTTATTGATGGCCTGGAGACAAGAGTCAGTCTTAAATCACACAAAGAGGCAGACAGTGATTGGTTCAACAAGCTCCCAAAACAAAGAATCAGGGAATCTTCTGAATGAAGAGATATCCCTAGATTTACCAGAGGAGACTACAAAAGATTAATATACAGAACTGTCCAAGAGATCAGGTGGGAATTAGGCAAAAAGCAGAACAAGTCAAGGAAAACACAGATAAAGCAGTGGAAGAAATTAAGAAGGTTATTCAAGAGCATAATGAAAAATTTAATAAGCTGCAAGAATCCACAGAGACAATAATCACAAATTCAGAAAATTAACAATAAAACTTCAGAATTAGGCCACTCAGCAGAAAGTCAGAGGGGCAGAATTGAGGAAATGGAAGTCAGCATTAGTGATATTGAAGATGAAACACTTGGCACCAATATACTCAAAGAAAAATTAGACAAAAGAATTTTAAAAAATGGGACTCTATGAAGAGAAATAACCTACCACTGATTGGAGTACCAGAATGGGGAGGATAACAGAAAATGCAGACAGAATTGTTAAAGATTTGTTGGCAGAAAGCTTCCCTGATATCATGAAACATGAGAAGATATATATCGAAGACGTTAACCTAACCCCATACAAGGTAGATCCCAAAAGAAAATCATCAACACATATTATAATCAAACGTACCAAAACCAAAGATAAAGAGTTTTAAGAGCGGCTAGGGGTAAATGAAAAGTCACCTACAAAGGAGGGTCAATAAGAATAAGCTTGGACTACTCAGCTGAAACCATGCAGGAAATGGGATGACATATGAAGCAGTGAAGGAAAGAAACTTCCGGCCAAGAATCATATACCAGCAAATCTGTCTCTCAAACAGGAAGGCAAAATTAGAACATAACCAGATAAACAGGAACTTAGGGAATTTGCAAAAACCAAACCAAATCTACAAGAAATGCTAAAGGGAGTCCTCTGGTTAGAAAATCAGGAACATCAGATAACAACCCAAGACTAGAACACATGACAGAACAACCAGACATCAACTCAGACAGGGAAATTGCAAAAATAATCAAGATAAAAAAAAATGCTCAAAACAGACAAACAACGATGACATTACGTAAAAGATTAATTTAATAAATAGGTACTAAAAAATGTAGCCACAGATCTTTCATACGGAGAGCAACTCAAGGCAATATACAGAGATACAAGTTTGGTTTCAACGTAGAAAAATAGGAGCAAATAGTAAGGTAACCACAAAGGAAACTAACAATCCTACTCATCAAAATAAAATACAAGAAAAGCATAAAAGCTCAACAAAAACAAAATCAACAGCAATGAGAAAAAGGAAAAGACCATATATAAAGAAAAACTAAGTGGCAAAAAGAAACTGTCAGGAACATACAAAAAAAGACATCAAAATGACAGCACTAAACTCATACTGATCAATAATTATCTGAATATAAATGGACTAAATGTGCTAAAAAAGAGACAGAGTTGCTGAATGGATAAAAAACCAGATCTAACTATATGCTACCTATAAGAGACACACCTTAGACTTAAAGACACAAACTAAAACTCAAATGATGGAAAAAACATACCAAGGAAATGACAATCAAAAGAGGGCAGGAGTGGGGATATTAATTTCTGGAAAAAACAGGCTTTAAAGTTAAATTCACAAGAAAGGATAAGGAAGGTCACTACATAATGATTAAAGGGACAATACACCGGGAGGATATAACCATATTAAATACTTATGCAGACAGCTCCAAAATAATAGTAGGAGATTTCAACACACCACTTTCAGTGAAGGACACACATCCAGAAAGAAGCCCAGTTAAGACACTGAAGGTATAAATGCCACAATCAACCAACTTGACCTCACAGACATACAGAACACTCCATGGAACAGCAGACAAGTATACCTCCCAACGCACATGGAACATTCTCTAGAATAGACAACATATTAGGTCATAAAGTAAGCCTTAACCAAATTCAAAACATTGAATATTACAAAGCATCTTCTCTGAACATAAAACGAAAAACCAATCCCAGTGCTGTCAAGTCAATTCCAACTCATAGCAACCCTACAGGACAGAGTAGTACTGCCCCATAGAGTTTCTAAGGAGCACCTGGAGGATTCAAACTGCTGACTCTCTGGTTAGCAGCCATAGCACTTAACCACTACGTCACCAGGGTTTCCTTCTCTGAATATAAAGCCAGAAAAATAGATATCAATAATAGAAAAAGCAGGGAAAAAAATCAAACACATGGAAACTGAATGACACCTTGCTCAAAAATGATCAGGTTATAGAAGAAATTATGGCAGAATAAAGAAATTTATAGAATCCAATGAGAATGAAAACACTTCCTATCAGAAACTTTGGGACACAGCTAAAGCAGTGCTCAGAGGTCAACTTATATCAATAAATGCACACATCCAGAAGGAAGGAAGGGGCAAACTCAAAGAATTGTCCCTACAACTTGAACAAATAGAGAGCAACGAAAGAAACCCTCAGGCACCAAAAGAATGACAATAATAAAAATTGAAGCAGGATTAAATGAAATAGAGAACAGAAAAACAACTGAAAGAGCTAACAAGACCAAAGCTGGTTCTTTGAAAAGATTAACAAAATTGATAAACCACTGGCCAAACTGACAAAAGAAAAACAGGAGAGGAAACAAATAACCCAACTAAGAAATGAGATGGGTGCTATTATAACAGACCCAACTGAAATTAAAAGAATCATATCAGATACTATGAAAAACCGCACTCTAACAAATCTGAAAACCTAGAAGTGGACAAATCTCTAGAAACATACTACCTACCTAAACTAACAAAAAAGAGGTAGAACAACTAAATAAACCTGTAATAAAAGAAGACACTGAAAAGGTAATTAAAACACTCCGAACAAAAAATTGCCCTGGCCCTGATGGGTTCATTATAAGATTCTACAAAACTTTCAGAGAAGAGTTAGCACCACTAATACTAAATATCTTTCAGAGAACACAAAATGATGGAACACTCCCAAACTCTTTCTATGAAGGCAGCATTGTCTTGATACCAGCTGCAGGTAAAGACACCACAGAAGAAAATTACAGACCTATATCCCTCATGAACTTACATAGAAAATTCCTCAACAAAATTCTAGCCAATAAAATTCAATAACATATAAAAAAAATAATTCACCATGACCAAGTGGGATTCATACCAGGTATACAGGGATGGTTCAAAATTAGAAAAACAATCGATGTAATCCATCATATAAATAAAACAAAAGACAAGAAACAAACGATCTCATCAGTTGACGCAGAAAAGGCATTCGACAAAGTCCAACACCCATTGATGATAAAAACTCTCAGCAAAATAGGAATAGAAGGGAAATGCCTCAGTATAACAAAAGGAATTTATACAAAGCCAACAACCAACATCATCCTAGATGGAGAGTCTGAAAGAATTCCGCTTAAGAATGGGAACTTGAGAAGAATGCCCTTTATCACCACTCTTATTCAACATTGTGCTGGAGGTCCTAGCCAGAGAAATTAGTCAAGATGAAGAAATAAAGGGCATCCAGACTGGTAAGGAAAAAGTAAAAGTACCTCTATTTGCAAGTAACATGATCTTACACACAGAAAACTGTAAAGAATCCTCAAGAAAACTACTGAAATTAATAGAAAAGTATTACAATACGAGATAAACATGCGGAAATCAGTTGGATTCCTCTACTCCAACAATGAGAATGTCGTAGAGGAAATCACCAAATTAATACCATTTATAATAGCCCCTCAAAAAGATAAGATACTTAGGAATAAATCTAACGAGATATGTTAAAGACCTATACAAAGATCGATAATTACAGGGCACTACTGCAAGAAGCCAAAAATGACCTACATAAGTAAAAAACATACTTGCTCAAGGATAGGAAGACCCAACATTGTAAAAATGTCGATTCTACCCAAAGCGATCTATAGATACAATGCAATCCCAATCAAAATACCAATGACATTTTTTAATGAGATGGAGAAACAAATCACCAACTTCACATGAAAGGGAAAGAGGCCCCAGATTAGTAAAGCATTATTGAAAAAGAAGAACAAAGTGAGAGTCTTTGCACTCCCTGATTTCAGAACCTATTATACCGCGAAAGTAGTCAAAACAGCCTGGTACTGATGCAACAACAGATACACAGACCAATGGAACAGAATTGAGAATCAAGACAAAGATCCAAAGTCTATTAAATAAGGAAAAGACAGTCTCTTTAACAATTGGTGCTGGATAACTGGATATCCTACTGCAAAAAAATGAAAACAAGACCCATATTGCACACCACACACAAAAACTAACTCAAAGTGTATCAAAGACCTAAATATAAAATAAAAAATGGTAAAGATCATAGAAGAAAAAATAGAGACAATGTCATGAGCCCTAATACATGGCACAAACACTATACAAAACATTACTAAAAATGTACAAACACCAGAAGACAAACTAGGTAACTGGGAGCTCCTAAAAATCAAACACTTATGCTCATCCAAAGACTTCACCAAAAGAGTAAAAATACAACCTACAGACTGGGAAAAAGTTTTGGCTACAACAAATCTGATCATTGATCTCTACAATGTTCATGGTACCGCAAAAACTCAACAACAACAAATCTGTCGTGGGAGAAGTATGCCCAGAATGCTCCTTAGAAGCAAGGATACTTTGGACATGTTGTCAGGAGGCATCAGTCCGTGGAGAAGGACATCATGCTTGGCAAAGTAGGGGGTAAGAGATAAAGACGAAGACTGTTAATGAGATGGGCTGTCACAGAGGCTGCAACAATGGGCTTAAGCATAACAAAAATTGTGAGGAGGAGATAGGACCTGGCAGCGTTTGGTTCTGTTGTGAATAGCGTCTCTCTGAGTCAGAAGTGACTTGACAGTACCTAACAATATTGACTGCATATATGAGGTAGATCACACACGCAGGGTTAGAAGTACTGGTTCAAATTTCTTAATAAAGATCTCAATGAAGGGACTTTTAAGTCTGTTTCTCTGTTGCCCATTTACTGGGCACAGGTGAACTAATTCAATGATGACAGTGAAACAAAGAAAATATTAATACATTAAATAAAGTAAGCTTTAAACTTAAATGTATGTATTATGGAGGACTTACATAGACCAAAAAAAAAAAAAAAAAGGCAGTGGAATAGCTACAGATTTTCTTAAAATAAGGCTCAAAATTACAGCTTAGGATGTTATAACAACATATTTGAGATTCAAAATCTAACTCTAAGAATTCAGGGACTGATAGTATAATCCCCCCTGCCCAAAAAAAAAATTCAAAAAGTAAAATATGAGAGAAATATTTTGTTTTTCCACATGCTTTCACCCTTTTCTCTGTTTTTCACACAAGAAACTTAACTAATCATTACCAACACAAATCCAACTATAAGGAGAAAGATAATTCAATATTACTATAATTAGTAAGTAATCTACCTGTAACATGCACTGAGATGTCACACCCTCGGGAATTTCAGGGAAACATTGTCAGAGCTCCTGGAGAATCTGAACATCAATTTACGGACTTCTTTGTGTCATGTCAGAGCAAACAGTGATCAAGTTTCTTTTAGGGAATGGATGATAACAGATCTCCAATGGTAATGATCTACCAACACCTGAGTCATTTTCTACTAGAAGAAATCAAAGAATGATTAAATTTAATAATATACTTTCACTTTATTTAAATAATTGCCTTAAATATATTAAAAGTGAGAAACGTGAAATTAATATATCCAATGTCAGAGTTGAAAACCGACCACCTCAACTTTGTTGTTGTGTGCCATTAATTCCAACTCATAGTGACCGTATAAGAAGAGTTGGACTCCCCCAAAGAGTTTCCTATGCTATAATCTTTATGGGAACAGATTGCCATGTTTTATCTACAACAGAGTTGCTGGTAGGACTTCAGACCTCTTGGTTAGCAGCCAACCACTTACCCATTGTGCCAACAAGGCTTCTTCAACCTCAACTTAGCCAGAGACTTTTCTGAGAGCTTTAAAGACAAAAAACAACCACCTTCACATCCATTTTACTGCTAATAGGAGGAGGAGGTGAATAAACCCAAAACCAAACCCACTGCCGTCGAGTCGATTCCAACTCATAGTGACCCTATAGGACAGAGTAGAACTGCCCCATAGCGTTTCCAAGGAGCACCTGGCAGATTCGAACAGCTGAACTTTTGGTTAGCAGGAGTAGCACTTAACCACTATGCCACCAGGGTTTCCGAGGAGGTGAATAGGAAAGAGTGAAAAAAACAAAACAAAACAAAGCAAACTCGTTGCTGTCGTGTTCCTTCTGACTCACAGGGACCCTACAGGACAGAGTAGAACCGCCCCATAGAGTTTCCAAGGAGCGTGTAAATTCAAACTGCCGACCTTTTGGTGAGCAGCCATATCTCTTAACCAGTACACCACCAGGGTTTCCAGGAAACAGTAAGAAGATTCAAAATATAAAACATTATTATTTGGCAACTATTTTTTAGCCCCAGGGGTAACTATTTATACACAATCATTCATGTTTTCCTAAAAGCCATCCCCTTACTTTTCTTAAACCAAGTAATCATTTTAGTGTCTGAAATGGCAAATTCTCCACAAAACAATAGCTTAATCACAAACTGCACTTGTCCTTGCTTGCCTTGAATTCCCTTGGTTCTCCAAGGCCTTTAAAAGGCTTAAATATGAAATATGATGAGAGAAGATTTATATGATACAGCTGAGAAAATGAAAACGTACAATCTTTTATTTTTAAAGATGATGCTGGTGACTTACTCACAGCTACCTAACTAGGTTCTTGCCTAGACTTGGTATCAATAGTATAGGCACTAAATTAGAGCAGGACTGGGTTTAAAGGCTGAGTAGAGAAAACCAATTTCCCATCTCACTTGCTGTGTCAAGTTAACCACCCATGTAAATAAAGCAACCAGAGAAGAAATATTATCACATTATTAATCAACTGGAAATACCAGGAGTCAATTAACCAGTCCACTCCTTAATCTGTATTTTCCATTTTTAAAGGGGAGAAATGTGCAGCGTGGATCATACAATCTCACTCATTAGACAGTTATTTTAAATAAGTATATCAGTTTTATTTTAATAATGAGAAGAAGCAAATATCTGCATCTTTAGAGGATGCATGGAAACTACAATTGTAAGATACACACCCAAACTACACACAAAACGGAGGCTCATCTCATACCAAATCTACTCCATGTAAATAGTTCTTGAAACTTTAAATCATGATATTGCTTTTAACAATGTAGAGAACCAAAAATGGAATCATTTTAAAGAAAAATGGCGAATTACTTTTGCTGGTTCATAATTAAGTAGATAATTAAAAAAAAATATGATCTCAAATTTGACTTTCATTAGGAGGAAGGAATTTCATTTTGTATGCATTATGTTGGCTTTTATTGGGTGTCTCACTCTCTTTTCCCACCAGCCAAGCAAAGGTCCTCCGTTACATTCGTTCTGTATCTACAGGGTAGCCAGAAAGCTCCTAGGCATAACCACAGGTGTAAACCTTAAAACAACTGTTACAGACGGCTTTAATACTTCCAAGCATAAACATGAAAGATGTAAAAAAAATGGAAGATAGATAAGAAAGAAGAGAGAAAATATTGAATGTGGGAGAAGACGTAATTTCTGATTTGTCTGTGTACAGGTTTTATAGCCATCCTACATTACTCTGCTCCCTGAAATTCACTCCTTAGTCCCTTTAATCTGGCTCACATCTCTGTTCCATGGACATAATCACTCCATTTTTCTGTTGCTCTACCTAGTTGCTATCCCTTTGGACCTCCACAGCATGTGATGCTGCTGACCACACCTCCCTTTTTACAAAGTTCCTTCTTTTTTTCAGTCTCTGTTCTATTACAGTAGCCTGGTTTCTTCTATCTCTCTTGTCACTAGTCTTTAATGTTGGCATTTTCCTGGATTTTTTCCTAGACTGCCTCCTCTTCTCATTCTATACCCTCTTTTCCTGTGTTCCCATCCAATACACCAAGGTTTCAATAACTTTTAAAGATGATAATTCTCAAATTTGTAACTTAAGCATCAGACTCTCTATAAGACTCCAGACACATACAGCCCACTACACAGCACCGCCTGGATATACCCAAAGATATTAGTGAATATTTCCCAAAAGGAACTCATCTCTTCATCACAGCTCTTCCCAAAAGCTCTGTTTTCTCCATGAATATTACCTCTATTCAATCCATTAACAAAGCTAAAAACCAGAATGTCAATGCTGATGTCTCACTCGTGTACAACCAACTAGGCTGAATGCAAAGTTAGGCAAGTTATAGTTGTAATCCTGGTTCTGACATGCACTAGTCTCTAGAAAAGGTCCCAACCTCAAAGTTTAGATGCTTCGTTAATAAAATGGACATAATGAAAAGTTTTCAGTAAAATTTAAATGCCAAGCAGTAATAAGAAAGCATTTGTTACTATTATTCAGGTCACATATGAGTATTTTTCTTATCGATATTATACAATAACATCGTTATGGTCTTTCTGTCTCTAGTCTTGTCTTTTACCTTATCAGACCAAGTATTTGTTTTCTAAGATGCAAAGCTGATCATGTTCCCTCCATTCTCTGCATTCCAAGCAAACAGCATTGTGTATATTCCTATGCATGAATGTGCCATGCTCCCTCCTCTCAGAGCATCAGCCTATGATCATTCATCTGCCAAAGATACTTTCGTGTATTCCCAATCCCTCTCTCTGCTTCTTCAAATTGTGCTTATTCAGTATATGCTGTTTTTGGTAGCACAGCCTATAAACACTTCCATTGACATACCCTCTCTGTGATGATTAAGATTGTGTGTCAACTTGGCTGGGCCATGATTCTCAGTGCTTATATGTGATCACTCCCATGACTGAAATCTGCTGTGAGTAGCCAATCAGTTGAAAGGGATTTTCCCTGGGAGTGTAGCCTGCCAATCTTGGGTTCACCAGCCAATCTTGGGTTCACCAGCCACCGTAGTTACATGAATTGAGAAAAGCCTCTATCTTGATACATGGACTTGGGACATTTTGGCCTATACAATCGTGTGAGGCATTTCCTTGACATAAATCTCTCTATATACATATTTATACACTTTATTGGTTTTGCTTCTCTAGAGAACCCTGCCTAAGACACCCTGCTGCCATGTCTCTAATCCTCAACCTACACTGAACTTCACTATGCTGCCATAGCAGGCTGTGCAACACATTGTAACAGTTAACATGCTATACCAAAACCATTTTGGACCTAAAGTTCTTTCACATAAAATTGTAGCTTAACATGGGATATTACTGTTGTGCTACGGGAAGTACTCAAGGAAACAGGAACCAGTTTGAAGAGACTCCCACGAGGCAAATCTGTGACAAAACAATTAAAGACAGAAAATAAGTAATAAATTGTAAGCGTTAAGAAAACAAGTATACATCCATGAGGCCATAGCAATGACAGATGGATGGGTGGTTGGATGGATGGACAGACAGATGGATGAAGGTGGGCCCTTGCCTAGAGTAAAATTCGACTGATATATGTGCAGACTGGTTTAGTCTGCAGTCTAGGGTGAAATTTTGATGAGGAGTATATTTGCATGGTGCTAAAAATGTCTCCCCTGAAACTGCTATTACTGATCAAAATTAACACCACCGAAATGGAAAGAAATGAGACAGTATGTGCCTCTAGATTCCATACCATGAGGAAGGCATATCAACTATGTATTATTCCAGACAGGAATGCATAACCTGAACCTAATCATAAGAAAACATATGCCAATCCCAAAATGAGGGACATTCTTTATTTTTATTTTTTAAAGTAGGGGGGAAGATTGTATTCCTCAAAAATAGGCATGACAGTATATGCAATATCTAATCTTAGATTAGATCCTACATTGGAGGAAAAAACAATATTATAAAAGTTGATAACTGTATGTGACTATGTTAGGAAATAAGAATTCTACTGTTACAAAATTTACAATAAGGCACTTAGGGGTAAAAGTCAAGTACGTATACAACTTAATCAAATAGCTTAATATAGGAGGCGGGGCCAAGATGGCACAGTAGTTGGACACTTCCTGTGGTCCCTCTTACAACAAAGACTTGAAAAAACGAGTGAATCAATTATATATTACAATCTAGGAGCCGCGAATATCAAAGTTGAGGAATCGGACTGAGCACCAGGGGGTGGGAGGGATGGTTCAGATGCAGCAAGGAGTTGCCAGTTCTGACCCAGCACCCCACAGACTAAATGCGTTGGCACGTGTGTGGTGAGGAAAGCAGGATGCTTGGGACACATTTCCACATGAGGAGAGACCAAGTGGCAGTCTATTTAAGCCTCTGCAACCAGTGAACAGTGGCGCTCAATTGTCAAAGGAAAAGTACAAGCTCGTATCTATCAATAATTACACTGAATGTAAGTGGACTAAATGCACCAATAAAGAGATAGAGAGTGGCAGAATGGATTGAAAAAACATGATCTGTCTATATGCTGCCTATAAGAGACACACCTTAGACTTAAAGATACAAACTGAAACTCAAAGGATGGAAAAAAAATATATCAAGTGAACAACAATCAAAAAACAGCAGGAGTAGCAATATTAATCCCTGATAAAGCACCTTTAAAGTAAAATAATATATACAGTATTAGTAGTCAATACCAGTCAATATTAGTAGAAGACTTCAACATAATACTTTTGGTGAAAGACAGAACATCCAGAAAGAAGCTCAATAAAGACACGGAAGATATAAATGCCAGTATCAACCAACTTGACCTCATAGAAATATACAGAACACTCCATCCAACGACAGCCAAGAATATTTTCTTTTCCAATGCACGTGGACCATTCCCCCCAAACAGACCACATTTTAGGTCACAAAGAAAGCCTTAATGGAATCCAACACATAGAAATATTACAAAGCATCTATCTCACCAAAAAGCTTTAAAAGTAGAAATCAATATGGACAATGCAAGGAAAAAAGATCAAACACATAGAAACTGAACAACACCTTGCTCAAAAACTACTGGGTTATAGAAGAAATTAAGGATGGAATAAAGAAACTCACAGAGTCAAAGCACACCCTACGGACAGGAACCATTCCTGAAGCCAACTCTTCAGACATGGATTGGACTGGACAATGGGTTGGAGAGGGATGCTGGTGAGGAGTGAGTTTCTTGGATCAGGTGGACACTTGAGACTATGTTGGCATCTCCTGCCTGGAGGGGAGATCAGAGGGTGGAGGGGGTTAGAAGCTGGTAAAATGGACATGAAAAGAGAGAATGGAGGGAGACAGCGGGCTTTCTCATTAGGGGTAGAGTAATTGGGGTGTGTAGCAAGGTGTATGTTGGTTTTTGTGTGAGACTGACTTGATTTGTAAACTTTCACTTAAAGCGCAATAAAAATTATTAACAAACAAACAAACACACCCTACCAAAACCTTTGGGACACAGCAAAGACAGTGCTCAGAGGTCAATTTATAGCAATAAATGCCAACATCCAAAAACAAGAACAGGCCAAAATCTAAACATTAACCCTACAACTCAATCTAATAGAGAGCATGAAAAGAAGCTCATGGGCACCAGGAAGAAAGGAAAAAATGAAAATTAGACCAGAATTAAACAAAATAGAGAACATGAACATGACTGAAAAAGTTAACAAGACTAAAAAAAAAATGGTTCTTTGAAAAGATCTACAAAATCAATAAACCACTGGCCAAACTACAAAACGAAAACAGGAGAGGAAGCAAATAATCCAAATAAGAAATGAGATGGGTGCTATGACAACAAACACAACCAAAATTAAAAGAATCATAACAGAATATTATGCAAAACTACTCTAACACATTTGAAAACCTAGAGGATATGGTCAAATTTCTAGAAACACACTACCGATCTAAACTAACACAGACGTAACACAAAAGAAGAAACTGTGAAAAGGTAATTTGAAAACTCCCAACAAAACAACCCTTGGTCCTGATGGCTTCACTGGAGAATTCTACCAAATTTTCAGAGAAGAGTTAACACAACTACTACTAAAGATATTTCAGAGCATAGAAAAAGATGGCATACTCCCAAACTCATTCTATGAAGCCACCATATCCTGATACCAAATCCAGGAAAAGACACCACAAAAAAGGAAAATTACAGACCTGTATCTGTCATGAACTGAGACGCAAAAATCCTCAAAAAATTCTAGCCAATAGAATTCAACAACATATCAAAAAAATAATTCACCACGACAAAGTGGGATTCATACCAGGTATGCAGGTGTGGTTCAACATTAGAAAATCAGCCAATGTAATCTGTCGCATAAGTAAAAGTCAAGACCCACATGATCTTATCAATTAATGCAGAAAAGACGTTTGACAAAGTTCAACACTCATTTGTGATAAAAACTCTCAGCAAAATAGGAATGGAAGGGAAATTTCTCAGTATAATAAAGGGCACTTATGCAAAGCCAACAGCCAATATCTTCCTAAATGAAGAGAGTCTGAAAGCATTTCCCCTGCGATCGGGAACCAGACAAGGATGCCCTTTATCAGCACTCTTATTCAACATTGTGCTGGAGATTCTAGCCATAGCAATTAGGCTAGAAGAAATAAAGGGCATCCAAATTGGTAAGGAAGAAACAAAAGTGTATCTATTTGCAGATGACATGATCTTATGCACCCAAAACCCCAAAGAATCCACAAGAAAGCTACTGGAACTAATAGAAGATTTCAGCAAACTATTAGGATACAAGATAAACATACAAAAATCAGCTGGATTCCTCTACACCAACAAAGAGAACGTTGAAGAGGAAACCACCAAATCAATACTATTTACAATAGTCCCCAGGATGATAAAATACTTAGGAATAAGTCTAACTAGAGATGTAAAAGACCAACACAAAGAAACCTACAAGACGCTACTGCAAGAAACAAAAATAACCTAAAAAGTGGAAAAACATACCTTGCTCTTGGATAAGAAGACTCAACATTGTGAAAATGTCATCTATTCAAAGTGATTTACAGATACAAGGCAATCCAGATGCACATTCCAATGGCATTTTTTAATGAGATGGAGAAACAAATCACCAACTTTATATGGAAACGGAACAAGCCCCAGATGAGTAAAGCATTACTGAAGAAGAAGAACAAAGTGGGAGGCCTCACACAACCTGATTTTAGAACCTATTATACCACCACAGTAGTCAAAATAGTCTGGTACTGATACAACAGACACACAGAACAATGCACCAGAACTGAGAATCCAGACGTAAGTTTATACGCCTATGAGCAGCTGGGAAACGCTTGTGGTATAGTGGTTAAGTGCTATACCTGCTAACAAAAAAGTCCACAGTTCAAATCCACCAGGTGCTCCTTGGAACTCTATGAGGCAGCTCTTCTTTGTCCTATAGGGTCACTATGAGTCAAAATCAACTGGACAGCAATTTTTTTTTTCTTGGTTTATGAGCAGCTGATATTTGACAAAGGCCAGAATTCTGTTAAATGGTAGTGATTAAGTGCTATACCTGCTAACAAAAAGGTCCACAGTTCAAACACACCAGGTGCTCTTTGGAAACTCTATGAGGCAGCTCTACTTTGTCCTATAGGGTCACTACAAGTCGAAATCACCCCGACAGCAATGGCTTCTTTTTTTTTGTTGGTTTATGAGCAGCTGATATTTGACAAAGGCCAGAATTCTGTTAAATGGGGGAAAGACAGTCTCTTTAACAGATGGTGCTGGCATAACTGGATATCCATCTGTAAAAAAATGAAACAAGACCCATACCTCACACCATGCACAAAAACTAACTCAAAATGGATCAAAGACCTAAATATAAAATCTAAAACTATAAACATCATGGAAGAAAAAATAGGGACAATGTGAGGAGCCCTAATACATGGCACAAACAGAAAGCAAAACATTACTTACAATGCACAAACACCAGAAGAGAAACTAGATAACTGGGAGCTCCTAAAATCAAACACTTATACTCATCAAAAGACTTCGCCCAACGAGTAAAAAGACAACTTATAGACTGGGAAAAACTTTTGGCTACGACAGATCTTATCAGTGTCTGATCTCTAAAATCTACATGATACTGCAAAATCTCAACAACAAAAAGACAAATAGCCCAATTTAAAAAGTGGGCAAAGGATATGAACAGACACTTAGGCAAAAAGATGTTCAGGTGGCTAACAGACACTAGAGGAAATGCTCATGGTCATTAGGCATTAGAGAAATGCAAATCAAAACTACAATGAGACACGATCTCCCCAACAAGGCTAGCACTAACCCAGAAAACACAAAATAATAAATGCTGGATATGTTGTGGAGAGACCGGAACACTTATACACTGATGGTGTTAATGTAACTTGGTACAATCACTTTGGAAATTGATTTGACGCTTTCTTAAAAAACCTAGAAATAGAAATACCATACGATCCAGCAGTCCCACTCCTTGGAATACATCCTAGAGAAATAAGAGCCATCACATGAATAGACATATGCACACCCATGTTCACTGCAGCACTGTTCACAATAGCAGAAAGATGAAAACAACCTAGGTGCCAATCAACAGATGAACGGATAAAAAAATTGTGGTATTTTCACACAATGGAATACTATGCAACAATAAACAATGATGAATTCACAAAACACAACATGGATGAACCTGGAAGGCATTATGCTGAGTAAAATCAGTCACAAAAGGACAAATATTGTATGAGAACACTATCATAAGAACTCAAGAAAAGATTTAAACACATAAGAAAAAATTACAAGGGTAGGAAAGGAGAGAGAAGGGTATTCACTAACCAGATACTAGACAAGAATTATCATAAGTGAAGGGAAGGACAACACACAATAGAGGGGAAGTCAGCACAACTGTACTAAACCAAAAGCTGACAAGTTTCCTGAATACAACCAAACACTTCAAGGGAGAGAGTAGCACAGGCAGGGGCCTGGGGACCGTGGTTTTGGGGAACATGTAGATGAATTGGCATAACAGTTTATTAAGAAAATGTTCTGCAGCCCACTTTGGTTACGTGGGATCTGGGGTCTTAAAAGCTTGTGCTCAGCCATTTAAGATGCATCAATTGGTCCCAACCCACCTGGAGCAAAGGAGAATGAAAAATACCAAAGACACAAGGAAAATATTAGCCCAAGAGACAGAAAGGGCCACATAAATCAGAGACTACATCAGCTTGAGACCAGAGGAACTTTATGGTGTCTGGCTACCACCAATGACTGCCCTGACAAGAAATACAACAGAGAATCCCAGAAAGAGCAGGAGAAAAGTGGGGTGCTGAACTCAAATTCTAGTAAAAAGACCAGACTTAATGGTCTGAGTCAGACTGGAGGAACCCTGGAAGACTTGGGCCCCAGACTCTGTGTTAACCAGTAACTAAAACCATTCGCGGTGCCAACTCTACAAAGATTAGACTGGATTATAAGACACACAGTTGACACTCGTGAAGAGTGTGCTTCTTAGCTCAAGGAGATACAGGAGACTAAATGGGCAGCTCCTGTCTAGAAATGATATGAGAAGGCAGAAGGGACAGGAGCTGTTTGAATGGACATGGGAAATTCGGGGTGGAAAGGAGGAGGGTGTTGTCACATTGTAGAGAGAGCAACTGGGGTCACAACAAGGTGCTTGTGATTTTTTGTATGAGAAACTGACTTGAGCTATAAACTTTCACTTAAAGCATGATACAAAAAAAAAAGTTTAATATATACTTACACATATATAGCATACATAAATCAGTTTGTCGTACTGTGGTGGCTTGAGTGTTACTGTAAAGCTGGAAGCTATGGTAATGGTATTTCAAAAATCAGCAGGGTCACATATGATGCACAGGTTTCAGTAGAGCTTCCAGACTAAGACAGACAAGAAAGAAGGACCCGCTGGTCTATTTCTGAAAAACTGGTCAGTGAAAACCGTATGAATAGCAGCAGAACATTGTCTGATATGGTGCCAGAAGATGAGTTCCTTAGGTTGTGAGGCACTCAAAAAACAACTGGGGAAGTCCTGCCTCTTCAAAGCCGAGTCATCCTTCATGATGTGAATGGAATCAAGCTTTCAGGACCTTCATTTTCAGAAGTGGCACAATTCAAAATGAGAAGAAACAGCTGCAAACATCCATTAATAATCAGAATATGGAATGTAAAAAAGTATGAGTCTTAGAAAATTGGGGTCACCAAAAATGAACGGGAATAGATATAGATCGATATCATGAGCGTTACAGAGCTGTAAATGACTGTCATTGGCCATTCTAAATCAGATATTCATATTGTCTACTATGCCAGAAATGAAAATTGAAGAATATGGTATCACATTCAACATTAAAAGAACACACCAAGATCTAACCTGAAATACAATGCTTTAAGTGACAGGATAATATCCATGTGCCTACGAGGAAAACCAGTTAACACAACTATTACTCAAATTTATACACTAACCACTATGCCCAAAGAAGAAGAAATTGAAGATTTTTACCAACTTCTCCAGTCTGAAATTAATCAAACATGCAGTTGAGTCACATTGATAATTACTGGTGACTGGAGTTTAAATGTTGGAAACAAAGAATGATTGGAAGTTGGAAAACATGGCATTGTGATAGAAACGACAACACAGATTGCATGACAGAATTCAGCAAGATGAATGACTTCATTGTAAATACCTTTTTTTCAACAACGTAAACAGCGACTATACCCATGGACATCTCCAGCTGGGATACACAGGAATCAAACTGACTACTTCTGTGGAAAAAGACGATGGAGAAGCTCAATATCATCAGTCAAAACAAGGCCAGGGAATAAATGCAGAACTGACTATCAAGTGCTCATACGCAAGTTCATGGTGAAGTTGAAGAAAATTAGAACAAGCCATGAGAGCCGAAGTATCACCTTGAGTATGTCTCATCTGAATTTAGAGGCCATCTCAGTATAGACAGATTTGACACACTGAACACGAACGATTCAAGAGCAGATGAGTTGTGGAATAACATTAAGGACATCATACATGAAGAAAGCAAGAGGTCATTAAAAAGACAGGAAAGAAGGACCAAAATGGACGTCAGAAGAGACTCTGAACTTTGCTCTTGAACATCAAGCAGTTAAAAAAAAAAAAAAAAAAAAGAAGACATAATGAAGTAAAGGGCTGAGCAGGAAATTTCAAAGGCAGCTCAAGAAGAAAATGTAAAGTACTATAATGAAATGTGCACAGATGTGGAGATAGAACACCAAAAACGAAGAACACGCTCGGCAATTCTCAAGCTGAAAGAACTGAAGAGAAAATTCAAACCTCAAGTTAAAATATTGAAGAAACCACACAGGAAGTATCAAAAGAAGACAAAAAGAATACACAAACTCACTGTACCAAAAAGAACTGGCCAACGTTCAACTATTTCAGGAGGTAGCATATGATCAAGAACTGATGTTACTGAAGGAAGAGGTCCAAACTGCACCAAATGGAAGAGATTCATATTTGTACCAATTCTGAAGAAAGTGATCCAACAGAATGTGGAAATTATTGAGCAATATCATTAATAACACACACAAGAAAAATTTTGCTGAAGACCATTCAAAAGCAGTTGCAGTAATACGTTGACATGGAACTTCCAGAAATTCAAGCTGGATTCAGAAAACAATGTGGAACAAGGGATATCACTGCTGATATCAGATGGATCCTGGGTGAAGTAAAGAATATCAGAAAGATGTTTACCTGTGCTTTATTGATGATGCAAAGGTATTCGACTGTGTGGATCATAACAAATTATGGATAACATTGCAAAGAATGGGAATTCCAGAACACTTAGTTATGCTCATGAGGTATAAGACCAAGAGGCTATATGGCCAAGAGTCATTCAAACATGACAAGGGGATATTGTGTGGCTTAAAATCAGGAACAGTGTGTATCAGGGTTGCATCCTTTCACCATACTTATTCACTCTTATACTGAGCAAATAATCCGAGAAACTGGACTACATAAAGAAGAACATGGCATCAGGATTGGAGGAACACCCATTAACAACCTGCTTTAAGCAGATGACACAACCTTGCTTGCTGAAAGTGAAGAGGACTTGAAGCAGTTACTGACAAGGATCAAAGACCACAGCCTTCAGTATGGATTACACCTCAACACAGAGAAAAAAAAAATCTTTACAACTGGACCAATAAGCAAAAGTGGGTGTTTTGAACCCACTCAGTGGCTCCGCAGGAGAAAGATATGGCAGTGTGCTCCCATAAAGATTACCACCCAGGCAGCCCTATGGGCAGTTCTACTGTGTCACGTGGAGTTGCCATGAGTCAATACCAACTTCACAGTATGTGATGACAACAATGACGAGTGCTGAGTCTCTGGGTGGCGCACACAGATAAGCACTCAGCTACTAAAAGAAGGTTGGCAGTTTGATTGCACCCAGAGGTACCTGTGAAGAAAGACCTGGCAATCTACTTCCAAAAGATCACAGCCATTGAAAATCCTATGGAGTTGTCATGGATTGAATTATGCTCCCCCCAAAATGTGTGTGTCACCTTGGTTAGGCCATGATTCCCAGTATGGTGTGGTTGTCCTCCATTTTGTGACTGCAATTTTATGTTAAGAGGATTAGGGTGGGATTGTTACACCACCCTTACTCAGGTCACCTCCTTGATCCAATGTAAAGGGAGTTTCCCTGGGGTGTGGCCTGCACCACCTTTTATCGCTTAAGAGATAAGAGGAAAAAGAAGCAAGAGAGTTGGGGACCCCATACTCAAAGAAAGCAGGGCCAGGAGCAGAGGGCATCCTTTCGATCTGAGGTCCCTGCACTGAGATGCTCCCAGACCAAGGGAAGATGGATGACAAGGACTTTCCTCTAGAGCCGACAGTGACAGATAGCCTTCCCCTGGAGCTGATGCTCTGAGTTTCGACTTTTAACCTACTTTACTGTGAGGAAATAAATCTCTCTTTGTTAAAGGCTTCCACTTGAGGTATTTCTATTATAGCAGCGCTAGATGACTAAGACAGGAGTGCATTCTACTCTTAAACACATGGGGTTGCCGTAAGTTGGCAAGGACTCAATAGCAACTGGTAAATCTTCTCTATATAGCTTATCTATAATGCCTGTGCCAGATATATGTATCTAAAGTATCTTCTGTAAGTCTGTTGCTTTCTTTTTCCCTCTTAGTAGAGTCATTTGATGAACAAAACTTCTGAATTTTATTGAACATCCAATTTTCAATATTTTCTTTTATAGCTACTATTTTTGTGTTCTGTTTAAGAATGTTCCCACAAAACTGAGAATTAACTAAATGTCCATCACTAGTAGAATGATATCAATAGAAAAATATACCATGCTCATGGATAGGTAGACTCAACAGTGTGATAATGTCAATTCTACCCAAAGAAATTTACAAACACGATGAAATCCTGTTCTAAATACCAAATGCATTCTTTAACGAGATGGAGAGTTAGCTAATCTTTATGAAGTTAATTAATCATTAACTTTATATAGAAAGGAAAGAGGCTCCGGATAAGTAGAAAACTGCTGAAGAAAAAGAATAAAGTAGGATGACTTGCACTACCTGACCTCAGAAATTTCTCTCCAGCTATGGAAGTCAAAATAGCCTGGTACTGGTACAACTACAGGCACGTTCACCAATAAAACAGAATAGAGATCCCAGATACAAACTAGTCTACCAAATGTCACTGTATCTTCAACAAAGGCCCGAAGTCCATCAAAAACGGAAAAGACAGTCTTTTTAACAATGGGCTGGCAAAACTGGATGTTCATCTGTAAAAAAAGAAAGAAAGAAACAAGAACTATAGCTCACACCATACACAAAAATTAATTCAAATGGATCAAAGACCTAAACGTAAAACCAGAAAATATAAAGACCATGAAAGAAAAAAAGAGAGCTAGAGACCCTAATGTATGTATACCATACAAACCATAACTAACAATACACAAAGACCAGAAGATAAGATAGATAACTGAGATCTTCTAAAAATTAAATAATTATGCTCATCAGAAGACTTTCTCAAGAGTAAAAAGACAACCTACAGACTGGGAAAAAAGTTTTGGCTATGACAAATCTGACAAAGACCTAATGTCTAAAATCTACAGGGAAATCCAACACCTCTACAACAAAAAGACAAATAATCCGATTAAAAAATGGGCAAAAGATATGAACAGACACTTCAACAAAAAAGACATTCAAAATGCTAACAGATACATGAAGAAATGTTGATGATGACTAGCCATTAGAGAAATGGAAATTAAAACCACAACAAGATTCCATCTCACACCAACATTACAGGCACAAATCATAGAAACAGAAAATAACAAATGTTGGCGAACCTGCAGATTCCCACTGCTGGTGGGAATGCAAAATGGTACAACCATATTGGAAAGTAATATGGTGCTTCCTTAAAAAGCTAGAAATAGAAATACCATATGATCCCACAATCCTACTCCTAAGAATATATCCTAGGGAAATAAGAGCTGTCACACTAATAGAAATAAGACTCATCACATGAATAGACATATGTACACCCACGTTCATTGCAGCATTGTTCACAATGGCAAAAAGATGGAAACAACCTAGGTGCCCAAGAACAGTTGAATAGATAAACTATGGTACATACACATTATGGAATACTATGCAACAATAGAGAACACTGATAAATCTGTGAAGCATCTCACAGCGTGGATGAATCTGGAGGGTATTGTGAAGCGAAAAAACTCAATCATGAAAGGAAAAATATTGCAGGAGATCACTACCATAAAAACTTTATGAAAACGTTTACACACAAAAAACAATCTTTGATGGTTACAAAGGTGGGGAAAGAAGGGAAAGGAAAAACCCTAAATAGACGATAAGTATAACTTTGGTGACGGGTAAGACAGTACACAATACTGGGGAAGCCAGCACAACTTGTACAAGACAAGGTCATGGAAACTCCCTGGACACATCCAAACTTTCAAGGGACAGAATTGCTGGGCCAGGGACTGTGGGAACCATGGTTTCAGGGAACATCTAGCTCAAATGACACAACATAGTTTATAAGAAAGCGTTCTACAGTCTACCTCGGTCAGTAGCACCTGGGGTCTTAAAAGCTTGTGAGCAGCCATTTAAGATATTCCACTGGCCTCACCCTGTCTGGAGCAAGGGAGAAAGAGGAAAACCAAAGACACAAGGGGAAGATTAGTCCAAAGGACTAGTGGACCACAAGTACCACAGCCTCTACCAGACTGAATCCAGTACAACTAGATAGTGCCCAGCTACTGCCACTGACTGCTTTGACAGGGGTCACAATAGAAGGTCCTGGAGAGAGCTGGCGAAAACTATAAAACGAGAGTCTAACTCAGACGCACACAAAAACACCAGACATTGATCAGAGACTGGAGAAATCCTGAGAATATGGTCCCTAGACACCCTTTTAACTCAGTACTGAAGTCGCTACTGAGGTTCACTGTTCAACCAAAGATGAGACAGATGGATAAAACAAAATGAGACTAAATGGGAACACCAGCCCAGGGGCAAGGACAAGCATGCAGGAGAAGACAGGGAGGCTGGTAATGGGGAACCCAAGGTCGAGAAGGGAAGTTTTTAGCATGTCATGGGATGGCAATCAATGTCAGAAAACAATATGTGTATTAATTGTTTAATGAGAAACTTATTTGCTCTGTAAACCTTCATCTAAAGTACAATTTAAAAAAAAAAGAAAAAAAAATCCAGAAGGACATGCATGTGACGAGGGTAGATGAGAGCTCAGAAAATATCTTAAAAGGCACTAACCCCTCACCTCTAGCTGATCTTAAGACTGTGTGAGCAAGAAGTAAAATCTAGGTCAGAGGTGACAGAAGGTGTTCCTGTACAAACACACAAAGCCCTTCTATAAAGACTGTGAGCTTTTTGAGTTGCAGTTATTTGAAAAAATGTTTGTCCAATCTCTACCTGACAGGCTAGCAGAACAGAGACTTTAGTGGCAACAATGACAGGGAATACAGTCTTTCCAGAATTATCACCGAATTAATGGTGATAACTACAATGAGAAGCCATCACAATACGCCCTGACAGGGGGAAGAATCTAATTACCACAGCTGTTACATTTTTACTTCACAATGTCCAGTTTTCAACAACAGCAAAATTACTAGGAATGTGAAGAAACAAGAAAGTGTGACAAATAAACAGGAAAAAAGCAAATGAAAGCAGTGTCCTGAGAAAGCCAAAAAATGGACAAAGACTTTAAGTCAGCTACTTTCAGTGTATTTAAAGAACTACAAAAAAAAAAAAAAAAAATCCAAGTCCAAATACATAAAACAAAGAAAATGATGCTCACCAAATAGAGAACACCAGTGAAAAGATAGTGTCTTAGTTATCTAGTGCTGCTGTAACAGAAATACCACAAGTGGATAGTTTAACAAAGAGAAATTTATTATCTTACTTTAGGAGGCCAGAAATCCTAATTCAGGGCACCAGCTCCAGGTAAAGGCATTCTCTCTATGCCAGTTCTAGGGAAAGTCCTTGTCACCAATCTTCTCCTGGTCTAGGAGCATCTCAGCTCAAGGAACCCTGGTCCAAAGGGCACACTTCACTCCTGGGTCTTCTTGCTTGGAAGTAATGAGGTTCCTTTCTTCTCTGCTTGATTCTCTCTTTTGTATCACAAAAGATACAAACTAATTCTGTAGATTGAGTCATGCCTCATTAACATCATAGAGGTTAAGACTTACAATACATAGGCTAACTACATGTGATTACAAAATGGTAGACAACCACACAATACGGGGCACAGTGCTGGGAATCATGGCCTAGCCAAGCTGACACACAGTTTTAGGAGTGTCAATCCATAACAGATAGGAATTATAAAAAGGGAACAAACAGAAATGATAAAGTTGAAAATCACAGTATCTGAAATAAAGCCTTCATGAGAAAAACCCATCAGCAGATTTAATTAAGAAAACAGAAGGGGAAAAAAAAAAGACTAAAGAGCAAACTTGAAGATATATTTATTGACTATTCCAGCCAACATGGTGTTAAAGACAGAAGCACCACGCCATCCCTCCACAGCAAAGACATGAAAAACTAAGTAAAACAGAGACAAACTTCAATCCTGGAAACCAAAGTGTCAAACAAAGACATAAAGAACTCAGCCAAGCACCAGATGGAATAAGAAACTGACAGAGAACAGAGAGCGTGCAGAGATACGTGCAGAGGTCCCCTCTAAACCGATGGAACATGGATTCACCATTTTGACCTCCTGTTGTAGACAGGCAGACAGAGAGTACAGGCAAGTAGCTTCACAGAGCTCTCAGCAGGAGACTGAAGACTCCTAACCAGCGATACACGTTTCCCCCCCACGCCTCATCTTTCTCCCCACTGAGGAAAAATCAGAAAAAAGAACAAAGAAAAATGAAGAAACCATAAGAATTATGTGGGATACAATCAAAAGCAACAATTTATGAGTGATTGGAGATCCAGAACAGGGAGAGAAAATGAAGAATTGCTGATAGAAAACCTCCCTAATATCGTGAAAGATGAAAAGCTGACTATCCAAGAAGGTCAATGAAACCCAGAGAAGACAGACCCCAAGAGAAAATCACCAAGGCATGTCATAATCACACTCACAAAAACAAAAGACAAAGAAAGAATTCTGAGAACAACTCCAGAAAAACGAAAAGTCACATACCTATGAGAAACAACAAGACTAAACTCTGATTATTCAGCAGAAACCATGCAGGCAAGAAGGCAATGTAATGACATACATAAAACCTTGAAAGAAAAAAACTGCCAACCGAGGATAGTATATCTTGCAACACTCTTGTTCAAATATAATGGTGAAATTAAGACGTTTCCAGATAAACAGAAATTAAGGAAATGATAAAAAACCAAGCCAAACTTATAAGAATTATTAAATGGAGTCCTTCAGTCTGAAAACAAATAACATCAGACCACGGCCTGAATCTATGGTGTGATATTCTACCAGCCAGACACCAACCTAGGAAATGAACTCTCAAGGACTATCCAAAACCAAAGGAATTACAACAGGGAACAAAAGAGTTTAATCTGTGAATGACAACAACATCAGAACAATAAAAGAGGGAATACATGGTATAGGTATACAACTTTCTAATGGGGAAGAAGTCAAGTATTATACCAAATAGTAACAGACTGATTCAAACCTAGGCAAAAAAGGGTAAATTTCACCATAGCCACAAAGAAAGTTAACAATCCTACTCATCAAAATATAGAAGAAAAGCATAAAGTTTTGGTAAAAACAAGAGAAACGACAAAGAAATTCACAAGCAAAAGAAATTCAACACAGGAGAGTAAGAGGAACAAAGAAAACGTCAGCACCACAAAAAAAAAAAAAAGAAAAAACCTCAAAATGACAGCAATAAACACACCCATCAATAGTTACATGGAATGTAAATGGCCTAAATGACCCATAGAGACACAGAGTGACAGAATGGATAAACAACAACAACAAAAACAGGATCCATCAATATGCTGTCTCCAAGAGACACATCTTCAAAACAAAGATGTAAATTTATTAAAAATCAAAGGATGGGGGAAAAAATATTAAGCAAATGGCTACCAAAAAAGAGCAGGGTGGCAATACTAATCTCAGATAATATACATTTTAAAACATAATCCACCATAAAAGATAAAGGCCACTATGTAATGATTAAAGGGATGATCCATCATGAAGACATAACCATAATAAACATCTATGCATGGCTCCAAAATATATAAAACAATGTCTAACAGGACTGAAAATAGAAATTGACAGTTCCACAATAATAGTAGGATACTTCAACACAGCACCCTCAGTAAAGGACGGAACATCTAGAAACAAACTCAACAAAGATACAGAAGAGCTAAAAGTCACAATCAGTCAACTTGACCTCATAGACATATATAGAACATTACACCCAACAGCTACAAAGTACACATTTTTTTCGAACAAGCATGGAATGTTCTCCAGAATAGAGCACGCCTTAGGCCACAGGGTAACCCTCAACAAAATCTAAAACACTGAATAATACAAAGTATCTTCTCTGATCACAACATCATCAAGGTAGAAATTAACAACAGGAAGAGCAAGGAAAATATCAATTACACAGAAACTGAATAACACCCTGCTTAAAAAACACTGGGTAATACAAGAAATCAGAGCTGGAATCAGCAATGCAATAAGGTATTGAAATAAAGATACACATATTTGGAAGAAAATATAAAACTGTCTTTATTAGTATGTGACTTAATTATCTATACAGAAAGTGTCCATGTAGAACTAAAAAAAAAAGGAAAATAATAAGTGACTTTAGCAAGGTTGCAGGACACATGTTTAACATACAAAAGTCAATTTTCTTTCCTATATACCAATAATGAACAATTAGAATTTGAAATTAATCCAGTGTCATTAAATTAGCACCAAAAAAAGTAATAGATATAAATGTAATAATTTATGTTCAGATTCTATACATAGAAAACAACACTCTAATGAAAGAAATCAAATAAGATCTAATAGATAAATGTAGAGATGATGCATGTTTATGCACAAAAACAATATTATCAAGATGTTTATTCTTCCCAATCTGATCTATATATTTAATGCAATCCAATTAAAATTCCAGCAAGTTACCTTGCGGATATCAACAAACGGAACATTACATGCAAAGGCAAAAGGCCAGGAATAGCCTACCCAAATGAAGAAAAACAAAGTCAGAGGTGTAACACTACGTGATTTGAAGACTTACTATAGAGCTACATTAGTCAAGAAAGTGTGGTATTGAAAAAATAATTTACAAATGGATCAACAGATAAAAAGAGAGCCAAGAAACAGACCCCCACCAATATAACCAACAAATCTTTGACAGAGGTACAAAGGCAGTTCAACGGAGAAAGGGTAATCTTTTCAACAACCAGTGCTGGAACAACTGGACACCTACATGCAAAAAAAAAAAAAAAAAAAAAAAGAAAGAAACTAATTTAGACACACACCTTATATCTTTTGCAAGTATTAGCCCAAAACATATCATAGATCTAAGTGTAAGATGCAGAACCATATAATTTCTTGAAGATAAAATAGGAGAAAATCTAAGTGCCTTGGATTTGGCAATGTGTATTTAGATACAACATCACAAGCACAATCTATAAAAGAAAAAAAATTGATAAGTAGGACTTCATTATTATCAAAAATTTCTGCTCTGTGAAAGAGAATGAAAAAACAGGTCACAGCCTCAAAACATATCTCAAAACACCTCTATCCAAAGTATGCAAAGAGCTCTTAAAACTTAACATTAAGAAAACAAAAACAATATTTTAAAACTGCCAAAATTTCTGAACTAACACATCAGTGAAAAGATATATAGATAGCAAATAAGCATACGAAAATATGCTCACTTGTTTCCATCAGGTAGCTTTCAACTCATAACAACCCTGTAGGACAGAGTAGAATGGTCCTGTAGAGTTTCCAAGGCTATGATTTTTACAGTAGTAGACTGCCGTATCTTTCTCCAGCAGAGTGGCTAGTGGGTTCAAATTGCCAGCATTTCATTAGCAGCCAAGTGCTAGATCACTGTGCCACCATGGTTTCTTATGTCATTAGTAAATTTCAAATTAAAGTCAGAAACAATTAACACCACACACCTACTAGATGGTTAAATACAAAGAATTTATAGGTCCTAATGCTCTGGTCAGGGTGTGGAGCAGAGGAACAAGCATTCATTACTGGTGTCAGCACAAACCACTACTTAAAAAGACAATTCGGTAATTTCTAACAAAGCTAAATATAATGATCTAACAATCATACTACTAAGTATCAAATAAGTCAAAAATTTATATTCACATAAATCCTGTAAATTAATGTGTATAACAGCAAAAAACTGGGGGGCTGGGGGGTGGGAACAGTGTCAAAAAACAAGACATCTTTCAATACGTGAATGGATAAATTACCTGTGTTACATTCATTCAATGAGAGATTACTGTCAGTAAAAAGAAAAGGGCATCAAACTGTATGAAAAATGGAGGAACTTTATATGCATACTTCTAACTGCATGAAGCCAGTGTGAAATGTCTGCCTATCGTGAAAATCTGTTACAAAACACAAAAAAGGTCAAAATATACTGTTAAAAATGACAACTCGTCAAGAAGATACAATTATAAACATAAAATACTCATTGACATCAAGTTGATTCTGACTCTAGGAACCTTATAAGATGGAGTAGAACTGTCCCATAGGGTTTCCAAGGAGCAGTTTGTGGATTTGAACTGCTGACCTTTTAGTTAGCAGCTGAGCTGTCAACCACTGAGTCACCCAGGGCTTTGAGAAATACAGACACCTACTTTCAGAGCCCTAAAATATGTAAACCAAATCTGACAAATTTGTGAGAAGAAACTGACAGTTCTACAATAATAGTTGTAAACTTCAATACAGGTATGTGTCACTTGACATTCACAACGCCATAAAATAGGGTGTTGTGTAATTTGGACATTGTGTGAACACCTGGGTTCATGGCGCAGTAGCTGCTATGGGGCATGTGCCCCAGGCAGTTCCCACTGTGAACGTCCCAGGTGAGTTTTTTGCTAGGTCCTGTCTGGCACACAACACTGCAGTCCCATGAATGTGATGTTGGCGAGGCTCCAGGCACAGGCCCGGACAGCAGGGGAACGGTCCCCATGACCTGGTGACCCTGCCGCAACTGGACCTCCACAATGCCTGCTGACCTTGGGCATTCAGGAGCAGGTGGTCCCTATGCCACCTCTTCCCATTAGCAAAGGTGTCTTTTCCCATAGGTGGGGGCAGTGGGTTGGGCTTACTGCCAAGGGAGGATGTGGGAAGGTGTTAAAAATAAAGGTATATTTAAACTGCTGGGCAGCCAAACTGTTACCTTAAAGCAAAAACAAAGCCAGGGAAAAACAGAGAAATCAAAAAGCACTCTGGGCCAGGGTAGCCTCATGCATACCAATGGTTTGTGTTATTTAAGGCTGGACAAGATTTATGACTCAGTACCCAGCCACTGTAAACAAAGCACAAAACAGCAAACACTTGCTCCTAATGGCATTTTGCAGTGATGCAACATGAAAAGAGGGTCCAAGCAGTGTAGAAGGTGAGACCTGGCCACAAAAATTTGCTCACTGACATTTTCTCTTCAGACCAGCCTGGTTGGATGTGGCATTTGAAGAAAGAAGGTATGGGTCAACAATGAACCCACACTTTCTCCTCCAAACTGCTGACACAACTCTCACAGCCATAACACGACATGACACAACTAATCCAGCTGCAGGGAAGGTCAGCTTGCCCATCAGAACCTGGTTGGGGAGGGGACAGTGTGGGCCAAGTGGCCCTGAGGGTGCCTGGGCCAGGGCTGGGCACCTAGGGCACGTACCTCTATATCAGCACACTTTGGGAAAACACAGGGACTAGACCCACCAAGCTGTGAAAGCCGAGAGGGGCTGGGGTTGGAGTTTGAGCTCGGGCCTCCATTGCCATAGACTAGGTAGCTTCCAGGTTGTGTGCAGCAGACAGACAGAAGTGGGGCTCCAACCTCAAGACAAGGATCTATCATCCTAACACTGAGACACCTGGCCTTCCTGGCCGACAGATATACATGCAGTCAGATGTTACCGAATTGGATGTTCAGCAACACGTACCCGTATGACACTTCAATAAAATTAGAACAATGAAACAGAAGACCAGTAGGGAAATAAAGATATTAAACAACATATACACCAAGTAGGAGTCCCTGGGTATTGCAGATGGTTAAGTGCTTAACTACCATCTAAAAGGTTGGCAATTTGAGCCCATTCAGTACCTCAGGAGACAGACCTGGTGATCTGCTTCTGAAAATTCACTGCCTTGAAATCATGTGGTCACCATGAGTCAGAGTCAACTTGATAGCAGCTAACACCAATGACAAATTTACCAACTAGATCTAATACGCAAATGTAAAGAACAGCACCTAACAACCACATAATACATATTTTTCACCTGAGCACACGGATCATTTTCCAATAGAGGCCACATATATGTCATAAAACAAGTCCAATAAATTTAAAAACAATTAAATGATACAATGGAATGTACTAGGCCACTGTGTCCATTGTTGTTAGGCGCCGTCGGTTCCGACTCACGGCGACCCCACGCGCAACAGAATGAAACACTGCCCGGTCCTGAGCCATCCCTACAATCATTGTTATGCTTGAGCTTGTTGTTGCAGCCACTGTGTCAATCCACCTGCGTGAGGGTCTCCCTCTTCTCCACCGATCCTGTACTCTACCAAGCATGATGTCCTTCTCCAGAGACTGATCCCTCTGTCCAAAGTATGCAAGACAGTCTTGCCATCCTTCCTTCTAAGGAGCATTCTGGTTCTACTTCTTCTAACACAGATTTATTCATTCTTTTGGCAGTCCATGGTATATTTAATATTCTTCGCCAACACCACAACTCAAAGGCGTCAGTTCTTCTTTGGTCTTCTTTATTCATTGTCCAGCTTTCACATGCATATGACGCAGCCATGTGCACCTTAGTCTTCAGGGTGACATCTTTGCTCTTCAACACTTTGAAGACGTCCTTTGCAGCAGATTTACCCAATGCAATGTGTCTTTTGATTTCTTGGCTGCTGCTTCCTTGGCTGTTGATAGTGGATCCAAGTAAAATGAAATCCTTGACAACTTCAGTCTTTTCTCTGTTTATCATGCTTTTGCTCATTGGTTCAGTGATGAGGATTTTTCTTTTCTTTATGTTAAGGTGCAGCCCATACTGAAGCCTGTGGTCTTTGATCTTCATTGATAAGTGCTTCAAGTACTCTTCACTTTCAGGAAGCAAAGTTGT
The DNA here is from genome assembly GCF_024166365.1 of Elephas maximus indicus. Taxonomy (NCBI): domain Eukaryota; kingdom Metazoa; phylum Chordata; class Mammalia; order Proboscidea; family Elephantidae; genus Elephas; species Elephas maximus. Next base: position 10,923,518 of record NC_064847.1, read on the forward strand.
GTCATCTGAATAATGCAGGTTGTTAATGTGTCTTCCTCCAATCCTGATGCCCCGTTCTTCTTCATATAGTCCAGCTTCTTGGATTATTTGCTTAGTATACAGATTGAATAGGTATGGTGAAAGAATACAACCCTAAAGCACACCTTTCCTGGCTTTAAACCAACCAGTATCCCCTTGTTCTGTCTGAACAACTGCCTCTTGATCTATGTAGAGGTTCCTCAGGAGCACAATTAAGTGTTCTGGGATTCTCACTCTTTGCAATGTTATCCATAATTTGTTATGATCCACACAGTCGAATGCTTTTGCATAGTCAGTAAAATAACTTCTGGTCTTCTCTGCTTTCAGTCAGGTTTCATCTGACATCAGCAATGATATCCCTGGTTCCATGTCCAGTTCCGAAACGGGCCTGAATTTCTGCTTGTTCCCTGTCAATATACTGCCACAGCCATTTTTGAATGATCTGTAGCAAGATTTTGCTTGCGTGTGATGTTAATGATATTGTTCTATCACTTCCACATTCAGTTGGATCACCTTTCTTGGGAATAGGCATAAATAGGGATCTTTTCCAGTCAGCTGGCCAGGAAGCTGTCTTCCATATTTCTTGGCATAGACAAGTGAGCACCTCCAGTGCTGCATCTGTTTGGTGAAACATCTCAATTGATATTCCATCAATTCCTGGAGCCTTGTTTTTTGCCAATGTCTTCAGGCCAGCTTGGACTTCTTCCTTCAGTACCATCAGTTCCTGATCATATGCCACCTCTTGAAATGGTTGAACATCAACTAATTCTTTTTGGTATAATGACTCTGTGTATTCCTTTCATCTTCTGTTGATGCTTCCTGCATTGTTTAATATTCTTCTGAGAGAATCCTTCAATATTGCAGCTCAAGGCTTGAATTTTCTCTTCAGTTCTTTCAGCTTGAGAAATGCCAGGTGTGTTCTTCTCTTTTGGTTTTCTATCTCTAGGTCTTTGCACATTTCATTACAATACTTTTTGTCTTCTCAAGCCATGCTTTGAAATCTTCTGTCTTAGGCTGGGTTCTCTAGAGAAGCAAAACCAGTAAAACATATAAATATATATATAGAGAGAGATTTATATCAAGGAAAGAGCTCATGCTATTGTAAAGGGTATAACACCCCAAGTCTGTGTATCAGGATAGAAGCTTCTCTCAATTCATGTAGCTGAAGGGGCTGGCGAACCCAAGATTGACAGATCAGACAGCAGGGCTCCCACTCTTACGGTGTGAAGATCATAAATCCCAAGATCTGCAGATAAGCTGATAGCTCAGGTCCCAAGAGCTGGAGGTCAGACGAACAGGAGGCAGCTACAGGATTCAGAGTGAGCAAAAAAGCCAGAACATCTGCTTATATTTGGATGTAGGCCGTACCCCCAAGAAAAATCCCTTTCAACTGATTGGCTACTTACAGCAGGTTCAATCATGGGAGCGATCACATATAAACGCTGAGAATCATGGCCCAGCCAAGTGGACACACATTCTTAAGCATCACAGTCCACCCCTTGTCAACTTGGCACATGTACACATCTCCCTACTCCATATATAATCTCTGAATAAGACAATCTTAAAGTTATACTTGTGCCTAACATGATACAACTAACACGGGTACAACTGAAAATGCACTAGCCCTGTTTACATCTTATATTTTATAAGTGAAGAAAACAAAAATATTGAATGCACACATACAAAGCAGAAATACTTACAACAATTACAGTCCTCATTTCTGCAACTGATCACACAGCCATAACTGGTATTTAGAACTACCTTCTTCCATCACCTATTCCATATTCTTTCCTCTCAGCAAGCATCTCAGCTGGTTGTATTTCTTTGCCTGGTGGGGTGACCCAGACCTTCAATCCTGAAGGGTCTGGGTCATTAGCAGTCATGCTGGAATTGTGTTGCTGTAGTTTTCCATTGACTTTAATCACAGGGCATGGTAGTACTAAGAGACATCCTGCCCTAAAAGATCTCCTGCATTCCAGACATACACTTCTTTACCTCCATTATGTAATATCAATCTGATTTCCTCTTGGTATTGGGATCAATCACACCAGCCAGTATGGTAACTCCCTTCCTTGAATGTTGATCCAGAGGCATAAGGAGACCAAAGTGGCCATGTGGCATTCTTAGCTTCCAGTTCAGTGGAATCAGTGATGTGTCTCTAGGTGGGAGCATTCCTCCCTTTGGAACTAAGACCTCTAGAGCTCCAGAGCATAAGGTTGTGGGGACAGGAACCAAAAATCTTGCAAGTGGGTCACTAAAGGTAATAGTGAGTGGTGCCACTCCTATTTCCACCCTTTGATTCCTGGACCTGTGAATCCTGGCTATGGGAGAAACAGCAGCATATACTGGACACTGGTCTAGAGCATATATGACCTCCTGGAGAACAGTGCCCCAACCCTGCAAGGTATTGCCACCTATCTGGCACTGTAATTGTGTCTTTAGAAAGCTATTCCTTCGTTCTATCAAGCCAGCTGCTTCAGAATAATGAAGAACATGGTAAGACCAGTGAATTCCATGAGCATGGGCCCGCTGCCACACTTCATTTGCTGTGAAGTGAGTCCCTTGATCTGAGGCAATGCTGTATGGGATACTATGATGGTGGATAAGGCATTCTGTTAAGTCCATGGATGGTTGTTTGGGCAGAAGGCAAATCCATATCCAGAGTACATGTCTATTCCACTAAAAAAAAAATGCTGCCCTTTCTGGGATGGAAGTGATCCAATGTAATCCACTTGCCACCAGGATGCTGACTGATCACCTCAAGGGACGGTGCCATATCGGGGACTCAGTGTTGGTCTGTGCTTCTGGCAGATTGGGCATTCAGCAGTGGCCATGGCCACGTCAGCCTTGGTGAGTGGAAGTCTATGTTGCTGAGCCCATGCATAATGTCCACCCCTGCCACCATGGCCACTTTGTTCATGAGCCCATTGAGCATTGACAGGACTAGCTGTAAAAAGAATATGAATTTTTTTCACAGAACATGTCATCCTATTCACTCGATTGTGAAAATCCTCCTCTGTTGAGGTCACCCTTTGGTGAACACTCACATGAGACACAAATGTCTTTACTTCTTTTCCATTCAGAGAGGTCTATCCATATGCCTCTTCCCCCATAAATCCTTGTCTCTTGTTTTCCAATCATATTCTTCCCATGTCCCTGAACATCCAGCCAAACCACTGGCCACAGTTAATGAATCAGCATACAATCGCATATCAGGCCATTTCTCCTTCCAAGTAAGGTGAACAACCAGGTGCACTGCTTAAAGTTCTGCCCATTGAGAGGATTTTCCTTCACCACTGTGCTTCAGGGAGGTCCCAGAAAGGTGCTGTAGTGCTGCTTCTGTCCACTTTCAAGTGGTGCCTGCATATAGTGCAGAACCATCCGTAAAGCTAACATAGGTTTTCTCTTCTTCAGTCAACTGATAATAAGGAACTCCTCATGAGGCCATAGATGCAGACTGGGAGAAGGAAGGTAATGTGACAGGAGTGGAGACCATGGGCATTTGAGCCACTTCCTCATACAACTTACTTGTGCCTTCAGGTATGCTCGGGCCCAATTTAATATATACTTCTTTCATTTAAAGATGGAGTGCTGCTGTACATGTCCAATTTTATGACTCTATGGGTCAGACAACACCCTGTTCATGATGGGCAGTTCAGGCTGCATGGTGACTTGGTGACCCATGGGTAAGCATTCAGTCTCTACTAAGGTACAATAACAAGCCAAAAGCTGGTTCTAAAAAGGAGAGTAGTTATCTGCAGAGGATGGCTCGGCTTTGGTCCAAAATCCTAAGGGTCTGGGTTGTGATTCACCAATAGCGGCCTGCTAAAGACTCCAAACGGCGTTATCTGCCATTGACACTTCCAAGCACCATGGGATCAGCTGGATCTTATGGCCTGAGTGGCAGTGCGGCTTGCACAGCAGCCTGAACCTGTTGCAGAGCCTTCTCTTCTTCTGGGCCCCACTGAAAACTGGCAGATTTTTGAGTCACTTGCACAAATGAGGAATATTTGTTGCAATAACTACCTTAATTTTTTGTTAACAGTTAGAGGTTCCATCGTAGCTTTATCACTTTTCCTTTGCATTCCAAGAGAAAAAAAAATCAAACAGCATGACACTAAGAGGCAGTAAATGGTACTCCCTTCTGAAAAGTATCTTCCAAATATAGCTGTAAAATGTATGATAAGAGTGTAAGTAGGATGACAACACTTCATGGCTTTCCCAGGGCAGGCCCATTTCGTGTGAAAAGTATCTGAGAATACCTGCCGTATTGCAGCCAAACACTAAGAGAAAAATCATCCTGACTGGCCCCTTTCCCTCTATAGTTTAAGCAGGATTGAGTAAGGAATTGATTTTCCACCACATCCTCACCCTACAGTATAAGACAGTGTGCTTTGTTTCCCCTACTTGGTAGTGTCCCAGGCTAAGAAAACTTATTTCCAAACATCTGTTTAGCAATGGCAGGCAGAACTCTGATTCTCTTGGGGTATAAAGTGGCTAAAAGTAGAGCTGATTTCATATTCTCTGCCTGGTAGAATCAGGCAGTAGAGATCTAGTTCCCCCAATTAGATAGTGTTAAAGTGACTAAAGGCACAGCTTACCTTCCATTCTCCAATGAGCTGAGGCCTACAATGTGCTGATGCTCCCACAAGGGTATTGCCAGCAAGATCTGGGTACAGGTGGTCTCCTCTTCTATCTTGAAGCAGCAATACTTAGTAAGGCCATGTAAGGAGGAAAATGTTATCCATTTGAAAGGGCAGGGAACTGGGGGAAAATGAAAAGATAAATTTCTACCTCCTACCCTGCATTAAGACTGAACAAGTAAGTGCTAGAAAGAACCCTACTTTCCCCTACTCTTGGTGCTAGTAAGACCCAGCAGGGCACTGAACCTCCACAACAACTCTGTAGCAGAGATTGAACAGTCTGAACTCTGTTGCCCATCATCACCCCCATGTCATTGGAGCCTAGTGGGTAGCTGAGCCTCCAACTTCGCCCATCATTGCATCAAATAGGCAAAATGAAATTGTGAGAAGAGGGCCTAGTTGGCACTGTACTTTTCTTTCTACTGACTTTTCTTCTGGTGTCAATGGGTCCTAGTAAGGACCTGATCATATACAGTCCTTCAAATTTGAGGAGATGAATCAGTGCAAGGCAGTGCCCCATTTTTCCACAAAGGTGCCAATGGGGGCAAAAGGGAAGCTGAATTCCACTCCAACCATCTACAAGGATATGATACGCGCCAGTGCCTTAGGGTCCAGTAGACCCAAAGATCCAGGTAGTGTCAGAGGGGCTCAGAGAGAAGCTGAACATATACACTCAACTGACCCTCCATGAAAGGATTGCCTATAAAAATGAGAAGGATTAAATAGGATTCAGAACATTATAATATTCAAAATGTGTAGGATACAATAGAAAATAATGTCACATATCCTAGAAAATCACAATATAATTGAGAAAATACAATGAAAAATACTGTCAATGGATACTGTTGTGAGTTTAATAATGTTCTTAAAAAAAAAAAAAGATGTTGAAATCCTAACCACTGGAACCTCAAAATGTGACCTTATTTGATACTGGAGTCACTGCAGATGTAATTAGTTAACATGAGGTCACAGTGGAGTAGAAAATCTGCTGCCGTTGAGTTGATTTGACTCATAGCAACCCTATAGGATGGAGAAGATCTGCCCCATAGGGTTTCCAAGGAGCCGCTGGTGGATTTGAATTGGCAAACTTTTGGTTAGCAGCTGCACCTCTCAACCACTATGCCACCCAGGTTTCCTACTGCAGTAGGGTGGGCCCTAATTTCTTTATGACTGGTGTTGTGAAAACAGAGAAAAACTCCATATAAGGACACAGAGACAGACTGGATTTATGCCACCACAAACTAAAGAGCACCTCTAACCACTATAAGCCAGAAGAGCCTTCAGAGAGAACGTGGCCCTGCTGACACAGTGATTTCAGATTTCTAACCTCCAGGACTGTGAGAGAATAAATGTATGTTGTTTTATGCCACACGTTTTATGACATTTGTTATGCTAGCTTCAGGAAACTAATACAGGTGCCAACACTGAGCTAAGCCAAATGTTGGAGTTACCTGACAAGGATAAGCTGTTATATAAATACTCAGTAGTTATAAATCACTTGAAACAAATGAAAAAACATAAAAATCTAAGTTAAAAAAAAAAAAAAGAAGTTATACAAAAAGATCCAAAACTGAAAACACTTTAACTGAAAACAAAAGAGTGGCTGAAAAGTAGAGTGAAGAAGACAGAAGGACAAGCCAGTGAGCTTGAAGACATTTCTCAGGTTTATCCAATCTGAACACAAATAAAAAGAGGCTGAAAAAAAGTAAGAATCATCTCAGACCTGTGGATTACAATAAAAAACCCTCTATTAAAGTCCCAGAAAAGGAGAGTGGGACTGAACAATTATTGAAGAAATAATGGCTCGAAACTTCACAAATTTGGTGAAGACATAAACTTGCTAAATCAACAAATCAAGCAAACCCAAAACAGGATAAGCCCAAAGAAATGAACACCAAACATTTAATAATTAAACTGCTGAAATCTGAAGGAAAAAAAACCTTGAAGGCAGCCAGAGACAAACGACAAATGACTGATAAAGAAACATCAATTTGAATGTGAGTGGATTTCTCATTTGAAAGCAGGGAAGTTAGAAAGGAAGAGCTAAAATGCTGAAATAAGAGATAATTCCTGAAAATACTCATCAACAGAATTAGATGGTGCCCAGCTACGACCGATGACTGCCAAGACAGGGAGCAAAACAGAGAATCCCTGAAGAAGCAGGAGAGCAGTGGGATGTAGACCCCAAATTCTAGTAAAAAGACTACACTTAATGGTCTGACTGAGACCATAGCAACCCTGGAAGTCATAGTCCCCAGGCCTTCCATTAGCCCAAGACAGGAACCATTCTTGAAGCCAACTCTTCAGAGATTGGACGGGACTACAAGACAGAAAATGATACTGGTGAGGTGTGGGCTTCTTGGATCAAGTAGAACATGAGACTATCTGGGCAGCTCTGGTCCAGAGGGAAGATATGAAGGCCAAGGGGGACAGAGCTGGCTGAATGGACATGGAAACACAGGGTGGAAAGGAATGTGCTGTCTCACTGAGGGAGAGCAACTAGAAGAATATAGCAAGATATATATAAGGTTTTGTACAGGAGACTGATTTGATTGGTAAACTTAAAGCACAATAAAAAAATTTAAAAAAAAACTCATAAAAAATTAAGGGGAAGAAAAACCAATTCTCAAGCTTACATGGAATGACAAGATGCCCTAAATAGCTAAAGGAGAAAGAAGGAGGACTCATACTCTGATTCTAAGAAATACTATATAGCTACAGTTCTCAAAACAGCTTGGAACTGTTGTTAAGAATAGACACACAGTCCAAAGGAAAAGACATGAGAGTCCAGAAATAAACACACACATCTATGGTCAATTGATTTTTTTTTCCTTAAGATTATTCTTTTTTTTAACGTGCTTTAGGTGAAAGAGGAAACCCTGGTGGCATATGGGCTAAGTTCTATGGCTGCTAACCAAAAAGGTCAGAGGTTCAATCCACCAAGTGCTCCTTGGAAATTCTATGGGGCAGTTCTACTCTGACCTATAGGGTTGCTATGAGTCAGAATTGATTCGACGGCAATGGGTTTTTTAATGGGTTTTTAGGTGAAAGTTTACAAAACAAAGTAGTTTCTCATTAAGCAATTAATACACATTATTTTATGAGACTGGTTGTCAACCCCATGATGTGTCAACACTCTCCCCTTCTTAACCTTGTGTTCCCCATTTCTATTCCTCCAGCTTTCCTATAACTTCCTGCCTTCTTGTCCTTATCCCTAGGCTTGTGTGTGCACATTCAGTCTTATATACATGGTTGTGTGTTACTGTTCTACAGGCTCTTCTAATCTTTGGGTGAAGGATGAACCTCAGGTGTGACTTCAGTGCTGAGTTAAAAGGGTGTTCTGGGGCCATACTCTTGGGGTGTCTCCAGTCTCTATCAGACCAATAACTCTGGTCTTTTCTTGAGTTTAAATTTTATTCTACATTTTTATCTGGCTCAGTCCTGGACCCTCTTTGTGATGCCTGTCAAAACATTCGGTGGTGACAGCCAGGCACCATCTAGTTATGCTGGATTCAGTCTGGTGGAGGCTGTGGTTCATGTGGTCCATTAGTCCTTTGAACTAATCCTTGTCTTGTTCTTCATTCTCCCTTGCTCCAGATGGGGTGGAACCAACAGGCATATCTCAGGTAGCCATTCACAAGCTTTTAAGATCACAGATGTTACTCACCAAAGTAGAATGTAGAACATATTCTTTACAAACTATGTTACACCAATTGATCTATATGTCCCCCCAAGACCGTGGTCCCCAACTCTCAGCCAGTAATGCATTCCCTCAGGGAGTTTAGATGTGTCTATGAAGCTTCTATGACCTTGCTTTGGTCAAGTTGTGCGGACTTCCCCGGTATCGTGTACAGTCTTATCCTTCACCAACTTTACAAATTTTCTATTGATGTCTAGTTAACTAATGTCTAGCTAATGTTTTTCACTCCCTAGTAACCATCAAAGACTCTGCGTGTAAACCTTTTTGTGAGTTTTTGTATTAGCGGTCTTAAACAGTGGGTGTCCCATTGTGATTGACTTATTTCATTCAGCATAAGGCTCTCCAGTTCACCCATGTTATGGGATGCTTCACAGATTCATCATTGTTCTTTATTGTTTGTAGTATTCCATTGTGTGTATGTTTCATAATTTGTTTATCTATTCATCCGCTGAGGATTACTGAGGTCATTTCCATCTTTTTGCCATTGTGAATAATGCTGCAGTTAACACGAGTGTGCATAAGTCTATTCATGTGACAGTTCTTGTTTCTCTAGGGTATATTCCTAGATTTGGGACTGATGGGTGATATGGTATTTCTGTTTCTAATGTTTGAAGAAAACACCATTATCATTTTCCAAAATGATGAAGTGTCTGTTCATATCCTTTGCCCATTTTTTAACTAGATTATTAGTCTTTTTGTTACAGAGGTGTTGGATTTTCCTATACATTTTAAGATTAGACCTCTGTCAGATATATCAAAATTAGGACATTTCAAAATAAACAGAAATTAAGGGTATGTGTAACAGCAAAACCAAATTTACAAGAATTATTAAAGGTCAGCTGATTTTTGACAAGGGTGCTAAGTCCATTCAATGGGGAAAGAAGACTCTTTTCAATAAATGGCTCTTGGAAAATTGTATTTCCACATGCAGGAGAATGAATCTGGATCCATGCCTCACATCATACACAAACACTTTTAAAAAATGGATTAATGATCTAAATGTGAACAATATGTGAACAATAAAGCCATAAAATTATTAGAAGAAAATATTGGGTCATGGTTTTTGGGCCTAGATATTAAAGTTGGAATATCTGACTTAGTTACAAAAGCACAAAGCCAAGATAAATGGGACCTCATAAAAATTATTCTTTGTCCATCAAAAGCCTTTATGAAAAAGAAAGACAACCTACATATTGGAAGTGTATTTCTGGAAACCATATACCCAATAAGAATCTAATATTATATATATAATATATAATGTTTGAAAACTGCTTTTCAAACAGAGGCCCCTCCTTCCTTCTGCCCCTGCTAACCAGTAATAAACTTTGATCTCTACCTGCTTGCCTATTTTAGACATTTTCTCTAAGTGGGTTCATACAATGTGTTCTTTTGTGATTAACTTATTTCACTCAGCATAATGCCCTCCAGATATTTCACCAAAAGGGTATTTAAATGGCCAACAAACACTTGAAAGTATTCTTATTGTCTTTAGCACTCAGAGTGATGTCAATCAAAACCACAATGAGATACCACTTCAATCCTACTAGGACAGCTAACATTTAAAAGAAAAATAACAAATTTTGATAAAGATACAGAGAAATTGGAAACTACCCATTATTGAAGGGAATGCAAAATAGAACAGCCATTGTGGAAAAGTGTGGTGGTTCCCCAAAAAACTAAAAATAGGACCACCATATATTCCAGTAATTCCACTCCTATGTACTCCAAAGTTCACTGAAACACGGTTCACAATACCCAAAATGTGGGAACAACGTAAATGTCCATTGCCAGATGAATGGCTATGCAAACTGTGGTACATACATAACTTTGAAATATTACTCAGCCACAAGGAGAAATGAAGTCTAGATATGTGATACAATATGGATGAACCTTGAAAACATCACGTTGAGTGAAGAAAGTCAATCACAAAAGGGCACATATTGCATGATTCCACTTACATGAAATATTTAGAATAGGCAAGCATATACAGATCAAGGTTTATTACTCATCAGAAGGGGCAGGCAAAAGAGGAGGAACCATTGTTTGGAAATCAGTTTTTGCTGATGGTGATAGGTAATTTGGCATCAATTGAGAGTAATGTTTACAAAAAATGATTTATGTAACTGATGCCACAAAGCTGTACACCTGAAAAAGTAAATGCTGTACTTACAAAAAAAGGCAAAGAATGCCTGCTGAGACTGCTTATGTATATAACCCAACATCTCATGGGATTTCTTTTCCTGGTTTAGAGACTGGCTGCGATGTACCATGGTTACATTCAGTGGAGAAAGAAGAGTCTCTTCAAGAGTCCCCTAGTTTCATGGGACATCCCAGTCAGCCAGACAAGTATTTTTAGTGTTTCTCTCCTAATTTGTCGTATAGTGCCTAATTCTTAAAAGCCTGACAGCAGCCATGCAAGGTACAACAATCTGTCTCAGTAGCGGATTAGACAGACACAGGAATTGGAGGGCTGGAATGCATGTCTGGTTGCCTCCATAAACAGTGGCCTCCCTTGCCATGAGACCGTAAAGAACTGAATGGTGCCCAGCTATCATTACAAATATTAACATCATAGAAGCTGATAAAAAGTTGATAAAAAGTTGTACAGAAGAATCTTGACCAAAAAGGGGGATGTATGGAACAAAATGTATAATTCTTGAAGAACGGATGACTTCACAAAATTATTGCCCTGAGGTAATCATTCAACCAAATAGCACTTTTGCTTAATGGGTAAACAATGTATATCTTGAGCATTGTGCTCTTTTAAAGAATTATCTGTATGGGATCAAATTAACAATAGCAACTGGAAGGGCTGGATGCAAAGCTCAGTGGGATAGTGAGTTTATGTTAATGTTTTTTGAATAATTTTGAAAAGGATACTAAGAATGGTTGTACAACTTGAAAAATGTAATTAATGTAACTGAATTGTACATGTAGAAATTGTTGAATTGGTGTATGATTTGCTTACTAATTTTTCACAAAAATAAAAAAATTCATAAATCAATGTAATAGCAAAAAAAAGAGGAGAGGATTCTAGGAAGCTGGTACATGAGCAAATCTAGGTTTTAACCCTAATGTGCACCAAGATATGCAACAAGAAAAACTGGACTCCCCTCTGAAAATTTGAATCGGTAGGCAGAGTGCAGCAGAGGGGAACTGCTGACAGACATAAGTCAACAAGTTAATGATGAGTTGTACATAATAGGAACATTTATTTTCTTAGTGCTCTTGTCCCTTGTCCCCTGCAGTGGCTCTTGCTGTGAACTAGGGAAGTGGTCCTTGCAGAGCACTCTACACCCCTAGCCAAAACACTGCCTTCCTGTGAAAAGAAAAGGCTACATCACCCAACTTTGACATAAAAAAAGCTGATCTCCCTGGGACCTGATCATGGTCTTCTTGCCCCTCCTGAGGACTGCCAAATACTGTGAACTACAGAAGCAAGTTTCTACAATTATGCCTCTTCCCATAGCTAACACGCTATCTGTAAACAAGAAAAGGCCCAAGCTAAGACTTTGAAATCAACAAGGCAGGTCTCCTTGGAGTCAATTCGTTTGTGTCCACCTGTTACCAATTATGTCCCCTCAAAATTGTCAACTAGGCCGGGTCATGATTCCCAGTATTGAGTGATTGTCCACCATTTTGTCATTTGTGTGATTTCTTGTGTTGTAAATCCTACTTCTATGATGTTAATGAGGCAGGATTGTTGTTGTTGCTGTTCTTAGGTGCCATCTAGTCGGTTCTAACTCTTAGTGACCCTATGCACAACAAAACACTGCCCAGTCCTGAGCCATCCTTACAATCATTGTTATGCTTGAGCTCATTGTTGCAGCCACTGTATCAATCTACCTCGTTGAGGGTCTTCCTCTTTTCCACTGATCCTGTACACTGCCAAGCATGATATCCTTTTCCAGGGCCTGATGCCTCCTGACAACAAGTCCAAAATATGCAAGACGGGGTCTCGCCATCCTTGCCTCTCGAGTATTCTGGCTGTACTCCTTCTAAGACACATTTGTTCATTCTTTTGGCAGTCCATGATATCTTCAACATTCTTCACCAACACCACAATTCAAAGCCATCAACTCTTCTTCAGTCTTCCTTATTCACAGCCCAGCTTTCACATGCATATGATGTGATTGAAAATACCATGGTTTGGGTCAGGTGCATCTTAGTCTTCAGGGTGACGTCTTTGCTCTTCAACACTTTAAACAGGTCCTTTGCAGCAGATTTACCCAATGCAATGTGTCTTTTGATTTCTTGACTGCTGCTTCCATGGCTGTTGATTGTGGACCCAAGTAAAACGAAATACTTGACAACTTCAGTCTTTTCTCCGTTTATCATGATGTTGCTCATTGGTCCAGTTGTGAGGATTTTTGTTTTCTTTATGTTGAGGTGCAATCCATACTGAAGGCTGTGGTCTTTGATCTTCATTAGTAAGTGTTTCAAGTCCTCTTCACTTTCAGCAAGCAAGGTTGTGTCATCTGCCTAACACAGGTTGTTAACGAGTCTTCATATAGTCCAGCTTCTTGGATTATTTGCTCAGCATATAGGTATGATGAAAGAATACAACCCTGATGCACACCTTTGCTGACTTTAAGCCAATCAGTATTATCATTTCCACATTCAGTTGGATCACCTTTCTTGGGAATAGGCATAAATATGGATCTCTTCCAGTCAGTTGGCCAGGAAGCTGTCTTCCATATTTCTTGGCAGAGACAAGTGAGTACGTCCAGCACTGCATCTATTTGGTGAAATATCTCAATTGATATTCCGTTAACTCCTGGAGCCTTGTTTTTCGCCAATGCCTTCAGAGCAGCTAGAACTTCTTCCTTTAGTACCATTGGTTCCTAATCATATGCTAACTCTTGAGATGGTTTAACATCGATTATTTCTTTTTGATATAATGGCTCTGTGTATTCCTTCCATCTTCTTTTCATGCTTCCTGCATCGTTTAATATTTTCCCGATGGAATCCTTCACTATTGCAACTCAAGGCTTGAATTTTTTTTTCAGTTCTTTCAGCTTGGGAAATACTGAGAGTTTTCTTCCCTTTTGGTTTTCCATCTCCAGGTGTTTGCACATATCATTATAATACTTTACTGTGTTTTCTCGAGACGCCCTTTGAAATCTTCACTTCTTTTACTTCATCAATTATTACCTTTGCTTTAGCTGCTCGACATTCGAGAGCAAGTTCCAGAGTCTCCTCTGACATCCATCTTGGTCTTTTCTTTCTTTCCTGTCTTTTCAACAACCTCTTGCCTTCTTCATGGATGATGTCCTTGATGTCACCCCACAACTCATCTGGTCTTCAGTCACTAGCATTTAATGTGTCAAATCTATTCTTGAGATGTTTTCTAAATTCAGGTGGGATATACTCAAGGTCATGTTTTGGCTCTCGTGGACTTGCTCTCATTTTCTTCAGTTTCAGCTTGAATCTGCATATGAGCAATTGACGGTCGGTTCCACAGGTGGCCCCTGGCCTTGTTCTGACTGAAGATTATTGAGCTTTTCCATCGTCTCTTTCCACAGATGTAGTCAATTTGAATTCTGTGAGCTCCATCTGGCGAGGTCCATGTGTATAGTCACCGTTTATGTTGGTGAAAGAAGGTATTTGCAATGAAGAAGTCATTGGTCTTGCAAAATTCTGTCAGTGGATCTCCGGCATTGTTTCTATCACCAAGGCCATATTTTCCAATGACTGATCCTTCTTCTTTGTTTTTAACTTTTGCATTCCAATTGGCAGTAATCGTCAATGCATCTTGATTGTATGTTTGATCAATCTGAGACTGCAGCAGCTGATAAAAAATCTTCTATTTCTTCATCTTTGGCCTTAGTGGTTTGTGCATATATTTGAATAATAGTTGTATTAACTGGTCTTCCTTGTAGGCTTATGGATATTATCCTATCACTGACAGCATTGTACCTCAGGATAGATCTTGGTATGGTCTTTTTGATAATGAATGCAACACCATTTCTCTTTAAGTTATCATTCCCAGCATGGTAGACTATATGCATGTCCCATTCAAAATGGCCAAAACCAGTCCATTTCAGCTCACTAATGCCTAGGATAACAATGTTTATGCATTCCATTTCATTTGTGACAATTTCCAATTTTCCTAGATTCATACTTCACACATTCCAGGTTCCGATTATTAATGGATGTTTGCAGCTGTTTCTTCTCATTTTGAGTCATGCCACATCAGCAAATGAAGGTCCGGAAAGCTTTACTCCATCCATGTCATTAAAGTCGACTCTACTTTGAGAAGGCAGGTCTTCCCCAGTCGTCTTTTGAGTTCCTTCCAACCTGGGGGGCTATATCAGACAATGTTCCGCTGCTATTCCTAAGCTTTTAACTGGCTAATGCTTTTCAGAAGTAAACTACTGGGTACTCCTTCCTAGTCTGTCTTAATCTGGAAGCTCAGCTGAAACCTGTTCTCCATGGGCGACCCTGCTCGTATCTGAATACCGGTGGCATAGCTTCCAGCATCACAGCAACACGCAAGCCCCCACAGTATGATAAACTGACAGACACGTGCGGGACGCAGGATAAGAGGCAGTTATATTAATCAGGCAAGACTCAATGTACAAGATTAGGTTGTATCTTGAACCAATCTCTTTTAAGATACAAAAGAAGTAGAGAGGCAGGGGAATCTCCTACCACCAAGAATGATGAAACAAGAGGAAAATGTGTCCTCTGGATCTGGGCTCCCTGCACTGAGAAGCTCCTAGGCCAGGTGAAGATTGACAAGGACTTTCCTCCAGAGAAACCAGAGAGAAAGCCTTTCCCTGGAGGTGGCACCTTGAATTTGGACTTCTAGTCTCCTAATTGTGAGAGAATATTTCTGTGTTAAAGCCACCCACTTATGGTATTTCGGTTATAGCAGCACTAGATAACTAAGACATCGCACTTCCTACCCAAGTGCCATAAACTGTAAGCTGCAGAACTACAGAAGAAGAGTCTAGATGACTCTGTTCTAGCCAGCACATTCCCCACCTGTGTAAAGGAAAAGGTCCCAATTGTCTGCTCTGAAATCAACAAGAAAAATTGCCCTGAAGGTATAATAGGGTTGTTCCTGCACCTCCACTTAGGACTGTTTGCAGTGAGATACAGAAGCTCATACCTGCAACAGAATCTGGTCCCAAGCCAACACACTGCCTGCATATGCAAATGGAAGCCCCTCTTCCCCCAGCACTGGCTCTGAAGGAAACAAGACATATCTCCCTGAGGACAGGTCCATTCTGGAGTGCCTGCCCCTCCTCTTCTGGGCATGGCAGAAAGCCTGTTGTCACTGCTTGCTCTGATCACTACTTCAGAAATAAATGGATCCCAGCATTGGAGGGAAGGAAGCCTCCAGTGAGACCAGAGGGCAACACCCAGCCCTGCAGAAGGTTCATTAGGTATGCACAGACTGACTGAAAATGTCATTTTTATAAAAAAGCAGGAAAGGGATCTGTGATCAAGTAAAGAAGACCATCCCATGATGAACATATCAATTAGTGTGTAATTCTCCAGTTCTGTCTGACTTCATCCTCTGGGTGAACGTTGATTATTACATGCTCTTCGTTGAGTTTGGAAGACAATGAAACTGCAGTCTAAAATTTTCAGATCCTAGTGAAAAACCAAGAGGGAAAGGAAACTGTCACACAGAGAGGGAGTGGGAGCAGTAAGCAAGGTCCGACAGCTCTTTCTACCTATGAGTTTCCTGCAGAAAATTGTTGTTGTTGTTAGGTGCCGTTGAGTCAGTTCCGACTCATGGTGACCCTATGCACAACAGAACAAAACACTGCCTGTTCCTGAGCCATCCTTACAATCATTATGCTTGAGCCCATTGTTGCAGCCACTGTGTCAATCCACCTCGTTGAGGGTCTTCCTCTTTTCCGCTGACCCTGTACTCTACCAAGCATGATGTCCTTTTCCAGGGACTGATCCTCCCTGACAACATGTTCAAAGTATGTAAGATGCAGTCTTGCCATCCTCGCTTCTAAGGAGCATTCCAGTTGTACTTCTTCCAAGACAGACTTGTTTGTTCTTTTAGCAGTCCATTGTATATTCAATATTCTTTGCCAACACCACGATTCAAAGGCATCAATTCTTCTTTGGTCTTCCTTATTCATTGTCCAGCTTTCTACTCCTGAAAAGCATTACCAGTGAAAACCTTATGAACAGCGGCAGAACATTGTCTGATATAGTGCTGGAGGATGAGCCCCCAGGTTGGAAGGCACTCAGAGGATCACTGGATAGAGCTGCCTCCTCAAAGTAGAGTCGGCTTTAATGACATGGGTGGAGTAAAGCTTTCAGGACCTTCATTCGCTGATGTGGGATGACTCAAAATGAGAAGAAACAGCTGCAAACATCCATTAATAATCGGAACCTGGAATGTATGAAGTATGAATCTAGGAAAATTGGAAATTGTCACAAATGAAATGGAATGCATAAACATTGTTATCCTAGGCATTAGTGAGCTGAAATGGACCGGTACTGGCCATCCTGAATCAGACAATCATATAGTCTACAATGCTGGGAATGACACCTTGAAGAGGAATGGTGTTGCATGCATCATCAAAAATAATGTTTCAAGATCTAACCTGAGGTACAATGCTGTCAGTGATAGGGTAATATCCATAAGCCTACAAGGAAGACCAGTTAATACCACTATGATTCAAATTTACGCACCAACCAGTAGGGCCAAATATAAAGAAGTAGTAGATTCTTATCAGCTCCTGCAGTCTGAAATTGATTGAACATGCAATCAAGATGCATTGATAATTATTGGTGATTGGAATGCAAAAATTGGAAACACTAACAGGGATCAGTAGTTAGAAAATATGGCCTTGGCGATAGACAATGCCAGAGATCAAAAGATAGAATTTTGCAGAAAGTAGTGCTGTCAAAAACACAAAATACTGGGAAGAGTTGAGCAAATCAATACCCAGCAAAGTTATTATGTCCTTAACTCAACAACAACAAAACACAAGACACAGAAAGTAAATTAAAACTATCGCCATACCAATGAACAAGACTAAATTGAAAAATACAATGCAAGCATATTAAACATAGTCAAAGAATCAAAGGAAAATTCAGACAAAGAGCTAAAGGTAATCTAGAAAATGATGCATTAAAAAAACAAGGATTTTAAAAAAAAAGAAATAGATACACTAAACACACACATGCACACAAAAACAAAACCCAGAAGAACTGGAATTAAGAGACAATAACTGAGATGAGAAACCAATGGAACAATTTAACAACATATTTGAGTAGAAGAATCAGTGAACTAAAGCATAAGGTAGTCAAAATTTTGGAGACCAAGGAGCCATAAGAAAAGAGTCTCAAAACTGCTGACCAGTTTAATGGAATTATGGCACAACCTCAAGGAAAAAATATACACATCATGGGAATCCCAGAATGAAAAAGAAAAATATTTGAAGAATAAATAATCCCAAAAAATATCCTGATTCTGACAAAGCACATGAGCCTACAAATCAAGGTCACTTGACAAAGTCCACATTATAATCAGGTTCTCGAAAACTAAAGAGAGAATTGAAAACTGCAACAGAGAAGGAAAGAGTCACATATGAAGGCTATACAATAAGGTTAAGTGATGTTTTCCTTAACCTTGGAGGCTTGTAGACAAGGAAAAATAAAGTGTTAGAAAAACAAACAAAAATGTCAACGATAAATACTACATCTGGTGAGACCTGGTGAAAGAAGGGAGGTGAAATTAAGGCATTCCTTAAAACAAAAGCTGAGAGCATTCATATCCACCAGACCAGGCCTAAAAAAGTCAAACTTTTAGATTGGGTTGGGGGAGGAAGGGATGAAGAAGTGGAGAAGAGGAAAGGATGCTACAAAGTAACTTTAACCCATACACAGAAAAGTCTCCAGGATAATTGCACAGGCAAGTATAAGGACTAGTATTAAGATACATTTGCTTGATGAGTCTATTATTTTACAAAATTATTATTGTGCTTTAAGTGAAAGTTTACAAATGAAGTCATTCATACCAAAATTTATATACACTTTGCTATACACTCCTAGTTGTTCTTCCCCTAACAAGACAACACACTCCTTTACCTGACCCTCTATTTCCATGTTCATTCAGCCAGCTTCTGTCCCCCTCTGCCTTCTGAACTCCCCTCCAGATGGGAGCTGCCAACATAGTCTCATGTGTCTACTTCTTCCAAAAAAGCTCAGTCCTACCTAACAAGTATCATTTTCTATCTTATAATCCAGTCCAATCCTTGTCTGAAGAGTTATCTTTGGGAATGGTTCCCATCTCGGGCTAACAGAGGGTCTGGGGACCATGACCTCCAGGTTCCTTGTAGTCTCAGTTAGACCATGAAGTCAGGTCTTTTTACAAGAATTTGAGGTCTTCATTGCACTGCTGTCCTGTGGTTCCTCAGGGAGTCTCTGCTGTGTTCCCTGTCAGGGCAGTCATCAGTTGTAGCAAGGCACTACCTAGTTGTCTTGTCTCAGGCTTATGAAGTCTCTGATTTATGTGGCCCTTTCTGTCTCTTGGGCTCGTAATTACCTTGTGTCTTTGGTGTTCTTCATTCTCCTTTGCTGCAGGTGGGTTAAGACCAATTGATGCATTTTAGATGGCTGCTTGTAAGCATTTAAGACCCCAGACTCTCCAAAGTTTTATGGAGAATGTTTTCTTAATAGATTTTATTATGCCAATTGACCTAGATGTCCCCTGAAGCTTGGTCCCCAAACCTGTACCCCTGCTTATGCTGGCCTTTGAAGCATTTGGTTTATTCAGGAAAATTCCTTGCTTTTGGTTTAGTCCAATTGTGCTGACCTCTCCTGTATTGTGTGTTGTCTTACCCTTCACCTAAATTAGTTTCTTGTCTACTATCTAATCAGGGCCCCCACGTGTCTTTCAGTTTGTCAAGCGTGTTGCTGTGATGCTGGAAGCTATGTAACTGGTATTGTGATACCACAGGGTCACCCATGAATGACAAGTTTCAGCTGAGCTTCCAGACTAAGATACACTGGGAAGAAGGGCCTGGCAGTCTATTTCGGAAAAGCATTAGCCAGTGAAAACTTCATGAATTGCAGTGGAACACTGTTTGATATAGTGTTAGAAGATGAGCCCCCCAGGCTGAAGGCACTCAAAAGAGGACTGGGGAAGAGCTGCCTGCTCAAATAAGAGTCAACCTTAATGATGTGGATGGAGTCAAGCTTTCCAAACCTTAATTTGCTGATCTGCCATGACTCGAAGAAACACCTACAAACATCCATTAATAACTGGAACCTCGTACGTACAACATATGAATCTAGGAAATGAAATAATCAAAAATGAAATGGAACACACAAACGTCAATATCCTAGGCATTAGTGAGCTGAAATGGACTGGTTTTGGCCATTTTGAATGGGACATGCATATAGTCTACCATGCTGGGAATGATAACTTAAAGAGAAATGGTGTTGCATTCATTATCAAAAAGACCATACCAAGATCTATCCTGAGGTACAATGCTGTCAGTGATAGGATAATATCCATAAGCCTACAAGGAAGACCAGTTAATACAACTATTATTCAAATATATGCACAAACCACTAAGGCCAAAGATGAAGAAATAGAAGATTTTTTATCAGCTGCTGCAGTCTCAGATTGATCAAACATACAATCAAGATGCATTGACGATTACTGCCAATTGGAATGCAAAAGTTAAAAACAAAGAAGAAGGATCAGTCATTGGAAAATATGGCCTTGGTGATAGAAACAATGCCGGAGATCCACTGACAGAATTTTGCAAGACCAATGACTTCTTCATTGCAAATACCTTCTTTCACCAACATAAACGGTGACTATACACATGGACCTCGCCAGATGGAGCTCACAGAATTCAAATTGACTACATCTGTGGAAAGAGACGATGGAAAAGCTCAATAATCTTCAGTCAGAACAAGGCCAGGGGCCACCTGTGGAACCGACCGTCAATTGCTCATATGCAGATTCAAGCTGAAACTGAAGAAAATGAGAGCAAGTCCACGAGAGCCAAAACATGACCTTGAGTATATCCCACCTGAATTTAGAAAACATCTCAAGAATAGATTTGACACATTAAATGCTAGTGACTGAAGACCAGATGAGTTGTGGGGTGACATCAAGGACATCATCCATGAAGAAGGCAAGAGGTTGTTGAAAAGACAGGAAAGAAAGAAAAGACCAAGATGGATGTCAGAGGAGACTCTGGAACTTGCTCTCGAATGTCGAGCAGCTAAAGCAAAGGTAATAATTGATGAAGTAAAAGAAGTGAAGATTTCAAAGGGCGTCTCGAGAAAACACAGTAAAGTATTATAATGATATGTGCAAACACCTGGAGATGGAAAACCAAAAGGGAAGAAAACTCTCAGTATTTCCCAAGCTGAAAGAACTGAAAAAAAAATTCAAGCCTTGAGTTGCAATAGTGAAGGATTCCATCGGGAAAATATTAAACGATGCAGGAAGCATGAAAAGAAGATGGAAGGAATACACAGAGCCATTATATCAAAAAGAAATAATCGATGTTAAACCATCTCAAGAGTTAGCATATGATTAGGAACCAATGGTACTAAAGGAAGAAGTTCTAGCTGCTCTGAAGGCATTGGCGAAAAACAAGGCTCCAGGAGTTAACGGAATATCAATTGAGATGTTTCAACAGATGGATGCAGCCCTGGAGGTGCTCACTTGTCTCTGCTAAGAAATAGGGCAGACAGCTTCCTGGCCTACTGACTGGAAGAGATCCAAATTTATGCCTATTCCCAAGAAAGGTGATCCAACTGAATGTAGAAATTATAGAATAATATCTTTAATATCACACCCAAGCAAAATTTTGCTGAACATCATTCAAAAATGGTTGCAGCAATATATTGAAATGGAACTTCCAGAAATTCAGGCTGGACTCAGAAGAGGACGGGGAACCAGAGGTATCATTGCTGATGTTGAACGGATCCTGGCTGAAAGCAGAGAATACCAGAAAGATGTTTACCTGTGTTTTATTGACTATGCAAAGGCATTTGATGATGTGGATCGTAACAAATTATGGATAACACTGTGAGGAATGAGAATTCTACAACACTTAATTGTGCTCATGAGGATCCTTTACATGGATCAAGAAGCAGTTCTTTGGAGAAAACAAGGGGATACTGATCGGTTTAAAGTCAGGAAAGGTGTCAGGGTTGTATCATTTCACTATACCTTTTCAAGATGTATACTGAGGAAATAATCCGAGAAGCTGGACTATATGAAGAAGAACGGGGCATCAGGATTAGAGGAAGACTTATTAACCTTCGTTATGCAGATAACACAACCTTGCTTGCTGAAAGTGAAGAGGACTTGAAGCAGTTACTAATGAAGATCAAAGAGCACAGTCTTCAGTATGGATTGCACCTCAACATAAAAAAAACAAAAATCCTCACAAATGGGCCAATAAGCCATATCATAATAAACTGAGAAAAGATTGAAGTTGTCAAGGATTTCATTTTACTTGGATCCACAATCAACAGCCATGGGAGCAGCACTCAAGAAATCAAACAATGCATTGCCTTGGGTAAATCTGCTGCAAAAGACGTCTTTAAAGTGTTGAAAAGCAAATATGTCACCTTGAAGACTAAGGTACACCTGACACAAGACAGGGTATTTTCAATCTCCTTCTAAGTATGTGAAAGCTGAACAATGAATAAGGATGATTGAAGAATTGATGCCTTTGAATCGTGGTGTTGGCAAAGAATATTGAATATACCATAGACTGCCAAAAGAATGAACAAAGGAATGAAGAAGTGCAACCAGAATGCTCCTTAGAAGCAAGGACAGCATGACTGCATCTTACTTTGGACATGTTGTCAGGAGGGATTAGTCCCCGGAGAAGGATATCATGCTTCTCAAAGTACAGGTACAGCAGAAAAGAGGAAGATCCTCAGTGAGGTGGATTGACACAGTGGCTGCAACAATGATCTCAAACAACGATTGTGAAGATGGTGTAGGACGAGGCAGTGTTTCATCCTGTTGTCCTTAGGGTCGCTATGAGTTGGAACCGACTTCACGGCACCTAACAACATCTAATTAGTGAGTAGCCCTTTCCCTCCATTCCTCCTCACTCTCATAACAATCTAAGAATACTTTCTTCTGTTTAAACTATTTCTTGAGTTCTTATAATAGTGGTCTCCATTTTGTCATTTTGCAACTAATTTCACTCAGAATAATACCTTCCAGATTACTCCGTGTTATGAAATGCTTCACAGAATCATCATTCTTCTTTATCGATGTGTAGTATTCCATTGTGCGAATATACTATAATTTATCCATTCCTCTGTTGATGGGCACCTTAGTTGGTTCCATCTTTTTGCTATTGTCAACAGTGCTGCAACGAACATGGGTGTGCACATATCTGTTCATGTAAAGGCTCTTATTTTTCTAGGATATATTCTAAGGAGCAGGATTGCTGGATCATATGGTAGTTCTACTTCCAGCTTTTTAAGGAAGTGCCAAATTGATTTCCAAAGCGGTTATACCATTTTACATTTCCAACAGCAGTGTATAAGTACTCCAGTCGCTCCACAACTTCTCCAACATTTACTCTTTTGTGTTTTTTGGATTAATGCCAGCCTTGTTGGAGTGATATGGCATCTCACTGTAGTTCTGATTTTCATTTCTCTAATGGCTAATGAGTATTTGTCAGCTTTCTGAATGTCTTCTTTACTGAAGTGCCTACTCATCTCCTTTTTTAAATTTATTTTTTTAATTGGTTTATCTTTTTGTTGTTCAGTTTTTGCAGTACCTTGTAGATTTTAGAGATCAGGCGCTGATTGGAACTGTTACAGCTAAAAACTTTTTCCGAGGCTGTGGGTAATCTTTTTGCTCTTTTAGTGAAGTTGCTGGATGAGCATATAGGTATTCGATATTTAGGAGCTCCCAGTCATCTAGTTTCTCTTCCGCTGTTTGTGCATTGTTAGCAATGTTTTGTATACTGTTTATGCCATGTATTAGGACTCCTAGCATTGTCCCTATTTTTTCTACCATGATCTTCATCATTTTTTATATTTAGGTCTTTGATCCATTTTTAGTTTTGGTGCACGGTATGAGACATACATTTGCTTCTTTTTTTTTTTTTGCAGATGGATATCAGTTATGCAGGCAGCATCTGATAAAGAGACTATCTTTTCCCCATTTAACTGACTTTGGGCCTTTGTCAAATATCAGCTGCTAATATGTGGATGGATTTATGTTTGGATTCTCAATTCTGTTCCATTGGTCTATGTATCTGTTGTTTTCCAGTACCAGGATGTTTTGGCTACTGTGGCAGTATAATATGTTCTAAAATCAGGAAGTGTGAGGCCTCCCACTTTGTTCTTTTTTTGTAGTAATGCTTTGCTTATTCAGGGCCTCTTTCCCTTCCCTATGAAGTTGGTGATTTGTTTCTCCATCTCATTAAAAAATACCTGGAATTTGGATCACAATTACAATGCATCCGTAGATGCCTTTGGCAGAATAAACATTTTTATAACATTGAGTCTTCCTATGCATAAGCAAGGCATGTTTTTCAATTATGTAGGTCTCTTGATTTCTTGCAGAAGTGTCTTAAATTTTCTTTGTATAGGTCTGTTACATCTCTGGTTAGATTTATTCCTAAATATTTTATCTTCTTGGGGGCTGTTATAAATGGTATTGATTTGGTATCTTCCTTTTTGGTATTCTTTTTCTTGGTGTAGAAAAATCTGATTTTTGTATGTTTATCTTGTATCCTGATACTCTGCTGAACTCTTCTGTTAATTTCAGTAGTTTTCTTGAGGATTCCTTATGGTTTTCTAAGCATGACCATGTCAACTACAAATAGAGATACTTTTACATCTTTCTTCCTTACAAATCTGATGTCCTTTATTTCTTTATCTAGCCTAATAGCTGTGGCTAGGACCTCCAGCACAATCCTGAATAAGAGTGGTGATAAAGGGCATCCTTGTCTGGTTCCTGTTCTCAAGGGGAGTGGTTTCAGGCTCTCTCCACTTAGGATGATGTTGGCTATTGGCTTTGTATAAATCCTCCTTTTGTTGAGGCATTTTCCTTCTTTTTCTATTTTGCTGAGAGTTTTTATCATAAATCGGTGTTGGACTTTGTTAAATGCCTTTTCTGCACAATTGACAAGATCATGTGGTTCTCTTTTATTTATATGATGGGTTACATTTATTGTTTTCTAATGCTGAACCAGCCCTGCATAGCTGGTATGAATCCCACTTGGTCATGGTGATAATTATTTTTTTGATATGTTGTTGAATTCTATCGGCTAGAATTTTGTTGAGGATTTTTCCATCTAAGTTCATAGGTTTGTAATTTTCTTCTTTTTTTTTTTTTTATGGTGTCTTTACCTGATTTTGGTATCAGGGATATGCTGGCTTCAGAAAAAGAGTTTGGGAGTATTCCATCCTTCTTATGCTCTGAGATACCTTTAGTAGTAGTGGTGTTAACTCTTCTCTGAAAATGTGGTAGAACTTTCCTGTGAAGCCATCCTGGGCAGGGCTTTTGATTGTTTAGAGTTTTTAAATTACCTTTTCAAGCTCCTCGATTGTTATTGGTTTATTTAGTTGTTCTACCTCTGTTTGTGTTAGTTTATGTAGGTAGTGTTTTTAGAAATTCATCTATTTCTTCTAGGTTTTCATATTTGCTCCAGTACAATTTTTTTGAAGTAGTCTGATATGTTTCTTGTAATTTCAGTTGGGTCTGTTGTAGTATCACCCATCTCTTATTTGGGATTTTCTTCCTCTCCTATTTTTCTTTTGTTCCTTTGGCCAATGGTTTATCAATTTTTTTAGTTATTTCAGAGAACCAGCTTTTGCTTTTGTTAACTCTTTCAATTGTTTTTCTGTTCTCTATTTCACTTAATTTTTCTCTAATCCTTACTACTTGCTTTCTTTTGCTGCCTGAGGGTTCCTTTTGCTGCTCTCTATTTGCTCAAGTTGTAGGGAAAATTCTTTTCGATGTGTGCATTTTATTGACATAAACAGACCTTTGAGGACTGCTTTTGGTATGTCCCAAAGGTTCTGCTAGGAAGTATTTTCATTCTCACTGGATGCTATGAATTTCTTTATTCCATTCTTAATGTCTTCTATAACCCAGTCGTTTTTGAGCAGGGTATTGTTCAGTTTCCAATTTATTTTCTCTGTTTTTTTCTGCTACAGAGTTCTGCTTTTATGGCCTTATTGTCACAGAAGATACTCTGCAATATTTCGATGATTTCAATTTTGTTAAGGCTTGCTTTATGACCTAATATGTGGCCTGTTCTACAGAATGTTCCATGTGTGCTGGAAAACAACATATACTTGACTACTGTTGGATGCTGTGTGTATGTCTAAGAGGCAAAGTTGATTGACTGTGGCATTTAGATCCTCTGGGTTCTCATTGAGCTTCTTACTGGATGTTCTGTCCTTCACTGAAAGTGGTTTGTTGAAGTCTCCTACTATTATTGTGGAGCTATCTCACTTTTCAATGCTGTTAAGAGTTTGTTGTATGTATCTTGAAGCCTATTATTGGGTGCATAAATATTTAATGTTTATATTCTTCTGGTATATTGTCCTTTTATTCATTATACAGTGTCCTCCCTTATCCTTTGTGGTAGACTTAACTTTAAAGTCTATTTTGCCAGAAATTAATATTGCTCTTGTTTGCTTGATACATATTCATTCCCCATCCTTTCAGTTTGTTTGTATGTCTAAGCTGTGTCTCTTGTAGGCAGCATACGTACAGACCATGGTTTTTTAAGTCCATTCTGCCACTCACTTTTTGTTGGTGTATTTAGTCCATTTACAGTCCACGCAATTATGGACAGGTATGAGTTTACTGCTGTCATTTGGGTGTCTTTTTTTTTTTTTTGTCTGTTCTTGATGGTTTCTTTTTCCCACTTAATTTTTTGTGCTCAGTTTATATGTTTTTTCCTCTTATTCTTTGATTTTGGTTTTACTGTTTTTTTCTTGTATTTTATTTTGATTTGTAGGATTATTAGTATTCTTTGTGGTTAACTATTTCCCCTATTTTTCTAAGTTTAAACCTAACTTTCATTTTGCATTGATTTCTATGACTACATTTCTTAGTCCCTCTTTATAGTTTTAATGTTGTCTTCTTTTACAAATGATATTGACATTGCTGTTTCCCTGTTTTCAGCTTTTTTAGTCCTTATTTTTGTGATTTCCATATCTGTGTTGACATCTGGTTGCTCTGTCCTGTGTTCTAGTATTGGGTTGATACCCGAAATTCTTGATATGCTAACCAGAGAGCTCCTTTAATATTTCTTATTGTTTTGGTTTGGTTTTTGCAAACTCCCTGTTTATCTGGAAATGTCCTAATTTTACCTTCATATTTGACAGTTTTGCTGGATATATGGTTCTTGACTAGTAGTTTTTTTTTTTTACCTTCAATGCTTCATGCAAGTCATCCCATTGCCTTCTTCCCTGCATGGCTTCTGCTGAGTAGTCTGAGCTTATTCTTATTGACTCTCCTTTGCAAGTGACTTTTTATCCCTAGTGTTCTTAAAATTATCTTTGGTTTTGGCAAGTTTATGTCTTTGTGACTTTCTTTTAACATCTACCACCTTATGTGGAGTTCAATGAGCATTTCGGATAGGTATCTTCTCATCTTTCACAATTTCTGCCAACGAATCAATTCTCTCTGTATTTTGTTATTCCTCCCTGTTCTGCTGCTCCAGTCACTCGTAGGTTATTTCTCTTGGTAAGAGTCCCACGTGATTCTTAGCGTTTCATTTTTTAAAGTTTTTTATCTGAATATATTGCTGCCAAAGGTTATCTTCAGTCTCACTAATTCTGCCTTTCAGTTCCTCTTTCTACTAATTCTGTTAATTTTATTATTAATCTTCTGGATTTCTGATTGCTGTCTCTCTATGGATTCTTGCAGCTTATTAAATTTTTCATTATATTCTTGAATAAGCTTTTCTTCAACTGCTTTATCGGCATGTTCCTTGGCTTGTTCTGCATTTTGCTGAATCACCTTCCTGATGTCTTAAACACTTCTGTATATTAATCTTTTGTATTCTGTATCTGGTAATTCCAGGACACCTACATCTGGAAAGTTCTTTATCTTGTGAGCTCATTAAAGCAATCATGGGCTACTTTACGTGATTTGATATTGACTGTAGTCTCCGAGCCATTTATAAGTTATTGTATTAGCTTATGTTTCCTTACTGTATCCTAGCTTCTTGCTTTGTTTTGTTTTGATAGGCACAAATAGGTTACTTGAGTGAGCTAGCTTATTTTCACCTTTGAAGCTCCGACATCCTGTCACCAGATAGCTAGAGCTGTTATCAGGCATATCAGTCTACTCCATTCATTTTTCTTGTATGAATTCAGCTCAAGCGTCCAGGTAGCTGATCATCAAGTGTGTGGTACAGGTTCTCTCCTACAGTCTTAAATCGGCAGGAGTGATTGGTGTAGGTACAGGTATCTGGTTGCAGCAGGGGGTCACACACTGAACAAGGCAGGGGGCTGACAACTGTCCTGAGTGTCCGTGAGGAAACAATGTCCCTGTTCTCTAGAGCACACTGGTGGTTGGGTCCTGCAGGCATACCATGGGCACCCAGTGTTTTTGGCTGTCAGGACAGAGATATCACTATCCCCGAGCCCATCCTGGGTGGCTAGAAGATGTGGGTGGAGCCACCAGTCATTAGGCCCCTGATGTGGGTAGGTGATGGCCCTGTTTAGTAGGCAATGTGGTGTCAAACATCAGATACCAACCTCTCCACCGAACAGCCGAATGGTTGCAGTGTGCCAACAAGGGCCTATTTCCTTCAAATGAGCCTACACAGGTCCAAGCAGGGATGAAAGGTATTCAAACTCTGTGGACTGTTATGCCTGGACTGGAGCTGATTCTGTCCTGATCTCCTCGGCTTAGTGGACCTGGCAGATTATCTTCTCCCCCAGTTGTGTATTTATTCCTTCTCCAAGGCTGGGGGAATGGCTCAGTGTGCAGCAGGACCTATCTCAGGTCCAGGGAAATTGACAGCCACTGAAGCTGGCTTGGGGGATGGAGGCATGGTAAAATAAACCCAAGTACTTAGCTTTTGCCAAGAGTGCCATTCTCTCTCTGAAGTTGTGAGCAGGCTGTGCAGCTCACTGTCCTCTCTGAGGCAACTGCATCTGGAATGCTACCGCCAGCCCTGCCACGGTCACTCCAGGGAATGGTGCCAGAGGCTTCTCAGAGGTTCAGGTCTGGCAAATCCTTGCCGCTTCTCAAAGTCTCTCCCTCCCTGACACTCAGTTTTCTCACTTTGCTCGTGATGTTCAGGGCTCCTAGCCTGTCATATATACATCTTCTCACTTGTTTATTTGGTTTTTATTGTAAGAGGGGTCGTCGGAAGCATCTGAGTAGTCTGCCATCTTGGCCCTGCCGTAGTGTGATAATCCTAATTGTTATGATCTTCATACTTCATAATGACAAATGCATAAAAAGTAAGTATAAATGTACATAACAGGGCACATGATATATAAACATGTAACTGATAGAATGGTGGGATAGAATGGTATAGGTACAGAGTGTGTTGTATGTAACCGGAGTTGGGATCAATTTAATCTACAATGTTACTAATACAAGAAGTTAAATGTAAGATTTATAGTAAC
This sequence comes from Elephas maximus indicus, assembly GCF_024166365.1. Taxonomy (NCBI): domain Eukaryota; kingdom Metazoa; phylum Chordata; class Mammalia; order Proboscidea; family Elephantidae; genus Elephas; species Elephas maximus. The sequence goes on from NC_064847.1 coordinate 10,952,477, forward strand.
CACAATGAAGACATCTAATAAATAAGTGGAATAAAGGGAAATGAAAATGGATCACTACAAAAAAGCAAGAGTACACAAAGTTGGCAGTGTTAGAGGATGTATGAGACAAAGCTTCAAGATACAACAAAAACAAGTAACAAAATGGCAAGTGTTTGCTGTCTGTACTTACAGTAAATGTAAACAGACTAGACACAGCCATCAAAAGGCAGACAGTGGCAGAGTGAATTAAAAAAATCACCCATCTATAAGCTGTCTACAGCACACACATTTTAAACCCAAGGATACAAAGAAGTTCAAAGTAAAAGAAAAAACATTCCATGCAAATAACCAAAAGTAAGTTGTGGTGGCAATTTTAAAACCAGACAAAATAAAGTCAAAATGTGATAGAAGAGATACATGTTAACCCATTGTTGTTGAGTCAATTCCAATTCATAGCAACCATGTAGGACACAGTAGAATTGCCCCACAGAGTTTCCAAGGTGTGGCCAGGGGATTCAAACTGCCAACCTTTTGGTTGGCAGCCAAGCTCTTAACCATTGCATCACCAGGGCCGCAGAAGAGATAAGGATATTATACAATAACAGGGTCAATTCATCAAGATTTAATAAATACATATACACCTATCATTGGAGCCCCTAATATATAAAGCAAACATTGAATTAATTGAAGAAACAGTTCTACAATAATAGTTGGAGACTTCAAGACACCACTCTCAATAATGAACAGAACACCTAAAAATAAGATCAATAAGTAAACACGGACCTGAGTGACCAACCAGATCTAATGTACATATTTAGAGGACTCCACCCAATGACAGCACAATATACTTTCTTCCTTAGTGTAAACAGATCATTCTATAGATCATATGTCAGGCCATAAAGCAAGTTTTGATAATTTTTAAAAGATTGGAATTGTACGAACTATTTTCTCTGATCACAATGAGTGAAATTAAGAATAACAAAGAAAACTGGAGACTATACAAATACATAGAAATTAAACAACAGACTGTTAAACAAAAAATGGGACAAGAAATAGATGAAAGAGATATAAAAAAATATTTAGAGTCTAATGAAAATGAAAGCTTAACATATCAAAACTTATGGGATCCTCCAAAAGCAGTATTCAGAGGGCAGTTTATAGGTGTAAATACTAACATTACAAAAGATGATGAATCAATAACGTAATTTTACAACTTCAGGAATTAAAGAAAGAACAGCAAAGCAAATCTATGGCAGTCAAAAGGAAATAATAAATGAGAAATGAAAGCAGGGACATTACAACTGACACAACACAAATAAAGAGTCTGAAAAATGCTAATGAAAAATTGTATGCCAAAAAACTACCTAATTTAGATGAAATGGACAAATTCCTAGACACATAAACTACTCACATTGAATCAGGAAAATATACTAGACCCATAACAAGTGAAGAAATTATATCAGTAATCCAAAACCTCCCAACAAAGAAATTATGGACCAGTTGGCTTCACTGGGCAATTCTAGCAAACATTTGTAAGAAGTGAGCCCAGTCCTTAAACTTTTTGAAAAAAGAGCAGGAAATACTTCCTCACTCATTCTGTAAACCTAGCATTGTCATGATACCAAAGCAAGAGTAAGACACCACAAGAATATGGCTGCCCAACATCCCTGATGAATACTGCTGCAAAAATCTGTAACAAAACCCGAGCAAAGAATTTGAAAATATATCAAAACAATAATATATAGTGATCAAATGGGATTTATCTCAATAACACAAGAGTGGCTCAACATTAGAAAATCAGTATAACACACCGCATGAATAGAATAAAGGAAAAAGAACTACATAATCATTTCAGTCAGTGCAGAAAAAGCATCTGACAAAATGCGACACCCTTTCATGATAAGTACTCAAAAAAGCTAGGGATAAAAGGGAAACTCCACAAAACAATAAATGCCACTTATGAAAAACTCACAGCTAACAACATATTCCATGGAGAAGAACTAAAAAGCTTTCCCTGTAAGATCAAAAACAAGACAAAGATGCCTGTGCTCACACTGCTATTAATGTTGTACTAGAAGTTCTGGTCAGAGCAACTAGGCAAAAAGAAGAAATACAAGTTCTCCACATTGTGAAGAATAAAACTATCTCTTTTTACTGATGACCTGATCCTACACATATAAGAACACACCTAAAATCCACAAGAAATCTGCTAGAGAAGATAAAGTGAATTGACAAAGTGGCAGGATACAATATCAACACACAAATACGAGCCAGGTTTTTATACATCAGCAATAATCAAACTGAAAATTATATTGAAAAAAATTCCATTTACAATAACAACTAAAACAATACCTAGGAATAAATTTAAGCAGGTGGTGAAAGCCTTGTACAGTGACAACCATAAAACATTAGTGAAAAAAGTTAAAGGAATCCTAAATAAATGAAAAGACATGTCATTCTCATGGTTCAGAAGCATTACATTGTGTAAGAGGTCAATACTGCCTAAAGCAATCTATAGATTCAAAACAATATTCATCAAAATTCCAACAACCGGGAGGTGAAGCCAAGATGGATGAATAAACAAACGCTTCCGGAGAGCCCTCTTAGCAACAAAGACCCAAAAAAACTAGTGAAACAAGTATATTTGTGACAAGCTGGGAGCCCTGAGCTTCAAAGGCAAGCTTAGAAAACGAAATGAGGGCAGGGGAAGGAAGAGACTGTTCAGAAGCAGAGAGGAGTTACCGGACCTGAATCACAGAGAGTCCTCAGGCACCATTCCCGGAGCATCGGCGGTAGGCTGGTGCTAATGTTTGGCCGCAATTTCCTAAGGGAGAAGCAGCCAGCCACACATCCTACTCACACCTCCGGAACCTGAGAACGGCGCTCCCAGCAAAAGCTAAGTACTTGCATATAGTTTAATGCGCCCTCCCACCCCGAGCCGTCTTCAGCGGAGGAATTCCTGAGCCTGAGATAGGCCCTGTTGAACACCTAGAGCCATTCTCCCAGCCGTGTGGAAGGAAAAAATTTGCAATTGAGGGGGAAAAGATAATTTGCTAGCTCCATTAACCCAGGGAGCTTAGGACAGAAGCAACTCCTGTCCGGGTATAAACCGTCTGTGGACCTTGAACAACTTTCCCTCCTGCATGGACTTGAGTGGGTCTCTTTTGGGAGAATAGACCCTTATTGGCAAACTCCAACCATTTCATCTGTGAGGTGAAGCGGTGGGTGTTTGATGTTTGACATTGCTTTGCCTATTAAAAAAGGTCCACACCTACCCATATCAGGGACCTAAGGACCAGTAGCTCCACTCAGGTCACCCAGCCACCTGTGACAGGGGTTGAAAGACAAGTGGTACGTCCCAGTCCTTACAACCAAAAACTTTGGGTGCCCATGATCTGTCTGCAGAACCCATCCACCTGCACACTCCAGGGAACAGGGACACATTTTCCTCAGAGACACTAGGGGGTCAGTTCTCAGCACCCTGCCTTGTTCAGAGCATGACCCCCTGCTGCAATCAGATACTGGTATATACCCCAATCACCCCTGCACCTCTAAGACTGTAGGACAGAGCCTGTACCACACACTTGATGATCAGCTACCTGGAAACCTGAGCTGAATTCATACAAGAAAACTGAATGGACTCCTAGACTGATATACCTGATAGCAACTCTAGGCAGCTGGTCACAGGACACCAGAGCTCCAAAGGTGAAAATAATCAAGCTAGCTCGCTCAAACCCATAGGAGTATACCAAAACAAAACAAAGCAAACAGCTATGACACAGTAAGCAAACGTAACCTAATACAATAACTTATAGATGGCTTGGAGACAACAGTCAATATCAAGTCACATTAAGAAACAGACCATGATTACCTCAACAGACTCTCAAAACAAAGAATCCGGCGATCTTCTAAATGAAAGTGCATTCCTGGAATTACTAGATGCAGAATACAAAAGTTTAATATACAGAACCCTTCAAGACATCAGGAAGGAAATCAAGCAATATACAGAACAAGCCAAGGGAACAGAGAGAGCCACTGAAGAAATTAGAAAGATTATTCATGAATATAATGAAAAGTTTAATAAGCTGGAAACATCCACAGACAGGCGGCAACCAGAAATTCAGAAGATTAAAAATAAAATTAGAGAATTAGACAACTCAATAGAAAGTCAGAGGAGTAGAACTGAGCAAGAAGAAGCTAGAATTTCTGAACTCGACAAATCACTTAGCAGTAATATATTTGAAGGAAAATCAGATAAAATAATTAAAAAAGAAAAAATCCTTAAGAATTATGTGGGACTCAATCAAGAGAAATAACCTACGAGTGACTGGAGTACTAGAACAGGGAGGAGTAACAGAAAATACAGAGAGAATTGTTGAAGATTTGTCGGCAGAAAACTTCCCTGATATTGTGAAAGATGAGAAGATATCTATCCAAGATGCTCACTGAACTCCACATAAGGTAGATCTTAAAGTCACCAAGACATATTATAATCAAACTTGCCAAAACCAAAGATAAAGAGAGAATTATGAGAGCAGCGAGGGATAAACGAAAAATCACCTACAAAGGAGAGCCATTAAGAATAAACTCGGACTACTCGGCAGAAACCATGCAGGCAAAAAGGCAATGGGCTGATATATTTAAAAAACTGAAGGAAAAAAATTGCCTGCCAAGAATCCAGCAAAACTGTCTCTTAAATATGAAGGTGAAATTAAGACATTTCCAGATAAACACAAGTTGAGGGAATTCATAAAAACCAAACTAAAACTACAAGAAATACTAAAGGGAGTTCTTTGGTTAGAAAATCAATAATATCAGCTATCAACCCAAGACTAGAACACTGGGTAGAGCAACCAGAAGTCAACCAATATAGGGAAATCCAAAAAAAACAAAGCTATTAAAAGAAAAAAAGGGCTCAGAACAGGGTAACAGCAATGTCATTATATAAAAGAAGACAATATTAAAATAATAAAAAGGGACTAAGAAATGTAATCATACACTGTCCATATGGAGAAGAAGATACAGTGATACAAAGAAATAAATATTAATTATAAATTTAGAAAAATAGGGATAAATAATAAGGTAACCACAAAGGAGACAAACTATTCTACTCATCAAAATAAAATACAAGGGAAAAAAAGAGACTTAGCAGAAACAAAATCAACAACAAATATGAGGAAAGGAAAATATACAAAGAAAATCTACTCAGCACAAAAAATCAAGTGAGAAAAAGCTGTCAACACACACAAAAAGACATCAAAATGATAGCACTAAATTCATACCTATCCATAATTACCCTGAAAGTAAATGGATTAAATGCACCAATAAAGAGACAGACAGTGGCAGAATGGATTAAAAAACAAGATCCATCTATATGCTACCTACAAGAGACACACCTTAGAGACAAAAACTAAAACTTAAAGGATTGAAAAAAATATATCAAGCAAATGACAATCAAAAAAGAGCAGGAGTGGCAATATTAAAAAATAGACTTTAAAGTTAAATCCATCAGAAAGAATAAGGAAGGACACTATATAATGATTAAAGGGACAATACACCAAGAAGATATAACCATATTAAATATTTATGCACCCAATGACAGGAACACAAGATACATAAAACAAACTCTATCAGCATTGAAAAGTGAGATGGACAGCTTCAGAATAATAGTAGGAGACTTCAACACACGACTTTCGGTGAAGGCCAGGACACCCAGAAAGAAGCTCAATAAAGACACGGAAGATCTAAATACTACAATCAACCAACTTGATCTCATAGACACATCTACATAACATTCCATCCAACAGTGACCAAATATCTTTCTTTTCTACTGCACATGGAACATTCTCTAGGATAGACCACATATTAGGTCATAAAGCAAGCCTTAGTAGAATCCAAAACTTTGAAATATTACAAAGCATCTTCTCTGACCATAAGGCCGTAAAAGGGGAAATCAATAACAGGAAAAGCAGGGAAAAGAAATCAAACACTTGGAAACTGAACAATACCCTGCTCAAAAAAGACTGGATTATAGAAGACATTAAGGATGGAATAAGGAAATGCAGAGAATCCAATGAGAATGAAAACACTTCTTATCAGAACCTCTGAGACACAGCAAAAGTGGTGCTCAGAGGCCAATTTATATCAATAAATGCATGCATCCAAAAAGAAGGGCCAAAATCAAAGAATTATCTCTACAACTTGAACAAATAGAGAGCAACAAAAACGCACAGGCACCAGAAGAAAAGAAATAATAAAAATCAGAGCTGAACTAAATGAAATAGAAAACAGAAACACAATTAAAAGAAAATTCCAACAACCTTCAATGCTGAAGTGGGAAGGCCAATTCTCAAATTTATATGAAACTACAAGAGATCTTGCATAACCAAAGCAAACCTGAAAAACAACAAATTAGGACTCATGTCACAAACTCAAAACAGAGGAAGATACAGTAATCAAAAACAATGCTGGTGATACAGACATATAGAGTAATATAAGAGAACTGAGAGTGTAAAAACGAACCCACATGACTTTGACAAGCGTGCTAGGTCCACCACTGGGAAAAAAACAGTCTCTAATAAAATGGTGATGTGGAAACTGGATATTCACAAACAAAAGAATGAACCTGTAGCTGTACTTCACATAATACAAAAAAAAGGAACTCTAAATGGGCCAAAGACTTAAACATAAAAGTCAAAATCCTAAAATATCTAAGAATATGGGGTAGTGCTTAAGACCAAATTTTTAACAACAGATACTTAGATATGACACCAAAAGCAAAAGCAACAAAAGACAAAAAGGATCTCATGAAAATAAAGCGTTTTTAGTTATCGAATGAGTTTTGGTATCAAAAAAGTGAAGACTCAGTCCCTGATGTCTAAAGTCTACATGATACTGCAAAAACTCAAGAACAAAAAGACAAATAACCCAATTAAAAAATGGGCAAAAGATATGAATAGACACTTCACTCAAGAAGATATTCAGGTAGCTAACAGATATATGAGGAAATGTTCACAATCATTAGTCACTAGAGAAATGCAGATCAAAATCACAATGATATTTCATCTCACTTCAACAAGGCTGGCATTAATCCAAAAAACACAAAAGAATAAATGTTGGAGAGGCTGTGGAGAGACTGGAACACTTACACACTGCTGGTGGGAATGTTAAAATGGTACACGCACTGGAAATTGATTTGGCGCTTCCTTAAAAAGCTAGAAATAGAACTACCATATGATCCAGCAATCCCGCTTCTTGGAATATATCCTAGAGAAATAAGAGCCTTTACACGAACAGATACATGCACACCCATGTTTATTGCAGCACTGTTTACAACAGTGAAAAGATGGAAGCAACCAAGGTGCCCATCAACGAATGAATGGATAAATTACGGTATATCCATACAATGGAATACTATGCATCGATAAAGAACAGTGAACAATCTGTGAAACATTTCATAACATGGAGGAACCTGGAAGGCATTATGCTGAATAAAATTAGTTGCAAAAGGACAAATATTGTGTAAGACCACTATTATAAGAACTTGAGAAAAAGTTTAAACTGAGAAGAAAACATTATTTTGTGGTTACGAGAAGGGGGATGGGGGAGGGGGCACTCACTAATTAGTAGATAAGAACTACTTTAGATGAAGGGAAAGACAGTACACAATACAGCGGAGGTCAGCACAACTGGACTAAACCAAAAGCAAAGCAGTTTCCTGAATAAACTGAATGCTTCGAAGGCCAGTGTAGGAGGGGCAGGGGTCTGGGGACCAAGGTTTCAGGGGACATCTAAGTCAACTGCATAATAAAATCTATAAGGAAAACATTCTGCATCCCACTTTGAAGAATGGCATGTGGGATCTTAAAACGCTAGCACGCAGTGATCTAAGATGCGTCAATTGGTCTCAACCCACCTGGATCAAAGGAGAATGAAGAACACCAAGGACAGAAGGCAATTACGAGCCCAGGAGACAGAAAGAGCCACATGAACCAGAGACTACATCATCTGGAAACCAGAAGAACTAGATGGTGCCTGGCTACAACCGATGACTGCCCTGACAGGGAACAAAACAGAGAACCCCTGAGGGAGCAGGAGAGCAGTGGTATGCAGACCCCAAATTCTCATAAGACCAGACTTAATGGCCTGAGACTAGAAGGACCCCTGTGGTCATGGCCCCCACGCCTTCTGTTGGCCCAGGACAGGAACAATTCCCGAAGCCAACTCTTCAGATGTGGATTGGACTGGACAATGGGTTGGAGATGGATGCTGGTGAGGAGTGAGCTTCTTGGATCAGGTGGACACTTGAGACTATGTTAGCATCTCCTCCCTGGAAGAGAGATCAGAGGGTGGAGGGGGTTAAGAGCTGATGAAATGGACACAAAAACAGAGAGTTGAGGGAGAGAGCAGGCTGTCTCATTAGGGGTAATTGGGAGTGTGTAGCAAGGTGTATATGGGTTTTCGTGTGAAAGATTGAGTTGATTTGTAAACTTTCACTTAAAGCACAATAAAAATTACTAAAAAAGAAAGAGAACCGGGATTGGAGAAAGGAGTGGAAATGGAGTGACAGGAACAAGAGGGCACCTGAGGACTGAGACCTAAGATCTGTCCTTGTTCCAAGGGTTTCTACTGTTTGGAGATAAAGGGCAGAATGATTGGTACAACAAGGTAAATTACTCCAAAGTTGAGGATCTTGGCTATGACTGTTAACTAAATGAACTTCTGTTTCTACATACGATTTCCTAATTATCTAGGCTATCACCTTCAATTCTTCCAAAGGACTTCGGTCTCAGAGAGATTTCCTCCTTTTATCCATCCCAAACTTTTCTGAGTTCTGTTAATGCACCCTCTATAAGAAAACCAACAGATAGTTGGTTTAGTCATGCCATTTCCATGTGAGCAAGTTCAGACAGTTGAATGTTACACACCCAGGTTTGGGGTAAGGGAGGGGGCAGGGTGTATGAGAATGGTGTCCTAGTAACACTCATTTTATCAAGTTGGGGCAGAGCAGTGCACAGGTGTGTGACAGGCATTGCAATATATTTGGAGCTTATGAACAATCTAATTATCCAGCTCAAGGTCCAGTTGACAGCCAAGTCCCAGAACTTATAAAATAGAAGGAAAAAAAAAAATGAATGAAACATAACCCTTGTATAAATCTAATTATAAAAGGCTGATGAGGGAAAGAGTGACCTGTGAAAAAAAGCCATCATAAAAGTCCACATAAGTAGTTTGGAACATGATTATATAAACTGGAACAGGAGTAAAACCCACAGGCTTTTACACCAGACAGAAATGACAGTGTAGGGAAAAGGAAGGCTGAATGAGTTTACCTTCCCTATTTATATTCCCCTGGTGTTCAGACAACTACTACCTGGTAGTTCTGTACCGATTTTTTAAAAAAGCAACTTTTTTTAAATTTTATTTTTGTGGTAGGGGAGGGAAAGAGGTAATTCTCTGTTTCTCTTTTTTAAAACTGCAAAAACTCAAACATATTTGGTTTGTCTGTTTAGTATTTCTCTCCAACCTGGGAGGTGAGTTCCAAAACCGAGATATTGGCATTGGCCACATTTGGATTCAGGAGAGGTATCTGGATCTACCAAGCCTATCTCCCAGAGCCAATTGTTCACAAGTCTCTGGTTGATTCTGGGTATGCCGTGCGTGACAGATGACAGGAAATAAAGAGACCAAGTCAAATCCTCCCCTTGTCTTCATGCATAAATGCCCAAGGAAGACCACAGGAGCTGTGTGTGCATAAATGAAGGACACAACTGGACACATTGATTATACAACCAAGGCCCTGCCTGGAACGTGACATTTGAAAATTATGCCCGTTTAATCAAATATGACCAGATACTTTCAAGGAACTAAGATTGACTTAACGGAGTCATCGCTTACGAAGACGTCTTGGGAATACTGCTCTGGTTCCTGACTTTGAAGGTGCCCAGTGCTGTAGCAACACTTAAAAAAAAAAAGTGGCATAGTGCTGATTAAGAAAATACCTCTCAAGGGGAGGGAATGGTTGCCAAACAAACTTAGAAGCAAGAAGCAAGCCGAGTAAAAGAAGCTTAATTGCTGCTTGGAAAGGAAAGTGAACTGATGATCTAATTGCCCATTTCCATCTCTACTATCCATACTCCAATTCATGGCGTAAGAACCAAAAGAACCCGGTTTTTTGCTCTGTGGCCAGCTCATCTTCATCTGTGTGGAAGGGTGATGGTCTCCCTCAATTTAGGAGCGCTCACTGAAAAATTAAAATTCCTTTCCACTCCAAAAGGAAAAAAAAGTGAAAAGACGACCTATAAATTGGAAGAGCATTATTGGAAGCCAGATGGCAGGTAAGGGCTTAATATCCAGATTATCATAAAAGAACTCCAACAACTTAACAAAAAAGACAACCCAATCAAACACTGTGCAAAGGACTTTAACAGACATTTGACCCCGAAATTCAAATGGACAGCAAGCACATAAAAAGATGCTCAATGTCATAAGGGAAATGAAAATTAAAACCACTGTGAGGTATCTCGGTTTATACCCACTAGCTCACAACTGGCACAATATAATATATAAACTGTTCCACATTCCACTGTGGTGAGTAGCCTCTGGGGTCTTAAAAGCCTGTTAGTGGCCATCTAAAATATATCTACTGATCCTTTCCTGGCTGCAGCAAGGAAGAAAACCAAACACACAAGAGAAAAGATTACCCCAAAGGACCAATGGACCATAAGTACTACAATCTCCCCCAGACTGAACCCAGCTCAACTAGATGGTGCCCAGCTACCACCACTGATAGCTCTGACGGAGATCACAACAGAGGGTCCCAGACAGAAGAGAAAAATGCAGAACAAAATTCAAATTCACAAAGAAAACAAAAAATGCCAGGCTTGCTTGCCTGACAGAGGCTAGAGAAACCCCAAGAATATGGCCCCCATACTCAGTCCTGAAGTCACTCCTGACGTTCGCCTTTCAGAGCAAGCCCCCCAAGCATGTGTCAGTTTGTTGTACTGTGGTGGCTTGCATGTCGCTTTGATGCTGGAAGTTACTGACACCAGTATTCAATTACCAGCAGGATTACCCATGGTGGACACGTTTCAGCAGACTAAGACGGACTAGGAAGAAGGACTTTGCAATCTACTTCTGAAAAAATTGGCCAGTGAAAACCTTATGAATTGCGGAACACTGACAGTCCCGGAGGACGAGCCCCTCAGGTTGGAACGCACTGAAAATACGCCTGGGAAACAGCTGCCTCCTCAAAGAAGAGTCAACCTTAATAATGTGAATGGAGTCAAGCTTTCTGGACCTTCATCTGCCAATGTGGCATGACTTAAAATAAGAAGAAACAGCTGAAAACATCCATTAATAATTGGGACCTGGAATGTATGAATCTGGAAAAGTGAAAATTGTGAAGAACGAGATGGAATGCATCTGCACTGACATCCTAGGCATTGGTGAGGTGAAATCACTGGTATTAGCCATTGTGAATAGGACAATCATTTGGTCTACTATGCAGGAAATGGTAAATTAAAGAGGAATGGTGTGCTTATTGTCAAAAAAGAACCTTTCAAGATTAATCCTGAGGTACAGTGCTGTCATCATAGGATAACATCTATATTCCTACAAAGAAGACCAGTTAACACAACTATTATTCGAATTTACATACCAACCATTATGGCCAAAGATGAAAACGTTGAAGATTTTACCAACTTTTGCAGTCTGAAATTGATCAAATATGCAATAAGGATTCATTGATAATTACTGGAGATTAGAATGTGAAAGTTGAAAAGAAAGCATCTGTAGTTGGAAAAATGGCCTTGGTGATAGAAATGACACCAGGGATCACTAGACAGAATTTTGCAAGACCAACAACTTCTTGATTGCAAATACCTTTTTTTCAACAACTTAAATGGTGACTATACATGCAGACTTCACCAGATGGATTACACAGGAATCAGATCAACTACATCTGTAGAAAGAAACGATGGGAAAGCTCGGTATCATCAGTCAGAACAAGGCCATGGGCTGAATGCAGAATGGATGAATTGGTCACAAAATCAAGTTCAAGTCAAAGCTGGAGAAAATTAAAACTGAAGGTTTTTACGAACTTCTGCAGTCTGAAATTGGTCAAACACGCAATCAGGATGCATCTATAATTATTGACAATTGGAATGCGAAAGTTGGAAACAAGGAAGAAGGATCAGTCATTGGAAAATATGGCCTTGGTGACAGAAACAATGCTGGAGATCGAATGATAGAATTTCGCAAGACCAAAGACTTCTTCATTGTAAATACCTTCTTTCAACAACATAAATGGCGACTATACACATGGACCTCCCCAGATGGAACACAAAGAAATCAAATTGACTACATCTGTGGAAACAGATGCTGGAAAAGCTCAATATCATCAGTCAGAACAAGGCCAGGAGCCAACTGTGGTACAGAACATCAATTGTTCATATGCAAGTTCAAGCTGAAACTGAAGAAAATCAGAACAAGTCCATGAGAGCCAAAATATGAACTTGAGTGTGTTCCACCTGAATTTAGAGACCATCTCAAGATTAGATTTGATGCGTTGAAAACTAATGACCGAAGGCCAGACAAGTTGTCGAATGACATCAAAGACACTGCTATTCAATATTGCGGTGTAATTTCTAGCCAGAGTAATCAGGCAAGAAAAGGAAGTAATAGTTATACAATTTGGCAGGACTAACTAAAACTGTCTCTCTTTAAAAATGACAAAATCATACAGGCACAAAACCCCTAAGAATCCACAAAAATGCTACTAGAGGTAATAAACGAATTCAGCAAAGTGAGGATGGCAAGGTCAGTGCACAAAAAATCAGTGAGATTTCTATACACCAACAATAAGCAATCTGAAGTGGAACTTAAGGATGTAATTTCTTTTGTGATAGCATCTGAAAAAAGAAAAAACCTAGGAATTAATTTAACCAGAGAGGTAAAAGACCTGTCCACAGAAACCGTAAGAAATCACTGAAATTAAAGAAGACCTAAATAAATGGAAGGATACTTCATGTTTATAAAGCACAACACTTAATAGTGTCAAGATGTCAATATTACATAAACCAATCTATAAATTCAATGCAATAACCATTAAAATTTAACAGCATTCCCCGCTGTTCCCTGCAAAGGGCCCCATACAGCCAAAGTAATATTGAAGAAGAACAGCGCAGAAGTGCTCTCACTTCTCTAACTCAAACCGAAAACCACCAAGCCCACGGCCACTGAGTTGATTCCAACCTACAGGCACCTTACAGGGCAGAGCAGAAATGCTCGATAGGGTTTTCAGGGAGATGCTGCAGGACTTCAACTGCCAACTTTTTGGTTGGCACCCATGCTCTTAACCACTGTGCCACCAGGGCTCCAAACATATTATAAAGCTAGAGTTATCAAATTAATCTGGAATTGGTATAATGATAGACACAAACCAATGGAATAGAATTAAGTGTGCACAGCTATGGTCAATTAATCTTTAACAAGGAAGCTAAGTCTATCAAATGGGAGAGTAGTCTAATAAATGGTGCTGGGACAACTGGATTTCCCCATGTAAAGGAATGTAGTTAGACCCATACTTCATACCATATAAAAAAACTAACCCAAAAAGGATCAAAGGTCTAAATGTATGACCTAAAACCATACAAGTCTTAGAAGAAAACACAGGAGACATGCTTCAGAACTTAGTCGTCAACAAAATATTCTTTGATATGACACGCAAAGCACAAGCAACAAAAGGCAAAAGCAGGTAAGTGGGATGTCATCAAAATGGAAACTTCCATACATCAAAGGACTTCATTAACAAAGAGACAGCTTAAACAACGGGGGAAAATTCTGGGAAGCCATATATCTGATAAGGGTTTAATATTCAAAATACAGAAAGAATGTCTGTAACTTAATGAAAAAACAAAAAAACTCACTGAAAAATTGCAAAGGATCTGAAATGCAATTGTACCAAAGAGGATATACAAATGGCCAACAGATACATGAAAAGATGGTCAACCTCAGTAAATTAAAAACCAAATCCTTTGCCACTGAGGTGAGATTCTTAATCACAGCAACATTATAGGGCAGAGCAGAACTGCTGCATAGGATTTCCAAGGAGCGGCTGGTGGATTCAAAATGCTGATGTTTCGGTTAGCTGCCTAACACTTAACCATTGTACCATCAGGGTTTGCAGACTGCCACATCTTTCTCCCATCAGAGCTGCTGGCTGGTGGGTTCGAAAGGCCCAACTTTCAGTTAGCAGCGGAGTGCAGTAACCCCTACATCACCATGGCTCTTTTATTAGATACTAAAACCTACTGCCGTCAGGTCAAATCCAACTCTTGGCAACCCTATAGGACAGGGTAGAACAGCCCCATAGGGTTTCCAAGGAGCAGCTGGTGGATTCGACCTGCGGACATTTTGGTTAGTAGCCGTAGCTCTTAACCACTATACTACAAGGGTTTCCTCATTAGATATTAGGGAGATGCAAATCAAAACCATAATGACATGCTACATTATTCCTACTCAGATGGGTAAGATTCTAAAGATGGAAAATTAACACATGTTGGTAAAAATGTGGAGAAACCGGAAACCTCATTGATCCACTGGTGGCGGGAATACAAATTGGTACTGCAGCTGTGGAAAACAGTTTGGCAGTTTCTCAAAAAGTTAAAACATACAGCTAGCATATGATGCAGCAATTCCAGTCTTAGGTATTTTCCCAAGAGACCTGAAAGCAGCAACATGTTTCACAACAGCCAAAACGTAGAAACGACTGAAATGTGCATCAATAAATGAACAGATAAACACAATGTGGAATATAGGTACAACGGAATATTACTTAGCCATACAGAGAAATGAAGTCCTGATATATGCCACAATATTGAGGAACATAAAAAAAAAGTATGCTGAGTAAAAAGTGTCAATCATAAAAGGACAAATATTATAAGATCTCACTAAGATGAAGAACCAAGAAAGGTTAAGTATATAGACATCAGAGTTTAGTAGAAGTTATCAGGGAAGAAGGAAGGCAGAATTGTTTAGGAGACATTTTTTTGTTTATGGCAATGGAAAATTTGGTAACGGATGTAAGTGATGGCTTTGCAACATGATGAATGTAATTGGTATCACTTAAGTCTATACATGATAAATGCTGAACTGGCAAATGTGGTTATCTATATTTTTATGACAAAAAAAGGAAAAAAAAGATTAGTTCTTCTAAAACCCAAAGAATACAATTTATACAGAATGTTTGGGGGTGGGAAAGTATGTGTATGTATATAAATATACACACATATTTCTAAGTGATTTTGATGGGTTTGATTTTCATTTCCTATCCTCTCCTATTCTTGATAACATTAGCAGAGGAAATACAACTAAGTTATTCTCGAAGTCCAGATAAATTCAGGATGTTCAGTTTATATTAATTTTAGCAATAAATTATCTCAAAAATAGTCAAGACAATAAAATTTTGATTCATAATACAAATACAGAACCAGTTAAGAAAATTTTGGCTGTATTCTACAATTTCTAGTATTCTATGTAGAATACTATCATTTGTTTCCTTATGATTGAGTTGAGATTTTCATTTGACCAAAAAAAAAAAAAAAAAAAATGCCATGTCTTTTATTCTCAATAACCTTTGGATAAGAAATTTATAAAACAATCACTTAAAAAGATTAGCTGTTAAAAGGTCTAAGTAGCACTTCTGTTCCTTAACAGAAATAGAAATGCAATTATTTTCTCCCAAAATTATACACAAGTGATGGTTAATGCTAGTAGATATCCAATATTCAATAAATATTACCTAATAAAATATCTCCAGGCTTTCTGCCTTCCATCTCTTTACAGGAAGTCAACTCACTCCAGAATTGTTTGAAAAAGATGTTTCATCAATGTAGTCAACAAGATATTTCACCAGAAAGGATTATAACCTCTCTTTAGACAGTTACATAACTCCACTTACAGCACTTTATGAATCTTCACTAAAGCTCCCTGTAAAATTCTTCAAAAGAACAATGTAATGAAATGAGAGAATTAGACAAATTCTTCAGAAAGTAGAGGTAGAAAAGCAAAGTGTTGTTATGATCAAATGAGATAATAATTTCATTTGAAATAAAAGCTTTAATAGAACTTGTTAAAATTTACTAGTAATATGAAATTTGATTGCCCCCTCCAGAACTACGTGATACAAGTAGGAAACCACGGTATTTCAAAATCAGTTTAAATTTAAAAAACAATTCTCTTAATATATTTGCACTCAAAAATAGAGCCTGTTATTCTGAATCTGTTTTTTCATAATAAACTCTAAATGATAAACAAGATTTATTAAGACTATATAAACGTATCCTTTGAAATCTTACCTTCATTCACTATTTCTTTTTCTATTATTTTAAAATACATTTACCAGCGATTGTTTATCATTGGAATAACTGCAACTTGACAATAAATCAGACTGAAAGACATATACTCAAAAAATAAGCATACTTTTGTAAGCAATACTTTATGGTTGACACCACAGACCTAACTAACATAGATATGAAAATTTAAATCTTAATACAATTATGTATTTGGGCTTCTATATATATTATATATACATATCTAAATATATATAAAATATATGTAATCAGATTTGAAAGTTAACAAAAACTGGGCCTTTACGTATTTTTTAAAACTCAAACAGTGGAAAACCCTTAAAACATTAAACAATTTTAATAAAAAATTTTTGTACAACTCTAAGCAGTTTTATTTACACATAGAAAACGTAAGGAGTAGTGTTTAAAATTACAAAACTCCTCAATATGTTAAAGCAGGTAAATCCAGAAAAAAAATAACAACATCCCATTCACAAATATTTCAAGCAATAAATATCTGTTTATAAATAGTGTAAATTTATATCAAGATTAGAAACAAAAATCACACAAATCTGAAGTTTATTCTTTAATCTATGTGCAATCCATTATTTTTGTGTCTTGTCAATTAATTTGTTTAAAGTTTTATTTCAGAACAAAAAATGGAAACATCGTGGCCTCAAAACAAAGAAAAACAAAGTGGTAAAAAAAAAAAAAACTTGTCTCCTAATTTTTCACATGGAAAAAAAAAAAGGTTTGTCAAAGAAAGACTTAAAATTATTGACTATCATACAAGGAAATGACCAGCTAGGGTAGTATTTTTTCATAGGAAAACTCTTAAAGGACAAAATATTGATGAACACTAATTTATCAGCCCAGAGCAGAGAAACATAAAAAAAGTTTTCTTCAAGTCAGTAGTCAGTATGACATTGCCAGTTTTGTCAAATATATACAAAATACAGCATTTTTTTTTTTCTGAAGTTCGGCTGGATGAGCTTTATGAGAGTCTTGGAGCGGGGGGCACTGTTTTCCCCTATCCAGAAGGCTGAACATTCTACACTTGGAAGGTTGCATAGAAAGAGCTTTTAATCATCAGTTTTAGGAAACAGTTACAAAGACCAGTGGTTCAGAACTTTTCTGAAGAGCAGAAAAGGTCTCATTTAATATTCATGAAAAAATATTAAGATGAGGAGGATGATAATGAAGAAGCCTAAAAATAAAAATAAGGCATGTTAATTGTTTGGTATATAAATCCTTAACAGAGTTCTCTATCTCATGGCTACAACAACATACTTTAAACACCAACTTGCTAGAAAATTCTAAAACCCACTAAATGATATAAAGTACAACTGCCTTTACTGTCTCCATCTAGATGAACCCTGAAACTACTGCCCTGAGATAATCTTTAAACCTTAAACAAAAAAATATTCTCTTAAGCCTTCTTAAAACCAAAGAATAACTTAGCTGAATTTGTAAAGAACCCTTGAGCATTATGCTCTTTTAAGATTTATACATATGAGATGAAACTGACACCAAGTCGAAAGACTAATTAGGAACCTTAGGAGGCAGCGCAGTGAGTTTGTTAATGCGGGAGGAAAAACTCAGGAAAGGAGGGTGACAATAGTGCTACAATGTAATCAATGTCACTGAACTGTACACATAGAAACTTGAAATGGTGATATTCTTGTGCGTGTTATCAACAATAGAAAAAAATTATTTTAATAAACAAAATGTAGAAAAATAATTTTAAAATTTCACTAGTGACTGGCACATTACATGTCTTAGCCAGATTATGTACGTACATACATGCTGTTGTTCTTTGGGGCCTTTGAGTACATTTTTGACTCACAGTCACCCCACGTGACAGAGTAGAACTATTTCGTAAGGTTTTCTAGTCTGTAATCTTTACCGGAGCCGAACGCCAAATCTTTCTTTGGCAGAGCACTGGGTGAGTTCAGTGCTTAATTACGGTGCAGCCAGGGCTCCTTTGTATTCGATACAGCCCACGTATTTTTTTTCCTTCTTCAAGTACTCTTGAGGATCATTCAAACAAAATTACAAAAATGTCAGACAACAGACATTGTAACAATAGCAACAGCTCATGAACTGTCTGTTTTCATTGACAAAGCTATCAATTGCTAGAATTAAATGATGTCCCAAGCAAGTTCTCTTTAAACTGAAAAACCATGCAATTCACCAGTTTCTGAATTTTATTTCATCAGTCTTACATGCCATATTCTTTGGTCAACCTCCAGCAAGTACTTTGACAGTTAATACTTTCAGTGAGGACTCTATAATTCTAAAAGCGTAACTACATTCAAAACAGTCACTTATTTTCTTTTATCCCTATTAAAAAAACAAACCAAACCTGAAGCTGTCTAGTTGATTTCGACTCATAGCAACCCTATAGGACAAAGAACTGCCTTACAGGGTTTCTAAAGCCTGGCTAGTAGATCCAGACTCTGCTATCAGGGCTCCATAATCTCTACAGCAGGATTAAATAACCTCTATAGGAAAGGTAGCATGGTGGTTAAAAGCTATGGCTGCTAATCAAAAGATCGACAGTTTGAATCCACCAGGTGCTCCTTGGAAACTCTATGGACAGTTCTACTCTGTCCTATAGGGTTGCTATGAATCGGAATCGACTTGACAGCAACAGGTTTTATAGGGTTGCTATGAGTTGAAATAGACGCCATGGCAATGAGTTTTGGTTCACATACAAAAGTTTCTTTAGTCAAATAAAGACTTATAATAACTTAAAAGTAGCAAAGATTTAGAAATTAATTATTCTGACTATTGTTTAGTCCATTCTCACCCAGAAGGAAAAGTGATAATCTATACTGATTTCATACGATAAACTACTTGGAAAGGAGCCCTTGTGGCACAGTGGTTAAGCTGCTAATCAAAAGGTGGGCAGTCTGAATCTCAGTCCATTCCTCCGGAGAAAGGTGCAGCACTTTGTGTCTGTAAAGATCATAGCCTTGAAATCCCTACGGGGCAGTTCTACTCTGTCCTACAGAGTATGAGTCAGAGTTGATTCAACAGCATCAGGTAAACTACCTGCAAGTATGAGGCCGAATATGAATATATTCCTTCATACAGTATCTAATGAACCAAAAAAAAAATTATCATCTCCTAGTTACCAAGAGCAAGGAAAAGACAGTTAACTATGTGCTCACATACTGAATTCACTTACTAATGTAAACTGGTCATAGACTTGCATCAGGTCGTCCATTTTGTACTGTTCCAGCACCACAAATTTTTCTAGATTTCCACTTGTTTTTCGTGCACAATCTTGGCAATGTATTATGTAGGTCTTTTGAGAATTGCTCTCACTGGTGACAAACAGCAGATCAAAAACTTCCACCTATTTTATACAAGAGGAAGACATTAAATAAAGAGTGGAATTCATTTTATCACTTTAATATAATGTAATGTAAGGGTGTAATTCTACTTTATACGGAATTATGGAGCCTTTTGGTTAAATGAAGTATTTTGTTAAACAAACCAGGTCTGTATATTTGACACACTAGATTTATAACATATCCAAAGACATGGATAATGTTATTTATTTAGATATTAACATAAGCAATTTAAGCACTGTAACAGCCAGCTAAAACCTATTTCAAAATTTGATAAAGACATCAGTACATAATCAGAGGAAAATGATCTTTATTTATTTTTACTTCTCTATGGCGGTACTCATAGTTTACTGTGTTTGGATGTCTGTGTTCTCCCCCAGATTGAGCTCCACAAAGATAGAGGTTATATTTTATTCATTTTCGGACATCTGGAGCATATCATAATGCTTCATGTTAACCAACACTAAAAGCAAAATCAACAATAACTTGTTCAGTGAACATAATCTCATTATTTTCAAGATTAGAAGATGAATACTAGGTGAATAACAAAAAGTGTTCTATTCAAAGCCTCATATATTAAGGAAGACAAGTACAAAGACAAATGTATTCATTAACAGTGATGTATCTTAAGAGGCAATAAGTGCATCTTCTATGGCAAGAAAGTGCTAAAGGTTCAACCAGGATAATGGGTAATACTATGGGCTAGAGTAGTTTATGCCTATTCCCAAGAAAGGCGATCCAACCGAATGTGGAAATTATAGAACAATATCATTAATATCACACACAAGCAAAATTCTGCTGAAGATCATTCAAAAACAGCTGCAGCAGTATATCGACAGGGAACTGTCAGAAATTCAGGCCGGTTTCAGAAGAGGACGTGGAACCAGGGATGTCATTGCTGATGTCAGATGGATCCTGGCTGAAAGCAGAGAATACCAGGAGGATGTTTACCTGTGTGTTTTATTGACTATGCAAAGGCATTCAACTGTGTGGATCATAACAAACTATGGATGACATTGAGAAGAATGGGAATTCCAGAACACTTAATTGTGCTCATGAGGAACCTGTACATAGATCAAGAGGCAGTTGTTCGGACAGAACAAGGGGATACTGATTGGTTGAAAGTCAGGAAAGGTGTGCGTCAGGGTTGTATTCTTTCACCATACCTATTCAATCTGTATGCTGAGCAAATAATCCAAGAAGTTGGACTATATGAAGAAGAACGGGGCATCAAGATTGGAGGAAGACTCATTAACAACCTGCATTATGCAGATGACACAACTGTGCTTGCTGAAAGTGAGGAGGACTTGAGGCACTTACTGACGAAGATCAAAGACTACAGCCTTCAGTATGGATTACACCTCAACATAAAGAAAACAAAATCCTCACAACTGGACCAATAAGCAACATCATAAGCGGAGAAAATATTGAAGTTATCAAGGATTTCATTTTACTTGGATCCACAATCAACAACCATGGAAGCAGCAGTCAAGAATTCAAAAGACGTACTGCACTGCGTAAATCTGTTGCAAAGGACCTCTTCAAAGTGTTGAAGAGCAAAGATGTCATCCTGAAGACTAAGGTGCGCGTGACCCAAGCCATGGTATTTTCAATCACATCCTATGCATGTGAAAGCTGGACAATGAATAAGAAGACTGAAGAAGAACTGATGCCTCTGAATTGTGGTGCTGGTGAAGAATAATGAATATACCACAGACTGCCAAAAGAACAAACAAATCTGTCTTGGAAGAAGTGCAGCCAGAATGTTACTCACAGGCAAGGATGGCAAGACTGCATCTTACATACTTTGGACATGTTCTCAGGGGATCAGTCCCTGGAGAAGGACATCATGCTTGGCAGAGTACAGGGTCAGCGGAAAAGAGGATGACCCTCAACGAGGTGGATTGACACAGTGGCTGCGGCAATGAGCTCAAGCATAACAATGATTGTAAGGATGGCGCAGGACCCGGCAGTGTTTCGTTCTGTTGTGCATAGGGTTGCTGTGAGTCAGAACTGACTCGACGGCACCTAACAACAATAACATGGTAGTCTTCAGATATTAGAAAGATACATAGTCATACTTCTAAAGTGTAACAGCTAATTACATTCTATTTGATCTCATAATGATTTATTTTGTTCATGTTATGTACCATTAAAATAGCCAATAAATTTAGTTAATCTCAGGATTACAAAATTTCAAGGGTTACAATGTACCTTCACTATCCCAGCCAAGTGATCCTCTGGCGTCTGCTTTATTTTTTCATTGACAAAAAAACTCATGTCATATTCTAGTAGTTCTTTTAAATTACCTGACTTCACCATGTTCCCATTACTATCAATAGGGAGTAACAATATACTTATGTCCTGAGTGAAAAAATTTGGAAATTTTCAATTTATTCCCCATATGACCCAACTGCCCTCCTAATTTTACTAATGCTTTTGGACTTCTTCCTTTCTTTTACATTCCCACTGCTGGGTTCTAGGCCCTTATTTACATGTCTTAATTAAGACCATTCCAATAATCTCCCAACTGATTCCTTTGCTTTCTATATCCACTCTCTCCAATTATCAATCACTTCTCAAATATATCATCTTGACTTAGCTTCTTGCTCAAAAACTTTCAGTGGCTTCTGTCACTTCAGAATAAACTTCAATTTTTTAAAATGAATTTAAGATGCTCTGCAAAGCTATGTATCACCTACCGTTACAGATAAAATAATTTACACTCTCTTATTTTCTAGCCAATTGGACTACTTTCCTCAATACACCACTCATTTCCCCACTTCCATACTTCTCCTACAGCGTAATGATGTTCTATAAACCTCCAATTTTTGCGGCCTACTGAAATCATACTCATTTCAAAAGGAGGAAGTCAAATGTTAACGGTTTTGTGAATGCATAGACCAAAAAAAAAAATCGTTTTCCCGGGCCCGTAACAGTTTCCATGTATGTGCAGCCTTCACATTCATCATCGCTCATGTGCATCACAATCAGTTATTTATAAACTTGTCTTCTCCAAGTAGAATGCAAGCTCCTCTACTGCAGGTGCCACATTTTTATTACCTTTTACAAGTCTTGGTCCCAAGAGAAAGTTGACAAGTACATTATAAAACGAAACAGAGAAAACTTAACAGTGGAGTGCTTAAGCTATACTGAACTAAATCTAATTCGATGGCATCAGTGTATTTATAGATTTGGTTTAAAATCTCAGGCTCAAATGATTATCTTCTGTTAAAGACCTATTAGATGAGTATCTCTGTAGATAATACTTCTGGGCTAACATAGTTAATAAAATATTTTACCATGAGATCAGAATTTAATATAACAGCTATAATAATAATTCTAGTAAAATGCATTATGTAGAATTACAGGCAAAAGTAAAATTTAAAACAAAAGCAAAAAATCTGAAGCCATCCAAACCAAAGGAACTGTCGAGAACAGTTACTCACCTCACAAATGCTACAATAATGAGCTGGTTCATCTTTTGTCCGCCCATGCCATATAATCTCTTTTCCTGAAGCAATAAGAGCTTCCCTCAATGTCTGACATTGCTTTAGAATTTTCAGAAGACAATACCTATTATAGGGAAAAATTATTTGTGACAGCAACTGAATATTCTCAGCACAAAAGTATACCAACTAAAAATAACTCTGAGGACCTTGGTTCTAGACTCCATATACACAATCATTTTTTTCTTATTTCTCATCTATATCAGGCCTGAAAATAACAATAATAAAACCTGAGAACTGATATTTGAATAAAAAAATACAATGACTTTAATCTGTAACTCACCTATAACTTAAAAATACAATCTTAATTTTGGGTGTGATTTGAGCAAATGAGATAGCCTCTTTAAGAGTCAATTTCCTCAACTTTCAAATAAAGGATGTGAATTCCAGGTCAGAAGTATCGTGAGTGTAATAAGGCAAGAAGGCACTGTTTCTATCTGGACAGTCACAAACAGTGTTATTTATGTAATTGGCTTTGAAATTTTGAGACCATGAACAGAAAATTACTTATGGATTTAGTCACTACAAGATACAAAATTAGCTTAACAATAACACCACAGGAAAAAAGAGTATCATGTGTTTAATTTTAATTTCAAGGTTGTTGTTAGGTGCCACTGAGTTAGTTCCAACTGTCAGCAACTCTTGATAAACAGAACAAAGCACTGCCTGGTCCTGGACCATTATCACAATCGTTGCCATGTTTGAGCCCACTGTTGCAGCCACTGATTAAACCATCTTCTTATGGGTCTTCATCTTTTTTCCTGCCCTCTATTTTGAAGGTAGTATAGTGGAAATCTTCATTAAAACTAACCGAAACCCTTCATGTAATTTATACCTTTCCTACCTATACTCATAGCTTGGATACTATCAATATATGGAATTCTCACAATAGTGTTAACTTTTCTCTAATTTGCTGTCACTTAGCTAAAGTTTCTGTGCATCTTAAGTATCTCAGGTGTTTTGTTTCCTAAATAAAAGGAGGGGTGGATGAGATGATTTGTAAGGCACACTGTAACTCTAAAACTCCTGATAATGAACTAACCTAAAAACCAGGAAATGGATTTAACAGTTGAGTGTTTGCAAACAGTACAATCCCTGAGGATCTGGGTCAAACTATCTTAGAACTCTTTGAACAACGACACTGTTACTTACTTAGAATTAGTTATTATAATTATATAACTTAGTATTTGAAACAACTGGTAACACATTATCAGTATCTAAAGGTGTCTTCCTTATCTGTAAGCTTCATTAGAACAAAAAAAGGCTTTATCTGTTTTGTTAACTGCTAGAGAGTAAGTACTCAATGAACATTTGATTATTAAAAACTAAGTAGTTTTACAATAGGTTTAAGTAACAAAAGATTTAATCTCCCTTAATTTATATTTCCTTGCTATTTGCTGTTCAAGTGGTGGTTGTTCATTTTTCACCAGAATACATGCAAATAAACCTAGAGGAAAATAACTTTAATAACATACACGAAACCCATTTTGTTAACAAGCACAAAACAATATTAAGTCTAATGCTGCACGATAAATTCCTTAAGTATCACCTAAAAAAACTCAATTTCAGTTTGGGATAAACAATTCTTGAGCTTTCGCGTTGTTTAAAAACAAAGTCTTGCTTTAGTCTACATTTGGATTTTAAAGTGGAAAGCTTTGTTGGGTGTGTGTGTTTGAAAGAAGCTCCAGAGGCAGCAGTAATAACACAGTCCATGGCAAAAAGAGAGAAAATATAACAAACTACACCTATAGCTAGCTTCTGCTCCCACGCCTGTCCCATAAGATATCACCTCGATACAGGTATGTCACTGCATGTTTTCAAAGAAAGGATTCAAAATTTAATCTGTCACATGGAAAATAACACCTGAAGCTTCAAAAATGCTTTGGTACTTTTGTAAACTGCTCTATGTTTCTATGTAGGATACTTAATACCATGCAAAAGACATGGTATCATGTACTTGATATAAATTATGCCACATAAGTCTTATAATAACTTAATTCTTGAATTTTCTCTTCAGTTCATTCAGTGTAAGAAATATCAAGCGTGTTCTTCCATTTTGGTTTTCTAATTGCAGATCTTCGCACATTTCATTATAATACTTTATTCTATCTTTTGGAGCCATCCTTTGAAACCTGTTTAGCTCTTTTATTTCACCGTTTCTTCCATTTGTGTTGTCTGCTGAGCTACATTGAAGAGCAAGTTTCAGAGTCTCTTCTGGCATCCATTTTGGTCTTTTTTTTCTTTCCTGTCTCTTTGAAGACCTTTGGCTTTCTTCATGTATTATGTCCTTGATGTTAACCCACAACTCTTCTGGTGTGTGGCCATTGGACTTCAATGCATCAAATTTATTTTTGATATGGTCTCTAATTTAGGTGGGATATACTTAAGGTCATACTCTGGCTCTCACAGACTTATTTTAAGTTTCTTCAGTTTCAACTGTTTGTAAGCTTTACTCCATCCACGTCAGTAAGGTCAACTGTACTTTAGGAGGCAGCTCTTCCCAGTCATCTTTTGGTGCCTTCCCACCTGGGGGGCTCATCTTCCAGCACTATATCCGACAATGTTCCACTGCTATTCATAAGGTTTCCACTGGCTAATTCTTTTCAGAAGTAGACTGCCAGTTCCTTTTTCTGAGTCTTAGTTGGGAAACTCAGCTGAAACCTGTCCACCATGGGTGACCATGCTGGTATCTGAATACTGGTGGCATAGCTTCCAGCATCACAGCAACACACATGCCCCCACAGTATGAAAAACTGACATGTGCGAAGTGCTGAAAGATGAGCCCCTCAGGTTGGAAGGCACTCAAATGATAACTGGGGAAGAGCTGCCTCCTCAAAGTAGAGTCAACCCTAATGACATGGATGGAGTTAAAGCTTTTGGGGCCTTCATGTGCTGATGTGGCACAACTCAAAATGAGAGAAAACAGTTGCAAACATCCATTGATAAATGGAATGTGGAATGCACCAAGTATGAAGCTAGGAAAATTGGAATTTGTCAAAAATTAAATGGAACACATAAAGATTGGTATCTTAGGCATTAGTGAGCTGAACTGGACTACTATTGGTCATTTTGAATTGGTCAATACTATGTCAGGAAAGGCAACTAGAATAGGAATGGCACTGCATTCATCATCAAAAAGAACGTTTCAAGATCTATCCTGAAGTACAATGCTGTCAGTGATAGGATAATATCCATATTCCCACATGAAAAGACCAGTAAACATGACTATCATTCCAATTTACACACCAACCAATGAGGCCAAAGATGAAGAAATCGAAGATTTTTACCAGCTTCTGCAGTCTGAAATTGAACAAACATGCAATCAGGATGCACTGATAATTACTGGTGATTGCAATGTGAAAGTTGGAAACAAAGGACTGGTAGCTGGAAAATACGGCCTTGGTGATAGAGATGATGCTGGAGATTGCATAACTGAATTTTGCAAGACAAATGACTTCTTCATTTCAAATACTTTTTTCAATGACATACACAGTGACTATACACAGGTATCTCGCCAGATGGAATACACAGGAATCAAACTGACTTCATGTGGGAAGAGACAATGGAAAAGCTCAATATTATCAGTCAGAACAAGGCTAGGGGCTGATTGCAGATCAGACCATCAATTACTCATATGCAAATTCAAGCTGAAACTGAAGAAAATCAGAACAACTCCATGAGGGCCAAAACATAACCTTAAGTATATCCCGCCTGAATTTAGAGACCATCTCAAGAATAGATCTGACATGTTGAACACTAATAACCGAAGACTAGATGAGCTGTGGAATGACATCAAGGACATCATAAGTGAAGAAAGCAAGAGGTCATTAAAAACACAGAGGAGAAAGAAAAGACCAACATGGACGTCAGAAGAGATTCTGAAACTTGCTCTTGAACATTGAGGAGCTAAAGCAAAAGGAAAAAATGATGAAGTAAAAGACATGAACAGAAGATTCCAAAGGGTGGCTCGAGAAGACAATGTAAAGTGCTATGATGACATGTGCAAAGGCCTGGAGATGGAAAACCAAAAGGGAAGAACATGCTTAGCATTTCTCAGTCTGAAAGAACTGAACAAAGAATACTAGCCTCGAGTTGCAATACTGAAGGATTCTATGGGGAAAATACTGAAAGACTCAGGAAGCATCAAAAGAAGATGGAAAGAATGCAGAGAGTCACTATACCAAAATGAATTGGCTGACGTTCAACCATTTCAGGAGGTTAACATATGATCACAAACTGATGGTACTGAAGGAAGTCCAAATGACACTGAAGACATTGGTGAAAAAGGCTTTGGGAATTAAGGGAATGCCAATTGAGATATTTGAACAAATGGAGGCAGTGCTGGAAATACTCGTCTATGCCAAGAAATCTGGAAGACAGCTATCTGGCCATAAGATTTCCAGTGTAGTTTCAACCAACAAGGCCATATTTTCCAACTACTGATCCTTCTTTTGTTCCACTTTCAAATTCCAATCACCAGTAATTACCTATGCATATTGTTTCCATGTTTGATCAATTTCAGACTGCAGTTTGGGGAAAATCTTCAGTTTCCTCTTCTTTGGGATTAGCAGTTGGTGTGTAAATTTGAATAATAGTGGTATTAACTGGTCTTCCTTGAAGGCATATGGATATTACACTATCACTGACAGATTGTACTTCAAAATAAATCTCGAAAGGTTCTTTCTCATGAGACAGTGCCAACTCGACGGTAATTAACAACAGTAACACTTTTGCAATGCACTATGATGAGAAAAGTACATAAAACCACAGAAGATGGATTTTTTTTTGTATTTTAGGAAAAGTGTGAAAAAATGATTTCAGGAAGTAGAAAAAAGGAAACTATTTTACTTTTGAAAATAAATCTTATTTCAGGATATAAACATTTTTTCATGTGCTTGAACAAAAGGCTACATGACAAGGCAGGAGATAAAATGGTTTCTGGGCTGGGTAAACCACAAAAAAAGATTCTGATTGAGAACCTGCTACATTTGAAGTTACATAAAAGATTCTATGCTAGACAAATTCCCATTGTACAGACTGGGATTAAGAAAGACTGGAAGAATGAATCTTTTTAAGGAAGGATGTGATCATAGAGCATGATTTCTCTCAGGGTATATCCTGAAAATATGCTTGGAATATCAGAACAAGAAGATAATGAGAACAATGATGATGAAGATTATTTTCCATAGCAATGAATGCACAATACAGATTCAAAAACTATTTATATACACATCACAAAAGATATAACAACTGTAACAGACAGTGTGCCATGGATGTTAAAAGGAGGAGGTCAACTTCTGGTAGTAATCTGGTAGGAGGTAATAACCCAGGAAGTTTTTATAAGCTAAACTTGTCATTTTACAAATGGGGAGAAGACAGTAGTTTACAGAGAGGACTCAACATAAGCAAATGTCTGAAGGCAGTAAATATTGGGATTATTTAAGGAGCAAACAAATGCCGACTTTATTCTGAGTCTAATGATTCTTATTTAATTTGATAAACACAGTCATTAATGATTTTTGGGGGTAGGTGAAAAATAGGAATAAAGCTGTAATAAAATAATTCAGTGGAAATTAGGACAACACTGGATTTTTCTCTCAACATTCTGTGGACAGCCTAAACTCTCAAAATGTTAATCTGGAGACAGATATTAGGTTTGATTTTCGATAGAAAGTTGGTCTGACTCCATGTGGTACTTTTTAAATCTTTATGACAATAATCTCAGTCTTGAAGTAGTAGAGATGGTGTACAAAATTAAACAATACCAGAGATGCCTTTCCCAGTCTGCCTTACTGATAGAGCTGTGAACTAAAGGTGAACCTGGTATGTTTTTGTGAGCTCACTAAGCTCTCCTGTCACCTGTTATACCAGGGATATGTGTACCAACATTGAGTTCCTGTATGTCAGTCATGCATTTAAAAGTACTATTTAAATGACCCACATGGGTGAAATATTCAACTGGTTTGTATTTTTTAATTGTAAAATGTATAATATATGGATAAAATAATACCTAAATATTTGCAAAAGTAAAAATTGAAGAAAAAAAAGTTTTAACTTTGAAAAGAGACCATCTAGCCTAGGATGTCCCTAACTGTCCAATGATAAGAATCATCTGGCCCATTATGAAACAGATTCCCCAAAGTCTTAGAATTTACTGGATATATATATATATATACAGCCTGGAAAATTACTTTAAAAAGAGAACTAGGTGATTAACATGATCAGGCAAATATGAACTAATCCAAATACCTTACTTTTTATATATGAAAACAGAAAACTGTATCTGAATTTTTCAACAGAAACTGATACTAGCTTTTATGAATCACCACATTTTTATGAATAAGGCCTCAAGAAACCAGAGAGTCAAGTATGAGGTTATGGCTACAAGTAGAGAGTTAAAAGCCAGGTTGCCTGGATTTAAATCCCAGCTTCTTTTTTTCTGTGCCTCGTTTCCCTCATCTGTAAAAAGGGGATAATGGTATATATCTTACAGTGCTGTTTTAAGACTAAAAATACTAGTATGTATGGGAAGCTGAATAATGGCCTCTCAAATACACTGACCAGTTTGTGCTGAATGTTTTCACTGGGACAGTATTTCTCAGATTTAAAGAATTTATTATCAACCACGAGTTTACATCTTGTCATTAATTCTTTGGCAAGTAATTGAGGATAGATTTACAGTACTAGTATTGCATTTTCTACTTTATACCATTCAACTGATATGCTCCTCTTACATTTAAGTTTTTCTTAGGACAATGGGCTCCTTATGTTTTTGACATATTGTAATTTTTACCCAGATGATCATTATTTTTCTGCTTAAACTACGGGATAGCATTTTCACTATAACTTCTTTCCACATTTTTTTTGTTTAACTTAGATGCATTTATGTATTTGTTTGTACTCAATTTCACCTGGAGCTCCCCCCCCTTTTTTTAATACTTCCTTGCAAAACGTGAAATTATTTTGAGATCTGATTGTATTTCACATTATTTTAAGATTTCTGCTCCTAACTTTAGGTGTCTGATGCTTAATAAGCATCTCTTTCATCAGTGCTCCAAAACTGTACGTTCACCAGCCAGTAATGTTTTTATTCATAATTTCTTTCATTTAATGAATATTAGAGTGCTAATTATAAATCCTGTAGGTTTATAAATATTGAATGCAGATTACAAGGGAGACAGGAAGGACAGTGAGGTCTGAAAGATAAAAGACAGTGCATGCAAACTGAAAGATTTAAAAAAAATGTAGTTACAGATCTATTGGAGTCCAGAGTGTTAGGTAAGTTTTTGTGGGCTATGTTTTCTGTGAGGAATGTAGTTTTTATGAAGCGTGGAGACACACAGGAGAAAAGAGTAGAGAGGTTCCTCTAAGGGGAAAGAATGACTCAAATATCCCTTTGGGTTTTCATGTCAAGTAGGTTCTAGACAGTCCAGTACTGAACGCTTGGTACTTAAGACTAGTAAGCTCTATTCTAAAAGCTTTACAAACAATGTATTAGTTACCCTAACCCCAGATTACTCGTCTAGTTATAGGCCAAGCCAGGATTTTAAAATATCCACATTATGCAGTATGGAAACATCTGTTTATAGCTGTGACACTTCTTTGGGGCAGTACTAAGTGTGAGGAGCTGCAAACGCAGAACTACCCCAAAACAAATATTATCCCATGTTATTTTACTCCTGTTACTTGACAGTAACTTATTGACGTTCGGCGATTTTTCTGTTTGGCTCCACTAGAATTCAAATCTCACGAGAACAGAGACTGTGTCTTATACCCTGCTGTTATCTATCCTAAGTGCCTAGTATACTGTCTGGCATAGAGTTCTAAGTTCTTAAACACTTCTTAAATGTAATTTATTTTGAACAAGTCATCAATAAATCTAGGGCACTGATGCTAAATAATACATTGTGGCTGATACACGTGAATAGTTTTCAAAGAGTTATAGCTGAAATAATAACCACAATGAACTTACTAAATGATCATAAATTTGGATACTCTGATTACATTAGCAGTTTTGAACTAAATGCTCTTTACTTGCTTCCCGTGTTCCCAGCCCT
The DNA here is from genome assembly GCF_024166365.1 of Elephas maximus indicus. Classification (NCBI taxonomy): domain Eukaryota; kingdom Metazoa; phylum Chordata; class Mammalia; order Proboscidea; family Elephantidae; genus Elephas; species Elephas maximus. The sequence goes on from NC_064847.1 coordinate 10,983,730, forward strand.
CCTACCCCAGCCACAGTCCTCTCAACCCCATCCTACTCCTTGGCCCACTAAGTAGACACAGACTTATGGAGACACAGTGTGTGGCAGCTAGTATTCTGCTGCATAGGGTTTTGGATGGTCTTTCTTCCGAGGAACCTCTGGACTTGAACTCCCAACCTTTTGGTTAGCCAGAGGACTCCTCTAAATGCTCTTTAAAATCCAAATGTATACCCAAAAATGAATGAGTTACTAGATAAAACAGTGCATTATTAGAGTGGCCTCACAATTTCTGTTTGAGCATGTTTCTTAGAATAAAATTTTGAATTTAGATTCAAAATTATTTTTATTAAGCCAACACTACATCCAAAAGTACCAGTCAAATAAATTTGGGAAACACTATGTATCTTGCTCACTCATTTACAAAATACATGAACACATATAGGCTTTGAAGGGACTTACCAAAAAAAGAAAGGCAAACAGGCTGGTTATTTTAAAATCTGTAATTTCCCCTATTTCTTCAACCAAAATTTCCCTTCACTGGGGATGTGGAGTGTGTGAAACGCAATCTGGGGAAACATTGCTATGTAGCACTATTTGAAAATATATACACTAACTAGATTTATAAAATAGGACAGAAACTATATTAGTAAATGGGAATTTAGTAGCATGTTTTTAAATTACGTGTATCTATTAAACTTTAACAAGTGCTTTAAAACACTAACAAAGGAAAGGATTTCATTAGAAAGGCTAGAAAATTTTACCATTTTAATCAAACCTCTATTTTAAATGCTAATTTCTCCGTACTCGTAACTACTACTGTGATATCATTACTACTCTGTTGCTGAAGGCAGACTTTCAATATTAAAACTAAAATTCTTCTGGGAAATCAGCCTGTTAGAGAGGAAGTGAAAGCACAGCTCTGTGAATCTACTGGTATAGGTTCATGCATGCCTTTAGTCTCCTCATACCATAGATAATCATGGAGTATTTCCAAAGGAAAAAAATATTTCTTAACATGTCAATTGCCTAATAATATTCTGCCAAGACTTAAGGGCGATTTTATCACTTGATGTCAATACAATTCTATGGGTAAAAAACATATTGAACAGTTAGTTAATACTCCACCCCCCAAATAAAGGGACTACAAAAGTTTTAGAAAGCACTTACTTAATCATTTCAAAAAGCTTTGGATCTGATACTTTGATATTTCGGGCCATATTCCAGGAAAGATGAACCATGGGTACTACTGACTTCACACTCTGCAATTTGTTCCATTCATAGCGTTCCACTGCCAATTTATACTGGCAGGCTAGAGGGGAGGGAAAAAAAAAACACACACAAAGCAAGTCAAAGTACCAAAGAATATGAAAATAACCATTATCACCCTCTCAGGCGACATCTTCAACACCATTTATAAGAACGTCAAAACACTACAACATGGTTACGTTTTATAACCATTATGAAAAAAGAAACACAAAGGCCAAAAGCCAAACAGATATGCTGTACAGACCACATACTACAGGCTAGGCATTACACTAGACTCTTTTTATACCTTATCTCATTTCGTCTTTTCAAAGCTTTATTGATTTTGAAATCTTCATTTTACAGGTAAAGAAACACAGTCTCCAAGAGGTTTTAAAAAGCACCCCCAAGGTCACAAAGTTAATACTGGCAGAGTCAACTTCCACTTTGTAGGTCTTTCTAGTTCCAAAACCCAGGTCCCTTACCTTAATGTACTGAATGGTTTGACATACTAGGGCAGCTGGTATCACATAGCAAAGGAAATATTAATTCTGAAGAATAACTACTCTCCTTTGCTTTCTTCCATAAAAAGCTTCCTTTATAAAACAAAACACGCCTTCTAAATTACCAAAATTATATCCTTTATGTTTACAGAGAAATTAATATATTATTTGTCAAAATCAATCCTCTTGAATTTCTACTGGTTAACTTAAACTTACTGTCCATACTTACAAATAAGATTTTGTGCTAGGAGACACACTGAAAGTTTTTAATAAAAATATCAAAAATACCATTTGGAGACAATCCTTTAAAAATAAAGTTCATTAGTGTATGACTTAAAATACCTGTAAGTGGACCAACATTCCACGCAATATTGTTGCACCAGCCAACAGCCTGAACCCAATGCACAGTGCCTGCATTAATCCAGACCAAATCTCCAGGTCGCTGAATGAACCTATATACAGGAACATTTGCTTCATAAAGATCTTCAAGATTGGGCCACCAAGAACTCATTAGAAAATTCAAATTATTTCTGAAAAAAGAATGAATAATGCTATAGATCAAAGATCTTAAGAAGTCTCTTCAAAGATGAACAGATAATCTCAAAAGCTTAAAAAATGCTCTCAAATTTTATTTCACTTAAAAGTAACAGTACTGCAGTAAAAACTGCATCTATAAAAAGTGAGGGACTTAAAAGGTAAAGAAAGGTCAATCCTGAGGAAAATTAAGTACAGGTGAGTTATAGCTAACTCATCCAAAGATCAGATGTTGTTGTTAGTTCTGTGAAGTCAATTCCAACTCATGGTGACCCTGTACGCGCATAGTAGGATTGCTCCATGGGATTTTCAAGGCTCTGACATTCCAGAAGCGGATTGTCAGGTTTGTCTTTCGAGGGACCGCTTGGTGGGTCTGAATCACCAACCTTTTGACTAACAGTCAAGCACTTAACCATTTGTGCCACTCAGTGACTCCAAAGATCATTACCATAACAAACTTACTTTCACAAATTTCAACAACACCCTAAGTTTGAACTTGCTATTACATATACTCATTTTAACATGTTTTTTTTTTTTTTTATAAAGATATTTTTATTTATCCTATCTGCCTGAAAAGCCTCTTAATATACTCAAAAAAACAAAACAAATTCCACCTAATCAATTCCAACTCACAGTAGACATATAGGACAGAAAAGAATTGGACCACAGGATTGCCACCCCCACTAGTCTGTCAGTTTGCAGTATCATGGCTGCTTCTGTGTTGCTGTGACACTAGAACATATGCCATTGGTATCAAATACCAGCATGGTTACTGAAGGCAAACCAGTTTCAGCTGAGCTTCCATGGTAAGTCAGACCAGGAAGAAGGACCTGACAGTCTACTTCTGGAAAGCATTAACCAGTGAAAACCTTATGAATAGTAACAGAAAATGCAGGGAGATGAGCCCCTCAGGTTGGAAGGCACTCAAAACAAGACTGGGGAAGATCTGCCTCCTCAAAGTAGAGTCGACCTTAATGACATGGATGGAGTAAAGCTTTTGGGACCTGTGTTTGCTGATGTGGCGCAACTCAAAATGAGAAGAAACAGCTGCAAACATCCATTAATACTCGGAACCTGGAATGTACAAAGGATTAATCCACAAAAATTGAAAATCATAAAAAATGAAATGGTAACACACAAACATCAATATCCTAGGCATTAGTGAGCTGAAATGGACTGGTATTGGCCATTTTGGATAGGACAATCACATCATCTACTACACCAGGAACAACAACTTGAAGAGGAATGGCATTGCATTCATCATCAAAAAGAATATTTTGAGATCTAACCTTAAGTACAACGCTGTCAGCGATAGGATAATTTCCATATGCTTATAAGGAAGACGAGTTAATATGGCTTTAATTCAAATTTACACACCAACTGTTAAGGCCAAAGATGAAGAAACTGAAGATTTTTACCAACTTCGGTAGTCTGAAAATGATGGTGCATGCATCGGGATGCACTGATAATTACTGGAGATTGGAATACGCAAGTTGGAAACAAAGAAGAAGGATCAGTAGTTGGAAAATTTGGCCTTGGTGATAGAAACGATACTGGAGATCACATAACTGAATTTTGCAAGACTGATGACACCTTCATCGTAAATACCTTTTTTCACTGACATAAACTGCAACTATACACATGGACCTTGCCAGATGGAATACACAGGAATCAAACTGACTACACCTGTGGGAAGAGAAGATGGAAAGGTTCAATACCAACAGTCAGAACAAGGTCAGGAGCCAACTGCGAAACAGACCACCAGTTGCTCATATGCAAGTTCAAGTTGAAATTAAAGGAAATTAGAACAAGTCAAAAAGAGCCAAAGTACACCCTTGAGTATATCCCACATGAATTTAGAGGCCATCTCCAGAACAGATCTGACACACTGAACGCTAATGCCTGAAGACCAGACAAATTGTAGAATGACACCAAGGACATCACATATGAAGAAAGCAAGAGGTGATTAAAAACACAGGAAAGAAAGATAAGACCAAAACAGATGTCAGAAGAGACTCTGAAACTTGCTCTTGGACATCAAGTAGCTAAAGTGAAAGGAAGATGATGAAGTAAAAGAGTTGAACAGAAGATTCCAAAGGGCATCTTGAGATGACAAAGAATGACAAAGGTAAGTATTAGGATGACACATGCAAAGACCTGGAGATGGAAAACCAAAAGGGAAGAAAATGTTCTGCATTTATCAAGGAGAACAAATGGAACAAAGAATCCAAGCCTCGAGTTGCAATACCGAAGGATTCTATGGGGGAAAACATTACATGACGTAGGAAGCATCAAAGGAAGATGGAAAGGATACACAGTCACCATACCAAAAAGAACTGATCAAGTTTCAGCCATTTCAGGAGCTATCATATCAGCAAGAACCAATGGTACTGAAGGAAAAAGTCCAAGCTGCACTGAAAGCACTGGTGAAAAACAAGGCTCCTGGAATTGACCAAATATCACCTGAGATGTTTCAACAAAAGGATGCAGCCTTGCAAGTACTCACTGGCCTATACCAAGAAATCTGGAAGACAGCTACCAAACTGGAAGGGATCTATGTTTATACCTATTCCCAAGACAGAAATTCCACCAAATGCAGAAATTATTCTGCAACATCATTAATATCAAACACAAGTAAAATTTTGCTGGAAATCGTTCAAAAGTGGCTACAGCAGTATATCGATTGGAGAACGCCAGAAATTTAAGCCAGATGCAGAAGATGATGCAGAACCAGGGATGTCATTGCTGATGTCAGATGGATCCTGGCTGAAAGCAGGGAATACCAGAAAAATGTCTACCTGTGCGTTACCGACTATGCAAATGCACTTGACTATGTTGATCATAACAAATTATGGACAACACTGAGAAGAATGGAAATTGGAGAACACTTAATTGTGCTCATGAGAAACCTGTACACATATCGTGAGGCAGTCATTTGCACGGAACATGGGGATACTACGTGGTTTATGGTCAGGAAAGGTGTGCCTCAGGGTTGGATCTTTCACCATACCTATTCGATCTGCATGCTGAGCAAATAATCCAAGAAGTAGAACTATATGAAGAAGAAGGAGGCATCAAGATTGCAAGACTCATTAACAACCTGTATTACGCAGATGACAAAACCTTGCCTGCTGAAAGTGAAGAGGCCTTGAAGCACTAACTGATGAAGATCAAAGACTGCAGCCTTTAGTATGGAGTACACCTCAATAAAAAGAAAATAAAAATCCTCACAACCGGTACAATAAGCAACATAATGGGAAAAAGACTGAAGTTGTCAAGGATTTCATTCTACTTGGATTCACAGTCAAGACCCGTGGAAGTAGCTGTCAAGACATAAGAAGATGCACTGCATTGGGTAAATCTGCTGCAAAAGACCTCTTTAAAGTGCTGAAAAGCAAAGATGTCACCTTAAAGGCTCAGGTGCACCTGATCAAACCCATGGTGTTTTCAGTCGCCTCCTATGCACGTGAAAGCCAGACAATGAATGAAGAAGACTGAAGAAGAATCGACTCCTTTGAATTGTGGTGTTGGAGACGAACAGTAAATACACTATGGGCTGATAAAAAATGAACAAATCTGTCTTGGAGGAAGTGCAACCAGAATGCTCCTTAGAAGCAAATATGGCAAACGTAGGGTCTGACATACTATAGACACATTTTCAGGAGGGATCAGTTCCTGGAGAAGGACATTAACGCTTGGAAAAGTATAACTAAATACCAAACCAAACCCGTTGCCATCAAGCCGATTCCGATGCACAGCGACTCTACAGGACAGTGTAAGAACTGCCCCATAGAGTTTCAAAGGACAGCCTGATGCATTTGAGTTGCCGACCTTTTGGTTAGCAGCTGTAGCTCTTAACCACTACACCACCAGAGTCTGCAGGTAAAGTAGAGAGTCAGTGAAATAGAGGAACACCCTCAATGAGATGGACTGACACTGTGGCTGCAACAACGGGCTTAAGCATAACAATAATTGATTGTGAGGACGGTGCAGGACCAGGCAGTGTTTTGTTCTGTTGTACTTGGGGTCGCTGTAAGTTGGAAGCGACTCGATGGCACCTAACAACAACTGAAGAAAAACCTAGGGTTACCAACACTGTAAATCTTTACTGAGGCAGACTACCAGTTATTTTTCCCATGGAGTGCTGGTGGGTTCAAAGTGCTGACCTCTCAGTTGGCAGCCAAACTCTTTAACCACTGAGCCAACAGGGCTCAATTCTTATTATCTAGGAATTAGTACAAAGCAAATTCAGGGAGGGGATTACATGAAGTCAAATTCATAATCAGAATCACTATGGCACATGTACAACTAGGACCATCCCTCAGTTTCTGAGAGGAAATAAAAGATGGAAATCATCCTCTACTACTATTTCCAACGCTAAGAAAGATAGAGGTGGAAAATGACTGTTTCTGTAAGTTTTCAGTAATTCACTGACTAAAGCCAGGCAGTTGAAACAAAATTTATCAAAAGAATATTCACACATGTACACACACTCACAAACCACCACCATCACATCATTACCAAACACAAAGCAGATCAGATCACTATACTTTTACTTTAAATGATAGGTTTTTTCCCCCCTCCTCCTCTCCTTCATTGAAAGATAAAGAATTTTAAGAGAAGAACAAGTAGCCCTGGTAGAACAATAATTAACTGCTCAGCTGCTAACCAGAAGATTGGCTGTCTGAACTCACCCAGGAGCTCCTTGGGAGAATAGACCTGGTGATCTGTTCCCAAAGTATCTGGTGATCGGCTTTCTTAAAGATTACAGCCAAAAAAACCCTATGGGGGCAGTTCTACTCTGTCACATGGGGTCTCTATGAGTTGAAATCTGCTAGACAGCACACAACAACAACAAGGTGGTTACACGGACAACATTTTCTACAAAGAATAAAATAAACCTTTAGTACTCTGGATTATGCTTCCTCAAGAAATTCCTACATTTTGTTTTAAACAATATGATAAAGTTGATCTTATTGTCTATATGTAACCTTATGCTCATACTTATTTTCCCCTAAAAATGCAAGATTATAAAACTGATAATAATCGAGGAATAAAAAATTGCTCTCTTTGATGTCAGCTTTCAAAAGAATCACCAGTAAAGCATCTGCTCCCCAAAGAAAGAGAGTGCTCAAGGAGGAAAAGTCCTATTTCACTCATGCACTGGCAGCATAAACCTGGAGAAAGATTTCTATTAAAAAAGAAAAGGGAACACAAAGAGAAACCCGAATAATCAACAGCTAAGGCGAATAGAAAAGAGCCCTAGTGACACAGTGGTTAAGCATTCAGCTGCAAACTAGAAGGTTGCTGGTTCCAACCCACTAGCAGCTCCACAGGAAAATGATGTGGCAGGCTGCTTCTGTAAAAATTACAGCCTTGGAAACACCATAGGCCAGTTTTACTCTGCCTCGTAGGGTCGCTGTAAGTTGGATTTGATAAAGTTACAATGGGTTTGGGTTTGAAACAGATAAACGAAGCTTTTATTCATTTATTTTTTAAACAACTGAATCAGGGCTAATTTTGAGATATATTTTGCTAAGAGTCATAAAATAAACCATAGAAATTATCAGTATCAGAAACAATGATCTTATGCAAAATAAAATTAAGGGTGAAATACAAAGAGCAAGTTTGACTTCTGCAACTTAGGTAAATGAATGTACCCTTTCATTCTAACTTGACATTTTTATTACTTCCAAATTCAAACTTATTGGATATCACTTATTTCCAATTATTTTTAACTGAAGACATCTCTCTACTGGAAAGGAAAGACAGCCAGACCCAGAAAACAGCCACTTCCCATTCTGAAGTAATGAATAAGGAACACTGAAATGGAAAAATAATTTTTTTTTTTATACAGCAAGACACAAAAATTACCATTTCTTGGCTGTAGATAAGAAAACTTTTGATTAGAACTATCATCATTTTGCCGCTCTGGTGGCACAGTGCTTAAAGAGCTTGGCTGCTAATCAAAAGGTCCGCAGTTCAAATCCACCAGCTGTTCCTTGGCTCCTCGGAAACCCTATGGGGCCATTCTACTCCGTCCTATAAGGCTGCTATGAGTCAGAATCCACTCAACGGCAACGCTAATGGGCCGTCATATCCTTTTACAATCATGATGGGCACCTTTTAACTAAATAAAATACATTTACTGAAGACTCTCCAAAACTCTAAACCAAACTAAAAATTGTCAGATTGGTATGTGAAATAGTAATTCACAATTATTTTTTAAAATCTTACATGTGAATATATTATGAGCATTTTGTCCAATTTTTCATTATATCATATGTGTAAAGTACCCATATATAATTTACACGTGCTTGCAGTTTTCCACCAGTCTCTTTAACAGCTCAGAAAATAACATGTGATTGGTCTTCTTGTTAGTGGACATTTATATATGTAAACTGAATTTAAAAAGTTAACATATGCAAGCTGGAACTTAATTTTAGAATTCTTGCCCTTTCTAAAGCTAATTCAATAAACCTAATTTTTCCTTAAGTCATCTTGCCAAATGACCATAGATTTATGAATCAAATTTCTTTCAATTAACAAAAAAACAATGACTTTGCATCCTACCACAATATTTCCTATTATGTACTTTGTATGCTACTATAGAATGGCTTCATGGCATTTTAAAGTATTTCAGGTAGCATAAAACATACAGTTTGCAATCAAGTACTTTAAAATAAAGTTTCTGCTGAACAATGATTAAAAGCTGACAACTCTTCAGGAAATTTCAGCATTGCATCTCTTTTATAAATACTATTTTCTTATAATTATGGTAAAGGGCAATTTAGTTCAGAAACCTACTTCTCACAGAAGTAATTCAGAACACCCCAGTAATCTTCAGGGACAACAAACCATTCACAATCACCTGGACCAATATTTATGTTAACAGAACAGAAGTTGTTATTTTCTTGGTGACCTGGAAAATAAAAGGAAAAGCTGTTATCACGCTATAAATTCTGTGGGAAAACGTATCTTTAAATCACTGGATTATTGGGAGGACTAAAAGAAAAATGAATGCTTAGATAGTGACTATTATATGACAAGCAAGAAATACTAGTTACAATCATTACTACTTCTCCCTGTATACATGACTCCTCAATTGCCACTAACAGTATTAAAAGAGGTAAAGAGGTATGGTTTTCAAAACATAGCTGCTCCTTTAGCTGCCTGTGTACATCTCTGTTGTAATATCCCAATTTAGAGTTGGCACAAACTGTAAACACAACTCTATCTCCCACCACTGGTAGGTAGATTATATTGCCCATGGCACGCGGCTTTTATAATTACAATTAGAAATACTGGGAACCCACCACATATCTACTAAATAAAAATGTCTTAGCATAGGCTCTGAGAACATCTAAACTCTCCAGAATACACTTAAACATAATGTCAGGTTGTGAACTGTTATAGCAGTCAGTATTTATTTATTTATTTAGCTCCATGAATGAAATTCACTACTTGTCTGTCAGTTTGCCCTACTGTGGTAGCTTGAGTGTTGCTATGATACTGGAAGCTATGCCATCGGTATTTGAAAAACCAGCAGGGCCACCCCTAGTGGACAGGTTTCAGCCGTTTCCAGACTAAGACGGACTAGGAAGAAAGGCCTGACCTTCCAAAAATGAGCCGATGAAAACCCTGTAACAGAGCACTAACTGATACAGTGCTGGAAGATCAGTCTCTTAGGTTGTAAGGCAGTCAAAATATGGCTGTTGACCGTAATGATGTGGGGAAAATAAAGCCTTCACAATCTTCATTTGCTGATGTGGCATGACACAAAATGAGAAGAAACACCTGAAAACATTCATTAGTAATCAGAACATGCAATGTATGAATACAGAAAAACTGGAAGTCAACAAAAACGAAATGATGTTAGCTGAATTGGATTGGTACCTGCCATTTTGTCATATATCCCACTATGCCAGGAATGGCAAAGTGAACACGAATGGCATTTCAATCTTCATTAAAAAGAACATTTGCAGGTCTATCCTGAAGTACAACTCTGTGAGTAATATCCATACACCTACATGAAGACCAGTGAGTATGATTCCTATTCAGATTTATGCACCAAAAATGAACGCCAAAGATAAAAATATTGAAGACTTTTATGACCTTCTGCAATCTGAAACTGTCTGAATGTGCAACCAAGATGTACTGATGATAACAGGTATGCCTTAAGTTATCTACTGCTCCTGTAACAAAAGTAAGTGGATGGCTTTAACAAACAAGTTTATTCTCTCACAGTCTAGTAGGCCAGAAGTCCAAATTCAGGGCATCAGCTCCAGGGAGAGGCTTTCCCTGTCAGTTCTGGAGGAAGGTTCTTGTCATGAGTCTTCCCCTGGACTAGGAGCTTCTCTGTGCAGAAACTCCGGGTCCAAGGGACATGCTCTGCTCCCAGCACTGCTTTCTTGGTCGTATGAGGTCCCTTACTCTCTGCTTGCTTCCCTTTCATTTTATCTCTTTTAAGGTAAAAGGTGGTGCAGACCACACCCCAGGGAAACACCGTTTACATTGGATAGGGGATCTGACCTTAGTAAAGGTGTTACAATCCTACCCTAAACTTTAATGCAAAATTACAATCACAAAATGGAGGACAACCACACAATACTGGGAATCATGGCCTAACATAGTTCACATATATTTTGGGGGACACAATTCAATCCATGACAAGGTGACTAAACTGGGAAAGTCTGAAACAAAGAAGAATGATCAGTAGTTGAAAATATGGCTTCAGTGATTGGAAGGACACCAGAAGTCACATGCCAGAGAAACTGTTTATTCATCAGAAACACTTTTTTGTAACAACATAATTTGACAACTATACACATGGACATCACCAGGCTGATTATACAGGACTTAAACGGGCTACAGCTGTGGAAAAGATGATGAAGCAGCTCAATATCATCATCAAGAGTAAGCCAGGAGACAACTGTGGACCAGACCATCAACTGCATCAGTTTCCAGTGAAACTGAAGCTGAAGAAAATCAAAGCAAGACCCACAAAAGCCAGTGTGATCTTGAGAACATTCTGTGTGAATTTAGATGCCGTCTCAAAAACAGATTTGAAGCACTGAATACTAACGACCAGAGACCAGTAGAGCTGTCGGAAGATATCAAGGACACTGTACATGAAGAAAGTAAAAAAACAGTCATAAAAAAGATGGGTGGGTCGGGGGGAGACCAAAATGGTTGCCAGAAGAGACTCTGAAACTTGCAGGAGCACAGAGTAGCTAAAGGAAACAGAAGGATGTAGTAAAAGTTGAACAGGATATTTCAAAGGACAGTTCAAGAAGACAAGGCCAAGTATTACAAAATGTGCAAAGACATAGGGTCAGAAAACCAAAAAGGAAAAACACAATCAGCATTTCTGAAAGAACTGAAGAAAAAATTCAAACCACTAGTTGCAATATTGAAGGATTCTGTGGGCAAAAAATGAATGACACAGAAAGCATTCAAAAGAAGACAGAAGAAATACACAGTCACTGTACCAAAAACATTTGGTCCAAGTCCAGCCATTTCAGGAGGTAGCATATGATCAAGAACCGATGGCACTGAATGCAATACCTAAAAACAAGGCTCCAGGAATTGACCAAATACCAACTGAGATGCTTCGAGCAACAGGCACAACACTGGAAGCCCATAACAAGAAAACTGGAAGACAGCTACCTGCCCAGCCTAAGAGAGAGCCATATCTGTGCTCATTGCAATTAGGAGCGATCAAGCAGAACACAGAAATTACCTAGGAACATCATTAATACCACACACTAGCAAAATTTTGCTGAAGATAACTTAAAAATGACTGTAGCCATACACTGACAGAGAACTGCCAGAACTTCAAGCTGGATTCAGAAGAGGATGTGGGAAGAGGGATATCATTTCTGATGTCAGATGTGTCTTGGCCAAAAGCCAAGAATACTAGAAATATGTTTACCTGTGTTTTATCAACTATGTGAAGGCTTTTGGCTGTGTGAATCATAACAAACTATAAATAACTACAAATAATGGGAATTCTAGAGCACTTAATTATGCTTATGTGGAACCTGTACATGGATTAAGAGCTGGTTGCTCAAACAGAATAAGGAAACCCTTCACAGTTTAAAACTGGAAAGGATGTGTAGCAGGTTTGTATCTTTTACACCTCACTTACTGAATCTATGTGTGGAACAAATCATCTGAGAAGCCAAACAATGTGAAGCAGAACATATCATCAGGGCTGGAGGAAGACTCATTAACAGCCTGTGATATGCAGGTGACAACACCTTACTTGCCAAAAATGAAGATGACTTGGAGTACTTATTGATGGAAGTCAAAGCGTTCAGTGTGGATTACCCCTGAATGTGAAGAAAACAAAAACCTCACTACTGGATGAACAAACATCAAGATAAATGAAAAAAAATGAAGTTACCAATGATTTCATAACACTTGGGTCAACGATCAGTGTCCACTGGAAGCAGCAGTCAAGTAGTAAAACACTGCATTGCACTGGAAAAGTCTGCTACAAAAGACATCTTTAAAGTTTCAAAAAGCAAGATATTATGTTTTGACTGAAGTGTGCCTAACCTACGCCATGGTCTTTTCAATGGCTTCATATGCATGCAAAAGCAATACAGTGAGAAAGGAACACAGAAAAACTGATGCATTCCATTGTGGTGTTGGCAAAGAATACTGAATATACCGTGGACTGCCAAAAGAACAAACAAATCAGCCTTAGAAGGAACCAGAATGTTCCTTAGAAGCGAGGATGGCAAGTCTTTGGTTCATTTACTTTGGACATGTCACGAAAAACCAATCGCTAGAAATGGACATCATGTGTGGTAACGCAGAGGGTCAGCAAAAAATGAAGGAAACTCTCAATAAAGTGGATTGATCAGGTTGAAGCGAACATACCAAAGATCATGAAGATGGTACAGGACTGAGCTATGGTTTGTTCGTTATACATAAGGTCGCCATGAGTCAGAGCACATAAACAGGAACTCAAAACTGCATTTCTCTGAATTAAATTTAGATCTTCAACACTGTCTGAAGGAATTTCTTGGAAAAAATATGGTATGTCTTAGTTTGTGCAATTTAATTCACCCAAATTCTTTTAGGCACAATTGACAAAGAGGCAATCTATTAAGTTTGGTTTTTTTCCTTTAGATTTTAAAGGAAAAAAAAGTAGGACTGCCCCCAGAGGGCCTCCAAGGAGCAGCGGGTGGATTCAGACTGCAGACCCTTTGGTGAGCAGCCAGAGCTCTTAACCACAGCACTGCCAGGGCTCCAAGTTTCTTTTGAAAAATTTCAAATTAAAGAATTTTCCAAATGAAATTAATTTTATTAGAGCAAGCCTTAAATTATGTATAAGAAAAACAACAAAGGTGAACTTTTTGCCCATTAGGAACAAGATATTAGTGACCGACAGGCACCATATCTTATGACTTACCTAAATTAGTCCATTAATTATCCACATCTTTTTACTTTACCCAATTATTACTGATAAGCATCAGAGAACTTAACTTCTAATAATGGTCTGAGAATAAACATCTCAACCTTTGGGTTCTACCTCTGAATGTACATAACAATCTCGGAGGACCTTATTAAAAAATACTGATGCCTGGTCTCCAAACCCTAGACTTAATCAAACGTGTTTTTAAAAAGAATTCCAGGAGATTACAATGAGCAGATAGAGTTGGGAATCCTAAATTATCTAGAAACAAGCTCTACCTTGGTTTTTTTCTTCTTTTTTTAATAATTTAGTTCATTTTATTGTTTTCGTTGAGAATAAACATGGCAAACATACTACAATCCAACAGTTTCTACACGTACAAATCAGTGACACTGAATTTTTAGTTGTGCCATAATTCTCACGCTCCTATTTGAGTTGTTATTGTTGTCCCTATAGATCTGCCTAATCTTTTGATGAAAGATGAACCTCGGGAGTAACCTCAGTACTGAGTTAAAAGAGTGTCCAGAGATCTTATTCTCAGGGTTAATCCAGTCTTTGTCAGACCAGTACGTCTAGTCCTTTTTCATGAGAGTATTTCTGTTTCTATTTGGGAGCCACTACTGTGGGTGGTGGTAGCCAGGCACCACCTAGTTGTTCTGGACTCGGTCTGGTAGAGGCAGTGACAGATGTGGCCCATCAGTCCTCTGGACCAATCTTTCCTTTGGGCCTTTGGTTTTCATCAATCTCCTTTGCTCCAGCTAGGATGAGACCAGTAGATGTATCTTATACGGCCACTCACAGGCTTTTAAGGCCCCAGTTGCAACTTACCACAGATGGATATAGAACATTTTCTTTAGAGACTATTATACTAATTGAGCTAAATGTCCCCCCAGACCATGGTTCCCAATCCTCAGACCAGTAGCTTGGTCTCTCAGGGTTTACAATTTGTCCGTGAAACTTCTAGGATTTTGCCCTGGTCAAACTGTTAAGTATATACAATCCCCAGGATTGTATATACAATCCCCAGGATTGTATATACAATCCCCAGGATTGTATATACTTCTTGCTGTTCACAAGAGTCACCACTCCTCTACCATCCAGCTAAGGTCTGTCCTCCTGAGACCTCCTCTCCCTCCTAACCATCAAAGATTGTTTCTTTCTGTGTGGAAACATTTTCATGTGTTTTATAACAGCGGCCTCATACAGTATTTGCCCTGTTGTGACTTACTTCACTCAGCATAATGCCCTCCAGATTCCTCCACGTTGTGAGATTTTTCATAGATACCATGATGTTCTTTACCATTGTATAGTATTCCATTGTGTATGTACCGTAGTTTACCTATTCATCTGTTGATGGTCACTTAGGTTGTTTCCATCTTTTTGCTATTGTGAATACTGCTGCAATGAACATGCGTGTGCATCTATCTATTTGTGCAATGGCTCTTAATTCTTTCTCTAGGATATATTCCTAGGAGTAGGATTGCTGGATCCTCTGGTATTTCTAGCTTAAGAAAGTGCCATATTTTTTTCAACTGGTTGTACCATTTAGCCTTCTGACCACCACTGTATAAGAGCTCATACTTCCCCGCAACCTCTCCACCATTTATTTCCTGCTCTTTTGACTTGTTCCAGTAATATCAGGGTGAGATGGTATTTCACTGAAGTTTTGATTTTCTCTAATGGCTAGAGCAGTTCAAATGCACCAGATGCTCCTTGCAAACCCTATGAGGCAGTTCTGCTCTGTCTCAAGAGGGTCCTAAAAGTCTGAATCGACTCGATGATGGCAATGGGTTTGGCTTTTGCTTATTCTGTCCTTTCTTCTGGTGGCTGTAGGCTTCTTTTGCTGTTCCCTATTTGAGTTGCAGAAGTGGTGGATTGTCCTAAAAATTTTAGAGATTAGATCCTATCGAGTATGTCACAGCCCCCCAAATTTTTTTTCCAGTCTGTAGGTTCTCTTTTTTACTGATGTGGTAAAGTCTTTTGATGAGCTAAGTATTTAATTTTTAAGAGATTCCATTTATCTAGATCATCTCCTGGGTGCTTGTGTACTGTTAATTATGGTTTGTATACTGTTTATGCCACATATTAGGGTCCCTAGTGTTGACTCTCTATTTAACTCCTCGATCTTCATAGTTACTGGTTTTATACCTAAGTCTTTGATCCATTTTGAGTTAGTTTTTGTGTATGGTATGAGGTATGGGTCCTGTTTCATTTTTTACAGACAGACATCAGTTTTGCTAGCACTATTTGTTAAAAAGAGAGTCTTTCTCCCATTTAGTGGACTTTGTGCCTCTGTTGAAGATCGGGTAACCACATATAGATGCATTTATAACTAGGCTCTAAATTCTTGTTCCATTGCTCCACGTGTCTGTCATTGTACCAGCACCAGGCTGTTTTGACTAACATAACTGTATAGGCCCCCAAGTGTCTGTCAGTTTGTTGTACTGCGAGGCTTGCTAAGGCAAAATAAAGAAATGACAAACTAGAAGAGCTGAAGATTTCAAAGGGTGGCTCGAGAAGACAAAATACGGTATTACAATGACATATGCAAAGACGTGGAGCTGGAAAATGAAAAGGGAAGAACACACTTTCTGTTTCTCAAGATGAAAGAACTGAAGGAAAAATTCAAGCCCTGAGTTGCAGTATTGAAGAATTCTGCAGGGAAACTACTAAACAACACAGGAACCATCAAAAGAAAATGGAAAGAATACACAGTCACTATACCAAAAAGAACTGGTCAATGTTCAACCATTTCAGGAGGTACCATTTGAGAAGGAATCAATGGTTCTGAAGGAAGAAGTCCAAGCTGCTCTGAAGGCACTGGCGAAAAACAAGGCCCCGTGAACTGATGGAATATCAATTAAGATGTTTCAACAAACCACTAGAAGTGCTCGCTCATCTATGCCAAGAAATTTGGAGGACCACTACCTAGCCAACCGATGAGAAGTGATCCATATTTATGCCTATTCCCAAGAAAGGTGACCCAACTGAATGCAGAAATTATTTAACAGTATCATTAATATCATATGCAAGTAAAATTTTGCTGGAGATGATTCAAAAGCAGCTGCAGGAGTATATCGACAGGGAACTGCCAGAAACTAAGGCTGGTTTCAAAAGAGGACGTGGAACCATGGATACCACTGCTGATGTCAGGTAGATCCTGGCTGAAACCAGACAATACCAAAAGATGTTTACCTGTGTTTTACTGACGATGCAAAGGCATTCAACTGTGTGGATGGTAACAGATTATAGGTAACACTGTGAAGAATGGGAATTCCAGAACACTTAATTGTGCTCATGAGGAAACTTTACATAGATCAAGAAGCAGTTGTTCCGAAGAAACAAGGGGATACTGATTGGTTTAAGGTCAGGAAAGGTGTGTCAAAGTTGCATCTTTCACCATACCCATTCACTCTGTATGCTGAGCAAATAATCCAAGAAGCTGGACTATATGAAGAAGAATGGGGCACCAGGATTGGAGGAAGACTCATTAACAGCCTGCATTATGCAGAAAACACAACCTTGCTTGCTGAAAGTGAAGAGGACTTTCTTACTAATGAAGATCAAGGACCACAGCCTTCAGTATGGATTTCATCTCAACATAAAAGAAATATCCTCACAACTGGACCAATAAGCAAAATTATGATAAATGGGGAAAAGATTTTAACTTACCAACGATTTCATTTCACTTCAATCCACAATCAACAGCCATGGAAGCAGCACTCAAGAAATCAAAAGATGCACTACATCAGACAAATCTGCTGCAAAAGACCTCTTCCAAGTGTTCAAAGGTAAAGAAGACTAAGGTGCATCTGAACCAAGCCATGGTATTTTCAATTGCATGTGAAAGCTGTACAGTGAATAAGGAAGACAGAAAAACTGATGCCTTTGAATTGTGGTATTGGTGAAGATTATTGAATATACCACGGACTGCCAAGAGAACAAACAAGTCTGAAGTAAAAACAGAACACTCTTCAGAAGCAAGGATAGTGAGACTGTATCTTACATACTCTTGTCAGAAAAAATCAGTCCCTGGAGAAGGACATCATGCTTGCTGAAGTACAGGGTCAACAAAAAAGAGGAAGACCCTCAATGCGGTCTATTGATACAGTGGCTGCAACAATGCACTCAAGCTAACAGTGACTGTGGCCTTAACAGCAGCAGCAGCTGGATATTAGGCTCTGAGATCAATGCAAGGCCTCCTACTTTGTTCCTTTTCTTCAATAATGCTTTACTTATCTGAGGCCTCTTTCCTTTCCAAATAATGATTAGTTTTTCCTTATTAAAGAATGTTGTTAGTATTCAGATTGGGATTGCACTGCATTTGTAGACTGCTTCAGGGAGAAGGGACATTTTCACAATGCTGAGACTACCTATCCATGAGCATAGTGTCTTCTTCCACGTACACAGGATTCTTTTGATTTCTTGTAGTAGTGTTTTTGTTTCTTTGTACGGATCTTTTACATTCCTGGTTAGATTTATTTCTGAATATTTTACTTCTTTAAGGGCTACTGAAAATGGTACTAATTTCCTTTTCACAGTCCTTTTTATCGGGATATAGGAGTCCAACTTTTTTTTTTTTTTTTTTTTTAATGTGTATCGTGTACTCTGGCACCCTGCTGAATCTATTAATTCCAGTACTTTTCTTGTGGGATCTTTAGGTTCTCTACCTACAGTATAATATCATCTGCGAATAAGATAGTCTTACTTCTTCCTCACCATTTTGAATGCCCATTAGTTTTTCTTGCTGTGCTGCTGTAGCTAGGGCTTCCAACACAATGTTAAACAGAAGTGGTGATAAAGGGCATCCTTGTCTTATTTCTGTTTTCAAAGGGGATGTTCTCAGCCTCTCTCTGTTGACAATGATGTTGGCTGAAGGTTTTGTAGAGGTGCCCTAACTATGTTGAAGAATTTCCCTTGTATTCCTATCTTACTGAGAATTTTTAATCAAGAATAGGCATTAGACTATCTACCTGCATCGACTGAGATGATCATGAGATTATTTACTTATGTGGTGAATTACACTAATTTTCTAATGTACCAACCTTGCATACCTTCTATGAATCCCACCTGTTTGAGGTATAACATTTTTTTATATGATGCTGAATTTTATTGGCTAGAATTTTGTTGTGAATTTTTGCATCTATATTCATGAAGGAGATTGGTCGGTAATTTCTTTTTTTTTTTTTTGGTATCTTTGCCAGTTTTGGTATTGGATTATGCTGGCTTCATAGAATGAATTCAGAAGTTTGCCTTCCTTTTCTCCATTCTGAAATAGTCTGAGTACCACTGCTGCAACCTTTTACCTTTATGTTTGGTAGAATTCTCCAGTGATGGCATCAGGGTCAGGATTTTTTTGTTGTTGTTGAGAGTTGTTGTTGAGAGTTGTATTACTTTTTCAATCTTTTCTCTTGGTATGGGTCTGTTCAGATTTCCTACCTCAGTTTGCGTTAGTATAGATAGGTAGTGTGTTTCTAGATATTGTCTATTTCCTCCAGGTTTTCAAATTTGTTGGAGTATAGTTTTTCATAGTACTGTGTTATGATCCTTTTTAATTTGGTTAGGTCTGTTGAAATGTACCCTGTTTCATTTCTTATTTATTTGCATTCTCTCCCAATTCCTTTTGTCAATTTGCCCAAAGGTTTCTTGCTTTTGTTGATCCTTCTGAAGAACCAACTTTTAGTTTGGTTGATTCTATTGTTTTTCCACCCTTTTTATTTCTCCTCTAATTGTTATTGCTTCCTTTCTTCAAGTGGCTGTAGGTTTCTTTTGCTGTTCTCTATTGGAGTTGTGGAGCTAACGTTTTTATTTTGTCCCTTTCTTCTTTTTTGATGTATGCACCGACTGGTATAAAATGATGGGAGCACTGTGTTATCTGTGTTCCAAAGGTTTTGGTATCATGTGTTGTCATTCTCACTTGATTCTACAATTTTTTTTTTTTATTCCATCTTTGATTTCTTCAATATGCATTGGTTTTTAAATAAGGTGTTACCCAGTGTCCATGTATTTCAATTTTTCCCTTGATCTTCCAGTTACAAATTTCTACTTTTATGGCATTGTGATGAGAGAACATGCTTTGTTTCATCTCAGTGTTTTGCATTTTATTGAGGACTGCTTTGCGGCCTACGATGTGGTCTACTCTAGAGATATTCATTGTGCATTGGAAAAGAACGTGTACTTTGCTGCTGTTGGATGGAAGGTTTTATGTATGTCTGTGAGGTCAAGATGATTGATTGTGGCCTTATGATTCTCTGTATCTTTGCTCAGTTTCTTTTTACATATTCTCTTCTTTACCAAGAGTGGTGTGTTCAAGACTCCTACTATTATTGTAGAATTGTCAATTTCTCTTTTCAGTGCTGTTAGGCTTTATGTATTTTGGAGACCAGTCACTGGATGCATATATATTTATTACGGTTATGTCATCATGATGGACTGTCCCTTTAATCATTATATAATATCCTTCTTCTTTGTCTTTTACGGTGGATTTTGCCTTAAACTCTAATTTCTCTGTGATTAATATTGCCATTCCTCCTCATTTTTGGTTGCTGACTGCATGATATATATTCTTTATCCTTTGACTTTTAATATATTTATGTCTTTGTATCTGAGGTGTGTCTCTTGTAGAAAGTACATTGATGGGCCATTTTTTTTTTTTAATCCATTTTGTCACTGCCTGTGGGGCACATACATTTAAGCAGTTTACATTTACTGTGATTATCAATGGGTGTGAGTTTACAGTAGTAATGACATTTTCTTTGTTCTTCTTCCTTTCCTGAGTTCCTTCTGTTCATGAAATTTCTTTTTGTTTCTCTATGCAGATTTTGTGTTTACTGAGACTTCATGTTTTACTTATTCTGATGTGTAGGTTTTTTAAGTCTTTGTGGTTAGCTTGAAATTTATCCTCATCTTTCTAAGTTTGCACCAGACTTTTATCACTTGATATTGCCCTGACTTTACATACATTTGAATATTCTACATTCATACTATGTATTCCCCCTTTTTTTGTTCTACCATTGTCAATTACAGGTTGACGTCTCTAGTTTTGTGTTTTGAATCTTTTACTTTTGTTTTATCCTTGAGAGTTCATTACCTAAAAGTGATTATTTGGATGATATTGACCTGTGTTCTAGTTTCAGCTTGTTGTCTGACGTTGTTGATTCTCTAACCGAAGGCCTCCCTTTAATAATTCTTCTAAGGCTGGTTTGATTTTTACAAACTCTCTTAATTTTCTGTTTATATGAAAATGTCCTAACTGTCCCATCATATTTGAGAGTTTTGAAGGATGTGTTATTCTTGGCTAGCAATATTTTTCTTTCAAGGTTTTATATGTATTCTCCCATTGCCTTCCTGGCTGCAAGATGTCTCCAAAATAATCAGAGCTCACTCTTATTGTTCACCATTTGCACATCATTTTTCATTTTTCTCGAGCTTTCTGGACAGTCTTTCATTTTGGCAAGCATGATTATGTCTTGGCATCATTCTTTTAGAGTTTATCCCATATGCGGTTTGTTGAGTATCTTCGATGGTCAGTTTCTATCCTTCATGATATAAGGAAACATTTTTTAATCGGCAAACTTTCAATCACCCTCTGTTTTTCATTTTCTCCCTGCTTAGGAACTCCAGTTAGGTAGACATTTTTGCTCTTGATTGTGTTCTATATAGTTCGTAAGTGGCATTCATGGATTTGTCTTCAATTTTACTTATTCTGTAGTGGATTGTTTTAAATTTTCTCCTAAAATAGTCTATTACATGGTCCATTTTTTAGATTTTGTTTATCTTTTGGATTTCTAATTTGTTTTTTATGAATTGGACAATCATATAGTCTCCTACGCTGGGAACGACAACTTGAAGAGGAATGGTGTTGCATTCATTGTCAAAAAGAACATTTCAAAATCCATCCTGAGGTACAATGCTGTCAGTAATAGGATAAAAACCCATACACCTACAGGAAAGACCAGTTAATAGACTGTTCTTCAAATTTACGCACCAAACGATAGAGTGAAAGATGAAGAAAGAGAATATTTTTATCAACTGCTGCAGTCTGACATTGATAGAATATGCAATCAAGATGCATTGAAAATTACTGGCGATTGGCATGCAAAAGTTGGAAACAAAGAAGAAGGATCAGTCATTGGAAAACATGGCCTTGCTGATGGAAACAATGCCAGAGATCAAATGATAGAATTTTCCAAGACCAACGACTTCTTCACTGCAAATACCTTCTTTCACCAACATAAATGGTGACTATACCTATGGACCTCGCCAGATGGAACACACAGAAATCAAACTGACTACCTCTGTGAAGAGAGATCATGGAAAAGCTCAATATCATCAGTCAGAACGAGGCCAAGGGCCAACTGTGGAACAGACTATCAGTTGCTCATATGCAAGTTCAAGCTGCAGCTGAAGAAAATCAGAGCAAGTCCACGAGAGCCAAAATAAGACCTTGAGTATATCCCACCTGAATTCAGAGACCATCTGAAGGACAGATTTGATGCATTGAACACTACTGACTGAAGACCAGATGAGCTGTGGAATGACATCAAGGGGATCACACATGAAGAAAGAGGTCACTGAAAAGACAGGAAAGAAAGAAAAGACCAAGATGGGTATTGGGATACTCTGAAGATTGCTCTCAAACGTCGATCAGCCAAAGCAAAATAAAGAACTGATGAAGCAAAAGGACTGAACAGAAGATTTCAAAGACAAAGTATTATAATGACGTGTGCAAAGAGCTAGAGATGGAAAGCCAAAAGGGTAGAATACGCTCGGCATTTCTCAAGCTGAAAGAACTGAAGGAAAAATTCAAGCCTCGAGTTGCAACAGTGAATAATTCCATGGGGAATATATTAAACGATGCAGGAAGCATCAAAAGAATATGGAGGGAATACACAGAATTATTATACCAAAAAGAATTAGTCAATGTTCAACCATTTGAAGAGGCGGCATATGATCAGGAACCGATGGTACTGAAGGAAGAAGTCCAAGCTGCTCTGAAGGCACTGGCAAAAAACAAGGTTCCAGAAATTGATGGAATATCAATTGAAATGTTTCAACAAACAGATGCAACGCTGGAGGTGCTCACTTGTCTACTCCAAGAAATATGGAAGACAGCTTCCTAGCCAACTGACTGGAAGAGATCCATATTTATGCCTATTCCCAAGAAAGGTGATCCAACCGACTGTGGAAATTATAGAACAATATCATTAATACCACACGCAAGCAGAGTTTTGCTGGAGATCATTCAAAAACGGCTGCAGCAGTACATTGAGAGGGAACTGCCAGAAATTCAGGCCAGTTTCAGAAGAGGACGTGGAACCAGGGACATCATTGCTGATGTCAGATGGATCCTGGCTGAAAGCAGAGAATACCAGAAGGATGTTTACCTGTGTTTTATTGACAATGCCAAGGCATTCGACTGTGCGGATCATGACAAATTATGGATAACACTGTGAAGAATGGGAATTCCAGAACACTTAATTGTGCTCATGAGGAAACTGTAAATAGATCAAGAGACAGTTGTTCGGACAGAAGAAGGGGATCCTGATTGGTTTGAAGTCACGAAAGGTGTGTGTCAGGGTTGTATTCTTTCACCATACCTATTCAATCTGTATGCTGAACAAACAATCTGAGAAGCTGGACTATATGAAGAAGGACGAGGCATCAGGATTGGAGGAAGACTCATTAACAATCTGCATTATACAGATGACACAACCTTGTTTGCTGAAAGTGAAGAGGACTTGAAGCACTTACTAATGAGGATCAAAGACCACAACCTTCAGTGTGGACTGCACCTCAACATAGAGAAAACAGAAATCCTCATAACTGGACCAATGAGCAACATCATGGTAAGAAAAGATTGAAGTTGTCAAGGATTTCATTTTACTCGGATCCACAATTCAGAGCCATGGAAGCAGCAGTCAAGAAATCAAAAGACGCATTGCATTGGGTAAATCTGCTGCAAAGGACCTCTTCAAAGTGTTGAAGAGCAAAGACGTCACCCTGAAGACTAAGGTGTGCCTGATCCAAGCCATGGTATTTTCAATCACATCTTATGCATGTGAAAGCTGGACTATGAATAAGGAAGACCAAAGAAAAATGGACACCTCTGAATTGTGGTGTTGGCGAAGAATATTGAGTATACCACGGACTGCCAAAAGAATGAACAAATCTGTCTTAGAAGAAGTACAACCAGAATGCTCCTTAGAAGGATGGCAAGACTGCGTCTTACATACTTTGGACATGTTGTCAGGAGGGATCAGTCCCTAGAGAAGTACATCATGCTTGGCAGAGTACAGGGTGAGTGGAAAAGAGGAAGACTGTCAACAAGGTGGACTGACACAGTGGCGGCAACAATGAGCTCCAGCATAACACTGATTTTAAGGATGGCGCAGGACCGGGCAGTGTTTTGTTCTGTTGTGCACCTAGTAGCTATGCGTCGGGACTGACTTGACAGCACCTAACAACAACAATAGTCTATTTTGATGCTTTATCTGTGTTTTCTTTGACTTTGGCTATGTTTGGTTTTGTCTGTACTTTCCATACTTTTGTCTGTGTTTTCCTTGATCTCTTTCCTATCTCCTGGAGAGGCCTGGAGACTTCTGAATTCCCTCACAGATAGTTCCAGTGCCTCTTCTTCTACTGGAAGATCAACTGGTGCTTTATTGTAGCTACTCCCTAGAGCCATCTTGTCCTGCTGTTTCCAAGGGATTCAGGTATTTTATTTACTGATCATAGATTTGTTTCATCCTGTTTTTTTGCTGTTATGTCTGGACAGTTGGGCCAGGCATGCTTCACTGCTTGTTCATCTGTGGGCATGACAGTTCTCACCACCTTGTCCTGGTGTACAGGGCGGGCATCTCAGCTATGGTGCAGCAGAGTAGGTCCAGCAGGAAGGGAAAGGATGGAGATGGGTAGCTTCTCTTTTCATCTTTTTGGTATTCTCTTGATGAACAAAGGCTTTTAGTTTTTATGAGGTGTCATTTATCTATTTTGTCTTCTGCTATTTGTGTTTTTCTTATTATATTAGATATGTAGGAAGGAGAGCCAACATGGCACCCTAGGCAGACACACCATGCCATCACCCTGAAACAAAGATCTGACACACTAAATAAAACAGATATGAACATGAATCCTGGAACCCTATGCATCAAATGAAGGGAGAAACGACTAGATCTAACACCAAATGGGAGAAGAAAGCAATGGAAAACAGAGGAGGCGAGATATAAAATGGAGGTCCTTTTCCAATTAACACAGCACAGCACTGTCATCTTGGAGCACAACCAGCAACAACCCCACACAGGGAGTACGAGAAGGCAACTCCAGTGGGCTCCTACCTGGTAGAAACAGAAACACACTTTTCCACCCTGCCCCCTTCTTGTGAGCAGAAGCAAGAACTCTCCCATCCCACCACCAGGGTCCATATCACAACCGCCTCCCCTTGACACTTATCACTGCTTCCCACCACACAGCTTTTTATTTCTCTTTCTCTCCCCACCCCCACCTAGCTTGTCTGTTACCAATCCCATTCCCATGAGCTCCCATCACAGCTAGAGAGCCACCAACCTGCTGCTGCCTTGGGTCCACTTCACTGTGCCATTTTTCTTCCTTTTTTTTTCTCCCTCTCACTTAGCCATATACACCACCTCCACCCCTAACTGTCAACTCCCACCACATCATCATTTATCTTTTGCTTCTTTTTTTCTCCCTCTCACCTATCCCAGTATACCACCTCTCCCTCATTTCTGCAGGACGCCACCACTAGACACCCACTGGCCCTCCATCTGCCCAGGCCCCAGCAGTCATGCCTTTTTTCCCCTCTATTTAACCTCGTATGCTATCTACCCTAGACTCCCTTTCACCTAGCCGAGTACATCACATCCACCCACTTCTTACTGGTCCCCACCATGCTGCCATGGCTACAGACCTTCTGGCCTGCTGCTCCCCTGCCCCTACCTGCCGGTTCCATTTTTTTCTTTCTGTTCTCCCCACCTCTACACCTAGCCCTGTAAGCAGATTCCCTTCCCTTCCCACTGGTCTCCAGGTCTACCCTGTCCCCTCTTGCCAGCTCTTGCCATGCCACTTCCCACCTTTTTATCTTCTTTGTTCTTCTCTCCTATCCCTGTAAGTCATCTCCCCCTGTAAGTCAGTAGCCTCTGCTGCGCTGCTGTGGATAAAGTGCTACCGGCCCACTACTGCCCTGGGTTGGCCCCGCCCTCACCTGCTACTTCTCCACTGCACTGTCATTTTTTTTTTTAGATCTTTCTTTTCTACCTCAACCTAGCCCCATACTCCACTACCTGCCCCCTTCCAGCCAACCCCTAGGTTGCCCACACCCACTCATCAGCTGCCCTTTTAACCCCCTTCTCTTGCTTTTATTTTTCTCTTCCGCCCCTCACACCCTATCCCCATATACCACCTTTCCTGCTAACCCCTGCTGCACTGCTGCAGCTCAAGTGTCCCTGGCGCTCAGGGCCACAATGAAACCAGGACTTCACCATACCTTCCCTCCCACCACAAGACTGGCTGCTGAATGAAGGGAAGTGAGCTCATACCATTCCCTGTCCAACACCCTTGCCAATGTGGTGAGGGGCTAAAAATGCTCCCACATGCTGGACTAACATCAGGACGCAGTCAGCGTCTGCTCTGTCCACCCTCAGCCAGTTCACCAAATGGCATACAGTGAAGCAGTGTCATGTACCTACAGCTGCCCTGCCCACCCAGGAAAAGTACTAAGAGGTATCATGCCCACACACAAGCAAGCAGCAAAGCACACCTGGCCCACCCGCCCTGATGTATCAAAACAAAAAAGCAATGTAAACAAATGTACAATCGATGAATAAGGAAAGTAATATCTTAATGTGTCAGAGACAAAGACAATATCAAAACATAAAAAAGCAGGACATGCTCCCGCAAGGGACCAAAAAAAACAAAAGCAAAAACAAAAGGAAACAGATAATATTCTAGAAAAAGAAAAGGCAGTAGTGGATTTACCTGATGTAGAATTCAAAAGATTAATACCTAGGGCTTTCCAAGAGATTAGGAAAGAGATTATAGAAAACACGAAAACAAGGGAAAAAAATTGGCAAAATCAAGGAAAACAGACAAAGCAATACAATAATTCAGAATAATACAAGAACAGAACAAAAAAATAATTACAGATCATATAAAGACAGTAAGTAGAAATCTAAAAGATAAACAAAATCTCAAAATGGACAACTCATGAGAAGGCTTTACAATCAAATCTGAAACAGAAGACATAGTAAGACTGAAGACAAATCTATAACCTCCCACTTAATGTTTGAGAATGATCCACTCTTAAAAATAGGCCGAACAATGTTGCACCTGCATTTTCTTCTAAAAATTTTATGGTTTTAGTTTGCTTAGTTACGTCTTTAATTCATTTTTAATTTGTTTGTGTGTTGTGAGACATAAATCCAGTTTCATTTTTATGTATGTGGAAATCCAATTCTCCTAAAACCATTTATCGAAGAGACTCTTCTTACTAATGGACTTAACACCATTGCCAAAAATCAGCTGATCATAATTTGTGGGTTTATATCAGACTTTTTTTTCTCTGTTTGTTCTTAAGCAGCTGTGGTTTTCAAACCAAAATGCTTAACACTTCTTCACTCCTTTATTACTGTGTATTAGGCAATTAATACTGCCACATGTATTATTACACTGTAACATTAAAGAAAAAAAATTTTTTCTTAATTACCAGAGCATATTCATTACATCATAACAAGAAAAGTAGCCTTCAAATATAGTACTTTGAAGGTTCAGTGGGAAGTGAATTATTTTCTTGAAATGACTACACAGCATTGTGGTTTTTATACAATGCCAGTACTGCTGTCACAAACAACAACAAGCCTGTTGCTATCGAGCTGATTCTAATTCTCAGGGACCCCATGTGAAAGAGTAGAGCTACTCCATAGGATTTCCTAGGCTGTAATCTCTACAGGAGGAGGTTGCCACATCTTTCTCCCAAGGACTGGATAGTGGGTTCAACCTGCCAACCTTTCAGCTGCTGACATTACCACACTAAGCATTCATCACAATATTTCCAACTTGTAAGAAAACAATGAACAGTAAAATAAGAAAAATTAAAACGGTATTTCATAATGGCAATGTTTCTTCACAAAAATAAAAACAAAAAATAAGGCTGCAGCCAAAGTAAGCTGGCTAGGCAAAAAAAAAACTATTTACTGAGGTGAGTTAATTATGTTTGTTTGGTGGTAGTGAGTTAAGACATTTCTAACGAAATAAAGTGATTTAAGATTATTTAGTCTTTTGGCAAGAAAAGCAGCTTGATGAAGGAACTGGGAGCAATATGAAAAGTTGGGCAAATAATTTTGGTTGGCTTTATTTGGCTCTTGATTAGTCAACAGATATTAATTACTAACCCTGATCAATTGTTTTGTTTGAAGCATCAATGCCAAATGTAAAGTGACTGAAGAATGAGTTCCCAAAACATCTTGGGGCATGGATGAACCTGAAGGACATTATACTGAGCAAATTATGTCAATCACAAAAATTTAAATACCACATGTTCTCACTCTGATGAGACGAAATGCACAAAAACAGAAACAACCAAACATTTATTAGTGGTCATCAGGGCTGAAGAGGAGAGGATTTGCTTTCTATATAATAAAAATTTGCTATTCTTTGTGACAGGAAAGGTATTAAGAGTAGCATGTGCACAGATT
The DNA here is from genome assembly GCF_024166365.1 of Elephas maximus indicus. Taxonomy (NCBI): domain Eukaryota; kingdom Metazoa; phylum Chordata; class Mammalia; order Proboscidea; family Elephantidae; genus Elephas; species Elephas maximus. The sequence goes on from NC_064847.1 coordinate 11,012,124, forward strand.
GATGAAGACAAACATCATCAAATGGCACGCAAGAAGGACCTTCTGGTAATTGCTGTGGCATATGTAGTTCCGCAACACCTGCCACAAAAAATAAAAAATACATGTATAGGCATAAATGTGTACATAGGTATACGTATGTATACATATGCATATGTATGTGTATGCATTTATGTGACTGTATACATATATGTTGTTGCTGTTAGGTGCTGTCCACTTGGTTTCAAGTCATAGCGAGTCTATGTACAACAGAATGAAACACTGGCCAGTCCTGCGTCATTTCACAATCTTTGTTATACTTCAGCCCACTGTTGTACCCACTATGTGAATCCATCTTGTTGACAGTCTTCCTCTTTTTCCACTGACCCTCTACTTTACCAAGCATGATGTCCTTCTCCTGGGACTGATACCTCCTGACACCATGTCCAAATTATGTAAGATGCAGTCTCGCCATCCTTGCTTCTAAGGAGCATTCTGGTTGTACTTCTTCTAAGTCAGATTTGTTCATTCTTTTTAGCATCCATGGTATATTCAATATTCTTCACCAACACCACAATTCAAAGGCGTCAACTCTTCTTCAGTCTTCCTTATTCATTGTCCAGCTTTCACATACATGTGACGTGACTGAAAATACCATGGATTGGGTCAGGCGCACCTTCGTCTTCAGGGTGACGTCTTCGCTCTTCAACACTTTGAAGAGGTCCTTTGCAGCAGATTTGCCCAATGCAGTGTGTCTTTGGATTTCCTGACTGCTGCTTCCAGGCTGTGGATTGTGTATCTGAGTAAAATGAAATCCTTGACAACTTCGATCTTTTCTCCGTTTATCACGATGTTGCTCATTGGTCCAGTTTTGAGGATTTTTGTTTACTCTACGTTGAAGTGCAATCCATACTGAAGGCTGTGCTCTTTGAATTTCTTAAGTAAGTGCTGCAAGTCCTGTTCACTTCCAGCAAGCAAGGTTGCATCATCTGCATAATGCAGGTTGTTAATGAGTCTTCGTATAGTCCAGCTCCTTGGATCATTTGCTCAGCATACAGATTGAATAGGTATGGTGAAAGAATACAATCCTGACGCACACCTTTCCTGACTTTAAAACAATCAGTATCCCCTTCTTCTGTCCGAACAACTGCCTCTTTATCTATGTAAACGTTCCTCATGAGCACAATTAAAGTGTTCTGGAATTCCCATTCTCGCAGTGTTATCCATAGTTTGTTATGATCCACACAGTTGAATACCTTTGCATAGTCAATAAAACACAGGTAAACATCCTTCTGGTATTCTCTGCTTTCAGCCAGGATCCATCTGACATCAGCAATGATATCCCTGGTTCCACACCCCCTTCTGAACCCAGTCTGAACTGCTGGTAGTTCTCTGTTGATATAGTACTGCAGCTGCTTTTGAATGATCTTCAGCCATATTTTACTTGTGTCTTATATTAACGATAGTGTTCAAGAATTTCTGCATTTGGATGGATCACCTTTCTTGGGAATAAGCATACCTATGGATCTCTTTCATATATATTCAAACTTTGGTTAACTGCTCAACGCTTAACAACTATACCACCAGGGTTCCAAATAACAATTAAGGTAGTATTTAATTAGTGTTTTTCAATTTCTTTTTCCTTTTCAAATAATATTTTATGCTGTTTTTGGAGAAGGTTTAGAGAGCAGTTTAGGTTTCTCATTCAAATTCTGGACAGACTATTCAGTGACACTGATTGCGTTCTTCACTATTTATGAACATGCTCAATATTTCCATTGCTGTTGTTCCTTTTCGATTAGTCTAGTTTTGCTGCCACCTGACACGTTTATCTTTATTTTAAAATACTTGTTTAACATTTGGATTGGCATGGGTGATTTTTTTAATGGAATTGGGAACTCACAGATGATACTCTTTGTGAGCCATACCCTGTTACTGTCACCTAGGGACAGTTTCTCAGTGCAGTCAGGGAATCCTCCAACCTCAACTGGTTCAGAAAGTCTAGTTTTTGTTTTGTCTTAGGAATTTGACGTATTATACCATATTCTCTCATTCTATCAGGATCTGTCCTTTGTGACCCTGATCTGAATGGTCAGTACTGGTAGCCAGGTACCATATAAGTTCCACTGATCTTATCTTAGAAGAAAACATGGTTTGTGCAGACTATTAGTCCTACAAACTAGTTTCTTCTTTGAGTTTTTTTTTTCTTTTGCTGTAGACATGTGAACACTAGTAGTTGTATCTTAGATGTGGGCTTGCAAACTATTACATAATTTCAAAATATATTAATAAAAATGAATAAAGCCCATGGTTACTGACTGTATTATTCATCAGCTAATTCTTTATAGGAAACATGTAATCTATTGTGTGTCACTCATGGAGTTAAGGAACATCAGTCCCATTAATTTTTTTTAGAAACGGAAGCTGAATATACTGGTCTGCCTTACTACACAGCAGATCAATGGTGAAATTTTGTCATTTTTTGAGCTAAGGGCTGAAACTGAAATTTTTCTGAATGAGAAGAACCACCATCAACCACTGTTAACTGAACACTGACTGACCTTGGAAATTTTGCTCCAAGCTTAATGTGTCTTAATGAATTGAACCTAAACTTAAAAAACAAAATATGTAAACTTTCACTTAAAGCACAAAAATTATTAAAAAACAAACAAAAATCCAAAACCCAGGACTTATATGAGAAACTTATATTACAGTTATTTTGATAAGTATTATTTTTTGAATCTTAATATCAAGCTACTTTATACACTTCCCATGTTGTCAAAAGTTAAAGAAAGTACATCTTCTTTTCCACAAACATGTGAATCACATTTTATTTCCTCAATCTACAATTCCATCATATTTTCCCAAAATTCAATGCAAGTGTGGAAAAAATTTCTGCCTTTCAAAAGTCATTTGATGGTACCAGTAAAAATGATTAATCTGCAATGTAACGACACTAGAAAAGCAAGTTTCAAGTAAAGAATAGAACAGGACTCTACATATGCCTTCTCTATAAACTATAAACAAGTAATTAATATGCTGAATTAGAATATGCTGATAGATTGTTATCAGTAATTGTCAGTAGTTATCTGTGTGAAAGGAGAACCTGGTGGCATAGTGGTTAAGAGCTCAGCTGATAATCAAAAGGTCAGCAGTGTGAGTCCACTTCTTGGAAGCGCTGTGGGACAATGCCACTGTCTCACAGGTTCCCTCTGAGTCAGAATCTATTCGACAGCACCCGGTTTTTGTGTGTGTGTCTGTGTGTGTCTGTGTGTCTGTGTGAAAAGACATTTTCAAGGACAAAATACATAAAACTCTCATTATAGAACAGTCTTAAGAGATGTACGTTTATAGTTGATTTTGATACGGAAAACAAACTTTCAATGACAATTATGTAAAATGCCCTTCCTCCAAAATAAATATAAATTTTCTGAATACCAGACCTGTGTTACACAAATGTAGTTAGTTATTATTTATTTTTAGTTTCATCAATAGAATTTCATGAGAATTATTTTTCTTTTGTTATATAAGTACCTACATAATATCCTCAATTTGAACATAAAGCTTACTTTATCATTTCACCCTCTGCAGAAAAAGCTTGCCACAATCTCCTCATTATGGAGTTGTGAATTATGTTTTTTAAAAATGAAACCAAAAGGAGTAAGTTGGAAAACACCAGTGTGTCATATATTGTAAGTATAGCCCACATTTTTGTTATATACAGTAAGAACTGCAGCTCATGACATACTTCTTACTGTAATTGTGGTTTAAAATTTTTGAAATTTACTGTCACTTTGCAGTCAATGGAATAAAGAACAAAGATTTTAAACTGAACTAAGTTTCTCTTCATTCACTGGGTACCCTAATATCCCCTTTAATTTTTCCGACTGTCTTGAGCTTTCCATATAAAAATAAATAAAAAACACATTGGAAAACAAATGAATACTCTTAAACTTTCACTTCAGACATTTGCATATAAAATAATGAATCTAATGGTATGGTAGGAACAACCTTTTTGGCTTTATTCATTATAAATGGGGAGAATCTGATTCTCCATGCATGTTTCACATTTAATAAATTCTATTATTTCAGTTGAACAAACTGAACATGAAAATCACCTGGTGTTCTGCTCCCTGGAACTTTCATGTACAGTTGAACCGAATTCATGCCCACTATGGTATGACCAACATGACTTAGAAGATTTCCTGCTGATACCACACGTACAAAAGCAGGAAGTTTAGTGAGCTCGTGAAGCTGCAATTTCCACCTGCAATCAAATAGCAGAATGAGACTGAAATCTTGTTGCAAATATTTGCAGCGGGGGCTGGGAAACACTTCCTCAAAAACAATTTTATAAACATTTTACCTTTGCAATGACCAGACATTTTTTCCAAAGAAAATTTTCTAACAAGTAATGGTAACTAAAAAAATCATAAAAATTAATAATCTAATAAATAAAAGAATTTATCCTCTGTATTTAAATTTTTTAGATTAGCATGCAGTAGGATTTTGGTACTCTTAATCATCAGGGGTCGCCAGGAGTTGAAATTAACTCAATGGCTATTGGTTTTTGTTTTTGGTAAGAAGAAAAAAAATCTAATTATAAAACCCAGTTAAAATAATTTAGGACTGCTATGATTTTGAGCTAAAACTTGTATGTCTATATAAAATGAAAAAATAATAAATGATGGTGATAAATAACAGGAAAATCAACAATTACCAATTCAGCAATGTTCTTTTCAGTTCATGAAAACAGTATTGGCATACTTACTTTTTGTCATCTGAGAGGTCAATGTTGGTTCCAAACTTTATGGTTTTAAAAGGTACTTTCCACTTTCTTCTAGAACTTAAAAGAAGTGAAAATTAAATACATGTCTTTTAAACGAAATACTGAGTAGACATGAAAAGTTACTTACCTATCTGAAGATGTGGATTCATTATCTGAATAGTCTTTATGGTGAGTCTTTTTCTCATTTTCTTCCTACAGATTAAACAAAAAACACTCCTGTTTAGATTTCTGTAACAGACTATCTCCCCATAATACATCTGAATAAAATGCTCACATATACCTTAGTGGCAGAGCTCTAGTGGCACAGTGGTTAAGTGATATGGCTGCTAACCAAAAGGCTGGCATTTCAAATCTACCAGCTGTTCCTTGGAAACCCTATTGAGCAGTTCTACTCTGTCCTGTAGGGTTGATACGGGTCAGAATCAGGTCAAGAGCAACAGGTTTGTTTTGGTTTACACCTGAGTGCTACTTAATATGTTTTGAAACTAAGTTTCTCTGGGCATATTTCATAAGCAAATATCTTCAAAACCACATTAAATAAAAAACCAAACCCAAACCCACTGCCGTCAAGTCAATTCCGACTCATTGTGTCCCTACAGAACAGAATAGAACTGCCTCATAGGGTTTCCAAGGACTAGAGCTGCCAACTTTTAGGATAGCACCTGTATCAAATAACCACTGTGCCACCAGAGCTCCACATAAGGCCCCAAGAAAGACAAAGTTCAATAACATATTATTCTGCATTCTCCATTAGCCACAAAATTAATAGTAATCAGGAATTACGGTAATTTTTAAGAAAAATGTATACCCATTCTAAATTTCATGTAAATACGGATTTAATTTAAAAATGATCTCAAGGTAATTTGAGGGAGAACTGAAAAATAAAAGACTAGGTTATGAAAAAATATAAAATTATATAAAAGAATACCCTTTGAAAAATAATACCAAATACCTTACTTGAACAGTTAAAGCAATCTGTTTTTCCCTGTAAATGTTCTTCTGTAAAGGGGATCTTTTTGATTATAATCCTTACCCCCAATTCTACAAATTATTTAAGAAAAACTTACAGCAATTTTAATTATAAAGGCTAGGTAGAAAGTTATGGTACGAATTCTAAACTTGCAGAAAAGATGTATCTCCAAGTACATGCATTTTGTTCTTGTTGTTAGGTGCCGTTGAGTTGGTTCCGACTCATGGCGACGCTCTGAACAACGGAACGCAATGCTGCCTGGTCCTGAGCCACCCTTACAATCGTTGTCACACTGGAGCTCACTGTTGCAGCCACTGTGTCAATCCACCTCATTGAGGGTCTTCCTCTTTTCCGCTGACCCTGTACTCTGCCAAGCATGATGTCTTTCTCCAGGGCCTGATGCCTCCTGACAACATGTCCAAAGTACGTAAGACGCAGTCTTGCCATCCTTGTCTCTAAGGAGCATTCTGGCCGCACTTCTTCTGAGACAGATTTGTTCGTTCTTTTGGCAGTCCATGGTATATTCAATATTCTTCGCCAACACCACAATTCAAAGGTGTCAACTCTTCTTCGGTCTTCTTTATTCATTGTCCAGCTTTCACATGCATTTCATGTGACTGAAAATACCATGGCTTGGGTCAGGTGCACCTTCGTCTTCAGGGTGACATCTTTGCTCTTCAACACTTTGAAGAGGTCCTTTGCAGCAGATTTGCCCAATGCAATGTGTCTTTTGATTTCTTGACTGCTGCTTCCATGGCTGTTGATTGTGGATCCAAGTACCATGAAGTCCTTCACAACTTCAGTCTTTTCTCCGTTTATCAAGATGTTGCTCATTGGCCCAGTTTTGAGGATTTTTGTTTTCTCTATGTTGAGGCGTAATCCATACTGAAGGCTGTGGTTTTTGATCTTCATTAGTAAGTGCTTCAAGTCCTCTTCACTTTCAGCAAGCAAGGTTGTGTCATCTGCATAATGCAGGTTGATAATGAGTCTTCCTCCAATCCTGATGTCCTGTTCTTCTTTATCTAGTCCAGTTTCTCAGATTATTTGCTCAGCATACAGATTGAACAAGTATGGTGAAAAAATACAACCCTGGCGCACACCTTTCTGACTTTAAAACAATCAGTATCCCCTTCTTCTGTCAGAACAACTGCCTCTTGATGTATGTAAAGGTTCCTCATGAGCACAATTAAGTGTTCTGAAATTTCCATTCTTCACAGTGTTATCCATAGTTTGTTATGATCCACACAGTCAATAAAACACAGGTAAACATCCTTTGCATAGTCAATAAAACACAGGTAAACATCCTTCTGGTATTCTCTGCTTTCAGCCAGGATCCATCCGACATCAGCAATGATATCCCTGGTCCCACGTACTCTTCCAAAACTGGCCTGAATTTCTAGGAGTTCCCTGTTGATATACTGCTGCAGCCGTTTTTGAATGATCTTCAGCAAAATTTTGCTTGCATGTGATATTAATGATATTGTTCTATAATTTCCACATTTGGTTGGATCACCTTTCTTGGGAATAGGCATAAATATGGATCTCTTCCAGTCAGTTGGCTAGGAAGCTGTCTTCCATATTTCTTGGCATAGACGAGTGAGCACCTCCAGTGCTGCATCTGTTTGTTGAAACATCTCAACTGATACTCCACCAATTCCTGCAGCCTTGTTTTTCACCAATGCCTTCAAAGCAGCTTGGACTTCTTCCTTCAGTACCATCGGTTCCTGATCATATGCCACCTCTTGAAATGGTTAAACACTGACTAATTCTTTTTGGTATAATGACTCTGTGTATTCCTTCCATCTTCTTTTGATGCTTCCTGTGTCATTTAATATTTTCCCCAAGAAATCCTTACTATTACAACTTGAGGCTTGAATTTTTTCTCCATTTCTTTTAGCATACACACCCGTAAACACACCTTCTCTGCTGAATACACGCACACACACAAACACATACATATATGCATTTACACATGATAGGAGGAAGGTTAAGACTATTTCTCATCATGCCTTTGTTTAGTTCTTATTTGTTAAACTCACGTAGTTAAAGACACAAGAAAGAATATTTTTATACGTTATCTGACACAAGTAAAAACATCTACATAACAGTAACAAAAAAATTAAATGATAAATTAAAATGGGTGGTATTCTTCCAACAGGGTGCAAAGAATGGGAAATTCAATGGGGAAAGAATAGTCTGTATTAAAAATGTTGCTGAAACAACTGTATCTCCAAATTCAAAAGAATGAAGTTGGGCACTAACTCACAACTTATTAAAAAAACTAAGAGACAAAAAATATTTAAATGTAGTAGCTAAAGCTTGCCAGAACACATTCATGACCATCAATTAGAAAATCATGATAGATATGACACCAAAAGTACAAGGAATCAAAAACCATGGTTGCTGTTGTTGTTAGAAACCTTCTAACCAACTTGACTCATAACAACCGCATGTGACGAAGTAGAAAGGCCCCATCAGATCTGCTAAGCTGTAATCTTTATGGGTTTGGAACTCCAGGTCTTTCTCTCATGTAGGGGCTGGGTAGATTTGAATTGCCAACCTTTTGGATAGTAACCAAGTCTGAACCATCTGTACCACCCAGGCTTGTAATTGTTTCTGTTAGGTGCCACTTAGTTGGTTCTGACTCATGGTGACCCACGGGGACCTGAATGATACACTGCATGGTCCTGCACCATCCTCACAATCGCTGCTATGTTTGAGCCCACTGTTGTAAACCTATCTCACTGAGGGCCTCCTGCTTTTTCACTGACCTTCTATATTACTAAGCATTATGTACTTCTTTAGGGACTCGCCCCTCCTGATAACATGTCCAAAGAATGGGAGACTTCTAAGGAGCATGCTGGCTGTGCTTCTTCCAAAAAGGATTTGTTCATTCTTCTGACAGTCCAAGGTATGTTCAATATCCTTCACCAACTCCGTAATTCAAATGCATGATTTCTTCGTCTTCCTTATTCACTGTCCAGCTTTGCATGCATATCAGGCAACTGCAAATACCACAGCTTGGGTCAGGCACACCTTAGTCCTCAAAGTGACATGTTTGCTTTTCAATAGTTTAAAGGCATCTTTTGCAGCAGATCTGCCCAATGCAACGTGTCTTTTGAGTTCTTGACTGTTGCATGGATACAAGTAAAACAAAATCCTTGATAACTTCCGTATTTTCTGTTTATCATGATGTTACTTATTGGTCCAGTTGTGAGAATTTTTGTTTTACCTTGAAGTGTAAACCATATTGAAGCTTGATCTTCATTCTTAAGTCCTCTTCACTTTCAGGAAGCAAGCTGTTTCATGTGCATACTGTAGTTTGTTACTGAGCCCTCCTTCAATCCTTATGCCCTGTTCTTCTTCATATAGTCCATCTTCTCATACTATTTGCTCAGCATACTGATTGAATAAGTATAGTGAAAGGACATAGTCCTGATGGACACCTTTCCTGATTTTAAACTCTGCAGTATCCCCTTGGCCTGTTCAAAGGACTGCCTCGTGGTCTATGTACAGATTTCTCATGAGTACAATTAAGTGTTCTGGAATTCCCATTCTTCACAATTTTATCCATAATTTGTTATGATTCACAGGCAAATGGCTTTGCATAGTCAATACAACACAGGTTTATTATCTTTCTGAAATTCTCTACTTTTGTCCAGGATCCATCTGACATCAGCAATGTTATCCCTCATTCCACATCCTCTTCAGAATTCAGCTTAAATTTCTGGCAGTTGCCTGTCAATGTACTCCAACAACCATTTTTATATTATCTTCAGCAAAATTTTTTACGTGTACGTCATACTGATAGTGTTCAATAATTTCCACATTCCACTAAGTCACTTTTCTTTGGATTTGGCACAAATTAATTAGACCGCCAAAACTTAAAACTTTTTGTGCTCTAAAGGACATCATCTAGAAAGTGAAAAGAAAGCCCAGAGAATGAGAGAAAACATTTATAAATTAAAGCACCTGTCTTGGTCATCTAGCACTGCTAGAACAGCAATACCGTAAGTAGATGGCTTTATCAAAGAGTTTATTTTCTCACAGCCTAGGAGGCCACAAGTCCAAATTCAAAGCGTCAGCTCCAGAGGAAGGCTTTCTTTCTGTCAGTTCTGGAGGATGGTCCTTGTCATCGGTCTTCCCTTGCTCTGGGAGCATCTCAGCACAGGAACCTCAGGTCCAAATGACATGCTCTGCTCCTGGCATTGCTTCTTGGTGGTATGAGGTCCCCCTGTCTCTCTGCTTGCTTCTCTCTTTTGTATCTCAGAAGAGGCTGGCTTAAGACACTATCTAATCTTGTAGACCTCATCAATAACTTTAGCTAATCCATCTCACTACATCATAGTGATAGGATTTACAACACAGAGGGAAATCATCTCAGATGGCAAAATGATAGACAATGAAACAATACTGGGAAATCATGACCTAGCCAAGTCGACAGTTATTTTTTGGGGGGGATATGATTCAATCCATGACAGCATCTGACAAAGGGGCTTGTACCTATATATAAAGAATTCTTACAACTCAATAACAAGAATGCAGATAGGCCAATTAGAAACAGGTAAAGGACCTGAACTGCCATCTCTCCAAAGAGACACAAAAAACTTATCAAAAGATGTTCAATATTAACACCAGTCACAACGGAATGCAAATCAAAACCATAATAAGGTCGTACTCACACATTTTACAGTAAAACAGATGGAAAATGGCAAGTGTTGGTGACTTGGTGACCTTGCAGAGAAAAAACCCTCATATTGAGAATTATCTTCCTAAACAAAAACATTCCAGAAATAGAAGCACTCTAGGAATTACTTTCTAAAACATTTTTTTAAGATAGTAATTTTATTTCTGTATAATATATACTTTATTTTCATTAAGCTACAGGTTTGTTTAAATGTCTATACTTACGTTTGTAAGCTTATAGCACATAAAACTATATAAACTAAACAGATGGCTATAAAAGTAATGTGCATTTTTAAAACTCCAAAATAATCTAAAGAAATAAATACTTACCCTCAATGATTCCTGGAAGGAGGAAGCCTGGTACTGGGCATATTTAGCAATTGTAGTGTGCGATCTATTACTTTCACAACGCCAAATTTTCTTTGTTCCAGTTGGATCCCAGTTTTCATCCGATGGCTGCAACAACTGTGTCCTCACTTCTACCACGTGTTCATTGTTGGCTTCTACCAAAGTTTTGGTAGAGAAAAGTCCAAGGTCTTAATAAACAAATAAGTTTTGTTAATAAGTAAAATTTTATTTGCTCTAATTAGTACTTCAAAAATACTTTTTTTTTTCTTTTAAAGTAACACTTTATGTAACTATACCTTCACCCCAAGAATGCTCCAAGCATGTGATGACAAATTTGCATTTGTATTTGCTGTTTCTGGCTGCCATGGAGTCTGCCCTGACTCACTATGGTAAAACATACGCCCAGACCTGCACCATCCCTATGATCAGTTGTGGATAAGACCATTGTGATCCATAGGGTTTCACTGGCTAATTTTTGGAAGAAGATCATCATTCTGGCTCGTCTTTCTAATTCATCTTAGTCTGGAAGTTTTGCTGAAACCTGTTCAGTATCATAGTGACTCATCTGCCTCCAATGACAGCATGCAGTGATTTTGTATGAGGTGCACTGGTAGGAATCAAGCCTAAGTCTCCCAAATTAAAGGGAGGAATTCTATCTCTGTACCATCTGAAACCCTGGATCCAATCAGCAAGCTACAAAGAGAGTTGTGGTACTTATGTTGTTGCTGTTAGGTTCCATGAGGTCTATTCTGACTCACAGGGAAACTACATGACAGAGTAGACCTGCCCCACAGGGTTTCCTAGACTGTAATCTTTACAGATGCAGATTGCCAGGTCTTTTCTCCTGTGGAGTTGCTGGTGGATTTGATCTGTCAACCTTTCAGTTAGCAGCTGAGCTGTAAACAAGCATTGTGCCACCAAGCTTCCACCGTTGTACTTATAAATAAGATCTATTTTCACCTACATTTTATATTAACAACTCCTTTTAATACCCAATCTAAATCGCTGATGCTATTGAATCAAATTAGCCAAGTAAGTAAAAAGCTACCATAAAATTTCTGACAATTAATATCACCATCTATTTGCATCATGAGTTAAAAGTGTGCTAAATATATATTTATATAAATATACCATATTAGTAGTATACAGAAAGCGAGAGCGTGAGTGCTCAAGCTTACATGCACCGGGAGAACATTTAGATAAAAACTCAAAAAAACTGGGGCAAAAAATCACATTGGATTTTGGGCACCGTCTTAAAAGTTAAAAGATGCTCATAGAAATGAACAAAATTTTCTCTAACCCCCAGCCCTCCCACTCTTTTTGAAAGCTTACCTAACTTAAGAGCTCCAGCAAGGCCACGTATTACTGTAACAGGGTTGTTTGGATTTATACAAAATTGATGTAATGGAGGAAAGAAGGCATCACGTTTATTTTCCAACTGTAAAATGAAAATTTTCTTTTATTTAAATAGAAAATGACTACTTAAATATCACCCTGCAAATTTATGTTCTTCATCAATCTGCCATGAAATTTGAAAATGTAAAAATTGTAATGCATTGTAATAACTGATAGTTTGTTTATTATTATGACATTTTATCACTACTCTTTCTGTGAAATTATAGTCGGTAGTAGCCATATTTCTCTCTTAAACAATACATTTTAAAAGTGATTCATTTTGCAATGTTACCCATCTCTTACATCAAACTAAGATTCATCAAATGATATTTAAATATTTTGGCTGTTCAAAAGTATTTTCCAAGTGTACTAGCATTATCTTGAAGTGACAGAAGTAAGGTTTAAACTTCAGTATCAAAATGTTTTAAATACCATAAAATAAAAGCTGAATAAGACCTAAAAAAAAAAAAATTTAATTTTACATCTGTTCTTCAGTTTAAAAGATTTATTCTCATCTCTTACCAGGGCCTCCCTTACAAAGTAAGCTATCAAATGTTAATTCAGTAGAGGCTGAAAATAACATCTTACAAAAAAGGACAATAACTCCAAAACAAACTTACATACAGATGCAAGATTATTTTTATTCATTTTTTAGTACACAATGTTTTTAATTTGTTGTTTAGAGATGGGAGACAATGGATGGTAAGCAGAAACTATTTGTGAGAGACAAAGGAGTTATGTTGATTTAACTCATACCAACGTTCTGTATCAAATGCCTAAATTTCAGACTAGTCAAATAGTAGTTACATTCAAACTGGAAATTCAAAATACCTGTACTTATTTTATTTAATAAAATACACATATTTATCCTCTCAACCACTTTTTTTGTAGTAAGACAGAAAACATCCTTTTTGTGGGAGCATAAAAATTAATTTCAAGGTACATAAAATTAGTGGGTGGCAGAACGCAGATTTAGAACCCTGTTTACTAAAAAAAAAGGGCACAGAAAAAAGCCACTTGCTACACTCTTTCCTATGTCCTCATTTAATATTTGAGAAGACATTTTAAAAATGCTCTTCCCAAAATCTTTTCTAATATCACAGCGCTCAGCAAACTTTTTCTGTAAAGGTCCACATAAATATTTTCAGCTGACTACATGGTCTCTGCTGCAGTTACTCAGCTCAGCTTATGTACCACAAAAGCAACTATAGCACCTACATAAAAATAAATGAGGTTGGCTGTTAAAATAAAGCTTTCTGTATAAAAACAGGGCAAGGGAAAAATTTAGCCTTTGTTTAAAAACTGCTGTCATTCCCTGGTATACAACACGTTTATCTGAAAATACTGAAGCTGTATCAATCAATTCAATATGCATGAAAGTGCACAGGCATTGATTAGTAATATATTTGCCAAAGACACACAAGTTCAGACACTGGATCATTTCCACTTAGTCAATTTAGACTTACATAAATACTAGGTGTGGGTGGATTCAACTTGTCCTTTGGTAAGGGGGGATATGGTGAAGATGGTGGTTTTGGAGGTGGACATTTATCCAACAATATAGTACTATTTGACAAGCCATTTTTACCAAGATTCCTTAAAAAGAAAAAGTAGGACAAACAGATTAGCTGTTCATTTTGAAAATTGGAAGTAAAAACAATTTCAAAGCTCTAAATTAAGTACTAAAGTACAGAACACCTGCAAACTGACAGTCATTCTAAGAAATTTGGAGCCGGTAGGTAAATAACTAAAAACTATTGTTAAACTCAACAAATATTCAGTTTGACATCTTATACTTTCTAAGAAAAAGCTAAACAAAATATATGTATCACATAAATTATAGTCCAAATTCCCCCTTCTGTTCAAAACTGACCTATTTCTCACCTGAAGAACAAACGGTACTTCAGTTTCCTCCCCAAAACATTTCACCATTAAATTCTCTCCATTAATTGTCAAAACAATAAGTAAGACAAACAAAGGCCTAGGTAGGAATATTATCGTAATAAGATTAAGTCTCTCTTCCTACATTATATCTTGGCAATTATTTGCAGAATACCTTGTGATAACTCTCATACCTAAAAAGACCTTTTATTTTCTCTTCTCAGAAATAATTTTCTGTACAAGCTTCAAACTAAGCTTTACAGCTAATTATAAAAATAGTTAAAGCATTGTATATAGTTACTATCCATTCCCACATTGCACTAATTGTTACTTAACAGTCACAGTAATTTAATAGTATTTGATTTAGTTCTTTCCCTCTAAAACAATGCATCATATTTGCCAAATTATAAATTCTTAAAATGGGCTAAGACTACAAGAATACCTCACTGCACTTTGCTTTATCACATTTTTTACTGAGAGTTTGCCGCAACCCTGCATCAATTAAGTCTATTGGTGCATTTTTCACAGCATGGGCTCACTTTCTGTCTATGTCACATTTTTGTAATTCTTGCAATATTTCAAACTTTTTCATTATTACTATATGTGTTACAGTGACTGTCGTCACTGACCTTTGATGACACTATTGTAACTGTTTTGGAATGTCACAATCCACACCCATGTAAGACTTTATTGATAAATGTTGTATGTGTTCTAAGTGCTCCGCTGACTGGCTGTTTGTCTCTCTGCCTTTCTTTGCGATTCCCTATTGCCTGAGACGTGACAATACGGAAATTAGGCCAATCAATCACCCTGCAATGGCCCGTAAGCGTTCAAAGAAAAGGCTATGTCTCTCACTTAACATCATAAGCTAGAAATGTTTTAGTGAGGAAAGCATGTCCAAAGCCAAGATAGGTCAAAAACTAGGCTTCCTGCAACAAACAGTTAGCCAAGTTGTGAAACCAAAGGAAAAGTTCTTGAAGGAAATTAAAAGTGCTACTCCAGCGAACACATGAAAGATAAGAAAGCATAACAGGCTTATTACTGACATGGAGAAAGTTACAGTGTTCTAGATAGATCAAACCAGCCACAAAATTCCCTTAAGTCAAAGCCTAATCTAGAGCAAGTCTTCACTCTATTCAATTCTATGAAGTCTGAGAGAGGTGAGGAAGCTGCAGAAGAAAAACCTGAAGCTACCAGAACTGGGTTCATGGGGTTAAAGGAAACAATCCACTTCCATAACTTAGAAGTACATGGTGAAGCACCAATTTCTGATGCAGAAGCTTTAACAAATTATCTAGAAGGTCTAGCTAAAAGAACTGATGAAGGTGACTACCCCAAACAACAGATTTTCAGTGTAGATGGAACAGCCTTATACTGGAAAAAGATACCATCTACGACCATCATAGCAAGTGAGGAGAAGTCAATGCTTGGCTTTAAAGCTTCAAAAGACAAGCTGACTCTCTTATTAAGGACTAATATAGCTGGTGATACTACGTTAAAGCCAACGCTTATTTATCATTCCAAAAATCCTACTGCCCTTAAGAATTATGCTGAATTGACTCTGCCTTTGCTTTTTAAATTGAACAACACAAAGCCTGGATGACAAGACATCTGTTTACAACATGGTTTACTGAATATTTTAAGCCCACTGTTGAGACATACCACTTAGGAAAAAAGATTCCTTTCAAAATATTACTGCTCATTGACAGTGTACCTGGTCACCCAAAAGCTCTGATGAAGATGTACAAGGAGATTAATGTTGTTATCATGCTCGCTAACATAACATCCATTCTGTGCTCACAGACCAATGAGTAATTTTGACTTTCATGTCTTATTATTTAAGAAATATTTTGTAAGATTACAGCTTCCACAGATGGAGATTCCTCTGATGGACCTGGGCAAAGGAAATTGAAAACCTCTGGAAAGGATTCACCATTCTAGATGCCATTAAGAACATCTGTGATTCACAGAAGTAAAAATAACAACATTAACAGGGGTTTGGAAGAAATTGATTCCAACCTTCATGGATGACTTTGAGGATTCCAGACTTCAGTGGAGGAAGTAATACAGATGTGGTAGGAACAGCAAAAGAACTGAAATTAGAAGTGAAGCCTGCAGATATGCATGAAATTGCTATATTCTCATAATAAAATTAACAAATAATAAGTTGCTTCTTATCGGTGAGCAAAAAAAGGGTTTCTTGAGATGGAATCTACTCCTGGTATAGATGCTGTGAACACTACCGAAATGGCAACAAAAGATTTAGGCGATTATACAAACTCAGTTGATAAAGCAGGGTTTCAGAAGATTGACTCCATCAACATCCGGGCAACAACATCCACCAGCAAAAAGATGATGACTTGCTGAAGACTCAGACAATGGTTAGCATTTTTTAGCAATAAAAAATTTTTAATTAAGGTATGCACAATGGTTTTTAGACATCATGCTATTGCACACTTAATAAACTACAGTACAGTGTAAACATAACTCCTGTATGAGTTGAGAAACCAAAAAATTAGTGTAACTCACTTTATGTGATATATGCTTTAATGCAGTGGGCTGGAACCCAATCCACGCTATCGCCAAGGTATGCCTGTATTCCCAAACTTGAATTCTTCTTTTAGTGTAACAATATAAGAAAAGATTTCTAAATCCTTCAAATTTTAACAAACTCAGAAAATCACCAAAGTATACTCTTAAATCTTTCAAACCATTCAAGGTACAACTAACTTGTCTCTAGTAATTAAATTAAAAAAAAAAAAAAAACCCAATTTGTTAAAACAGAAAAAAAAAAAGTGCTCTTAAAATACTAAAATTTCAACACTATGCAGAATGAAATAATTCAGCCACAGACGGAAAAATATTGCATGATTTCACTGGTGTGAAACATCTAGACTAGACAAGTGTATCAAGACCAAAGTTTATTAGTGGTTATCTGGGCAGGTAGGAGGGAGGGGGCAAAGAACAGATTCATTGCATAGGGGACAGTGGGCTGCTGTTAAGGGTAATGTGAAAATCTGGAAATGGAAAATGGTAATATTTGAACAACATAATAAACCATTGTGATACAACCACTGTGGAACATTTAAGCCGATGCCTTTGAGTTGACTGCAACTCATATATGACCAAGCTTGGGTAACTGATTCGTACACATAAAGAATGTTGAAGTGGCAAAAGCTTTGTTAAATATATATTTACCTCAGTAAAAAAACTAAAATTTCAGATAATCTAAAAACTACTCTGGAGAGTAGAAAATACACCAGTCTAACTGCATGTAGTACAGATGAAATTGTTTCATAACAAGTTACAGAATAATACAAGTTGAAGCAAAATTACTGTTCATGATTTTGATATATTGAAAAATTTTGTAACTCGGCCCTTTTTTAGTTTGTCTAATAATAACTAAATCTTGACATGTGATAGCTACAGACTTTAGAGACATATTAAATAGCACCAAGGGCATATCACCTTGTTTTTTTTTTTTTAATAACTATGAAAAAAGTGCTTGTGACAGATTTTAAAGTTATAAAGAGAGAAATGCAATTCTCTATTTTTTAAGTAAAAGAACGAGAAAATATGACACTAAAAATTTTAGCTTAGATAAATATCTAATACCTAGAATATATATATAAGACTTCTACAGCTCACCAACGAAAAGACAACCCAAACCAAAAACTGGAGAAGGGGCATAAACAATTCATCGAATAGGATATTTAACCAAACCAACACATACATGAAAATATGCCTACCATCATTAGCCATCATCATTGTTGCTGTGTGCCGTTGGGTTTATTCTACTCCATGGTGACCCATGTGACAGAGTAGAACTGCCTAATCAAAAAAAAAAAAAGAAGCCTATTGTCTTTCCGTCAGTTTCAACTCATAGTGACCCTACAGGACAGAGCAGAACTGCCCCACAGGGTTTCCACAGACAGCCTGGTGGATTCGAACTGCTGACCTTCTGGTCAGTAGCCATAGCTCTTAATCACTATGCCACCAGGGTTTCTGAACTGTCCCACAGGGTTTCCTAAACTGTAATCTTTACAGGAGCAGATTGCCAGGTCTTTTCTCCTATGGAGCGGCTAGTGGGCTCAAGCTGCTGACCTTCTGATTACCAGGCGAGCACCTAACCACTGCACCAGAGAGATGGAAATCAAAACTACAATGAGATACCATCTCACCCATACTAAATGATGAAAAAAGCAAAAAAACAGCAAATGTTGGTGAGGATGTGAGGAAACTGGAACTCTTACCAACTGCTGGTGGCAATATAAAACGGAACAACCATTGTAGAAAACAGTACGATGATTCCTCCAAAAATAAATATAAAAATTAGAAATAGAGTTACCACATGACCCAACAATTCCACTTCTAGGTGTACACACTCAGAACCTAGAAGCAACAACGTGAACAGACACATGTACAGTGATACTCCTTGCAACGTTATTCACAATAACAGGAAAGGCGGAAACAGCCTAAGTGCCTATTAACAGATAAATGGATATATAACAAAATGTGGCACACACATACAATGTCATAGTACTCAGCCTTAAAAAAAAATGAATTCCTCATAAATGCTACAACATGGATGAACCTCAAAGACATTATGCTGAGCAAAATAAGTAAATCACAAAATAACAACTACTGTACAGTTCATTTATATGAAATAACATGGATAGAAATTATATAGAGACTAATGGTTACAACTGGTTACCAGAGTTACGAAAATAGAGAATCACTCTCTGGAAAGTAGTAAACGTTTGTATATGGTAACAAGAAAACTGGCATCAACTAAAGGTAATAGTTACACAACCCGACTTATGCAGTTGTTATCACTTAACTGTACACACAGGAAAAAAAAAAAGCAAATGAACTGTTTTATATAATTTCACAACAGGAGCCAAAAACCACATAAATGCTACAGCTGTTGTTACTGCTAAGGTATAACTAAACATTACACAGGGTTCATTTTCTTGGTTCAAAGGTTTAGGTTCATCGTTTCATAGATCTATCCAGTCAACTGGTCTAAACTGTTCTAGCTCCTAGTTTGGTGAGTAGTTGCTCATGTTTTAAAAAGCTGCTGACAGCCACCCAAGACACAACTGGTCTCTGTTCAGTTGCAACAGCAGCAGCAGCAGCAGAAGACTTGGGAATCAGATGAGGAAACAGCTGGCAGGTTTAATTGCCTCTGTGAACTACCACCTCCTCTGCCATGAGACCAGAAGAAACGGATGGTGCTTGGCTACCATTACTGAACATTTTGATCCAGGAGCTCACAGGTGGATCCTGATCAAAAGGAGATAACTTGCAGAACAGAACTTCAAGTTCATATGGAAACCAGACTTAATGAATCCACTGATACTGGGGAAACCTCGGAAATGACTGCCTGGAAATAATGTTTAAACCCTGAGCCAAAACTATCCTACAAAACCGCGATTAAGTTCAAGAATGGACTGGAGAAACCCCACAAGTATGGCTCCCAGGCACCCTTTTAACTCAGTACTGAAGTGACTCCTGAGGTTCAACTTTCAGCCAAAGATCAGGCAGGCCCATAAAACAAAACAAGACTAAATGCGCACACCAGCCCAGGGGCAAGAACAAAAAAGCAGGAGGGGACAGAAAAGCCTGGTAACGGAGAACAAGACGTCAAGAAGGGCAGAGTGCTGGCACGTCATGGGGTAGACAACCAACATCACAAAACGACGTGTGTATTAACTGTTTGATAAGAAACCAATTTGCTCTGTAAACCATCTACAAGTACAATTAAAAAAAAACTAAAGTTTATTTCAATTAATAAAATAACACTTTATAAAGAATTATCTACATGAGTTCATACGGACAGCAGTTAATGTAAAGCACAGATAAAATTTTAAGGAGCAGAGATCTAAACTAATGGTGATGAAACAATATGATTAGAGGTAAAATGGTGATACAAGCCGAAGTATGTAACCAACGTTATGGAATTACACATGCAAAAATTGTGAACAGATGTATGTTTAGTTATGTATATTGTCACCAGAAACTAAGTAAAAAACAAGATATTGATATTTAACTATCAATTAAGTTACCTAAGTTTCACCGTCTCTCCACAAACTGATGCCCCACATTAACTCTAAAGAGTTAGATCTATTTTAAACATTTAATTTAATATAAAACTGGTCCTAATTCATAAACACAACAGAAATTTTCCTTTTAAGACGTATAAAATATCTGGCTGAAGTTCATAAAGCAATGATTCGAATAAGACCGCTAAGCAAATGCAAGAGTCAATTATAATCTCAAAAATTTGATTCAATGTTTGATTTATAGATCTGTCACTTTATATTTTACACGAAATATAATTCAGATTACACAAAGTTTGCTTTTAAGCGGGAGATGGCATATTTTAAGAGATTTAAGATATGAGTCACGTATTAAAACTAATAGATATAAGCCAATATACAGAAATACATAAAAGCTTGCAAGCAGCCATCCAACAAGAACAAAACCCCAAATCCATTGCCCTTAATTCAATTCTGACTCATAGTAACCCTATATGACAAAGTAGAACTGTCCCAGAGGGTTTCCAAGGTTGTATCTTTATGGAGGCAGACTGCCCCATCTTTTCCCACAAATCAGATGGTAGGTTTCAATGATCAACGATCTGATAAGCAGCTGAGTGCTTAACCACTTTGCCACCAGGACCCTGTAGCTGCCATCCAAGGTACAACAATTGGTCTGTATTCACCTGGAGCAAGAGAGGAAGGAGAGTTTGGAATTGAGGGAGGATATAGAATGTGTGGCTCCATAAATAACTCCTCCTTTCATGTGAGACTATAAGAACAGAATGGTGCCCAGCTGCCATTACTGAACATTTTAGTCAAAGATGCTACAGAAGAATCCCGATGAAAAGGGGGGAAAATGTTCCAGAAATGTACACTTTCCGAAGCCACTGAGGCTGGATGACCCCAAACTACTATCCTGAGATAACCTTTAAACCTTAAACCTCTAAAGAAAAACATACCCTGAAGTGTCCCTTATTAAACTAAACATAGTTTCACTTAGTTAGGAATGTCTGCCTTGAGCATTGTGGCTTTTAAAGAACTATCTCCAAGGGGTCAAATTCGCATAGCAACTCAAACAGTTGGACAGAAAACTTACCCGTGCTTATGTTAATGGAGAACAACAATTTAGAAAAGAAGGCTGAGAATGCTGCATAGCTCAAAGAATATAATCAATGATAATGAATTGTGCATACAGAAGCTGTTGAACTGGTGCTCAGCAGCTTGTTGAAAGTATACTTTGAACAGTAACAAAAAATACAAAATAAATCACTTAAAAAAACTCATCAGTTTAGAAATTAATCAGGATCATAGAAATTGGAGGATGTTCATAATATCACGGACAAGTCAGATGACATCAGAATTTATCTGAAAGCACTTAAATGCATGTGTTTGACAAGGTAGGCATTATACATTTTTTTCTCTTAAAATATACTATCAAACCTAATGCAAACAACAGGGCTGTCTGAGTCAAGCACTGGGAGCCATCACAGTGAGGACCAGAACATCCTGCTCAGTGGTACACCAGGGACTGGAAAAACTACACTAGGCAAATAAGTTTTATCAAGGTTAAAACTGAAATACATTAATATGGGTGTTTTCCCTAAAGATGTCTGACAAGATGGCTTCTCCTAAGAATGTGCCAAAAGATGCACAGACAACAACACAAATCCTTAAGGTATGTGGATTACAGAATATAAGCCAAGTGATATGTATCAGATACTGAACTTTTCTTCTTATATGTAACTAAAATTCTCGATGATACAATTATTTATTCAAGTCATGCTAAAAAAGTTACTGTTTGATGTACATGATGTGCAACTTACAATTCAGTGTAGTGCTGATCTTTCCTCACTCCTCCCCTAATAGTTTTATTAGCTATTGCAAGGCAGAAAAACCAACCCCCTTTGACACTGATCAAGTCACTGAAGTGCAAGAGACTGCCACCTGAGAGCTACTGCTTAACTGCTCCAAATTACAGACTTACATCTTTACAATAAAAAGGCATTTACTTCTGCTGAAAAAATAAATTTTGTGGCTAAGTGTTGGTTCAGTTACTAGTAGATCTAAGTATTTCCATAATAGACACACCAACTCCCAAACCATATTTTTCCAACTAAAGTAGGCACTCCAATATCCCTCACAGGCTTTATAGTACAGATGCACACTTCACAGCCCCCAGGGGTAAATGCACCAATTCCCACAACACTGGCAGATCAGAAGGTTCTGACTAATCCATTACTCATTGATCCAAAAACATTCTTATTACCACTAACACAGTGTCATGGGTTGAAGTGTATCCTCTAAAAATATGTGTCAACCTGGTTAGGCCATGATTCCCAGTATTCCGTGGTTGTCCTCAATTTTGTGATTGTAAATTTACATTAAAGAGGGTTAGGGTGAGATGTAACACCCTTGGCTCAGGTCAGATCCCTGATCCAATGTAAAGGGTGTTTTCTGCTCCTATACCACATTTATCTTACAAGAGAGTTGGGGACCTTATAGGACCAAGAAAGCAGTGCCGGGAACAGAGCACATCCTTTGGACCCTGGAGAAGCTACCAATCTGGGGGAAAATTGATGACAAGGACCTTCCTCCAGAAATGGCAAAGACAGAATGCCTTTTCCTGGAGCTGACACCCTGAATCTGGACTACTAGACTGTGAGAAAATTAATTTCTTTGTTAAAACCATTCACTTGTGGTATTTTTGTTATTGCACACAGTGTCATCACAAAATACTATACCAGTGAATAATCAAATGCATTCAAAGGAAAATATGAAGGTGACAATGATGAAGAAGGTGAGGATGATGACTGCTGATAATCTGTAATATAGCTTTGATGCACATACGATACATACTGGTTATGAATCCACCGAACTGAAATTAAACATGAAGAAGAATTCAACAACAGAAGAAGTGGAAGACTACTCATTAACAACTTGTAACATGCAGATTACACAGCCTTGCTTGCTGAAAGCAAGACGACTTGAAGCACTTACTAATGAAGATCAAAGACTACAGTCTTTAGTATGGCTTACTACTCAGTGGCTGCAACAATGGGCTGAAGCATAACAACGATTATGAGGATGGTGCGGCAGGACCGTGCACTGTTTCTTCCTTTTGTACACAGGGTCACTATGAGTCAGAACCTACCTGACAGCACCTAACAACTATCACAAGCTGCATGTTTTTAAAAAAACTTAATTAGTATTTAAAAAGGAAATACAGTTAGCATATACTTCAGCTCAGATATTGGATTATCTTTATAGGGTTACTGATAGTATTTCATCAGTCTTTAGGTGTAAAAAATAAAGTGGTCATTCAACAATTTGAAAAACAGTAAAACAAAACAGGATTATCAACAACAAAAACAGACTATCTGTTAAACACTTATGTATCCTATATTTTCAAAACAAATAATTAAACTTTACTGCAAAAAAACCCAAGGCTGGGGGAGATACAAAATTGAAGAAGCAGGTGAAAAGATAAAGCATTCTTCCTGCTACAAAATCCAATTCTCAACCTTTAGTTAGCTGTGTATTAGAGAAATCAGTCACTATTAAAACAGTAGTTAAAAAATAGCCTATTTTAATCCCAAATTCTTACAGAAATACCAGACTTAATGGTCTGACTTGAGGCTACAAGGACTCCAGAGGTCATGGTCCCCAGACCTTCTGTTAGCCCCAAACAGGAATCATTCCCGAAGCCAACTCTTCAGACAGGATTGGACTGGACTGTAGGATAGAAAATGATACAGGTGAAGACTGAGCTTCTTGGGCCAAGTACACACATGAGGCTGTGTCGGCAGCTCATGTCAGGAGGGGAGCCAAGAGGGCAGAGGAGGTCAGAAGCTGACTGAATGGGTGTGAAAATAGACAGTGGAAGGAAGGAGTGTGCTGTCTCATTAGAGGGAGAGCAATTAGGAGAATACGGCAAGGTGTATATAAGTTTTTACATGAAAGACTGACTTGGTTTGTAAACTTTTATTTAAAGCACCGAAAAAATTTAAAAAGATGCCAAAAAGACAAATAGCCTGTTTAAAAATAGCTTATATAAATTTACTTTCAATTTTACCCACATCATTTGGTAGAGAAATGAAAAGGTGCTGTATAAATAAACTCAGCTGTAATTCTTTAGTCATGAAGCTTCTTAACCAGGAACATTAAATGTCTTGTATCTACGTTCCTTCTTTCCACTTCCTTGAATTCTCAGGCTGCTCTCCAGTACAGGCCACTATCAACAGAACAGAATGACCCCCCACCTGACAATTATCATTTGCCATCCTCACTCCCTCAGTCTCAGAATAATTTTATCCCCAAATTTTCAAAACCTGTTTCCCCTCCCACTTTTTCCTCTTTCTCCACCCTCTCTGTTTCAAAAAATAATCTTCCAGTGGTAAACTCAGAGCAACATTTACTGAGATAATCCATGGAATCACAGTGGTCTGCATTATTCTGAAGAAACTAGTTCCTTTTAGACACTTGAAGCCAAAAATAAATCTCTAAGAATGTATTTGACTAAGTAATGCTTACATATATTTCTAAAACGAGATGGAAAATTACAATCTTCAATTCACAAAGATTTATTAAAGATACCAGTTTCAATTTTTTTTTACACAAAAAATTCTTGGCATTATTCTATTCTAATGTTCCTACTCTATGCCACTGGAAAGCACACATTATATAAAAAGAAAAAAATTTAATTTCATCTTAGAAGTTCATCAGTAACATATATTTAATGCATGATTCATGGTATCTTTTAAAAAATACTCCAAATAGCTGAACATCTAAACAAAAAAAGAGAACTCTCAGATTGAAGAAAAGAATTAAGCAAGAATTGTTCTGAACTTCGAAATGTAAAAGCTATATTAATATTAAATAAATGATCGTGGTCGTCAGATTAGAAATGATTTTTATATTTGTTAATATGATATTTACTTCACTGTTATTTCATTTCAACCTAAAACTAGAAAAATTTTCGAAAAAGCTAGTATGTCATTATTCAAACTTAAGATTTTATGTATTAAAATACTATAGAAGGCCAGGTAGTGAAGTGCTCTGTGGGTTTTTTGTTTTTGTCTTTTCCTAACCCATTCTCCTCACCTGAGAGAAGCAACTACTAAAAACCCAGGGACCAAAAATCCTTCCCTGACTTCCCTAAATTGGAATAAAAATACAGAACCAACTCCAGCCAAGCATATGAGATCCACAGTCTTGGGCTTTCATCTCTGTAGGGAACAAGGTGACTATTATAATGCAAAGGCGATTCTGATGGAGATCTGAGTGTAACTGTTTTAGCAGATTACTGGAAAGACAAGTTTCCCAGGTCTGATATCTCTACCTATTAAACAGAGCCCTCACTGACCCACAACGGGGAACTGAGGGCTGAAGCTCCACCCAAACCACCTGGCCTTCTGCCACAAGGGTCTGAGGATAGTGACACCTACCAATCTGTGGAAGTACATGCATTGGGTGCCTAAGGTACAGTTACAGAGAACACCCACTGAAGTGCTCAAAAATGAAATAAGGCAATCTACACAACAAGCCAAGGAACACACTGATAAAGCAGTTAAAGAAATCAAAAAGATTATTCAAGAACATAGTGGAAAAATTAATAAGCTGCAAGAATCCATAGAGAGACAGCATTCAGAAATCCAAAAGATTAACAGTAAAATTACAGAATTAGACAACTCAATAGGAAGTCAGAGGAACAGAATCGAGGAATTGGAATGCAGAGTGGGGGAGCTGGAGGATATGGCAATTGATACCAATACAGATGAAGAAAAATCAGATAAAAGAATTAAAAAAAATGAAGAAACCCTAAGAATCACGTGGGACTCTATCAAGAAGAATAACTTCTGTGTGATTGGAGTACCAGAACAGGGAGGGTAACAGAAAATACAGAGAGAATAGCTGAATATCTGTTGGCAGAAAACTTCTCTGACATCATGAAAGACGAAAGGATATCTATCCAAGATGCTCATCGAAACACATAAAAGATTGATCCAAAAAGAAAATCACGAAAACATATTACCATCAAACTTGCCAAAACCAACAATAAAGAGAAAATTTTAAAAGCAGCCAGGGATAAAATAAAAGTCTCCCACAAGGGAGAATCAATAAGAATAAGTTCAGACTACTCAGCAGAAACCATGCAGTCAAGAAGGCAATGGGATGACATATATAGAACACTGATGGGGAAAAACTGCCAGCCAAGGATCATATATCCAGCAAAACTTTCTCTCAAATATGAAGGTGAAATTAAAACATTTACAGATAAACACAATCTCTAATTTGCAAAACCATACCAAAGCTACAAGAATTACTAAAGGAAATTGTTTGGTGAAAAAAACAGTAATATCAGATACCAACACAACACAAGGTCACAGGACAGAACACCCTGATACCAACTGAAATAGGGAAATCACACAAAAAAATTAAGATTAATTTTAAAAAGAAAAAAATTCTCAAAATGGAATCATTGAAGTCATTATATAAAAGATCACAATAATCGAAAAGAGGGACTAAACACAGGAGGCACAGATCTTCCATATGGAGAGGAAAACAAGGCTATATAGCATGACACAATTTAGGTTTTAACTTAGAAAAATAGGGGTAAATATTAAGGTAACCACAAAGAGTTCTAACAATTCCATAATTCAAAATAAAATAAAAACCAAGAAAATCGTTAACGACTCAGCAAACATAAATTCAACTACTATGAAAATGAGGAACACACAATTTACAAAGAAAAACGTCTCAGCACAAAAAAGTAAGTGGAAAACTGAAAGCGTCAACAACACACACAAAAAACCATCAAAATGGACGGCATGAAACTCATACTTAGCTATAATTACACTGAATGTAAATGGACTAAATGCACCAATAAAGAGAGAGTCTCAGACTGGATTAAGAAACACGATCCGTTTATATACTGCCTACAAGAGGCACACCTTAGACTTAGAGACATAAACAAACTAAAACTCAAAGGATGGAAAAAAAAAATATCAAGCAAGCAATCAAAAAAGAGCAGGAGCAGCAACATTAATTTCTGACAAAATAGACTTTAAAGTTAAATCCACCACAAAGGATAAAGAAGGACACTACATAATGATTAAAGGGACAATAGACCAGGAAGATATAACCATATTAAATATTTATGCACCCAATGACAGGAGTGCAAGATACATAAAACAAACTTTAATAGAACTGAAAAGTGAGATAGACATCTCCACAATTATTGTAGGAGACTTCAACACACCACTTTCTGGCAAGGACAGCACTTCCAGTAAGAAGCTCGACAGAGACACGGAGGACCTAATTGCTACAATCAATCAACTTGACCTCACAGACATATACAGAAGACTCCACCCAACAGCTGCAAAGTGCACTTTTTTTTCTAGTGCACATGGAACATTCTCTAGAATAGATCACGTTATTAGGTCATAAAACAAACGTTTGCAGAATTCAAAACATCGAAATACTACAAAGCATCTTTTCAGACCACAACACAAGGCCACAGAAGTAGAAATCAATAACAGAAAAATCAGGGAAAAGAAATCAAATACTTGGAAACTGAACAATACCCTGCTGAAAGAAGACTGGGTTATTGAAGACATTAAGGAGGGAATAAAGAAATTCACAGATTGCAACAAGAATGAAAACACTTCCTATCCAAACCTCTGGGACACAGCAAAAGCAGTGCTCAGAGGTCAATTTATATCGATAAATTCACACATACAAAAAGAAGAAAGAGCCAAAACTGTCCCGACAACTTGAACAAATAGAAAGTGAGCGACAAAAGAATCCATCAGGCACCAGAAGAAAACAGATAATAAAAATTAGAGCTGAACTAAATGAATTAGAGAACAGAAAAACAATTGAAAGAATTAACAAAGTCAAAAGCTGGTTCTTTGAAAAAATTAACAAAATTGATAAACCATTTGCCAGACTGACTAAAGAAATACAGGCAAGGAAACAAATAACCCGAATAAGAAATGAGATGGGCCATATCACAACAGACCCAACTGAAATTAAAAGAATCATATTAGATTATAACAAAAAATTGTACTCTAACAAATTTGCAAACCTAAAAGAAAAACACTACCTACCTAAACTAACATCATCAGACGTAAAACAACTAAATAGTCTTATAACAAAAAAAGAGATTGAAAAGGTAACCAAAACACTGCCCCCGCCCCCTCAAAAAGCCCTGGCCTGGACGGCTTCACTGCAGAGTTCTACCAAACTTTCAGAGAAGAGTTAACACCACTACTACTAAAGGTATTTCAAAGCATAGAAAATGATGGAATACTACCTAACTCATTCTATGAAGCCACCATATATCCCTGATACCAAAACCAGGTAAAGACACCACAAAAAAAGGAAATTACACACCTATATCCCTCATGAACATAGATGCAAAAATCCTCAACAAAATTCTAGCAAATAGAATTCAGCAACACATCAAAAAAAATAAATGAATAATCCACCACAACCAAGTAGGATTTGTACCAGGTATGCAAGGTTGGTTCAATATTAGAAAAACCATTAATGTAATCCACCATATAAATAAAACAAAAGACAAAAACCATATGATCTTATCAATTGATGCAGAAAAGGTATTTGATAAAGTCTGACACCCATTCATGATAAAAAAAACTCTCAGTAAAATAGGAATTGAAGGAAAACTCCTCAACATAATAAAGGGCGTCTACGCAAAGCCAACAGCCAACATTATTCTAAATGGAGAGAGCCTGAAAGCACTTCCCTTGAGAATGGGAACCAGACAAGGATGCCCTTTATCATTGCTCTTATTCATCATCGTGCTAGAGGTCCTAGCCAGAGCAATTAGGCTAGTCAAAGAAATAAAGGGCATCCGGATTGGCAAGGAAGAAGTAAAATTATCTCTATTTGCAGATGACATGATCTTATACACAGAAAACCCTAAGGAATCCTCCAGAAAACTACTGAAACTAATAGATGAGTTCAGCAGAGTCTCAAGTTACAAGATAAACATAAAAAAATCATTTGGATTCCTCTACCTCAACAAAAAGAACATTGAAGAGGAAATCACCAAATCAATACCATTCACAGTAGCCCCCAAGAAGATAAAACACTTAGGAATAAAACTTACCAAAGATGTAGAAGACCTATACAAAGAAAACTACAAAGTACTACTGCAAGAAACTAAAACGGCCTACGTAAGTAGAAAAACGTACCTTGCTCATGGATAGGAAGACTTAACATAGTAAAAACGTCTATTCTACCAAAAGCCATCTATATATACAAGGCACTTCCGATCCAAATTCCAATGTCATTTTTTAATGTGATTGAGAAACAAATCACCAACTTCATATGGAAGGGAAAGAAGCCCCAGATAAATAAAGCATTACTGAAAAAGAAGAAGAAAGTCGGAGGCCTCACTCTACCTGATTTTAGATATTATACAGCCGCAATAGTCAGAACAGCCTGGTATTAGTACAACAAGAGCCACACAGACCAATGGAACAGAACTGAGAACCCAGACATAAATACATCCACATATGAGCAGCTGATATTTGACAAAGGCCCAGTGTCAGTTAATTGGGGAAAAGATAGTCTTTTTAACAAATGGTGCTGGCATAACGGGATATCCATTTGCAAAAGAATGAAACAGGACCCATACCTCACACCATGCACAAAAACTAACTCCAGATGGATCAAAGACCTAAACGTAAAGACTAAAATAATGAAGATCATGGAAGAAAAACTAGGGACAACATTAGGAGCCCTAATACAAGGCATAAACAGAATACGAAACATTACTAAAAATGACAAAGAGAAACCAGATAACGTGGAGCTCCTAAAAATCAAACACCTATGCTCATCTAAAGACTTCACCAAAAGAGTAAACAGACCACCTACAGATTGGGAAAAAATTTTCAGCTATGACATCTCCGACCAGCGCCTCATCTCTAAAATCTATACGATTCTGTTAAAACTCAACCACAAAAAGACAAACAACCCAATCAAGAAGTGGGCAAAGGATATGAACACGTACTTCACTGAAGAAGATATTCAGGTGGCTAACAGATACATGAGAAAATGCTCTCGATCATTAGCCATTAGAGAAATGCAAATTAAAACTACGATGAGATTCCATCTCACTCCAACAAGGCTGGCATTAATCCAAAAAACACAAAATTATAAATGTTGGAGAGGCTGCGGAGAGATTGGAACACTTATACACTGCTGGTGGGAATGTAAAATGGTACAACCACTTTGGAAATCTATCTGGCGTTTCTTAAAAAGTTAGAAATAGAACTACCGTACAACCTAGCAATCCCACTCCTCGGAATATACCCTAGAAAAATAAGAGCCTTTACATGAACAGATACATGCACACCCATGTTTACTGCAGCACTGTTTACAATAGCAAAAAGCTGGAAGCAACCAAGGTGTCCATCAACGGATGAATGGATAAATAAATTACAGTATATTCACGTAATGGAATACTACGCATCGATAAAGAACAGTGATGAATCTGTGAAACATTTCATAACATGGAGGAACCTGGAAGACATTATGCTGAGTGAAATCAGTCAGATGCAAAAGGACAAATATTGTATAAGACCACAATTATAAGATCTTGAGAAATAGCATAAACTGAGAAGAACACATTCTTTTGTGGTTACGAGAGGGGGGAGGGAGGGAGGGAGGGAGAGGGTTATTTACTGACTAGATAGTAGATAAGAACTACTTTAGGTGAATGGAAGGACAACACTCAATACAGGGAAGGTCCGTTTAACTGGACTGGACCAAAAGCAAAGAAGTTTCCTGGATAAACTGAATGCTTTGAAGGTCAGTGGAGCAAGGGCGGGGGTTTGGGGACTATGGCTTCAGGGGACATCTAAGTCAATTGGGAAAATAAATTCTATTAAGAAAACATTCTACATCCCACTTTGAAGTAAGGTGTCTGGGGTCTTAAATGCCTACAAGCGGCCATCTAAGATGCATCAATTGGTCTCAACCCACCTTGAGCAAAGGAGAATGAAGAACACCAAGGTCACACGATAATTATGAGCCCAAGAGACAGAAAGGGCCACATGAACTAGAGACTTACATCATCCTGAGACCAGAAGAACTAGATGGTGCCTGGCCACAACTGATGACTGCCCTGACAGGGAGCACAACAGAGAACCCCTGAGGGAGCAGGAGAACAGTGGGATGCAGACCCCAAATTCTCGTGAAAAGACCAGACTTAATGGTCTGACTGAGACTAGAAGAATCCTGGCGGTCATGGTCCCCAAACCTGTTGGCCCAGGACAGGAACCATTCCCGAAGACAACTCATCAGACATGGAATGGACTGAACAATGGGTTGGAGAGAGATGCTGATGAGGAGTGAGCTACTTGTATCAGGTAGACATTTGAGACTGTTGGCATCTCCCGTCTGGAGGGGAGATGAGAGGGTAGAGAGGGTTAGAAACTGGCAAAACGGTCACGAAAGGAGACTGGAAGGAGGGAGTGGGCTGACTCATTAGGTGGGGAGTAAATGGGAGTATGTAGTCAGGTATATATAAGTTTATATGTGAGAGACTGACTTGATTTGTAAACTTTCACTTAAAGCACAATAAAAATTACTTTTAAAAATATTATAGAAGTATTTTTCTGATATTTTAACCAACTTTCATCTAAGTTTTAGTAATTTTTGCAGGACATTTATGAGAAAATGTGTGAAATTAAATAAAGGCCATAAAATAAAAACACAACTTAAGGTAGTAAGGTGATGAAAACGGTCTAAAATTGACTGTGGGTGCACTTATCTGGCAATATGGTAAGCACCATTAAACTGTACACTTTAAATGGATGAATTACATGGTCTGCGAATTCCATCTCAATAACAATATTTTTTAAGTGGGTTAGTATCTGCACAAAAGAAATATATATATATATATATATGTCTTCATAATACCAAAGAAAGACAATGTTTCTGATTCTTTGACTCTTGTTTATTGAGTGAAGCGGACAGGGTGAGACCTTTCCTTATAAATCTCTGGGTTCTCGTTCTAAGACTAGCAGAATATGGCTAACTCACCAGAGTGGATTACAGTTAATCCCATCTCTCCATTTTCCCTGGCTTTCCTCCTTCCTCCTGCCCACTTTACAATCTCTTATAGAGACAAGCAAAGTATTTGCCTAAATGAAAGCAAATACAAACCTTAATCATCAATGAGATTCATTCCTATTTTCACATTCAACAGAGCTGATCAAACGTTAAACAGTAGAATTTCCCAAGCCTCGATATTTTCTACCAAATGTGATTTAATCCATTGTTTTGTTTCAATCCTCAGGATAAAGTAAATCACACTAAAGCTGACACTCTGGTAACCACTACAAAGAAGTAACAGTATATAGAGACTCATATTAAGTAGCTTATAAGAATGTTTTTCTTGGTCTTAATCACTGGCAAGCAGCCATCTAAGATGCATCAATTGGTCTCAACCCACCTGGAGCAAACGGGAATGCGGAACACCAAAGACACAAGGTAATTATGAGCCTGAGAGACAGAAAGGGCCACATGAATCAAGAGACTACATCAGCCTGGGACCTGAAGAGCTAGACAGTGTCCGGTTATAATCAATGACTGTCCTGACAGGGAATGCAACAGAGAATCCCTGAGGGAGCAGGAAAGCAGTGGGATGCAGACCTCAAAATCTCATAAAAAGACCAGACTTAATGGTCTGACTGAGACTAGAAGGACCCCAGAGGTCTGTAAGCCCAAGACAGGAGCCATTCCCAAAGCCAACTCTTCAGACAGGAAACAGACTGGACTATAAGATAGAAAATGATACCGGTGAGAACTGAGCTTCTGAATCAAGTAGACACATGATACTATGTGGGGAGATCCTGTCTGGAGGGGAGATGAGAGGGCAGAGGACGTGAGAAGTTGGCTGAATGGACACGAAAATAGAGAGTGGAGAGAAGGAGTATGCTGTCTCATTAGGGTGAAAGCAACTAGGAGTATATAAGCAAGGTTTACAGAAGTTTTTGTATGAGAAACTGACTTATTTGTAAACTTTCACTTAAAGCACAATAAAAAAATTTTTTTAATGTTTTTCTTACTGATACACTGATAAGTTACAAGGACAACATTCAAGTATTACAAAGCAATTTATTAAACTGTTACTTTAGATGACTGACTGTGTCACCTTTTACATATTTCCCATTTCTTAAAAGATCTAAATTATACGTCAGTTTCCCATCTGGTCAGTAGTTAACCATTTTCATTCTGTAATAAACTTTCCCACACTAACCTGCAAGCCTTGAGAACTTCAGCTGAGCTGGGGTATATAGACACAGACATTGACGGTATAATCTGACAGCTGGGTTTGTAGCTAACCAGAGGCAGGTCTGTTTTTATGGAGCTCTGTGAGTCCTTCAGCTCTCCTCCATTAATTGTGTTTAACTCATTGTGAGAACAGTTAAGGCTGGTAACATTGTGAGTTGCCTGCTCAGTGGATTTCGGAGAAGGTGTTGCCGTAGAGATGGCTGAAGATGGTGAAGAGGCAACAGAATTTTCAGTCTTTGTATGAGTAGGTGGGTGGATGTTATTGACTTTATCACAGGTTCCAGTATCCACAATGTCACTGGCTTTTCTAATCAACAAGGTAGGTAGCTGAGGATTGTCTGAAATTAGTAAATTTGGTGATGCAGAATCTCCATGGTCAGGACTGGAAACAGCACCTGCTGTTGTTACCTGATGGACATGATTAGAAAGTCCCTTGACACTGGCACGGCCATTAGGTGTCTCTCCAGCAAGCCTGTTTGTTTCAGGCAACAAAGATGTATTTCCAGGATGCTTGCTCTCTTTGGTAAAGGCAAGGCCTTGTTGTCCACCTGAGGTAGCGATATGAGAGGAAAGATGACTGACAGCAGCCGCCTGTGTTACTGCATTGCTAGGCACAGTAGGGTGTCCATTCTGAGTGTAACTGCCAACTGCCTGGAGATACTGGGAAGGCCCAGGGGAAAAGAGAGGTTGTTCACTGTTAGGACCTGCCAAACATGAACTCTGACATTTATGAAGCCCCTAGAAAAAGAAAAAAAGAAAACTTGGATTAAATCTAATATTATGCAAGCTCAGAATGCACATACAAAAGTAAGGATTAAGAATATTAAATAAAACAAGTAAACCAAAAGTAAACATCTAACTATACAAAATACAAAAACTTATAAGCTATAACCATAAAATATCTATAAAGATATAGCAGATAATGTTTGTAATTTTAGGTTTGGCAAGAATTCTTCTACATTACAGCAAAAATGAAATTAAAAAGTTGGTGGAAGAATTTCATTAAAATTAAATGTTTTTGTATTCAGAACATACTAGTAAGATAGCAAAAAAAGGCCAGATAATAGATGATAAATGCAAATTCTATCTGAACTAGAATTTGTATTTAGAATATACAAAGACCTTTACATCTTAAAAACAAGCGAAGAAAAATCTCAGAAATAAAAATGGCAAATATGTATGTGGAAATCATTACTTATTATGAAATTACAAATTATAACTTAAAAAAAAAAACTATGTAGAGTCAGAAATTGGACTTTCAGCTTGTACATGGCACTCTGAACAGATGCACATCCCATTCCCCACAAAATCACCAAGAAAACAACCAGAAATTGGTAGATTCAATATTCAGAGGACTTCAGCAAACACTAAATCAAGAAAACTAAACTTTTAAATAGTAGGGAAGTTTTGAAATTCTAAAGTTTGCGTTTCTCCATCTCTCTGGTTCAATGCCTTACTCATCTTAAAAAGGCACTACCAGACAAAAGTGCTCCCAGACTGACACGATCTCTGTCTATGGAGTAAGCAGAAGAGACTTTGCTACTGGGTTATTGTGTGTACCTGTTCTGATCTATTCTAGAAAAGGATGCCCAAAGAGATGGAAACAGGGCATTCCTCTCAGTTTGGCCTGCTTGAAGCTCAGTGCAAGTAGGGAAGGGGAATCAGTAGGTAAAACCAGAAGGCTATCACTGGCTCCAGCTACCTGGTACTGAACACTCTGACTGCAGTCTAATAGGTCAAGCAGAAGCTAGAGAGAAAGTTTCTTCAAAAAGCTGAAGCTTTCAGAAGCACTGTATATAGGTGGGAAGTGAGAAAAGAATATGTATGAGCAGGGCAAAATGATTGCAAAGATAATATCTATAAAAACCCTATACTTTATCTCTTGCTGATCCTTTAGCATACTACATGCCAGCCTAACTGCTGAATAAGAACACCAACACAGAGTCAACACACAAGACTGGGAGAAGGTTTCTTCACCTCCTGAGTACAAAAAATAATAAGGCTAGACAAAGAAACAGAAAAGTTAATACTATGTGAAAGAACACAATAAAGTAACAGAAAGTGCCACATGTTGACCAGCAAATGAACATTTAAAGAAAAAAACAAGATAAGTCATGCTCGAAAAACTAAGACTTAGAAGGCTTATTAATAACTAAGATGTCAATATAACACAAAGCAATCTATAAATTCAAAACAATCCCCACTAAAGTTCCAATAGCCTACTGAAAGAAATGGAAAAGGTTACCTTCAATTGAAATGGAAGGGCAAAGAACCCCCAAGAGCTAAAGCAATCCTAAGAATGAAGCAGAAAGACTCACACTTCTTGACTTCAAAATATACTCTAAAGCTACAGTAATTAAAAGTTTATAAATGGTATAATGGAGTCCAAGCAGCACAATGGTTAAGAGCTCAGCTGCTAACTTGCAGGTGGGCAGCTCAAACCCAGTAGCCATTCTGCAGGAATAAAGATGTGGAGATCTGCTTCCATAAGCTTCCAGCCTAGGAAATCCTACCAGACACTTATAATCTGTCCCATAAAGTCACTAAGTGTCAGAATTTATTCCACAGCACTTAACAACCAGTATAATAATACAAACATAGAACAATGGAATAGAATTGTTCTAAACATCTGTGGTCATACATCTACAGTCAACTGATTTTTGACAAAGGTGCTATGTCCATTCCTAGAGAACAAAAACTCTCTTCAATAAATGGTTCTGGGAAAACTGAATACTCACATCCAGCCCTTATATAAAAAAAGAATCCAAAATGGACCAAAGTCCTTAAGACCATAAAATTCATAGAAATGTACGTAGGTACCAAGCTATAGAGTCTAGCTTTTTGTGATGGACTATCTGATAAGACAAAAAAAGCCTGAGTGGCAAAAAGCAAAGCAGATAAATGAGACTTCATAAAAATTAAATAAATATCAAAAAAGTGAAAAGACAGCCTACACAGTAGGAGAAAATCTTCGGAAACTATATATTTGAAAAAGTTCTAACATTCAAAATTCATAGAATACCTCCACAACTTAACAACAAATGACAAACAGCCCAATAAAAAAATGGGCAAAGGACTTAAACAGACATTTCACCAAGGAGAAAATCCAAATGGTCAACAAACATGAAAATACAATCAATGCCACTGTTGTTGGGTGCTGTTGAGTTAACTCTGACTCACAGCAATCCCATGTGACAGAGTAGAACTGTCTCAAAAGGTTTTTAGGCCGTAGTTTTTAAGACAGCAGATTGCTAGGTTTTTCTCCTGTGCAGCAGCTGGGTGATTTCGACCACCAGCTTCTCGATTAACAGCTGAGGGCCTGACTGCTGCACAACCAGGGCTTCCTAATTAGCCATTCCAAAAACCAAACCCACTGCCATCGAGTCGATTCCACCTCATAGTTGACTCTACAGGACAGAGTAGAACTGCCCCATGGAGTTTCCAAGGAGTGCTTGGTAGATTAGAACTGCCGACCTATTGGTTAGCAGCCATAGTACTTAACCACTACGCCACCAGTGTTTCCAATTAGCCATTTGGGACCTACAAATAAAAACCACAATGAGGTACCATCTCACACCCATAAGAACAGCAAGGATCAAAACAAACAAACAAAACCTCAAAAATACTACATGTTGGGGCATATGTGAGAAACAGAAACATCATCCATTGCTGCTGGGACTGTAAACTGGGACAGCCATTCTGGAAAACTTTGGTGGTTCCTTAAAAAGTTGAACACAGAACTACCACATGACCCAGCAACCCCACTCTGTGGCATATGACCAAAAGAACTGGAAGCTGTGACACAAACAAACATACACGAACCAATGTTCACTGTGGCATTTTTACAACAGCTAAAAAGAGGACTGAAATGTCCATCAACTGAGAAATGGATAAACAAAATGTGGTACATACATACAACAGAATATTCCGCAGCCATAAAGAGGGGCAAAAACAAAAACATGAAGAAAACAAAAATCCTCACAACTGGACCAATAAACAACATCATGAAAAATGAAGAAAAGACTGAAGCTGTCAAGGATTTCATTTTACTTGGATCCACAACCAACACCCATGGAAGCAGCAGTCAAGAAACCAAAAGGCACACTGCACTGGACAAATCTGCTGAAAAGGCCTCTTTAAACTGTTGAAAAGCAAAGATGTCACCTTGAAAACTAAGGTGCACCTGACCCAAGCCATGTTGTTTTCAATCACCTCATATGCATGCAAAAGCTGAACAATGAATAAGAAAGACCGAAGAACTGATGCCTTTGAATTGTGGTTTTGGAAGAATATTGAATATATGATGGGCTGCCAGAAGAACAAGCAAATCTGCCTTGAAAGTAGTACAACCAAGATGCTTCTTAGAAACAAGGATGGCGAGACAGAGTCTTAAATGCTCTGGACATTTTGTCAAGAGGGGTCATTCCATGGAGGACATCATGTTTGATAAAGTAGAGGGACAGTGAAAAAGAGGAAGACCCTCACTGAGATGGACCGACACAGTGGCAGCAACAATAGGCTCAAGTGTAACAATGTTTGTGAGAATGGAGCAGTACCAGGCAGTGTTTCGCTCTGTTGCACACAGCGTTGCTATGAGTTGGAAACGTCAACAGCACCTAATAACAATAAAGAGGGATAATTCCTAATGTACTCTACAATGCGTATAATCTTAGAGGATATCATACTGAGTGAAGTAAGTCAGACACCAAAAGACAGATATGGCATAATATCACTTACATGAAATATAAATTACATAGAAATCCTAAGTAATAAGTGGTTTTCAAGGGTGAGAGGGATAAGGAAAGTGGGGGTTTATGCTTGGAAGGCACTGCATGTATGTTAATAATGGTGAGATACTTTAGAACAAGTTAACAAGAATGATTGTACCACTTGAAGAATGTAATTACTGTCACTAAAGTGTATATGTAAAAAATATTTTATGTATATTGCTATAATGATAAAAAGAGAAAAGGAAAATCAAATAACTAAAGAAAAAGTACATGAACGAAATCAGAACACCAGTTAAGAGAAACACCGTCAAAAACAACCCAAATAAAATTGCTGGAGCTAAAAATTATACTAACTGAAATAAAAAATTCTCTGGAAGAATTAACAGCAGCTCAGACTGGGCAGAAGTAATAACCAGCTAACAAGTTGTTGAGAAAATTGAAATTGAGACTCAGGAACAAAAAGAAAAAGAAAACAACAGTGAAGAGAAACCAAGGGATTAGTGGAAAACTAACAGGCTAATTAATATACACATTGTGGGTGTCCCAGATGACATCTAAATTATAGGAGGATTTGTGGAATTCTTCCTATCCAAGGATCCACGTACACAGCAAGCTCAACAAACTCAAACTTGGATAAATTCGGAGATTCACACTGAAACAGGTAATACTTAAACTCTCAAAAACAGTAAGAGAAAACCCTGAGAGCAAGAAAACCAAACTGTCACATAAAAGTGATTCTACTGCATTAAGTGTGTGTTTCCCCTCATAAATTCTGGAAGCCATGGGCTTACAAATTAAAAGTGAGTTCTTTATCAGGCAAAACAACCCTTCAAAAATGAGGGGAAAATTAAGACATTTCCAGAAAAACAAGAATTGACAGCCTTTCTGTCATCTAGACCTGATCTACAAAAAACGCT
Organism: Elephas maximus indicus; assembly: GCF_024166365.1. NCBI lineage: Eukaryota > Metazoa > Chordata > Mammalia > Proboscidea > Elephantidae > Elephas > Elephas maximus. The sequence continues at coordinate 11,051,189 of NC_064847.1, forward strand.
AAGGGGAGTCCTTCAGATTGAAATACAATGACTTTAAACAGTAACTACAGCCATATAAAGGGGAAAAAAAAATCCCAAAGTCAGTTTCACGAGCAAAGTAAGGGCCACTGTTCTGTTACTTGTGGATTTATGTCACACATGATTTAAAACAAAACATAAAAAGTCATAAGAAAAATTAAAAATTTGTTATTTGGCACAATTTATAAGAATATAATATTGACAACGACAACATAACAAGGGAAAGGGGGCACAGGAATAAATTTTTCTTTGAAGTTGGATTCAATTTAAATTAGGATTTTATTAATTAACAATGTTAAAATGTAATCCTGAAAGTTGACAAAAGAAAATATACTTGAAAAGAGAAGGAATATAAATGAGTCATTATCAAAAAGTCAACTACAGAGGCTGCAAACGTAAAATGGCAGCATAAAAAACAGTGCACTCCTGTAATCCCGTAACAGATACAGATAACAACATGTAAAAACTGATGGAATTGACAATCTTGGAACACTGCCGTTGTTGTTCAGTACTGTCAGACTGGTTACCGCTCACAGCAATCCTTTGTATAACATAACCAAATGCTGCCTAGCAGAACATGTACTGCGGTTATGCTTGAGTCCTTTCTTATAGTCACTGTGTTAATCCACCTTAATAATGGTGTTACCCTCTTTTCTGGTAGCCCTCTCTCTACTCTACCAAGCATGACTGCTGCTGTAGTAGTCAGGTGTCCTTGAGATGGTTCCCACTCTTAGCGACTCTTAAGTAAAACAAAACAATACACTGCCTGGTCCTGCAACATACAGCTGTTGCCATGTTTGAGCCCATGGATGCAGGCACTGTGTCAGCCCATCTCACTGATGGTCTTTCTTTTTTCCTTGTCCCTCTACATTACCAAGCATGATGTCCTTCTCCAGGGACTGATCCCACCTGATGGCATGTCCAATAAATGTGAAACAAAGTCTCATCATCCTTGATTCTAAGGAACATTCTGGCTGCACTTCTTCCAAGACAGATTTGTATGTGCTAGCAGTCCATGGTATACTCGGTACTCCTTACCAACACAATAACCCAAGGGCATCAATTCTTCTTTGGTCTTCCTCATTTATTGGCAAGCTTTTGCATACGTATGAGGGAACTGAAAATACCAGGGTTTGGGTAAGGTACACCTCAGTCTTCAAAGTGACACCTTTGCTACTCAACATTTTAAAGAGGTGTTTTACAGTAAATTTGCCCAATGTATCATCTGATTTCTTGACTGCTGCTTCCATGGGCACTGACTATAAATCCAAATAAAATGAAATCATTCACAACTTCAATATGTTCACCATTTGCCATGATGTTGCTTATTGGCCCAGTTGTGACAGTTTTTCTTTACGTTGAGGTGTAATTCATACTGAAGACTGAAGTCTTTCATACTCATCAGTAAGTCCTTCAAGTCCTCTTCAGTTTCAGCAAGCAAAGTTGTATCATCTGTATATCACAGGTTGTTGGGTCTTCCTCCAATCTTGATACCAAAATCTTCTTCATATAATCCAGCTTCTTGGATTATTTCCTCAGCATACAGACTGAATAAGTATGGGGAAAGATACAGCTCTGATGTACACCTTTCCTGACTTTAAACCACACAACATCTTCTTGCTTCGCTCAAGCTACCGCCTCTTGGTCTATGGCCGATGCAGGTTTCGCATGAGCACAATTAAAATGTTCTGGAATTCCCAATCTTTGCAATATTATCCATAATTTGCTGGGATACACATAATCAAATACCTCAGCATAGTCAGTAAAACACAGGTAGACATCTTCCTGGTATTCTCTGCTTTCAGCCATGACCCACCTGATATCAGCAATGATATCCGTAGTTTCATTTTTTCCTCTGAATCTGGCTTGAGCTTCTGGCAGTGCCCTGTTATGTACTGCTGCAACCATTTTTGAATGCTCTTCAGCAAAATTTTACTTTTGTGTATGTGACATTAATGATCTTTCCACTGGATCACCTTTCTTTGCAATGGGCACAAATATGGATCTCTACCAGTCAGCTGGCCAAGTAGTGGTCTTCCAAATTTCTTTGCACAAATAAGTAAGTGCTTACAGCATTGCATCCATTTGTTGAAAACATTTCAACTGGTTATCCGTCTATTCTTGGAGCCTTGTTTTCACCAATGCCCCCAGTGCAGGCTGACTTCTTCCTTCAATACCATCAGTTCTGTACCACATACTACTTCCTGAAATGTCATCCAGTTCTTTTTGGTACAGCAACTCTGTGTATTTCTTCCTCCTTCTTCTGATACTTCCTTCATATTGTTCAGTATTTTCCCAGTAGAATCTTTCAATACTGCAACTTGAGGCCTCAGCTTGAAAAATGCTGAACACGTTCTTTCCTTTTGGTTTTCTAGCTCCAGGTCTTCACACATTTTATTATAATACTCTGTCTTCTCAATTTACTCTTTGAAATCTTCTGTTTGGCTCTTTTACTTCATTTCTTCCATTCATTTACTTACTCCACATTCAAGAGCAGTTCTGTCTCTTCTAATATTCATTTTGATCTTTTCTTTCTTTTTTTTTTTCCCCCTGTCTTTTAATGACCCTTTGCTTTCTTCGTGTATGAAATCCTTGATGTAATCCCAAAACTTGTCTGGTGTTTGGGCATTAGTGTTCAATGCATTAAACCTATTCTTGAGATGGTCTCTAAATTCAGGTAGGATATACTCAAGGTCGTATTTTGGCTTTCGTGGACGTGATCTAATATTCTTCTGCTTCAACCTGAGCTTGCATATTAGCAATTGATGGTATGTTCCAAAGCTGGCTCCTGGCCTTCTTCTGACTGATGATATTGAGCTTTTCCATCATCTCTTTCCACAGATGCAGTCAATTTGATTCCTGTGTACATGTACAGTTGCCATTTATGGTTTTAAAAAAAAGTATTTGCAAAGAGTTCCTGGTCTTAAAGAATTCTACCCATGTGATCTTCGGTATTGTTTCTATCACCAAGGCCATATTTTCAAACTACTAATCCTTTTTCTTTGTTTCCAATTTTCACATTGCAATCACCAGTGATTATCAATGCATGTTTGACCAACTTAAGGCTGCAGATTTTGATAAAAATCATCAATTTCATCATCTTTGGCATTAGTGGTTGGTGCATGAATTTGAGTTAATAGGCATATTAAGTGAGGTTTCTTATAGGTATACGGATATTATCCTATCACTGATGGCACTGTACTTGAGAGATCTTGAAATGTTATTTTTGATGATGGATGTGATACCATTCCTCTTCAATTTCTCATTCCTAGCATAGTAAATTGTATGACTGTCAGACAATGGCCAGTACCACTCCATATCAGCTCATCTCAACCTAGGATATTAATCTTCATGTGTTCCATTCCATTTTTTTATAACTTCCATTTTTCCTAGATTCATACTTTGTACATCCCAAACTCTGATTATTAATGGATGTATACAGCTGCTTCTTCTGAGTTGTGCCACAGCAGCAAACGAAAGCCCCAAAAGCTTTACTCCCTTCACATCATTAAGGTTGACTCTACTCTGAGGAGACATCTCTTTCTCAGCTGTATTTTGAGTGCCTTCTTATCTGAGGGGCTCAACTTCTGGCACTGTATCAGACAATGTTCTGCTGCTGTCCACTCGCCAATTGTTTCAGAAGTGGACTGCCAGGTCCTTTAACTTAGTCTGTTTTAGTCTGGAACTCTTCTAAAACCTGTCTATTATAGGTGACTCTGCTGGTATTCAAAATAGTGGTTACCTAGCTAGCTTCCACCATCATAGCAACACACAAACCACCATAGTATGACAAATACATGGTGGCAAGTGTAATGAGGTACCATTAATGACATGCTCTAAGTAAGTAATATGAAGTTTCACTATACTATCTTCTAAGGAGTAGTCTCGCTGTACATCCTCAAAGACAGGTTTATTCATTCTTCTGGCAGCCATGGTATAGTCAACATTCTTCACCAACATCACAATACGAATGCATCAATTTTTCTTTGGTTTTCTTTTTCACTGTCCAGTTTTTAGGTGCCTATGAAGCAATTGAAAATATGATGGCTTGGATCAGGTACACCTTAGTCATCAAAGTTACATTGTTTTTCAAAACCTTAAACAGGGAGAGGCGGAGCCAAGATGGCAAAATAACCACATGCTTCCTACGATCTCTCTTACAACAAAGACCAAAAAAAACAACTGAAATGATTATATTTATGAGAACCTAGGAGGCCTGAACATCAAAGCCAAAGTAAGAAAATAGACTGAGCAGCAAGGGGAGGGAGAGTCAGTCAGAAGTGGAGAGGAGTTACCAGACCTGAATCACTGGGATCCCTCAGGCACCATACCCAGAAGAGACTGCAGTGAGCTGGTGGTAGCATTCAGCCACAGTTTACTCAGGGAGAATCAATCAGCCACACAGCCTACTCACACCTCCGGAACCAAAGAAAAACGCCACTCTCAGGTAAAACCTAAGTACTTGTGTATATATTAACATGCTCCCAGCCCTCAAGCCAGCTTCAGTGGCTGTTGAGATAGGCCCTATTGAGTGCCCAGTGCATCCTCCCAGCCTTGTAGTAGCAATAAATTCACAACTGGGGAAAAGATAATTTGCCAGCTCCACCAACTGGGGGAGCTGAGGACAAAAGCAACTCCTGTCCAGGCATAAATGACCCAAGGACTTTGAATACTTTTGCCCCTGCATGAGTCTGTCTGGGCCTATTTAAAAAGAATAGGTCCTTGCTGGCAGACTGAAATTGCTTCAGCTATGTGCTGGAGAGGTAGGTGTTTGACATTTAACACTGCTTTGCATATTAAACAGGGTACTCACCTACCACATCAGGAGCATAAGGACTAATGCCTCCACTCAGGTCACCAAGCCACCCATGACAGGGGTCCAGGGATAACTGGTACCTCCCAGTCATTACAACCAAAAGCATTGGGTGCCCATGGTCCATCTGCAGAGTCCACCAACCTGTACGATCTAGGGAACAGGGACACCCTTTCTTCACAGACACTCAAGAGATGGTTCTCAGCCCCCTTTCTTCGTCAGAGCAGGACCCCTGCTACAACCAGATACTGGTACCTACACCAGTCACCCCTGCCCCTCTTAAGACTGTAGGACAGAGCCTGTACCACACAACTGATGATCAGCTACCTGGATACCTGAGCTGAATTCATACAAGAAAAGAGAATGGGATCCTAGACTGATATACCTCGTAACAGCTCCAGTCATCTACTGACAGGACATCAGAGTTTCAAAGGTGAAAAAAACCAGGCCAGCTCACTAAAGCAACCCACTTGGGCATATCAAAACAAAACAAAGCAATAAGCTACGAATCAGTAAACAAACATAAAATAAACTAATACATTAACTTACAGATGGCTCGGAGCCAACAGTCAATATCAAGTGACATAAAGAAACAGACCATGATGACCTCGACAACCTCTCAAAACAAGGAACAAAGGAATCTTTTGGATGAAGATGCCTTCCTGGATTATCGGATGCAGAATTCAAAATACACAGAACTTCAAAACATCAGAAACAAGATTACGAAGGAGATCAGGCAATATGAAAAACATGCCAAGGAACAAACACAAAAGGTAGTTGAAAAATTAAAAAGACTATTCAAGAACATAATGAAAAATTTAACAAGGTGCAAGAATCCACAGAGAGACAGCAATCAGAAATTCAGGTGAATATAACACTAAAATTACAGAATTAAAAAACTCAGTAGAAAGAGCAACAGAATTGAGCAGGTGGAAGGCAGAATTGGTGAACTTGAAGGTAAAGCACTTATCACCGATATATTTGAAGAAAATACAGATAAAAGAATTAAAAAAAAAATAAAGAAACCTTAAAAATCACATGGGACTCTATCAAGAGAAATTACCTATGAGTGACTGGAGTACCAGAAAAAGGAGGGATAACAGAAAATACAAAGAGAATTGTTGAAGATATGTTCACAGAAAACTTACCTGATATCAAGAAACATAAGATATCTATCCCAGATGCTCAATGAACTCGACATAAGATAAATATTAAAACAAACTCACCAAGACATATTATAATCAAACTTGCCAAAACAGAAGATAAAGAAAATTTTAAAAGCAGCTAGGGATAAACGAAAAGCCACCTACAAAGAACAATCAAAAAGAATAAGCTCGGACTATTCAGATAAACCATGGAGGCAAGAAGACAATGGGATGACTTATATTAAGCATTGAAAAAAAAAAATTGCCAGCCAAGAATCACATATCCAGTAAAACTCTCTCTCAAATATAAAGGCAAAATTAGGACATTTCCAGACGAACAGAAGTTTAGGGAATTTGTGAAAACCAAATCAAAACTACAATCAGAGGTAAAGCCAGACAGGGAAATTATAAAAATAAATACAGATTAAAAAACACTCAAAACAGGGAAACAGCAAAGTCTATGTAAAAGAAGACTACATTAAAACAATAAAGAGGGACTAAGAAATGTAGTTGCAGATCTTTCATATGGAGAGAAAGACAAGGTGATACAAAGAAATAAAAGTTAGGTTTAAACTTAGAAAAACAGGAGTAAATATTAAGGTAATGACAAAGGAGACTAGCACTCATCAAAATAAAATACAGGGAAAAAAAAAGAGACTCAGCATGAAAAAAATCAACAATGAAGAAGAGGAAAAAACAATACATAAACTACACAGCAGAAAAAATTAAGGGGAAAAAAGAAAGTGACAACACACAAAAAAAGACATCAAAATGACAGTACTAAATTCATACCTAACCATAACTATGAAGAATATAAATGGTTTAAATGCACCAGTGAAGAGACAGTGGGGGCAGAATGGATTAAAAAACACAGTCTGTCTGTATGCTGCCTACAATGGGCACATCTTAGACACAGAGACACAAACAAAAACTCAGAGGATGGAAAAAAAAATGTCAAGCAACAAGAATCAAAAAAGAGCTTGAGTGGCAATATTAATTTCTGACAAAAAAGACCATCATAAAGTTAAATCTATCATAAAAGATAAGGACAGACACTATATAATGATTAAAGGGACAATATACCTCGAAGATACGACCATATTAAATATTTATGCACCGAATGACAGGAACACAAGATACATAAAACAAACTCTATCAGAACTGAAAAGTGAGATAGACGGCTCCACAATAATAGTATGAGGCTTCAACATACCACTTTTGGTGAAAGACAGGACATCTAGAAAGAAGCTCAATAAAGACAAGGAAGATCTAAAAGCCACAATCAACCAACTTGACCTTATAGACATACACAGAACACTCCACTTAACAGCAACCAAGTATACTTTCTTTTCTAGTGCACATGGAACATTCTCTAGGATAGACCACATACTAGGTCATAAAGCACGTCTTAGCAGAATCCAAAACACTGAAATATTACAAAGCATCTTCTCTGACCATAAGGCCATAAAAGTGGAAATCAATAACAGGAAAAGCAGTGAAAAGAAATCAAACACGTGGAAACTGAACAATACCCTGCTCAAAAAGACTGAATCATAGAAGACATTAAGGATGGAACAAAGAAATTCAGAGAATTCAATGAGAATGAAAATAGTTCCTATCAAAACCTTTGGGACACAGTGAAAGGAGTTCTCACAGGTCAACTTATATCAATAAATCCACACATACAAAAAAGTAAAGGTCAAAATCAAAGAATTTTCCCTACAACTGGAACAAATAGAGAAATGAAAGAAAGCCTCAGGCACCAGAAGACAGCAGATAAGAAAAATCAGAGCACAATTAAGTGAAATAGAGAACAGATAAACAATGGAAACAATCAACAAGGCCAAAAGCTGATTCTTTGAAAAACTAACAAAGTGGACAAACCATTGGACAAACTGACAAAAGACAAACAGGAACGGAAGCAAATGATGAGAATAAGAAATCAGAAGGGAGGTGTGGTCAACATGGCGGAACAGACAGACGCTTCTGGCAAGCCCTCTTTACAACAAATACCTAAAAAAACAAGTGAAATGACTGTATTTATGACAAGCCAGGAGCCCTGAACATCAATGGAAAGCTTAGAATATGAACTGGGGTCAGGGTGAGGAAGAGATGGTCCAGAAGCAGAGAGGAGTTACCAGACCTGAATCACGGGGAGCCCCCAGGAACCACTGCCTGAGCGGCAGTGGCGGGCTGGTACCAGCATTTGCCCACAGTTTTCTCAGGGAGAAGCGGCCAGCCATGCAGCCTACTCACACCTCTGGAACCAGAGGAAAACGGCACTCTTGGCAAAAGCTAAGTGCTTGTGTGTATTTTACCACGCCCTCCCCCCTCCTCAAGCCAGCCTCAGTGGCTGAATTCCCTGCACCTGAGATAAACACTGTTAAGTGCCTGCCTAGAGCCTTCCTCCCAGCATTGGAGAAGGAAAAAATTTGCATTTGGGGAAAAGATAATTTACCAGCATCACTAAGCAGGGGATCTCAGGACAGAAGCCGCACCTTTCCAGACATAAACGGTCTGCGGATGTTGAACACATTTCCCTCTGTATGGACCTATTTCAGGAGAACAGGCCGTTCTTGGCAGGCTCCAACTGTTTCAGCTGTGCAGTGGAGGTGGGTGTTTGATCTTCAACGTTGCTTTGCCTATTAAAACGATCCTTACCTACCCATATCAGGGGCCTAAGGACTGGTAGGTCCACTCACGTCACCCAGCCACCCATGTCAGGGGTCCAAGGATAACTGGTACCTCACAAGCCTTACAGCCAAAAACATTGGATGCCCATGGTCCGTCTGCAGAACCCAGCCACCTGCACGCTTTAGGAAACAGGGGCACGCTTTCCTCAGAGATACTCGGGGGTCGGTCCTTAACCCCCTGCCTTGTTCAGAGCGTAACCCCCGGCTGCACCCAGATACTGGTACCTACACCAATCAACCCTGCCCCCTGAGACTGTAGGACAGAGCCTGTATCACATACTTGATGATCAGCTAACTGGACATCTGAGCTGAATTCATACAAGAAAAGAGAATGGACTCCTAGGCTGATATACCCGATAAAAGCTCTAATCATTTCGGGACCAGATGTCAGAGCTCCAAAAGCAAATATAATCAAGCTAGCTCACTCAAGCAACCAATTTGGGCATATCAAAACAAAACAAAGAAAGAAGCTGCAAAGGAGTAAGCAAACATGAACTAATACAATAACTTATAGATGGGTGGGAAACAACAGTCAATATCCAGTCACATCAAGAAACAGACCATGATCACCTCAACAAGCTCTCAAAACAAAGAATCCAGGGATCTTCTAGATGAAAGTGCATTCCTGGAATTAGCAGATGCAGAATACGTATGTCTAAAATACACAACCTATCAAAACATTAAGAAGGAATTGAGGAAATAACCAAACCAAGCCAAGAACACATAGATAAAACAACTGAAGAAAATTACAAAGGTTATTCAGGAATATAATGAAAAATTTAATAAGGGGGAAAAATTTATAGACAGACAGCAATCAGAAATTCAGAAGATTAACAATAAAATTACAAAACTAGACAACTCAGCAGAAGGTCAGAGGAGCAAAATTGAGCAAGTAGAAGCCAGAATTTATAAACTTGAAGATAAATCACTTGGCACTAATATATTTGAAGAAAAATCAGATAAAAGAATGTTAAAAAATGAAGAAAACTTAAAAACCAAGTGGGACTCTATCAAGGGAAATAACCTACGAGTGATTGGAGTACCAGAACAAGGAGAGATAACAAAATACAGAGAGAATTGTTGAAGATTTGTTAGCAGAAAACTTCCCTGATATCATGAAAGATAAGATATCTATCCAAGATGCTCACTGAATTCCACATAAGGTAGATGTTAAAAGCAAGTGACAAGACAAACTACAATCAAACTTTCTGAAATCAAAGATAAAGAATTTTAAGAACAGCTAGGGATAAACAAAAAGTCACCTACAAAGGAGAGCCAGTAAGAGTAAGCTCAGACTAATAGGCAGAAACCATGCAGGCAAGAGGCAAGGGGATGACTTATTTAAAAAGTTGAAGGAAAAAAATTGCCAGCCAAGAATCTTATATCCAGCAGAACTGTCTCTTAAATATGAAGGTGAAATTAGGACATTTCCAGATAAACAGAAGTTTAAGGAATTTGTAAAAACCAAACAAAAACTACAAGAAATACTAAAGGGAGTTCTTTGTTAGAAAATCAATAATATCAGGTATCAGCCCAAGACTACAACGTTGGGCAGAGCAATCAGAAGACAACCCAGACAGGGAAATCAAAAAAACAAACCAAGATTTCAAAAACAAAAAGCTCAAAACAGAGTAACAGTGATGTTATTATATAAAAGAACAAAAAACTAAAATAATAAGCAGGGACTAAGAAATGTAATTATAGGTCTTCCATATGGAGAGGAAGATATGGCAACACAAAAAAATTAAAGTTAGGTTTAAATATAGAAAAATAGGGGTAAATAATGAGGTAACCACAAATAAGAGAAACTATCCTACTCATCAAAATAAAATACAAGAAAAAAACAGTGACTCAACACAAACAAAATAAATAACAACAAATAGGACAAAAGGACAATATATAAAGACAATCTACTCAGCACATAAAATTAAGTGTGAAAAAGAAACTGTCAACAACACACAAGAAAAGACATTAAATGATACCACTAAATTCATACCTATCCATAATTACGCTGAATGTAAATGGACTAAATGCACCAATAAAGAGACACAGAGGAGAAGAATGGATTTAAAAACATGATCTGTCTACATGTTGCCTACAGGAGACACACATTAGCTGTAGAGACACAAACTAAAACTCAAAGAATGGGAAAAAATACATCAAGCAAACAAAAATAAAAAAAAAAGCTGAAGTGGCAATATTAATTTCTGACAAAATAGACCATTATATAGTTAAATCCATTATAAAGCATAAGGAAGGACACTATGTAATGATTAAAGGGTCAATATACCAAGAAGATATAACCATATTAAATATTTATGCACCCAATGACAGAACACAAGATACATAAAATAAACTCTATCAGAACTGAGAAGAAGCGAGATAGACAGCTCCATAATAACCATAGGAGACTTCAACACACCACTTTCGGTGAAGGACAGGTCATCCAGAAAGCTCAATAAAGATACAGAATATCTGAATGACACAACCAACCAACTTGACCTTGTAGCCATACACAGAACACTCCACTTACAGCAGCCAAGTATATATTCTTTTCTAATGCACATGGAACATTCTCCAGAATAGACCACATATTAGGTTATACGGCAAGCTTTTGCAGAATCCAAAACATTGAAGTATCACAAAGCATCTTCTCTGAACATAAGGCAATAAAACTGGAAATCAATAACAGAAAAGCCAAGGAAAAGAAATTGAACACTTGGAAACTGAACAATACTCTGCTCAGAAAAGACTGGATTAAAAAAGACGTTACGGATGGAATAAAGAAATTATTAGAATCCCATGAGAATGGAAACACTTCCTATCTAAAACTTTGGGACACAGCAAAAGCACTGCTCAGAGGTCGATTTATATCAATAAATGCACACATCCAAAAAGAGGAAAGGGCCAAAATGAAAGAATTATCCCTACAACTTGAACAAATAGAAGGAGAGCAACAAAAGAAACCCTCAGGGACCAGAAGAAAACAAATACTAAAATTAGAGCAGAAGTAATGAAATAGAAAACAGAAAAACAATTGAAAGAATTAACAAGGCCAAAAGCTGGTTCTTTGAAGAACTGATAAATCATTAGCCAAACTGAAAAAAGAAAGACAGGAGAGGAAGCAAATAACCTAAATAAGAAATGAGATGGGGCACATTACAACAGACCCAACTGAAATAAAAGAATCATATCGGATTACTATGAAAAATTGCACCCTAACAAATTTGAAAACATAAAAGAAACAGATGAATTCCTAGAAACACACTACCTACCTAACGCAAACAGAGGTAGAACAACTAAACAGACCCACAGCAAAAGAAGAGCTTGAAAAGATAATCAAAAAACTCTCAACAAAAATAGCCCTGGCCTGGATGGCTTCCCTGCAGAGTTCTACCAAACTTTCAGAGAAGAGATAACACCACTACAACTAAAGGTATTTCAGAGCACAAAAAAGTATGGAATACTACCAAACTCATTCTATGAAGCCACCATATCCCTGATACCAAAACCAGGTACAGACACCATAAAAAGAGAAAATTACAGACCTATATCCCTCATGAACTTAGATGCAAAAATACTCAACAAAATTCTAGCCAACAGAACTCAACAACATATCCAAAAAATAATTCACCATGACCAAGTGGGATTCGTACTAAGTATGCAGGGATGGTTCAACATTAGAAAAACAATTAATGTAATCCATCATATAAATAAAACAAAAGAATCACAAGATTTTATCAACTGACGCAGAAAAGGCATTTGAAAAAGTTCAAGGCCCATTCATGATAAAAACTCTCAGCAAAATAGGAGTAGAAGGAAAATTCCTCAACATAATAAAGGACATTTATACAAAACCAACAGCTGACCTCAACCTAAATGGAGAGAGTCTGAAAGCATTCCCATTGAGATCAGGAACTAGACAAGGATGCCCTTTATCGCCACTCTTATTCAACATGGTGTTGGAGGTCCTAGCCAGAGCAATTAGGCTAAATAAAGAAATAAAGGGCATCCAGATTGGCAAGGAAGAAGTAAAAGTATATCTATTTGCAGATGACATAATCTTATACACAGAAAACCCTAAGGAATCCTCCAGAAAACTACTGAAACTAATAGTTCAGCAGAGTTTCAGGATACAAGATAAACATACAAAAATCAGTTGGATTCCTCTACACCGACAAAAAGAACATCCAATAGGAAATCACCAAATCAATATCATTTACAGTAGCCCTCAAGAAGATAAAATACTTACGAATAACTCTTACCAGAGATGTAAAAGACTTATACAAAGAAAACGACAATACACTTCTACAAGAAACCAAAAGAGACTTACGTAAGTGGGAGAACATACCTTGCTCATGGAAAGGAAGACTTATCATTATAAAAACGTCTGTTCTACCAAAAGCCATCTATATATTTAATACATTTCCAATCTAAATTGCAGCAACATTCCTTAATGAGATGGACAAACAAATCACCAACTTCACATGGAAGGAAAAGAGGCCCAGATAAGTAAAGTCCTACTGAAAAAGAAAAACAAAGTGAGAGGCTTTACTCTACCTGATTTTAGAACTTATTATATTGCCACAGTAGAAAAACAGCCTGGTACTGGCCGAACAACAGATACATGGACCAAAGGAACAGAATTGAGAATCCAGACATAAATGCATCCACATAAGAATGGCTGATATTTGACAAAGGCCCCAGAACAGTTAAATGGGGAAAAGACAGTCTTTTTAACAAATGGTGCTGGCATAACTGGATATCCACCTGGAAAAAAATGAAACAAGACCAATACCTTACTCCATGCACAAAAACGAGCTCAAAATTGATCAAAGACCTAAATAAAAAATCTAAAATGATAAAGATCATGGACGACAAAATAGGGACAACATTAGGAGCCCTAATTCATGGCATAAACAGTATATCAAACATTACTAACAATGCAGAAGAAAAAGTAGATAACTGGGAGCTCCTAGAAATCAAACACCTATACTCATCCAAAGACTTCACCAAAAGAGTGAAAAGATTACCTACACACTAGAGAGAAAGTTTTTAGCTATGACATTTCAGATCAGCACCTGACCTTTAAAATCTACATCATACAGTAAAAACTCAACTACAAAAAGACAAATAAATCGATTTAAAAATGGGCAAAAGATACGAACAAACACTTCACTGAAGAAGACATTAAGGTAGCTAACAGATATATGAGGAAATGCTCATGGTCATTAGCCATTAGAGAAATGCAAATCAAAACTGCAATGAGATTTCATCTCACTCTAACGAGGCTAGCATTAATCCAAAAGGCACAAAACGATAAATTTGGGGGAGGCTGTGGAGAGACTGGAATACTTATAAACTGCTGGTGGGAATGTAAAATGGTATAACCACTTTGGAAATCAATTTGGTGCTTCCTTACAAAGCTAGAAATAGAACTTCCATACGATCCAGCAATCCCACTCCTTGGAGTATATCCTAGAGATATAAGAGCATTTACACAAACAGATATATGAACAGCCATGTTCATCACAGCACTGTTTACCATAGCAAAAAGATGGAAGCAACCAAGGTGCCCATCAACGGATGAATAGATAAATAAATTATGGTATATTCACACAGTGGAATACCACACATTGATAAAGGACAGTGAGGAATCTGCGAAACATTTCCTAACATGGAGGAATCTGGAAGGCATTATGCTGAATGAGGACAAATATTTATAAGATCACTATTATAAGAACTTAATAGTTTAAACAGCGAAGAAAATATTCTTTGATGGTTTTAAGGTGGGGGGAGGGAGGGTGGGAAAAGGGGATTCACAAATTAGACAGTAGATACGGACTGCTTTAGGTGACACAAAAGACAACACACAACGCAGGCGAAGTCAGCACAATGAGACTAAACCAAAAGAAGTTTCCATAATAAACTGAAAGCTTCGAAGGGCAGCGTAGCAGGTGCAGGGGTCTGGGGACCATGGTTTCAGGGGACATCTAAGTCAATTGGCATAATAAGATCTATTAAGAAAACATTGTGCATCCCACTTTGGAGAGAGCCATCTGGGATCTTAAATTCTTGCAAGTGGCCATTTAAGATGTACCAGTTGGTCTCAACCCACATGGTCCAAAGGAGAATGAAGAATACCAAGGACACAAGGTAATTACGAGTTCAAGAGACAGAAAGGGCCACATAAGCCAGAGACTACATCAGCCTGAGACTAGAAGAGCTAGATGGTGCCTGGCTACTACTGATGACTGCCCTGACAGGGAACATAACAGAGAACCCCTGAAGGAGCAGGAGAGCAGCAGGATGCAGACCCCTAATTCTGGTTAAAGAAATCAGACTTAATGGTCTGACTGAGACTAGAAGGATCCCGGTGTTCATGGCCCCCAGACATTCTGTTGACCCAGGAGAGGAACCATTCCCAAAGCCAACTCTTCACACAGGGATTGGACTGGGTAATAGGTTGGAGAGGGATGCTGGTGAGGAGTGAGCTTCTTGGATCAAGATGACACTTGAAGATATGTTGGCATCTCCTCCCTGAAGGAGAGATCAGAGGGTAGAGGGCATTAGAAGCTGGTAAAATGGGCATGAAATGAGACAGTGGAGGGAGGGAGCGGGCTGCCGCATTAGGAGCAATTGGGAGTATGTAGCTAGGTGTACGTAAGTTTCTGTGTGAGAGACTGGCTTGATTTCTAAACGTTCACTTAAAGCACAATAAAATTAAAAAAAAAAAAAAAAGGAAATGAGATGGATGATACTACAACAGCCCCAAATGAAATTAAAAGAAAGAATCAAATCAGATTACTACAAAAAATTGTGCTAACAAATTTGAAAACCTAGAAGAAATGAATTCCTAGAAACACACTACCTATCTAAACTAATACAAATAGACCCATAAAAAAGAAGAGATTGAAAAGATAATCAAAAAGCTCCCAACAAAAACAGCCCTGACCCTGACGACTTCACCACAGAGTTCTGCCAAACTTTCAGAGAAGAGGTAACTCCACTACTACTAAAGGTATTTCAGAGCATAGAAAAGGACGGAATAGTACCTAACTCATTCTATGAAGCCACCATATCCCTGATACCAAAACCAGGTAAAGACTCCACAAAAAAAGAAAATTATAGACCTATATCCCTCATGAACACAGATGCAAAAATACTCAACAAAACTCTAGCCAACAGAATTCAACAACATATCCAAAAAATAATTCACCATGACCAAGTGGGATTCGTACTAAGTATGCACGGGTGGTTCAACATCAGAAAAAGAACTTCTGTAATCCATCACATAAATAAAACAAAAGACATGAACCACATGATTTTATCAATTGATGCAGAAAAGGCGTTTAACAAAATTGAACACCCGTTCATGATAAAAACTCTCAGTAAAATAGGAATAGAAGGAAAATTCCTCAACATAATAAAGGGCATTCATAAAAAGCCAACAGCCAGCATCATCCTAAATGGAGAGAGCCTGAAAGCATTTCCCTTGAGATCGGGAACCAGACAAGGATGCCCTTTATCGCCACTCTTATTCAACATTGTGCTGGAAGTCCTAGCCAGGGCAATTAGGCTAGATAAAGAAATAAAGGGCATCCGGATTGGCAAGGAGGAAGTATCTCTATTTGCAGATGACATGATCTTACACAGAAAACACTAAAGCATCCTCAACTACTGAAACTAATAGAAGAGTTCAGCAGAGTATCAGGATACAAGATAAACATACAAAAAATCATTGGATTCCTCTACACCAACAAAAAGAACATCGAAGAGGAAATCACCAAATTAATGCCATTTACAGTAGCTCCCCAAAAGATAAAATACCTAGGAATAAATCTTACCAGAGATATAAAAGGCCTATACAAAGAAAACTATAAGACACTACTGCAAGAAACCAAGAGATACCTATGTAAGTGGAAGAACATACCTTGCTCATGGATAGGAAGACTTAACATTGTAAAAATGTCTATTCTACCCAAATCCATCTATAGATAACAATGCAATTCTGATTCAAATTCCAACGACATATTTTAATGAGACGGAGAAACAAATCACTAACTTCATATGGAAGCGAAAGAGGCCCCGGATAAGTAAAGCATTACTGAAAAAGAAGAACAAAGTGGGAGGCCTCACTCTACCATATTTTAGAACCTATTATACAGCCACAGTAGTCAAAACAGGCTGGTACTGGTACAACAACAGATACACAGACCAATAGAACAAATTGAGAATCCAGACATAAATCCACCCACACAGGAGCAGCTGATATTTGACAGAGACCCAGTGTCATTTAAATGTGGAAAAGACAGTCTTTTTAACACATGGTGCTGGCATAACTGGATATCCATCTGCAAAAAAATCAAACAAAACCCGTATCTCATACCATGCACAAAACCGAACTCAAAATAGATCAAAGACCTAAATATAAAATCTAAAACTCGGCATCTTCCCATCACAATTTCTGTCACATTTCATTGTAATTCATGGTGTTGAAGTTTTACTAGTCTCCTTTTCCCACAAAAATGAATACTTCACACTTTGCATAGTTCCGATCATGAATCAGGGGGAAAAAAAAAACCCAAATCCACTGCTATGAAGTCAATTCCGACTCACAGCAACTCTACAGGACAGGAGCACAACTGCCCCAAAGAGTTTTCAAGGAGCGCCTAGTAAATGAGAACTGCCGACCTTTCGGTTAGCAGTGCAGCGCTTGACCACAATGCTACCAGGGTTTCCAGCTCTGATCTTAGGCAAGCAATATTTGCAGATATTTTTAAAAATGAATTGATGATGCTTTAGTAAATTAGCAAAAGAATTTTGAAGAATTCTAAGGCTATGATTGTTTTTTTTTCTTCCTTTCCTTTTAATTTCCATTTTATCTAATATTTGTGTTAATTTTATAATGGACAGTAAATGTACTCATGTAAATAAACTGAGTTATATTTAAAACATTTAAATGTCTTATAACATTTAAAATTCTTATATACAATTATTGTTTAAAAAATAGTTTCTAAAAATAAATAAAAATAAAACTGTTTTTCCTTCTTCTTTTCAAAATGTACACAAAGCCATAGAAAGATGTAATACGCTATTATATGATTTGCCAAGAAGCAGCTAGTCATTCCTTTACCTGAGTGGAGTTAGACAGCTGTTTTCTCCAAGGCTCCTCTGTGCTGCTGGTCAGGTTTGTGTGGTTATGAGGTAGAGTAAACGTGTTTTGCTGCAGGTAAGGCACATTTCCATTACTTCCTCCTCTTGTTACATAATCATTATCTATCAAAATAGTATCTGTACTCCCTAAGGTTTTTGATGTGCCACAAGGAACACAGCCTGCAGAAAAAGGTCCACTGGACAAAGGCTGCCCAAGACAGGCAGGGCGAGTTCCAGGCTGAGAGACGACACTAGGTACTCTATGAAGAGCAGCATGTGGTAGCTGGTCAGAGATAGAATTTGTAGGCAGTGATGAGTCAGCTATTGGTCCATTAGAAATTCCAGTAGACTGTACCTGAGCAACTCCTGTTTGTTTCATCTTCAAAAACAAAAAGAAAGTCTCCTTCTGTGACTTTGAAAATGTGTGATTGATCCAATTCTAACTGTATTACAATATGTCATCTCCTTAGATTAAAAAACATATTTAAAAAAATAAGAAACTATGTTTATTTTAGATACAATCGCTAGGTAAAGCAAAAGTCTCCTTAGTAATGATACAATGGCAAAAGAAAGTAGTTAAAATCTATATATAATAATCAGGAATTTATAGGTCTTTTGACCATCATAAAATGGGGGATTTCAAATTTCCATTCTATTGTGATTATGCTGAATCCTTCAAACCATATAATTCTTAAAACATTCCCATCTCAGTTTAGGATACTCTTAACTATTATATAATAAGATAAGCTCTTAAAACACATAATATATTACAAAA
Organism: Elephas maximus indicus; assembly: GCF_024166365.1. NCBI lineage: Eukaryota > Metazoa > Chordata > Mammalia > Proboscidea > Elephantidae > Elephas > Elephas maximus. Next base: position 11,069,789 of record NC_064847.1, read on the forward strand.
ATATATAGTAATACATCAAGTGCTTTGATCTTCATTATTTTTTGGCTATTTATCCTTTAAAAAAAAAATCTTTCCATTATCAGCATATGACACACAAAATAAATTCTAATAAATAAAAGCAGAAAAGAGAAGTCAGCATTAATATATTCTAAAATAATATTAGAGTCAAGAAAAAATATTCAATATAGTAATACATTTTTAAAAAATAAAAAGGCCATACATACTTGGTGTTGCTGCATTATGACAAACTGAGTTTCCAACTGTTGCAGCATCAGCTTCTGTGCTGAATTTAAATTATCTCTATTTGCACGTAGCTGTTCCAAGTGCTGGGAGAAAGAAAAAGAATACAATCAAAATTAAACACAATCAATTAGACACTATAAATCAGCTCCTCACTGAAAAGATTATAAACTCACAACCTCTGTGTTCAAAGATATTGAGTCCTGACCGATAGCAATCAATCCCAAATGAAGTCCTTTCAGAAATTAAAGAAAAACAGGTAAAAATTAAACATGCTTCTGGACAATTTCACTTTGTATAACCTAAATTAAATATATTGTATGGAATAAAATTTCAGTCTTCAAGTAGAAAGGTACATAATATTAAAATACATTATAACAAAACAGCTTAAAGCAGCATTGTTTGTAATAAAAAGAAATACTGGACGCAACTTAAATGACCACAAATAAAGGTCTGATTAAATAACAGGCACGCCATATACCTAATGAGATACTGTGTAGCTGTACATGAACAAGGAAGTACTACAAAGAAGTGGAAATGTCTCCAAAATACACACTTAAGAAAAAAAAACAAGGCCTTGACCAATATATATATAGCTTTCAAACTACAGCATTTGTATAAAAAGATAAATATGAATATACAATAAAGAGAGACATATTTGTTTACATATGCATAACATGCATCTTTGGCAAGAAACACAAGAAAAGCATTAACACTGTCTTTGAGAAGGAGAAAATACCTGGCTACAGAAAGGCAGTGGAATGATATTTTATACTGTGTACTACTCTCTTAATACTCACTACATTTTGAAACAAATGAGTGTATTACTTCTTTAAAAAAAAAAAAAAAGTAAATTAAAATGAATTATGATCTGTGTTACTCTGGTAAATGCTCATTCATTTTTATTTATGTACATACTAGCTTAGTTTACTGACAGTTAATTTTAGGAATACCTAAAACAACTTAAAGCTTACTACCCTTCTGCTTTAAAAAAAAGTCAAAGAATACTTCATACCTGCAATTTCTGTGGTGTAAAACACCATGAATAACCTTGTTGCTGTACTGAAGGATGTGGAACATTATGGCCACTATTCCAGTTATCAGAACTATTCTAAAGAAAATTTAAAAAAATTAAAAGTATTTGGTTAAATCCAAAAGACTAACAATAATGACCAATGGGATGTAAATGATCATGAACTGGAATGTTCACATATATTTTTAATACTTGCATGTGTAAAATACCCATCCACTGCCATCAAGTTGAGCCTGACTCATAGTGTCCCTACAGGGCAGAGTAGAACTGCCCCATAGTGTTTCCAAGGCTGTAAATCTTTTCAGAAGCAGACTGCCACGTCTCTCTCCTGCAGAGCAGCTGGTAGGCTTGAACTGCCAACCTTTCGGTGAGCAGTCAAATACTCTAACCACTGCACCACCAGGGCTCCTACGTGTGAAACAGACTTATGCTTTCAAATCACTAAAAAAAAAAAAAAAAAATACAATTTAGAAAATTATACATTTATAATGCACGTTTCCTTTAAACTACCCCCCAAAAAGGCCAAAACCTAAATTGTTGACCAAATAGCTAACCACACTGTGCATCATATCCAACATTCAACTTCTTTCAATGACAGCACAAAGCAATAGCGACAATTATGTTGTTTATAAAAGCAGGGAAATGAATAAAATGATTTTGATGAACATAAACTTATCCCTATCTTCTATAATTAATATGATTCTGGGATAGGAAACATTGCATATAAAAGAAGATTAACTGGAAAACTTCACTTCCTGATGTGCACAAGTTTAAATCACAGGTCATGTCACAGAAAATGCACAATTTTAGGAGAGTTAAGAGCTTCATTTTTTATTGTGATTTTCTATTTCTCTAAAATGTATATATATACCTTTGTTGGACTAGATGTTCTTTTCCTCTTGGCAGGACTGGATAGGCCATCTACTTGGCTAGAAGTAATCATGTGTAGTGGCAAAGATTGCTGTGAAACTGGTGTTTGACTGAGGCCTAATTCAGGTTCGGTATTCGCATGATGAGGTTTACAAGCCTAAGAATCACAGAAGTAGGACAAAAATGTGGTTCTATATATTTTTAATTCATTACTTCAAATTATAAAACTTAAGCTCAATACTTCTAAGGCTATGTGGGCATCACTGATTACAATTATTGAAAATCAAATAAATTTTCAATGGAGGAATGTGTACCTTCTTTCAAAAACTTGTTTGTTTAAAATAAACCACGGCAGAATTTTTATATAAGAAATTGCTTTCGAAATGATGAGAACATACAAAGGTTTTAAACTGTTACCCGAAGTTTTCTCCCATATAATGAGTTTTATTTTGATCTAAAATCCCTTTGTAATTAGATCAAAAGGATTTTTATTAATAAAAGTCAACCCTGCACTTGGTAACATAAGCTTGACCACTACAGATTGAAAAGAACCCTTAAAGCTGGGCACCTACAGAACATAACCCAACTTCTCACCTGCTGTGCTGTGTTCATGGCACCCTGCCTGGAGGTAAGCTCTGCGGGGATTGGTAGGCTCCATGCCTCCTCAATACTAGGAAGTAATTTAGTTTTATTCTGTAGACTACCTTGTGGAAGGTTACACAACTGAGCCTAGGAAAAATTATGTAAAAAGCAAATTTAACACAAACCTACTTGAGTAAGAGCAAGTATACTAAATCTTACTCAACGCTACAGCTGTTTATTTTGGGGTTTTAGAAAGATGGTAAGCGTAAGAATCAGAACAAAACTTCTGACTCTCTGATTCCCACAAGTTTAAAATATAGGTTTATTCTCACAGGTATCATCTCACTAAATTGCAAGAAAGAATTAAAAACTGTTTTTTTTTTTTCCTCTCTAAAATGCTATGACAACTTAAAGTGTTGACAGTGAACAAAAAATTATTTAAATTCATACAGTCCATTCTTTTGGCAAATAAATAAAGTAAATATGCAAAAGAACAATTTTAAAATACTGCATATCTAACTTAAAATGAAAATGTCATCAAGTAATAAAAAATATAGAAACATAAATAATTATTAACATCAAAATACTACTAGACAAACTTCCAGCCACCCTCCTTCTTTCTGGGCATCATGGAAAAATGTTTACATGTTAAAACATGCTATTTAAAATTTTTACCTGTAAATACTTAATCCTTGCTGCAAGTACAGATGTATTATTACAACTTTTGCTTCTGGTTGCATTTAAGTAGCATTTAATGGCATCCTGAGGCTGGTTACAAGATTCATAGAGAGTGCCTAGATCCATCCATGCTGCGGCATGCCCATGATCCAACTGTACGGCACAAATATAGGCCTGTAAAGCATCCATAGGCTGATTTTGTTGCTGATAGAGCACACTGAAAAGATAAGTATAAAATGAGCTTTTTAAGATGAATGCTCTGTGTTATTATATGAATCATACAATATGTGTCCTTGATGTATTAATTAAAATACTATAATTTTTATACAAACCCTTACCCTATTGAACACCATGTATCTGCACTTGCTTCTGATTTATCAATAGATTGCCTGTAAGATATAAAGGCATCCTGAACTTTCCCAATACTTGAATAGCACCTGAGAGAGAGTGGGAGGGAAAAAAAAAATATATATATGTATGTATATATCAAGAAAATTCCATTAATACTTTCATTAAATTTATTCAGCAAAAGGATGGACTGTGTATCAAAGATGAAAAGAACAAGCTAACATATATTTGCATCAGTGCATTTACACATACTGCATATAATGACTTTAATCCACTGTTATGAGTTGGAATCAACTTGATGACAATGGGTTTGGTTTTTTGTTTTGTTTTGTTTTTAAATAAGCCTTTAAATAAGCTGCCATCTTAAAGGTGCTAAAGCACGTTAAATTAATGAACTATCAAAACTATTACAGCCCAATTTTTTTCAGTACTATAATATTGAAGGTTAAACACATAAATGTCTACTTACAAAGTCTGAATTCAAGTTTCCTACATAGTAAGAATACAAAGTTAAAAATTAAGAGAAAAACTAAACGTTGATAATGGTTTCCACAAGACATTTCAATTTTCTATTTCCAACTAATAACACTGAGAATAATAATTTCTTGATTCATGAAAAATGCCATATAGCTAATGCCAAAGGGTTTTTTAAAATAGTAGAAACACAGATAAAATACCTATTTTAATAGATACTTTAATACATTACAGTTGTGGTTAGCGTCTGAGCTCCTAACCACTGCACTACCACGGCCCCAACTGATAGTTTCAATGTGGCAATATTATTATACATGGCAGAGTTTTTGGAAACACAAGATATAAAAAAAAGAGAAAGCACAAAAGGAAGGGATTTAAATGTAACTAAGTGTAAAATACCCATTGCCATGCAGTCGATTGTGACTCATAGCGACCCTACAGGACAGAATAGAACCATCCCACAGAGTTTCCAAGGAGCACCTGGTGGATTCAAACTGCCCACCTTTTGGTTAGCCACCACTATACCACCAATCAGAAACCCTGGTGGCGTAGTGGTTATGAGCTACAGCTGCTAACCAACAGATCAGCAATTCTAATCCATGAACCATTCCTTGGAAACTGTGGCGCAGTTCTACTCTGCCCTATAAGGTTGCTATGAGTTAGAATCAACCTGACGGCAACAGGTTTTGGTTTCTTAAATATAAAATACATACGTAATTTTGATGGTAATTGCAATACGATGACTTTAGAAACCCATTAAACAAAACGACAAAATAATATATTGTTTGCCCATGGAAATGTTGTTGTAATTTAACTTATTAACTAATAGCAAAATACTATATTGAAAATAGCCAATATGTTTTGAGGTCTTATACAATCACTGACTGCTACCACCATTTATTGAAATTTTACTAATTCATATATTCCAATGTCTAGGAACCACAGATAAGGCAGAGAAAATCAGAGAGGGCATTTTAAATGAACTGAATCACATAAGCAAAAATTAATTCATATAAAACATCAATGTCTCAGTCTATAAACAGGAAAAAAAAAAAAAATCACTAGCCAGTGACCAACCTAATGTTTGCTTTTCTAAAAAAGACAACTGGCATGATATAAGCAGTTTATAGAAACATTAATCTACCAGTAATGTGTACAACAGAATGACATGAAAATAAATTGCGAACAGAGAAAAAAAGAGGCTAATACATACACTGAGTCAGAATTAGGACAGAAGTAATGGATGTGGTAAGAAAAAAAAAAGATTGAAGAATAAACCAAATGAATGGTAAAGACTTGGTGATGTATTAGATAGCAGGGGAAGGAGGAGGATACAGAGACAGGAGTCACAGTTCCATTTTTAAGCCTCGTTAACTAGAAAAATGGCAATATCACTGCCAAAAAATAATACAGAAGCAACTATTAAAACACACACACACACACACAAAGGCATAAGAAATGTGGCTACAGAAACACTGAATTTGATGTTAGGTGAAGACTTTGATAATGTTCAGTAAAAAGGAGTAGATGTAGTACTTACCAGAGTTTAAGACACCTTAAAAATTAAAGACCTTAATGAGCAATGTATTCATGTGGAAGAGAGGCTTTAAAAATACAGGGCACATATAAAAGAAGAACAGACAAAAGCTTAAATAAAAAATGACTAACTAGTGCTTAGGGAGATACAAGAAATGTTAGTAATAGAGACAGAGAAGGCAGTTTAGATAGCACATGCAACCCGTATGAGAAAGAGATAATCAAAAACAAGAAGGACAATGCCAAAAAAGGACAGACATCAGAGAGACTATTTGTTAAAACAAAAAAAAACCCTGTTTTTTAAAACATGACCAAATATTAGATTTATAAACAAATCTGCCACATGCTGGAAGAAATAGGCAGTACTTCTCAAAATCACTAATTTTCACATCCCACTTCTACAAAGTGAAAATAGGAAGCCAATGTGACCATATGTCCCAATCCAATCACTAGCCATTCTTCTTCAAACGTAACTTGTTTAGTTTTTCTACGACAAAACAAGCACTAGTCACGCCTGAGTTCTAACTCTCTTTCTGACAATCGTAAGTTATGTGATCTTGGGGAAAACACTTTCTCCTATGAACTCATTTCCCACATATGTAAAATGAGACAATGAACTAGACAGCTTCCTGATCCTTTCCAACTCTAACCATATATGGTGCTGTGATTCTGGGAAACTATTCACACAGTAAGTGAGTAAGCAATTTTTACCACATCCCAGTTTCACTTTTACACATACAACTGAAAAGCAACCTATAAGTCAAACAATAGACAGGTCAACAAAATAAACAGTAACATTCTAAAAGAATAAGCTCCTTAGAAAAGTTAATTACATGAGGCCAAAGGGCAAAATCTGCCCAAAAGCCAAGACAAGAAGATAGGGAGGGATAGGAAAAGTGGACAAAAGGTAACGGGGAAACCAGAACAGAAATGGGGAGAATGAGGACACATTGATGGGAATGTGGCCAATGTCTTCAAATATTCTGTGTAGAAAGTGTTGAACTGCAAACTATTTGCTCTGCAAACCTTCACCTAAAACACAATAAAGCATTAAGAAAAGCAACTTCCACCTTCAGCATAGCCCTGAATATAGATACAGCTAATTAAAAACCTCTAAAATATTAGGGTCATAAAATACCAATGCTTCTTACTGATGCCTGATTATCCTCTTAAAATAATTTGCAAAAATCTTATTTCTTCCAGCAATAACACAGGTTAGAAGCAATATATTAGAACACAGTGAATGAGAGTAAAAGAAATAAAAACAAAGAAACAATTTAACAAACAACAGATTAAAAATAATAGCTGTCTAAGGCAGTAATTCTTAAATCAAGACAGGTTAGTATCCTCTGCTTGAGAATTCTAAGAACTTTTCTATATATTTGGAAAAACTTATCCAAAAGGGCTAAAAAAAAGCACTTCTCAATGCTTTAAATTCAGCTCATTGGAGAAAACAGCTCTGCAGAATACTGCTATCCTCAGAAGCTAGAAAAAATATGGAGTAACTAAAATAGGAAGTTTAAGCACGCTTCATTTTATCATGACTGTTGATAGGTATGAACTAATAACAATAATGCTTTACATTAAAGAGATATGCACAGTGCAATATTATAATATACTATAAATCTTTATCATGTATCAAAAGCAAAAAACATGTTCTTATTCATTTGATCTACCGTGAGAATACCAAAATGACGAAAACACAAATCTGTTGCCACTGAGTCCATTCCAACTCACAGCAGCCAGAGAAGACACAGAAGTACCGTTCCATAGGCTTTCTAGGTTGTAATCTTTACGGGAGCAGACTGTTGCATCTTTTCGATGGAGGGCTGGTGCGTCTGAACTGCCGACGTTCAGGTTAACAGTCTAGTGCTTAATCACTGAGGCGCAAGAACACTGTAGGAGTGCTCATGCATAAATCCTAATACAGAGGTAAACTCCTACACTGTAGAGTTTAAGTGGAACATCAATGATTTCATAGATAACCGGCGGTAAAGCCAGCATTTGCTAATCCGAATCTCAGAGCTTCCAGCCGATTTGGAACTAAACTAATTAAAAACAAAGTTGACCAAGAACCCATATATAATCTGGAGATGATACAAGCACATTTTTTATCAAATACATATATTTTATATATATCCCTCAGTATAATTCAGATATTCAGTATTCAAAGTAAGAGGATGGAGAAAAATTTTTGGATTGCAAAAAATTTTTCTACAAGTTAATTTTCTCTTCCAACAAATCAGACAATAATGTATTCATTTTCTCAGTCTAAGATTTCAAGTAGAACTGTCATTTCCTATCCATGATTAATATAAATATTGCCAAATCAAGGTATAAAATCATTAATCAAGATTATAATTAGTAAGTTTCCATAGGTTACAAATAGTCAGCAAACAGAATACAAATTAATTCTCTATTTTGTTAGTTATAATAGAAGTCAGAGAAAAGCATTTAAATACATAATTGAAAAATAATGCCAGTGATTAATTTTTGATTAGATGCTTTACAGCCTTTAAGACCCTTAAAAGGTAAGCAGTAAGTCAACAGAAATGAACTAAACGTGAAAACAAAATCTAGTAAGCAAAATAAAAATGTATTAGTAAGAGCATATTAGGCTATAAGAAACCAACCATATTCAGAGCTATCAATTTCCCTTTCCCAAGAATCTCCGTTATAACTGTATTTAAAATATAAATGTCACTGCCAGATTATGTAGTACAAACTAATATTTTAGATTATAAATCCCTTTAGATTGTGAATATCTAGGCAGGAATAACAAAACCAGAACACTAGTAACTGGCAAGTCTCACCTTCCAAGGAAATACCAAGACTGGCCAGAATTAGGATCTGCCTCCAATGACTTTTGAAGATACTGGATAGCACAGCTTTCTTTGGCTGCTTTTTCTCCTAGATGATCTACATTATGATGCATCCAACCTGCAATAAAAAATTTATAAGTATTTACCCATGATTCAACTAATCTTATGATTTTAAGAATATAAACATATTAAAACATCCTTTTGGTAAATGTATTTATTTACCTTGGGTAACACTTCACCGAAGTTCAAAATTGCCATAACTGACTATATGAAAGTTTATTTCACACAAAAAATTAGTTAAAGCTACCAATAACTCTTAAAGAACAGAGAGAAATTTAAATAACTTTAGGCAGTGGCTAAACACTTTTAGACTATATATCACAGATCAACTTTTCTAATCTTAACTTTGAGAAATGCTAAGTTATGTGTCGGAGAACACAGAGATGATGAATTTACAAATGTCACCTCACTGTGTTGAGTAAGATTCAATGTCTTTTCAATGGCCCCAAATGTATGTGAAAGGTAGACAATTGTGAAGATCACATAGGACTACGCAACATGTACGAACGTAAGATCACCTTGATTCAGTCAGAGCCAATTTGATGGCAACTAACACAATAAATTTACTTTTCACTTTGAATTCCAAGTGAACTGAAAACATCTCCAAAACAAACTAATAAATTGTTCATTCCCAAGTAACAAACAGGACCTTACATAGACAAAGGTAATTTATTTAATTTAGTAGGAGGAAAAAAAAAAAAAAACTTGCAAAAGACTACATTTTAGTGGTACTGCTTACTTGTATTTATGTGCTAAACATAAGATCATTTGAAAACCTAAAAAAACAGTAACACCTTCCAAGGTTCTATGAAAAGTTAAATGAGAAGTAGGTTCAAATAGCCATAGAGTGGAACAGAGGATACCCATTCAGTTAAAACTAGAACTGAAAGCATGGCCATAGAGTCCATCAAAAGATTGATCACAAAGTACCATATGCTAAATATTCAAGTTAAATAGTAACTGGTATTTCAGTTATGAATCAACTCTAACACACGTAACAGTACCTTTATTCTTTGTCTTTAGGCAAGAGTATATACAACAAATAAGGACTTCTGATACGTACTTTATTTTGTGGTATTTATAATAACAGCTCTGCTCTAAAAGACAGTATTTTAAGAGGATTCCATTGGCTTAGTTAAGGAAACACAGGTTAACAATACATGTGTATCCATCTTTTCTATTCTCCTTTCTCTCCTGTTACTGCTAACAAGAACAGGCCCAGAAGAAGAAGAGAATAAGGGCTCTATGAGTCAGAATCAATCTGACGGCAATGGGTTGGGTTTGGTTTGGTTTTGGTTTAACTGTTGTAAAAGAAGTTGCTTAAGTGGTAACGATAAGAAGGTAAAAAGATTCTGTGAACAAGCATCAATCAGTATCAATCCAAGGGAAGCACAAATAAATATCTGAGGATGTATTTTACTTTTTTAGAAGTATGAAAGGTTTACTTTTACACTCTGAAATACGCTGTCTTAGCAAACTATGACCCAAACCCAGGCATAGATGAAACCAAGATTACATGAATTCATTCTTTAACATCAAAGGTGCATGTATTTTCCTTATTGATACATTCTTTAGTAACATCAGAATTCATAAAAACTCAATATAAAAATCTTAAAAATAATATTAAAAACACCCACTGCCGTCGAGTCAATGCCGACTCATAGTGACCCTACAGGACAGAGTAGAACTTCCCCAGAGCTTCCAAGGAGCACCTGGTGGATCTGAGCTGCTGATCTGTTAGTTGACAGCTGCAGTACTTAACCACTACGCCACCAGGGTTTCCAAAAATAGTATACATTCAAATATTTAAAAAATGAGCAAGCAATCTATTCTAAAGGCACGGATTTCATTGTTTTCTGAGGTCACAATTAACAGAAAAATGTTGCATCCTAATAAGCATTTCTAAAAGCTTAATTTTTTTGAAGTAATTTTACTTCAAGAAAGTATGTTCCTTCAATAACATACATGGCTCTTTTAAAACAAAATGTTTAATATCCCATAATTTCTGAAACTGTAACTCAAGAAAAACTGTAAAGAAATACATTTTTTAAAAATCTAAACACATAGGTTGTATGTGATGTTTAGCTCTAAAAACCATTTGATATATATTAATATCATTTAGAAAAATGACAAAATATTTTTACGTATTTTTGGAATTAGAAATAATCACATTATGAAAACATTCAAAGTATCATAAACATGGTTTAAAATTAGGAAACAAATTATTTGCTCAGACCAAATACCACTCTTCAAAGAAAAAATTCTAGTAGAAAAAATACCAAATATAGATACAATAGCTAAGCAACAAAACTAACTACTGGAGACTATCCCCACTGTCTTCTGGGTAATAATGCCGTATTACTTCAGAATATTAAGTTATTCCCCCATTTTCAACATGAGGAACTACATAGCTTGGAGAAAGTGTAATTTTAGATGCTCTATAATTTTGAGGTGAAATATTTCCATTAATTAATATTATGAACAGACTACGAAAGCAATCTCACTAGCCATTTATTATCTATATGAGTGATCTTAATTTTATTAATTCCATGAAGTGATAAAACACATGGAAACTCGATCCGCTCTGATGGACAAATATCAGGAGATAAATTTGAGAATTCAAAAGGATTTCTCGCATTGAAGTACTACATTTAAATGGATTGCAGAACAGAACTGTGCTTGACAAGGAGTATAGTTTGATGAACTCAATTAATTATGTCATACTGGTAAGGGAAGGTAAAGGCATATATTACTTAAGTCACAGATTTGGCACCTCTGACATGTAAGAAACACAGAAGTAGTTATAATGCAATGAATGTATTCATTTAAATATATCTCATTTAAAATATATCTCAAAATAATAAGAACATTTAATCCTAAAACCCAGGTTTCTAATGAAAACTGATTTATAAAAGCAGAAGAGCAAAAATAACTCCTCAAAAGGAAAAGCCTCTTCTAATAAACACAACGTATAAATAAATGTTTATGTACCTAACTGTTGTAATATAGTTGCCTTTACTTGTATAGGAAGATTTTCTGTCTGTAAAAGTTGTTCATAGGCGTCCTTGGCAGAATGATACTTCCTCTAAAGAGCAAATGAAAAAGAAGAGATTTAGCAGAAAATAAAATTATTAAATAGTAGTATATAATTTTAACAAGGCATTGATGGCTATGATTTAATTAACTTTTAAAATAAGAACACTAAATAGAAGTTAAAAGAATATAAATTTGAAGAACTAGGTAGTATACTAAAATTAACACAACAGTGATATTTTTAAGTTTCAAATATTACAAAATTAGAAGTTGCCAACTGCATCACTACATATTTCTTTAAAGAGTAGGCCAGACTTCAGAATATCTAACAGCTAATAAAATTAACATTTGATCTAACAAAGTGTCCTCAAAATACATTAAAAAAAAACAAAGTCAGAAAGTTTAAGGCAATTCCCCAAAACAAGGAAATCCTAAAAAAAAAAAAAAAACAATAAATATTATCTTTAAAACATAGTGGTCAAAACAAGTGTTTGAAGTGGCTTATACTCCTATCACTACAAGATCACAGCTGCCTAACCATCTTAAGTATTTCTTGAACAAGGTTGAGTAGAAATACAACACTTGCATGTGAAACACAGACAAATCACCTTAACTATGATTCCACTTCAGTAACAAACCTGATGCCTGGTTTTCATGCTTATAACATTGTTTTAATAATCAAAGGAGGTAAATAAAGAGACTATAGGTAAAAAAAAAAAAAAAAAAACTAAGATGCTGTATGAATACAGTTTGCAATACAGGGGAAATTTCTTACCAAGTCCATAGCAATAATCAGTAGCTGTTAAATAAACTTAAACAGCTAAATTAGTTTCCCCTCAAAAGTGAATTTGGTGAAAAACCAATTTACATTTTTGAAGCGGAAGCATCAAGCTTTTCAGTGCGGCTCCTGTAGTTGATATTGATTTGTTGAGCACGTAATACGTAACAGGAATCATTACTCAAATTACAGGGCAGTGAAATATTCAGACAGGTAAGTAAAATACACATTGCAAGGTACAGAAGTATTCACACAAAAAAATAAAATATACATTGTAGGGTACAGATGTATTCAGACAGGTAAATGAAATATACACTGACATGTTTTGTACAACAGGATATTGTTTTCCAGAGGAAGAAAAGGCACATCTTTAGTGTAACAACTGAACAAAGCCTACTTCACAAGAACCTGCCTAAACACTGTGCTATTTTAAGTACAGACATAAAATGATCAGATTTACATTTTAGGAAGTTACACAGTGGAATCATTCTAACAAATTTGAAAATATACCCCAAAACAAGTAATAAAAGCAGGGCATTGAAGCTCTAAAAACTGATACTTTCTTGAGAAAAATTACTTCTCACTATATATAATATGAAAACAGCATAAAACCTAATATAAAACTAAAAAGAATGTTTCAGAATATTTTCTTGACACTGGAAAGAAACCACAGTAAAGAAAGATGACTGACACTGAGAATCATGTCAAATAGAGATTACCATAGGCCAAGTCAACAGGTAGTTGATGACGGACCAACAACCAACCAACTAGAAAATAAACTCAATCAGAAAATAGGCAAGAGATACAAGGTATTAACAAAAAGAAGGAGAAACATCAAAGGCTAGTGAGATAGATGCCCAACATCTCTAAAATAAAATATTACTAGTTTAAGCAAAATACTTTTACACTCATCAGATTGGCAAACATAAATAATTAGACAATTCCAAGTATTATGGGCATGCAGAAAAAAAAAAACAAAACACTCTTGTTCTGCTGGGGGATTTACTTTGATAAATTACGTATGCAAATAATCTTTAATACAGTAACTACAGCCTTCAATATACTGGAGAAACTCTCCCAAAGTAGATACTTTTGCTAGTAGTTTGTAGTACCAGGAACATGAGAAAAACTGTTATCTGTCAGAACAGGAATGGATACTTATTATGTGGGGGATGGTTTGAATAGAAGCAAGTAATGTATAAAAAATAAGCAATCCACAGATCTTAAAAAACGCTGAGTGGGAACTGTACCTCTGACAATGCCAGAGAAGAAAGATTTTCAGAGATTATTTTAAACTGCAGAGAAAATAAAAACCACAGGAAGGCACTAAAGAGAAACCAAAATCAGGGAGAAACTGGAGGAAAGTCAAAACTTGGAAGAAGGAAATTGAACTGGATGAATTTTCCATTTATTTCTGGCTGATCAACTGAGGGCTGGCTCCAGTGGGTACCCTGGTGGCAAGAATGCAGACAGAAACAGAAAATTCCACTGAGAGAGGAAAAGACTCACTTCAGAGGGCGGACTTCAAAGCTTCTAAAGTAGATGTGTGGTAAGGAGACAAAGTTGCAAAAAAAAGAGAGTTCCAAATTGTACATACTAAGTTCAACGCTCTAGATGACCCTCGAAGGACACTTACACAAGGCAGACTCTAAGCAATCTGGCTAAGAGAGAATTCAGCCTATTTCAGCCACTGACCACAACAGCCAACTCCAGAGGGTGTAAAAGAGCAAACTATGCCTACAGCCACCTAAAAAAAGAAATATTAAAGACGTGAACAGAATTTTTGAAGTTGGGAACAGAAAAAAATAGAGACAATCAATGAAATCAATTATTTATTAAAAAAGACAAGATCAGTAAAATCAACAAAGCTTTGGCTACACTGACAACAGAGAGAGAGAGCTGCAGATATCCAAAATTATAAACAGCAGTGAGGACATTACAACCAATTTGACAGAAATTTTTAAGAAATACATGTTTCCCCTGCTATCCAAAAGTAGAGCATTCCTATGAAACCTTTTGAAAGCTCAAAAAGTGTGAAGCAAAGGAGAAATTACAATTATTTCATATGAGAAAAAATTCTGGGCCCTCCTAGACGCCTCCCCCCCCCAGAAATAACTACCAAATCATATCAAGTATAACATACAAAACCTAAAATAACATTAACACAAAGTAAAACGCAAGAATGATATGATAAATACACGGCCTACATAAAGTAGAGCCTATGCCAAGAAAAACCAGCAGCAGTACATCGATACGGAGCTGCCAGAAACTCAAGCCAGAATCAGAAGAGGACGTGGAACCAGTGTTATCATTGCTGATGTCAGATGGATCCTGGCTGAAAGCAGAGAATACCAGAAGGATGTTTACCTGTGTTTTATTGACTATGCAAAGGCATTGGACTATGTGGATCATAACAAACTATGGATAACATTTTGAAGAACAGGAATTCCCAAACACTTAATTGTGTTCATGAGGAACCTTTAAATAGATCAAGAGGCAGCTGTTCCGACAGAACAAGGGGAAACTGAGTGGTTTAAATTCAGGAAAGGTGTGAGTCAGGGTTGTATTCTTTCACCATACCTATTTTATCTGTATGCTGAGCAAATAACATGAGAAACTGGACTATATGAAGAAGAACAGGGCATCAAGATTGGAGGAAGACTCATTAACAACCTGCATTATGCAGATAACACAACCTGGCTTGCTGAAGGTGAAGAGGACCTGAAGCATTTACTAATGAAGATCAAAGACCACAGCCTTCTGTATGGATTACACCTCAACATAAAGAAAACAAAAATCCTCACAACTGGACCAATGAGCAACATCATGATAAACAGGGAAGAGACTGAAGTTATCAAGGATTTCATTTTACTTGGATCCACAATCAACACCCATGGAAGGAGCAGTCAAGAAATCAAATGACTTATTGCATTGGGCAAATCTGCTGCGAAGGACCTCTTCAAAGCACTGAAAAGCAAAGATATCACCTTAAAGGCTAAAGTGCGCCAGAACCAAGCCATGGTATTTTCAGTCACATTTCACATGCTCGCAAATGCTGAGCAACAAAAAAGGAAGACCGAAGAAGTGACACTTCTGAATTGTGACACTGGTGAAGAATATTGAATACACCATGGACCGCCGAAAGAACAGATACATTTGTCTTGGAAGAAGTACTATCAGAATGCTCCTTAGAAACAGGGACGGCAAGACTGTGTCTTACATACTTTGGACATGTTGTCAGCAGGGATCGGTCCCTGGAGAAGGACGTCATGCTTGGTAAAGTACATGGTCAGAGGAAAAAGGAAGACCCTTAATGGATGGACTCATACAGTGACTGAAACAATAGGCTCAAGCATAAAAATGACTGTAAGGATGGTGCAGGACCGGGCAGTGTTTCGTTCTGCGGTACACAGGGTCACCAGGAGTTGGAATCAACTCAACAGCACCTAAAAACACAATAACATATAAAATAGAAGTAATGCATGTACAGTGTAGTTTCATTGGCACAGTTCAAAGCTATGGCGGCTTGATGCTGAGCGCAGTTTCTGAGAAAGGAGCCTGGTGACGCCACTTTTGGTGCTCAGGATGCATGCAGCCTCTTTAAAGACTCTTTGCAAAACAAACACTGAGTACTGTTTCCACTTTTCACCTTTTTTTTATAAATGCAAAAATCTTGTTAGGATTTCTTTTAATTGGCAAAAACATGTTACTAACGTAGGACTTCATTAAAAGGGAAATTGTGTGACACGAACTTGCAAAAAGCAGGGGATACCTGTACTACGAACAGCTGTAAGCAACAAATTAGACAGGTTACCAAAAACGGTTTACTTAAGAAAAAGCTACTGGGGGAAGACAGGGAACCAAAAAACCAAACCGAACCCAGTGCCCCTGATTCAATTCCGACTCACAACGACCCTAATAGCTTATGAGTAGGAATTGACTTGACGGCACAGGGTTTGGTTTTTTGATTCCCTGCATCCGCCCAGTAGGTTGTACTTAAGCACCCACTATATCCACAAGTAGTAACCTCTTTTTCTACAGGTCCTATTGCAAAACTGCCTGAGGCTATTGCTGCATGAATAGTGCCCTATGAACAACTTTCTGCTGACCAGCAGAGGGCTGCTTGGTTCAATGATAGCAGTTTGAGGGTACATGGAAAACATACAATGTGGAAACCTGCTGCATTAAGACCAGCAGGTGGAAGATCCTAAATGAAGAACGTAGAAACACATGAGCTAAACAGGCTGAGCTGACAATGATTACTGGGCAGTGGTCAATGCCCTAGCTATATCATCAGGCAAATGGGCAACTCAAAACTGGTATTAAGTGGAAATCTGTGTAGGGCATGAGCCTATGGAATGCAATTTGGGAATTTAGAGAATGCATTAGAGTAGGGCATACATACCAAAGCCCAAAAGAAGAACCCCCTTCCTGGATCAGATGGTGACTGGGTCAACAAGGTGGTCTGTTAGTGCACTCAGATGAGGTGACGAATTGGGACTAAAAAATGAGATGTGGGGGTGCCGCAGCAATGCAGAGAAAGGCTAAATTCAGACCCATCCCCCTTGCACCCTCTGAGGCACAAAATGCAAGTGAGAACTGCTCTGTCTGCCATCAAGGTAGACAGGGTTTACAGATGATTATGTGGCAAATTCCCTGAAGGGAAGGCCCTGCACATAGCTCTTAAGTTGACTGCACTGCACCAATGATGATACTGGCACCAGGTGGCTACTACATAGGGGTCCTCACAGGAATAGACACTTACTCTAGACTGGGCTCTGCATATCCCATGACAGATACCTGTCAGGTATCTGTCTGATATGCAAAAATCAAAAACACCATTAAGGAATTGAAACAAAAGATACTGTACCGATTTTGGCCACTGAGTTATATTTCTTCAGAACATGGAACACACTTTACAGCCTACAGGGTGTGGAAATGAGCCAAGAAACATCCTATTAAATAGACATACCATACTGCATACCACCCACAGAGTAATGGTT
This sequence comes from Elephas maximus indicus, assembly GCF_024166365.1. Lineage (NCBI taxonomy): Eukaryota > Metazoa > Chordata > Mammalia > Proboscidea > Elephantidae > Elephas > Elephas maximus. Next base: position 11,087,246 of record NC_064847.1, read on the forward strand.
TGACAGAGAATTGGAATGGGCAATTAAAGTATCTGTTATGTAAAACGGGGAGATAAAGGCACGTGTGCTCACATTCAACATGAAAGGTGTAATGGGAGGATCATCATTAGACAAGTTCCTATGCTTTTCTGAATAATGTTAGAAAGAGAGAGTAGAGGATGACACTGGTACTACTATACAATTCTTCATCTCATCACCTCAAAGTGTTTTCTTCCAGATGCTGTGGTCCCAGGACCAGGGATACAGATTTGAGTGCCAGAAGCAGGACTGATCCCTAAGAAACTGTAACCATACCCCTAAACCTGTATACCAGAATTCCCAAGGGCCTGATGGGGTGGCCTGTACCTTCCTCTCATCTGACAAAACTGGGGTTGACAGTGAATACTGCCATACTGCCTAGTAATTGAAGAAAGGTCATAAGGTAGGTCTTATGGCTCAATAAGTGAATAATGAATATGCATTGAAATTTCATGCACTATGTTTTCTAACCACAACTAAGTAACAAAAAGATGACTAAAAAGTGAAAATTAACAACATACTTTTGAAAGATCCAAGACTCAAAGAAAAAAGATCACCAGGGAAATTAGAAAGTATTTCAAACTACATAATAAAAATGCAACTTACCAAAATTTTGTAGATTAAAGCACTGCTTTAAAAAAAACTTTATTACTTTAAATGTTTTTATTACACAAAAGAATGTTAAAAAGTAAGTAACCTAAAGAATTAGAATAAAGGGCAAAGTAAACACCTTCAAAGTAGAATAATTAAGAACAGACCTGCATACAAACAACAGAGAAAAATCAGCAAAGCCAAAAATTGATTCTTTTAACCAATCAATAAAACTTAAAACACCTATAGCTAGGCCGTTAAGAGAAGGAAAAAACACAAGTTACCAGTATCTAAAAATGAAATAATGGGTATCAACACAGATCTTAAAAGTTATTAAAATCACAGTAAGGAATACTGTGAACAAAATGCCATTCAACAATTTAAGATGAAATGGACAATTTCTTGGAAAATACAACTGACCAAAGCTGGCACAAGATCAAAGTACGAAAATATTATGAATGGAAAAAACTAATATGGAATGAGATATAAGACAATGCAACTTCCATAAATTAAAAACACATACAGTAATTTTTTTTTAATAGACATTCAAGGATATAGAATAAGAGAACATGGTAGACAAAGCAAAAAGGGAGACAAAGTTTCATTTCAAAGACTCGTAATAACTTGTTTTATATAGGCTGAGCAAAATGATTAACTCAATGTTGTATAAATATAGAGGAAAAAAAAAGGTGAAGACTGACCGAGTCAGACAATGAAAGAACTGGAGAGACAGTCAACCCCACTCCTCACCACCCACACACAGACACAACTCCAAACACAGAGTATCCACATAGACCACTCACCCCAAATACAGAAGGATACAAACTTTCCAAAGACACACACACACACACACAAAATCCATGAAAACTGACAATAAAAGTGGAAGAAAAAACTCATCATGAAACGCCACATAAAATTTACATGTATTTTTAAATTAATAAATAAAACTGATGAGAATTTCTCAAGTGAAGACTACTGTAAAAATAAAAGGAGAAATTGTGAAGAAAAATAATCAAGATTTTTTAACTAAAACTGCAATTAAATTGATAAAAGATAATAAAAGCAAACAATTAACAAAAGATAATAAAAGCCAAAACGTAAAGCTGGTATAACCCACTTGCTGTCAAGTCAACCCAGACTCATGGTTACCCTACATATGTTAGAGAATTGTGCATTACAGGGTTTTCAGTGGCTGATCTTTAGAATTAGATACCCCAGACCTTCTGAGGCACTCCAGGTGGATTCTAATCCCCTACCTTTCAGTTAGAAGCCAATCGAATTAACTATCTGCACCACAATGTACTGCAGAATTGACACAGTTTTACCGTTACCTATAAAATTTTAAATATATGAGTGCATTGTTCTTTATTCAACACCTGCATTAAGTTATAAATGCTTAGAATTTTTAGAGGGTATTAATATATAAATGTGTTAAGGGAGGGGGCTGGGAATTTTAAGTATAGACAAAAGAACGAGACTTTTTGTTTTTAGTGTTCTGTATTTTATTTTTAAATCCCATAATTTATCCATTAAAATACTACTAAAAAAAAAAACAGAAAAAGTCAAAACAAATATTCACCCAAATCACAGGCGGTTAATAATTTTATATAAAAATTTATATAAACACACACACACACAAAGCAAGCAGTACAAGTGTAATGTGAAGTAATTTAAATCCACTTATGGAAAAGGAGAAAGTAAAACTGATCAAGAAATTTTTAAACATTCGACCTTCACATATGCTCAAAGCCGTGCCCATTTTAAAATACATAACTTCTTAAAAATGAAATGAGAGATGAAAAACACTGTTTCATTAAAAAAGTCTTAAGAGAAAGTTATGCAGGTCAAATTGCATATCCAAAGACTGAGATGGCCCGTTATCAAGAATTTATCCTAAAAAAAGTTTACTGAATATATATAAATAAATACATATTTTACTAAAAATGTTATTTATTCAAGGGGAAAAAAACAGGGAAGATTAGATGTCATACAATGAGAGATGCATGAACATGGTAAGAAAAAGGTAACTGAAAATTGCAAATATATTAAGACTCACATTGCAGAACTAAATTTAAAAATTGGAAAAGATGTTCAAATATACTGGCTCATAAAAATAAATATGCTGAGAAACGGACAATGACATATTATTTTAATATAAAGCAAATTTTTGTGATTTAATTTTCTAAAAAAGTACTTAAATTTAGAATAGCTTTATATTTAGCAAAAAAAAAAAATTCAAATACAGAAAGTTTTACATAGTCTTTACCTAATTCCCCTTAAAGTAAACCTTGATCAACCCACTGAGGCAGTGTTTGCCAGGTTTCTCCACTGTAAAGATAGGTGCCCCCTTAAGATACTGTGGTCTTTGGAAATAAGTCACTAAGTGAGGTCTGTAATCTGAGAGAAGAATGTTACATAGATAATCTGGAATTTTTTCTGTCCAGATTTTTCTGTTCATCTCATTTATTTAACCATTTATTTATATTAGTATGTAACCATGTATATTTAGTTTCTGCTTGGGGTTATAATCTGACTTTTTTCCTTTGAAGCGGGTGCTCAAATTCTATTGGGTTTGGCCACTGGGGGTCTTTACAATTGTATAGTGTGTTCCACTGATACATTCCTATCATTTTACTTTTTGAACACTTCTTTACTTTCTGGCACTACTTGATGCTCTATGTTTATTTTGTATGTTCCCTGTTCCAGTCCTAAAAACAGTCGTTTTTCCAACTGGGCTCTATTTTAGAATGGTATTAGAAACCAAGATCTAGTTGCTGAGTTGCTACTGGAATGTCAGAGCTTCTAGGCCCACTCAGTAGAAACAGAGTTCAGATATATAGGTATACATACCTACCTGTGTACACACGTATTTATCTGCAATTGGTATGAGTCCAGTGTCTTTAGTATTGTGTCTACCCATCTAAGGAGATTTCTGACCTTCCCATTACCAAACATGATATCCTTTTCTAACGAATGATCTTTCCTGATAATGTGTCCTGGGTAAGCCTGAGGAAGTCTCTCTTTCCTCACTTCTAAGGAGCATTCTGGCTGCATTTTTTCTGAAATTGATTTGTAAACCAAACTGAAAATTTTCAGATATTTTTCTCACACTTGAGGGAATCTTCTAAAGGAGGTAGCATAGTGCTGCTGTAATAGAAGTGCCACAGTGGCTGGTTTTAACAGGCAGAAATTTCTGACAGTTTTGGAGGCTAGAAATCCAAATTCAGGACACTTTTTCTGTTGGCTCTGGCAGAAGGTCCTTGTCTCTTTTCCACTTCTGTTCCTTAGTTCCTTAGGGACTTTTAGGTGACTTATATATTCCCCTCCATTTGTACTTGCTTACTTCAGTGCCTAAACTGCTCCTTTTATATCTCAAAGATAATTGGTTTAAAACACACCCTACAACACTGATATTAATGTCATAAACATAACAGTGAAACCCTATTCCCAGATGTGCTCATATCCACATGTATAACCAAAAAACCAAAGTCTAAACCTGTTGCCATCGAGTTGATTCCAACTCATTAGGGAACGTACAGGACAGAGCAGAACTGCCCCATAGGGTTTCCAAGGAGCACCTGGTGGATTTGAGCTGCCAACCTTTTTGGCTAGTGGCTGAACTCTTAACCACTGAGCCACCAGTGCTCTTCTACACATATAAGGATTAGAATTTACAACACAGATTGGAGGAGGAACACAATTCAAGTCATAACATATAGAAATAAAAATTTTTTAAATTCTTCTCTGAGAGGATAATTACACTGAACATAAAGTTTTAGGGTGACAATTTATTTTCTTTTTTCCCCAACACTTTCTTATTGCTTGCATGGTTTCTGACAAGAAGTCTGCTACAATTTTTAGCCTGGTTCCTCTTTGAAAGTATGCTAATTTGTCTCTTGTCTTTTAACTCACTTTTGTTTCAAGATTTTGGTCTTTTGTCCCTCCATTTTTAAGTATTCATATTTATCATAGACAGTAACTCTTTGTCTCTCATATAAAATATGAGTATCTTCCACCAGTTTTGGGATGCCATTTGCCAAATAGCATCTGTGTTTTTGGGGGGGAGGGTTTAGAATACATATTTTTTAATCTTTACATAGCCAAATTTATCAATCTTTTATTAACTATGGATTCTGAATCATAATTAGGTATTAGTCTTATCCAAAGAAGAATTCGCCAACATTTTCTTTCAATATCTAACATGGTTTCCTTTTTTCCAAACAGATTACTGAGGCATTTGTACTTTAGTTTTATATATAGGTAAGATAAAGATATAATCTTATTGTTCTAAACAGCTTCATAGTTTTTTCCAGTATCATGCCACATCACTTGTTAGAATGTCCATCTTTGCCCAGTACTATCATTTTTGTATGACAGATTTCCATATAATCTTAGGTCTATTTCCAGGCTTTCTGGTCTATTACACTGATGTATTTGTCTACTCATACACCAGTACCAAACAGTTCAATCTTAAACTGCATAATATAATGTAACGGATGTAATTTAATATCTGAAAAGGCTAGTCCTTTCTGTTGTCCCTCCTTTTCTTTACGGATGAGGGCTCTCTGGCATATTTTCTTTTCAGTATAAGGTTTGCTATGAACTTACCAATCTCCATTAATAACAAAAACCCTTGATGTTACTTTACTTGAGTTGCACTAATTTTATAAAGTAATACTGAATGAACTGATATGCCCTCAGAATGCTGTCTTTCATTTTAAGCCTTTTTTTTTTTTTTGCCTCTCAAGAATACTGTTTTAATTTCCTTTTATAAGTTTTACACAGTTCTTATTAGGTTTATTTCTAATTATTTAATATTTTTTGGAAACCCTGGTGGCGTAGTGGCTGCTAACCAAAAGGTCGGCAGTTCAAATCAGCCAGGTGCTCCTTGGAAACTCTATGGGGCAGTTCTATACTGTCCTATAGGGTCGCTATGAGTTGGAATAGGCTCAACAGCAGTGGGTTAGTATTTTTTGTTTCTATTAAAATTTTTTTCTTTATTGTTATGTCCTCTAATAGGCTACTTATGTATATAAAGGTTACTGTTCTGCATGTCAATGTGTGTCTCTAATTGATTTCCAATCCCTGAGTGGTATAGACAGTTAATACACTCAGCTGCTAACCAAAAGACTGGAAGTTTGACTCCACCCAGAGGCACGCTGGTAGAAAGGCTGGGTGAAAAAAATCAGCCACCAAAAATCCTATGGCACACAGTTCAACTCAACGGCAACTGCTTTGAGGGCAGTGGTGATTCACTGGTAGAATTCTTGTCTTCCATGTGGGAGACCAGTTTGATTTCCAGCCAATGCACCTCATTTGCAACAACCACCCATATGTCAATGGAGTCTTCATGTTGTTATTATGCTGAACAGGTTTTAGCAAAGTTTCCAGAGTGAGACAGAGTAGGAAGAAAAGCCTGGTGCTGTACCTGCAAATATTGGCCAATAAAACCCTACAAATCGCCATGGTCTAATCTGCAAAACATCCTTAATTTATATTCTCGAGTTCTTTTGTTTTTAAAGTGTGGGTTTTAAATTTGCTGAAGGTTTGTTCAGCATCCATGGTAATAATGATATAATTTTTTTCCTTTGATACATTAACATCGTATACAGTATCAGTGGAATTCAAAATATTGAACCAACAGTCATTTCTGAGATAAATTTAATTGAGTACACTTATTATTTTCTTAACATAGCGCCAAATTCCCTGTACTAATGTTTTACATAGCAAATACACAATGGATATTCATCTGTAGTTTTATTTTCTTCTTTTTCTAGGGGCAGCAGAGTGTTGCCTTTTTGAGACTTAGGAATCAATGTTATATCTGCTTCCCCAAAATACTGACATTTTTTACTTCTAATTCTTTCAAAAATTACAGAGAAATGAGAATATCTGGTCTTAGAAAGTTTCATAGGCTTACCCTGTGAAACTATTTAGACTTGGTAGTTTTTCAAGTTTGTTCCTTTATAGCTATCTCAATGTATTCTATAGAAACTGATACACTTAAGCTTTCTATCCCTAATAGTTCAATTTTGGTAATACATATTTTTGTAGGAAACTGTCCAATCCATCAAGGATTTAAATTTATATTATCTGCAAAGCAGACTCTTACGAGTTTTTAAATTTCGTTCATTAATGATTATGTCTCCTTTGAAAGTGCTTATTTTTTATAGTTTTGTTTTTTTATACTTCCATGCTCTCTTTTCTTCTTGATCAAGGGATTTAATGTTCTATGTATTTTATTTCAGAAAACAAAGATTTCTTATGACATACTTTTTTCCCAATTTTTTATCACTATTTCTGCCTTTACATTATTTCCTTCCAAATTTTTAAAAAGTTCTTATAATTTCCTTATGTTGAATCATCCTTGAGTTAAGTATTTATAATAATTTAGACAGAAAGTGGATCTGGTTTACAATTTGTCTATATACATGAAACTTGACTAATAAATTCGATACTAAACTTCATTCTAAAAGGTAAAAGGTTTGATGTGAGAAAGTAATTCCACTCAAGTTGAAAATGGCCTAATACAGGATTATTCATAGTAACTGTTTATAACTATCTGCAGCAGGAAACTTGTTAAATTTTGTAACACATATTATACCAGGGAATACAACAACACAGTTCCAGATGTACTGAAATAAAACAGCTTCCAAGATATACTATTAACTTAAGCCAACAAAAAGCTAAAGGAAAGTCAGAAGAGAACATGCATAAGGCACTATAATTGGAAGGAAATAAAGAAAACAAATATGTGTATAAACACACTGGTGAATTTTCGTATGTATTTAGAAAGTTTCTTTGGAAGAATACTCCAACTTCAGTAACACTGGTAGCTGACAGGGAGGGGAACAGTACCTAGGGAAAGGGAGAAAACAGAGAATTCACCTATATGTTTTAACGCCCTGTCATTTTAGATAACCCATATAAAGTTGCAATGAGTCGGAATCGACTCGACGGTGGTGGGTTTGGTTTTTTTGGTTTATTCAAGTAGTAACAAAATGAATTTTAAAAGTTTCTTAGTCTGTATACCTTATAGGCTAGTTAGAACCAAGCTATCAAATCACTGATCTATGTGCTTTTGTTTTTTATTATAAAACACTAATATTTCCGTGAATGAGATTAGAAAGGTAAACCATCCATTCAAATTTTCCGCTTCTTGAATAAAGTCTGGTAATTAACTACTATAACTTAATAAAAAAGGCCAACAACTCAAAAATGTGCAAAGAACTTCAACAGACATATCACCAAAAAAGATATACAAACCACCAATAAATAAAAGATGTTAAACCTCATCAATCATTAATTAGGAGAACACGAATCTAAACCATAGTTAAGATACACTTTACGACCACTGGAGCCTGAAAATTATAAAGAGAGAAAAAGATAAAGAGTTGGGGAAGATGTAGAAAAACTGAAACTCTTGGGTAGTGCTGGTGGGACTGTAAAACAGTGACACTGCTATGGAAAACAGTCTACTGGTTCCTCAAAAAGTTAAAATGTAGAACTACCATATGACCAGCAATTCCACTCCTAGGTTTATACCCAAAAGACTTGAAAGTAGGGACTCAAGCAGATCTTTCACACTAATGTTTGCTGCAGCATTATTCACAATGGCCAAAAGGTAGAAACAACCCACTTTTCCATCAACAATAAACAGAAATTAAGTTCTGACACATGCCACAACATGAGTGAACCTTCAAAACACTAGCTGAGTGAAATAAATTGGATGCTTATTTGACTCCACTCATATGAGACTCTAGAAAAGACAAATGCATAGAGATCAAAGCTTATTAGTAGTTAAAATGGGCAGGTGAGAGGATATAAAGCAATATTGCCTAAAGGGCACTACGTTTCTGTTAAGAGTATTGAAAAATCTGGAAACAAACAGCAGTGATAGCTGCAAAACATGGCAAATGGAATTAATGTCACTGGATTAATGGCTAAACTGACAAATGTCTTTATATGTTGTGTACATGCATGTATACACATATGCACGCATGTATGTATGCATGTATATTAGTCCTCCCTCAATATCCATGGGGGATTGGTTCCAGGGCTGCCACATGTAACAAAACTCACAAATACTCAAGTCCTTTTAAATAAAATGGTACAGTATTTGCGTATAACCTACACATATCCTCCGGCATAGATGAAATCATCTCTAGATGATTTGTAATACTTAATACAACATAACTGCTAGGTAAATAGTTTTATACAGCGCTGTATTGCTTAGGAAATACAGACAAGAGACAAACAATGTTTAAACAACAACTGCTGGTGAAAGACCAAGAATCTTTGATAGGCAGGAGGTATACCAGGGGATGCCTACGCATCACTTCCTCTGTCTGGGTTCACTATAGTATTCAATGTGCAGCAAATTCAAGTTTTGCTTTCTGGAACTTTCTTTTTTCTTCCCAATACTTTCAGACCATGGGTGCTTGAATCCAAGGCTGCACAACCCACAAATAGGAAGGCCAACACTATGTACATATGTACGTATAATACATATATACAGACACACATGTACATGCACGTACAGATGCATCACAAAAACAAAATTTTCCTTAATAAGGAAATGCATGTCAATTACTATACCACATTTTTACTCAAATAACACGCCTTCTACGTATGTTTGCCAACCATTCCCTCCCCCAAGTGGTGCCTACAAAAATATGTAAAGGGAGCAGATGGGAAACTAAAAAGAATGCGCACATTATTTTCTTCAAGATACGGTAAAATGTTTAATAAAAATTATCATTATTTTGAGATAAAACATCAATAATTTTGTCTACAAAGCCAATAACCAGTTACAAATGTAAAGAGTAATAGGATATAATAGAATAAATTTAACCAAAAAGATAAAGGGCTGGTGTCCCCAACTTTATACACTTAACTGTCCTTCAAAGTTTCAAATCTCTACCACATCAAAGCTAATACCTCTGGCATGACTCAACGCCCATACACACGCACAGGCATTTTAGAGTAGCAATGAAAATATTACTACTAACAAAATGAGTATTAGAAACAATGTGATTCTTCCTCATCCTTAGAGTATAACTCATCGGGAAGGTGCAGTCAACTTCTTGTGTTGTAAAGCTATTTCGAATAATTTCTTTCTTTGTAGTTATTTCACCAAATCAAAGCATAATTCAGTACACTTTTTTATTTTACTATTTTTAGGAACTTTATTATTCTATCTACCGTTTTTGATGATGATGGCCATAAGGACTAGCCTCTATTCTTGTCCACTTAATAATGCTACCATCTTCTATGAATAATCACTTTTTTAAGCTCTATGCTTTACCCTTTAATGGTTTTCAATATAAAAGCAAATAAAGTCCCAAATAAATGACAGTATACTACACACTTTGTTTTACCTTGCAGAATACATTTAACGATATATATACCATGGAGATTCTTCCATAAGAGTATATAGATATAAATATTCTTCCTTCCTTTCAACACGTGAATGGTATTGAATAGGACAAAATAAACCATATTTCATTCAGCTTCTCCATAGTGATAGACATTTGAGTCATTTCCACTATTTTCCAGGAAATACCTTAATCTGGCGGACTTTTTAAAATTTTCTGCATTATACCCATCACATTACTTGATTATTGTCTCTTTTCCTATAATAAAATGAGGTACTTAACATTAGGTCTTTTTATCTTTACTTTTGTTTCTGTATGGCCTAAAAACTACTAGGTATGTATATAAATCATTTCTCCTTTATGACACTGGGCAAGTACAAAATTTGGAGTTCAGATATCCTCATGGAAAAAAACCACTTAAAAAACATTCCAGGGGTGCAGGATAAAATTTCCAAAGGACACACTCTTGAAAAAATGGTGAACTGGAATCATACCAGCCTTTATGACAAATGAAGACCAATTTAAAACCAAATTTAACTCCTCCATGGGTTATAACAATTTGTCTCCAATCCAAAATATTTGCTAGGGAGAAGAAAAAAGTACATTTTCTCTGGAAGAAGCACAAGTGCTCAAATGATTTCAATTGAGTTTTCAAGCATGATGTCTGGCATTCAGTAAAGAATTTCCAGTCATGCAAATTGACAAGACATAAACGAAAATCAAGAAAAAAAGAAACAGTAAAAACAGACACTTAAGATTCAGAAATTAATCATCAAACGGTGACTTTCAAATAACTACGATCAATATGTCCAAGAAAATAAATGATGAATAATTGCAGCAAAGAATTGGAAACTATGAAAAAAATCTATCAGAAATTTTAGGGAAAAAAATGGGATTCTGAACTCAAAAAGTAACTTAGTTGCAGAAAAGATACAGGTAGAGAGGTTAGTGTTACCTGGAAAATAAACAGAAGAAAAGAGATGAGGCAAGAAGTTGGAAAACAACGGAAAATCATAGAAGACATAGTAAAAAGCTATATACCAAGCATACACTTGATGGGCCAAAATATGAGGACAGGTCGGTAAAAGCAGTTTTTGAAGAAAAATCTCCCTGAAAAATGCTAAAGAATATCAAGGCACAGATTTAAAAGAATACTAAAAACTACTAACAGAAAACCATGAAGAATTAGGATCAACAGCAAAATTTTATAATACCAAAGATAACAGAAAATTCGTAAAAAAACAATCAGGAAAAAAAAAAAAAAACAACCCAGAAAGAGGTATATATAACCTTCCAAGGATTAACAATGAGATCATGAGGAGATTTCTCATCAAAAAACAATGAAAATATGAAGACAATGGAACACAAATATCTAAGTGTGGTAATAAAAAGATTGCCACTTCCCCTGAACATAGTTGTCCAAAAAAATGTAAAATACCATACAATTCAGAATAGGATAGAGCTGGCAGGGAAACACCTATGCTCAAATCAAGCACTACAACTGAAAAAATTTCAGATATTATCATTTTGAAGACAGCATAAAGACACTGAGAACATCAACAAAAAAAGAGTAAGATTCCCAGGTGGAAAAAACTTTGAAGAAGTAGCTAACTTCTGTACCTGCTTTCATGAAGACATTTTCTGATTTTGGGTAGAGGGTAGAATGCTGAGAATCGAGGCTCTCTGCACATGCCAAGGATAGATGCTGAGGAAGAGAAAAACCAACACAGCAAATAATAAAGGCAATTCCTCATACAAAACTAAAATTAGCGCAGATGGAAAGACAAAAATGTAGGAAGAAACGCAGAGCAATGGAAAAAATAAATACGGATTAAAACAGCGTTTAAATTATGTCCTGTGGTGTTTATGTACACAGGATAAAAAATACAACATCAGCACAAAAGGAGAAACGATACAAATGGAACTGAAATTATCTGTTTGCATCGTCAGGCAAGGGTTAAGAATACTAATTTGTAAAAGTTTTTTTTAGTATGCCTTAAATTCATATTAAAATCTCTAGGGTTATCACTAAAAGTAAAAAAAAAAATAGTTTAAATGAACAAGGTAATTAATAAACAGAATATTTCTAAAAAGAAAAAATAATATGAGAGGTTTGAACCAAATATATCAATTATTTCATTAATATATAAAGGAACTATATGTAGTCCAATTAGAGCTCACAGATGTTGTTGTTGGGTGCCAGCAAGTCGTTTTCGTCTCACAGCAACCTCATGTTACAGAGTAGAACTGCCCTACAGGGTTATCTTGGCTATAATTTTTACAGAGCAGATTGCCAGGATATTTTCCCACAAAAGAGCTGGGTATGAACTGCCAATCTTTTGGTTAGCAGGATGGAGCTTAATCATTTGCACCCCCAGGGCTCCTCAGAAATGGCTCGATTTAAAAAAAAAAAAAAGCAAATATACAAACAATATGCTGTTCATAAAGCACATACCTTAAATATTGTAATACAGAAACACTGAAAGCAAAATGATGGCTAATGAAGGCCATTAAAACCCTTTTTAAAAAATGACTTACATATATAAGGTAAGCTTTAAGACAATAAGCACTGAAAAAGAAAAAGACACTTCATAATGACAAATAGGTCGTTCTACGAGGAAGAGAGAGCTATTCTAAATTTAACTGCAAAGAAGTCTTGACAAATCTATAATCATTATTTAAATAAATAAAACCTACTGCCGCATAAAGCTGTTCCATAGGGCTTCCAAGGGGCAGCTGGTGGATTCAAACTGCTAACCTTTTGGTTAGCACCTAACATTTAACACTCTGTTACCAGAGCTCCATAATCATAATAGGAGGCTCTAATATTCTAATATCTTTCAGTAATTAATTTAATGGACAGGCAAAAATGAAAAAGTGAAAAAAAAAAAAATAAGGGGGACACTGAAAACACCAATACAACTAACTCAACCTAACAGTATAGTGTGCCCAAGAGCAAGAGAATACATATTCTCTCCAGTTATATCATGGGTCATTAACCAAAACCCTCCATAAAAACTCATGGCAGTCAAGATGGTTTTGACTCATAGCAATTCTACAGGAAAAGGTAGAAATGCCCAACAGGGTTTCCAAGAACAGCTATGGATTCAAATTAGTCAACCTTTTGGTCAGTTTCTGAGCTCTTTAACCACTGTGTCATCAGGCCCTCAAGACTGGCCACACAGTGAGCTAAAAAGCAGTCTCAAAAATGCAAAAGATTAAAAAGGCAGAAATAGTAAACAAGAAAATCAATAGTACAAAAATCAAAAACAAAAAGATAATCAGAAAATTCCTATATGACTGGATATTAAGTATCACATGTTTAAACAAACTTTATGTTGAAAATCTCACAGTGGAAAATAGAAAATATTCTGAAATGAATAATGAAATTATGACACACCAGACTTGTGAATGCAACAATGTATTTTACATAATTTTTAAAACAGAAATAAATTTTAGAAATATGTATTCAAAAGTTAGCAAAAGTAACATCAAATAAAATTAAATTCCAAAAAGTAGTAAGATAATGAAGTGGAGAAATTAATAAAAGAGAACACATATATGAGATAGAAATCTTTGAAAACCCCAGGCAAGATTAATAAAGTGAGTTGTAAATTACCAATGTAAGAATTGAGAAAAGGCTCCTCACAGTTCTCCATAAGCATTAAAAATGGAATACTATGAACAAATTTGCCAGTAAATTATAATGATTAGATAAAATATATAACCCTTAAAAAAAAAAAATACAACTTTACCAAAAGGGAGGTCCACAAAAATTCCTTCGAAAATCTAAACAGTGCTATGCTTGACTATAAAATCACCAGAGAACATTACATAAAAAAATAAAAAGAAAACACCAATGTCTTCATGAAGTTATATGCAAACAACTTATAAAAATATTAGCAAAGTAAATCAAGCAAAATGTCAACAAGGATAGTTAGTTTTGATCAAGTTACAGCTTTTTTAGGAATATAAGATTGGTTACAATTTAAAAGACTGATTTGATCTTTTATTCTCGATGAGACGTATCGGACAGATGTGTCCCTATTCCTCATAACTATTCCTGGACACTTACATAAAAAACAAACACAAGAAAACTCCAAAATGTGCAGAAAAGAAACCTAACAGTTATGGACCTTTGGACTCAAAGAACAACACAGAAGTGAATTCCACGGTTTTTTTGTTTGTTTTTACTATCAGTTTTAGTTTTGCCTCAGGTATCCCAGATTGAGTTCTGGAAAACCCAGAAACCTAAGAACACCAACAGAGTCCCAGAAAAAGAATGATCTATCACCAAAAGATCAAAACTGTGGCTCCACCCTCACCCCATCATCCATCTATACATGCCATAAAGTGGCATATCTATAATCAGATACGAAATGCTCAACTATACACACATATTGTACCAGTATCAATTTCCTAGCTTTGACATTGTACAGTTTCTACATAAGATGTAACCACTGGAAAAAAGATAGGTTGAAATGTACACCGGTTAACTCTGTGCTATTTTTAAAACTTCCTGTGAATTTTAAATTATTTGCGTGGTGGGGATCACCTATTAAAACAATTTGGCCTTTTGGTCCAAAACTGACCTGGTTCCCAAGACCTCATGGGTCTGACCTTCATCTGACTGGCTGGGGTTCCTGCTACATAATGGACCTTTACATGGATTGGCTGTAGGGTGCTCCTACCCAGTAGCTGACCTTTGCCAAAATTAACTGGGGAGGCCCCTCCAGTGACTGATAAAAACTCTAGAACATGAAGGTTTAGGTGGGGTCTCCTGGTTGAGGTGAGCCAGGAAGGAAGCACATCCCTTGCATTCTGGGGCCCTCCGCTATGATTCTCCTGAAGCAAGTAAACATGACATAGCAACGGAAGCTGTGACGGTACCAGAAGAAACAAAAATAATAAGCAGACCCAAATGGTGGGGGCACAGTAGCACAGCATTAAGACTGAATCCCAGCCGAGATCTGAGAGGAGGTACCACAGGCAAGCCTGCCAGATCCTTGAGTTCCCTGTGTGAAAGTTTCCCGATGGGTGAAAAGGAACAACGGTTTTGGGGAAGAGTTGGCAGACCCTCTTTTAGACACTGAGGCCCATCTGGGACCTCTTCTGAACCTCACCCTTTACCTATCTTTGTTTGTTTTTATCCTCTTCTGCTACTAAAGTTGTTACTGCAGTTATGCTGTTTCCATCAGTTGTTTATAACCATTCCAAAGAACTATCAAACTCAACAGAGAAAGGCCCGTGGGGTCTATGACTGGTGTCAGATAAGAAGAAGCTGGAGAATTGGGGTTTATCATATGACCTCTCCTCCCAGGAACCAGCTTTGTGCTGATCCTTGTCAGTGTTATCACTTCAGTTGGTGTCCAAGAGAATCCTTCTACTACATTATTTCAAATTAAGAGTTAAAAGGATCAACTTATAATAAAAATAGGAAAGGTATAATGTCTGAAACTATATTAAATTCTAGCAAACGAGGAGAAAGTAATTATCAGATTACAGAATAATGGCACGGTAAGGATATGAGAAACTCCAGTTTTTTAACATGAGTTTTCAGATACAGGTGAAAAATGAGGACAATCGAAAGACCTGCAAATCTATCAGTACAAAATTACCTCTTATGTTTCAGTCTATTTATCTCAACACCTCATTTATAAATAGGATTTCTAAAATCAAGAGTTTTCTTGTATTAACAAGAAAAAGATAAATACTGAGATAAAGATTTCTTATAGATACCATATAAAAGTATTATTGTTGTTGTTAGGTGCTGTCAAGTCAGTTTCAACTCACAGTGACCCTGTGTACAACAGAGCAAAACAATGGCTGGTCCTGCGCTAGTCTCACAATCGTTGTTACGCTTCAGCCCACTATTGCAGGCACTGTTGCAGCCATCTCACTGAGGGTCTTCCTCTTTTTCTCTGACCATCTACTTTACCAAGCATGGTGTCCTTCTCTAGGGACTGGTCCCTCCCGATATTTCTAATTTTCCTAGATTCCATACTTCGCACATTCCACATTCCAATTAATGGATGTTTGCAGTTGTTTCTTCTCATTTTGAGTCATGACCCCCAGCAAATTCAAGTCCAAAAAGCTTGACTCCAACCACGTTCCATCAAGGGTTGGTTCTACCTTGACTAGACACTGTTATTTTGACTGCTTTCCAACCTGTTTTGACTGCTCATCTTCCGACACTGTATCAGACAATGTTTTGCTGCTATGCAGAAGGTTTTCACTAGCTAATTTTTTTTAAGAACTAGACTGCCAGGTCTTTCATCCTAGTCTATCTTAGTCTGGAAGCTCAGCTGAAACCAGGCCACCATGGGTGACCCTGCTGGTATTTAAAATACCAGTGACATAGCTTCCAACATCATAGCAACATTCAAGCCATCACAGCACGACAAACTGACAGGCCTATAAAAGCATAGTACCCAGATTTCCTTTCCTGAGATAGATATAGTCACTCTATATTCCATGCCCTCACCCTATAATAACAAGTACCTGCTTCACAAATCAGTAATGGACATATTCCAATTTTTTAAAATGCAAGTAACTGAATTCTAGAACACCAGTGACTACTAATGTTTGAAATCCATATTTCAAGTTTCAATGAAATGAGGATAATTTCAATGTGCTAAAATGCATAAATTCTTGTAATATATAAATCGTAGTTAAAATTGTTTTCTCTGCATAAAAGGATTAAGAAGATAAAAGCGGAGCTAACAAAACTCTACTAGATAGGCAGGTGGGCAGGCAGGCAGATAGATACATACACAGTTAGATATATCAAAGATTAGCATTGGCAGGTAATAATTTTTATCCATGACAGTCACATTAAGAAGATCGTTAATTTTCAAAATAAATCTTCTAAAGCCAAAGAAGTACAGATTAACAGAATATGTCAACTTGAAGGTTTTATGAATTCTGATTCAATAATTATGGAAGGCATGTGTATGTTGTGTGAAGATTGGGAGAAGAAAGGGAAATATGTCTGGGAATCCAAGTTTTTAAAGTTCTTCATGATGGCTCCTATATAATATAGCTAGGTTCGGAAACAAGTTACTTAAACTCAGATTATCTTACTGCACACCCCGTATTAATACGAGTAATACTAGGATCTTTTGTCTTTTAGGTTAAGCTTAGATGGCATCTAACTCCCACAGAAGCAGCTTGCCAGATCTTTTCTACTGTGGAGTGGCTGGTGGGTTCAAACCACCTAACTTTCTGTTAGTTTAACCGTTGTGATGCCAGGGCTACTTTAAAAATTATATGTATATACACATATGGAATATATTTTCCCTCTGAACACCTGTAATTAAATGTATGTTACATCTCACAATTAAAATACAATCATTAATATTGTACTGGGATAATCTGTTACTGATTTTTAGTCTCATAGTGACTTCTTCCTCACTTTTCACTACAGACTAATGTAAATCTGTATGCTGTTATACTTTTTAATCATACAACCAAACAAACCCTGTTGTACACCCAAAGAAAATATTTTACAATGAAATTGAGATACTTTTAATAACAACCTTGAAAGTAGTGATTATAGCATCAAAGCATGATTCTAAAAGGTCTATCAAATACAGATATGCAAACAGTGTTTCAATTTTAGAGAAAACAAAAGAAGCTATTCTAAGATGTCCTAATAAAATCATGTATGAGTATTTTTAAGAGAAAATTAGTTATTACACATCAGGACAGCAGAAACCTTTTTAAGTACATTTAGTCTCCAACTTATGATGGGGTTCCATTCCAACAACTCCATCATCAGTCAATTCGGACATAAGTCAAATAATAAACCATTTTTTTTTTTTAAATTGTCATTATTATTGCCTTTTACTATCAAAATCTTTATAAATCCCATCTTTAGTTGTTTTGGGGGATTGGTGTAAGAACGACTATATTAGCAAAGTATGCCCTGCAACACTTTATTTGGTACATATAACTAACAATAAGATGTACTCCCCTTCTTGCCCCAAAAAAGGATGGTGATTATAAATATGGTTCATCATAACCCAAGTATGTCATAAATCAGGACTACACTGTATACGTATTTCAGCACAGGTAATTCAAGGTTAGAGACAAATCACATAAATGACATTCTGGCAAACAAATTAAATCTCACAGAATTTAAGGTACAAAAACTATGTATACATAAATATATACAGTAATTTTTGTACATATATATACACACATAAAATATATGTAAAATCTCAAATCCCTTCATTTCTCTTATAAACTTTATCACTAATAAACTTTCCAACATATACAATGAGTATAAAATATTAAATGTATGCTAGATTATTACCCAGCTTTCAAATAAATACCTGCTATATTTCATTTAAAGCATGAAGCCATTTCATATATTTTTACATCACTTAAAACACTGAATTTTGTTGCTTGTTAGTTTGTGTTTTTGTTTAAGAAAGTCAGTTAAAGCACTTACCTGGGTCTCATACAAGTGGGCAATATGAAATTTAACTGTAAGGATCAGGGAAAAGGACCAATTAATACAAAATATAAAACATCAGCAAACTGTAAATAAACTAAAGATTATAAATTGACTACTGTAACTTATTTTTTAATAAAATAGAATGTACAAACCTATGAAAGATTGAATGTATTTATTCATTTTAAGTCATTACCAAATAAAATTTCAATCCATTTAAATATAATTTGAATAAACATAAAAAACATACAGCAAACAGTACAAGTCAAAGTTTGAATTGGCAACATTAAAACAGAATATTTAAAATTTATATATTTTGGTACATGGTATTCAAACACTGAGTTCTACCTTTAAGAAATTAGTACAGTTACTATTTGATAAAGACATTTTTAAACGCATACCAGTTATTCTTTTATACTAAATCTCATGCAAACAACATTTTTGAAAAAGTTATAAACCAGCATAACACTAGTAACAACACAGAAAAGAAACGGATTGCTGACATTTCTCTTTTAGTTCTTCTGAATTAGGTAACTATTATTCAAAGAAGGAAAAAAAGGATCAAACTACCTAAAAAGCAAAATTATAAAACTGGTGTATCTGGAAAATCAAATACAGGCAGATTGTTGTCTTCCAGTTCTTCTCCCTCCTTCCCTGGTTTTCTTTCCTTCCTTCCTCTCTGCTCTCTACCTCTTCATCACTCTTTGTTCCTGAATGCAGTAACTGCTAAAACTTACCTGTAAGGCTTGTTCAAATTACAAGTTAAAGATACTGACTGATTCAGTAAGCTGGGCAAAGATCTGGAAAGATGCCTTTTCACTAAGTTGCCCACAATGGAGGATATTGCAATAGATAACATAACTTTCCTTCCAATAAAAAGTAAATAAATTTAAAAAATCCACTGCCATAGAGTTGATTCCAACTTCTACTGACCCCAAAGGGTTTCCAAGGCTGTATATCTCTAGATGAGCAGACTGTCACACGGAAGAATTTCAAAGACTAGTCAAGGCTGATGGAATATGTAAATTACTGGAGACATTTTATAAAAAGAGAAGAACAGTGTTTACATTCAAAAAGATAGGCAATAGAAAAGACTGATACCTGGCACAAAGTAGGCATTCAATATTTATTAGTGCTGTATGAGACATCAGCACTTCCATAGCTATCCAAGTAAAGGGAACTATAACATCTCAAAGTCTCTTAATCAGGCATACATACTTTCCCATTCCTGTACTCAATAACCAACAGGAACAAATATACAGGTTTGAAAATTATTTACGGACATAATTCAAAATATACTATGGATAGTCTCCTGTTCAAACAAATACAACAAAACATTGATACTTAGTAATACTTACTTTCAGCAGTAGACAAAGAGCAAGGATTACAGTCAACCAAAGCTAAATGAAAATGCTGCAAAGGAAAGTGAAAATGTTAACACACTGAGTTTACAGTTACAGTAAATTCTGATGTATATGTTGGATTCTGAAAGACTAACATACAGTAATCGGACTATGTCAAGTTATTTTAATGAAATGGTTAAGAATGGGGAATCCAGGGAAGAATCAACCTTATCGAGTTATCCAATGTGTATTTTTATTATGAAAAAAATTAGACTTCCAGAAAACAAAAATACTAAGTGACCACATTTATTTAAATGCAACAGGTCTTTTAAGTCATTGTTTAAAAATCTGAAAAGTCCAGTAGTATTTACTGTAGAAAAAGGCTGCTATCTTAAAATAAGAGCTCAACTTCAGCATCTAAAAAATAAATATTGAGAATTATCATCAGGGATAAAATGCATCTGTTTTACTAGTTCTTCAATCATTACTCTGACTCGGAACATTTTAAAATCATAACCCTACATAGTCTACATCAAGTAGATCATGTTCAAATTGATCCTGAAAATTCAGCTGACCTTTTAAAATGTATGTAAGTTTTTATATGTAAAATTTGGAGAATTTCTCATAAAATATTAAAACACTAACTATACTATCTACTGTTAATTCTATAAGAGCCATGGTGGCACAGGCAGGCAGGCAGGCAGACAAATGATAAATGCTATACAGACTATTTTTTATCTGTGTAACCTTAATGTTTAAGAACTTAAATCAGTACGAAAAATGCTGGTTAATATTTGACGTCTACTGTTCATCAACATTAAATGTAATTACATAAAGTACTTAATGGAAGGTAACAGGTACTAGAGCTCAAACTTATATTCTCTGAACTACTCTATAAGCTATTTCCACAATACACAATTTTCAGAGCTTTCACTAAAATATATCAACAAAAACACACACCTTATAATATCATTACCACTAAACAAAGATATTAAAAAATCAACTATAAAATGATCATTATCCAGAATATAAATATTTAAAACTGTGTTTTTTAAGTGTTACACATACTGATTCTTTCTATGTCCTTTAGGTGAACGTTTACAGCACAATTTCTCATACAAAAATTTACACACATAATGTTATATGACACTAGTATAATCCCCACACTGTGATACCACGCTCCCCCTTTCCATCCTGGGTTTCTCATGTGTAGTCAACCAGCTCCTGTCCCTTCCTGCCTTCTCATTTTCCAGACAGGAGCCTCCAATTTGGTCTCCTGTATCTGCCTGAATTAAAAAGCACACTCTTCATGATAATTACTTTATGTTTTAAAACCCCATCTAATCTTTGGGAATGGCTTCAGTTCTGGCTTAAAAGAGGATCCAGGTGCCATAGTTTCTGGGTTCTTCCAGTCTCTGTCAGACCATTAAGTCTGGTCTTTATACGTGAATTTGGGTTCTGTGCCACGCTTCTCTCCCGCTCTGCCCGGGACTCTCTGTTGTGTTTCGTATCAGGGTGGTCATTTGTGGTAGCCAGGCACCATTCAGTTCTCCTTGTCTCCGCCTCATAAAGTCTCCAGTTTATGTGGACCTTTTGTCTCCTGGACTAATTTTCCTTGTGCCTATGGTGTTCTTCGTTCTCCTTTGCTCCAAGCGGGTTGGGACAAAATGATACATCTCAGATGGTCGCTTACTAGCTTTAAGACTCTAGATGCCACTCACCAAAGTGGGATGCAGAACACTTTCTTAATATACTTTGTTATACCAGTTGACCTAGATGTCCCTGAAACCATGGTCCCCAAGCCTCCGTACCTGCTACTCTGTCCCTGCAAGTGTTTGGTTGTATTCAGCAAACTTCTTAGCTTTTGGTTTAGTCCGGCTGTGCTGACTTCCCCTGTATTGTGCTTTGTCCTTCTCTTCACCTAAGATACTTCTTATCTATTTAGTGAATACTTCCCCATGTCTCTCCACCCTCATAACCATCAAAGAATGCTTTCTTCTGTATTTAAACCTTCCCTTGAGTTTTTATAATTGTGGTCTATATAAATATTCGTCCTTTTGCAACTGAGTAATTTCACTCAGCATAATCCCCTCCAGGTTCATCCTCGTTGTGAGATGTTTCTCGAATTTATCATTGTTCTTTATCATTGTATAGTATCCGTTTGTTTGTTTTTACTACAATTTGTTTATCCATTCATCTTTTGAAGGGTACTTAGGTTCCTTCCATCTTTTTGCTGTTGTGAACAGCACTGCAATGAACATCAATGTACATATACTTGTTTGTGTGATGACTCTTATTTCGCTAGGATCTGTTCCTAGAGTAGGACTGCTGGATTGTACTGTACTTCTGTTTTTAAGGAACTCACGAATCATTTTCCCAAGTGGCTGTACCACTTTACATTCCCACCAGCAGTGTATGAAGTGGTCCAGTCTTTCCACAACCTCTCCAACATTTATTCTTTTGTGTTTTTTAGATTAAAGCCAGCCTTGTTGGGTGACATGGTATCTCACTGCAGTTTTGATCTGCATTTCCCTAATGGCTAATGATCGTGAGCATTTCTTCATGCATCTGTTAACTACCTGAACGTCTTCTTTAGTGAAGTGCCTCTTCAAACCCTTTGCCCATTTTTTAGTTGCGTTATTTGTCTTTTTGTAGTTGAGTTTTTGCAGTATCATGTAGATTTTGGAGAACAGGCACTGACTGGAAATGTCATAGCTAAAAACTATTTCCCAGTCTGTGGGTAATCTTCTTGCTCTTTTGCTGAAGTCTTTGGGTGAGCAGCACAGGTGTTTGATTTTTAGGAGCTTCCAGTTATTTTGTTTCTCTTCTGGTGTTTGTGCATTGTTAGTAATGTTCTGTATACTCTTTATACCACATATTAGGGCTTCTAGTGTTGTCCCACTGCTCCACCAGGGTTCCCAGAACCTCAATTTCTTCCAAAAAGCAATGTTTTTGTCATGCAGGCAAGGCCTATCTCTATTTAAAAAGTCCAGGAAAATATAAATGATGGTACAGACACACCAAGAAACTCTTTCTCAAAAAGAAAACATTTTTTGAGAAATATCAAATTCCACTAGAATTAAGACTGTTGTTGTGATAGTGCTGTCAAGTTGATTTTGAATTAAGGTACTAAACAAAGAATGTGTTCTTTCCTAAGGATGTTTTCTACTCACCAGCTGCCTACGTAACTGCCTTACAGGGACATTCTTTTATATAATTTTATTTCGAGAAGTTTCCTGGTAGTACAAGTACAGAGATTCCTAAAGAGATTGTGACCCTGATACTCCCCAGCATATTTTCTTTTTTTCCAAAATGGGCGACTAAGAACTTGACATAACTAAAGCCATAATGAACCTATATGTTTTTCTCCTTCGTCTGTTTGCCTCCTCCCTCACATACCTTTGTTCATGACTTTGTTTTGACCTATGTTAATGGCCTTGTTCTTTGTTTTAATCTGATGCAAATAAATTTGTTATGTTCTGTCGGACCACCTCTGCCTTAAGAACCCCCACAGGAAAATCAGAGCCCAGGTATCTGATACTATATGTTTGGTCTGATACAGTCTTTTGTCACTAACTTGTAATGAATAGCTCCTCAGGCCAGACCATCTGTGGGACTACGAAGACACTTGCAACCCTTGTAAGAGTCTGTATAAGCCCTAAAGTAAAACTGCTCTTTGGGACTCCATAGAGACAGCCATGTTGCTGCTGGGTCCCCAGTGATGTACGCAACCTCCTTAATAAGCTTTCTCACTCTTTCTGACTTCAAGTATGTTTCATTGGTTCAACTGCTCCAAGGCCAGGACCCTAATCGGGTAACAAGATCAGTACATAAGGAAGGTCAATGAATAACAGGTGCAGTATCACTAACCAACTCTTTCTCATCTCTGTGGTGGTCAGTAACTTACAGGGAAGTGACTTGAAAGCTTAAATAAAATCAAAACTTTCATGCTCTCTTGATCATAAACCTCAGCTGAAAAATTAACAATTAAAAAAAAAAAAAAACCATTAATGAACGTTATCTTGCAAGTCTTAGCTCCTAACACTTTTACCCTGAACATCAACCTTATTTTTTAGTTCATATCTTAAATATTCAAAAAACTTTTTAAGTGCCAATAGAAATTCAATGCTCTTTAACATTCTAACATTTAATAAACAACAAACACACGCACCCACACAAATAAAATACATCCAGGAAAAGCCCAATCACCTACCTTTAAACTAGATTCATAGTCTGTATTCACTTTGAACATAAGCCCAAGACGTAAATGAATTTCTTTAGCTCTGCAAAAACCTGGATCAACGTAAAGCACCTCCTGGAATGCTTTAATTGCCCTGAAATAAAACAGATGTAAGAAATCATATGATTTTAACACATGTATTTTGTTTGACAGTATCACATAACATTCTGGTTACCACATTCTAATGGAAATGCCAGTCTTATAAAAATGTTATGAATAGTAAGAGACTAGAAAAGGAAAAGAAAGATCAGTTGAACTTTTTGTTTCCATTATTTCAACAATATTTCAACATCGACAAAAATTTTCATTATAAACAACCAATTTAAAATTTTCTGAAACATCTCAGAGAAAGGAGTGGTTGTAAAGGTTTTAAAAGGATGAAAGGGTAAATGACTGTTTCTAGGTGGTTCTGAGTAAGTTAGCTTTTTAAAAGTTTTATATTTTTGCCTTTCACGTTATGGCTTGGAACTTAACATATATAGTATGAGATGGGTTCAATATTTATTATTTTCATGTGGATGCCCATTAGCCAAGGAGCCCTTATGGCACATGGTTAAGCATTCAGCTACTAACCTAAAGGCCAGCAGTTGGAAACCACCAGCCAGTCAACACAAGAAAGATGCAGCACATAAATTATATGAATTAGTCTTTGAAAATTTTGAGTACCTGCACAGCACTAACAGTTAAGTACTGGACTTTTTTTAAAAATGTGAATTTTACCTCAAGTTAAAGGAAAAAAAATACAAATGTCTACAAAATTACAGAAATAAAGTCACTGATGAATTTCCTATCACAATCCCTTTGATCTACTCTAGATTACATATGTACATACAACCATCTGATAATAAATCCCCATTTTACATTTAAGATCTGTCACTGAAACCTATTCAAAACTATCCCCAGAGCTAGGACTCATTTATTGTTACCTGCTACTCTATTCCTTGAGGTCTATATTCTTCTTCTCTTTTTAATTAAATAACATAGTAAAAGGCTCAAGTTCAATAAGTGTTGACTGATAGGGGAAGAAATGGTGTAGAATTGAGGAGGGGAAAGATACAGAGTGAGAATGTGAATGTGAACAGGTACCTGGGAAGAAATTCAGGCTTCCTAGAGAGGTCTGGACACCTGGTGGCACAGTGGTTAAGAAAGAAACCGGTTGCTAAACAAAAAAGGTCGACAGTTCGAATCCACCAGCCACTCCCTGGAAACCCTATGGGGCAGTTCTACTCTGTTGCGTAAGGTTGCTATGAGTCATAATCCACTCCGGGGCAATGGGTTTGTTTTATGGGTATTGAGAGGTAGGGCACATGTCCTCAGCCCCTGGGAGGTAACCTGGGCGCTAAACTCCGAACTTCCTAAGTGTAAGACGCCTTTGTTATTCATCGCAGCCCTCCCTTAGACCACACTTGATGCTTGATAGTTTATTCTACTAACTTGTCTCATGATGAGACTAGCCACATGCCAGAAAAACCAATCACATGATTTAGGGTTGGAGCTTTCGGACAGGAGCTACCAGGAGACTGAAAAACTGGGATCAACCATGTGGACAATAAATCATGCCTATGTAGTTAAGCCTCAATAAAAACTCTAGACTCAGAGCTGATTGAATACTCCATACATATTTTTACCAGGATAGTAATGGGCCCTAAGGAAAACAAAATTCCCACCTGCTACCCTCCCAGACTCTTCCCTATGCATCTCCCTGTTTGATTTTCTGTATCCTTTATAATAATGAGTGTAACAGTTTCAGTGAGTTGTATATGCCTTTCTACCTGGTTATCAAACCTAGGGTGGTTTTAAGAAATCTCCCACTTGAAGTTATTATCAGAAGAGAGGTCTTTTGTGGGGTCTTTCCTCTACCTTTGTAGTTGGACCCTAACTCCATGCAGGTGGGGTCGAAAGTCTAGGGCAGACTTGGCAGTAGGAGGACTGTGCCTTAGTGTCAACAGTTTGGATAACTCCAGATAATAGCACAGACCACGTTCTATTCAGTAAGTAATTCTACTGCAATAAATCAAATCCAAGTGTGTGAGGTAAGCACAGAAAGTGGTGTCAGCAATTTACTGACTGCCAAATACTGACTGACATCATATCAGAACATTAGAAATAGCCATAAAATATGATAAAGTTTTTGTGACACATGCAGACAGGTTTATAGTTTTCAAATATTTAAAGCTTATCTTACCAAAGGAAAAAAATGCATATTTTGTGCATGACTATCACTGCCTTTAAGGAGACCTGGTGGTTCAGTGGTTAAGCACACAGCTGCTAACCAAAATGTCTTGAGTTTCAAACCCACAAGCTGCTCTGCAGGAGAAAGATGGCAGTCTGCTTCTGTAAAGACAACAGCCTTGCAAACTATGTGGCAGTTTTACTCTGTCCTGTAGGGTTCATTATGAGTCAGAACCAATGCAACAACAACAGGTATCACTGCCTTTAAGGAGACATGGTAGTACAATGGTTAAGTGCTCGGCTACTAACTGAAAGGTCAGTGGTTCAAACATAGCAGCTGCTCCGTGGAAGAAACTGCCTGAGGATTTGCTCCTATGTAAATGAATTCCCTGATTTAAACCCTATGGGGCAGTTCCACTCTGTCATGTGGGACTATGATTATGGTGTTGGAGAAGAAGAATGAAGACACCATGGAATGCCAGAACACACAAATCTGTCTCAGAGGAAGTACAGCCAGAATGCTTCTCAGCAGCAAGTATGGTACTCTGGACATGTTACCAGGAGGGGCCAGTCCCTGGAGAAGGACCATCATGCTTGGTAAAGTAGAGGGGCAGTGTACAAGAGGAAGACCCTCAAGAAGGTGGGCTGACACAATGGCTGCAACAATGGCTCACAACAAGCAATTCTGAGAATAGCGTAATGTGACCCCAAATACTCCCCAGCATGTTTTTCTTATTTCTAAATGGGCAACTGAGAGCTTAACATAACTAAGGCCATGATAAATCTGTAAGTTGCTCTTCCTTTGCCTGCCTCCTTCACATACCTCTGTTAACGACTTTGTTTTCACCAAATGTTAATGACTTTGTTCTTTGTTTTAAAACTGATGCAGGTAACATTTTGTTCTGTCTGGACTACCTGTGGCATACAACCTCCACAGGACAGTTGGATCCCAGGTATCAGATATGTATACCTTTAGCCTAATAAATAAATGCCTGGCAGGGGACTACAAAGACATCCGTAACCCTTGTAAGATTCTAATAAGCTCTAATGTAAAACTGCTCTTTGGGACTCCATAGAGACAGCCTGTGTTGCTACCAGGTCCCCGGTAATGTATACATCTCCTTAATAAACTTTCTCACTCTTTCTGACGGAGTATGTTTCATTGGCTCAACTGCTCCAGGGCATGAACCCTAATTGGGTAACAGTAAGATCAGGTTTTTCCTTCAGTAACACATAAGGACTTTATAAGTAGGAACAACTCCACAGCCCTCCCTAACAACAACAAACAATCTTCACAGGAGCAGATGGCCAGGTCTTTTCTAGATGGCTAAATTGTTTGTATCCATATTCTCAGGACAACTATAAATAACGACTTAAAAATAGCCATCTTTCAGTATGCTGACAAGACAAAGTATAATTATCACATACAGGAATAAGAATACCAGGTCTGCCTCTTCCACTAAATGAATGATTATAGAACACTGGGTAAAATTAACACATCTCACTTTTCCCAACAACAAAATTAAGACACTGAAGTAATAGATCTCCAAGGCCTCTTCCAGTTCCGAAAGTTCAGAACAGTGAATTCCATCTTAAAGAAGTTTATAACACCTTAAAATATACCTAAATTGGCTCTTGGTTTTAAATATGATTCACTACACAAGAAGGTAGGTGGCTTAAGTTTAAGATCTCTCTAAAGCAATGTATAATTAATGAGAAAAAAAAGATGAGCATCTATCATCCACAGTTTACCCAACAAGCAATGCGGTGCTTGCAGACATAAGCAATAATTAATGGAACCAAAAGAAGACAATGAAGGAAAAAAAATGTAGGAAAAGCTATCCAAGTTAAAGTTAAATATTCTCCTATAGGGAAACTATATTAAATAGTTTTTAATACACATTTTAAAACTCTGTGTCTAATATTCACGGTGTACTGCATGACATGATTTAAAAGTCTGGCTATGTATTTGCTCACCTTCCTCTGAACTCTCATAGTACTCAAATGGAAAAAAATAAAATAAAAACCAAAGGAAGGAAAAAAGTAAAAATGGTTTTCATTTAGTCATTTCTGACTCAGGGCAACCACATTTCTATCAGAGTAGGACTGTAGTCTGTAGAATTTTCATGGCTGATTTTTCAGGAGGAAATCGCTAGGAGCCTTTGAGTGGACTTGAACTTACAATTTTTCAGTCAGAAGTTGTGTTAATTACTAGCACCACCAGGCACAGGCCTAAAAAATGTTTCCTAAAATTTAGTTTACAAAATCTGATATTACTATCACAGTTAATCATCAAGGCTGAAAGAGGTATCATTACTTCCATTAGAAGAAACTGAGTATTTATCACTTGATTACTTGTTACTGGACATCAGAAGATGTTGGCTGATATTTTGAGTGGGAATGGGGCATGGGGATCAAATCTGATTAAAAGACAGGAAGAAAAACATGCTACTACTGCAAAATGTTTACTGCCATTGAAATATTTTATGTGCTTATTACACTCACACACTCACAAAGAAACTAAATCCTTTACTGAAAACACCTGGTGTTGGTAGTTTTATGTCAACTTACCACTGAAATGCATTGTAGTAGAAGTAGACCAACCCAAGGCCATATAAAAAGGCAGCATTCTATGATAAAAAAAAAGAAAAAACACAAAACTTTTAGTAAAAGTATTAAATATGCTATTAATATATTTACTACACAAGATGTTTTAAGTTCTAAAAATTCTATTATCTATTACAATACACTTCAAAAAAAACAATAAAGTCATTAGTTAACAAAGAACCCAAGCACACTGGAGACATACTTTTTAATCAAACCCACTCTAAAATATTCACCAACAGAATCCTTTGGAGCAAATGTAAAATAAATATTCAGTGATAAAAAAACTTAAGATTATGCTCTCCCCACTCTGTCCTCTTTCTCTAGCTCTGCTTCATGAACTGGATTCAATTTTAAGTTCAATCTTGTAGAAAGAAGTCAAGAAATGCAGAGTGTTACCCTCCAATATATTTTTGTACTAAAAACAAACTTCCTCCTAGTCATTTCAATTTTAGGTTTTTAAATGTCACTAATTCTTTGTGCTACCACTCATCTGTTAGTTTATAGTACTGTGGTGATTTGTGAGATGCTGAGAAGCTGGAAGTTATTAAAAAAGGCAGGAAAGAAAAGACAGAACTCTGAAACTAGCTCTTGAACATAGGTAGAGTAGCTAAAGTAAAAGAGGAATGATGAAGTGAAACTGCTGAGCAGAAGATCTCAAAGGGCAGCCCAAAAAGACAAAGTATTATAAGGAAATCTCCAAACACCTAGAGATAGAAAACCAAAAGGGAAGAACACACTTGGCATTCCTCAAGCTTAAAGAACTGAAAATTCAAGCTTCCAGTTGCAATACTGAAGGATTAAACAATACTGAATATTAAACACAATAAGCATGAAAGGAAGATGGAAGGAACACACGGAGTCACTGAACCAAAAAGAAATTGGTCGACATTCAACCATTTCAAGAGGTAGCATATCATCAAGAACCAATGGAAGTGGAGGAAGCGGTCTAAGCTGCACTGAGTACGCTAGTGAAAAATACAGCTCCAGTATTCACCAGTTGAGATACCTCAACAAACTGATACAGCTCAGGAAGTGCCCACTTATCTATGCTAAGAAATTTGGAAGAGAGCTTCTTGGCCAACCAAGTGGAAGAAGATTATTTATGCCTATTCCCAAGAAAGGTGATCCAAAAGAATGCAGAAATTATCTTACAATATCATTAAATAAATATCACATGCAAGTAAAATTTTACTGAAGAACATTCAAAAGGGGCTGCAGCAGTATATCAACAAGGAACTGCCAGATTTTCAAGCATGGTGCAGAAGAGGATGTGGAATCGGGGACATCACAGCTGAAGTCAGACAGATCCTGGCTGAAAGCAGAGAATACCAGAGAAGGATGTTTACCTGTGTTTTGACTATGCAAAGGCATTCCAGTGTATGGCTCATAGCAAATTATGGACAACACTATGAATATTGGGAATTTCAGAATACCTAGTTGTGCTCATGAGGAACGTGTATATAGACCAAGAGGCAGTCATTTGAACCAAACAAGGGGTTTAACGTTAGAAAAGGTTTGCCTCAGGGCTGTATCCTTCCACCATACCTAGTCAATCTGTATGCTGAGCAAATAATCCGAGAAGCTGGACAATATGAAGAAAAACACAGCATCAGAATTAGAGGAAGACTTATTAAGAACTTGCATTCTTACACAGAGGACATAACCTTGCCTGGTGAAAGTGAAGAGGACTTGAAGCATTTACTGAGGAAGATCAACGACCACAACCTTCAGTATGGATTTCATCTCAACATGAAGAAAACAAAAATCCTCACAACTGGACCAATATGCAACATCATGATAAACATAGAAAAGACAAGTTGTCAAGGATTTCAATTTACTCGGATTTATAATCAACAGCCATGGAAGCAGCAGTCTAGAAACCAAATGACATACACTGGGCAAATCTGCTGCAAAAGACCTCTTTAAAGTGTTGAAAAGCAAAGAGTCACCTTGAGGACTAAGGCGTGCCTAACCCAAGGTGTTTTCAGTTGCCTTAGAGGCATGTGAAGGCTGGAAGAAGTACTGATGTCGTTGAATTGTGGTGCTGGCAAAGAATATTGAATATACCATGGACTGCCAAAAGAATGAAAAAATCTGTCCTGGAAGAAGTACAACCAGAACGCTCCTTTAGAAGCAGAGATGACGAGGCTATGCCTCACATATTTTGGACATGTTATCAAAGATAGGCATATAGATCAACGCAACACAACTAAAAGCCAGAAATAAAACCATACAAACTGGAAGTCCGGAAATAAAACCATACATTTATGGTCAACCAATTTTGCCAAGGTTGTCAAGACCATTCAATGGGGAAATAATATTCTCTTCAACAAATGGTACTGGAGTCACCTGACAGTAACATGCAAAAGAATGAAGTTGGACCATTTATAAAAAGTAACTTAAAACAGATCAAAAACCTGTGCCCTTAGGGTTGGCAATGGATTCTTACATATAACAACAAAAACATAAGCAACAAAAGAAACAACAGATGATGAGCCATCAAGTCAATTCCTGCTCGTGGATATCCTATGAGACAGAGTAAAACTGCCCCAGATGGTTTCCAAGGAGTACCTAGTGGACTCAACAAACAGCTGTCCTTTCGGTTAGAAGCCTGAGCTCTTCATAACTTTGCCACCAGGACTCCACTATTAGGAAAGTTAAAGATAAACATAAAAGATACGTTTCCTAACATTTTTACATATTATATCTGATATACCATAGGAAATCAAATCAAACACAACCATACCTCATTGTATTGCACTTCTATTTACTGTGCTTCACAGATACTGCATTTTTTACCAACTGAAGGTTTGTGGCAACCCTGTGTGGAGCAAGTGTGTCAGCTCTATTTTTCAACAGTATGTACTCACTTTGTAATCTATGTCACATGTTGGTAATTCTCACAATATTTCAAATGTTTTCATAACAATTGAATCTGTTATGGTGATATATGATAAGCGATCGCTGATGTTACTATTGTAATTGTTTCAGGGCACCCATGTAAGAGACCAAACTTAATTGATAATTGTGTATGCTCTCCTGTTCCACCAACCAGCTGTTCGCTCATCTCTCTCTCTCTCCTAGGGCCTCCCTATTCCCTGAGACAAGACAACACTGAAACTAGGACAATTAATAACCCTATAATGGCCTCTAAGTATTCAAGTAAAAGAAGAGCCTCACGTCTCTCACCTTAAATCAAAAGCTAAAAATGATTAAATTTAGTGAGGAAGCCAGGTCAAAAGTTGAGAAAAACTGAAAGCTAGACCTCTTATGCCAGTAACCCAAGTTGTGAATGCAAAGGAAAAGCTCTCCAAGGAAATTAAAAGTAGTATTCCAATGAACACAGGAATGATAAGAAAGCAAACTCCAGGGAACATGTGAATGATAAAGCAAAACGGTCATATTGCTAACATAGATAAAGTTTTAGTTCTCCGGAGAGAAGAACAAAGGAGCCATAGAATTCCCTTAAGTCAAAGCCTAATCCAGAGTAAGGCCTTCACTCTATTCAAGTCTATGAAGGCTGAGAGAGGTGAGGAAGCTAAAGAAGAAAAATTTGAAGGTGGCAGACGTTGGTTCATGAGGTTTAAAGAAAGAAGCCGTCTACACAACATAAAAGCATAAGATGAGGCAGCAAGTGCTTATGTAGAGACAGCAGCAGCAAGTTACCCAAAAGATCTAGCTAAGATAAATAATGAAGGTGGCTCCACTAAAAAAGATTTTCAATGTAAACAGCCTTATAATAGAAGAAGGCTCTATCTAGAACTTTCACAAGTCAATGCCTTGCTTACAAACACAGCATGACTCTCTTGTTAGTGGCTAATACAACCGGTAGCTTTTTTAAATTTAAGGCAATGCTCATTCACCATTCTGAAAATAGTAGGGCCCTCAAGAATTATGCTAAATCTATTCTGCTGTGCTCTATAAATGGAACAGAAAAGCCTGGGCAACTGCATAGCTGTTTACAACATGGTTCACTGAATATTTTAAGCCCATAGCTGTTAGATGCCACCAAGTCAGTTCCAACTCATAGTGACGCTATGTACAACAAAAAGAAACACTACCTGGACCTGAGCCAACCTCACCATCGTTGTTATGTTTGAGCTCAATACTGAAGCCATTTTGTCAGTCCAACTGGTTAAGGGTCTTCCTCTTTCTTGCTGACCATCTGCTTTACCAAGCATGATGTCCTTCTCCAGGGGCTGAGATCCCTCCTGATAAAATGCCCTAAGTATATGAGATGAAGTCTTGCCATCCTTGCTTCCAAGGAGCATTCCAGCTGTATGTCTTCCAAGGCAGATTTGATCACTCTTCTGGCAGTTCACAGTATGTACAATATTCTCTGCCAAAATCATACTTCAAAGGCATCAATTGTTCTTCAGTCTTCCTTACTCATTGTCCAGCTTTCACATGCATATGAGGCGAGTGAAAACACACTGGCTTGAGTTGGGTGTACCTTAGTCCCCAAAGTGACATTTTTGCTTTTTAACACTAATTCAAAGGGGTCGTTCACAGCAAATCTGTTCTCTCTCTCTCTCTCTCTCTCTATATATATACACACACACACACACACGTATATAAAATATGTCTTTTGATTTCTTCACTGCTGCTTCCACAGCTGTTGACTATGGATCCAAACAAAATGAAATCTTTGACAACTTCAATCTTTTCTACATTTATCATGGTGTTTACTGGCCCAGTTGTGAGGATTTTTGTTTTCTTTATGTTAAGGTGCAATCCATACTGAAGGCTGTGGTCTCTGATCTTCATCAGCAAAAGCTTCAAGTCCTCCTCACTTTCAGCAACCAAAGTTGTGCCATCTACATATCGAAGACTGTTCATGAGTCTTCCTCCAATCCTGATGTTCCGTTCTTCATACAGCCCAGCTTTTCAGAGTATTTGCTCAGCATACAGACTGAGTAAGTATGACGAAAGGATACAACCCTGACACACACCTTTCCTGATTTTAAACCAATCAGTATCCCCTTGTCCTGTGTGAACAACTGCCTCTTGATCTATGTAAAGCTTCCTCATGAGCACAATTAAGTTTTCTGGGATTCCCATTCTTCACAATAACTTATTATGCTCCACACAGTTGAACAGCTTTGCATAGCCATTGAAAACACAGGTAAACATCTTTCTGGTATGCTCTCTGCTTTCAGCTAAGATCCATCTAACATCAACAATGATAAAGCCCTCACTCCACATCCTCTTCTGAATCCAGCTTGAATTTCTGGCAGCTCCCTGCTGATGTACTCCTGAAATCACTTTTGAACGATCTTCAGCAAAATTTTAACTGTGTGTGATAATAATGACATTGTTCGGTAATTTCCGCATTCTGTTGGATCACCGTTCTTTGTAATGGCAAAATACAAATCTCTTTCAGTCAGTTGGCCAGGTAACTGTCTTCCAAATTTCATGGCATATGAAAGTGAGCACTTCCAGCACTGCATCCATCTGTTGAAACATCATTAAGAACTCCTGCTCAGAAAAAAGGATTTCTTTCAAAATATTACTGCTCATTGACAGTGTACCTGGTCACCCAAAAGCTCTGATGAAGATGTACAAGGAGATTAATGTTGTTACCATGCTCGCTAACATAACATCCATTCTGTGCTCACAGACCAATGAGTAATTTTGACTTTCATGTCTTATTATTTAAGAAATATTTTGTAAGATTACAGCTTCCGTAGATGGAGATTCCTCTGATGGACCTGGGCAAAGGAAATTGAAAACCTCTGGAAAGGATTCACCATTCTAGATGCCATTAAGAACATCTGTGATTCACAGAAGTAAAAATAACAACATTAACAGGGGTTTGGAAGAAATTGATTCCAACCTTCATGGATGACTTTGAGGATTCCAGACTTCAGTGGAGGAAGTAATACAGATGTGGTAGGAACAGCAAAAGAACTGAAATTAGAAGTGAAGCCTGCAGATATGCATGAAATTGCCACATTCTCATAATAAAACTGTAACAGATGAGAAGTTGCTTCTTATGGGTGAGCAAAGGAAGTGGTTTCTTTAGATGGAATCTACTCCTGGTGAAGACACTGTGAACATTCTTAAAATGACAACAAAGGATTTA
Organism: Elephas maximus indicus; assembly: GCF_024166365.1. Classification (NCBI taxonomy): domain Eukaryota; kingdom Metazoa; phylum Chordata; class Mammalia; order Proboscidea; family Elephantidae; genus Elephas; species Elephas maximus. Next base: position 11,122,137 of record NC_064847.1, read on the forward strand.
GACTATTACAGGAACTTGGCTGATAGAGCAGAAGGTTGACTCTAATTCTGAAAGAAACTCTACTGTGGGTAAAACGCTATCAAAGCAGTACAACATGCTACAGAAAAATCTTTCGCAAAAGGAAGTGTCAACCAATGAGGCAGACTTTATTGTCTTATTTAAGAAACTGCCACAGCCACCTCAACCTTCAGCAACCACCACCATGATCAATCTGCAGCCATCAATCCCAAGGCAAGACCTGTCACCAACAAAAAGATTGTAACTCGCTAAAGGTTCAGAAGATGGTTTGCAATTTTTTTTAAGCAATAAACTATTTTTTAATTAAGGTATGTACATTGTTTTTTAGACATAATGCTACTGGCATGCTTAATGGACTACCCATAAACCCACTGATGCCATCAATTACAACTCATGGCTGCCCTACAGGACACAGCAGAACTGTCCATAGGTTTCCAAGATGTGCCTAGTGGATTCAAACTGCTGATCTTTTTGTTAGCAGCCGTAGCTCTTAACCACTGCACCAGCCATACTCTTCATGGACTACCCACTAACCAAACCCACTGCCATCGAGTTGATTCCGACTCATAGCAACCCTATAGGACAGAGTAGAACTACCCCATAGAGTTTCCGAGGAGCGCCTGGCACATTCAAACTGCCGGCCTTTTGGTTAGCAGCCGTAGCACTTAACCACTACACCACCAGGGTTCCCCTAATGGACTACAATATAGTGTAAACATAACTTTCATATACACCAGGAAACCAAAAACTTCATGTCAGTCATGTTATACAATATTTGCTTTATTGCAGTGGTCTGAAACTGAACCTACAAATATTTCCAAGACATGCCTGTATCTGATAATGTACTTATATGTAGAATACATAAGAGAACTCTTAGAACACAATAATAGAAAGATAACTAACCATTTAAAAATGGTCAATTATTCTGAATAGATGTATCTCCAAAAATGATACACAATGGCCAACAAGTACATGAGAAGATGCTCAACATCATCCGTCATCAGGGCATTGAAAGTCAAAACAACAATAAGATACTACTTCACATTCAATAGGATGCCAAAAAAAAAATTAAAAGACAGACAATAACAAGTATTGACAACGATGTGGCCACATAAGATCCTTACACACTGAAAGTGGGAATGTGAAATGATGCTGTGACTTCAGAAAACAGTCTAGTAATTGGCCAAAAATTTACCATTTCACCCAGCAAGTCCATTCCTAGGTATAAATCCAAGAGAAATGGAAACATATATGCACATAAAATTGTGCATATACATGTCCATATCAGCATTATTCATAATGACAAGTGTGGAAACAAGTGAAGTGTCCATCAACTGATAAATTAAAAAAAAAAAAAAATGCAGTAGGTCCATTCAAATGAGTATTATTCAGACATAAAAAGGAATAAAATACATGACACAATGAATGAACCTTGAAAAAATATGTTAAGTGAAAAAAGGAAGTCACAAAAGACCATATACCGTATGACTCCATTTATGTCAAATGTCCAGAACAGGCAAATATTCTGAAACTATTTCATTTTTGGAGAAAAAGAAACTAGATTAATGGTTGCTTAAGACTGTGTATATAGGCAAGTAAGGAATTAAAGGATAGATGGGCATGGGGTTTGTTTTCAATGTGATGAAATGCTCTAAAATTTCCTGAAGTGATGACAGTTGCTCAGCAATGAGATGTAGACTATGAACAGGTGAACAGTATAAAACAACTGTATACTGTATCATATATTGTAGAGTATATAGTCTCTGAGTGGTGCGGACGGTCACCCACCCAGCTGCTAACCGAAAGGCTGTGGTTTGAATCTACAGATGTTCCTCATAAGGAAAGTCTGGCAATTTACTTCCAAAAACTCAGCCAGTGAAAACCATGTCAGAACATAGTTCTAGGTGCTATGAGTTCCAATCAACTCTACTGTAACTGGTGTAGAGCATGCTAATTATATGTCAATAAAGTTATCAAGGTGCCCTGGTAGCACAGTCATTAAGGGCTACAGCTGCTAACCCAAAGGCTGGCAGTTTGAATTCACCAGCCATTCCTCAGAAATCCTTTGGGGCAGCTCTATTCTGCTATGAGTCAGAAAATGCTGGACAGCACCTAACAACAACAATGAAGCTATCAAAATCTACATTTATGGATTCACTAATCTTCATTTCTTATTATACTTCTTTCCAAGCCAAGTAATTTACAAACAACAACCAAAAACACTTACATTAAGGATCAAAACACAGGCAATGTTGTTTGTGGCTAAACTACGATTTCTGCTCAGCCCCATCTATGGCTAATCCTCATAGCAGTTAGTATCAAAAAATTATATTATGGGTTACATCAAACACAAGATAAATTTTTTGGGGGGGGGCAAAGAATGATTACGCGAATCATTAAGCAGCTATGTATTTAGGTACTTGGGCAATACGTAAAAGTTTACATGCTGATCTGCTAACAACCATGTATTCCTTAAACTGCCCTAAAACATCATTAGACACAGTTCTTGATTTAAAAGGTCTTCCAGCTCTCCCCAGGGAACTAATAACAGAGAAACTGTAACAAGGAATAACTTTGGCCTTACTCCCCAGCTTTAGCATGGCCACCATCCATACCTTCCTTTATTCCCAGATAAAAACTTACAAGAGGGATAGGTTTTGTCGTTTTGCTTGCTTTTAAGTACCACAGTTGGGATTACCTTTTGCCACTAAACTATAAGAAGGAAACCAAGAACAAAATACATCACAAAAAACTGAACATACAAATTTTTTTTCCCCTTTCCACGTCTCCCTCCAAAATTTATGTTTTCATCACTGATTAAAAGACAGTACAATTTATTTTGAATACAATCTGCCTCAGAGAAAGACAAGAAGATTGGTAGGGGAATATGTACGAACCTTCCAGTAGTCAGACTGTAAATTGTAGTACTTCTGATATGCAGATAATGCTGAAAAAAAAAAATTACTAGTCAAATTATGTCCCATTTAAAAATTCATAATACAGATGTTAAAAAAAAAAAAAACATTGAAACAAATTGCCCACAGTACCTACATCTCAGCAAAGAGTGAAATTTCTAAGACTAAACAATTTAAATTTACAGCCTCCCAAGCAAACCACCCATGGTAACAAATTACTGACCTAAAGAAGTTCAGACATAAAATCATGGTCAAATCCTACATATTCATTGAAATTTTAAGATAAAATCTAGGGAAATGGCTTGAACCAACTATACCTCCATCAGGAGCCCAACTTGGTAAGAGAACTGCCCCACAGAGTTTCCAAGGCTGTAGTCTTTAGGGAAGAAGCAAACTGCCACATCTTTCTTCCACAGAGCGGCTGGTAGGCTCAAACAGTAGACCTTTTGGTTAGCAGCCAAGCACTTAACTACTGCACTCTCAAGGTTCCTGGACCAAGAATACTGGGCCCTAATCACCCTCATGACAGCAGTGGAACAGTGTTCCACCGGTAGAATTCTCATCTTTTATGAGGAAAACCTAGGTTCCATTCCCAGCCAAGGCACATCAAGTGTAGCTACCACTTATCTGTCGGTGGAGGTTTGCATGTTGCTACGATGCCAAATAGATTTCAGCAGACCTGCCAGACTAAGACAAACTAGAAAGAAAAGCCTGACAACCTCTTCTGAAAATGAGCCAGTGAAAACCAACGGTTCCAATCCTGTTACATATGGGGTCACCACAGTTGGGGACCAGCTAAATGGCAACTAACAATGACAACCATCCTCACAGGGGAATGTTCCACAGAGAAAGAGAAAGGCAAGCCCCTATCCAGTGCCCCATTCATAAAGCAGGGTGTCAGCCCAAAAGAAGTGGGCTGCTATTCAAGCCCAATGATGCAGAGGTTTAACCCTGGAAAAGAGCAAGCTGGAAGAACAGAGTTCAGTAGTTCTCCTTAACAGAATGAATTCATATGGCAAAGAGCTTGGGGAAGTTCAAACCTAGCATGCTATTAAAAACAAGGGAGATTTTTGATACAATAGGGGTTCTGATATTAAGTCATTAATAGGAAGCTGTAGCTCCATGGTAACAACAAGCTAAACTGTCGACCAATTAGATGCTTATGCGAGAGAACCAGGGAAAGATATAGCCAAGAAAAACTCTTCCATTGTCAGAAACAAGCCTCACATACTATACTAGCAAAGGAGTTAGATTTAACTGGATAAGCCTCTGAAGCAATTTATGCACCAAGCCACTGCTAAAAACAAGAACAATCAGCCAGCAACTGGTGCATACTAGGAGCTGGGTGTGATAACCAGTAGAGGCAGATCAAGCTAGAAACTTAACAAAGATCAATAAAAGAGACAGTGAAGACAATCCTGCTATAACCACATTCATCTCAAGATGAATGTGCATGTAACAAAGGCTGTGTATCCTTTGAGATGCAACATCAGAATCTACACACTACAGGAAATAAAGATTTCATAAAAATGTTCCAGCCATTAAACATAAACAAGCTAACAGCACTGTGATCCTAATACTCTCCACCATGTTTCTCCTTACAAAATTGTTAAGTGATAGCCTGACATAACTAATGCCAGGATGAACCTGCCAGTTTTTCTCCTTCCTCTGCCTGCCTCCTCCTTCTTAAACCTTTGTTAATGACTTTGTTTTGAACTAATGCTAATGACTTTGTTCTTCGCTTTGATCTGATGCAAAAAAAACTTGTTTTGTTCTGTCCAGCCACACACAGAGATCAGAGCCCAAGTGTCTGATGTGTGTATCTTTAGCCAGGTAAGGAGTTGTCTGACATGTATCTCTTTAGTCTGATAGAGTCTCTTGTCACTATCTCTAAATGAATAAATCCGCTGGCTACACCATCTACAGGCCCCAAAGACATTTCTAGCCGAAGACATTTCTAGCCGTTATAAAATTCTATACAGACCCTAATGTAAAATTCCTTTTTGTGACCCCCACAGAGACAGTCTGCACTGCTGCTGAGTTCCAGTAACTTACATCTCCTAAATAAATTTTCTTACTCTTTCTGACTTGGAATACGTTTCATCAGCTCGACTGCTCCAGGGCATGAAAGCTAATTAGGCAACAAGCACCACCAAGGCCCAGAGAGAGTGAGGAAGAGGAATCATAACTGTCATAACTGGTACAAAATCTCTCTAAAATGTTCATGTTTCAACAACAAAAAATGACACATGGAGAGAGAATACAAGGTATGACTCATAAAAGACAAGAAGAAGTAAAAAGAAAAAAAGGCATGAACGCGCTTTAAGAGAGATCAGACATCAGACTTACCAGACAAAAATCTTCAAATTACAAATATGCTTTAAGTAGTAAATAAATATATCTAAAGTAGTAAAGGAAACACCCTTAAAAAGAAAAAGAAATTATAAACACAATGTCTCTCTGGTAGAAAAATTACACAAAACATACCACTTTGTTCTGGAATAAAAAATATATAATACCTGAAATCTGTAATTCCCTTCAACAGTATATTTAAGCCAGGAAAACAAATAAACAACAAATTCATAAACAGAAGGACACAATGGTAGAGATTATGCAATCTGACAAAGAAATTAAAAATGAAGAAAAATAAACAGGCCCCAAGAGAAACATGGGATGCCATTAAGCACATACAATGGCAGTACCAGAACAAGAGGAGAAACAAAGCAGCAGAAAAAACATCTATTTGAATAAATAATGACAAAAAGTTTAGAAAACCTGAAGGAAAACATCTCAGATCAAATAATTCTAAGTAGAATTAACACAGAGATCCACACCCAGATACCACAAAGTCAAACTAAAGTCCAAAAAAACAAAGAGAATTATGAGCACAGCAAGCGAAGAATCAGGGAAAATGGTACCACAATAAAATAAACCATTTTTTCCCCACTAGGGACCACAGAGACAAGAGAAGTAGGACTACATCTTCAACATACGAAAATAAGAAAATGTAACAAAGAATCTTACACCCAATAAAACTACGTTTCACAAAGTAAGGCAAAATAAAAGCACTACTAGAGAAACAAACATTATGAGAATGGTCAATAAGCTGACCACCTTAAGTGACTAAAGGAATTTCTTTAGGCTGAAAGCAAGTGATACAGGATAGCAAACAGTATCAACAAGAAAAACCAAACAGTGCTAGCAAAATACTTACGCAGATAATAAAATTAGGTGTATCTGTCCTTATTGTTCCCTAAAAACTTTACACACACATTAAACAAACATGGAAGCCTCTAAAAAGTGGACAGAAAAAGGGACCCACTGTTTGGGACTTTGGAACCCAAGGAATAACATGGCAGTGAGTTCCATTAGTTTTCCTTTTGCCTCATGTATATTAGGTTTGAGGGTGAAGAAGCTAGCAACTCAGAAACACCAACGGACGTAGGCCATAAAACCCTTAAAAAAAAAAAAAAAAAAAAACTCTACCTGACTAAATGACAAAGAAAAAGGTAATCGTGGCAAGGCCAAAAACTTGCAGACAGTAACCATTAAACTGTAGTCAAACGCCACAGAAAAAGATCTGCCCCAAACCCACCAACAAGAGAAAAGGTCAAACGGAAAGAAAAGATTAAAGGGAACAAAGATTTTCATCCTCATTAACACATTACAAGGTGCCTCAAAGCTCACTCCTTACACCTCCCTCTCAGCTAAGGGAGGTGTCAGGGAAGGTCAAACTGAGTAAAAACAACGCTTTTATCTCAGTTGCTTGATAATTAGGGCCTGGTTGGCACAGTGGTTAAGCGCTCCACTGCTAACCACAAGGTTGAGAGTTCAAATCCACCAGCTACTCCTTGGAAACTCTATGAGGCAGTTCTACTCTGTCCTACAGGGTCGCTGTGAGTTGGAATCAACTCAAAGACAATGGTTTTTCAGTTTTACGGAGTCAGAGGACTTCTGATGGTACAACGCCTAAGAGCTACAAATGCTGCCAAAAGGGCAAAAGTTCAAATCCACCACTGGCTGCTTAGAACGCCTGTGGGGCAGTTCCACTTTGTCCTATAGGGTAACTATGAGTAGGAAGTGACTCAACAACCATGGGTTTTTACAGGGTCACCAGATGCCATGGTGGTAGAGTTAGAGTGCTCAGCTGCTAACTGAAAGACTGGCAGTTCAAACCCACCAGTGGCTCCATGGGAGAACGACGTGGCAATCTGCTTCTGTAAAGATCACAACCTTGGAAACCCTGAGGCAGTTCTACCCTGTCGTATAGGGTCACTGTGAGTCAGAACTGACTTGACAGCAATGAATTTGGTTTTTGGTTTCTGGTGTCGGCAGAAAACAGTGGGTCAGTGGCAGAATCCTCACTTTCCATCCAGGAGACGTGGTTCAATTCCTAGCCAATGCACGCCATGTGCAGCTACCACACGTCTGTCAATGGAGGCTCGCATGCTGCTATGATGCTAAAGAGGTTTCAGCAGCGCTTCCTGATTAAGGTGGATTAGGAAGAAGGGCCTGGAAATATGAGCAAAAAAGAGACTATGGGCCACAACAATCCAATCTCCAACTCATGAGGGGAATGGCCCAGCCTGACAGCAGCTAACAACAACACAGTACCAGTGAAAATTATGTAATGAGCCTACATGCTGTAACGAGTGGCAAAAACAAGGTGTCTACCTCTCCCAGTTTGGGAGGACTCAGTGGAGCCTTGGTGGAGAGTCAGGACTTCTGCCACTGATCCACAGTCATAAGGCTATACCCAATGTCCTATAAGTGGAGACTACAGAGAAAGCAAAAAATCTCATCCTAGTACAAAAATAACAGGAATACCATACCACTCAGGTGTTGTCAACATGGACTAAGAAAAGAGTCTGAAGTTCCATCTGCCAGAGACATATCACAAAAAAAAACCTTCATAACACACCGCATGAACATCCAGAAGTGCATAAAAAATCACTCTTAATATCAAAACAAGAAAGGCCTCGAACTGAATGAAAAAGGCAAGTGATGCTTACGATGCCGAGAGATATATTAGAACTACGTGACAGATACTGGTATTTCTGAACCATGAAAACAATGCCTCAAAGAGCAACTAAAACATGCTTGAAAAGAATGTAGAAGTAGAAAGTCTCAGCAAAGAAACAGAAGATTAAAAAGAGGACAGGATATAAAGAGAACAAAGAAATTTTTAAACATCATTAATATCACATGCTAGCAAAATTTTGCTGAAGATATTCAAAAAGGACTACAGTCATACACTGACAAAGAACTGTTAGAAGTTCAAGCAAATACAAAACAGGACGTGGGATGAGGAATGCATCATTGTTCTTGTCAGATGGACCTTGGCCAACAGCAGAGAAAACCAGAAAGATTTTTAACTGTGTTTATCGAGTACACAAAAGCATTTGACTATGCAGAAAGAAGAATGGAAATTCTAGAATACTTAATAAAGCTCATGAGGGTAAACAGACCCAGAGGCAGTCATCTGAACAAAACAAGGATTTGCTACATAGTTCCAAATCTGTAAATGCAGGCAGCATGAAGTATCCCCTCACCTTACTTATTCAATATGTACTGTCAATGAATACCCCAAGAAGTCTTACTATTTGAAGCACATGGCATCAGGACTGGAGAAAAACTTATTAACAACCTGTGATATGCATCTGTCAAAAATGAAGATGACCTGAAGCACTTTTTCATGAAGGTCAAAGACTACAGCCTTCAATATGAGATACATCCAAATATAAAGAAAATGAAAATTCTCATAACTGGTCTGATAAAGAATATCATGATAAATGGCAAAGCAACTGAAGCTGTCAACAATTTCATTTGACTTGAACCAATCAGTGTCCACAGATGCAGCAGCCAAGGAAGAAGAAGATATATTGCCCTGGAAAATCTGTGGCATAAGACCTCTATAGGTTTAAAAAAACAAAGATGTCACTCTGATTACTAAGGTACACCTGACCCTAACCATGATCTTTTTAACTGCCTCATAGGCATGGAAAAGCTGGACAATGAAAAAGGAAGCCAAGAAAAATTGGCAGTGTTGGTGAAGAACACTGAATGTTCCAGAAGAAAAAACAAATCAGAAATACAATCAGAAACGTCTTTGAAGCAAAGATGGTGCGACTTCAGCTCCATTACTTTGGATATGTTGCCAGGAATGACCAATTACTAGAAAAGGACATCATGTCTGTAAAAACAAAGGGTCAGTGAAAATGAAGGAAACCCTCAATGAAATGGACTGACACAATACCTGCAACAATGGCAAACATGCTAACAACCATGAACATGAAGCAGGACTAGGCAATATTTCATTCTGTCATACATACGGTCACTGTGAGTGAGATGATTTGACAGCAACTAACAACAAAATAACTTTAAAACTGAAAAGTGCAATAACTGAAAAACAGCTCACAGAATGGTTTCAACAGCATAATTCAGGGAACAGAAAAATCATTAAGAAACAAAGGAAAAGAAAACGCAAACTAAAAGCAGAGAAAAAAAAGAAACAGACTCAGAAGTTAATGACTAAAGGAGATTTGAAGGGAAAATGAGTATTTTCTCAAAAGAAGGAAAATTAAGAGAACATGTCATAAACATATCCTAAAATAATCGCTAAAACTCTGAACAGGAAAAAATTATAGAAGAAGGAACCTTAGCACATCAGAAAGGATGAAAATACATAACAAGCAAAAATCAAGTTAAATATAGTAGGCCTTGTTTCTTGAGTCTTCTGAATGATGTCTGACTTCCGCGAGTAAAAGAAAAACTATACAAAATATCAGCGAGAGTATAAAACACTATCAACCAACAGAATCTAGTCAACATTTCCACAACAATGTACCCCAAACAAAACAAACCTCAACAAGTTTCATAATAACTGAAATCACACACTGCATTCTGACCCAACCGATGCCAGTAAAACTAAACAACCCACTTCTATACAACCCATGAGTCAAATAAGTCTCACAGGAAATTTTAAAAAATTATTGAATAAATGGAAATACAATATATCAATTAAAGCAACATGAGAGGAAAGTTTATTGCGCACAAAAAGCATACATTTGAAGTCTCCAATCAATGATAAAACTTTCCAACTTTAAACTGTTGCCCTCAATCAACTCACAGTGATTCCAACTTTAAAGTCTAGAAAAAGAAGAGCAACGTAAATCCAAACAATGCACAATGAAGAAAGACATAGCAGAAAATAATGAAACAGAAAACAGGATTCAGAAACAAAGAACTGGTACTTCGAAAAGATCAATAAAATCAACAAACCCCCAGAAATACAGATAAAGAGGGAAATAAATTACCAGTTAAGAGGAACGAATAGGGGAGTCGGGGCCCAAATGGTGGAGCAGTTAGAAGCCTCCTGTTATCCCTCTTACAACAAAGACCCCAAAAAACAAGTAAACCATTTATATATGACAATCTACTTTCTAGACGTACACATTTTTCACCCTGTTAAAGTCTGACTTATGTCTCTTATCTTTTGTTGTTCATGCTTATCACATCATATAGAAGAATTCACTGGCAGAGTAAAAGGACAACCACCAGACTGGAAAAAAAAAAAAGCTCAGGAAATGTAACTGACAAAGGTTAATATCTAAAATACATAGAAAATTTCTCCAACTTAACAACAAAATGGCAAATAACTCACCCACCAACCAGGAAAAGTGTGGGAACAGATGTTTCACCAAACAGGGTATTCAACTGGCTAAGAGACACATAAAAAGATCCTCAATGTCATTAGCAATAGAAGAGGTGCAAATAAAAACCACAAGGAAACACTGTTTCACTCCCAGTAGAATGGCCAACATGGTGGAGGGAGAACGGAAATAACAAGTGCTGGCGGGGGTGGGAGAAACTGGACCCCTATCAATTGCTGGTGGAAAACACTCAGGTGGTTCCTCAAAAAACGGCAAATGGAGTGGCCATGTGACCCAACAATTACACTCCTACATATATATCCTAGGAATCTAATAGAAGTGACAAGAACAGACATACATACACCTATGTTCACCTCAGCATTATTCACAAGAGCTAAGAGACGGAAACAACTTAGCCCATCAACAAACAAATGGGTAATTACAATGTGGTAATACATACAATGGAATACGACTCAGCGATAAAGAAAAATGAGTTCCTGAAACATCTTGGAACATGGATGAACCTGGAGGACATTATGGTGAGCAAATTAACTCAATCACAAAAAAACAAATACTGTATGTGCTCAATTTTATGAAATGAACAAGTTAACATACAGAAACTAATGCTCATTAGCAGTTACCAGGGATGGGAACAGGAGAGTGGGGTTTGCTCTTTAAATAGGTGACACTTGTTATTTTTGCTGACGAGAAAGGTAACACCAAATGCAGATAAAGTGTACACACCTTGACGAAGGTAAATGTCACTAAAAAATATGCAAGAAAAGAAGGACCTGTTGGTAATTGCTACAGCATACGTAATTTTGAAACAACAGCAAAAACATCTTTGCTTTTCAACACTTTGAAGAGGTCCTTTGCGGCAGATAAACCCAATGTAATGAGTCTTTGATTTCTCGACTACTGCTTCCATGGCCGTTGACTGTGGATCCTAGTAAAATGAAATCCTTGACAACTTCAATCTTATCTCCATTTATCACGATGTTGCTCACTGGTCCAGTTGTGAGGATTTTTGTTTTCTTTATGTTGAGGTGTAATCCATACTGAAGGCTGTGGGCTTTGAATCTTCATTAGTAAGTGCTTCAAGTCCTCTTCACTTTCAGCAAGCAAGGTTGTGTCATCTGCATAACACAGGTGCTTAATGAGTGTTCCTCTAATCCTGATGCCCTGTTCTTCTTCATATAGTCCAGCTTCTCAGATTATCTGCTCAGCATACAGATTAAATAGGTATGGTGAAAGAATACAACCCTAACGCATGCCTTTCCTGACTTTAAACCAATCAGCATCCCCTTGTTCTGTCCTAACAACTGCCTCTTGATCTATGTAAAGGTTCCTCATAAGCACAATTAAGTGTTCTGGAATTCCCATCCTTCACAATGTTATCCATAGTTTGTTATGATCCACACAGTCGAATGCCTTTGCATAGTCAATAAAACACAGGTAAACACCCTTCTGGTATTCTCTGCTTTCAGCTAGGATCCATCTGACACCAGCAATGACATCCCTCGTTCCACTTCTGAAACCGGCCTGAATTTCTGGCCGTTTCCCCTCAACGTACTGCTGCAGCCATTTTTGAATGAACTCCAGCAAAATTTTGCTTGTGTGTGATGTGAATGATATTGTTCTATAATTTCCACATTTGGTTGGATCACCTGTCTTGGGAATAGGCATAAATATGGATCTCTTCCAGTCAGTTGGCCAGGAAGCTGTCTTCCATATTTCTCGGCATAGACGAGTGAGCACCTCCAGCGCTGCATCTGTTTGTTGAAACATCTCAATTGATATTCCATCAATTCCTGGAGCCTTGTTTTTCACCAATGCCTTCAGGGCAGCTTGGAGTTCTTCCTTCAGTACCATCGGTTCATCATCATATGCTACCTCTTGAAATGGCTGAACGTCGACTAGTTCTTTTTAGTACCAAAAAGTTTAATTTTTAGAAGATCAAAAAATGAAGGATGACTACATCATTATGTAACCGCCAATTATATCATTATACAGTGCTGCCCATCTACATCATACCATAACTGCCAAATTACATGATTAAATAACTGCCAAACCACTGAGATTCATGGCTCAGCCAAGCTGACACACATTGCTAACCATCATAGCCAGCATTACTTTTGCCTCCCACTTCTGTGTCCATTACTGCCAGATGTATATTGCTAATGCACAAAACAGTGAGACAGTAGATTTTGTACCATTGTTCTAAATGTGAAATGTAAGATAAACAGATAGTGAATAAGTGAGGACTAGGTGTGTGTGTATGCACAGGCATTTGTGTACATAGGTAGGTACACAAGCATGTATATATATCTCTATGCATATGTATACATCTCTGTGATTCCGGGCACATATATTCATATACATAATAAAACACACAGGGGGCCCAGTTACAGATAACTCTTTGACATAAACACCTCGCACAACTGGATTTCTGGGTTTAATGATTAGGACCATAACATCACGGAAAATCTGATCGACTGGCATAATACAGTTGACAAAGTTATGTTTTAAATCCCAGTTTAGTATTTTCATAAGACCATACTTAATGGTCTGACTGACACTGGAAGGACCCCAGTGGTCATGGCCCCCAGACCTTCTGTTGCCCCAGGACAGGAACCATTCCCAAAGCCAACTCTGTAGACATGGATTGGACTGGACAATGGGTTGGAGAGGGATGCTGGTGAGGAGTGAGCTTCCTGGATCAGGTGGACACTTAAGACTAGGTTGGCCTGGAGGGGAGAAAAGAGGGTGGAGGGGGTTAGAAGCTGGCGAAAAGGACACGAAAAGAGAGAGTGGAGGGAGAGAGCAGACGGTCTCATTAGGGGGAGGGTAATTCGGAGTATATAGCAAGGTGTATATGGGTTTTTGTGAGAGACTGACTTGATTTGTAAACTTTCACTTAAAGCACAATAAAAATTATTTAAAAAAAAAAAAAATCCCAGTTTGGTAAGTAGTGTCTGGGGTATTAAAAGCTAATGAGAGAACATCTAAGACGCAACCACTGGTCTCTACCCATCCGGAGCAAAAAGGAAAGATGGAAACCATTCAAAGTAGAAACTAGCCTACAGAACAAAACAGTGAAAACAAAACACGGTTTCACCTATATAAGAATTAGCCGTTTCTCGGTTTCAACCACTGACCGTTCTAATCAGGGCTACAATTAGATGGACTCTAAGACTATAGGGAGGGACTAACACACTGGCTTCTACAATGGGCTCAAGCATAACAACAATTGTGAGCATGGCACAGGACTGGACAGTGTTTCTTTCTGTGGTACACAAGGTCACTGTGAGTCAGAACCAACTCGATGGCACTAACACCACCACCACCAATAGAATTTAAGAAAAATGTGGAACAGAACCTCAAATTCCTAAAAAGCAAAACAAGACACCTTGACTACTGGAATGGTTGAGACTGGGCGACTCCCTGAGACCAATGCCCTGAGATACTTTTTGAAATTTAAAGCACAACAAACCCCTTAGGTTACCTTGTACCTAAATAACAAACTGGTTCTCAAAGAATGAATGTCACTCATGGGTACTGTGCCTCTTTAAAAAATCACCTATATGTGGCCAATCAAGTCAACAATTACTTTAAAACAAAGATGAGAACTTTGGAGAGCAAGAAAACTAGATTAAGGTAAACTGAACCACTGGAATGAACATAATGAGAATGCTCACAAGTTGTGAAAAATGTAACCGATGACAGTGAACCAAGTGTACAGAAATTGTTGAACAGGAACCTAAACTGCTGTATAATTATTCACAAAAAAAAAACAAAATGTTATTTCAAAACTTAAAGAAGCACAACCATGATGGTGGCATGCTCAGGTGCTTCCTGTCATCTCACTTACAACAAAGGCCCCAAAAAAACAAGTTTACCGATATATGTATATATCACAATTCAGGAGCCCTGATCATCAAAGACAAAGCCTAAGAGTCGGAACGAGGAGCAAGGGGAAAGAGAGACAACTGAAAAGCAGCACAGAAGTGTCAGTCGCAATGTTACCCATGTGCTGCTGGCTGAGGTGAGCAGTGTAGCTCCATATGTGTCTCACCACATCAAGTGAGGCCAGTCAGCAAGAAGTCTCCACGTGCTGCCAGAGCCAGATGGAATCAACGCTGGACGAGTAAAAGTTAAGTGCAAATGTCTAACCTATGCCGGGGGGCAAATGAACAACAATGTTAAGTCCTCCTATTGAAAAGCATGATATGTTTTTCCACTTATGTCTCCTTTGGTTTCTCACGGTATTGTTTTGTAGTTGTCTTCATACAGGTCTCTGCTTAGATTTTTTCCTGAGTATTTTATTTTTTTAGGGGTTCCTATAAATGGTATTGATTTGGAGTTTTCATTTTCTAAGTTCTCTTTGTTGGTGCAGAGGAATCCAACTGAATCTTCTTGCATCCTGATACTCTGCTGAAATCTTCTATTAGTTCCAGTAGTCTTCTTGTAGATTCTGTGGAGGCTTCTGTGTGTAAGATCATACTTATATGAACAGGGATACTTCTACTTTTTCCTTACCAATTTGGACGAATTTTAATTCTTTTTTTGCCTTATTACTCTGGCTGGGACCTCCAGCACAATGATAAAGGGTATCTTTGTCTGGTTCCATTCTCAAGCGGAACACTTTCAGTCTCTCTCCATTTAGAATGATGCCGGCA
Source organism: Elephas maximus indicus (assembly GCF_024166365.1). Taxonomy (NCBI): domain Eukaryota; kingdom Metazoa; phylum Chordata; class Mammalia; order Proboscidea; family Elephantidae; genus Elephas; species Elephas maximus. The sequence goes on from NC_064847.1 coordinate 11,137,401, forward strand.
GTTGGCTTTGTAGAAACGTCCTTTAGTAGGTTGAGGAATTTCCCTTCCATTCCTAATTTGCTGAGATTTCTTCTCAGGAATATGTGTTGATTGGACTTTGTCAAATGCCTTTTCCGTATCAATTGGTAAGATCGTGTCGTTCTTGTCTTTTGTTTATTTACATGATGGATTACATATTGATTGATTTTTTCTAATACTGAACAATTCCTGCATACCTGGGATGAATCCCACTTGCTTATGATGCATCATGAGTTTTTTTGTTTTGTTTTTATATGCTGTTGGGTTTTATTGGCTACAATTTTGCTAAGGATGTTTGCACCTATGTTCATGAGAGAGAAGTGGTCTAATTTTTTTTTTTTTTTTTTTGGCCTTGTCGATCTGTCTTTGCTATCAAGGTTATGCTATCTTCAAAGAATGAGTTCGGGTACATTCCTTCCTTTACAATGCTCTAAAATACCTTTAGTAGTACTGGTATTAACTCTTCTATGAAGGTTTAGTACAATTCTCCAGTGAAGCCATTCACAACAAGTCTTTTCTTTGTTGGGAGTTTTTTTTTATTACCTCTTCACTTTCTTCTTTTGTTACGATGTATTTAGTTTCTCTACCTCAGTTCATGTTAGCTTAGATAGGTTTGTCCATTTCCTCTAGGTTTTCAAATTTGTCGCAGTATAATTTTTCATAGTATTCTGTAATAATCTGTTTTATTTCAGTTGGGTCTGTTATGATATTGTCCATCTTGTTTCTTATTCAGGTTATTTGCTACCTCACCCGTTTTTCTTTCATCGGTTTGGCTGATGCTTTATCAATTTTGTTGTTCCTTTCAAACAATCAACTTTTGGTCTTGCTGACTCTTTCAATTGCTTCTCTATTCTCTATTTCTACTCTGTATTATTTTCTATTTTCTGGTGTTCGAGGGCTTCTTTTTGCTGCTTCAGTTTGGATGACCTGTAGGGTTAGTGTTTTTATTTTGCTTCTTTTTGGATGTGTATGTTTATTACTACAAATTGACTTCTAGGCCCGGCTTTTGTGGTGTCCCAAAGGTTCTGGTACGATGTGTATTCATTCTCATTTGATTCCATGAATTTCTTTATCCTTCTTTGATTTCTCCTATGACTAAGTTGTTTTTTCAGCAAGGTGTTCTTCAATTTCCATGTATTTGATTTTTTTCCCCTCGCTGTTTCTGTTACTGATTTCTACTTTTATGACTTTATGGTCAGAAAAGATGCTCTGTAGTATTTTGATATTATCGATTCTGTGAAGGCTTCCTTGATGGCCCAATATGTACTCTGTTCTGGAAAATCTTCCATGTGCATTGGAAAAGAAAGTATACTTGGCTGCTGCTGGGTGTTCTGTATATGTCTACGAGGGCAACCTAATTGATTGTGGCAGTTAAAGCTGCTATGTCTTTATTGAGTTTCTGGATATTCTGTCAGTTCCCTGAAAAGTGGTATGTAGACGTCTCACAATATTATTGTGGCTTTGTCTATTTCGCTTTTCAATGCTGTTTTTCTCTTTTCAATACTGTTAGAGTTTCTTTTATGTATCTTGGAGCCCTCCCATTGGGAACATACATACTTATAATGGTTATGCCATCCAGGTATATCGGGCCTTTAATCATTATACCATCCCCTTCCTTATTCCTTCACGGTGGATTTAGCTTCAAAGTCTATTTTGTCAGAAATTAATACTGCCATCCTCCTATTTTTGGTAGTCATTTGCTTGATGTATTTTTTCCATCCTTTCGCTGTTAGTCTGTGTCTTTGAATCTAAGGTGCGTCTTCTGTAGGCAGCATTTAGACAGATCTTTTTTTTTTTTTAATGCATTCTGCCACTCTCTCTTTATTGCTGCATTTAATCCATTTACATCCAATGTAATTACTGATAGGTATGAGTTTACTGCTGTCATTTGGAAGAGTGTGTGTTGATAGTTTCTTTCCTCCACTAAATTTTCTATGCTGAGTCATTTTCCTTTGTGTATTTTCATCATTGATGATTTTGAGTTTGCTGAGTCTTTGTGTTTACCTTTTTTGTTTTGATGGGTAAGTTTGTTAGGTTCCTTTGTGGTTCCCTTAAAATTCATTTTATTTTTCTAAGTTTAAACTCATCTCTTATTTCTTGCTATCACCTTAACTTCCTCTGCATATGAAAGCTCTATGACTACACTGTTTATTCCCCTTTTTGTTTTATCCTTCTGATCAGTTTCATATTGACATCTCTGTTTCCTTTTTTTTCTAGTTTTTTAGCTTTGACTTGCTTTTGCAACTTCCCTATCTGGGTTGGTAACTGGTTGATCTGTCCTCTGTTCTAGTCTTGGATTGTTATCTGATATTGCTGGTTCTCTAACTGAAGAACTCCCCTTAAATACTTCTTATAATTTTGGCTTGGTTTTTACAAAACCCCTTAACTTCTTTTTATCTGGAAATGACCTATTTCACCATTGTATCTGAGAGACAGTTTTGCTGGATATATAATTCTTGACTGGCAACTTCTTTCCTTCAAGGCTTTATTCATGTGTCCCGTATTCTTGCCTTTATGGTTTCTGCTAAGTAGGCACAACTGTGAGTAGTCTTACTGGTTCTCCTTTGCAGGTGCCATTTCATTTATCCCTAGCCACTCTCAAGATCCTATCTTCGGCCATTGATTTGGCAACTTTTATTCTGGTATGTCTTGGTGACTTTCTTTTGGGATCTACCCTGTTTAAGATTCACTGAGCCTCCTGGATAGGTCTCTTCTCATCTTTCACGAAATCAGAGAAGTTTTCTGTCAGCTAATCTTCATTCTGTATTTCTCTCTCTGTATTTCCCTTAACTGCCTCCCCCGTCCCCACCATTCTGGTACTCCAATCACTGGTAGGATTTTCCTCTTGATGGTATCTACATAACTGTTAGGTTTTCTTCATTTTTTTTTTTTAATTCTTTTATTTTTCTCAAATAAATTGGTGTCAAGGGATATTCAATCTAATTCTGGCTTCCATTGCCTCAATTCTGGTCCTATTGAGTTGCCCAATTCTGAAATTTTATTGTTAAAACACCTTTTGAATTTCTAGTTCCTCTCTCTCTGTGGTTTCCAGCAACCTGTTAAACTTGTCATTTTGTTCAAGTATTGTTTTTCTGAATTCCACTACTGCACTGTCTGTGTTCCTTGGCTTGGTCTGTGTTTTGCCTGATCTCTGAGAGAGCTCTTGAATTCTATCTCAGGTAATTCCATTACCTTATCCTCCTCCAGGAAGTATCACGCTCCTTCATTTTGGTCACTTGCTGCAGCCAGCTTGACCTGCTGCTTTTCACATGATTTTACAAAGACTGTTCCCTCAAGTCATCAATAAATTATTATATTTATTTATTATATGCACGTTTTCTGTGTCCTTCTTGTTTCATGTTTTGAAATGCCTAAGTAAGCTGGGCATGTGAGCTGCTTTGGTTATTGGCATCTCTGAAGTTCCCACATCCTGTCTCCAGGTGTTTAATACAGCTACGAGGCATGTGAGCCCAGGAGTCTGTTTGCTGTTCTTGTACAGGTGTGGTACAGGTGCCCAGGTCATCAGTCACTGAGTGTCTGGTACAAACTCACCTGCAGTCCTAGATGGAGAGGACTGCACGGCGGTATATGGAGCAGGCACACATATCTGCCTACAGTAGGAGATTATGTGCAGAGCACAGCAGGGAGCTGATGGGTGCCCACTGGTGTATGGGTGGAAGGCACATCCCTGTCCCCTTGGGGGCATAGTAGGGGAGGTATTCCAACAGGTACTTGGGCACCTGGTGCTGTTGGCTGGAAGGACAGGGAGGCACCACTTATTCTCAGATCCCTGTCACAGGTGGCCAGAAGGAGTGGGTGGTGCTGCCAGCCATCAGACCCCTGATGTGAGTGAGTGAGGTCCCTGCTTAACAGGCAGGGTGCTATCAAATGTCACAAATCTGCAGCTTCTTTTGTACACACTCCTGTTTTATGCTATTGACAGGATGCAATGTTGAACGGGGCCAAACAGGTCTAGGGAGGGGTGAAGGGCACTGCAAATCTGTAGAACCCTTACTCCAGTGACTGAACAGAAGGGTAGGACCTTCCAACTGGTTCTGAGCTCTGGCCTTGGGGGGTTGGCAGTTGTTGAATATCGCCAGACTGGTGTCAGAGCAGAGCGAGAAGGGGAGTGGATGACGGGAAGGAAGCGCTTCTCCACTGGGAATCTCTGTGGGGAAGGGGTTATTTTGTCCCCATGCAACAGGTTAAATGCTCTTAATTATCTTCCACAGATTCAGTGCATCTTCCATCTGGCTCCACACAGGTGTGCGCACTTGCTGCCAGTCAGTCTCAACAAACATGGTAAGATGTGTCCTGAAACCTACTGTTCATCTCAGCCCTTACGCACTGGCCTGACTCAGCCAGCAGGGTGCTGACAACTTCGCAACTGGCACCTCTCCACTGCTTTTGAATTGTCTCCCCTTACCCCGCCACTCGTTTCAACTCTTCAGCTTTGTTTTTGATGATCAGGGCTCCTAGAGTATAACATATAATCAATTTACTTGCTTTTTTGTGCTTTATTTTAAGAAGGAAGACAAGAAACATCTAACTATTCTACCATGCTGGCCCACCTGTATCTATTTTTAACACTGCATTATTTTCCCTAAGTAATAAGCAAAGAGTCTACACTTTTAAAAATTAATTTTTTTTAATTGAGCACTACACTGGGGTTAGTCAGATAGTATTCCCTATACCAATCTCTAAAATATTCCTTTTGCTTGTTTACATACAAATTTGTTTACTCTCACAGATGAAGACAGACAGGCAGAAAGATCTGGTGATCTACTACTGAAAAATCAGCTAGTGAAAACTCTATGATTGCAACAGAGAATTGTCTGATATGGTGCTGGAGGATGAGCCTCTCAAGGTTGGAAGGCATTCAAGTTAGGAATGGGGAAGAGCTGAGCTGCCTCTCCCCTGTGCAGAGTTGACCTTAATGATGCAAATGGAATAAAGCTTTCAGGACCTTATTGCTGATGAAGCACAACTTGAACTACAAAATGATGGCTGCAGAAAAGTTTTACCTGTGTTTTATCAACTAGGCAAAGACACCCAACTTTGTGGACCTAACAATTATGGGTAACATCAGGAAGAATGGGAATTCCAGAACAATAAATTGTGTTAATGTGCAACCTGTATAGATCAAGAGGCACTTGTTCAAACAGAATAAAAGTATATTGCATGACTTAAAACTGGCAACAGTGTGCAGCAAGGCGGTAGCCTTACTGATTCAACCTGTATGCTTAGTAAATAATCTAAGAAGCTGGACTATATGAAGAAAAACATGGCATCATAACTGGAGGAAGATTCGCTAATAATCTTTGATATGCAGATGACACAACCTTGCTTTCTGAAAGTGAAGAGGACTTCAAGCACTTATTGACAAAGATCAAAGACCACAGCATTCAATACGGATTACGCCTCAACATAAAGAAGACGAAAATCCTCACAACTGGACCAATAAGGAACACCATGGTAAATGGTGAAACAGCTGAAGTTGTCCAGGATTTCATTCTGTGTAGATCAAGAATTAATATCTATGGAACCTGCAGTCAAGAACTTAATGGATAAATCGCACTGAACAAATCTTCTGCAAGAGACTTCTTCTAAAGTTTTAAAAAGTAAAGATCTCACTTTGATGAATAAGACACACCTGAAAACAACGACAACAACAAAAAAAAAACCATTGCTCTCCAGTTGATTCCAGCTCCCAGTGACCTACAAGACAGAGAAGAACTGCCCCCTAGAGTTTCCAAGGCTGTAATCTCTATCGAAGTAGACTGTCACATCTTTCCCCTGGCAGAGTTATGGTGGGTTCAAAACACTGGCCTTTAGGATACCAGCTGAGAGTTCAACCACTGTGCCAGAAGGGCTCCTTGCTCCTGAACCAAACCACAGTATTTTCAATCACCTCATGTGCACACAGAAGCTGGAGAAAGAAAAAGGAAGACAAATGAATAACTGAATATTTCACATTGACAAAGAATATTGAGTATATACCATGGACTGTTACAAGAGTGAAAAAATCGGTCTTAGAAGAAATACAACCAGGATGCTCCTAAGAAGTGAGAATAGTGCGATTTCATTTTGCTTACTCCACACGTGTCATCAAGAAAGACCAATCGCTGAAGTAGAATACCATGGTTGATAGATGATCAGCAAAAATGAGGGAAATCCTAAGTCAGATGGATTCATGTAACAGCCACAATGATGGCCTCAAACACAGCAACAATCATAAAGACAGCACAGGTCTGGGCAATGTTTTGTTCTGTTGTTCCTGCAGTCACCAAGAGTCAGAGCCAGTGTAACAGCCAACTAACAACCACCACCTATATGAAAATTTATAATAATCAGCAGAAGGATCCCTGGGTAGCAAAAGCACTTTGCACTTGATTACTAACATAAAAGTTGGGCTTTAAACTCACTCAGTGGTGAAAGGCCTGGTGGTCTGCTTCCATAAAAATCACAGCCAAGCAAGGTGTATATGAGTTTTTGTGTGAGAAACTGACTTGATTTGTAAATTTTCACTTAAAGAACAATAAAAATAATAAAAAAAAGATTACAGCCAAAGACACCCTACAGAACAATTCCACCATGTTAACACTTGGGGTCTCGATTAGTCAGAATCAATGCAACAACAAGAAGTTTGGTTTGGTTTTTATGGTCATTACACATGCTTATTTTGGAATGAACGAAAGGCTCAATTTAAGTCAACATCTGAAGAACTGCTTTCACAAAGATCATACACAAAAAATCCTATGGAACAGTCATACCCTGTAAAGCATGGGGTAGTCCTGAGTCCTGGGAGAACTCATCAGCACCTAACAACAGACTACCAGGAAGCTTATTACTAGAAAAATTTTCAGCTCACCAGGAAATATAAAACTTAAATACATGCCTCTGAATCCATTTTCTTCTTTTCTCTACCATGACAACCTAACCTGTGCCTATCAACTTGCTAATTCTCTACATGGCAGTCGATGGGACTCAGAGCACATCTTCTCAAGAACTTAAACGCCTGTGTTATTTTCTCTCTCCTTGATGGAATATACCCAATAACTGACTTATACATGCCCTGCCTACTCTCAACCAAAAAACATGACAAAACAGGACAAAAAACTTCCAAAAGAAACCCCCTTGTTTTCTTAGTCTTCACAGCCTGATTTAAAATGCTATTTACACAGGGTCTCTTCTCTTCTTTTAAAGTGGAAACTGTAACTGAATACTCAGACTTACACTTTAAGGAATTAAAAATGCGTAACATTAAATGACTCTCAAGTAGCAAAGAGAGCAGAGCCCATATGCAAACTTAATTTGCAATTCCACATCTCTGATTATTTGGTCTCAAGGTTACATATGAAAACACAAAAAAAATCTTATATGCATTATAGAAAAATCTGTATGTTTCTTTTCTTTATTGGTTTCATCGAACATTACAAAAATGTAAGTGAGTAGTTTAAGAGTTACTCCACTGGAGTGACGCCCATTTTTAACAAACAGAGTTTCATTTATTATGCATAAAATGCCTGTATTACTATTTCCTCTTGTATGGTTCAGGCGATAGACATTCAGGGAGGTTAAATAATACGCTAAATATAAAAAAGTTTTAAAATTGTAAAATCGGAGTCAAAACAAAAAAACCTCCCAAAGCCTGCTGTACCATCTCAAACAAAAATTGTGCTTCATTAGTAAAGCGTCAGTGTGACCTAACAAAAAAGTGGCAGACAAGAAACTTGACCACTGTAACACTAATGCAACACACCAACACTTGAGTCATGAAACAATCAGCCAGTTTTTCTTTTCACTGAACACTTTTGCTGAGGGTAAGTATAACGTATTTATCCATTCCCCACCAAGAGGTTTACTTTTTATCAAAAGCTTAAAATTTTCTTGCTTATAAAACCAGTTTCTCTTTAGCACCGGGTTTTTGTTTGGTATGGAAGATGAAGCATATTGAGAGGGAATTTTAACTTAAGAGAGTAATGAATGATTTTGACTCAGTAACTTGGTACTATGAAAACGACATCTTAAACAACTATGTCATTTATCTGCACCTATTTCTGAGAAGACATATATTTTAAATAAATGAAAAAAACATTTATTTATGACTCAAACTCAAACGTTATTATCAATGTTTATTACTTGACTTTACAATAACATGATTATGGATTGCTTTTTAAAAATTTTCTGACTAAAATGCAAAATTTTAGAAAGAAAAAGAGCAAGGAAGAGAAATGCTGAGCTTACTTTGCTCTTTCTGAAATGTCCACATTTTTGTGTATATTTAGACAACGCATAGGTCCCTGTCAAGCAGACTAGCAAACTAAGGTCGGTCAGGTGCAGAGTTGGAGAACTGAAAGGTTTATTCGTAGTTTGAAAACTGGGATACAGGCAGGATCTCGTGCCAGCTCCCTAAACCAGGGCAGATTTGCTCCTTTATAGCGAGTGACATACATATGCATGAACAGTAAGGGGAGGATCTTTAGCCTTGTGATGCGTGCCCAGTCTGCGTAATTTTAGTGAATGCGTTTTTGGGCATGGCTCTAAAAATACTGTGCACAGCCTTAAAAAAATGGTGACCACCTGCTACTGCCACCCCAGGAAGGTCATACAGCAGGTAGATGTGGTGGAGTCACTGCGCCTGAGCGCCTCGGCCTCCCTGCCAGGGGAAGAGAAGAAACCTGGGGATTTGATCAATCATGGTGAACTGCAATAAAAGCTATAAAAGAAATGTAGCAAGAGTAGACTCTGCTGAAAAACAACTATTATGGGATGGTTAATAACCCTTTCATGAGTACCTGTTTCGATAAAATTTTAAAGAAAATGGATTTTTTACAAGATCAAGTGGCACTGTAAATTCAAGTTAAGAGTTTTATTCAATGATCAAATTTATTGAATATTTACATGAAATTTTCACATTTCCATCTAGTCTACTATTCTTTCTCTTTATTTACTGTGTTTATTAGGAAAAAGTAAAAGCTGGTTACAAGTACCCGTGATGATAAGTAAAAATAATCACAATCATATACAATACAGACATTTATCGAGCAAAAATTTAAAAAAACAAAAAACATTACCTTTTGGATAATCTTCCAATAAGAGGTTGAAGTGACCTAATTGACAGAAGAAATCAGACTCCACTTTTCCTTCTGCTTTTAAAATTAAAGATTCGTAGCAGCGAACAGCCTAGAAATCAAAAACATAAATATTAAAAAAAGGCAAAGCCCTACATCATATTTCCTTTCTGGGAAGAGGCATTACACTACAGGAGATTACTCAAGAATCAAACCAATTAACATGTCACTTCTATCATAGACATAGGATTCACAAGGGCACTGCTGAGAAAAAGAAACTTTCCTAAGTTGATAATCATAAGTGCTTTCACACTTACATTACATTGTTGTTAGCTGCTATCAGGTAGATTCCAACTCACGGCAACTCTGTGTATGTCAAAGTAGTGCTGTGCTCCATAGAGTTTTTAAGGCATCTTGGTGGGTTTGAATGGCCAACCTTTAAACTAGTGGTCAAGCATGTAAACACTGCTGCCACCCAAAAACTCTTTTAAAAGATTATAATACCTAGCATACAAGTGCTTTTCCAATTAAAAATTTAAAAAAGAATTATAATACTTGGTAAATAAGATAATCTATGAGTTCTTTGATAACCTTATATATAAACTACAAATATGAACTATTACTTTGGTCTTTGTTCATATAACAAAACTTTCTAATACAAATAATATCTATCTGCCCCATAGGCAGGCAGAATTTTACTGAATTAGGCAAGAAGTCATAGAATCAATAACACTGCATTGCCCAATATGGGAGTCACTGGCCACGTGTGGCTTATGAACACTTGAAATGTGACAGCCCAAATTAAGATGTACAGTAAGTGTGCAATATAAAATAGATGTCAGTATTTCATAAAGAAAAAGGTATACAATATTGTCTACAGACTAGAAGTAGAAGCCAGGGCATTTCTTTGGAAAATTAGGGAAAACTAAAGCATTACATATAAGGGTGAATTGAGAAAACCACACAATGCCCATAGCAAAACACATCTTCAGAAAACACCTAAGACCTAATAGTTTCAATGTGAGCTAGTAACTAGACGTAGTGCAAACCTCCTATGTACAGGAACAGCCCCAAAGCAGAGCCAATCTGCAAAAAACTGGGAAAGTTATCCTCCCCGCCAGCCACAACCCCCGCCAATCACTGTTCTGGAAAAATTTCTGTGAAAACAAGCTAAGAGGCAAAGACCTCAGTGTCAACACACCATCAGGCATGCAGTTTTCACAAAAACAGGGGAAGCCACTCAATAAATTCTTACTGCTTTCATCAACTGCTGAATGGGAACCTGAACTGCGGGTACACCTTTGCTGAAAACACAGTATCACTAAAAACAAAAAAGAATTTCAGTCCAGGAAACCCTACAGGGCAGTTCTACTCTGTCCTACAGGGTCACTAGAAGTCCAAATGGACTTGACATCACACAAGAACAACAACTACAACACACGTGAAGGTTGCACAATGTGTTTAATGTAATTAATATCACTAAATTGCACAACTGAGAAATACTGAATTGGCAAATGTGTTACATTTATTTTTACAGTAATAAAAATAATTGAGGGAAGGAATAGCTCTAAATCAACATGGTACTTTCAATAATGGATAGACAGATGATCAACAAGGAAACAGCGAACTTTCATGAAAACAAAAAAAAAGAAACTCTCAAATCAATAACCTAGCTTTACAACCTAACTAGAAAAAGAGTAAACTAAACCCAAAAATAGCAGAACAAAGGAAATAATAAATTCATTAGAGTTCAGAAAAATAGTCAATGACACCAAAAGTTAGTTCTATGAAAAAAAATCAATTAAACTGACAATTTTTTACCAATATGACAAAAAAAAAAAAACAGATGCAACTAAAATTAAAAATGATATGAACAATTAAGATACCAACAAATCAGATTATCCAGATGAAACTGACACATTCCTAGAAACAAATTACTTCAGGTGAGGACATTGGAGATATCAAGAAAAATTAATAATTATTCTCAAATGTTTCAAAATATAAACAGAAGGGGAAGGGAACACTACCTAACCTCCTTTTATGAGGCTACCATTATGCTGACACCAAAAGCCAGACAAGGACACTATAAGGAAAGAAAATTAGACACAATCCCTTATGAATATAAAGGCAATGATCCTTAACAAAATAACTACAAACCCAATCCAAGAGCATATTACAATGATTATGCACCATAGCTAAGTGGCACATCCTAGGAATCTAAGTTAAATTCACATAAGAAAAACAAAAAATGTAATACAGAAAATAACAGGAGGGGAAAAAGAACCACATGATCTTCTCAATTGACAAAGAAAAGACATTTGACAAATTCCAATTTGCCCACTCCTCATAATATAACCACTGAGCAAAGAGGAATAGGAGGAAAATTCGTCAATATGATAAAGGATTTTTACAGAAAAACTCACAGCTAATATACTGGAAACCCTGGTGGCGTAGAGCTAACCAAAACGTTGGCAGTTTGAATCCATCAGGCACTCCTTGGAAACCCTATGGGGTAGTTCTGTTCTGTCCTATAGGGTTGTTAGGATTCAGAGTCTACTCAAGGGCAACAGGTTAACATCATAGTCCGTGACTGAAGACTCAACCCCTCGACCCCCTAACATCAGGGATAAGACAACACTGCTTTCTTTTACCACTGTTATTCAACACTGTACTGGCAAAATGGAGAAATAAAACCCATCAAATCAGAAAGGGAGAAATAAAAAACAATGTTTATTTGCGGTGATAAGATCCTAGATACAAAAAATCCCAAAGATTCCATGAGAAAGCTATTAGCACTAATAAATGAATTCAGCAAAGTTACAGGGGCAAGAGCAATACCCAAATATCTATACACCTGCAATGAATAACCTGAAAAGAAAATAAAGAGAACTATCCTGTTTACAACAGCACCTAAAAGAATAAAATACCTAGGTATAAATTTAAGCCAGAAAGTAAAAGGCTTGTACACTGAGACCTATAAAACATTGTTAAAAGAAACTAAAACCACGCTGCCATTGAGTCGATTCCGACACACAGAGAACCTACAGAACTAAGGAGAACTGCCCCGTAGGATTTCCAAGGAGGGGCTGGTGGATTCAAACTGTGACCGTACTGATACGCAAGTGTAGCTCTCCACTGTGCCGCCAGGACTAAAGGAGCCTGAAAACAAACAAGACATTCCACACTCATGTGTTAAAAGACTCAGTGTTGTTAAGATGTAGGTACTACCTAAGATGATGTATAGATTCAATACAATTCCTATCAAAATCCCAACAGTTTTTCAGAAATGGAAAACCTAAACCTCGATTTCATATGGAATTGCAAGGGGGTCCAAAAGGCCAAGGCAATCTTGAAAAGGAATGCTTGCGCAAAGTAGAGGAATTCATACTTCCTGACTTCAAAGCACACTATGACACTACAGTCACCAAAACACACTGTGGTACTGGTATAAGGATATACATAAAGACCAATGAGATAAAACTGAGAGTCCAAAAATATATCCATTCATCTGTAATCTACTGATTTCTAGCAAGACACGTCCATTCAATGGGGAAAGAATATTCTGCTCAATAAATGATGTAAGGACAACTGAATCTGAACAAGTGAAAAGAATGAATATAAAGCCATGTCTCACACCACATACAGAAGTTAATTCAAAGGGAATCATGAAGCTAAGAGTTAAAACTCCTAGAAGAAAATGTAGGGGGTAAACCTTCATAACCTCGTATTTGGCAATGAACTTTAGATACACAGGGCAAAAAAAAAAAAGACAAAATAGATAAACTTAAAATTATAAACTTCTGTTGCATCAAAAGCTATTAAAAAGAACTGGAAAAGACAATCTACAGAATATGAGAAATCCTACTGGTAACCATGCATCTGGTAAGGGTTTAGTACCCAGAATCCAGAACATTAAAAGAATTCTTACAACTCAACAAAAGACAAGCAACCTAATTTAAAAAAAAAAAAAAAAAAAAAGACAAAGGACTTTAATAGACTTTTTCCCAAATAAAATATACAAATGGCAAAAAACCACATAAAAAGATGTTCAAAATCATCAGGCAATCAGGAAATACAAAACAAAACCACAATGACATAACTGCTTCACTCCTACACTAAACCAAACCCAATGCTGTCAAGTCTATTCCAATTCATAGTAACCTTATAGGACTGAGTGAAACCGTGCCATAGGGTTTCCAAGAACATAATCTTTATGGAAGTGGACTGCCACATCTTTCTCCAGGGTAGAGGCTGGTGGGTTCGAACTAGAGACCTTTTGGTTAGCAGCAATATACTTTAACCACTGCATACCACCAGGCTCCTTTCAGCCCGTATTACTGTGGCTATTAAACGTTGTTGAGGCGTAAAGAAACTAGAACCTCGGTACACCGTAGGTAGGAATGTAAAATGATGCAGCCTTATGTAAAAGAGCTGGCAGCTCCTCTACATGTTAAATATAGAAAGTTTATTAAAAGCAGAGAGGTATTCAAACAGATACTAGCATACAGCTGGTCACTGTGGCTTTATTCAGAGTACTCAAGTGTCAACAACATGAATGGATAAACAAAATGATAAACAATGGAATACCATTCAGCCATAAAGAGAAGTGAAGTCCTGATACATATTATGACACTATAAACCCTGGACACATTATATCAAGTGAAATAAGTCAGACACAGAGAACAAATACTACATGATCCCCAAAACCAAAACCTACTGCTGTCAGGTCAATTCCAACTCATAACAAACCTTATATGAAATACTACGTAGAATAGGCAAATGCACAGAGAACAAAGTAGGTTAGTAGTTACCAGGGTGATATGAGGAGAGAAGAATGGGAATCCATTGCTCAATGCGTACAGAGTTTCCATGAAAAAGTTTTGGAAATAGTAGAAATGGCTGCAAAACATTGTGAATTAATCAATGTCACTGAACCGTACACTTAAAAAAGGTTAAAATGGCAAATACTGTGTAGTATATTTTTAACACAAAAAGAAAAATTTTGTTTAATTGGGCAAGAGCAAGTAGAAAACCACATTTAAGAAGGATAAGACAAAGAAGAACGGGGAAGGAAGGGTTAAAAGTAGAACAGAAATCCAAATAAACATTGCCATTCAACCACTTCAAAAGCTGAATAATAAATTTCTAAAAAGGAGAATTGTGTAAACAAGAAAACAGATATGATGATTAAGCACAAAATACATGGAAGTACTCTCAACCAGCAACAAAACTAACAAAGATCAAACAAACATGAGACATGTGCAGGCGCTTATTGTTCTAATTTGGCTGTGTGAGTCATAACAAATCCTGGATAACACTATGAAGAACAGGGATTCCCGAACACTTCATTGTGCTCATGAGGAAACTTTACATAAATCAAAAGGTAGTAGTTCGAACTGAACAAGCAGATACTGTGTGGTTTAAAGTCAGGAAAGATGTGCCTCAGGGTTGTATCCTTTCACCATACCTATTCAATCTGCATGCTGAGGAAATAATCTGAGAAGCTGGACTATACGAAACAGGGCATCAGGATTGGAGAAGACTCATTAACAACCTGCATTATGCAGATGACACAACCTTGCTTGCTGAAAGTGAAGACAACTTGAAGCACTTACTAATGAAGATCAAAGACCACAGCCTTCAGTATGGATTTCATCTTAACGTACAGAAAACAAATTCTCACAAGTGGACCGATAGGCAACATCATGATATACAGGGAGAAAAGTGAAGTTGTCAAGGATTTCATTTTACTTGGATCCACAATCAACAGCCATGGAAGCAGCACTCAAGAAATGAAAAGATGCATTGCACTGGGCAAATGTGCTGCAAAAGACCTCTTTAAAGTGGCAGGGATGTCACTTTAAAAAGTAAGGTGTGCCTAACCAGGCAATGGTGTATTCAATAGCCTCATATGTGTGTGAAAGCTGGGTAATGAATAAGGAACAAAGAACAAGAGTTGGCACCTTTGAATTACAGTGTTGGTAAAGAATACTGAATATACCACCAACTGCCAGAAGAACAAACAAACCTATATGAGAAGAAGTACAGTCAGAATGCTCATTAGAAGCAAGCAGAGAGAGACTTCATCTCTCATACTCTGGACATGTTTATCATGAGGGATCAGTCCCTGGAGGATGGACACTATGCTTGGTTTAAAGTGTAAGGTCAAGGAAAAAGAGGAAGACCTACAACAAGATGGAGCGACACAGTGGCTGCAACAGTGGACTCAAGCATAACAATGATCATGAGGATGGTGCAAAACTGGGCAGTGTTTCAACCAGTTGTACACAGAGTCGCTATGAGTCAGAACCTACTCAACAGCACCTAACAATAACAACACAACCCTAATGAAGAAAGCTTATGTGCTAAAATAAACACATATGTTCCAGTGGAATTGAAGTCATAGTAGTTATCTTTGGGACAGTTGCTTATTGAAAATGGACTGAATGTGTCTAAAGTGCTGGCAAATACTTCTTCATCTAGGTGCTCTTTATCTGCTCATTTTGTTAAAATTCATTTAGAATGTTTTCACTTTTCCATATGTACGTTAAACTTAAATGAAAAGTTTATAAATGGGTTTTAATGAATACTTTTTTTAGAGAATAAGAAGATCACACCAACCAAACGGTTAAGCACTGGGATATAACTAAAAATGTTGTAGTTCAAACCTACCCAGAGGAACCTAGTTTCACAGATCTTAAAGAACAGCTCCAACCCTCTCAGTTTGTCATACTATGATATCTTGCATGTTGCTGTGACGCTTGAAGCTCTACCTCCAGTACTGATACTTCACTTAACGTCCATAATACATTTAACATTCTGTGACATAGAACATTATGTGACTTGGACATTGTGCAAACATATGGGTCTACAGAGCGTAGGGCTCCTGGGGCACAGGGTCTGATGTGTGGCATGTGGCCTGGACAGCTCCCACTCCAGATGCCTCAGGTAAACACGCAGACGTTATATATAAAGAAAGATATCTCATCCTGTACCATCTTAATGATCATTACACATAAAGCCACTGTTTCAGCTACTGTGTCAGTCGAATTCAGTGGGACTGTCCCTAGTGTTCACTGACCATCCCCTTTACCAAACATGATGTCCTTCTGTAGCTACTACTGGCCTTTCCTGATATGTCCAAAGTAGGCAAAACAAAGTCTTGCCATTCTTGCTTCTAAAGACCATTAACAAATTAATTATCTTAAGCTTCCAAGGGATATTATTATTGCATACAAAAACCTTACGTGAACCGAAGAGATGTGCTAACTTAAAGCACACTGTTTTCATGCTCTTTCTCCTATGTGAGCTGTACTATAAATGGTAAGATCCAACCTCCACCACGCAGATTTTGAAACTGCTCTCAAGATGGCACAGCCACAGAAAAAGACAACAGGACTCTGTTTCAAGATGGGGAGAACAGAAGGGCAGGCCAACATGAAACTATAGACAGAAGCACCACATCGTCCCTCTATAGCAAAGATCCAAAGAACTAACTAAAACAGATACAAAAGTCAATCCTGGAGCCTCAAGCATCAAATGAAAGGTTGAAGAACTCAACCACGCTCTGGATGGAATAAACTGACAGAGAACAGAGAACAAGGAGAGGTACAGAGTAGCGTGGACTCATCATCTTGGACCTCAGCCACAAAAAACAGCTGACGAGGAATAAAGGAAGGCAACTACATGGAACTCTCAAGAGGAGACACAGCACCCACTTGACATATCACATCCTTTCCGCTCTCTCCCATCTTCACCGTGCACCGAACGCTGCAACCTCAGCAGGACAGGCGTGAACCACCGAGACCCGCTGGTGTGAACCACCAGATCCCACAGTGTTGACACCAGTATGTCCCATGAAAGACCCATCCCAGGCCCTCCCCCTCCTCCTGGACCTGCCCTCTTACACCATAGTTGAGTGATTAACTCTGCCCATCTGTACAAGGTGGTGAGAAGTATTATGCCAACAGACAAGCAACAAATCACACCCAACTCGCCTGCCCATACATAAGCAAATGAAACAAAAAAGCAGGATGAAAGAAACAAATCCACAATTACTAAACAAAGAAAATAATTCCTGAATGTACAAATCACAACAGGCAAAACCAAAACAGGCTTTAAAAACAGGACAGGACAGTACCAAAATAAAACACCAGATGACAATCCAGTAGGAGAAAATGCACTGGAAACTACCTGATCCAAAATTTAAAATTCTAATATTCAGGACTCTCCAAGAGACAAAGGGAAATGCAGACAAAAATAAAGAATAAATAGACAAAATCATGGAAAACACAAAGCAATGGAAGAATTCAGGAAAATAACACAGGAACAAAATGTAAACATAAACAACGAGAAATCATATACAAAAACAGCAAACAGAAATCCAAATGATAAAAAAGGTCTCAGAAATGCACAATGCAGTAGAAGGTTTCAGAAGCAAATGTGAAACAATGGAAGGAAGGCATGATCAGCAAAATTGAAAACAAATCATCAGGCACCACTCTGAGGAAAAATCAGAGAAAAGAATGAAGAAAAATGAACAAACTGAGAAAATTTGGGATATAATCAGAAACAAAAATCTGCATGTGACTGGAGTTCCAGAACAGTGAGAAAATGGAAAACAGGATCATTGAACATTTACTGACAAAAAAGTTTGCTATTATCATGAAGATGAAATCTGACAATCCAAGACGCTCAATGAACTCCACGTGGGAGAGACCCCAGAGAACATCACCAAGGCATAGCATAATCACACTTGCTAAACACAAAGAAACATGAAAGCAGCTCAAGAAAAAAGAAAAGTCATATGCAAAGGGCAACTCTGATTACTTAGTAGAAACCATGTAGGCAAGAAAGCCATGGGATGCCATATGTAAAACCCTGAAAGAAAAAAATTCCCAACCAAAAATAATATATCCTGCAAAACACTTGATCAAGTATGATTTTGAAATGAGGACATTTCCAGATACACAGAAATTAAGGGAATATGTAAAAACCAAACCAAACGTATAAGAATTATTGAAGGGGGTCCTTGGGTTAGAGAACCAACATTCGACAACAGCCTGAACACAGCACCTAAGACAGCATCACCTAGATACCATCCTAGGTAACAAATTCTCAAGAATAAAAAAAGACTAAAAGATTTACAACAGGGAAACAGGTCAATCTGTAAATGACAAAGCATTACAACAATAAAAAAGGGAATAAACTCTGTAGGTGCAGAACTTTCGAATGGAGATGAGGTCAAGGTGACAGTAAGTAATAAAAAAGACTGCTTTAAACTTAGTAAGATGGGTTAATTTCAAGCTAACCACAAAGCTAACAAACCTAGTCATCAAAATAAAGAAGAAAAACAAAAGCTCAGTGAACAAAAACAGAAGAGGAAAAAAGAAAATGTCAGCATTTAAAAAAAAGGGGCACTACAAAATGACAGCAATAAACGCGCACCTATTAACAATTAGAGTGAACATAAAATAGGTATTTAATGCATCCATGAATTGACAGTGACAGAATAAATTAAAACAAACAGGACTCGCCAATATGCTGTCTACAAGAGACACACTTGAGAAAAAAAAGACATTAATATGTTAAAAATCGGAAGATGGAAAAAAATTTATTAAGCAAACAGCAACCAAAACAGAGCAGGAACAGCAATACTAACCTCAGATAAAATAGATTTCAAGGTAAATCCACCATAAATGACAAGGTGGGACATTACATAATGATTATATGGACAACCCACCATGAGGGCATAACTTCAACACATACCACGCACTCAGTGACAAGGCTCCAAAATACGTAAAACAAACTCTAACAGCACTGAAATGAGAAACTGACAATTTCACAATAATAGTAGAAGACTTCAAAATATCACTCTTGGTAAAGCAAAGAACATCTAAAAAAGAATCTCAACAAAGATACCAAAGGTCTAGAGGCCACGGTCTTCCAACCATACCTCAGAAAGACACACATAGAACACTCCACCCAACAGAAGCAAAGCACACATTACTTTCTAACACACACGGCAAGTTCTGCAGAAGAGACCACATCTTGGGGCACTAAGCAACCCTCAAAGAAATCCAAAACACTGAGATAATAGAAAGCATCTTCTCTGATCACAATGCCATGAAAGGAGAAATTAATAACCAGAAGAGCAAAGAAAAAAAAATCAAATACCTGGAAACTGAAAAACATCCTGCGTAAAAACGACAGGGTAACAGAATAGATCAAAGATGGAATCAAAAGATTTTGTAGAATCAAGCAAGAATAAAAACATATCATACCAAAACCTTTGGACGCAGCAAAGGCAGTGCTCAAAGGTCAATTTATACCGATACACACATACATCAAAAAAGATGAAAAGGACAAAATCAAAACATCAGCTACACAACTCAAACACAAAGAGAACATGAAAAAAAGTTCACAGCCACAAGAGAAAAGGAAATAATAAAGATCAGACCAGAAACAAATGAAATAGATAACAGAAAAATGATAGAAAGAATATACAAAACCAAAACCTGGCTCTTTGAAAGTATCAATAAAACTGGCAAACCAGTGGCCAAAATCAAAAAAGAAAAAACATCAGAGGACACAAATAACCCAAGTAACAAAATGGGAGACACTACAACAGACTCAACTGATATGAAACAGATCACAACAGACTATTATGAAAACTGAACTCCAAAAAAATTTGACAACCAAGAGGAAATGTACCAATTTATAGAAAAGCACTACCTATCTAAACTAACACAAAATGAACTCAAAAATATGAAGACTCCTAACAGGAGAAGAGATTGAAAAGGCAGTTAAAAAAAGAAAAAAAAAAAAAAAACCGCAACCAAAAAAAAAAGCCCTAGGCCAGAAGGGGTCACTGAAGAATCATACCAAACATTCACAGAAGAGCTCCCACCACTACTACTCAAAACTATTTCAGAACACAGAAAAGGAAGGGATACTTTCATTCTATGAAAATAACCCTGATAACAAAACAGGCAAAAAAAGTAAAATTACAGACCAATATCTCTCATCAACACAGATTCAAAAGTTCTCAACAAAATACTACCCAATAGAATTCAGCCTCGTATCAAAAAAAATAATAAATCCCAACCAACTGATATTCACATGAGGTATGCAAATGGTTCAACATTAAAAAACCATTCAACGCAGTTTACCACATAAATAAAACAAAAGCATCACATGATCATTTCAATTAATGCAGAAAAAGCATTCGATACAGACCAACAACCATTCCTCAAAAAAACTCTCAACAGATACAAAAGGGAAATTTTTCAACATAATTTAAGTGCATCTGTATGAAACAAACAGCCAGCATCATTCTTGATGGAGGAAGGCTAAAACAATTATCTGGGGAACATGAAGACAACAAGGATGCCCTTTACTGTCATTCCTATTTGACACTGGGCTGCAAATCCTAGCTAGAGCCATAAGACAAGGAAAAGAAATAAAGGGCACCCAAATTGGTAATGAATAAGTAAAACTGTCATTATCTGTGGATGGTATGATACCATACATAAAGAACCCAAAAAATTTCACAACAAAACTACTGGGACCAGGGGCCAAGATGGCTGACTAGGTAGAACCTACCTCGGCTCCCTCTTGCAACAAAGACTCGGAAAAACAAGTGAATCGATCACATACACGACAATCTACGAACCCTGACAATCAAACGCAGATCTAAAGAGTCAACCTGAGTGACAGAGACTGAGAACGAAAAACCACGGGGAAGCAGCGACTGTTTTTGGAGCCTGGAGCCAGCATCCCAGTCAGGAAACCTTGGCGCCGGGCTTTGGACTGGGCGCAGGGGAGCTGAGCACGGCATCCTGAGACAGCGCAATCACAGGACACAGCCCTAGCCCCCAGAAGTGACCTCGAGGGAAACCCAGCCAGTGCATGCAGGCAGTGCAGCGACACGGCTGACAGGAGGAGAAGTCACTGGGACACAGCGACTGGTTTTGGAGCCTGGAGTGTGGCGTCCCAGCCGGGGAACCTTGGCGCTGGGCTTTGGACTAAGAGCAGGAGAACTAACTGCGGCTTCTGAGACAGCACAAGCACAGGACAGGGGCCTGACCCTCAGGGGCAATCTCTACCCAGCCAGCACACATAGTCGATGCGCCCCTCAGGAATCTCAGATAAAACAGTCATCCCAAGCAAGATAAGTAACTTTGGCTATATTCCCGGGTGCCACTCTCTCCTATTTATCTGAACCCTCCCCTTCCCTTCCCAGGGGGCTTCATGAACATTGGAATTTCCTGAGCCAGAGAGTGAACTGCACTGCAGTTTTTCTTTCTTTTCTTTTTCTTATGTTTTCAATTTTTTTTATTTTTGGTCTTTTCCTAACCCATTCTCCTGGCCTGAGAGAGGCAGCTACAAAAAACCCAGGGACCAAAAATCCTTACCTAATTGGACTAAAAACACAGAACCAGCTCCAGCCAAGCATATGTGATCCACAGTCTTGGGCTTTCATCCCTACAGGGAACAAGGTGGCTATTATAATGCAAAGACATTTCTGATAGGGATCTGACTGTAACTGTTTTAGCAGATTACTGGAAAGACAAGTTCCCCAGGTCTGATATTTCTGCGTATTCAACAGAGCCCTCAATGACCCACAACAGGGAACTAAGGGCTGAAGCTCCCCCAAGACCATCTAGCCTCCTGCCTTAAGGGTCTAAGGAGAGTGACACCTACCAATCTGTAGAGGTACTTGCACTGGGGGCCTAAGGTACAGCTGCAGAGCCCACCCACCAAAGTGCTTTAGGAATAGAGACATGCCTACCTCACTGGCACTTGGGGGAAACCTGTCAGCATCCTGCCCCCACCAGAGTGTGAACCCCTCCTGCTACTAGAATCTGTTACACACAACTAGCACCACGACTTCTCTAGGTGGATAGGTGACAGTCTGCACCACACACTTGATGACCCAAAATCAGATCCTACTCAAGAATAGTGAATGGACCCTTAGGCTTATGTATCTGGTAACAGCCCAAATCAGCTGGTAATAGGACATAACTGACTCAAGGGCTACAACAATCAAGATAGCACAATCTAGTAGCCCATCTACATATACTGAAAGAGAACAAAACATGATACGACTCAGTGACCAAATATAGAATAAATCACTACAATATCCTGGTGATGGCTCAGAGACAGCAGTCGATACCAAACCACATAAAGAAGCAGACCATGATTGCTTCTACAACTCCCCAAACTAAAGAATCAAAATTTTTCCCAAATGAAGATACAATCCTGGAATTGCCAGACGCAGAATATAAAAAACTAATTTATACAATGCTTCAAGACATCAGGGATGACCTCAGAAATGAAATAAGGCAATCTACAGAAAAAGCCAAGGAACACACTGATAAAGCAATTGAAGAACTCAAAAAGATTATTCAAAAACATAGTGGAAAAATTAATAAGTTGCAAGAATCCATAGAGAGATAGCATTCAGAAATCCAAAAGATTAACAATAAAATTACATAATTAGACAACGCAATAGAAAGTCAGAGAAGCAGAATTGAGCAATTGGAATGCAGAGTGGGAGATCTGGAGGACCAGGGAATTGACACCAATACAACTGAAAAAAATCCGATAAAAGAATTTAAAAAAATGAAGAAACCCTAAGAATCATGTGGGACTCTATCAAGAAGAATAACTTCCGTGTGATTGGAGTCCCAGAACAGGGAGGGATAACAGACAACACAGAGAGAATATTGAACATCTGCTGACAGAAATCTATCCAAGATGCTCATCGAACCCCATTTAAGACTGATCCAAAAAGAAAATCACAAAGACATATTATCATCAAACTTGCCAAAACCGAAGATAAAGAGAAAATTTAAAAAGCAGCCAGGGATAAAAGAAAGGTCTCCCACAAAGGAGAATCAATAAGAATAAATTCAGACTACTCAGCAGAAACCATGCAGTCAAGAAGGCAATCAGATGACATATATAGAGCACTGAAGGAGAAAAACTGCCAGCCAAGAATCATATATCCAGCAAAACTCTCTCTAAAATATGAAGGCGAATTTAAAACATTTACAGATAAACACAAGCTTAGAGAATTTGCAAAAACCAAACCAAAGCTACAAGAAATACTAAAGAAAATTGGTCAGAAAACCAATAATATCAGATACCAGCACAACACAAGGTCACAGAACAGAATATCCTGATATCAACTCAAATAGGGAAATCACAAAAACAAATTAAGATTAATTAAAAAAAAAAAAGGCTCAAAACAGGGAATCATTGAAGTCAATATGTAAAAGAACACAACAATCAAAAAGAGGGACTAAACACAGGTGGCATAGAACTGCCATATGGAGAGGAATACAAGGTGATATAGGACAATACAAGTTAGGTTTTTACTTAGAAAAATAGGGGTAAATATCAAGGTAACCACAAAGAGGTATAACAACTCCATAACTCAAAATAAAAACCAAGAAAAACATAACGACTCAGCAAACATAAAGTCAAATACTACGAAAAGGAGGAACACACAATTTACAAAGAAAAACGTTTCAGCACAAAAAAGTAAGTAGAAAAATGAAATTGTCAACAACACACATAAAACGGCATCAAAATGACAGCACTAAACACATACTTATCTATAATTACGCTGAATGTTAATGGACTAAACGCACCAATAAAGAGACAGAGAGTCTCAGACTGGATTAAGACACACGATTCGTATATATGCTGTCTACAAGAAACACACCTTAGACTTAGAGACACAAACAAACTACAACTCAAAGGATGGAAAAAAATATATCAAGCAAACAATAAGCAAAAAAGAGCAGGAGCAGCAACATTAATTTCTGACAAGATAAACCTCAAAGTTAAATCCACACAAAGGATAAAGAAGGACACTACATAATGATTAAAGGGACAACTGACCAGGAAGATACAACCATATTAAATATTTATGCACCCAATGACAGGGTTGCAAGATACATAAAATAAACTTCAACAGAACTGAAAAGTAAGATAGACACCGCCACAATTATAGTAGGAGACTTCAACACACCGCTTTCGGAGAAGGACAGGACATCCAGTAAGCTCAACAGAGACACGGAAGACCTAATTGCTACAATCAACCAACTTGACCTCACTGACTTATACAGAACTCTCCACCCAACTGCTGCAAAGTATACTTTTTTTCCTAGCGCACATGGAACATTCTCCAGAACAGACCACGTATTAGGTCATAAAACAAACCTTTGCAGAATCTAAAACATTGGAATATTACAAAGTGTCTTCTCAGACCGTAAGTCCATAAAAGTGGAAATCAATAATAGAAAAATTAGGGAAAAGAAATCAAATACTTGGAAACTGAACAATACCCTCCTGAAAAAAGACTGGGTTATAGAAGACATTAAGGAGGGAATAAAGAAATTCATAGAATGCAACAAGAATGAAAACACTTCCTATTAAAACCTCTGGGACACAGCAAAAGCAGTGCTCAGAGGTAAGTTTATATCGATAAATTCACACATACAAAAAGAAGAAAGAGCCAAAATCAGAGAACTGTCCCGACAACTTGAACAAATAGAAAGTGAGCATCAGGCACCAAAAGAAAACAAGTAATAAAAATTAGAGCTCAACTAAATGAATCAGAGAACAGAAGAACAATTGAAAGAACTAACAAAGTCAAAAGCTGGTTCTTTGAAAAAATTAACAAAATTGATAAACCATTGGCCAGATTGACTAAAGAAATACAGGAAAGGAAACAAAGAACCCGAACAAGAAACGGGATGGGCCACATCACAACACACCCAACTGAAATTAAAAGAATCATATCAGATTATTACGAAAAATTATACTCTAACAAATTTGCAAACCTTAAAGAAATGGATGAATTCCTAGAAAAATACTGCCTACCTAAACTAACACAATCAGAAGTAGAACAACTAAATAGACTCATAGCAAAAAAAGAGATTGAAATGGTAATCAAAAAACTCCCAACAAAAAAAAGCCTTGGCCCGGACGGCTTTACTGCAGAGTTCTAGCAAACTTTCCGAGAAGAGTTAACATCACTAATACTAAAGGTATTTCAAAGCATAGAAAATGACGGAATACTACCTAACTCATTATATGAAGCCACCATATCCCTGATACCAAAACCAGATAAAGACATCATACAAAAAAAAAATTACAGACCTATATCCCTCATGAACATAGATGCAAAAATCCTCAACAAAATTATAGCCAATAGAATTCAACAACATATCAAAAAAATAATCCACCATGACCAAGTGGGATTTATACCAGGTATGCAAGGCTGGTTTAATATTAGAAAAACCATTAATGTAATCCACCATATAAATAAAACAAAAGACAAAAACCACATGATCTTATCAATTGATGCAGAAAAGGCATTTGACAAAGTCCAACACCCATTTATGACAAAAACTCTCACCAAAATAGGAATTGAAGGAAAATTCCTCAACATAATACAGGGCATCTATACAAAGCCAACAGCCAACATCACTCTAAATGGAGAGAGCCTGAAAGCATTTCCCTTAAGAACAGGAACCAGACAAGGATGCCCTTTATCACTGCTCTTATTCAACATTGGGCTGGAGGTCCTAGCCAGAGCAATTAGGCTAGACAAAGAAATAAAGGGCATCCGGATTGGCAAGGAAGAAGTAAAATTATCTCTATTTGCAGATGACATGATCTTATACACAGAAAACCCTAAGGAATCCTCCAGAAAACTACTGAAACTAATAGAAGAGTTTGGCAGAGTCTCAGGTTATAAGATAAACATACAAAAATCACTTGGATTCCTCTACATCAACAAAAAGAACATCGAAGAGGAAATCACCAAATCAATACCATTCACAGTAGCCCCCAAGAAGATAAAATACTTAGAAATAAATCTTACCAAAGATGTAAAAGACCTATACAAAGAAAACTACAAAGTACTACTACAAGAAACTAAAAAGGACCTACGTAAGTGGAAAAACATACCTTGCTCATGGATAGGAAGACTTGACACAGTAAAAATGTCTATTCTACCAAAAGCCATCTATACATAAAATGCACTTCTGATCCAAATTCCAATGACACTTTTTAATGTGATGGAGAAACAAATCACCAACTTCATATAAAAGGGAAAGAAGCCTCGGATAAGTAAAGCATTACTGAAAAAGAAGAAGAAAGTAGGAGGCCTCACTGTACCTGATTTTAGAACCTATTATACAGCCACAGTAGTCAAAACACCCTGGTACTGGTACAACAACAGGCACACAGACCAATGGAACAGAACTGAGAACCCAGACATAAATCCATCCACATATGAGCAGCTGATATTTGACAAAGGCCCAGTGTCAGTTAATTGGGGAAAACATAGTCTTTTTAACAAATGGTACTGGCGTAACTGGATACCCATTTGCAAAAAAATGAAGCAGGACCCATACCTCACACCATGCACAAAAACTAACTCCAAGTGGATCAAAGACCTAAACATAAAAACTGAAACGATGAAGATCATGGAAGAAAAAATAGGGACAACATTAGGAGCCCTAATACAATGTATAAACAGAATACAAAATATTACCAAAAATGACGAAGAGAAACCAGATAACTGGGAGTTCCTAAAAATCAAACACCTATTCTCATCTAAAGACTCCACCAAAAGACCACCAGATTGAGAAAGAATTTTCAATTATATCATCTCCGACCAGGGCCTGATCTCTAAAATCTATATGATTCTGTTAAAACTCAACCACAAAAAGACAAACAACCCAATCAAGAAGTGGGCAACGGATATGAACACACACTGCACTAAAGAAGATATTCAGGCAGCTAACGGATACATGAGAAAATGCTCTCAATCACTAGCCATTAGAGATATGCAAATCAAAACTACAATGAGATTCCATCTCACTCCAACAAGGCTGGCATTAATCCAAAAAACACAAAATAATAAATGTTGGAGAGGCTGAGGAGAGACTGGAACTCTTACACACTGATGGTGGGAATATAAAATGGTACAACCACTTTGGAAATCTATCTGGCATTTTCTTAAAAAGTTAGAAATAGAACTACCATACAACCCAGAAATCCCACTCCTCGGAATATACCCTAGAGAAATAAGAACCTTAACAAGAACAGATATATGCACACCCATGTTTCTCGCAGCAGTGTTTACAATATCAAAAAGCTGGAAGCAACCAAGGTGTCCATCAACGGATGAATGGTTAAATAAACTGTGGTATATTCACACAATGGAATACTACACGCATCGATAAAAGAACAGTGGCGCATCTGTGAAACATTTCATAACATGGAGAAACCTGGAAGGCATTATGCTGAGAAAAATTAGTCAGAGGCAAAAGGACAAATATTTTATAAGACCACTATGATAAGGTCTTGAGAAACAGTACAAACTGAGAAGAACACGTATTTTTGTGGTTATGAGGAGGGAGGGAGGGAGGGAGGGAGGGAGGGTGGGAGAGAGTTTTTTTACTGACTAGTGAGTAGATGAGAACTACTTTAGGTGAAAGCAAGGACAATACTCAATACATGAAAGGTCAGCTCAACTGGACTAGACCAAAAGCAAAGAAGTTTCCGGGATAAACTGAATGCTTCAAAGGTCAGCGGGGCAAGGGCGGGGGTTTGAGGACTGTGGCTTAAGGGGACTTCTAAGTCAATTGGCAAAATAATACTATTATGAAAACATTCTGCATCCCACTTTGAAATGTGGCATCTGGGGTCTTAAATGCTAACAAGCGGCCATCTAAGATGCATCAGTTGGTCTCAACCCACCTGGATCAAAGGAGAATGAAGAACACCAAGGTCACACGACAACTATGAGCCCAAGAGACAGAAAGGGCCACATGAACCAGAGGCTTATATCATTCTGAGACCAGAAGAACTAGATGGTGCCCGGTCACAACCAATGATTGCCGTCACAGGGAGCACAACAGAGAACTCCTGAGGGAGTAGGAGATCAGTGGGATGCAGACCCCAAATTCTCATAAAAAGACCAGACTTAATGGTCTGACTGAGACTAGAGGAATCCCGGCGGCCATGGTCCCCAAAACTTCTGTTGGCCCAGGACAGGAACCGTTCCCAAAGACAACTCATCAGACATGGAAGGGACTGGACCATCGGTTGGAGAGAGATGCTGATGAAGAGTGAGCTACTTGTTATCAGGTGGACACTTGAGACTATGTTGGCTTCTCCTGGCTGGAGGGGAGATAGGAGGGTAGAGAGGGTTAGAAACTGGCAAAATTGTCACGAAAGGAGAGACTGGAAGGGCTGACTCATTAGGGGGAGAGTAAGTGGGACTATGGAGTAAGGTGTATATAAGCTTATATGTGACACTGACTTGATCTGTGAAAGTTCACTTAAAGCTCAATAAAAATCATTAATAAACAAACAAACAAAAAAAACTACTGGAACCCATAGGTTCAACCGAGCACCAGGATACAACATAAACACAGAAAAACCAGTTGGAATCGTCTACACTAATAAAACTAATCAGGAAAGCAATACCATTTACAATTTTTAAAAAATTAGGTCCAGTGCCATCAAGTCAATTCCAACTCAAAGTGACTCTACAGGACAGAGCTGAATGGCTCCATAGGGTTTCCAAGCAGTGACTGGTGGATTCCAGCTCCTTAACTTTTGGATAGTAGTCAAACTTAACTGCTGGGCCACCAGGTCTCCATCAGTTATAATAGCCCCTAAAAAATAAAATACTGAGGTATAAATCTAATCAGATATGTAGAAGACTTCTGCAGAAAAAAAAATAAACACTA
This sequence comes from Elephas maximus indicus, assembly GCF_024166365.1. Lineage (NCBI taxonomy): Eukaryota > Metazoa > Chordata > Mammalia > Proboscidea > Elephantidae > Elephas > Elephas maximus. The sequence continues at coordinate 11,166,280 of NC_064847.1, forward strand.
CTGCAAGAAACGAAAACCGACCTACAAAAATGGAAAAAAATACCACACTCAAGAATAGGTAGGCTCAACATTGTGAAGATGTCAATTCTACCCAAAGCAATCTAACAATACAATGCAGTCTTGATTCAAACACCAAGAGTATTCTTTAATGAGATAGAAAAATCATTAACTTTGTATGGATAAGGAAGAGACCCCAGATAAGTATATCACTACTGACAAAGAATAAGGTTTAAGGATTCGCGTTACCTAACTTCAGAACCTACTATACATCTTAGTCAGAACAACATGTTAGTGTTATGATGACAGACACACTGACCAATAAAACCCAGATGTAAATCTATCCATCTACAGTCACGTGATCAGCAACAATGGCCCAAAGTCCATCAAATTGGAAAAAGACAGTCTTTTGATGATGCTCTCAAAACTGGATGTCCACGTGCAGAAAAATGAAACCACACCCAAAAACAAATTTGAAATGGATCAAAGGTAATTATAAAACAAAAAACTGTAATGACTACAGAAGAAAAAAATGGGGTCAACACTAGAGGCCCTACAGACAGACAGCATTAACAGGATATAAACCTTAACTAACAATACAAAAACACCAGAAGGTAAGCTAGATAGCTGGAGTCTTACAAAAATTAAACACGTATGCTCGGAACAGGATGCTTGGCCATGATATGAACAGGACCTATGCCATTTTTCTCTCTTCTAAACTTATTCTTTACTGCTCAGGTCCTTTTTCCCTAATGAATTTTTACTAATGACTAATGTCCTTTTCATACAGTAAAAAAAATTATATGATCTAAGAAAATCTTATGACCACAGAAATCATCCCAGGAGAACAGTCACCCCCTGGACAGATGAGATGATACCTTGGGACCATGATCAACGGAACCACCCAGGAGAGAACGGCATTTCACAAGTTCCTGAAACCCGTGATTTTGCCCTATAAATCTTTCACCCTATCTCCAATTTGGGGAGTCAGGCTTTGGAGGATCGTTTCCCTCTGTCTCCTGTGTATCGATACACATTGAAGCTCTTGCTACTCACCTCACCCGTCTGAGGAATTGGCTATCTCCAGCAGGTGGTTCTGACTCTCAAAACTGAAGTAACATGCTCATCACAGACTTCACCCAAAAGAATAAAAACAGATCTAACAGATTGGGAAAAAAATCGGGACTAAGAAAAATCCAGCAAAGGTCTCATTTCTAAAATCTGTAAGAAAATCCAATACCTCTACAACAAAACGACAAATAATCCAATTAAATGGCCAAAGGATGCGAACAGACAATCCACCAAAGAAGACATTCAGGCAGCTAACAAATGAGCAAATGCTCCCGATCACTAGCCATTAGAGAAATGTAAATCAAAACTACAATGAGATACCATCCCAACCTGACTTTAATGGCACGAATCAAAAAAACAGACAATAACAGATGTTGGAAAGGCTGCAGGGAGATTATAACTCTCATACACTGCTGGTGGGAATGCAAAATAGAAAAACCACTTTGGAAAACAATATGGCACTTCCTTAAAAAGCAAGAAATAGAAATACCATACAACCCATCAATCTCACTCCTATGACTATATCCTAGAGAAGTAAGACCCATCATATAAACAGACATACGCACACTCATATTCACTGTTGCATTACTCACAACAGCAAAAAAGATGGAAACAACCTAAGTGCCTGTCAACAGATGAATGGATAAACAAACTATGGTACATCCACACAATGGACTACTATTCAACAATTAAGAACAATGATTAAACTGTAGAGCCTCTCACAACATGGATCAATCTGGAGGGCATTATATTGAATGAAATGAGTCAACCAAAAAAGGACAATCACTGTATGACACCAATACAATAAAAACTCATGAAAAGGTTTATACCCACAAAGAAACAATCTTTGATGGTTAAGAAGGACAGGAACGGTGGGGAAGAAAAAACACTAAAGAGATAAGCAGTAACTGTGTTTAAGGGCAAGACAGTAAGCAATACTGGGGAGCCAGCACAACTTTACCAAGAAAAGGTCATCCAAGTCTCACAGACATATCTAAGCTACCTGAGGGATCAAGTACTAGGGCTGAGGGCTGGAGACCATGGCCTCAGGGGCCATCTAGATCAGCTGGCATAACATAGTTTATAAAGGAAATATTCTACATTCTACTTTCATGCATAGCATGAGTGGCCATCTAAGATACTCCATCCCCGTTTGAGGCAAAGGAGAATGAAGAAAACCAAAGACACAAAGCAAAGATTTGCTACCACAGTCTCCACTAGACTGAGTCAAGCACAACTAGATTGTGCCTGGCTACCATTATCGACTGCTCTGACAGGGATCACAAAAAAGGGTCCCAGACAAAGCCTGAGAAAAATGTAGAACAAAATTCTAACTCACAAAAAAGACCAGACTTAGTGGTCTGAGAGACGGGAGTATACGGCCCCGAACATATTTTTAACTCCGTACTGAAGTCGCTCCAAGGTTCACACTTCAGGCAAGGCTGAGGCAGGCCCATAAAACAGGACTAAATGGGCATACCAACTAAAGGGCAAGGATCAGAAGGCAGGGGTAGAGAGGAGTCGAGACGGGACGAACACTGACACACTGCAGGATTTGCAGCCAATGTCACAAAACAATGTTTATTAATTGATGAGAAATTAATTTGCTCTGTAAACCTTCATCTAAAGCACAATAAAAAATAAATAAAAGATGTCAGAGACAAACCTGTAACTTCCACCCTAGAGTGGTGTGTAAGAACAAAATCCTTTTGAGTCATTACACTTGAGAGTATTTTTTATAGCACTATAGCCTGACAGTGGCAGAAACATGATCAAAATTAATCCTAACTTCAAATCCCAACTTCTTACCATTCCACAATGTTGCAAATTCAACTATTCACTTTAAATTTATTTCCTTAAGAAAATCCTTCTATCTATCCATTTCTAACACTTTCAGACAAGGTAACATGATCTAGATAAATTCTACCTGTAATTATGTATGCCAAGCAAAAAAATCAGAGAACCTGAACTATATGAACAAGAACGCAGCATCAGAATTGGAGGAAGACTTGCTAACAAATGCGATATGCAGATGACACAGTCTTGCTTCCTGAAAGCAAAGAGGACTTGAAGCACTTACCGAGTAAGATCAGAGGCTACAGCCTTCCGTATGGATTACACCTCAACATAAGGAAAACAAAAGTCTTCACTACTGGACAAATAAGCCACATCATGACAAATGGAAAAATGACTGAAATTGTCAAAGATGTCATTTTACTTGGATCAATCAATGCCCATGGAAGCAGCCCTGAGGTAATCAACCTAAGTACTACATTGGGCAGATCTGCTGCAAAAGCCTTCTTTAAAGTGTTAAAAAGCAAAGATGTCAATTACAAGGAGTAAGGTGTGGTGACCCAAGCCATGGCGTTTTCAGTCACCTCATACGCACGTGAAAGCTGGACAGCAACTAAAGAAAACCAAAGAAGAACTGACGCCTTTGAATTATGGCACTGGTGAAGAATACTGAATATACCATGCAGTCCCAGAAGAAAAAATTCGTCTTGGAAGAACAGCCAGAAGGCTCCATAAAAACAAGCACAGCAAGACTCTCACATACTTTGGGTGTGTCATTAGGAGGGACCAGTCCCTGAAGGAGGACATTGAACTTGGAAAAGTAGAAGATCAATGCAAAAGAAGACCTTCAACAAAATGTATTGATACAGTGGCTACAATATCAGGCACCAGCGTAACAACTGTGAGGATGGCGCAAGCCTGGGCAGTGTTTCATTCGGTTATATGTGGAGTCACCATGAGCTGGAAATGATTCAACAGCACCTAACAACAAGAAATTAGGTATTTAATTAACCATAAATTCACAACTTTCTCTTCTGTATTTTCATTTCAAACCACAAGCTCTCCCATATTAACCAAAAACCAAACCAAACCCACTGCCACTGAGTCAATTCCAACTCACAGCAACCCTACAGGACAGAGTAGAACTGCTCCATAAGATTTCCAAGGCTGTAATATTTATGGAAGCATATTGTCACATATTGCTCCCCCAGAGCACCTGGTGGGTTCAAAGTGCAGCCTTTTGGTTAGGAGCCAAGCACTTAACCACTGTGCCACCAGAGTGCCAGTTCCCAAAATATTGTTCATTACTAGTTGTTCTTCACAAGCAATGTACCAAGAATCAATCTAGGAAAATCAGAAATCATCAAAAATGAAACGGAATACATAAAAATCAATATCCTAGGTATTAATGAGCTGAAATGGACTGGTATTGGCCATTTTTAATCAGAAAATCATACGGTCTACTATGCCAAGAATGACGACTTGAAAAGGAATGGCACTGCATTCATCCTCCAGGAGAACACTTCAAGATATATCCTCAAGTACAACGCTGTCGGTGACAGGGCAATATCCATATGCCTACAAGGAAGACCAGTTATCACAACTATTATTCAAGTTTATGCACAAACCACTAATTTCAAAGATGAAGCAACTGAAGATTTTTTACAAACTTCTGCAGTCTGAAATTGATCATACATGCAATCAGGATGCATTATCATTACTGAGGACTGGAATGCAAAAAACTAAAAAAAAATGAGCAGTAATTGTAAAATACGGCCTCGATGATAGAAACGATGCTGGAGAGCGCATGGTAAGATTTTGCAAGACCAATGACTTATTGCTAATACCCTTTTTCACCGACATAAATGATGACTATATCTGTGGAAAGAAACGATGGAAAAGCTCAACATTGTAAGTCAAAACAAGGCTAGGGCCTAACTGCAGCATAGACCGTCTGCTGCTCCTGTGTACGTTCAAGCTGAAGCTAGGGAAAAACAGAACAAGTCCACGAGAGCCAAAATAATTTGTTGAGTATATACCATCTGAATTTAGAGACGATTAGAATAGATTTGAAATACTGAATACTAATGACCTAAGACTAGATGAGCTGTGGCATGATACCAAGGACATCACATGTGAACAAAGGAAGAGGTCATTAAAAAGATAGCAAAGAAAGAAACAGCCAAAATGGATGTTAGAAGAATCTCTGAAAGTTGCTCCGGAAGAGGGCAATGTGTTTGGTAGAGGATCAGAAACAACATGAGAAGATCTGAATGAGACAGAATGACAAAATGCCTGTAACAGTGGACTCACATATACCACCAACAATAAAAAACAACTCAAGAATTAGGCAGTATTCATTCTGTTATTCACAAGATCACAATGAGACACAGCTGATTTAAAGGCACCTAATAGACAGTACACTGTATGAATATACCATCTGTCCAGTAATTCACCTATGTAAGGCTATTTAACCTATTTTTAATTTTTAACTACTATAAATAAAGCTACCATAAACATCAGCACACAGAGTTCTGGGTAGAAATAAGTTTCCATTTCTCCAGGATAAATGCCCAAGACTGCAACTGTACTTTAAATAATTAAATATATACATATTTTTTATAAGATACTAAGGAGGCTGGGTGATATAAGCAGTCTGTGATTGGCTAGTAAGTGAACTTACTAGCACTATGAACCCACCTTGAGTCTCTGCAGAAGAAAAGGCCCAGCAACATGCTTCTATAAAGATTACAGCCGAAATACCCTATGAACCAGTTCCACTCTATAACATGCGGGGTAGTCGCGAGTCGAGAGCTGACTGGACAGCTGTCTGTACCACACATACACCCAACGGCAAACTATGAAAGATTCAATTGCTCCACATCTTCACCAGTATTTGGTGTTGTCACTATTTTTCATTGAGCTGTTCTAATTTAAAATAAAAAAAAAAAAACCAGTTCCCACTGAGTTGATTTTGACTCATGGCAACCAGATGTTAACAGCACATCTTGATTTTAATACACATTTAACAACAACTTATGTTGAACCCCATTTCATACACCCATCTGCCATCTGTTTCATCTAGAGAAATGCGTAGTCCTATATTTGCCCAATTTTTAACTAGACTGCTTATTGTTGCTAAGTTTTTAGTTTGTTATATATTGCAGATATTAAGTACTCTGTCAGGTATGTGATTTGCAAATAGTCTCTCCCACTGTGTATCTTGCTTTTCATCCTTTCCTTGCATGTCAAAAATTTTTATTTTTCAAAAACTCCAACTAACTTAGGACTTTCATTTATGAATTGTGCTTTCACTGTCATATTCAAGAACTCTTCGCACATACATAGGTCCCAAAGACTTTCTCCTCTGTTTTCTTATAAATCTCATAGTTTTATATTTTACATTTAAATACAGGATCTGTGTTCACATGAAGTGTGAGATTAGACTCAGGTTCATATTTTTACCTGGAGATATGAACCATTTGTTGAAAAGATTTAGCTTTTCTCAATTAAATGGATGGGGTTTCTGTTTGTTTCATTTCATTCTGCACCTTTATAAAAAAACTGGTTGATTTTACTTATATAGTTCTGTTTCTGTGTTCTCTTTTGTTTAACCAATATAAATGCCTATCATTCTGTCAATATAACTCTGTATTGTTTACTATACCCATCTTTTTTTCAAAAACCATTATAGGTACTCGAGTTCTGCCACCATTCCACACAAATTTTATAAGGTTGTCCATGGTTTAAGCACTGTGCATTAAACCAGTTAAATCAGGGAAAACATACCTTTATTATACTGAGACTTCCAGTTTTTGAACACAATGTGAAAAAAATTTTTTTACTTCAATTTTTAGGGAGCTGTCTTACCCATTAAACCAAAATTAACCATGAAAAGGGCCTGACTCCAAACGCAAAGTATTCATTTGTGTCCTTCACAAGAACTGTTCTGCAGCATTTTAAATTTATCTTTCCCAACTTTAAAAGGGCAGTCAATAACAATGCCATTATCTCGTGATTTAACAAAAAAGATATGAGCTTCCTCGATTTTAATTTCAAGAGGTCTCATAGTTACAAATTGGTAAAGGGCCAAATTTTCAGGGGCTACCTTTTAATGTTAACTCAGTAACCATTAAGAATTTGGTTATCATGGAAAACTGTATTCATTAACCAAAAAGATTTGTTTGTGAGAAATACCCAATCCTTAGGAGTGTTTATTTCCTTCATGTAGGAAAACACCACTCCTCCAATTTGCAAATTGTTTATTCAACTACTTAAAAAAAAAAATCAAATATTCTTTTCAGTTAAATAAAAGGTTTATTTTTTAACAACTGTAACTAGCCTACTTTCAGCCACTTGTTTTTAGACAGGAATGGATCTTCCTGCAAGCAAATAGAACAAATGCTTGGAATAAACCTTATGCTTCAATTTCTTTGAGTTTTGAATTTTTTTTAACAGCAGCATGTCTCTCCATGTATGTATCTGCTTTTTATTTCTTTCTCAGTTTTTTACCTTTCAGCATAAATGCTCTGATGTGTTTAATTAAATCTGAATCTAGAACTTCCATTTTTGTTCAGATGATTATAAACGGTATTGTTAATTTCAGTTCCCACATGTACACTGGTAGTTCACAGAAGTAAAACTGGCTTTCATGTGTTGATCTTCCTGAACTCAAATTTTAGTTCTAGAAGGTTTTCTAGAACCCTAGGTATTTTCTGTTTACATCATACCATCATCAGTGAATATGGAGTCTAGATGCTTCTGTTTCCTTGCCTTGCCTCTGTGGGGGCTAGGATATCCAATACTATATTGAGTAGAAGTGGTGAGAGCAGGCATCCTTGCCCTGTTTCCAATCTTCACAGAAAAACATACAGTCTTGCACTATTCAGTATGATGTTAACTGTGGTTTTTTCAAATATGTTCTTTTTCAGGCTGAGATAACACCCCTCTATTTCTAGTTTTCTGCGAGTTTTTAATGTGAATGGGTGTTAAAATTCTGTCAAATGGCTTTCCTCCATCAGCTGACAAGATCTAAGTGATTTTCTATCGTTAGCTTCTTAATATAGTCGGTCATTTTTAAATATTTAACATCCTTGTACTCCTAGGATAAAAAACAAACAAACAAACAAAAAAATCATTGCCATCAAGTCCGTTCTGATTCACAGTTACCCTACAGGACAGACTAAAACTGTCCTATACAGTTTCCAAGGAGCAGCTGGTGGATATGAACTTTCAGCTTTTTGGTTTACAGATGAGCTCTTAACCAATGCGCCATCAAAACCAAACCCACTGGCATCGAATGCATTCCCAATTCGTAGCGACCCTACAGGACAGAGTAAAACTGAGAATGTGCATTTGTAACACGTTCTCTGCTGTGATTCTGTATTTCCACTCCAGACATACTGAATCAGAATCTATATTTTAACAAGATACCCAAGTGATTCTTACGTGTAACTTCCTGGGAACCTGTCAGAAAAGCAGTCTCAGCAGGGTATGAAACAGAACAAATCAGTTTGAAGCTCTTTATCAAGATAGTGCCTCAGAAAGTAAGTTGAGGAAATATTCACTTCTTAGTTTATTTTCTACAACAGATTATGTAGATTTGGTGTCAATTCTTTTTTAAATGTTTAATAGAATTCACCAATAGAACCACCTGGACCTGGAGGTTATTTTGGTTTTTCCGTTTTTTTTAGGTTTTAACCATGAAGTCACTTGAACAGTACTCAGACTGGAAATATTATCTATTTCATATGTGGTATATTTTAAAACTTGGTAGCTTTCCAAGAATTTGTTCCTTTCACCTAAGTTTTCAAATTTATGTGTACAAGTTTATACATAATATTCCTTTGCCCATTAAATATCTGTAGGGAGAAAAAACCGTGGGCCCATACTGATAATGTTTCATTCTTATAAATGGTATTCTACATCCTCTCTCATTAAAATTTTTGGTCTTTTCAAAAAACTATTTTTTTCTTTTGCTGGTATCTTCTACTGTTTTACTTTTTTCAATTTTGCAGGAATAAGAGACATACTTAGCACGATATACTGTCCCATACAACCTTCTGGGAATGTCTTCCTTTTTCCAACCAGTACGGTTTTTTTTTTCCCTGCGTGTTCACAGAATCATTCTTCTTGCCATGATTACAATTTCACATATCTCAAAGACTACATTAATCCTTTCTCATTCCAGAAAAAAAGGAGGTTCTCAGAATCGACGAGGGAGGAATAGTATCAGACAGACTTCAGTTTTTCACAGCTATTCTGCCTTATTGTCCCTCCTACCCTAGTTCCCCTCCAGAATCACCACTGTGATGCTTTATTTACTAACAGGAGTGTAACAAATACTTCTGGTATATTGGATATAAAACTAAAAAGCACTTCCTAACATAAACTTTTTTAAAATGATGACGTTTCTTTAAGAGTTTCTTTTTATCACTCTTGTGGTAACATATCACATATGGGCTACTTCTAACATCTAGTTCTTTCCAGGGCTCTAGGATGCTATTTACAGGCACTCAGACGTAAAAGTTACTGTGGTTATTAGCTGCCATCCTTAGATTCCAAATGATAGTGAACTCATGGGTGCAGAGCTCTATAAGGTTTTCTTTCAGAGGCAGATCACCAGGCCTATCTTCTAAGGAGCGTTTAGGTCGGTTTAAACCTACCAACCTTTCAGCTAGTAGTCAAGCACTTAACTGTGCCATCCAAGGACTTCCAACACATAACTACTTGTCCATATTCCCGACAAGTAAACCAAAGCCTAAAATAAATGCATATTCTTTCCCTAATATAGGAAAGTCAAGAATAAATAAGAACTCAGAAAAGAAGGGTGAAAGTGGTTGCACAACTTGAAGAACGTAATCAATGTTACTTAATTGTATATGTAGAAGCTGTTATATAGGTGTATGTTGTCATGCTATATTCTCAAGAACAAAAAAATAAAAAAAATTTTTAAATAAATATACACAAATTTAGTGGTTGCCAGGGATGGAAGAGCATCTCTGAACAGTAGACACTTACTTCTGGTGACAGGAAAGGCAACGCCAAACTAAGGTGACATGTGCATAGCTTGAATAAGGCAAACCATGTCACTAAGATGGACACCAGAAAATAGGGCCTTTTGGTAACTGCTATGGCCTACATAATTTTGCAACAGGCAAAAAAAAAAATATGTGCGAGTATACATCTTCATATATGTATGCAGACATATATGTGCATAGGTATGTATATGTGATTATGAGCATGTGTACACGGGTTACATGTATGCATATGTATATGCATGTATGTACGTGTGTGCGTGCATTATATCGATACATGATAATAAAACACACAGATGGACAGTTACAAATACTTCTTATGCCAAACCAAACACCTCACAGGATTGGTTTTCTGGGTTAGGACCTTAGTCTCATGAGACAACCTGGTCAACTGGCATTATATACTTTGTAACATTTATGGCCTACATCCTAGTTTGGTTAAGTAGCATCTAGGGTCTTGTTAGCCACTATCTAAGATACAATTGCTCTCCAACTGTCCAGAAAAAGGAGAAAAAAAGAAACCAAAGACTCAAAGAAGAAACTAGTCTACAACACTAACAGACTGCACAGATCATGGCCACACCTACCATGAGACCAGAAGATCTAGATGCTGCCTGGCTACAACTACTAATCTTTCTGATTAGGTCCACAATAGATAAATCCTGATTAATGGGAGAAAAATGTGGACCATAACCTCAAACCCAAAGTTAGTGGACTGCCTGAGACTGAGGAACTCCTTGACATTCCCTGTGATACTCTTTTAAACCTTGAGCCAAAATAAACCCCTGAGGTCACTGTGATGGTTAAAATTGTATGTCAACTCAGCTGGGCCATAATTCTCAGTGTTCTGGCAGTCATATAATGTTGTGATCACTGCCCTGTTGAGTTCTGCTATGTGGTCACCCTCCCTAATGAGATGTTATAAGTAGCCAATCAGTTGAAAGGGAGTTTCCCTGGACCTATAGCCAGCATCCAAACATAAGGCAACATTCTGGCTTCTGCCTACATGGATCCTGCCATTTGCTCCTGTTCATCTGACCTCCAGTTCTTGGGACTCGAGCTAGCAGTCTACCTGTGGTCTTGCCTGCCAATCTCAGGATCTGTCAGTCTTCGCAACCTGTGAGAAAGATCCCTGCTGTGTGACCTGTCAATCTTGTGTTCACCAGCCCCTGCAGCTATGTGAATCAGGAGAAGCCTCTCTCCTGATCCACAGACTTGGGACATTCCAGCCTCCACAACTGCGTGAGCCACTTCCTTGATATAAATCTCTCTCTATATATATTTATACACTCTAGTGGTTTCACATCTACAGAGAACCCGGCCTAAATCAGTTATCATTTACCTAAATAAAAGACTGGCTCACAAAATCCTATCACTTATGAGTACTGTGCTCCTTTAAAAAACCATCTATGTAAGACCAAATTGTCAACGACTTTTAAAGAAGATGAGAGGTAAGGAGAAGGTAAGGAGACAGGAAACTGGGTTAACAGAAATGGAATAAAGAGAACAGAAATAATGACAATGCTTACACACTGTGAAGAACATACCCAATGTCACAAAATAACCTGTGTAGAAATTGCTGAATAGGAACCTTATGCTACTGTGTAAACCTTCACCAAAAACACAATAAAATACAAAAAAGCAGCAGCAGCCAGTTCAAAATTAATGCAGAAAAACGGAAGTAAAAATATAACAAAATTATACACAGAAAAGAATACACAGAGGACTCCTCTATGTATGAAAAAATATTCTACTTTACTTATAGTAACAGAAGAGCCCATTCAAAGTACTATGACACCCTCAAAGTTTATCAGTCTGAATCTAGGTAAGCCACACATTAAAATGAAACACTATGCAACAATTAATGAGGAGAAAGAACCCTTCTAAAAGATCTCTGATAATTAAAAAGTACAAAAAAAAAAAAAAACTTACTGTCATCAGGTTGATTCTGACTCACAGCAATCCAAGAGGAGAGTAAAACTGTCCCAAAAGGTTCCCAGCTGGTAAATTTCAACTGTGGACCTTTTGGTTAGCAGCCATGCTCTTAACCACTGTGCCACCAGGGTTCCATCATAAGAACAGTATGATGCGAAAATGAATATAATGCAACTCAATACAAACTTAGTATCTAGTAAAAAAAAAAAAAAAAACACTATTACTAACCAATAGAATTCAACAACATATCAAAAAAAATTCACCATGACCAAGTGCTATTCATACCAGGTATGAAGGTATAGTTCCACATTGGAAAAACAATCAATGTAATCCATCACATAAATAAAAGACAAGAATCATATGATTTTTTCAATTGATGCAGAAAAGGCATTTGACAAAGTTCAACACCCTTTCATGATAAAAGCTCTCAGCAAAATAGAAACAAAAGGAAAATTCCTGAACATAGTAAAGGACATTTATACCAAGCCAACAGCCTACATCACCCTAAATGGAGAGAGCCTGAAAGCATTCCCCTTGAGATCGGGAGCCAGATAAGGATGCCCTTTATAACCACTCTTATTCAAGATTGTGCTGGAGGTCCTAGCCAGAACAATTAGGCTAGATAAAAAAAAAAAAAAAAGGGCATCCAGATTGGTAAAGAAGTAAAAGGATCCCTATTTGCAGATAGCATGATCTTATTCCCAGAAAACCCTAACAAATCCTCAAAACTACTTAAACTAATAGAAGAATTCAGCAGAGTATTAGGATACAAGATAAACAAACATACAAAAACCAGTTGGATTCCTCTACACCAACAAAAAGAACATCGAGGAGAAAATCACCAAACCGATACCATTTACAGTAGCCCCCAAGAAGATAAAATACTTAGGAATAAATGTTACAGAGATGTAACAGACCTATACATAGAAAGTTACAAGACACTACTGCAAGAAACCAAGAGACACCTACATAATTGGAAAAACACACCTTGCTCACAGATAGGAAGACTCTACATTGTAAAAAAAATCTACCAAAAGCGACCTACAGATACAATGCAATTTTGATGCAAATTCCAATGACAATTTTTAATGAGATACAGAAACAAATCATCAACTTCATGTGAAAGGGAAAGAGGCCCCAGATAAGTAAAGCATTACTGAAAAAGAACAACACAGTGGGGGTCTCACTCTACCTGATTTTAGAACCTATTATACTGCTGCAGTAGTCAAAACAGGCTGGTACTGGTACAACAGCAGATACATAAACCAATGGAAGAGAATTGAGAATCCAGACATGAACCCATCCACATATGAGCAGCTGATATTTGACAAAGGCCTAGTGTCAGTTAATTGGGGAAAAAACAGTACATTTAAAAAGGGTTACATATGTTAGTTGGATTTTACTTTAGTTTTTAAAAAGGTAATAAAATAAAAACACTTTTCAGAAAACCCTACGTTAAGCCATAAAATAAACCTCAATTATTTTTAAAAAGCTTAAAATCAAGCATCAGACCGAAACTAAGAAAAAAAGTAAACGATAAAGATCAGAACAGAAATCAAAGAAACAGAAAACAACAATAAAAAATAATAAAACCAAAAGTAGGTTCTTTGAGAAGTTTAACAAAGTTAATAAACCTACAGCCTGACTGAAAAAGGAAAATGAGACAAGAGCCAAATTTCCAAGTAGGCTCTATAGAAAACTGTAAGAAAATACTACGTGGTTAAAAGCTATAGTAAGGTACAGCTAGCTATGGCTGCTAACCAAAAGGTCAGCAGTTCTAAGTCATCAGCCACTCCTTGGAAACCCTACTTTTACTCTGTCTTTATGAGTTGGAATCAACTCTACAACAGACTTGGTTTTGCAGTTTACTAATAACTTATGCCAATGAACTTGATAGATTGCTATAAAAGGCATCATTTGCCAAAGCTGACTCTAAAAGAAATACAGCAAATCAAACTAGTAATCAAAGCCTTCTCACAAACAAAAACCCATGTCCTAAAGGCTTTACAGATGAAGTCTATCAAACATTTATGGAGAAAAGTATATGACTCCTAAAGAAACTCTGGAAAAAAGATGAGGAAGAAACAATTCTCAGTTCATTAAGCTAGCATTACACTCGATATCAACCCTCGATAAAGACAAAAATCTTAAAAGAAAAATATTCCTCATGAACACACAGTAGTATTCCTAATCAATGCAATCTGCTGAAAGAGATGGCCAGTAAGGGTGAAGAAAACCCTGGGTAACTTGGATTGGCACTTAGAGCCTCAACAATGGATTTGAACTTGCCAGTCATCATGAGGATGACACAGGACCAAACATATGGTTCTGTAATACACAGACCTGGTATGCGTTACACTCAGCCTGACAGCAGATATCTAGCTATGTACATAACCCTGTTTTAAAATAATTGCTGCAATAAACTTTTTAGCTACTAGTTCTTAAGAATAGGTTTTCCCTTAAATTTCAAAAACTATCCAAACAGACTCAAGTATCCAAGACTAAAAAGCAGCTAATGTTAAAAATGAAAGAGATGGAGAACAGAAAGTACCAAAAATAAATCATGAACTTTAGATACATTTCAAGAAAACTACTATGTGCATATACAAATTCTATTATGTCCTACGGATAGAAATTTTCTGTTTATTTTTTTAAAAATCACTTTAAATCTTGGTTTTACTCTGCAAGGACAGCAATGTTCTATGTATACATATCAGCATGCCAAGAAATAACAAAAACACACCGTAAATACAGCTCTTTAAGAAAACTATGTGCTATACCTCTATTGCAGAATCCTACCACAATTGCAAAATATTCAGACTATCATGATACACTGCATTGAACATCTGTTTTATTCACTACCCGATTACAGGCAAAAACACAAGGATTCATGAACAAATGACGTTGATATTTTTACGTATGATAATGGCATTGTAGTTTTTTTTCGTTTTTACAGTTATGTTTTTATAAAGTGCCTATGTATCTGAAGTAGCCATGAATGCTAAGGGCTATCTGAGATTTGTGTTGTGTTTGGGGGCAAAAAGGGGAACAAAGGCAGACGGAGCTGAAACTAGACTGGCCAGCTGTTGAAAACTGTTCAAGCTAGACAGATGATGGGTACATGGTTTCACTATTCTATCTTCTCTACTTTTAAAGATGTTTTTAATTTTTCATAATAAACTTAAAAAAAAAAAAACCAAGGAATGTAATTTAACAGATCCAAAATCTGAATGTAACCTTTTGATTAAAGATGTTGTCTATCATACCAAATTAAAATTAGACGGTAACTTTACCATAAAATTTAAACCCAATACCACCTAACAGAGTTATTTTAACTGAAATCTAATATTAAACACCATCCACTGGAAATTTCTCTGAATGCCAGCATTTGGAAATTTAATGCCTTCAACCAGCATTTTCACGTTATCCACACAAAACATCAAATTACTCTTCTTTTTTCATTACCATAATCACAATAGATTTGGCCATTCTTTTTCAAATGATGTCAACACAAAAAACATCATCAACCACACGTTAAATTGTCAATTAAAAAAAAAAAAGTTGCCTTCCAGTTGATTCACATTCATAGCAACTGTACAGCAGAGTAAAACTGCCCCACAGGGTTTCAAAGGAGCGGCTAGTGGATTCAAACTGCCCAGTGTGAACAGCAGCGAAACGCTTAACCACTGCTTCAACCAGGGCCCTAAATCTCGAACAATCACTCCAAAATAAAACAGCATTCCCTTCAATCTTTTGTTTCATCTATCGGCATGAAACCTTTGATAATACTCGACTGTTTTAACATAAAACATAGTAAATTGTTGTTTGCGTTGTATCACAGTCACTATTTTGACAGTAATATTTTAAACAGCACGTACAAAATAAAGCTTCATTTGTTTCATCAATTAAATGGACTGAATTTACTTTAAAAAAAAAACCGTATTTCGTGCTTTTTCTGCTTTTCAGTTTTCTGGTCATTCACTATCAAACAAATAAAAACATGAGAGAGCAGGTAAAAGAAACTAGCCAGTATCAGACTGTAGATTAAAACATAATGGCAAGTAAAAACTTTGGTGTGAGGAAACGTCGTGCTTTAATTACCTAATACTTCCTTCTCGACTGCAGCAACAAAACTGTCAGATGCATTCCTGACCTCAACTAGAAAATATCTAATGTAAGTACTATTTATTGCATAGTCCTAGTTTCTTGGTACCAAGCGACAAAACAGGAGTGTTAACCAGATTTCGGTCAGGAGATACAAATTGATACAGACACTCAAATTCATGGATCTTTATTCTATACCTTCCAGATGGGTAACCAAATATTCTACAGGTTGATAAGCATATACCAGAATTACGAATGCTGCTCCTAACTTGGGAATACAACAAGAGTTCTACTTTTAAATAATAATGGATAATTTTTACTAAGTACCACCCATGTGAGAGACAGCAGACAGAAAGGCCTCTTTGCTACTGTTTACTTCCCTGTTTATAACTGCTCCCTCCCTTCAGAGAGTCCTCTCTTCGTTTCTCCGCCCACTGCCGCCATCTTGACCCACAAAAGCAGCCATTACCTAAACGATAATACGAAGAAGTTTTCACATAAATAAACTGGAAATCTCCCCCTCCCCAAGAGGCCGGCCTCCTCTTTCAGGCACATAGGAAATGAGGATTCCGGAAGAAAAATTCACAAAATCATATTCGGAGCGATATTTCCGTGGTAGCTGGACCAAAAACGTAAACAAATCACTTAACCTCGGATAAAATACGTACCAATTAGGATACAGGTCAAAAGCCAAAGCAAACTTTCCACTGCCGTAAAATACCGGCAGCTTATGCCTTCTAAAAGCAGAGACACAAGCTTAAAACGTGTGGTTAACACCAGACTTCAGGAAGAAGCCACTGGGGGGAGGGGAGAAACCGTGGGAAGCTAATAAGCCTGAATCTTTGAAATATCTGCAAATAACCAGGAACCTTTGAAACTAAAATAGAAACAAAGAGATTCTCTGCCTAACTAAAAAGCTGTTCTCCCGGCCCCAAAGCGCTGCGTGTTCCTGAAGCTAAAATAAATAATGACTCTGCAAGGGAGTAAAGAGGAGCAAAAGCAAAAAAGAGTTTTCTGTAAGACCCTCTGTCACCGTTGGTGACCACTAAGAGTGCTGGCTGGACTACAGGGCTCAAGACAAGACGGACGCTGGACAAGGCCATGTCCCCGCTTGGGCCCGCGGCTGACTTACCTTGCCTAGTAAGATCTTCGTCCTGGCGCCATCTTCATGGAGCCTCACAAACCCGAAGAGGCGGCTAAAGGGAGAAGAAAGGCAGCTCGTTAAAGCTCCAGGAAATCCCCCATTTCGTCCCATTCTCGAGATGTGGATGACCTGGCGCCGAACGCAAAGCCCAAGAGTCTGCCCCGCAACCTCTAGAAGCTAAACTGTGTTGGGCCCTCTATGCAGAACGGCGCTGGCCCCGCCAGAGCCCACTAGACGAGTGACGGCAACACATACCTGTCCAGTTCTCCGATCGCCTCCCTCTCTTCAGCTGTCAAGCTGGGGGATCCCTCTTCGTCCTCGCCGCTCGTTTTTCCCGCCGCCATTTTCTTTTCCTCATCACTGAAGGCAGTGGCGGCAGTAGCAAGCGACACTCCGCACGATTTCATGGAAGGCAACGAATTTACAACTCAAATGTCCGCTCACTTCCCTTCCAGTTCGTGGCTTAGAAGGACGCCTGCAATGTCGCGGGGAAATGGCAAGCCAACTTTCTGGCAGAGGCGATTTAGGCGAGGGCACCGGCTGCTACAGCTGCGGAGTTCGGATACGGGGTCACATTGCGTGGGTGGGAAGGGATGGCTAAGAGAGAGACTCAAAAAAAGAGTGGAATTGCGCGGGACTGGGGAAACACGGGAAGATTTGTTAGATCCACAAACTTACACAGCACAGGCACAAAGTTGTTATAATAGTGTCAAAGAGCGAGCCCCACGCCGCAGCATTGATAACCCTCCCCTCCCCCCTTGAGGCACGGCCAATCGAAAAGACCAGCTTGAGCCACGTGACCTTTGTTGATTTACGTCGGCGTCAGCTGCGCTTAACTTGCAGGCTGCGGGTGTCGCTGACGCGTACGACGGACCGGAAGAACTTTTATACCGGACCGTTGTTGGTTGCTGGACACCTCTGTTAGTGGAAGGGCAGTAACCGGAAGGAAACACCTTGTTAGGCTGTTTTACTTAAATACACTTGGGCACAGAAGGGAGGACCGGTCCTTGTCACCACAGGAGCCGCGTTGATTTCCTAAGTAGCAGGGTACAGTAAGGACAAGCAAGACCACAAGCCAATAGAGGACCCTATGGACCGCCTGTCTCTGCCCGGAAGCTCTCCGGGGAGTCCAGACGGGGCTTCCGGCTCTGAGGGTCGCGTCACCCCGGAGCTCCACCCTTAAAAGGAGACTCGGAAGTTAGGCCGGTGTTGGAAGTAATGGCCTCCCGGGGGATCGCGTTTGAAGTGCGGCTGATCGCTCCGGCTCGGGCGCCATGTAGGCAGGCCGTGCGTGGGCGGCCGTCTTCCGTCAACTAAATCGAAAAAGAAGGGGAAAAACGTCCTTTTATCTTAGGCCGTGTACTCTGACAGCGAAGAGTCACCTTCGGCTTCGGCGGATTGGTCCGTAACCACAGCTCTAACTCCGAACTCAAGTTTACAACACTAGTGCCAAATTTTCTTGCTATGCACGGTTCTCAGCAGTTCATGGTGTTATCTAGTGAACAATGACAATTTTTTCTTTTTTTTTTCTCCAGAATGTTAATTCTTACTTATAAATTAGTAGCTTTTGTGGCACAGTGGTTAAGTCCTGGGCTTCTAACTAAAAGGTCAGCAGTTCGAACTAGCCAACTCCTCTGTGAGAAAGATGTGGCAGTTTCCATGAAGATAATAGCTCTGTAAAGCTTATGGGGCAGGACCGCTAAGGATCGGAATCTACTTGAGGGCAAGAGGTTTGCCTTCTTGTTTTTTATTTTTCTGTAATGTGTGAAAGATTGATAGTACATATTTTGATTTGATTTTGAGGTTTTCTTACAAAACCAAATTTTCATTTTACCTGACCCAGGTTAATCCTGCCATTGGTTCTCATCCAGAGTTGCTGATTTTTTCTTTTATGTTGGAAGTCCTGCTTGCTTAATTTTAATTTCAAACTGGATTGGTAGAGAAACAGAGACCAAGTTCTGTTAACCTGCACTAAAAGGGCAAGGGCAAGTTTCGGTTGCATACTCTATTTCACTCACCTTTTCTCTTTGTAAGTCTCATTGTAGCTAGCATTTTTGAGCCATATGCTTTTTCTGCAAACAAAATGGTCTACTTATATGCATGTAGAATAACTTTGGAATAAATCTTCCGGCAAATTTTCTTTCAGTTTTTATTATTTTTAAAGGCAGTGCTCCCCTCGAACAGTAAGAGCTGCTTTTGGACAGACCTAAGAGAAGGAATGACTAAGCTCTTCATTACAATTTGAAGCCTCTTCTACTCCAACAGCACTCAGTAATTCCTAGAAAGCAATGGCATAAGACGATTTTCTCGATCTGACCTCCCGGTTGTAAATAAAAATCATTTATCTGGCTTTTAATCATAATTTGAAGGAAATTAGCTCTCTGTCCATCACCCTTTTCAAAAGACAACCAAAAACCAAAGTTGTTGCCGTGGACTCAATTCCAACTCATAACTACCAATAGAGTAGAACTGCCCCATAGGGTTTCCAAGGAGCAACTGGTGAATTCGAACTTCCAGACATTGGTTGGCAGCCAGCCTCTTAACCATTGAGCCACTAAGGCTCCTTTCGAAAGTCAAGGTTATGGTCCATGTAACATCACAAGCATAATGATCCTTAGGGTGGTGGAGGACCAGGCAGTGCTTCATTCTGTTGTACATAGAGTAGGTATGAGTCAGAATCGACTTGATGGCAACAGTAGCAGACATCTTTCATAGGGTCTACCTGCAGCCATTGAGGGGAGAAGTAGTTGCTCTGGAGTTTTTCCAGCTACCCTTAGTATGCCAGATGCTGACTTTTATCGAAGTAGATTGCCAAAGAGGCTCTTCTAGGTGGATTGGTACCTCCAGTCGTTTCATTGGAAGTCCAGCCTTTTAATCATTTCCACCACCCAGGGGCTCCTAGGTTATTAGAAGGAATAGAAGAATGCTAGTTAGTAATGGCCATTTGAAAACAGTTACCTTTGAAAGTATGGAGTCTTGAAATTTTTTAGGTATTAAGTTGTCTTCCTTCTACCAGGAGACAAGATAACATTTTAACCTTAATCTATTTAAATATGAAGAAGACAATTTAGAACTAGTTGATTTAATAAATCCCAACAGTGCATAATAAAAATCTATGAAAATCTCAACTGTTTTGCCAACAATGGTCCTTTGAGACTATTAACTAAAAAAAATACACTTTTGGGAAAATGGCACGGGGCCAGTGTCTGATCTCTAACCTCATAAGGGGGACCAATGGCAACAACCCAATGCATATTGCTATGAGGCAGAGGTCAGACATGCCTCCTTTCTCCGCCATCTTTACCAATTCTGACACCAACTGTCTTCCCACAGCACTCTCTATTTCTCTGCTGGGTTTGATAATTCACTGAAGTGGTCACACAGAACTTAAAAAAATTATACTAAATGATTGCGGGGTTTATTAGGGAAGAAACAGGCTACGATTCAGGTTCAGGAACACTCAGGATATGGTTTTTCTGTGAAGACAACTTCACAGCCGTGCCACAGGCATGCCTGTCTCCAGTGCCTAAACCTCTGTCCTACCCCAGCAAGTGTCGAAAAGCTATTTTAGCTCTGCCAGTAAGTGCCCAGATGCACACCACTCCTGCAGTAAGCCTTACCCCAAAGGCACTCAGGTTTTTCATTCCATGGGCTGGGAAGCCCATCCCACTCTCTCCTGCTGATCTCTTCTGCCACTTTTCCTACCACTGCTTCTTGCAATCTTCAGTGTTACAGCTGTCTGTCTCTCTGTCCCTCAATCTCTTTCTCAATCTCTCTCTCTATGTCAGTCTCCTGGTTGCAGGAGCTTCTTAGCACAGGAATCCCTGTTCCAAAGGATGAGTACCATTCTTGGTTCTTCCTTGGTGGTGGTGATAGCCTCTTTTTCCCACATTTGGAAGCTCATTTTAAGCCTGTGAGGCTGGCAAAACTGACCAGTCCCCTTGGTGGGCAACAATTAACCTTATTTGCACAGTCTCACCCCATCACTTGGGTGGCTGTTATAAGACCATAGCAGAAGAGACCATACAAAAGTAATCCCTCACATTGAAAGTTTTACAGACTATAAAAACTCAGCCTATTGCCTATTTATTTTTTCTCTTTTCTGTTCTTACTCCATTTTACTTGAATGACTAAAGAGGCCTGAGAGTTTCAATAGCTAGCTTAACACAACTGTGTTAAGCACATAATAAGTGGTGACGTTCAAGACAGAAGTTTTTGATGTGTTTGCACAAGCAAAGACACAGCGTAGAACTTGCCTTTTCCAAAAATTTTAAGTATCCTCCCCATCCCCAGCACTTTCCTTCAACCAGATAAACATAACAAGGTGATAGAGTAGCAGAACTGAACAGACTTGGGGTGGAAGTTGGAGTCAGAGAGACTTGGATTTGAATCCTGTTTCTGCACAGTCTTTGAGGCCTAGGGCACATTACCTAACTTTCCATTCTTATACAAACTTCCCATGCACTTGAGAAGTTTTAAAATAGACAGGATCCAACAGTAAGCTCTTAAATTACCCTTATGGCTTGAATAATGTCCCCCAACAATATGTGTTGGAATTAAAGTTTTGGAAATAGAGGTTTTCTTTGTTATTAAAGAGGCCATAGCGGTATGTGTCTTAGACCTACTCACTTTTGAGATATAAAAAGAGATTAGGCACTTAGAAGTAAGTACAAACAGATGGAAAGATATATGCCAAGTGGAGATCACCAAGGAATCAAGAAGTGCAGTGCCTACAGAACCTGAAAGAGATCTTACCCAGAGATGTCAGAGAACCTTTCCCTGTGGCCAGTGCCCTAAATTTGGATTTCTAATCACCTAAAACTTTGAGGAGATAAATTTATGTTCTTGAAAACCACGTGCTTGTATTTCTGTTACAGCAGCATGAACAGAGAAGTCTCCATAATTTGTTGGATCCTGTCAAGTATAATTTATCAAATCAAACCAAACTGATTACCATCAAGTCAGTTCTGACCCACAACAACCCTATAGTACTTGCAAGGAGCAGCTGGTGGATTCAAACTGCTGATCTTTTGATTAGCAGTCAAGCTCCTAACCACTGTGCTATGAGGGCTCCATAATTTATCAAACATACATGAAGTAGGCATGATGCATCCAAAGATTTAGACCCTTTACTGGAGAGACAAAAGGAAAAATAAAATTAATGAGTTTATGTTATTTTTTACAAAAATTCAATCTGATCTGAAAACACTTGGAAGGCAGAGTGATGTACCAGGAGAAATTCAGAGAAGAAACATTTAATTATTGGACAATAAATGTACTGTATCTTTAACAAACAATACTTAACCTGACACATTTAATGTTTTCTTTTGTTTATTCTTAATGTCAGTATCTGTCTTAGTTTCCCAGTGCTGCTGTAACAGATAGGCCACAAGTAGGTGGCTTTAATGAACAGAAATTTATTTTCTCACAGCTTAGGAGGCTGTTATTACAAATTCAGGGCACTGGCTCTAGATCAAGGTCTTCTGTCTTCGCATATATCATGATCCTATACGTACAAAATCCTAAAGAATCCACAGGAAACCATATAGAACTAATAGAAAAATTCTGTGACGTTGCCAGGAACAAGGTAACACATAAAACCATTTGGGTTTCTATACACCAGCAGGGAGAAGTCAGAAAAGGAAATCAAAATAATCACATTTACAAAAGCGACTAAAAGAATTCCTAAAAAGATAACACCTTACACATGCTAAAACCGCAGTGATTAAAACAAATGTTGGCAAGGATGTGGGAAGATTGGAACCTTGATCTGCTGGTGGGAATATTAGCTGGTATAGCCGTTGTGCAAAACATTGTGGTAATTTCTCAAAAAATTACAAACAGAACTACCGTATGACTTAGCAATCCCACGACTAGGTGTATACCCCAGGAAGCTAAAAGGAATGATACAAATAGATGTGTGTACACTGATGTTTATTGCAGCTTTATTCATAAGAGCAAAAAGATGGAAGCAACACAGGTGCCTATCAATGTATGAATGCATGTTTAAAAACTGGTGCATACATACAGTGGAATACTACTTAGCCTTTAAAAAAGAAGTAGTTGTCCTGGTATATGATAAAACATGGACAGGCCTTAAAGGCATTGTGCTGAATGAAATAAGTCAAACACAAAAAGACAATATTGTATGATCTCAAATGAAATGATATTGTTTTAGGGTACCATCAAGTGAATTCCTACTCATAGTGGCTTTATAGGACAGAGTGGAACTACCCTATAGAGTTTCCCAGGCTGTATGGGAAGGAGCTCGGGTGTCACAGTGGATAAGAGCTCAGCTGCTAACCAAAAAATCAGTGCACCAGGCACCCCATGGGTTAAAAATGTGGCAGTCTGCCTCCATAAATATTATAGCCTTGAAAACTCTATGGGGCAGTTCTACTCTGTCCTAGGGGTCACTGTAAGTCAGAGTTGACAGCAACAGTTTTGATTTTTGACTCAGTCTTTATGGGAGCAGTTCGCCAGATCTTTTCTCCCACAAGGATGCTATTGGGTTCAGACTGCTGACCTTTCAGTTAGCAGCTAAGCACTTAACGGCTGTGCCACCAGGGCTCCTTTTTGAAATGATAAACATAGGTAAATGAATAGAGACCAGTGATTACTAGTGGTTACCAGGAATGAAAGGGGTTGGGGAAAAGGTAAATCACTCCCTGGGAAGTAGTGAATGTTTATGGTGATGGAAAGATAGACATCAACAAAGGTTAATGGGTTACAAAATTTGACAAATGCAGGTGTTATCACTAAGCTGTACACCAGAAATAAAGGATGGCAAGCATTTTAAATAATTTACAAAATAGTGAAACAAATGCTGCAATTGTAGATACCATTTGGGTACACCTAAACACTTCATGGCATTAGTATTCTTTTTTTAAAGCTTTAGGATCATGGCCCAATGGGTCTATCCGGTCAATTGGCCTAGTATTGTTTATAGAATGTCTGTTCTATCTCTCAGTTTGGTGAGTAGGCCTTGGGGTCCTAAAAGCTTGCATGTGGCCACCAAAAATAAAACAATTGATCTCTTCGCCTTGAGCAGCAGATGAAGAAAGAAAACCGGGAACCAAAGAAGGAAATTAACTATAGGCTCAACTGTCTCAATGTATTACTGCCTCCTATGCCAACAGACCAGAAAAAATGGATGGTGCCCAGCTGCCATTGCTGAACGGCTCTGATCAAGGGCCCACAGATGGACCCTGATAAAAGAGGGAAATTGTCGTACAAAACCTCAAATTCATTTGGAGATCAGACTTCCTAGATCTGTTAAGACTGGGAGAGCCTCAGAATTTTTGGTCCACGAATGCTCTTTAAAGTTTGAACCAAAACTATTCGTGAAGCCATTGTTAAACAACACTTTAGGTCAATAGCGAATGTTTGCTTTGAGTTTACACCCCTGTAAAGAACTGTCTATATGAGTTCAAATTGATAACACTTCATCTGAGGTGCAGATTAAAATTTTAAGGGGCAGGGAGTCTAATGGTGATGAAACAATATGCATAGTGATAGAATAGTAACACAATGTGAATTATGTAAACAATGTCACTGACGTACATGTAGACATTTTGAATGGGTATGTGTTTGGTAGTATACATTGCAAAACAACAACAACAGAAAAAAAAAAAGACATTCCTTGATGAAGAAATGCCATGGAATATGTAACCACCAGACTAGCCTCATAAGAATTACTAAAGGGATCCTTCAGATAGAAAGGAAAGAACAGTAAACAACTACTCAAAGCTGAACATAGGGAGAAAAATAATAAATAAATGTGAGATCACAAGTAAAGGTAATAGCATGGGCAAATGAGGCCCAGTTTTATGGTATTTTCAGCTGGTAAATTTAGTTGCTGTGTTCTGTAAGTTTCATAACAAATGCATTAAAAATCAGTGTAAATACATCTGTCATGGACTGAATTGTGTCCTCCAAAAATGTGTATCAATTTGGCTAGGTTATGATTCCCAGTATTGCGTGATTGCCACCATTTTGTCATCTGATGTGATTTTCCTGGAAAAACTGATGGTGTAGAGGTTACGTGCTACGGCTGCTAACCAAAGGTCAGCAGTTCAAATCCACCAGGCACTCCTTGGAAACTCTATGGGCCAGTTCTACTCTGTCCTATAGGGTCGCTATGAGTTGGAATCAACTCGACGGCACTGGGTTTTGTTTTTTGTTTTTTTTGTGGTTTTCTTATGTGTTGAAAATCCTATCTATGATGTTGATGTGATGTGATCAGCAGCAGTTATGTTAATGAGGCAAGACTCAATCTACAAGATTGGATTGTGTCTTGAGCCAATCTCTTTTGGGATATAAAAGAAAGAAGTGAACCCAGAGATGTGGGGCACTCACACTATTGAGAAAGCAGCATATGGACCAGAGCACATCTTTTGGACCCAGGGCTCCTGCATGGAGAATTTCCTAGACCAAGGGAACATTGATGACAAGGATTTACCTGGAGAGTCGACAGGGAGAGAAAGCCTTCACTTGGAGCTGGTGCCCTGAATTTGGACTTTTAGCCTCATAGGCAGAGAAAATAAACATTTGTTTGTTAAAGTTACTTATTTGTGGTATTTCTGTTATAGCAGCACTAGATAACCCACTTAATATCCTAACAGGATGAGGATGTATAATGATGTAAAAGATGACAACAAAAATAAACAGGGAAGGAAGAACAAAATAGAAATCGGTTTGTATATGTTGATGCTATGTGTAGCTAGTTGTATGTTAGTTGTTGTTGCTGTTGGTGGTGGTGTTACATGCCGTCACGTAGGTTCCAACTCGTAGCAACCCTATGCACAACAGAACAAAACACTGCCCTGTCCTGAGCCATCCTTACAATCGTGGTTATGCTTGAGATCATTGTTGCAGCCACTGTGTCAATCCACCTCGTTGAGGGTCTTCCTTTTTTCCGCTGACCCTGTTCTCTGCCAACCATGATGTCCTTCTCCAGGGACTGATCCCTCCTGACAACATGTCCAAAGTATGTAAGATGCAGTCTCGCCATCCTTGCCTCTAAGGAGCATTCTGGTTGTACTTCTTCCAAGACAGATTTGTTCATTCTTTTGGCAGTCCATGGTATATTCAATATTCTTCACCAATACATGATTCAAAGGCGTCAATTCTTTGGTCTTCCTTATTCAGTGTCCAGCTTTCACATGTTGGTATCAAGTGAAATTGTTGTAAGTGTAAGGAGTTAAATGTAATTTTTATGGTAACCACTAAGAAAATATCTATAAAAATAAACACAGAAGGTAAGGAAAAAAACCCAAAAGGTTCCACACAAAAAAGCAACTAACACAAATAATGACAAAATTACAGGAACTGTACAACAAAGAAGTTAAAACATACACAAAAACAATTAACAAAATGACAAACTAAGCCTGTTATATTGATAATTACCTTAAACGTAAATGGATTGAATGCTCCAAGAAAAATGAAGAGAGAGAAACAATGGATTGAAAAACATGATCCACACTTACACTGCCTGCAAGAGGCAGATCTAAAGTCCAAAGACAAAAAGGATGGAAAAAATGATCCAACCAAACAGTAACCAACATAAAGGAGGTGTGGCAGTATTGATATCAGACAAAATAGATGTCTTAGGCTGGGTTCTTGAGAGAACCAAAACCAGTGTGCATTTATGTGTTGGTGGTGGTGTTAGGTGCCATCAAGCTGCTTTCAAATTCTAGCGACTCTGTGTACAACACAACGAAACACTGACCAATTCTGCACCATCATTATTGTTATACTTGAGCTGATGGTTGCAGTCACTGTCAATCCATCTCATTGAGGGTCTTCCACTATTTCACTGACCCTGTACTTTACCAAGCATGATGTCCTTCTGCAGGAACTAATCCCTCCTGATAACATGTCCAAAGTATGTGAGACGTAGTCTTGCAGTCCTTGCTTCTAAGGAGCATTCTTGTACTTCTTTCAAGACAGATTTGTTCTTTTGGCAGTGCGTGGTATACTCAATATTATTCCACAACACCATAATTCAAAGGCATCAATTCTTCTTCAGCCTTCCTTAATCATTGTCCAGCTTTCACATGCATATGAGGTGAAAACACCCAGGCTTGGATAAGGCATCTCTTAGTCTTCAAGGTGACATCTTTGCTTTAAATACTTTAAAGAGGTGTTTTGTAGTAGATTTGCCCAATTCAATGTGTCGTTTGATTTCTTGACTGCTGCTTCCATGGGTGTTGATTGTGGATCCAAGTAAAATGAAATCCTTAACAACTTCAATCTCTTCTTTGTTTATCGTGATGTTGTTTACTGGTCTAGTTATAAGGACTTTTGTTTTCTTTATGCTGAGGTGTAATTCATACTGAAGCCTGTGGTCTTTGATCTTCATCAGTAAGTGCTTCAAGTCCTCTTCAGTTTCAGCAAGTAATGGTGTGTCATCTGCATATCGAAAGTTATTAATGAGTCCTCTTCCAATACTGATGCCCCATTCTTCTTCGTATAGTCTGGCTCCTCAGGTTATTTGCTCAACATATGGATTGAATAAGTATGGTGAAAGCCTAAAACCCTGATGTACAGCTTTCCTGACATTAAACCACAAAGTATCCCCTTGTTCTGCTCAAACGACTGCCTCTTGATCTATGTACAAGTTCCTCATGAGCACAATTAAGTGTTCTGGAACTCCCATTCTTCACAATGTTATGATGCACACAGTTGAATGCCTTTGCATAGTGAATAAAACACTGATAAATGTCTTTCTGGTATTCTTGCTTTCTGCCAGGATCCATCTGATACCAGCAATAATATTTGTGGTTTCACATCCTCTTCTGAATCCTGCTTGAATTTCTGGCAGTTCCCTGTCAATATATGGCTGCAGCCACTTTTGAATGATGTTCAACAAAATTTTTCTTGCACATGATATTAATGATATTGTTCAATAAATTCTGTATTATTACAGTTCTTGGGAGTAGGCATAAATATGGATCTCTTTCCGTTGATTTGACAGTTAACTAGACTTCCAAATTTCTTGGCATAGATGGGTGTGCACTTCCAATACTGCATCTGTTTGTTGAACCATCTCAGTTGGTATTCCATCAACTCCTGGAGCCCTGTCTTGTATAAGCTGTGCTGTCTTCCCCCACATTGTGACTTGTCTTTACCCTTCACCAAAGTTACCCTCACTTGTCTATTTAGTGTTTGTCCTTTCCCTCTGCTCCCCTCTCTTGTAACCAGCAAAGATTGTTTCTTTCTGTGTGTAAACCTTTTCATGAGTTTTTATAGTAGTAGCCTCATATAATATTTGTTCTTTTGTGATTGACTTATTCACTCAGCATAATGTCCTCCAGATTCATCCACGTTATGAGATGCTTTGCAGATTCGTTGCTGTTTTTTTTTACCATTGTGTAACACTCCTTTGTATGTATGGACCGTAATATATTTCTCCATTCATCTGTTGATGGGCACTTAGGTTGTTTCCATGTTTTTGCTATTGTGAACAATGCTGCAAAGAACATAGGTGTGCAAATATCTATTCATGTAATGACTCTTATTTCTCTAGGATATATTAGGAGTGAGATTGCTAGATCATAAGGTATTTCTATTTCTAGCTTTCTAAGGAAGAATCATATCATTTTCTGAAATGGTTGTATCATTTTGCATTCCCACAAGCAGTGCATAGGAATTCTAATCTCTCCATATTCTTTCCTACATTTTTTACTTGCTTTTTTTTTGATTCATGCCAGTAGTGCCAGGGTGAGATAGTATCTCATTATGGTTTCGATTTGCATTTCTATAATGGCCAGTGATCTGGAGCATTTTCTCAGTTGTCTGTTGGCCACTTTAATGTCTTGTTTGGTGAAGTGTCATTTCCTTTTCCCATTTTTAATTGGATTATTTGTCTTTTTGTTGTAGAGATGTTGAATTTTCCTGTACATTTTAGAGATTAGACCTTTGTATGATTTGTAACAGCCAAAAAATTTTTCCTACTCTGTAGTTTCTCTTTTTACTCTTTCAGTGAAGTTTTTTGATGAGCAAAAGTGTTTAATTTTTTGAAGATCCCAGTTATCTAGCTTATTTTCTGGAGCTTGTGTATTGTTTGTATCCTGTTTATGTCATGTATTAGGGCCTCTGGCGTTGATCCTATTTTTTCTTCTATGTACATTATAGTTTCGGGTTTTATATTTAGGCCTTTGGTTCATTTTTGAATTACTTTTTGTGTATGGTACGAGTCCTGTTTCAGTTTTTTGTAGATGTACATCAAGTTTTGCCATCACCATTTGTTAAAAAGACTGTCTTTTCCCCATCTGATGGACTTTGGGCCATTGTGGAAGATCAGGTGACCATAGGTGTATGGATTCACACCTGGTTCTCAATTTTGTTCCACTGGTCAATGTATCTGCCGTTGTACCCGTACCAAGCAGTTTTGACTACTGTGTACTTGTATAGTAGGTTCTGAATTCATATAGTTCGAGTTCTCCTACTGTATTTTTCTTCTTCAATAGCGCTGTACTTATCTGGGGCTTGTTCACTTTCCATATAAAGTTAATAATTAGTGTTTCCATCTCTTTAAAGAATGTTGTTTGTATTGGGATAAGGATTGTATTGTATTTGTAAATTGCTTTTGGTAGAATTGTCATTTCCAAAATGTTCAGTCTACTGATTCATGACCATGATATGTTTTTCCATTTATGTAGATCTCTTTTGGTTTCTTGCAGTACAGTTTTGTAGGTTTCTTTCTATACATCTTTTACATCTCTGGTTAGATTTATTCCTAAATTTTTTTGTTTTTTTTTTTAGGGGCTATTTTAAATGGTATTGTTTTCCTGATTTCCTTTTCATCATTCTGTTTATTGGTGTATAGGAATCCAACTGATTTTTGTATGTTTATCTTATATCCTGCTATTGTGCTGAATCTTTCTGTTAGTTCCAGTTGTTTTCTCCTGGAGTCTTTTGGGTTTTCTATATATAGTATCATATCATCTACAAATAGGGACAGTTTAACTTTTGCATTACCAATTTGGATGTCATTTATTTCTTTTTCTTTCCTTATTGCTGTAGCTAGAACTTCCAGCACAGTGTTAAATAGGAGTGATGATAAAGGGCATCTTGTCTCGTTCCTGTTCTCAAGGGGAGTGTTTTCAGCCTCTCTCCATTAAGAATGATGTTGGCAGTTGGTTTGGCATAGATGTCCTGTATTATGTTGAGAAGTTTCCCTTCTATACTTATTTTATAGACAGTTTTTATCAGGAATAGGTGTTGGATTTTTTTTTAATCCCTTTCCTATGTCGAATGAGATGATGCTGTGATTCTTTTCCTTCCTTTTATTTATGTAGTGGATTACACTGATTGATTTTCTAATGTTGAACCATCCTTACATACTTGATACGAATCCTACTTGGTTGTGGTGTATTATTTTTTTGATACGATGTTGAATTCTATTGGCTAGAATTTTGCTGAGAATTTTTGCACCTATATTCATTAGAGGTATCGATCTGTAATTCTTTTTTTCTTTTTTGCAGTGTCTTTGCGTGGTTTTGGTATCGAGGATATGCTGGCTTCATAGCATGAATGTGGAAGTATTGCTTCCTTTTCTGTGTTCTGAAATAGTTCTAACAGTACTGGTATAAGTTTTTCCCTGAATGTTTGGTACAATTCCCCAGTGAAGCCATCTGGGCCAGGTCTGTTCTATGTTGGGAATTTTTTTTTTTTTTCTTAAACCTTTCAATCTCTTCTCTTTTATGCATCTGTTCAGATTTTCAACATCATTTTGTGTTAGTTTGGGTACGAAGTGTGTTTCTAGAAATTTGTCCATTTTCTCTAGGTGTTCAAATTTGTGGGAGTATTGTTGTTTTCTTAGATGCTGTTGACTTAGTTCTAACTCATAGTGACCCTGTGTACCATAGAACAAAACACTGCCTGGTCCTGCGCCATGCTCACAATTGTTATGCTTGAGCCCAGTGTTGAAGCCACTGTGTCAGTTCATCTCACTGTAGGCCTTACTCTTTTCCACTGACCCTCTGTTTATCAAGCTTGATTTCGTTCTCCAGGAACCGATCCCTCCTGACAACACGTTCAGAGTATGTAAGACACAGTCTCATCATCCTTGCTTCTAAGGAGCAGTCTCCTTGTGATTCTTCCAGGACAGATTTGCTCATTTTTTGGCAGCCCATGGCATATTCAGTATTCTTTGCCAACACCACAATTCAAAGGCATCATTTCTTCTTTGTCTTCCTTATTCATTGTCTAGCTTTTGCATGAATATGATGCAATTGAAAATACCATGACTTCAGTCAGGTGCACCTTAGTCTTCAAAGTGACATCTTTGCTTTCAACACTTTAAAGAGGTCTTTGCAGCTGATTTGCCCAATGCAATGTTCTTTTGATTTCTTGACTGCTGCTTCCTTAGGTGTTGATTGTGGATACAAGTAAAATGAAATCCTTAGCAATGTCAGTGTTTTTTCTGTTTACCATGATGTTGCTTATTGGTCCAGTTGTGAGGATTTTGGTTTTTGTTATGCTGAGGAACAGTCCATACTGAAGGCTTTGATCTTTGATCTTCATCAGTAAGTGCTTCAAGTCTTCTTCACTTTTAGCAATCAGGGTTGGAGTATAGTTTTTCATAATAGTCTGTTATGATTCTTTTTATTTCAGTTGGTGTGTTTTAATGCACCCCATTTCATTTCTTATTTGGGTTATTTGCATCCTTTCCTGTATTTCATTTGTCAGTTTGCCCAGTGGTTTGTTGATCCTTTCAAAGAACCAACTTTTCATTTTGTTTATTCTTTCTATTGTTTTTCTATTCTGTATTTTTATTTATTTCTGTTCTGATCTTTATTTCACTTATTCTGGTTTTGCTTTTTTTTTTTTTGGCTCTCTTTCTATTCATTCGAGTTGCATAGCTAATGTTTTGATTTTGTCCCTTTCTTCTCTTTTGATCTGTGCATCTATTTCTATGAATTGAACTCCGAGGTCTGCCCTTGCTGTGTTCCAAAGGTTTTGGTATGATGTATTTTCATTCTTTTTTGATTCTAGAAATTTTTTAATTCCATCTCTGATTTTTTCTATTACCCAGTGCTATTGAAACAGGGTGTTGTTCAGTTTCCATATAACTGATTTTTTTCCTTCCTCTTCCTGTTGTTAATGTCTACCTTGATGGCATTGTGGCCAGAGAAGATATTTTGTATTACCTCAATGTTTTGGATATTCTAGAGGGCTGCTCTATGGCCTAAGATGTGGTCTATTCTGGAGAACGTTCCATCCGTGTTGGAAAAGAATGTGTACTTTGCAGCTGTTGGGTAGTGTTCTATATGTGTCTGTGAGGTCAAGTTGGCTGATTGTGTCTTTTAGCTCTCCAAGTATCTTTGTTGAGTTTCTTTCTAGAAGTTCTGTCCTTTACTGAGAGTGGTGTGTTGAAGTCTCCTACTATTGTTGCAGAACTGTCGATTTCTTTTTTCAGTGCTGTTTTATGAATTTTGGAGCCTTGTCATTGGGTGCATAGATGCTTATTATGGTTATGTCTTCATGATAGGTTATCCCTTTAATCATTATGTAGTGTCCTCCTTTGTCTTTTATTATGGATTTTGCTTTAAAGTCTATTTTATCTGAGACTAGTATTGCTACCTGTATTGCTCTTTTTTTTATAGCTGTTTGGATATGTTTTTTTCCATCCTTTCGTTTTTAATAAATTTATGACTTTGTTTCTAAAGTGTTTCTCTTGTAGACAGCATATTGATGAATCTTGCTTTTTCATTCAGTCCATCACTCTCTGTCTCTTTATTGGTGTATAGGCCATTTACTTTCAGTGTGATTATTGATAGGTGTGAGCTTATTGCTGTTGTTTTGTAGTGCTTTTTCTGTGGTGCTGATATTTCCTTTGTTCCTTTTATTCTGTTCTGAATTCTTTTTGTTTGTGGATTTTTTTTTTCATATCTTTTGTTTCTTTAGATTTTTATTTTACTGAAACTTTATGTTTTTCTTCTTTATTTTGTTGAGTAGGTTTGTTAACTTTCTTAGTGGTTACCTTGAAAATTACCTTTATCTTCCTAGCTTTGAATCAGTATATTACTTGATATCGCATTGCCTTCCTTTCCATTAGAAAGTCCTATACCTACATCGTTTATTCCCTTTTATTGTTCTGACATTGTTGTCATTTATGGATTAACCTCTGGATCACTGTTATGACACTTGTGACTCTGCATACTCCTAGAGAGTTAGTTTCCAACCTACAAAATTAACAGGTAGCTGGCTGCTACAGTCTTTTGTCCTAGATTCAGGCTGTGGTCTGGTGGTGTTTGTTCTCAAAACAAAGGGCTCTGTTTAATAATTCCTGTAAATTTGGTTTTGTTTTTACATAGTCCCTTAATTTTTGTTTATCTAGAAATGTCCTAATTTCACCATCATATCTGAACGAGAGTTTTGCAGGATGTATTGTTCTTGGTTTCAGATTTTTTTCTTTCAAGGTTTTATATATATCATTCCATCGCCTTCTTGACTGCATGGTTTCTGCCAAATAATCAGAGCTCAGTATTATTGTTTCCCCTCTGCATGTGACCCTTCTTTTTTCTAGAGCTGCTCTTGAGATTCTTTTTTTTTATTTTTATTTATTTATTGTGGTTTAGGTGAAAGTTTACAAATCAAGTTAGTATCTCATACAAAAAGTTATACACACCCCACTGTGCACTCCCAGCTGCTCTCCTTAATGAGACAGCACATTCCTCCTCTCCACCCTGTATTCCCCATGTCCATTCAGCCAGCTCCTGTCCCACACTTCCTTAACATCTCACCACAGACAGGAATCACCTGCATAGTTTCATGTGTGTACTTGAGCCACAAATTTCGCTCCTCACCAGCATCATTGTCTATCTTATAGTCCAGAACAACCCCTGTCTGTAGAGTTGGTTTGGGGAATGGTTCCAATCCTGGAATATCAAAGGCTCCAGGGACCATGACAGTCAGGGTCCATCTGATCTCAGTCAGACCATTAAGTCTGGTCTTTTAACAAGAATTTAAGATCTGCATCCCACTATTCTCCTGCTCCATCAGGGTTTCCCTATTATGTTCCCTATGAGGGCAGCAATCTGTGGTAGCTGGGACCACCTAGTTCTTCCAGTGTCAGGCTGGTTTATGTGGTCCTTTCTGTCTCTTGAGCTCACATTTAACTTGTGTCTTTGGTATTTTTCATTCTCCTTTGCTTCAGGTAGGCTGAGACCAATTGATGCATCTAATATGCTGGCATATAAGACCCCAGATGCCTCTCACCAAAATGGAATGCAGACTGTTTTCTTAATATATTTTGTTATGCCAATTGACCTAAATGTCCCCTGAAACCACAGTCCCCACAGCCCCGTCCCTGCTAATCTGGCCTTTGATGCTTTTGGTTATATTGAGGAAATTTCTTTGCTTTTGGTTTAGTCCAGCTATATTATCTCTGTGGTTTGTGTTGCCCTTCCCTTCACCTAAAAAATTTTTTTTCTACTATCTAGTTGGTGAATATCCCTCTCCCTCCCTCCCTACCCTTGTAATCATCATAGAATATTTTCTTCTGTGTTGAAACTTTATCTAGCGTTCTTATAGTGGTCTCATATAATATTTGTCCTTTTGCAATTGACTAATTTCACTTAGCATAACGCCTTCCAGATTTCTCCATTTTATAAAGTGTTTCACGGATTCATCATTGTTCTTAATCATTGCCTGTATTCCACTGTGTGGATATACCATAATTTCTTTATACATTCATCCTTTGATGGGCACCTTCATTGCTTCCAACTTTTTGGTAGTATAAATACTGCTGCAGTGAACATGGGTTCACATGTGTCTGTTTCTGTGAAGGCTCTTATTTCTTTCGGGTATATTCCAAGGAGTGGAATTGCTGGGTTGTATGGTAGTTCTATTTCTACCTTTTTAAGCAAGCACCATGTTGATTTTCAAAGTGGCTGTACTATTTTACATTCCCATCTAACATAGTATAAGTGTTCCAGTCTCTCTACAACCTCTCCAAATTTATTCTTTTGTGTTTTTTGGATTAATGCCAGCATTGTTGGAGTGAGATGGACTCTCGTTGTAGTTTTGATTTGCATTTCTCTAATTGTTAATGATCTTGAGCATTTCCTCATGTATCTGTTACTCGCCTGAATGTCGTCTTTGGTGAAGTACCTGTTCATATTCTTTGCACATGTTTCAATGGGGCTATTTATCTTTTTATTGAGTTTTTGCCATATCATGTAGATTTTAAAGATCAGACGCTGATCGGAAATGTCATAGCTAAAAACTTATTCCCAGTCTGTAGGTAATCTTTTTAATCTTCTTGTGAAGTCTTTAGATGAACATAGGAGTTTGACTTTCAGGAGCTCCCAGTTATCTAATTTCTCTTCTGGTGTTTGTACAAAGTTGGTAATGTTTTCTATACTGTTTATGTCATGTATTAGAGCTCCTAGCATTGTCCCTATTTTTTCTTCCGTGGTCTTTATCGTTTTAGATTTTATATTTAGGTCTTTGATCCATTTGGAGTTCGTTTTTGTGCATGGTGTGAGGTATGGGTCCTGTTTCATTTTTTTTCAGATGGATATCCAGTTCTGCCAGCACTATTTGTTAAAAAGACTGTCTTTTCTCCATTTAACTGTTCTGGGGCATATGTCAAATATCAACTGCTCATATGTGGATAGATTTATGTATGGATTCTCAATTCTGTTCCATTGGTCTATGTGTCTGTTGTACCAGTACCAGACTGTTTTGACTACTGTGGTGGTATAATAGGTTCTAAAATCACGTGGTGTGAGGCCTCCCACTTTGTTCTTTTTCAGTAATGCTTTATGTTTCCAGGGCCTCTTTTCCTTCCATATGAAGTTGGTGATTTGTTTCTCCATCTCCTTAAAAAAAGTCACTGATATTTGGGTCAGGATTGCATTGTATCTGTAGATCGCTTTGTGTAGAATGGACATTTTTACAATTTTGATTCTTCCTATCCACGAGCAAGGTATGTTTTTTCACTTATGTAGGTCTCTTTTGGTTTCTTGCGGTAGTGTCTTACAGTTTTCTTTGTGTCTCTGTTTAGATTTATTCCTAAGTATTTTATCTTCTTAGGGGCTATTGGAAACGGTATTGATTTGGTGATTTCCTCTTCAACGTTCTCTTTGTTGGTGTAATGGAATCCAGCTGATTTATGTGTTTATCTTGTATCCTGATACTTTGCTAAACTCTTCTATTAGTTTTAGTAGTTTTCCTGAGGATGCTTTAGGTTTTTCTGTGTATGAGATCATACCATCTGCAAATAGAGGTACTTTTACTTCTTCCTTACCAATCTGGATGCCCTTTATTTCTTTATCTTGCCTAATAGCTCTGGCTAGGACATCCAACACAATGCTGAATAAGAGTATGATAAAGGGCATCCTTGTCTTGTTTCCATTCTCAAGGTGAATGCTTTCAGTCTCTGCTTAGAATGATGTTGGCTGTTGGCTTTGTATAAATGCTCTTTATAATGTTTAGGAATTTTCCTTCTGTTCCTATTTTGCTGAGAGTTTTTCTCATGAATGTGTGTTGGACTTTGTCAAATGCCTTTTCTGCATCAATTGATAAAAGCATGTGATTCTT
This sequence comes from Elephas maximus indicus, assembly GCF_024166365.1. Taxonomy (NCBI): domain Eukaryota; kingdom Metazoa; phylum Chordata; class Mammalia; order Proboscidea; family Elephantidae; genus Elephas; species Elephas maximus. Next base: position 11,202,919 of record NC_064847.1, read on the forward strand.
GTCTTTTGTTTTTATATGATGGATTACATTGATTGTTTTTCTAATGTTGAACCATCCCTGCATACCTGGTATGAGTCCCACTTGGTTGTGGTGAGCTACTTTTTTGATATGTTGTTGAATTCTATTGGCAAGAATTTTGTTGAAGATTTTTGCATCTAAGTTCATGAGGGATATTGTTGTGTAATTTTCTTTTTTTGTCATGTCTTTACCTGGTTTTGGTATTAGGATTATGCTGGCTTCATAGAATGAGTTTGGGAGTATTCTATCCTTTCCTATGCTCTGACATACCTTCAGTCGTAGAGGTGTTAACCATTCTCTGAAAGTTTGGTACAATTCTCCAGTAAAGCCATCCGGGCCAGGGTTTTTTTTGTTGGGAGTTTTTTAATTACTTTTTCAACCTCTTGTTTTGTAATGGGTTTATTTAGCTATTCTGTCTCTGTGTTAGTTTAGGTAGGTGATGTGTTTCTAGACATTTGGTCTTTTCCTCTAAGTTTTCAAATTTGTTAGAGTACAATTTTTCATAGTATTCTGTTATGATTCTTTTAATTTCAGTTGGGTCTGTTGGGATATCGCTTATCTCATTTCTTATTCAGGTTATTGGCTTTGTCTCCTGTTTTTTGATTTGTCAGTCTGGTTTATCAATTTTGTTAGTCTTTTCAAATAGCCAACTTTTGGTCTTCTTTGAATTGTTCTTCTGTTCTCTGTTTCATTTAATTCTGTTCTAATTTTTATTACTTACTTTCTTCTGGTGCCTAAGGGTTTCTTTTGTTGCTCTTTTTCTATTTGTTCAAGCTTTAGGGATAATTCTTGGATTTTGGCCTTTTCTTCTCTTTGAATGTCTGCACTTATTAATATAAATCACCCTCTGAGCAACGCTTTAGCTGTGTCCCAAAGATTCTGATAGGAAGTGTTTTCATTTTCATTGGATTCAATGAATTTATTTCATCCATAGTTTGTTTTATAATCCAGTTGTTTTTGAGCAAAGTGTTGTTCAGTTTCCAACTATTTGATTTCTTTTGCCTCATTTTTCTGTTATTGACTTCTAGTTTTATAGCTTTGTGGTCAGAGAAGATGCTTTGTAATATTTTGAAGGCTTAGATTCTGTTAAGTATTGCTTTACGGCCTAATATGTGGTCTATTCTAGAGAATGTGCCATGTGCATTGGAAAAAAAAGTATACTTGGATGCTGTTGGGTGGAATGTTCTGCATATGTCTATAAGGTTGAGTTGGTTGATTGTGGCATTTAGCTCTTCCGTGCCTTTGTTGAGCTTCTTTCTGGATATTCTGTCCTTCACTGAAAGTGGTGTGTTGACGTCTCCTCTTGTTATTTTTCATTGTTGTTGATTTTATTTTACTGAGTCTTTATGTTTTTCTCGTATTTTATTTCGATGTGTAGGATTGTTAGCCTACTTTGTGGTTACCTTAATATTTACCCCATATGTCTGAATTTAAACCTAACTTGTATTTCCCTATATTGCCTTGATTTCCTGTCCATATGGAGTATCTATGACTACTTTATTTAGTCCCTCTTTTTTGATTTACTGTTGTCGTCTTTTGCATAATGACATCACTGATTCCCTGTTTTGAGCATTTTTCTACCTTGGTTTATTTTTGCGATTACCCTATCTCGGTTGATATCTGATTGCTCTGTCCTGAGTTCTAGTGTTGGGTTGATATCTGATATTATTGATTTTCTAACCAAAGAATTCCCTTTAGTAGCTTGTGGTTTTAGTTTGGTTTTTGCAAATTCCCTAATCTTCTGTTTAGCTGAAATGTGTCCTAATTTCACCTTCGTATTTGAGAGAGAGTTATGCCGGATGTATAATACTTTGTTGGCAGTTTTTTTCCTGCAATGCTTTATATATGTCATCCCATTGCCTTCTTGCCTGCATGGTTTCTGCTGAGTAGCCTGAGCTTATTGATTCTCCTTTGTAGTGAACCTTTCGCTTATCCGTGCTGCTCTTAAAATTGTCTCTTTATCTTTGATTTTGGCAAGTTTGATTTTAAAGTCTTGGTGACTTTCTTTTGGGATCTACCTTGTTTGGAGTTTGATAAGCATCTTGGTTAGATATCTTCTCATCTTTCATGATGTCAGGGATGTTTTCTGCCAACAAATCTTCAACAATTCTGTCTGTATTTTCTGTTATCCCTTCCTGTTCTGGTTCTCCAATCACTCATAGGTTATTTTTCTTGATAGAGTCCCACATGATTACTAGGGTTTCTTCAGTTTTTTTTTAATTCTTTTATCTGATTTTTCTTTGACTATATTGTTGCCAAGTGTTTTATCTTCATCTCGCTAATTCTGACTTCCACCTTCTCAATTCTGTTCCACTGACTCTACTGAGTTGTCTAATTCAGAAATTTTATTGTTAATCTTCTGAATTTCTGATTGGTGTCTCTCTATGGATTCTTGCATCCTATTAAATTTTTCAACATGTTTTTGAATAATCTTCTTAATTTCTTCAACTGCTTTATCTGTGCACTCCTTGGCTTGTTCTGCATTTTGGCTGATCTACTTCCTGATGTCTTGAAGAGTACTGTATATTAATCTTTCATATTTTACATCCGGTAATTCCAGGAATACATCTTCATCCAGAAAAGTCCTTGATTCTTTGTTTTGGGAGTTTGCTGCAGCAGTTGTGGTCTCCTTCTATATGTGATTTCCTATCAGCATTGTCTCCAAGCCATCCATAAGTTATTGTATTAATTTCCTTTATGTTTGCCCACTATGTCCTAGTTTCTTGCTTTGTTTTGTTTTGATATGGCCAAATAGGCTACCAGAGTGAGCTAACTTGATTATTGGAGCCTTTGAAGTACTAATGTCCTGTTACCAGCTGGCTAGAATTGCTACCAGGTATATAAATCTAGGAATCCATTCAATATCCTTGCATAGGTTCAGCTTAGGTGTCCCAGTAATCAGTTACCTAGTTTGTGGTACAGGGTCTCACCTATGATCCTATGCTCTTAACTGTGAGGACTGGTAGGCACCACTTATCCCTGGAGTCCAGTCACAGGTGGCTAGGTGGTGTCCAGTCCTCAGGCCTCTGCTATAGGTAGGTGAAGGCCCTGTTTAAAAAGCAGAGAGGCATCAAGTGTCCAAAACCTGCCTCTCCACTGCACAGCTGGAACAGCTACAGTCAGACCTCGGATAGATTTGCGCATAAAATATAATTGCCAGATCCTATCTGCTGTAACAGGACCACCTGGATCTATGCAGGGGTAAAGACAAAGTATGTGGACTGCTTGTGCCTGGACTGGAGCCACTTCTGCTCTGAGTTTCCAAATTAGGGGAGTTGGCAGAGTATTTTTCCCCCTTTTGTTAATTTGTTCCTTCTCCAAGGCCAGGGCAATGGCTCAGGGAGCACAGTAGGACCTATCTCAGGCCTAGGAAAATCAACTGTTAATGAAGGTGACTAGGGCAGAGGGAGGAGGGATCAGATAGCAAATTTTTTCAAAAGAAGGAGCTATTAGATCCATGGGATAAATTAGACAAAATCACCTATCTTGTGCCGACAGCAGTGTTTTCTATCACATTCCAGAGGCATGTGCAGATTGTGTGCTCTGGCTCCACAGTCTCACCAGGGGCTGGGGCTGTGACACCTTGCTTGCCTTCTTTCACTGAAGCAGCCACATCCGAAACGCCACCTCCAGCCTCGCGGCAGTCACATCAGGGGGTCAAGGGTACGCCACTTCACTTGCCATTTTTGCTGAAACAGTGGCATCCTGGAATACTACCACCAGCCTCCCCACAAGAGAATAAGAGCTGAGGTGCTGCCACAGACTTGGCAACTCCTCTCTGCTTCTGTACCATCTCTCTCTCTGCCTGTCACTTGGTCTGATTTCTTAACTTTGCCTTTGATGCTCAGGGTTCATAGTTTGTCATATATATAAATGATTCACTTTTGGGGGGGGTCTTTGTTGAAAGAGGCACCACTGGAAATCTCTGACTACCCCCACCATCTTGGCCACAGTCCCTCGGGGTTTTTTCTTTGTCTTTGGTTTTAATGAGTGTGATTATGATATGCCTTGTTGATTTTCTTTTGGGATCTAGCCTATGTGGGGTTCACTGAGCTTCTTGGGTGGTCAGCTTTTCATTTTTCATAATATTACGGAAGTTTTCTGTCAGCAATTCTTCAATGATCCTGTCTGTGTTTTCCATTTTCTCCCCTGTGCTGGAACTCCCGTTACTTGTAAATTTTTGCTTTTCAGTGTATTCCATAAAATTCTCTTTTTTCTGATTTTTCCTCCAAGTTGTATCCAAGTGTGTGTCTTCAGTTTTCCTGATCCTGTCTTCTATTGTTTCAAACATGCCTCTCAGCCCTTCTGTGACACTGTTTCTGAAATCTTGTTGTTTATCTTTTGGATTTCTAATTTTTTTGTGTGTGTGATTTCAGGTTGTGAATTTATTTTTGGTATTTGTTCCTGTGTTATTTTCCTGAATTTTTCCATTTTTTGGTCTGCATTTTCCATGAATTTTTCTATTTTTTCTTAATTTTTGTCTGCTTTTTGCTTCAACTCTTGGATAGCTCTGAATATTAGAGATTTGGATTCCTTATCAGGTAGTTCTAGTGCCTTTTCTTCTCCTGGAAAATAATGTAGTGTTTTATTTTGGTTGCCTACTGAAACCATTCTGTCCTTTCTTTTTATTCATTTTGATATTGTCTGTTGTCTTTGGGACATTCAGTAGTTATTTTCTTCATTTATTGATTGTAGATTTGTTTGTTTCATCCTGCTTTTTTGTTTTATTTGTTTATGTCTGAGTAGGAGGGCTGAGCGTTCTTTGTTGTTTGCTTGTCTCTGGGTATGATGCTTTTCACCTGCTTGTCCAATGGGCAGGGCCAGTCACCCAGCTATGGTGCATCAGGGCAGGTCCAGCCCAAGGGGAAGGGCTGGGACAGGTTGTTTGTGCCATGTCTTAGGGCCAACAGGGCAAGCCAGTTGTTAGTGTGGGCCAGGTTCCAGTAAGCTGTCACTGTGCTGCTCGGTGTGTTATGTCAGTGCACAGTGCAGGTAGGCAGGAAGGAGGGAGGAGGTTGTGATGCGTGAAGCTAAGATGTATATGGGAAAGATGAGAGAGGGGAGAGAGAAATGAGCCACAAACAAAAAAGAAAGAAAAGAGCGCTAAGGGAGCTTGCTGTGGGGTGGAGAGATGAGAAACCAAGAAAAGGAGAAAAAGAAAAATGAAAAAGAGAAAAAAATTGTTTCAATTTTTAAAATTTGAGGAAAAAAGGAAAAGCCCCCAGGGATCCCACGAGTGAGATTGTGAAGACTGGGGAGGTGATTCCCAAGCTACGTACAACTTGGCTAAAAGAGAGCAAAGATGTCATACAGCGCCAGGTATTCAGGAATCAGGAAAAGAAGGTAAGTGTAGAGAGACAAGAAACTGAGAAATGAAAAAAGACAAAAAAGGAAATAAGAGTAAAAAAAAGAAAGAAATGCCCCTAGGAATCCCACTGGTGTGGCTGCACGGACTAGGAAAGTAGGTCCCAGGCTGTACAGTATAGCCTGGCTAGAAGGGGCTCCCAAGCCATGAAAAGAAAAAGAAAAAAACAAACAGAACAAAACAAAAAAGACCCCAGCATGATGGCAAAGCCTGGGGAAGCAGTTCCCCAGCTGAGCAGTACTTTACAGCCTATCAAGAAGAAGCAAGATGGCACATGGAGCCAAGTGTTCAAGAGAAAGGTGGGGGAGGAGGGTAGAGGCAGGGAAGAAACCAAAAGAAGCAGAAAAAAAGTAACAAAGGAATGGCACTGGGGGAGCCAGCCAGTGTGGGTGGGGTAAATCTAAGAGGCATGGAACCAGAACTTGTTCCTCCCACCCAAGGGACTGTGGCCAGCAGGAAGAGGTGGGGGCCAAGTAGGGAAAGGAAGGGTGGGTGGTGGGAAAGTATGTATTGCTGGTCACTGAATGTTCTGTCTTCTGCTGGGAGCTCCGTGAAGCTGCTTTCCTATACTCGCTGTCCATCTACCTTTACTGTGGGCAAATCCACATGGTGCACCTCTTGTGCCTCTAGGTAGCCAAGCAACTGCAGTTAGCTGGAAAGCGGTGGAGTACAAGCAAAGGGGTGAAGGGCGAGGGGTGGGAAGAGTGTATATCACTCATTACTATGTGCTCTGTCTCCTGCTGGGAGCTCCATGAAGATGCTTTCCCATACTGCCTGTCTGCCAATCTCTGGTAGTAGTCCAAGATAGTGCTGCTTTAGCTGATAGGGGACCTCTGCATGTATCTCTCCTCACTCTCAGTTCTCTGCCAGTTTCTTAATCCGTTCAGTGCTTGGATGAGTTCTTTATCTCTTCATTTGATGTTTAGGTTCCAGTATTGATGTTTGTCTCTGTTTTACTTAGTTTTCCACATCTTTGCTCTAGAGGGATGGCATGGTACTTCTGCCTATAGTGCTATGTTGGCTTCACCTCCAAGGATTTCATTTTACTTGGATTCACCATCAATACCCACAAAGTCAGCAGTTAGGAAGTCAAACAATTTGTTGCATTGGGCAATTCTGCTGCAAAAGACCTCATTAAAGTGTTTAAGAGCAAAGATATTACTTTAAGGACTAAGATGCACCTGCCATATGCATATGAAAGCTGTACAATGAATAAGGAAGATGAAAGAAAAATTGAAGTCTCCAAACTATGTTGTTTACAAAGAATATTGAATATACCATGGCCTACTAGAAGAATGAAAAAGTCTGTGTTGGAGGAAATACAGCCAGAGTGCTGCTTAAAAGCAAGGAACGCAAAACATGTTATCAGAAAGGACTAGTCATGGGAGAAGAACATAAGAGAAAAAAAAAAAAAAAGACAGAGAGATCCTCAATGAAATGGATTGACACTGTGGCTACATAATGGGCTCAAACACAGCAATGATTGTGTAGATGGTACAGGACCGGCTACTGTTTTGTCTGTTGAACAAAGCATCACTATGGGTCAGAACTGACTCTATAGCTCCCTAACAACATAACAGTTATAATATACACCCACTCCTCATTTATGGACATAGGTAGGTTCCAAAGACCAGGTTTTTATGTGAAAATCAGCATTATACAAAAATGGAGGGTTTTTTTTTTTTTTTTTGTATTAAGACTATCCATTTGTCCAATTATTTTTATTTAGAAAATATGGTCATAGAAATAATAACAGCTAAGATTTACTGATGTGCTCATCACTGTGACAAGTCCAGTTCTGGATTGTTCCTCTGTGGAGATGGAGTCTTAGATAAGACAAAGCTGGATAAAGCTGAGCTGTGAGGTTAGATGACTCATGACTTAATCACTTCAACTTCCTCTCTGCTGGGTCTGAGCCCTGGAAACTCCAGGGCTCCTCTCCCACCCCTCAAGCTCTAAGTTGGCCTACTCTGCCTTCTGGGTTTGGAGAGGCACAGAAGCGGGGCTTTCTGCAAGAGTTTCTGGGATCCTTGCCTTGGACCTGATCCCATTTAGCAGAGGCTTCAGGTCCACTTTGGATCACTTTAGGATATCATTAAACTCACACATTTTCTTCCAGACACCCTTTCTGATGCCTCTTTCTTCCTTCCCCACCACACAGCAATTTTGAGCTTCAGGGCTTCAGGCTGCATAGGAGCTGGGACCCAGTCAGGTGATGGCTTGGTGCTGCCTGCACATCTGCCTAGAGGCCATGGCAATGGAGGAGGCTGGACCCACACAGCAACCAGACATGGTGCCCTGCTTTCAGAAAGGAGCTGGTGGAGTGGGACATCATAGCCCAGCTACACAGAGGCCACTAGAAGACACTCCTCAAGGGAATGGATGCTCCGCTGCTGTTGCTTCCATGCCTGCCATATTGTTAATGTGGAAAATAGAAAATAGTAGACATTTTACTATTGCCAAAAATTGGAAATACCAGATAACTCAATAAGTGAGAAATAGGTGTATATGCACCTAAAGTCAGTGCCCCAAAATATGAGACAAGTATTGACAGAAAAGAGAAGTAGACAACTCTACAATAAAGTTGGAGACTTCAGTACACCACTTTTAGTACTGGAGAGAGCATCTAGAAAAGATTAGTAAGTAAATAAAGAACCTGAACAACACTATAAACCAATTTTATCTAAAGAAAGTACACATGACGTCCAGCCATCATCAGAACACTCCACATTCCTTTTAATGCACATGGGTCACTCTCCAGTACTGACCATATGATAGATCACAAACAAGTCTCAATAAGCTTAAAGAGATTGCAATAACATGAAGTATTTTCTCTGACCACAAGGAAATAATTCTAGAAATTACTAGCAGAAGGAAAACTGCAAAACAGATAAAGTAGAAATTAAACAGTGCATCATTAAACAAACACCGAGTCAAGAAAAGGGCCAAGAGAGAAAAAAAAAAAATTGGAGATGGATAAAAACAACAAAATAACATACTACAGCTTATGGAGAACAGTGAAGGCAGTCCTCAGAGGGAAATTAATAGGAATAAGTGTCTATATTGAAAAAGAAGAAAGATCTCAAATCAAGAGTGTAACTCTACAATTTTATAACTAGAAAAACGAGCAAACTAAGCTGAAAACTTACAAGAAAAGAAATAACAAAGATCAAAACAGAAATAAATGAAATAAAAAATAGAAAAGAATAGAAAGAACCAACTAAACCAGAAGTTGGTTCTTTGAAAAAAATCAATAAAATTAACAAAACTTTAACTAGATCGACAGGGTAAAAAAAAAGAAGCAGAAAAAGGTGAATATAACTAAGAAACGAAAGTGGAGGCATTACTACTGATCCATAAAAGAATACAATGAACAACTGTATACCAACAAACTTGATAAATTAGATGAAGTGGACAAATTCCTATGTAAACCACCTATCTAAACTGAGTCAAGAGGAAGCAAAAAATCTCAAAAGACCCGTAACAATTGAAGATATTGAAAAAGCGGGGCCAAGATGTTGGAATAGTCAGACACTTCTTGTTATCCCTCTTGCAGGAAAGACCTAAAAAAAAAAGTGAATCGATTATATATGATAGTCTCAGAGTCTTGGTGGTCAAAGACAAAGTTCTGGAGTCAGACCGAGTGGCAGAGAAAGGGAGACACAGTTCAGAAGCAGTGAAGAAGTTCCAGTCATGAGGTAGCTGGCACCCGGTGGGCTGGGTTGGCTGGCACACACAGGCTTAGGCAAGCAGTAGTGCTCAGGACACATTTCACCACACAGGGAAAGACCAAGAGGCAGAGAGTCTGCCCCAGCCTCCAGAGCCAGGGAGAAGCTGTGCTGAATATGCAAAGTTAAGTGCAAACATCTACCCTACCATGTGGGGTCAAAATAACCCCTCCCCCAACAGGACTTTTAGAGTGGAGAAATGCCACATTCCCCTCACCCACTCCCTTCCCCACACTGTTCCAATACCAGTTTGGCAGTATGCAATGCTTGCCACAATCTCTAAGCTGCAACTTTGGGCTGTCCATGCCCAAATCAGTCTCATGGCATTAGGAACAAAAAAAAACAACAAGCACTGTAAGTCAGAAACTCAAGCGTATCCCCGCCCAAACAATGTTGCAGTTTCAAAAAATCACCACGCTCCCCTTAAGCCAGAAACTCGGGGCAGGCACTACCCCTTTGTCTCGGCACTGGCATAAGGGGTCCACAGACTTGTAACACCCTTCACCCCGGCCTATTCCTGTGTGTGCTGATTCAACACTGCAGGCCTTCATTAATGCCAACCCCTCTAAGCCAGAAACCTAGGACTATCCCGGTCCAAAATGGTCTCACAGCTTTAAAAAAATCACCATTACCCCTAAGATGGGAACTCACAGCAGGCACTGTTGTTTTTGCTAGACACTGGCATAAGGGGACCATGGAATTCTAATGTTCTTCACCCATGTCTAGAGCAGTGTGGGCCGATTCAACAGCATAGGCCTTCATTAGAATAGAACAACAAGGTATGTCTCTGAAGCCTATTTTCAACTGTAGCAGCCAAAGGGGAGTTTCAGATTCGTGACATTTGACACCAATCTGCCCGTTAAGCAGGGTCCTAACCCCCCGACATCAGGGGCCGGTTGGGTGGTGGTATCACCTATATTATCCAGGCATCCATGACAGGGGTCCGAGAATAAGGAGTGGTGCCACCCAGTCCTTACAGCCAACAGCATTGTGTGCCCAAAGTCTGACTGCAAAATCCACCTATCTATTCACTCTAGGGGACAGGGACAGGACTCCCACCCGGGCACTCAGGGGCAGCATCAGCCCCCTGCCTTGCTCAGCACATAGCCCTCTACTGCAACCAGATACCTGTGCCTGCTCCAAATATCCCCTGCAGCGCTGCATATCTAGGACTATATGTGACAGCAATGCACACTTGGTGACTGCAAATGGGGACACCTGAGCTGAATCTACACAAAAAAGTGAACAGACTCCTGGGTTCACACACCTAGTAGCTGCTCTAACCTGTTGACAGGACATGAGAGTTTCAAAGATGCCAATAACCAAAGTAGCTTACACACCAGCCTACTTGGGCATATCAAAACAAAACAAAGAACACAGTCAGCAAATATACAATAAAAAATTAAATAACTTATTGATAGCTAGGGGGCAACAGTAAATATCAAATCATATAAAGAAGGAGGTCAAGATGGCCCCAGAAACAACCAAAACAAAGAACCAGGAAACCTTCCAGAGGAAGATAAAGTCTTGGAATTAGTGGAGTTAGAATTTAAAATATTAATATACAGAGCTCTTCAAGAGTGCAGGAAAGGGATCAGGCAAAACTCAAACCAAGACAAGGAACAGACAGAGAAAGCAATAGAAGAATTAAGGAAAATAGTACAAGAACAAAATGACAAATTCAGCAGGTTGCTAGGAACCATAGTGAAACAGCAACTAGAATTCCAAAAGATTAACAATAATATTTCAGATTTAGACTACTCAATAGAAGGCTATAGGAACAGAACTGAGGCCATGGAAGTCAGAATTAGAGACTGAAGATATTGACACTAATTTATTTGAGGAAAACTCAAGTAAAAAGATTCTTAAAAATGAAGAAACTCTAAGAATTATGTGGGACACTATCAAAAGGAAAAACCTAAGAGTGATTGGAGTACCAGAACAGGTGGGAATAAAAGGAAATACATAAAGAATTGCTGAAGATTTGCTTACAGAAAACTTCCCCGATATCGTAAAAGATGAGAGATATCTATCTAAGACACTCATTGAACTACACTCAAAGTAGCTCTTAAAAGAAAGTCATCAAGGAGGGCAGGAGACAAGGATGGCGAAAAAGCCAGGTGCTTCCGGTGATCCCTCTTACAGCAAAGATCCAAAAAATCAAGTGAACTGATTATATTTATGACGAGCTAGGAGCCCTGAACATCAAAGGCAAAGTCAGAAAATGGACTGAGCAGTGGCAGGGGGAGGGAGCGCAGAAGAGTTACCAGACCTGAATTGCTGGGATCCCTCAGGCACCATTTCCAGGTGAGGCTGAGGCAGGCTGGTATTAGCATTTGGCTGCAGTTTCGTCAGGGAGAAGCATACAGTCTCGGAGCCCAGTCACACCTCCAGACACAGAGAAGAAAGGCGCTTTTGTTAAAAGCTAAGTACTTGGGTATATTTTGCCATGCCCCCCACCCCAAGCCAGCTTCAGTGGCTGTTAATTTCCCCGGGCCTGAGATAGGCGCATTTGAGTGCCCTAGGCCATGCTCCTAGACTTGGAGAAGGAATAAATTAACAACAGGGGGAAAAGATATTTTGCCAGCTCTACTAACTGGGGGAGCTGAGGACAGAGGCAGCTCCTGTTCAGGCATAAATTGTCCGAGGACTTTGAATACCTTTCCCCCCTGCATGGACCTGTGTGGGCCTATTTCAGGAGAATAGGCCCTTGCTGACAGACTGCAACTGTTTCAGCTGTGGGGTGGACAGGTGGGTGTTTGGTATTTGACACTGCTTTGCCTATTAAACAGGGTCCTCACCCACCCATATCAGGGGACTAAGGACTGGTGGCTCCACGCAGGTCACCAGCCACCCGTGACAGGGGTCCAAGGATAACTGGTACCTTCTAGTCCTTAACAACCAAAAACATTGGATGCTCATGGTCTGTCTGCAGAACCCACCCACCTGTACCCTCTAGGAAACAAAGGCATGCTTTCCTCAGAGACACTCAGGAGATGGTTCTCAGCCCCCTGCCTTGATGAGAGCATGACCCCCTGCTGCAACCTGATATCGGTACTTATGTCAAACAGCCCTGTCCTTCTAAGACTGTAGGACACAGCCTGTACCACACACTCGATGTCCAGGTACCTGGACACCTGAGTTGAATCCACACAAGAAAAGTGAATGGGCTCATAAGTTAATATACTTGATAACAGCTGTAGCCATCTGGTGACAGGACATCAGAGCTCCAAAAGTGAAAATGATCAAGCTAGCACACTCAAGCAACCCATCTGGGCATATCAAAACAAAACAAAGCGAGAAACAGAATACAGTAAGCAAACATAAAATAATTTAATACAGTAACTTATAGATGGCTCAAGACTACAGTCAGTATCAAATCACAGAAAGAAATAGACCATGATGGCTTCAATAAGCTCTAAAAACAGAGAACCAAAGGATCTTATGGATGAAGGTACCTTCCTGGAATTACCAGATGCAGAATTCAAAAGATTAATATACAGAAATCTTTAAGACATCAGGAAGGAGATCAGGCAATATAAGAACAAGCCAAGGAACACGCAGATAAAACAGTTGAAGAAATTTAAAAGGTTATTCAAGAACATAATGAAAAATTTAATAAGCTGCAAGAATCCATAGAGAGATACCAATCAGAAATTCAGAAGATTAACAATAAAATTACAGAATCAGACAACTCAATAGAAAATCAGAGGAACAGAATCGAGCAAGTGGAAGGCAGAATTGGTGACCTTGAAGATAGAGAACTTGACACCAGTATATTTGAAGAAAAATTACATAAAAGAATTTAAAAAAATGAAGAAACCTTAAGAATCATGTGGGACTCTATCAAGAGAAATAACTTACGAGTGATTGGAGTACCGGAACAATGAGGGATAACAGAAAATACAGAGAGAAATGCTGATGATTTGTTGGCAGGTACCTTCCCTGATATTGTGAAAGATGAGAAGATATTAATCTAAGATGCTCATTGAACTCCACATAAGGTAGATTTTGAAAGAAAGCCATCAAGATATATTATAATCAAACTTGCCAAAACCAAAGATAAAGAGAATTGTAAGAGCAGCTAGGGATAAACAAAAACTTACCTACAAAGGACAGTCAATAAGAATAAGCTCAGACTACTCAGCAGAAACCACGCAGGCCAGAAGGCAAAGGATGACCTATGCAAAGCACTGAAGGAAGAAAATTTGCCAACCAACAATCTCATATATACAGCAAAACTGTCTCTCAAATATGAAGATGAGATTCAGACATTTCCACATAAACAGAAGTTTAGGGAATTCAAAGAAAAACCAAAACAAAACTACAAGATATGCTAAAGGGAGTTTTCATTTAGAAAATCAATAATATCAGGTATCAACCCAAGACTAGAACACTGGACAGAACAATCAGATGTTAACCCAGACAAGGAAATCACAAAAATAAATCAAGATACAAAAACTCTCAAAACAGGGAAAGAGCAATGTCATCACATAAAAGAAGACAACATTAAAATAATAAAGAGGGACTAAGAAATGTAGTCATAGATCTTTCATTTGGAAAGGAAGACAAGGTGATACAAAGAAATAAAATCTAGGTTTAAACTTACAAATGTAGGGGTAAATATTAAGGTAATCACAAAGGAGACTAATTATCCTACTCATCAAAATAAAATACAAGAAAAAAATAGAGACTCAGCAGAAACAAAATTAACAACAATGAAGAAGAAGAAAAGACAATGTATAAAAATAAACTACCCAGCACAAAAAATTACATCGGAAAAGAAACCATTAACAGCGCACACAAAAAGACACCAAAACAACAGCGCTAAACTCACACCTATCCACAATTCTGCTGAATGTAAATGGACTAAGTGCACTAATAAAGAGGCAGAGAGTGGAAGAATGGATTAAAAAAACACGATCCATCTATATGCTGCCTACATGAGACACATCTTAGATTTAGAGACACAAACAAACTAAAACTCAAAGGATGGAAAAAAATATATCAAGCAAACAACAATCAAAAAAGAGCAATATTAATTTCTGACAAAATTGACTTTAAAGTTAAATCCCTCATAAAGGATAAAGAAGGACACTATATAATGATTAAAGGGACAATATAACAAGAAGATATAACCATATTAAATATTTATGCACCCAGTGACAAGGCTGCAAGATGCGTAAAACAAACTAACAACATTGAAAAGTGAGATAGAGAGCTCCACATTTACAGTAGAAGGCTTCAACACACCACTTTCAGTGATGGACAGAACATCCAGAAAGAAGCTCAATAAAGACACAGAAGATCTAAACGCTACGATCAACCAACTTGACCTTCTAGATATATACAGGACAATCCACCCAACAGCAGCCAAGTATACTTTCTTTCCTAGTGCAAATGGAACATTCTGTAGAATAGACCACGTATAAAGTCACAAAGAAAGCCTTAGCAGAGTCCAAAACATCGATACACAAAGCATCTTCTCTGATCACAACTTGATGAAAAATAGAAATCAATAACAGAAACAGCACGGAAAAGAAATCAAACAGTTGGAAACTGAACAATACCCTGCTGAAAAAAGACTAGATTAGAGAAGACATTAAGGATGGAATAAAGAAATTCATAGAATCCAGTGAGAATGAAAACACTTCCTATCAGAACCTTTGGGCCAAAGAGAAAGTAGTGCTCAGAGGTCAGTTTATATCAATAAATGCACACATCCAAAAAGAAGAAAGGGCCAAAATCAAAGAATTATCCCTACAACTTGAACAAATGAAAAGACAGCAACAAACCCTCTGGCACTATGACAAAGGAAATAATAAAAATTACAGCAGAACTAAATGAAATAGAAAACAAAAAAAAAAAATTTAAAAAGTTAACAAGACCAAAAGCTGGTCCTTTGAAAAAAATCAACAAAATTTATAAACTACTGGCCAAACTGAGAAAAGAAAAACAGGAGAGGAAGCAAACAACCCAAATAAGAAATGAGATGGGTGATATTACAACAGGCCCAACAGAAATTAAAAGAATCATATGAGATTACTATGAAAAATTGTATTCTAACAAATTAAAAAACCTAGAAAAAATGGTTGAATTCCTAGAAACACACTACCTACCTAAACTAACACAAGTAGAACAACTATATAGACCCATAACAAAAGAAGAGATTGAAAAGGTAATCAAAAAGCTCCCCCTCCAAAAAAAGCCCTTGCCTGGATGGCTTCACCACAGAGTTCTTCCAAACATTCAGAGATGAATTAAGACCACTACTACTAAAGGTATTTCAGAACATAGAAAAGGATGGAATACTCCCAAAGTATTCTTTGAATCCAGCAAATCCCCGATACCAAAACCAGGTAAAGATACTACAAAAAAAGAAAATTACAGCCTACATCCTGTATGAACTTAGAAGCAAAAATCGCCAACAAAATTCTAGCCAATAGAATTAACAGCATATCAAAAAACAATAATAATTCACCACAACCAAGTAGGATTTATACCAGGCATGCAGGGGATGCTTCAACATTTGAAAAATAATTAATGTAAACCGTCATATAAATAAAACAAAAGACAAGAACTCCACGGTTTTATCAATCGATGCAGAAAAGGCATTTGACTGAGTTCGACACCCATTCATGATAAAAACTCTCAGCAAAATAGGAATAGAAGGAAAATTCCTCAACATAATAAAGGGCATTTATAAGAAGCCAACAGCCAACATCACCCTAAATGGAGAGAGCCTGAGAGCATTCTCCTTAAGATTGGGAACCAGACAAAAATGCCCTTTATCACCATTCTTATTCAACACTGTGCTGGAGGTCCTAGCCAAAGCAATTAGGATAGATTAAGACATAAAGGGCATCCAGATTCGTAAAGGAGAAGTCGAAGTATCTCAGTTTGCAGAAGACATGATCTTATACACAGAAAATGCTCAGGAATCCTCAAGAAAACTATTGAAACTAATAGAAGAGTTCAGCAGAGTATCGGGATACAAGATAAACATGCAAACATCAGTTGGATTCCTCTACACCAACAAAAAGAACATCAAAGAGGAAATCACCAAATCTATACCATTTACAGTAGTCCCCAACAAGAAAAAATACTTAGGAATAAATGTTACCAGAGATGTAAAAAACCTATATGTAGAAAACTACAAGACACTACTGCAAGAAACCAAAATAGACTTACGTAAGTGGAAAAATATACTTTGCTCATATATAGGAAGACTTAACATTGTAAAGACGTCTATTCTACCAAAGCAACTATAAATACAATGCCAGTCCAATTCAAATTCCAATGACATTTTTTAATGAGATGGAGAAGCAAATCACCAACTGCACATGGAAGGTAAAAAGGCCCCAGATAAGTAAATCATTACTGAAAAAGAAGAACAAAGTAGGCGTCCTCACTGTACCTGATTTTAAAACATATTATACCACCATTGTAGTCAAAACAGCCTGGTACTGGTACAACAACAAATACATAGACCAATGGAACAGAATTAAGAATCCAGACATAAATCCATCCACATATGAGCAGTTGATATTTGTCAAAGGCCCAAAGTCAATTAAATGGGGAAAAGACAGTCTTTTTAACAAATGGTGCTGGCATAACTAGATATCCATCTGGAAAAAAAAATGGAACAAGACCCATACCTCACACCATGCCCTAAAATGAATTCAAAGCAGGTCTAAGACCTAAATATAAAATCTAAAATGATAAAGATCATGGATGAAAAAATAGGGACAATGCTAAGAGCCCTAATACAGGGCATAAACAGTATATAAAACACACATCTTGCAAATAAGAAATGAGATAACTGGGAGTTCCTAAAAATCAAACACCTATGTTCATCAAAGACTTCACCAAAAGAGTAAAAAGACTACCTATAGACTGGGAAAAAGTTTTTAGCTATTAACTTTCTGGTCAGCGCCTGATATTTAAAATCTACATGACACTGCAAAAACGTAACTGCAAAAAGACAAATAACTCAATTAAAAAATGGGCAAGAGATATGCACGGACACTTTACTAAAGAAGACATTCAGGTAGATAACAGATACATGAGGAAATGTTCATGATCATTAGCCCTTAGAGAAATGCAAATCAATGAGATTCCGCCTCACTCCAACAAGGCTGGTGTTAATCCAAAAAACACAAAACGGTAAATGTTGGAAAGGCTGTGGAGAGATTGGAACAATTATACAAACTGCTGGTGGGAATGTAAAATGATACAACAGCTTTGGAAATCAATCTGGTGCTTCCTTAAAAAGCTAGAAATAGAACTACCATACGATCCAACAATCCCACTCCCTGGAATATATCCTAGAAAAATAGGAGCCTTTACATGAACAGATATATGTACACCCATGTTCATTGCAGCACCATTTTTTTTTTTTTTTATAATAACTTTTATTAAGCTTCAAGTGAACGTTTACAAATCTAATCAGTCTGTCACATATAAGTTTACATACATCTCACTCCCTACTCCCACTTACTCTCCCCGTCTTGAGTCAGCCCTTTCAGTCTCTCCTTTCTTGACAATTTTGCCGGCTTCCCTCTCTCTCTATCCTCCCATCCCCCCTCCAGACAAGAGTTGCCAACACAATCTCAAGTGTACACCTGATATAATTAGCTCACTCTTCATCAGCGTCTCTCTCCCACCCGCTGACCAGTCCCTTTCATGTCTGATGAGTTGTCTTCAGGGATGGTTCCTGTCCTGTGTCAACAGGAGGTCTGGAGAGCATGACCGCCGGGATTCCTCCAGTCTCAGTCAGACCATTAAGTTTGGTCTTCTTATGAGAATTTGGGGTCTGCATCCCACTGCTCTCCTGCTCCCTCAGGGGTCCTCTGCTGAGCTCCCTGTCAGGGCAGTCATCGATTGTGGCCGGGCACCAACTAGTTCTTCTGGTCTCAGGATGATGTAGGTCTCTGGTTCATGTGGCCCTTTCTGTCTCTTGGGCTCTTAGTTGTCATGTGGACTTGGTGTTCTTCATTTTCCTTTGCTCCAGGTGGGTTGAGACCAATTGCTGCATCTTAGATGGCTGCTTGTTAGCATTTAAGACCCCAGACGCCACATTTCAAAGTGGGATGCAGAATGATTTCATAATAGAATTATTTTGCCAATTGACTTAGAAGTCCCCGCAAACCATGTTCCCCAGACCCCCGCGCTTGCTCCGCTGAGCTTTGAAGCATTCATTTTATCCCGGAAACTTCTTTGCTTTTGGTCCAGTCCAATTGAGCTGACCTTCCATGTATTGAGTGTTGTCTTTCCCTTCACCTAAAGCAGTTCTTATCTACTGATTAATCAATAAAAAACCCTCTCCCACCCTCCCTCCCTCCCCCGCTCGTAACCACAAAAGTATGTGTTCTTCTCAGGTTTACTATTTCTCAAGATCTTATAATAGTGGTCTTATACAGTATTTGTCCTTTTGCCTCTGACTAATTTCACTCAGCATAATGCCTTCCAGGTTCCTCCATGTTATGAAATGTTTCAGAGATTCGTCACTGTTCTTTATCGATGCGTAGTATTCCATTGTGTGAATATACCACAATTTATTTACCCATTCATCCGTTGATGGACACCTTGGTTGCTTCCAACTTTTTGCTATTGTAAACAGAGCTGCAATAAACATGGGTGTGCATATATCTGTTTGTATGAAGGCTCTTGTATCTCTAGGGTATATTCCGAGGAGTGGGATTTCTGGGTTGTATGGTAGTTCTATTTCTAACTGTTTAAGATAACGCCAGATAGATTTCCAAAGTGGTTGTACCATTTTACATTCCCACCAGCAGTGTATGAGAGTTCCAATCTCTCCGCAGCCTCTCCAACATTTATTATTTTGTGTTTTTTGGATTAATGCCAGCCTTGCTGGTGTGAGATGGAATCTCATCGTAGTTTTAATTTGCATTTCTCTAATGGCTAATGATCGAGAGCATTTTCTCATGTATCTGTTGGCTGCCTGAATATCTTCTTTAGAGAAATGTGTGTTCATATCCTTTGCCCACTTCTTGATTGGGTTGTTTGTCTTTTTGTGGTTGAGTTTTGACAGAATCATGTAGATTTTAGAGATCAGGCGCTGGTCGGAGATGTCATAGCTGAAAATTCTTTCCCAATCTGTAGGTGGTCTTTTTACTCTTTTGGTGAAGTCTTTAGATGAGCATAGGTGTTTGATTTTTAGGAGCTCCCAGTTATCGGGTTTCTCTTCATCATTTTTGGTAATGTTTTGTATTCTGTTTATACCTTGTATTAGGGCTCCTAGGGTTGTCCCAATTTTTTCTTCCATGATCTTTATCGTTTTAGTCTTTATGTTTAGGTCTTTGATCCACTTGGAGTTAGTTTTTGTGCATGGTGTGAGGTATGGGTCCTGTTTCATTTTTTTGCAAATGGATATCCAGTTATGCCAGCACCATTTGTTAAAAAGGCTGTCTTTTCCCCAGTTAATTGACACTGGTCCTTTGTCAAATATCAGCTGCTCATACGTGGATGGATCTATGTCTGGGTTCTCAATTCTGTTCCATTGGTCTATGTGTCTGTTGTTGTACCAATACCAGGCTGTTTTGACTACTGTGGCTGTATAATAGGTTCTGAAGTCAGGTAAGGTGAGGCCTCCCACTTTCTTCTTCTTTTTCAGTAGTGCTTTGCTTATCCGGGGCTTTTTTCCCTTCCATATGAAATTGGTGATTTGTTTCTCTATCCCCTTAAAATATGACATTGGAATTTGGATCGGAAGTGCGTTAAATGTATAGATGGCTTTTGGTAGTATAGACATTTTTACTATGTTAAGTCTTCCTATCCATGAGCAAGGTATGTTTTTCCACTTAAGTATGTCCTTTTGAATTTCTTGTAGTAGAGCTTTGTAGTTTTCTTTGTATAGGTCTTTTACATCCTTGGTAAGATTTATTCCTAAGTATCTTATCTTCTTGGGGGCTACCGTGAATGGTATTGATTTGGTTATTTCCTCTTCGGTGTTCTTTTTGTTGATGTAGAGGAATCCAAGTGATTTTTGTATGTTTATTTTATAACCTGAGACTCTGCCAAACTCTTCTATTAGTTTCAGTAGTTTTCTGGAGGATTCCTTAGGGTTTTCTGTGTATATAATCATGTCATCTGCAAATAGTGATAACTTTACTTCTTCCTTGCCAATCCGGATACCTTTTATTTCTTTGTCTAGCCTGATTGCCCTGGCTAAGACTTCCAACACGATGTTGAATAAGAGCGGTGATAAAGGGCATCCTTGTCTGGTTCCCGTTCTCAAGGGAAATGCTTTCAGGTTCTCTCCATTTAGAGTGATATTGGCTGTTGGCTTTGCATAGATGCCCTTTATTATGTTGAGGAATTTTCCTTCAATTCCTATTTTGGTAAGAGTTTTTATCATAAATGGGTGTTGGACTTTGTCAAATGCCTTTTCTGCATCAATTGATAAGATCATGTGGTTTTTGTCTTTTGTTTTATTTATGTGATGGATTACATTAATGGTTTTTCTGATATTAAACCAGCCTTGCATACCTGGTATAAATCCCACTTGATCAGGGTGAATTATTTTTTTGATGTGTTGTTGGATTCTATTGGCTAGAATTTTGTTGAGGATTTTTGCATCAATGTTCATGAGGGATATAGGTCTATAATTTTCTTTTTTTGTAATGTCTTTACCTGGTTTTGGTATCAGGGAGATGGTGGCTTCATAGAATGAGTTGGGTAGTATTCCGTCATTTTCTATGCTTTGGAATACCTTTAGTAGTAGTGGTGTTAACTCTTCTCTGAAAATTTGGTAGAACTCTGCAGTGAAGCCGTCCGGGCCAGGACTTTTTTTTGTTGGGAGTTTTTTGATTACCGTTTCAATCTCTTTTTTTGTTATGGGTCTATTTAGTTGTTCTGCTTCTGAATGTGTTAGTTTAGGTAGGTAGTGTTTTTCAAGGAATTCATCCATTTCTTCTAGGTTTTCAAATTTGTTAGAGTACAATTTTTCATAATAATCTGAAATGATTCTTTTAATTTCATTTGGTTCTGTTGTGATGTGGTCCTTCTCATTTCTTATTCGGGTTATTTGTTTCCTTTCCTGTATTTCTTTAGTCAGTCTAGCCAATGGTTTATCAATTTTGTTAATTTTTTCAAAGAACCAGCTTTTGGCTTTGTTAATTCTTTCAATTGTTTTTCTGTTCTCTAATTCATTTAGTTCAGCTCTAATTTTTATTATTTGTTTTCTTCTGGTGCCTGATGGATTCTTTTGTTGCTCACTTTCTATTTGTTCAAGTTGTAGGGACAGTTCTCTGATTTTGGCTCTTTCTTCTTTTTGTATGTGTGCATTTATTGATATAAATTGACCTCTGAGCACTGCTTTTGCTGTGTCCCAGAGGTTTTGATAGGAAGTATTTTCATTCTCGTTGCTGTCTATGAATTTCCTTATTCCCTCCTTGATGTCTTCTATAACCCAGTCTTTTTTCAGGAGGGTATTGTTCATTTTCCAAGTATTTGATTTCTTTTCCCTCGTTCTTCTGTTATTGATCTCTAGTTTTATTGCCTTGTGGTCTGAGAAGATGCTTTGTAATATTTCGATGTTTTGGACTCTGCAAAGGTTTGTTTTATGACCTAATATGTGGTCTATTCTAGAGAATGTTCCATGTGCGCTAGAAAAAAAAGTATATTTTGCAGCAGTTGGGTGGAGAGTTCTGTATAAGTCAATGAGGTCAAGTTGGTTGATTGTTGTAATTAGATCTTCCGTGTCTCTGTTGAGCTTCTTACTGGATGTCCTGTCCTTCTCCGAAAGGGGTGTGTTGAAGTCTCCTACTATAATTGTGGAGGTATCTATCTCGCTTTTCAGTTCTGTTAAAATTTGATTTATATATCTTGCAGCCCTGTCATTGGGTGCGTAAATATTTAATATGGTTATGTCTTCCTGATCAATTGTCCCTTTTATCATTATATAGTGTCCTTCTTTATCCTTTGTGGTGGATTTAAGTCTAAAGTCTATTTTGTCAGAAATTAATATTGCTACTCCTCTTCTTTTTTGCTTATTGTTTGCTTGATATACTTTTTTCCATCCTTTGAGTTTTAGTTTGTTTGTGTCTCTAAGTCTAAGGTGTGTCTCTTGTAGGCAGCATATAGATGGATCGTGTTTCTTTATCCAGTCTGTGACTCTCTGTCTCTTTATTGGTGCATTTAGTCCATTTACATTCAGGGTAATTATAGATAAATAAGTTTTTAGTGCTGTCATTTTGATGCCTTTTTATGTGTGTTGTTGACAATTTCATTTTTCCACATACTTTTTTGTGCTGAGGCGTTTTTCTTAGTAAATTGTGAGATCCTCACTTTCATAGTGTTTGACTTTATGTTAGTTGAGTCGTTACGTTTTTCTTGGTTTTTGTCTTGAGTTATAGAGTTGTTATACCTTTTTGTGGTTACCTCATTATATACCCCTATTTTTCTAAGTAAAAACCTAACTTGTATTGTTCTATATCGCCTTGTATCACTCTCCATATGGCAGTTCAATGCCTCCTGTATTTAGTCCCTCTTTTTGATTATTGTGATCTTTTACCTATTGACTTCCATGATTCCCTGTTATGTGTATTTTTTTTTAATTAATCTTAATTTGTTTGTTTTTGTGATTTCCCTATTTGAGTTGATATCAGGACGTTCTGTTTTGTGACCTTGTGTTGTGCTGATATCTGATATTATTGGTTCCCTGACCAAACAATATCCTTTAGTATTTCTTGTAGCTTTGGTTTGGTTTT
Source organism: Elephas maximus indicus (assembly GCF_024166365.1). Classification (NCBI taxonomy): domain Eukaryota; kingdom Metazoa; phylum Chordata; class Mammalia; order Proboscidea; family Elephantidae; genus Elephas; species Elephas maximus. The sequence goes on from NC_064847.1 coordinate 11,225,763, forward strand.
TGCAAATTCTCTAAACTTGTGTTTGTCTGTAAATATCTTAATTTCGCCTTCATATTTCAGAGAGAGTTTTGCTGGATATATGATCCTTGGTTGGCAGTTCTTCTCCTTCAGTGTTCTGTATATGTCGTCCCATTCCCTTCTTGCCTGCATGGTTTCTGCTGAGTAGTCAGAACATATTCTTATTGATTCTCCCTTGAAGGAAACCTTTCTTTTCTCCCTGGCTGCTTTTAAAATTTTCTGTTTATCTTTGGTTTTGGTGAGTTTGATGATAATATGTCTTGGTGTTTTTCTTTTTGGATCAATCTTAAATGGGGTTCGATGAGCATCTTGGATAGATATCCTTTCGTCTTTCATGATGTCAGGGAAGTTTTCTGTCAGAAGTTCTTCAACTATTTTCTCTGTGTTTTCTGTCCCCCCTCCCTGTTCTGGGACTCCAATCACCCGCAGGTTATCCTTCTTGATAGAGTCCCACATAATTCTTAGGGTTTCTTCATTTTTTTTAATTCTTTTATCTGATTTTTTTTCAGCTATGTTGGTGTTGATTCCCTGGTCCTCCAGATGTCCCAGTCTGCATTCTAATTGCTCGAGTCTGCTCCTCTGACTTCCTAGTGTGTTGTCTAATTCTGTTATTTTATTGTTAATCTTTTGGATTTCTACATGTTGTCTCTCTATGGATTCTTGCAACTTATTAATTTTTCCAGTATGTTCTTGAATAATCTTTTTGAGTTCTTCAACAGTTTTATCAGTGTGTTCCTTGGCTTTTTCTGCAGATATCCTAATTTCATTTGTGATATCATTAAGCATTCTGTAAATTAGTTTTTTATATTCTGTATCTGATAATTCCAAAATTGTATCTTCATTTGGGAAAGATTTTGATTCTTTTGTTTGGGGAGTTGGAGAAGCTGTCACGGTCTGCTTCTTTAAGTGGTTTGATATGGATTGTTGTCTCCGAGCCATCACTGGGAAACTAGTTTTTCCAGAAAATCCGCTAAAAAAAAAACTGCAGTCAGATCCCTATCAGAGTTCTCCCTCTGGCTCAGGCTATTCAGATGTTAATGAAGCCGCCTGGGGAGGGTGGGGGAGGGAACAGAGAGATAGGAGAGTAGCACTTCAGAATATAGCCAGAGTTGCTTGTCTTGCTTGGAAAGACTATTATATCTGAGATTCCCGCGGGCGCGTCGCCTATGTGTGCTGTCTGTGTGGAGATTGCCCCCGGGGGGTCTGGCCCGCTGGAGTCACGGTCAGATCCTCCGCTTCCAGCCCCACGCCCAGCGTCAAGGCTCCCCTACTGGGACGGTGCACTCTCGACTCCAAAATCAGTCGCTGCCTCCCGGGGACTTCTCGTCCCTCCAGCCGCGTGGCCGTGCCGTCCCCGTGAACCAGGTGGGCCCCCTCCCGGGGTTAGTTCAGATGGGTGGAGTAGCTCCCCGTGCTTGTGCCGCGACCGAGTGTCCCGGCTGGAACGCTGTTCTCCCCGCTCCAATACCAGTCGCTGCCTCCCGGGGACTTCTCCTACCGGCTGCGTCCCACGCCGCCCGCGCGACCCGGATGGTCACCTTCCCGGGGTTAGTTCAGGGGGTGGAGCAACTCTCCGTGTTTATGGCGTACCTGCGTGCAGTCCAAATCCCTGTGGGACGGTTCCCCGGCTCGGGTGCTGCTCTTTCTGCTCCAAGATCAGTCACTGCCTCCCGGGGACTTCTCCTAACGGCTGCGTCCCACGCCGCCCGTGGAACCGGCTAGTCCCCCTCCCGGGGTTAGTTCAGGGGGGTGGAGCAGGTCTCTGTGCTTGTGCCGTACCTGACTGGTATGCTGGCTCCAGGCTCTGGAAACAATCGCTGCTTCCCCGTATTAGTTCGTTCTCCGTCTCTAAATCTGTGTTTGTTGTTCAGGGTTCGTAGATTGTTATGTATGTGATCGATTCACTTGTTTTTCCGTGTCTTTGTTGTAAGAGGGATCCGAGGTAGCGTCTGCCTAGTCCGCCATCTTGGCTCCGCCTCCTTTTGCAGCACCATTTACAATAGCAAAAAGATGGAAGCAACCAAGGTGCCCATCAATGGATGAATGGATAAATAAATTATGGTGTATTCACACAATGGAATACTATGCATCAATCAAGAACAGTGATGAATCTGTGAAACATTTCATAACACGGAGGAACCTGGAAGGCATTTTGCAGAGTGAAATTAGTCAGTTGCAAAAGGACAAATATTGTACAAGACCACTATTATAAGAACTCAAGAAATAGTTTTAACAGAGAAGAAAATATTCTTTGATGGTTACGAGAGCGGGGAGGGAGGGAGGGTGGGAGGGGGCACTCACTAATTATAGATAGTAGATAAGAACTACTTTAGGTGAAGGGAAAGATAGCACTCAATACAGGGGAGGTCAGCACAACTGGACCAAACCAAAAGCAAAGAAGTTTCCTGAATAAACTGAATGCTTCGAAGGCCAGTGTAGCATGGGTGGGAGTTTGGGGGCCATGGTTTCAGGGGACATCTAAGTCAATTGGCATAATAAAATCTATTAAGAAAACATTGTGCATCTCACCCTGTAGAGAGGCATCTGGGGTCTTAAACGCTAGCAAGCAGCCATCTAAGATGCATCACATGGTCTCAACTCACCTGGAGCAAAGGAGAATGAAGAATACCAAGGACACAAGGTAATTATGAGCCCAAAAGACAGAAAGGGCCACATAAACCACAGACTACATCATCCTGAGACCAGAAGAACTAGATGGTGCCCGGTTACAACCGATGACTGCCCTGACAGGGAACACAACAAAGAACCCCTGAGGGAGCAGGAGAGCAGTGGGATGCAGACCCCAAATTCTCATAAAAAGACCAGACTTAATGGTCTGACTGAGACTAGAAGGACCTAGTGGTCACGGCCCCCAGACCTTCTGTTGGCCCAGGACAGGAACCATTCCAGAAGCCAACTCTTCAGACATGGATTGAACTGGACAATGGGTTGGAGAGGGATGCTGGTGAGGAGTGAGCTTCTTGGATCAGGTGGACACTTGAGACGATGTTGGCATCTCCTGCCTGGAGGGAAGACAAGAGGGTGGAGGGGGTAAGAAGCTGGTGAAACAGACATGAAAAGAGAGAGTGGATGGAGGGAGTGGGCTGTCTCTTTAGGGGGAGAACAATTGGGAGTATGTATTAAGGTGTATATAAGTTCTTGTGTGAGAGACTGATTTGATTTCTAAACTTTCAATTAAGCCACAACAAAAATTAAAAAAAAAAAAATCTGTCTGAGGTTAGTATTGCCACTCCAGCTCTTTTTTGGCAGCTGTTTGCTTGATAGGTTTTTTGCTATGCTTTGATTTTTAATAAATTTTATAGCTTTGTGTTGTAAGATGACTCTCTTAGCATATTTGTGGATCCTGTTTTTTGTTTTGTTGTTTTTTTTTTAATCCACTCTGTCACTTTATGAGTGCATTTAGCCCATTTACTTTCAATGTAATTATTGATAGGTGGGAGTTTATTGCTGTCGTTTGTACTGATTTTTTTTGCGGTACAGAGTTTTTCTTTGTTCTCTTACTCTCCTGTGCTTAATTCCTTTTGTTTGTATTTTTTTTTCGCACCTTTTGTTTTTACCAAGACCTTATGTTTTCTTCTTTATTTTGATGAGTAGGTTTGTTAACTTTCTTTGTGGTTATCTTGAAATTTACTCTTATCTTTCTGGTTTTGAAACAGTCTATTATTACTTGGTATTGTCTGGCCTTTCTCTCCTTTAGAAAAGTTCTATACCTATCCTGTTTATTCCCTCTTTTATGTCTCTGATGGTGTTGTCATTTCCTGATTCACTTCTCTGTTTCCCTTTTGAAAATTTTTTGGTCTTGAATAGTCATTGAGACTTCATTTCCTAGGTTGGTATCTGGCTGGTGCAATCTTACATCCTAGATTCAGGCTGTGGTCTGATGCTCTTTGTTCTCTAACTGAAGGATTCTCTTTAGTAGTTCTTGTAAGTTTGGCTTGGTTTTTACCTAGGCTTAACTACTGCTTATCTGGAAATTTCCTAATATCCCCATCAAATTTGAACAAGAGTTTTGCAGGATATATTGTTCTTGGTTTGCAATTTTTTCCTTTCAAGGTTTTACATATGTCAGCCCATTGCTTTTTTGCCTTCATGGTTTCTGCTGAAAAATCAAAGCTTAGTCTTATTGTTTCCCCTCTGTGTATGACTCTTCATTTTTCTTGAGCTGCTCTTTGGATTATTTCTTTTTTGGGGTTTGAGCAAATGTGATTATGATATGCCTTGTGATTTTCTTCTGGGGCCTATCCCATATGCAGTTCCCTGAGCTTCTTAGATGGTCAGCTTTTCATTTTTCATGATATTAGGGAAGTTTTTTGTCAGCGCTTCTTTAATGATCTTATGTTTTCCATTTTCTCCCCCTTTCCAGAACTCTGATCACTTGCAAATTTTTCCTTTGAATTGTGTCTCACATCATTCTCAGGGTTTCTTTTTTTTTTTTTCATTCTTTTTTCTGATTTTTCCTCAAATTTATACCCAACTGTGTGTCTTCAGTTTTCTTGATCCTGTCTTACATTGTTTCAAACCTTTTCCTCAGAACTTGTATGACACTGTCCATTTCTGAAATCTTGTTGTTTTTTTTTTTTTTTGGATTTCTAATTGTTGTTTTTGTATGATTTCTAGTTGTGAATTTATTTTGACATTTTGTTTCTGTATTATTTTCCTGAATTCTTCATTTTTTGTCTGTATTTTGTCTATTTTTTCCTCATTTTTGTCTGCATTTTGCTTCAAATCTTAGCTCTGAATATTAGAGATTTAAATTCCCTATCAGGTTGTTCTAGTGCCTTTTCTTCTCCTGGAAAGTCATCTAGTGTTTTATTTTGGATACCTACTGGAACCATCCTGTCCTTTTTTTTTTTTTTAAATATATGTTTTGATATTGTCTGCTGTCTGCAGGGCATTAATAGTAGTTTTCTTTTTTAATTAATTGTAGATTTGTTTGTTTCATCCTGTTTTTGTTTGTTTTATTTTGTTATGCGTGAGCAGTGCATTCTTTGTTGTTGCTCGTCTGTGGGCATGATACTTTTCATGGTGCCCTTTTTCTAATGGCCTCCTGGCTATCTGGAAATCAAGTAGAACCTGGAAACTACATTGCAGATTTTCTGTGTTGCCCCTAAGACTTGATGTAGCAAGCCAGCCTGGCAGTGTTGACACTCACCTAGGCAAACAAACTGGGAGGCTACAAGGTCATCCTACATTTTCAGTGTAATAAAGTGTAGAATTTGTAGCTTCTGATTTATGAAGAAATAGCTTATCTAACCCTTTTATAGTTTTGCCTGTTACCTCATATACTTAAGTTTACCTGTAAATTTTCCACCACTTAGTTGCATTTTCAAGAATTATAGTCATTCTATTAGTCTTGGCATCTTACTTTAAGACATGTCTTAACATATTTTATGTTTTCTATCCAAATAATGGCTATAGCAGTCTCCAACATTAGAATTTCACTAGGAAAATCACCTTTTTCTAAGCACTGCCCTTGTTTCTAATATTAAAGTCAGTTACTTATTTATGGGAAAAAATTCCTAGTCCCACTGTGATAGAATTTTTATGAACTCTTAAATATCACAGAGAGGAGGGAGGAAGACCTTTTACTTAGACTTCCTCATAATGAAGAATGTCTGTTTTGTAATTGTTGCAGCAAATGTCCATCTCATTCTTCCTTTGGTAAAAACAAAATTCATGGACTCTGTTGTGATTCTTGAGTATGTATTGGCTTAAGTAGTCCTTGTTTATCCCACAGGGAAATGTTTTAACATAATTTTAGGTAAGATAATTGTTTTCCTTTACCACTTAGCAAGAATAGTCTTACCAACCATTTTAATGCAATCTCCAAAGCTTCGATTTTATCAACCTTTGAAATCAATTTTAATTTTGAGCAGTCTCTCAGTTGTTTTAATACCTTTCTTTCCTTTTGTTTGCAATTAAGTAGATTCATCTTAGTCTGCTACAGTTCAATTCAAAACTTTTCCTCAACTTCATTAAAAGTGCCAAAAGTACCATACATCGTCTTCCTCATTAAAATCATATAGCATTAAATTTATTTGTTAAACATAGGTTAAAAACATACAAACGCTATTCAATACAGTATTAAAAGGATTGTGAGGGCTGGTGGGACCAAGATGGCTGACTAGGTAGACGATTCCACTGACCTCTCTTGCAACGAAGACTTGAAAAAACAAGTGAATCAATTACATACATGCCAATCTACGAACTCTGACCATCAGACACAGAACTAAGGAGTTGATCTGAGTGACAGGGGAATGAAAAGCTGCACACTGAAGCAGTAACCATTTCTGGAGCCGGTGTGCCGTGCTACAGCTTGAGCCTCTGTGGTTTCTTGGTGCCAGAATGGTGGGGCTGATTGTGGTTTACTGAGATGGGGCAAGCACAGAACTCAGCCCTAACCCCCTGGAACAATCTCAGCAGAGACCCAGCCAGCCATGCAGGCTGCACACTGACATGGCTGACGGGAAAGACAAGCCACAGGGAAGCAGTGACTGGTTTTGGAGCCCAGAGTGCAGAGTCCCAGCCAGGAGACCTTGGTACTGGGCTTTGGAATAAGCGCAGTGGGGTTGATCACAGCTTCCTGAGACAGAGCAAGCATGGGATGCAGCCCTAACACCCTGCAGCAATCTCGGAGGGGACCCAGCCAGTGCACACAGGCTACACACTCCCCTGGAATCTCAGGTAAAACAGCCCTCACCAAACAAGATAAGTAACTTTGTCTCTTTTACCACACTACTCTCTCCTATCTATCTGATCCCTCCCGTCCCTGCCCCAGTCAGCTTCATTAACATTGGAATTCCCTGGGCCAGAGAGTGAAGCCCTCTGCTAGGGTTTTTTTTTTTTTTTCCTAACCCATTCTCCTGGCCTGAAAAAAGCAGCAATTTACAATCCGGAGAAAAAATCCTTCCCTGACTTCCCTAAACTGGAATAAGAGTACAGAACCAGCTCCATCCAGGCAAAAGAGATCCACAATCTTTGGCTTTCACCCCTACAGGGAACCAGGTGGATATTATAATGCAAAGACAATTCTGATAGAGATCGGACTGTAATTGTTTTAGCTGAGCAGTGAAAAGGCAAGGTTTGGAGGTCAGATACCTCTCTACCTATTAAACAGAGCCCTCACTGATCCACACCAGGAAACTGAGGCCTGAGGCTCCATCCACACCACCAGCCACCTGCTAAAGGGGTCTGAGGATAGTGATGCCTACCAATCTTTAGAGGTACAAGCATTGGGTGCCTAAGGTACAGCTGCAGATCCCACCCACCAGAGTGCTCTACAGAATAGAGACACTCTGACCTCACTGGCACTTGGGAGAAGGCTGTCAGCATCCTGCCCTCCTCAGAGTGTGACCCCCTGCTGCTACTAGAAACTGGCACATACAACCATCACCACTACTCCTCTAAGTTACTAGGTGAGAGCCTGTACCACACACTAGGTGACCCTGAGGACTAGGACACCTGAGCTGATTCTATTCAAGAATAGTGAATGGACTCATAGGCTCATATACTTGGTAACAGCTCAAACCAGTTGGTAACAGGACATAAGTGATTCAAAGCCTCCAACAATCAAGTTAGCACACTCTAGTAGCCAATCTGGGTGTATTGAAACAAAACAAAACAAGAAGATAAGACTCAGTGAGCAAATATAAAATAAATCATTACAATATGTTATAGATGGCTCAGAGACAGCAGCCGCTATCAAATCACATAAAGAAGCAGACCATCATTGCTTCTACAAACCCTCAAATAAGAGAATTGAAATCTTTCCCAGATGAAGATACATCCCTGGAATTGCCAGATGTAGAATATAAAAAACTAATATGCAGAATGCTTCAAGACATCAGGGATGACCTCAGAAATGAAATAAAGCAATCTACAGAAAAAGCCAAGGAACACAAAGATAAAACTGTTAAAGAACTCAAAAAGATTATTCAAGAACATAGTGAAAAATTTAATACGCTGCAAGAATCCATTGACAGCATTCAGAAATTCAAAAGATTAACAATAAAATTACAGAATCAGACAACTCAATAGGAAGTTGGAGGAGCAGAATCGAGGAATCGGAATGCAAAGTTGGGGAGTTGGAGGATAAGGCAATTGACACAAATACAGTTGAAGAAAAATCAGATAAAAGAATTTTTAAAATGAAGACACACTAAGAATGATGTGGGACTCTATCAAGAAGAATAACTTGTGTGTGATTGGATTTCCAGAACAGGGAGGGATAACAGAAAATATAGAGAGAATCGTTGAAGATCTGTTGGCAGAAAACTTCCCTGGCACCATGAAAGATGAAAAGCTATCTATCCAAGATGCTTATCAAACACCATACAAGATAGATCCCAATAGAAAACCACCAAGACATATTATCATCAAACTTGCCAAAACCAAAGATAAAAAGAAAATTTTAAAAGCAGCCAGGGATAAATGAAAAGTCACATACAAAGGAGAATCAATAAAAATAAGATTGGACTACTCGGCAGAAACCATGCAGGCAAGAAGGCAATGGGATGACATATATAAAGTACTGAAGGAGAAAACCTGCCTGCCAAGTATTATATATTCAGCAAAACTCTCTCTCAAATATGAAGGTGAGATTAAGACATTTACAGATAAACACAAGCTTAGAGAATTTGTAAAAGATTGTGAGAATCAGCAATATATGACCAAGGGTTAAATCTTAAAAAACTAACAAAATGATGAAATGCAAGTTAAATTTATGTTTTATAAAGACAACAATTAAGGTTTGAATGTAGCTTCAGAAATGGAAGAAAGGAGAAGATGTAATTAATCATTCATTTTAATTTGTATTAAAATTAGTGCAAATAGAAGGAAAAAGATATAACAAGAAAATTATCAAGGAAATGAAGAAGGTAGTATACATGGTCACTTGTTCTTTAACTTCAAAGTTCAGATCTTTCAAATAAAAAAATGTGAAATATAAACTACTGCCCAATAGTGGTAATGATAATACCAAGCAGTGATAAGAGTTCAAGAACATAAGGGCTTTTATACACACTGCTGTGTGATTACAAACTGGTAAAACCTTTCCAGTGTCAATTTGGCTTTATATTACAAAAAGCTTACTTAAAAATGTATATGCATGTGTGTATGTGTGTGCATGTATCTTGAGGCAGAAAGGCCAATGATGATGGCTATGAGAGTAAAAAAGATTTAGCTATAAGAATAGTCTGCACAGTAATTATGATGATAGAACAAAAAGAAAGAAGCAGCTTAAAAGCCAATGGGAAATTGTTTTATGTAAATAATAGAATATCACACACTTTAAATGTTTTAAATTATAAATGAAGCATGATAAGTATTTTAAACAGCTTGACACGGAAAAGTTATCATGCTCCAAGGAGTTCCTGGATGGCACTCAACTAGTAGGCAAAAGGCTGGAGATTCAAACCCATCAACAGGGGCCTCAGAACACAGGCCTGGTGATCTGCTTCTGAAATGTCACAGTTTTGACAACAAAAGGACAAGCAGCTCTACTCTCCACATATGGGGTTGCCATGTGTTGGAATTGACTCAACAGCAGCTAGCATATTGAGTCAAAAAAAGGTACAAAATATTTTGCAGAGTATAATTTTCCATATTTAAATGTCAAAAATTTTTATATTGCTAGAAAAGTCTATTAAGTTTTTTTTAGCAAGTATTAAAAGTGACAAATGGGTCACTGATGCACTCACACAATGTACACACAGAAATACAGACGTGAAAGAAACAACACGTATCATTGGATCTCAGGCTGTCCATTAATCTTTTGTTATCTATATTCTGATTATTTTTTGTGAACAATGAACAAGTTCACATTTTGTACTTTGTTTTTAAAAATAGGAGTAGTAAACACTGTAAAGTAGCAGGTAGAGAGGTAGCAGAATATAGTAGGTTAAGAAGTTGATCTAGAGTCAGGCTGACCTGAGTTCTAATCCTGGAGGCTGACCTCAATTATGACATTGAGTCCCGCAATCTTTCTTTAAAGGTCACAAGCAGCCCAAAACACTTTTAACACAAGAGTAAGAAGTAACCAGGGAGAGAGAAGCCATATGTTATAAGAAGTTTGAAAGAGAAATCTAGAGAAATATCCTGAAGAAAATGGCAGGGTCGAGATAAAGATTTAGAAGATTGGAGACCATAGCATGCTTAATTTAATCTACTAAAGAAGAATTTTTTATTGGAAACACAATGACCCTAAGTTAAGATTGTCAATACAAGAGAAAGCGTACGAGTGCACAAGTCCATAAAACACTATAATTGGTTGAAACGGAGTCACAAGGCAGATGCAGCATGGTGCAAGTCAAGCATAATATCCTGAGATAAAAAGAAAAATTGCCTCTTTAGAAAAAGGCATAAAAGAAAGATCCAAAAATCTACACAGCCCTGGTCTACTAATTTTTGACAAGGGTGCAAATCTATTCAATGGGGAAAAAGAGTCTCTTCAATAAATGGTGCTGGAAAAATCTAATATCAGTGCAATGAACATCAATGTTTATTACAGTACTTTCACACTGCAGAAGAAGGAATTAGCATTCAAGACTCATATCATCCATGAAAATTTAAAAAATTCAAAATGAACAGAGGACCTAAATGTGAAAATTAAAACCATAAAATGCTTGGAAGTAAATGAAGGAAAAAAGGTGTAGGACCTAGTTTTAAGCAATGTGTTATCAAAAGCAAAAGCACCAGAGGCGGGGCCAAGATGGTGGACTAGGTGGATGCTACCACAGATCCCTCTTGCAACAAAGACTCGGAAAAACAAGTGAATCGATCACATACATAACAATCTATGAACTCTGAACAACAAACACAGATTTAGAGACGGAGAACAAACGAACAAATACGGGGAGACAGCGATTGTTTTCACAGCCAGGAGCCAGTGTACCAGTCAGGTGACCTCTGGAGCCCGATTTGGGGCAGAGCCCAGGAGGGCAGACGGCACAGTCAAGGGGCCCAGCCCTAGCCCCCGAACTCATCCCGGGAGGGAGCCCAGCCGGTTTGCGTGGGCTTTGTGGCCGCGCAGCCGGTGGGAGAAGTCCCCAGGAGGCAGTGACTGGTCTTGGAGCAGGGAGAGCAGCGTCCCAGCCGGGGAGCCGTCCTGCCAGGATTTTGGCGGGGAACGGGCGTGGCGCGAGCGCGGGTAGCAGCTACACTCCCCTGAATTGACCCCGGGGGGGGCCCAACCGTTCGCACAGGCGGTGCCCACCCGGTTCACGCGAGCGGCGCGGCGGCACAGCCGGTGGGAGAAGTCCCCGGAAGGCAGTGACTGGTCTTGGAGCGGGGAGAGCAGCGTCCCAGCCGGGGAGCTGTCCCGCCGGGATTTTGGTGGGCGCGGGAGGGGAGTGAGCGCGGGGTCCAGCTCCATCCCCCTGAATTGACCCCGGGACGTCCCAGCCGGTTCGCGCGGGCGGCGTGGCGGCACAGCCGGTGGGAGAAGTCCCCAGGAGGCAGTGGCTGGTCTTGGAGCGGGGAGACCGGCGTCCCAGAGGGGATGTGCAGTTGCGGCGCAGGCGCGGGGAGCTGCTCCGCTCTCCTGAGCTGACTCCCGGGGAGGGGAGCCCACACGGTTCGTGGGGGCAGCGCGAGACCCGGCTGGAGGGATGGGGAGTCCCCGGGAGGCAGCGACTGATTTTGGAGTCGGGAGTGCACCGTCCCAGTAGGGGAGACTTAACCTTGGGGGTGGGGCTGACAGGGGAGGATCTGACCGTGACGCCAGCGGGCCAGACCCCCCGGGGGCAATCTCCACACAGCCAGTACATATAGGCAACGCCCCCCCGGAAATCTCAGATATAATAGTCATTCCAAGTAAGACAAGCAACTCTGGCTATATTCTGAGGTGCTACTCTCCTAGCTCTCTGATCCCTCCCCCACCCTCCCCAGGCGGCTCCATTAACATCCGAATAGCCTGAGCCAGAGGGAGAACTCTGATAGGGATCTGACTGCATTTTTTTTTAGCAGATTTTCTGGAAAAACTGTTTCCCAGTGATGGATCGGAGACAGCAGTCCATATCAAACAACATAAAGAAGCAGACCATGACAGCTTCTCCAACCCCCCCAAAAAAGAATCAAAATCTTTCCCAAATGAAGATACAATCCTGGAATTATCAGATACAGAATATAAAAAACTAATTTACAGAATGCTTCAAGACATCACAAATGAAATAAGGCAAACTGCAGAAAAAGCCAAGGAACACACTGATAAAATTGTTGAAGAACTCAAAAAGATTATTCAAGAACATAGTGGAAAAATTAATAAGCTGCAAGAATCCATAGACAGACAGCATGTAGAAATCCAAAAGATTAACAATAAAATTACAGAATTAGACAACGCAATAGGAAGTCAGAGGAGCAGACTCGAGCAATTAGAATGTAGACTGGGACATCTGGAGGACGAGGGAATCAACACCAACATAGCTGAAAAAAAATCAGATAAAAGAATTTAAAAAAATGAAGAAACCCTAAGAATCATGTGGGACTCTATCAAGAAGGATAACTTGTGAGTGATTGGAGTCCCAGAAAAGGGAGGGGGGACAGAAAACACAGAGAAAATAGTTGAAGAACTCCTGACGCAAAACTTCCCTGATATCATGAAAGACGAAAGGATATCTATCCAAGATGCTCATCGAACCCCATTTAAGACTGATCCAAAAAGAAAATCACCAAGACATATTATCATCAAACTTGCCAAAACCAAAGATAAACAGAAAATTTTAAAAGCAGCCAGGGAGAAAAGAAAGGTTTCCTTCAAGGGAGAATCAATAAGAATAAGTTCAGACTACTCAGCAGAAACCATGCAGGCAAGAAGGGAATGGGACGACATATACAGAGCACTGAAGGAGAAAAACTGCCAACCAAGGATCATATATTCAGCAAAACTCTCTCTGAAATATGAAGGCGAAATTAAGATATTTACAGATAAACACAAGTTTAGAGAACTTGCAAAAACCAAACCAAGGCTACAAGAAATGCTAAAGGAGATTGTTTGGTCAGATGACCAATAATATGAGGTACCAGCACAATACAAGGTCACAAAACAGAACGTCCTGATATCAACTCAAATAGGGAAAGCACAAAAACAAACAAATTAAGATTAATTCTAAAAAATAAATAAAGTAATACACATAGCAGGGAATCATGGAAGTCAATAGGTAAAAGATCACAATAATCAAAAAGAGGGACTAAATACAGGAGGCACTGAACTGCCAGATGGAGAGTGATAAAAGGCGATATAGAACGATAAAGGTTAGGTTTTTACTTAGATAAATAGGGGTAAATAATAAGGTAACCACAAAAAGGAATATCAACTCCATAACTCAAGATAAAAGCCAAGAAAAACGTAACGACTCAACTAACATAAAGTCAAACATTATGAAAATGAGGATCTCACAATTTACGAAGAAAAACGCCTCAGCACAAAAAAGTATGTGGAAAAATGAAATGACCAACAACACACAAGAAAAGGCATCAAAATGACAGCACTAAAAACTCATTTATCTATAATTACGCTGAATGTAAATGGACTAAATGCACCAGTAAAGAGACAGTCACGGACTCGATAAAGAAACACGATCCATCTATATGCTGCCTACAAGAGACACACCTTAGACTTAAAGACACAAACAAACTAAAACTCAAAGGATGGAAAAAAATATATCAAGCAAACAATAAGCAAAAAAGAAGAGGAGTAGCAATATTAATTTCTGACAAAATAGACTTTAGACTTAAATCCACCACAAAGGGTAAAGAAGGACACTATATAATGATAAAAGGGACAATTGATCAGGAAGACATAACCCTATTAAATATTTATGCACCCAATGACAGGGCTGCAAGATACATAAATCAAATTTTAACAGAATTGAAAAGTGAGATAGACACCTCCACAATTATAGTAGCAGACTTCAACACACCACTTTCGGAGAAGGACAGGACATCCAGTAAGAAGCTCAATAGAGACACGGAAGACCTACTTAACAACAATCAACCAACTTGACCTCATCGACTTATACAGAACTCTCCACCCACCTGCTGCAAAATATACTTTTTTTTCTAGTGCACATGGAACATTCTCTAGAATAGACCACATATTAGGTCATAAAACAAACCTTTGCAGAGTCCAAAACATCGAAATATTACAAAGCATCTTCTCAGACCACAAGGCAATGAAACTAGAAATCAATAACAGAAAAACTAGGGAAAAGAAATCAAATACTTGGAAAATGAACAATACCCTCCTGAAAAAAGACTGGGTTATAGAAGACATCAAGGAGGGAATAAGGAAATTCATAGAATGCAATGAGAATGAAAATACTTCCTATCAAAACCTCTGGGACACAGCAAAAGCAGTGCTCAGAGGCCAATTTATATCGATAAATGCACACATACAAAAAGAAGAAAGAGCTAAAATCAGAGAACTGTCCCGACAACTTGAACGAATAGAAAGTGAGCAACAAAAGAACCCATCAGGCACTAGAAGAAAACAAATAATAAAAATTAGAGCTGAACTAAATGAATTAGCGAACAGAAAAACAATTGAAAGAATTAACAAAGCCAAAAGCTGGTTCTTTGAAAAAATTAACAAAATTGATAAATCCTTGTCTAGACTGACTAAAGAAATACAGGAAAGGAAACAAATCACCCGAATAAGAAACGAGAAGGACCACATCACAACAGAACCAAATGAAATTAAAAGAATCATTTCAGATTACTATGAAAAATTGTACTCTAACAAATTTGAAAACCTAGAAGAAATGGATGAATTCTTGGAAAAACACTACCTACCTAAACTAACACACTCAGAAGTAGAACAACTAAATAGACCCATAACAAAAAAAAAGATTGAAACGGTAATCAAAAAACTTCCAACAAAAAAAAGTTCTGGCCCGGACGGCTTCACTGCAGAGTTCTACCAAACCTTCAGAGAAGACTTAACACCACTACTACTGAAGGTATTTCAAAGCATAGAAAAAGACGGAATACTACCCAACTCATTCTATGAAGCTACCATCTCCCTGATACCAAAACCAGGTAAAGACATTACAAAAAAAGAAAATTATAGACCTATATCCCTCATGAACATAGATGCAAAAATCCTCAACAAAATTCTAGCCAATAGAATCCAACAACACATCAAAAAAAATAATTCACCCTGATCAAGTGGGATTTATACCAGGTATGCAAGGCTGGTTTAATATCAGAAAAACCATTAGTGTAATCCATCACATAAATAAAACAAAAGTTAAAAACCACATGATGTTATCAATTGATGCAGAAAAGGCATTTGACAAAGTTCAACACCCGTTTATGATAAAAACTCTTACCAAAATAGGAATTGAAGGAAAATTCCTCAACATAATAAAGGGCATCTATGCAAAGCCAACAGCCAATATCACTCTAAATGGAGAGAACCTGAAAGCATTTCCCTTGAGAACGGGAACCAGACAAGGATGCCCTTTATCACTGCTGTTATTCAACATCGTACTTGAAGTCCTAGCCAGGGCAATTAGGCTAGACAAAGAAATAAAGGGTATCCAGATTGGCAAGGAGGAAGTGAAGCTATCACTATTTGCAGATGACATGATCGTATACACAGAAAACCCTAAGGAATCCTCCAGAAAACTACTGAAACTAATAGAAGAGTTTGGCAGAGTCTCAGGTTATAAAATAAACATACAAAAATCACTTGGATTCCTCTACATCAACAAAAAGAACACCAAAGAGGAAATAACCAAATCAATACCATTCACAGTAGCCCCCAAGAAGATAAAATACTTAGGAATAAATCTTGCCAAGGATGTAAAAGACCTATACAAAGAAAACTACAAAGCTCTACTACAAGAAATTCAAAAGGACATACTTAAGTGGAAAAACATACCCTGCTCATGGATAGGAAGACTTAACATAGTAAAAATGTCTATTCTACCAAAAGCCATCTATACGTATAACGCACTTCCGATTCAAATTCCAATGTCATATTTTAAGGGGATAGAGAAATAAATCACCAATTTCATATGGAAGGGAAAGAACCCCCGGATAAGCAAAGCATTACTGAAAAAGAAGAAGAAAGTGGGAGGCCTCACTCTACCTGATTTCAGAACCTATTATACAGCCACAGTAGTCAAAACAGCCTGGTACTGGTACAACAACAGGCACATAGACCAATGGAACAGAATTAAGAATCCAGATATAAATCCATCCATGTATGAGCAGCTGATATTTGACAAAGGCCCAGTGTCAGTTAATTGGGGAAAAGATAGTCTTTTTAACAAAAGCTGCTGGCATAACTGGATAGCCGTTTGCAAAAAAATGAAACAGGACCCATACCTCACACCATGCACAAAAACTAACTCCAAGTGGATCAAAGACCTAAACATAAAGACTAAAACGATAAAGATCATGGAAGAAAAAATAGGGACAACCCTAGGAGCCCTAATACAGGGCATAAACAGAATACAAAACATTACCAAAAATGATGAAGAGAAACCAGATAAGTGGGAGCTCCTAAAAATCAAACACCTATGCTCATCTAAAGACTTCACCAAAAGAGTAAAAAGACCACCTACAGACTGGGAAAGAATTTTCAGCTATGACATCTCAGACCAGCGCCTGATCTCTAAAATCTGCATGATTCTGTCAAAACTCAACCACAAAAAGACAAACAACCCAATCAAGAAGTGGGCAAAGGATATGAACACAGATTTCACTAAAGAAGATATTCAGGCAGCCAACAGATACATGAGAAAATGCTCCCGATCATTAGCCATTAGAGAAATGCAAATTAAAACTATGATGAGATTCCGTCTCACACTGGCAAGGCTGGCATTAATCCAAAAAACACAAAATAATAAATGTTGGAGAGGCTGCGGAGAGATTGGAACTCTCATACACTGCTGGTGGGAATGTAAAATGGTACAACCACTTTGGAAATCCATCTGGCGTTATCTTAAACAGTTAGAAATAGAACTACCATACAACCCAGAAATCCCACTCCTCGGAATATACCCTAGAGATACAAGAGCCTTCACACAAACAGATATATGCACACCCATGTTTATTGCAGCTCTGTTCACAATAGCAAAAAGCTGGAAGCAACCAAGGTGTCCGTCAATGGATGAATGGGTAAATAAAATGTGGTATATTCACACAATGGAATACTACGCATCGATAAAGAACAGTGACGAATCTCTGAAACATTTCATAACATGGGGGAATCTGGAAGGCATTATGCTGAGCGAAATTAGTCAGAGGCAAAAGGACAAATATTGTATAAGACCACTATTATAAGATCTTGAGAAATAGTAAAAACTGAGAACACATACTTTTGTGGTTACGAAGGGCGGGGAGGGAGGGAGAGAGGGAGAGGGTTTTTTATTGACCAATCAGTAGATAAGAACTGCTTTGGGTGAAGGGAAAGACAACACTCAATACATGGAAGGTCAGCCCAATTGGACTGGACTAAAAGCAAAGAGCTTTCCGGGATAAAATGAAAGCTTCAAAGGTCAGCGGAGCAGGGGCGGGGGCCTGGGGAACATGGTTTGAGGGAACTTCTAAGTCAATTGGCAAAATAATTCTATTATGAAAACATTCTGCATCCCACTTTGAAATGTGGCGTCTGGGGTCTTAAATGCTAACAAGCGGCCATCTAAGATGCATCAATTGGTCTCAACCCACCGGGAGCAAAGGAAAATGAAGAACACCATGGTCACGCGACAACTGAGAACCCAAGAGACAGAAGGGGCCACATGAACCAGAGAGCTACATCATCCTGAGACCAGAAGAACTAGTTGGTGCCCGGCCACAATCGATGACTGCCCTGTCGGGAGCACAACAGAGAACTCCTGAGGGAGCAGGAGATCAGTGGGATGCAGACCCCAAATTCTCATAAAAAGACCATACTTAATGGTCTGACTGAGACTAGAGGAATCCCGGCGGCAATGCTCCCCAGACCTTCTGTTGGCACAGGACAGGAACCATCCCCGAAGGCAACTCATCAGGCATGAAAGGGACTGGTCAGCGAGGGGGAGAGAGATGCTGATGAAGAGTGAGCTAATTAAATCAGGTGAACACTTGAGAGTGTGTTGGCAACTCTTGACTGGAGGGGGGATGGGAAGATAGAGAGAGAGGGAAGCTGGCAAAATTGTCAAGAAACGAGAGACTGAAAGGGCTGACTCAATAGGGGGAGAGCAAGTGGGAGAAGGGAGTAAGATGTATGTAAACTTACATGTGACAGACTGATTGGATTTGTAAATGTTCACTTGAAGCTTAATAAAAGTTAATTAAAAAAAAAAAAAGCAAAAGCACCAAAAGACAAAATAGATAAATGAGACTTCATGAAAATGAAATGATTTTGTTCATCAAGGACCTTATCAAAAGAGTGAGGAAAACCTACAGATTGGGAGAACCAAGGATCCGATAAGTGTCTAATATCCAAATTACATAAAATACTTCTACCATTTAACAACAAAAGGACAAACAATGCAATAAAAAAAAATGGACAGAGGGCTTGAATAGACATTTCACCAAAGATATTCAAATGTCCAACAAGAACGTGGAAAGATGTGCAACAATGTTAGCCATTACCCACTGCTGTCGAGTAGATTCCGACTCACAGCAACTCTATAACACAGAGTAAAACTGCCCCATAGTGTTGCCAAGACTGTAAATTCTTGCTGATGATCATTCAAAAGTGGTTCAGGGGAGGTGGGGCCAAGATGGTAGAGTAGTCAGACACTTCTGGTGATCCCTCTTACTACAAAGACCCCAAAAAACAAGTGAAATGATTATACTTATGACAAACCAGGAGCCCTGAACATCAGCAACAAACTTAGAAAATGGACTGAATGGCAGGGGGAGGGAGAGACAGTTCAGAAGCAGAGAGGAGTTACTGGACCTGAATACCTTTCCCCGGTGCATAAGCCTGTATGGACCCATTTCAGGAGAATAGGCTCTTGTTGGCAGATGGCAACTGTTTCAGCTGTGCAGTGGAGAGGTGGGTATTTGATGTTTGACCTTGCTTTGCCTTTTAAACAGGGTCCTCACCTACCCACATCAGGGGCCTAAGGACTGTTGGTTCCACCCCCACCACCCAGCTACCCATGACAGTGTTCCAAGGCTGTTACCTCCCCGTCCTTACAACCAAAAACATTGGGTGCTGATGGTCCTTCTGCAAAACCCGCCCACCTGTGAACTCTAGGGAACAGGGATATGGTTTCCTTATAGACACTCAGGGGTAAACACACAAAACTCAGTTGCATTCCTCTACACCAACAAAGAGAATGTCGAAGAGGAAATCACCAAATCAATACCATTTACACTAGTCCCCAAGGAGATAAAATACTTAGGAATAAATCTAACCAGAAACATAAAAGAGCTATGTGAAGAAAACTAAAAACAGTACTGCAAGAAACCAAAAAACACCTACATAAATAGACAAACATACCATGCTCATGGCTAGGAAGACTCAACATTGTAAAAATGTTGATTCTATCCAAAGCAATCTACAGACACAATTGGATCCTGATCCAAATTCCAATGGCAATTTTTAGTAAGATGGAGAAACAAATCACCAATTTCATATGGAAAGGGAAGAGGCTTCAGATAAGTTAAGCATTGCTGAAGATGAACAAAGTGGGAGGCCTCACCCTACCTGATTTTAGAAATTATTATAGTACCACAGTAGTCAAAACTGCTTGGTACTGGTACAACAACAGATACATAGACCTGTGGAACAGAATTGAGAACTCAGACGTAAATCCATCCACCAATGAGCAACTGATATTTGGCAAAGGCCCAAAGTTTGTTGAATGGAGAAGAGATAGTCTCTTTAACAAATGGTGCTGGCATAACTGGATATCCACATGCACAAAAACTAACTCAAAATGGATCAAAGACCTAAATATAAAATCTGAAACAATAAAGATCATGGAAGAAAAAATGGGGATAATGCTAGGAACTCTAATACACGGCATAAACAGAATATAAAACATTACTAACAGTGCACAAACACCAGAAGACAAACTAGATAACTTGGAGGTTCTAAAAATCAAACACCTATGCTCATCCAAAGACTTCACCAAAAGAGTTAAAAGAGTACCTATAAACTGGGGAAAAAGTTTTTAGCTTTGACATTTCCTATCAGCATCTAATCTCTAAAATCTATATGATACTGCTAAAACTCAGCAACAAAAAGACAAATACCCTAGTCAAAAAATGGGCAAAGGATATGAACAGACACTTCACCAAAGAAGACAATCAGGTAGCTAATAGATACATGAGGAAATGCTCATGATCATTAGTCATTAACGAAATGCAAAGCAAAACTACAATGAGACACCATCTCCCTCTAATAAGGCTGGCATTAACTCAAGAAACACAAAATAATAAACGCTGGAGACGTTGTGGAGAGACTGGAACTCTGGTAGGAATGTAAAATGGTACAACCACTTTGGAAAATGGTTTGACACTTTCTTAAAAAGCTAGAAACAGAAATACCATACAACCCAAATATCCCTTTCCTAGGACTATGCCTGAGAGAAATAACAGCTGTCTCACAAATAGACTTATGCACACTCATGTTCATTACAGCACTATTCACAATAGCAAAAAGATGGAAGGGACCTAAGTGCCCATCAACAGAAAAATGAATGAATGAATTACGGTACATACACACAATGGAATACTATGCAAGGATAAAGAACAGTAGTGAATCCAGAAAACATCTCATAACATGGATGAATGTAGAAGGCATTATGCTGAGTGAAATTAGTCAGTCACAAAAGGACAAATATTTTATGAGACCACTATTGTAAGAATTGAAGAAAAGATTTAAACACAGAAGAAAGCATGCTTTGATAGTTACAAGGATAGAGAGGGTGAGTGAGGGAATTCACTAACTGGATAGCGGACAAGGAACAACTTCAGTGAAGGAAAGGACAACACACACCGTAGAGGACATCAGCACAACTGGACCAAAGCCAAATCTAAGAAGTTTACTGGACATATACAAATACTTTGAGGGACAGAGTAGCTGGGGCTGAGGCCTGGGGGCCATAGTTTAAGGCGACATTCTAGGTCAGTAGGCATAACAAAGTTTATTAAGAAAATGTTCAGCAACCCACTGTGGGGAGGGGCATCTGGGATCTTAAAAGCTTGCAAGCAGCCACCTTATTAAGATGCATCAATTTGTTCCATCCCACTTGGAGCAAAGGAGAATGAAGAAAACCGAAGACACAATGAAATTATTAGCTCAACAGACCAAAGGACCACATGTACTACATACTCTACCAGCCTGAGACCAAAAGAACTAGGTGGTGCTCAGCTACCACCACTGACTGCCCAGACAGGCAAAACAAGAGACAGTCCCATCCAGAGTGGGAGAAAAGTGTGGAGCAGAACTCAAGTTCACGTAAAAACGCCAGAGTTAATTGTCTGACAGAGGCTGGAGGAACTCCTGAGACTACAGACTCTGACCACCTTGTTAACACAGAACTGAAACCACTGCTGAAGACTACTCTTCAGACAAAGATTAGACAGGGGCATAAAACAAAAAAATAATACATTGAGGAGAGTCCTTTTTAGTTTAGTCAGATACTGGAGACCAAATAGGTGGCTTCTGTCTGGAGGCAGCATGAGAAGGCAAGGAGGGACAGGAAGTGGTCGAATAGATACAGGGAACCCAGGATGGAAGGACGAAGAGTGCTGTCACATTGTAGAGATTACAACTAATGTCACAAGAGTATGTGTATGAATTTTTACATGAGAAATTAACTTTATTTGTAAATTTTCACCTAAAGCACAAGAAAAATAAATAAAAGGCTCATTCATTATTTTAAAAAAACTGATAATCTTCTACCCAGGCTGATGAAGATAAAAAGGAAGAAACACAAATTAACTGAGCTTCTGTCAAGGGTAATGGAAAAATTTGGAAATATATAATGCTGATAGTTGCACAATACAAAATACAATTAATACCACTAAAATGTTGAAAAATTTTAAAATGGCGAATATTTTGGTGTAAATATATTTACCACAATTAAGTATGAGATAAATGAGTAAGGGTTATGACTAGATCTTCTACTGACATGAAAAAGATATTTATCTCAACAAGTTTCAAAACCTAAATGAAGTGTACTAATTTCTTGAAAGACACAAATTATAAAATCTCACTTGTGAACAAATAAATAGGCTGCCCACAGCTGCCGTCTTCCTCTGGACTGTGTTGTGGCGCTCACCTGCACTGGCCTTAACCTCAGAGCAACCATAATGGAAGGCCTGGATGACGGCCTCAATTTCCACTCCGAAGAGGACCGCGGACCTAAAGCAATAAATGTAGATCTTCAAACTGATGCTTCTCTTCAAGTGGACATTTCTGATGCTCTTAGTGAGAGGGATAAACTAAAATTCACTGTTCTCACAAAGAGTTCATTGCCAAATTTTAAGCAAAATGAGTTTTCTGTTGTTCCACAACACTAGGAATTTATCTGGCTTCACAATTCCTTCCACTGAAAATGAAGACTATCCAGGTTACACTATCCTACCAGCACCACCAAGACCTGATTTTGATGCTTCAAGAGAAAAACTACAGAAGCTTGGGGAAAGAAAATGGTCGATGACAAAGGAAAATTTTTCAAAGACAAAAGAGGAACTAGAAGCTGAATACATGGCAATAGTCCAGGAGACAGTTGTAATGCATGAAATATTGTTATGTCCTGTGGCTGCACACCCTATTTTGAGAAAAGATTTAAATTTCCATAACTTCTTGGAATATAATCAAGATTTGAGCGTCTGAGGAAAAAATAAAAAAGAAACTTGAAGATTTCTTTAAAAACATTAAATCAGCAGATGGCATAATTGTTTCTGGAGTAAAGGATGTAGACCATTTCTTTGAGCATGAACAAATGTTCCTTTTAGAATATCATAAGAGAGTTAAGAATGCATGTGCTAAATCTGGTAGGATGACAAGATCACACAAAAATGCTGCAGATGATTACAATAGAATCGGTTCTTCATTACATGGTTTAGGAACTCAGGATTCTACAGATACATGCAAATTTTTTCTCAAAGCTTCAGAACTGTTCGATAAACCAAGAAAAATAGAAGCACGAGTGTCTGCTGATGAATACCTCAAACTTAATGGTCGTTTAAAATATTAAGAGAATCTCAGTCTGCTAAGGATCTCCTGTATAGAAGATCTAGGTTTCTGGTGGATTATGAAAATGCTAATAAAGGAGTGGATAAAGCAGGAGCAAAAAATAAAGATGTTCTGCAGGCTGAAACTTCCCAACAATTATGTTGTCAGAAATTTGAAAAAATATCTGAGTCTGCAAAACAAGAATTTACAGATTTTAAGACAAGAAGACTTGCTGTGTTCAGAAAAAGTGTAACTGGCAGAATTAGAACTGAAGCATGTGAAGGGCAACCTACAGTTGCTGCAGAACTGTCTGGCAGTGTTAAATGGAGACACATAGTTCACACTTCACCTTGTTTTTTGTTTTCTTAATGATGTTAGGCGTTTACTGCTCAATGAAAACAAGAAAGAAAACCGGCTGACAAAGTGCATATACTCTCCTTTTCTCTGATCAGTGGAGCGGTGCGTCCACAGGTGACCCCAGCTGTGTGGGGCGTCCTGTGCCTGAGTGTTCCCCAGACATCTGTAAACCATTGTGCACTTCCTGTTCAAAAGTCCAAAGTGTGGTCTTTTTTTAAGTAGCCTTTATAACCATGTTTATTTTATAAATATTATTCCTTATAGCTGCCAATCTTATTCACCCTTAAGTAGTAGCTGAAGTTTAACCATTTCAAAATATGCTGTTCAAAAGAGACGAAGATTGCCATTACCTTCTTTTGAATTTTGTTCTTAAGAAACATTGTATACCACCTTAGTTTACCCATGTATCCTCATAAAGCATCTTAATCAGACTTATTTTTAATTAATGTGCATTTCTGAGAAGTTTTGGGGCCAGACTTTATACAATCTTTATCGTATGGTTTCTGAAGAAAAGCAAATGCATTAGTATATGTTTGCCTTAAGCTTGTAGGATAAAGCAATTATTTTAAAATAAACAGTGATGGTTTTTAACTCTGTGGTCATTGTATCACTCTAAAATTGGTAGTAGCTATAATAAATCTACTCCTGTATTATGTTTTATAGTACAGGTCTTGGTGATTTTCTCATTTCTTTTAAAATAGCATATAGAACCAAGTTACCAAACAATGACCTGCTCCTTCATGCTCTTTCTGAAATACAGGAGCAGGGAGTAGAGTGTATTATGACTCCCTGGATTCTGTCCCTAGCTCAGCCAATTAACCACGAGATATATGCCATCAAGCCACTTGCTAATTATCACACCAATCCACAGATTGGTAAGCAGAGAGAAATAGGTCTGCTATAGGGAATAGTACTTGTCTGTTGGCGGGGGGAAGGACATTTGGGATAAACGGTATATAAAAAGGATATTAATTGTCAGTAGTTACATTACAGACACCATTGGCCTTTCTAATGTGAATGCATATTGTGTCATTCCTAGTTTAAAGTCACATTGAGTGGTTGGATTTTCCCACTGTCTTTTTCTAACGTTTCTCCCGTTAGGAAACCACAGGCATTAGGGCTGGTCAGCCCTGGGGTGGATTCCTAGTTTGTTTACATTTTCCCAAACTACTCCTGAAGAATGCCTGGTCTCTGCCACATCACCAGCCGTGGTGATTCTTGCCTTCTTAGCAGGTTCTCTTGCTTCACTAATGTGGTGGTTACCATTTTTGTCTCTGATATGTTCCCCGATGCCATTTGAACTGTTGATTTTTCTGTTGTTGGCTGATAGGTCTGTGTGTTTTGTTCTTCATGTAAAGTTCTCTGGTAAAAATATGCATATGTGATGCCCACTAAGCGAACACAGATCCAGAGAGCCCTAGCTTCTGAATTCTGGTCCAGCGCCCTCACCAGCTGCCTTAGTGGCCTCGGGCAGGTTGGCTTGACCTCCACAGTTTGTCTTAAGGACATGCTGACCTACCTCACAAGGGTGTGGGGAGGACTAATAAATGTTGGTACAGTGTTTTGAAAAAAGAAGAACAAATAACTGAATGGTCCTATTATCCACTGAAGAATTGAATATATAGTTGAAAACTTTACCAATGGCTTCACTGGTGAATTCTACTCACCATTTTTTTTTTAGTTGTACTTTAAGTGAAAGTTTACAAATCAAGTCAGTGTCTCATACAAAAATTTACATACACCTTGCAAGTACTCCTAGTTGCCCTCCCCCTAATTAGACAGCACATGCCTTCTCTCCAGCGTATAGTCCCCATGTCTGTTAAGCCAGCTTCTGTCCCCCTCTGCCTTCCCATTATCCCTCCAGACAGAAGTGGCCCACATAGTTTCATGTGTCTACTTGAGCTAAAAAGCTCACTCCTCACCAGTATCATTTTCTATTTTCTATTCCAGTCCAATCCTTGTCTAAGGAGATGGCTTTGGAAATGGTTCCTCTCTTGGGCTAACAGAAGACCTGGGGACCCTGACTTCTGGGGCCCTTCTAGTCTCAGTCGGATCATTAAGTCTGGTCTTTTTATGAGAATTTGAGCTTGCCATCCCACTGCTCTCCTGCTCCATCAGGTGTTCTTTGCTGTGTTCTCTGTCAGGGCAGTCATCAGTTGTAGGCAGGCACCATCTAATTCTTCTGGCTCAGGCTGAAGTAGTCTCTGATTTATGTGGTCCTTTCTGTCTCTTGGGCTCATAATTGCCTTGTGTCTTTGGTGTTCTTCATTCTCCTTTGCTCCAGGTGGGTTGAGACCAATTGATGCATCTTACATGGACTCTTGTGTTTAAGACCCCAGACGCCACTCTTCAAAGTGGGATGCAGAATGTGTTCTTAATAGATTTTATTATGCCAATGGACCTAGATGTCCCCTGAAACCATGGCCCCCAAACCCCACCCCTGCTACCCTGGCGTTTGAAGTGCTCAATTTATTCAGGAAAATCCTTTGCTTTTCATTTAGTCCAGTTGTGCTGACTTCTCCTGTATTCTGTGTTGTCTTTCCCTTCACCTAAAGTAGTTTTTATCTACTATCTCATTAGTGAAAACCCCTCTCCTTTCCTCCCTTGCACCCCTCTCATAACCATCAAAGAATATTTTTTTCTCTGTTCAAACTATTTCTCAAGTTCTTTTAATAGTGGTCTCATACAATATTCGTCCTTTTGCAACTGCCTAATTTCAGATTCCTCCATGTTATAAAATGTTTCACCAATTAATCATTGTTCTATATCAGTGCATAGTATTTCACTGGGTGAATATACCATAATTTATCCATTCATCCATTGAGGGGGCCTTGGTTGCTTCCATCTTTTTGCTATTGTAAACAATGCTGCAATGAACATGGTTGTGCATGTATCCATTCGTGTGAAGGGTCTTATTTCTCTAGGATATATTCCAAAGAGTGGGATTGCTGGATTGTATGGTAGTTCTATTTCTAGCTTTTTAAGGAAGCACCAAATCAATTTCCATAGTGGCTGTACCATTTTACATTCCTATTAGTGGTGTAGAAGTGTTCCAGTCTCTCCACAACCTCTCCGACATTTATTGTTTTGTGTTTTTTGGATAATGCCAGCCTTGTTGGAGTAAGATGGAATCACATTGTAGTTTCAATTTGCATTTCTCTATTAGCTAATGATCATCAGCATTTCCTCAAATGTCTGTTAGATGCTTGAACGTCTTCTTTGGAGAGGTACCTATTCATTTCCTTCACCCATTTTGTAAATTGGTTGTTTGTCTTTTTGTTGTTAAATTTTTGCAGCATCCTGTAGATTTTAGGGATCAGATGCTGATTGGAAATGTCATAGCTAAAATCTTTTTCCAAGTCTGTAGGTAGTCTTTTTACTCTTTTGGTGGAGACTTTGGATGAGCATCGGTGTTTCATTTTTTTTTTTTTTTAATTAATTTTTATTGTGCTTTAAGTGGAAGATTACGAATCAGGTCAGTCTCTCATACGAAAATTTACATACACCTTCCTATACACTCCTAATTGCTCTCCCCCTAATAAGGACAGCACAGTCCTTCCCTCCACTCTCTCCCCTGTGTCCATTAGGGCAGCTTCTGGCCCCCTCTGCCCTCTCATCTCCCCTCCAGACAGGAGATGACAACATAGTCTCATGTGTCTACTTGATCCAAAAAGCTCGTTCTTCGCCAGTATCATTTTCCATCCCCTATTCAAGTCCAATCCCTGTCTGAAGAGTTGGCTTTGGGAATGGTTCCTGTTTTGGGCTAACAGAAGGTCTAGGGACCATGGCCTCTGGGGTCCTTCTAGTCCCAGTCTGACCATTAATTCTGGTCTTTTTATGAGAATTTGAGATTTCCATCCCACTGCTCTCCTGCTCCCTCAGGGGTGCTCTGTTGTGTTCCCTGTCAGGTCAGTCGTCGGTTGTTGCCGGGCACCATCTAGTTCTTCTGGTTTCAGGCAGATGTGGTCTGTAGTTTATGTAGTCCTTGCTGCCTCTTAGTAGTCTTTTTACCCTTTTGGTGAAGTCTTTGGATGAGCATAAGGGTGTGATTTTTAGGAGCTCCCTGTTATCTAGCTTTTCTTTCTGCATTTGTGCAATGTTAGTAATGTTTTTGTATCTGTCATGGTGTTAGGGCTTCTAGTGTTGTCCTTATTCTTTCTTCAATGATCTTTATCATTTCAGATTTTATATTTAGGTCTCTGATCCATTTTGAGTTAGTTTTTGTGCATGGTGTGAGGTATGGGTCTTGTTTCATTTTTTTGCAAACGGATATCCAGTTATGCCAGCACCATTTGTTAAAGAGGATGTCTTTTCCCCCTTTAACTAACTTTGGGCCTTTGTCAAGTATCAGCTACTCGTACATGGTTGAATTTATGTGTGGATTCTCAATTCTGTACCATGGGTCTATATATCTGTTGTTGTACCACTACCAGGCTGTTTTGACTACTGTGGTGGTATAATATGTTTTAAAATCAGGTAGTGTGAGGCCTCCAAGTTTGTTCTTCTTTTTCAGTAGTGCTTTACCTACCTGGGGCCTCTTTCCGTTCAATACGAAGTTGGTGATTTGTTTCTCCATCTCGTTAAAAAATGTCATTGGAATTTGGATCGGAATTGCATTGTTATCTACAGACGGCTTTTGGTAGAGTTGATATTTTCAAAATGTTGAGTCTTCCTATCTATGAACGGGGTATTTTTTCCACTTATATCAGTCTCTTTTGGTTTCTTGCAGTAGTGTTTTGTAGTTTTCTTTTATGCCTCTGGTTAGATTTATTAGTAAGTATTTTATCTTCTTGGGGACTACTATAAAGGGTACTTGATCTGGTGATTTCCTCTTTAATGTTCTATTTGTTCATGTAGAGGAATCCAAATTCTATTGGCTAGAATTTTGTTGAGAATTTTTGCATCTACGTTCGTGAGGGACATTGGTCTGGAATATCCTTTTTTTGTGGTGTCTTTACTTGGTTTTGATATCAGGGATATGCTGGCTTCATAGAATGAGTTTGGGAGTATTCCATCCTTTTCTATGCTCTGAAGTACCTTTAGTAGTAGTGGTGTTAACTCTTCCAGGCCATCCGGGCCAGGGCTTTTTGTGTTGAGAGTTCTTTAATTACCTTTTCAATCTCTTCTTTTGTTATAGGTTTATTTAGTTGTTCTACTTCTCTTTGTGTTAGTTTAGGTAGGTAGTGTGTTTCTAGAAATTTCTCCATTTCCTGTAGGTTTTCAAATTTGTTAGAGTACAATTTTTCGTAGTAATCTGGTATGGTTCTTTTAATTTCAGTTGAGTCTGTTATGATATCACCTATCTCATTTCTTATTTGGGTTACTTGCTTCCTCTTGTGTTTTTCTCTTGTCAATTTGGCCAATGGTTTATGAATTTTGTTAGTTTTTTCAAAGAGCCAGCTTTTGGTCTTGTTAATACTTTCAATTGTTTTTCTGTTTTCTATGTCAATTAATTCTGCTCTAATTTTTATTATTTGCCTTCTTCTGGTGCCTGAGGGTTTCTTTTGTTGCCTTCTTTCTATTTGTTCAAGTTGTAGGGATAATTCTTTGATTTTGGCCTTTCTTCTTTTTGTATATGTGCATGTACTGATATAAAATGACATCTGGGCATTGCTGTTGCTGTGTTGCAAAGTTTCTGGTAGGAAGTGTTTTCATTTCACTGGATTCTATAAGTTTCTTTATTCCATTCTTAATATCTTCCTTAATCCAGTCGTTTTTGAGCAGGGTATTGTTCAGTTTCCAAGTGTTTGATTTCTTTTCCCTGCTTTATCTGTTATCACTTCCTACTGTTATGGCTCTGTGGTCAGAGAAGATGCTTTGTGATATTTTGATGTTTTGCATTCTGCTAAGGCTTGCTTTATGACCTAATATGTGGTGCATTCTACAGAATGTTCCATGTGCACTAGAAAAGAAAGTATACTTGGCTGCTGTTGGGTGGAGTGTTCTGTGTATGTGTATGAGGTCAGGTTCATTGACTGTGGCATTTAGTTCTTTGTGTCTTTATTGAGCTTCTTTCTGGATGTTCTGTCTTTCACCGAAGGTGGTTTGTTGAAGTCTTCTACCATTATTGTGGAGCTGTCTATCTCGCTTTTCAATGCTGTTGGAGTTTGTTTTATGTATCTTGCAGCCTGTCATTGGGTGCAAAAATACTTAATATGGTTATATCCTCCTAGTATATTGTCCCTTTAATCATTTATATAGTGTCCTTCCTTATCCTTTGTGGTTGATTTAACTTTAAAGTGTATTTTGTCAGAAATAAATATTGTCATTCCTGCTTTTTTGATTGCTGTTTGCTTGATATATCTTTTTCCATCCTTTGAGTTTTAGTTTGTGTGCGTCTTTAAGTCTGAGTTGTGTCTGTTGTAAGCAGCATATAGGTGGATCATGTTTTTCTTTATCCATCTGCCTCCCTGTATTTATTCGTGCATTTAGTCTGTTAACATTCAGTGTAATTATGGATAGATATGAGTTTAGTGCCATCATTTCGATGTCTTTTATTGTGTGTTGTTGGCAATTTCTTTTTCCCACTTAATTTTATGTGCTGAGTACATTATCTTTATATATTGTGTTTTCCTCTTATTCATTGTTGTTGATTTTGTTTCTGCTGAGTATTTTTTCTTGTATTTTATTCTGGTGAGTAGGATAGTTTGTCTCCTTTGTGGTTACCTTATTATTTTCCCCTATTTTTCTAAATTTAAATCTAACGTTTATTTCTTTGTACTGTCTTATCTTCCTGTCCATAGGGAAGTTCTATGATTACATTTCTTAGTCCCTCTTTATTGTTTTAATGTTGCTTTCTTTTATCTAATAACATTGCTGTTACCCTGTTTAGAGCTTTTTTTTTTTTTTTATTTCCCTGTCTGGGTTGTCTTCTGATTGCTCTGCCCAGTGTTCTAGTCTTGGGTTGATACCAGGTATTATTGATTTTCTGACCAAGAACTCCCCTCGGTATTTCTTATAGTTTTGGTTTGGTTTTTACAAATTCCCTAAACTTCTGTTTATCTGGAAATGTCCTTCATATTTAAGAGACAGTTTTGCTAGATATATGACTCTTGGCAGAAATTTTTTTTCCTTCAATTTTTTAAATAAGTCGTCCCATTGCCTTCTTGCCTGCATGGTTTCTGCTGAGTAGTCCGAGCTTATTTTTATCGACTCTCCTTTGTAGGTGACTTTTCGTTTACCCCTAGCTGCTCTTAAAATTCTCTCTTTATCTTTGGTTTTGGCAAGTTCGATTATGTCTTGGTGACTTTCTTTTAACATCTACCTTATGTGGAGTTCGACGAGCATCTTGGATAGATATCTTCTCATCTTTCACGATATCAGCGAAGTTTTCTGCCAACAAATCTTCAACAATTCTCTCTGTATTTTCTGTTATCCCTCCCTGTTCTGGTACTCCAATCATTCTTAGGTTATTTCTCTTGATAGAGTCCCACATGATTCTTAAGTTTTCTTCATTTTTTTTTAGTTCTTTTATCTGAATTTTCTTCAAATATGTTAGTGCCAAATGATTTATCTTCAAGTTCAGAAATTCTGGCTTCTACTTGTTTAATTCTTCCCCTCTGACTTTTTATTGAGTTGTCTACTTCTGTAATTTTATTGTTAATCTTCTGAATTTCTGATTGCTGTCTGTCTATGGATTTTCCACCTTACTAAATTTTTCGTTATGTTTCTGAATAATCTTTGTAAGTTCTTCAATTGCTTTATTTGTGTGATCCTTGGCTTGTTCTGCATATTGCCTCATTTCCTTCCTGATGTCTTGAAGGGTTCTGTATATTAATCTTTTGTATCTTGCATCTGGTAATTCCAGGAATGCACTTTGATCTAGAAGATCCCTGGATTCTTTGTTTTGAAAGCCTGTTGAGGTGATCATGGTCTGTTTTTTTGTGTGTGACTTGATATTGACTGTAGTCTCTGAGCCATCTGTAAGTTATTAGTTTATGTTTGCTTAACGTGTAGTAGCTTCTTGCTTTGTTTTGTTTTGATATGCCCAGATGGGTTGCTTGAGTGAGCTGGCTTGATTATTTTTGCCTTTGGAGCTCTGATGTCCCGTCCCCAGATGGCTAGAGCTGTTATCAGGTATATCGGTCTAGGAGTCCATTCAGTTTTCTTGTACAAATTCAGCTCAGGTGTCCAGGTAGCTGATCATCAAGTATGTGGTACAGGCTCTGTCCTACAGTCTGAGAGGGGCAGGGGTGATTGGTGTAGGTACCAGTATCTGGTCGCAGTAGGGAGTCATGCTCTGAACAAGGCAGGGGGTTGAGGTCCGACCCCAGGTGTCTCTGAGTAAAGTGCATCCTTCCCTACAGCGCGCAGGTGGATGGGTTTTACAGAGAGACCATGGGCACCCAATGTTCTTGGTTGTAAGGACTGGGAGGTACCAGTTATCCTTGGGCCCCTTTCATGGGTGGCTGGGTGGCCTAAGTAGAGCTACCAGGCTTTATCTCCCTGGTGTGGGAAGGTGAGGACCCTGTTTAATAGGCAAAGCAATGTCAAACATCAAACACCCACCTCTGCACCTCACAGCTGAATTGGTTGGAGTCTACCAACAAGGGCCTATTCTCCTGAAATAAGCCCACACACGTCCATGCAGAGGGGAAAGGTGCTCAAAGGCCACAGATCATTCATGCCTGGATAGGAGCCACTTCTGTCCTGAGCTCTCCCCTTTAGTGGAGTGGGCAAATAATCTTTTCCCCCAAATGCAATTTTTTTCCTTCTCTGAGGCCAGGATGATGGCTCTAGGTGCTCAACAGTGCCTATCTCAGGCCCAGGTAATTCAGCCACGGAAGCTGGCTTGGGGGTGGGAGGGCATGGTAAAATGTACGCAAGTTCTTAGCTTTTGCCGAGAGCGCCATTCTTCTCTGATTCCGGAGATGTAAGTAGGCTATGTGGCTGGTTGCTTCTCCCTGAGGAAACTGCAACTGAACGCTAGTACTGTCCTTCTGCCACTGCCACTCTGGGAATGTTGCTTGATGGCTTCCTGTGATTCAGGTCCAGTAACTCCTCTCCACTTCTGAACCGCCTCTTCCTCCCCCTACCCCCTATTCATTTTTTAAGCTTGCCTTAGATGCTCAGGCTCCTAGCTTGTCATAAATATACTCATTTCATTTGTTCTTTCAGGTCTTTTTTGTAAAGAGGCCTTGCCAGAAGCATGTGTCTATTCTGCCATCTTGGCCCTGACTCTTTTGGGGTTTTCTTTTTAGGCCACAAAGAAGCCTTAACAAAATCCAAAACATGAAAATAATACAAAACATTTTCTCTGGTCACCATGTCATAAAAGTAGAAATCAATAGCAGGAACGGGGAGGAAAAAATATCAATTACGTGGAAACTGAATAACATCTTGCTTAAAAACCACTGGGTAAACTGTTGTTGTATGGTGCCAATGTGTCAGTTCCAACTCATAGTGATCCTATGTACCACAGAACAAAACATTGCAAGGCCTTGTGCCGTATTCGCATTGTTGCTGTGCTTGAGCACATCGTTGTAGTCACTGTGTCAATCCATCCCACTAAGGGTCTTTCTCTCTTTCATAGACCCTCTACTTTATCAAGCATTATGTCTTTCTCCAGGGAGAGATCCATCCTGATAACATGTCCAAAGTATGTGAGATATAGTCTTGCCATCTTTGCTTCTAAGGAGCATTCTTACTATACTTCTTCCAAGGCAGATTTTTTCATTCTTCTGGCAGTATATTGTTCAATATTCCTTGTCAAAACCATAATTCAAAAGCATCAATTCTTCTTCAGTCTTCCTTATTGATCGTTCAGCTTTTGCATACATATAAGCCCACAGAAAATACAATGACTTGGGTCAGGTGCACCTTAATCCTCAAGGTTTCATCTTTGGTATTTAACAGGTTAAAGAGGTCTGTTGCAACAGATTTGCTCAATGCAATACATCAGGTCAGAGCAGAAATCAAAGATGGAATTAAAAAATTCCTAGAAGCAAATAACGATGAAAACACATCTTACCAAAACCTTTGGAACACAGCAAAAGCAGTGCTCAGAGCCCAGTTTATAGAAATAAATGCACACACCAGAAAAGAAGAAAAAGCCCAAATCAAAATGTTAACCATACAACTCAAACAAATAGAAAGAAGCAGTAGAAGAAGCCCACAATCAGCAGAAGGAAAGGAATAATAAAGATTAGAGCTGAAATAAATGAAAAAGAGAAAGAAAACCAATACAAAACAAAGAAACAAAAAACCAGATGTTCATTTTTTGAAAGAATCAGCAAAATTGACAACCCATTGTTCAAACTCACGTAAGAAAACCAGGGCAGGAAGCAAATAATCCAAACAGCAAATAAGATGGGTGACGTTACAACACAATCAACTAAAATAAAAAGGATCATAGCAGAGTGTGAAAATTTTTATTCAGGAAACTTGAAAAACTAGAGGAAATCACTAAATTTCTAGAAATGCACTGCCCACACTATCTACCTAAACTAAAACTAAGATAGAAAAACTGAACAGAACCACAACAAAAGAAGAGACTGAAGAGATAAAAAAAAAAACCAACAACAGCGAAAAAGCCCTAGCCCAGATGGCTTTGCTGGAGAATTCTACCAAAAATTCACAGAAAAGCTCACACCAATATTGCTCAAACTACTTCAGAGTATAGAAAGGGAAAAGATCCTCCTGAATTCATTCTATGGCATCAACATAACCTTAATACCAAAGCCAGGGAAATACACCACAATAAAAAAAAACTGTAAGTCTCGGTCCCTCATGAATACAGACGCAAAAATTCCCAATGAAATTCTAGCCGAGTGGAATTCATACTAGGGATGCAAGGATGATTCAACACTAGAAAATCAGTCAGTATAATCCATCACATAAATAAAACAAAAGATTCACAAGACGTTTCAGTCAACACTGAAAAGGCATTTGATAAAGTCTAACACCCATTACTGACAAAAACTTTCAGTGAAATAGGAATAGAAGGGAAATTCCTCAACATAATAAAAGGCATCCATACAAAACCAACAGCCAGCATTATTTTCAATAGAGAATAGAGCATTCCCCTTGAAAACAAGAAATAGACAAGGATGCCCTTTATCTTATTCAGCATTGTGCTGGGAATTCTAGACAGAGCAACAAGGCAAGAAGAAGAAATACAGGATGCCCAAATTAGAATTGAATTTATAGACCACCTCAAGAATAGATTTGACGAGTTGAACACTAATGATCGAAGACCAGATAAGTTATGGAATGACATTGAGGATGTCATACTTGAAGAAAAGAAGAGGTCATTAAAAAGACAGGGAAGAAAGAAAAGACCAAAGTGGATGTCAGAAGAGACTCTGAAACTAGCTCTTGAATGTCGAGCAGCTGAAGTAAAAGGAAGAAATGTGAAGTAAAAGAACTGAACAGAAGATTTCAAAGGGCAGCTCGAGAAGACAAACTAAAGTATTACAATTACATGTGCAAACAGTTGGAGATAGAAAACCAAAAGGAAAGAACACCCTTGCAGCTCTCAAGCTGAAAGAACTGAAAAGAAAATTCAAACTTCAAGTTGCAATATCAAAGAATTGTACGGGATAAATGTTAAATGACACAGGAAGCACCAAAAGAAAATGGAAGGAATACACAGTCATTATATCAAAAAGAACTGGTTGACATTGAACCAATTCAGAAGGCTGCATATTATCAAGAATAGATGGTGCTGAAGGAAGAGGTTCAAGCTGCACTGAAGCGACTGGTGAAAAAGAAGCCTCCAGGAATTGACGAATACCAATTGAGATGTTTCAACAGATGAATGCTGAGCTGGATGCACTCAATTGTTTATGCCAAGAAATTTGGAAGGTAACTACCTGGCCAACCTACTGGGAAAGATCCGTATTTGTGCCCATCCCAAAGAAAGGTGATCCAACATAATGTGGAAATTATCAAACAATACCTTGAAATCATACACAGGTAAAATTTTGCTAGAGATAATTCAAAAGCAGGTACAGCAGTGTACTAACAGAGAACTTCCAGAAATACAAGCTAGATTCAGAAGAGGATGTGGAACTAGGAATATCATAGCTGATGTCAGATCCTGACTGAAAGCAGAGAATAATAGAAAGATATTTACTTGTGTTTTGTTGACTATGCAGAGGCAATCAGCTGTGTGGATCATAACAAATTATGGATAACATTGTGAAGAATAGAAATTCCAGAATGCTTAATTGTGCTCTTGTGAAAAGCATACATAGACTCAGAAGCAGTTGTTCCAACAGAACAAGGGGATACTGCATGCTTTAAAATCAAGGAAGGTGTGCATCAGGGTTGTACCCTTTCACCATACTTATTTGATCTGGACGCTAAGAAATTATCCTAGAAGCTGTACTATATGAAGAAGAATGCAGCATCTGGATTGGAGGAAGATGCATTAACAACCTGCAATATTCAAATGACACAGCCTTGCTAGCTGAAAGTAAAGAGACTTTGAATCACTTACTGACGAAGATCAAAGCCCACAGCCTTCAATATGAATTGCATTTCTACATAAAGAAAACAAACATCCTCATAACTGGACCTATAAGCAACATCATGATAAACTGAGAAAAGACTGGGGCTGTCAAGGGTTTTATTTTACTTGGATCCATGATCAACACCCATGGCAGCAAGAGTCAAGAAATCAAAAGACACATTGTATTTGGCAAATCTGCTGCGAAAGACCTCTTTAAAATGTTAAAAAGCAAGGATGTCACTTTAAAGACAAGGTGTGCCTGACTCAAGCCACAGTATTTTCAATTGCCTCATACGCATGGGAAAGCTGGACAATGAATAACTAAGACCAAAGAAATGATGCCAGAAGAATGAACAAATCTATCTTAGAAGAAGTACAGCCAGAACGTTCCTTAGAAGCAAGGATGGTAAGACTTCATCTCAAATACTTTAAACATGTTATCAGGAGGGACCAGTCCCTACAGAAGGACATCATGGTTGGTAAAGTAGACAGTCAGCAAAAAAGAGAAAGACCTTCGATGTAATTGACTGACACAGTGGCTGCAACAATGAGCTCAAGCATAACAACAACTGTGAGGACAATGCAGGACCAGATAGCACTTCCTTCTGTTGTCACTATTAGTCAGAATCAACTTGATGGTACCTAACAACGGCAACAACATGCTAAGTAAAATAAGCCAATCAGAAAATGACAAATACTGTATAAGCCCACTCTTATAAAGAAAGAAGAAAAAGCTTACACACACAAAAAAAGGGTATGTATATATTTTTTGATAATTACCAGGAAGGGGAGGGGGATTGAAAGAAAATTACCAGATACATAGAAAATGGGTTAGCATTGGTGAAGGGATAGGCAATACTCAACATGGGGCTATATGGGGCAACTCAACAAAACATAACCAAGGCATGGGAGAACAATGAGAGCAATGCAAGGACAAAGGGCAACAATGATAATTGCTATAGCATAGACATCCTGCAACAATAGTATTAACAAGCACTACTTTATGAATATAGGCATAAATATGGATCTCTTCCAGTCATTTGGCCAGGAAGCTGTCTTCCATATTTCTTGGCATAGACAAGTGAGCACTTCCAGTACTGCATCTGTTTGTTGAAACATCTGAACTGATATTCCATCAATTATGGAGCCTTGTTTTTTGCCAATGCCTTCAGAGCAGCTTGGACTTCTTCCTTCAGCACCATTGGTTCCTGATCATATGCTGCCTCTTGAAATGGTTGAACATCAGCCAGTCTTTTTGGTATAATGATGCTTCCTATGTTGTTTAATATTTTTGTCATAAAATCTTTCACTACTGCAACTCGAGGCTTGAAGTTTTTCTTCAGTTCTGTCAGCTTGAGAAGTGCCGAGTAGGTTCTTCACTTTTGATTTTCTATCTCTAGCTCTTTGCACAGGTCATTATAATACTTTACCTTCTCAAGCCACCCTTTGAAATCTTCTGTTCAGTTCTTTTACTTCATTATTTCTTCCTTTTACTTTAGCTGTTCAACATTAGTAAGCAAGTTTCAGAGTCTCCTCTGACATCCATCTTGTTTTTTTCTTTCCTTCCTGTCTTTTCAATGACCTCTTTCTTTCTTCGTGTATGATGTCCTTGATGTCATTCCACAACTCATCTGGTCTTCAGTCACTAGTGTTCAATGCATCAAATCTATTCTTGAGTTTGTCTCAAAATTCAGGTGGGATACACTCAAGACTGTACTTTGGCTTTTGTTGACTTGCTCTGATTTTCTTCATGAAACTAAAACGCTTGAACTTGCATATGAGCAATTGATGGTCTGTTCCACAGTCAGCCCCTGGCCTTGTTCTGACTGATGATATTGAGCTTTTCCATTGTGTCTTTCCACAGATCTAGTCAATTTGATTTCTGTGTGTTCCATCTGGTGAGGTTCATGTGTATATTTCCCATTTATGTTGGTGAAAAAAGGTATTTGCAATGAAGAAGTCATTGGTCTTACAAAAGTCTATCATTTGCTCTCTGGCATTGTTTCTATCACCAAGGCAATACTCTCCAACTACTGACCCTTCTTCTTTGTTTCCAACTTGGCTGCAGCAGTATATCGACAGGGATCTGCGAGAAATTCACGCTGGTTTCAGAAGAGGACATGGAACCAGGGATATCGTTGCTGATGTCAGATGGATGTCTCTGGCTGAAAGCAGAGAATACCAGAAGGATGTTTACCTGTGTTTTATTGACTATGCAAAGGCATTGGACTGTGTGGATCATAACAAATTGTAGGTAACATTGCAAAGAATGGGAATTCCAGAACACTTAATTGTGCTCATGAGGAAACTTTACATAGATCAAGAGGCGGTTGTTCAGATAGCACAAGGGGATACTGGGTGGTTTAAAGTCAGGAAAGGTGTCTGTAAGGGCTCTATCCTTTTACCACACCTATTCAATCTGTATGCTGAGCAAATAATCCGAGAAGCTGGACTATATGAAGAACAGGGTGTCAGCACTGGAGGAAGACTCACTAACAACCTGCATTATGCAGATGAAACAACTTTGCTTGCTGAAAGAGGAAAAGGACTTGAAGCACTTAAATAATGATCAAAGACCACAGCTTTCAGAATGGATTGCATCTCAATATAAAGAAACAGAAGTCCTCACAACTGGACCAGTGAGCAATATCATGACAAACTGAGAAAAGATTGAAGTTGCTGGGGATTTCATTTTACTCAGATCCACAATCAACATCCATGGGAGCAGCAGCTAAGAAATCAAACAACACATTAGTAAATCTGCTCCAAAGGACCTCTTTAAAGTCTTGAAAGCAAAAATGCCACCTTGAAGGCTAAGGTGCACCTGAACCAAGCCATGGGTCATCATATGCATGTGAAAGCTGGACAATGAATAAGGAAGGCCAAAGAAGAACTTACACCTTTGAATTGTGGTGTTGGTGAAGAATATTGAATATACTACGGACTGTAAAAAGAATGAACAAATCTGTCTTGGAAGCAGTATGACCAGAATGTTCCTCAGAAACAAGGATGACAAGACTGCATCTTACAAACTTCAGACATATTGTGGGGAGCGATCAGTCCCTGGAGAAGGACATGATGCTTGGCAAAGCACAAGGTCAGCAGAAAAGAGGAAATCCCTCAACGAGGTGGATTGACACAGTGGCTGCAACAATGAGTTCAAACACGGCAACGATCGTAAGGATAGGGCAGGACCAGAAAGTGTTTCATTCTGTTGTGCATAGGGTCACTATGATTCAGAATTGACTTGGTGGCACCTAACAACAACAAATTTATGAATGGATCCTTAGCTACTTTATGAATGGATACATAAGCCAAGAGGTGTGAGAGGGTGTAAGGGAACATACTCACCTCCAGATATAATTTTGGAGGTGGATATTTCTACATAGATAACTTTAGATGCTGATTGTTAATACAGACGATAGAGTACACTATGGTCACAGTCAGGGAAACGTCTTACAGATAAAAACAAAAACAAACAAACAAAATATACCTTGCAGAACAAAGTTCCTGTGCTTGGAGGCAAAGGACCTAGACTTGGGGGACATTGACATCAATTTGCACAACATAGCTTCATAAAGGCAAAATTCTGTATCCTACTTTGATGAGTAGTGTCTGGGGTCTTAAAAGCTTAAAAGTCACCATCTAAGATACAGTTATTGGTCTCTTATCATCTGGAGCAAAAGAGAGTGAAGAAAACCAAGACTCAAGGGAGTGATTTGTCCAAAGGGCTAATGAACACGATACCAAGGTTAGAACTTGATGATGTCTGTCTACAACTACCAACTGCTCTGACTGGGATCAAAACAGAGGGAGAAAAACAAAAAATCAAATTCACAAAAAAGACTATACTTACTGGTCTGACAGAGGCTGGCAGAACCCCTGAGACTACTCCCCTAAGACACTTTTCTGAACTGGAGCTGAGGCCATTCCTGGAGACAACCTTTCACTGAAACCACAGACAAGCCTATAAAATAAACAATAACACCTGTGAGGAATGTGCTTCTTAGAACAATCAATTATATGAGGTCAAAAGGGCAACATCTGTCCAAATGCAAAGATAAGAAAGCAGGAAGTGGTAGAAAATCAGTACAAAAGGAAACATGGAATCTAGGACAGAAATAGGAACAGTGTTGGCAGATTTGGGGGCATGAAATCAATGTCATGGAACATTTTATGTACAAACATTGAATGGAAACTAATTTTCTCTGTAAATTTTCTAATAGTTAGAGTAAGGGAATAATCTTCTCTTAGTGAAACTTTATCAGAGGCTAGAAAGGGTGAAGACAAGGTGTATTTTGGAGAACGTGACCAGATCAGAGGAAAAACTGCAGCAGACATGAGTGGCTGGTACCTGAGTAATCTCACCATGAGGAATCTTTGTCCTATTGAAGAAGTACTTGTTAATAACTGCTTTTGACTGGTAAAATGATTGGGAGGGGAAAGTTAATCCCTCAAGTATGAAGAGACCAATGGTCAGAAGAACCAGTGGGTGGCCTGCAATGCAATGAATTACTCAGTGTGGTCCTTCTAGCTGTAATCTTTGTGACTCACACACAATGATTAAGTGGGACCATGCAAATAAGGTATATATAACCCTAATGAAGGGGTTGCTAGTTTTGCCATCCTGCTAAGCTTAACATGAACCATTCTAGAGGTGGGACTAGAGGATCTCACGACCACCAAGAAAGAAGAGCCAAGAGTGAAGCATGCCTTTGGACCTGGGATCCCTGTGCTGAGAAGTTCCTGTAACCGGGAGACAAAGAGAGAGAGCTGTAACACTGTAGAAGGCAAGAAGCAGCATCAGAGAAACAGCAGCAGCAAGGCAGAAGATTGGCAGGAGATGGTGTTGTCAGTTTCCCAGTCCATAGAGTGAGAAAGCTGGTCACCTTTGAGCAGGAGACTTGCCAGTGGAATAAGGTTCCTCTGAGCCCTTGGTGGAGCTGGGTTTGCTGACACACACAGCTGGAGTTAAGCCCCTTTTGGCGAAGGCTTACTAGTGCAGTAGGGTGACCCTCGGCATTTATTAGCAGA
Source organism: Elephas maximus indicus (assembly GCF_024166365.1). Taxonomy (NCBI): domain Eukaryota; kingdom Metazoa; phylum Chordata; class Mammalia; order Proboscidea; family Elephantidae; genus Elephas; species Elephas maximus. The sequence goes on from NC_064847.1 coordinate 11,266,781, forward strand.
GTTAAAAGAGCTTTGTAACACTAGCCTGAGTAGGGCAGAGATCAGGCCAAAGGGCCAAGGGCCAGAAAGAGACTTGCCTGAGGGCACAGGGGAGAAAAGGCTGTCCTGATGGAAGAACTGTATCCTGAGCACGATGAACCTGAATTGTAACCTGTCACTTCCTTAATAGACCCCACATCTATGATTCTGGTCTGTGAGTTCTGTGTGACCATTGAAACAAATTATCAAACCAAGCAGAGAAGTACAAAATGCTGTGTGAGGGGTAGTTGGCATCAGAACTGGTAAAAAAGTTGGGGGATAGATGCATGTCTGACATCCACCTCATAGGAGTCAGCTTTGGCCTATTGATCTTGATTCTCCCTTCCCCTTGGGAAGTTAGATGAGTAGGTTAGATTCCCCTTGCCATGTCATTTTTACAGCTTCCTCAGACAGTTTCTATCACTTTAGTTTGTTCTTTTGAATGGGACATTGACTCCTTTTTCTGAGGGCTATGCCTTATCGTTTTTTGTTAAACACTAGACATTTGAATATTATAATGTAACTTTAGAAATAAAATTATTTTCCCTTTTCAAGGGTTTGTTGTGTATTTTTTATTGTTTGAAGATTTTCCCTATCTATTTTTGCAAAGACTGAAGTCTCTGTTCTTTAGTTTGTGTTTAGCTACTTTTTGACAGAAGATAAAACAAAACACCTCTCCCAATCTTTGCATATTGACTTTCTGCCACGGTGTTTCTTCTAATTTTCACAAGGCTTGCACTTAGTCAGCCCAAGGTGAAAGTGCAGCTACTTCTGAAATATTTTCTAAGCATAGGTATTCGCTTGTATATGAAGTTGTTGCTGTTTTTGTTAGGTGCCATCAAGTCAGTTCCGACTCACGGTGACCCTATGCACCGCAGAAGGAAACACTTCCCGGCCCTGCACCATCATCACAACTGTTGCTATGCTTCAGCCCATTGTTGCAGCCATTGTGTCAGTCCATCTCATTGAGGGGTTTCCTCTTCATCACTGACTCTGTACTTTACCAAACATAATGTCCTTCTCCAGGGACTGATCCCTCCTGATAATATGTCCGAAGTATGTGAGACAAAGTCTCACCATCCTCGCTTCCAAGGAGGATTCTGGCTGTACTTCTTCCAAGACAGTTTTGTTTGTTCTTTTAGCAGTCAATATTTTTCACCAACACCACAATTCAAAGGTGTCCATTCTTCTTTGATCTTTCTTATTCACTGCCCAGCTTTCCCATTCTTATGAGGTGATTGAAAACACCATGGCATGGGGCAGGCACACCTTAGTGCTCCATGTGGCATCTTTACTTTTCAACACTTCAAAGAAGTCTTTTGCAGCCAATTTCTCCAATGCAATACATCTTTTGATTTCTTGACTGGGGCTTCCCTGGGTGTAGATTGTGGATCCAAGTAAAATGAAATCCTTGACAACCTCAGTCTTTCCTCTGTTTATCATGATGTTGTTTACTGGTCCAGTTGTGAGGATTTTTATTTTACTTAAGTTGAGATGAATTCCCACTGAAGGCTGTGGGTTTTGATCTTCATCAGTAAGTGCTTCAAGTCCTCTTCACTTTCAGCAAGCAAGATTGTGTCACCTGCATAACACAGATTGTTAAGGAGCCTTCCTCCAATCCTGATGCCCCATTCTTCTTTGTATAGTTCAGCTTCTCAGATTATTTGCTTAGCATACAGATTGAATAGGCATGGTGAAAGGACACAATCCTGACACACCCCTCTCATAACTTTAAGTCACGCCATGCCTTGTTCTATTCGAATGGCTGCCTTTTGATCTGTGTACAGGTTCCTCATGAGCACAATTAAGTGCTCTGGAATTCCCATTCTTCGCAATGTTATCCATAATTTGTTATAATCCACACAGACAAGTGTCTTTGCATAGTCAATAAAACACAGGTAAATGTCTTTCTGGTATTCTCTGCCTTTAGCCAGGATCCATCAGCAATGATATCCCTTGTTCCATATTCTCCTCTAGATAAGGCTTGAATTTCTGGCAGTTCCCTGTTGATATACTGCTGCAGCCACTTTTGAATAATCTTTGGCAAAATTTTGCTAGCATGTATATCATGTGTTGAATTATGTCCCTTCAAAAATGTGTGTATTAATTTGGCTGGGCCATGATTTCTAGTATTCTGCGGTGGTCCTCCATTTTGTGATTGTAATTTTATGTTAGAAAGGATTACGGTCCCATTGTAACATGCTAATGAAGTTATATCCTTCATCAGATGTAAAGGAAGTTTCCTTGTGGTGTGGCCTGCATCATCTTTTATCTCTTAAGAGATAAAAGAGAAAGGAAGAAAGCAGAGGGTTGAGGACCTCACACCACCAAGAAAGCAGCGCTGGGAGCAGAGCACATCCTTTGGACCTAAGGTTCCTGCACTGAGATGCCCCCAGACCAAGGCAAGACTGATGCACCACAAGGACTTAACTCCAGAGCTGACAGAGAGAAGAAAGCCTTCACCTGGAGCTGATGCCCTGAATTTGAACCGGTAGCCTACTCCACTGTGAGAGAATAAACTTCTCTTTGTTAAAGCCATCCACTTGCGGTGTTTCTGTTATAGCAGCACTATGTGACTAATACAATGTGGTATTAATGATATTGCTTGATAATTTCTGCATTTGGTTGAATCACCTTTTCTGGGAACAGGCATAAATATGGCTTTCTTCCAGTCAGTTGGCCAGGTAGCTGTCTTCCAAATTTCTTGGCATAGATGAGTGAGCACATCCAGCGCTGCATCCGTTTGATGAAACATCTCGATTGGTATTCCATCAATTTCTGGAGCCTTGTTTTTCACCAGTGCTTTCAGTGCAGCTTGGACTTCTTCCTTCAGTACCATCGATTCCTGATCATATGTTACCTCTTGAAATGGTTGAATGTTGACCAACTCTTTTCTGATATAGTGACTCTGCTTATGCAACTGGTTTTCTAAATCCCCTACATCCATAGGTACTTTTCAAAGATCTAATTTCCCAAAGAAACTCTCTCTCTCTCTCTGAATTTTCCTCCCAGTCTATTGGTATCTATTTTATGTCTCAATCCTGCTCTTTATCCCTAGACAGCTCAGGCAGTTATAGCGCTTCAGTAATACCTAATGCTTTTCTACCCTGTGTGACATCAAAAACCAAAAAACCAAACCCAGTGCAGTTGAGTTGATACCAACTCATAGCAGCCCTATAGGACAGAGCAGAACTGCCCCATAGGGTTTCCAAGGAGCACCTGGCGGATTTGAACTGCCAATGCTTTGGTTAGTAGCCATAACACTTAAGGACTACACCACCATGGTTTCTGGGTGACATCAGGGATAGACAAAAGAGAGATGTGTGTCTTACTTTAGTCATTCAGGTAGTCCTCAGACAATTTAAAACAGACACACAATGATTTGCAGTTACAGCCTGCTCTGTTCTCTTGGGAGCCAGGGACAAGGATCCCTCTCTGGGAACGCAAGCAGCTATCATTTTAAGACTGCACTCAGGCAGTTTTAAAAGGGGTCAGGGTGGGTGTGGCACAGGTGAGTAGAAAATACTACAATGCTTGCTGGGTATTTTGAAGTTGTATTTATATTGGCTCAGTGTTAGTCTGACTGATGTAAACCTTTGACTAGCTTCTAGAGTTTTAATAAAATTGTTTTTTATCAGTTTCTGCTTGTTTCTTGGGGTGCTATAGAGAGATCAAAAAATGGAATTGCTTATGCTCCCATCTTCCTGGTTCCTAGGAAAAGCATTTTAAGATATTTAATGTTGAAGTGTTAAATGATTTCTGCAATTTACTTTCAAAGGATCATGAGAAGGAGTATTATATTAAGAGAGAGAAAAATGAAGCAAATACAGCTTAAGTCTAATCTGTGAATGTTCTGTTATTATTTTAAATTGCCTGAAAGTTTGAGAAATTTCAAAGTAAAAGTTTTGAACAATTGAAAAATAAGATCGTAAAGGTAGTACAAAATAATAGTTATAGTTTTATAATTATGAAGTGAAGAGCACTTCTAAATTGTAATTCAAAAGCCAAAATTACACGAAGACCCATACATTTAATTAAATATAAATAAAAACCTTTGAATTGCAAACAAGCCCCAAGAACAAATTATATGTCATCATCACTGGGAAAAATACATGTAGCATAAACTTTTTGACAAGCATAAGTTTAATAACTGAAAAATAAAAAAAGAGATAATCTGATAAAAAAACAATCATATGGATATTTCAAGCTGAATTGCAAAATTTAAAAATTTTGACACTATTAGTAGTAAAATTGCATAGATTAAACAATCTCCTGATTAGTTAATATTTCTCAGCATTTTTCAGAATTACCCAGATTCTTGTTAAAAATTCAGATTCATGATCATTTTTTATTTCCTGCTAAATCTAAATCTATAGTGGTAAAACCCAAGAATCTGTATATTGACAAGGTTCCTAGTGATTTACATGCACATTTTTTGAAAATCAAGAATATGATTCAAATTTTTCATTCTGGATATAATTCCATTCCACTTTTGAAGAAGAAATGGAGAAAAACAGAAAGAGATGAGTCTGAATGTCATGTTTTAACTCATGAGCTGTACTTCTTTAGCCAAATTACTTATCCTTTTAAAATCTGTTTTCTAATTAGTACGATGTGGTTAATATGGTGAATTACATTGGCGGATTTTTAAAAAAGGTACCTGTCATTGCATTTTGGAGATACAACCCACTTGGTTGAGACCTATTGGGTTTTATTATTCATTGCTTGATTTGATTGCCAATATTTATTGAGAATTTTGCAACTATGTTTATAGGAAATTTTTGTCCACACTTTTTTTCCTTGCACTGTCTTTCTCTGGCTTAATGGAAGGGTAATCCTGGTCTCATAAAATGTGTTGAGAAGTGTTCTAGTCTCTTCCATTTTCTAGAAGAGGTTGTGTAGATTGATGACATGTGTTCAATGTTTGAAACTACTTGGCCTGAAGTTTTTGTTTGTTTTTATCTATGCATTTTATCTCTTTATTAGGTATAAGATATTTGGGTTAACACTTAATCCTCTAATGAATTTTTGAACTTTGAGACTTTCAAATAATAATCCACTTCCTCTAAGTTGTTGAATTATATTCATAGCATTGTTTGTAGTAATTGCTTGTTATCTTTTTTCTATTATCTTTATCTGATTTCTGCATGATCAGTAGCAATATCTCTTACTTCTTGATGTTTTTCACTCAGTTTTCCTTGGTTGATATACCTTAAAAGGTTATAAATTTTAGTGATTTTTAAATCAAAGAACCACTATTGACCTGATTGATTTGTCTATTGTTCTATTTCTGATTTCACTAATTATGCTTTCTATCTTTTCTTTCCTACTTTTTTGTTTTATTTTGCTCCTTTTGCAGTTTCTTGAGGTGGAATTTTATTCTTTTCTAATATAACTAAATGCTATGCATTTTTCTCTAAGCACTGCTTTAGCTTCATCTCACTAATTTTGATGTATTTGTTCTCATTTAAAGTGTTTAATTGTTACAATATCATCTTTGATATATGGGTTATTTAGTCATCTGCAGTTTAATTTCTAATTATTTTGGATTTTTTCAGATAGCATTCTGTCAGAGATATTTTAGCTTAATTTAATTATGATGAGATACACTGAATCATTTCAATTATTTTATATCTGATAATTTTTCAGTGTGCATGTGTAGCCCAGAACACGGTCTATTTGATGTGTCCTTGAAAAACAAAATGTACCTGTTGCTACTGGATGAAGTGTTCCATAAATATCAACAAGGTCAAGACGGTTGTTTATATTATTCGATCCCTCTCTCTCCTTTTTTTTTTTTTTTTCCTTTCAAATAGAGACCAAAGTTTATGGTTACAAAAGGAGGCAGGGAAGGGAAAAAAGGGAGCTATTGCTTTGGAGTGCTGAGTTTCAGTTCAGAGTGATGAAAAAAATTGCATTGATTAAGGGTAGGGTTACATAACCTATTAATGTAATTGTTGTCAATAATGTGTATACGTGTAAAAAGTTGAACTGGCAAAAGTTGTGTGATAGACATATTTACAACAATGACAAAAAAAAAAAAATAGTAGCTGCTAAGGCTGCTTATGTGCAGACAAACAACTTACCAGATTTGATTCCTTGGTTTGGAATTGGCCTAAAAGTATATTTAGTACCTTTCTCTACCTACTAGTTTGTTGTATAGTGTCTGGGGTCTATAAAAGTTGCAAGTGACCATCCAAGGTACAACAATTGGTCATTATTTTCCTGGAGCAACAGAGGAAGAAGGAGTATCAGGAATGGGAGGAAGAAGTGGAATGTGTGGCTAATTGCCTCCTCACACAGCTGCCTCCTTTGCCAGAGACCAGAACTACATAGTGCCCAGCTCCCATTACTAAACATTTTGATCAAAGATTCCACAGAAGAATTCTGATCAAAGGGAGAAAATACAGAACAGAATTTCAGATTCTCATGGGATTCAGGTTTCTCGAGCCATGGAGGCTGAATGAACCCCTGAAACTATTGATCTGAGATAATCTTTAAGCTGAAAATATCCCCTGAAGTCTTCTTAAAATCAAACTATAGTTTAGCTTAACTGTTAAAGGATATCTGCCTTGAACATTTTACTCTCTCAAGATCTATCTGTATGGGATCAAGTTGACAACAACAACTTGAAAGATTAGATGAGCCTTAGTGGGTAGTGAGTTTATGCTAATGGGAGAGGAACAACTCAGGAAAGAAAAGTGAGAATGGTTGCATAACTCGATGAACGTAATTAGTGTCACTGAATTGGACATATAAAAACTGTTGAGTTGATATATGTTTTGCTATATGTATTCTTAACAACAACAAGAATTAAATAAGTTATATTAAAAAAAAAAAAAGAAGGAGAGATAGTAGATTGAGAAACATAGAGTAAGATGAAGCAAAAAGTGCCACAGGTAAATGGGAGTGAGAAACATTTTGTCCTAGGACTCCCAGGGACGTGAGCCTTCAGGGTGAAGCTGGGCTCCCAATGGGTGAAAACTGAACAAAAACACAGAGCAAAAACACGGACACTGCACCGCATAGTTGCAGGACAGTGATTCTGCCAGTTGAGTTGGAGGGGACAATTCATACTAGGTTGGAAACAGCCAGATTAGGGTTGGTGTAGAGGACTTGAATGACAAGACTGAAGAATTTGTAAGTTATCTCATAAGCAAGAGGTAGCTACTTTATGATTATGAGTAACATAACCCTTACAACAACAGTCAGGTCAGCAACTGCTCATAGGGATAGCAAAGGACTGGACAATGATTCTTTCAGTTGTGTGTAGGGCTACCATCAGTCAAGGGCGCGCTCAATAGCAGCTAACGAAAACAACCATAAATACCTTCATAAATCCCAGATCCATATCTCCAGTTGTTATATGAAGTCACAGTTAAAAAGCACTGTCCAGGCAAAATTAACAAATAAAGGAATTTGTCTTTTATTTCTGCCTCCAATTCATAGTTGTTTTTGTTGTTGTTACTTGCCATCTCATGGTGATCCATTGTGTTACAAAGTAAAACTGCTTTCTAGGGTTTTCTTGGCTGTTATCTTTTTTGCTTTTTTAATTTTATTGTGCTTTATGTGAAGGTTTACAGTACAAACTGGTTTCTCATCAAAGATTTATACACAAGTTGTTTTGTGACATTGTTGCAATCCCCACATTGTTTCAGCACTGTTTCCTTCCCTTTCCATCCCAGGTTCCCCATGTCCATTCATCCAGTTTTTCCTACCTTCTCATCTTTCCTCTTGGGCGAGTATTACCCGTTTGGTCTCATATACTTGATTGAACTAAGAAGCATGTTCCTCACTCTGTTATTGTTTATCTTATAGTCCTAATCTTTGGCTGAAAGATAGGCTTCAGGAGTGACATCAGTTCTGAGTAGCAGGGTGTCCGAGGGCCGTAGTCTTGGAGATTCCTCCATCCCTGTCAGACCACTAAGTCTGATCTAAGTCTGATCTTTTGAAGGGATTTGAATTTTGTTCTACATTTTTTTCCCACTCTGCCCCAAATCCTCCACTGTGATCCCTGTCAGAGCTGTTGGGTGCCATCTAGTTCTTCTGGCCTCAGGTTGGTGGGAGCTGTTGTTCGTGAGGTCCATTAGTCCTTTAAGCTAATATTTTCCTTGTGTCTTTGGTTTTCTTCATTGTCCTTTGCTCCAGATGGGACGGGATCAACAGACATATCTTAGACGGCTGCTTGCAAGCTTTTAAGACCCCTGATGCTATTCAACAAAGTAGGATATAGAACATTTTCCTTAGAACTATGTTAACACCAATTGACTTAGATGTCCTCTGAGACCGTTGTTCCCACCCTTTAGCCCCAGTAACTCTGTCCCTTAAGGTGTTTGGATGTGTCTAGGAAGCTTTTATGAGTTTGTCTTGGTCAAGTTGTGCTGACTTCCCCTATATTATGTGTTGTCTTTCCCTTCACCAAAGTTAACACTTGTCTACTACCCAGTTAGTGATTTCCCCTCCCCAAACCTTTCCCTCTCTAATAACCGTCAAAGATAGTTGTTGTTTTTTTCCATTTGTAAAGCTTTTCTTGGGTTTTTATAATACTGGTCCCATACAATACTTGTCCTTTTGTGATTGACTTATGTCACTGAGCATAATGCTCTCCAGATTCATCCATGTTGTGAAACATTTCGTGGATTCATCATTGTTCTTTATCATTGCATATTATTCCATTGTGTGTATGTACCGTAATTGGTTTATCCATTCATATGTTCATGGGCATTTAGGTTGTTTTTGCCATTGTAAACAACGCTGCAATGAACATGGGTGTGTATATGTCTATTTGTGTGATGGTTCTCTGTTTCTACAGTATATATTCCTAGGAGTGGGATTGCTGGATCATATGGTATTTCTTTTTCTGGATTTTTAAGAAGGAGTCATATTGTTTTCCACAGTGTTTGTACCGTTTTACATTTCCACATCTGTGCGTAAGGGTTCCAATCTCCCAAACCTCTCCAACACTTATTTTCTGTTTTTATTTTAAACTCTGTTGTTATGTACATACCTATTTAGGATTGTAATTTGCTCTTTCCAATTTATGTAGTATCTGTCTTTATTCCTTATAATTTTCCTTGTTCTTAGGTCTCTTTTGTCTGATATTGACATAGGTACTTTTCATTAGTTGAATAGTAATTCTGTTTTTATCCTTCTATTTTCAATCTTTTCCTACCTTTATATTTCACCTGAGTTTGATGAAGGCAGCATAATACAATTGCACCCTGTTTATTGTCTTATTATTCAACCCAATGATTAGCTTTAAATTATTTTTTGATCTTATGATTATATCTCTTTGAATAGCTTTTAAAAATTGGTTGCTGTAGAGGTTACAATATACATACTCAACTTTATATAATCTACTTAGAAATAAAATTCATCACTTCAAGTAAAATGTAGAAGCCATAGAACCATGTAAGTTTTATTATCATACAGATTACAGTAGTATATCAACAAACCATGATAATGCCAACAAGCAATAATACAATTTTCTTTCAACCTTTCTGCACATTTTAATAAAATTGAGGGGCAAAAATAGTTTATTTTGTTTACTCAGATTTTTTTTACCTCCTGTTGCTCTTCCTTCATTCTATTTTGACTTCCTTTACATGTTAATAATTTCTCTGAATATACATTAACACAAAATTTACTCCCCCCCATTTTTTTCATTAGAGAATTTCTTCACCTTCATTCCTGAAAGATACGTTTACTAGATTTAGAATTCTGATTGATAATTATTGCCTTTCAGTGATTTACAAATATCGTTCCATTGTCTTCTGGTTATTGTGATTTTATGATGAAAGGTTAAGTCATTCGAATCTTTTCATTTGAATTACTCTGTATGGAATTTGCAATTTTCTTCTGGATCCTTTCAAGATATTCTTCATTTTTGGTGTTCCGTAGTTTAATTGAAGGCCTGGTGGCTCAGTGGTTAAGAGCTATGGCTGCTAACAAAATGGTTGGCAGTTTGCATCCATCAGCTGCTCCTTGGAAACCTTACAGGGTATTTCCACTCTGTCCTATAGGGTCACTATAAGTCGTAATTGACTCAGTGGCAATGGGTTTCATGATTTTTTTTTTTTTTTGTAGTTTGATTATGATGCATTTAAATGTGGTTTTCTTTTTTAGCCTGTTTGGTGTTTATTGAAATTCTTTGATCTGTGCATCTCTTTCTTTCCTCAAATTTAGCAAGTATTCAGCCATCACTTTCTAATTTTTTTTTCATGTACCAATCTCTTTCTCCTGTTTTTCTAGAACTCCTATGATACAAATGTTAGACATTTATTGTTGTCTTACAGCTTCCTGAGCTTGTGTTCATTTCTTTTTTTTTTAATTGCCAACATTATTTTTTGTTTTATATGTATATTAAATGAACAGCTTTTGAGGACAAACTGTGTGTTTTTTTAAGTGGTATTCTTTAGAGGTTTTTTTTTTAATATTTTTTATTGTGCTTTAAGTGAAAGTTTACAAATCAAGTCAGTCTCTCACAAAAACCCACATACACCTTGCTACACACTCCTAATTACTCTCCCCCTAATGAGACAGTCTGCTCTCTCCCTCCACTCTCTCTTTTCGTGTCCTTTTCACCAGCTTCTAACCCCTTCCACCCTCTCATCTCCCCTCCAGGCAGGAGATGGCAACCTAGTCTCAAGCATCCACCTGATCCAAGAAGCCCACTCCTCACCAGCATCCCTCTCCAACCCATTGTCCAGTCCAATCCATGTCTGGAGAGTTGGCTTTGGGAATGGTTCCTGTCCTGGGGCAACAGAAGGTCTGGGGGCCGTGACCACCGGGGTCCTAAGTCTGGTCTCTTTATGAGAATTTGGGGTCTGCATCCCACTGCTCTCCTGCTCCCTCAGGGGTTCTCTGTTTTGTTCCCTGTCAGGGCAGTCATCGGTTGTAGCCGGGCACCATCTAGTTCTTCTGGTCTCAGGATGATGTAGTCGCTGGTTCATGTGGCCCTTTCTGTCTCTTGGGCTCATAATCGCCTTGTGTCCTTTGTGTTCATTTATATTTCAATTTTTTTCTGTTGTTCAGATTAGATAATTTCTATTAGTTTACCTCCAAGTTTATCTCATTCTACCATTGATTCTCTCTCTTTCACTGAAAATTTTGTTCTTGTGTTTTTCAGTTCAAGACTTCTGCTTGGTTCTTCTTTAGCTGATGTTGCTAATTACTGTCAAGTCAGCTTCAACTCATGGTGACCCCATCCACAACAGCACAAAACATTACCTGGTTCTGTGCCATCTTCATGATTGTTGGTATACTTGAGTCCATTGTTGAAACTAGTGTATTTTGAGGGCCTTCCAACATAGTGGGCTTATCTTCAGGTACTATAGTGGACAATGTCCTCTTGTGATCCATAAGATTTCTCTGGCTAATTTTTGAAAGCATATTGTCAGGTCTTTCTTTCTTTGCTTAGCATGGAAGTTTCACTGGAACCTGTCCACTATGGGTAACATTGCTGGTATTTGAAAGGCTTTTGGCTTAGTTTCCAGTTTCATAACAATACTTAAGCAAGCCACCATTGTATGACAAGCTGAAAGACAGGTGGTGGAGATATTCTTTTATGTCTGTAGGGTTTGGTGGTAATATTCTCACTTTCATTTCTGATTTTAGATCTTCTATTTATTTTCTTTGTCTGGCTACCTAAAAGCTTGTTGGTTTTTTTGATCTTTTTCAAAAACCAACATGTAGTTTCATTGCTTATCTCAATTGTTTTTTAGTATCTATTTCATATATTTCCACTTTGACCTTTGTTTTGTCTTCCATCTGGTAGCTTTGGGCTTGGTTTTCTCTTCTTTTTCTAGTTCCTCACGTTGTAAAGTTAGGGCTTGAATTTGAGATCTTTTGTATTTTTATTGTAGGTAGAAATTTACTGGTAGAAATTTCCTTCTGAATGTTGCTTTCACTGTATCCCATTAGTTTGAAATGATGTGCTTTCATTTTTCCTTGATTCTCAGTATTTTCTGATTTCTTCCTTTGTCCCATCAGTTGTTTAGTAGTGTGTTGTTTAATTTTGATGCACTTGTGTGTGTTTTTAGATTTCCTTTTGTTATTAATTTTTAGTTACATTCCATTGCAGTCAGAGAAGATACTTCATATGTTTTCAATCTGTTAAAACTTATAGCAACTTTTTAATGGTACCTACTATTATGCTGTCATTATGATAAAAATCTACTCAACGGCAGAGAGTTCGGCTTGGTTTTTTACCACATTGTCTATCCTGGAGAATAATTCATATATTGAAGAAGAATGTGTAACATATTTTCTTGAGTGGAGTGCTCAAAAATGTTTGTTAGGTCTGGTTGGTTTATAGTTAGATAGCTGCCATCAAGTCAGCTCTGACTTATGGGGACAACAGAACAAATCATTGTGTAATCCTGTATCATCATCACAATGGCTAGAATGTTTGAATCCATCATTGCAGCCGTGTCAGTCCATTTCACTGAAGACGTCCCTCACCCTCTTTGGCCCTCCACATGACCAAATATGATGTCTTCGTCCAGTGAATTAATCTCTCCTGATGATGTGTCCACATTAAGTGTTTTTGTTGTGATTATCAGGCTTTCATTGACTAATTTTTGGAAGCAGATATCCAGGCCTTTCTGTCTAGTCTGAATCTGGAAGCTCTGCTAAAATCTGTCCACGTGGGTGTTCCTTCCAAAATATTGGTAGTATAGTTTCTAGCACCAGAATCATACACAAGCTATCACAGTATGACGAACTGACAAATAGGCGGTAGAGGTGGTTTATTGTGTTGTTCAAATTCTGTATTTCCTTATTAACATTCTTCCTAGATATTTCATCCATTATTTTAAGTGATATATTGAAATATACAACTATAATCATAGAGCTGTCTATTTTTTCAATTCCATAATTGTTTGCTGCATATTTTGGGGGGTTCTGGTATTAGGTTCATATTGTTGTTTTTGTTAGGTGCCACTGAGTTGGTTCGGACTCATAGTAACCCTATGTACAACAGAAGGAAACACTGAGTGTCATGTGCCATCCTCACAATAATATTGCTTGAGCCCATTGTTGCTGCCACTGTGTCAACGCATCTTGTTGAGGGTCTTCCTGTTTTTCAATGTCTGTTTTACCAAGATTGATGTCCTTCTCCAGGAACTGGTCCCTCCTGATAACATGTCCAACGTATGAGAGATGAAGACTCACCATCCCATCCTTGTTTCTAAGGACCTTCAGCCTGTACTTCTTCCAAGACAGACTTGTTCATTCTTCTGGCGTTCCATGGTATATTCAATATTGTCTACGAACACTATGATTCAAAGACATCAATTCTTCTTCAGACTTCTTTATTCATTGTCCAGCTTTCACATGCATATGAGGTGACTGAAAACACGATGGCTTGGGTCAGGTGCACCTTAGTCCTTAAAGTGACATCTTTGCTTTTTAACACCTTAAAGAGATTTATGTATTTATGATAGAGCAGCACACCACTCTCTTAGTACTGAATTCCTGATGAATTGACATTTTAGCCCTATGTAATGTACTTCTTTGTCTCATAACAAAGTTTGACACAAAGTCTATTTTTCTGATATTAATATAAGCATTCTAGCTCCTTTTTTGGCTACTATTTGCATAAACATTTTTTTCCATTTTTTAGTTTTGAAGCTATTTGTCTCTTGTAAACAACAAATAGATGCATTTTTTAAAAAATCCATTCTGGCAATCTCTGCATTCTAATTGGTGATTTTAACCTATTTACATTTAAGGTAATTACACCTACCTCTCACCTATCAACTGTCTCATTATCTGATATATCATATTTATGACAATAGTAAAAAAAAAAAAAAGACTCTTTTGCACATTAACTAGTGTAGACATGGCAGCAATGGCTGTGGAGTGTAACCTCCCTCAAGTAGAATCACTGGGTGGCCTCCAGGAAGCTGGGCCATGCTGCACCTCTATCTACTTTGCCTCCATGTCCAGCTGCTAGGTGTGGCTGCCTCTTCTGTGGCTTCAGCTCCAGATGGACATGCAGGCAGCACCAAGTCAGCACATGCCCATTCTGTGTTCCCAGCTCCTATGCCACCTAAGGCCCTGGCATTCAAAATTGCCATGGGTTGGGAAGGGAGGAAAGAAAGGAATTGGAGAGGGTGTCTGGAAGAAATGTGTGTGAGTTTAATGACTTCCCAAAGTGACCTGAACTGGGCCTGAATCCTCTGCCTCAGTGGGTCTGAGTATTCTGCCAGACTCCCAGTACCCTCACAGGAAGGCCTGAGCTTTGGAGACCTGCCAGACCTGAAGGGCAGAGTAGGCTCCAGGGTCATGAACACAGGGCTTACAGGGTTGGAGTGGAAACCTGGAGGCAGCTGTGCAAGTGAAGCTCTGACCCAGCACAGGAGGAAGGTGAGGTGGTTAAGCTGTGGGCCCTCCAGTCACACAACCTGGCTTTATCCAGTTTTGTCTCCTCCAAGCCTCCTTTTCTGCAGAGGAATAATCCATAACTGGACTCATCACAATGATGAGCGCATCAGGAAATCTTAGCTGCTATTATTTCTATGATTGTATTTTCTAAAAAAAAAAAAATCAAATGCATGATTTGAAAACAGAAAAGAAAAAAAAAAAAGTCCTTCATTTCCATGTAACACTGGTCTTTGGAACCTAAGCATGTCAATAAGTGAGGAGTGGGTGTACTGAACAAGGACTCTCTTTTTCTTGTGCATTTGCTTTGTGCATGCGCGTCTTATGTTTTTGGTCTTTTTTTCCCCTTTCATTATTAAATTCAAGTGAAGTATTTTTGACAGAGATACTACCAGAAAGTGTCATTCCAAATATATCACAACAGAAAGTATACGATATCTGATTGCGTGGTTAATAACGCTAAGTTTGATCACTTGATTGGGACCATTTGTAAGTTAATTTTTATTTTCTAAGTAATGAGTAATTTGTTGTTCAATACTTTGAGATTGTGAGACAGATTTCTGAAGGATGAATAGAAATTTTGAAGTCAAACAATAAAGGGGAAACATTCAAGAAAGAAAGAAAACTTAGGCAATGTGAAATATGTCAGCAGGTGAGAGAATATGTAATTCAATATTAATAAAACATGAAGTTTAAATTAGGGCAAGTGGTGGGTGCAAGATCTGGTGAAAATAATCATAGAAGATCTTGTAGTGAGAGCTGGGCTTTGATCCTTTAAGTCATGTTGATGCACTGGAGTATTTTCTTTTTAATAACATTTTATTGTGTTTTCAGTGCAGGTATACACAGCAGTTTAAGGTTTCCATTTTACAATTTGTATACTGTTTTTTTCAGTGACATTGGTTACATTCTTCAGAATGCATGAACATACTCATTATTTTTGTTCTGGTTATTCCATTTCCATTAATCTAGTTTCCCAGCTCTTTTTAGTCTCTTCTTTGTTTTGAAGTAATTATTGACTTTTTGGTCTTGTATACATGATTTTTTAAAGGAGCACAGTTCTTATAGATCATATTCTTTTTTTAAGCCAATTTTCTATTGAGATATAATGAGGTGGACTACATGGACTAGTTTCAGTTCAAGTTTTGAAAAGTATCTCAGGGCAGTAGTCTCAGGAGTCCACCAGTCTCAACCAATCCAGATCTATTTCTCTTTTGTTTGTTTTATTTGTTCCATCAGTATCCCTCCATTGTGGCACTGACTAGAAGTCATTAGTGTTAACTGGCATCATCTTTTTCTGGTCTCAGTGTAGACCAGTGGTTCATGTAGACTATTTGTCCTATAGGCTAGTTTCTTCTTTGAGTCTTTGGTTTTCTTCTTTCTCTTTCACTAGAGATGAATAGAGACCAATAGATGTATCTCAAATGGCCACTCACAATCTTTTAAGACTCCAGCCACTACTTATCAGACTGGGATGTAGAACATAACTTTATGGGCTATATTATGCTAATTGACCAAGATGTTCCACAGTACTGTTGTCCTAATCCTTCAAACCCAGAAATCCAATCCTACAAAGTAAATGGTTATCTCTAAGGAGAATCCAGGAGGCAGGTCCAAGATGTTAGAATAGTCAGATGCTTCATGTCATCCCTCTGAAACACTGAAAAAACAAGTGAATGGAATATATGTGACAATCTTAGAACCACAGGCATTGAAGACAAAGGTGAAGAACCAGGATGAGTGGCAGCGGGGGAAGGAGTCACAATTCAAAAACAGCAGAAACGGAATTATTGATAGTGGGATAACTGACATCCTGCTAGCTGAATCTGCACAGTGCACACTGGTGGCTCAAGCAGCAACATCCCAAGCTGAAACCCACCCCATCTGGTGCAGCCAAACAGCAGCAAATCTGCATACACCTCCAGAATCCAATAGGTGCAACACTAGACCTGCGAAAGTTAAGTGCAAGCAAGCAACCCACTGTGCTTGCTGGCACCAAATCTTTCCCCCCTACCAGACTTCCATGGCTGTGGAGCACTCCCTTCCCCTCACCCATCCACCACCCTGGTCTGACACCAATCCTGCAGCCTTTAACAATGCCATGCCCCCTAAGCTGGGAGCTCATGGCAGGTCTCGAGGCTCTTTCACCTCCACCCAGCCACCGGTATAAGTGGTCCAGGGAAATGTAGCACTCTTCACCTACACCTTTCGCCCCCACCCCAGTGCTTTGTGGGCTGATGCAACACCACATGCCCTTATTAAGACAAAATGGGCAAGGCATCCACTTGAAGCTCATTTTCACCAGCAGCAGTCATGTGGGAGCTGCAGATTTGTGACATTTGACAATTCCTTGTCTCATAAGAAGGGGACTTATCCACCTACTCCAGAGATTAGAGGACCAGCATTACCACTTTTACAATCTAACTGCCCATGACAAGGTCCTGAGGATTAATGATATCCCTCAACCCCTCCAGCCAACAGCACTGTGCACCCAAGGACCAGCTACACTAACCACTGTATGCACTCTAGTAGTCAGAGACATACCCTCCATTCAGCTACAGGGTAGCCAACAGCCCTCTGCCCTGCCCCACTCATGTCGCACACCAATGCAACCAGAGACCTGTACCTGCTCCAAACACCTCCAAGCAACCCTGCCCACTTAGGACTGTAGACGAGAGTCTCCACACCACACCTTCAGTGACCTCTGATGTGGGCACCTGTGCCTTGAACAACAGCACCCCAGCAAGAACAGTGAACAGAATCGCAGGCTCACACACCTAGTAGCTGCTCTGATTGCCTGGAACTAGATGAGAGCTTCAACGATGCAAACAACCAGAGTAGTACACATGCCCAGCTTACTTGGAGATGTCAAAACAAAACAAAAATACAGGACCCAGTAAACAAAAATACAACAAATAAATACAGTAACTTATGATGCTTCAGAGACAACAGTCAATGTCAAAGCACATAAAGAAGCAGGACGAGATGGCTCAAGCAAGTGATCAAAACAAGGAACAAGAAACTGTTCCAGAGGAAGGTAAAGCAATGGAAATATCTAATGAAGAATTCAAAAGACGAATATATAGAGCTCTCCAATAGATCAGGAAGGAGATCATGCAAAACATAGACAAACCAAGGAGCACCAGACAAACTAATAGAAGAAAATTCAGGAAAACAGTACAAGAACAAAACAATAGAATAAATAAGTTGCTAGAAACAACAGAGAGACAATAACTAGAAATCCAAAAGATTAATGATTAAATTTCAGAATTAGACAACTCAATAGAAGGCCATAAGAGAAGAATTGAGATAATGGAAGTCAGAATTAATGATATTGAAGATAAATCCCTTGGCATCAATTTGTTTGAGGAAAAATCAGAAAAATAATGAAAAATAAAATAAAATGAAGAAAGCCTAAGAATTATGAGGGATACTATGAAGAGGGAAAACCTACAAGTGATCAGAGTACCAGGACAGGGCAGATAATGGAAAACAGAGAGAACTATTAAAGATTTGCTGGCAGAAAACTTCTGTAATATCGTGAAAGACTATCCAAGAAGCTTGGTGAACTCCACACAGTATAGACTCCAAAAAAAGCCACCAAGATATATTATGATTGAATTTGCCAAAATCAAACACAAAGAAAGAATCCTGAGAGCAGCTAAAAACCTGTTGTCATCGAGTCAATTCCAACTCATAGCAACCCTATAGGACACAGTAGAACTGCCCCCATAAAGTTTCCAAGGAGCGCCTGGTGGATTTGAACCGCTGACCGCTTGGTTAGCAGCTGTAACTTTAACCACTATGCCACCAGGTTTTCCTGAGAGCAGCCAGGGATAAATAAAAAGTCATCCATAAAGGAGAACCAGTAAGACTAAGCTCAGATTACTCAGGAGAAAATGAAACCATGGAGGCAAGAAGACAATGGGGTGACATATATAAAGACTTGAAGGAAAAAAATTGCCAACCAAGAATTATTTATCCAGCAAAATAGCCTCTCAAATACAATGGCAAAATTAGGTCATTTTTAGACAAACAGAAATTAAGAGAGTTTGTAAAAACCAGACTACAATTACAAGAAATATTAAGGGGAATTCTCTGGTTAGAGAACCAACAATATCAGACAACAATCCAATACCAGAACTCAGGACAGATCAACCAGATATCAACCCAGTTAGGGAAGTTGCAAAAACAAGTCAAAGCTAAAAAACTGAATTAGAGAACCAGAGATGTCAATATGCAAATGACAACAATGTCCAAACAAAAAACAGGGAATGAACAGTGTAGTCATATGTCATGGATTGAATTGTGTCCCCCCGAAACACGTGTTAACTTGTTTAGTTCATGATTACCAGTATTGTGATTGTCTACCATTTTGTCATCTGATGTGATTTTCCTATGTGTTGTAAATCCTACCTCTATGATGTTAATGAGGTAGGATTAGCAGAAGTTATGGTAATGAGACAGGACTCAACGTACAAAATTAGGTTGTGTCTTAAGCCAATGTCTTTTGAGATATAAATGAAAGAAGCAAGCAGAGAGACAGAGGGACCTCATACCATCCAGAAACAAGAGCCAGAAGAATACCATGTCCTTTGGACCTGGGATCTCAGCACTGAGAAGCTCTCTTCAGCCAGGGAAGATGGATGACAAAGACCTTTCTCCAGAACCAACAGAGGCAGAAAGCCTCCCCCCGGAGCTGGAACCCTGAGTTCAGACTTCTAGTCTACTAGACTGTAAAAAAATTAATTTCTCTTTGTTAAAGCCACCCACTTATGGTATTTCTGTTATAGCAGCACTAACTAATGAAAAATTGTAGAACTTCCATATGGAGAGGAAGTCAAGGTGACATCAAGAAATAAAAGGCTAGTTTACCACCACCAACTACTCTGATAGGGATCAGAGTAGAGGGTCCCAGACAGAACTTGAGAAAAACGTAGGAAAAAGAATTCTGACTCTTACACACACAAAAAAAATACAGACTTACTGGTCTGACAGAGACTGGAGAAACCCTGAGAGTATAGCCCACAGACACACTTTTAGCTGAGTACGGAAGTCATTCCTGAGGCTCACCATTCAGCCAAATATTAGACAAAGCCATAAAACAAAATGAGGCTAAATGGGCACAACCAAACTAGGAGCACAGATGAGAAGGCAGGAGGGGACAAGAAAGCTGGTAATGGGGAACCCAAGGTCAAGAAAGGGGGAGTGTTGACATGTCATGGGGCTGGCTACCAATGTCGCAAAACAATATGTGTACTAATTGTTTAATGAGAAACTAGTTTGTTCTGTAAACCTTCATCATAAGTACAATAAAAAAAGAAAAATCCAAACTGTAAAAAAGAAACTTAGAAAAAGAAATGTAAATTTCAAGGTAACCACAAGCAAGCTGTCAAACCTACCCATAAAAATATAAAAGGAAAACATAAAGAAGCAGCAAACACAAAATCAACAATAATGAAAGCAATGAAAAGAAAATACATAAACAAACAAACAAAACCCAGCACAGATAGTGAAGCAGAACAAAGAAACTGGCAACGTCACAAAGAAAAAAAAAAAAAGAAACGAAAATGGCATCAGTAAACTCATACCTATAAATAATTACACTGAAAGTAAACAGCCTATATACACCAGTAAGGAGACAGAAAGTAGCAGAATGGATTTAAAAAACATGATCCATTTATGTGGTGTCTACAAGAGACATACCTTAGGCAAAAACACATAAACAAACTAAAGCTCAACAGATAAAAAAACATATATCAAGCAAACAATAATTGAAAGAGTACAGAAATGGCAATATTAATCTCCAATAAAATAGGCTTTAAACAAAATTCACCATAAAGGATAAGGAAGAGCACTATATAATGATTAAAGAGTCAATACATCAGGAGGATATAACCTTAAAAGACATATAAGCACTCAACGACAGGCTCCAAAATACATAAAACAAACTCTAACAGCATTGAAAAGAGAAATGGGCAGTCCCATGATTATAGTAGAAGACTTAACACACTATTTGCACTGAAGAATAGAACACATAAAAAAAAAAATGCTCAACAAAGATACAAAAGATCTAAATGCCACAATCAACCAACTTGACCTCATAGACATATACAAAACACTCCACCCAACAGCAGCAAAGTAGATGTTTTTCCAAATCACATGGAACATTTTCCAAAATAGACCACATTTTAGACCACAAAGCAAACCTTAGCAAAATCCAAAAATTCAAAATAATACGAAGCATCTTCTCTAACAACAATGCCATGAAAATAGAAATCAATAACAGAGACAACAAGGAAAAAAATCAAATACATGGAAACTGAACGACACCTTGCTTTAAAAACTACTGGGTAATAGCAGAAATCAAGGATAGATTAAAAAAAATTCATAGAATCAAATGAGAATGAAAACACATATTACCAACCTTTCAGACATAGCACTGCAGTACTTAGAGGTCAATTTATAGCAATAAATGCACATAACTGAAAGGAAGGGCCAAAAGTAAAATGATAATCCTATAACTTGAACAAGTAGAAAGGAGCAGCAAAAGTAGCCCTCAGGCAGCAGAAGAAAAGAAATAATAATGATTAAAGCAGAAATTAGTGAAATAGAGAATAGAAAAACAATTTAAAGAATCAACAAGACCAAACGTTGGTTCTTTGAAAAGATCAACAAAATCAACAAACCACTGGCCAAACTGACAAAAGAAAAACAGGAAAGGAAACAAATAACCCAAATAAGAAATAAGATGGGTGGTATCACAACAGACCCAACATAACAGAATACTATAAAAACTGTACTCCAACAAATTTGAAAACCTAGGGGAAATGGACACATTTCTAGAAACACAGTATCTGCCTAAACTAAAACAAACTGAGGAAGAAAAAAATAAACAGACGCATAAAAAAGAAGAGATTGAAGAGGTAATAAAAACACTCCCAACAACAGTAACAAAAACCCTGGCTTGGATGACATCACAGGAGAATGCTACCAAACTTTCAGAGACGAGCTAACACCAATACTACCAAAGCTATTTCAGAACATAGAAAAGGAAGGAACGCTCCCAAACTCATTCTATGAAGCCAGCATAACCCTTGTACCAAAGCCAGGCAAAGACATCATAAAAAAAGAAAGTTACAGACCAATATCCCTCATGAAAATAGACCAAAATTCCTCAACAAAATTCTAGCTAATAGAATTCAACAACATATAAAAAAGCAATATATCATGACCAAGTGGGGCTCATGCCAGGTATGCAGGGGAGGTTCAACTTTAGAAAATCAATCAACATAATCCACTACATAAATAAAACCCAAGAAAATAACCACACAATCTTATCAATTTACACAGAAAAGGCATTTGGCAAAGTCCAACACCAATTACTGCTGATAAAAACTCTCAGCAACATAGGAATAGAAGTGCCCTTTAAATAATAAAGGGTACTTATACAAAGCCAACAGACAGTATCATTTTATACGGAGAAAGGCTGAAAGCATTCCTCTGGAGAATGGAAGTCAGACAAGGATGTCCTTTATCACCACTCTTACCCAACATTGTGTTGGAAGTCCTATCTAGAATAATAAGGCAAGAAAAAGAAATACGGGGCATTCTAATCGGTAAGGGATGTAAAACTATTCCTATTCCCAGATGATATGATCTTATACAAGGAAAGCCCAATAGAATTCACAGGAAAGCTACTAGGATTAATAGAAGATTTTAGCAAAGTAGCAGGATAAAAGATTAACAGACAAAAATCAGTTGGATTTCTCTACACCAACAAAGAGAAAGTAAACCACCACAACAATAGCATTTACAATGTAAATGGATTAGCTACTTAGGAATAAATCTAACCAGAGATGTAAAAGGCCTATCCAAAGAAAACTATAAGACACTCCTACAAGAAACCAAAAGAGACTTACGTAAGTGGAAAAACATACCTTGCTCATGGATAGGAAGATTCAACATTGCAGATTGCTCAAAGCAATCTATAGATAAAGTGCAATCCCAATCCAAATAAGCAGTGACATTTTTAATGAGATGGAGAAACAAATTACCAACTTCATATGGAAGGGGAAAAGGCCCCAGATAAGTAAAGCATTACTGAAAAAGAAGAAAGTGGGAGGCCTCACACTACCTGATTTTAGAACATATTATACCGCCATAGTAGTCAAAACTGCCTGGTACTGGTACAACAACAGAAACATAGATGAATGGAACAGAATTGAGAACACGGACATAAACCCCTTCATCTATGAGCAGCCGATATTTGACAAAGGACCAAAGTCTATTAAATGGGGAAATGATAGTCTCTTTAACAATGGTGCTGGCATAGCTGGATGGCCATCTGTAAAAAAAAATGAAGCAAGATCTGTACCCACACCATACAAAAAACTAACTCAAAATGGATCAAAGGCTTAAATATAAAATCTAAAATAATAAAGATCATGGAAGTCAATGCTACAGGCTCTAATACCTGGCATGATACGTTACAAACTGTAAGTAACAATGCACAAAAACCAGAAGAGAAACGAGATAACTGGGAGCGCCTAAGAAATCAAATACTTCTGCTCCTAAAACACTTCACAAAAAGAGTAAAAACAGAACCAACAGACTGGATATGACACAACAAACAAGGGTCTAATGTCTAAAATCGGGGAGATACTGCAAAACCTTAACAATAAAAAATACAAATAACCCAATTAAAAAATGGGTAAAGGATATGAACAGATACTTCACCAAAGAAGATATTCAGATGGCCAACAGACACAGTCACTAACCATTACAGAAATGCAAATCAAAAACTACATTGAGATGCCTTCTCACCCCAACAATACTGATGTTAATGCAGAACACAGAAAATAATAAATGCTGGAGAGGTTGTAGCAAGACTGGAAATCTTACGCACTGCTGGTGGGATTGCAAAATGGTCTACTATGGAAAATGATATGGTGCTTCCTTTAAAAGTAGAAATAGAAACACTATCCAATCCAACAACTCCACTTCTAGAAATATACTCTAAAGAAATAAGAGCTGTCACATGAATAGACATATGCACACCCATGTTCATTGCAAAACTATAATAGCAAAAAGATGGAAACAAACTAAATGCCCATCAAAAGATGAATAGATAAATTATGGAACATACACACAATAGAATACTATGCAACAATAAAGAACGTTAATTAATCTGCAAAACACCTCACAATGTGGATGAATCTGGAGAGCATTATGCTGAGTGAAATAAGCCAGTCACAAAAGGACAAATATTGTACGAGTCCACCGTTATTATAAGAACTCAAGAAAAGGTTTACAAACAGGAAAAAAAGTATTCTTTGATGGTTATGAGTGTGGGGGTGGGGAGAGGAGATCACTAACTAAATAGTAGACAAGTGCCAACTTTGATGAAGGGAAGAACAACACACAGTACAGGAGAAATCAGCACAACTGAATCAAAGCTAAAGCATAGAAGTTTCCTAGACAAATCCAAACACTTTGAGGGACAGAGTAGCTGGGGCTGGGGTCTGGGGATCATAGTCTCATTGGACATCTAGGTCAACTGGCATAACCTAGCCTATAAAGAAAATGTTCTATATCCCTCTTCCGTATGTAGCGTCTAGGGTCTTAGAGGCTTACAAGTGGCCGTCTAAGATGCATCTATTGGTCCCATCACTCACATCCAGAGCAAAGCAGAATGAAAAAAACCAAAGACACAGGAAAATAATACCCCAAGAGACTAAAGTACCACATGAACCAGAAGTGTCACCAGTATGAGACCAGAAGTTGGTGCCTGGCTATCACCAAAATTCACTCTAACAGGGGTCAGAATAGAGAATCCCAGACACAGTGGAAGAAAAACATAGGATACTATTCAAATTCACTAAAAAGACCAGACTTATTAGTCTGATATAGACTGGAGAAACCCCCGAAACTATGGATCCCAGGTACTCCTCTTACCCAGAAATGCAACCATTCCCAAAGCCCACTTTTCAGACAAAAGTTAGACAGGCCTATATAAAACAAAAAAATAATACATGTGAGGAATGTGCTTAGTTCAATAAAGTACACAAGTCCAAAGCGCAGCGCCTGTTCAAAAGCAAGGCTAGAAGGTAGGAAGGGATAGGAACTAGATGAATGGACACAGGGAACCTGGGGTGGAAAGGGGGAGAGTGCTGGTACAACGTGGGGATTGCAACCAATATCACAATATACGTATAAGTTTTTGAATGAGAGAATAAGTTAGGCTGTTAACTTTCACCCAAAGCACAATAAAAAAGAAGTAGCCATAATTGTGCCCCAAATATATTTGCATAATAGTCACATAGGTGCTGTCTTAGTTATCTGGTGCTGCTATAACAGAAATACCATGAGTGTGTGGCTTTAACAAACAAAGTTTTCTCTCACAGTTTATAGGCTTTAAGTCCAAATTCAGGGTATTAGCTCTAGGGGTCCTCATTCTGTCTGAACAACCGTCTCTTGATCTACGTAAAGGTTCCTCATGAGCACAATTAAGAGTTCTGGAATTCCCGTTCTTCACAGTGTTATCCACAGTTTGTTATAACCCACACAGTCGAATGCCTTTGCATAGTCAATAAAACACAGGTAATCATCCCTCTGGTATTCTCAGCTTTCAGCCAGGATCCATCTGACATCAGCAATGATATCCCTGGTTCTACATCTCTTCTGAAACCAGCCTGAATTTCTGTCGGTTCCCTGTGGATATACTGTTGCAGCTGTTTTTGAATGATCTTCAGCAACATTTTCCTTATGCGTGATAGGTTCATGAGGAAGGTTCATGAGAAAACTTTACATAGATCAAGAGGTGGTTTTTCAGACAGAACAAGAGGATACTGATTGGTTTAAAGTCAGGAAAGGTGTGTGTCAGGTTGGTATTCTTCCACCATACCTATTTCATCTGTATCTGAGCAAATAATACGAGAAGCTGGACTATATGAAGAAGAGTGGAGCACCAGGATTGGAGGAAGGCTTATTAACAACCTGCGTTATGCAGATGACCTTGCTTGCTGAAAGTAAAGAGGAATTGAAACACTTACTAATGAAGATCAAAGACCACAGCCTTCAGTATGAATTGCACCTCAACATAAAGAAAACAAAAAATCCTCACAACTCGACCAATAAGCAACATCATGATAAATGGAGAAAAGATTGAAGTTGTCAAGGATTTCATTTTATTTGGATCCAGAATCAACAACCATGGAAGCAGCGGTCAAGAAATCCAAAGATACATTGCATTGTGTAAATCTGCTGCAAAGGACCTCTTTAAAGTGTTGAAGAGCAAAGATGTCACCTTGAAGACTAAGGTGCGCCTGACCCAAGCCATGGTATTTTCAATCGCATCATATGCATGTGGAAGCTGGACAATGAATAAGAAAGACGGAAAAAGAGTTGACACCTTTGAATTTGGTGTTGGTGAAGAATATTGAATATACCACGGACTGCAAAAAGAACGAACAAATCTGTCTTGAAAGAAGTGCAGCCAGAACGCTTCTTAGAGGCAAGGATGGTGAGACTGCATCTCACATACTTTGGACATGTTGTCAGGAGGGATCAGTCCCTAGAGAAGGACATCATGCTTGGCAGAGTACAGGGTGAGTGGAAAAGTGGAAGACCCTCAACGAGGTGGATTGACACATTGGCTGCAACAATGGGGTCAAGCATAACAATGATTGTAAGGATGGCTCAGGACCGGGCAGTGTTTCGTTCCGTTGTGCATAGGGTTGCTATGAATCTAAGAGTCGGAACCAACTCGATGGCACCTAACAACAACAACAACAAGCTCTAGGGGAAAGCTTTCTCCCTCTGTCAGCTCTTGAGGAAGGTCCTTGTCTCTCCTGAGCTTCTGCACCTGGTCAGTCTTCACGTGGCTTGGCACCTGTTTTTCTCCATCTCTACTCTTCTTGCTTGCGTTGTTTTATCTCTTTCATATCTCTGAAGAGACTTACTGAAGACACACCCTACACTAATTCTATCTCCTTAACATAGCAAAGACAATCCATTCCCTAAATGGGATTATAGCCACAGGTATAGAGATTAGGATTTACAACACGTATTTTGGGAGGCACAATTCAATCCATTACAAATGCATACACATATACATATGGATACACCTACATATATACACATATGTACATATCCATACACATATATGGAGCCCCAATGGCAAGTCATTAAGAGCTTGGCTTCTAATCAAAAAGATCAGCACTTTGAATTGACCAGTTGCTCCTTAGAAACCCTATGGGGCAGTTCTGCTCTGTCCTATAGCGTCAGAATCAACTCAACAGCAATGAGTTTGCTTTTACACATATGCAACCACATACATACATATACAGCTGTATGTATATTTTTTGGTTGCTCTTGCTGTTGTTTCAAAATTATATATACCATATCAATTACCAGTAGGTCCTTTTTTCTTGTGTACTTTTTAGTGATGTCGTTTACCTCCTGTCACCAAAAATAACAAGTGTCTACTATCTAGAGAGTGAATCCTTCTCTCCTTCTACCTCTCAATCCCTGGTAAACACAAGTGAACATTAGTTTCTGTATATTTACTTGTTCAAGTCATTTCATAAAAGTGAAAACATGCAATATTTGTGTGTGTGTGTGTGTGTGTGTGATTTACTTATTTCACTAACATGTACTCCAGATTCACCTGTGTCCCAAGATATTTTGTGAAATCATTTTTCTTTATCACTGGGTAATAATAGTCCCTTGAATGTATGTACCACATTTTACTAACCCATTCAGGTTGCTTCCATTTTCTGGTCTTGTGAATTGTGCTGTGATGAACACAGGTGTGTATGTCTATTTTTGACGTTTCTGTTAGATCCCTAGAGTCTACACCTATGGGTGAAATTGCTAGATCACTGGCAGCCCTACCACTTGTGTTTTGAGGAACCACTACACTATTTTCCACAATAACCATACCATTTTGCATTCCCACTAGCAATGGATGAGAGATTCAGTTTCTGTACATCCCCTTCAACACTTGTTTCTTTTCTTTGCTACCCTAAACAAACCCATTTCTGCTGAGTCAATTCCAGCTCACAGAGGTCTCACAGAACAGAGTAGAACTTCCCCCATATGATTACCAAGGAGCGGCTGTGGATTCAAACTGTCAATTTTTGGTTTACAGCTTAGCACTTAACTGCTGTGCCAACGGGGCTCCTTGGCCATTCTAGTGGAAGTGAAGGGGGATCTCATTGTGGTTTTGATTTGCAGTTTCTCTGATGGCTATTGATGTTGAGCATCTTTTCATGTGTGTGTTGTTATTTGAGTGTCTTCTTTGGTGAAGTGACTTTTCATGCCCTTTGTCCAGTTTTTGATTGGGTTGTCTTTTTTTGTTAAGTTGTAGAAGTTTTCTATATATTTTAGATATTAGACCCTTATCAGTTATATCATTCCCAGAGATTTTTCCAAGTCTATAGGTTGTCTCTTTACTCTTTGATAAAGTCTTTTGATGAACACAATTTAACTTTTATGAGGTCTGGGTTATTTATTTTTTCTGTTGTTTGTATATTTGTTGTTGGTACTGGACTATTTTAGGCAAAAAAAAAAAAAAGAAAGAAAGAATTGTTTTTAAGGGGGCTCACTTGCAGTTTTGTGGGTAGATTTGTGAGGGTGGAATGGAGAGACAGGCACTACCAAAGGGAGTGAGAACTATTGCATTCACCTAGATAAGTGATGATTTATCTAACGCAGTCTCTTATGAGCTGGAAACTGGAATGCATATGTTTCATGTCCAGAGTTACATGTCTTAGGCCATGTGGAGAATGATATATCTAACTTCTTGACAGTCAATTTTTTATAATTTTGTTGTATGTAACATTTTTAAATTGGGGAAGAGAGAATGAGGAAATATATGGAAATATTATGGCTAATAGGACTTGTTTACTGTTTCCTGAACTAGTTGAATGAGATTTTTCCAGAAGACTCCCCTGAGGGAGAAGGCTTAGACCCTTGAACAAAGTATATAGTATATTGTTCTCTTTAACTCATTGCAAGGAGTGTGGTTGGATTAGTTATACAGCTACATATCCCAGCAAGAGCGAGCTCATTTAGGCTCACAACTGTCTTTTATTTATAATGCTACAGATAGTACAAGTTCATCTCAGTTTACCTTCAGAATTGCCAGGAGTAAGATACTGGCCCCTTGGCTACAGAATAACTAAAGGTATACAATATTTTGCAGCAATGAGTCCATGAGTTATTCCAGGGAAGACTATACCAGCCTGTGAGGATTTGTTTAATAATAAAAATGATAACATTATAACTTGTACCTGGTTTCAGCGCAGCCTGGAGGGTCTCAAGAGTTTAGGCTGGTGCTTGGCTGGAATGTACCTGTGTGGCCAGGTCGCTACAAAAGATAGCACCATGACAGACTTTGAGCTTACTAGTACCAAGATGCTTTGCAGGCACATCTATGTTAGTTTGAATCCTAAGAGACCCAGCAATGAAAAAGAAACAAATCCTGTGTGCCTGAAATACTTGGACTACTTCAATTCCTAGATCTTCTTCTGTTTCTGTAGAAATTAATAAACTGTGGCCCACAGGTGGATTGTCTGTTTTTCTAAATAAAGTTTTATTGGAACACAGCTGCCCTCATTTATTTATATTCATTTATCTGGATGCTGTCACTCTGCAACAGCAGAGATGAGTAGTTGCAACAAAGACCATGTGGCCCATAGAGCCTAAATATTTACTGCCTGGCCCTTTACAGACATAGTTTGCTGACTCCTACTTTACTGAATTCTTTTCCTACCTACATTAAAGCTGTTTCTGAATGTAGCCTATTTGAGTCCTATGAGCTTTTTCAGTGATTGAAAAGGTACAGTAATTACTATAAAATTAGTGTGGTTCATGTCTTAAGTAGTGTTATGTATGTTTCTGTAATGCTCTCAAGCCACGTATGTGTCAGTCACTCATAATGGGACCATAGATGACATAAGAAATAGATACTATAAACAACCTCTCTAAGTCAACCTTACACCTGCATGCTGTGATTAAAAAAAAAACAACAAAAAAAGCCAATGTATAGCTAAGTCTCTGTAAGCTGGTCTTGATACATGTTATGGATTGAATTGTTTCCCCCCAAAATGTGTGTCACCTTGGCTAGGCCATGATTCCCTGTATTGTGTGATAGTCTACCACTTTGTCATGTGATGTGATTTTCCCTTGTGTTATAAATCTTATATCTGTGATGTTAATGAGGTAGTGTTAGCAGCAGTTGTGTTATGAGGCAGGACTCAATCTACAAGATTAGGTTCTGTCTTAAACCAATCTCTTCTGTGATAAAAATGAGAGAAGAGAGCAGAGAGACATGGGGACCTCATACCACCAAGAAAGCAACGAGGGGAGAAGAGTACATCTTTTGGACACAAGGTTCCTGGGCTGAGAAGCTCCTAGACCAGGGAAAGATTGATGGCAAGAGCCTTCCTCCAGAGCTGACAGACAGAAAGCCTTCCCCTGGAGCTGGTGCCTTGGATTCAGACTTCTAGCCTACTAGGCTATGAGGGGATAGATCTATTTGTTAAAGGCATCTACTTGTGGTATTTCTGTTATAACCACACTAAATAACTAAGACAAGACATAAATAAGTGGTAAACAACTTTCTTAATCTCTGACCTTGAAAAGAAGTAACATAAAGCTAATCTCTGACCTTGAAGAGAAGATGTAGCATACTAATCTTTGTCAGACATTACATCACCTGGCCCTTGGTGTATGAATCCAAATAAGAAAATCCCATATACACCCTGACTTCTGCTCACTCAGTGAGAAAAGGCAGAGGCAGAATATCTCTCTCTAGACTCTGACACTCTGAAGACTAAGGCCCAGGCAGAGACAAAGACTAAGACTTTGCCCAACACCACTGCCAACCTCAGATAGCAGCTATGAGGTACCTCAGTCAAACAGTAGCCCTGGTCAAGGTTTTTCCTACTACTCGTTAAAGGTAAATGCCTGAAGTCTAAAAATTTGGACTCTAATCATTGGACTAGCCATCTATTTTCCTGATTCTCCAGTCCTAAATGAACATCTTATGGTTTTGCCTGTGTGCCCTGTCATGATAACTTGAAACAAACTAAAAGAGTTTAGGCATAATAAACTTGGGCTTTTTTTTTTTTTTTTTTGCTTATTTTAAAATAAAACCCCACAGGACAGGTAGGATTTTTTTTTATTATTAACTTTTATTGAGCTTCAAGCGAACATTTACAAATGAAGTCAAACTGTCACATGTAAGTTTATATACACCTTACTCCGTACTCCCACTTGCTCTCCCCCTAATACAGGTAGGATTTTTAACAAGGCCTGAGATTCATTTAATGGAGAAATGGCTAATGCTTTGTCTGAGGAAAAAGAAGGAAGATGAAAAGGGGGAAAAATGACAATTAAGGAAATATTTTTTATCTTGGCTGGGAAGGAAGATACTTGTCTCTTTTGAGCTTCTAATCTTCTAACACAGAGAAAAAACTTATCAACAGCTTTTAGAGACCCAAAGCCTGAAGAGTTAGTAAAGTGGATTGAAGTAGGAATTGCAGCCAGATAATAAAGTGACAAACAGTCGTGTAGAGGTTCTTAATCTCTTTGGCAAGATCAAAAATAAATTTTTAGACTCCTGAGATTAAGTTTTACAAGCTTCAACCAAATAAATTTGGGCAGATATAGTATTTAATTTTCAAGTGCAAAATAGATAATATGGGTGGGAAACGCTAATTTCAGAAACCTAATCAGGGGCCCTGGTGGTATGGTGACTAAAAGCTATGACTGCTAACCAAAAGGCTAGCATTTCAAATCCACCAGGCGCTCCTTGGAAACCCAGTGCAGCAGTTCTACTCTGTCCTGTAAGGTCACTCTGAGTCAGAATTGACTCAACAGTAAAGGGTTTTTTTTTTTTTTAATTGAGTCAAAGAAGACAACATTGACAATATTGTTTAGTTGAATAAACTATAAGGCTCTAATTTTTAGCAATGGATCAATATGAGTATTGAATTTTGTTCTTTGCTTTCAGGGTTTTTTTTTTTTTTAAATTAACATGGTTTTTACCAAAAATCTTTAGCTGGTGCAGTATGGGAGCCAAGAAAGTAAGTGAAATACTTAGGAAAAGTGTTTGGTCACATTTGCTAATTTAACTAAAAATGTTTGCTGTACCTTGTGGGCAGTTTTCTTGGAGTCACAGTGTGATCCATCATACTCATATTTTAAAAGCTTGAATTTATTTCTGAATGTTTTACACAGTAAAAGGAGAAGAAAGGTAAGTTATCTCAAAAGTAACACTTCCTAGTATGTTTCTAGTGCTGGTTCTTCTGTGTAAACTTTGATAAGAGTTTATATCACACTTATCTATCGTTCTATTTCTGTCTCTGTCTGACAAAGTTACTTTACTCACTTAATGAAAATAGACATGCTATCACATTTGAGTCAAACAAATGCTTGTATCATTTAAAGACACTAATTTTTAAAGATATAATTTTTTAATTGACAGTGGTGAATGTGGCAATATCTATAGCAAACTATTTTCTGACTTGTTATTACAAAAATATAACATTACAGAAATTTTCAGAAACAAAATTGCAACCATAATCTCATCACCCCTACAAAGTAATTGTCATTTTTTTATATCTTCTTCCAGTCATTGATCTTTTGCATACACGCTTTACATTGGTGTAGTAATTTATTTTAACCTAACTCTAAAAATAACCATATTTTTTATTCTACTTGGCCCTAGTATGATTTGTAATAATTATACAATTTTTGTTATATTATTAAATTGTAATAAATTAACAATTCCTCTTTCCAGACACTTCTTTAAAGATTTTTAATTTTATATCTTTGTGCAAATAAGTATTTCCTACTTTTAAAATTATTTCTTATAAAGTGAGATTTCTCAGTGAAAAATTATGGAGAACACAGTCACTTAACTACAAGACTTTATGGAACCAACTAGGAGATATTATATCGGATTTTGCTCCTCAAAAAGGTTCAAGTTATCCCCCCAAAAAGGCTATAATTCACCACCCAAGCTTTCCAATACTTTGGTATTAGAAAAGTAGAGATGCTCTGGAGAAATTTTTTATCACAACTAACCAAGGTAACAACTCTTTTCTTAACTATATTTTGGTTAGAAAAGATTTACCATAACCACACTTAAGAGATTGCACCTTTGTATTTAAAATTGGATTATAGATTCAAGTAAAATTGTAGAAAAGCAGAGGACCTAGAAACTGTTTTGTTTAATCTTTTCCTTTTACGGAACTTGAGGCCTCAAAAAACTCAAGGTAAATTTGTTTTATTGTGATATGACCATATGAACTCATAGCACGTATTTGATAAAAAAAGAAACCTTTTTCCCCCAAAAAGTTTTGTCAAGAAGTATAAACTATAGATGTCATAATTGTATAGTCAAGTCAATTGCAACTAATAGAACCCTATATTGCTATGTTTGAGTCCATTGTTTCAGCCATTGTGTCAGCTCCTCTTTTTTGCTGACCCTCTACCAAGCATGACGTCCTCCTCCAGGAACTGGCGTTCCCTGATAATATATGCAAAGTATGTGAGACAAAGTCTCACTGTCCTTACTTCTAATAAGCATTCTGGTTATTGTTCATTCTTCTGGCAGTCCATGGTATATTCAGTATTCTTTGCCGACACCATAATTCAAAGACATCACTTGTTTGTTCTTCCTTATTCATTGTCCAGCTTTCATGTCAATATGAGATGATCGAAAATACCATGTCTTGGGTTAACAGCACCTTCATCCTGAAAGAGACATAGTTGCTTTTAAACACTTTAAAGAGGTCTTTTGTAGCAGATATGCCCATATACAATGTACTATTTGATTTCTTAACTGCTGCTTCCATGGGTATTGATTATAGATCCAAGTAAAATGAAACCCTTGACAACGTCAATCTTTTCTCTGTTTATCATGATGTTGCTTATTGGTCCAGCTGTGAGGATTTTTGTTTTCTTTATGTTGAGATGTAATCCATACTGAAGGCGTTAGTCTTTTATCTCATCAGTAAGTGCTTAAAGTCCTCTTCACTTTCAGCAATCACATTTGTGTCATCTGCATATCACAGGTTGTTAATGGGTCTTCTTCCAATCCTGATGACACATTGTTCTTCAAATAGTCCACCTTCTCAGATTATTTGCTCAACATACAGATTGAAGAACTGTGGGGGAAGACTACAATCCTGACTCATACCTTTCTTAATTTTAAGCCAGGCAGTACCCCCTTGTTCTGTTTGAACAACTGTCTCTTGGTTTATGTATAGGTTCCATGTCAGGACAAGTAAGTGATCTGTAATTCCCATTCTTCACAATGGCACCCATAATTTGTTATGATCCACACAGTCAAATGCCTGTGCATACTCAATAAAACACTGCTGAACATCTTTCTGGTATTCTCTGCTTTCACCCAAGATCCATCTAACATCAGCAATGAAATCCTTGTTCCGTGTCCTCTCCTGATTCCAGCTAGAACTCTTGGCAATTCCCTGACCATCTACTGCTGCAATCACTTTTGAATTATTTTTGGCAAAACTTCATTTGTGTGTGATATTAACCATACTGTTCGATAATTTCCACATTCTCTTGGATCACCTTTCTTTGGAATGGGCACAAATATGGATCTCTTCCAGTCTGTTGGCTAAGTAGCTGTCTTCCGAATATCTTGGCATAGATAAGGGAGTTCTTCCAGTGTTGCATATGCTTGCTGAAACATCATAACTGATATTTTGTCTATTCCTGGAACCTTGTTTTCATTAATTCCTCCAGTGCAGTTTGAACTTCTTTCTTCAGTACCATCATTCTTGACCATACGCTGCCTCCTGAAATGGTTGAATGTTGACCAATTCTTTTTGATACAGTGGCTCTGTGTATTCCTTACACCTTCTTTTGATGCTTTCTGCATCATCCAGTATTTTGTCATAGAATCCTTCAACATTGCAAATTGAGGCTTAAAGTTTTTATTTAGTTCTTTCAGCTTGAGAAGTGCCAAGCATGTGTTCTCTCTTGGTTTTCTAACTCCCGGTCTTGGCACATGTCATCATAATACTTTAGTTTTTCTGCTTGAGCTAAACAGAAAGTTTTAAAATCTTCTCTTCAGCTCTGCTTCATCATTTTTCTATTCACTTTAGCTACTTTACCCTCAAGAACAAGTTTCATAGTCTCTTCTGACATTCATTTTGGTCTTTTCTTTCCTGTCTTGTTAACGACTTTTTGCTTTCTTTATGTATGATGTCCTTGACGTTTCCCATGACTCATTTAATTTTCAGTCTTTAGTGTTCAGTGTGTCAAAGCTATAATTGAGATGGTCTCTAAATTCAGGTGAGACCCACTCAAGGTCTATTTTGACTCTCATGGACTTTTAAAATTTTTCTTTAGCTTCGATTGAACTTGCATATGAATAATGGATGGTCTGTTCTGTAACTGGCCACTGGTCTTGCTCTGACTGATGACATTGAGCTTCTTCACTGTCTCTTTCCACAGACGCAGTCCATATGATTTCTGTGTATTCCATCCAGTGAGGTCCATATGTATAATAGCAATTTATGTTGTTGAAAAAAGGTATTTCCAATGAAAAGGTAGTTGGTCTTGAAAAATTCTATCACGGGATCTTCAGCATTCTTTCACCAAGGCCATATTCTCCAACTACAGATTCTTCTTTTTTGTTTCCAACTTTTGCATTTCAATCACCAGTAATTATGAGTGCATCTTGATTGCATGTTTGATCATTTTCAAGCTGCAGAAGTTGGTAAAAATCTTCAATGTCCTCATCATTGTCATTAGTGGTTGGTACAATAATCACCTGGTCCTCCTTGTAGGCTTATGGATGTTATGCTATCACCGACATCATTACATATCAGGATAGATATTGAAATGTCCTTTTTGACAGTGAAGGTGACACCATCACTCTTCAATTTTCATTCCTGGCATAACACAATCTAATTTTCTGATTGAAAATAGCCAATACCAGTCCATTTTGGTTCACTACTATCTAGGATCTAAGTCTTTATGTGATCCATTTTATTTCTGGTGACTTCTAATTTTCCTAGATTCATACTAAGTACATTCTGTGTCCCAATAATTAATGGATGTTTGCAGCTGTTTCTTCTTATTTTGAGTCAGGCCACATCAACAAATGAAGGTCCTGAAAGCTTGACTCCATTCATGCCATTAAGGTCGAATCTACTTTGAGATGGCAGCTTTTGCCCAGTCTTAACTGAGTGCCTTCCAAACTGAGGGGTTCATCTTCCAGCGTGGTACCAGGAAATGTCCTACTGCTGTTCAGAAGGTTTTCATTGGCCAAATTTTTTTTTAGAAGTAGTTTGCCAGGCTCTTCCTCCTAGTGGTAGTCTGGAAGCACCACTGAAACCTGGCAACCTAGTGACCCTGCTGGTATTTGAAATACTGGTGTCATAGCTTCCAGCATTAAGCAACACTCAAGCTACCACAGTACAAGCTGACAGATGAGTGGAGGCATCTTTATGCTGCTGTTTATATCACTCAGAAGTAATTAGGTTTAGAGCAATCACCTGGGCTCATTAACATAACAAAGAAAACTCAATTGTTAAAGGGGATACATCCACAGATATAGAGGTTAAGAGTTCAACACATATTTTAGAAGGACACAATTCAATCCATTATGTTCCACGTATAAAACACATTCACCCTATTACATGCTTCCAAAATCTTATCCCATTCCAGCATTAAATCTAAAGTCTAAGGTCTCATTTTCTCAATTATCTAAACCAAGTATTTACTCCCCAAAGATAAAGTAGGCATGGTTACCTTCATAAACAGTAGACTCTGAGCAATATCACAATAGTCTGACTCACATAGGGTTATGGCACTGGCCAATTGGTCGTAGTGTCCCTAGGAGTGAAAAAGATGGGAAACCTACTAAATACTCAACTACATAAGCTGAAGAGTTCTAGGTCAAGTGAACAGAAATCTAACTTGAGTAACAAAAACAAAGAATCTTGGCCCCTCAATCAATTCCCAGACTTGAGCCAGTGCACAGGGCCACAACCTCTTAAATGAAACAGAGACTGAATCCTCATGAGGAAGGGCCCAATGACACTGACAAAAATTGTACCGTTATCCTTTCAGCCTTCTCCAAAAGGATCAAAGGAAATAATCAGGCTTTTTAGAGATTACTGGACATTTGTTCTGAATTGACATTATCCCAGGAGACCCAAATTATCATCACGGTACATCGGTCAGGATAAGTTACTATGAGTGTCAGGTTATCTACAGAGACTTAGCTTAGGTCTATCTCATAGTGGGTTCAGCGGATTCAGGGATCACAAACTGATCCCGTTGTGATTTCTCCAGCTCCAGAATGGATAACTGGAATGTACATACTCAGCAATGGAAGAATCACTTCTGGAAAGGCTCCCTTGTCAGGGATGCCAACCGTTTGGTGCAGCTCTTGGGAAACAACATTCCTCTTGTTGGCACAGCATTTGAGGACCAAAAAATACCCTGCTGAGAAGTTCTATGGAGTCCACGTGGCCCTGCCATTGCAGCCTTTTGGGCCCACATGCACAAACCATTGCAGCTCTTAGAGGCCAATATAACCGCTGTCAAGTGCAGCTCTTGAGGCTAAAATGACTCCTGCCAGGTGCAGCCCTTTGGACAGATATGTCCCCTGCCAGTGCACAGAATTGCCCTCAGGGATCAGGATTGCCCTCAGGGCATCCCCTATTTGGGTTAGCTTCTGCTATCAGGGCATACTTTGCTCAAGGCAGCCTATGCTCAGTGGCCTTCTTCTTGGGGCACCCCAGTTCTCAGGTGTTAACAGCTCTCTGCCATGTTCAGTTTTTACACTCTGTTGTAACATTTCAGGTCTGGTCATTGTATCTTTCACTTCTGACACCATCACTGCTGGTCTACAGCTCTAAGGTTATTATATATAGCTCTTTGACCTAGGTCTGTAAGGGTTTCTGGCACAGGGACTTCTGTGCCCTAATGGACACACGACTCCCTCATCTGTCAAATAAGAAGCCCCTCAAACCTGTATGTTTTGTTTACATTTACTTTCCTCTCCAACAGCTCTGCTTCTGTGCATCTGTTATGCACATCAGCTTCTCCTGGTCACTACCAGCTTTCCCAGTCACTGTCCTCACTAGTCAGAAAAATTTCTATCCAGGAAATGGGTACAGGTTTCCATAAGTGTTAGAGCTCTTTTTTAGTGTTACTACTCTTCGTTGGTTTTACAGCTCAGTGTAGCAGTTCTTACATGAAGTATGGAAGGGTATTAATGCAGGGTCCATGCGTCCAAAAGACATTCTCCCCTCCCAGCCCGTATTAATCAGGAGACCACCAAAATCTCTGTGTTACAGTAATTTATATAGGCCATGTCCTGTCAATTTCAGTGCGGAGCCTTCATATTCTAGCCATATTAGAGCCTAATCAATCCTCTTCAACAGATTGAAGCCCAACCAATCTTCCTATCTGTATTAGAGCCCAACCAATCCTCTTAGTCATACCAGAGCCACAAAAATCCTCTTAGCCAGATGAAAACTCAGCCCGTTCTCTTAGCTGGATCAGACCCCAGCATGTCAATATACTCAGACTTTGTCAATTACCAAGCAAGGTCAGACAAAAGTAACAAACCACCAAGTTCTCTACAGCTTACCGAAGCAATGTCGATCAACTTGAGAAATCATTTCCCAAGCTGTTTTTTTGTTTATTTTCCCCACAAAACCCAAGGCAAAAGGGCCGCATAAAAGAACCCATTGCACCACACCAGAAATCAACTTCACTGTCCTGCCTCAGGGGTATACCAACCCTCCAGCTGGATGTAATAATTTAGTGCACAGGGAATTTGATGACCTTTATCTTCCACAAGATATCACACTGTGTCATTACATTGATGACACCAGAAATATGAGACACAGTGAGAAGCAGCAGCAGAGAAACAAGGCTTGGTGGAGTGGTGTGGGTCAAAGCAATTTTGGTAGAGCTAAAGAGCTTTGTAACACTTGCTGGAAAAAAGGGCAGAGTCTGGGCTCGCTCAAGAAGCCCAAGAGGATGAGGGTTGAGAGGCCAACGGCCAGAGAGAGGCCTGCCATTGGGCATGGATGAGAAGTGGCTGTCCTGATTTAAGAACTGAATACTGAGTCATCCCTCATCCTAAATTGTAACCTGTTACTTGCCTAATAAGCCCCATAATTGTGAGCATGGTCTGTGAGCTCTGTGTGGTCATCGCAACATTTTATGGAACCCAGCAGAGAGGTGGAGTGCCGTGGTGGGAATGTTGGTGTCAGAACTGCTAAAAAGGTTAGAGTGTGGAGGTATGTCTGACCTCCACCTTACAGTAATCAGTTTTGGGCTTTTGATGCTGATAATGATTCGCTCCTTTCCCTTGTGAAAGTTAAGTGAGGAGGTCATGAAAATGCCACGCCATTTGTACTCACCGTATTTGATTATGCTGAGTGACTGGGACCATCAAGCTCTGGTGCCAAGTAATGTGTTTGACACTGTATACTCACAGCTCTGTTTAATCAAGCAAATAACAAAGTAGGTATTATATTTATTTAGAAGAAATAAACTTCAACCTTTCAGGTAAGTGTAGTTAGCTAGAAAGCTCCCAACTTCACAACAAAAGACAGATGATGTGAAAATTTTAACTTTTTACAAACTCTTCAGTCAG
Source organism: Elephas maximus indicus (assembly GCF_024166365.1). Taxonomy (NCBI): domain Eukaryota; kingdom Metazoa; phylum Chordata; class Mammalia; order Proboscidea; family Elephantidae; genus Elephas; species Elephas maximus. The sequence continues at coordinate 11,305,857 of NC_064847.1, forward strand.
CTAAAGTCACAAAGCAACAAACTAACTCAATATCTAAGTAAAGGCAGGGACTTCCAAAAACAGGTTTGCAACCACTTGGATACGTGTGTCAGAACCTAGATTCCATACAAGCTTGAAAACTACCAAAACAAACAAAAATTTAATGTGAAAAGTTGAGTGTGAGCTCTATAATTGTAGATATCATGGGAGTATAAGGGGAATTATTCTTTACTGACTTCACTGAAGACCTGGAAAGAAAGATGGGGGCAGGGTGAGGGAAAATTTCCTTCACTGTGAGGCACTACGTAGAGTGAAGGAGCAGCCATGCAGGAAAAGCACAAAGCTACACCCACAGCTTTCAGCCCTATCTCCTTTGTGGGACAAAAGCCTCTGTTAAAAGGGAGCGAAACTTCACACCCTCAGGCCACAAATGAAGACCCATAGCAGCTAGGGCGAGGAAACATTTTAAAAGCAAAAACAAACAAACAAACAAAAAAAAACAAAACAGAAGTAATACTGCTACCTCTGGAAGAGAAGAAACAAAACTTTAGTGCATGGATTATTAGAGATCTACCTCCCCAATGCAAGGAACAAGTAACAGTAGTCTACTTTTAGGAGAGGAGGAAAACCCTCTTTAATCCTCAGATGCAAAGGAAAAACCTAAAGATTAGAGTGCAGTAGGCTTTAGGAAAAATATTTGAACAAATCAGTCACAACCTTACAAAAAGGTAATATTAGAGAAATTGGAACACAAGAAAAAAGGAGAGGGGGGAGCAATCGGCCATTTACCAGTTTGTTGTCTTAGCTCAAATGTTTTCTCTTCAGTAACTGGCAAATTATGTATTTTAAGTGAACTTTGTGTAGACTGAATATAGTGGGGTCTTGGTTTTTTTTTTTTTTTAATTTGGTTTAGATCATTTATACTTAATGTAATAATTAATATGGCTGGATTTAAATCTACCTTCTTGCTAACTCTGGTATTTGTTTCATTTTCCTCCCTTGTTTCTGTTTTTTAGCTCAAATTCTTTCTCCTTGGTTACTCTGAAAAAATGGGTATGAGCTATTTAAATATCTTTTTCTTGTGTTTACTACAATAATGATAAGCTTTTCTATTAAATGATGCTGGAGGGGGGTTGCTGTAAGTTGAAAGAAAACTCAGTGGCTTTAGGGGAGGGGTGGGCAGTGCAGGAAAAAGAGATTCTGGTTCTAGTGTGCTTGCCCAGCAGGTTCCTACAGACAGTATGGCTTCTCTAGGATCTGTGTTTTCCTGCATCTAGCCCCTGTAGTACTGTGAAACTCTCCACTGCAAACCTCCTGCCTGGTACACAGCTTCTCCAGCATCCAGCTCCTGTGGTACAGAGAAACACTCACTGGCCAAAAGTTAACCCAGAACTTCCCCCTTAGGCATGGTACCACATTGTCTTCTCGGCTGTATATTGAGCCACAGTTGTACCATCCCAGTGCATTCTGTATCCCAGCCATGTTCTACCTCCTCCAAAAGGGCACGGAGCACTCCTTCTATCACTGTATATTCTTTAGACTTCTTTTACTTTTTCTAGCCAAACTCTTTTCACTCCAATCCTTTGCTATAATTATGTCAATTCCTTGTTATAATTAATGTAAATTCTTTATTTCAAACTTTCCTTATTCAACCCAGATATCCTTCAACAGATGAATGAATAAACTGATCAAAGGGATGATGCAGTACTGGGTACCCATTCCTTAAATTTTGCATGAGGTTGCCATGAGTTACAGCCAACTCAACACTGGCTAAAAACAATCGATATTCAACAATTTCACGAAACTCAGTGACATTATATGGGGTGAAAAAATACAATCATAAAGGGCTGCATGCCATGTGAGCCCATTTGTATAACAATTTCAAAGGGATAAAATCAAAGTAATAAAGAACCGATCAATTGCTAGAGTCTAGGGTTTGGGGAAGGAGCTGACTACAAAGGGGTAGGACTAGGAAGTTTCTTTGCGATGATCAAACAGTTCTGAATCCTGATTGCTGTGTTGGTTACTCTAATGTAATATGTAATAAACCTGAAATGTAATAAAGTTTCTTAGAACTGTGTGGGCATGCACATATGAAAACTGGTGAAATCCAAATAAAGTCTGTATTTAGGTTGTTAATATTGTACTAAGGTCAGCTTCCTGGTTTTGACAATGCCCAGTATCATCACTGGGGGAAGCTGTGTAACTATTTCAAAATAAAAAGTTGAGTTTTCCTTTTTCTTAAGGATTATGGGGAACAATTAAAGAAAATTTAGCTCTGGTCATTTATGTACCTCAATACTTAAGAGAGTAGAAAAGTTTGGTGGCAAATTAGAATTTGTGAGTCTAGGAATACTGATACTGTCATGGATTGAATTGTCTCCTCACAAAATATCTGTCAAATGACTCCCAGTATTGCATGATTGTCCACTATTCTGTCATCTGATGTGATTTTCCTGTGTTGTAAATCCTACCTCTTTGATGTTAATGAGGTGGGATTAGCAGCAGTTATGTAGACTCGACTTACAATTTAACCCAATCTCTTTTGAGATATAAGAGAACTGAGCAGAAAGACAGGGGACCTCATACCACCACGAAAGCAGCACTGGGAGCAGAGTGCAGACCCAAAGTTCCTTCAGAGAAGCTCCTAGATCAGGGAAGATTGACGATGGCTTCCCTCTCGAGCTGACAAAGTTTTTTCCCTCTAGTTGATGCCCTGAATTGGACTTTTAGCCTACTAGACTGTGACAAAATTAACCTGTTTGCTTAACCCATCCACTTGTGGTATTTGTTATAGCAGTACTACATAACTAAGACACCTTCACCTTCTGTTCACTGAATCCCTCTTTCATTTTGTGCCTTTGCTTTAATCCATTTTTTGGCAAATGTCTCCTTATAAATAAGCAGGAGAGGTTTATTTCATGTGAACAACCCCTGCTGACTTTCTTGTTCTGATTGTACACTGACCCAGCACATAACAATTGCTTAATACTGACTGAATGAATAATTGGTATGACTTACCCCTATATTTTCTCTCTCAATGTTAGACCATAATTCTGTGTTTAAAATTTCATTCAAAGATATCTGATCATTCGCTAAAAATTTGGCAGTTTGACATTTTCTTTTCTCTAGTAGGTGCCAGTGGGAGAACACTGGGCAGGGTGCTTACTCTTGGAAATGTGGTTTTGAAATTAAGGGCTTCATGAAGAACAGAATGTAAACACCATCCGATTCACCCCATCCCAGATCCTGCTGCATGGATTTGAGCCCTGACCACCACCTACTGTCACATTTACCCGCAGTCCACATTTACCTGCAGTCCAATCTTTCTGAATTACAGGTTTTCCCCCAAGCATGTCATATTTTCTCATATCACCATACTGTTGCTCTCTGACAGTAGCCCATCCTGTTTTTCGTCCTTTTTGTCTGACCAGGACAGGCTTCACATCTGACTTGATTCAGAGCTTTTTATTTGGTGAAACTTTCATGATCCACTCCATTCTCTTTGTTCCTATAGTCATTTTTTCAACTTCTGTTCTCCCAAAACCAAACCCTGAGACAAAGACTTGGGTGCAAGTTATTTGTGAGATGGCCTAGAAATCCTAAATAGGACAAAGTGATGAGAAGGTAGAAAAGATGAAAAACATCCACAAAATGTTCCCACTGTGGACGAGGGCTCAATCCTGCTGGGTATGTTCTGTATACCTGATTCATCCCACTGTAGTATGGGGAGACTAGAGCTTGAAACCACTGATGCCCATTTCCCAATGCTATAACCTTAAACCATTTACTTTTGAATTGTCCTTCATTTCTGTGTTGCCAAAACAACCCTCAATCAGAAAAGCAAATAGAGGAAAACATTTTTAAGGTAGGGAGTTCTCAACTATAGCCCCAGGGTATAGCCTCCCTATGTCTAAACTCTACCATAATAGAATTCCCAAGGGCTGCTGTGAAGTGTTCTATTGCCCTGTAGTTGATCATCTTCCATGAAATATCAAGGCAGGGATGGTAAAAATGATGTGCCTATGGGTGTGCTAATGGTTTGTGGGTGACAAACCCAGCTCTAAACCAGAGGTCCAAGAAACTGATAGATTTAAGTAGCCGGTCATTTAGCCTTCCCATTGCAACTCGTGGCTATAAAGCAAATTATTTTTACCAGTCATTTCCTTCTCTTTCTAGAGGGATCTTGTAAACCAAGGACAAGTTACCCTTGTATTGTACTTGTAACAAAGATTCATCTTTTTTTTCTTTTGGCCTAAATTTCCTGTTCTGGAAAAAGTGTTTTCCCACTTTCAGAAGCATCACAAGAAGTGCTGAAACAAGCTAGGAACCATTTTACTGCCAATATTTTGTTGCAAATGAAGCTCAACCACGGGCTAACAATTGCTACTCAGAAATGAGTTCCAGGGAAAAGTTTGTTTTAGAACAGTGAAATTTTAGTTCCCTTAATTAGCCCAGTGTCATTAAACTATAAAAACTGTTAGTCTAACCATTTATTCCCTTTTTTGCACTATACAGTTTCTTCATGAGGTACTTCTGAGCAGACACACATTTTTTCCCAAATCCTACGTATGACTGCTCCAGGTTGCTGTATATGCCCACTATGACCAGCCTAAGTGCAGGTGTCACTTGCATAGGAATTTCAGTTTCCTTTCTATCATGCAGGGGGATTAAGAACAGCAACTCCCTGAAGTAGGTGTACACGGAAATATACATGAAAAATAACTGCTCACTCATAATAGTCATTATATAATCTCAACTACTGGTGCCTTTTCCTACATCCTGGAAATTTATTCCTTGGCCGTGGGATGTACAAATTGTGTTTTATTGGGCTGTGGATTTATGGCTTTTTGGTGGACTGATAAAATAAAGCATTCTTTTTTTTAAGCTTGAAAAACCCGTGTTCCTCATAGGCTGCTGTCTCAATTTTTAACCATGTTTTTCATGTAACCTCCTTATTCCATCTCAGGAGTAAAACTACCTCAATCTGAATCCTTTCTAGAAAAAGGATGAGCACAACTTCCCAGTTGTGACTGGAAAGTAGTAGAGGGGAGTTGCAGCCCAGGTGGGGATGCTCATTTCTAAGAGTATTTCATAAAGGGACCTAAAAATGCCGAAGATTTCTGATGACTGAAGCCGTCTCCTGACTGAGGTGAGTGTATTAGGCCACTCTAAGATAAAAGCCATGCAGATACTTTATATACCTACTATACCGTGTAAGGAGCCAGTTGAGAGTTTTTCCTTGCGGTATCCACATGAAACACGAAGTTGTACCACTCATCTGTCCTAGGCAACTCCTTACTTCATACGGGCCCCCGAAGAGCGTTGATCTTAAATAACTCCATACGGATTTACCTGCAGCTCCAGCCTCACTCCTCTGTGGCCTGGATTGGAGCTGCCCATTTCTTAACCCTCTGCCCAGCTGGTATGGCTGGCAGCCTCACCTTACTGGGAAGAGTTTTCAGCTATCACTACCTCTCTCTCAGGCCCAGGGCATCATCAAGGATGCTGATGTTAAGTCAGGGAACAGAGGGTTCCCCAAACCTGCAAAATACATGCAATGGCCCAGGGCATAAAAAACAAAGCCATTCCCCAAAACGATGGGGCAGGGTATCAGAAAATAGCCCACAAACTTCTTCAAAATTGTCTTACCGGAGCAGCTGGATAAAACCGGCCTCAGGGACACTTGCAGAACATCCATCTGTGGCTGCCGTGTGATCTTCTACGAGGGGTAATGAGGGACGGCAGCCGGGAATCGAACTTGGGGAGTGAGAGACTGTGCACGCACGACACCCCACAGTAAGTCCTGCTATGAATCCCTTAGGCCCCTGGGACACAAGCTGTCTTAGAAAGGTGCTGCATTTTGCACTGTAGTTAACATATCCCTGCCTACGCATGAATGTTTTCCCACCCAAGTACTTTAAAAAACCCAAGCAAGTCCTCTGTTCTGTGAGATGGTGGCCCTCCTCATCTCCTCTTGAAAGCCTCTTCAAGAAAAGTTTACTCGTGTGGAAAACTCTTATGTGCATTACCTGCTCATTTTTCACCAGTGAAAGGCAAGAACCTTATTCTGGTAACGATTTCTCTTAAAAATAGCCCACTGGTGCTCCCCTGCTCCATGTACTCCCCACCTGGTCAAATGGAAAGGGAGCTTCATTTTCCATGCAGACAATACAATGGCTGTGGGAGTCATTTTTGTATTCCTCTGCCATTGAGAGAAGCTAAAACAGTGAAAAGTGCTGGCATCAAAAGCAGGTCTTGTAAACCCTGATGCCAACGTTCCCCAGTGGTGCCATGAGGCAAATAAGGGCATGACGTCCTGGGTTAAAATGCAGAATGTGATGTTAAGGAAACTCTCAAGAATGTTGCAAATGCTGTTTCCTGATGTGTGTTGTAACAAGTCTTTACATGCACCAAAACGGAGGTTGTCGTTTATGATGTGTGTTGTGAAGTACTCTTAGCACAAAAAAGCACAAAAAGATAAAACACTCAAAAGCACTGTGATACCAGTAGTAAACACTACAGGAAAATGCGTTTCATGAAATGAATTTATGAATTACAAATGAATTGAGAGGCACACATTATATAACTGAACCCACACAAAAAAAATCTCACTTACAAGCACTGCAAAACCGCTCCTTATAGTGTCCATAGAAAGAAATCACTAAGCTGATTTCTATTCTTATAGAATGAATTACAGTATATCTGTACTTCTTTATCTCAACATTTTGTCCACGTTACATATTCACGTATCTGCTTATTTCTCACTGCTGTATTTATCCATTTGTAGCTATTATGTAGGGTGCCATTATGGGCATGCTGATTTCTATGAAGTTGCTGGGAGTATAAAATGGGTGTTACCTTCAGCTAATGCTAGTTTCTGAAAGATGATCCTGAAGTTCCCATTACCAAAATATGACAGTTCTCAAAGAGCTCATGTTTTCTTGCAGAAAGCTGCCATACTGCATACCAGAACTATTTTAAGTTCAGTTTTATCACCAAGAGGATAGGCTTAATCTGCAACAGAGATGCATCCAGATATTCTTATTCAATAGAATTGGGATCCATGAATTGATACCTTTCTACCATGGTTCCCCAGATACCCACTTAAGAAGCAGTCTCCAAGGGTAATGAAACCCATACTCCAGAAATGGGCAGACAGGGCAATTGCCACCTTCAATGAACAAGAGAACAGTGTTGATTTCTGAACTCAATCTGAGTCCTAGGTGATATACAAAGATGCAAAGGCAGAGCACATCCAAGATTGGCCTGGACTGGGAATAGGGTATTTGGAGAGCTTTTTCGGTGACAGGAAAACTTTACTTTGGTCACTATTGGAATCCCCACACATTCATGTGTTCCTTAAGTAATTTTTAAGTTAAAAAAAAAAAAAAGTGTATTAAACTCCCAAGTCTTCACCCAATTTTAACAATTACCAACATCTTACTAATCCAATCTCATCTCCCACCTATCTTTTTCCTAGAATACCTTAAAGCAAATCTCAAATAATAGGTCATTTTAGCTTTCAGCTGTACCTCACTGATCGCCTGAGTGGCACTAACCAGAAGACTGATGAAAGATTGGTGGTTAAGTCCACAAGGAGGAATGCAAGAAGAAATAATACAGCTATCATAAATCACATGCAAGGACATTCACAGAAGGACAATTCACAACGGCCACAAACTGGAAATCATCCAAGTGTTCATTACACAACAGGATATGACACAGCTACCAGAATGAGATTTACAACTACAGAAAATATAATTTTATCTCATACATGTAATGGTGAGTGAAATGAGACAGGCCCAAAAGTTTACCATTATAAATACATAAACTATAAAAACAGCCCAAACCAACTTATGCTTAGGTATCAGGGTAATGTCACCTCTTTGAGGAATGGGAGGTCGTCACTGATATGAAGGGGACAGAAAAAAGTGTTCCAGGATTTGACTTGTTAAAAAAAATTTTTTTTTTCATGTCTGTTTTAGATATTAACATCTTAAGCAAGTATGTCTCTCATGATACCTGCCACCTCCAGTACCATGTGGAATCAATAGGTTATCTGCAAATAGAAATAACCAATGTTGCAAAGTGGGCACCTATGCAGTCTCTGCCAACCACTAACCTGTTTGAAATAATTCTTAAACCTTAAGTACTTACCATCTACAGTCAAAAAGTATTTTGTTGGAGTATTAGTAAAAGAGCTTTACCCAATTAATTTTCATAGCTCAACCATCCTCCACATCAAAATGCTTAATCTCATAAGTTGAAGTAAACCCACATGCAGTATAAGTTTTAGATTTCTATATTTATAGCAAAAACTCTATTTTCTATATTCTAAATTCATACCACCCTTTATCATTTATTCAAATATTGAAAGCACTGAAATATTTCTGCCACGTGAGAGTCATCTCACAGACAGCTTTCATATACAACACTGACCTTTTAATTTTTCAGGTTGAACGCTCAATCTTATTTCTCCATATTAAACCACCACTGATACCAAGATTACGTTCAACTTTTTATTTCAGTAAAATCAGAATAAACAGCACATGCAGTGCTAACATCTACAACTAATACAATAAGCAAGTACTAAACTTACAGTGACTTAAGTGCAATGTTTACATTCAGCAAGTTTAAATCCATTCTTGAATGTGGTTTTTAAAACCGTATTTACTGTAACATATTTCTAGCTGATTAAAACTGAATGTAAAGTCACTGGTTATGGCAATACACAAAGAAAACCACATGTTTGAGGATTGCAAATATGCCAGACAGTCACTAAAAACAAAAGACAAAACACACAACTAAAACTGCACAGAACCGAGAACTGTGGACACTTTGTATTAGTGTTTAGAAGTGTTTCAGTATTATCTTAAGTGTATCAAAACCTTGGCGTGTTTTAATTTTATAATGCCAAATTTTGTCTTAAATTTTGTCAGAAAGGTGACTATATTGCCAATGCTGGGTCTGTTTAATTTGACTTAAGTTTAATAGGACTTAACATTAAAAGCTCACACTACCCCGAAATGTATTATTTCACCTACGGTGACATTCAACATTCAAGCGCCAGTGTTTTTTGTACTGTCTTTTGGTCAAGTTTCTTTAAACTTTCAAAGAATCGCTTTTAGGCTTACAAAAATAAATATCTGTCAAAATGTTCAATAAATAGTACACAAAACTAGCAGCAAAAAGTATCTAAAATCTGTTGTGTGCAAATAGTTTTCTTCTCAACTCTCTAACCATGGTCCCAAATAAATTTTTAGAATCTAGTTCAACAGGCTGCTTTCAATAATCTCCAAGAGAAAAAATAAGATCGCGAGTTAGAAGGATACATACACAAGACATATATAAAATTCTCTGAATGTGCAATAAAATATGTACTTTGTAAAAAGTTATGGGCAAAATGTACAAGAGAGTCTAAACCTGTATTAATCGAAATAGCACCGTAACAAATGACCTCAATACTGTCAAGTGCAACTACTTAGTTTTACAACAAGGCACAATACACTGGAAAACCTATTGCACTTTTAAGAAATTTTTGCCAACTTTTTTATGCCACTATGAAGGTGTTTTCGGTCATTGCATTCTGGCCACAAACTCGGCAGACTCCAAGTGGCAGAAGCATTTTTAGTGGTGGATAATCTTTGGCCAAATTTATCATAAAGAGACTATAAATATAATGGAAACCTATGCAACTGAAGTAGACTGCACGATATAGGCAACTGCACTACAGAAAAATGACACCTTGTGCAGTTTAGTACATATTTCCAACCTGTGTGATCTCAAGGATTTTAGTTGGTTCTGAAACATTTCTAAAAAGTCTACAGTGTAAGCCATTTTAACCTCTCAATGCAGCTTTGAAGAGAGTAATATGAATTTGCGTTAAAATAAAGCCTGCTGCATAATCCTTCCTATTCCTTCCCTCTTGACCAAAAAACATCAACACTAGCATGCATTACAGACCAAAAACCAACCAGGCCTTGGTGACTGCCATGGTCATCCATTCTACCATTTCAATTTTATTTATGGCAGGCATTAAGAAAAATCTAAGTAGATGAAATCTCCCCAGAATACCAAGTTACCAGAACTTGCAACTTCTCTTGTAATATGCCCACAATTAGCAAACTTACAATAAACTGTTTAAACATTAAAAGAGAAATTGCTGTATTTAGTTGCATTAACTTCCAAAAGAGTTGCTTTGAACAATATATGCATATATTCCTATGTATCACCTCATTATGACCAGAATGGCTTATATAAAGGCTATCAGGGGCCTATCCAGGATAGAGTGAGCAAGTCAGAACTATAACTTAGTACAGTTCTAAGTTAGAACTAAGGAACTAATTAGAAACTACTTTTGCTTTCAGATGTCCCTCACAAGCCCAACAATCTGCAAGTATCAAAAGCCCTAAAGCAGGCAGCTGCTTAAGCTGTTTTCCTTGTAACATTTAGGAATGAGGTGGTTCCTGCTAAGTTGTATCACACCTGTGTGCCAAGGTTTGATTTTAGCCCAAGTTCAGCAAATTTGTCAAAATAGTTGGTATCTTGAGCATTACCGAGCCAACAGGACATCAAAATAATAAGCTGTCTAAGAGTGAAAGTCACAGTACACTAACAAACAAATGATCCTCAGTTACAAAATTATAAATGCAGTCTGGAGTGGTGGTAAGAGTGAAGTTAATCCAAACTACAGCAATTAAGTCTTCAAACCAACTTCTGAATAGGGCTGCTGATTGTTCTTTTTATTTCTTCTTATGACCTTGAGCTCCCTTAAATATTTTTCAGGAGAATCACAGCTGGCAATGTACTGTAAGTTCTTGAAGCTATACGATATAGTCTGGCTAAGTTACATGTGGTTTCCATATTAGCTTGTTTGAAAGGGTGACTCTGGTGTCAACAATTCAGTTGCCCCACCAGTCAACGCCCTGGGAGTTATAATTTCCTCCATATCCATCACTATTGTAGAAGCCTCCATAGCCACCTATCAAGAAATTAAAAAAAAAAAATTAAGTCATCTGCTATTAGGATCTTTCCTTTATCAAAAGTACTGTGATATAAACTTTCTAAAAGAAATTTATAGCATTTTGGTATTCTTAGGAAATTAAAATTTTCAATAGTTTTTAAAACATGCTTTCAAAAAGATAACAAAAGGGAGGGAAAGCTGTTCCCAAAAATAAGAGATTAAAAATTAACATTACCTCCACTAAATCCTCTGCTGCTGCCATGACCACCTCCACCACTGCGGCTGCTTGCACGGCTACTACTAAAGCTAGAACTGCTGGAACCACTACTTTGTCGATAGTCTCTGGCACCAAATCCGCCACTGAATCTACTACTAAAAGAAAAAACATTGGTGGTTTGAGGATGAAGTACAATTAAAATGTCAACTCCTATTTAAACTTCCCAATTTCGAATTTTTGATTTTTAAATTCAATTCCCACTGTGGTCAGATTCCTATACAGTTTCCAATGGCCTTGCTAACACTAACTTCATGTCACTCTTTCTAGTCATTCCCGTTAATGAATGTATTTAGATAGTTTACACAACTACTTATTAAACTGCTTTAAGCTGATCTTGGACAAAACTACTCTGCCTCAGCAAACAAGCATAAAAACTTATCCTGCTTTGTGATAATGGACCTAATACCTCTTAGAACGTCCACGACTGCTACCCTTGTAGTGGTGTTCACAAGCCATACTTTCTAACCAAGATGGCACTTCTTGTTTAGCTTCAACAAGAAGATCCAGCAAATCCTTGGTGATGTTTATATTTCTTTCATTGAAGAAGGAGGTGGCAAGACCTGAAGAGTTCAGAAAAGTACATAAGAAATTAATCAGACAGTTCCACAAAGTAGCCTGGTGTTCTTAATTTCCTACGCAGAATACTAAAATATGATAGCGGGAGGCTTGAATACTGTTGTGATGGTGAACAAGCTTCAGTCGAACTTCCAGATGGAAACAGATCAGGAAGAAAAGGTCTAGCAATCTACTTACAAAAAAAAACCAGCCAGTGAAAACCTTATGAGTCACAGCACTGCAACTCCGATGTACATGGGATCCCATGAGTTGCAGGCCAGCTTAAGAGCCTACCCTAACCTTTTCTGCAGGCATTACAATAAAAACATGCTATCAGACCATTCACCAACTAAACACCTTACCAAGATTTCCTACACGTCCTGTACGACCAATGCGATGTACGTATTCTTCGATATCACTTGGCAGATCAAAATTGATAACATGTTTCACATTTGAAATGTCTAGTCCTCTTGCTGCCACCTGAAAAATAACTGTTGTGAGAAGAAAGCAAAATCCAAACATGCTTAATTTGAAAAGAGAAATATACGCACAGCTGTAGCCACTAGAATCGGGCTTTTTCCTGAACGGAACTGGTGAAGGGCTTCCTCTCTATCTCTCTGTGATCGGTCTCCGTGAATACTGGTACAAGCATATCCTTCGTGGTATAAGAAATCTTCCAGAGAATCTGCACCTTTTTTGGTCTCCACAAATACTAAGGTCAGTGAATCCTTTCCTGAAAAATTTGATTGTTTCGTTACTGATAGTGACCAAGCCTCACTACGGAGTCTGTGAATTAATTGGTTTAGTTCTCTTCGCACTTAGAAACATGCAAATGCTGGCAAGTAAAAACAAACTTCGTTTTTAAACGCTAAAGCGGAAGGTAATTTAAAAAAGAAGGGCGGGGAGGGAGTGGTGGTGGGGTGGAGGAAGATCCAAACAAATTCTTCTTACATCTAACAGATGAGATACTATAATTAAAATTTTACCTGTCGCATTTAGGAGATCAAGCAGAAACGACCGTTTGTCTGATTCTTCGACCCAAACTACTTTCTGTGTGATGTTCTCAGAGGTAGAGCCTACTCTGCCTACAGCCAAAAAGATATATTCCTCCAAGAAATCACGGGCAAGCATCTGAAAAAGAGACAAAAACCTTGTTTACATAAATACAAATGTTCTAAATAAAATTTTTGTTCTAAAATGTTCTAAAAACATTTCAGCATCAAACGCTACCTGTATTTCCTTAGGAAAAGTGGCACTAAACATCATGGTATGGCGAACACCCTTGGGTGGCATAGTATCTTGCTCAACTATGCGGCGTATCTGAGGTTCAAATCCCATATCCAGCATCCGGTCAGCTTCATCCAGTACTAAATATCTGTCGTGAATAAGACTTAGTTTAGAATCTGATGAGAAACTGCTGGGGATAGCTATGCCTATGAACAATTACACTAACATTCAGCCACGTATTAACTTTCTAGTTTCAAATGTGACACATGTAACACACACAAACAGGATTCCAGGAACCGGATGAGCCAAATTAGCTATTACTTGTTTTTGCCTGGATAAACCCTACAGCTTTTAATGAAGTTTCACTGATTCTTCCACACTATGCAAAAAGTTGTCTTACTAAAATCACTAGTAAATACTACGAAGGTAATGACCACTAATTAAAAAAACATTCCAGCCTCATACATGAAAATTAACATACTTGCAGAAGTCTAATCCAATCTTTCCTCTTTCCATCATATCTACTAGACGTCCTGGAGTGGCCACTAACAAGTGGCATCCACGTTCTAAGTCTCGAATCTGCTGACCGATATCAGCACCACCATAAACCACACAAGGACGAACTCTAGATCGGTATGAAAACTATAAGGAAAGGGTTTATTAGTCATAAAAAACATCACTAAAATCAATGAAAAAGCAGTAACTGCTAAAACGTGTATTTACTTTTCTGGCTTCCTCATAGATTTGTACAGCCAGTTCTCTTGTTGGGGCTAAAACCAAAGAGATTGGATACTGTTTGCGGCGCCCGTATCTTCCATTTTCCTAAGAAATAAGTACATTTTAAAAATTAAACTTATTTATATAATTAAACTTTTAAAGTTCATCACAGCAAAATTCCTTCTGTACACATAAAAAGTAGTTTCCACTGTAAAGACAGGTTGAATAAAAAATTTAAAAAATGACATTAAGGATATTCAGCATCATTTAGAAATACAGAACTTTTTCTAACAAAAATTTCTCATGTGATAAACAAATCTTTACCTTCACAGCCTTCAAGGCCTCGCCTGGACCATCTGTATATATCTGACTCAAGATAGGCAAGAGAAATGCTGCCGTTTTTCCAGACCCTGTTAAGAAAACACGACTCATTTTTTTTGAATACAAACTAGAATAGGTGGTAAATTTACACAGCTAAGGATGCAAAGAGACTTCTGTGATCTATTTCTTAAACACTGATGTCATTGACATTGACTTCCATTTCAACACTCCTTTGTACACTGCAACCTGTGAAAACCAGTAAGTAGTCAATGGTACTGCCTTGTTTTTCTCGGTCTCCCAAGTTTCTTTCCACATTTGATAGGGTGTCGTTTTACCACTTTTTAATAGAAAATAATGGCATTTACCTTCTCTGACATGTTTCTGCCTTGCACAGGTTCTGGTTTTTTAAAGTGTTAATGCAGTCACTCATTGTAAACTGTTGGCATGTAAAGCAGGGGCAAACAAATATTTTGTAAAATAAAGGGCTTTAAAGGACACAGTCTGTCTTTGTACTGTAGAAGTAGCCACAGAGTATATATAAATGGATGTGGCTAAGCCCCATAGGAGCCCTGGTGGTGAAATGGTTAAAAGCTCAGGTTGCTAACCAAGAGGTCTGCAGTTCGAATCCACCAGCTGTTCTTTGGAAACCCTCTGGGGCAGTTCTACTGTGTCCTGCAGGTTTGCTGTGAGTCAGAATCTACTGATGGCACACAACATGCACCAGTAACACTGTATAAAAACAGATGACATATTTGGCTGAATGCCTCATTTTGCCAAACCAGAGAGTAAGAAATGTAATTTTTTTTTTTTAAAGGTTTCCATTTTATACAAATGGAAAGGAAATTTTGCTATCTTATCAATTTTACCAAGGCCCAATTCTGACAGATACAAAACTTTAACTACTCTACACACTTGCCATCGAGTTCATTCCACTCACAGCAATCCTAGAGAAAGCAGAACTGCCTCACAGGGTTTTCAAGGAGCGGCTGGTGCAAGTTTTGGCTTAGCAGCTGAACTCTTAACCACTGCGCCACCAGGATTCAATAACTATTCTATTTCACCCCAATTCCCAAAAGACTAGAAAGATGGGGGATTATACTTCACCTATGGAGACACCTTTTCCCTAGCTACATTCTGGGCATCACAAACTATTTGCTCTTCCGTCTTAGCCTTCCTATTCCCATCTTATTGCTAAGTCTCCCAATAATAAAATTAAAGTTTTTCCCTGTTGCAGGAATCTCAAGATGGTAGATACCAGGTTCAATGTACAGTACTGTACAATATAATTTACTATTTTTGAGCATGCTCAGTTAAGATATTCTTGACAATTTTTATTCTTTCAGGTAAGCTTACCTGTTTGGGCACAAGCCATCAGGTCTCTTTTTTCTTTGATAATAGGAATTGCATGTTTTTGCACTGGAGTAGGACGAGTATAACGAGTAAGCTCAATGTTGCCCATAATAATCTCTCCCATTTCAACATCACTGAACTGTGAATACATTCAACCAGGTCGATTAAATGCAAGTAAAATTAGAAATGCTACATTTCATGCATTTATAAATAGCAAAAAATACATATAGTAAAATTTACTGTATTAAGATTTAACCTACTGTAGGTTTACCAAAAATCAGGTAAAGTATCTCACTTAAAAAAAATAAAAACAGAAAACAAAAAACAAGGACTCTTGGCTTTAATCTCTCTGAAAAGGTTTTCAGTTTTTTTGTTCGACACGTTTTCTATTTCAATATCATTTATAACGGTAACATTAATCTTGTGCTCCCCTCTCATAATCCAATGAGTTTTTTTTATTACTTATAAAAGAACTATTAAGCTATTGCTTTGTCAGGAAGCAATGTGACTTTAGGAAGCCCAACTAATCTGATGTACAGAAAAAGCACTTATATACCCTCTATTATCTTAAAAAGTGACACACACAAAAAAACTTACACTTTCAATATGTGGAGGACAGTTATTGCCAGTTGCCTCTACTGGTATGTCATCATATTTCTCAAAGTTAATCCCAGTGTTTCCTCCAGAAAATAGTTCCCTAGAATTAATTGTTACAAGTATGTTATGCTAGGTAGTAAGTCTCTAAACAGTTAACATACATTTAAAAAACTTACTGTTCCAAGCGTTCACTTGGAGGAAGAGGTTTTGACCAATCATCTTCATCTGATTTGTCACACCAGCGACTGTGTCCGCTGCGTTCAAATTTGCCAAAGCTAGTCCTGTCACCACGACTGCCAATGCCATCATAGTCACTACGTCCACGATCATCAAACCTGAACAGCATAAGCAATTGATCAGATCGTTATCATTTAGCCAACACCAAACTATCACCTCTCTAGAAATTTGTGTAGTTAAGTGTTGGTCGCAACTATTCATGGTATCAACAATCCAAGGCTCCTTACTCTCATTTTGTCAAACAACCCATTGCCACTGAGTTGATTCTGACTCAGAGCAACCACACAGGATAGAGCAGAACAGTCCACAACTAGAGTTCAATCTGGAACATCATATTTAAAACATCTCTATACATTTTTATAGTTACACAGCTTAAACGGGCCTCACACATGCTCATACTAAGAATTGGGTTTTATAATATCTATGAGAACATGTTTTATATCTGTGAAAAATTATAATCTAAATATACTTGCTATTAATAAAGCAAAAAAAAAAAAAACACATTGATTTACTTATCCCAGTTACAGTCAAACAGAAAGGAAAATTCACTTACATAACAAAACTTAAGATTATTTTAGAGTTTTTATACTATTTTTGAAAAAACTGGACACAAGACTTAGATTTATAATAAAATGTTAACTATTTAAAATATGTGTTTGTCGAGGAGCCCTAAAAATCTCAACCAAACAATGGATTTTATTGTATCAAACACAATATCCATATTTCTTTTAATTTCTGTTTAACAGGTTAAATTTAATAAAGTCCTCTTATAACTAACAATGAGGGAGCCAGCATTCTGATTAAAATCTACATAAAAAGCATCATTCTTAAGGGTCAAGAAGAGTACAGAGGATGAAAACTTCACAAATTTACAAGCTGACTTCGAAACTGCTATCATACACACATACAAGTTGAGAAAAAATCATTTTACCTTCCTCTCGATCCGCTTCCGCGATCACTGAAGTAGCTGGATTTTCCTCTTGAATCACGAGATCCAAAACTGCTATATGCATCCTTATCTCTACAACTCCACCCTGAACCATCTTTATCATAGAATCCTTCAATAAGAAAGCAAAAATTAGAAACCAACAATACGTTAACATAGGGCCAATGAAAATATTCTTACCAAGACCTTGAAAAAGAAAGCTGTTAACATAGGCCATTGGAAATATTTTTATCAAGATACTGACAAAGAAAACTATGACCTGGATAATTGTTTTTTTTTAATCAGCAAACACAGAACAATATTCTGAATAAATACTACGCCAAAGAGGTCCATTGTTTGCACATAGCTAGTACTGTTACACGGTCACCCCATGCCAATAATTTTTTTTTCCATTCTTTGGTAAGTGTGAATGTGTAATACATGTAAAAAACAGTTAGACATGAATCTATTCCAACTAAATTATTTTAGTAAAACAGACAAGATGCTCAATAACCTTAAGTTTTTCAACTAAGATTTTTAAGCTCAAAAGCAGTAGCTAGGGCAGCCCTAGCATGCTTTTCAGTTCCACACAATTTGTAACTTCTAAATAAAAATGACAAACCGCATGTATAAACATTGTTAAATATAAAATACACACTTCAGAAAGTTCCAGCTAAACAATGGGTTACCTTAGGGATATTCAGTTACCTAAGGAAAAGCTTAGCCTAATGTAAACAAGAGGTCTACATGTTTACTGAAACAGGAAAAAAAAAAAGTGCCCTAAGTATTAGATCAGGGGCTTTTTATACAAATTCATAAAATGTGGAACTCCGTATTTTAACTGAATTATCCTCAAACCACTTATATGGGCCACTGTATATAAGCAATCTGCTTGGTGAACAACAGGTATTCATTCAATATAAGTTCCTGGAGATGGCAACTTGAAAAATTACCTATTAGCAGCAATTTAAACATGACTAGTCGTATTAACCATCTTCAGTACTTAAACAATCTGGCTTAGTCTAAAAACACTTAAAAGATAGACCAAATTAATGGATATAGCCAATATGAAATGCGTTTCAAATGTCTTTCTCCACCAGAAGGACTGCTGAGATGCCCTAATAAGTACATGTAATGAATTGTTTTCAAAAACTACCACTGGACTTCTAAAATGAGGCCTTGGTAATTTCAGGCATAGGATAGTAAAACATTCAGATAAAACTAGATTCTCCCATTAGAACAATTCTAAATTCAGAAAAGTCGTAATGCCTTTATTAAAAAGGCATGCACTGCGCTCCCTACTACTTAAAAACAAAGACTTCAATCCATCACCATAAAGGTCTCAAGGTTTTAAATTAACTCGTAAACTTTGAGTACTTAATAAAGTATCTGAATCTAGGTAAACCTTTAATCCATTGTTGTTTTTTTCTGTCTGTATATGATCCCTAGCAACTTGACCACATACTATTGCTTTTTCCCTTTGTATTCCTATATCTCCCCAAGCTTACATGATGATGTAGGTGTTGGGCTCTCAGATTTGGTGATAGCACTGTTACTTCATTTGTTAGTGCTAAAGCAGAAAGAACGTTGACACATATCGCAGTGTGAAATAAACTTTACCTAGATTCAGATACTTTATTAAGTATTCAAAGTTTATAAGTTAATTTCTCTCTGTTTTATAGCTCCACCGTCAGCCGGTCAATTGACAAATGGCCTTTAGCTACGAATAGAACTATTAGATTTTTTAAGGTCCCTTGCAGTGAAAACTCTAAGCTGTCATTTCTTTTTAAGTACTTAATATACACTGAGTGCAATTCCTAATAGACACATATTCTAAGAATACTGCAAATACCCCTAATGAAAGAAAAGCACACAGTGACTTTGAGAATGCTATCACCAAAGTGATCTTGGAGAAATATACAGAACTCATGTGTCTAAAGCCAGAGACTACATATGGATACACAATACAAAATCATAAGCTTCAGTATATTTCCTATCTTCCCAATACCACCCTCTTTGTACACCAACTTCCCTCCTTTTGTTCCACACATCCCTCCCCCCCTAAATTTCAGATAACTCACTTTGACTATAATAAAAACAAAACCAGGTGCCGCTGAGTGGACTACAGAGACCCAGGATGTATCAGAGTAGGAACTGACTCCACAGGGTTTTTGATGGCTACTTTTTCGTAAAACAGGCCCTTCTTCCAAGGTGCCACTGGACAGACTGAAACCTCCAATTTTTCAGTTAGCAGCCAAACAAACGCATTAACATCAACACAAGACTGCCTGAATACATAGCACTCAAATTGACACCCTGGCAATGTTTCTAATAACGCATTACCCTATATTAGCAGGAAACGACACCAGGTGCTTTCATTTATTTTAGACAAAATCTTACAAATGAAGCAATTAAGTGAACCTCAAGTTTGCCAAAGGAATTAAAAACTTTCCATCATGCAACATTAGATGAGCTCTTCGAAAGTTAGGAAGTGACAGTTCTTCAAGACAGC
The DNA here is from genome assembly GCF_024166365.1 of Elephas maximus indicus. Taxonomy (NCBI): domain Eukaryota; kingdom Metazoa; phylum Chordata; class Mammalia; order Proboscidea; family Elephantidae; genus Elephas; species Elephas maximus. Next base: position 11,325,520 of record NC_064847.1, read on the forward strand.
CCGAAAAGTATATAGGAGAACAATGTTTATAGACTTCCCCAAACTACCTCATTTTCTGTTGGCTCTGACTAAATTTTAAACACAGCAATGGCACAGAGCTGCAAAGCGGCTGTAACTTACCTTTAGAAGCTTCTCTGTTCCTTAAGTGAGGAGGTATGTAGCGTCCTTCTAAAAGACAAATTTAAAATTAAATGCCTATGACATCCTCTGAGAAACAGCTTTTTACCAAAATTCTGCTATTAAAAAAACAGGTCCTGGAAAAAAAAACCTTTTTTAAACCTCTATTCATATTTGACTATTTACTTTGCAAGTAAGAGGAAAAAAAATGTATAAAATGTTACTGCTTTATAAACAAGAATTTCTCCAACTTAAAAAGGAAAACAACGTTTAACAAATACATTTGGTACATTAGATCCTAAAAGCGGCAATTCTCAAATCAGATATATTTCAGGAGTTACCAGTGGTTACTTAATTCTTTAAAAGAGTCCCGCTCTACTTCAGGAAACTAACAGTTAAACTGAAAGCTATACGCTAGGTAAATATTAAAAGCTGGAAAGGGAAAATGATTTGAAGAATACATTGGGAGTTTTAACTTTTGGGCTTAAGTATGCCAACTACTGTTCTATATGTAGACAGAAATACTACTTGGACTATGGATAAGAAAAATGCAATTAACCTACCAGCAAAAGAAATCACCTTATTACCTGGAAACCTGAATTTTAACTTTATTACTTTTGGACTGAGTTAAATATCCCCAATTGTTCCCTAACCAAAAGATAACCCCTAACAACTAAGTAACTCTAGCAACCTCAAAAACAAATGATAAACAACCATAAATAAACAAACACAATGGCTCTTCTCAAAAGAAGGTTTTGATATACCCAACTTTTCAAAAGATTTCCATATTTCCAAAATGTAAAATTCTAACTGCCATCCCAAAATCAATTAAGCCTGTTTATATAAAAATTAAAAGGTCTGTTGGTGTCATATTCTTAAGTAGCAGGAACTGTATAATATAAAGATACAGGTTCTTTTTATAAGGTTTAACACTGTACAGGTCAATTTACCTTAAAAGGAATGAACATATCCCCACTAAGTGCTAGGCAAAAATCACATTAGATGTAATCAGTTTCTTAAAAAGAAATATATATAATTTCTGTTTTTAAAGAGTAACTGTTCACTCAAAAAGACCCAACCTTTTATCAGTATACATCAAAGTACTTTATGTTTTTATGTTAGAAAAACTGGAGAGAAAGTTTCTTAAAATTAGTAAGTCCAAAGTAAAAGCAATTCCCATTGAGTAGACTGTGCTCATGGCAACCCCATGCATGTCACAGTAGAAGTGAACTCCGTAAGGTTTATTACAGCGGCTGACCCTTCAGAAGCAGATTACCAGGTCTTTATTCTGAGGAGTCTCTGGGTGGACTCCAATTTCCAACCTTCCAATTAGCTGTTGAGTTCTTACAAGTCTGCACTACCCAGTACAAAGGAACATTACTATAAAATTCTGAAAAAAGGTCAATGTATCTAATAAAAATTTCAAATTAATAGCTCAACACATTCATTGCTGTTACAGCCTACTCAAAAGAGAGGTATGTAATTAATCCACTACCCAAATGCAATTATCACACAATGGAAATATTTTACTTACTGCTTGCTGTATTTCCTCCTCCACTTTGATTAGCTGAGGAATTTAAGTCTAGACCAGCGAACTAGAAGAGAGATATTAACAGCTCACATGCAATTAACTACATTAAGAAAAATCAAGTATGGACAGTATTAAAAGAAGAAGAAAAAAAAAAACCCAGAATTCTACCCTGTAGCATTTACTGTATTGCCTAGGCAACTTTAAAACACAGTTGCTTTAAAAATGCTTTGACTTCTTAAACACACATACCCCTGCCCCCCCCCCGCCCCCACCCATTGCCTCACAGGGTTTCACGGTTCTCAAAGGTGTGATCTTTCTGGAAGTGGACTGCCACATCTTTCACCTGAAAAGCAGCTGGTGGCTTTGAACTGCTGATCCAGCCAGTGTTTAACCACTGTGCTAACAGGGAAAACGCAAAAGCAGCAGCAGCCAGATGCCACCTAGTAGAAGCTCTCACCCACAACAAATATCCCTTGTAGCAATTTTCGATAGTAAAAGCTCCTCAATCACCAAACTAGATTTTTTTTTTTTACTGTCATGAATTTTTCGAAACTTAAAATACAAACATCACCTAGTATTGTACCACTTTACGTATCACTACATCATTTAATCCTTGCCGAAAGAGGCAGTATTTATTACATTTCAGAAAAAGAGTTCAGAAGTCTTTGGTCACAAAGCTCCCAAGTGGACAACTGACACTCAGTGTTTATAAATTAGTAGGCTATAACTCAACTGAGGTCTTTAACCTCAATTTCTTATGCACCCCTTGAAGACAGTTTCCTACACTGTAGATTATTTCTCTTTACTGCATTTTTTAATGACTAACCAAAACCTGCTTTCAAGAAATTTTATGTGCCAAAATGAATTCTGCAAAAGTATTTTTAAAAAGCAAAAAGACCAAAGCAATGAGCAATGCTGCCACCTGTTCCTAAAAGAAATCTGCTACACTATAATATGTTTTATAAACACTACATTAGAAGTTCAGTATAAATCACCGAACTACACTCAACCTCAAGGAAGACATTAAACTGTAATTTTTTCAGGTGGAACTTGCTTACCACTTAATTCTAAGGACACATAAAGCATAGTTTAACAGTGAAATGGTTTACAAATTTAAAAATTAAACATTTATTTCTGTCTAAAATCTTAAGAAGTAACATTTACACAGAAAATGCTACAAGTTAGGAATGCCTGTGCTCTTAAAAGGGTACTGTCTATCTTTGTGATGTCACAGGTATGCGTGACCCAAGCCACGGTATTTTTAATTGCTTCATATGCATGCAAACCCTGGACAATGAATAAATAAATAAGAAGACGAAAAAACTGATTCACTTGCAGTGCCTCTGTTGACAAAATACTGAATAAGCCAAGGTTTCCAAAACAACAGAAAGAACGGTGCTGGACTTAATCCGGGTTACTCAGGACATCTTATCAGGCGGAACCAGTCCCTGGAGAAGGACATCATGCTTGGTAAAACAGAGAAAAAGTGGAAGATACTCGACGACACGGGCTGACACGGTGGCTCCAACAATGGGGTCAAATATAACAACGATTTTAAGGATGACACAAAAACGGGCAGTGTTTCGTACTGTTGTACATATAGGGTCGCTGTGAGTTAGCACCCGACAAAAGCCCCATTTAACCTATCAAATGTCAGCAAAATGCAGAGAGTTAATCTAATAACAAAATCGTTAGTGGTCAAAACCCTCAAAGCATACCGCTACATTCCTCAAACGCACAGAACAACATTAAAGCCTATAGTCAAATAGTGTTACTGAGCCCTGTTTTCGTAACAAGGAGTTTCACAGTTTCTTAAGCTTAAGTGTTTGAAAAAGACGGAAAAGCTGTCGGGACGCCAAAGCCGCTATACAGACTGCCTACTACGGAAACAAGCCTATGATCCTTCTTTAGGATCACGCATCCTCTCCACCAACCCCAAAACGTGGAAAAAGATATTTTGCTTAAGTGAGAACCCCCAGTTTCGACCGATTTCAATGTTTTCCTCCACAAGCAACCACAAAATCAACGACGAAAGTATCTTCCCCGCCAAACCACATTTTTCCGCAACTCGATTCGTGAATCAAACCGCGAAGCCATCGCAGTCCCCTTTCAGCCTCCCAACAGACAAAAAAACTAAACGGCAGTACCTAAAAATGCCTAAGGCCAGATTTCTAACCTTCGAGGTGTCTCCATGCTGGCGTCCAGCTTCCATCATCAAGATACCCGTCAAAAGTAAGCACAGAGAGGCTTTTCTTCTCCTCCCCTGCCTACCCTCCCTTTCTGGCTCTTCTGCGTCACAAAACTTTCCACTCCGGAAACGCGGCCTGGTCAGCTGCACCACCCCGCCAGCGAAAACAGCGCGATGAAAAAGGTCCAAGAAAGAAACAATGAACTACTTGCACTGTCCTTTATAGACCCTCGGCTGCCAGGGGCCCGGTAGGCCAGTCCACCTGCTAGCGGTCCGCAGTACCGTCTAGCCACGCAGTACCACACAAAGGAGGCCGCCGCCATTAGCCGGAGCGAAGTCTGCCCTGGCCTTTCACACAAATGACGCCCCCGGGCCTAAATCAGGGCCACCGAGTTAGTCAAACCGTTCGAGACAAAAATGGTCCCCTTCGAAACACCCCTCTGCTCCGTCATTAATCAGTTGGTGTTTGCGCCTATATATCTCACGTATACACAAAAGCCGCCATTGTGCCCGGCCCCGATAGAATGCCACCGGCCCAAATCAGGCCCAGTCCAAGCAACAACCACAACCAACATTACTGCCACTTCCCCTTCTCCTCCCCACGCTGTGTGACCACACTTTACTCACTTTCTATATAGCCCCACCCACTGCAAGAGCCATGAGCTCAGAAAAGGTATGGCTACTGCGGCTACTTAGATCTGCACAAGCCTTATTAGGCCGGGGAAGAGACCCACGCGGACAACCCACATAAGCTTATTCCGACTCACCTGCTGGTCCAGTCCGAGAGCATTTTCCACCACCACATGACTCATCCCTGAAGAGTACCGATAACTCAGGAGTTCCCAACTGCAGGTCCAACTTGCTGAAATATCACAGGCCTCACAGAAGTACTGTTGGCCCTAAACCCACTGTTCGACCACTGCCGTAAAATACTCGCTCCGATAGGTCTACGTCACCACGTAAGACGAGCGTCCTCTACACCCGCCCCCCCCGCAACCCTTCTATCGCTACCGTTGCTTCTACTTTGCTACGTCGCGTTGTTACTCGTAAACTCGCGGGATTTTGTAGTGAGTCTCGTTCGCCAAAGCTCTCAAAATTCGCGAGAGCTTTACTTTCGCCGCCCTCCGTCAAAGTCCTGGAATTCTCGAAAACTAGTGGGAACTTGCCGTCTCCAGCGTTTTCCCAGTTTAGAGGTCTTAAGCATATCGACAATAAGCCCCGTGTCACCACCTCTTTCCTTCCAACTTCCTAGTTTCCCCTCTTTCTATTCTGTTCTACTTCTGGAAAATCCGAGGTTTTCGTAGTTTCTCCGACCTAACTAGTCCCCACCCGGCTTTGTGAAGCTTCGCTAAAGTCGGGACAAGTCTGAAAAAATTCCTGAAGCCGAGTACGCAGGGGGTCACGTGGCTCCAGGTGTCGGAGAAGGTGGTCGCTCCCTGCTCTGTTCACGTGCGGCTTGAAAATAATCTGTCCAAGGTGGACGATGACTTGGATGAGGGATAGCGGAGGGAAATTAGGAGCACGGAGCAGCGACGGGACCCTCCCGGGCAAGCACTGGCTTCAGCTGCGGGGGCGAGGCAAATGATCTGTGGCCCCACCCGGTGTCCTCACCGCTTGAGGTAACAATGAGACAATTATGCATTCAGAGGCGCCAGTGATTACGCATTTTCTCTTCTCCGCCTCCCGGCAGAAAACCAGCTACGTTAACCCATTAGTTTCCTCTTTCTGGCATCTCGTGGGCCTTAGACACCAGGGTTTTACTCCTTCCAAAACCAGGGCGTATTGGGGATTGTGACCGCGGGTTCAATGCACTGAAGAGTGTTTGTGGCTGGCCAGAATTGGGCGTGCGAAGGAACTGACACTGTTGTTAGTCTGGGCCCTCGGGCTGCTAAGATGGGTGGGAAATGGACTTCTGTCTTGGGGTGAATCACTTTCTATGGCCCTTTAAAACTCGTCCTAGTGTGGCTCCGGAAACGTAGGTCCTTTAAAGAACTAAACGTGTTGACAGGTGGATTACTGGCTTTAAGTGAGCCGCAGTAGGTGCTTCGTGCGTCTTCAATTTTTAAAAAAGTTCTACGTGCTTTAGATGAAAGTTTGCAGTGCAAGTTAGTTTCTCTTTCGAAAATTTATACACATTGTTTTGTGACATTGCTTGCAGTCCCCACAAATGATAGCACTCTCTCGCTTTAAACTCTGGGTTCCTCCTATCCGTTTGTCCGGATCTGTCCCTTTCTGCCTTCTCGGCTTGCCTTTGGGGAGGAATTGCCCATTTGGCCTTATATGTTATATTGAACTAAGAAGCACGTACTTCATGTGTTTTGTTACTGTTTGCTTCATACACCTGTCTAATCTTTGTCTGAAAAGTGGGCTTCGGGAGCAGTTTACTTGGTTCTTATAAATACCTTCCCCCTACTTTTTTGCAGCGAAACAGAAGACTAAATAATACGCAGTGTTTTGCGTCATCCTCCAATGGGTCTTCTGCTGCTAGAATTCATATACGTTGATTCTTATAACAATTTTGTTTTAAAGCTGAATTCCAAATGAAACTGGAACATAGGGAAGACGAGTCAGTCTTTTCTAGGGCGCATCACTTTACTGGTTTGGGTCTTTACTTCAGGGATTAGGCTGGCTAACCCTACAAAAAACCTTCCATTTTTGTTAGTATTTTGTATCACCCCCTTTATCATTTGAAATTAAATTTACAATGATGTAAACTAAACCACTGACACGCAATTTCATCTCCTGTTATGGACTGAGGAAACCGTGGTGGTGTAGTGGTTACGAGCTATGGCTGCTAACCAAACGGTTGGCAGTTTGAATCCACCAGGCACTGCTTGGTAACTCTATGGGACAGTTCTACTGTGTCCTACATGTTTGCTATAACCGAGAATTTACTGGAGGCGGTGGTTTGGGTTATGGATTGAATTGTGTCCCCACAGAATGTGTGTTGAATTAGCTAGACCGTGATTCCCAGAATTGTGTGGTTGTCCACCAGTTTGTCATCTGAAGTGATTTTCCTATGCGTTGTAAATCCTATCCTGTATGACATTAATGAGGCAGAATTAGAGGCAGCTACATTAATGAGGTGGGACTCAATCTGTAGGGTTAGATTATATCTTGAGGTAATCTCTTGAGATATAAAAGAGAATTTAGCAGAGATGAAAGGGACCTCCTGCCACCCATAAAGAGGGGATGGAGCATAGCACATCTTTTGGACCTAGGGTCCCTGCACTAAGAAGTTCCTTGACCAGGAGGAAGACTGGTGACAAGGACCTTCCCCCAGAACTGACAGAGAAAGCATTCCTGTAGAGCTGGCACCCTGATTTTGTCCTTACAGACTCCTAGAATGTGAGAGAATAAGTTTCTGTTTGTTAAAAGCTATCCATTTGTGGCAACTCTGTTATAGCAGCACTAGATAACTAAGACACTGCTCCCATGACCAAACTGTAAAACAATCAATAAAAGGAAACTTTATCTAAAATAATGAATTTTAATGTGTGAAGGAGCTCTGGTGGTGCAGTGGTTCAGTGTTGGGCTGTTAACCTAAATGTTGATGGCTCCAATCCCCCAACCACCCTGGGTGGGGTGGGAATCTAATGATCTGCTTTCTTAAAGTTTACAGCATTGGAAACCCTGTGGAACTGTTCTACTCTGTCCTATAGGGTCACTGTGAATCAGAATCCGCTGAATGGCAATGTATTTTATTGTGTAAATGCTGCACTTTCACCATGACAGTGTTCAAGCGCTTGCCCTATTCAGCCACAAAAACTGGAAATGTGTAGTTTTTACAATTCAGGTATATGAACAGTGATGCTATGAGTGATATTTTCAAATATTGTGAAAACAGCACCATTTTATCTTGATGTACATGGCAGTTGCATTCCTGGAAAAATCTTTATATACTGCAACTAAGCAAAAATACTTTGTGTTTAAATGTAAAGGAGAGTTTTAGGTTTACCTGTTGGCATCGACTAGATTCTGTTTCCTAGTGACCCTACAGGACACAGTAGAACTGCCTGATAGTTGCTTCATGCTAGGACCCCCTCCCAGTTCTCACTCCAATTGTCTGTTCTTTTGTTTAAAATAAATAGCTAACTGTAAGTGAGACAAGCAAGAGATCAGACTATAATTAAATAACCTCTGATTCAGTATTATTGGAATCTAAACCTAAGTGCAGACCACCATATAACTTTTATTGCTGCCATTCAAGGACCACTTGTGACTAACAAACTAGGTGTTTAGACAAGATAGGAGGCCATATTTCCTATCCCTACATGCTTGATTGGCTATAAATCACAGATAACTCCCCTGAGTTGTTTTTCAAGTTCCCCACCAAGTGCAGAGCATGTACAGTAAAAATCAAGGTAAACTACGAATGACGTTCCACATGAGATAATCATGAACAAAGATCCCTTGTCAGGACTCAAACCAAGATCCAAAGACAGCACGCATGCACAACATCCCAAAATAAGTTCTGTTAGACATCCCAGCAGCCTTTGTTACAGACTCCCTCTTAGTTCCACTGGCCTTTGTGAGGAAATCCATTTGATTGTCATAATCCCTTCCCATCTCCTGGAAATCTCCACCCATCTAATGAATGAGGAAAACCTTTTATAAACCCTGGGAAATCCTTTGTTGATGAGAAGACTGGAGGCTATTGTAGATGAAAACCCCTCTCCATCTCTCCCTCACACGCCTTTTTACTTTCTGTCACTACCAAACCTTTGTCCGTGTGGAATGTCTGAGTCTCTCATGGTCATTTTTGATCAAAAGAAGGTAACCTATGCAGGGCTTAGTCCTGAATTGGGAAGCCTTGCCCTGTAACATAAGTATATATAGCTTCAGTGAATTTTGTGAGCCATTCCACTGAATTAATAACCCCACAGGGGTAATGAGAACCAGTAGGAGCTGGCTTGTGCCTACTTGGCCGTTGTAAGGTCTGAGTCCTTCTAACTTGTGACCTATGACTTAGCTTGGGGTGGCTATGTCAGAAGGGGCTGTACAGGCAGTCAATCTGAAGAACAGAGTCCTTACAACTTGTGTGTTGTGACCTGACTTGGGGTGGCTAGGGATTACAGAAAGGGCTGCAGGTGCAGCTGATGTGGAGGTCAGTGTGGAAGAGCAGCATTTACATGTTAAAATACATAATAATGTGTGAGTTTCAGTACAGCTATAAGTGGCTGATAACAACAGATGAGGGAAGGTGGAGGCTGTATCCATTTCCATGGTAGGAATTTGATTCGTGCTGATCTTTATTATGTATTTAGGAATGAAGATGGGGTATGCACATTTTGCCCCTTGCGTATTAGTGCAGCTGGTGATGAGGCTGAGATGCGAGAAGATGAAGACTACATCCATGTCCGGCTGACCTTTTCAGGTATGTAGCAGTGAAGGTGGGATTTACAAACTGCTTTTTGCATAGCATTGCAGAATGAATACAAAATTGGGAAGGAAAAAAGAAAACACAAAGCTTTATCTTAAAATATATTAATTCTGAAAAAGGCATATTTGAGTTAGCTAAGCAGACCACCTCTCATAGTGCCTTGAGTGACTTCCATTAAGCTGTTATTGGCAGTGTTTTACTGTAGTGTACTGTAATTGTCTTTTTCTTCCACAACCTGTGGAGGGAGAACACTTGTTACACTCCCAACAATTTCCAGGGACTGTCAATACACAGTTTACGGTGGGAGGATATTACAAATGCTTGTCCAGTGCAGACTGTGATTTTGGGCAGACTGAAGTATCTGGGCCCATTATGCTATTTTAAGCAAGTTTCTACACTACTCTGTGGTTTCAGTCTCTTAATATGGACATAATACTGAACATTTGGGACATTGAGGTAGACAGAAATCACTATTATATAGATTAATGGAATAGATGGAAACCGTTAATACAAATGCAAATGCATAATGCGCCCAAGTAACCAAAAGCCATACATACAATCAGAACTAGGAAAAAAGGCACAGTAAAAGGAATCGTAAACCTCAGCATCTTTGAACTTCACAACTGCTAATCTTTATCTAGGTCCAAGTGGCAGGGCCTCCAGAGTCCAAATGACTGACACTTGAGAGTGTTGTTTGAGGAGAAACTTCAAAGAGGTAGGACCTCCCCGGTAAACAGAAGAATAATTATAGATGTGGAGGCAAAAGCAGTTCCTACTATGATTACTTTTATGTGTTAAAGTATAATACACCTTTTGGTGTTATGTTTTTCGAGGTTGGGAGAGAAAAAACTTTAGATGAAGATGACTTAAAAATGTCCAGTAATGTAATACAATTAAAATCCATTGCTGTGAAGTCAACTACAACTCAAGGTGACCCCATGTTGTATTAAAGTACAACTGTGCTCCATAGGGTTTTCACTGGCTCTTTTCAGTAGATCACCAGCATTTCTTTTGTGGCACCTCTGGGTAGGATTTGAACACTGAACCTTTTAGTTAGCAGTCTAGTATATTAACCATTTGCACCACCCAGAGACTTTTCTTTACCATTTAGTATTGTCCAAAATATCTTAAAACATACATTCTAGTGCACTTTTGTCTTTGTTTATGCAAATAAGAGAGAAACCTTGGTTAGATGGTATAAACGGATGGAAAAGGGGCAAGGAGACTACCTTGGCTTGAAAGAGAAGATGGGTGTCGTGGAAATACAGTGAGGGAGTTTATATCCTCCAGGATGCTACCTTATGTTTTAGGTAATGGGGACGTTTTTAGCGGTTTCTTTTGTGATCATGTAGATCCTGAAGATCGGCCATTATCTCACAGATTAGGGTTTAGTATCATGCCAGTGTTGGAATGAAACGCTGTATATTTTGCAAATATAATTCACTCTTTCTTCAACACCTCCTACTTACTGATTATTGCTGCCATTGTTATACGGATCTTGACAGTTAACCAAGTTTACAATTAAAATTTTTTCCCAACACTTTATTTAAGAACATCTTGTTATTCTCCAACACACTGCCCTCTATTAAGAAACACAAAATTCTGTACTTAGATAGGATCCCTGGACTTTTGTGATATCTCACTATTGTCAGTCCTAATGTTATGAACCAATCACCAGGGAATATTTATCTTGGAAATACAATTTAATTACAGACTAAGAGTGACATACACAGACATAGCAAGTGACCCTTCCTGGAATGTGGAGCTAAATGACTTTATTTTCAATCTCTTGGTGGATATTGTTACATTCATATAAAAATAATAGGAGCATTCATTGTTCTCTTTGTCATGTATTGGCTCATCTTACCCTCACAGCCAACCTGTAACGAAGGTACTGTTTTTCCCACTTTCCAGGTGAGGAAAGTGACTCCAGAGCTTATTCAGTTTATCATTATCAAAGAGGGTCCCTCAAACACCTTATATTCAACAGATCCTAAAGAGTTCATTATCTCCAAAAGCCACTTTTTCCTCTTGGTCTTTTTCTCAGGATGTAGCACTGTCTTTACTAACAGCAAAACCTTCAAGTGATCTTTTACTCCATTTCTCTTATTCCCTACCCATTTTATATAAAAACACCTTTTTTTCTACCATATGTGTTTCAAGTTAGTCTCCTTTTCTTACTACCTATTTCAGGTCTTTATTTACACCAGTAAGGAACATTTTTTTTTTTTTTTTTTGTGGCATATATATCCATTGTAACATGTGTTTGAGTTCCTATTTGTTTATAGCAAAAAAAAAAAAAAAAATTTTATCATTAAAATAGGCTGATAATTACTCAACATGGCCCTTATTTCAGGAATTTCTCACTGGTCTTTCTACCTCACTTCTCTCCTCCTTTATGTCATTGTATATTTGTCAGAATTTTCATTCTAAAAAAAGCCCTATTGTAGCACTTACCAGCTCAAAAATCTTAGACATCTCCCATAAAATTCAAAGTAATAGAGGATCTGGCTGCAACTGAGCTCTCTAATTACATCTTCTTCTATGCCTCATCCTTCCTCATCCCTCTGGGCCACTCGATCCCCTACCACCATCCTTTTACTTTTTACTTCAGTTGCACAGGCCTGCTGGTTTTTCTCTACAATCAATATCTCCCTATTTCCATGCACTGTTCTAGAGCCCTGGTGGCACAGTGGTTTAAAGCTCAGCTGCTAACCAAAAGGTCAACAGTTCAAACCCATTAGCCATTGGAAACCATATGGGGCAATTCTACATTGTCCTGTAGGGTCACTATGAGTCAGAATTGACTTGATGGCAAGGAGTTTGGTTTGGGTTTTTGATATGCACTGTTCAAGACGCCCTAGTGGCACAATGATGAAGTGATGGGCTGCTAATCAAAAGGTTTGTGGTTCATTCTTCAGAGGAAAGATGTGGCAATCTGCTTCCATAAAGCAGCAGATTCCAGTCTAGGAAACCTCATGGGGCAGTTCTACTATCTTCTATAGGGTCACTAGGAGTCGCGATCAAATCTGTGGCAATTATGTTTTGAAACACAGTGGTTAAGCGCTTGGCCACAGCTGAAAAGTAGCAGTTCAAACCCACTAGTTCTGTGGGAGAAAGATGTGGAGGCTAGAAATCCAAATGTAGGGTGTCAGAAGGGCCATGCTCTCTCTGATGGCTGTAGGGGAAAGTCCTTCTTTGTTTCTTCTTCTAGTAGCTACCAAGTTTCCAAGCCAAACTCTGCCTCTGTCTTCACATGAGGTTCTTCCCTCTGTCTCTTTGTGTCTTTTCTTTTTATAAAGATAAAAGGATTAGATAAAAGGAAAAATGATCTCATCTTAATATATTACATATGGAATGACCTCATTTCCAAATAAAGGTCACTTTCTGAAGTTGCAGATTTACAACTTCATCTGTTTTCAGGGACACAATTCAACCCATAACAAGTATCATACAGAATAGTTGCAAGTATTTCATATGCATCATCAATTGAGTACTACTCTCTTTCTCTTCCCTCTCTGGGCAATTACTGACCTCTTTATGTCTCTATGAGTTGGAATCGACTCCATGGCAAAGGGTTTTTTTTTTTGGGTTATCATCTCTACTGTTTTGTCTTTTCAGAATGTCACATAGTTGGAATCATACAGTATGGAGCTTTTTCTGACTGGTTTATTTCACTTACCAATATGCAGAAGATTTTAAAGGGCGATTCAAAAAGACAAAGTATTATAATGACATGTGGAAAGAGCTGGAGATAGAAAACCAAAAGGGAAGAACACACTGGCATTGACCATTTTGAATCAGACAATCATAGTTTACTATGCATAGAATGACAAATTGGAAGGAATGCCATTGGATTCACTGTCAAAAAGAACATTTCAAGTTCTGTTTTGAAGTACAGCTCTGTCAGTGATAGGATAGTATCTATACACCTATAAAGAAGACCTGATAACATGACTGTTATTCAAATTTATGCACCAAACACTAATGCCAACAATGAAGAAATTGAAGATTTTTACCAACTTCTGCAGTCTGAAACTGATCAAACATGCAGTCGAGATGCATTGTTAATTACTGGTGATTGGAATGAAAAAGTTGGAAAAAAAGAAAACAGATCAGTAGTTGGAAAATATGGCCTTGGTGATAGAAATTATGCCAGAGGTGCCTTGATAGAATTTAGCAAGACCAACAACTTACTGCAAATACCATTTTTCAACAACAAAAATAGTGACTATACACTTGGATCCGACTGGATGGAATACACAAAAATCAAATCTATTACATTAGTGGAGACAGTGGTGAAGAACAGCTATCAACAATCAGAACAAGGACAGAAGATGGCTGTGGAACAGATCATGAATTGTTCATATTTAAGTTCAAGTTGAAATTGAAAAAATTAAATCCATGAGAACCAAAGTACGATCTTGAGTGTAGCCCATCTGACTTTAGAATCCATTCCAAGATTTGAAGACCAGATGAGTTATGGGATGACATTAAGGACATGAAGAAAGCAAGAGGTCATTAAAAAGACAGGAAAGAAACAAAAGATCAAAATGGATGTCAGCAGAGACTCTGAAACTTGCTTTTGAATATAAAGCAGGTAAAGCAAATTGAATAAATGATGAAGTAGAACAAATGAACAGACGATTTCAAAGGGTGGCTTGACGATAAGGTATTATAATGAAATGTGTGAAGACCTGGAATTAGAAGACCAAAAAGACCAAGAATATACTTTGTATTTCTCAATCTAAAAGAAGTGAAGAAAAAACTCAAGCCTTGAGTTGCAATATTGAAGGATTCTCTGGGGGAAATACAGAACAATGCAGAAAGCATCAAAAGAAGATGGAAGGAATATAGTCACTGTACCAAAAAGAATTGGTCAACATTCATCCCTTGCAGGAGGTAGCATATGATCAAGAACCGATGGTAGTGAAGGAAGACGTCCAAGCTGCACTGAAGGTGTTGACAAAAAACAAGGCTCTAGGAATTGACAAAATACCCAATGAGATGTTTCAACAAACAAATGCAACACTGGAAGTACTCAATTGTCCATGCCAAGAAAAATGAGAGGACAGTCACCTGGCCAACAAATTGGAAGGGATCCATATTTGTGCCCATTCCAAAGGAAAGTGATTCAACAGAATGTGAAAATTATTGAACAGTATCAGTATCACATGTGAGTAAAATTTTGCTGAAGATAATTTTTAAAAAACAGTTGTAGCAGTACATTGACAAAAAACTGCCAGAAATTCAAGCTGGATTCAGATGAGAACTTGGAATCACTGCTGTCAAGTGGATCTTGTCTGAAAGCAGAAAATACCAGAAAGATGTTCACCTGTTTTACTAAGCAAAGTCATTCAATTGTGTGGATCATAACAAATTATGGACACCACAAAGTGTTCTGGGAATTCCAGAACACTTAATTGTGCTATGTGGAACAAGTGGCAGTTGTATGAACAGAACAAGGGGATACTGTATTAGGAAAAGGGTAAGTCCAGACTATATCCTTTCACCCAATTTGCATGCTGAACAAATAATCTGAGAAGCTTGCTTACATGAAGAACACAGGATTGGAGGAAGACTAACAATCTGCAATATGCGTATGACACAGCCTTGCTTGCTGAACACGAACTTGAAGCATTTACTGATAATATCAAAGAATGGATTTACACCTCAGCCTAAGTTCTCACAACTGGACCAATACGAGCTTCATGATAAATGGAGAAAATACTGAAGTTATCAAAGATGTCATTTTACTTGTATCCACAATCAATAACTATGGAAGCAGCAGTCCAGAAATCAGATGACATAGTGCATTGGGCAAATCACTGTGAAAGAGCTTTAAGTGTCAGGAGGCAAATATATTACTTTGAGGACTAAGGTGTGCCTGACCCAAGTCATGGTATTTTCAATCGCCTAATATGCATGGGAAAACTGGACAACGAATAAGGAAGACCAGAGAAAAATTGACGCCTTTGAATTATGGTGTTGGTGAAGAATGCTGAATATACCATGGACTGGTAGAACAGTGAATAAATATGTCTTGGAAGAAGTACAGTCAGAACGCTCCTTAGAAGCCAGGATGGCAAGACTTCATCTCACGTACTTTGCACATGTTATCAGGAGGTACGAGTTCCTGGAGAAGAACATCACGTGTGATAAACTAGAGGTTAAGTTGCAGGAGCGGATAGTGTCTCGTTAAGACGTACACAGGGTTGCTATGATTCGGAATTTATCAATAGCACCTGACAACATGAATGTATCCACTACTGGAGGACATCTTCATTGCTTCCAGTTTTTGTCAATTATAAATAAAGCTGCTGTAAATATTTGTGTGCATGTTTTTGTGTGGACATAAGTTTTTAATTTGAGTAAATTCTAACAACAATTTGTACATCATATGGTAAAATTATGTAAAAAATTTGTTCAGACGTATTCCTCTTACACCCTCTGAGGCACAAAATGCCAACAAGAACCATTCTGTCTGCCAACATAAGAGCCTATAGGGCAGATTCCCTAAAATGATGCAGCTTTTCTTGACAAATCATGGTAAAATGATTACATTGGCTGGTAATCCCAACAGGCTATAAATGGGACATGACAGGAACAGACACCTAGACTGGGCTTTGCATACCCAGTGGTAGATTCAAGTGCTAAGATATGACAGTATAACGGTAACAGGATATGCTGTACCAGTTTGGACCACTGAGTTACATTTCTTCAGACCAAGAAATACACTTTAAAGTCAGTAATATCCAACAGTGGGCAAAAAGATATGAAATGAATGTATCATCCTCCGAGTAACGCTTTTAAACAGAATTGGAACAGGCAGTTCAAACATTTGTTGTCTAAAATGGGGAAATAAAAGTATGATAGGTTGGCTCACATAATTTCACAAGTGTGTACTCATACTCAATATGAGGGAGGCCAAAAAAGGTCACCACTAGGTAGATTCTGTGATTTTCTGGGGGATCTAGAAAAGAGAGCATGAGGGAGGATACTGTCAAGTATACAATCCTTCCCCACATCATCACAAAAAAGTACAGCTGCTGGAAACAGGGATGATCCTGTAGGAAACTTAAGAATACTTTTATGCCAAAATTCCAAGAGCCAGAATTGGGGTTGACAGTGAATAGAGCTGTATAGCCCCATGGCTGACAATCTGCCTACTAGTTCTGTAACGATATAATCTTATCCTATATGGAAGACCAGCACAGCAGCTGAACTTTCACTCCATTCCAAAGTGAAGAGGTTTGAGTAAAAAGCAATGATTAATGTAAAGGAAGAGAAAGACTATCTGAGGCTAAGTGAGTACATAAATGTATTATGCAATGACATACAGTATTATACTGGTGCCTCAAGAGAGGTTCAGTGGTATAGACTTCATATTAACTCTTAGCGTGTTACATCAGATGGCCAGAAGGGTAAAGCTACATGACAAGTCTGCAAACCTCTGTGGCATTGCTCTAGAAGACATTTGCTCATCCTAAGACATGATGATGAATAGGACAAACTGTTAATGATTGAATGAAACTCTGGTAACGTGTCAGTATCTTTTGACTCTTATTTTTCAGGTTATATCCACAAGAATATATGTACGTGTACATGTGTATAAACACACACACACATTTATGTATTACAAAGGTATCACTTGGAGAAGAATTTTCAGAAACTAATGGGCTACTGGACCATGTGATATACAACTGCTCACCATCAGATTACAGTGTAACTATAAACTTTGATGATCAAATGCTTAGACTGGTCCGTGGTTATAAATGACAGTATGCTATGAAATGTATACAAAGGCAATTCATCCTTGTTTTGTGGATAAAAAGGGGTTAAACAGAATAATAAATAAAAATAGGTTTCTGATGAGATTAAACTAGTAGGCATCATGTGCTCGGCTCACATTTCCCTGGGAGGAGGAAGGCCAGGGATGCCTTATATTAAATTGTATCTAGGTGTGACTCATTTAACTTTATGTTGGGGACCCAACATTTTTGCGGTTAAAATATGTATCCTAAGTGCACTCAAGCCATTAGTACATAATGGCAACAGCAAGCATGATGGATTAAACAACACTGGCTCACAGAACAGGGCTTTGGGTGAGATATTTTCATAATTAGTTTGTTGCTGCACGCATTTTGTATTTTCCATTTATACTTTCATGACTAACAGTTGCATGTAGGAAATAATTGCAGAAACAACGAAGTCATTTCTGGATTCTCTTTCTTAGTCACTACACAGACTATTTTCTTCAAGTGAATGAGGAACAAGTAAATTACGAGTCTTAATCCACAATAATTTCTACATTTGGTTGGATCACCTTTCTTGGGAATAGGAATAAATAGGGATCTCTTCCAGTCACTTGGCCAGGAAGCCGTCTTCCATATTTCTTGGAATAGATGAGTGAGCACCTCCAGCGCTTCATCTGTTTGTTGAAACATCTCAATTGATAGTCCATCAATTCCTGGAGCCTTGTTTTTCACCAATGCCTTCAGAGCAGCTTGGATTTCTTCCTTCAGTACCATTGGTTCCTGATCATATGCCATCTCTTGAAATGGTTGAACATCGACTAATTCTTTTTGGTATAATAACTCTGTGTATTCCTTCCATCTTCTTTTGATGCTTCCTGTATCGTTTAATATTTTCCCCATGGAATCCTTCACTATTGCAACTCGAGGCTTGAATTTTTTCTTCAGTTCTTTCAGCTTGAGAAATGCCAAGCATGTTCTTTCCTTTTCCTTTTCTACCTACAGCTCTTTGCACGTGTCATTATAATACTTTGTCTTCTCGAGCTGCCCTTTGAAGTCTTCTGTTCAGTTCTTTTACTTCATCAGCTCTTCCTTTTGCTTTAGCAGCTTGACGTTCAATAAGTTTCAGAGTCTCCCCCGACATCCATCTTGGTCTTTTCTTTCTTTCCTTTCAGTGACCTCTTACTTCCTTTGTGGATGATGTCCTTGATGTTATTCAACAACTCATCTGGTCTTTGGTCACTAGTGTTCAACGTGTCAAGTCTATTCTTCAGATGGTCTCTAAATTCAAGTGGGATATACTTAAGGTCATATTTTGGCTTTCGTGGACTTGCTCTGATTTTCTTCAGTGTCAGCCTGAACTTGGATATGAGCAATTGATGGTCTGTTCCACAGTCGGTCCCTGGCCTTGCTCTGACTGATGATATCGAGCTTTTCCATCATCTGTTTCCACAGATGTAGTCAATTTGATTTCTCTGTGTTCCATCTGGTGAGGTACATGTGTATAGTCGCTCTTTATGTTGGTTAAAGAAAGTATTTGCAGTGAAAAAGTTGTTGGCCTTGCAAACTTCTATCATTCGATCTCTGGCATTGTTTCTGTCAGGAAGGCCATATTTTCCAACTACTGATCCCTCTTTGTTTGCCACTTTTGCATTCCAATCACCAGTAATTATCAATGCATCTTGATTGCATGTTCGATCAATTTCAGACTGCAGCAACTGATAAAAATCTATTTCTTCATCTTTGGCCCTAGTGGTTGGTGTGTATATTTGAATAATAGTTGTATTAACTGGTCCTCCTTGTAGGTGTGTGGATATTATCCTATCACTAACAGCGTTGTACTTCAGGATAGATCTTGAAACGTTTTTTTTGACGATGACTGCAACACCATTCCTCTTCAAATTGTCATTCCCAGCACAGTAGACTATATGATGGTCCAATTCAAAATGGCCAATACCAGTCCATTTCAGCTCACTAACGACTAGGATATCGATGTTTATGCATTCCACTTCATTTTTGACGATTTCCAATTTTCCTAGATTCATGCTTCGTACATTCCAGGTTCCGATTATCAACGGATGTTTGCAGCTCTTTCTTCTGAGTCGTGCCACATCAGCAAATGAAGGTCCCAAAAGCTTTACTCCATCCATGTCATTAAGGTCGACTCTACTTCGAGGAGGCAGCTCTTCCCCAGTCATCTTTTGAGTCGTTCCAACCTGGGAGGCTCATCTTCCAGCACTATATCAGACAATGTTCTGTTGCTATTCGTAAGGTTCTCACTGGCTAATGCTTTCCAGAAGTAGACTGCCGGGTCCTTCTTCCTAGTCTATTAATGCCTATTCCCAAGAAAGGTGATCCAACTGAATGTGGAAATTAGAGAACAATATCATTATCACACGCAAGCAAAATTTTGCTGATGATCATTCAAAAACGGCTACAGCAGTATATCAACAGGGAACTGCCAGAAACTCAGGCCGGTTTCAGAAGAGTATGTGGAACCAGGGTGATCATTGCTGATGTCAGATGGATCCTAGCTGGAAGCAGAGAATACCAGAAGGATGTTCCCTGTGTTTTATTTACTATGCAAAGGCATTCGACTGTGGGGATCACAACAAACTATGGATAACACTGCAAAGAATGGGAATTCCAGAAGACTTAATTGTGCTCATGCGGAACCTTTACACAGATCAAGAGGAAGATGGTCAGACAGAACACGGGGGTACTGATCGGTTGAAAGTTAGGAAAGGTGTGCGTCAGGGTTGTATTCTTTCACCATACCTATTTAATCTGTATGCTAAGCAAATAATCCGAGAAGCTGGACCATATGAAGAAGAACGGGACATCAGGATTGGAGGAAGAACTCATTAACAACCTGCATTATGCAGATGACACAACCTTGCTTGCTGAAAGTGAATAGGACTTGAAGCACTTACTAATGAAGATCAAAGACCACAGCCTTCAGTATGGATTGCATCTCAACATAAAGAAAGCAAAAATCCTCACAATGGGACCAAGGAGCAACATCATGCTAAATGGAGAAAAGACTGAAGTTGTCAAGGATTTCATTTTACTCGGATCCAGAATGAACAGCCATGGAAGCAGCAGTCAAGAAATCAAAAGACGCACTGCACTGGGTAAATCTGCTGCCATGGACCTCTTCAAAATGTTGAGGAGCAAAGATGTCACCTTGAAGACTAAGGTAGACCTAACCCAAGCCATGGTATTTTCAATCACATCATATGCATGTGAAAGCTGGGCTATGAATAAGAAAGACCAAAGAAGAACTGATGCCTTTGAATTGTGGTGGTGGTGAAGAATATTGAATATACCATGGACTGCCAAAAGAACAAACAAATCTGTCTTAGAAGAAGTACAACCAGAATGATCCTTAGAGGCAAGGATGGCGAGACTACATCTCCCATACTTTGGACATGTTGTCAGGAGGGATCAGTCCCTGGAGAAGGACATCATGCTTGGCAGAGTACAGGGTCAGCGGAAAAGAGGAAGACCCTCAACAAGGTGGATTGACACAGTGGCTGCAACAATGAGCTCAAGCATAACAACGATTGTAAGGATGGCTCAGGAATGGGCAGTGTTTCGTTCTGTTGTGTAAGGGTCGCTATGAGTTGGAACTGACTCGATGGCACCTAACAACAACATCCGCTTTAAAGACGCCTGAAAATTCAAAGGTTGGAACCTTCCTCTAGGGAGAAAGACAAAATGTTTTTTCACATTTGGGAAGTCATTGAAGTTTCCCTAAAGCACAAGACTTACTTCTCAGTTGATGTGTTTAAGTAGTTAATGGTCCAAATAATGTAACCTATTTCTCTCATTAATATTTTAAATCTGCCAATTCAGATCTCAATAGCACTTCCTTCTTAGCTTATCAAGCCCAGATGTAACATAATTATAAGTTAAAAACAGAATTTCTCTGGTATTAAATTTCTTAAATTACAGAAAACCTAGATGGACAAATTGATTTACATAGAGTACTGCAAATAAAATTTCCAAAGTTTGTTCTTAAGAACCTTCCCCTGTAAACACGATTATATTTTTGCTTTGTTCAGTTCCAATTAAGCTTTTTTGTTTAAAAAAATCTGTTAATTAAAGTACCAGTAAGGCTGTGCTAATGAAATCACACAAATATATAAACTGATTTAGTTAGAAAACTTTTACAGTGCTTTCATCTTAATTTTTTCCTGTAAATCTTTAGTTAAGGACAAAGACTGAATCTTTTTATGCAGAGAAACTGAATGTGATTGAAACCAGAGATCAGTCATACTAAAGGATGCTACGTAAAGAATTAATGTTTAGTCTTTAAGAATAAAACAAAAGGGTAACAAACACACACCACAGGACAAAACTCTTCTTAAATCAAATTCTATTTGTGAATTCAGCAAAATAATTTCTATAAAACAAAACAGCAAAATATTTAAATAGTATAGGATGAGCTGTATCTGTAAGGATATTTGGTTTTTAGACAGGCTTCAAAATATTACACATATTCAAGTTAACAATTTTTTAAATACAGTATTAACTAATGAGTTTCTTGGACTCTTAAAGAAATATTTATTCTGAAATGGTACTTCAGAATTATATTGATGAACCAAAAGTTTATTTTTAAATTAAAACTCACATCTAACAATAAGAGTTTAGGGATAAAGGAAAAAGAGGACAATTCTTACTTTCAAGTAAAATTATGACCTTGCAAAAAGTCAGCAAGACATAGTGGTGCAATAGTACTCCAAAATATTGTGGGATTCTGATGATGTCCATTTCAATGGGATCCAGCAAAAGCAAAGTTTTTCAAGATTCACTTAGTACATTCTACCAAAAAACAAAACAAGTACACCAAATACAATCTTCTTCTATATGTTCCACATATTCTGGCATAACAAAGTTTGCATATTTGTTTTAAAATTCGTATTATAGATACTTTGATATTCTTTATCCCATCAAGAGCCTGAAGTGTCAAATGTTAAATGTAAAGAACATATTTGCAACTGAAAACTGCTTATTTGTCACATTTCTCTTTGTTTTATAATCATCCTAGGTGTTAAGTAGTAAAAGCTCTGAGCAAGGCAACTGTCATCTTGGGACAACTGCTATCTGGTAATTTTTTCCTCACTGGCTCCACTAACATGGTATGAAGGCATGCTAATGTTACAGTATAACTATAGATTTAAAGTGATTAACCCAATACCAGAATAAAACGGCAATAAAGAGATCCAGAAACAATGTAACATCACCAATCTCCCACATCAGCTACCTCACTGAAAGGTTATCAGCATTAAATGGCTCCAGTAGCAAAGAATTAACAAGAAACTATTGCTGTGGTTGATATGGATGGGCTCTTTTATGTTATCTTTTCTTTGAGGTGGGAATGGGTGAGGAAGTTGATCCAGCTGCTATGAAGCCGACAACACTGGTTGCAGAGTGTAGTGGACATAGAAGAAAATTAACTTTTCTTATTCCGATAGATCTTTGCATCTCATCAAAAAAAGTTTCTTAAGAATTAACAGTCAAACAATATATTATATACACCTTTTCCATTTACATGTTAGCATCTGTCATTTATTACAAAACACTATACACTTTCCCCGTAGGTGGAAACAAATTCTGCAGACAAGATGGTGAATAGACTCTCCACTCCCTATTGTTTTGGAATAGTTTCTCTGGTTTTAAATTTTAGTCAGGCATTGAAAAAATTCAGATACTAAGTCCTGAGTGCATGGTTTTAAATGAACTATTACGTGCATTTCACTAATCCTTCATTTGAGGTGGGGATATTTCACTTCCTTCATAATTGTCTTGTGCTTGTTGGCCAGTTCTTTGTGGGTTGTTCAAGCGATGGGCTGCTGGCCCCGTGTATGACTGTCCATGCACTTGATTATTCTGTGAGGGAGAAAAAGACCTAAATGTCAAACGTTTCACATATTAAGCTTAAAGAGAAAAATAAAATCTTGGGTTAAGTTTGACTAAAAGCAGACATTTATTACTAGGAATTAGCTCTTATAAACACTTGTGCTTACCTTATAATAAATAACTTAAAGTCTTTCTATATTGTAAGGGTACGGACAATGACAGTGTTTTGAGAAAATGTACACAAGTCTGGGAGGTTGTGATAAAATGTGATTTTTATCTTTAAAAAGTGTTACATCACCTAATAACTGCTCAGCTAAGAGTGGTTCTTACAGTGTGTTGCTCAGCTTAGCAGCATCAGCATCACTTGGAGAATTGTTAGAAATGCGAACTCTTTAGTCCCATCACAGACCTAATGAATCAGAAAGTACTACAGTACCCAGCAATATCTGTTCAAAAAATCCTCCCTAGGTGATTCCGATACATGTTAAGAGCAACTGCCTTGAGAGATCTGAGTTGGCCACATTTGTGGTTTTAAACTCATAAAAACCCTCCCTGAACCTTTCCCCTCAAACTCTTGTTTTTAAATTAAAGTTCTTATTTTTAGAAAGTGTCTTCATCTATCTAGTCTCTCACGTATCATTTTTATAGTTAACCATCTTTGAGATCAGTCAAATCCTTGATGTTACTTTGGACATTTTTATGGCCAGTAATTCTTTGGGCAAAGTAAATGTGATATTCTTCCTCTTAAAAATTAATGTTTATTAAATTGATATTGATGTGAGATACCAACTATCTACTAACATAAAACAGGTACCTAGTTTCCCAAGAGAATACTATACAGGGAGGTGGAAACAAGCTGCAACACAACCTTGCTCCAACCATTCCTTCTTTTGGTCATTTTCACAAAACTAGATAATTCCTTTGCTACTTACGGTCACGGTTAATAACTTATAAAATATTTAAGAAAAAGCTGAACACCCTTTAAAGAAAACACAAAAATTGGTGCTGGGGATTAAAATGCAAAACACCTTTTTACCTGCTGGTACTGAGATCCAGGTGAATGAGGATATAATGGAGCATCTTCTGGTGGAGATGACTCATGCTCATCTGGGGCATCTTGGTC
Organism: Elephas maximus indicus; assembly: GCF_024166365.1. Classification (NCBI taxonomy): domain Eukaryota; kingdom Metazoa; phylum Chordata; class Mammalia; order Proboscidea; family Elephantidae; genus Elephas; species Elephas maximus. The sequence continues at coordinate 11,349,481 of NC_064847.1, forward strand.
ATCAGGCTCCTAATTTTAAACACATATACACATTGATTTATATAAGCAACTTCCAATTTATTTTTCATTTCTCTAATTTAAGCTTTATTTTAAAAAATTCAGAGCTGACCCTTTAACAGCTTTTCTTGTACATAAAACAATTTGTAATGAAAAAAAAAAAAGGAACTTCCCCAGATATATGATTTTTAAAAAAATTCCTCCAAAAGGAAGCTGACTTATAAACTTAAGAACAAATCATTCAATACAAAACACTAAACCAAATTATAATGCAACACAATTATATTTTATATAATCACTGATGCATAAGCACTGGGCTATAAAATAATTACTTTTCTTTCTTCCACTTCTATCTGTTGCCCACCAGTAACTTTTTTTTACCTCCTCTGGACAGAGTTCACAAGCTTTTGCAAGTGTCATCCTAGCACTCTGCGATCTCTCTAAAAAATAACCATTGGATGTTTCATTGCTTTGTACTGGAGGAGACCAATTGTTGTAAGTGTACTGAGGGTTGCCAGTGTATGGTCTTCTTTCAAGTTCATCTCCAAGCCATTCCACTGCCCATGTCCATTTTCTTTTAAGATCTCCATTGCCCTTCAAAACAAAATAAATAAAAGAATCTGGAATAATTTTCAATGTCAGCTTAAAATGCCAACTCCAAATTTTCATGATTCTTTTCTTTTAAAACAGTCCTTAATTCTGGTTAAGACTTTTGAAAAAAAGAATAAAAAAAAAAAAAGGAAAAACTCCCACCTGTAATATTTGGTAAGCAACAGGACAATTGCTAAACAGAGCTACCATACATTTTATACACTGGTATGCTCTTTTTTGGTAGTGACTCTTAGAACGCTGGATTGTATCAAAAAGTCCATCTCGGTCATCTGGGATTCCTTTAAGTGCGTTATGAATTCTAAAAAAGAAACATACACAAAGTTTGTATTATCTGTAAGTAGCTAACATTTATTAAATTAACATGTGCCACTCAAAATGTTCTGATGTAATAATTTAATTAATCCTAAACAACAGCATTAATAAACTGATTTAGCAGATAAGAGGATAGGTACAGGGAAGTGAAACAACTTGTCCAATTCAGAGCTAACAAATTGGTGAGCTAGACTTAGCCACACTGAGATATAATCAAACCAGCAAACACCAAAGACAGAGAAGCTTGAAAGGAGGAAGAGGAAAGCAAATTGCCACATAACAGGGATGCTCAGTAAGATTAACAGCAAATTTCTCATCAGAAACTATTGGAACTCAGAACGAAGTGGGATGATGTAAAAAATTATCAAATAAGAATTTTACACAGAGCAAAATGCACCAAAAAATTAAAGATGTTAAAATAGGTGAAACAGTATGTACGGGATAGAGGAGGTGTATGAGAATTCTCTGTACTTTCTTCAAAATCTTCTAAAATCACTTTAAAAATAAGATTAAAAAAAAAAAAAAACTATATAGAAGAACAAAACAATGAGCAAAAGACCTAAATAGAAATTTCTCCAAAGAAAATACACAAATGGCCAATAAGTCCATGAAAACAATCTCAACATCATTAGACAAAACAAATTGACAATGATACCACTTCACACCCATTAGGATGACTATTATCACAATCTGGAAAATATCAAGTGTTCACAAGGATGCACAGAAAGTGGAACCCTTATATACTGTTGGTGCTAAAGTAAAATGGTGCAGCCATTGTGGAAAAGTTTTGTTCTTCCTCAAAAAGTTACAACACAAAATACCATGACTCAGCCATTTTTATCCTAAATATATACACACACAAAAGACCTGAAAGCAGGAACTCAAACAGATACTTGTACACCAAGGTTCACTGCAGCATTATTCATAAGAGCCAAAGGGTGAAAATATAACGTAAGTGTCCATAAACACATGAATAAACAAAATATAATGTATCTATAGAATGGAATGTTACTGAGTCACAATAAGGAATAAAGTTCTGATGCATACTAAGACATGGATGACCCCTGAAAATAATATGCTAAGGAAAATAAGCCAGACAGAATAGATCACATGATTCCATTTCTATAAAGTATCTTGTTGTTGCTGGATGCCATTAAGTTGATTCTGACTCACAGTAACCCCACGTTGACAGAGTAGAACAGCCCCACAGAGTTTTCTTGGCTGTAATCTTTACAGTAGATCACAAGTCTTTCTTCTGCCACCTAGGTTCCTTCGTTAAATATTTAGGACAGGGAAATATATAGAGATACAAAGTAGATTATGGTTATAAAGTCCTGGGAAGAGAGGACGATGAGGAAGTATTGCTTAATGGGTATGGAGTTTCTGTTTGAAGTTATGAAAATTTTGGAAATAAATGGTGCTAGTTACCCCTTCCCCCCAGTATTAAGGTCCCTAGGTGCAAACCGTTTGCACTCAAAAACTAACCTAAAGGTTGGTGGTTTAAACCCACCAAGTAGTACTGTAGGAAAAAGGCCTGGCAATCTGCTGCTGGAGACCCTGATGGCATACTGGTTAAGTGGTAGAGCTGCTAACCAAAGGTTACCAGTTCAAATCTACTAGGCGCTCCTTGGAAACTCTGTGGGGCAGTTCTACTTTATAGAGTTGCTATGACTCAGAGTCAACTCAGTGGCAACGGGTTTGGTTTTTTTATTTTATCTTACCCTCCTGCCACACAGCCAAGAAAACACTGTGAAGCAGTTCTACTTTGTAACACATGGAGTCGCCATTAGCTGGAATCAGCTTGGCGACAAATAACACCATCATCAAAAGAGAAAAACGCACCTTTTTCTTTCCGTGTCATTACCTGGACGATAGGTAATCAGAAAAAGCCAAGTCTGAGCAAGCTTTTAGTCTTTGTTTTTGTTTTGCAATACACGTTTTCAAAAGAAGTTTGTGAAGAAACTATCCCTTTAATAGTTTTTCAAAGTTTACTAATTTTACACAAAAAAATAACACGATTCTTGGTGTTTAACTAGAAACACTGAAATATATATTCTATTTTTATCCTCCAGGTTTTTAAACTTAAAATGAAGTGATACTCGATACTTCTGTCACATCACCATTAGTGTCATCTGTTTTCAAATATCATTTTCATCAGTATTAACTGTGCATGTCTCTTTCTCTGATGGCTTGAAAAATGTCTGGCACACAGAAAACCTCCATAAATATTTGTTGACTACTGCTAACTGCATAAATTAAATGCTCATTATGTGAAAAATAGCTTTAAACTTGGGGTCATAATAACAATACCATACTAATTTTGTCAAATCAAAGTTCATTATTTCCTACATTTAATACAGCTTTTACATCTTTAAAATTCTCACTTGCTGTGGTGACACAAGAAGGGTAAAATGCAACTGATTAAAGAAAACATAAAAAATCACATAGGAAACTACATATCCCTACAATTTTTGTTAAAAGAAAACAGTAAAAAATTAGATCCCATTAAACAAACTTGAAAAAAATGTCAGATTCTTTATCACACTGAAATAAGTACTCAATGACTATTAGTGGCACCTAAAAAATTTCTGTTCCACGCAACTGTTTTTTTGTTTTATTGTTTAATGGTATTTTTACATTACTTGATCTACTGGAAATCCATGATGATAAACTGGGAAACTATTAATTCATTAAGTCTAATGTTTCTAATACACCTGCAATTCAGGATTATTATAATTTATCATTAAGCACTATGTTGTTCTTTTAATGATTATGATGACTAACAGGTAAAATTATATGTATATAATTTTAGTTCCTAAAATAAACTATTATAACATAATCCCTGTGGAGAGAAGAGTTAGGGTTACCTGGCAGAGCTATGCAACTAATTGTTGTTGTCATTCTTAGGTAATAGGGTTTTTACTGCAAAAACCCATAGAAAAATTCTGGGGCCAGGTTTGAAGGCTATTTAGATAATCTCAATTCTAAAAAATAATCACTCTGACTCCTCATATACTAATTTCTTACAGGCTACCAAGTATTTTTAGACAATGAAATATTACCTAGTGTAACTAATATTAAAACAAGTATAACCTAATTCTAATCTGAAAATGCTATTATTGGAACTTACATATTTATCAAAAGTCTATGTTAGTTTACCTTTATATAAAAATATTAAAGAAAACTATCATTAAGCATGAAATTTGGCAACTGAGCGAAAAGAACAAAATAAAACTATAAAGCAGCAGACTTTTTAATGCATTTTTCTTCTGTTATTTTTCAAAAAGGTAAAACATTTAATAGTACACCAAGAGGTAACAATATATTTGGCAATTAGCAACTTCAGTTATTCCTAGAAACCAAAAAATTGTAAATATTCTTAAAGCAAAAAGGGTAGCCACCTGTGTGTCTGCCAAGAGTCCTCAATCAGTAAAATTTGTAACAGGAGATCCAAATATGGCCGGAGTTCATAGGTATATGAGTATGCAACCTAAGAACAGGTAAAACAATGTGAAGTACTTATTTAAAGGAATAATGTATCAAATTATAGGGACATATGAATGTTTATTTTCCTTTAACCTGCCAGAGAAGTTCACTGAGGACAGTAGACGAGAAATGAGGATTCTCCCAGCAGCAAAAACGAAGCAGTTTGGTGGTTTCCTCTGAGTTACTGCAGTCTTCGATAATTTTCTTCACGTAACTTGTTCTCACAAATAAAATATCTGCCACATTCTGCTGAATTGGCATTATAGGCTGTGATAAATTAGGGTCACCAAAAGGATTGGGAAGTGGGGGATTACCTAGAACAGATGTGTCATGAATGAAAAGCTAATAGACTTCTCCATAAAATTTTAACAGTTTATTTTTTATAAAACAAAAAAACCTGACCTTAAATTTCCTAAGCACAATGAAGAATTCATTCAAATGATCAGATATATTAACATGATAAAATTTCAAAATATAAATGTTGACATTCAGGTCAAAAAATCTAGAAGTTAACAATACTTAAGCCAACTACTACATAAGTAAGGTTTTTAGTTACTGTAACTGGTAAATTGAAAAAGGTCCCCTTTTAACATGTGAAAAAGCTAACAGTCTAAAAATACAACATTCCAAAATACATGGACCTTTAGACTCTTATTTTTATGTATCTTCAGAATGATTTTAAGTCAAATAGTACATGAGGCTAGCAGTATTTCAAAAATATTGTTAAAAAAAAAAAAAAAAAAGGAACATTCTACTTTACCACTGATTGAAGACTGCATTCTTGAGGAGATATTGCAACAGCGGATCAACTGAGACACTACGGAGTATAACTTGCCTAATTCAGCATACTGGTATTTGATTGGAGGACCTGGTCCTTCATCTAAAGACACAAGCATAAAGGTAGCAGGTACATTCAATTTCAGAAGCTGTGTCTTTTCTGCCAAACCTATAAGAAAAGGAAGAATAATAATTTGTAAGAAAAAAAATTTAAAATAATCTTTAGGCTTGCTCCATTGCAATCCACTCTACAATGCAGCCAGTGTGATCTTTCTAAAGTAAATCTCTATAAGGAATCATTAAAGTCCTCATGATAAGGCCCAGACTCTCCTATAAGGCCAGAACAGCATGATTATAGAGAATCCTGCCAATCACTCTTCTCATTTTCGTCTTTCACCAATTCAAATCTGATTGACTTTTGTGTCGTCTGATGACCCAATTATGTCACGCCAAATCTTTGCACCTGCCATTCATTCACTGTTTAGAAAACTTATTATCAACCAGCTCCCCATCTCATTTTCGTCAACAAGTCCTGCCTTACTGTCTAAATCTAGGTCAGGTACTCAGCATATAATTACACTTTACATCCTATCAAAACAATGTCTTACTCTTTGCTTCATTTCCTCATTCCCAGGAGCATGATAAATACAGGTTCACAATTCAAAAAGCTCTATAAACAAGGTTTTTTTCTATGATTTCGATTACAACTCATTTTGTGTTAAAACATGGCATGAATTTCATGAACCTACTGATGGTCTTCATTTACCCAACTGCCACTCCCCCCCTCAGAGTGAATATTCATGGTTTATTGTAGAAGTATAAATGTTTTATTAAAAGACACAACCTCAGATCTCAGCGGAGACACTATACAATGTGTGGCAAGCACACTGTCCTATCCTCCTAAAGGATTTCACATTAATATTTATAAATCTATTACTTATTCTTGGCAGGAAAAATCATGACCAGATTATATGTATATATGTATATTTTCATTGAATATGAAAGATTTAACGCACGCAAAGGTATAAAAAATAATACAATGACTACCTGAATCTTCACAGCACCCTCAGCTTAAAATAAAAGCCGATCCACGGGAGGCTCCCTATGCACCCCTCTCACATCCTATCTCCCGCCCCCCACCTTTAAAAATTTTTTTTATTGTGCTTTAAGTTTACAAATCAAGTCAGTCTCTCACAGAAAAATTTATATACACCTTGCTATATACTCTTATTTGCTCTCCTTCTAATGAGACAGCACACTCCTCCTCTCCAGCCTTTATTCCCTGTGTCCATTCACCCAGCTTCTGTCCTCTTTGCCCTTCTCATCTCCCCTCCAGACAGGAGCTGCCCACATACTGTCATGTGTCTAGTTGAGCCAAGAAGCTCACTCCTCATCAGTATCATTTTCCTGTCTAATAGTTCCGTCCAATCCCTGTTTGAAGAGTTCAATTTGGGAATGGTTCCTGTCTGGGGCTATCAAGGTCTGGGGACCATGTCCTCCAGGGTCCTTCTACTCCGAATCAGACCGTTAAGTCTGGTCGTGACCAGATTATATTATGGACTTATGACATGTGATTTATAAACTGGCAATACCTAAAAAAGGGACTTGTGAAAACAGAAGTTTGGCTTATACTTGTTTACACTTAAGTGAATTACTTATTTAAAATATTACTTTCAATTTATTAAAAAAAAATAACGTATCTACAGAGTTCAGATTAAGATGGTGACTTAGATTGATGCACTTGTAATGTCCCCATACAAGAAAAAGTAAAGAAACTAAGTAAAACAGACACAGAAAATGACTTTTGATCCCTGAAAAATGAGAGGGCTGAAGACTTGGACCAGCCATCGACTTAAAGGTGCAGAAAAATGAAACCAGCAAGAAGGTGGAGATTCATGGTCATTTTAAGTGGAAGCAAGCAAGATGCCTGGGTAAAGAGCCCAGAAAGGCAAATGCATGGAAAACATAGCCAGAGGCAGAGATACTATATAAATAAACCTGAAAAGATACGAGTGCCTGCACTAACAGCCTGCAAAACAAGGAGGAACCACGCTATCCCTCAAGCACAGCAGAGGACTCTTGACGCAACACCTGGCACCACACACTGGGGAAGGGACCTGCTCTCACATCTCCATGCAATCCTCTAAGGGTAGACATATATGCCTATTGACAGATGAACCTTCTGTGTGTGCAACCAATCACAGCCACCAGTGAGAGGAAATTTCTGACCAAAGTTGTACATAGACTAATAGCACAAAATAACTAAAACAACACAAAGAAGGGAAGGGATCTAAGAGAGAGAGAGAGAAGAGGCTAAATTCCTGATACACCAAAACAAAAACAAGCAAAAAAACAAAGATAAACATTAAAAAATTAATGTCTTAAATGCCTCAAAGATAGTCAATTACAAATCACATTGAAGAGACAGGAAAACATGAATCAAGCAAAGGAAAAGTGACAGAAAAGGTCTTTGAGGAAGAACAGACAGTGGCTGACAAATGTAAAAGTACCTGTTATTTATTAAAAAAAATACAGTTACAGTGATAAAAACAGCATGGTACTGTTTCAGTGCCACGCACACATACTAGCGAAACAGAATTGGGAATCCAGAAGTAAATTCATCTCTCTACGGACAACTGATTTTTCATAAGGAGTCAAAGTTCATTCAATAAAGAAAAAACAGTCTAAGATTCTAGCAAAATTAGATATGCACTGGCAGAAGAACGAAACGGGACCCATACCTCACATCATCAACAAAAACTAACTCTATTAAGCTAAACTATTTAGTGTTGGAAAAAACAGGGACTGTTATGGACTAAATACGTGTGAACTTGGTTAGGCCATGATTTCCAGTATTACGTGGCTATCCTCCATTTTGTGATTGTAATTTTAAGTTAAAGAGGATTAGGGTAGGATTTTAACACCCTTACCCAGGTCACATCCCTGATCCAATGTAAAGGGAATTTCCCTGGGGTGTGGCCTGAAACATCTTTTCTCTCAAGAGATAAAAAGGAAAGAGAAACGAGAGGGGGGGACCTCATGCCACCAAGAAAGCACTGCTGGGAGTATAGTGTGTCCTTGGACCCAGGGTCCCTGTTCAGAGAAGCTCCTTGTCTAGAGTAAGATTGATGAGAAGGCCTTCCTCTGGAGTTGATGCCTTGAATTTGGACTTTCATCTCTCTTTACTGTGAAGATATAAATTTCTCTTAGAAACAGAGCTACCTTATGATCCAGGAAATCCACTCCTTGGTATGTACTATAGTAAACTAAAAGAAGAGATATGAACATACACATCCACACGTATGTTCATTACATTGTTATTTACAATTGTGCAAATATAGGAACAACCTAATTACCCCTCAGCAGATAAATGGATAAACAAAATGGGGTACATGCATACAACGGAATAATATGTAGTCATAAAGAATGATGAGTTCCTGAAACATCTTGGAACATGAATAAACCTAGAGGATTTTATGTTCAGCAATAAAGTCAATCACTAAAGGACAAATACTGTATGATGTGACTTTAATAAAATGACAAAAACAGCTATATATACACAGATCAATATTCAAAATATATGGTGATGGAAAAGGGAGCACCAAGAATGGGAGATGTACAGCTTAACCAAGGTAACTCACGCCACTAGTTGTATGTACACACAACCACAAGAAGGCCTAACAGCAAAAACCAAAATACATGTACGTTTATACATACATATATATTTATGAGTGTTTGTATATAGACAATAAAACAAGGAACACAGAAACTGGTACTTCTTTAGACATAACCAATCACCCCATGGGATAAATTTTCTTGATGACTTTGGGACATACTCTCAAGAGACAATTCAGGCAATTGTCATAGATTATTAAATTTATGTTCTAGATCCTGGTCTGGTAAGCAGCATCTGGGGTCATAAAAGCATACATGCAGCGATCTAAGATATAACTGTTGGTCTCTACTCATCTAAAGCAAAAGAGAAAGAAGGAAACCCAAGAGTAAGAGAATAAGCCAGTGTGCAGGACGTTCTGTATGAACCACGAACTCCTCTACTCTGAAACCCAAAAAACTAGATGGTGCCTGGCTACAAATAATGAGTGTTCTGATTAGGAGCACAATAGATGGATCCTAATAGAAAAGAAGGGAAGTGTGGAAAAGAACTTCAAATTTTCAGAAAATCACAGACTTACTGGATCCACTGACACAGAAGGAATCCCTGAGGCTATTACCCTGACTTATGACCTTAAGTCACCTTTTAGGTAAATACCAGATTAGCCCATGAGCAGTGAAAAGACCCATGAGCAGTGAACCCTTTTAGAAACCATCTATATGAGACCAAGTTGTCAACAAATACTCTAAAGCACATGTGAGATAGTTGGGGAGGCTCTGAGACTAGGTTAACGGGAATGGAGCAACTAGAATGGAAATAACAATGTTCACATAATGTGAAGAATGTAACCAGTATCACTGAACAGTATCTGCAGAAATTGTTGAGCTGGGGCCTGTTTTTCTGTGTACTTCTACCAAGAAGTACAGTAAAATATTATTAAAAAAACAAAACAAAAACCCAGCAACAAATAAGTACAAAGTTCTTTAGAAAATGATTGCCAAAGCTGACAAGTATCCAGGATCTTTTAGGAATATGGATTTGTTGTGCCAGTACTGGGAATTCTGATTCTCAGTTCTGATGTGGGATGTGCCTAGGAACCAGTATTTTAAAAAATCCATGTTAGGAGATAAAAACATGCGTTAGACATAGGACCGATGCATCAGGACTTGCAGGGATAAGATATGTGCACATATACCCTTTGGGTACAAAATGAGAAATTTGTCGTAAGAAGTTGCACATAAAATCTGCCATGGGTTTTAATACTATGAATATATACTGTTGCTTCTATTTTATACTACATTGTATTACTTGATCAAAAAGTCTTCATTATTTAGCATGTAAGTATGTAATAATACACTAAAACAGAATTAGGTAAAATTCTTACCTAAGTTGGTATACATTACAAACAGATTGAAATACTGCTGTACATGGCGCCCATGCTCTGAAACTTCCCTTCGCAGAAGATTTAGTACTGCTCTTAGTAAGTGATCACTCAAGCTTAAGTTACCACATGTCTATTAGAAAAAAAAAAAAAAATTTTTTTTTTTTGGTCAGTAACAACATGCAAAACTGTCCGCTTTTGTCTGCCTACAAAAAGGACATGTTTACATATTTGGTTGAGCTATGCTGAAATTTCTGGAAGAACTGATTACAGAAGAAACTTATAATTGTTTTTCATGAAATCAAATGAATAGGTGGGGTACATTTTACTGTACATGTTTTAAGCTGCTTTAATTGTAGAACAGAAATGAAATTCATGTGTTACGGTTTTTCATTTAAAAAAAACCTACTTAAAAGGGCTTAAATATAACCACTGTAAGTAAACCTTAAATGAATACATATTGTAAACATTTACAAAATCACTGCAAGTAATGGAATAAACAGACATTTCCCTATATTTTCTAAATGCCCAATAATTACTGCTCATCAGCATGAAACAAACTTAATGTAACTCACAGATATTATTCTGTAACTATGTATGAATGTAGAGCCCTGGTGGCATATGGTTAAGAGTTACAGCTGCTAACCAGAAGGTCTGCAGTTTGAATCCACCAGCCACTCCTATGGGGCAGTTCTACTTCTGTCCTATAGGTTCGCTATAAGTTGATGTCGACTCGATGGCAGCCTGTTTATGTATGGTGCATGTATTTGTGTGATAAATATACCAAACAGATGCACATATGACTGCCAATTTGAACTTGCTGACACAGAATTTATTTTTAAGCATTTAAATACCAGAAAGAAAAAAAACCCATTGCCTTCTGATTCTGACTCAAAGCTTCCCTAGAGGACAGAGCAGAATTGCACTATATAGTTTCCAAGGAGCACCTAGTGGATTCTAACTGCCAACCTTTTGGTTAGTAGGTGTTGCTGTTAACCACTATGTCACCAGGGTTGCCATTAGAAAGAAAGATATGCAATTACCTGACTAGAAGGTCCAGGAGATACAGAAGGTGAAGAACAAGGTCCATCTTGCAAGGAAAAATGTGCAATAAATACTATAAGTTTTGCAAACACACTCCTCACTTCTGCACTAGGGCACTCCAGAAGGTACTCAGAGAAGCGATTTGAAACACTGAAAAGGACATTATGAGCAAACCAAAAACGCACATTCTTGCTGTGTCGGAGAAGAATGCATAATGCATCATACCTAAGACAAAACAGAATCAATGATATAATTTTTTAGTAATGTGCTTATTTTTATTCCTATAGTGAAGGGATAATTGCAGATCTACTCTACAGATCAATGGTTATAGTTGATTGATTGCAGTGCACTCAATTAGATGAGATTGTGTATAAGCTTCTGAAAATCTATTATCAAACTCTTCCTGGGTCCACTGACATCCCCTTACCTTTTTCTAAAGTGAAGGATGCTAAAAATAATTATACTCCATATTTTCACAATTAGAAACTTAGGACTATAATAATTTTAATTTCTCTTCCTGTTTAATCTTAAGCCACAAATTCATCCAATAAAGCTAAACCATAATAATTTCACGAAGAAGTAGATTAAACACACCAAATGTAACACAAGCTAATAAAAATAACCAATTTCAATTAAAATGTATTTTTAAAGATCAAGCAATTTTAATTTTAGTAAGATTTCTCTGGCCATGACTTGATTTTTATTCTATATTTGAAATACGATTCTCATGGTTAGAAAAAATAAATAAATAAAGCAGTATAATAAAGAACTGAACCAACTGTTTATCACAATATAAATAAAAATCCAAAGCTATGTACCAGTCACTGGCAGGGCCACGGACTATTTTCTTGGTATGAAATCCAGTAGTAAAGAGGAATCTAGCAGCAAGATGAATACTAATCATACTTATTTCTTCTGCTTCAGGCAACAGGTGATCTTGTCCTTTAAATAAAAAAGTATAAAATCAAACACATTTGTATTTTCAAGCTCCATACTAAAAAAAACTCATTAGTTCTTAGTGTTTATTTTAGCACCTTGCTAAACCATGTTTCAAACAATGGCTAAGTAAAACACTGTTATAATGAATAAATCTTTTTCTATGTTTCTAAATAATAAGTTCCAATACACGGCATTCAAAGATAAATGTAGTCATTTAAAAATTTGTTTTTGTTTTTAAGCATGTATTTGTACTGATCAATGCCTCAAAGTGAGTCTTTGTCTCCTATATATTTTACAGTATTGACTGTGCTTTTGTTGTACTGAAGCTATGTCTTTCTCTTTTTTTTACTTCTTTTTAGTGAAAGTTTACACAGCAGGCCAGCTATTTAAAATTTCTGACCTTAAAACAATTGCAACTAAAAATGCTGACATTTAAAATGAAGCTAATGATTTCATGAACCAAAAAAACACAAAAAATAAGTACTAAACACATAGTGATGCCTGATAAGAAATCCTACTAGTGAAATAAAAATTATTCTTTATTTGTAAAAAGTTAATTCCAGATACTTACCTGGAGCAGGGTTTAAGTAAATACCATTACATGTTAGCAGTTTTTTTATGAACTGAAAATATTCTAAACTGTACTGCATTCGGTTATGCATGAATTTTACATTCTGTTTCCGTACACTTCTCTCAATGGCTGATGACATAATAATCTGATGGGGTCTTGTGATAGTAATCTCTGATATATATTTGATCAACACATCATCTTGGTCTATTGTGTCCATTCGTTCATAAAAAAGTATATAAGCATTCCACCACCTTTTCTGGCGCCTGTATGACATGCGCTTCATCATGTGATCAAATACTTCTCCCATGTACTCTCCACCAAAACACTGATTTTTCATTTCTTCATCATCATCCATTTTACACTCTGTTACATCTCCATCATCAAATTTATACCAGCGATTTCTCTCACCATCTCTACCGTTTCTTTGAATGATGTAAGAATAATAATGTCCCCCACTTGCTTGACCACTGTGTACAAGTACACCTACAAGTCTGTATTTTGTGCTTTCTGCTGCCTCACTTTCAAACTGCTCATTCTGTTGCATCAACTGACTCTCTGGATTTACATTATCTCCTTCCAGCTTTGCAACACCTGCTACTGTGTAAGGCTCCATATCCAGCTCTCGAGGAAATTCAAAATAATCATTGAACTTGATTGCACATTCTCTTTCCCAGTCATAGTCGAATCGTTTCAGTTGGATAGCAAGAACAGGAGGTAATTTTTTAATTAGCAAGCGTTTTACTGTATCAACCTGCAATAAACAGAGAACAGAGCTAGATATTCTCTTATAACCCAAATAAAATGTAGAATTTAATAATGTAATTAAAAAATGTTTGGACTAAATCTAAACACAGTTGTAAAAAAATGAATAAAACAACAAACATGATCAAGACAGTTCTGTCATAACTGCCTTTTAAAGAAATTTACCAAACCTAAAAATATGTACATTGTCATTTATTGCAGACGCAAAAATTAGTAACACACAGTTGGTGATATTGTTCCATATTGCTACTGCTATCTGAACACATCAACTTGTCTGATGTTTACTTTTATGAACAAATACAATTTGCTGTGAACAAACTGAAGAAGCACTGTAAGTTAATAATAAAACAAACAAAAAACCCAAACCCAATGACACTGAGTTGCTTCTGCCTCAAAGCGACCCTATAGGACAGTGCAGAATTGCCCCAATGGGATTACAAAAGTGGCTGGCAGATTCCAGCTGCTCACCTTTTGGTTGGCAGCTGAGCTCTTAACCACTGTACAACGAGGCTAACAGTAGCTAACATTTATTAACAATTAGGTGCCATGTAATACACTAAGTGCTATGTGCAATAAACTTGGAGATCAGAGCCGAGAAAAAATTTACTATTTACTGTATAATATGTATTTCCAAAGAGCTGTTGAAAACTGTCATGTTCTCTTATATATGGGTGACTTTAAGTGTCAGCTTTGGTGGTTAAAATTAAAAGTGGTTGTGAAAATCTAATGTAACCAAATAGAGTAACTAGCCATCTTCCTGACATGAAGAGTAACACTGAAGAAATGTTTTCTATCAACTCTTCAAACTTGAGTTCATCAGCAATTAAGTTCAGAAGAGAAGGAGTGGATCTATGTAACTTTCAAAGTATTACAAAGAGTAATAAAAGGTATCCTCGACTTTCAAGAGAAGTTTGGTTAATTCCATTTAGCTTTTACGAAAGACCAGTTTTTCTAAACCAAAGAAATCTGAAGAGGGTTCAGTGTTTGTTTTGCAGGGAGCCTTTAAAGAGGCTGCGTGCAACGAGCAGGAAGAGTGGCGTCACCAGGCTCCTTTCTCAGGAACTGCACTCAGCATCTTAGCATCAAGCTGCTATAGATATGAACTGTGTCAGTGAAACTATACTGTATAAACGTTACTTCTACTTTATATAGGCTCTGTGTTTATCATATCATTTCTGCTTTTACTCTATGTTACTGTTACTTTAGATTTTATGTGTTACTTGGTATTATCTGGTAGATTTTTTTTGGAGGGTCTGGGAAGGCTCCCAAATTTTTCCATATGAATTAATGGTTAACTGCATAAAAATTCACTATACTTCACTTTTACTTTTCCATTTCAGCTTGTGAAAGTTCTGCTAGGAACATTCTGCTTTTGGACATTGGGGAAACCTGCAGTAAACTCTTACGTCTTACTATAACAGAGGCAGAACAGAAGTAAATTTGGAGGATGAACACAAACATCTCTGACTTCCTCCAGCTCTGTTAAATGTAATCATAATTATTTTAAACAAAACTGGACAATACATACCTTTTTATTACATTTTTCACAGTGATATGCATTTGCACCTTCCAATAAATCTCCTTTGATATATTGTTCCAAAGAATCAAGAAGATTTTGGTGATTTCTGATGTCTACATTCAAAGTTGTAAAAGATTCTTCACATTCATACCTAGGTATTATTTAAAAAACAATCAAAAGGATTTATTCTTTAGGTTTCTAAATGTTACAATTAGCTGTGACATTGACAAAAAATATATATTATGCCAAATCCATCCATCATAGAATGTTATTAATAGATAACAGTTGTTCTTCATTGGTCACTTACTTTGTATGAGATTAATTACACACATTACTGCTAATCTTAAAAACAAACTGACTAGAGAAATACCACCATCCACACTACAGAGACAAGACAACTGAGGTACCAGAATGATTAACTTAGTCAAGCTCTCTAGACAGAGTGGTGGCCTTACTGCTTAAGCTCATTATATTCTACTACCTTGCTAACTGTAGTATCTGTTTAGATAGTAAAGTATGCCAAAGTAGAGATAAGGATTTATCAAGTTCAGAAAAACTATTCTATTTAATGACCTGACTTTTTAAATGTTCTTCTGTTTCTGTAATGGAAACTTTTCTAATAAACAGTTTGGAACATCTAATATGCCATGTGCATCTAGTCTCCTGCTCTACATGAACAAAACCAAAACCAGACCCAGTGTCATTGAGTCAATTCCGACTCATGACGACCCTACAGGACAGAGTAGAACTGCCCCATAGAGTTTCCAAGGAGTGCCTGTTGGATTTGAACCACCGACTTTTTGGTAAGCAGCCCTAGCACTTAACCACTGCACCACCAGGATCTCCTACACAGGACATAAAAATGTTTAGACAACGCTTAGGGACACTGAACTTCCAATAAGGGTTATAGAAAAGTTCAGGAATGGTTAATGGTGATGGCTGAACAAAGTGATGAACATATTTAATGTCATTAAACTGAAGCTTGTGAAGATTGTTGAAATGGCAAATGTTACCTACATATTTATTACAATTAAAAATCACATATATTCTAAAAAATGATTACAGAATAGGTAATGGGAGGCGGAGCCATCATTCCAGATTCTGGTGATTTTCTAAAAAAGGGACTTTCAAAGATTTCCAATGGGATATACCAGCAAACTCAGAACATGGAATTTATAGTATACATTTCAACCATCAAATTCATTCATCTAACAACTATCTCAACAGCATCTATCATATATAAAAGCATTAGTCTCTTACATTTAGAAACTTTTCAGTTAGGGAAAACAAGACCAAAAACCAAAAGCCTGCCACTGAGTCAATTTCAACTAATAAGGATCCTATAGGACAGAGCAGAACTGCCCCATAGGGTTTCCAAGACTGCAATCTTTCTGCAAGCAGACAGCTACATCTTGGTGAAACAGAGTGGCTGGCAGCCTTTAGGTTAGGAGCCAAGGACTTAACAGCTGTGTCACCAGGGCTCCTTAGAAAAAAAAAAAAGGGTACACAAAACAGATGACTTGGGGGGTAAATTACTTACTATGCAAGTTGGTACTACAGTCATTAACCAGCCCACATGAGAAAAAAAGATCTTAGAGAGTAAATGGGATTGATAATATTATGCCAGGTAAAAAGTAGCATACCCTAGAAAAATGCTGCCCTGTAAAAGAAAAAGACTTAGATCTTTACACTGTCATATAATCCTTTAATAGCTAAAAAGAACAAGACTAGTTTTGAAAAATGTGTAGTTTATCTGCTCTCTGGACACCTTAGTACAGCAAAGAAATAATTCTGAACTAATTTTGAAAAGTAAGTAGGAAACTGAGGACTGACAAGGACCAGTAACCAAAAAAGATGGATACTTTTTATTGTCCACATAGTATAAAACGTCTTTCTTAAGGACTAAAAGTTGGCCAAGCCAGTGAACAAACATATACTACCCTTTGAGGCAATGGTGAAATTTTCTCATACATCGATTATAACCTCTCCAAATCATTTCCCTATTTTCAATAGGACCCACTTTACCCACTTACAGGTAACCCATGCCTATATATATTATACAGAATGGCTTGATACTATCCTCTTGTGATATTTTAATGAGAAAGGATTTCAAACCAACATTAATAATGATAACACAAGAAGAAGTTAAACTTTAATGAAACGTCCATGCAACAGGTACAAGTGTGTGTCAACAGGTACAAGTGTGTGTCCATCAATGACCTTTCTGAACTATTAATATGAACCAAGAGTTATCTATTTGCAGTAGGAACCATTAATGATTTCCATTTTGATTTAAGGCCAAAAGGGAATGCTTTTTCAATTCTTGCTAAATGGTGCAAATATATCTAACACATTTCAACGGACAAGAATCAATGGTAATTTAAAAATCAAATATCCTTTTCATAGAAAATTACTGCTCCAGTCCCACGAGTCATCTTCTAAGCTTACTGTATTTAAAATATTTCAGTGATTATTTTCATTATAATATGAAAAAATAACGTTTTTTTTGAAAATGTCATTATATGCCTTAGAATATGACAAAACATAGAAGGTCAGAAGAAGCAGTAAGATACCAGCTGCAGGGAAAAGAATCAAGTGTTACTAAGAAGAAAAATTACAGAATAGGGAATAATCTAAACATTTAATAACTGGCATAATCCACTTTAGTACAGAAACAGTAGTGAAAATTTTATTTGCAGTATTTAAGTGCGGTATAAGGCAGAAGACCAGTAAACTTGCCCATATTAAAACTGAACTAGCACTTACCTATGTGGGCAGCCTTGGCAAATCTTCTGATCAGCAAAGGAACCTCCCAAGACTTTAGTTAGCATAGCTGGATGTCCTAAAGCTTTTAAAGCTTCATCTAAACTATCCACTAAAGAATTAAAAAATTCTAAGGCATCATGTTGTTCTCGCAGATTAACAGGTTCACCCCAAAGCCTAATAAATAAATAAAACATTAAAAATTATTCATATTTTATTTGTCAAAATAACAACAAAAACCACAAATGGCATTAGAAATATAAATTAAGGCTTTATTCCTTGAACATAGGAAGTAAGAAAAAGCCAAAGTATGTTATATGCAGTGTAAGAGTGGTGTAAGTGAAGCTCAAAGTAAAAATGGTACTTTAATGACAAAGAATTACCATAAAATTCCTGGTGTGATTAACATGAAACAGAGACCTTAAGAATGATGGTTGCTTTGTGAAACATAGTATATACATGTATTCTGAATTCAAGTAAAGATACCATTAAAATGGAGAAGCGAAACTCACTCTTACATGGGTATTACAATAACTACTTTAGTAAAGTAGTAATTATAGTTTTACTTATTAAGTTTTGAGTAATAGTATAAAGATCACAACCATTTATTCCTTAAGGATAAGTCAAAAGAGAAAGAATTCCTCTGTTTTAGAGATCATGTATTTTCATCAATCTGAGTGGACTTTACAATCTAAGCTAAATAATACTAAAAAGCCAAATTACCAATTTTGGGTACAAAAAATGAAAACTGCTATTGCTAAACCCCAGGCCATGCTAGAAACTATCATTAATGTAATTTTCTACTCACAGAATAAAATTAACAGTGTAAGTGCACTTGTGCTGAGCATAAGATATAACAAAAATTTTAATTTGCTAAAAAGGCTCTTTTTTTTTCTGTGATGGACTTGCATAATTGAAAAAATTTATTGCCAACTAAAAAAATTTAATTTAATTTACTCTTTATAGAGCTTAGTTTTAACCAATGCAGAGAACTGTGTAACTGCTCCTGCATCGAAATACTGAACCATTCCATCAGCCCCCAAAATATGTCCTCATGCTAACCTTTTAATAGTCAAAACCTTCCTCTACCCTTAATTCCTAGTAACTGCGGATTTATTCTCCAGTGATATACTGAAGCCCTTTCTAGAATATCATATAAATAAAATTATATATATATTTTTTCCATGTAGCAAAGTAAGTCTTTTGTGTAGTTTCATATGTCAACAGCTCTTTTCTTACGGCTTACAGGCATTCAGTAAATAACGCATGCCTTATATGCCTGTTGGAAACCCTGATGTTGTAGTGATTAAGAGCTACGGCTGCTAAAGGGTCAGCAGTTTGAACCTGCCAGGCGCTCCTTGGAAACTCTATGGGGCATTCTACTCTGTTCCCTAGGGTCACTATGAGTCGGAATTGACTTGACAGCACTGGGTTTGGTTTTGGTTCTATGCCTGTTTGCCAGCTGCTGCCTTTCCACATATTCTCATAAGTACCGCTAAAACTGGCAGAGTGGCAGTTCTGAAAATACCTCACACAGTAGGAGGGAGCTGTTGGCAAACAGACATAGAAGTCACACATTATCTGCACCAAAAATTGGCAGTCAGCTGAGCGACACTTGGGTTCTTTCTAGTTTTTGACGATTACAAATAATGCTCTTAAAAAATTCACACGTGGAATTTTATGAAAACTTAAGTTTTTACATGGGCAAATGCCTAGGAACTGAATCACTCAGTTATATGTTAAGTGTATAATTTTGTACTAAGTTACTAGTTTCCCCAAAGGACTGTTAACTGGAAAGCTACATCTGGAATTTTTGAGGGTTCCAGATTCTCCAGGCCTAAAAATAATGAGTGATTTTAAAAGACTACTGACAATGACCATAACTTCCTATCTATTTATCTTCTTTGGTTAATTTATATGCATTTTCAAAATTTTACACACTGGAAATTTTTATATTGTTTTCTTAATACTGAGTTTGGAAATTCCTTAATATATTCTGGATACAGATGTGTGGTTTCCAAGTATTTGCTCCCAGTTTATGCCTTCCCTTAATATTTTTGGCAAAGAAAAGTTTTCAATTTTGATTTTCAATTTATCAATATTTTCTTTTATGCATCATGTTTTGGCATTATCTAAATAGTATTAGATAGCACCTACTGAAGGTCACAAACATTTTTCTACTGTATTCTTGTATTTATAGTTTCAGGTTTTACATTTAAGTCTGTGATTCACTTAAGGTTAACTTCTACATAAGATGTAAGATACAGGCTGAGGTATATTTTTTGGAGGAAGTGGCATATGCATGTTCATTTGTCCCAGATTGTTGAAAATACTCCATTTCCCACTGAATTGTTTCTGTACTTCAAAAATAGATACACCACATTCGTGTGTCAATTTCTACACTCTTCACTCTATGTATCTTTGGGCCTACTTTTTTTTTTTGGTAATACAATGATGCCTTGATTACTGTAGCTTTTTAGTCAGTCTTCGTATCAACAATTCTGAGTCTAGCTCTGATATTTTTCTTTTCAAAATTGTTTTGCTATTCTTGTTTCTTGTCTTCCCATATAAATTTAAGAACCAATATGTTAAAATCCACAAAACATTCTGACTAAGATTGCAATGAAAATACCAATTTGGGGAGAATTCTCATTTTCCTCTCTCTTTTTCCCCTTTATGTTATAGTTATCAAATGTATTTCATCTTACACATATTGGATGCCCCTCCAGTCAATGTTACAGATCTTACTTTCAACACTTATATAAATTTAAGGAAGGGGGAATAAAAACAGGCTACTGTATTTACACAGGTATTTCTGTTGTTCATCTTTCATTTTTAAATTTCAAGTTTCCCACTGGTATCAAATTTCCCTTCAGCCAGAACTACCTCTAGCATGTCTTTTAACTCAGATCTGCTTATGAAGAATTCCTTCACAACTTTCCCTTATCTGGCAATGTCTTTATTTCACCTTCACTAGTATGGATATTTAATTCTGGTTTGACAGTTCTAACAGCACTTCTAAAGGGGCTGTACTACAGTCTTCTGTCCTCCACAGTTTCTGATGAGAAATCTTTAATGCTTCAAATGATTACTTCCCTATTTGAGGTATATCAGTTTTCTCTTGCTGCTCTGAAGATTTTTTTTTTTTAAACTTTAATTTATAACAGTTTGATTACATGTTTGGCATGGTTTACTTTCAGTTCATCCTGTTTGAGGTTTATTTAATCTGTAAATTTGTCACAAAATCTGGAAAGTTTGCAGGCCTCATTTCTTCAGGTATACTTTTGGCATCACTCTTTTTCTCCTTTTTGAAGGCGAACTTAAATGACAGAAATTTTAGGCTTTTCGGTATTATTCCAAAGATTCCTGAGGCTCTTTGCTGTGTGTTGTCTCTTTGCTGGAATACTAGTGAGGTTCTCCAACCCTCTGCTTCATATTATATTCTGGCCATTTTTAAAGTCTGAAGCCTATTAATCCTCTGAAAAATGTTGACAATCAACCCAACTAGGATCAGACTACAAGTTCTGCCTAATCTTCTGGAGCAACTGTTACACTGTCAATTTAGTTTTGCAAACCTGTGCTATGACATTTTGGTCTGCCCCTTTCATGTGTCTTGGTTTGAACTAGATTGAAATTTATATGCCAAAAAACCCCAAACCCACTGTTGTCGAGTTAACTCCGACTCATAGTGACCACAGAGTTTCCAAGGCTATGAATCTCTACAGAAGCAGACTGCTACATCTTTCTCTTGCACAGCCCCTTGTCGTTTTGAACCGTCGACCTTTTGCTTAGCAGTCGATCACTTTACCACCATGCCACTAGAACATGAAACTGCTCAAAAACAAAACTAAGGGAAAACATCTTGAAAGCCAACCAGAAAAAAAATGACAGTTTCACTGACTACAAATTATTCGACTAAATAGCAAAAAGCTTGAATTTTTTTGTTTGTTTTGTTTAGGCTGACAAAAACTGTCCAATTCAACTTTTTTGGATGTAAAACTAATTTAAAAAAACTTACAACTAGGCTAACACTTGATAAAGCAAGAATCCAATGAATTTCTGTAACTGTTGTGGCATTTTAACTTATTCATTTACAATCTCCTACTCCCAAGCTTGGTGGTGACCACAAAAAAAGGGCAGCCCAGTTAAGCAGCAATATGAATCTTATCTTAAACAAGTATGATCATGTGTCACATAAGGGCTTGTTGTGTCCACCTAGGAACGGTCCCAAGGTTAAACCCCATGGTCAGAAGCTTGTCAAAAGCATTTAAGAGAAAATACAGTAGCTAAAACCTTCTGGGGAAAAGTATAAAGGTCAATGCAAGCTATCAACGAATCAAAAACCCTGGGGAAAAGGATGCTGGAGAAAAAGAAAAATGGGGGAAATCCAGAGTCACCACATAGTAACAGTTGATATGTTCAGGTTTGATTAAAAAAAAAAAAAAAAAAAAAAAAAAGTGAGGTACATAAAGAAAAATATGTCTCTTTCAGAAAAACAAGAAATTAATAACAACTTTTTCCAAAAAAGCAGACACTGGACATTAAACCAACTATTTTAAATAAGCTTAAAAAGGTAAAGGAAATCATTTACAGAGAAACCAGAAGAATTGTTTCTCACCGAATGATATCAGTAAGAGAGAAATTATGAAAAGGAAGCAAACACAAGGAGAAAGGCTGAAAATTAAAAGAATCAAAACACGAATGGGAGTGTCAAGAGAAGATGTGAGAAGGCAGAAAAGCAATCAGTGAACTTGAAGATATGTCAATTGGTATTGTCCAGTCAGAGGAGTAGAAAGAAAAAAGAATGAAGAAGAATCAGAGTATGAAAGACCTTTGGGGAACCATTAGGATATCAACACATGCAAATGAGAATTTCTGGAGGAACTAAGAGAAAAGGCTAGAAAGAGTATTTGAAGAATTAATGATGGCAACCTACCCAAATTTGATGTAAGGCATGAATTTACAAATATAAGAAGCTGGATGAACACTAAGCTAAACTCAGAGATCCACAATGAATCACATAATAAAACTGTGGAAAGCTGAAGACAAGACAAAAATCTTCACAGCAGCAGAGAGAAATGCTAAACTATCCTTCAAAAATGAAGACATTAAGACATTTAAATTGGCACATTTCCAGATAAAAGTCAAAGGAGTCTGCTCTTCGTAAACTGTTCTACAAGAAATACTTCAGGCTGAAATGAAGACAACAGAAACTAGAACTCATTTGAACAAATACCACTGGTAAGGCAACTTACTGCTCTTCTTTATATAATTTAAAGACAAATGTGTAGGCCAATAATTATAAATTTATGTTCACTGACATACAATAGAAAAAAATATAACCTGATAGTAACAACCTTATGTAAGGGGCAGGACACAGCTGAACAGAGGCAGAATTATCTATACACTACTCAAAAAAACAGGTATTAATTCAAACTAAATTGTTATATACTTAAAATGTTACTTGTAAACACCAGGGAAATCACTTAGAAAATAACTAATACGCATACAGAAAGCAAATGAAAAGAGAATCAAAACCTTACACACACATACAAAAAAAAAATCAAATAAACACAAAAGACAGTGGTTGAATATTATAAAAGCCATTAATGTTCACGTAAGAAACATTAAAATAAGAACAATGCCTATCCCTACCCTGTGAGGGAGGGAAAAAAAAAAAATCACAATGAAATAATTAAAGAATAAGGAAAATATAAGAAATACAGAAAATCGGCAAAACAAGATCCTCATGAGTTATTATTTTAAAAGTAAATGAACAGTTCTTCCCCTCCCTATACAGAACACAGGTGTTGGTGCAAACCACTGCAAAATCTAAGCCAAAATGGGAAAGGAAAATACACACTTAGAACACTTTTGTCATTTGACACACAGATTAGGCAAGTCCTCCACTACTGGTCACTTCATCTACAATGTGGTGGGACTGCCCAATGAATCATCAAGAAATTTTGGAAGGAATCAGTTGAGATGGCAAAGGGCTTCTTTAAGTATGCCTGGGCCTTGGATAAAAAACTGAAAGCTAAATGTCAGTGTGGTATCACCACTGGTATCTCCCTGTGGAAATCTGAGAGCAGAAGTATTATGTGACCATCACTGATGTCCCAGGACACAGAGACTTTATAAAAAACACAATTATTGGAACATCACAGACCAACTGTGGCATCCTGATTGTTGCTGCTGGTGTTGGCGAATTTGAAACTGGTATCTTCAAGGATGGGCAGACTAGTGAGCATACCCTTCTGGCTTATATGCTAGGTGTGAAACAATGAATTGCTGGTGTTAACAAAATGTTAACACCATGCGTAAGACGGGCTGTAGACTTTCTGGCTGGAATGGCAACAACATACTGGAGTCAAGTGCTAGGATACTGTGGTTCTAGGCATGGAAAGTCACCCGTAAGGATGGCAATACCAGTGGAACCACGATGCTTGAAGCTCTGGATTGGTGGTACTGGCACCATCCCTATGGGCAGAGTGGAGACTGCTGTTCTCAAACCGGGTATGGTGGTCACCTTTGCTCCAGTCAACCTAAGTAAAGTCTGTTGAAACGTACCAATGTCAAGAACATCTCTATCAAAGATGTTCACGTGGCAATGTGGATGGTGGCGGCAGAAATCACCCACTGAGTGGCTGCTGCTATGCAGGTGCTGCTTTCACTGCTCAGGTGATCACCCTGACCCATCCAGGCAAAATCAGTGCTGGCTATGCACCTGAGCTGAACTGTCATATAGCTCACATTGCTTGCATGTCTGCTGAGCCACAGGAGAAGACTGATCGTCATTCTGCTAAGAAGCTGGAGAATGGCCCCAAATTCTTGAAGTCTGGCAATACTGCCATTGTTGATATGGTTCCTGACAAGCTGAAGTATGTTGACAGCTTCTCTGACCATCCTCCTCTGTGACATTTTGGTGTGGGCGCTATGGGACTGGCAGCTGCTGTGAGCGTCTCATCAAGGCAGTGAACAAAAAGGCTGCTGGAGCTGGTAAGGTCACCAGGTCTGCTTAGAAAGCTAAATGAAAATTACCCACAGCACCTGCCACCCCAGTCTTAAATCAGTAGTGGAAGAATGGTCTCAGAACTGTTTGTCTCAATTGGCTATAACAGTAAAAGACTGGCTAATAATAACAGTGCATCAAAACCTCAGAAAGAAAGGCATGCTTTATGGACGATTTCTTTCTTTTTTATATAACACTTTTAATTAGTTTTTAAAATCAGTGATTTTTAAATGGAAACTAAAAAAACAAAAATCCTGTTGCCATCGATTCTGACTCATATCAACCCTATAAGGCAGAACAGCACTGCCCCATGGGGTTTCTAAGGAGTAGCCAGTGGATTCCAACTGCCAACAGTCCTGTGCCACCAGGGCTCCAAACAGAAACTACTTGACCAAAAATCTGTCACAAAATTTTGAGACCCATTAAAACAAAGTTTAAGGAAGAAAAGAAAAAAAGTAAATGAAGAGGTAGAACAAGATCATTTTAGCCAAACATACTAAGAAGCAGACAGGAGACTCAGTTAATAAACTCAAAAATGAAAATGGAGATATTACTACTGATCAGAAAGAAATAGAAGGATAATAATAAAACACTGTGAACAACTGTACACCAACAAAACAGATTACCTAGATGAAAAGGACAAATCCCTAGAAATACAATCAGCTTGATTCAAAATGAAATAAAGTGTCTAAACAAACCCATATCAAGCAAAGAGGCTGAATCAGTAAACAAAAGCCTCCCAACAAAGAAAAGCCCAGGACCAGATAGTCCCGTGGATAAAGCCTACCAAAAATTTAAAAAAGAAATAGCACCAATTCATTCTCCTCAAACACTCCCCTCTTCAAAAACAAAACAAAACGGCAGAATAGAAAGGAATACTTCCTTAACGTTTTATGAGCCAAGAGTTATCCTAGTACAAAAATTAGGCAAACAAGGTCATCACAAGCATGAAAGCTAAAGATCAGTATTTCTTATGAATACAGAAGCAAAGATACTCAACAAAAACTAGTAAACCAACACTAGCATGATTTTCAAGGGATTATACACTATGACCAAATTGCATTTACCCCAGGTATGAAAGGATAGTTCAACATACATATCAATGAATGTTATACCAAATTAATAAAATGAACAAGGGGAAAAAAAACCAAAAACAAGATGTGAATCTCAGCTGATAAAGAAAACTGACACAATCCAATACCCTTTCATAATAAACCAGTCAACGAACTATGAATAAGACATTCATCAACATGATAATGGGCATTTATGAAAAAATCCATAGCTAATATTAGTAAATGACTGAAAGCTTTCCTTTTAAGATTAGGAATAAAACAAAAATACCTGTTTTCCTTGCTGCTGTTCAACATTACAGCCAGAGCAATTATGCCAGAAAAAGAAAATAAAAGGCATGCAAACTGGGGAGAGAAAAATAAAACTGTCTCTCTTCACAGATGACATGATTATAATACTATATATTGAAAAACCTAAAGGACAGCAAAAACACTAGAGCTAACCAATTCAGCAAAGTCGCAAAACAGATCAAGGCACAGATCAGTTGCAATGTACTTCTATACACTAACAACGAACAATCTGAAAAAGAAATGAAAAAAATTATTCTATTTCAAGAGCATCAAAAGGATAAAGTAACTGTTGAACTGGGAAATGCTCTGTTATACATATATATTTAGAAAAATTAAGAGAAAAATAGAATTAAACATCTAGGAATACATTTAATCAAGGAGGTGTAAGACTCGCACACTGAAAATTACAAAACACTGCTGAAAAAAGTTAAAGGCATTAATAAACGGAAAGACATTTGTCTTCATGAATCAAGAAAATGAACATTGTTAGGATGGTGTTATGAATTGAATGGTGTCCCCAAAAATACATACAATCATAGTAAATCCTAACCCCTATACTTATGAATGTAATCCAATTTGGGACTAGAGCTTTCTCTGACATGTCAGTGAGACCACAGCAGTATATGTCAGTGAGACCACAGCAGTATAGGGTATGTCTTAACCCAATCACTTCTGAGAAATATAAACAACAGATTAGAAACAGAAGCAAGCAGAGATGAAGGAAGATAGACACCATACCACATGAAGCTCTCCAAGGACTGAAGTAGAGAAGCTAAAGAGAGACAACCATTGTCCCTCAGAGCCCAGAAAGAAAGCTTTCCCTAAGAGCCAATGCCCTGAATTCAGGCTTCTAGCTTGCAGTATTTAACAGTAGCACACACACAAAAAGGCAATAATCTTAAAGAATCTATAAATTCAATGTGATTTCTGTCAAATTCTTATTTCACAGAACTGGAATAGGTGATCCTAAAATTCATACAGAATTGTAAGGTGATCTGAATAGCCAAATAATCTCAAAAAAGAGGAAAAAGACACAGACCTAATATAATACCTCCTAACTTTAAAACTTAATATAAAGCTACAATAATCCAAATAGTGTGATACTTGCATAAAAAAAGATATACAAATCAATGGTATAAAATTGCAAGTCCAGAAATAAACCCATACACTTATGGCCAATTGATTTTGGCCAAGTTTGCCAAGTAAATTCAATGGAGGAAAGAATAATCTTGTCAGTAAGTGCGGCTGGTTCAACTAGGTCTTCGCATGTCCAAGAATGAAGCTGGATTCTTACAGCATTTATAAAAATTAACTCAAAACAGATCAAAGGCTAAATATAAGAGCTGTTGTTGCCTACCACGTAGTAAATTTTGGACTCAAAGTGACCCTGTGTGACAGAGCAGAACTACCCTGTAAGGTTTTCTAGGCTGTGATCTTTATGACAGCAAATCACCTGGTCCTTCTCCCAAGGAGCTCCTGGGTGGGTTCAAACCACCAGCCTTTCAGTTAGCAGTCAAGCTCTTTGCTGTTGTATTATCAGAGCTCCTCGTAAGAGTTAGTCCTATAAAACTCTTAGAGAAGCTCCACCATAATACATAGTGAATTGCTGGGATGAGCAAAACAAACTTATATTAAGGAGCAAAACTACACATACGTGTACCTGCACATATATATACATGCTCATGTGCACGCATACTTTTACTTGAAGGTCGTTAAAAAGAAAAACTTTGTTCATCAAAGAGTACTATCCAGAATGAGAAATGACAACTATCAGAATATATCTGTAAATCCTGTACCTGATAAAAATTTAAGATACAGGACACATAAAGAATTACTTCAACTAACAATAAAAGTACATACAACCCAGCTAAAACTGGGCAATGGAGAACAGACTGTCTCCAAAAGATATATATGAACATCCAATAAGCACATAAAAACACATTTAACATCAGTGGTTTTTAGGAAAATGCAAATTAAAACCACAATAAGTATTACTTCGAACCCACTAGAACGTCTATAATAAAAACAAAGAAACTCCCCCTGCTACCATAAAAACAGAAAATAATTAAAATTAGAGGATGTACATAAATTGGAACCCTATTACATTGTTGGTGGGAATGTAAAACTGTAAAAATATTGTGGAAAAATCTGGTAGCTCAGTGAAAGGTCTGACAGGATTATGTTCGACCCAGCAATTTCATTCCTGTGTACATACAAAAGAGCACTGAAATCAGGAGTTCAAACAACTACATGTACATGTGTGTCACAGCAGTATTCTTAATCCCAAAAGCCCAAAGGTAGAAACTACCCAAATGTCCATTACCTTATGAATGGATAAACAAACTGTGGTATGTATCACACAATGAAATATTATTCAGCCATAAAAAGGAATGAAGTTCTGGTACATGTTACAACATAAAAACAGTATGCAATAGTATACATTCATAAATGCACACTTATCTACATGCTTATGTGTATGGGTATAATTTCACTATTTAAAGGTATATATGATGTATACATAACCTATAGAACTATAGTCACGCATACGTAATTGAGTAAATGAACTACTGAAAACAGCCTTGAGGCAGAGATGAAAAGCTAAAAAACATACATGGAGAGGAGAGTAAGGAATATGCTAGGTGATCTAAGTGCAAGAGTAAAGACATATAGCTGGAAGGAAGGCTTGTATATGCATACCACTTTGATGACTTAAACTGAGAGGTTAGCTAGGGAAATACAGAAATTTACATTGAGAGAGATAATGGGGGTCACTATACTACAGAGTAGTGGCTTTTCAAAGAAATCTAAGTGATATTCCCCTGTATAAAAGGGGAGCTTCTCTGAAGCAGAGATAGTGTCCCAGAAAGTCAGATGATCCCATTTGCTTCCCGAATTAACAATAATTGAGAAGAAATATTGTGGAAATCCTGTGAAGGTCAATAGACTTTTCTAAAAACTATAAAAGGAACGATTCACTTTGACTATGATGTTTTAATACTGTGTATACCACATAATAGACCTTGACAGAACTAGTGGAATAAATAAAGAGAAATAAGATCATGATATAATATATTTTTGAAAATCTAATAAAAAACTCAGTTTTATCAGTCACTTTTAGGGGCTACAAGAGAAGTGAACCATTACTTTATAAACTCACAAAAATTAAGAAAAATAGCAATTATCCTGGATTTGTTATAGATTTGTATATTTGGTAACTAGATAGTTGATGAGATCAAATTTCTCTTTAAATAAGAGATCTAATCTAGCAAATAAGAAGAAATGATAAGATTAGAACATTCCCATTTATAAACCTAATAATACATTTATATAATGATAAGGATTCTTAATGTCACAAAAAGAAAAAAGCACACATTTTGTATTTCCTCATGGGAAACATTACCATGTATGAAGCAGTCTTGCCAATTCAAAGGTTGGGGGCGGGGGGAGAATAGAATATGTAAAATTAAGATCAAACCTGTTGATCAACAGTAGCCAAATTATATATAGTACATGGACCAACTCTAGCCAACTACACATGCTCAGCTTGTGGGCTAAGAAGGTTTTTATATCTTTAAGTGGTTAAAAAATAAAAATAATAGTATTTTATGATAATGAAAATTAAATAAAATCCAAATTTTATGTTCATGAAAAAAGTTTTACTGGCACAGCAATACCCATTTATTTATATACTGTCTATGGCTGCTTTCTTGCCAGGACAGCAGAGCTGTTTTTGATAGTTGCCATCATCGAGTCAGTTCCAACTCATACTGACTCACAGTCTCACCATCTTTTGCTTCTAGGAGTTCCCTGTTGATATACTGCTGCAGCTGTTTTTGAATGATCTTCAGCAAAATTTTGCTTGTTTGTGATATTAATGATATTGTTCTATAATTTCCACATTCGGTTGGATCACCTTTCTTGGGAATAGGCATAAATATGGATCTCTTCCAGTCAGTTGGTCAGGAAGCTGTCTTCCATATTTCTTGGCATAGACGAGTGAGCACCTCCAGCACAGCATCTGTTTGTTGATACATCTCAATTGATATTCCATCAATTCCTGGAGCCTTGTTTTTAGCCAATGCCTTCAGAGCAGCTTGGACTTCTTCCTTCAGTACCATTGGTTCCTGATCATATGCCACCTCTTGAAATGGCTGATAATATTATTACTGATATTGTTCTATAATTTCTGCATGTTATTGGCTCACTGTTCTTGGGAATAGGCATAAATATGGATCTTGTGCAGTTGGCTGGACAGGTAGCTATCTTCCAAAATTCTTGGCATAGATGAGTGAGCGCTCCCAGCACTGCTTCCATTTGCTGTAACAGCTCAACTGGTATTTCATCAATTCCCAGAGCCTTGTTGTGAAAAACATTATTGTCAGTATAGCTTGTACTTCTTCCTTCAATACCATCAGTTCCGGATCATATGCTTCCTCCTGAAATGGCTGAACACTGACCAATTCTTTTTGGTACAGCGACTCTGCGTATTCCTCTGCCTTCTTTTGAGGCTTCCTGTGTTGTTCAGTATTTTCCCTGCAGCACCCTTCAGTATTGCTTTTTTGCAGAGTTGAATACTTGTGATTAATGGACTATAAACCTAAAAAATTTACTACCTGGCCCTTTACAGAAAAAGTTTGCTGATCCATGCTCTAGATTTAACTTCTCACTAAAAGGAAATCTGGGCTGCAGGCGTAAAATCACTTTACTAAAAACAGCTATTTGTGAGTACTATGTGGGGTCCTAAAAGCTTCCAAGTGCCCAACTAGAATGGTGTTCACTCATCCAGAGCAAAAGAGGCAGAAGAAATCCAAAGACTCAAAGAAGAAACTAGCCTGCAGGAGTAGTCTACACAAACCACAACCTCAGCTACCCCAACACCAGAAGACCTAGATGGTGCCTGGCTCTGGCTACTGACCATATTAATCAGGACCACAATAAATGCGTCCTGACAGAATGGGTGAAAATGTGGAACAGAACTTCAAATTCTTAAAATCAAAACCAAAGGAACAGACAAAAGACCTACTGGACTGGTTCAGACTGGAGACATGACAAGACTACTACTGTCCTGAGATACTCTTCAAACCTTGAACCAAAACTATCCCAAGGTCCACTTGTAGCTAAATAATAGACTGGCTCAGAAAATAATGATTATCACGCATAAGTGCTGTGTTTCTTTGAAAAATCACCTATATGAGAACCAACGGTCAATAATCACTTTAAAACAAAGATAAGAACGTAAGGTACGGGGAAACTAGATTAACAGAAATGGCACTACCAAACAAAAATAACGAGAATGATTATGCATTGCAAAGAATGTAACTGATGTCAAGGAACAACCTGTGTAGAGATTGTTTAATGGGAGCCTAATCTGCTATGTAAACCTTCACTGAAAACACAATTTTATTTTTTTTAAATATGTTGGAGAGTGATAAAAATTTTAGCTCAGATGGGGATTCCCAATCTATGACTGCAGCATATCCTTTGGGCATCTGAACCCTATGCTATGAACCTCCTAGACCAAGTAAATCTTCGGCACCAATGGAAGCAGTGGCTGCAATGGTAAGTGGATCTAGACAGTGGCTGCAGAGTATAAAGCCTGAATCCAAGGTGAGAGAAGCGACCTGTGTGGGGCAGGTGACATCACTGAGTTTCCTGCGTGAAAGTTCCTGATGAGTGAGAATGAACACTGGTTTTTAGGAAGGTTAAGTGGGTACTCTCTGAGATGTAAGAAGATGTCTTTTTAGACACTGAGGCCTCAAGCTGGCACTTCTCCTGAACCTCGCCCTTTGCATAATTTTTGTTTCGGTGTATTTCCTTTCTAATATCCTTCTTTTCTATTAAAGTTGTTAACTCAGTTATGTTACTACCATGAATTCTCTGTGATTGTTCAAATGAACCCAATAAAGAATCAGAGTGGTGTGAATGGCTTGTGTCAGAAATGATGAAGTTGGAGACTAGGTATATCTGATCTCCATAGAAATCAGCTTTGTGTTGATTCTCATCCTCAGAATTATTATTACTAGGGGGCAGAGAAAGACAGATCACCAAGTGTAGAACAATTACACAATATTGGATATTATGGCCTAGCCCAGTAAACACAGAACATTAACCATCACCGTCCATCCCTTGTTACCTGACATCTGCACACATCTCCTTACACCGCTTACATCCTTAAACCATGCATCTCCTTAAACCATACATAATCCCCAAATAGAGACAACTGATGAGGTCATACTGGTGCCTAACAGGCTACAACTAACATTCATACAACCAAATATGCATTAGCCCTCTATATATCTCATATTCTAAAAAGGAGGGACAAAAAAAAAAAATAACTATTTTAGCAACCCTACAGGACAGAGTACAGTTGCCCCATAGGGTTTCCAAGGACTTGACTACTACACCACCAGGGCTTCCACACACGCACACAGGCACAGACACACACACACCCCTACCTCTTCAGGATCTGGATCATTAGTAGTCATATTGTAACTGGGTTGATCTAGTGCTCCATTGACTAATCACACAGCATGGCAGTACTAAGAGACAACCTTAGGAATCTCCTGTATTCTAGACATACTCTTCTTTACTGCCATTATTCAATATCTATCCAATTTCCCCTTGGTAAGTAGGATCAATCACATGAGCCATGATGATGATTCCCTTCTTTGCCTATTGATTCAGAGGCATAAGGAGCCCAAAGTGGCCAGGTGGCATTCTTAACTTCCAGTTCAGTAAGTCAGTGTTGCCAGGTGGGAGTGTTCCTCCCTTTGGAACTAAGACCTCTACGCCCTCAGAACTCAGGTTCTCGGGAAACAAATATTTTATGAGTGGATCACAAGGGTTAATAGTGGGTGGTGCCAATCTCATTTCTACCACTTGATTCTCTGACCTGTGAATTCTGGCTATGGGAGAAGTACCACCGTTAAGGACTGAACTGTGTCCTCCGCAAAATTTGTATTGGCTAGGTGATGATCCTCAGTATCGCATGGCTGTCCACCACTGTGTGATCTCATGTGATTATCTTATGTGTTGTAAATCCTAATCTCTGTGATGTAAATTAGGCAGGATAATACATGACTATGTTAATGAGACAGAGCTCAATCTCTATAGGATTAGGTTATATCTTGAGTCACTCTCTTTTGAAACATAGAAGAGAGAAGTGAGGAGAGAGGAAAGGGACCTCAAGTCACCAAGAAAGCAATGGTAAGAGCAGAGTACCTTGTGCTGCGAAGCTCCCCTAACAGTGGAAGATTGATGACAAGGATCTTCCCCCTGAACTGACAGGAAGAGAAAGCCTTTCCCTGGAGCTAGCACACTGAATTTAGACATCTAGCCTCCTACACCATGAGAAAATAAATTTCTGTTTCTTAAAGCCATCCACTTATGGTATTTCACCCTAGGGACAGCGACACTATGACTAAATGGCCAAAGCCACAAGTCCTTTAAAAGTCAGACTATTCTGAATACTGCTTTGGAAACCATGCCTACATTGTCTTTGTCGATTAAGAGTCACTATTTAGCCCCTACCATCATGGAGTCCAATCAGTCCCACTGTACTTTAAGTGTCTTAATTCCACTAGGGCAGTTGCCAACATCAAAAATAGCAACCACAGCAGTGTTCAAGATTGCTGGGGCTTCCACCACAAATTTCCTCCTCATCATTGTGGTAAAAGGTATAACCTTTGGGCACTCTGTGGGTGGGTCCATAGGTTCAACCTGATAAATCAAGTCTAACACGTTCAAATTCCTGAAGGTTTTGGTATCTTCTTCTACGGTATACCGAAGCAGGCCTGACAGTTCAACTTGATTAAGTATAACTACTGCTTAATCCATGCTTCAGTGAGCCAACCAAACCATGAGACCCTTTTCTAACCTCTTGAGTTGGAACACTGATGAAGGATCTGTATTTAGTGGGTCCACATCAATAAACTCAAGACTGATCCAGCTTTATGCTCCTTGTACTATTATGCTACACCTTAACAGGCATTCTCACACATATTCCCCAGGTTTTTGTTTGTATGTATCAACAATCTTATCAAACAGGGATGGAAGAGATAATGGTTTTCCTGGGGTGGCGGCACAGCAGATAAAGATGGAGTAATCTCTTTAGATGCGAGGGTAATGCCACTGCGCAGAAGTGATTCAGGAGAATTTAGGGGTCCTGTGTCCCCAAGTTCTTGATTATCTGCTTATATTGCCCCATTTCAAGTTTCAGGGCCCCATTTCTTCCCAATCAATGTCCTCACTTTAACTTCAAACACCATTCGAGGCTGGGAATTCAATTGGTGTCATAATTCAATGGGACCAGCCAACTAGCTTCCTTATACCTCTCACTCTGACAAAATGTTAGAAAAAATATGCAATATGCAATCACCCATAGACTTGTCTGTCACAGATATTTGATCCACTGATGGTGATATTTTGCTTACTATATCTTTACACAAATAATGTTCACCTTTTATGTTTGTCAACCATGCCTTATACCCACATAGTATTTTAGTAAGCAGCAACACATAAAAAAAAAAAAAAAAGCCATAACTGTGGAAGCTGGCAAATCCTAGAACTGGCAGGTCAGAAGGCTGGCTGCTAGCTCAATTCCCAAGAGTTGGAGGTCAGATGATGGTGTGCCAGATGCAGGATCTAGAGCAAGAGCCAGCTTTTGCAGGGCATCCATACAAACTGGATGTATGTCATACCCTCAAAGAAGCCCCCTTTACTTCAGAAACTTTAGTATGACAGTGAACGCTGTTAATGTTAGATTCAAGATATACCCCACACTACTATCCGCCTCATTAACACAGAGGTTTAGGATTTACATTACGTACAAGGGAGGATAATCGCACAATACCATGAAATGGAGGACAATTAAACAATACTGGGAATCACAGCCTAGCCAAGCTGATGCATAAGATTACCAACCACAGGTACTTTGTTTAAATATTAAATAATTTTATCTTCTCATATGTATTTTAGAACTTTAGTACACTGGGGTGTTTATAAAACTTTCATTATCATCCACCTGTAATTACCTGAAGTGTTTCCAAAATCCTCGGGGCACATAATATTGTAATTGGGAAGCAGCTAAATGACCAAAGATGACCTGGAGGTGTCTTAGAATACCAACATTGTACTCTTTCCTATCTTCTGTTTTACTTAATGCTGGTTTGTCTTCAAACTGGTGAGGATATCCAAATACATCATCTCGAGGATCAACATTACTCTAGATATAAAAAGACACCATTGAGACAAACAACAAAAAGTTAGTGACTGACTCATAAACCTTTCTTTTACATTCCCATTTCCAAAGCATTTAACTCTCAATTTATAATATTTTTGCTTATTCCTGCCATTACGCAAATGAGTTATCATAAAAGAATAACCATGACATTCATTAGTATATAGTGTTTAGTTGAATACACTGATAAAGCCAGGTTGAACTGCAGAGAAATTAGGGCTTTGCACTTAAAAGCTAAGTAACTTTGGGGGAAATAAATCACTTAACCTTTCTAAACATCAGTGTATTTTTAAGGTAATAATGCATCCAATGATTTATATGAAGGACTTGGAATTATTAGCATTCAATAGATCTAGCTAGTAAGAGTAATTACAGCAGCAAGAGAACAGACAAACACCCTCAAGATTATAACCAGATAGCAGCTACCAGGTAGAATTTAGTTATTTTACAATAAATGAAATACCTTTTTATAAGCTTTGGTCTGTGTCTAAGGCTTAAGATAAAAAATGCCTAATTCCTACCCTTGAAAAGCTCACGGTCTAGGAAAATGATCTGCTAAATAGATAACCATAGTGCAGTAGAGTGCAGAGAAAACATATAGCACAGGGTGGCAGACTACAAAGATAAAATGCTTAATTTGTAATTGTATTATATTTTGTCTGCCTCATTTATTTCTTGCCAACACGATTTGTTGTTCTTAGTTGCTGTGAACTTGATTCCAACCCACGGTGACCCATGTGGGCAGAGCAGAACTAATCCACAGGGTTCCTGAGGCTGTGATCTTTCAGAAGCAGATTGTCAGGACTGTCTTCTGGGGTATCTTTACGGGGACTCAAACCACCAACCTCTTGGCTAGCAGCCAAGTGTTTAACTGTGCCACCAATGGACTCCAATTTGTGTTTAAGTCAACATCCTGGAAATAGGAGGGTCTAAGAACTAGGATTTGAATTCCAGTTTTTCTTTGAACAATGGTTCTTAACCAGGTATTGGTTTAAGTACCCCATACAGAGATCCTAAAAAAAAAAGTAGGCATGCCCAGGCCCTAATGCCAGGATTGAGAGAATTGAAGTAGGTGAATATTTCAGAATCTCTGTAAGTGATGACTTAGTACATAAAATCAAAACTAGTTCAGGCTACTAAATAACGTGGGGGAAAAAAAATCATACTTGAATATTCTCTAACTTCTCTAGTTCCTATTAATACAAATGTATTAAAAGGTAAAAGCAAAAGAGAAACACTGTTTGGGTAGAAATATGACCACAATTTAGATCTTTCATAGTCATATATTTAAAAGTCACATCATAATTACATCTGGCTTATGTGCCAGTAAAAGGTAACTTTTTTATTGCTCTATTTCTGCACTGAATACTTTTGGCAGGCAACTTGATTTATCTGTTATTTGTTAACAACACACTGCAGCATTAGTTAAAGTATGGGAAAAATTGTTTCTTTAGCACAACCATAATCTGAAGAGAATATAAAAGTAACCTAAGAATAAGTGGATTATGAAAACTGACATAAATGACTAAAGAAAAATGTAATTTAACTATTAAAAATTGAAGATTTTTAACATTCTACAAACAGTAAATTATAATTACCCTGACACAGCTACTGCTTCCAAGACAAATAGAAAAACTAGTAAAAATGATCAGTTGAAGTTGAAAACCTGATGATGAGGACTATATTATACCCAGAAGTAGTGCTGCGCATCTCATCATCAAATGCAGTTTTAAAAATTTCTAAGGAACTACAATGTTCTTATAGAAAACAATAACATTTGGTATTAGAATCTCAAAACTGGGAGGGAGGGGACAAAAATATACCTCACTGTCCTGCTTC
The DNA here is from genome assembly GCF_024166365.1 of Elephas maximus indicus. NCBI lineage: Eukaryota > Metazoa > Chordata > Mammalia > Proboscidea > Elephantidae > Elephas > Elephas maximus. Next base: position 11,386,707 of record NC_064847.1, read on the forward strand.
TCATCCCCGAAGATATCATCATCTATATCACCACCTGCGCCTTCAATTGAAAGAATACTGTTCCTGATGGAAGGAATCATGTATAGTTGCTGGATCACAGAATTCATGTAACAAGTGGCACCGGCATTTTTCAGTCCTACAAATCCTTTTGGTGGGCGAGGTCCAACAGGTGGCAGATACTCCCACTCAGTAAGTGCTTCACAAGCTGAGAGAAGAAAAATGATTTTTATAGCACGAAAATAATGATTCCGACTAGTGGAGGCTCCATAAAACTGACAAGTTAATATTAGCAACAATTCCTCACTACTACCACCACGCTGAAGTAGTGCTGTATATTTTCATTTAAATGTGTACCACTATACACATCCTTACCCCAGAACCCGAGTCCATATTTTTACTGATGTTTCTTTGACAGTCTTCTTGAAAGAGTCATATAAAATAGTACAATGTTAAACTTCGATGTTTTAAACACTGTTTCAGGAGCCCTGGTGGTACAGATTCACCTAGTGGCTCCATAGGCTAAAGACCTGGTGATCTGGTCCTATGAAGATTACAGCCTAGCAAACCCTATGGGGCAATTCTACTGTCATACGGAGTTGCTATGAGCTGAAAGTGACATGACAAGACCTAACAATGATCAGTTTTAGTTTTATTTAATCATTGTAAGCTTCTTTAAGAAAAAATACCATTGTTTACTTTCTACAAATTCATGGTGGCATGAACTTTACATAAATAAAATAAAAATACCATAGCTTTCTGAACTTTATATATAAGATCACTTAGGTTCAAGTCATGGTTTTGGCTCTTAAAAACTCTAACACTCAAGCAAACATCTGTTTCCTTTCTTATAAAGTAGTTGTAAAATAACATTTACTTTGCCTATAACCACAGTGTTATTTTAAGGACTTAACGAGATAACAAATTTAAAAGTTGTTTAACACTGTTCATCCCCTCTACACCTAGTATAAAACCAAAACATCCCAGTCATCAATCAGTACTTGTAAAATTGTCTAAATAAATCAAAAGTTTATTGAACTGACTGCTACGTAGGCAATAATTAGTAAACGTTTATGTACTCCTAGATACATGAAGTGAAAAATAAGACAGAGTAAAGAACCCTATATAGTATATTCCCACCTCTGTTGTTTTGTTTTTTTAAAGAAGAACTAATAGGGCAGAGCCTCAGGCAGCTTTGCATCAGAATCCTGTTTCCTTTGCTTGGCTTCCTCCCCCACAGCTTTGAAATTATATGTAAACCCCACTGTATAGTTAAGAATGTTCCTGAGGGAACTTGTATGAACTCCCTACTTGTAAACCTCTTAAAAGTAATTTTTCCACTCGCCCTTGGGGACCAGTATTGGCAGCTTCAGCTCTGACTGACTCCTTTCCCTGTGAAACGAAATAAAGCTGCTCTTCTGCCTTCTCGGCTCGGTTTCTTGTTTACTGGCCAATACAAGTCATGCTGAGTAAGAGCCTAGGGTAATGCCCATGTAATACACTCCCACTTGTGTTTAAATAAACAAAGACGTGTATGTATCTATGGCATGTACAGAGACTATCTGGGAAGACAGACGTGAAGTACCAATAGGAAAAGGGACCAAGAACAAGGGATAGGCAGGAAGCTATTTTTTAGTTAATGCCCTCTTTTATATTTAAAACAATCAAAAAAATCAAACAAATACATAGGTGAAATAAAAACAGTTAAAAAATGAATCTTATCTCTGAATAGATTCCACACAACAAGGAACTGAGGGTCTGCCTTTGTAGGCAGTAACTTTAAGCAGAAACTCCTAAACTATGATTTGGAATTTCCATATACTCTGTAAAAGAGCATAACAAAAATAATTTAAAAGTTCTTTAAGATAGTGAAATTGTAATCAACTATGTATTATTGCTAACAGGCATGTGTTAGTTTTTCCTTAAACTAAATAGACTTAGTGTTCTTATTTTCAATTTTATTTACCTCCCCAATTTTCTGAGTTTATGCTCCTTATATTCAAGATCCAAAGACAACTATCGACTTTGTAAGTTTAGCATTCGTAGCATATAAAAGATGAACTCAAATATTACCTTCTCACAATGTGATCTTCAAAAACATGTATTTCATAGTACACAGATTAAAACATGAAGTAATCTCTAAACGAAGGCTATAAAGGCTTTCAAATGTGTATTTTTAGCTGTAAGTTTAAAATTTTTAGACATCAGATTTGGCTTCTCATTATTGTTGAGATTGGATTTTATTTCAGAAATGATGAAATAAAACTTTTTTTGCTAAATTACCTGGATCACACTCAGGAAAACTTTTAAAATAAATGTTAAAAATTTTTCTACATTAATACTGTTTATAATTGTCTAATTACACATTTGATTGCTAAAACCATTAAAGCTTGTTGCAAAAAGCCCAAACATGAGCCATGTTTCCTAGAAAACAGAATTTTAAACATTACAAACATTATCAACCAGCAAAAACAGCTTTACAATTTAAAATACTTACTTGTTATTGCAGTGCCTATATAATACATTTCAGTCAAACAGTCTACTATTTGTTTGAGATTCCATACACAGCCAACAGCTAAAGCTACAAGTAGTTCAAAACCAGCATTAATGGTAGCTGGTGAACTACAGACTGGAATAGCCTGCTCAGCTGGTAGTTCTCCATTTCTCATATATTGCAGGTAAACTTTGGATGCAGGAAAGATGAAATCATCAATTAATTCCTAAAAAGTTGAAAAATGATTACGTATTATAAACAATAAAATATATTTAAGAAAGAAATGTCTCTGGGAGGAAATAATTTTAAAACTATTTGTCAAAATTTAAGATCTTATTAGACCCCAATATTGTGGTGTGTGTTTTCTAATATTAAAATTCTGCTTCAAATTATTAACTTTAATTAATAAAAATACTAAAAATGTTGGATGTAAAACTTTTGTTCTAAATAAATCTCTTTATAAAATGTGAACTTAAATAACATTAAAATGCATTAAATTAAAACGGTACTTTTTCTTGGAAGTACAAGACGTGATAACAATCATCAAATACTTGAACAGTCTTGTGCAAGACGGTTTTACTTATTTTAAAGTCTGATCAAGTGAAAATTCAGATTTACTCATCAGCAAAATGAAATACAGCTTATTCCCGTTCTAAACAAAATTATCTGAGTTTTAATTTATGAACAGTGACTTTAAACAATCTCTTGAAGATTTATTTAAATATTTAAAATTAACCTGTCAGAAACGGTAAAGAAAAAAGATAAAGGGACATCTCAAAGACATGGTATTATAGATTAGTCAAATGTATTTACTATCAAAAAAAGATTATGCCACCCACTTCAGGACCAAAAAAACTGAACTTACTTTAATGAGATTAGCACCTCCTTTTTCACAACCAATATGATACTTTTTCTCAGACGTTTGAAAAGCTAGTAACTCTCTCGTTACCCCAAGGTGTCCTTCCAAAATGGGCTCTTCAACATCTGTTTCACCTGTTTTTTTAACATCATCCTGCCAAAATAAAAATATCACATGCCTAACTTAGTAGAGAGAGATAGGAAAGGAGAGAGAAGTAAAAAACAGTAGAGAAAGTGAGATCTCAGATACAATTACTTCAGTCATTCAGGCAGTTTCTTATTTTGTCTTCAGCACTCTCCAGGACAGTAACTAAAATGGTAATTTTGCCTCAGAGGGCATTAGACAGTGTCTGGGGAACTTCTGGTTGTCACAGCTGTGGGGAATACTAATGGTATTTAGACGGCAAAAAGGGAGGATGTTGTAAAATATGTCACACTGCACAAGAAAACCTGTTACAACAAAGGATTATCTGGTGCAAATGCCAAGAGTAAGAAATCTTGCTCTAGAGGTAGGCTTTATAAAAACTTTAAGAAAGGCTAATCTCAAGGTCAAAAGCTATATATTTCTGAAATAATTTCTCAGAATTCTGCATAAGTAAAAAGTATTAGGTGGTTAAATGTAAATGAGAATCAGATTGTATTTGATGAAAATTTTTAAAAATCTTCTTTGAAAAGGATAATTTGCAAAAAAGGACAAAAATATCAAAATGGAAAAAAATGAACATCAGTATTCCATGTCACAATCTATAACTTAATCCACCAATGCAAAGTACGTACTTTGTTCCTTTTAATTATTCTCTAGGGCTTTCTGTTTAACTTAAATGCTTAAAACTAAAAACCCTCTTCTAATAAGATGAGCAATTTGTTAACACCAACATGAAAAACTAAACATTAACTGAAACTTACCCTAATCCTCTTGAGCCAATCGATTTCATTGTTGAGAAGAACTTCAGCATTAGGTACATTAATATTGCTATTATAAGCGTAATTAAGAAGATGCTGTAAAAGCGTGAAGTAGTCACCTGAATGTTTACCTCTCTCTCTTGCTGTGGTCTGAAACATTCAATCAAAACAATATGAATTCACAAATGCACACTTAGAATCCATACAATTAAACAACAATATCCAGAGAGACAGGAAATAAACTCACAATACTTTATAATAGGCTCTTTGATATCTATTTTTCCAGGAAAGCAGTATATATTTTAACTTATAAAAAGCAAATAAAAAATCAGTGTACAAATAGTAAATTACCAATATTTTATTTATTTAAACATGGCTGATCTAACCTTAACAAAAGCTAAAATTGTAAATTCCTAAATGCTCGTTTTAAGAATAAACCATACTGATAACTTTAAAATGTCTCACCTCCAAAATGGTGAAGAGCAGAGTAATGAAGAAAAGCAGCGGCCTGTGTCCCATGCAACATCTGGTGCACATTAAAAAAAACTGCTCCTGTGCCAAATGACGAACAGTTCTGAAATAAAAACATTTTAGATTTAATGTACTACCTTCTTAAGAACAACAAAATTATTCTCATTCTGGCCTATCTTTAACAGAATAAACTGATTAGTAGTAAAAATACACTGTAGCCCCCATATGTACTGAGCCAAAAAGACATAATAGATGAACATAAGCTATTTTAAGAATTTCTAAGTTAAAGTTTATTATCTGCCTTCTCAGAACCTTTAATATACATGGTGAATCAGGCATGGGTGGGAAGGGATTATGTCAAAGGCACAGGCATATGAATAAAATGTAAGCCTATAGTTTTTGCAGGGTATCTTTTCACACATTTTGTGGAACAGTTTTTTTTAAATTGATGAGTTGTGCTTTTGAGGAGTTGTGCTTTGGAGTATCATGGAGACTTTCTGAATAAGAATATATCTGAAGACATCCCTGGCTGTATTATGTCAGTAGTTCTCAAAGTATGGTTCTCAGACCAGGAACATCAACATCACTGGGGAAACTACAAACTTTTTAGATTTGCAAATTCTTGAGTCCTAGTCCGTATTTACCCAATCGGAAACTCTGCAGGAGAGGCCCGGCAACCTGTCTTCCAAAAAGCTTCCAATGATACTTGCGTTTTGAATACCACTCAAACGTTACACTGTAAAATATCTTCTCTTTGATTACCACTCAAACACTCTATTGTAAAATATTTTCTGAGAAGTCACAGGAAACACCTTTCTCTAATCTCAGTACTAGGAACTTCATCTCATCATTATTTATCTACATATAAAAAAATACCGCATAATATACTGATCTCTGTAGAATGAACACTCCAAGAGTACATGTCTTTTTAGTTTACTGCCATGCCTTTAGAATCTAGCACATAGGAGGTATACACACAATAAATGGTTATCATATTAGTAACCACTATTTGCTTACAAGCTGAAAGTTTGCATCCACCATTTGAAAATGAGAATTCTGTAGTCACAGTAAGAAGAAGCCATTGGAATTCACTTTTAAACCAGCTTCAGTGAACAAGCTTTTCCAAACCAACAAATCAATGTTAGTCCTTGTTTTCAAACATAAGCCAGTCAGGATAGGGTGCCAACACATTTCTATAGCAACAATAGTCTTAATTGGAGTAAAGTGACTTCTAGAGATGTTAGTTCATACACACCTCTGAAAAATTGGGCAATGCCTTAATTTCACACTGTACTTTGCTCAGATCAACTGAGCCTGACCAGCATAGTCCTCCTTTAATATAAAACCAAAAACCAAAGCAGCTGTCATCAAGTTGGGTCCAACTTATGTCAACCTCCTATGCTTCAGGGTAGGACTGACTGTGATCTTGTGGAAGTAGATTGCCAGGGCTTTCTTCTGAGGCACCTCAAGTGGACTTAAATCTCCCAACTTTCAGGTAGCAATTCTCTGCCTTAATATTTTGCACCACCCAGGTACTCCTGCTTTAACAGTTTATATAATAAGCTAATTTTTATCCCCAGGTATTGAATAGTAACCTCATAATCTACTGACAAAAATAAGTTTTTCAAAATAAATTAAGTCTTTATTTATTTATTTTCAAAGGCTTTGCTTTATTGATGGCAGAGATCCAGGTATGCAGAACCCAGGCTAAGACATGTTAGGTGTTATAACTAAGCATGACTTTTATGAACAACTGATAGAATAATTTAAGAGACAATTAAAAAACAAAAAACAAACAAAAAAACACCAACATAAATAACACCAAAATAAAAAAATCTGACATCTATGACACAAAATTAGGAGGTCAATGTATTTTAATCAGATTTATAAACTGGCTAAAAACATAAAACATAAGCATCTTACATGAAAATATATCCTGAAATTAGAAAACTGACTAGTTCTTTAAAAGTTAATATTGCCAGCTGAGTAGGGAAGATGGCACTGTGAGCAGTTTCACACTTCTATGTCCCCACATGACCACCGAAAAACAGATTATTAGTACAATCAACTGCATAAGAACTCTAAAAAGCAACCGGAGAACTGTAGCAACTAAGCAATACTAATACAAGAAAAATGCAGTTCTACACAGCAGAAAATCTTTTTCTACTTCTCACCCTCCACCCTTCCATAGAGCTCTGGAGGCAGGGGCGGCAGGCCACACAACTCTCTCTGAGAGGCCAAAACTGTGGCTGTGGAGTGAGCAGAGCAGACAGTTGGCAAACTCTTTGGTTGTGTCCCTTGGAATTTGTCTGGGAGCAACCTGAAGGACTGATATGGGGGTATGCTCCTCTCATTTTGGCCTGCCTCAGAGCTCATGCAGTGTGAAGAGAGAATATCAGAAGGCAATGCCTGAAGCTGTAACTATTCTGACCCATTTGACAGTAAACAGCCTGACTGGAGAATGTAGTTAAATCCTACTGCAGAAGAGGCCAAAATGACAAATTATTGCCAAAAAAAAAAGCACTTTCAAAATACACAACGGGTACTGAGAAAGCTATGCACACGCTTGAGGAAAAATGCATGCATACTTGGCAAACATTTTAGAAGACCCCGAGGTTTCACCTCAGACTGATCCTAAGCATGCTGCAGCAAGCCTGCTGAAGAAGAGTCCCAACACAGAGTCAAGGTATAAAGGCAGGAAGAAATGTTTGTTTTTGAATTTTAATTATCTTTCTTTTAAAACAACAGTTGGGCACAGACTAGGAAACAGTCTTCGGTGTCCACACATGTCCAGGAGGTCAGTTGTATAAATAATTACAAGGTTTCACTGAACAAACTACTGTGGCTTTGTGAAAAAAAAAAAAAAACTCAAACCCTAGCTAAATATAATTTTACTATGACAGTCAGTGGTCCTAGTTTCAACAGAAGTAAAAAAAAAACGTGAGGCATAAAAAGAAAACATGGTCCACTCAAAAGAACAAAATGAAGAGACAAAAACTGTCTCATGGAAACCCACATATTGATCTTTAAAACGATAATATTAAATATGCTCAAAAAATTAAAGGAAATCAAGAAATTGATTCATGAACAAAATGAGAATACCAATAAAGACACAGACCTATAATATAAAAAGAAACAAAAATTTGCTAGGAATGAAAAATTCTCTGGTGGAATTCAATAGAAGAATACAGCAGGCAGAAGATTCAATGAGCTGGAATACAACTGATATCAAACCTCAGAGGAAAAAACAAATAAATGTAGACATAGCTCAAATGAACAGTGGGACACAATCAAGTGAACGTAATTAACATACACAGGAGAATGCCTGAAAACATTAGTGGCAGAAAACTTTCCAAACTTGACACAGGACATAAATATACACATACAAGAAGCTTAACAAATCTCAAGTAGCATAAACCCAAAAAGACCTACATTGAGATACATTATAATCAACCTATAACCAACCTCTGGAACACTAAAGAGAGAACTCTGAAAGTAGCAAGAGAAAACAGAATTGTCACATGTAAAGGACCCTCAATATAATTAGGAGTCAATATCTTCTTAGGAACAATAGGGGCCAGACGCAGCAGGTGGCACATTTTACCTGTTTTAAGAAAAGAACTGTCAACCAAGAATTTTCTATCTGGCAGAACAGTCCTTCGAGAATGAGGGAAAATAAAGAAATTCACAGATTAAAAAAAAAAAAAAAAAGGCTGAGGGTGTCCAACATAGGTAGACCTGAACTACAAGAAATGCTTAAGAGGGAGTACTTCAAATAAAAAAGAAAAGGACGGTAACTTGAGAAACATATGATAAAAACAAACAAAAAAACACAAAAGGTATTTCAACGAGCAACACGGGTCAGTTTCAAGGTTTGTAATGCTAATTATTACATTCTACATGACTGAAAATGACAATTTCATACAAACAATTTTGCATTACTGGGAACAAGCAGAATAGGAATAGAGTTTTTTTTTTTTAGCTTATGTTACTGATGTCAAATTGCTATCAATTCAAACCTGGCTATAATAAATTTACGATGTCAAGTGAAATCCTCCAAGTAACCACAAAGAAAGTATTTTCAAAATATACATAAAAGAAATAATCAAAATGATTCACTACAAAAAAATTAAACACAAAAACAGGCAGTACTGGAGGAAATGAGGGACAAAGAATGTGTAAGACAAACAACAGCAAAAGGCAGGAGTTCATGCTCGTAATAAATATCTTTTATTGTGGGTTAAGTGCAAGTTTACAATTCAACTCAGTTTCAGAAACGAACACTTACACACATTGTTATGTGACCCTAGTTGCTTTCCTTACAATGTGACAGCACACCCTTCCTCTCCACCCTATACTCCCCATGTCCATTCAACCAGGTCTTGTCCCTGTCTGCCTTCTTATCTCGCCTCCAGACGGGAGCTGCCCACATAGTCTCATGTGCCAAGCAGCTCACTTCTCACCAGTATCACTTCCTGTCTTATAATGCACTCTAATCTCTGTCTGAACAGTTGGCTTTGGGAATGGTTCCTGTCTTGGGCTAACAGAGGGTCTGGGGACCATGACCTCCAGTGTCCTTCTAGTCTCAGTCAGACAATTAAGTACGATCTTTTTACAAGAATTTGAAGTCTGCATCCCATGGCTCTCCTGCTTCCTCAGGGGTTCTCTGTTGTGTTTCCTCTAAGGGCAGTCACTGGTTGTAGCCAGGCACCATCTAGTTCTTCTGGTCTCAGGCTGATACAGTGTCATAGTATCTGGTTTATGTGGCCCTTTCTGTCTCTTGGGCTCATGTTTTCCTTGTGTCTTTGGTGTTCTTAATTCTCCTTTGCTTCAGGTGGGTTGAGACCAATTGATGCATCTTACATAGTTGCTTGCTAACGTTTAAACCCCAGATGCCATTTAGCAAAGTGGGATGGTGAACATATTCTTAAAATACTTTGTTATGCCAATTGACCTAGATGTCCCCTCAAGCGATGGTCCCCAGACTCCCAGCCCCTACTACTCTGCCCCTCCAACTGTTCGGTTGTATTCAGGAAACTTCTCAGCTTTTGGATTAGTCCAGTTGTGCTGACTTCCCCTGTACTGTATGCTGTACTTCCCTTCACCTAAAATAATTAGGGAATACCTCTCTCCCTCCCTCTTCACCCTTGTAACTATCAAAGAACATTTCTGTCTGCTTTTAAATGTTTTCTTGAGTTCTTGTAATAGTGGTCTCATACAGTATTTGTCCTTTTATGGCTGACTAATCTCACTCGACATAATGCCTTCCAGTCTTCCATGTTATGTTTGACGGATTTCATTGTTCTTTATCATTGTGCAGTATTCTATTGTGTGAATATACCATAATTCGTTTATCCATTTCATCTGCCAATGGGCATCTAGGTCATTTCTATCTTTCTGCTGCTGTAAACAGTGCTGCAATGAACATGAGTATGCACATATCTATTTGTGTTAAGGCACTTATTTATCTAGGATATATGCCACAGACTGCAATTGCTGGATCATATGGTACTTCTATTTCTAGCTTTCTAAGGAAGCGTCAAATCAATTTCCAAAGTGGTTACAGACCATTTTATACTCCCACCAGCATTGTATAAATGTTTCAGTCTCTCCACAAGCACTCCAGCATTTACCATTTCTATTTTTTGGATTAACACCAGCCTTGTTCGGGTAAGATGGTATCTCCTAGTGGTTTTGATCTGCATTTCCATAATGGCTAATAATCGTGAGCATTTCCTCATGCATCTGTTAGCTGCCTGAATGTCATCTCTGGAGAAGTGTCTGTTCATATTCTCTGCTTGTTATTTAACTGGGTTGTCTTTTTGTTGTTGAGGTTTGCAGTATCTTGTAGATCTTAGAGATTCGATGCTCACTGGATTTTTCATAGCACAAATTTTTTCCCAGTCTGTAGGTTGTCTTTTTACTCTTTTGGTGAAGTCTTTGGGTAAGCGTAAGTGTTTCATTTTTAGGAGCTCCCGGTTATCTAGTTTCTCTTCTGATGTTTGTGCATCGTTGGTAATGTTTTATATACTGTTTATGCCATGTATTAGGGCTCCTAGCATTGTCTCTAGCTTTTCTTTCATGATCTTTAGTGTTTTAGATTTTATATTTAGGTCTTTGATCCACTTTGAGTTAGTTTTTGCGCATGGTGTGAGGTGTGGGTCTTGTTTAATTTTCTTGCAGATGGATATCCAGTTGTGCTGGCACCATTTTTGTTAAAGAGATTGTGTCGTCTCCCGAGTTAATGGACTTTGGGCCTTTCTCGAGTATCAACTGCTATTAAGTGGACGATTTACGTCTGGATTCTCAATTCTGTTCCACAGGTCTATATATTTGTTGTTGTACCAATAACAGGGCGTTTTGACTACCGTTTAGGTTCTAAAATCAGGTAGCGTGAGGCCTACCACTTTGTTCTTCTTTTTCAGTAATGCTTTTGTGGATTCTTTAGGATTTTCTGTGTATAACATATCATTTGCAAATAGAGATACTTTTACTTCTTCCTTACCAACTTGGCTGCCCTTTATTTCTTTTTCTAGACCTCCAGCACAACGCTGAGTAAGAGCAGTGATAAAGAGTATCCTTGTCTGGTTCTTGTTCTAAAGGTGAATGCTTTCAGAATACCTCCATTTAGAATGATGTTGGCTTTGCATAAATGCCCTTTATTATGTTGAGGAATTTTCCTGCTATTTCTATTTTGCTAAGAGTTTTTATCATGAATGGGTGTTGAACTTTGTCAAATGCCTTTTCCGCATAATTTGACAAAATCATGTGATTCTTGTCTTTTGTTTTATTTATGTGATGGATTACATTAATTTTTTTTCTAATGTTGAACCATCCCTGCATACCTGGTATGAATCCCACTTGGTCATGGTGAATTATTTTCTTGATATGATGTTGAATTCTACTGGCTAGAATTTTGTTGAGGATTTTTGCATCTATGTTCATCAGGAATATAGGTCTGTAATTTTTTTTTTTGGTGGTGTCTTTACAAAGTTTTGTTGTCAGGGTTATGCCAGCTTCCCTCTGTTTTAATGCTGTCATCTTTCACATAATGACATATCTGTTTCCCTGTTTTAGCAACATCTCTGTTTCCCTGTTTTAAGTGTTTTAGGTTTGATTTGTTTTTTGATTTTTCTATCTGGGTTGACACCAGGTTGCTCTCTCCTGTGTTCCTGTCCTTGGGTTGATACCTGATATTATTGATTTTCTAACCAAAGAACTGCTTTTAGTATCTCTTGTAGTTTTGGTTTGGTATTTACGAATTCCCTAAACTTCTGTTTAAATGGAAGTGTCCTCATTTCACCTTCTTATTTGAGAGACAGTTTTGCTTGCTATTTCTTTTTGGCAACTTTTCCCTTCAAAGTTTTATATATGTCATCCTATTGCCTTCCTGCTGCATGGTTTCTGCTTAGTTTGCGCTTATTCTTATTGACTCTCCTTAGTAGTGTTTTCCATTTTTCTGTAGCTGCGCTTAAAATTCTATCTCTGGTTTTGTCAAGTGTGATTATAATATGTCTTGGTGACTTTCTTTTGGGATCTACCTTGTGTGGGGTTTGAAGAGCAACTTGGGCAGATACCTTCTAATCTTTCATGGTATCAGGGAGGTTTTCTGCCAACAGGGCTTCAACAATTCTCTGTATTTTTCTGTTCTCTCTCCCCTGTTCTGGTATTCCACTCGTTGATTATTCATGTTGATAGGGTCCCACATAATTCTTAGGGTTTCCTCATTTTTTAATTTTTTATTTGATTCTTCCTCAAATACGTTGGTACTAAGTGTTACTATTAAGTCCCACTAATTCTGACTTCCACTGCCTCAACTCTGTTCTTATGACTTTTTATTGAATGGTGTAATTCTGAAATTTTATTGTAAACATTCTGAATGTTTGCTGTTCTTGCAAGTCTACTAAATTTGTCATTATGCTTTTGTCTAATCTGCTTTAGTTCTTCTAATGCTTTGTCAGTGCATTCCTTAGCTTGTTCTGCATTTCGCCTGATCTTCCTGGTCTCTTGAAGAGTTCTGTATATTAATCCTTTGTTTTCTATTTCCGGTAATTCCAGCAATTCTCTTCATCCAGAAGATTTCTTGATTCTTCGTTTTGGGAGCCTGCTGAGTCCATTGTGGTCTGTCTCTTCATGTGATTCATGTGTCTGTTGTCTCTGAGCCATGAATACGTTATTGCATTTTATTTATTTTGTTTGCTTACTGTGTCCTAGCTTCTTGCTTTGTTTTGATATTCCAAAGTACCCTGCTTGAGTGAGCTAGTTTGATTATTGGTGCCTTTGAAGCTCTAACGTCCTGTCACTAGGTGGTCAGAGCTGTTTATAGGTATGTGAGCACAGGAGTCTGTCCACTTTTCCTGTATGGATTCAGATCTGATGTCCAGGTAGTTGGTAACAAAGTGCATGGTGCAGGCTCTCACAGTCCTTGATGAGCAAGTGTGATTGGTGTAGGCACAGGTATCTGGCTGCAGTAGGGGGTCACATGCTGAGTTAAAATGAGCCTGACAACTGCCCTTCAGTGTGAGGAAAGTGTGTCCCTGTTCCCTAGAGTGCACAGTTGGGTGGGTCTGCAAACAGACTATGGGAAGCCAGTGCTGCTGGCTGTAAGGACTGAGACGCATGACATATTCTTGGACCACTGTCGTGGGTGGCTAGGTGTCACTGATGGAGCCACTAGTCCTCAGGCCCCTGATGTGGGTAGGTGAGGACCCTGCTTAATAAGCAGAGCCATGTTAAATGACACAAATTTGCCTCTCACTGTGCACCCGTTATACCTGTGCCTAGGCAAAGGAGCTCTTTCTGCCCTGAGTTCCTGGCTTAGTGGAGTGAGGTTATTTTTTCCTTGTTTGTTAATCTCTTTCGTCTCCAAGGTCAGGAGAATGGCTCAGGGTGGGTGTGCAGTCCTTCTTCCAGCCAAGGGGATGCAGCCAGCTGAAACCCAGTGCAGAGTGGGAAGGGAGCAGATAAGTGAGTGAGAGGTTTTTCCTGAAGGGGTATTTTTGGATTGTGGTAGGTCAAATGCAAGTACTTATCGTTTGGCAATTGTGGGCTACTTCTCGCTTGTTCTAGAGGGCTGAACAGACTTTCTGCTGTTTGGCCTCCCCCGATGTGGAAAATGGGTCCCAAACGCCTCTGCTTGCCTCACTGTGCTCGCAACACTGGCAGAATTGGCTGGGTCAGGTCTGGCAACTCCTTGCTGCTTCTGAACCACTTCTCCCTCCCCCTGCCACTAAGTCCAATTCCCCAACTTTGCCTTTGATGTTCAGGCCTCGTAGATTGTCATATAAAATCTAATTCACTTGTTTTTCGGATCTTTGTTATAAGAGGGACCACAAAAAGCATCTGACTACTCCACCATCTTGGCCCTGCCTCTCTAATGGTAATTATTTTAAATATAAATGGATTAAGCTGTTTAATCAAAAGGTAGAGAGAAGCATATGCAATAAAAAAAAAAATGACCCGTCTACATGCAGTCTAAAGAGACACACCTCAGACCAAATGCAAATGGCCTCCAAGTGAAAGTAAAAAAAATTCTATCCAATAGTAACCAAAAAGGAGCTGAGATGGTGATGTTAATATAAGATAAAACAGACTTTATGTAAAAATCTATCACTAAAGACAAAGATCATTATATGTTAACAGGGCCAGAAGAGCTTAAGAAGATGTAACGATCATAAATATGTTTACACCAAACATCAGAGATTCAAAATACATTAAATGCTGATAAAAGTGAAGGTACAAATAGACAGCTGTACAATAACAGTTCTTTTTTTTTCTTTGATGTGCAATTAGGTCTTACAAGGAAATGGCAGAGTCAAGCAGCACTGGTAGTAGTCCACACTGAGCCCCTCTCTCCCCAGCTCACCACAAGTTTTGGTCCCTAAGGCTTCATCCACTAGTTTCCTGCAGTGTTCATGGGGTCACTTGAGGGCCTCTGCATAGTGATTAAGGGCCTGGGAAAGGGCTGTGACAGCTCCTATTACACGGCTTAGGTCCAAGGATGGGGAGACTGTCTCACACATTTTGACCATGTTTTCTTTATGCTGAGGTGTAATCTGGAGAAGGACATCAATGTTGACAAAGTAGAGAGTCAGCAAAAAAGAGGATGGCCCTCAATGAGATGGACTGACACAGTGGCTACAACATGGGGCTAAGGCATAACAATTGTGAGGATGGTGCAGGACCAGGCTGTACTCCATCCTGCAGTACAAAGGGTCACTATGAAATGGAACGGATTTCACAGCACCTAACAACAATAATAGTTGGAGACTTTAATATACCACTTACTGAAAATAATGTACAAAACATCTAGAAATACAGAAGTAAACAGAGGATTTGAGTAAAACCCCCTACTTGCACGTGAGTTACAATTAACTCCACTGCAACCAACAATGACAAGATCATAAAATTAACCTGACTTAAAAGACATATATAGAACACGCTACTCAACAACAGCAAAACATACATTCTTTTTCAGAGCACATAAGCCATTCTGGAGGACAAACTATATGATATGGCCAAGAAACAAGTTTCTATAAATTTAATAAGACTGAAATTATTCAAAGTCTCTTCTCCAAACACAATGGATTAAATTGGAAATCAATTACACAAGGAACACCGGAAATTAAACAAATATGTAGAAATTAAATAACACATTATTAAACAATCAGTGGGAAGAAATAAAAACTGAAATGTGAAAGTGCTTAAAAGTGAATGAAAATACAAACACAATATACTAAAACTTAGAGGATGGGGAAAGGTAGTCCTTAGGGAAATTTATAGAAGTAAATTCCTACATTTAATAAATAACGAAAATCTAAAGTTGATACCCTAACTTTTCAACTCGAAGAACTAGAAAAAGAGAACACCAAACCCAAAGTTATCTAAACACAGGAAATTACAAAATTCAGAATGGAGGTTAAAAAAAAAAAAAATAGAAACAGAAAAACACCAGAGAGAATGAAAGACAGTTGAAGTTGGTTCTTTGAAAGGATTAATGTCAAACCTTTAGCCGGACGGACAAAGAAAAAGATGCAAATCTTGTATTAGAAATGAAAGTGAAGACTTACTACTGAGCTTATAGCAATAAAAAGGATAATATAAGAATACTATGAATAATTGTATGCCAACAAACCAGATAACTTAGATGAACCAATTCTTAGAAACATATAAACTTCCTAAACTGAAATAAAAATAAAAACAAAATTCTGATGGATGTATTGTAGCAAGTGAAGATAGTGAAAAGTAATATCCTGAAAGCAGCTGTTAGGGAAATTCGATCAAATATTTAAAGAAGACCTGACACCAATCTTTCTCAAATTCTTCCAAAATGTACAAAGGAAGTAACATTTCCTAACCCATGTTATTTGGTCAGCATTACCCTGATACCAAAGCCAGACAGAGAGACCACAAAAACAGAAAACTACAGGTTAATACCTCTTGTGAATAGATACAAAATTTCTAAATAACAGTAAATAAAATGCAACAAAACATAAAAAGAATTACACACCATGGCCAAGTGAGATTTATCCAGGAAATGCAAGGGAGGTTCAAAATAAGAAAACTCGTCAATGTAATACACAACACATGAATAAAGAACAGCAATGAAATGATCTTCTTAATTCATAAAAAACAACTGACAAAAATCCAACACCCTTTTTCAAATTAGAAACTCTAAGGGCAGGAACAAGACAAAGATTCCCATTTCCCAACTGCTATTCAATACTGTATTGGAAGTCCTAGCTAAAGCAAGTAGTCAAGAAAAAGAAATTAAAAGACATCCAAATCAGAAAGGAAGAAGTAAAACTATCTCTACTTACAGATGACACGATTCTATACAGTAGTCCCCCTTATCTGTGGCTTCATTTTCCATGATTTCAGTTACACACAGTTAACTAAGGTCCAAAAATGTTACACTAGTGTGATGAAATCTTGTGTCTTCCTGCTGTGTCCCTCCCAGAGACCATTTCACATAACTTTTATTAGAGTATACTGTTAAAACTGTTCTATTTTATTATTTGTTATTGTTGGTAACTGTGCCTAATTTATAAACTAAACTTTAATACAGGTATGTATATATACATCAAAACATAGTATATATAGGGTTGGGTGCTATCTGTGGTTTCAGGCATCCATGGGGGTGACCTTGGAATGTATCGCCCATGGATATGGGGGGACTACTGTAAATAGAAAATACCAAGGAATACACAAAAACATCTACTACAATTAATAAAAGAATTCAGCAGCTCCAGGGTAAAAGATTAATGTACAAAATTCACAGTTGTGCTTCTGAAAAACAGCAATAAAAATCTAAAAAGGAAATTAAAAGAATTCCATTTACAATTACCTAAAAAATACCTGCAAACCAAATGAACCAAGTGGTAAAAGACTTGTACACTGAAAACTATAAAACACTGCTGAAACAAAATTAAAAATACATAAATAAATTGGAAATCATTCCATGTTCACTGGTTAAAAGAATATTATTATTGATATAAATACTACCCAAAGGAACCTAAAAACTCAATGCCATGCCTAACAAAATTTCAACAGACTTCTATGGAAAAGCCACTCCTCAAATTCATGAACTGCAAACGGCCCCAAACAGATGAAACAATCTTGAAAAAGAATGAAGTAGGGGGAGTCAGACTTTCCAATATCAAAATACACTATAAAGCTATACTCATCAAAACAATGTGATACCGTTATAATGACAGATATTGGAATAGAATTGAGAGTTTAGAAATAAACTTATACGTTCATGGTCAATTAATTTTCAACTGGAACTGCTAGGAAAACTGGATCTTCACATGCATATACAAATGTTAACTCAAAATGCCCTAAGTATAAGAATACAATCATAAAACTTGTAAGAAAAAACATAGCAGTGTAGCTTTGGAATCTAGTTTTTGATGATGGATTATTAAAAAACGAAATCAAAAGCACAAGCTACAAAAGAAAAAAAACAATCTGGACTTCAATAAAAACTTTTGTGCATCAAAGAACTTTGTCTAGAAACTTAAGATAATTTAGAGAACTGAAAAAATATTTGGGACTGCAGTGCAATGACTTAGTTTCAATGGCCCCTTGTAATTCACACAAAACTACTGGGTAGGACTAGGCAAATAAGGTACTTGTAGCCTACCAAGGGGATTGATGGTTTTGCCAATGCAAATTAGGTGCATGTAATCCCAGCCGGGGTGGGACTATGCACATAAGGTGCACGGAACCCTTTCAGGGGACTGGTTAATTCATGGTCTTCCTGGGTGAAGGGTGAGAAACCATGCCCTCACACTGATAAGGAACTTGCTGTAACTGGGTTTCCAGATTGAAGTCTGGAGACACAAAGAAACAGGTAACGGGTTGTAATGATAAAAAGCACTAGAAAGGTGTGGCAAGCCTGGCAGTGGCATGAATGGTGAGTGCCAGGAGACTGACACAAGATAGCTGTGGTGGCCTTTCCAGCCTGCAGCATGGCCCGACCAGGGCCCAAGAGCAGCAGATCAAGAAGCTATCCTGATTGAGGAATTATTTATCTTGATTTGTTCCAATTACTTTGAAGTTGATTCTAATCCTGAAATGTAACCTGTTACTTCCCTCCCTAACAAACACCACAATTATGAGTATGGTCTGTGAGTTATCTGTGGGCATTTCAAGAAATTATCAAACCCAGCAGATAAGTAGTGAATGTCAAGGGAGGGATGGCTGGTGTTAGAGTTAGTAAAAAGGTTGGAAAGTAGAGGTATGTCTAAATATCACTTCAGAGGAATCAGTCTTGGGCTATCGTTGATACTGATTTTCCTCCCCTTTCTGATGTTTGATGCCATGACATTTTTGCAGAAAATCACACATCCAATAAAGCTTTAATGTTAAAAATATATAACTCGAACATATAACTAGAACTCAACAAAAAGCCGCAAAATAGAAAATGGGCAAAAGACCTGAATAGACATTTCTACAAAGAAGATATACAAACGGCCAATAAGCACAGGAAAACATGCTCCATTTCATTAGTCAATAACCAGCTGCCAAAACTGACTTCAACACAGCAACCTCATGTATGTGAAAGCAGAACTGTGCTCTATGGGCTTTTCAATAGCAGATATTTTGGAAGTAAATCACTAGGCTTTTCTTATGAAGCTCCTCTGCGTGGTTTTGAACATTAAACATCAGGCAAATGCAAATCAAAATCACAATTAGATACCTCTTCACCCTTAATAGGATGGCTATTATAAAAAACAAAAACAACTACAACAAAATACAAAACTAACAAGCGTTGGCAAGTATGTGGTAAAATTGGATATCTCACCATTACTGGTGGGAATGTTTGGTGCTGCCTCAAAAACTGAAACACAGTACCACTGTGTGATTCAGCAATGCCACTCCTAGTTACATACTCCAACTAAAAGGAGGAACTCAAAGAGATACTTAAATGATGCATCAACGTTAACTGTAGCTTTTTTGCAATAGGCAAATGGTGAAAACAACTTAAATGTCCATCAACAGATGGATAAACAAAATATGGTGTATTCATAAATGAGTATTACTAGGCCTTAGAGAGAAATGAAGTTTGAAACATGATATGGATGAGCTCTGAAGACAATGCTGTGTAAAATAAGTATGATACAATAGCACAAAAATAATATGATTTCATATACATGAAATATCTACAACAGGCAAATCCATAGAGATAAAAGTTTATTAATGGTTACCAGGGGCTGAGGTGAAGAGGAAATGCTTAATGGGTATTGAATTTCTGTTTGTGGTGATAAAAAATATTTGGAAATGGATGGTGGTGATAGTTGCACAATACGGTGAATGTAATTAATGTCCCTGAATTGCACAGTTTTAAAAAGTTGAAATGGTAATTATTTTGTTATATATATATATATATACATACATATATAAAAAACTATAAAACCACAGTCAGATTTAAAAAAAAAATTGATGTTGGTATTTTCCACAGACCCAAACAAATTTGGGTCTAAGTAAAACACACTAAAATTTTTTTTCCTAAACAGAAGTGATTTGTAAAAACGGGTTCCTTATTTGATATTTCAGATATGTGACTACAGAGTTAAATTAATTCATTTCTGCTTTAAACTATAAGCTCAACCTTCTTAAACCTTAAAAAAAGAAATTACATACTTGCTGGGACAGTATAATAGTAAGTCAATGATGAATGTCTGCCAGGCTTTTTCTTTACTAAGTGCATCTAAAGCTGTTGGAATCAAAGCAAAACATAACGCCATCACTTCCAATCCTTCGCAGCAAACCTGTTCATCTTCCAAGTCCAGCTCACTGCTTGAACTGGTGCTCTGTAAAATTATAATCAGAAGCACATCACCTATACATGCATTTAAGAAAAAATTCTTGCACCTTTAATTAACATTTAAAGCTTACTAAAAACCATTTGGTGATACCCTATCCACCTGCAGCTTCTGACATCCTTTGGAATATGGCAAGGGAAATTAAAGGAACATACTGAAGCCAAGTACCACCTGCTTCCTTGTGTTAGGTATGGGTTGTGTATTTTTCATTAATAATTTCTCAAGAATCACTCTGGCTATGTATTTTGGCACTTTGACTAAGTTTGTTTTTATAGCTCAGCCAGAAAGCCATTTTTACTGAAAAGGGAATTGCTTTACACAAATATTCAGGAAGGTCATGAAAGACGTTTGTAACCTCAAATACTACAGTAGGAAGGTAAAAATTCTTAATCTGCTTCTATTCATCAAGATAAAGTAAATATATTACATGTCTGGAGCTGAACAGGCACTCAAATAACTGCTCCAATGAAAACTTACCAAGACTTCATTAGATTACTCTTGTAGGACGCAACACAGATCTTCTACAAATTAAGGGTATACTGGTCACAAACAGGAAGCTCTACTGTACAAGTGACAGCTTCCCATAACTCACTTTCCCTTCTAAATATACATAAGTAGCCATCAGGGGCAAATACATATTACAAAACAAAACAAAGAAAACAAACAAAAAAAAATGAAGAGGAAACGTCTCATTTCTGCAGATAAATCTGTTTAAATACAACAGGAGACTAGGAATAACATCTAAATGGTAAACACTTGTCCTGATTTTGCCTGAGCTAAAAAAAACAAATAAAACATCTGAATGACAGAATTTCACAATGAACAGTCACCAAAAAATACACAGATCAAAAAATTAAGAAAGAATGAAACGAAACAAGAAAAAACAAATTTATTCTAGGACTACTATGTCTGGATTCGATGAAAGAAAAAAAACTGTTTTAACAAAAAAAGAAGCTTCGTGCCAGGATCCTGAAGTTATTTTATTTTTAAAATGAATTTTACATATGTGTATCTTAACGAGAGTTAGTAGTTCATCCTAAATAATCAGATACAAGTGGCTTGATTAAAGATAGGAGACATGATGTAAATTTAATGGCATGGGTAATTAAACAATTATTTAAAATGAGCATTTCTGTAACAATTCTTACCGTCTCATAAATTTTAGTGATTTCCTCATTTGGGCTAAATATTAGCTCTAATGCCCCACATCCTGATGTCCAGATAATTTTTTGTATAGCTGTAATTACACAAGTATCAGGAATGTATCTTGAAGCCTACAAAAAAATGAGTAATTAAAAGTGTTGACAGAAAATTAAACTAATCAGAAAAACAAAACGTTTGTAGAAGTACCAGGAATGGGTCTGAGGAAGTAAATATGCTTTAACATTCTTTAAGCTCCAAAGGTATCTTTTACCATTTTTTTGTATCTTAACATTAAGTCACATAATAGATGTACATAAGAATCATTTTTTAAATAATTTCATTTTTGTTGAGAATATACACAGCAGAACATACACCAATTTAACTATTTCTATATGTACTATTTAGTGACACTGATTATATTCTTTAAGTTGTACAACTGTTCTCACTCTCCATTTCCAAACTTTTCCTTTCCTATAAACATAAACTCACCACCCCTCCTACATTTCCTATCTAACCTTTTGAATTGCTTTGTCAATTTAAAAGGAATATGTACTCAATAGCAACTCTCAACAAAGTATGCTTCAGACTAAGATCCGGTGCTATACCTGGAAGCCATTCTACTCCTAGGTGTTTATCCAAGAGAAATGAACACATACGCCTACAGAAACACCTAAGAGTATTCATGAATTTTGGTAACACTTTTCTTCATAATAGTAAGTTGAAAACCGAAAACAGCACAAATGCTCATTCATAGGTGAGTGGATTAAAAACATGTACCATATCCATTAACCTACAGATACATAAAATAACATGAACAAATTTTAAAACCAAGCTGATTAATATAAGCCAGATATAAAAGAGTAAATACTACATGATTTTGTTTATGTAAAGTTTTCAAAAATGAAAACTTTTTCATATTAACTGAAAGCACCTAAGTGGTTGCCTGGGGTCAGGCACAGAGAGAAGAATGGACTGAACGCTCAGGAGCATGAGTAAACTTTTTGGGGCTGAGGTAAACATTCGGTTTCTCAACCCTATTAGAGTTTAGCCACATTGGGCCTATTAATGCAATGTAAACTGCAATCAGTGAAGTGTGCTAAAAAGGTTACTTTCCAAAGTATTCTAATACTATTACATAACAGATAAATACAAATTTACGGAACTTTAATAACATAAACATTAAAGTAAGTGGGTCTAAAAATTGAGCCTGAAGTTGTTGTAAGCTTTATTTACTCATGAATTAATAGAGACGGTCAAATGTAATAAGAAACAAATCCTCCAGGATTCTTGAGCTTCCAAAGTTTAACACTAACCTCATCAGATATTTGCTGAGCGAGCCGTACTGATACATTTCTAAGCATACATTCAGAGGAAGGATTGGGAATGCTTTGAAGGGCACTTTGTAGCACCACTGCTTGATCATGAGTAACTTGGTTAATCTGAAAAAAAGTTACTGATTTTATCTACAGTAAAAAATGTACACAAAATTACATTTCAAAAATGTGTAATATAATCCAACCATTTTCTCCTCATGTTATTACCGCCCTCTCAGGGTTACACCTTTCCACATATTCAGTGTATAATCTACACTGTATAAAGTAGTAGACTTCTTCTAGCTGCCTTTCAGCAAATGACAAAACTCCTCTGCAAACTCCATGGTTTCTACACTTGGGTTCAGATTCATTTGCAGGTGATGACAACTGAAGAACTTTCACACACTCCTAGGCAGACTGTTCTCTCAGTCCTCCTTAACGGAGAAAATTGAGGATGCCAGATAAGTAATCCATAAATTTGTTATTCCCAAATATATAATCTTATGCTTTTCTCACTTTCGTCCTCTTTTACTCCTTAAGAGGTTCCTTTAATTTTTCAAGGCTAATCCTGCTACCCGCTAAGATTCATCCCATAAAAATGAAGTCTCTCATAACTCGCCCCCTAGCTTCTCTATCTACTTTGCTTGCATAGCCACATTCTGTTAAGAAATGTCTTTATTTTTAAATCACATTTTAAGAAACTGAAGAGTTTGCGGAGATATTCTTGCATATACTAGGTAGGCAAAGGCAAAACCTACACAGGCCTGGGGCTTCTAGCTCCTGTCTCCAATTTCATCCACAGAAGTTAAAAACTTGTATCTCAATCCTTCAATAGATATTTAGGGTTTATTTGTCAGATTCTACAACTCATAATCAAGGTAGCAGCACAGTCAGTAGAAGTATTAGGTTTGGAGTCAATCTGGATTAAATTCCAGATCATTTTTACTATCTTAAACCAAGCTATTTTATCACCTAAGGCCTTAACTTTCATTTATAAAACAGAAGTAAGACTGACCTGCCTAATATGGCTGTCAGTTAAATGACATAGAGCAATGCAAGGGACAGGCACACAAGAGCCTAGCACATTTCAATCATCAGTATTTTCCATAGGACTAACTTACATGCAGATAAAAATCATATGTAAGCTTTTGTTAGTGCTGCACCTCTAACAGTACCTGGCATATAGTATATATGCATAATAAATATTTATTAAAAGAAGGAAAAGTTACTTAATAATACATTAAACTAGGTTATTATCTGTTCTGTTATTCCAATTCCAATTTGTACGTTAAGTAAGCAAAGTCAAGACACGATACTTATTCCTATACTACAAATGTTCTTACTAAGAGCATCACTAATTTCCATTTCAATTGAATAAACTCAATGATGTTTGTTTTCCAAAGTACTAGCAAAACTGACTAGATTTATTAAAAAAAAAAAATTCTTCATGGAAAAATAATTAAATAAGAAATAATAAAGTACAAAAATGCAAAGGCACCAAGGTTTACTGAACAGTTTAATAGACAAATTTTTAACTCCATGAATAAAAAACCCCAAATCAACTTTATTCAGTAGTTACTCTGACTATCTCTGAAGTAACCCTCTTCTATATATTGTAGATAGTTCTAAAGTAAACATATTTTACATACTAATTTTGCATTTAGCTTCCTACAAGTCTGTGAGCAACCTGACATTAGTCCCTCTGCACCCTTACAGACACCTTTTCAGAACTGGAAAGCGGCCAAAAATCATAAAATTCCCATCTATGTACTTCATTACACTTCTCTAAGAAGAATTATGACAATGACCTATCTGTTGTTACACAAATATGCATGCAACCACAACAAAAAGCAATCAGCTTACTAACAGGTGGGATATACTTTTGTAAATTTTTATTCTAAATATGTATGAACAAAAGCACAATTCCTTCTTTTTAACTTTTAAGATGAAAAATTTCAAAATTATATACAAGTGAGAAGAATAAATAAAACTTCAAGTACCCATTATCCAGTTTCAATAATTATTAACAAAAGATCAAACTTATTTCACTGAATCTCCTATACTAACTCTGCCTGTAACAACACATGATTATTTTGAAGCAAATTGTGGACATCACGATTTACCTGAAACGCTTTAGTGCAATTAATTACTCTTTTCTTTTGAACATAATGAAAATACTGCCATTGCAGTTGTTAGCTGCTATCAGTTCCAGCTCATGGTGACCCTACATGTGTGCAGAGTAGAACTGCTCCATAGGCTTTTCAAGGCTGTAACCTTTCAAAAGCAGAATTCCAGGCCTGTTTTCAGAGGTCCTCTGCGTGAGTTTGAACTCCAAACTTTTTTGCTAGTGGTTGAGTGCTTCACCGTTTGCATCACTCAGAAACTGCCTGAAAATGAACACACTAGAACCTGTTTTAAAAAAAAAAAAACCCAGCGCGATCTACTTAACTCATGGCAAGCCCACAGGACAGAGCAGAACTGCCTGATACAGCTTCCAAGACTGTATATCTTTATTGGAAGCATGCTGCCGTAATCTTCTCCCAAGCAGAAGCTGCTAGGGTCACCAAGTGCTTAACCACTGCGCCATCAGAACTCCTAATACTAGTATACTTAATATAATTGATGATAAATTAAAATACAAAATTTCTAGCCACTATTTCAACTTCCCTGATTAAGACCTAAAAATTCTTAAAGAAGAGTTATCTGTGTTCCTGAATCGTCTTTGTTTTCAGCCAGTAATTGAGTAAAAACCTCAATTACAATGTAAAGAAAAGAACTCTACAATTAAGTCTTCACCTAACTCTATATATTTTTCATGTACAAGTAAACGAAAGATTCATATGAAGTTTTTATTACACTTAAAACAGAATTTACAGGGACTAAAGTATCCTTGCAAATTAGAGCAGTCAATGGAAAACATTTACCCATTTAATACAAATATAACAAATTAATAAAAAAAACAAAACCTGAGACAATACACATTTTAAAGCTGGATTTTAAAAATCAGGAATTCAAAGTGAAATTCATTTAAAAAAATTAAAACTTATTCCAAAGTCTTTTAAAAATCGATTACCGGTGTCACGGGATTTCCACCATCTACTACAGGCTGACAAGCTTCTGCGATAGCTCGAACATGGCCATAGCCAACGGCAGTTAGCAACAATTTGGCTATTTTAAGAGCATTGAAGTAGGCATCCCTTCTGGTTTCCATATCTGTATGTGGCAGGAAGTTATTTCTTGTTAGCATACTCAGTACAAGATGTAAGCCACCACTTTTCAAGAAGTGAAATTGGAAGTCAGATGAATTATCAGCCAGAGGTGCACCAGCAGGCATTAATAAGGCATAAACTACCTGAAAAAAAAGGAGGAAACTATATTTAAAAATGTTAAAATAGTTTAATAAATTCTTCTATTTCTCCTATCATCAATGCTAACAAGTTCTTGACTACCAGATTTCGCTAAATCTTATTCGTGTTCTTTACATTATCATTTAATATAAATTTTGCATTTTTCAAAAGGAAAAAAACAAACCTCTGTTAGGTATAGCACTTGGGAGGCAGAAGGACCAAAGAAAAGTGAATCAAGCGGTGAGCCAAGGCTGCTTTCTCCAAGTTTTGCTTGGTTTAAGCAAATAGCCCTTAAGTTTTCTATTGTTGTGCTATCTGCAAAGAAATAAGGCACAATCTAAAGCAAAATGTAATTAATTTATTCCTAATATTCCACTGCAGACATTTAAAAAAATATTATCTTAAACAGGAAACAACATTAATAAATGCCAATTCAGAAAAGCTAAAGTCTCCAGCTTTACAAGACATACCCAGACCAGGATTGGTTAATTATCAACAAAGGCTATTTAATAATTGTAAATCTTAAACAGGAAGGAAGGAGTTTTCTATTCAGTTACCTCAAATTAACACGATCTCCTTCATCTACCAAAGACAGAAAAACGTAAGAAACACTAAAAGAGTAGGTAGTTCTTGAAAAACACATATACACAAACCATAAACCCCTCCTACCAAGTTCTCAATTATTTGTTCACCATAACATTGTGTTATCTCTTTTTGTTTCATTGAAAGAGAAAAGTGAGCTTCAAGAGAAGATATACCTTAAAAGCAAAGAGCTAAAAATATATCCAAAAGAACTGAGGGCAGGAATACACACAGGAACCTGTACATCAATGTTTATTGCAGTACTATTCACAATAGCTTAAAGGTGGAATCAACCTACATGTCAATCAATAGATGAATGGATTTAAAAAAACACACTACATTCCATGGTCAATATTACTTAGCCCAAAGGAAAATGAAGTCCTGAAACCTGCTACATTAATCATGAATGAAATATCAAACACAAAAGTAAAATATTATATGATGCCACTTACATGAATAAAACACACATAAATAAAAAATTATTATTAGTTACCACGGTGCGAGATGGGCGGAAGAAGTCTTAGCTGAGAAGGCACTGAGTATCTGTTAATGGGGGTGGAATAATCTGGAAATGAATGGTAGTAATGGTTGCACACACAACATGATATATGTAACTTATGCCATTGAATTGTACATATAAAAAACGGTGACCAAAAAACCAAACCCACTGCTGTTGAATCGATTTTGACTCATAGCGACCCTATAAAACAGAGTTGAACTACGAATGGTAGTAATGGTTGCACACACAACATGATATATGTAACTTATGCCATTGAATTGTACATATAAAAAATGGTGACCAAAAAACCAAACCCACTGCTGTTGAATCGATTTTGACTCATAGCGACCCTATAAAACAGAGTTGAACTACCCCATAGTTTCCAAGGAGCTCCTGGAGGATTTCAACTGCTGACCTCTTGATTAGCAAATGGTGAAGTTGCAAGTATTTTCTTGTATGTATTTTCACCATTGTAAAACAATTATCAAAAATAAATAAATAAAGGCAAAGAGCTAAAGAAGCAAATTAATTCCTAATGCTTATATCGAAGTAAGCAAAACTTTTTTTTCTTTTATTATACAAGACATGCAGTGTTAAAAAAAAAAGTAAAAATAGTTAAAAGATAACATCTTCTTAGAAGAAAACACAGCAGTAAATTTTTGGGACACTGGTTTCTTAGATATGACATGAGAAGTACAAGTGACAGAAGAAAAAGCAGATAAATTGGACTACGGCAAAATTAAAAACTTCTGCATCAAACAAAACCACATTTTTGAAAATAAGCTACTTTCTACAATATATACCCCAAACCCATTGCTGACAAGTTGATTTCAACTGATCATAACCCTGCAGGACTACGCAGAACTTACAATTGCCCCATACAGTTTCTGAGAGTGCAATCTTTACAGAAGCAGGCTGTCACATCTTTCTTACACAGGGCAGCTGTTGGGTTCAAACTGCTAACCTTTTGGTTAGCAGCCAAGCACTTAATCAATGCACCACAAGAGCTCCTTGGAATACATAAAAACCCTAAGATTCTAAAAGAATATTAATTGCAATAAAAAATGGGCAAAGGATTTTAACAGGCTTACTTTAAAGAAGATATACAAGTGTACAAAAAGGACATGAAAAAATTCTCAATACTATTAGTCTTCAGGGAAAAGCAGATCAAAACCCCAATGAGATACCACTTTACAGCCATTAGACAGATATGTTGAAGATACAGAAAAATTAGAAAGCTAATCCACTGCTGATTTGCCACTTTTAGAAGCTGTTTGGTAGTTCCTAATAAAGTTAAACACAGATTAGCATGTGACTCAATAATTCCAGCACTTAATATATATACAAAAAGGCAAAAAAAGAATGTTCAAACAAAAACTTGCACATGACTATTCAGTGTCATTATTCGTGATACCCAAAAGGTGGAAACAACTCAGTGTCCACGAATAAATGAACAGATGTAGAAACATAACGGATTACTATCCTGGTACATGCTACAACATGGACAAATACTGCATGATCCCACTTACGTGAAATATATGCAAAAAGTAATTTTTACATTTTACATTTACATAAAGTTTATTGAATGAAGTACTAACAGATGGTACAACACAGAAAAGCCTTGAAAAGATTATACTGAGTGAAAAGAAGCCAGACACAAAGGGCACATATTATATAATATTCTATGGATGAATGTCTGGAACAGGAAAATCTATAAAAATTAGATTAATGGTGGCCTAAGTGGGAGAAAAGGCGCCCTGGTAGCACAAATGGTTAAGTGCTCAGCTGCTAACAGAAAGGTTGGAGGCTCAAACCAACCCAGGGGTTAAGTAGGAGAAACACCTGATGATCTGCTTCTGTAAAGCATACAGCCAAGAAAACCTTATACAGTAGTTCTACTTTATCAAATGGGATTGCTATGAGTAAAAATCAACTCAGCGTCACCCAACAATAATAACAGCTGGGGAAGAGGAGCAGAAAGAAGTGGGAATTGACCAATAATTGGTACTGGTTTTCTTTTTGGGAAATAAACTGTTTGAAAACCAGATTCTACCACCTGCCTGTCAGTTTGTCATACCACTGTGGCTTATATGTTATGATGCTGGAATCTATGTCAATGGTATTTGAAATACCAGCAAGGTAACCCTTAGTAAACGGGTTTCAGCGGAGCTTCCAGACTAAGATAAGACTAGAAAGAAAGACTTCCAAACACATTTAAGTGTAACAACAAAATGCTGCCAGACATGAGGCTGGAAGATGAGCCCCTCACATTGGAAGACATTCGAAATATGACTTATGAAAAGCTAACTCCTCAAAGTGGAGTTGATCTTGATATAAGTGGAGTTAACCTTTCAGGGCCTTCATTTGTTGATGCAGCAGACTTAAAATGAGATGAATCTAGAAAAACTGAAGCCATCAAAAATAAAATGGGTTGTATAAAAATCATATCCTAGATGTAAGCAAGCTGAAATGGGCTTGTAAGAGCCACTATAAATTGTACAATCATAAGGTCTACTATGCTGGGAATGACAAATGGAAGAGGAATGGCATTGGATTCATCTTAAAAAAAATCTATCCTGTCAGTGATAGGAAACTATGCATACGCCTACAGGAAGACCAGTTAAATTAACCATTATTCGAATTAACACACTAACCACTAAGGCCAGAAAAGAAGAAACTGAAGATTTTTACCAGTTTCTGCACTCTGAAATTGATCAAACATGCATTCAAGATATGCTGATAACTACTGATGACTGTAGTTAGAAAGTTGCATACTAAGAAATATCAGTATTTGGAAAATACGGCTTTGGTGATACGACAACAACAGAGATCACATGATAAAATTTTTTTAAGCTCAGTGACTTATTCATAACTTTTTTCAACGACACAACTAGTGACAATACCTGTGGAACTCGCTATATACAATACATAGGATTCAAACTGACTATATCTGTGGAAAGAGATGATGGAGAAGCTCAACATCATCAGTGAGAACAAGGCCACTGCAGACCGTAGAACAAATCAATTGCTCATATGCAAGTTCAAGTTGAAGCTGAAAAAAAATTAAAACAAGCCCAAAAGACTCAAAATATGACCCTGAGTATATGCTACCAGAATTTAATAGCCACTGAAGAACAGATTTAAAGCACTGAACACTAATGACTGAAGAGCAGACAAGTAATGGAAAGACATCATACATGAAAAAAGCAAAAGGTTATTAAAAAGAGAAGAAAAAGAACAAAATGGATGTCAGAAGAAAATACGAAACTTACTCTTAATGTACACTGGCTAAAGTGAAAGGAAGAAATGATAAAGTAAAAGAACTGAACAGAAGATTTCAAGGGGCAGCTTGAAATATGAAACTAAAGTATTATAACAACATGTGCAAAGATCTACAGTTAAAAAACCAAAAGGGAATAACATTCTCTGGCATTTCTCAAGCTGAAAGAACTCAAGAAGAAGTTAAACCCTCTAGTTGCAATGATGAAGGGCTCCAGCAGGGAAATGTTGGACGACACAGGAACAATCAAAAGAGGAAGAAATATGCAGAATTACTGTGGAAAATGAACTCGCTGATGTTCAAAAACTTCAAGAAGTAGCATATGATGAGGAACTGATAATACTTAAGGAAAAAACATCCAAGCTACACTGAAAGCAGTGGTGCAAAACAAGGCTCCAGGAACTGAGATGTTTCCACGAAGAGATGATGTGCTGGAGGCGCTTACTTGTCTAAGCTAGGAAATCTGGAAGCTAGCTACCTGGCCAGCTGACTAGAAGAGATTCATATCTGTGCCCATTCCAAAGAAAGGTGATCCAAAGGAATGTGGAAATTATCAAAGAATATCATTAATATTACACACAAGTAATATTTTGCCAAAGAACATTTAAAAGTGCTTGCAGCAGAAAATTGACAAGTAACTGCTAGACATTCAAGCAAACTTAGAAGAGGACATGGAATGAGGGTTATCATTGCTGCTGTCCAGTGGATCTTGGCTGAAAGCAGAGAACACTAGAAAGATGTTTACCTGTTTTATTGACTGTGCAAAGCATTCGACTCTGTGGGACATAACAAATGATGGGTAATACTGAAAAGAATGGGCATTTGAGAATACTTAATTATGCTCATGAGGAACCTGTACACAGATTAAGAGGCAGTTGTTCAAAGAGAACGAGGGGATACTGCATGGTTTAAAGACAAGGTGTGCATCAGGGTTGTATCTTTTCATCGTAACTATTCAATTTTCGTGC
Organism: Elephas maximus indicus; assembly: GCF_024166365.1. Lineage (NCBI taxonomy): Eukaryota > Metazoa > Chordata > Mammalia > Proboscidea > Elephantidae > Elephas > Elephas maximus. Next base: position 11,417,891 of record NC_064847.1, read on the forward strand.
TGAGCAAATAATCTGAGAAGCTGGACTATACGAAGAACGGGGCATCAGGATTGGAGGAAGACTCCTTAACAGCCTGCATTATGCAGATGACACAACTTTGCTCAAAGTGAAGACAACTTGCAGCACTCACTGATGAAGATCAAAGCTCATGGCCTTCAGTATGGATTACATTTCGACATAAAGAAAACAAAAATCCTTACAACTAGACCAATAAGCAGCATCACGATAAACAAGGAAAAGACTGAAGATGTCAAGGATTTCATTTTATTTGGATCCACAATCAATGCCCATGGAAGCAACAGTGAGGGAATCAACTGACACTGCATTGGGCAAATCTGCTGCAAGAGACCTCTTTAAAGTTTTAAAAAACAAAGATTTCACTTTAAGGAAGAAAGTGTGTCAGATCCAAGCCATGGAATTTTCAATCACCTCATACACATGTGAAAACTGGACAGTGAACAAGGAAGACTGAAGAAAAATTGATACCTTTGAATATGGTATTGGCGAAGAATATTGAATATACAATTGACTGCCAGAAGAATGAACAAATCTGTCTTGGAAGAAGTACAGTCATAATACTCTTTAGAAGCATGATGGTGTGACTTCATCTCACAAACTTTGGACATGTTATCAGCAGTGACCAGTCTCTGGAGAAGGACATGGTGTTTGGTAGAAGGTCAATGAAACAGAAAAAGACCCTCAATGAGAGGCACTGACGCAGTGGCTGCAACAATTGGCTCAAGCATAACAATGACTGTGAGACTGGAGCAGCACTAGGCAGCATTTCATTTTGTTGTACATAATGTGCTAGAAATTTGATGTGACTCAATGCCACCTACCAACTTTTTCCCTCAATTCAGAAAACATAAAAATGGAGGTGGAACCAACATGGCACTACAGACAGAACTACCCAGCCATTCTTCTGCAGTAAAGACTCACAGATAGAAACATCAATCCTGGAACCATAAGGGTCAAATGAAGGGATAAAGAACTCGATCAAGCACCGAATGGGATTAGAAATGGACAGAGCACAGAGAACAAGGAGAGCTATGACATGGAGGGCCACCACCAACTAACACCTCATGGATTTACTATCCTGGGCTATCACCATGAAGGAATGCAGACAACAGTATGGCAGGACAACTTCACTGAGCTCCCAAGATGAGACATGGAATCCAGTAGCCAGGGATACATGCTTTCCACCCCCCAGCCTTCTTCCCTCTATGTGAGCACTCTGCTTTCCAAAGTGACATGGTCCCTCCGCCACAGAAACATCAGCTCACCATTACTCAAGTATGCCTCTCCCCCACCAGCAGGCTCCTTCATCACCATTTTTTTGGTTTTCCTTTGTCTCTTATTGTTTCTTTTCTCTTTCCCACCTAGCCTCATTCACTGCCCACACTCCTTCTCAACAGGCTGTGCTGTGCTGCGCCGCTCCATTAGAGAGCCATTAGTATATGGCCCCACTGGGTCTGCACCGCCCCTGCCTTCCAAATCCTACCTTGTATTGTATTTACTTTTTTCCTTCATTTTTACTTTTTTTTGCTTCTGTTTCTCCCTCTTCTTTGTCTCACCCACTTAGCTCCATACATCACACACCCTCCTTTCTCTCCTGTCTATCAGCATGATGTGCCAAGAGCCGTGGTCCTGAGCAGCACCACTGTGTACCTGGGAACCCACCTTACACCTTCTCCCCAGGGTCTGCCCTGTTACCCTAGTCTGTGTTGCAAATGACCAAACCCTCCCCTAACCCGCTGGATCTGCCCTGGAGTCTTGCGCATCTGGACAAAGTGATGAGAAGCATGATGCCCAAAGATAAGTAAACAACAAAGAATGCCCAGCCTACCTGCCCAGACATAACCAAATAAAACAAAAAAGCCAGGATGAAACAAAAAATCTATAATCAATAAACAAAGAAAATAACTACTGAATTCCTGAAGACAGCAGACAATATGAAATCATACAAAAAACAGGATAAGAAAGTGACCAAAATAAAACACCAGTGACCATCTGGTAGAAGGCACTGTACCTACCTGAAAGGGAACTCAAAACTCTAATATTCAGGACTCTACAAGACAATAGAAAAGGTTAAGGAAAAAAAAGGCAGAAAAAGTAAAACAGACAAAATCAGGAAAATACAGAACAAGCAATGAAAGAATTCAGGAAAATAACACAGGAACAAGAAATCATACAAAAGTAGCAATCAGAGATCTAAAAGATAAACAATAAGATTTTAGAAACAGCACAAGAAGATTTTAGGACTAAATATGAAACAATGGAAAATAGGAACAGTAAAATTGAACACAAATCCTTGCATTCTACTTTAAGGAAAAATCAGAAGACAGTGAAGAAAAATGAGGAAACGCTGAGAACGATACAGGAAAAAATCAAAAGCAAAACCTGGAGTTCTAGACAGGGGCAGAAAATGGAAAACAAAGAGAAGATAACTGAAGATTTACTGATAGAAAACTTCCCTAATATCATGAAAGATGAAAAGGTGACCATCCTTGGTCAATAAGCCCCATATAGGATAGACCCCAAAAGAAAATCACCAAGACATGTCATAATCACACTCACTAAAACCGAAGACAGGGAAAGAATCCTGAGAACACCTCAAGAAAAATGAACAGTCACAAAGGGTGAAAAAAAAGACCGAGCTATGATTACTCAGCAGAAACCATGCAGGCAAGAGGGCAATGGGATGACATATACTGAAGCTTGAAAGAAAAAAAACCACCATATCCTGCAAAACCCTAGCTCAAATGTGAAATTAGGACATTTCAAGATAACCAGAAATTAAGAGAATATGTAAAAATCTAACCAAACTTACAAAAATCATTAAGAGCTCAGGCTGCGAACCAAAAGGTTGGCAGTTCCAATCCATATGGTCTCTGGCAACACTATTGGGCAGTTCTACTCTGTCCTTTTTGGTTGCTGTAAGTTTCAATTGACTCGGTGGCAACAGATTCAGTTAAGGAACCACAACATCAGGTAACAACCTGAATCTAGGACACAGGACAGCATTAGCTAAAACCCAACACAGGTAATAAACTCTCAAGGATAAGGCAAAAATAAAATGATTACAAAAGGGGGCCAGAGAGGTCAATATGTGAACAGCAACAATGTCACAACAATAAAAGGGAGAATAAATGGAGTAGGTGTAGAACTTTCAGGAGAGGGAGTCAAGGAATATCAAGTAATAAAATAATGGTTCAAATTTAGGAAGATAAGTGTAAATTTCAAGGTAACCACAAAGAAAGTTAATAAACCTACAAATCAAATAAAAAAGAAAAAGTTTCAGTGAACACAAAATCTACAAAAACAAAACAAAACAATCCACAAACAAAAGGAATTCAGCACAGGAAAGTAAGAGGAATTAAGACAAAGTTAGCACCACATAAACAAATAAAAATCAAAAAACAAAATGACAGTAGTAAACTCATATCTATCAATAATCACACTGAGACAGTGACAGAATGGATATAAAACAGTCAGTATACTGTCAACAAGAAGCCCACCTTAGAAACAAAGACATAAATATATTAAAAATCAAAGGACGGAAAAAATATATCAAGCAAACAGCAACCAAAAAAGGGAAGGGGTGGCAATATTAATCTCATATAAAATAGACATTAAGTACTCCATCATGAAAAACAAGAAAGTAGATTATATAATGGTTAAAGGGTCAATACAACATGAAGACATAACCATAATAAATATGGTTATGTACGCTATGTACCATAAATTTCTATGTACCCAATAACACGGCTCCAAAACACATAAATTCCAACAGTACTGAAAACAAAAATTGATAGTTCCACAATAATAGCAGGAGACTTCAACACATCACTCCTGGAAAAAGACAGGACATCTAGAAAGAAACTCAACAAAGATACAGAAGATCTAAAGGCCACAATCACCCAACCTGACTGTATACACATATACACAACACTCCAACAGCAACAAAGTTCACATTCTTTTACAATGCACATGGAATGTTCTTCAAATTACACCGTATCTTAGGCCACAAAGCAATCCTCAACAAAACCCAAAACAATGAGATAATACAAGCATCTTCTCTGATCACAATCCCATAAAAGTAAAAATTAATAGCACAAAGGGCAAGGAAAAACTCACATACATGGAAACTCAATAACACCTTGCTTAAAAGCCACTGGGCAACAGAAAAATCAAAGACGGAATTAGAAAAATCATTATGTTGGTTCTTTCAAAGGATCAACAAAATCCACAAACCACTGGCCAAATTATCAAAAGAAAAACAGGAGAGGAAACAAATAACCCAAATAAGAAATGAAATGAAATGGAGGACATTTTAACAGACACTAAACTGAAATAAAAAAGATCATAACACAGTATTGTGAACAACTTACTCCAAAAAATTTGAAAACCAAAGGGAAATGGAAAAACTTCTAAAAACACACTCCTTCATAAACTAAGAAAAACTGGGGTCACAAAAGCCTGAACAGACCCCATAACACAGCAGAACTCAATTTCACGTAAGAAGACCAGACTTAATGATCTGAGACTGGAGGAACCCCTAAAGCCATGGCCCCCGGCCACTCTCTTCACACAGAACTAAAACCATTCCCGAAGTCCACTCTTCAAACAAAGATTAGAATGGACCATAGAACATACAGTAATACGAACAGTGTGCTTAGTTCAAACACACACACAAGACCAAAAGGGTAGCTCCTGAGGTTCACCCTTCAGTCAAACGCTAGACAGGCCCATAAAATAAACAAGACTAAAAGAACACCCTACCACAGGGTAAGGGTGATAGGACAAGAGGCAGCAGAAAAGCTGGTAAGGGGGAACCCTAGATCAAGAAGTGGAGTATGCTAACATGTCATGGGGTTGGCAACCAACGTCACAAAACAACGTATGCATTAATTGTTTAACGAGAAACTAATTTGCTCTGTAAACCTTCACCTAAAGCATGCACGCGCATGCATGCAAACACACGCACACGAAACCATAAAAATGGTGAAATTTTAAACTACCAATTGCCCTGCCATTCAGAGCATTACAACTGCTAAGATTTTTTTATTCCTCTATGTACTTTTTTTTTTTGAAACCCCGGTGGTGTAGTGGTTAAGAGCTATGGCTGCTAACTAAAATGCTGGCAGTTCAGATCCAATAGTCACTCCTTGGAAACTATACAGGACAGTTCTACTCTGTCCTACGAGGTCACTATGAGTCGAAATCGACTCAACGATAACGGGTTTGGTTTTTTGTTACAGTCCTTTTTAAAGATTCTTTTTGGTTAAGTCAAGTTAAGCCATGCAGAAAGAAAAACACCAAAAAGCTCACTGCCACTGAGTCAATTCTGACTCACGGCAAGCCTACAGGACAGAGCAGAAGTGCCCCACAGAGTTTCCATGGAGCACCTGGTAGATCTGAACTGCCAACCTTTTGGTTAGCAGCAATAGCTCTTAACCATTATGCCACCAAGGTTTTCATCTATGGAACATATTAAAGTGCAAAAAACAATAAACAGTAAGCATTTAAGAGTTAATTGTAGAACTACAAATGCCTGCATTTTAATCACAGAATTACTAAGTATTGTGACCCGGGTTGAGTAAATCTGTCTATGCCTCCAATATTTTTCCTCTTTAAATTGGTGTAGAAACAGTAATTCCGTTATAGAAATTCTAGTGTGACTTAAGTACACAAAATTCTTTAAAATATTAGATACTCAACAATCTGCAAAAAAAAAGTGCTCTTAACGCATTCTCTTTGATAAGAACAGTATATACATATTGAGCAGTGGATATTGTATAGTTCTATTCAAAATGGCCAATACCAGTCCATTTTAACTCACTAATGCCTAGGATATCGATGTTTATCTGTTCCATTTCATTTCTGACGATTTCCAATTTTCCTAGATTTGTACTTTGTACATACCAGGTCCCGATTATTAATGGGTATTTGCAGGTATTTCTTCTCATTTTTAGTCATGCCACATCAGCAAATGAAGGTCCCCAAAGCTTTACTCCATCCACGTCATTAAGGTCGACTCTACTTTGAGGACGCAGCTCTTCCCCAGTCATCTTTTGAGTGCCTTCCAACCTGGGGGGCTCATTTCCAGCACTATATCAGACAGTGTTCCACTACTATTCATAAGGTTTTCACTGGCTAATGCTTTTCAGAAGTAGACTGCCGGGACCTTCTTCCTAGTCTTAGTCTGAAAGCTCAGCTGAAACCTGTCCTCATGGGTGACCCTGCTGGTATCTGAATACCAGTGGCTTAGCTTCCAGTGTCATAGCAATACACAGGACCCCACAGTATGACAAACTGACAATCACATGGTGTACCATGCCAAGAATGACAACTTGAAGAGGAATGGTGTTGCATTCATTGTCAAAAAGAACATTTCAAGATCTATCCTGAAGTACAATGCTGTCAGTGATAAAGTAATCACCATAAGCCTATGAGGAAGACCAGTTAATACCACCATTATTCAAATTTACACACCAACCATTAAGGCTAAAGATGAAGAAACAGAAGATTTTTATCAGCTTCTGAAGTCTGAAATTGATCGACTATGCAATCAGGATGCATTGGTAATTATTGTTTATGGGAATGCAAAAACTGGAAACAAAGAAGTATTGGTAGTTGGAAAATATGGGCTTGGTGATAAATAGTGCTGTAGATCTAATGACAGAATTTTGCAAGACCAAAAACTTCATCACTGTAAATACCCTTTTTTGCCAACGTAAATGGTGACTATACACACAGACCTCACCAGATGGAAAGAGATGATGGAATAGCTCAATATCATCAGTCATTACAAGGCTAGGGGCCGACTGTGGAATGGACCATCAGCTGGTCATATACAAGTTCAAAATGAAACTGAAGAAAATCAGAGCAAGTCCACGAGAGCCAAAATGTGACCTTGAGTATATCCCACTTGAATTTAAAAACCACTTCAAGAAAAGATTTGATGTACTGAACTCTAAGGACTGAAGGCCAGACAAACTGTGGAAGGACATCATACGTGACGAAAGCAAGAGGTCACTGAAAAGACAGGAAAGAAAGAAAAGACCCAAACTTGCTCTCGAACACTGAGCAGCTACAGCAAAAGAAGGAAATAATAAAAAGAACTGAAGATTTCAAAGGGCGTCTCGAGAAGACAAAGTATTATAATGACATGCGCAAAGAGCTGGAGATGGAAAACCAAAAGAGAAGAATTTACTCAGCATTTCTCAAGCTGAAAGAACTGAATAAAAAATTCAAGCCTTCAGTTGCAATAGTGAAGGATTCTATGGGAAAATATTAAACGACGCAAGAAGCATCAGAAGAAGATGGAAGAAATACACAGTCATTAAACAAAAAAGAATTAGTTGATGTTCAACCACTTCAAGAGGTAGCATATGATCACAGGAACTGATGCTACCAAAGGAAGAAGTCCAAGCTGCTCTGAAGGCATTGGTGAACAACACAGCTCCAGGAATCGATGGAATATCAACTGAGATGTTTCAACAAACGGATGCAGCGCTGGAGGTGCTCACTCGTCTATGCCAAGAAATATGGAAGACAGCTTCCTGACCAACTGACTGGAAGAGATCCATATTTGTGCCTATTCCCAAGAAAGGTGATCCAACCGAATGGGAAACTATCTAACAATGTCATTAATATCACATGCAAGCAAAATTTTGCTGAAGATCATTCAAAAGTGCCTATAGCAGTATATCAACATGGAACTCCCAGAAATTCAGGCTGGATTCAGAAGAGTACATGGAACCAGGTATATCATTGCTGATGTCAGCTGGATCTGGCTGAAAGCAGAGAATAACAGAAGGATGTTTACCTCTGTTTTACTGACTATGCAAAGGCATTCGACTGTGTGGATCAGAACAAATTATGGATAACACTTTGGAGGATGGGAATTCCTACGACACGAAAAGGAAGAGCAACAAAAGACAATTACGTAAATTGAACTACTCCAAAATGAAAAGTTTTATGTATTAAAAGCCTTTAACAAAAAAATGATACAGAACAGAGGAAACAACATATCTACTAAGGGTTTAATATTCAGAATATATAAAGTACCAGTAAAACTCAACAACAAAGAAAACACAAACAATCCAATTACAAAGTGAGCAAAGCAACTGACTAGAAATCTCTCCAAAGATACTAAGCACATGATGCTGAAGGTAATTAGTCATTAAAGAAATGCAAATCAAAACCAACAGTATGGCTACTGTCATAAAAATGAAAACTACCAACTCTTGCAGGGATGTAGAGAGCCATTCTCCATTGCTGCTGGCAATGTAGAACAGTGAGTCACTGTGGAAAACAGTTTGGTGGTTCCTCAAAAGTGTAACACAGAATATCCATACCACCAAGCAATTCCACTCCAAGGTATATATCAAGGCACTTGAAAGTAAGGACTCAAGCATATTACTGTTCACTACAGCATCAGTCACAAGAGCTAAAACGTGGGAACAGCTCATGTGCCCATCAAGAGATGAATGATTAAATGTATTATACATATAACGGAATATTATTCAGCCATGAACAGAAATAAAATTCTTGATATGTCCTCTGATATGAAGGCATCTTGAGAACACTACGTTAACTGAAAGAAGTAGATACAAAAGAATATTATATATCCCACTTACATGAAATGCAGAGTAGGCAAATGCACAGATGACAGTTTACCGGCAGTTACAAGAGTTTGGGTGGAAGAGCAAATGAGAGTTATTGCTTAAAAGGTACTAGGTTTCTATTTTGGTTGTTGTCAAACTTTTGCAAATGGAAAGTGGTGATGGTAGTACAACATGGTGAATATTATTAATACCACTAAACACTTAAAAGTGGTTAGGCTAGCAATCGGCCACCTAAAATGCATCAATTGGTCTCAACCCATCTGGAGCAAGAATGAAGAACACGAAAGACAGAAGGTAATTATGATCCCAAGAGACGGAAAGGGTCAGAAAAATCAGAGACTACATCATCCTGAGACCAGAAGAACTAGATGGTGCCCAGCTACAACTAATGACTGCCCTGACAGGGAACACAACAGAGAACCTCTGAGGGAGCAGGAGAGCAGTGGGATGCAGACCCCAAATTCTCGTAAGACCAGACTTAATGGTCTGACTGAGACTAGATGGACCCCAGAGGTCATGGTCCCCAGACCTTCTGTAAGCCCAAGACAGGAACCATTCCCAAAGCCAACTCTTCGGTCAGGAATTGGACTAGAATAAGAGATGGAAAATGATACTGCTGAAGAACAGGCTTTTTGGATCAAGTGGACACATGAGACTGTGTTCGCACCTCCTATCTGGAGGGGAAATGAGAGGGCAGAGGTGGCCAGATGGTGCCCGAACGGACCTGAGGAGAGACAGGGGAGGAAAAGAGACTGTGGTCTCATTAGGGGGAGAGCTGTTGGGAGTACACAGCAAGGTGTGTATAAATTTTTGTATGAGAGACTGACTTGATTTGTAAACTTTCACTTAAAGTACAATAAAAATTAATAAAAGAGGTCAGAAGAGCAAACTTTGACTATATTAAAATTAAAATAGAACAAAATTTCCACCTAGGTTTCTATGCTCAAATTACCTCGGTGAGAAAGTTACATTTCTGACTATGTGGAACTTTTTTTGATAAGTTATTGGATGAAATGTGGGAAGATTTAGTTAACAAGTGCCACAGAAAATCAAAGAACTGAAAAGGAGGAATTTTAAAATCTAGTATAAAAGGTGTGAATAACCTAATAGATTACAAGATTTTTCACTCAGAGTCTCAAAAATGTGAAAACTGAACAGAGATTTCACCAAAGATTGTGAAATGTATGGAGAAACTGGAACTGTCACCCACTGCTAGAGGGAATGTAAAATGATACAGCCACTGTGGAAAAAAACTTGGTTAGCTCTTCAAAAAGCTAAACAAAGAACTACTATATGATCCAACAATTCCACTAATAGGTACATAACAGAATTAAAAGTAGAAACACAAACAGGTTCTTGTATACCAATGCTCATTGCAGTGCTATTCACACAGTCAAAAGAAACACCGTAAAATGTCCATCAACAGATTAATGGATAAACAAACTTTCTACTTACGCACAACTACTACTCAGCCATAAAGAGACAAAGCCCTGATATAACTCAGATGAACCCTGAAAACACTGTATTAAGTGGATTAAGTCAGTCACAGAAAGACAAACACTGTATGATTCCAGTTACATAATATATCTAAAATAGCCAAGTGCACAGAGATCAAAATTTATCACTGGTTACCAGGAGTGAGCAGAAAGGAGCAGACAGGAAAAAAAAGCATAATGCTCAGGGGACACTGAGCTTCTGTTAATGATGTTGGACAAATTCAGGAATACTTTATGGTGATGGCTGAACAGCACAAATGCAGTCAATGTCACTGAATTGTGTGAGGATTGTAGAAAAGACATCTGTTCTGTAACACATACTTACCACAATTAAAAATCAAAAAGATTGGGAGATGACTAGAAGAAGGATACGAGAGTATGTAAGAGGTAAATTTTCATCTACACAAAAGAAAATCAGTATACAAGTTGACAAAAAATTATAGTGTAAGCATACTATTCAAAGATACAATGGCCTATAGAAGAAAAAAAAGTAAAAGTTCAAAGTGGCTGTTTCTGAGAAATAAAAATAAAGAGAATGAGGGTGGTTGAGGCAGATTTCCATTATAAACCTTCGAGAAGCATGACTTTTAAACCGTGTATAATCTGCTAAAACATTTTTAAAATTACTTAAAAAATATTTTTAAAATTATGTGCTGCTACAATTTTTTATTTTTTGACCAACAATGAAATTTTTTAGTAGCGATGGTATACCTGACACATGATGCAAATTACAAAATATACCACAAAGTATGTCTCATTTGGGAACAAATTTTGTTAATAGCAGTGGTCTTTTTTTTTAATCATTAAAAATACACACAGCATAATATACACCAGTTCAACAATGTTTACATGTACAATACAGTGACAACAGTTACATTTTCAAATTGCACAGCTACTCCCCTTGTCATTTTCTGAGTTGTTGTTCCTGCATTGATGGAATCTCACTTCCTCCTAAGCTTCCTATCTAATCTTTCAAGCTGCTGTTGTCAATGTGATGCCATAGAAGTTATTTAAAAGAACAAAATGCTTATAGCAGACATTCTTTACAAGGTAAGTGAGACTGTTATTTGTTCAAAGACAGTTTAGTGAGTATATCTGGTTTAAAGTTTCAGGTTTAAAGATTATCTCAGCAATAGTCTGGGGGTTCGTACAGTCTCAATAGCTCCTGAAGATCCAGATGCCGTAAGAATTTGAAATTCTGTTTTGCATTTCACCCCCATTTCATCAGCAACATTCTTTAGAATCTTATGTCAACATGTTCAATTATGGTAGCCAGGCATCATCCAGTCTGGTCAAATGGCAAAAGAAGCAGTTGTTTTTAGAGGAATCAACCATGCATTCCATTTCTTCCACCTATTCCTGAGGTTTCTTCCTCTGTTGATCCATGTGAATAGAGATCAACTGTTAACTGGTACGTTCCATGAGACCATGATCCTAAACACCCAAATTCAAGGAGGTATTCTGCTGTACATAAGCAACCCCAGGACCTACTCTTTTTGGGGTTAAAAAAACAAAAACTATCTTATCCTATCCTTCTTACCCTATGCATCTCATCCTATCTGTCTGCCTATCTGTCTGCCCATCCGTCCATCCATCTACCTACCTGCCTACCTATCTGTCATCTCTCTGTCTACCTAGCAGAAGGCATCTGACAATTCAAACTTACTACAGGTGTACAATTTAGTGGCATCAAATGACACCTATCGGATGTGCATCTATTATCCTTAGTAAATGTAACTTTTCCATCACTGTGAAAGGAAGGTCAGTGCTCCACAAGCAATAATTTCTTGTCTCCCTCTCTCCCACCCCTGATAACCACTAATAAACTCCGGTCTCTATATGCCTCTTCTTATCTATTTGTCTATCTATCCATTTATCTATTGGTCCTTTTGTAAGTAATCTATTTCACTCAGCATAATGTTCTCAAGCTCCACTCATAGCAACGATGGTTTACCGTTAGAAAATCAATCAGTGTAATACACAACCTTAACAGAACAAAGGAACAGCACAGGATCATCTCTACTGATGCACAAAAGGCATTTGATGAATTCTAACATCCTTTCTTGATAATAAGACCCACGAAAAAAGACAGAAACAGAAGGGTAGGTCCTCCATATGATTAAGGGTGTTTATGAAAAACCAACAGCCAATTTTACCTTTAAATGAGAGCCCTCTCCCTTGAAATCAGAACAATGCAATTTAACAGAAGTCAGTTTTGATTAGTTTTTCCGAGATGTAAATAACACTGTCTCAAGGATAAGCCTGTGAACCCGGCCTTCTCCTCTGATCATCTAATCTTAGGCCTAGTAAGTCCTGCTCTCTTCCTGGACTCAGAAATTAACAGACTTAGAAATTATACTTAATGGATAAAAATTGAGGAAGAAGACAAGGGTATCACTCTCTCCACTCCTTTTCAATGCTGTATTAAAAATCCTAGCCAGAGCAGCAAGAAATTAAAAGTATCCCAATCAGAAAAATGTTCTCTGTACTCTCAGGTGACATGACAATATATATAGAAAACCTCAAAGAATCCAGAAGTAAGCTTCTACAGTTAATACAAGAATTTAGCAAAGTTACAGGGCACAAAGTCAACAAACAAATATCAGTCCAGTTTGTATACACCAGTTATGAGAAATCTGAAACAGAAATTAAGAAAATTCCACTTACAATTGCATCTAAGAGACTAAAATACCTAGGAATAAATATAACCAGGGATGTGAAAGATATGTACAATAAAAATTATAAAACACTATTCAAGATCTTAAAGAAGACTGAAATAAATGCCAAGATGTTAATACTACCCCAAATGATCTACAGATTCAACACAATTCCAATCAAAATTCCAACAGTGTTCTCTACATACAGAAAAAAAAAAATCGTCAACTTTGTATGGAATGGCAAGAGACCCCAACACAGCTAAAGCAATGGTGAAAAAGAACAAAGTAGGGGGACTCACAGTTCAATTTTCAAACATACTATCCAGCTACAGTAATCAAAACAGCCCAGTACTGACGTAACAACAGACACACAGACCAATGAAACAGAACTAAGAGTCCAGAAATAAACAGACCCATCTCTCTTCAACTGACTTTTGACAAGGATCAAAGTCCATTTGATGGAGGAAAGGAGTCTCTTCACAATAAATGGTTGGGAAACTGGATTTTTACATACAGAAAAATGAAAGAGAATCCATGTTGCATACCATACACAAAAACAAATTCAAAATGGAGTAAGGACCTAAATGTGGAAACTAAAACCCCAAAATTTTTAGAAGAAAATACAGGGGTGATGCTGTTAGGACTTTTTTATTTTTTTTATTGTACTTTAGATGAAGGTTTACAGAACAAACTAATTTCTCATTCAACAGCTGACACTGTTTCATGACATTGGTTAACCACCCTGCAACATGTCAACACTCTCCCTTTTCAACCTTGGCTTCTCTATTACCAGATTTCCTGTTCCATCCTGCCTTGTAGTCCTTGTCTCAGTGCTGGTATGCCCCTTTAGTCTTGTTTTGTTTTATGGGCTTGTCCAATCTTTGGCTAAAGGGTGAACCTAAGGAGTGACTTCATTACTGAACTGAAAGCATGTCCAGGGGTCACACTCGCAGGGTTTCTCCAGTCTCCATCAGGCCAGTAAGTCTGGTCTTTCTTTTTGAGTTGGAATTTTGTTCTACATTTTTCTCCAGTTCTGTCTGGACCCTCTATTGCAATCCCTGTCAGAGCAGTCACTGGTGGTAGCCAGGCAACATTTAGTTGTACTGGACTCAGCCGCTTGTTTCCGAACGGGTGAGACCAGTGCATTATCTTAGATGGATGCTCACAGGCTTTTAAGACCCCAGCACTACTCACCAAATCAAAATGTAGAACATATTCTTTATAAACTATATTATGCCAATTGAGCTAAGTGTTCCCTAAGACCATGGTGTCAGGCCTAACTTTTAACAATGGGTTATTTAACTCAATAATGTAAGTACAAGAAGCAAAAGACAAAATTTAAAAATTAAATACATTTGTTTGTCAAAAGACTTTACCAAAAAAGTAAAATAATGAAAAGCTAATGATTAGGAGAGAATATTTAGAAACCATATACCTGATAAGAATCTAATAACCAAAGTATATTTAAAAGTTCAACTGAAGAAACAAAAAAATCCTATAATCTAATCAAAATGGGCCAAGGATTTGAATAAACGTTTCACCAAAAATGATATTCAAATCTCCAATGAACACATGAAAAGATTGTCAATGTCATTAGCCATCAGAGAGATATAAATGACATTTATAAATTTATAAATGTCATTTTACTCCAATTAAGATGTCTAAAGAAAAAAAAAAGTAACAAATGTTCGTTTAAGAATGTGAGGAAATTGAATTCGTATCTGTTGGTGGCGGGAACGTAAAATCGCACAGCTGTTGTGGAAAACTGTGTGGGGTCCCTCAAAAAACTAAAAATGGAGCTACCTTATGACAGAGTAATTTCACTCCTAGAAATATACAGAAGGGTTTTGAAAGTAGTGATGTGAGCAGACATGTGTACACCAATATCCCCCCCTTTTTTCTTCACCATGTCCTTTGTCAACCTTCTTTTTTGTGGGGGTCTGAGGGGCCAATTGTCTTACCGGGTGGCATAAGTTTCATAAGTACTCTTGCGCCATCTCTAAGAGGTGGAATATTTAGGCTGCTACCTAAGTCTGCAACTTGCCAAAGGAAAGAGATGTATCTGGGATGCAGTGACATTATCTAGAATATAGAATACACAAAATATTTACATGTATATTATGCCAAAAAAGGGTTTTTCATCAAAATTAGTGTATTCATTGCCCCTGAAATGTTTGCTACCTCTCAATCACATCTCTGCATATACCGTTTTTTGCTACTTGAACTGCCTTTTCCATCTCTTCACTTTTAAAAATTCACAGGCTCTTTATAATGTATAATAGATTAATGAATCATCCATTAGGCTTTCCAGGCCTATGAATAATTTTTTTCTGACAGTCTTTCCAATATTTTGTAAATTGTGACTTTCATACAGCAAGCACTCAGAAACTACTTATATACAAAAGGTGCCTAACACCTTCAGGAGCAATTATTGCTGCTTAAATCCCAAATGCTATGTTTCAGGGACCCAAATCTGCCTGGCATTGAAATGACTGGTATTATTATCCCCATAAAAATTCTTCCAGAAGAAGGACAAAAGTTAAGGAAGGAAGGAGTTGTTTCTTTAAGACATTCTAAGATACTGGTTAGCTGTACAGTTATTTGAAATTTTGCCCCATCTATGGAACAGTAATCTTTTAAGAAAAAGAAATATTTTATAAACTTCTTTGTTATCTGCCTTACATATTGTAACTACTCACCACCCCTGGCAAACTACTCTCCACTTCTGGATTGGGACCATCACTGAAATGATTACAATGGTTTCCAGGAGATCCAGTTGAAGAATCAGAAGAGCTATCAGGGCTTGATGGCACATTGGAACTTATTTGTATAAGTTTGGCTGTAATTAGCTAAAAGTGACAGTATATATTAGTTGGTAAGAAAAAAGGCCAGAAAAAATACTCCTATGAAACAAAATTAGTGATATACTAAACACTAAGAAATATTCCAGGCATTAATTTTAGAAATACAATTTAAAAGTATTATCCAAGATAATTATTTAGTTTATTTCCTCCATTATACTACAGTGCCGATGACGTACTCATTTTTTGGGTTTATAATCCAAACATGCAACACAGATCTTGCACATAATAGACAATTAACTGAATAAATGAAAAACATTTACATTTACTGAATAAATGAAAAAGTTTCAGGTATACACATTTTTGAGATCATTAATTATATATACTTACTGATTTATCTTTTAAGTTTAATTGTCCAATTAGCTTTCTGTCATCTTCAGAATCTATCAACTCACCACCCACAAAGAGTTCAACTTTTGTATGAGCTATATTGGCTTTCAAACGATTGAGAATACATCGTCGTACTGAACCAACTGTATCATTTGTATGAGACCATATATCTATATCATCAATCTGTCTGCCCTGGTTTGGAAATCGAACTATAAAAGAGAGGTGTTTACCACGAAATGCTCTGGAAGGAAAAATAAATAAGAAGAAAAAAGAACAATCACACGCAAAAACTGCCAACAAAATAAAGCTGGGGATTTAATGTTATTTTTTTTTTTCCAATCTTAGAAACAACCAATTTATGCTTATTTTAAACTATAAACATAATTGATCTTGGAAACACAACATAATCACATTTCACTGTATTAATCTTGTCTCCAAGGTTGCAGAATATAAAGTCTCCAGTTAGGATAAATTGTAACAATGCTGAGTAATACGTCAGCTATTTTTAAGTTACAAAGACCCAATTGCCATGTTTTTAAATGTGGAAGGGGAGCTTCAGACTTAAAGTATCAGCAAAATTGCTAAAATGTGTATTTCTCCTGAAAGAATTCTTAAAATATAAAATTCACATCAAAATATTATTTACCTTGGTATATTCTCCATTCACAGGTAAGATACAAAATACAAATCACACTTAAGAAGCAACTTTACACATATTCATAGTGAACAAAGGGGTCACATTTAAAAAAACCTGATGGTGTTCATTCTATCAACTTGCCTGAACTAGAATGCCACTTAAATTATTATTAAATAATCTAGTAGGTTACTTAATTTGATTCTGAATGTAATAATTTACATTATAGAAAGTGTAACTCACTACAAATTTAAAGAATGAAGTTATTTTATAATTTAACAGATTTTAGCAAAGACCACCTAAAAATATTCTTTGTTGTATTTGTGGAGAAAACAACTTTTAGTATTACTCTTCAACTTAACTTTGCTTTTACTTTTAACAGCATTTACGTATGACATCAAAATAGGAGGTCACTGACCTCGAGAAATTTAGTTTTTCCTCACTCTTCGTTTAACCTATGTACCTTTAGTTTTCTAATTAACTAGGAAGGGAAATATCAAATAATTGTCAATTAACATTATTGTATCAATTTTTCACAAACCTTGACATAGGCAGAATCATTCTTTCCTCATGATAATCACTGTCACATTCATTTATGTATTCCCTTAAAACAGTTAATACTCTAACCATTCGAACAGCTTCCTGTCTTGCACAATTAATACTGTCTTTGTCACCATCCAAAACACACAATGTATCATAAGAGGCTTTCAAACGATCAAAGCAAGATTGAATGAAGTCTTCATGGATCATTACCTATAAATTATGGACCAAATAAAGACAGTTCAAGTTGTTTAGAAATTTAAAAATTAGCTATAACATATTCTAGTTAAAGGTAGCAAAATATCAATTACAGAGTAGCTCTGAAGAAACCACAATCATATTTAACCAGTAATAAAACATTTCATCAAAAATAAAACACAAATTTCCTAAAAAGTGACTGACACTATTAAATAACTAATAAAAACAATTATTGAAAAATAAAAATGGCTTTCTGGATTAAATTTTAGTGTCAAAACAAATTTGGTCGAACTTCTGGTCACTGCAACATTCAATAATAAATACTTAGGCTCAAAATAATCCCAATGTCAAGGTAATTATTTAAACAACATTCATTTTGTCAGTGAAAAATGTATATTAAATACTTAAATATTTTTGATAATTTAAAAATTAGTTAATTCAAAGTTAAATTAAAGATTCTACACTAGAATTCTAGTGAGGTTTTAAGGCATTTCAATACTCACCTGACTGACCTGTAATCTGGGGCCAAGATTTGTATATATCTCTTTAAGAAGATCTATAGCTCTGCTGGCAATGTCATCATTACTTTGAATCACAACCTAGTTCCAAAAAAGGTTAATGCATTAATACTTTCCACGATATGTTTCAATTGGGCATTTAAATTCAAATCTTATCCTTAATTATTTTATTATTCAATAATTTAAGGCTAAAGTGACTTTTAATAGTCAAAGGAAATGAAATGAGAACAGACCAAAACAAAGACTGTTGTTGTTAGATGCCATCAAGTGAATTCTGACTCAGAGTGACCCTATTTGACTAAGAAGAACTGCCTCATAAGGTTTCCTATGCCAAAATCTTTGTAAGAACAGATTGCTAGGTGTTTTCTCCTTCAGAGCACCAGGAGGGTTCAAACTGCCAAGCTTTCGGTTAACAAGTGAGTCCCTAACCGCTGTGCCAAAAGGGCTCCTTAAACAAAAAATACTATATACAAAATGCAAACCATATGAAAAACTCAATTTACCCAAGAATGAAAGAAAATGCTTTGATCAGTGTTACAGAATTGTGCAATTTAATATACTACGTGTGTGAGGCTTTCAATGTGCACTGGAGGTAAATTTAAACAATTATATAAAATACCATTTAACAAAGAATTGCTCCCCCAATCTCTCTAATTTCTGCACGTTTACCAATTATCTAATTAAATTAGTGGTTTCTCAAACTAAGTTTGAAATACCTAGAACTTACAGGGTGTGTTTCGTACAAAAGTTCTATAAGGCTTTGGGAAGGGAGAAGAGGAAAACAGGGTACACTAAACTGAAAAAGCAGGCATTCTTTTCTCACTTAAACTAGTTTTACATCACTTAGGGTATTACGGATATTTATTTACCAGGGTTTCTGCATTTGGTAGCCATGAAGCACTTCCTGGTAACACTTTCAAAAGAAAATTAAACCGATAATGCTTCATCACTCAAGAGATGTGAGATATGTGAGAGTGGATGCTACTGTCTATGAGTCAAAGCATATACTGTCAACTGGTAAACTTTTTTATTTGTAAATAAATTCACACTAATATAATAACAGAGAATACAGAACAGCACATACACAAGCCAGTAACACAGGCATTTATTATGACTACCAAAGCATACGTATTATAGGTTATATACGCACTGTACCATTACACAGCTGGCTGTGTAATCGCTCTGTATACAAGAGACTTGATTCACATGTTGCATGTGGGAAGCTGTTGCATTTGCTACTTCCAGTTGTCTGAAGATTAGGATTTCTGAGCTCTATTACAGTCATATGGGACCCTGGACATACACGCAGTTGGAGAGCACCCAAATGGATGCTATGCAGCTCACGACTATGTCTGCTAATTTAAAATACTGTCCTGATAGTTTTGAAACCCTGGTTGGAGGTCCTTCCGTTTCCCTTCTTGAACACCTGGTTAAGTCCACTCTCCCACCACTCCCCTTATCAGGTTCTCATACTCCTGGCCACTATGCACCATGCTAATCACTTTGGGGCCAGGTACCCAACAACTGGTCCCTATGTTGTCTAAGCCTGCAGAATTCTTTAAAAAGTCCAACTCCCAGTAGGCCTGTGCAACCTAATGAGGCCCACTGCTTGCCACAGATAAGCCGCCTCCTACATTTCCAGCTTGTCTCCAGGTCCCCAGGTGCAATCCCACATGTGACCGTGTGTTGACGGCCTCCTCTGTCTTCCCACCTCTGGGAACTGTGAGCATAATGAACCTCTTCCTGCCTTCCTTGATTGCTTCTTCCCGTACCTCACACCTGACTTACTATCTCATCCATCTGTTTAATCACATAACCATTACAAAAAATGAGAACTGACTATATTAACCTTACCAAAATGGAAAAGTTAGCTTTAAGTAAAACATAACATTTTACTCAAGTCTTTAGATATAAAACAAATTTAAACACTGTCAATAAATGTATCAATTCATAACTCTTCCTAACCACCAGTAGTCTTTGCTGTCTGTTCTGTTTTGATGACAGTAATTAAAGAGCTCAAAATTCACAGTGAAAGTAAGAGAACAGAGATCTACATAAATTAGGGAGGACAAGTTTCACAATGGATGGTGAAAGGTGTGGGCAACCAACGATTAATGTACTTCTACACATCTGCATATATATATATATATCAGGTGGCTATGAGTCGGAATTGACTCGATGGCAGTGGGTTTGGTTTTGGGTTTTATACATCTTCAGGAAACCTTGGTAGCATGGCAGGTAAGACCTGTATCTGCTAGCCAAAAAGGCTTGTAGCCTGAATCCACCAGACACTCCTTGGAAACTTTACAGGGCAGTTCTATTCTGTCCTGTAAGGTCGCTATGAGTTGGAGTTGACTTGATGGCAATGGGTTTGGTTTGGTTTTGGTATACATCTGCAAATGACAACAGATTCTAAATAAGGACAAATGAATATGAAAAACAGGTGGCAAATGTTAAAAAACTTCTACTGGCAAATATGTGACTGGAGAAGCTAAAATAAGCTTACTTTGACTCCTAAAACGAGTATCACAGCAGGATACAAATAATTCACATACAAAATGATGGTTCCTTAATTTTCAAAAACAAACAAAAATGATCTCACATACAATGCTTGGAGAGTTCCAACTCCTCACTTACCCTCCAAAGGTAGTCCAATCCTATTAACTCCAAATCATCCATCATATAGGCTTTTCTTTTTGCTACTAGTTTCCCTTCTCGACAATTCACAGCTTTGAAGAATCGTTCAAAACATTTCATTCCATTTTCAGTTAACAGGGAAGGATCAAGCTGAAGTATATTACTTTCAAAGAAGTCCTTATTAATATCAGGATCTAAGTCTGGTTCATCCCCCATCAACTTAGAATACCACTTAAAACAGGCTTCACGATCACAAAGATAAACTGCATTCTCTGCTAAACATTTCCATATTTGTTTTGCCTGAGGAGCACAAAGCCACAGTTGGCCATCCTTCAATAAAAATCTTGGAAAAACAATTAAAAAAAAAAAAAAGTCATTAGGATCTACATAATTTTACCCTCAAAAACTAGCTACTTGGACATACACAAAAATCTGCAATTTTCACATTTAACTGTAATTAGAGCTTAAAAAAGAATTTCTTGATCATATATCTGGAATTAAAAAATAATACTGGCATTAATCCATTTATTTAATAAGCATATAGTGGTTATTTACTATTTTCAGGAACTCTGCTAGGCAACTTGAAGGGAATAATAAAACACTCTGACTTTAGGAAGTTCAGCATTTCAAATCAGACACCAATTACGTCCATTATTAGAAAATACGGTATTCCACCAAGCAATGTTCACAGAGAATTAAATGTTGATATAAGTTAAAATGGCTTAGAATTTTAAAATTTCTGACATTACACTCAGTACTAGCTACATTTAACAGAATAACCTACATATTAAGTTTGTTCCCCCCACTGCTAGTAATCATCGGGACCCTTTTCAATACTCAACGTCCTTTAGGGCTTTTTAGCTCTGTGACTATTTTGTTCAGTAAAAGAAGACAATAAAACTGATGATTCTGTTTCAAGGAGTCTCTTCTGTCAACTATCTTTCTAGTTTCTTTTATACTACTCTATCAACCCTGTCAATTCTATAAATGAAAGTGAAAGAAAACAGAAGCTTATCTTAATCTAAATGACTATGCACTTAATCCTAAGTTAAAAAATAACTAGTTTCACATTCAATAAGAAAGTGTGGAGTACGTATTTAATATAAGTGGGTTTCTTCTTTTGGATGTTAATTCTAGGTCTGATATTTCCTAGGATCACTGAAATGGAAGGACCCTTCTTTGAGCCACCGCCATCCCCTCTACCCTGCTCCCCAAGTGTTAACTAATGGCTCCCACTCTCAGTTGTACATTAAGAACATGAGCTCCAGTTTGATGGAATGCAGTAGTGTTCAAACTAATTTTCTAAGGTGAGTGTCAAAATCACTGATGGAAGGGAAAGAGCTGACTTTGAAGTCAGATAGATTTCAATGAGTAGCTGAGCTCCACCCATTACATGCTATCTGTGTGATATCAAACAAGTTACTTCCACCCAACCAAATCTGTTTTAGTATTGAAATGGGAATAACACTTGCCTCACAAGGTTGCTGTGAAGATTAAAGAATTAGCTCAAAGCCAAAATATACAGCAGGCATTAATGATTAATTCTTTTCCCCTCAATGAATTGCACTGCTAGGTACTTACAGAGCAGGGACTATAAGATCTGATTCTAATCCTTTATACAGTGGATGGATTTGAAACCATTTGTGTACTCCAGTAAACTTAAGAGATACAATACATGCCCATCAATAACAATGGCTCACTACAGGAGTATTTCTCAATACAGAGAGACAGGTCCTTTTTCGCAAGTGGTTAAAAAAAGGGGGGGGGGTACTTTAAACAAACATGGAATGAAAATCTGGTGACTCAAATCAAACTAAAACGTAAATTCTTATATATGAAATACATATAATAAATGCATCATATTTTCTGAAACACTGATTCCTGGGCATTTGTCCTTAGCATGTTTTTGATTCCTGTAAGCTTTTTCTGTCACGATATGGTAATTGCATTGATACATATATACATATACGCACACACTACAATACATACACATAATTAAAAGTCAAACATTAATGAGCAAATTCATCCTTGGACTATATTTAGATTTGGCTCAATAGGATAAGACCTTTTTTCCTTATCCTCATCTGAAGTAATACCACACTGCTTCACACTGCCTTTGTCAATATTGTTAGGATAAACAAAGCACCGAAGTGGGCCAACCCCACTATTCCTGACTCCTTGTAAGAACATTAATGACAAGGTAGCTTCCCAGATGCGTCATGCAATTCAAAGTATGAAAAATATGTTCTTAAAGAGTAAAGTTATATTCGTAAAGTAATAAATACAAAATGTATTTTCATCAAAATTACAAAAAAGAAAAAGTTAAAAATTCAGTCAATACTTAAAAAGGATTCAATAATGACCACACTGGTAAATGTTATGTAAGCTTTAAGCAATGATTTTTATGGGGGCAAACATTCAGCTGCAGGGAGGAAAGGCAATGTAACAAAGACCAAATTATATAAAACATTAACACTGTATTCCTTATTTGTATCTTAAAGAGAACAGTAATAATTATCTTAAACAAACCTAAGGAAGTTAAGCCGTTCTTGGACTTCTTGAACATGACTATATCTACTTCCAAGCCTCACAGTTTGTGGGTCATAGTCTTCATGGTCTGCAAACCAATAAAAATTATGCATTACACACACACACACACACACACACGCACACACACACTACATATATATGTAAACATATATATATTACTGCCGACTTTTTAGAGAAAAACAATTTAGAAGTTTGAAATTGTTTATTAATATGCAACCTGAACAGTGTTATTTACATATATTCCACCTTCCCACCTCACATACACACACAAAAATCACTTATTTAACATCAAGAAAATATGATCTCCTAAATGTGGACATGGAAAATAATTCTTCCATTCTTTACACACACTAAAGCAATCTGTGTCTTTTTTTACCTTCACTTTTCTTGCCTTTAACTAAAAATTGATTGCTGCAAAAAATATTTCAGGGTAAAAAATAACACTATTAATTCATTCACAGGAAGAATTAAGACTGACAAAATGCTACTGTTCTTGAAGATATAAAATTACTTCCTTCACCACGCAATGTCTACAAGAGTTTCAAAAATTCAAGAAAACTTACCCTTACATTATGATTATGAAAACCTATGTGGCATTAGGCATACCCTAAGTTGAAAATTTTTTAAATTACAAATTGATTACATTCTTCAATTTTACTTTCATATCTGCATATGTTAGGTGAAAAAGTCTCCATGTTTATTAATTAAAAATTAATGAAAAAATTTGGAAGAGCGGCTTATTGCCCTAAAAACATTACATATAGTTTCTATGTATAAGATGCTTCATTCAAAAAGCTGAACACAAGTAAAATATGAATGCACTTCAAAATAAGACTTGTCTTTACTAAGATTCTGCAAGGCTGTATATTGCAGTGTTAAGGATCTTCCCACCTCAACCAAAAAAGGATAATAATAAAAAAAAGTCAAATAGTTAGAAGGACCAGATAAAGACCTCTGTCTCAGAAATGACCAAATTATTTGTAGGGCAGAGCAAAAGAAAATGGAAACTAGTCTGAGAAATGATACCAACCACTAAGCAATCACAGACATTCACTCCAAAATTCTGAAGGACTTTACGCAGGAATGGTAAATGATGTAATTCTCTTTAGCAGTAAGTACTGATATTTCTCAGTTATACATCTCTTGGACCTTCTATTGTGTGTGTGCTCTGGTGGTGCAAACAGTTAAATGCTTGGCTACTAAACAAACAGTTGGAGGTTCAAGTCTACCCAGTGGCACCATGAAAAAAGGTTCTGTGCTCTACTTTTAAAAAAAATCTGCACGTGAAAACCCAATGGAGTACAGTTCTCTGAGATATGAAGTCATATGAAGTCTCCATGAATTGGAATCAATTCAGTGGTAACTGGTTTGGGGCAAAAATATTTTAATTGTGTGAGCCTCTTTTGGAATTGACGAAGGCAGCCCAAACTTCAATTAGAAGTAAAATACTGACACACTGTAAAAAAGGATTGTCTGGCAATGTATTTGGTTTTGGTGTGTGGTGAGCCCCATAGATTATGACTTACTGCTTTCTAGAGTTCCATATAAGTAAGCAACTTCCAAAAGTCCTAAAATCTTACTGCTTATGCCCGTAAGCCATCAATTTTATCTAATATCATGCCTTCAAGGTTTCTCTCAAAAAAAAGTGGAGACCATATGAAGTTACTTTCTATAAAACGTTTGTTAACTGACTAAACTTTACATTGGCATTTTAGCAGTTTTATAATTAAAATAAATTATTGTGATTTTGGAGAAAATTAGGGTCTCATTTAACAATTTCTATGTTATTTAGTGACACTGGTTACACTTTTCACAATACATCAGGTTAATAAGTTACCTCACTGTGACTGATTTGTATTTCCCTAATAGCTAGTGATCACCAGCACTTCCTCATGTGTCTCTTAGCCACTTGAATGTCTTCTGTGGTGAAGTTTCTGTTCATTTCTTTGCCCATTTTTATTTAGATTGTCTTTTTGTTGAACAGATGTTAGATTTTCCTGTAGATTTTACAGATTAGGCCTTTGCCTGATTTATAACAGCCAAATTTTTTTTCCCAGTCTGCAGGTTCTCTTTTTAACTCTTTTGGTGAAGTCTTTTAATAAGCTTAAGTTTTTAATTTTTAGAACATCCAATTATCTAGCTTCTCTTCTGGAGCTTGTTCATTTTCAATATCCTGTTAATGCCGTGTGTTTTTTCTTTTATGATCTTTATACTTTTTGGTTTTACATTTAGGTCTTGGATCCATTTCAAATTAATTTTTGTGTATGGTGTGAAGTATGAGTTCTATTTCATTTTATCGCAGTTGGATATCCAGTTTTGCCAGCACCATTTGTTGAAAAGACTGTCTTTTCTCCATTTTATGGATTTTGGGCCTTTGTCAAAGATCAGGTGACTGCAGGTGGATGCATTCACACCTGGGTTCTCAATTTTGTTCCACTGGCCAATGTAACTGTCATTGTACCAGCACCAGGCTGTTTTGACTACTGTAGCTATATAGTAGGTTCTGAGACCAGGTAGTGCAATCCCTCCTATGTTCTTCTTCAACAGTGCTTTACTTATCTGGGGCCTCTTTTCTTTCCATATAAAGTTAATGACTACCTTTTCTATCTCTTTAAAGAATGTTGTTGGTATTAGGATTGGGACTGTATTGTATCTGTAGATTTCTCTGGGTAGAATTATCATTTTCACAATGCTGAGTTTACCTATCCATGAACATGGTATGTTTTTCCATTTATGTAGATCTCTTTTGCTTTCTTTCAGTAGTGTTTTCTGTCTTCTTTGTACAGGTCTTTTACATCCCTGGTTAGATTTATTCCTAAGTACTTTATTTTTTTAGGGGCTATTACAAATGTTATATTTTCCTGATTTCCTTTTTTTGTTGCTCTCTTTATTGGTGTATAGAATCCAACTGATTTTTGTATGTTTATCCTATATCCTGCTATTCTACTGAATCTCTGCATTAGTTCCAGTAGTTTTCTTGTGGAGACTTTTGGGTTTTCTATGCATAATATCATATCATCTGCAAATAGGGACAGTTTTACTTCTTCCTAATTTAGATGTCCTTTATCTCTGTTTCCTGCCTTATTGCTCTAGCTAGGACTTCCAGCACAATGTTAAACAGGAGGTGGTGATAAAGGGCATCCTTGTCTTGTTCTTGTTTTCAAGGGGAATGTTTTCAGGCTCTCTCCATTAAGAATGATGTTGGCTGTTGGTTTTGTATAGATGACCTTTATTATGTTGAGGAATTTCCCCTCTATACTTAATTTATTGAGAGTTTTTATTAGGAATCAGTGTTGGATTTTGTCAAATGCCTTTTCTTCATCTATTGAGATGATCACGTGGTGCTTTTATTTATGCGGTGGATTATGTTGATTGTATTCTTGTGTACTTCTTAGTGTCACCTTTTACCTTGGTCAAGTTGTGCTCATTTCACCCTTATTCAGTATTGCCTTACCCATCACCAAAACTAACCAGTGTCTACTATCTAGAAAGTGATTCAACCTTGTTCTCCCTCCCATCCCCAGTAACCACCAAAGAATGTTGCTTTCTGTATGTATAACTATGCATTTACTTTTATAGTAGTGATAAAAATTATTATACAGTATTTTTTAACTGACTTTTTCACTCGGCATAATGTCCTCCACATTTATCTTCTATATTTTGATAACTGCACACTACTCTTTATGGTTGCATAGTATTCCATTCTGTACACGTACCAATTTGTTTATCCATTCATTTGTTGATGGGCAGAGCTGCTTTATAATTCTTAAAAAATTTTTTTTTTTTTGTAAAAGCTCCCTTCCTCGTACAGCACAAATACTTTTGTCTTTAAGTTCTCTTTCCCCACCTCACTTGGAGGGGCTTATTTTGGGGGATAACTTTTTATTTTGATATAACTGCAAACAGACACAAGGTGCAAAAATAACACAAAAAACCACCCCATACTCTTTACCCAGGTATACCAAATGTTTACATTTTGATTATTTTTTTAAAATCAGTTATTTCTATTTACATAAATGTGTACTATTTTTCTATATTAGTTGAACATGAGATGGAGATATCATGTGACTCTACCCTTTAAAACTGTAAAATAGGGCTATTTGAAGCACAGCATACATATCAAGAGCCCTGGTGATGCACTGGTTAACACTGATTAGCTAATAACTGGAAGATCGGTGGTATGACCCCACAAGCTCAACTTGAAGGCAATGGGTTGGGTGGATGGACAATAATTCAGATCTTATTTAAAGGGTTAGGATCTATTAGTATTATTTTAGTGTTCAATATGTCAGATTTAGCTAGCAATACTGGACTCTTACATCCTTTTGACACACTGACATGATTCTCTAAAAACACCATCTCATTATCTGGCACAATACAGTGTTCAAGGCTCATCCTTTATTTCCTATACCAGCAGTAAAAGCAACCATTTCTCCAAGGAGCTATAAATTTACAAAAATCCACACAGGTTTAACAGTATTTCGTAGCTGACAAACAAAAATGACCGAGAAGTAGTAGGTAAGCCTAGCCCAGCATTTACATTCTGTTTTTGAACAACACTTGTGAAGAGAACTTTTTGTGTAGAAAATGGCCAAATCTCAGTGAAGAAAATCCAATGGGAAGAGGTACTGCAAAAAAGCAGTTCTTGGAAAATGGAGATTGTATGGAATTGCAATACTGTAATCCGTGACAAGGATGTCCTACCCACTCTATACAGAAAAAAGGATATATGAAAATTTTAAGTGTAAAGCAGGTCACAAAATGTCCTTCCAATTAGTTAAACTGACGTGGTTATAATCTATTGATTCATGTAAAATTTTTTTTAAAAAATCACGTTACCCAGGAAGTATGAGGGCATGAAAGCATTACATAGTGTGAAAACAGTTCATTTTTACCATGAGTAAAATGTGGAAAGAACTTTCAAGGTTACTCCCTTATCTAAGAAAAAATGAAATTTAAGTGTAATTGGCTACCATGCACTGAGTAAACTTTTCCCCAAAGCTGAAGATACTAGTTGATATAGAATATAACCAGGAGAAATGCATAACACTGGTGAAATGACTATCAGAAATTGAGGAAAAATCAGTGAACTGCAGGAACACTACATCATCTTGCTGTGTAACATGTCAGTTATGTAGGGAGATCCATGCAGTGTTGTTATTATACATAAGCCTGTATTAGTAGTACAGTTTAAGGAAAACTGGCAGTTAGTGTTATCACTGAAGTGATTTAATGTTAAAAGTGTTAGTGAGAATATTTATTTTTCCCCCATATTTAAGAATACAATGGCATTAGTCAGAAAAAGCAAGTATCATATTAAGTAGGAAAACATTAGTTAAGAAAAACAGATGATAAGAAATCAATGAATTAAGGGAACCCTTTAACACAGCAAACTCTCAAGTGTTTTCTATGTGCCAGGCATTTTACACCAAGCAAGTATTAATTCACTTATGAAGTAGGTACTAATATTATTCTCATTTTACAGATCTGTAAATCTTAACTACAGAAGGCTTAAACAACTTTTAATAAAGATATTAACTGTTGGAGTCAGGCATTAAGTCTCAGCAGTCTACCTATAAAGCCTGCTTCTTATTGTTTCCCTTGTAGAGAAACAAACACTGACGTTTTCGTGACTGTGAAAGTGAGATGAGTGAAGGGCAGAAGTAGAATTTGACTAAATGGAAGCAACGATCCCAGTGAGGCTGAACTGCACATGTCCATCACATGATTGCCTTGGCAACAGGGTCCTCAACTACTTAGATGACATTAATAGTACAGATACTATACATAGATGAAGTAAATAAAAATTATCATTGGAGTAAAATATCTAGTTGTCTCTCCTTTTGGGAAAGGTCTTTAGTGGCATATGGAGGGCTCTCTGCCAGTAAGAGGTTTCAGAGATGATGAGAAAGAATCTGATTTATATTAAACTGAGCTTGAATGCTTGGAGAACGACATGTAAAACTTCAATTTCTCTCACTGATTTTGGCACAGAAAAATACATGATTTCCTGTCTGTATAGCCTTGCCTATCCCACCATTCTGCCTAGAAGAAACCTCGCAATCTGACTGAAATGGAAAATTTAGTACGTTGGGAACCAGCAGAAGCAAACATTAGTGGTAACTGAAGGGCTGCTTAATTTTTCCATTATGTTTATGCAACTTTTACATAGGGAAGTATTAAGAGAAAATTTGAGTTTTTTTTAATAGACACCTGAAGTTAGTCCTCCTGTTCTAGTCAAATAAAAGTCTACTGTTACTGTCCACTATTCTTGGAAATCCTGGTGTTGTAGCAGTTAAGAGCTTGGATGCTAACCAAAAGGTGGGCAGTCTGATCCACCAGGCACTCCCTGGAAACTGTATGGGGCAGTTCTACTCTGTCCTGTAGGGTGGCCATGAGTTGCAATAGACAGTAGCGGATTTGGTTTGGTTCTTGTCTGAGTCGCTATCAACTCCACGGAAATGGGTTTGGTTTTGGTTCTCGTTACACAACGAGTATTATAAATATTACCATTTTCAGCATGTAAATTGGAGTCTGTGGAGCCTAATATAACATGTCAGTGGAGCAGAATGGCCAACTAAGCATCATTTTCAGTTCAACACTACGTACCATCACAACTTCAGCAAACAGAAGATTTTTCTTCTATATACTCTGGTACAAAATGGAGCCTATAAGGTTGCTGATTTCTTTAAATTGTTCCATGAATTTGGTATTATATACGTGAAAAGTAGATGTATAAAGACTACATTTGTGCCCCAGCACAAACAAACTCTAATATACCTGAAGAACTTCAGCAGTGATCTTTAAAGTACCAAAGTGAGCTCCACAAATGGCAAATATTAAAAACTCTGTTAAAACCACAAGAAACTGTACCCTATTATGTTTAACAATATTATAGTCTGAGAACTAAATGAAAACATCTGTATTCCCATTACTATTTAAACAACTGTTTAATAGGCTTTTTGAACAATGAAAAACAATTCAGGGTTGTAAAACAAAACAAAATGCAACTGTAAAATATATAAGAGTACAATCAGATAAAATAAACAACAGGTGAGCTGTCACATTTTCTTGAAAAGTAAAGACAGTGACAGTGAAAGGCAAAGGTTTAAAATGAGTTTAGTATATACCTAAGAGAATAATAACCAACTGTAAACAGAAGCAGGCAAAGCACCCAGTTACAAAAGAAAAACAAAATCAATTTAGTAAGAATTACTGTGAGATAAGCACTCTCTAAACAGTCTTGAGAAGATGGCCTGGAGTGTGGATTATAAGATTCAGCAGGAAAAATGGACAATAATCCCATAAGTGAATACAATTTATAAAACCAATTAACTTCCACTTTTTTGCCCTTCTAAACACAAATGTGCTTTCAGTTTTGAGGAAACTAACATTAGGGCAAACCAAACAAAAAACCAAGGAAGTCAATGCCAAGTCCCGATAGTTAATTGTAGCTTATAATACATACCTCTAGAATACAGTCTCACGCTATTCATGTAAGTTGCAAGGTTTTCTGCAACCAAAGTAACTAAGGCATGATTGTGCTGAAGTTGATTGATTAAATCATGACGATAAAATACATGGGGACTTCGCTGAGTTTGACTGAAACGAGAAGAACTTAACAGTATAATTAGGCAAATAAATACTACTGTAACCAAGAATTTTCAATAACCAAAATCTAGCTACTACTTTAAAAGTTTAAACTGTTTTACATTCATAGTAGAATCTGGCAATATACTCCCTTTAGTAACAAAATATCAAGCAATGTAAACAGCATAATTGTTGCCTCAAAACAAATTTTTTCAAATATTATTTTACAGGAAAATTGTACATTAATACCCACAGACCCTGAATGAGATGCACTGACACAGTGGCTGCAACAATGGGACTTCCTTTTTTCCAGGTCTTACAAGTTTTCCGCCTTTAACAGGGTACACTCTTACAGTGGAAAATATTTGAGTTTTCGTTTTCTGATAGGTTACCACCTTCCACAGGTTCTGGCTTTTGTGGGATTTACTGTATTATACATCAGAGGAACGGCAATCCTTGTTGTAAAGTGGCAAAGAACTTGTCTGAATTACATTCAAATATTTTGTGGAAAGTAGATGAGACAAGTAAAAAACTTGGATATATATAACTGAGGAGAATTCTAACCAAAACTCTGAACATGAGGCAAGGTTCTCTTTGCTGATTTTAGTAAAAAGTAGGAGGAAAGAGATAATTGAGAAATGAATTGGGCAAAATGAAACCAGAATATTGTAAGATTTGGAAAATCCTATTTTAAAAACTAAGAGAGCATCCGTGTTAAAGACATCAACTGTATGGCTACACAACCACTTTTAATGAGATTATACACCTAGAAAAATAGATCTAATCAACCATCTCAACATAAACCTGTCACCATAAATTAACAGGGACAAACAGAAGAAAATGAAGACAGGATATCTGCCTTTTGGACTTTTATAGGCAAGAAGTGGACCAAGACAGCTACTTTGTTGCATACATGTGTTGCTCTCCAAGGGAAAAAAAAGGAACTAGTCTGGGAGCAGATCAGAGATTAGCACAACTTTTGAAAGGAACATGGAGGGTAAAGTCGCTGTTTCTTCAGTTTCAAAGGATGGGGTACTGTCTGTTTTCAAGAATGAAGCCACCATCTCGGTTTGAGAGGGCAGAGCTGCCATTCCATTGGACTGTGAGAAAAGGACCACCAGTGACCAGGAGAACGAAGCCACCCAATAGGAGGGTAAAGGGGTTAGTGCTCCAGAGGATCACAAAAACCAGGCCATCCAAAACTGAGGAACCTTTGCTGAGAGTCTGCAGGTGGGGGCTGATGCACAGATGTTCCAGAGAGCAGGTAATTATTTTTGACTTTAGATATAATGACATCTGTTTTGCTTGATTCTGGACTGGCTGGTACTTCTAACTCCTTTTTCCTTCTAATTTCTCTCATCTGGAATAAAAATATCTATCTTATGCCTATTCTACCACTGTACTTTGGAAACAGATCATTTTGAAGTCTAGGTTTCACATGTCTACCAATGGAGAGGAACTCTGCCCCAGGATGGAACAAACCAAGAGTCTCACCCATACTTCATTTATGATTCAGAAGATGAGGTTTTAGTATTAGATATGATGCTGAAATGAGTTACAATGATATGATAGGGCAAATGCATTGTGCATGTGAGAGGGACATGAATTTTTTGACCCAGAGGGTCAAGTGTTATGGATTTAACTCTGGTCCCAAAAAGAAATGTGAAAATCCTGACCTCTGTACCTGTAAATATGATCCCATTTTGAAACAGGGATTTCCTTTTATGTTAATGAGGTCAGGCCAGAGTATGGTGGGTCCTAAACCTAATCACTTTTGAGTGGTATATTATAAAAAGCAGAATAGCCAGAGAGATACAAAAGAGGATGAAGATGTACCAAAACAGACAAAAGAAGAAGCTAGATCCACTAGTTCAGGAACACCAAGGACTGCTGGTAGCTACTAAAGTTAAAATAGATAAGGAAGGCCTTCCCTCTAGAGCCATGAACTGAATTTGAACATCTGTTCTCTAGAACTGTGAGAAAATAATTTTATTTAAAGCCATCCATTTGTAGTATTTTTTTTGCTGAGGTAGTACTGGGACACTAAGACAAATATGCATTCCAGGACACCATGCCTGCAGCCAGTTGTGCACACAGGTATCACACAAAATATCCTGCTCCCTCTTCAATCTAATGTCATTTTCAACGAAACCAGTAAACTAACAGTTATTAATCTGTTGGTGTTAAAGTGACAAGCTATGGGAAAGTAATTAAAAAATAAGTATGTCTGATAAAAGACCCAAGAGATATATGGTGCTTAAAACATACCCAAAATGTGTCCTCCGTAAATAAGCACTACTGTTAATAGAAGGCATTAGAACTTTTTCCCAGTATTTATCCCCATGACGTTTCTCAGCCTCATAATTTTTTCAGCATTGAAAAAAAAAAAGTCAAATTCAGCTTTAAAAAGCAAAATGTTCGTGGCTTTTAAAATTTATATTGGAGTATAATAGTTTATATCCTAGAACTTTAAAGGATTTTGCCAATGATGTAATTACCTTACACTTAAGACAACCCTATGCGTGTCAGAGTCGAACTGTGTGCCACATGTTTTTAATGGCTGATTTTTCGAATTAGATCACCAGGTCTTTTTTCTGATGTGCCTCTGGTGGACTCAAATCTCCAACCTGTCAGTTAGCAGCCCTGCTTTTTAATTGTTTGCACTACCCAGGGACTCAGATAGAGTAAATAAGATTTAAATTAAGTCTTGTCATCTTTCAAAATTTAAATCACTTTGGAGTCTTATCTCTGAAAATTATCTTTTAAAGCTCAAGAAAGAGGTTTCTCTCCCTTCCTCATTGAAAGCTAGTATTTTCTAGTATGACTTTTAAAGCTAATAAAAATGTTGAAAAACTTGGTAGACTAAACTAATACAGGAAATAAAGGCCTTATTAAATACAACAAATACAAAAAAAGGGGAAAAGAAGAGAAAATATAAAATGAAATGATGAATGGGGATAAATCCAATAAATGTCATCATAATGCTGGACGTCAGATAATTCTTGACTCCGATTCTTAATTGCTATGTATCACTGAATAAATTATTTGATCTATGGCACAATGAAGTAGTCTTAGTTTTCTGCTTTCTCACTCTAATATTTGCTTTAAAATTTGCTTTGATCAACTGAGGTACTATTGCTTTTATAATATTTGTATAATACATAAATAATATTCTGTATATGAAAAGGCTTACCTCAAATTTTGAGGCGCTTCACCAAACAAACTACAGATTTCTCTTATTTGTTTCAGTGCAGGAATTACCCACTTGTCATTTGAGCGAAGTTCTTCTATAAAGCGATCTATCCACTGGATCTTTTGTGCATCTCGATCCTTAAACAAACACATATATACACACACACACAAATTCTATGTTTTATATAGACCAATATGCAGATAATTTTACCTTCAGATTCTTCTGAAAATTACAATGTAAAGAAGACTTTCTTTTAGGGCTGGCATCACAAAAGTTACGTTGTAATTTTAATGGTTTAAGCAAATAAAATGCTGTAATTAGGTTCTTATTTCAAAATTACCATCCCAACTGCAAAATGTAAAGCTCTACTATGAAGACTTCACATTACATGGATTCAGATATAACCACATAAGTTTGGTATTAAATTTTTCTGATCAGACCGTGGAACACTGAAAATTTGTATTTCATCAAGAAAATAATGGTATGGTAATTCTGCAAACGAAAAAAAAATTATTAAAATGAAAATCCACATGCACACAGAGAACAGGTACAAATATTCACCTAAAAGAAAATTAAAAATGCTGTACACCTACTTTAAATATTACTCATGCTTCATTTGCTTCAGTCATTTTATCTAACGGCACTAGTGATCTGGAATTCAGACTTGGGCACTGAACCAATTTTTCTTTGGAATAATTCTACTTCTATGTGTACATGGAAAAGGTAATTCTGTATATTTATTTAACTCCTAAATGGGAGGAATATTTTTGCAAGCACATGAGCCCTCTTCTAGCAACAAAAGTAGGCTCATGCTTTACGTGTTTTTCATGTTATAGCACGGCATCTTTCTACACCAATAACCATTTTAATGGCTATGCTAAACCGTAACATAGTGTATTCATGCTCATTTTAATTTCCAATTTTTTATATCTGTATGTAATAATGAATGTCCCTGTCTGTACTTAGCGTGCTGACTTTATATTTTTTCCTATGAGAAAACTTTACAGATATGAAATTGCTGAGTCGAATTCTAAGTACATTTTTAAAACTCTTGAAGTATTTGTACAATATTTCTAAATAAATATTACTCTGTAACTAAATTCAGTAAACTCTAGTAACCATTAACGAAGCAATAAACAAGACACTCTGCCTAGTAAGAGTAAGAACTATTAAAAAAAAAAAATTCAGCTGAAATTTAATAGCAAGTATATGGCTCTGATTCACAATTCTCTTAATTTTATAGTTAACTAAAATAATTTAAAGTCAAGTCACAATCATTTGAGACTGTGAATGAATAGGTAATGAACAGTCAAAATTAAGTAAAGTAAAACAAAGGAGGATCATTTGATGAAATCACTTTTTCCCTGCTTCTAAACATGCAAAGCTCCAAATGCATTACTACAATTTCAATGTAATTATTAACAATTAGGATTGAAAAAAATCTGGGTATGTTTAATCTGCTTGTAAAGAACAGTAGTTATAAATTCTTCAGAACTGAAAAAAAAAAAAAAAATCCTGTTTTATGTGGATAATTCAGGGGTCACTAGTACAGAGACCACTGTATAGTCATTTATTAGGCAGCCCAGATTAGGAATGCCCTCCTCTAAATTCATTAACCCAACGATGTATGTGTACATATGACAGTGCTTTTCTGATGAACGGAATCAGTTTTACAAATGCTTCTGAGTCCTCACAATGAAATGGTTTTTAAACCTAAGAGCATCATCTTGACCTTGCTAAAGCTAAACCTGATTACATTCAAGCCCTACTGATACCCTGCCTTCAAGAATCTAGACTAACCCTCTCCAACCTTGTCTACTGCTGTTGTTAGAAAGACTACATCATCTTTATTTAAATTCTTGAACTAACTTACTGGGAGAACAGGAAAACTACTAAAAGAGATTTATGCATATAGAGAACATTAGTAAAAGATATATACTTGAAGTTAGAAAAGTATGGACTGCTCAATAAGTGATACCTGGATAACCTGAAAAAAAAAAATTAAGCTGAATCACTACCTCACTCCTTATACCTAAATATACAGAAAAATGGAGAAAAGACTTACCTGCTAAAAAAGTAAAATTTCAAAAGAACTATTTGAAAACATGCAAGATTATTTTGTAACCTTTTGGAAAGTTCTTTCCAAGAATAGCAGAAACCTTTGAGTAATAAAATAAAATATAAAGTTTTCTAAAGAAGCTTTAACGATTTCATATGGTCACAAATTTTCAAACTATAAAAAAATTATTACAGATAACTGAGGAAGAACTAAAACTTCTCCTACTAAAGGTTCCATAAATAAAAGGAAAAGCCATTCAATGCCGTCAAGTTAACTCCAACTCATAGCAACCCTATCAGACAGAGTAGAACTGACTCATAGGGTTTCTAAGGCTGTAAATCTTTATGGAAGCAGATTGCCACAACCTTCTCCCATGCTGTGCCTGATGGGTTGGAATTGCTGACATTTAGATTAAAAGCCGAGTCCCTTAACCACACAGTCACCAGGGCTCATTAAAAGGATAAAAGGCACTACAAATGAAATCAAATGGCCAATCTAAAAACAGAAAGCTTTAAAATAAAGCACATTAAGCCAAAGGAACATTCTCACCACTCAGAAAAACACCACTAACCAAAACTAATAAACTAAACCCTAAAAATAAAATCAAAATCAAAAAGACCAATAAAAATACTTCCTCATAGCCAATAAGGACAAAGGCATAAATACAGAGGCATTCTCAGGTACTCATATTAGAAATGTTATCTCTGCTTTGCTTTTGACCCTGCAGTCCAATTTCTAAGAAAACACCAACATGTACACAAAGCTATATTTATAGGTATTTACTATGCTCTCTTGAGGTATTTTTCCCATTAAAAAAAAAAAAGACAAAAGCTTATCAACAAAGGTTAAATAAATCATACAGACCATTCAGCTACATATATTTATTAGTATAAGTAAATAAAAATTAATAAATATGGAAGGCTATTCAAGATAAATACTAGATGAAAAGGTAGGTTGCAATACATTACCATTTTAAAAAGATTTCAGAAACAACAGTCCAGTGACTATTGTTGAGCGTGTGACTATGGGAACATGCAATTCCTACCGTACAATATTATGAATTTCTCATTTGTTTTCTCCAAAATGGCATTCATTTCTTAGATTTATAACCAGAATTAATAACAAAGAAATCAAATTCTGCTGGAACATTTTGTGTGACTCCTAATTTCTACTGTATCTCCAGATGAGTTTTCATGAAAAATCCATCCTTCCCTGAAGCGTTCAGTGAAAGGACCACTTTTATTTACAAGTGGGAAACAGATCAAAAGCACAACATATAAGCTAAATGTGTAGAAGTTGTTGTGATTTGTCCATAGGGAATACTACTTTGGAAATTCTGTTAATTTTATTAACTTCTTATAAGCAAAGAACACCAAACTAACCTTACACCTCAAAAATCACTATCAACTTTAATACTCAATATAATAGTGTGCCATATATTAAAACTAGAAAAACCCAAAACAAACTCATTGCTATGGAGTCAAATCCAACTCGTTCCAAGGTGCGGCTGGTGGATTCAAACTGCTGA
Organism: Elephas maximus indicus; assembly: GCF_024166365.1. Classification (NCBI taxonomy): domain Eukaryota; kingdom Metazoa; phylum Chordata; class Mammalia; order Proboscidea; family Elephantidae; genus Elephas; species Elephas maximus. The sequence goes on from NC_064847.1 coordinate 11,455,315, forward strand.
CCTTTTGGTGAGAAGCCATAGCTTGCCACACCTCTTAACTACTCTTCTACCAGGGCTCTGTATTTAACTAGCAAGCTACAATAATAAATTGTTCTTCCTATAAAATCTTTCTTTCAAGGACAACTAGTACATATTTGTGATACATAAAATCTTGAAGAAATATTAGGGGAGGAAGGAAGGCTTCTATGACAAAAGTAAGCCAATTCCTAAGGTCACTTTAAAAAATGAGGACACAGACTGCAGCTATCCTATAATTAAGTTATCCTAATTTTAAAGGAAAAAAGTTAGAAAAGTGAGCAAAGAAGTACTCCTATACCTGGGAACAGCTATAATCAAGTATTTTTACGTGGGCACTGAGAGCCATGTCTACAGGCACATCATCGGTGTGGGCCAGGTTCCACAGAAGATTCAACACTTTGTGTGCCATCACGCCATCTTTATCATCTTCTGCAAGTCGACGTATCAACTCAAGCAGTTTTTCACGTTGCTTTTTATTTGCATTTGTCCAACTTGCCTAGGAAAAAAATATTTAATGACATAAATACCAGATTCTTTATACACGTCTTTGTATTATATCATCACTGCTTAAATTAAGTGTCCCTGGAATAGCTCTACTCCATTAATTAAAAAGTAAAATCCAGTATAACTTAGCACTTAAACACTCATGTCTGAAAAAAACAAAACAGTATTCATGGAACAGAATGGTTTAAATTCCAGAAAACAATTCTCTATTAGCAACGTACACTCCATTACTTTTGATTTTAACATTACATAGTTAAGGGTGAGCTGCAGTATAATTCCTAATATAAGAAGACATCTGTCATAAATGAAGTCCCAAAACCTACTGCTACCGAGTCAATTCTGACTCTTAGCAATTCCATAGGATTTCCAAGGCTATAAATCTGTATGGAAGCAAACTGCTTATTCTTCTCCTTTGGAGTTGCTGATGGTTTCTAACCCCTAAACCTGTGGTTAGCAGTCATATGCCTTAATCACTGCACAACCAGGGCTCCTTAAATGAAGTCAGCAGATGATGAAGTAACGTGTACTACGTATTTTTAAAGCAAAAGGAAAATACATGCACAGAAAAAGTCTATTGACAAATTATGAATGAATTAAGGAAGAGCAAAAATCTCCAATTTACACAGAAATGTTTATATTTAGGCTAAAAAAATGTTCATAAAAAAGCTAAAATAGTTTTGCTTTTGAGAAAATGGAATAAACACACTTTTCTCTCTTCTTCCCAGTAAGTACATATAAAACCATTAACATTATACATAATACAAACAGAAGACTCTGAGAGGTAAAGAGAACGTGGCAGACAAGCTAGGTACCTTGAGACACGTAGAACCATCACAGTGAGTTCCGTGTATTTTCTTTTTTCTCATATTCCCCATAGCTGACTACAGAAGCCAGCAACCTGGAAATACCAACAACAGCAGACCAAAAAAGCCAACGCTCTAAAGGATTGAGGAAAGGCATTTTTAGAAAATACTCCAATCCAACCAAACACTTAATAAAAGATTATGGCCTCTCCCAACCAGGCCATAAAAAGCTGAATGGGGGAGCCTAGACTTCCACCCTTATGGATGTAAAGATACAATCCAAGACCTGCGAGTGTGATGGGAGTAAAGGTCAAGAAGTAGGGAACTAGGACTGCCATTCCCACCTAGTGGTAATAAGGTACCCATACACCTGATTCCTGCTAGGATGGTGTGAGAAGAGGGCTAGAAGAGAGTTGGCACTTTTATCACACTGCCAAGAGTAATGAAGTCACAGTGAGCAGGAACTCCCATTCCACCAAGCAGTAAGGAGAAATACTGCACATTTCCCCGCCTACCCCTTTCTCAAGGGTCAAGGGATGGCCTATGGGAAGCTAATGTTCTCTACCTCCACTTTGCCTGAGTGATGTCGAACAGAGCCTGCTAAAACAGTAGGCGTAAATAAGATCTAGATTCTCATAAACTATTGTGAAAATCCTCAGGTTTCAATAAAAGGTTACAAAAATTACCAAGAACTAGGGAGAATGAAAAAAAGACAACCGAAAGATGCTACCAAAGGGACATTACAAACGTTAAAATTATTGAAGATTTTAAAGCAGCCATAATATCTAGGAGACACTATATACTAAGCAAAAACAGAAACATAATCAAAACAATTCTCATTACTGTCACCAACTGATAAATGGTAAATAAAATGCAGTTTTTCGATACTATGGCATGTTATTCGGTAATACAAAGGAACGTATCTTCATACAAAAACTTGTTCATGAATGTTCATAGCAGCGCTTTTCATAATAGCCAAAAACTGAAAATAATGCTAATGCCCATCAACTGATAAACTGCATAAATAAAATCGGTCTATTCATATCAAAAAACCAAAACCAAACCCACTGCCATCAAGTATCCACATACTAGAATTCAATAGTAAAAAGGAAAGAGATTCTGATGCATGACACAGAGTAGATGAATCCTGAAAAAATCATGGTAAGTGAAAAAAGCAAATCAAAACAGGCCAAATATTTATATGAAGTACCCAAAAGAGGTAAATTCATAGCAACAGGAAGATTACCTAGGGCTGGCAGAGTAAAGAGAATGGGGAGTGACTTCTATTGTGCATGAGGTTTCCTTCTTGGGTGATGAAAACATTCTGAAATTAGACACTGATGGTGACTGTAAAGCTAGATAAATATACTAAAACACACTGAATTGTGTATAATTTACAAATCACAAAACTTCACACCAAATTTTGCAGATTGCAAATTATATTTTCTCATGAAGCTGCTATTAAACATAGCCAGCATACCAGTACACTACTGGATATACCTCCCTAAAGCTGTATTCAGCTGGTCCCCATAAGTGTAACTACAATTCAATTTTATGTTTTGAAATTTTATGTTAATAGACAACACTATACAAATCCACAAATAATTTTTTTTATATGTTATTAGTAAGACTGAGCTATGTACAGAGTTGTTCTAATTTGTCAATTTTCACTGGTGTGTAAAAAGTTACTCCATTATAAGAATACAGCACAAGTTTACTTTTGCTTTTGAGAATCCCTGGGTGATGCCTGACTACTAATTGCAACGTTGGTGGTTCAAATCCATCCAGAGGCAGCTGAGAAGAAAGGCCTGCGGATCTACTTCTGTAAGGTCACAGCCACTGAAAACCCTACAGGGCACAGTTCGGACACACAGAGGGTCACCATGAGTCAGAAACCATTTCACAGCAAATGCTTTTTATATCCTTTTACCTTTGATGAACATTTGCACTGTTTCCAATTTTTGGCTAATACAAATAATTCTGTGAACAGATGCTGCTGAACAGTATCATGCTGAACATATCCATTAGATACATATGTATTTAAAAATGGAATTGTTGGGTCACAGAAGTAAAAACCAACATTTGAAGATAATGATAAACTGTTTTCTAACGTGACTGAAGTAATATAAGTTCCCAGCAACAGTGTTGTTATTTTTAACAGGTAACCTTGGTGACCGTAACACCAGAAGTTACTGGAGTATTCGTTCATGAAAACTGCCATACAGTCTTAAATTCTTAATCCACAAATACTCCAACCAATTATAGAAAATCAGGAGAGGCTACAATACAAGGTGCATAAACAGAGTACCCAAAGACATTAATGCAGATATAATACTTGGTACTAACGTACTTCTTCTGAAGACTATTTTCATAAGCCTGTTTGTACATGGTTGGATCACCTGTCTTGGGTATAGGCATAAATATGGATCTCTTTCAGTCAGTTGGCCAGGAAGCTGTCTTCCATATTTCTTGGCACAGACGAGTGAGCGCCTCCAGCGCTAGCATTTGTTTGTTGGAATGTCTCAATTGATATTCCATCAGTTCCTGGAGCCTTGTTTTTCTCCAATGCCTTCAGAGCAGCTTCGACTTCTTCCTTCAGTACCATCGGTTCCTGATCATACGCCACCTCTTGAAATGGTTAAACATCCACTAATTCTTTTTGGTATAATGACTCTGTGCATTCCTTCCGCCTTCTTTTGATGCTTCCTGTGTTGTATAATATTTTCCGCATAGAATCCTTCACTATTGCAACTTGAGGCTTGAATTTTTTCTTCAGTTCTTTCAGCTTGAGAAACGCCGAGCATGTTCTTCCCTTTTGGTTTTCCAACTCCAGCTCTTTGTACATGCCATTATAATACTTTACTTTGTCTTCTCAAGCTGCCCTTTGAAATATTCTGCTCAGTTCTTTTACTTCATCAATTCTTCCTTTTGCTTTAGCTGCTCAACATTCAAGAGCAAGTTTCAGAGTCTCCTCTGACATCCATCTTGGTCTTTTCTTTCTCTCCTGTGTTTTCAGTGACCTCTTGGTTTCTTCATGTACGATGTCCTCGATGTCACTCTACAACTTGTCTGGTCTTTGGTCACTAGTGTTCAATGCATCAAATCTATTCTTCAGATGGTCTCTAAATACAGGTGGGATGTACTCAAGGTCATATTTTGGCTCTCGTGGACTTGCTCTGATCTTCTTCAGTTTCAGTTTGAACTTGCATAGGAGCAATTGATAGTCTGCTCCATGGTCAACCCCTGGCCTTGTTCTGACTGAGGATACTGAGCATTCTTCCATCATCTCTTTCCAGAGATGTAGTGAATTTGATTCCTGTGTATTCCATTTGGTGAGGTCCATGTGTATGGTCACCGTTTAAACTGGTGAAAGAAGGGATTTGCAATGAAGAAGTCGTTGGTTTTGCAAAATTCTATCATTCGATCTCCGGCATTGTTTCTGTCACCAAGGCCATATTTTCCAACTACTGATCCTCCTTCTTCGTTTCCAACTTTCTCATTCCAATCACCAGTAATTATTAGTGCATCTTGATTGCATGTTCGATCAATTTCAGACTGCAGAAGCTGATAAAAATCTTCTATTTCTTCATCTTTGGCCCTAGCGGTTGGTGAGTAAATTTGAATAGTCATATTAACTGCTCTTACTTGTAGGTGTATGAATATTATCCTATCACTGACAGCACTGTACTTCAGTATAGATCCTGAAACGTTCTTTTTGACGATGAATGCAAGACCATTCCTCTTTGTCATTCCCAGCATAGTAGACTATATGACTGCCCGATTCAAAACGGCCAATACCAGTCCATTTCAGCTCACGAACACCTAGAATATCGATGTTTATATGTTCCATTTTATTTTGGATGATTTCCAGTTTTCCTAGATTCATACTTCATACATTCCAGGTTCCAATTATTAATGGATGTTTGCAGGTGTTTCTTCTCATTTTGAGTCATGCCACATTAGCAAATATCACATCCAAGAAAAATTTTGCTAAAGATCATTCAAAAATGGCTGCAGCAGTATAATGACAGGGAGCCGCCAAAAATTCAGGCCAGTTTTAGAAGAGGACATGGAACCAGGGATATCATTGCTGATGTCAGGTGGATCCTGGCTGAGAGCAGAGAATACCAGAAGGATGTTTACCTGTGTTTTATTGACTATGCAAAGGCATTAGACTGTATGGATCATAACAAATTATGGATAACACTGTGAAAAATGGGAATTCCAGAACACTTAATTGTGCTGATGAGGAACCTTTACATAGATCAAGAGACAGTTGTGTGGACAGAACAAAGGGATACTGATTGGTTTAAGGTCAGAAAAGGTGTGCATCAGGGTTGTATTCTTTCATCATACCTATTAATCTTTATGCTGAACAAATAATACGAGAAGCTGGACTATATGAAGCAGAACCAGGCATCAGGACCGGAGGAAGACTCATTAACAACCTGTGTTATGCAGATGACACAACCTTGCTTGGGGAAAGTGAAGAGAACTTGAAGCACTTACTAATGAAGATTAAAGACCACGGCCTTCAGTATGGGTTACATTTCAACATAAAGAAAACAACTGGACCACTGAGCAACACCATGATAAATGGGGAAAAGACTGAAGCTGTCAAGGATTTCTTTTTACTTGGATCCACAATCAATGGCCACGGAAGCAGCAGTCAAGGTATCAAAAGACGCATTGCATTGGGTATATCTGATGCAAAGGACCTCTTCAAAGTGTTGAAGAGCAAAGATGTCATCCTGAAGACTAAGGTGTGCCTGACCCAAGCCATGGTATTTTCAATCACATCATAAGCATGTGAAAGCTGGACAATGAATAAGGAAGACCGAACAAGAGGTGACGCTTTTTAAGTGTGGTGTTGGCGAAGAATACTGAATATATCATGGACTGCCAAAAGAACGAACAAATCACTCAGAAGTACAACCAGAATGCTCCTTAGAAACAGGGATGGCAAGATTCGGTCTTACATACTTTGGACAAGTTGTGAGGAGGAACCAGTCCCTGGAGAAGGACATGATGCTTGGCAGAGTACAGGGTCAGCGGAAAAGAGGAAGACCCTCAACGAAGTGGACTGATACAGTGGCTGCCAACGACAAGCTCAAGCATAACAACGACTGTAAGGATGGCTCAGGACCGGGCAGTGTTTCGTTCTGTTGTGCACAGGGTTGCTAGGAGTGGGAATCAATTCAACGGAACCTAACAACAACATCAATTTGTACGTCATCCCAGAGAACCAAGATGTGTTGTTACAAATGGTTTGTTCACATACTTGCTATTATTTCTCATTTCCATTACAGCCAGTAATTCTTCCCCGCATTTCTACAAAATGGCAGGGAAAATCAACTTGAAGCAATAACCTGAATCAAAGGCAGTAAGGCTGTTTTCTGCAATGGCAATTATTATTATAATAAAAACTACTATTAAGTTTTCATTGAGAAAGAAAACCATAATAAATTCCTTCTCGTCAGAGCTTCTTTGATAAGAATTTAGAGTCAGGCTAAAAGCAATAGAGATCTAATTAACTAATTCTACTTAAAAATGAAACAATATTATTTTCAACTATTACCTTAAAGCAATCAAAAAGATGATCCAGTTGTTCAGGGGAAAAATCCCAAGCCAACTTTGCCAGCAGATCATGTACATTCTTCACAATAGCTTCATGTTTCCCTGCCTGTTGAATACATAAAATGATCACATAGAAAAAATCATAGCACATCTAAACTTGAATAAGAGATAGGATATAATTAAGCAGTGACGTATCAATCTTATTGAAACAATGATCCCACCTTCTTCATCTGAGGTTTTAACAAAATACATAATTTTTAAAGGCTTTAAAACTGCAATTTAAAATGTAGGAACTGGATATAAATACATAATGCACTTCAGAAATACATGTGTAACTTTATTGCTGAATACTGAAATTACTACCTGTTTATTAACAAAACTAGCAGAAAAATAAGGCATAATAATGGTACTATTTCAAAACTGAAGACTGAAGTGTTCAATAGAAGGCAAGAATGAATATTATTTCCTTATGTAATCTAGAACTTGACAATACTTCAGAAAAGGATCTGAGTACAAAACAGTAATTAAAATAGCATTAAAAAAATTATACATTTTCTGACTCTGAAACCAAGGTTATTGATTCCTATAAGAAGTTATAACCTTCGATAATAATTATTGTCAAGCTTTTATAAATAATAATGTGACCCATGACATTACTTTTCTCATATACTTAATAGGAAAAACCCTCTCACTACATACTTTTACACTATTATTATAATCATCCCTTTACACCTTCTAATTAAAGCCAGCTATAAATTGGCACCCTTTACCAAGTACAAAGATGTGAAATTTTTGGTTTTCATTTTAAAAATTTATATAGATTCCTATACAGAAAAAACATTTAAACATATGAAAATATGAATTCCTTTACATAATGACTACCATAATTTCTTTGATTTTTAGTAACTCTCTTATGAATATAAAATAGCTATAACCTTAAATTTCTTACCTGTGCTGCCCAAATATTATCAAGATCATCTAATGTAAGAGCTTTTTCTTTGATCACAAACCGAAGAATCTTCTCTAGCTTTTCTACATATTGTGGCTGATGAAGACTATCTCGCAGTACTATGGATAAGATACTGTTCTGCTGTATCCATTCCTAAATGTAATACAAAAATTTGTTTCAAAGTAGGAACTACAATACAGGGATTTAAAAAACAAAAAATAAAGTCTTAGCGCAGACTTTAAAGTAACACTAGTAAAAACTTCCAAGTCCAAATTATGTATATGTTCACAAATTAAAGCACAATAATGTACCATGTTAACTGTTTTAAAGGCAATTTTTAAAATATTACAATAATTTCACGGTAAATGTTCCCATGTGCTACACCAGTACACTTTTCAGTTTTGTATTTCCAATCTATTGCACACAGGCACTTTAGTAAAATATAGTAAGAATGCCACAGCAATATTAAATTTCCTTTGAAGTTCCTAAACACTCATTTTTTATACCTGCAACTATTTAAGAACTAGCTGACAACAGTTCTGGCCTTCCACAAAGCAGACAAATTTCACACAGAAAATCTAACTCCCAACATGGGTCAATGCCTGAATCTGGATTAAGTCCTATATCCTCAATACCACGTAAGTATGCTCCGTAAGACTTTTTATCACATTCTCATTGCTTCCATTATTAAACACATGGCTCTCTTAAGACAGGGACAGTTCTTCACAGACTTCTTCCCTGTGCCAGCATACAAAAAACCATGCTGAATAACTTCAGGGGTTTACTTGCTATTCATTTCAAAACTAAAATATAGAAATTGTATACTCATATATCAATGTTCACTGCAGTACTGTTCCTACTAGCCAAAAGGTGGAAACAACTCAAGTGCCCATTAAAAAATGGATAAATAAAATGTAGTATATACATACAATGCCATACAAAGAAATGAACTTCTGTACTTGCTACAGCACAAATGAACATGGAAAAGACTATTGTTATTGTGTGCCTTCCACAAGATTCCAACTCATGACAAACTGTTGTGTGTAAAGCAGAACTTCTCCATAGGGTTTTCAAGGCTGTGAACTTTTGGAAGCAGATCTGTCTTCGGGGATGCTCCTTGCTGGGTTTGAACCACCAATATTTTGGCTAGTGGACCACTTAACTGTCTGAGCTGCCCAGGAACCTTATCCCATTAATTGTAATTCTCATTTTTTGAACTGGCAAATGATCAATATGCCAATTCATTTACTATATTAAATCTACCCCCGAGATCACCTTGCATTTCCAACCAAAACCCAAACTATAATTCCATCAACACCTACATCCAATAATGACAAATTTACTAAACAAAAATAATTTTACCCTATGAATTCCAATAACTAATAATGTGCTATTACTATTAAGCAGCAGTTTTTTTTTTGGTGGGGTAGGGGTGGGGGTGTTGCTTTTAACATTACTTAGTACTAATCCAGCTGTTTCCTCAAGTAGATTTTTGTCCATGTAAGAATCAAACAAACTTACTGCCATTCGTTCAACTGTCAACCATTCTTCTTCCTCAGGGTTACCATGCCGATGAGTATAATATGATACACTAGATATCACTTTATTAATTTCATTCAAAGCATTCATCTTGCCATTAAAAGAAGAAATCTGCAGTAATCTGTAAGAGAAATCTGAAGTAAGTATAACTCTAAGAATTAACAAAAGCAATTACTTAAAGAGTTTAAATAGCTTACCTAAGTATCATTTTCAGCCTAAAAATTTCTAAATTTTTTACAGTTTCTTCTTGTCCTGGAACCCTGGAAGCTAAATTCTTCAAAGATTTAATAATCATTGAAAGGGCATCATTTTTTGCTTCATTCTTTGCTTCTTTTTTTAGTTCTTCGTCAGTCAGATTTTCTAAAAATCGTGGCACAACTTCTATCACTGGAATGAAGTACTTTTGCACTGTGCGTAGGCTGAGAAACTCATAGCATTGTCCAAATGGTCTGAAATTAGGAAGACGGGAAACTTCTGTAATATTTAATTTCTTAAAACCAACAAGGACCAAGCTCTTAGACTAGTAACCGTACCTAAATAAATGTCCAAGTTACCAGTTTAAAATAAGAGGAAATAAACTGAATCACAACTATAATGATGGCAATAAAACAGTAAGTTCTATAATGCACTGAATACTCATTTAAAAACATAACTTACTTAATAAGGGCTGCAATTATCTGCACATTTAATGCTGGTCCATTAATAAAACGATCGTGCAAAACCTGGAACCCGTTTAATGTGCCAAATTTATTGATGAGATCCACTAGCCAACCCTGCAATTCAGTTAATAAGAGTTAATCTCTCCTTCAAGTAAAAAGAAAAAAAAGGTTAGTAATTAAATATAGTCATAGAAATAGAAAACCCAATAAAATAACTGTCACATTGTCTTTAAAAAAGAACACAAAATATCAGTATTATAGAGTCATACATATGCTTATGAAGGCTTAAAACTTTGTCTTATGTATCCCTTGACCCAGGAATAGCAGAGCAATTACAGAGTGACTGAGAGGGACAACTAGAATTTGTTCATCTCTCATTCATAGCTGGTTAACAGGAATTAGGCAAAGTGTGTGTGGCTAAAAGTGTTTCTATGTGTAAGAATGTAAAATGATTAAAAGGTTGTATTAACATAAAACTCATATACCCAGGAATTAATTGTCTTTTAAATCTTGTCTGTTAAAGAGCCAAATTTTAGGGAAAAACAAAAATGGGAACTGGGGCCATTTTACTACTATGCTTAAGCAGAAAAAAAAAGACCGTACATTTTACACAGAAAAACATTCAGTACACAAATAAAGCTAAATAAAATTTAGCTGCTTTAAGAAGAATACATTGTTATAATCTGTTACGTTATATATGAAGGGAATCTAAATAGATTTAAAATCTCTAGTAAACCAATTCTCTTATTTCTGAATGAATTCATTATGGTACTTTTATAACTTCTTACTTACCTTTAAAAGGTTAATATAAAGCAATCAAAATATCTTGGCATATAGAGTGAAACCTGTGAGAACTGGAACTTTAGGGTACTACCTTATTTTTCGGGACTCATTCCAATTATTGGTGGGAATAAAAAATGGTAGAACCACTGTGGAAAGCTTTGATCATTTCAACTACCATATTACTGAACAATTCCACACCTAGGTATATACTCAAGAGACTTGAAAGCAGCAACACAGACAGACACATGTACACCAAACCAACGTTCATTACGGTGCTATTCATAATTTCTAAAAGCTGAAAACAACCTAAATGTTGATCAAAATACTAATGAATAAACAAATGTGGTTTATAAATGGAATATTACATGCTACAACACAGGTGAACCTTGAAAACATTACACTGAGTGAAATAAATCAAGCACAAAAGGACAAATATTGTTATGATGCCACTTTTGTCTACAAAGACAAAATCAGATACATATACAGGTAACAGTGTCCTTTAGTGGTTACCAGGGATGGGAGAGACAGGGAGACGGAGTCACTCTACATAGTAAATATTTGTTATTTTGGTGATGGGAAAAGCAACACTGAATGTTGGTGACATCAGTACATTTTAACCAAGGTAAAGGATGACACTAAGAAGTACACAAGAACAGGGGACATTATTGGTAAATACTGTAACACACACAATTTGGCAACAATAGCAGTTAACTACTAAAAAATAACTGGTTACGTAAGTACATGTATATGCATATGAATATAGGAAGATATCTGTGTGTATGCATGTGAGCATATACGGTTGTATCTGCAGGAATATTTATACACATGTCTGTATGCACTGCACGTATTATAAAACACATAAGGAGCACTGTCACAGATATCTCCCAGATATAACCGAACGCCTTGGAGGACTGGTCTAATGAGTTTGAAGTTTATTAGGACCACAGTCTTGCAGGATATCACAGTCAACTGGCAGCACATAGGCTACAAAGTTTAAGTTCTATATCCTAGACCACTAAGTGAACTCAGGGGTCTTACAAGCTTGTGACTGGACATCTAACCTACAGCTACTAGTCTCTATTTGTCTGGAGCAAAACAGAAAGAAGAGAACCAAAGCCTCAAAGAAGAAACTAGTCTACAGGACCAACTGCCTACATGAACCATGGCCTCATCTATCAAGAGACCGGAAGGACAAGGCTGTGCCTAGCTACCATTACCAACCATTTTGACCGGGCCACAATAGATGGTTCTGAATAAAAAGGGAGAAAATTGTACAACAAAACTCAAATTCTTAAAAAAAGTCCAGATTTACTAGAATGGCAGAGACCAGAGGAATCTCTGAGATTATTGCCCTCAGATACCTTTTAAACTTGCAATGAAACTATTCTTGGAGATTATTTTTCAGCTATATAACAGACTGGCTCATAAAGAGAGATCTCCTTTGGATTTAAAAACAAAAAGAACCACCACATATATAAGACCAAAAAGTCAACATTTCACTCTAATGCAAAAATGAGAAAATCGGGGGCGGGGGCGGCGGGGACGGGGGAGGACGCAGCCGTCAAGCAAGAATAATGAAATAGAACACTTAGAATGGAAATAATAAAAATGTTGACACAATGTGGAAAAGGTCACCAATGTGTCTGAAAAATACATACAGAAATTGTTAAATGGGAATCCAGTTTGCTTTGTAAATGTTCACCAAAAAGTCAGTAAGATATTTTTAAAAAAAGAATACATTTATATACAGACCATGTATTCTCGACATTTTAAATTTTTACCATTTAGCTTTCATGACATGTTATTGGGCATTTTTTACAATACACTTGATCTTAGTAATCTTAGTATTGATTAAAATATAAGTCTTGGGTGGAGTTAGTAAACTTTCAGTTACATCCTTATTTCAAAGAGAAAGTATGTTCTATTTTATGTTAGTCCAATTATAACTAACTCCAAGGAAGAAGGACAGAAGAAAACAGCAGCAAACCATATACATGAAGAGAGGGGGAAAAAAAAAAGCCAAAACCATGGAATTAGCAGGCCAGGTATAAAAAAGGCTCCCGTTTGGCATATTGTTTACTTTAATGTCTCAATAGCAATTTGATTATCAGACTTTCAGTATTTAAACACAGGAAAACATTTAACGGTATAAACAGAAGGCAGAACATACTTTTTATCACACATTTAAAAAAAGAGAATCTAAAAGAGAAAAGAATATGATGTGGAATCCCTTTAAAGCAATAAGAAACGACTCTTCACCACGTTAACAGAATGTTCATATCATTAAAATTCTGTGGAAAAGGCAATATAATTTTAAAACACGTATTTTTAAAATAACAAACCACACACTTTTGGTGATCGAGGATCTGAAGAACGAGCAAAGAGTTCATCTTCGGCCAACTGAACATTTGTGGAAACTGATTCACATGGACGTGTACCATTGTAAATATGGAATTTGCAATGTGGATTTAGGGCCATAGCGAGAAGTTCTAGAAGTGGAAACCAGTCTTGGGACAACTTGGCCACACAAAGCTCCACTAGACGATGAGTATTGTTAATAATACACCTCTGTTATATAAGGAAAGAAAAGTTGGTTTATAATACGACAACGTAGCAACTTCAAACATATGCACATACGGCACTCTTATTATTAATAACCTCTCTCCATCTTTCCATACTGGTCATTTGGATTCTGCTGACATGCAATAATGCTGTGATCAAACTTGATATATCAATAGAAATATATTAGTATTTATTTACTTCATACTTGCACTGTGCCTATCTTCAAAACTACTTGAGAAGGGTTACATAGAAAGAAGGCACCATAGGTTGTGTTTGCTCTATGTCCATAGGACAGATATGAATTACCATTTTCACTCTTTGGAATTTGTATAGTAGAATCAATACTTCCAAAATCTAAGTATTTAGCGCCGTATATCTAAAACAGAATACACTTACAATGTAAGGCTTACCTCAAAAGTCACACATCATTTTCAAAGTATCTATTTTTACACAAAAAAACTTATATTAATCAGGAAATGCTGGCATTAACATGCCATGGTTATTGGTGGGAAATGTCAAAGTTATACTTTATAGGTTGAAAATTATACTTACAGGTTGAAATTTAAGGCACACAGAGAATGTTTGCTTCACAGCTTTTGGCTGATCCCATTTCACAGATAAGGACCACAGACTTGGAGTAACTACCATAATACCATGATTCTAATAATATAAACTTTTTTTTGGCTTTTTAAGATCTCTGGAATATGACTGTATTCTAGACTGAAAGTAATTCCCAAGAGGACTTGTATTTACTCTGGCAGTCACTTGAAGACACTCTCAATCTGGGAGCACTTTAAATCATTTGACTTTTTCTTGTTATCACAATTGTAGCTTCAATTCATACCACAAACTTTTCTATGGACTGGATTGTATAGTCTAATTCCCATAAATTTTTCTTCTTCCCTCTAGCAAGTGCTAAGGTTAAAACTTTCAAGGTTTTTTTGCTTATTATTTCTATACCACAAGTTTATTTTTTATTTAACTTTTGCACTGAAATTACAGGCCTGCAATGGGGCATCTATATGTGGGATATCCTATTAGACTCCCCATCTAGGGTATTTTTCTTCCTTAATGGTACATAAAATAGTGGGGACTGACAATCAATAACATACATTTAATGAAAAACAGTGATTTGCATTAGGTCACAAGGCACTTAAAACTCCAGGTGACAGAAAGAATCAAGGTTTTGTAATTCAAAACCCCAGGCTCATTTTAAAAGATTACACTACCTTTAACTGTCTATAATTTATAATCTTCTCATTTTTTAAACTGATTTAATTAATAGACCAAATATGTTATTCAGAGTAAAGTTTTCTAAAACCAAACATAAAGGAATCACCACGTAGTAAACATAACCCTAAAAAGCAAACGTAAGACTCACATGAATTTCAAACTTCCACCCACTCACTGCCTCATCCATTAGGATTTTAGTGAAAGATATTGTTAGCCCATCTCGGAAAAAACGCTGACATGCTTCACTTTTAATATCAAGACCTGTATTAGAAGTGAAGAAAGTTAAAATAAGCCTAATGTAAAGAAAGCATTTCTCTAGTCAATTATATAATGCAAAGTAATAGGAAAATAATTTGTTTCAATTCAAAAACAGTACTGTTGCTTTTGAAATGAGACACACCATTATAAATGGTCAAAAGGACAACCTGATTATACTGAAAACATGTAGGATTTAGGAAAAATTAAACCGCACCTCAATAAATTTTATAGCAGCATTAAAGTATATGAAATTACATTAAATCAAGTAACAGAACAACTAATTGCAAAAGCTTCAAAATATGACACTGGACTCTAAACAAGAAACAGTTACTGACAGAATCAGCCTATTTTATTTCACTCATTGAAAATACAGTTCAAAACTTTAATATACCAACAATTTTAAAATGTTATTTTGAGAATGAATTGTCTATTTAGTATCATATTTAAAGGATGAGTCCTGTATTGTGGCTCTAGTTAATCTCTTTCACATCTTGGCATCTACCAGTCTTCTTTTAATGTTGTCTGATTTAAGAAAAGCAATATACTCATGTGTCTCCAAACACAAAGATCTTACTGAAAATTCAGAAACAATTCAATATGCACAATAAAGTATACTTTGATTTTGATTATATACATATTTGTATGTTACTTAAAACCTGGACTATACTTTAAAGAGCTTAAATTCTGCCTAAAAGTAACCATGGCCCCAGAAAATACACGTAGGTGAAATGCCCCTGGCAAATGAAACATTCACTAAACGTTAATGCTATTAAATGAAATACATTTACTTTTAGTTCACTGTGTACTGTCAGAGCCTAAAACATGTTTACTACAAAAGTCCTTGATATTGAGTAAATTAATGAATAAACGTGCAAATGAACAAAAGAAATTTGAGCAATAAGAAACTTTTATAATATTTTCATATCTCACTAGTATTTTTCCCTAGGATTAAAAAGCATACTGTAACATTATTTAAATGACTGTAGGGTAATAATTGGTAATTAAATCAAATTGTTACCTCTCCCACAAAGTCGGGCAGATTTAGCACAAATCACACTCAGAAACACACCAAAAAAATTAACAATTTGCCTAATGATAGTTTAAAAAAACACCTGTAGGTACAATATTTCGAAGATGAATAAAGTTCTTGTTCATGACTCAGAAAAAAAAAGTACTACTGCCTTTTCTTTTAGCCTTTAAGACCTTAAAAACAAATACAATAACATTACAAAATTCAATGATCCGCTGAAAGAATTCAATTGCATCTAAAATGCGAACCAAGTCATCAGAAAGTGATTAATCCCAACATTAAACTTACTTCAGACAGTTTTCTTTACTGGTTGCTGGAGGAAAACAACCAAACACACACACACACACACACACAACAAACAGAAAAAGAGACACACACAAAGGAAAACAAAGCTACATATATTTTGTCTCTCAAATCTTTTTTTCTTTCGATAAAAACAATTTGTTTTCTGTGTGTGTTTAAATACAAAATCAGCCATGCAAGATACACAGTTTACTAGAAGCACACAATATTAATGAAATAGCAAATTTCAATCAAGGGGTAAGAAAGGGTTCCATTAGCACAGTTCTCTGATCAACTCCATTTTAACCAGTCTACTAAAAGATAAGGATTACTTGGGTGGGGCAATCAGTTAAGCACTTGAATACAACTGAAAGATAGGCTTCTGAACTCACCCAGAGGCACTTCAAAAGGCCTGATTTACTTCCGAAAAGGCCACAACATTGAAAATCTGCACACATAGGGTTTCCATGAGTTGGAATCAACTGGACAACAACTGGTCTGGCTTATTAAATGGTAAGTATAAGTAACTTGTATTGAAATCATTTGGAAATCAACATAATTCTCAGTAAGAAATGGCTTAGGTGTAAAAAAAAGTCACCAAATATATCTGAAGTCATATGACCCCTACTAGTTTTAAAAATAGTATGAGCTTTATTTTAAAATTAATTTAAAAAACCTAGATATTCTGGAAAATGTTTTTCTAACTTTTGAGTTAACAACCACATAATAATCTAATAAAACAATAAATCCTCTCCTTAGAAATATAAACATACATAAAACTCTGCATATAACTTTAAAGGGTCTAGAGATGTCCTTAAAAGGTGTCCTAAGGTTTCTATAACCTCTAGGATTATGTAACTCTTACCAGAAAGCACAGCGACACATGAGAGTTTATGATTATACAGTAACATTTTACAGAAAAACAAAGCCTTCGGGACAATGGAAATATATAGTAATATATATTGAGGAAAATGCAGCATCATCTCACCTTTTTTACAACTCACCTTTTTTACTAAGATCAATAGCAGCTTCTAAAAGAACTTCTAATTCCCCTTTTGGCAAAACAGGAACCACCCACCTAGGCCTGAGAATTATTATACAATAAAAATATGCTTTATTGGTTGACCACTAAAGAAACAAAATAACAAAAATTTTAAAGATGACTATGTATTATTATGTATATTTTAAGAGAGGTTACAAATTACCTGCTTTTGGACACTAAGAGACATCTATTATATCTACATACAGTACTTTTTAAAGCACTCCAAGCAAGAAGAAAATCCTGGCAAGAAGGAAACCCTCGTGGCATAATGGTTAAGTGCTACAGCTGCTAACCAAAGGGTCAGCAGTTCAAATCCACCAGGAGCTCCTCTGAAACTATGAGTTGGAATCAACTCAAGGGCAATAGGTTTTAGCAAGCAAGAAATACAACGAGAGAAGAATTTATTTATTAATTTTCACTGAACACTAAAACTAATCAATTAAATATATATCTTTGTTCAAATTAGTGAGAAAGTGCTCTCTCCAGGTTTAGAGTAGTAAAAAAGGTACAATGTAACAAATGTCTTGTTTTGATCTTTATCACAGAAAGAAATAAACAGGAGAGTATGTCTGATTTCTCCAGCTCATCTCAGAACATTATTTATCAACATTCCCAGCAGATTGAGCAACAGGTTTCCCAGCCAATATTCTTCAATAAGTGTTTATATATATTTATTATATTTGTTATTGTTTCTCTTTACAAAAAAACCCATCTTTTTCAATTTTCATTAAATTTCTCCCCATCTAAGAATTTTCTAATAGTGTGACTCATTCATCTGGACACATGAGAAATAGCTCGTTAAGAAAATTCAGCCACCACCACATGGAGGTGAAAAGCACCGAAAACCCTTTTTTTTTTTTTTAAATGCTTCTGCCACAGAAAATGGGCATCCCAGAATCAAAAAATTCCATTTAGCAACTCTAGCAACCAATGTACCAATGAAAAACCACCTACATAAGCCCACAAAAGGAAATCCCTATGTACAGATCTAAAAAAAACACCAACTAGGGTCATACAGAATCAATAATTTGCAATTTTTATTCACACTATCATTCTCTTTCACTTTTTAAAACCTGGAGAAATGTATGCATTAGTAACAACGAGTTAACAATGTTAAAACTATTAAGAAGGCAGTGAGCATATGGTGACACTGCAATCTACTCTCTACTTTCTGTGTTCACTACAAGTTGCAACACTGATAAAGCAATCTGATTTTTCAAATCATTACTTCCATTAAAAGAAACACATCAAAACAAACTCACCTATTGATCATGTCATCTAACTTTGCCAGGTCAGTATGTGGAAATATAGGTTCCTCATCCTCATGCTGCGGTGGGGCATCACCTTGACCTTGTTCATCTGGGGGTGTTGTTGGCATATTCTCATTGGAAGAATCAGGTGAAGTGTTCTTAATTAAAAATTAAATATTTCAAACTTAAATTTTTATAACATACGTACAACATTCAGCAACACAGATTTTGTTAAATTATTATATTTTAATTATCCATTGTATATTCTCAGGAAAATTGAGATCATGCTTTTTTTTTTCTTTTTCGGCTCAATATGACTATTTTCATACGATTAAGAATCTTGGGGAGCCAGGGCCAAGATGGCGGAATAGCCAGATGCTTCTGGCGATCCCTCTTAAAACAAAGACTGGAAAAATCAAGTGACACAGTTGTACTTATGACAAGCTAGGAGACCTGAACATCAAAGGCAAAGTTAGAAAACGACTGAGCAGCAAGGGGAGAAAGAGGTGGTTCAGAAGCAGAGAGGAGTTGCTGGACCTAAATTGCAGGGACCCCTCAGGCACCATTCCCAGGAACTGCTGGGTGGGCCAGTACTGTTCCGCAGCAGTTTCCACGGGGAGAAGAAACCAGCCACACAGCCTACTCTCATCTCCAGAACCAGAGAAGAACAGCTAAGCACTTCCGTATATTTTCCCACACCCCTCACCCCCAAGCTGTCTTCAGTGGCTACTGATTTCCTTGGGCCCTGTTGAGTGCCCTGTGCCATGTTCCCGGTCTTGGAGAAGGAATTAATGCACATCAGGGGGATAGATAAATTTTCCAGCTCCACTAACCGGGGGAGCTCAGGACAGAAGGAACTCCTGTCAAGGCACAAGTGGTCTGTGGACTTTGAGTACCTTTCCCCCTGCGTGGACCTGTGTGGGCCTGTTTCAGAATAGGCCCTTGCAGGCAGACTGCAACTGTTTAAGCTGTATGGTGAAGAGATAGGTGTTTGATATTTGACACTGCTTTGCCTATTCAACAGGGTCCTCACCTAACCAGATGAGGGGCATAAGGACTAGAGGCTCCATTCAGGTCACCTAGCCACCCATGCGTGACAGGCGTCCAGGATTAACTGGTGTACCTCCCAGTCCTTATAACCAAAAGCACTGGGTGCCCATGGTTCATCTGCAGAAACCACCCACCTGTACGCTCTAGACAACAGGGACACGCCTTCCTCAGAGACACTCGGGGGATGGTTCTCAGCCCCCTGCCTTGTTCAGAGAGTGACTCTTTGCTGCAATCAGATATTGGTACCTACACCAAACACCCCTGTCCCTCTAAGGTTGAACGACAGAGACTGTGTCACACACTTGATGACCTGCTACCGGGACAAACGAGCTGAATCCAACAAGAAAAGTAAGTGAACTCATAATCTCATATACCTGATAACAGCTCTATCCCTCTGTTGACAGGACGTCAGAGCTCCACACACAAATATAATTAAGGTAGCTCAGTGAAGCAACCCATCTGGGCAAATCAAAATAAAACAAAGCAAGAATCTAGGGTACAGTAAGCAAACATAAAATAAACTAATATGATAACTTATATATGGCTTAGAGACAAAAGTCAATATCAAACAACATAAAGAAACAGACCATGATCACTTCAACAAGCTCTCAACACAGAGAATCAAAGGATCTTATGGATGAAGGTGCCTCCCTAGAATTACCAGATGCAGAATTCAAAAGATTAATATACAGAACTCTTCAAGACATAAGGAAGGAGATCAGGCAATATGCAGAACAAGCCAAGGAATACACAGATAAAACAGCTGAAGAAATTAAAAAGGTTATTCAAGAACATAAATTTAACAAGCTGCAAGAATCCATAGAAACACTGCTATCAGAAATTCAGAAAATTAACAATAAAATTATAGAATTAGACAATTCTGTAGAAAGTCAGAGGAGCAGAATCAAGCAAGTGGAAGGCAGAATTAGTGACTGTGAAGATAAAGCACTTGGCACCAATGTATTTGAAGAAAAATCAGATAAAAGAATTAAAAAAAAATGAAGATCTAAATGCCACCATCAATTAGCTTGACCTCAGAGACATATACAGAACACTTCACCCAACAGCATCCAAGTATACTTTCTTTTCTAGTGCACATGGAACATCCTCTAGAACAGAACACATATTAGGTCATAAAGCAAGCAGAATCCAAAGAATTGCAATATTGCAAAGCATGTCTTCTGACCATAAAGTCATAGAAGTACAAATCGGCAACAGAAGAAGCAAGGAAAAAAAAAATCCAACACACAGAACCTGAACAACATCTTGCTCAAAAACTACCGGGTTATATAAGAAATTAAGGACAGAATAAAGAAATCCACAGAATCAAATGAGAAGGAAAACATATACTACTAGAACCTTTGGTACAATGCAAAGGCTGTGCTCAGAGGTCAATTTACAGCAATAAATGCACACATCCAAAAACGAAGAAAGGGCCAAAATCAAAACATTAACCCTGCAGTTTGAAGAAATAGAAAGAGAGCAGCAGAAGAAGCCTTTGGGCACCAGAAGAAAGCAAATAATAAAAATTAGAGCAGAATTAAATGGAATATGGAATAGAAAAACAATTGAAACACTTAAGACCAAAAGTTAACTCTTAGAAAAAACTAACACACACACACACACCAAAAACAAAACAAAACAGGAGAAGCAGCAAATAGCCCTAATAAGAAATAAGAAGGGCAATATCACAAAAGATCCAACTAAGATAAAAAAGAATCAACAGAATACTATGAAAAACTGTAACAAACTTGAAAACCTATGGGAAACAGCAACATTTCTTAACACACATTACCTAACTAAACTAACACAAACAGAGGTAAAACAACTAAATAAACATATAACAAAAGAAAAAACTGAGAAGGTAATTTAAAAACTCTCCCCCCCTAAAAAAGCCCTGGCCTTGACAGTTACACAAAAGAATTCTACCAAACTTTCAGAAAAAATAATTAACACGACTACTACTAAAAGTATTTCAGAGCATAGAGAAGGATGGAATACTCCAAACCTCATTGGATGACGCCAGAATAATCCTGATATAAAAAATAGGTAAAGACACCACAAGAAGAGAATTACAGACCAATATCCCTCCAGAACACAGACATAAAAATCTTCAACGGAACTCTAGCAAATAGAATTCAACAACATATCAAAAAAACAATTCACCATGACCACGTAGTATTCATACCAGGTATGCAGGGATGGTTCAACACTAGAAAAACAATTAATGTAAACAAACTATACAAATAAAACAAAAGACGAAAACCACATGATCTTATCAATTGTTTCCGGAAAGACATCTGACAAAGTCCAACGCCCTTCATGATAAAATGTCTCAGCAAAACAGGGATAAAAGGGAAATTCCTCAACATAATAAAGGGCATTTATACAAAGCCAACATCATCTAAAATGGAGATAGTCTGAAAGCATTCCACCAGACAAAGATGCCCTTTTATCACCATTCTTATTCAGCTCTGTGCTGGAGGTCACACCCAGAGCAATTAGGCTGGAAAAAGAAAGAGCATCCAAATTGGTAATGAAAAAGTAAAAGTATCTCTATTTGCAGATGATAAAATTGTATACACACAAAACCCTAAAGAATCCACAAAGGAACTACAGGAATAGAACATTTCAGCAAACTATCAGGATACAAGATAAACATACAAAAATCATTTGGATTCCTCTACACCAACAAAGAGAACGTTGAAAAGAAAATCACCAAATCAATGCCATTTATAATAGCTCCCAAGGAACATAAAATACTTAAGAGTAAATCTAACCAGAGACATATAAGACCTATACAAAGAAAACTACAACACACTACTGCAAGAAACAAAAAGAGACCTATATAAGTGGAAAGCCATACGCTATTCATGGATAAGAAGACTTAACATTGTAAAAATGTCTATTCTACCAAAAGCCATCTACAGATTTAAATCAATTCTGCTCCAAATTCCAACAGCATTTTTTAATGAGATGGACAAACAAATCACCAAGTAGCCTATTATACTGCCATGGTACTCAAGACAACCTGGGACTGGTGCAATGAGAGAGGCATAGACCAATGGAACAAAGTTGAGAATCCAGGCATAAATTCATCCCTGGTGCTGTACTGGCAGTTGAAATCCATCAAGGTGCTCACTGGAAACTCTATGGGGCAGTACTACTCTGTCCTATTGGGTTTCTATCAGTTCGAATCAACTCGATGGCAAATGGTTTGGTTTTGGTTTTGCTTATGAGCATCTGATATTTGACAAAAGCCCAGAGTTCGTTAAATGGGAAAAAGAGTCTCTTTAACAAATGCTGCTGGCAAAACTGGATATCCATCTACAAAAAAATGAAACAACACCCATGCCTCACACCGTGCGCAAACACTAATTGAAAATGCATCAAAGACCTGGATATCAAATCTAAATGATAAAGATCATGGAAGAAAAAATAGGGACAAAGCCAGGAACCCTCATACATGGCATAAACAGGATATAAAACATTACTAAGAATGCACAAACACCAAAAGAGAAACTAGATAACTGAGAGCTCCTAAAAATCAAACACTTACACTCATCCAAAAGAGTAAAAACATAACCTATGGTCTGGGAAGAAAATTTTGGCTTCGAAATGCCCAATCAGCATCTAATCTCTAAAATGTACAAGATACTGCAAAACTTCGACAACAAAAAGACAACTTAATTAAGAAATAGGCTATGGATATGAACAGGCACTTCACCGAAGACTTTCAGGTGGCTAACAAATACGTGAGGAAATGCTCAGGGTCATTAGCCATCAGAGAAATGCAAATTAAAACTACAATGAGATGCCATCTCACTCAAACAAGGCTGGCATGAACCCAAAAAACACAAAATAAATGTTAGAGAGGCTGTGGAGAGACTGGAACACTTATACACCGCTATTGGGAATGTAAAATGATACAACCACTTTGGAAATCGATTTGGCACTTCCTTAAAAAGCTAGAAATAGAACTACCATACAATCGAGCAATCCCACTTCTTGGAATATATCCTAGAGAGATAAAAGCCTTTACATGAACACATATATACACACCCTTGTTCACTGCAGCACTGTTTACAATGTGAAAAGATGGAAACAACCTAAGTGACCATCAACAGACAAATGGATAAACAAATTATGATATATTCACACAATGGAATACTACGCATCGATAAAGAATGGTGAGGAATCCGTGAAACATCTGACAACATGGAGGAATCTGGAAGGCATTATGCTGAGTGAAACTAGACAGTTGCAGAAAGATACATGTTGTATGAGACCACTATTATAAGAACTCAAGGAAAAGTTTAAAAATAGAAGAAAACATCCTTTGATGGTCATGAGGGTGGGAAAGAAGAGAGAGTGGTATTCACTAACGAGATAGGAAACAAGAACTATCTTAGGTAAACGGAAGGACAACACACAACACAGAGACAGTCAGCAAAACTGGATTAATCCAAAAGCTAAAAAGGTTCCCGAATACAACCAAACGCTTTGAGGTATAGAGTAGCAGGGTCTGGGTCTGGGGACCATGGTTTCAGGGAAATCTAGTTCAACTGGAATAACAAAGTTTATGAAGTAAATGCTAGGCACCCCACTTTGGTGAATGGTGTCTGGGGTCTTAAAAGCTGGACAGCGTCTATGTAAGATGCATCAATTGGTCCCAACCCACCTGGAGCGAAGGAGAATGAAGAACACCAAACACGCAAGGAAAACACTAGCCCAACAGACAAGAAGAGCCACATAAACTATACACACATCAGCCTGAGACCAGAACAACTAGATGGGTGGCCAGCTACCACAACTGACCACCCTGACGGGGAACACAACAGAGTCTCTGCCAGAGCAGGAGAAAAGTGGGGTGCAGAACTCAAACTCTAATGAAAAGACCAGATTTAATGGTGTGACTGAGACTAGAGGAACCCCAGAAGACACGGCCCTGCACTCTCTTGTTAACCTAGAACTAAAGCCGTTCCCGAAGCAAACTCTTCAGACAAAGAGTAGACTTGACTATAAGACACAAAATGATATTCATGAAGAGTGTGCTTCTTAGTTCATGTAGATATATGAGACTAAAGAGGCAGCTCCTGTCCAGAGGTGAGATGAGAAGGGAGAAAGGGACACAGACGGTATCCGTGAAACGACACAGGAAATTCGGGTGGAAAGGAGTGTGGTGTCACATTACAAAAAGAATAACTAGGGCCACACAATGTGTGTTTACATTTTTGTATGATAAACTAACTTAAGCTGTAAACCTTCACTTAAAGAACAGTAAAATATATATATATATTCCATTAGGCAACACACTGCTCCTCCTCACACACATCAGATATTTTTTAGAAGACTAAACTGGAAAGTGCATCGGGAAGAATCAGTTTTTATCTCGTTTTACGTTTGTTAAGTATTTGGCTGTTAAGGTATCTGGGCCTAGTATTATTTTTTCATAAGATTAAAAAAACAACCTTTTATTGCTTTACTAGAGGACTACTCAGGTTATAAACTTCTTTTTCAGTAAACTCTGAGCCTATACCTTGGTACATTTACTCAAATGTTGTTAAATAGGTGAATATACAAACTGTAATATATGAGAGTATTACTCAATTAAAAAAAAAGAAAAAACAAAAAACCTATCACTACATGCAACATCATGGAAGAAACTCAAATGCATTATGCCAAGTGAAAGAAGCTAAGATCAAAAGAGTAAGTCAGTACGATTTCATCTGCATGTCACTGGGGAAAACTAGAGGAATTAGGGCAGGGACTGTCACAAAATGGGGATGAGGGCACTGACTACAAAAGGGGTAAGGAAAAGCAATTGTTTGTGTTCTATATATTTATTTTATTGGGTGGGTTACAAAACTCTACACATTTGCCAAACCTCATATTGTACACCATGAAAAGTGACTTTTATTTTATGTAAACAAACAAATTAAAAAACCAAAACAAAAAATAAACTATTTACTCTGGCTTCTCCTTCCAGGTGTGATAGAGTAAGCGTAAACAGATTGGTGCTTCTGTCTGGAACTAGAAAAGTGAACTGTTTGCTTAAAACCAGCACTAAGCTACTAGGGTAAGAAAAACAGACTACTCCAGAAAGGTTCAAACCTCAAAAAAGTTAGAGGGAGGCAGGCCCAAGATGGCAGAATAGCCACGTGCTTCCAGTGTTGCCTCTTACAACAAAGACCCGAAAAATCAAGTGAAATGATTCTATTTATGGTGAGCTAGAAGCCCTGAACATCAAAGGCAAAGTTAGAAAACAGACTAAGTGGCAAGGGGAGAGTGAGACCGTTCAGAAGTGGACAGGAGTTGCTGAGTTCCCTCAGGCACCATTTCCAGAAGCGGATGGATGCGGTGGGCCTGTGGTTGCATTCGGCTACAATTTTCTCAGGGAGAAACAGTCAGCTGCTCAGCCTACTCACCTCCGGAACCAGAGAAGAATCGCACTCTTGGCAAAGCTAAGTACTTGTGTATATTTTACTGTGCCCCTGCCCCCAAGCCAGCTTCAGTGGCTGTAGATTTCCCTGGGCCTAAGATAGGCCCATTTGAACGCCTTGAGCCATGTTCCCATACTTGGAGAAGGAATAAGTTCACAACAGAGGGGAAAAGATAATTTTCCAGCTCTGTTAACCTGGGGGGCTTAGGACAGAAGCGGCTCCTGTCCAGGTGTAAATGGTCCAGGAACTTTGAATACCTTTCCCCCTTGCATGCACCTATGTGGGCCTATTCCTGGAAAATAGGCCCTTGTTGGCAGACTGCAACTGTTTAAACTGTGTGGTGGAGAGATTGGTATTTGACATTCGACACAGCTTTGACTATTAAACAGCTGATAACAGCTCTAGGCATCTGCTCCAAAGGCAAAAATAATCAAACTAGCACACTCAAGAAACTTATTTGGGCATATCAAAACAAAACAAAGCGAGAAACTAGGATACAGTAAGCAAACATCAACTAATACGAAAACTCATAGATGGCTCAGAGACAACAGTCAATACCAAACCACATAAAGAAACAGATCATGATCACTTCAGTAAGCTCTCAACACAGAGAATCAAAGGATCTTCTGGATGAAGGTGCCTCCCTGGAATTACTGGATGCAGAATTCAAATGATTAATACACAGAACTCTTCAAGACATAATGAAGGACATCAGGCAATACTCAGAAGAAGCCAAAGAACACACAGATAAAACAACTGAAGAAATTAAAAATGCTTTTCAAAAAAATAATGAAAAATTTAATAAGGTGTAAAAATCCACACAGAAACACCAATTGGAAATTCAGAAGATTAACAATAAAATTATAGAATTAGACAACTCAACAGAAAGTCAGAGGAGCAGAATCAAGCAAGTGGAAAGCAGAACTGGGGACCTTGAAGATAAAGCACTTGGCCAAAATATTTGAAGAAAAGTCATTTAAAGGAATTTAAAAAAATGAAGAAACCTCAAGAATTATGAGGAACTCTATCAAGAGAAATAACCTGAGAGTGATTGGTGTACCAGAACAGCATGAGGTAACAGAAAATACAGAGAACTGTTGAAAATTTGTTCGCAGACAACTTCCCTGATATCATGAAAGACAGGAAGGTATCAATCTAAGATGCTCATCAAAGTTCACATAAGGTAGGTTTTAAAAGTCAATAAGACATAATCAAACTTGCCAAAACCAAAGATAAAAGAGAATTTTAAGAGCAGGTAGGGATAAACCAAAGTCGCCTACAAAAAAAGAGTCAATAAAATTAAGCTCGGACTACTTGGCAGAAACTATGCAGGCAAGGTGGCAATGAGATGATTTACACCAAGTTTTGAAGGAAAAAAAATTGCCAGCCAAGAACCATATATCCAGCAAAATTGTCTCTTAAATATGAAGGTGAAATTAGGACATTTCCAGATAAAAAGAAGTTCAGGAATTTTATAAAAACCAAACCAAAAGTACAAGAAATACTAACAGGAGTGCTGTGGTTAGAAAATCAATAACATCAAGACTAGAAAATGAACAGAGCAATCAGATGTTAACCCAGACAGGGAAAACACAAAAATAAATCACAGTTAAATAAATGATCAAAACGGGAAAAGAGCAATGTCATTAAGTAAAAGAAGACCACATTAAAATAATAAAGAGGGACTAAGAAATGCAGTCGCAGATCTTTTATATTGAGAGGAAGATAAAGCGATATACAGAAATAAGAGCTACGTTTAAACTTAGAAAAACAGAAGTAAATATTAAAGTAACCACAAAGGAGACTAATTATTGTACTCATCAAGATACATGGAACAAACATTAACAGCACTGAAAAGTGAGACAGACAGCACCACAATTATACTAGGAGACTTCAACACACCACTTTCAATGAAGGACAAGACATCTAGAAAAAAGCTCAATAAAGACACAGAAGATCTAAATGCCACAGTCAACCAACTCGACCTTACAGACCTATAGAGACCACTCTAATGAACAGCTGCCAAGTATACTTTCTTTTCTAGTGCACATGGATCATTCTCCAGAATAGACTACATATTAGGTCATAAAGCAAGCCTCAGCAGAATCTGAAACACTTAAGTATTACAAAGCATCTTCTCTGACCATAATGCCATAAAAATGGAAATCAATAACAGAAAGAGCAGGGAAAAGAAATCAAACACTTAGAAACTAAACAATATCCTGCTCAAAAACAACTGGGTTATAGAAGACATGAAGCACGGAAAAAAGAAATTCATAGAATCCAATGAGAATGGAAACACTTCCTATCAGAACCTTTGGGACATAGCAAAAGCAGTGCTTAGGGATAAATTTATATCAATAAATGAACACACACAAAAAGAAGAAAGGGCCAAAATCAAGGAATTATCCCTAAAACCTGAACACACACAAAGAGAGCAACAAAAGAAACCCTCAGGCACTAGAAGAAAGCAAATAATAAAAATAAGAGCAGAATTAAATGAAATAGAAAACAGAAAAGCAATTGAAAAGAGTTAACAAGACTAAAAGCTGGCTCTTTGAAAAAAAATCAACAAAATTGATAAACCACTGGCCAAACTGACAAAAGAAACCAGGAAAGGAAGCAAATACCTGAATAAGGAATGAGATGGGCAATATTAAAACAGGCCCTACTGAAATTAAAAGAATCATATCAGATTACTATAAAAAACTGTACTCTAACAAATGTGAAAACCTAGAAGAAATGGATGATTTCCTAGAAACACATTACCTACCTACCTAAACTAACACAGAAGTATAACGACTAAACAGACTCATAACAAAGAAGAGATTGAAAAGGTAATCAAAAAATTCCCAAAAGAAAAAAGCCCTGGCCCGGATGGCTTCACTGCACCGTTCTACCAAACTTTCAGAGAAGAGGCAACACCACTACTGCTAAAGGTATTTCAGAGCACAGAAAAGGATGGAATACTCCCAAACTCATTTTGTGAAGCTAGCATATTCCTGATACCAAAACCAGGTAATGACACCACACAAAAAAGAAAATTATATACCTATATCCCTTATGAACTTAGATGTAAATATCCTCGACAAAATTCTAGCCACGAAAATTCAAAAACATATCAAAAATATAATTCTCTGGGACCAAGCGGGTTTCATATCAGGTATGCAGGGACGGTTCAACATCAGAAGAACAATTAATATAAATAAAACAAAAGACAAGAACTACACGATTTTATCAATTGAAGCAGCAAAGTCATTTGTCAAAGTTCAACACTCATTCATGATAAAAACTCTCAGCAAAATAGGAATAGAAGGAAAATTCCTCAACATAATAAAGGGCATTTATAAAAAGCCAATGGCCAACATCATCCTAAGTGGAGGGAGTCTGAAAGCATTTCCCTTGAGATTGGGAACAAGACAAGGATGCCCTTTTTATCACCACTCTTATTCCAGCCTGTGCTGGAGGTCCTAGCCAGAGCAATTTGGCTAGATAAATAAAGGGCATTCAGACTGGCAAGGAAGAAGTAAATCTATCTCTATTTGCAGATGACACGATCTTATACACAGAAAACCCTAACGAATCCTCAAGAAAACTACTAAACCAATAGAAGTGTTCAGCAGAGTATCAAGATACAAGATAAACATAAAAATATCAGTTGGATTCCTCTACACCAACAAAAAGAACATCGAGGAGGAAATCGCCAAATCAATACTATTTGCAGTAGCACCCAAGAAGATAAAATACTTAGGAATAAATCTTAACCAGAAATGTGAAAGACCTATACGTAGAAAACTACAAAAACTGCTCCAAGAAACCAAAAGAGACCTACGTAAGTGGAAAAACGTACCTTGCTCATGAATAGGAAGGCTTAACATTGTGAAACTATTTATTCTACCAGAAGAAACCACAGATACAATGCAATTCTGATCCAAATTCCAACAACATTTTTTTAATGAGATGGAGAAACAAACCACCAATGACATACGTAAGGGAAAGAGGCCCCAGATAAGTAAAGCATTACTGAAAAAGAAGAACTAAGTAAGAGGCCTTACTCTACCTGATTTTAGAACTTATTATATCGCAACAGTAGTCAAAACAGCCTGGTACCGGCACAACAACAGACACGTGGACCAATGAAACAGAATTGAGAATCCAGACATAAAGCCATCCACATACGAGCAGTTGATATTTCACAAAGTCCCAAAGGCAGTTAAATGGGGGAAAAGGCAGTCCGTTTAACAAACAGTGCTGGCATAACTGGATATCCATCCGCAAAAAAATCAAACAAGACCCATAGCTTACACCATGCACAAAAACTAATTCACAATGGATCAAAGACCTAAATATAAAATCTAAGATGGCAAAGATCATGGAGGAAAAAATAGGGACACTGCTAGGAGACCTAACACATGGCATAAACAGTGTAGAAAATATTATTAAAAATGCAGAAGAGAAACTAGATAACTGGGAGCTCCTAAAAATCAAACACCTATGCTTACCCAAAGACTTCACCAAAAGGGTAAAAAGATTACCTACAGACTGGGAAAAAGTTTTTAGCTATGACATTTCCAATCATCATCTGATCTTTAAAAGCTATATGATACTGCAAAAACTCAACAACAAAAAGATAAATAACCCAATTAAAAAATAGGCAAAGGATATAAACAGACACTTCACTCAAGAAAATATTCAGGTGGCTAACAGATACATGAGGAAATGCTCAGGATCTTTAGTCATTACAGAAATGCAAATCAAAACTACAACGAGATTCCATCTCTCTCCAAGAAGGTTGGCATTAATCCAAAAAACACATAATAATAAATGTTGCAGAAGTTGTGGAGAGATTGGAACACTTACACACTGCTGGTGGGAATGTAAAATGGTACAACTGCTTTGGAAATCGATTTAGTGCTTCCTTAAAAAGCTAGAGATAGAACTACCATATGATCCAGCAATCCCACTCCTTGGAATATACCCCAGAGAAATAAGAGACTTTACATGAACAGATACATGCACAGCCATGTTCACTGCAGCACTGTTGACAATAGCAAAAAGATGGAAGCAACCAAGGTGCCCATCAACAGGTGAATGTATAACTAAATTATGATACATTCACACAACGGACTACTATACATCGATAAAGAACAATGATGAATTCGTGAAACATTTCATAATGTGGAGGCATTATGCTAAGTGAAATAGTCAGTTGCACAAGGAAATATTGTATAAGACCACTATTATAAGAACTCGAGAAACAGTTTAAACAGAAGAAAATATTCTTTGATGGTTACGAGAGTGGGGAAGGAGGGCAGGAGGGAGGGGAGATGGGTTTTCACTAACTAGATAGTAGATAAGAACTATTTTAGGTGAAGGAAAAGAGAACACACAATACAAGAGAGGTCAACACCACTGTACTGTACCAAAAGCAGTTTCCTGAATAAGCTGAACGCTTCGAAGGCCAGAGGAGCAGGGGTGGGGGTCTGAGGACCATGGTTCAGGGGACATCTAAGTCAGCTAGCATAATAAAATCCATTAACAATCTGCATCCCATTTTCGAGAGTGGTTTCTGGTCTTAAATGCTAGCAAGCAGCCATCTAAGATGTATCAATTGGTGTCAACCCACCTGAAATAAAGGACAACGAGGATACCAAAGACACAGTAATTATGAGCCCAAGAGATAGAAATGGCCACATAAACCACACACTACATCCGCCTGAGACCAGAAGAACTAGATGGTGTCCTGCTATAATCGACGACTGCCCTGACACGGAACACAACAAGGAACCCCTGAAGAAACAGGAGAGCAGGGAGATGCAGAACTCAAATTCTTGTAAAAAGACCAGACTTAATGGTCTGACTGAAACTACAATAACCACAGAGGTCATGGTCCCCAGACCTTCTGTTAGCCCAAGACAGGAACCATTCCTAAAGCAAACTCTTCAGAAAGGGATTGGACTAGACTAAGGGATACGGAATGACAGTGGGGAGGAGTGAGCTTCTTGGATCAAGTAGACACATGAGACTATGTTGGCATCTCTTGTCTAAACGGGACATGTAAGGGTAGAGAGGGTCAGAAGCTGGCTGAACGGATACACAAAAAAATGGAGGAGGGAAGGAGTGTGCTGTCTCACTAGGGGGAGAGAAATGAGGACTACATTCAAGGTGTTTATAAATTTTTCTGTAAGAGTCCGACTTGACTTGTAAAGTTTCACTTAAAGCACAATAAAATTTAAAAATGGAAAAAAAAAAAAAGTTAGAGGGCAGCCAAGTTAGTCCTGCAAGAGCTTGCCAATAAAAGTCACTTTTTAAGATCATTATTTGAAGCAACAGGCTAAAATTATGCCATTACAGTCAGGTGGAAGCACAATGTTGGATGTACTGTCAGGATACACTCAATGTTCAGGTGCACATTTGGCAACAATCAAAACCTAAGTGGGAGCCTCTAAAAGGGCAGAGACAATTTTTTCAGCACTTTCACAGGACCAAGAGTTTGGAATCTGCAGGGCTAAGGGACCCACACTATATACTCAGTTGATAACCTGGCAAAGAAGAACAGACTGAGTCTTATGCAGCTCTGATTCAACATAGTCTGTGACTGAATTAAAATCATTAGTAACACTGTATCCATCGAAAAAAGAACAGTGACCTTTTCTAGAAGATGAGAACACTTGGAATCAATTTTTTATATAAAATTTTTCAGCATTCAATGTAACCACTAGATACGACAACAAGATGGAAAATTAAAGCCCCCCCCGACAAAAAAAACAAAAAACGTGGCAATAGAAAAAGACCCATGGGTGATAAATGTGCAAGAAAACATGAATTCATACAGTAAATGCTGGAGAATTTTGTCAAAGAACTGGGATCTATGAAAACACTTTCAATATCCAGAATATTTAAGAACTATTATAATTAAACAAAAAGACAAAAAACCCAATCAAAAAATGGGCAAAGAACTTGAAATGTGGTATATACATACAATATAATTCATTCAAAAGTACTGACATACTTAAATAGACATGAAAACAAATGGCCAACCAGCACATAAAAAAATGTTCAACATTATTAGTCGCTAAAATAAAAAAAGCCTATTGCTGTGAAGTTGATTCTGCGTCACTGAGTAAAACTGCCCCACGGCATTTCCAAGGCTGTAATTTCACAGAAGCAGACTGCCACATCTATCCCCCATGGAGTGGCTGGTAGGTTTGAACTAGTGACCTTTAAGTCAGCAGCTGAGTACTTTAAACCACTGCACCACCAGAGCTCCTTTTTTAGTCATTAGGGAGAGGCACATCAAAATCTCAGTGAGATATGGCTTTACTCTCATTAGAGTGACTATGAAAAAAAAAAATGGACGAAAAACAGGTGTTGGAGAATATGTGGAGATACCAGGATCCTCGTTCGCTGCTTGTATGGATGCCAAAGTATAAAGTCATTGTGGAAAACAGCTGGGTGGTTCCTCAAAAAACTAAACATAGAACTACCATATGATCCATCAATCTTAACCTTAGGTACATACCCAAAGGAACTGAAAGCAAGAGTGCAAAAATAAACCTGTACACTAATGTTCACTACAGCACTGTTCACCAGAGCTGAACGCTGCAAACAACCCAAGCATTCATCAACAGATGAATGAAAAGACAGAATATGGTACACACATACAAAGGAGTATTACTCAACCATGAAGGTAAATGCAATCCTGACATATGCTAAAAGACAGATGGACTTTAAAACATTATACAGAGTAAAATAAGTCAGTCACAAATGGTCAAATATTGCATAATCCCAAACAAAGGAAATAAGCAAACCTATAGATGCCAAAGCTTAGTAGTGGTTACCAGGAATTGAAGGGAGGGGGAAAAGGCAAGTCATCTGCTTAGAGGACACTGAGTTACTGTTAATGGTAATAATTTTGGAAAGATGAGGGGACATTTTTTCTAAAGTGTAATTTACAGTCATAATAGCTTTTATGATTATTTCATTACAATTCAGGACATGCACTATCATTGAGTATTCCATAGTACCCAAAATAATATAGTTCTAACGGATATGTTTAATATCGTACCTGATTCTGTTGTAATGGGGGCTGAGGCGGTCCATCAGAAGCCTGGCCTTCATTATCATTCCCTCCTACTGGAGAGCCATGAGTTGTGGCTGTCATGCTCAACACAAAACAGATCCTGGCAATTAAGCTTGCCTATGCAGTTGTTGCAAGAGAAGAAATTATACTCTACTTATAGAAGATGAAGTATCAGCATATGTCAGTCTTAAAAATCTCCAATTCAAGAACAGATCATCTTGCAGAAATGATTTCATAATCTGAAAGTAAAAAGAAAAACGGCACAAGCTTTAAGTGTAAAATAACACCGTAAGAAATCAGTCCAGTTGTAACACGGTTATATCACAAGAGTCTCTACAGTTAATAACAGATGGCTGTAAGAAACACAGAAGTAAAAACCAAAATTTCATTAATATTGTTGACTAAACATTGTTGTTCCAGCAGTTATAATAAGAAAACAGAAAAACTATAGTCTTAATATTATATAATGTTATATAATACATAACACGTTGTTGTTGTTAGGTGCCGTTGAGTTGGTTCCAACTCATAGTGACCCTATGCACAACAGAACGAAACACTGCCCGGTCCTGCACCATCCTCACAATTGTTGTTATGCTTGAGCCCATTGTTGCAGCCACTGTGTCAATTCACCTCGTTGATGGTCTTTCTCTTTCCCATTGACCCTCTGCTTTGCCAAGCATGATGTCCTTCTCCAGGAACTGATCCCTCCTGAACATGTCCAAAGTATGTAAGACACAGTCTCGCTGTACTTGCAGTCAACACAAAATATCTATTTGTTTATTTAATGAATTAATTAACCTAATGTTTAGTTGAAATTAATGTAAAAAGCAATGATCTGGAATTGAAAGAAATTTAATTTACGGTCTTTCTGCTAATTAAATTGTTCATAAATGTATTACTTAAACACCGTAGGACTTATTGGTCTTTGCAGTGTGGTTTAATATACGTTCCTCAAAGCATTATTTATTTTAACATGCTTAGCATAATTTTTGAGTTAATGCAACAAATTTAACTTGCAATTCAGAGATTTCCTTCCCTAATATGGAAGCAAGTGAATAAAAAAAGACTAAGAGGAACTAACAAAAGAAAAACAAAGTAAACTAGGGATTTTTTTTTTTTTTAAGTAATAGAAGGAAAACTAGAGGGGATTCTAGAATCGTAAGGAAGGGCACAACACAGATTCATTCTTAACCATTCCCCCACCTACTCCAGTCACCCCATTCCAGGAGTGACAGTGAGTTACAATGTCCTGAAATTTTTCATTAATACTCCCAAACCCAGTGTGTCCTTACTTTTTTCCTCTTTTGGTTGAGGCATAACAGTATGGCTCCTAGGGTGAAGCAGGTAAATCATGGAAATCAGACAATGCTAGTGACTCTCTCTGGTAAAAATGAAGGTTCCAGAACTACATCACAAATTTAAGAGCAAGCTGTAGCTCAAAGGATACCCCTCCCTCAATGAAAATGTGAGATGCCTCTAGCTAGGTAGGTTGAATTTGTATGTTTAAATAAACTTTTGGAGACACAGTATTTTCTAAGTATTCTAAAAAATCAGTTGTCATTGAGTAAATTCTGACTCATGGTAATCTCGTGCATGTCAGTGTAAAACCATGATTTGTCAACAGCTGAATTTTTGGAAGTAGATCATAAGGCATTTCTTTCAAGACCCCTCTGGGTAGATTAGAACCTCCAAACACAGGCTAGGAGCCATATACATTAACCATTTTCACCTCCCAGGGACTCCATTTTCTCCTTAGGCTACTTAAAAATGGTGGAAGACAAAAAACTTGACTGTCATATTGTAACTTGGAAAGGAAAACAAGAACTTCTCATACAAGGCAGGAAAAGTGTTATGAAGTCACAAGTTTATATGAGACCAAACAATGTCAGTAGAGAACATGAGCAAGACAAAAAGGAATCACACAACTATCAACTATGCAAATATGTGACAGCTAAAAGCAGGGGGAGGGGAAGAAAAGAGAGAATATAGGAAGACAAGCCAACTTTGAAGGAAACATTACTCGACTAACAGTGGAACTTCTCTATAACTGTGTCACACTATACAACAATGAATTATTAAATGAATATCGTAAGATGATAAAAATGAGATGAAAAGGGAGACTGCAAGCTAAAACAATAAACTGATGCCCAAATCAACATTACTTCAGAACTTGAAAAGGAGCAAACAGACATCGCTAAAGTGCAAAGGAGTGTTATTTGGAAGTTTTAAAACAAAACAGCGAATGCAGATTTAAAAAAAGGAAGACAAAAACATTCAAACAATTACAGAAAATTTAAATGATATGGAGAGAAAAGAATCATCTCAGGAAGCAATGATGCTTCTGAGTAAGACAATTCAACAAACTGTATGACACGTATACCCTAAAATTCAAAGAAAAAAATGAATTGGAAGAGTGAACGGGCACATCATGATTCAGACATCAAACACAATATAAGATTCTAAATGGAGAACCATCGACTAGACTATCAAATACAAGCATAAGAATTACACAGACATTCAGAAAAACAATGCAAATCACCCACTAGATGAAAAAATCAGGGTGATCTTAGATTTCTGCTGAGCACATTCAATGTCGGATAACAATGAAATGATGTATATTCAGTTCTGAGGAAAAGAAAATGTGACATAAGCCAATTATCTCCAGCTATAACAACAACAAGAACAACAAAAACAATATGAGAGGTTCACATATAAAAGCGTCAAAAGGTTTTTGAACATAAAAGAAATGAAGGAACAAAAGAACTGTTAATGCTTTGTTAACGGCAATGAAATGTGGCCAATTAATGTTGTTGGAGCTTGCCATCAAGTCAATTCCGACTAGTGGCAACCTCGTGTGTTACACAGAACTGCTTCACAGGGCTTTCTTAGCTGTAACTCCAATGAAGGGGGATCACCAAGCTTATCTTCCACTTTTTCAGACTGGCAGTCAGGTTTGCACCACCTAGGGACCAATTTATAGATGAATCAAAACTAAGAACTCAACAGTACTCTTCTTAGCTGTCTCCTGCCCTGCTATGGCACACAAGGATGTTTATCTTAAATACATTTCTAAATTATGAAAAGGCTAGTTTTGATAAAAGGGAAAGTGGAGAATCTGGGCAAAGCCAGAGCATAAGGATGGGATGGGGACCGTCAAAGGGGCCATTAGGCTACTCCAAATTAAAAAAAAACTGCATATATTTAATACCTCTTTCCAAAAATGTTTGTGTGATGCTGCCCTAGAAAAATAAGAAACACATGGTCTCTATCAAGTATTAAATAATCTGAGGGTGACATGATGGAAATATCACTTAGCTAAATGCCAGGAAAACTCAGCTTTTAGCTCAATATATTTGATCATCTATAATATATAAAATACATTACACATAAATACAAAAAAGAACATACGATAATTCCAACAAATGACCCAAATGTCTAATAAAATTCAATACCCTATGAACATATTTTAAAATAAAAGGATTATGCTTTAAAAAAATTGCAATCATATAAAATACCTTAACCACAAATGAATGACAGTAGAAATTAATAAGGAAAACAACCTGGAAAACACACACATAGAAATTAAACAGCACACTACTAAAGAACCACAGAGAAAAATAAAAAAATACTTAAAAGTTGAAGAAAAATTAAAGCACAACATAACAAAACTTACGGGATGCAGCGAGGCAGTGCTCAGAGGACAACTTATGGCAAAAAACACATACATTATAGAAGACGATCTCACATCTACAACCTAAGTTTACAACTTGGGGAACTAAAGAAAGAAGACCAAACTAAGTTCAAAGGAAGGAAGTAACAAAGATCAGTGGGGGAATACTAAATATAAATTATAAAAACATCACAGTGACTTAAGAAAACTAAAACTGGTTCTTTGAAAAGATATTATTAAATCAATAAGCCTTTAGGTAAACTAATAGAGAAAAACAGAAAATGGACACAACTATTAAAAATGAAAGTGAAGAAAAACCACACACCTTTCAAAAATAGAAAAGGGTGAGAAAACAACAGTATGCCAGTAACTTAGAGGACGTGGAAAAATTCCTAGAGAAACATGTCGCTGTTGTTGGAAGCCGTTGAGTTGACTTTGTCTCATAGCAACCCCATGTGACAGAGTACAACTGCCCCACAGGGTTTTCTAGGTCGTATTTTTTTTTTTTTTTCTTCAAAGTGGGATGCAGAATGTTTTCATAATAGAATTATTTGGCCAATTGACTTAGAAGTCCCCTTAAACCATGGTCCCCAAACCCCTGCCCTTGCTCTGCTGACCTTTGAAGCATTCAGTTTATCCCGTAAACTTCTTTGCTTTTGGTCCAGTCCAGTTGAGCTGACCTTCCCTGTGTTGAGTATTGTTCTTCCCTTCACCTAAAGCAGTTCTTATCTACTAACTAATCAGTCAAAAACCCTCTCCCTCCCTCCCAGCCTCGTAACCACAAAAGTATGTGTTCTTCTCAGTTTATACTATTTCTCAAGATCTTATAATAGTGGTCTTACACAATATTCGTCCTTTTGCCTCTGACTGAGTTCGCTCAGCATAATGCCTTCCAGGTTTCTCCATGTTATGAAATGTTTCACAAGTTCGTCACTGTTCTTTATCGATGCGTAGTATTCCATTGTGTGAATATACCACAATTTATTTACCCATTCATCCGTTGATGGACACCTTGGTTGCTTCCATCTTTTTGCTATTGTAAACAGAGCTGCAATAAACATGGGTGTGCATGTATCTGTTTGTGTGAAGGCTCTAGGGTATATTCCGAGGAGTGGGATTTCTGGGTTGTATGGTAGTTCTATTTCTAACTGTTTAAGATAACGCCAGATAGATTTCCAAAGTTCTAGGTCGTATTTTAATGAGATCAGATCGCCAGGTCTTTCTCCTGCAGAGCTACTGGGTGGGTTTGAACGGCCTATCTATCAGTTAGCAGCCGTTGCACCATCAGGGCTCCTTTAGAAAAACCTAAGCTACCTAAAAAACACAAGATGAAAATCTCAACAGACTATAGTAAATTAAGAGATTTAGTCAGTAATCCAAAGCACTAAACACAACAAAACCATTAAGTCAAAATTTAAAAACTACAAGTAATTTTAATTTAAGCCAATCCTTCTTTAACCAAAATTAAACCAGTATTTCTCAAACACTTCCAAAATGAAGGAGGGAACGCTTCCTAACTCATTCTATGAGGCCAGAATTACTCTGAAACCAAAGCCAGACAAAGACACTGCAAGAAAACTATGCACCAACAACCTGTATGAATACACAGGCAAAAATCTCAATTAAAAAAAAAAATCCCCCAAAACTAAATGTTATTAAAATTAAATTATTATATTAAAATAATTGTAAACCATGACCCAGTGAGATTTATCCCAGGAATAAAAGGGTGGTCAACTTTATAAAATCAATGTTAACACACTACATTGATAAATCCAATGTTTATTTAACAAAGGAAAAGAACTACATGATCATCATAATCAATGCAGAAAAGACATCTGACAAAATCTTTCAAGATAAAAACACTCAACAAAACAGGAGTTGAAGGGAAATTCCTCAAAATATGTCATGGGTTGAACTGTATCACCCAAAAACATCTGTCCATCTTGGCTAGGACATGATTCCCAGTACTGTTCAACTGGCCACCATTTTGTCATTTGACATAATTTTCCCATGTGTTGTAAATCCCACCTCCATGATGTTAATGAGGTAGGATTACAGGCAGTTATGTAAATGAGGTAATCTATGAGATTAGGTTGTGTCTTAAATCAATCTCTTTTGAGATATAAAAGAGAGAAGCAAGCTCCGGAATCAGGAGCAGAGTGTGTCCTTTGGACCTGGGGTCCCTATGTGAAGACCAGGGGAAAAACTGATGACAACGACATCACCCCAAATCTGGCAAAGAAAGCCTTCCCCTGGGGCTGATGCCCTCAATTCGAACTATCAGACTGTAAGAGAATAAACTTCTGTTTGTTGACACCATCTACTTGTGGTATTTCTGTTACAGCAGCACTAAATGACTAAGACAATATAATTAATGTCATTTATGAGCTACCATCACACTCAGTAGAGAAAGACTGAAAGCTTTCCCCTTAAGATCAGGTATAAGACGTGGCTGTCTATATCCACCACTGCTAGTCAAGGATAATAATGGGAGTTTGAGCCAAAGTAATTAGCAAAGAAAATGAAGCAGAACTTATCCTAACCTGAAAGGAAAAAAAAATCAGACTATATTTTTACAGATAACTTGATCCTACATTCAGATAATCTCAAAAGGTCAACAAAAATCAGTTGCGTTTTTATACACTGGCACTGAACAATCTGAGAAGAAAATTAACAAAACAATTTCACTTATAACAACATCTAAGAGAATAACATAGCCAGAAATAAATTTAATCAGTGAGGTGAAAAACTTATTTACTGAGAGGTAGAAACACTGCTAGAAGAAACTAAAGAAGACCTAAATAAATGGGAGGATAGTCTGTGTTCAAGGATGCAAAAAATAATGATAAGATGCTAATACTGCCCAAGGTGATGTATACATCCAGTGCAGTCGCTATCAAAATTCCAACAGGCTTTTTGGCAGAAATGGAGATGCCGATCCTCAAACTTATATGGAATTGTAAAGGGTCAGGAATATCCAAAGCAATCCTTAAAAAAAAACACACGAACAGACTCACACTTCCTGATATAAAGCTAGTAATCAAAACATTCTGATACTGGCATAAGGATAGACATAGAGACCAATGAAATGAAATTAATTCAGAAATAAAGTCATGCATCTTGGTCAACTGATTTTCAACAATGATGGGAAAAAATAGTCCCTTCGATACATGATAGCAGGACAACTGGATCTTCACCTGTAAAAGATGGTGTTGGAGCCATTCCTCACAGCATACATTTGAAAACTAATTCAAATTGACTACCAAACCTAAATGTAAGAACGGAAACCATAAAACGCTTAGAAAAAAACAGCGGTAATGCTTTGGGATCTAACTTTCGACGATGATCCTTAAGGACAACAAAAGCAGGAGCAACAAAAAACAAAACAGATAAATCTGACCTCATCAAAATTAAAACCTTTTGTGCATCAAAGGACTTGATCAACAAAGTGATGAGGCAACCCACAGAACGAAATATTTAGAAACTATATATCTGAAAAGGATTTACATAATATCCAGAATGTACATAAAGAAACTCTCATATGCCAACAACAAAAAGACAATCCAATCCAATTTTACAAATGAGCAAATGACCTGAATAGACATTTCACCAAAGATATACATCATCAGTCATTAAGGAAATACAAATCAAAACCATAATGGAAACTGGTGAGTTGGTATATCTATAAAGGCATGTTTTCATCACAATGAAAAAAAAAAAAAAAGCGAAATGCTGCTTAACATATATATAAGGATGGCTGTTACCAGAAACAGCAAATACTGGTGTGTATGTGGAGAAACTGAAACCCTTTTCTATTGCTGGCGAGAATTTTAACAGTGCAACTGCTCTGGAAAATAGTTCAGAGGTTCCTAATAAAGTTAAAATTGCCATTGACCCGGCAATTCCACTCCTACTGAAAGCAGAGACTAAACAGATACCTCTATACCAAAGTTCAGTGCAGCATTACCAACAAGAGCCAAAAGGTAGAAACAGCCCAAGTGTCCATCAACAGATGAATACATAAACAAATTGTGGTGTATCTATACAATGGAACTTCATTCATCTGTTCACAGTTCTGATACGTGCTATGACCTTATGGTGAGTAAATTAAGTCAGACACATAATGACAAATATATGATTCCATTTGTAGGAAACATCTAAAACCAAACCAAGCCAAACCCAGTGCCGTCGATAGCAACCCTATCTAGAAGAGGAAAATGCAGATGACTAAAGTTTATTAGTGATTACCAGCTACGGGTGGGAAGAGGTAAAGGGTAGTTATTGCTTAAACACATACTGAGTTTCTGCTAAGCATGAAAAAATATCTGGAAACAGTGGTAATGATTGTACAATACATGAATGTCATTAATGTCACGGAAGTATACATGTAAAAACAACTAAATGGACAAACGTTTTGTTATATATTTTACCACGAAACCAAACCCACTGCTATCACGCAGAACTGCCCCACAGAGTTTCCAAGGAGCGCCTGGCAGATTCAAATTGCTGACCCTTTGGTTAGCAGCCGTAGCACTTAACCACTGTGCCACCAGGTTTTCCATATATTTTATCACAGTACAGTAAAATTCAAAGAATAAAGAAAAATAGGAGAATAAGAAAAACAAGCTAACAGCTACTCCAATACCCCAACAAATACTTTCTTTTCTCGATGTCGAAATGAATTATGCTTTTCAAAAAACTGACTTTGACATTCTATCCTTCTACTTACCGATGAGCATTACTTTACTAAGTCAATTTTATTTATTGTGGCTTTATACATTAAAACAAAGGACTAAATTACTCAAAATCTTTACTGCTCCTTTCAAATGCCTTTTCTTCTAAGTTTAAGTGACATCTATAACCCTTGTTTTTCCCTTCTCAAAATCTGAACGTGGCAGAAGTAATAAGCATAACTGAAAAATGCAACCTAAATTTGGCCAGCACTACACAACAGAGGTTACTACTTTTACAGTTTACTCTGAAGTATTTGGTAAATTTAATAACTGTCTTACACAAAAAACCCATTGCCATCAAGTCGATTCTGGCTCATGGCACCCTAGCAGACAGAGCAGGTTTCCAAAGTCTAGCTGGTGGATTGAAACTGCTGGCCTTTTGATGAGCAGCTGGGCTCTTAACCATCATGCCATCAAGGTTCCTCTTTACACAAAAATACCTGTACATTATTTTGCAATTAACATTGTAAGAAAAAAAAAGAACCTTAAGTCATCGATTTAAATAATTTTAATCTACATTATACATTTTTATATGCACTGTAATTCACTTAAGAAGCATTTTAAGTAGCAGGTGTAATTTCAAATAAATAAAATAATGTTGACTATGAAAACACTTACTTATAAATTTTCACTTAAACCCATTGCAGTCATGTAAATTATGACTTGTAAAGAAGGATTCTGAATAAAAAAGTCTATTGTTGCAATGTATTCAATAAGACGAGGAAATTCTTAAATATACTGGTGTCTGGAAGAAAGATATCCCACATACAGTATCAGTTGCTAATTCTTCTTCCCTTCCATATCCATAAAATGATCCTGATATGGTACGTGCAGTCATTACAAATGTCTAGGACACATTTAGGCATTACCAAAACACAAAGACTTTACAAAATAATTCCACAGTAATGAATAACAAATATTATGAGTTTCTCAAAATGCTTATGGTAGATTCTGTTGGCCCAGGACAGGAACCATTCCCGAAGCCAACTCCTCAGACATGGACTGGACTGGACAGTGGGTTGGAGAGGGATGCTGGTGAGGAGTGAGCTTCTTGGATCAGGTGGACACTTGAGACTATGTTGGAATCTCCTGCCTGGAGGGGAGATGAGAGGGTGGGAGGGGGTTAGAAGCTGGGGAAATGGACACGAAAAGAGAAAGTGGAGGGAGAGAGCGGGCTGTCTCCTTATGGGGAGAGTAATTGGGAGTGTGTAGAGCAAGGTGAATATGGGTTTTTGTGTGAGAGACTGACTTGATTTGTAAACATTCACTTAAAGCACAATGAAAATTATTAAAAAAAAAAAGCTTATGGTAGAGATAAGAGAAACTGCTAATTGTGGGCAACTAATTACCTGCATGATAGGAGCCTCCAATATTTTTAACTCATATAATAACCAGTTTTTAGAAGACTGTAAATTGTATTTTTAGAAGACTAACTCTCATTTTAACTTTCAGGTCTTTCTCTTTTTTTTTTTTTTTGCTTTCTTGCTGTTCTTAAAATGTACCCCCACCCCCAACTCCAGGCCATTTTTTAGGTCACTGTTACAACCAATTTCCTTAATTAGTGCACTCTCATTTTTCAGCTGTCAACTCAAATGTGGCCTTCCTTGGAAAAGCCTCTCCTAAGATACAAGCACCCCTGCTCTAGGATCTCACAGTCCTCCCATTTTTCTTAATATCTGTCATTATCTCCCAATACATTAAAACATAAGCTACATAATGACAGAAGCTATATTAGTGTTGCTCATCGATGAATCCCAAGATGCATAAAAACAAGCCAACTACTTTATCAATGAACTTCAAGTAAAAAATGCCAAAAATC
Organism: Elephas maximus indicus; assembly: GCF_024166365.1. NCBI lineage: Eukaryota > Metazoa > Chordata > Mammalia > Proboscidea > Elephantidae > Elephas > Elephas maximus. Next base: position 11,499,602 of record NC_064847.1, read on the forward strand.
AAGTTCTGTCAAACCCTTCACATACTGTTTTCATACAGTGATGCTATTGTCTTATTATGAAACTTAGCATACTAATCTCATATTCATGCTCAAAAACAAACTCTAACAACTTTGACTCATCTCTTTCCTTGGGACCTTGAAAAAGGGTGATCATGGCTACCCAGTTAGAATAATTAATCACCATCAGCATCTAGTAGTCAGCTTACAGAAAAAAATGTAGTAGACTCCTGTTATGGATTGTAATGTATTCCCAAAAAATGTCTGTCAACTTGGCTAGGCTATGATTTCCAGTACTGTGACTGGCCACCATTTTGTTATCTGATGTGATTTTTCTATGTGTTGTAAATCTTACCTTGATGACATTAATGAGGCTCGATTAGAGGTAGTTATGTTTAAAGATAGGACTCAATCTATAATATTAGGTTGTGTCTTAAATTAATCTCTTTTGAGATATAAAGGACAGAAAAAAGCAGAAAGATGGGGGACTTCATTACTATAAACGAAGAAGAGCCAGCAGCACATCCTTTAGACCCGGGGTCTCTGCACTGACAAGCTCCCAGGCCATGGGAAGACTGAATGAAAAATCAGAGAGAGAAAGCCTTTCCCTGGAACTGGAACACTGAATTCGTGCTTCTAGCTGCCAAGATTATGGGATAATAAATTTCTCTTTGTTAAAGCCATCCACTTGTAGTATTTCTGTTATAGCAGCATTAAATAACTAAGTCAACCTCACTGTTAGGTAGAGACAAATATCCAATCAGCTTTTTCCAAAACTTTGATCTTTGGGAAAAGAATTGAACTATATCTGCTACTACTGCTGTTAATGCAGAAATGTGGATGCATACTGCTGCCCGGTAAGAAAAAAATACTGGAAGAACAAAGGAAAACTAAGAACATAAGCAACAAATGACCAAGAACACAGGAAACATCAAGCATTTACTACATACATGTGGAAAATAAGAGGAAAACAGCAGTCTTTTTCAGATTAGAAGGAGTTCTCCTGACTTGCAGCCACCAGGTAAGATAAGGCAGTCTGATACCTAAAAAACAGGCTATTCATATATCCTGTTTCACATTTGGAATCATCCTCCTTCAATCACAAAGTAAGAATGCATGTAAGGACAATGATTTGGCAGTGAAAATGCAAAGCCCAATAAAACTATAAAAAAAGTTCAATTATGTAAATAAATAAACGTAACACAAAGAGAACCCAATCAAAAAATGGGCAAGGCACATGAACTGACACTTTATTCAAAGGCTGATAAACCTAAGAAAAGTTCATTCTCATTAGCTATCAGAGAAATGCAAACCAAAACTACAATGAGATTCTACTTTACTCTTACTAAAATAGCAAACATATTAAAAAAAAAAAAAAAAACAGAAAACAACAAATGTTGGCAAGGATATGGGGATATCTGCATGCTCATCCACCGATGGTGGGAATGTAAATTGGTACAACAATTGTGGAAAACATGATGATTTCTCAAAAAACTAGACCGACCATATGATCCAGCAATCCCACTCCGAAGGGTATACCCAAGGACCTAAAAGTAGGGACTTATTTCCACTGATATTTCATTGCAAAACTATTCACCACAGCGAGAAAGATGAGAACAACCCAACTGCCCCTCAGCAAAGGAACAGATAAACTACTACACTAGGGAATAGTACTTGGCCTTAAAGAGAAATGAATTCTGGATACATAATGAGACAGACAAGGTTACTATACTGGCAGAACAAGAGAGCTGTTAAAAGATTACCATCTAGTAGTTGCGTAAACAGGAACCACACCCTGTCAACATGAGATAAGTTTGAAACAACCCATGAATTACTACCTCTTTTTTAGTGTTTTTCTGGTTCTTTCCCCCTTTACAGGCTCCCAAATGCGCTTACACTATATTCCATAAAAAGTGATGCCAAGAGGACTGAATTTTGAATATCAGCAAGTTCCATCTTGGATACCAGATGCAGGTGCAACCTAATTAACACACACCTTCACTCTGTTAAGTACCTGCCTCTTGAAAGAAGCCCACTAATATTCATTACTCTACTGTCTCCACTAAACAGATGTAAGCCCTAGCCTTGCTTTCCTTTTCAAGTCAGCTTTTTGGAGAGGCTTAGTCCTCCACTGACTCCTTTGCTTGACTCAAGCAACATAAAGCTTGCTGAAGATAAAATTTGTCTTTCACATGTATTCTTATTTGGGAACAGACAAGGACCCTTTGTTTCAATTGGTAACAATACTATAACCTTGAAGGCATTATGCTGAATGAAATAAGTCAATTACAAAAGAACAAATACGCATGGTCTTACATGAAATGACAATATAAAGAAAATACAAAATGCAAGGGGAGTAATGAGCTTAGGAGAAGATGGGGAACAACTCTTTGTGAAATCCTGAATTTTTGTTTATGAAAACTGGCATCAACTAAGGGTAATGGGTACACAACTCAGTTTTTTGTCTGTCTGTTTTAACCTTATTACCAAAACAAAACAAATCAAACCCACTGCTGTTGAGTAGATTCAGTCTCACAGCACCTTACGGGACTGTAGAACTGTGCCATAGGGTTTCCCGAGAGCATCTGGTGGATTTGAACTGCTGACCTTCCGGTTAGCAGCCGAGCTCTTAACTACTATACCACCAGTGTTTCCAATCTTATCACATGACCCCTTAAAAGCAGAAAAACCACTGCTGGGCTTAAGTGAAGACAGCAGAGGCATGAAAAGGACTTGAGTAGCTGTGGTTAGCTTTGAAGATGGAGAAGGTGGCCATGTGGCAAGAAGTGTGGGTGTACCCTAGAAGTTGAGAACAGCCCTCAGTTGATCCCCTACCACCAATAAAAAAAGTTTTTGCCATGGAGTCAATTTCAACTCATAGTGACCCTACTGGACAGAGTAGAAATGCTCCATAGGGTTTCCAAAGCTATAGTTTTTATGGATTCCTACACCACGTGTGACAGAATAGAACTGTGCTCCATATGGTTTTCACTGGCTCTAACCTTGTGGAAGGAGGCTACCAGGACTTTCTTCTGAGGCACCTCTGGGTAGGTTTAAACCAATAACCTTTTGGCTACTAGCTGAATACAAATACCATGCTGTTGGTGCGCCCTCCATTACCGCTTCTTCTGGCTTTCCTTTGCAAGTTTCTCCTCCACTCAACTGCTAAATACCTTAGAAAAGGCAGTCCCCAACTTCTACAGTATAGAATGTCCAACTTGTGTACAACCTGTAGTTTGAAACAACCCCCACGGATTGCGATGGATCACATGGTCTTGTAACTTGCACCAAAAGGCTGGGTTGTTGTTACTGTTGTTAGGTATTGTCAAGTTAGTTCCAACTCACAGTGACCCTACGTACAATAGAATGAAATACCGCCGGGTCCTATGCCATCCTCACAATCACTGCTAAGTCTGAGCCCAGATGGGGTTGGGCAATGCAAATTAGGTGCTTCTAGTCCACCAAGGAGATTAGACAGCTTACTAATAATGTAAATAAGGTCCATGGCACCCTTGTGGGAGTGAGACCATGCAAATAAGATGTATGGGATACTAATAAGGGGACTGGTCACTTTTGCTGTCCCACTAGGCTTAAAAGACAGCCATTTCCAGAGCAGAGAGGGGATCTCACTACCACCGAGAAATAAGACCAGGGAGCAGAGTGCATCCTTTGGACCTGGGATCCCTACAGTGGGAATCTCTTGGACCTAGGAGATGGAGAGAGAAGCTATAACCTGGAAGACAGGAAGAGATGGCGTTGCAGCAATAGCAACAGTGATAGTGGCACAAGACGGCGGGAACCAGGAGACAAGGGTGTGACAGTTACAGTGGGGCTTCTTGATCCATGGAACTAAAGTTTTAACGCCTGCCCAAGAAACCCCCAGCAGGGGTAGTGCCAGCAAGACCCCAACAGGGTCTGACTGCATAAGGCTCCCAGCAAAGCTCAGTGGCAGCAAGGCCCCCCAGCTGAGTCCTGTGGCAGAGGGCAAGAAGCTGCTCTCATGATCAAAGAACTGCATCCTGAGTCATTTCTGTTCCTTCCAAGTTATCCTGATGCTGAGTTTCCTAATAAACCCTATACTGCAAATATGGTCTGAGTTCTGAGTGGCTACTACAATGAATGATCAAAGCCAGCAGAGAAGTAGCCAATGTCATGGGAGGGACAACCGGTATCAGAATTGGTAAAATAGTTGGAGGGGAGGGGCACGTCTGACCTCCACCTCACTGGAATCAGCCTTGGCTGCTGCTGATTCTCTCTCTACCTCATGAAGTTAGAGGGGGTCAGATGCCTCCTCCATGTCATTTTTGCACCCCATAAAGCCTATTTCAATAAAAATTTTGAGACACATTCAATGGTTCATAACAACAGGTACTACTTTGTGACACACCATCAAAACTTGTTTCTGTATTATGTTAAACATGTTTTAGTGTATCTGGAAGTGTTTCATGGTTTTTATACACAGAAAGTTGCAACATATACTGAAAGAAACATGTGACTAACTAATTTTAGATATAAACTGTACCAAATTGTTCCGACTTATGTGCAAATTCAACTTAAGGACAGATTCAGGAATGGAACTCATTTGCAATCAGGCACTGCCTGTACTTTACCTGGCTCCTTGAATTAGAAACCATCTGTATGCTGATGATTCTAAAATTTCCATCTCCAAACGGTAATCCACGTCTCCTTTTGAATGTTCACTTAAAATGTCTGTCACCATTCACACCAGCCAGGGACTCCTATGAAGCCCTACTAGGTTAAGTATTGAGGAGGGTGATATTCTCTATTTTCACTGCTGGTACAGTTGATATTTCCTCCTCAAACTTTAAGCTGATAGGAAAGTTATGAAAGGCCAATGTACAAAGATGACCTGGAGTTATTTAAATGGATAGCAGCAACTCTAAAACACAGATATAAACTTCAAAGGGCAGAGATCTAAGTTAACAGTGGTGAAACAGTATGAGCAGAGATAAGGAGAATGGTGATACAATGTAAAGTATATAACCACTGTCAATGAACTGTACCTGTAAATACTGTTGAATGAACATATTCTGTTCTGTTTATTTTCACCAAAAATAAAAAACTGGTAACCTATTTGCAAAAAAAAAAAGAATAAACAACATTTGAGAATAATTAATGCCTTTTTTTTTTGTTGTTGGAGTCCTAGTGGCACAGCAGTCAAGAGCTTGGACCATAACCAGTCAAGTAGCCTGAATTCACCAGCTGCTCCTTGGAAACCCTATGTGGCAGTTCTACTCTTCCTACAGGATCACTCTGAGTCGGAATCAACTCAAGGGCAATAGATTTGGTTTGGTTTTTTACGCAATTTTCCAAAAGTACCAAATTCTAAAAACAAAATAACAAGCCTCAAAAGAAGAAAAGAAGTAGACTTAAGTGTTATAAAGCTCTTTAGCTCTGCTAATATGCCCAGGGGCACCCCATTCCACCAGGAAGCCTCAGTCTGAAGACACTCAGCTCCCCAGCTCCGTGAGTCTGACAGCATAGCTCTGCCATGTGCCAGGGGGCACCACACTCCTCCAGCAAGCCTCCTGGCCAAAGGCACTCAGCTACTTTCTGTATGACCCAGGAAGCTCACAACACACCCTCCCGGTTCTGCTGTGCTGCCATCTCTCGCTGTCTTTCACATTGCAGTTCTCTTGCTCTGTCTCCTGATTCTAGGAGGGTCTCAAGCACAGGGATCCTGGGTCCAATGGACACACTTCACCCTTGTGTCTTCTTCTTGGTGGTAGTCAGGGCCTCCTTTTTGTCTCTGGGATGGTAAAAACTGACCAATCCCTTCATCAGGGTTCTACACATACCTTATTTGCATGATCCTACCTCTGTAAGAGTGCCATGCATCTTATCTGCATTATTAGCAAGCTGTTCAATGTCCTCGGTGTGTCACAAGCACCTTATTTGCATAGCCCCACCCAATCATTTGGTAGGAGTTACAAGGCCATGGAGTGAAAGGCCGTATAAAAGTGATTCATCCACTGCATAAATGAAGGAGTGGATTTTGAAAACTGGAATAGTGTATCAAAATTAAAAATAGCTAAACTGAAAACTAGATATAAAAGATAAGAAAAATAATACCTCTCATTGAAAAGAAAAAGTCTGCTTTGATGGATTTTAATGAAAATGAAGGAATTTATGAGTATCTCTTATCATCTTCCAAACTTACGAATGTTGTCCTTCACTGGAAAAAATACAGGCCAAGATAAAAGGGCAAAAATGTAAAGAAGAGACATACTCACATAACAGCAGTGATGCACAGTACACACACACACAAATAACAATGCAAAAAGAAGTGGAACTCTGAACTTTCATCTCTGACTCTTGCACTCCTTGGAACTATTTACAGCTTTCACATTTGCACTTCCTTGTGTTCAGGTTGCCAATACCAACAATTTTCTGATTCCATTTGCATTTCATAGGTTGCAGCTTTCAGAGAATATTTATTAGGCTGAAGTACTCATTTTAGTGGAAAAGATCTTGAGTTTTCCTTCCCTGAGAGGTTTCAACCTTACATAGGTTCCAACTCTATTTTATTTGAGAATTTTCTTGCAAACTTAACCTTTTCCAATTTAAAAACTCATTTTTAGAAAACTGTCAAAAACTAAAAGCCTTTATATCAGAAAAGTTACTTTTAACAAAAATATTTATGTTCATGTGTGATCAGTTTTTGTAGTTTTAAAGGTGAATTATTATTTTTAAATATATGTTTTAATTTACAGCATGGTAACTATCATAGCCTCCACGCATCTATCAGTGTGGCCTACTGTGGGGCCTTATATGTTGCTGCAATGCTGGAACCTATGCCGCTGGTATTCAAATGGAAGCAGGGTCACCCATGGTGGACAGGTTACAGCTGAACTTCCAGACAAAGACAGACTAGGACGAAGGACCTGGTGGTCTACTTTTGAAAAGATTTAGCCAGTGAAAATCTAATGAATAGCAGCAGAATGCTAACAAAGGGACAGAAGATGAGTCCCTCAGCTTGGAAGTCACTCAAAATATGGCTGGGGAAGAGCTGCCTCCTCAAAGCAGAGTCAACCTTAATGACGTGGATAGAGTCAATATGTCGAAACCTTCATTTGCTGATGTGCCACAGCTCAGAAAGAGCAGAAACAGCTGCAAATATCCATTAATAATCAAACCAGTGGAATGTACAAAGTATGAATCTAGGAAAATTGAAAATAATCAAAAATGAAATGGAACACATAAAGATAAGTATCCTAGGCATTAGTGAGCCGAAATGGATTGATATTGGCCATTCTGAGTCGGACAATCACACGGTCTCCCATGCTGGGAACGACAAGCTGAAGAGGAATGGCGCTGCATTCTTCATCAAAAAGAACATTTCAAGATCTATCCTGAAGCACAATGCTGTCAGTGGTAAGATAATACCAGTATACCTATAAGAAGGAAACCCTGGTGGTATAGTGGTTAAGTGCTACGGCTGCTAACCTAAAGGTCAGCAGTTCAAACCCACCAGGCACTCACTGGAAACTCTATATGACAGTTCTACTCTCTCCTATAGGGTCGCTATGAGTCGGAATCAATTTGACAGCAACTGGTACCTACAAGGAAGAACAGTTAATACAACTACTGTTGAAATTTACCCACCAACCACTGAGGACAAAGGTGAAGACAGTGAACATTTTTACCAACTTCTGCAGTATAACGTTACTGAACAGGCAATCAGAATGCACTGATAATTACTGGTGATTGGAAAGGAAAGTTGGAAACAAAGAAGAAGGTTTGGTGGTTGGAAAATATTGCCTTGGTAACAGAAACAATGCTGGAGATCGAATGACAGAATTTTGCAAGACCAATAGCTTCTTCATTGAAAATGCCTTTTTCACTAACACAAACAGCAACTATACACATGGACCTTGCCAAATGGAATACATAGGAATCAAACTGTCTACATCTGTAGAAAGAGATGATGGAAAAGCTCAGTATCATTCAGTCAGAACAAGGCCAGGGGCTGAGGGTGGATCAGACAATTACTCATATGCAAGTTCAAGTTTAAACTGAAGACAATTAGAAAAAGTCAATGAGAACCAAAGTACCTCCTTGAGTATATCCCACCAGGATTTAAAGACCATCTCAAGAATAGATTTGAATGGTTGAACACTAATGACCAAAGACCAGATAGGCTGTGGAAAGACACCATACACAAAGAAAGCAAGAAGTCATTAAAAAGACAGAAGAGAAAGAAAAGCCCTACATGGATGTCAGAAGAGACTCTGAAGATTGCTCTTGAATGTCAAATAGCTAACGCAAAAGGAAAAAATGATGACGTCAAAGAGCTCAACAGAAGATTTCAAAGGGCGGCTTGAGAAGACAAAGTAAAGTATTATGATGACATGTACAAAGAGCTAGAGATAGAGAACCAAAAGGGGAGAACACGTTCAGCATTTCTGAAGCTGAAAGAACTGAAAAAAAATATTAGACAATGCAGGAAACATCAAAAGAAGATGGAAGGAATACACAGAGACACTATACCAAAAAGAACTGGTCAACACTGAACCATTTCGGGAGGTAACATATGATCAGGAACCCACGGTACTGAAGCAGGATGTCCAAGTTGCACTGAAGGCATTGGTGAAAAACAAGGCTCTGGAAATTGACGGAATATTAACTGAGATGTTTCAACAAACAGATGCAGCGCTGGAAGTGCTCACTCATCTATGCCAAGAAATCTGGAAGACACTATCTAGCCAACCAACTGGAAGAGATCCATATTTATGCCTATTCCCGAGAAAGGTGATCCAACCAAATGTGGAAATTATCGAACAGTATCATTAATACCACATGCAAGCAAAATTTTGCTGAAGATCATTCAAAAACGGCTGCAGCAGTATATTGACAGTGATTGCCAGAAGTTCCAAGTTGGATTCAGAAGACGATGTGGAACCATCATTGCTGATGTGAGATGGATCCTAGCTGAAGGCAGAGAATACTAGAAATATGTTTACCCCTGTTTTATTGACTGTGCTAATGCATTTGATTGTGTGGATCGTAATAAAATACGGATAAGCAGAGAATGAGAATTTCAGGACACTCAATTATAAACTCATGAGGAATCTGTACATAGAACAAGAGGCAGTTGTTCGGACAGAACAAGGGGATACCGAGTGTTTTAAAGTCAAGAAAGTGTGCATCGGGATTGTATCCTTTCACCGTATCTATTCAATCCGTATGCTGGGCAAAAAATCCGAGAAGTGGGATGATATGAAGAACGGGGCATCACGATTGGAGGAAGACTCATTAACAACGTGCATTATGCAGATGATTCAATCCTGCTTACTGAAAGTGAAGAGGACTTGAAGCACTTACTGATGAAAATCAAAGACCACAGCCTTCAGTATGGATTACACCTCAACATAGAGAAAACAAAAATCCTCACAACTGGACCAATGAGCAACATCATGATAAACAGAGAAAAGATCGAAGTTGTGAAGGATTTCGTTTTACTTGGATCCACAATCAACAGCCATGGAAGCAGCAGTCAAGAAATTAAAAGATGCATTGCGTTGGGCCAGTCAGCTACAAGAGATCTCCTTAAAGTGTTAAAAAGCAAGGATGTCACCTTGAGGACTAAGGTGAATCTGACCCAAGCCATGGTGTTTTCAATCACATCATATGCATGTGAAAGCTGGATGGTGAATAAGAAAGACTGAAGAAGAACTGGTGCGTTTGAATTGTGGTGTTAGCGAATACTGAATATACCATGGACTGCCAAAAGAACGAACAAATCTGTCATAGAAGAAGTACAAACAGAATGCTCCTTGGAAGCAAGGATGGAAAGGCTGTCTCAAATATTTTGGACATGTTGTCAGGAGGGATCAGTCCCTGGAGAACAACATCATGCTTGGTAAAGTACAGGGTCAGCAAAGAAGAGGAAGACCTTCAATGAGATGGACTGGCACAGTGGCTGCAATAATGGGCTCAAGCAAATCAAAATTTTGAGGATGGCTCAGGACCAGGCAGTGTTTCACTCCGTTGTACACAGGGTCGCTATGACTTGATGACACCTAATAACAATGATTATAAATACACGTGACACACTTTAACCAAAATTCCATGAGATCCTCAGTATTTTTTATAATGTAAAGTACTCCTGTGACTAAACATTTGAGAATCACTGATCTCCTAAAATGTATAACAGAAATCAACTTATTTCTCTTACTGTGGGGGAAAAAAACATAAAAGTTATCTGAAACATCTGCACCACAGTTCAATCACTACATACCTTTAGTTCTTCATATTAGAAAAACCAAAATTCCTCAGTATTATCTTCTCTACCAGGCTACACTGATTCTTTGCAGAGTCAATGAAGTTAAAGCTTAAACAGAGAAATAAGGTACTCTAACCATGGCAAAATGCTTCCCAAAATAATTCCAGCAGTCCTACAGAGATGTCTAGGAGGCAAAAAAATTGATGTCTCCTGCCAAAAAGCTAGCATGGAACTAACGCCTCCTGCAGTAAATCTGCAAAGGATGTGGATCCTCCAGTCCCAGTCAACACTTCAGGTGACTGCTCCTCTGAACCAACATCCTGACTGCAATCACACGAGGGTCTCTGAACTAGCATCATCAGATAAGTCGCTCCTAAAAGTCTAATAGAAATGTAACATGTTTACTGTTTTAAGAAAATGTATGGTAATATTATTTTTATATAACATGCTTGGTTATGCAAAAATAGGTAACTAATACAGACTTACTGCTCAGTATTCCTCTCAGTGACAGAAAAACCAAAGCCACGCTACTAGTCCTCCCAGACCACAGCAGCCCAATGGATCTCATTCTTTAGAACATTTCCCTAAATATCTCTCATCCAAACTGTTAAAAACACCATTTCAACATCTTAGCAACCAGACTCTCCCTTAACACATCCTTCATATAGCCACCAGAATCATCTGCCACTACTCCCAAACAAAAAACAGAATTACGTCTCCTTCCTCTTAAAAATGACTCACTCCATTCCCTAAAAATGAAACGTGCTCTGTAAATCTTCATCTAGATCCAATAAAAACCAAAAAAAAAAAATAATAATAATAACCCCACGAGACATACAGAGTTGGTGGTTTTCCTAGTTACTGCCACCGGAGGTTGGATGCTCACTTGGAAGTAGAGGGTCCCACAGATGACTTTTGACCACTGAAAGACAACAAAAAGGAAAAAGCTCATACATACATTCTTCTCCTTTCCTGGGCGTCTGGCTGGGCTCTTTTGAGGCCTTCCTGGAGAATGTCAGTGAGGCACTGATCACAAGATGGGACAACAGGTTGTGTTTCCATGTGAGGCTAAACCAGCTGAGTGATGTAGTACTCTGTCTTGGTTCTATTTCCTTCCTCACTTTTCTTTACTCATCTTAGTACCCTAGGTTGAAGAGCAGGTAGGTTTTACCATAGAAATCAACCCCATCACCACCATCGCTGTTGTCAACCCAGTAAAAGGAAGACAGAAAAAAGAAGTGCCCACATGGCACCTGAAATCCCTTATGATCTGATCTCATTCAAACTAGCTTTCTAACCTCATCACCCATAACTCCCTCCTCCTAAATAGCCACTGTTCTTACACAACCAACTACCAATTTTTGTTAAATATACCACACATTTTCATACTTCCATTCCTCCACCTCAAACTGTTTTCTCTTATTGGAAGTCCTTGACCTAAATCCTATAGTTTTGAAGCCAGGAAACAATACACGACCCTAAACTAGAATGATTTTTTTTCCCACTTCTTCTACTATTCTATTTTTCACACCTCTCTTTAATAAGCACCTATCATACCAACCTACTACACACAGAGCCTGGCAAGGGGAGACCAGTCATTTTTGCATCCTCCTCCCAGGATGGCAACAAATGAATGAATATGATTAAATAGTTACAGAAGATAAGATAGCCGTTACTCAGTCCGAGCCCTTCATTTTACAACTTCCCTGAGGCTAAACTTTCTCAATTATTGGTAGAAGAGATAGAACTATAACTCAAGTTTGTTGAGTAAGTCAGATCTACTTATTAACCACCACACATCTTTAACCTGTCAGAGAGGAAGTGATCACCTACAAAACACGACTTCACCTCAGAAACCAGTAATTTCACTTCAGAGGACTTCCCAGAGACATCTAACACAACTTCTATAAAAGGGCTTTATTTCCTTTGATTCTGTAAGTGAGCTATTACTGTAAAAGTGTGAAAAAGTAAAGAAAATTTAATTATCCAACATATCTATGGAGGAACATACCATGTTATGTTAATATACGTGAACTTGAAGTCTAGTAGAAAAGAAAACATAAACATAAACACAAACCAAGAAATGTAAAAACCGTTAGTCTAGAGAAGTATAAACAAAGTGCTATTAACAGTTCAGGGAAAATTTAAACCACTACCAACTGAAAAGTCTGATAATACTTCACAGAAATGACATATCTAGGTCAGACATAATGATAACATCCAAGCAAACCGAGCAACAAAGCATAAAGGTTAAAAAGCCATAAAACAGAAAAGATCAGAAATGTTGTCAGGGGCTGTGTCAAGTCAATTCTGACTCACAGAGACCCTATGGGACAGTATAGAACTGCACCATGGTGTTTTCCAGGTTGTAATTTTGAAATCACCAGGTCTTTCTCCTCTGGAGCCGCTGGGCAAGTTAAAACTGCGAACCTTTTGGTTAGCAGTCAAGTGCTTAAGCATTGAGTCACCAAAGATAGTTTAATTAGATGACAGAATAAATACCAAGTAACCTTAAAAAGTAGCTTGGAGCTATGACTTCATTCTAGTGGAAATGGCATAGTAAAATTTTGAGCAGTATTTAGGCAAAGGAGGAGGAAGAGAAAACGAGGAACACATAAGGAACCTGATTCTTGTGGCTATGCGTCACTGGAAAGTAGTCTAAAAAGCATTCCATTTTTCTTCTTTCAAAGCACTGAGCATTACTGAAATAACCCTCAATTAACAGCAATTCAGTTTCACACAGTTAATATTTATGCAGCTCAGATAACAATACCCTCTCATACCAGGCAAGGAATATACCTGTAGACATTAAAGTCTCCTTTAGCCCTCAGTCTGGCTTCACAGTCCCTCTCCCTCCAGACATAAGCCAGCCAATGTAACAATCCTTGGTGCTGCAGTGTAATACTGAGAAGTATGACCTTTAACAAAGAAAGAAAATCCTACAGACAAGTTTCTTAACTCTGACACTGTTGAGATTTTATAGATAACTATTGTGGGGGCTGTTCTGTGCATTCAGATGATCAGCAACATCCCTGACTCCTACCTAATCAATGATGACAGCAGCAAATCTGTCCCCCAACTCCAAGTCTTAACAACCTAAAATGTCTCCAACCATTGCTCAAAAAGCAAAAACAATCCCCAGGTGAGATCTACTGCTGTAGGCTCTGATACAGTATAATTATGAAATATCTAAATGATTACATATTGCTTATTGTTATTTTACAACAACAGTAAGGAGCTTAGGTGGTATAAGTGGCTTGTAATATGCTACCATTGTAAAGGCTGACAGTTCAACCATACCCAGTGGCTCCAAGAAAAAAAACAAAACAAAACAGTGGAGAACTGCTCCTGTAAAGACAATACACACAAAAATTCTGTGGTGCAAAGTTCTAATCTGTGACACACGGGGTCACCATGACTTGCGGAGTGGATTCAATGGCAGCTAACATTGTTTAGTCTGTTCAATCGATTCCTGTAAAGGCTATAATGAAGATTTTAATTAAAGATGATTCAATGAGATTGCAATTGCTTCCGTAAGAATCTGGACAAACATTTCAAATACAGGCAATATCCTAATTTCATACAATGCATTCCTGAACACACGGCAGAAATCAAATGTTACTAAAAACTTACATGTTTTTAGTTTTTTCCACTCCCAGAGAACAAGAAAAGTATAAAATCCCATAACACCTGTGGTGGTAGCTTCTAAAACATTGATTCCGCCTCCCAGTACTGATCTTGTAAAATTCTGGCTTCCAGTGAAATTAGGACTGTACCTAGTAACTTGCTTTTAAAGAATATCAAGTCTGAAATTAGGTTACAAAGACTGACTTTCATCTTACTTGCACTCTCACTCTCTCTGGCTCTTCTCGCTTGCTTGCTCTAATGAAGCAAGGTGGAATTTTGTGTGATACCCTAAGAAGAGAACCACACGACAAGGACTGAAAGATGGCTCTGCCAATGACAGATGAGGAAATGAGACCTTAGTCCAACAATCCAAAAGTATCTGAATCATCCTGTTAACAACCACCTGAGTATGTCCAGAAGCAGTTTTTCCTCATGAAGTCTTCAAATGATTACAATGGCAGGCAATACCTTGATTATATTCTTGCTTCGAGACCCTGAACTTGAGGACTTAGGTAAGCCACGCATGGATTCCTGACCAACAGAAAACGTGACATAAAACTTGTTGCTTTAAGCTACAATAGTTTCATGGCAATTTGTTTTGCAGCAATTAAGAACTAATATAACACCTTACATATAATCTTTATCATGCTTTCTGCATTTGATTTTCTTTTTCATTTTAATCATTTCATTCACTATCGAATAAAGTTAACCCATATAATCAATGAGCATAACCTAAGTCAGTAAGATTAACGATTCAATGTTTCACAGTGCTTACTAACTTCCCACTTTCTACATAAAGACCTCCATTTATTATTATAATCAGTACTTTCCATTTTTATTTTCCACTCACCCTATAAAATATAAAGGGGAATCAACCCAACTTGTATATAATTGCACAAAATACTCCTGCACAAATACATCAAAGTCAGCAAAACTGAACCGCTCTCAGGCACACCATATAATCCAAGTAATAAAAAAAACCTCTTTCATTCATGCATAGAAGTCTGAATCAACAGAAAAAAAGTAATCTGTCAACATATACTTTACAATGCAGAATCTGTAAAAATTCAAATATATCACAATTAAGGGCAAATTAACATTTTTCAATGGAAGAAATAATTTCATCTTTTATTTTTTCATTTATATGAACAGCTAAGGAATTAATTACCAGATCTAATTACTGATTACACAGCAAGAGAACAAATGCTTCTTACAGTCTTTATATTAGAAACCTTTGACCTTAATTTATACCTAATGCTAATATACTGTGTAATCTCATTTCCCAGTATACAGCAGATTTAAGGCAAGGGAGACTAGGATGATGAAAAACTTTTGAAAATAAAATAGTAGTAATGACTGCACAATATGGTGAATGTTCTTATTGTCATTGAATTATATGCTTAAAAATGCCTAAACTGGGAACATTTTTACATATATTTTACCAAATAGAATTTAAAAGAAAAAGTAACATGGTAAATCTGGAGCTGCCATTAACAGCACTAAGAGTAACTATCTGCCAGAAAGATGAGACAGACCAAGTTTTTAAAAAAGCCCTACTCAAAACAGCCTGAGGCCCTTTCAGTGTATTAGTAAACCATCAATAACCACTGAAGATGAACGTAACTGGCACTAACAAAGAAAGAGAAAATCCTAAAAAGGAAACTGAAAGAATAAAGCTGCAGAACTGGGAAAACGTAGTGTATTTATGAAGAAGGTGGAGAGTCAAAGTAAATGTAGAATATCAACCAACCAATCAGCCACCAGGTAGCTGCTGAATTTGGTAGAAAAAGGAAATTAATATTCAATGTTTTAAAAAGACACAAAATTCAGTAACTTAAATTATACCCTACCATGGCAATAACTGGCTCACCTGTTGAAAGCAACACTAGTTAAAAGGAACAATATCACACTCAACTTTTCTATCTATATATGGAGATACTCTTAACCACATAATATAAAATGCTTATGACAGACTTGGCATAATTAACTCTAATGCCAACTCCACTCTTGCTGAAACTTATCCATTAAAAAAAATAGTTTCTTATTTTTCCATCTAAGTTTAATAAATATATGCTCAGAAGCAGTTGCTCAGCAATTCTTGCCCACAATAATGCTTTTAAAACAAAACTTTGTTCAGTCCCTTTATCAATTAAATGAGGGCCTTTGAAAAGTGTGGGCAAGCATTAGTATTTTAAAAAACCTCCAAGTAATTCTAACATATTGCCAGGGTTGAGGAAACCCTGGTGGCATATTGGTTAAAAGGCTACAGCTGCTAACCAAGAGGTTGGCAGTTCAAATCCACCAGGCGCTCCTTGGAAACTCTATCCGGCAGAGTTCTACCCTGACCTACAAGGGTCGCTATGAGTTGGAATGGACTAGACAGCAATGGGTTTTCGGTAATGGCCAGGGTTGAGGAAAAACCACACACAACCTTTTCCCAAATATAATGTCTTATTCTATGTTAAAATAAGAGTAACGATGGCTTTCAAAGATATGGAGTCAATTGGTGGCACAAACAGTGGAGCACATCTGATTGCCAGCTGAAAGACCGGCAATTCAAACTCACTCAGAGGACTCTTCGAAAACAGGCCTGGGGATCTGCTTCCAAAAAGTCACAGCCTTCGAAATGCTGCAGAAGAGTACTACTCTGTACACATGAGGTTGTCACAACCTGGAATCAACGCAGCAGCAGCTAACAACCACATTCAAGGATACAGCTCCTAACAAAACCAAATGAAAGCTAAAATTCTTTTCTGAGTAACTGAAATGAAGAAAAACACATCAGGATTCAGGAAATAACCCAGAACTATGGCCCCTGGTGCTCTGATAACTCAGAACTAAAACCACTCCCGAAGCCCAATTTTCAGACAAAGATTAGACAGGCCTCTAAAACAAAAAATAACACACAAGAGGAACATACATTTTAGTTGAATCAAATATACATGACCAAATGGGCAGTTCTTGTCCAGATGCAGGGTAAGAAGGTAGGAAGGGACACATGGACACAGGGAACCCAGGGTAGAAAGTGGGAGTATGCCGTCATTGTGGAGACTGCAACCAAAGTCACGTAACAGTACGTGTATAAATCTTTGAATGAGAAATTAACTTGAGGTGTAAACTTTCATCTAAAGCATACATACACAAAAAAATCCAGAAAATATAAGGCATTAATGAAAAAGCAAGGCAATGATAATACTGTCTTTTAGAATAAAAACTGATTTGCCTATTTGTCACGCCAATCAGTAATATATAGATCAAAACTTACTGAGATCTCAGTATAACCAAACTCAAAAAAATTCACTGTCATTGAATCGATTTTGACTCATACCAACCCTACAAGGCAGGGCAGAACTAGCCCATACAGTTTCCAAGGAACAACTGGCGGCAGCCCTTCCAACTGATTTTCAACAAGGATGCCAAAACCTTAAAATGGGAAAAGAAGGTCTTTTCCACAAATGGTATTAAGACAACTGAATATTCACACGCAAAATAATGAATTTGGATCCACACTTCACACTAACTCAAAATGATCAGAGACCAAAATGTAAGAACCATAAAACCCTTATTAGATAACGTAAGTGTAAATCTTTTCACCTTTGCTTAAACATTTTTTACACATGACACAAAAAAGACACAAGATGTAAAAGAAATAATAAAATGGTTTTCATCATAATGAAAAACCTTTACATTTCAAAAGAAAAGTGAATAGACTAGCTATGAACTGGGAAAAAATATTTCCAACTTATATATATCTGACTAAAGATGTAAACCTGAACAACAAAAAACATAAAAATGGGCAGTGTATAAATAAATGTTTCTCCAAAGAAGGTATTTCAACAGCCAATGAACACTTAAGAAAACATTCAACATCATTAGTCATTAAGAAATGCACATTAAAATCACACTAAGATACCACTTTACACTCACAAAAATAGTTATACAGAAAACGATGTGGAGACATTGGAACATTAGAATCGCTGATTGTAATGTAAAGGGAGTACTTCTGAAAATAATTTGGCAGCCTTAGGAAGTTAAATATAAACAACATATAACCCATCAATTTTATGCCTAACATCCACCCAACACAAATAAAAATGTTGTTCACACACAAAAATTAATATACCACTTTCTTCTCAGTTTTACTTCTAAGTTCCTAAATGGTAATAACCCAAATGTTTATCTGATGGGGGGGAGGGCCTAAATGCCATGGATTCTAACTCACAGCAACCCCGCAACACAGAGGGGAACTACCTGACAGTGTTTCCAAGGCCATAAAATCTTTACAGAAGCAGAATGCCACATTTTTCTTGAGGAACGGTTCACGGGTTCAAACTACTGATCTTTTTGGGTTAGTAGCCAAGTGCCTACCCATTTCCCAAAGAGGGTTCCTATCTTGGTGAGTAGGTAAAAAAATGTGGTATATCCGTACAACAGAATACCACTTGTTAATAAAAAAACCAACCAAGTACTGATCACTACTACAACATGAAAACACTACGTTAAGCGAAAGAAGCCAAAACGAGAGACTATAAATTGTACAGTTCCATTTACATAAGACATTTCAAAAAATCTATCAGACAGAAAACTGATTAGTGATTACCTTGAGCTAGAACTGGGAGTGACTGCAAAAAGGCATGATGGATACACGAAGGATCCTTAGAGTGATGGAAAATGTTGTAATACTAAATTGGGGTGATAAATGCACAACTCCAAGTTTATACTTATATAATTATTAGCATAAAAGGAGTAAAATTTGTAATATGTACATTATGCCTTAATAAAGCTGTTAAAAATAAACTTACCTGATAACAAATTTTATTTCCAGTTTATTACTAAAGACCTAAATACCAAAAAAGAAAGGAAAACAAAAACAAAAACAAACCCGTTGCCATGGAGCTGATTCTGACTCATAGCAATTCTACGGAACAGAGTAGAACTGCCTCACAGGGTTTCCAAGGAGGGCCTCTTGGATTTGAACTGTTGACCATTTGGTTAGCAGCCAAGCTCTTAACCACTACGCCACCAGGGTCTCCTAACTTAAACACAGGGATCCTTTAACGCATACAAGCATCACCAAAAAAAAAAAAAAAATCCATTGCTGCAGAGTCAATTCTTAACTCATAGCAACCTACAAAACAGAGTATAACGACCCCATAGAGTTTCCAAGGAGTGCTCATGGTTAGCCACCTTGTGATTAGCAGCCAAGCTATTAAGCACTGTGCTACCAGGGCTCCAGAAGCATAACAGCCCCGCCAAAAATCCTGTATTTGAAATAATCATCTCTAACTCAGTTCCCACATAAAAATACTGAAACAAAACAAAAAGCTAAAAGAAACTATGTATTTATCCAGCTGATAAAGAACTGAATAAAAAACTCATGAAAAATATCCATTTTATGTCTTGTAAATACCTCCTTCAAAAAAAAAATTACCTATTTAAAGATTTCTTTTAAAAGTATTTTACTGAGATCTTGGATAGCCGTTGGCTATTTCAAGTTCCTCCTTTAGGTTCTCAAATGCAATGTTCTTATTTTCTCACTACAGTAATTCTTTCCAAGCTTTAAGAAATACCAGGTTTTATTAAGGTCAACCAAGTAACAACATGAAAACATTAAGGTAACAAGGTAAAAATTCATGTAAAACTTGTATACGGAAAAGGAGAGAAAAAAGATACAGCTATATTTCAAAAATCTTATTTTTAAATCAACACATAAAAAATATTTGGAGCTCACCCTTGAAACGCCAACGGCAAATACTTCAGGCTTTCATTCTTCCCAAACACTGGAACAATAAAGTTTAAAGTATGAAAGTTAAACACATATAAAAATGAGTTTTCCTACTGAGAAAACAATTACTGACACCTTTGTAGGTGATCCTTTAAGAACTTCCAGAGTTGGGTTAGTCAAAATGGCAGTCCTCTAAATCCACAGCCCAATGAAAACGTAGGAAAACTTGGGCTTTTTGTTTGTTTGTTTTTAAGGATATGGTTTAAGTGGGCTATTCTAGCTTACGGTCAACTAGTTCTTACCATACAATTACTAGTGATAAATAATAAACACCAAAACAAAACTTGTTGAAAAGATTCCTAATCTAAGCACTGCCAATTCTCCCTTAAAAACCAAAGGCGTAATGTTACGTAATTTTAGGAGATAAATAGGTTTTCTCGTAAGAGAATTCTACGAAGCATCCCACTTTTAAAATTACAGCATCTACAACGTACTCAGTTATATAAAAAACAAACTTAAAATATTTAGAAAGGTGTAACAATGACTGCACATTAGAAAATTAGAGCAACGTTATAAGGGAAATCTCACGAAATTTCTTTAACATAAATGCCCTGCTTTTAAAAATACTTGTGTAAATCTAATGGCCACAGAATATCATGTAAGTTACATAAAATATATATGCTCTATAAATCTAATATTTTACGGTAAGGGAAAATATTAGGAAGCCTTATTCCTCACATCAAAACAAGTCACAAGCTCACCCACTATGTCATTTCTATAGAAAGAAAAAAACAGGTCACAAACTAGTTTGGAATTGATTGCTTCATCGAAACATCGTCCACGGCTTTGGCACTCAGTAAATTGCGGGTTCTCGCGGTAGGGTAGGAGCAACCTGACCGGAAGCCGTGAAGTCAACCAGGCGTAGCCGCGGCCTAGCTCTATTCCAAATCATGCCCCCTCAACAATGGCGTTTGGTGTCAAACGAAGGGAGGACCGCAATACTGTGTGACCAGACTTCTGGGTGCGGATAAGGGAATTCGGAAGGGAGAAGGTACGGAGCAGTCTGCGATTTTCCCTTACACTCAGACTCGATCCTGGGGTGCTGACTCCGTACAGGGAATACACCTAGACACCGACACCGTGGCTCTGACGCATAACCCGCCAGGGGAGAAGTAGTAACCGGGACCTGCAGGAGGAAGACACACTTAAGCCTCCGTGTCTTCCAGTTGTTAACACCAGAGCGTCGCGGGTAACTAACCGCACGACAGCCACCTTCTACTGAGAACCAAAGCTCAGTCGCAGGCCCGGAGGTGACGAGAGACAAACTATCGACCGGCCACAACGAACATACTCCGGGAAGAAGCGACAGATTTGTTCCACGCTGAAGACCCTCCCTCCTCCCCGGCAGGCGGCGGCTTTCATACCTCTTCTCTCTTTCGGCTGAGCCTGGAGCTGTCGCTGAGTTCAGACAGGCTCCGGGAGGTGCGTTTCTCCTGCTGCGGCGACTTCACTTTTCCTTGGTCGTTGTTCCGGGTCAGATTGCTTCGCTGCTCCTCGATATTCGGTTCCGGCCTTCTCAACAGACTCAGACGCTGAAGCGGCCGCCTCCCGTGAGGGAATGGCTGTAGCGTACCTTAGTAGGACCGGATAGCTACGTAAGGCTGGGAGGGGCTCGGTGCAGAACGCCCGAAAGGACGAGCTGCGAGAAAGTTGTGCCTACGGCAGCCTCCGAGGCCCGACCCCTTCAATATGGCGGATCTAGGAAGCTGAAAAAACGACAATAAAACCTACCAGTGGCAGCCGGAGCACCGCAAATTCCCACCAGCCCCAGCGCCGCCCGGTGTCTTGAGTGTACGCCCCCGCCCCCGCCCCCGCCCCCGCCCAGTCCCGCCCAGATCCTCCTCCTTTACTCCCTTACCCCTCCCACATTTGAACCACCTCATTGGTCCCCGGAATCCGCCTAACTGGAAAGAAATTCGTGACTCCGGCACCTCAAGCCCGCATGACTGGGAGAGGAGCAAGGAGGACAGTCCATTAGAGCACTGGATGTACCGGCCAGGCCCAACAAGAGCCAGTGTGCCCAACCTTCCTCAACTCTGCAGCGGCGCGGTGAAGAGGTGGCTCGAGAATGGACCGAAGGGGTAACTGAAGCTGGGAATCTGTGCGTTGAAGATTGGCAGGGTGTGTGGTCTGTACCGGAGAAAGGGCAGCAGCGTCCGAAAAGCAACTATAGAGAAGATGGGGTTAGTCGCTCAACATTGCTCTGACAGTTATCACTTGAACTTCTTGTTTGTTGTTACATTTGTGACCTGCAGGTCCGCCGGGTAAGTGTCAAAATGAAAGCGTCAGTGGGCCTCACGTATTTCCAGGATGGGAGGAGTTAGGGAAAGGATGCTGCAACACGTAGAGATCCCCACAGTGCGCATTAAAAACCGCAGCTCCCTTGCTTGAGCGACATACCTTCCCCTTCACGTGCCAGCGGCCTTAATTCCTGGTCTGTGGTACTCGCCTGGAGTGCAGGGGTAGGAGAAGGTGGCAGGTATACATAATCCGGTGGCCCCATCACCTATCCGGGAGAATAGGAAAAATTTGTAGATGTATTGGGTGATCATTTGTTTTTGTCCCTTATTAATACAGTGAATTTCATTGATTTTTATTTGAAGCTTTCATTCAGAAACAAACTTCATTTGCAAATGTGCAATAATATTTATATGTCTCTGGAACAGTTAGTATTGATTTATCTTTTGTGTCCACCAGGCAGCACCCATATGCAATACTGGTTTGTAAAGCTACACATGTTATTTAGTACTGCTCTCCATATAATAATGTTAAGCGAAAGAGTCTCTGGACTGTATTCCTGCCTCCTGCTTGTCTCCGGAGAAATCTCCATCTGTGATATAAAGATAAACTTTTTGTTTTGTTTTGGTAAATATTTTTAAGTTCTGTAAATTTCACAGCTCAGTTATTACTAATTAATACATTCTTGTCACCACCACCAATTCAAGATACAGAATACTGTAACACTGTTAGAGCTCACATTTGATTTCACCCTAATTATTTTTCTAAATTAACCTGTTATCGTTTAGTCATTCTTGATAGAATATATGTGATTTTGCATATACTACATGTATTACAGCAGAGCAGGCAGCACAGCCTATCATGTTGGCAGACTTCCGTTTTCTCCCCAAGTCCTCCAGGACTGAGGTAGTGATGTAGTGGCATATGCATGCAGTGAATTTGCATCATAGCTGATGAAAATTGTGTTTTGGAATTTTACTACTTTATAGTAAGTCATAAGCAATCTTGCTGTTTGTGTATGTGAAGGGGAGACATTACCTTAAATCTCAAAGTTACTGAGAAATGACATAGGTTAAAAGCAGTCATAGCCTTGCTTTGTGGGGATACCTAAGAAGGCATATAAGGAGTTGTAAGACCTGTGAATAACAGTGTCTCCCAAGAAAGACTACCAGCACCTCAGAAACCTTGTCCCTTGCCTGTCATTTTCCACCTCCCTGAGGTTAAGTATTCTGACTTTTATCAGACTAGACAGGAGAAGTCGTTTGGTGGCGCAGATTGTTAAGAGCTGGGCTGCTAACTGAAAGGCTTGCAATACAAACCCACCCAAAGACACATTGGAAGAAAGTCCTGGTGATCTGCTTCCAAAAGTTCACAGCCGTTAATACCCTATGGAGCACAATTTTACTCTGAAATACATGACGTCTCCATGTGTCAGAACTGGCTCTACAGAATTGGTTTGTGTGTGTGTGTGTATTTTCTTTTTTTTGGTATCAGCATACATTAGTTTAGCTTGAGTTAACCTTTAAACATAAATTTTAAAGTATATAAATATTTATTTCTGGCTTCTTTACTCCATGTTATGTCTGAGAAGCTCAATTATGTGAAAGTAATATTTCATATTAATATACCAGAACATGTATTTCCAATCATTCTTGGTAAACATATCAGTTATTTCCAGATTGGAGCTTTTATGAATAAATTTGTTATGAACAAACACGATTTAATCTATGTCTTTTGGTGAGCATGTTGCCATTGAGTTGATTCCAACCCACAGCGACTCTATAGGACAGACTACAACTGCCCTACAGGGTTTCCAGGGAGCAGCTGCTGGATTAGAACCGCTGACCTTTTGTGTTAACAACCATATCACTACAGGACGGAATTGACTTGATGGCAGTGGGTTTCTTCTTCTTTTTTTCTAAGCATGTGAATGGAATTCCTGAGTTTTTTTAGTATTAATATGTTTGTCTTGAGTAAAAGAAACACCCAAACCCATTGCCATCAAGTAGATTCCAACTCAGAAAGACCATACAGGACACAGTAAGTTAAAGCAGTTATAGCCTTGCTTTGTAGGGATACCTAATAAGGCATTTAAGGGGTTGTAAGCCCTATGAAAAACAGTCTCTCCCAAGAAATACTACCAGCACCTCAGAAACCTTGTCCCTTGCCTGTCATTTTCCACCTCCCTGGAAAAGGGTTTCCAAGGCTGTAAATCTTACAAAGCAGATTACCAGGTATTTGCTCCCACTGAGTGGCAGGTGGGTTTGGACTGCTGACCTTTTGGTTAGCAGCCAACCGCTTAACCGCTGTGTCACCAGACCTCCTATTTATCTTTAAAAGATTCTGCCACATAGTTTCGTCAAGTGGTTATGTTAGCTTGGATAATATAAATTTGTCATTTTTGTATGTCATACAGAGCCATTGTACTTAAATTATGCTCCAACCAGCAGTTGAAATAGGACTTTGGCTTTGTTCAACCAAATGGAGTTTATAGCAATCTGTGTCATCCTGTGAGCATATTAGCTCCTGAGATGGGCACATTTTTTACGCCTTCCACTAGTTTCGTGAAACAGAAAACAAAGAACAGTTCTGAGTTAGGTTAGATTAAATGACATAATGTACATAAAATCCAGGACTTTCCTCCAATTTCCTTTGTTTTTCTTCAGTAACTCCCCACTTTAGTTTTACTAGTAGTTTCTTACTTCCTGGTCTCTCTTAATGGGCAAAAGCTTTTATTATATTAGATATTGGTGTGTGTTCACATGCACATAGGTGTGCATACAAGAGTTGTACTTTATATCCTAAGCAATTGTGAGACTAGTATGATGAGAACTGTGCTGTCTGACTGATTGGGCCATACACAGAAGATGTTCACCCAGTATTGTCAGTTGAAAGATGCTGTTATTTTTTATAGAAAGTAAACAGCAAAGAAGAACAAATTACATATAAAAAGCAAACAGTAAACAATGGCAATAGATTTGAGTGAACTAATGCCGTCCACCCCTGTAAGTAGCATCATATGTCTAACCTACATACGTCTAAAAGGGGACCCACTTACCCTTTTCAAATTACCCATGTCCATTTCTGTCTCACTGATTGGGCACACCATGGCTCAGGTGTCAGTACATGCCTCTCTTTTCTAGCAGATGTGTTGTCAGCTCAGGTCAGGTATGATGTGGCTGCGTTTGTGCTCTCTCTGTATCTCTCCATAACTTTTCTTGGCTAGCTCTGGCTCCCTGTGCTTACTGGTACAGTTCTCAACCAGCAGCTTTGGGACAACCCTGTTCTAATGCCTCAGTTAGGCTCCTCTCAGCTCCATGCCTGAGGTACCCAGCTCAGCTCCATGATTGACTGTGCCCACCACCACTATCTTCTCTGAGGCCCAGCTAGTCTGCCATTGCTGCCCTCACTGTTTTCTCTGCCCTGTTGGGGCCTCTTGCTGCTAGCTATATCACTGGGCACCTTCTGGTTCTCTCCACCACTGGCTGTGATGCTGTTTATCTTCTCTAGGCCTCTTGCTGCTGTTTTCCTCAGTCTTCAGTGTTGATAACTCAGCATTACAGGCCTTTACCTGTATCACAGCTCTTTTATTGGGTCTAGGAGGTTCTCGACAGTACCTACCGTAATAACAACAGGAGGTTCTCAGGGCAGGAACTCCTAATCCAAAGGACACATTCCTCTCCAGGCTCTTGTTGATCAGGATGTTCCCCCCAAACGCTGTGAAGTTGGCCACTTATATAGGGAAATTATTGGTCTGTTTCAGACATGGCTTTCATAACCCTACAATCCTTTAAGCAGTCTGTAAACCAACCAATCTTAGGTGAATAGTAAACCAATCTCTGCAAGCTGCTTATGTGGATAGTAAACTAACCAGTCCCTTTCAAAGTTGAGGCGCAATTAATCATCTTGGGAAAATTACAAAACCAGGGCCAGCAAGGCCATAGAAAAGAAAACTGATTGTACCATAGACTACCGTCTGTCTATTTTTGGTCATGGGTTCTTTTATATATTTAACATTTGGAAGAGTGCTTCCTCCTCCTCATATCAGCATCTTTCTCCTCACTCTGTTCTCAAATTTACAAGGAAGAGAAATCTGTTAACTGGGGATTTTCTTTTGTCTCCCCTATTTTTAGTGCAAGCATGTTATACTCACGACAGCATATAAGCCAGCCCTTCTGTGCCTTTTATCTTCACCAGTAATAGACAGTTCATTGTTTTAATTGCATATCCCTGTCAATTTTGAGGTCTTTTTCCCATTTTAGTATAGGCATACCTCAGCGATATAGCTGGATCAGTCCTAGACCACCACTATAAAGGAAATATTGCAATAAAGCAAGTCTCACAAATCCTTTGCGTTCCCAGTGTGTATAAAAGTTATGTTTATGCTATGCTATAGTCTGTTAAGTGTGCAATAGCATTATGTCTGAAAAAACAATGTACATACCTTAATTAGGAAATATTTTATTGCCAAAAAGTGCTAAACATCATTTGAGCCTTCAGAGAGTCATTATCTTTTTGCTGGTGGAAGGTCTTCCCACAGTGTTGATGGCTGCCGACTGATCAGGATGGTGGTTGCCGAAGGTTGAGGTGGCTGTGACGATTTCTTCAAATAGACAACAGTGAAGTTTTCTGTAATGATTCCTCTCACAAAAGATTTCTCTGTAGCATGTGATGCTGTTTGATAGCGTTTTACCCATAGTAGAACTTTTTTTGAAGTTGAAGTCAATCCTCTCAAACCCCGCTTTATTAACTACATTTATATAATATTCTAAATACTTTGCTGTCATTTCAACAGTGGTCACAGCATCTTCACCAGGAGCAGATTCCATCTCAAGAAACCACTTTCCTTGCTAATCCATCAGAAAAAACTCCTCATTTGTTAGTAGGTTTTCACTGGCCAGTTTTTCCAGAAGTGGACTAGGTCCTTCTTTCTTACTGTTCTTCTGACAGAAGTGAGGTGGGAGAACCTCTTATACCCTCCCCCTCAAAAAAAGAACTATAATGTGGCCTGCAGGCTGTAATAATGAAGATCAAGAGAGACAGATTTTATAACACCAGAACATTGTCTGACATGGTGCCAGAAAACGAGCTCCTCAGCTTCGAAGGCACTCAGAACTGAACTGGGGAAGAGCAGCTTCCTCAAAGTAGAGTCAACATTAATGATGGGGATGGAGTAAAGCTTTTGGGACCATCATTTGCTGATGTGGTATGACTCAAAATGAGAGGAAACAGCTGCAATCATCCAGTAATGATCAGGACGTGGAATATATGAAGTACAAATCTAGGACAATTGGAAGTTGACAAAATTGAAATGGATCTAGGTATTAGTGACCCGAAATGGATTCATATTAACAATCATATGGTCCACTATGCCAGGAAATACCAAACTGAAGAGGAATTCATCATCATCATCAAAAAAAGCATTTCAAGACCTATCTTGAAATGCAGCACTGTCGTGATAGGATGATATCCATATGCCTACAAGGAAGACCAGTTAAAATGACTGTTATTCAAATTTACACACCAACCACTAATGCTAGGAAATAATGGAAGAAATTACAGACTTTTATCAACTTCTGCAGTCTGAACTTGATCAAACATGCAATCAAGATGCACTGATAGTTACTGGTGATTAGAATGCAAAAGTTAGGAGAAAAAGAAAAAGTATCAGTAGTTAGAAAATATGGCCTTGAGGTTAGAAACAGCCCTGGAGATCACATGATATTCATTGCAGATAATTATTTCAACAATGAAAACAGTGATATTACACATGGACCTCACCGGATAATTTTTTCAACAATGAAAACAGTGATGTTACACGTGGACTTCACCGAATAAAAAATACAGGAATCAAATTGACTACATCTGTGGAAAAAGACAGTGGGGAATCTCAATATAATCAGTAAGAACAAGGCCCGGGAGCTGACTGAGGGACAGATGAATTGCTCATATGCAAGTTCAAGCTGAAGCTGGAGAAAATTAAAATCAGTTCATGAGAACCAAAGTATGACCTTGGGTATATCCCACCTGAATTTGGAGACCATCTGAAGAATAGATTTGATGCATTGAACACTAATGACCAAATACCAGACGAGTTGTGGGATGATGTTGAGAACATCATACATGAAAAAAAGGTAGAAAAGACCAAAATACATGTGAGAAGAGACTCTGAAACTTGCTCTTGAGTGTAGAGCAGCTAAAGCAAATGGAAGAAATGATGAAGTAAAAGAGCTAAACAGAAGATTTCAAAGAGCAGCTCGAGAAGATGAAGTAAAGTATTATAATGAGATATGCGAAGACCTGGAGTTAAAAAACCAAAAGGGAGGAACATGCTCAGCATTTCTCAAGCTGAAAGAACTGAAGAAAAGATTCAAGCTTCGAGTTGCAATTTTGAAGGATTCTACGAGCAGCTTGTTGAACAGTGCTAGAAGCATCAAAAGAAGGTAGAAGGACTACACACAGTCACTGAACCAAAAAGAATTGGTTAACATGCAGCCATTTCAAGAGGTAGCATATGATTAAGAATCTGCTGGTATTAAAGGACAAAGTCCATGTTGCACTGAAGGCATTGGTGAAAAACAAGGCTGCAGGAATCGACGAAATACCAATTGAGGTGTTTCAACAAATGGACGCAGCACTGGAGGTGCTTACTTGGCTATGCCAAGAAATTTGGAAGACAGCTGCCTGGCCAACCAGGGGAAGAGATACATGTTTGTGCCCATTTCAAAGAAAAGTGATCCAACGGAATGTGGAAATTATCAAATAATGTAATTAATATTACAGGCAGGTAAAAACAGTTGCAGCAGGACATGGACAGGAGATGCCAGAAAGTCAAGCCAGTTTTGGAAGAGAACATGGACCCAGGGATATCATTGCTGCTGTCAGGTGGGTCCTGGCTGAAAGCAGAGAATACCAGAA
Source organism: Elephas maximus indicus (assembly GCF_024166365.1). Taxonomy (NCBI): domain Eukaryota; kingdom Metazoa; phylum Chordata; class Mammalia; order Proboscidea; family Elephantidae; genus Elephas; species Elephas maximus. The sequence continues at coordinate 11,528,413 of NC_064847.1, forward strand.
GGATGTTTACCTGTGTTTTATTGATTATGTAGAGACATTGGACTGTGTGGATCATACCAAATTGTGGATAACATTGCAAAGAATGGAAATACCAAAACAATTGTGCTCATGAGGAACCTTTACATAGATCAAGGGCCAGTTGTTCAGACAGAACAAGGGGATACTGTTTAAAGTCAGGAAAGGTGTGCATCAGGTTTGTATCCTTTCACCATACCTATTCAATCTGTACGCTGAGCAAATAATCCGAGAAGCTGGACTATATGAAGAAGAACTGGTCATCTGGATTGGAAGAAGACTGATTAACAATCTGTTATGCAGATGACACTACCTTATTTGCTGAAAGTGTAGAGGACATGAAGCACTTACTGGTGAAGATCAAAGACCACAGCCTTCAATATGGATTACACCTCAACATAAACAAAACAGAAATCCTCAGAACTGGACCAGTGATCAACATCATGATAAATGGAGAAAAGATAGAAGTTGTCAAGGATTTCATTTTACTTGGGTCTACAGTCAACACACATGGAAGCAGCAGTCATGAGATCAAGTGATGCATTGCCTTGGACAGGTACGCTACAAAGGACTTCTTTAAAGTGTTGAAAAGCAAAACTGTCACCTTGAAGACTTCAGGTGAGCCTGACCCAAGCCATGGTATTTTCAGTTGCATCATGTGCATTTGAAAGCTACATCCACAGTTAGCACCTGTGGAAGCAGTGGTCAAGAAATTAAATGGACAGTGAATAATGAAGGCTGAAGAAAAATTGATGTCTTTGACTTGTGGTGTTGTAGAATAATATTGAGTATACCATGGCTAGAAGAAGAAACAAATCTGTCTGGGAAGAAATTCAGTTGGAGTGCTCCTCAGAAGTAAGGATGGTGAGACTGGTCTCATGTACTTTGGATATGTTATCAGAAGGGACTCGTCCCATTGAACAATATCATGCTTGGTAAGGCAGAGTGTCAGTGAAAAGGAAGAAGACCCTCGATGACATGGATTGACACAGTGGCTACAGTGATGAGCTCACACGTAGCAATGATTGTGAGGATGGCACAGGACTGGATAGTGTTTTATTCTTTTGTGCAAAACAAAACAACAGGAGGGTCTCAGTACAGGGCCCACGGGTCCACAGGACATGCACTTCTCCATGTTGTTGCTGATCATGATGTACCAATAACAGGTTGGTTGCTTATATATGAAACTCCTTGTCAGTTTCAGGGTATGGCTTTTGTAAACTGAGCAACCCCTTAGGTGTGTTGTAAACCAATCAATCCTGCAGTGGATTTGCAAGCCTCTTATCAAATAGTAAACTGACCAATCCCTGAAAGCTGCTTGTGTGGATAGTAAACTGAACAGTCACATCACTTGCAAGATTGCATCCTGGCCAGTCATTTTGGGAGAATTAGAAACCCCAGGCCAAAAAGACTGCATAAGGGGAAACCCATTACACCACAGATTTCCAACCAGAATTTCCCGCTGAACTTTTTCTCCTCAGAACTTACCATTATAGTGAAACTGATCCTTCAAAATAGGCAGAAAGAAGCACGTTTCTAATACAGGCATGAGGAGCTCCAGAGACCCTCTCCCGAGGAAAACAACCATATTGTTGGTAGGAAAAAAAATTTTTTTTTAAAGTCCCCACCTATTGTCCTAAAGGCATATAGCAAATGCAGAAACATTTATTCAGGACAGTCTAAATCTGTAAAAACAAGATGTGATTGTGACATTTGAGCTGCCCCAGCTCACTGAGACAGAGCCCCTACTCCAAACAGCTACAAAGTAGAACAAGAGATCTCTCACCCCTGTCTCCCAGACTAGGGCGACTGTTTCTCCAAAGGTGAAGCAGAACACCATCGTTTCTCTTCCCTACAGCATATGCTGGAAAAGCTCTTTCCAGGTAAGAGAAACTGAGAGATCTGGGGCCCTACTTTTCCTCATAGCCCCCCTTACAGGGTGCAAGCTCTACTTCATGTGTAGCAGACAAAATATACACCTTAAAAGAGTGATAATGTCGATAATATTATCAGATAAAGTGGGCTATAAGCAAAACAAAAATTACTAGAGATAGAGACATAGTAATAAATATGTCAAATCTATCAAAAATTTATAGGTACCAACAACAAAGCCCCCAAAATACGTGTAACAAATTTGACAAAATTGAAGAGAAAAATAGCCAATTCAATAACATTCATTGTGACTTTAAACCCTATTTACAATGAATGGAAGAAATTGACAGATCAACAAGATACTAAAAGCTTGGATAACACTATAAACTGTCTAGACCTAAAATTTGTAGAACATTTCACCCAACAACATCAGGATGAACATTCTAAAGTACACATACATCATTTGCTAGCCCATAACTGGAGGATTAAAATCATAAAAAATATGTTCTTTAGTCAAAAAGGAATGAAATTAGAATTCAATCAAAGAGAGGAACTGAGAGAAGGGACATCACTACCAACCTTACAGCTTTAATAGAAATAATTATAAACCAAAAAAACCAAACCCAGTGCTGTTGAGTTGATTCCAACCCATAGTGACTCTATAGGACAGGGTAGAGCTGCCCCACGGAGCACCTGGCGGATTTGAACTGCCAACCTTTTGGTTAGCAGCCATAGCACTTAAACTTATGCCACCAGGGTTTCCACAATTGTAAAGGAATAGAAATAACTGCTGCCAACAAGCTAAGTGTATGAAATGGACAAATTCTTAAAAAGGCATAAACTACAAAAATTATTTTAAAAGGAAACAAACTGGATAGACTATAAAAAGTAAAGAGGTTACGCAAGAAAAATTTCAAGAGTAATGATTTTACCCTTGATTTCTACCAAACTTTTAAAGAATAAATAGCATTTCTTCACAAATGCATCAAAAATAGAAGAGACGGAAGTGTTATAGAACTCACTGCATGAAGCCAGTCACCCTTGTATCAAAATGAAACAAAAGCATCACAAGGAAAAAACATTACCAACCAGTATCTTTTATGAATATTAAAAAAAAAATTTCACACAAAATACGGAAAAACCAAATTCAGCAGCATAAAAAATTATATTCTGTGATGGTGCCAGTAATGTTTCCCCCAAAATGTTCACATTCTAATACAAGTACCTTAATATATTTACCTTACATGGTATTATGGACTGAATTTTGCCACCTCACCCCAACTTTCTTTTTTTTTTAAGGATATATTGAAGTCTAACCCTTAGTACCTGTGCATATGAACTTGTTTGGAAATTGTATCTTTGAAGATGTTACTAGGTAAGTTAGCATTAGTTCATACAGGAGTAGGGTGGGTCCTATAGTAATCTGAGTTGTATACTTATAAAAGAGGATGAGAAACACACAGAGACAGAGGAAGGATGGCTGTGTGAACAAACCAGAGAACACCTGAGACTGTCATAAGCTGGAGAGACAAAGACTCTTTCACAAAAGACAGTGGAGGGGGAGCATGACAATACATTCCTGTGATCTTAAATGACACAGTTTTTATGGAGTCTCTAGGAAATTAATACAGATCTTGGTACCAGGAATGAGGGTGCTGCTGAAACAAATACCTAAAAATATGGAAGTCCTTGAGAATTGAGTAATGGGTGATAGCTAGGGTTCTGAGGCATCTGAAGTAAAAAGCAATTCTGATGAGGGTTCAGAAAGACATTAGCAAAGCTGTAGAGAAAGCAAATGTCGCCTTAGAAAATATGCATATCATGAACAGAATATTGCTAGAAATGTGGGCATTAAATGTGCTTCTGGTTAAACCTTAAAAGGAAATGATGAACATGTCTTTGGACACTAGAAGAAAGATAACCCTTTCTATAAAATTGTAAAGAACTTGACTGAATTTTGTTAGAATGTTTTATGAAAAGTAGAACTCTGGATGTTTAGCTGTGGAGATTACAAAACAAAATGTGGTGTACCGTCTGGTTTTTCTCTTGCTTAAAGTCATACATGAGAAGAAAGAAAGACATTGAAGAATGAACTGTTAGGAAAAAAGGAACCAGAACCTGAAGAGTTAGACTGTCCTTAGCCTATCTATATTGTAAAAATTAAGAGAATATGCTCCCTAGAGAACATGAAGAATGTGGCTGGTAGCCATTTGCTGAAGACCTCTATGGATCCAATCAACTGTATCAACAGAAAGGTTACCAGCTTGGCCTGAAGGATGCAGAGCTAGGATGAAATGAAGGCTTTTGGACCCTGGGGATTCTACGGCAGGAAATGGACTGATGGAGCTGTTTGGTTTTGAACATCTGTTGTCCATCAAGTAAAGGGAAGTGTGGCCCTGAGGGCAGTTCAGATGGCTAGCATGGCTGCTGCTGCTATCATACGCATAGAGCACAATGCCAGTTGCCTCCTCAGTTCCAGACAGTGGAGTCACCTTCTCATTTCCAGGGAATGGAACCACAAGTATAGTCGACAGGTGATAAACAGGAGGACAGAGCATCCAGCGAAAGAGGATTATTTTCAAACATTGCAATCTAATGAAATTTTCCCTGCTAGGTTTCAAACTTCTTGGGAACTATGGCCTCTTCTTTCCATTTAATTTCTCCCTTTTGAATGAAGTGCCTATCCTATGCCTATCTTACTATTTGCATTTTAAAGCAGATTAACTTGTATTAGGTTTTACAGGTTCAGAATAAGGAGAGACTTTGCTGCAGGAATCCACATAATCAGAATCTCACTGATACTTGATTTAGATGATCTAGAAGATGAGTTTTTGTCTGGTTGGTTGTTTTTAGAATTGATACCTCTAAGGATTAAGACTTTTGAGAATGCTGGGATGGGATGAATGTGTTTTGCACATATGACGGACATGAATTTTGGAGGGTCAGAGACAAACTGTTACGGATTAAATTGTATCCCCAAAAAGATACTTTGCAGTCCTTAACCCCTGGTATGTGTGAATGTGAACTTGTTTGGAAATAGTGTTTTTGAAGATGTTATGAGTTAAGTTAGCATAAGGTTATATTTGTGTAGGATGGATGTTAATCTAATCTGAGTGGTGCCTTTATAAAGGAGAAGAAGAGACATGGATGGAAGTAGGATGGCTCTATGGAGATGCATTTACAAGCCAGGGAACTCAAGGAGCTACCAAAAGCTGGAAGAGAAGAAAGGACATGCTCCTGGAGTTTTGGGGGAACATGACCTGGCCAACATTGATTTGGATTTCTGGCTTCCAGAACTATGAGACAATTTCTGTTCCTACAAACCACACGGTTATAGTATTTGTTATGGCAGCTCTTGGAAACTAAAACACATGGTAAAAGGGATGTTAGATAGGTAATTTAGATTCAGAACCTTGAGATGGGGGAGATTATCTTGGATTAGTAAGAGACCCAATGGAGAATGTTTTACATGAAGTCAGAGGGAGATTTGTCAGGGGAGTGAGGGTCAGAGTAATATGATATTGTTGACTTTGAAGCTAGAAGAAGATGAACACCAGCAAAGGAATGTGAGTTGCCTGTAGAAGTCAGAAAAGGCAAGGTGATAGATTATCTTTTTAGAGGCTCCATAAAGAAACACAGCTTTTCTTTTCAGTGGAATGATACCTCTTTTGGAGTTTGTAACTAATTAATGTAGGATAATAAACTTGTATTATTTTCAGCCAGGAAATGTCTGGTAATTATAGCAACAATAGAAAACTAATACATGCCCCGTGAACAAAGAAGATTTATCCAAGGAATTCAAGCTAGTTTCATCTGAAAGTCAATGTAATTAATCAGTTGAATAAGGGACTGAATCTACATGAGTATCACAATAGGTGAAAAAAAAGCATTTTACAAAATCCAACATTCTTTCATAATACAAACACAGCAAACTAGGATTAGAAGGGAACTTTCTCAATCTTATAAAGGATGTATACCCACGCCTCACTTTTCAATTTGGTTAGGCTCCAAAGACCAAGTCGTTGTGTGAAAGTTGGCATTATGTGAAAATGGAGGATTTTTAATTCTACTTCCCTACTATCAATTTGTCCAATTTTTTTTTTTTTTTTTAGAAAATATCATAGAAATAATAATAGCTAAGATTTAATAACATGCTCATCAGTGTAAAGAGTCCAGTTATGCGCTATCCCTCTGTGGAGAAGGTGGCTTGAAGGAGACAAAGCTGGATATAGCCAGGCTGTGTGACTGGAGGGCCCACATCTTAACCACTTCACCCTCGTCCTGTGCTGAGTGAGAGCTTCCCTCGCAGAGCTGCCTCAAGGGCCCCACTCGCACCCCCGTAATCCCTAAATTCACGATCCCCAAACCTGCTGCTCTCCAGGCTGGCAATCACCGAGGCTCAGGGCTTCCTATAAGGGCACTGGGAGCCTGGCCCCACGGAGTTGGAGGCTTCAGGGCCAGTTCAACTCACTTTGGGATGTCATTAAACTCCAAGACATTTCTTCCAAACACCCTCTCTGATGCCTCTTGCTATCCTCCCTTCTCACTCCACAGCACTTTTGAGCTGTAGTGCCCTAGGCCTCGTAAGAGCTAGAAACCCAAAACAGGAGCCTGCTGACTTGGTGCTATCTGCAAGTCAGCCCAGAGGCTGAGGCCACAGAGGAGGCCAGCCCATGGGTAGGAGGGAGTAGAGGGTGCAGGGCAGTGCAGGCCAGTTTCCCAGAGGCCACCCGGAGACCCTCCAAGAATGAGGGGTCGCTCTGCAACTGTTGCCACCATGCCATCCACTTTGTTAATGTGCAAAATAGAGAGTAGATCTTTTACTATTGTAAATGAGAAATGTCAGATAACTAAATAATAAATGGAGAGTAGGTGTATATGAAAAACTAGCAGGTTACATAACTGTTGTTAGGTGCCGTCAAGTCGATTTCAGACTTACGGTGACCCCCCCATAGAGAACCTCTAGAGAACCACTCATGGGGTTTTCTAGGATGTAATTTTTACAGAGCAAATTGCCAGGTCTTCTTTCATGGAGCCGCTGAGTGGGTTTGAATCACCATCCTTTCAGTTAGTAGCCAAGTGCTTAACCATTGTTCCATCGGCATCTTTGGTTACATCATAGTAGTGGTGAAAGACTTGATGTATTATCTAACCTAAGATCAGGAACAAGATAAGAATGCCCTGCTACTTTAAATTTTCTGAGTTGATTAAGAGTAATTAGGCAAGAAAAAGAAGCCAAAGGCATATAGATGGAAAAAAAGAAGTCTAACTGTGTAGATGACAAACATTGTTCATAAAAAATTATGAGGAATCCATTAAAACATTATTATTACTAATAAGTGAGTTCAACAATGTTGCAGTATACAAAATCTACTTCTATACACTAGCAATGTAATTAAGGAAGTCCAAGGAAGAAAATAACTACATTCACAACAGCATCAAAAAGAATAAAATGCTTATGAGGAACTTTAACAAAAATGCGAAGCTTGTACTCTGAAAAATACAGAATATTTTATGAAAGAAATTAAAGAAGATGGGAATAAAAGAAGGAGTACGTGCTTGGTGTAAACAGTTAACACATTTGGTTGCTGACTGACAGGTTGGAAGTTCCCGTCCACGGGCACCTCAAAAGAAGCACTAGGTGACCTATTCCAGAAAAATTGGGTGTTGAACACCCTGTGGAGCATAGCTCTACTCTGAGACATTATTTAAGTTTTTTAAAAAATCTCGTTCTACGTCCTATTCAGAAATATATCTCATTGGGTAAATGCATAAATTGGAAAAAAATTTTTTTCTTAATTCATCAAGAAAATATTTTAATTTGTTAAAAATGGACTTGAGAGAGCTTATAAACTACAAGCATACTATTTATTGTCAGAAATCCAATATCACTGTGGCATGTGAAGTTGAATTTAAGCAGACATGGCAGTTTAGAATGATATTTTAAGATCTTATAGTGTAGAATCTGTTAAATCAGCATGTGGTTTGCTGTGAATAATCTCAACATTAACAACAAACTAAAATTTAGAAGGAATAAAAAAGATGAGTCATATTGCAGTATAATTACAAAAATTAATAATTACACCAAAATTTCATTTTTATAAAGCAAACAAAAAAACAAAGTCTCATTTTATATTTATCTCATGTGAATCTATGAAAATTGATCCTGGTTTACTTTTGGTTGTCTGAAGAAAGCAAATCACACTTCCAGATTCAGAAGATTTATCTCTGTTTTTGTTTATTTGTTTTGTTTTTCTTTATTTTTACGTAGACGGGGCCTGTGGTACATATTTAGAGGAGGAGTTTTGCTTTGTTGCTTTGAGCTTGACTGGAAGTAATATACAGCTTACCAGGTTAACAACTGAAGCAGACAGTGCTTAGAACAAATATGATGTAACTTTTGCCAGGAGTGACTCTAGAACCTCAACAAAACCCCACAAATAATCCATTTAAAAACTGGGCAAAGGATGTGAACAGACAGTTCACCAAAGAATTCAGGCAGCTAACAGACACGTGAGGAATTGCTTGAGATCATTAGCCATTAAAAAACACTATTGCTTTCAAGCCAATTCTGATTCATAGTGACCTATAGGCAGGAAAAAACTGCCCCATAGAGTTTCTAGCAAGCAACTAGTGGATTCAAACTGCTGACCTTTTGGTTAGTAGCTGGAATCTTTAACCACTACGCCACCAGGACACCTCATTAGCCATTAGAGAAATGGAAATCAAAACCGTAAGGAGATAACTATGTCATCATGACATTACTGGCACTACTTAAAGAACAAAATCAAAACGAATGTTGGAGAGGTTGCAGGAAGGTTGGAACTTTTAGGTACTGATGATGGGAATGTAAAATGGCAAAACAACTATGGAAAATGATATGGTGCCTCCTCAAAAAGCTAGAAATAGAAATACCATATGACCCAGCAATCCCACTCCTAGGAGTATATCCTAGAGAAATAAGATTTGTCTCATGAATATATACACCCCTGTTCATTATGGCATTATTTACAGTAGTAAAAAGGTGAAAACAACCCAAGTGTCCATCAGTAGATGAACAGCTAAATTATGGTACACACATAATGCCATACTACACAATGACAAACAATGATGAATCTGTGAACCATCTCACAAAATGGATGAATCTGGAAGGCATTATGCTAAGTGAGATAGGTCAGTCATAAAAGGACAACTATTGCATGAGACTGCATACTATTTCATGATGTTTGCATACAGAAAAAACAATCTCTAAAGGTTATGAGGGAGGGGAGGGGAAATCACTAGATAATACCCAATGCTGTCAAGTCAATTCTGACTCATAGTGACCCTTCAGGACTGAATAGAACTGCCCCATAGGATTTCTAAGGATCATCTGTTGAATTTGAACTGCCAACCTTTTGGTTAGCAGCCAAATACTTAATCACCGAACCACCAGGGCGCCAAGGAGGTAGTAAACAAGTGTTAACTTTGGTGAACAGAAAGCACAATATAGGGGAAGTCAGCACAACTTAACCAAGGCAAAGTCATAGAAGTTTCGTAAATACATCCAAACGCCCTTAGAGACAGAGTTACTGGAGCTAAGGGCTGGGGAACATGATTTCAGGGGATAACAAGGTGAATTGCCATAACATAGTTCGTAAGGAAAATGTTCTACATCCATTTTTCTGCAGTAGGGTCTGGGGTCTCAAAAGCTTGTGAGCAGCCACGTAAATACATCTGTTGGTCCCATTACGTTTTGAGCAAAGGAGAATGTAAAAAAAAATAAAGACACAAGGACTAATGGAAGACATAAACCACAGCCTCCATTGGCCAAAGCCCAAAAGGACTGCATGGTGCCCAGCTACTATCACTGATTGCTCTGACAGGGATCACAGTTAAAGAGTCCCAGACAAGAGTGGGAGAAAAAGGCAGAACAAAATTCAAATCCACACTCACACAAAAACAGATCTACTGGTCTGATACAGACTGGAGGACCCCTGAGATTATGGCCGCTGGACACTCTGCTAACTTAGAATTAAAGCCACTTCCAAAGTCTACTTCTTAGTCAAGGATTAGGCAGGTCTATAAAACAACACAAGTGCGAAATGTTTCTTAGTTTCAATTAAGTATGCTACACCTGCCCTAAAGCAAGGTTGAGAAGGCAGTAAGGGACAGGAAAGTGGACTCAAGGAACCAAGAACATAAAGAGAAAGGAGGTACTGACACATTGCAACCAATGTCACAAAACAACTTGTGTATGAATTTCTGAGTGAGAATCCAATTTTCACTGTACACTTTCATTTAAAGCACATTAAAATTAAGAAAAAAATGGTTCTAGGACAAATGCCATAAGAATAGGGACCAGAATATATCAAGAGAAATGAAAATATATTCCTACAAAAAGAACATAGCTGTATTATAAGAGGCAAGAACTGTAGCCCACCCAAATGTTCATCAATTAATGAAAAGAACGAATAAAATATGATACATCTATTCAACATAACACTATTCAGCAATGCAAATGAATGAGTTACTGATACATGCTGTAATGTGGATAAATCTTGAAAACATTAAGTGAAAGAAGCCAGTCAGAAAAAGATGTGTATTGTCTTATTCAGTTTTTATAAAATGTCTAGAATAGGCAAATCTATAGGAATTGATAGTAATTTGTAGTTCCCTAGGGTGATGGCCTGAGCAAGAATGCATAATCAATCATTGCACATGATTGGGGGATTTCATTTTGAGTGATTAAAAATATTCTAAAATTGTAGTGACAGTTACACAACTGAATATGCAAGAACTATTGAATCATCCACTTTATATTGGTGAAGTATTTGGTAAGTGAATTAATTTCAATAAAACCATTTTAAAAAATAAATTATTACATAATCACTTGGGGACTACACATTTCAAAGAGGGCCTATAAACTAGTGGTTAAATGCTTAAGAGTGGTAGAGATTTCATCTGTGTTAACGATGGTATCATTTTGATAATGTGCCCCTGAGAGTAGCAGCCCAGAGACTAGCCTGACACGTCTAGGCTTGGTGTTCTTAGGAACATTCACAGTTATGCTATGGTATCCTCATATTGAATTTTAAAGCCTTGAATGACTTTTACTGTGATTATAATATGCATTATTATTTTAATATAAGTATACCATGGTCAAAAATTTAAGTTTCATTTTCCTTCATGACAAGAGTTAGAGATTCTAAAAAATAATGAGGGCACTGTGATCTTGTATCAATTGGCATAATACAGTTCTTGAAGTTTCTGTCATACCTCTCAGTATGGTGAGTAGCATCTAGGATCTTAAAAGCTTAACAATGAGCCTGATACCATAAGAACTAGATGGTGCCTGGCTACCACTGCTGACCATTCTAATTAGGGCCGCAATAGTCAGGCCCTGATAAGATAAAATGGAAGAAAAATGTGAAACAGAGCCTTATATTCCGAAACACACACACACACACACACACACACACACACACACACACACACACACAAACTCAGACTTTGTAATTTAGTTGAGAATTACTCCTGCCCCAAGACTGTTGCCCTGAGATGCTCTTCAGACCTTGAACTGAAACCAACCCTGAGGTTACCTTGTCACTAAATAACAGATTGACTCACAAAATAATGAGTATCACCTATAGGTAATGTGATCCTTTAAAAAATCACCTATATGAGACCAAATGGTCAACAATTACTTCAAAATAAAGATGAGAATGTAAGGGAGCAGGAAAAATAGATTAATGGAAATGGAACAACCAGAACAGAAATAATGAGAATGTTCACACATCGTGAAGACTGTAGCCAATGTCTTTGACCAGTTGGTGTAGAAATCATTGAAACACAATAAGATATTTAAAAAGTAAAAAAGCTTACAAATGGCCATCTAAGATACAACTATTAGTCTTTATTTGTCTGGAACAACAGGGAAGGAACTCCGAGAACCAAACAAGGAACTGCGCTACAGGACTGATTGTCTTCATGAACCACTGCCTGCTCCACATTGAGACCAGAAGAACTAGATGGTGCCAGACTATTACTGAACATTCTGATCAGGAACACAACAACAGATGAATCCTGAAAAAAAGGGAGAAAATGTGGAACAGAACTTCAAACGCTTAAAAAATCCAGACTTACCGGTCTTTCAGAGGCTGGAGGAGTCTCTGAGACTATGGACAAGAGTTGCTTTTCCAACCTTGAATTGAAACTATCCTCTGAAGAAACCTTTAAACTGAGTAACAGTTTAGCCGAAAGAGTAAAGATTGTCACTCTTGAATACTGTGTTTCTTAAAAAAAAAAAGTATATATAGATGATGTAGGACAAAGCAGTTGCTTTATGTCAATTTTCTTAATCTCCTTGTCCCCAAAATTCTCTTCTATGCTTTAAAATATGAACTAAAAAAACCAAAAATACAAATGGCCATCTAAGATACAATTATTGATCTTTATTTGTCTGAAACAAAAGAGAAAGATGGAAACCCAAGAATCAGAGTAGGAACTGGACTGTAGGACTAATTGTCTTCATGAACCGATGCATCCTCCACCTTGAGACTTTAATCTCCCTGCACGCTAGCCTGCTCATCTATGCTTTAAGATATAGATGAGAATTTTGAGGGGCAGGGAAATTAAGTAAATGTAAGTGAAACCACTAGAACAAAAATAAGGAGAATGTTGACACAGTGTGAAAAATGTAACGAATGCCACTGATCATTATTTTTAGCAGCTGGAATGGTAGCAGGTTATTCAGTGCATATCTTCTCCAAAAAATAAAATAAAATTTAAAAAGATACATTTTTGGAATACAGGTGGAAAACAATTTAATCTATAAAGAAGAATGAAGTCATGATACATGCAGCAACATGGATGAACCAGTAACACATTATGCCAAGTGAAATAAGTCACACACAAAAAGATAAATATTGTATGATCTCATAAAAAATGTCTAGAATAGGCAAATGCATAGAAACAAAATTTTATTTGTGATTACCTGGAGGTAGGGAGTTACTGCTTAAGGGATTCTGATTTTCTTTTTGGGGTGATGGCAAACTTTTGAAAATGGATAGTGGTTACAAAACACGGGTGAGTGTAATTAATGTCACTGTACACCTAAAAATATTTTAATTTCAAATTTTGATATATAAATTTTACCACAATGAAATTTCTGAAGAGCAATATAAACAAAAATTACCTGTATTCAAAAAATAAAAATAGCAAAGGATGGACAATGTGAAAAAACAGCTGAAAATGCACCACTACTTACTGATATTCAGTTGAATTCATATACCAGTGTGTATTAATGTCCACCCACCTTTGTGAGAATATCTCTGATCCTGGCCTCTGGCCAGCCAGGAACTTTTACCTCAGTGTTTAATGAACACATCAGAAAAAGACACAGCCTTGGAACGTCTGTGGTTGCGGAGACACAAAGGACTTCCAACAATACTATGCTGTAGCCACCCTTCATAGTCTAGAATGAGTTGACCCTTTCAAGGTGGACAAACTTGTTGGCCTTAATCACAGTTTCAGTTTTCTGACTTTTTCCCTTGAAGATGCAAAAATAAAGATATTTTACAGTTTTGTAACTGCTGTCTCCATAATCCAGAAACTATGTTATTGTCACCGAGTCACTTCTGACTCATAGTTACCTCATGTACAACGGAACAAGAAGCTGCCCAGTCCAATGCTGTCTTCATAATCATTGCTGTGCTTGAACCCATTATTGCAGCTACTGTGTCAGTCCATCTCGTTGAGGGTCTTCCTCCTTTTCGCTGCCCCTGTACTTTACTAAGCATGATGTCTTTCTCCAGAGATAGGGCCCTCCTGACAACATGTACAAAGTACATGAGATGACATCTCACCATCTTCTTTTCGAAGGGCTGTACTTCTTCCAAGACAGATTTGTTTATTCTTCTGACTGTCCGTGGTTTACTCAGTATTCTTTTATAAACCGTATTTCAAAGGAATCAATTCTTGTTTGGTCTTTCTTATTCACTGCTCAGCTTTCACAAGCATCCAAGGTAATTGGAAATATCATGGCTTGGGTCAGGTGCACCATAGTCTGCAAGGTGACGTCTTTGCTTTTTGACACTTTAAAGAGGTCTTTTGCAGTAGATTTGCCCGATATAACACGTTGATTTCTTGACTACAGCTTTTGTGGATGTTGATTGTGAATCCAAATAAAATGAAATCACTCAATATTCTGTGATGATTCATAAGTTTTCATTGGTTTCTGCTTTTCAGAAGTAGACCATTTGGCCTTTCTTCCTAGCCTGTCTTAGTCCGGAAGTTCTGCTGAAAGCTGTGCACCATGGATGACCCTGCTGGTATATGATACACTGATGGCGTAGCTTCCAGATTATAGCAACGTGGAAGCCACTACAGAACAACTAATTGACTAACAAGTGTTGGAGAAACACTGTTTTTGTTATCGTTAGGTACCATCAAGTTGATTCCAACTCACAACAACCCCTGTGTACAGCAGAACAAAACACTGCCTGGTCCAGCACCATCCTCACAATTGTTGCTATGCTTGAGCCCATCGTTGCAGCCACTGTGTCAGTCCATCTTGTTAAGGGTCTTCCTCTTTTTCAGTGACCTTCTACTTTACCAAGCATGATGTCCTTCTCTAGGGATTAATTCCTCCTGATAACATGTCCAAAGTGTTTGAGACTAGTTTGACCATCCTTGTTTCTAAGAAGCAATCTGGTTGAACTTCCTCCAAGAGAGATTTGTTCATTCTTTTGACAGTCCATGGTATATTCAATATTCTTTACCAACACCACATTTGAAAGGTGTCCATTTTTCTTTGGACTTCCTTATTCCCTGTCCAGCTTTTGCATGCATGAGGCAATTGAAAACACCATGGGTTGGATCAGGTGCATCTTAGTTCTCAAGGTGACATCTTTGCTTTGCAGCATTTTTAAAGAGGTCTTTTGCAGCCAATTTGGCCAACGCAATGCATCTTTTGATTTCTTGACCGCTGCTTCCATGGGTGTTGATTGTGGATCCAAGTACAATGAGATCTTTGACAACCTCAGTCTTTTCCCCATTTATCATGATGTTGCTTTTTGGTCCAGTTGTGAGTTTTTGTTTTGTTTTGTTTTTGTTCTTTTATGTTTAAGTATAATCCATACTGAAGGCTATGGTCTTTAAAATCCTGTAGATCTCCCTCTTGTCTGTTATTTTAACTGGGTATGTATAATTCATGTTGTTTTTTCATCTCATTTCCCTGGTTGTATTGATTGTGTGCCTGATACTGTATCAGCAGAACTATGAAAGTAATTTAAGACCTAGGATAATGTATTTTTCCAGAGAGGATTTCCTTTTAGTTTGGCAGGTGGCTAGCCTAGGATTAGTAAACCGTGTTTTGAACCAATCATTCCCAGCCATATTTCATTTTTTATGAAGACAGATCTTTCTGGCTTACCCTAAATCTTAGAGTAAAATCAGTTTTACCAGGACTTCTCATTGTTGGCAGATCCTAACTGTAACTTTTCTTCCCTGAAGCCTAGAATTTGTAGAAATTATGCTTGGATTCTCAGCCCCCTCTTCCACAATCAGCTAACAGCTCTAAAGGACAGGTGGCCTTCCAATGCCTGGCTCATCTTTTTGCATCTTTCATCTTTGGATCTTGCCCCTGTATTTCTTGTTGCCATAATATCTTTCAGGTACCCTCAAATAGATTTAAAAAATTGTTTTGCTCTGCTTTTATAGTTATGCACCTTTATGTGTACCTTGAGACATAATGAAAAATGTTTGTAGCTGTAATGTTTACAGTATCCCAACTGAAAACTACTCAAATATCCCTGAACAGCAAATTGTGGTATGCTAATTTAATAAAATAGTACATAGCAGAGAAAAGTGCGTGAATTGCAGTTTAGATGCCTTAACATGGATGACTCACAAGCATGATGCCGACTGAAAAAAGCAGACCCAAAATAATGCACATAAGCGTATTTTTTTTTACTTCTTTTAATGCATTAGGAACTTTCAGGATTTCTGTAAATAAAAATGTATAAAAATATTAGGCACAGTAAATAACTATATTTTTAAGCATTATAAATCTGGCCACTATAGGAAAACTAGAGAAAATAAAGCTCAAGAAATATAAAGTTTTCATAACTCACTATCTTCTTCCTGCTAAAATAATAATAAAAAAAAGTTTCTAGCTGAACTATTTTAGTTAATAGTGTCTTTAGGAAAAGATTAGTTGGAACCCTTTTACACATGCATGCATCATTTTACACCCATGCAAATGTCTACGTTGGAGATACTATCATAAAAAAACAAGTCAGAAGGATAACACTGGAGGTCAGATTAGCATTTTTTTTTTTTGGCTCAACAGTGTGTTTTCTTCTCTTTTTTTAAAAATTGTGCTTTAAGTGAAAGTTTACAGTTCAAGTCAGTTTCTCACACAAAAACTTAAACACACATTGTTGTGTGACTCTAGTTGCTCTCCCTACAATGTGGGAGCACACTACTCTCCATCCTGTATTTCCTGCATCTATTCCAACAACCACCTCTGCCTTCCCATCTGCCTCCATACAGAGCTGTCCACATAGTCTTAAATGTGTTCACTTGAGCTAAGAAGCACATTCTTCACCAGTATCATTTTATATTTTATAGTCGAGTATAATTTGTCTGAAAAGTTGGCTTCTGAAATGGTTTTAGTTTTGGGCTAACAGAGAATTCAGGAACCATGAACTCTGGGTCCCCTCCAGTCTCAAGCAGACCATTAAGTCTGATCCTTTTACCAGAATTTGAGGTCTGCATCCTGCTTTTCTCCTGTTCCATCAGGGATTCTCTGTTGTGTTCCCTTTCAGGGCAGTCACTGGTGGTAGCTGGTCATGATCTAGTTCTTCCAGTTTCAAGGTGATGGAGTCTCTGGTTTATGTGCCCCTTTTTATTTCTTAGACTCACCTTGTGTCTGTGGTGTTCATTCTCCTTTGCTCCAGGTGGGTTAGGACCAACTGATGCATCTTAGATGTCCACTTAGTAGCTTTTAAGACCCTAGACACCACTCACCAAAGTTGGATGGAGAACATTTTCTTAATAAACGTTATGTCAGTTGACATAGATGTCCCCTGAAACCATGGTCCCCAGACTCCCACCCCTGCTACACTGTCCCTCAAAGTATTGTGCTAACTTCTGTATTGCGCGTTGTCCTTTCCTTCACCTAAAATAATTCTTGTTTACCATCTAATTAGTGAATACATTCCTTCCCTCTCCCCGGCTCATAACCGTCAAAGTATGTTTTCTTCTGCGTTTCAACTTTTCCTTGAGTTCTTATAATAGTGGTCTTATTCAATATTTGTCCTTTGCAACTGACTAATTTCACTCAATATGATGCCTTCCAGATTCCTCCATGTTATGAGATGTTTCACGGATTCATTGTTGTTCTTTATCATTGTGTAGTTTTCCATTGTGTGAATATACCATAATTTCTTTATCCATTCATCCATTGATGTGCACCTAGGTTGTTTCCATCTTTTTGCTGTTGTGAACAGTGCTACAGTGAACATGGGTGTGGATGTATCTATTCATGTGAGGGCTCTTATTTGTCTAGGATATGTTCCAATGAGTGGGATCGCTGGATTGGGTGGTACTTCTATTTCTAGCTTTTTAAGGATGCGCCAGATCGATTTCCAAAGTGGTTGTACCATTTTACATTCCCACCAACAGTGTATAAGTGTTCCAGTGTCTCCACAACCTCTCCAACATTCATTATTGTGTGTTTTTTTTGATTAATGCCATCCTTGTTGGAGTGAGATGAAATCTCATTGTGGTTTTGATTTGCATTTCTGTAATGGTTAATGATCATAAACATTTCCTCATGTATCTGTTAGCTGCCTAAATGTCTTTTTTGGTGAAGTCCCTGTTCGTATCATTTGCCCATTTTTTAATTGGGTTATTTGTCTTTTTGTTGTTGAGATTTTGCCATATATTGTAGGTGTTAAGAGAAGTCTTTGGATGAACTTAAGTGTTTGATTTTTAGGAACTCCCAGTATTAAAGTTTCTCTTCTGGTGTTTGTGATTCTTTACTAATATTTTGTATACTATTTATGCCATGTTTTAGGGCTTCTAGCGTTTTCCCTAGTTTTTCTTCCATTATCTTTAAATAAAGTTTTAGGTTTTTATATTTAGGTCTTTGGTGCATTTTGAGTTAGTTTTTGTGCATGGTGTGAGGTATGGATCTTGTTTGATTTTCTTGCAAATGGATATCCAGTTATGCCAGCACCGATTATTAAAGAGACTGTCTTTTTTCCATTTAATGGACTTTGGACCTCTGTCAATTATCAGCTGCTCATAGGTAGATGAATTTATGTCTGGATTCTCAAGTCTGTTCCATTGGCCTATGTGTCTCTTGTTGTGCTAGTACCTGGCTGTTTTGACTACTGTGGCAGTATAATAGGTTCTGAAATCAGGTAGTGTGAGGCCTCCCACTTTGTTCTTCTTTTTCAGTAATACTTTACTAACCTGGGGCCTCTTCCCCTTCCGTACAATGTTGGTGATTTGTTTCTCCATCTCATTATAAAATCCCATTGGGATTTGAATTGGGATTGCATTGTATCTATAGATCACTTTGGGTAGAATAGACATTTTCACAATGTTGAGTCTCTGTGTTCATGAGCAAGGTATGTGTTTCCACTTATGTAGGTCTCCTCAAAGTAGAGTCTATCTTAATGACATGAATGAAGTAGACCTTTTGGGGCCTTCATTTACTGATGTGGCATGACTCAAAATGAGAAGAAACAGCTGCAAAAATCCATTAATAACCGGAACCCGGAATGTATAAAGTATCAATCTAGGAAAATTGGAAATTGTCAAAAATGAAATGGAATGCATAAACATCGATATCCTAGGCATTAGTAAGCTGAAATGTACTGGTATTGGCCATTTTGAATCCAAAAATCATATAGTCTACTATGCTGGGAATGACAACTCGAAGAGGAATGGTGTTGCATTCGTCATCAAAAAGAACGTTTCAAGATCTATCCTGAAGTACAACGCTGTCAGTGATAGGATAATATCCATACACCTACAAGGAAGACCAGTTAATACGACTATTATTCAAATTTATGCACCAAACACTAGGGCCAAAGATGAAGAAATAGAAGATTTTTATCAGCTTCTGCAGTCTGAAATTGATCGAGCATGCAATCAAGATGCATTGATAATTACTGGCTATTGGAATGCGAAAGTTGGAAACGAAGAAAGATCAGTAGTTGGAAAATATGGCCTTGGTGATAGAAACAATGCCAGAGATCGAATGATAGAGTTTTGCAAGACCAACGACTTCTTCATTGCAAATACCTTCTTTCACCAACATAAACGGCGACTATACACACGGACCTTGCCAGATGGAACACACAGAAATCAAATTGACTACATCTGTAGAACGAGATGATGGAACAGCTCAATATTATCAGTCAGAACAAGGCCAGGGGCTAATTGTGGAACAGACCATCAATTGGTCATATGAGTGTTCAAGCTGAAACTGAAGAAAATCAGAGCAGGTCCATGAAGAAACCAAAATATGACCTTGATTATATCCCACCTGAATTTAGAGACCATCGGAAGAATAGATTTGATGCATTGAACGCTAGTGACCAAAGACTGGAAGAGTTATGGAATGACATCAAGGACATCATCCATGAAGAAAGCAAGAGGTCACTGAAAAGACAGGAAAGAAAGAAAAGACCAAGATGGATGTCAGAGGAGACTCGGAAACTTGCTCTTGAGCATCCAGCAGCTAAAGCAAAAGGAAGAATTGATGAAGTAAAAGAACTGAACAGAAGATTTCAAAGGGCCTCTCGAGAAGACAAAGTAAAGTATTATAATGACATGTGCAAAGAGCTGGAGATGGAAAACCAAAAGGGAAGAATGTGGTCGGTGTTCCTCAAGCTGAAAGAAATTCAAGCCTCAAGTTGCAATGGTGAAGGATTCCATAGGGAAAATATTAAATGACGCTGGAAGCATCAAAAGAAGTTGGAAGGAATACACAGAGTCATTATACCAAAAAGAATTAGTTGATGTTCAGCCATTTCAAGAGGTGGCATATGATCAGGAACTGATGGTACTGAAGGAAGAAGTCCAAGCTGCTCTGAAGACGTTGGCAAAAAACAAGGCTTCAGGAATTGATGGAATGTCAATTGAGATGGTTCAGCAAACAGATGTAGCACTGGAGGTGCTCACTTGTTTATGCCAGGAAATATGGAAGACAGCTTCCTGGCCAGCTGACTGGAAGACACCCATATTTATGCCTATTTCCAAGAAAGGTGATCCAACTGAATGTGGAAATTATGGAACAATATCATTAATATCACATGCAAGCAAAATTTTACTGAAGACCATTCAAAAGCGGCTGCAGATATCAACAGGGAAGTGCGAGGAATTCAGGCCAGTTTCAGAAGACATGGAACCAGGGATATCATTGCTGATGTGAGATGGATCCTGGCTGAAAGCAGATAATACCAGAAGGATGTTTACCTGTATTTTATTGACTATGAAAAGGCATTTGACTGTGTGGACCATAACAAACTATGGATAACACTGCGAAGAATGGGAATTCCAGAAGACTTAACTGTGCTCATGAGGAACCTCTACATAGATCAAGAGGCAGTTGTTCTGACAGAACAAGGGGATAGTGATTGGTTAAAGTCAGGCAAGGTGTGCGTCAGGGCTGTATTCTTTCACAATACCTATTCAATCTGTATGCTAAGCAAATAATCCAAGAAGCTGGACTATATGAAGAAGTATGGGGCGTCAGAATTAAATGAAGACTCATTAACAACCTGTGTTATGCAAATGACACAACCTTGCTTGCTGAAAGTGAAGAGGACCTGAAGCACTTACTAATGAAGATCAAAGACCACAGCCTTCAGTATGGATTACACCTCAACATAAAGAAAACAAAAACTATCACAACTGGACCAATGAGCAACATCATGATAAACAGAAAAAGATTGAAGTTGTCAAGGGTTTCCTTTTACTTGGATCCACAATCAAGAGCCATGGAAGCAGCAGTCAAGAAATCAAAAGACGCATTGCTTTGGGCAAATCAGCTGCAAAGGACCTTTTCAAAGTGTTGAAGAGCAAAGATGTCACCCTGAAGACTAAGGTACACCTGACCCAAGCCATGGTGTTTTCAATCACATCATATGCATGTGAAAGCTGGACAAAGCATAAGGAAGACCAAAGAAGAGTTGACGCCTTTGAATTGTGGTGTTGGCAAAGAATAGTGAATATACCATGGACTGTCAAAAGAATGAACAAATCTGTCTTGGAAGAAGTGCGGCCAGAATGCTCCTTAGGGGCTAGGATGGCGAAACTGCGTTATATTTACATACTTTGGACATGTTGTCAGGAGGGATCATGTCCATGGAAAAGGACATCATGCTTGGCAGAGTACAGGGTCAGGGGAAAAGAGGAAGACCCTCAACAAGGTGGATTGACACAGTGGCTGCAACAATGAGCTCAAGCATAACAATGATTGTAAGGATGGTACAGGACTGGGCAGTGTTTCATTCTGTTGTGCATAGGGTCGATATGAGTCGGAACCAACTCGACGGCACCTAACAACAACAACAACAGGTCTCTTTTGGTTTCTTGTAGTAGTGTCTTGTAGTTTTCTTTGTATATTTCTTTGACACCTCTGGTGAGATTTATTCCTAAGAATATTATCTTCTTGGGGCCTACTGTAAATTGTATTGATTTGGTGATTGCCTCCTCAATGTTCTTTTTGTTGGTGTATAGAAATCTAACTGATTTTTGTATGTTTATCTTGTATCCTGAGACTTTGCCGAAATCTTCTATTAGTTGCAGTAGTTTTCTGGTGAATTCTTTCCGGTTTTCTGCATATAAGATCATATCATCTTCAAATAGAGATACTCTTACTTGTTCCTTACCAATTTGGATGCTCCTTTTTTTTTTCTCTAGCCTGATTGCTCTGGCTGCAAACTTCAGTGCAATGTTGAGTAAGAGTAGTGATAAAGGACACTGTTGTCTGGTTCCTGTTTTCGAGGGGAACGCTTTCACAGTCTCACCATTTATGACGATAATTGCACTTAATTATGTTGAGGAATTTCCCTTCTATTCCTATTTTGCTGAGACTTTTTATCATGAATGTGTGTTGGACTTGATCAAATGCCTTTTCTGCATCAATTGATAAGATCGTGTGGTCCTTGTCTTTTGTTTTATTTATGTGATGGATTACATTGATTGTTTTTCTGATGCTAAACCATCACTGCATACCTGGTATGAATCCCACTTGATCGTGTCAAATTATTTTTTTGATGTGTTGTTGATTCTATGGCTAGAATTTTGTTGAGGATGTTTTGCATCTAAGTTCATGAGGGATATTGGTCTGTAATTTGTTTTAGGTGATGTCTTTACTGGGTTTTAGTATCAAGGTTATGCTGGCTTCGTAGAATGAGTTTGGGAGTGTTCCATCTTTTTCTATGCTCTGAAATACCTTTTAGAGTAGTGGTGTTAACTTCTCTCTGAAAGTTTAGTAGAATTCTGTAGTGAAGCTGTCAGGGGCAGGACTCTTTTGTTGTTGTTGTTGGGAGTTTTTAAATTGCCTTTTCAATGTCTTGATATAGGTTTATTTAGTTGTTCTACCTCTGCCTGTTGGAAACCCTGGTGGTATAGTGGTTAAGCAGTATGGCTGCTAACCACAGGGTTGGCTGTTCGAATCCTCCAGGTGCTCCTTGGAAACTCTGGGGGGCAATTCTACCCTGTGCTAGGGTTCCTATGAGTTGGAATCGACTCGACAGCACTGGGTTTTTGTTTTATCTCTGCCTGTGTTAGTTTAGGCAGGTAGTAAGTTTCTAGAGGTTTGTCCATTGCCTCTAGGTTTTCAAATTTGTTATTGTACAATTTTTCAAGGTTTTCCATTATGATTCTTTTAATTTCAGTTGGATCTGTTGTTGTATTGCCCATCTCATTTCTTAGTTGTGTTATTTGCCTCCTCTTCTGTTTTTTCTTTTGTCAGTTTGGCCAGTGGTTTATTGATTTTGTTAATTTTTTCATAGAACCAATTTTGTTCTTGTTAACTCTT
Source organism: Elephas maximus indicus (assembly GCF_024166365.1). Taxonomy (NCBI): domain Eukaryota; kingdom Metazoa; phylum Chordata; class Mammalia; order Proboscidea; family Elephantidae; genus Elephas; species Elephas maximus. The sequence goes on from NC_064847.1 coordinate 11,551,349, forward strand.
TCAATTGTGTTTCTGTTCTCTATTGCACTTAATTCTGCTCTAATTTTTACTTTTGCTTTCTTCTGGTGCTTGAGTGCTTCTTTTATTGCTCTCTTTCTATTTGTTAGAGTTTTAGGGATCATTCTTTGATTTTGGCCCTTCTTTTTGGATGTGTGCATTTATTGCTATAAATTGACTTTTGAGTATTGCTTTTGCTGTGTCCTAAAGGTTCTGGTAGGAAGTGTTTTCATTCTCACTGGATCTGTGAATGTCTTTATTCCATCTTTATCCATTACCCTGTAGTTGAGCAAGGTGTTGTTCAGTTTCAATGTGTTTGAATTCTTTTTTTCCTTGCGTTTTCTGTTATTGATTTCTACTTTTACGGCTTTAAGGTCAGAAAAGATGTTTTGTAATATTTACATGTTTTTGATTCTGTTAAGGCTTGCTTTATGGCCTCATATGTGGTCTATTCTGGAGAAAGTTGCAGTTGTGTTGGGAAAGAAAGTATACTTGGCTGCTGTTGGGTGGAGTGTTCTGTATATGTCTATGAGGTCAGGTTGGTTGATTGTGACATTTAGATCTTCCATGTCTTTATTGAAACTTCTTTCTGGATGTTCTGTCCTTCACTGAAAGTAATGTGTTGAAATCTCTTACTCTTATTGTGGTGCTGTCTATTTCTCTTTCCAGTGCTGTTAGAGTTTGTTTTATGTATTTTGGAGCTCTGTCATTGGGTGCATAAATATTTGTTATGGTTCTCTCCTCCTGGTATATTGACCCTTTAATCATTATATAGCGTTTTTCCTTATCCTATGTGGTGGTTTTAACATTAAGGTCTATTTTCTCAAAAATCAGTATTGCCATTCCTGCTCTTTTTTGATGGTTTTTTGGTTGATATATTTTTCCATCTTTTGAGTTTTTGTGTCTTTAAGTCTAAGGTGTGTCTCTTGTAGGCAGCATACAGACAGATAGTGTTTTTTAAAATCCATTTTGCAACTCTCTGTCTCTTTCTTGGAGCATTTAATCCATTTACATTCTGCATGAATTTTGATAGGCATGAGTTTATTGCTGTCATTTTTTTCTCTGTTGACACTTTGTTGACTTAATTTTCTGTGCTGTCATTTTTCTTTATATATGTATTCTTCCTTTTCCTTGTAGTTGCTGATTCTTTATGTTTTTCTTGTTTTTTATTTTGATGAGTAGTATTGTCAGTTTCCTTTGTGGTTACGCAAATATTTACCCGTTTTTCTAAGTTTAAACCAAACTTTTATTTCTTTATATCACCTTGACTCCCTTTTCATATGAAAAGTCTATGAGTACATTTTTTAGTACCTCTTTTTTAATATTGTCATACTGATGTGTCTGTTTCCCTGTTTTAACTTTGATTTATTTTTGTGATTTCACTATCTGCAGTTATATCTATTCTGTGTTCTAGTCTTAGGTTGGAAACCCTGGTGGTGTAGTGGTTAAATGCTATGGCTACTAACCAAAGGGTCAGCAGTTCCAATCTGCCAGGCATTCCTTGGAAACTCTATGGGGCAGTTCTGCTCTGCCCTATAAGGTTGCAGTGAGTCAGAATCAACTCGATGGCACTGGGTTTGGTTTGGTTTTGGTTAGCCTTGGGTTTTTATCTGATGTTATTGATTTTCTAACCAGAGTACCCGCTTTAAAATTTCTAACAATTTTGGTTTGGTTTTTACGAATTCACCAAACTTCATTTTATCTGGAAATATCCTAATTTTGCCTTTGTATTTGATAGACAGTTTTGCTGGATATATAATTCTTAGATGGCAGTTTTTTCCTTCAAAGTTTTGTACATGTCATCCCATTGCCTTCTTGCCTGCATGGTTTCTGCTGAGTAGTCTGAACTTAATCTTACTGACCCTCCTTTGTAGGTGACTCCTCATTTATCCCTAGCCACTCTTACAATTCTCTCGTTATCTTTAATTTTGGCAAGTTTGATTATAGTACGTCTTGGTAACTTTCTTTTGGGATCTATCTTCTGTGGGGTTCAATGAGATGAGAATAGAAATGAGAATGGTCACACATGGTGAAGAATATAACCAATGTCACTGAACAACTTGTGTAGAAATTGTTGAATGGAAACCTAAACGGCTGTGTAAACCTTCACGAAAACATAATAAAATATTATTTAAAAAATAAAGGGTAATGGGGCGGGACCCAACTGCCTGTAAGAAATTCATTTTAATTATAAAGATACAAATAGATTGCAAATAAAAGGATGAAAAAGAGATAGCATGCTAATAGCACTTGAAAGAAACCTGGGGTTATATTAATATCAGACAAAGTAAATTTCAGAGCAAAGACTATTATATGTAAAAAGAGGGTGATTTCATAATTATAAAGGATTCAATCAAAAAGATATATCAATCCTAAGTATTTATGTGTTAATAATAGTTTAAAGTACCTGACTTATAACTGATAGATCTGTTAAAAAAAAGAGACTAATCCAAAATTATAGTTGGAGATCTCCATGCCTCTTTCTCAACAAGTGATAAAGTAGACAGAAAATCATCAGAAATATAGCAGAGTTTATTGACACTATAATCAAATGAAACAAATTGACATGTATAGGACACCCACCAAACACCACCAAAATACACATTCTTTTCAAATGCACACCTAACATTTACCATTTATTCATAATTGGTTTTTGACAGTGGTTCAAGGTTAATTCTGTAGCAAACAATAGTCTTCTCAGCAAATGGGTCTGGAATATTTGGATATTCACGTTAAGAGAAAAAAGGACTTTGATTTCTACTTCATCCTTTTACAAAAATTAACTCAAAATGGACCATAGATGCAAATGTGAAACTTAAAACTATAGAAGTTCTAGAGGAGAATGTAAAAGAAATCCTGTGTGATCTTGAGTTAGGAAAAGATTTCTTATATACACTAATGGCCAGCCATTAAGTGGACAAGTTAGACTTTATCAGAATTAAAAGCTTCAACTCTATGAAAAATGACATTAAAAAAAGAATAGATAACACATAAACTGGGAGGAAATATTTGCTGAGCATACACGTGAAAAAGGAGTGGTATTCAGAATGTATAAAAATTCTCAAAACTCAGTAATAAGAAAGAACAAAATTAAAAACTGGAGAGAGATTTAAATAAGTACTTCACCAAAGAAGGCATACGGACAACAAATTATAAACACATGAACGGGACCAACATTATTAGTGTTGAAAAGTAATCAAAAGTCAAAGGAATTGAAAGATAAAGTTTATTCCTAGTAGGTATTCTGTATATATCAGAAGACCATTCTGATTCTTAAAAAAAAAGGCCTGGAGGTAGACTAGTTACAATGAAGCTTGTATAGAGGAGGGAGAAGAATAGAAGATCAACCATTACCTAATCTTAAAATGATTGAACCCTGCCTCCCGTATTGAGATCTGCTGATAAGGTACTCGGTGGCCTGGCTGTCCCTTCCATCATCCATTTTCACAAATCTTTAAATGTAGTATGGAGGTTTTAAAATGATAAAAGGTACCTCATCTCTGATCCAAAAAAACTACTTAAAGTTCCTTTTTTTTTTTTTTTTTGATAAACTCTGAGCTAGTTTATAGTTAACAAACACCTTTGTCACAATTGAGTTTGCAAAGATTTAATCACTGTGCTAAACTGGGCAGCAGTTTCCTTATTATTAACACTCCTTAAGGCCTGTAGGGGTGGGGAGGGATTAATACTTTTATAGTTTTTGAAGCCAGGTTTTCACTGTTAATACTTGGTTTTGTGGATAAGAAAAAAACTTTAAAATCAAAGATGTCTGTTATTAATTTTTCATTTGACATTAGTTATTCAAAGTCCAAATTAAAATTATGCTAGTATCTCCCTATAAATCTAGGAATCTGTTGTCTTTGAGTTGATTTCAATTAATATTCACCCTATGTGTTTGCATTTAGATCTATGTTCCATTTTGAACAGATGGTAGTGTAATTTTGATTTTACTAATTTTTTATTGCTAATATGCAGGAATGTATGATTTTTGTGTATTATTCTTATATCCCATAAAATTGTTAAACTGAATAATTTCTTTAGGAATTTTTGGTACGTTCTGTCCTAAGGTAAACTCACCACAAAGTTATAGTAAGGCAGAAAAAAAAGGTTTTATTCAGCATTGTGTTCAAAGAAGCAACAGTGGGAAATGGACCAGCATGCTGCCAGAGCCAAGTCTGCCTGAGTCCAAGGAGTATTACAGAATAGGCAAAAGTGGGAAAACTAACAAGCATGGTGCCCTACCCAAGTTTGTCCAAGTCCAAGGAACATTACACAATCATCAGTATGTATTAACACTGCAAAATGAGTAAAATCATCGAAACCTTCACCTTTGTACAGACTAACTAAAAACTGCAAAATCACCATGACTTTACATTTTGAATTGTCTTTTTCAGTTTTCAGCACAGGTTTCAGACAGGAGGTCTTCATTGGTCCAACCAATCTTATTATTAACTAAATGCTAAAAGAAAGAGTAGAAAATATGTGGGTCTTTTGTGCTGTTTATGATTTGTTTATGGGAATGATTCCCTAAAAGATATTTTCCAAGATTGTCCTAGCAATTGTCAAAAAATATTGAACATACCATGGACCGACGAAAGAACAAACCAGTCTGTCTTGGAAGAAGTACAACCAGAATGCTCCTTAAAAGCAAGGATGGGGAGACTTCATCTTGCATACTTTGGATGTGTTGTCAGGAGGGATCAGTCCCTAGGAAAGGACACCATACTTGGCAAAGTAGAGGTCAGGGGAAAAGAGGAATACCCTCAACGAGGTGGATTGACACAGTGGCTACGACAACGAGCTCAAGCATAACAACGATTGTAAGGATGGCACAGGACCAGGCAGTGTTTCGTTCTGTTGTGCATAGGGACACTGTGAGTTGAAACTGACCCGACAGCATCTAAAAACAACAACATATATATATATAAAATACCTTTCCCCCTGCATGGAACTGTGTGGGCCCATTTCAGTAGAATAGGCCCTTGTTGGAAGACTGCAACTGTTTCACCTTTGTGGAGGAGAGGCAGGTATTTGATGTTTGACACTGCTTTGCTTATTTAACAGGGTCCTCACCTACCCATATCAGGGGCCAAAGGACCAGTGGCTCTAATCAGGACACCCAGCCTCCTGCGACAGGGGTCCAAGGATAACTGATACCTCCTGGTCCTTACAACCAAAAACATTGGGAGACCACTGTCCATCTGCAGAACCCATTGACCTGTATGCTGTAGGGAAGAGTGACCTGCTTTCCTCAGGGACACATGGGGGATGATTCTCATCCCCCTGCCTTGTTCAGAGTGTAATCCCCTGCTGCAACCAGATATCAGTACCTACACCAATCACCCCTGCCTTTCGAAGACGGTAGGACAGAGCATGTGCCACACACTTGATGATCAGCTACCTGGAAACTTGAGCTGAATTCATACAAGAAAAGTGAATGGGCTCCTAGACTGATACACCTGATAACAGCTCTAGCCATCTGGTGACAGGACTTCAGAGCTCCAAAGGCAAAAATAATCAAGCTAGCTCACTCAAGCAACCCATTTGGGCATATCAAAACAAAACAAAGCAAGAAGCTACGATACAGTAAGCAAACAAAATAAACCAATACAATAACTTATAGATGGCTTGGAGACAACAGTCAATATCAAGCCACATACAGAAACAGACCACGATCACCTCAACAAGCTCTCAAAACAAAGAATCAGTGAATCTTCTGGATGAAAGTGCCTTCCTGAAATTACCGGATGCAGAATTGAAAAGATTAATTATACAGAACCCTTCAAGAAATCAGGAACGAAATTAGGAAGGAGATCAGGCAATACACAGAACAATCCAAGAAACACACAGATAAAGAAGTTGAAGAAATTTTAAATGTTATTCAAGAATATAAAGAAGAATTTAATAAGCTGCAAGAATCCATAGAGAGACGCCAATCAGAAAATCAGAAGATTAACAGTAAAATTACAGAAGTAGACAATCCAATAGACAGTCAGAGGAGCAGAACTGAGCAAGTGGAAGGCAGAACTGGTGAACCTGAAGATAAAGGACTTTGCACCAATACATTTGAAGAAAAAAAAGATAAAAGAATTTTTAAAAAATGAAGAAATCTTAAGAATCATGTGGAACTGTACCAAGAGAAATAACCTACAAGTGACTGGAGTACCAAAACAGGGAGGAATAACAGAAAATAAAATTGTTGAAGATTTGTTGGCAGAAAACTTCTCTGATATTATGAAAGATGAGGAGATATCTATCCAAGATACTCATTGAACTCTACATAAGATAATTTTAAAAGAAAGTCACCAAGACATATTATACTCAAATTTGCCAAAACCTAAGATAAAGAGAGAATTTTAAGACCAGCTAGGGATAAATGAAAAGTCACCTACAAAGTGTAGTCAGTAAGAATAAGCTCGGACTACTCGGCAGAAACTATGCAGGTAAGAAGACAATGGGATGACTTATATAAAGCACTGAAGGAAAAAAATGCCAGCCAAGAATCAGATATCCAGCAAAACTCTCTCAAATATGAAGGTGAAGTTAGGACATTTCCAGATAAACAGAAATTTAGGGATTTGGTAAAAAAGAAAACAAAATTACAAGAAATACTAAAGGGAGACCTTTGGTTAGAAAATCCGTAATATCAGGTATCAACCCAAGTCTAGAACACTGGGCAGAGCAATCAGATGTCAACCCAGACAGGGAAAAAACAAAAATAAGTCAAGATTAAAAAAAAAAAAAACACTCAACACAAGGAAACAGCAATGTTACTATGTAGAAGACAATATTAAAACAATAAAGAGGGACTAAGAAATGTAGTCATAGATCTTTCATACGGAGAGGAAAACAAGGCAATAGAAAGAAATAACAGTTAGGTTTAACTTTAGAAAAATGGTGGTAAATATTAAGGTAACCACAAAGGAGGTAAACTATCCTAGTCATCACAATAAAACACAAGAAAAAAATAGAAACTCAGCAGAAACAAAATCAACAACAATGAAGAAGAGGAAAAGACAATATATAAAGATAAACTACTCAGCACAAAAAATTAAGTGCGAAAAAGAAACTGTCAACAACACACAAAAAAAAGACATCAAAGTGATAGCCCTAAACCCATACCTACCCATAATTACACTGAATGTAAATGGATTAAATGCACCAATGAAGAGACAGACAGTGGCAGAACGGATTAAAAAACACGATCTGTCTATATGCTGCCTACAAGAGACACACCTTAGACTTAAAGACACAAACTAAAACTCGAAGGATGTAAAAAAAAAAAAAAAAAATCAGGCAAACAAGAATCAAAAAAGAGCAGGAGTGGCAATATTAATTTCTGACAAAATAGGCTTTAAAGTTAAATCTACCACAAAGGACAAGGAAGGACACTATATAATAATTAGAGGGACAATATACCAGGAGGATATAACCATATTAAATATTATGCACCTAATGACAGGACTGGAAGATACATGAAACAAACTCTATCAGCATTGAAAAGTGAGATAGACATCTCCACAATAATACTAGGAGACTTCAACACAACACTTTCAGTGGAGGACAGGACATCCAGAAAGAATCTCAGTAAAGACATGGAAGATCTAAATGCCACAATCAATCAACTTGACCTTATAAACATATACAGAACACTCCACCTTACAGCAGTCAAGTATACTTTCTTTTCTAGTGTACATGGAATGTTCTAGACAAGACCACATATTAGGTCATAAAGCAAGCCTTAGCAGAATCCAAAACCTTGAATATTATAAACCATCTTCTCTGACCATAAGGGCATAAAAGTAGAAATCAATGACAGAAAAGGCAGGGAAAAGAAATCAAACAGTTGGAAACAAAACAATACCCTGCTCAAAAAACACTGGGTTATAGAAGACATTAAGGATGGAATAAAGAATTCATAGAATCCAATGAGAATTAAAACACTTCCTATCAGAATCTTTGGGACACAGCCAAAACGTGGTTCAAGGTCAATTTATAGCAATAAATGTACACATCTAAAAAGAAGAAAGGGCCAAGATCAAAAAACTATCCCTACAACTTGAACAAATGGAAAGAGGGCAACAAAAGAAATCCTCAGGCACAAGAAGAAAGCAATTACTGCAGAATTAAATGAAACAGAAAACAGAAAAATAATTGAAAGAATTAACCAGACCAAAACCTGGCTTTTAAAAAAAATTAACAAAATTGATAAATCATTGGCCAAAGAGATGAAAGAAAAACAGGAGAGAAAGCAAATAACCCAAATAAGAAATGAGATGGATGATATTACAACAGACCCAACTGAAATTAAAAGTATTATATAAGACACGACAAAAAGGAAAATTACAGACCTATATCCCTCATGAACATAGATGGAAAAATCCCCAACAACATTCTAGCCAATAGAATTCAACAACATATCAAAAAAATAATTAAGCTTGACCAAATGGTATTCATACCAGATATGCAGGGATGGATCAACATTAGAAAAACAATTAATATAACCCATCATATAAATAAAACAAAAGACAAGACTCACTTGATTTTATCAATTAATACATAAAAGACATTTGACAAAGTTTAACGCCAATTCATGATAAAAACTCTCAGCAAAATAGTAATAGAAGGAAAATTCCTCAACATAACGAGGGACATTTATACAAAGCCAATCGCCAACCTCATCCTAAATGGAGAGAGTCTGAAAATGTTCCTCTTGAGATCAGGAACCAGACAAGGATGCCCCTTATCACCACTGTTATTCAACAGTGTGCTCAAGGTCCTAGCCAGAGCAATTAGGCTAGATAAAGAAATAAAGGGCATCCAGATGGGCAAGGAAGAAGTAAAAGTATCCTTATTTGCAGATGACATGATCTTAGAAAACCCTAAGGAATCCTCAAGAAAACTACTGACACTAATAGAAGAGTTCAGCAGAATATCAGGGTACAAGATAAATGTACAAAAATCAGTTGGATTTCTCTACACCAACAAAAAGAATATCAAAAAGAAAATCACCAAATCAATACCATTTACAGTAGTCCCCAAGAAGATAGAATACTTAGGAATAAATCGTACCAGAAACGTAAAAGACATATAGAAAGAAAACTACGAAACACTTCTGCAAGAAACCATAAGAGACTTACATAAGTAGAAAAACATACCTTGCTCATGGATAGGAAGACTTAACATTGTAAAAATTTCTATTCTAACAAAAGCAGCTATAGATACAATGCAATTCTGATCAAAATTCCACCCACATTTTTTAATGAGATAGAGAATCAAATCACCAACTTCATATGGAAGGAAAAGAGGACCCCGATAAGTAAAGCGTTACTGAAAAAGAAGAACAAAGTGGGAGGCCTCACTCTAACTGATTTTAGAACCTATTATACCACCACCCTGGTGGTGTAGTGGTTAAGTACTAACGGCTGCTAACCAAAGGGTCAGCAGTTCAAAACTACCAGGTGCTCCTTGGAAACTCTATGGGTCAGTTCTACTCTGCCCTATAGGGTCGCTATGAGTCAGAATCGACTTGACAGCACTGGGTTTTTTTTTTGGTATACCACCACCGTAGTCAAAACAGGCTAGTACTGGTACAACAACAAATACATAGAGCAATGGAATAGAATTGAGAATCCAGACATAAATCCATCCACATATGAGAAGCTGATATTTGACAAAGCCCCAAAAATCAGTTAAATGGGGTAAACATAGTCTTCTTAACAAACGATGCTGGCATAACTGGATATCCATCTGCAAAAAAGTGAAACAAGACTCGTCTTCACACCATGCACAAAAACTAACTCAGAATGGATCAAAGACCTAAATGTAAAATCTAAAGCAATAAAGATTATGGAAGAAAAATAGGGGCAACGTTAGGAGCCCTAGTAAATGGCATAAACAGTATACAAAACATTATTAAGAATGCAGAAGAAAAGCTGGATAACTGGGAGCTCCTAAAAATCAAACACGTATGCTCATCCAAAGTCTTCACCAAAAGAGTAAAAAGACTACCTACAGACTGGGAAAAAGTTTTTAGCTATGACATTTCCGATCAGCGTCTGAGCTCTAAAATCTACATGACACTGCAAAAACTCAACTACAAAACCACAAATAACCTAATTAAAAAATGAGGAGAAGATATGAACAGGCACTTCATTAAAGAAGACATTTGGGTAGCTAACCGATACACGAGGAAATGCTCGCGATCATTAGCCATCAGAGAAATGCAAATCAAAACTAGAGTGAGATTCCGTCTCACTCCAACAAGGCTGGCATTAATCCAAAAAACACAGAATAATAAATGTTGGAGAGGTTGTAGAGATTACACACTGCTGGTGGGAATGTAAAATGGTACAACCAGTTTGGAAATCAATTTGGTGCTTCCTTAAAAAGCTAGAAATAGAACTAACATATGATCCAGCAATCCCACTCCTTGGAATATATCCTAGAGAAGTAAGAGCCTCTACACGAAGAGATATATGCATACCTATGTTCATTGCAGCATTGTTTCTGATAGCAAAAAAATGGTAACAACCAAGGTGCCCATCCCTGGATGAAAGGATAAATAAATTATGGTATATTCACACAATGGAATCCTACACATCAATAAAGAATAGTGGTGAATCTGTGAAACACTTCATAACATGGAGGAATCTGGAAGGCATTATGCTCAGTGAAATTAGTTGCAAAAGGACAAATATTGTATAAGACCACTATTATAAGAGCTTGAGAAATAGTTTAAGCAGAGAAGAATATATTTTTTGATGGTTATGAGAGGGCAAGGGGAGGGGGTACTCACTGATTTGATAGTAGATAAGAACTACTTTAGGTGAAGGGAAAGTCAACACACAATACAGGAGAGATCAGCACAACTGGTCTAAGCTGAAAGCAAAGGAGTTTCCTGAATGAAGTGAATGCTTCAAAGGCCAGCCTAGAAGGGCTGGGAATTTGGGGACCATGGTCTCAGGAGACATCTAAGTCAATTGGCATAATAAAATCTATTCTGCTTCCCACTTTCAAGAGTGGCTTCTGGGGTCTTAAACACTAGCAAGTGGCCACCTAAGATGGATCAACTGGCCTCAACCTACCAGGAGCAAAGGAGAATGAGGAACACCAAAGACAGAAGGTAATTATGAGCCCAAGAGATAGAAAGGGCCACATAAACCAGAGCCTCCATCAACCTGAGACCAGAAGAACTAGATGGTGCCCAACTGCAACCGATGACTGCCCTGACAGGGAACACAACAGAGAACCCCTGAGGGAGCAGGAGGGCAATGGGACGCAGACCCCAAATTCTCATAAAAAGACCAGACTTAATGATCTGAGTGAGACTAGAAGGACCCCGGTGGTCATGGTCCCCAGACCTTCTGTTAGCCCAAGACGGGAACTATGCCCAAAGCGAACTCTTCAGACAGGGATTGGACTGGACAATGGGATAGAAAATGATTCTGGTGAAGAATGAGCTTCTTAGATCAAGTAGACGCATAAGACTGTTGGCATCTCCAATCTGGAGGAAAGATGACAGGGCAGGGGATCAGAAGCTGGCGAAGTAGACATAAAAACAGAGAGGGTGGAAGGAAGGAGTGTGCTGTCGCGTTAGCGGGAGAACAATTAGGAGTGTATAGCAAGGTGCGTATAAATTTTTTCATCCGAGACTGACTTGTTTTGTAAACTTTCACTTAAAGGACAATAAAAACTTAAAAAAAATAAAGTCTCCACTTAGTTGGAAGAGGTCTTTCAACAGCTTTCCTGGAGCTATATGATTTCAGAGACTGTGAGCTGGGGAGGCCTGATCTTGTCCCTCCCTTACTTTCTTGACTCATGGAAGATAAGGTTGGGTCATCTCAATTCATTTACATATTTTTAAACAGACCTAGGCATTTTGAAAGGCTGTCTACTCAGGAAATACCAAAGCTGTTTAGGAATTTTGTAAATGATTCCATCATTTCTTGGCTAGTGAGTCTAGGGGTTCAAGAGGCCTGATCCTGCCTCACTGTCACTCTCTTGATTTATTCATAGAAAAAAACAGGTGTTAGATAAAAGTTATCAGATGGAGGAATATTAGACCTTCTAGCAAAATCTGAGCATCAAACAAAAGTTGCCCAAAAAGGAAAGGGTAGGTCAACACCAAAGGAAGGTCTTTGGTCCAAAGTGGCCACTGATTCTAAATTGCTTCTAGCATATTAAGTTTTTAGTGTTTTTAAATATGAACACTAAACTGGTGTTTCCATAGTGGGGGATATTCAGACTCATTTAACAAAAATGGTAAGCTCTAAGGTTCAAGCTTTTGGTTTTCTTTCTTTTGAACTTAATTCATTCTGCTGGGTAGAGACATAGTGTCTTATTTTAGGCCTTAAATATACTAGCTCCTTCAATTGGAATGTATTTTAAAGTAGCTACTTACGATTTTAATTTTAACATTGTGATTCTTCATTGAGAAACTCTATCATAAAAGAGGTACAGCCCTACCGCTTCTCTCTGCAAATATCATAAAACAGGTCAAGAGCTACAAACTCCCACTGAGAATTTGGCAAAATAGAGCACTATTTTCCAGGTCATCTTTAGTGCTTTTTTAGCCTGTCACAAGAGTCTTTAATGCTCATAATGAGCACCAACAACCACCCTAATGTTTTTTACTGGCTGACTCTTTCTTGAATTTTGTGCTTTATAGTGATCCTGAGCTCTTTGGAATAGAATTACCTCTTTAATGTTTCAAACATCTGAATCCAGACGCTACACTGCAGTTCACCAAAAGAGTTGGTAAATGTCACTCTTAATGAAACAATCAAGCAAAAACCTAAGAAATCTTTTCCTTGAACAACTGGTTTTCAAAACTAATATGCCAAACAAAATTTAAGAAAACATGCGAAAGGGAACAAAAAGAATAAGAAAGTACTCGTTTTCTGAGGGCACTCACCCTGTCAGTGTCTAAGGGACATGGAGTACAAATGCGTGGATCTAGAAGATAGAACCTGTCTTTGCCAGCTTCTGCTCCACAGTCAAGGTCTTCTCGTGGTTGAATGGTTTCATAGCTTTAGGATCCCTGCAACTACTACGTCATTAACCCTTGCAGGGTGAAAACATCACAAAGTTTAGTAAAGCAAAAAGAAAGGTTTTAGTTGACGTATGTTTAAAGAAGCAAAATTAGTGTTACCGATTAGCGATCTGACACAAAGAGTCTTTGTCTTTTCCCAAGGATATACGTGAAAGACAAAACTTATCTTCAGCAATCTTTATTTTTGCTTGCGTCAAGCAAAAGGAGTCAGTGGGGGACTAAACGCCTCCAAAAGACTGACTCAAATAGGGAAGCAAGGCTAGGGCCTATATGGGTTCAGTGGAGACAATACAGTAATGAATATTTAGTGGGCTTTCAAGGGACAGATAACTTCTCAGAGTGGTGGTGCATGTTAATTAGGTTGTGTGTGCATCTGGAATCCAAGGTGGTACGCGCTGATATTCAAGATGGAGTCCTCTCAGCAGCCCCTGGGATTACTTATTATGGGATATAGCACAAGTGCACTCATCTTCAGCACTACATCACCATCTTCGAAGGGCAAAGGAAGGTTAAACAGCAATCACACTTCATTCTGCATATGCGGAGCTCGTAAAGGGGGAAGGGACAAGAAAACACTAAGAAGGAGATAGTAATTCACAGATTGTTTCAGCCTTATCTCATTTTGACAGCATGTGGTTCCTGTTTACCCAGCTTCTAGATGGTAATCTTTTAACAGCTCTTGTGTTCTGCCAGCAGAGTTAACCCTATCTGTCTCAATTCCCCCTGAGAGGTTTCACACTCATGATTCGTTATGAGGGTGTAGAGGTGGAGATCTCTTCTTCTGTAGCTTCTTCAAGCTGACACTTAGTTGTTGGCCTGCCTAGCAGAGTAGAAGTCTTTCCCTATCTGGTCTAAAGTTTTTGTAAGGACTGGCAGTCTCACTTTCAGGAATGAGCTGGAAACCCTGCATCGTCTTGGAATTATTGTAACCTAGAGGACACAAACTTTATCAGAAGCTTGAGAAGACAAGGCCCAAAAATCAGAAGTATAGTAACTAGGGGGCCCAAAAAGGGTACAAACCAACTAATAGAGCAGAGTGCGTCCTGTACTTGTACCAAGTATCTTGGCCTCCTCATCTGTTTCTCAATCTCGTACTCTTCCTTTCTTTACATTCTGTGTCTCTGTCTCTCTTTTTTTATGGGTTCTGTTCTTCTCATACCCTTGCGTTCTAGAAATCTCCCCAGTCTCACCTTTTCTCTCTCTCTTTCCAATCTTTGTCACTTTTTTTCCTCTCGCAGTCATTCTCTTTTCCTCTATTCCCCCATATCACTTTCTCACCCAATCTTTTTGTTTTTCTTTTAGTCTCACTTTTTCTTCACTAACCTATACAGGGCCCGTAAGATTTGGGCTACATGGGGTATGAAGGGGCACCAATATCCTAGGAGCCCAACAAATGCCCGTGGTTGCTTCAGTTTCTGGGCGGGGGTAGCTTTGGACCTTATCACCACTTCAGGCATCACTGGCGTCTTACGTGATCAGATAACACTCAAGTACTTGCCCGACTAGCCAGGTGCCTGTGTTTTTTTTCATTCATCTCTCATCCCTGCGACTGGATGTGTGTGACTATCTCACCAGCTGTAGTCTGGTCCTCTATCTACTTTCTGGAGTTTTTGTGGGTGTATGTAGAGTTTTGTCCTGTGATGATGATATTAACCATTTGTTGACTTTCAGTACCTTTAGGATCTAAGAGTCTCTGGAAGGCCTGAAAAATTCTTTCGAGAAACTCAGAGGGGTCTTATTTAGGTCCCTGAATTACTATATAAACTTTTGAAAAGTTTTTTGTTTCTGTACCCCAGTTTTAAGGCCTTTTGGTAAGCATTTTCTATAATGCTTCAGCCTACTCATGCTCTCTTTCGAATAGCAGTCCCACTCTGGATCAACTCCAGGGAATGCATTATTGGCTGGCAGTTTGTCAGGATTTTGGGGGTCTTCATTGGTCTAAAAAATGTTTTATTTACTAAATGTTAATAGAAGAGTGATAGGAGTGGAAAGTCTTTTGTGTTCTGTTTGATTGGCTTTATGTACAAAGTTCCCTAATAGATATTTTTCAAGATTGTCCCATCTATTGTCTTTATCTCAGGTCTCAGTTGATGTGTCTTTGTGAGTCCTTGTGAGCCCTGTGAACCCAGCTCCAGCTGGGTCACATTTTCTATGCTCAAGGAAAGGGAATAATGACTCTAATATTTCTTTTTGAATCATTCTTTCTTTTTGGAGATAACACATTGATTATCAATACCTGGACTTCTTTGAGTTCTTAGATGGCAGCCATTGCAGGTTCTTTAAACTCATGGTGCTGGTTTTCCACCGGATACCATCTAATTCTTCACCAGGATCTTAAGTAAGAGCAAAGTTCTCATCAATTGCGGACTCAGGGTACATCAACATTTTATCCAGAGGCTTTTTTTCTGCCTTTTAAGTATGTAGGACAATAGAGGATAAATTTTACTATGTCTAATACTATCAGAACATAGTAGTTATCAAGCTCATGTACTTGTTCTTGGTGGTAACCATCCCAATAAATCTGGTGTTTGTAAGGGTGTTACAGTGTGTAACCAAGTAGCTTGTTGTCCAATTGTGTGTGTTATACTTCTCTGTTGTTATTTGTCCAAATGCAGCAAGAGGTATTTGTTACAGCACAGACTACAGTTTTCTTGGACCAATAAATAAAAATATAAGGCTATTCTGTTATGTCCTTCACCTTCACTTAATGAGGTCAGAGATCGCTGTTGTTCCATCTCAGTAGCAATTTTGTAAAGATTTCTATAATTCAGGTATATTGGAAGCTGGAATTAAAGTTGCCAACCATACCCTGAGTGTTGGACCAATGGGCTTTCTTCTGACTCTCGTTTTACAATGGGTAAAAAGTTAACATTACCTTTCTAGTATTTACTCTGGATATCTAAAGATAATGTTTCCGAAGTGTACTGCCTACACATTTATCAGAAATTTAAACAAGGAATTGTGCACCTAAATTCACTATCATTTGGAAATGGATCATTAAACTAGTAGAGATGGATTTTTCACATAAAAACATATCTAGAAGGAACTTACAAAGTCTGTCTAGAGAAAGCAGAAAATGTAGAAAACTTACATGTGACAACAAAGTTTTCGTTAGAGAATTCATGTTTAGAAAGATAATACAGGATGGGAGTTCTCCCGTTGGAGGTCTCCAGTTAATCCATCTAGAACATACTGTTTGTTTTTCCCCCAAGGGCAAGCTCCCGTTCCTTGGTTTACCTATTAACAGTCATGGGTCACTTTCTCAGAAGCTGAAGTGGAACCTAAGACAAAATGGAGTCTGAGCCAGGAGGTCGATCACCTCTGAGAACCCGGTTTCTTTAAGATATGTAATTTGCTGTATAGCTAGAGGGTGAGAGTTTGATTATAAACATTAGACAGGTATTTCGTGCAACACTGTCTAGAAGACTGATTAAACTGATTACTGATTTACCCTAAGCATAACTCTGTTTACTGATCTTGGGAGTCAGCTTCTCAAAACAGACCAAATTCTGAAACACACACACACACACACACACACACACACAATGCCCAGAGCAAAATGTTTTTGCTAGTTTATCTGGACAATTGTTTGACTCAAAGTGGCTTCAGGAATCAGTTTTGTTTTTTTTTTTTTTCTTCAAAGCTGGAGATTGAAAAGGACACCCAAAGAGAATGGCCTGTGTGGGTTGCCCCAACCTCTATGGAAGCCAGAAATCTGGATTTCAGGAGAATTATAACTCTTATGGTTCCCTGTTTTGGAACATGATCTTTTTATAGAATCTTTTGATCAAAAACGTTCAGTAAATGGTAATTGGGCACTACCTGGTTTTTAAGACCTCAGGCACCATACAGCAAATCAGGAGGTAAAATAGAAATACTAACAAATAATGTTGGACCAATTGGCTGAACTAATGAAACCATGAGACTAAGATTTCAACAAATCTTATGAAGTGTTTGTTTATGCATTAGCAGCCTCAGCAACAGCTTTTCATGTGCCTCAGCAGCAACTACATTCTCTAGGACCTCAGATTGTATATTGATATAAATACAGCAACATATATCTATTAAAGCACAAACTATTCCTTGAGAGACTAGGAAATCTAATGTTATTCTGATTTGTAAAAACAGCTCAAATTTTAGACACTTTTCTGGTTATGATATTTATAGCTTTGGTAAGTTTGTCGACAGGAGCTTTTAATTCAAGAGTTACAGTATCTAAACCCACTAGTTAATTTAGGAGAAAAGAGGAAAATGATTTTTTATATCTAGAAAGTAGCACCTTAAAGCATTTCCTATTTCCAAAAAGGAAGACTTAACATCGGCAATATTTTTACATAAAACCCATAGTGTTGTTTCATTTACTCAGTCTTATGTAATTAATTTCTGTTCCAAATGATTCTGAATTAACTGCAGGCTGTGAACCCATCAGCATCTGCATTAAGAGTACTGGAAATCTTCACTGAGTCTAGTCACATTCCCTTTCATAAGTCCAGTATAGTCCATCTTTTTTGTTGTTGTTGAGATATTTTAGTCAAGCATTTTCAGAAAATCAGCGAAGTAGAAAAACTTGTCTACAGATGACAAAATAATATAGCCATGATTAATTTATAAACATAACTCTTAATAGTGAACGACCTGATAGAAATTAATTACAAGCATAATGTAGAGGCCAAATAAAAGCAGTTAAAAAATTTAGGTAAAAGTGTTTCTAAATATAACCATATTTTAAAGAGTTTCAGGTATAATACATAACAATCTTGAGACATAATACCATATAGTCAGGATATATTAAGAATATACCAAGATTATCAAGTCTCTACCTGAATAGCAGTAAAATAACTTCAAGGTTAAATGATGTGAATTCTTCAATTGATCCATTGGCTTTGATGCTGCTAGATTAAAAAAAAAAGTTTCAACCAAGTTAACAATAAAGAAATCATAATAAAATTGTGATATAATATTATGCATTTGCTACCTAATATTAGGCAAAAATGCAGGAGGAAATACTAACGTGTAAATTTTAACTCAAAATGAATCAGGTATTTCTCTTGATTTTAACATGTTCTATGTAACTTATAAAATGTTAAATAAACCTTTTTAGCACTTTTCCTTATAAAAAAATTTTCCATGTCTTTCGAACTTGTCAGGAGTTTATGATAAGTTACTGTGAAACAATGCTTAAGTTATTTAACCAAAGATTTTAAAATGAAAACTTGAGCTCTAGGTGAGAATATGTTTCTGTGCCTGTTCTAACTTGTAATGCCGCCTGCATTTTTTTTGATTCATAGCCCACAGATCCATCTTTAAAGTCAACAGCATAAGATCTTTTCTCCTCTCTGACTTCCTACTAGCCCCCCTTAAAAAAAAAAAAACAGAGAGAAAACTCACGAATCAAAAAATCCACCATTTTAACCATTTTGAAATGTATAATTCAGTGGCTACTTCAACCTTTACAATGTTGTACAACCTCACCACTATCTAATTCCAGGAAAATTTCATCATCCCAAAGAAACCCTATCCCTTGAGCAATCACTCTACATTTCCTGCAGCTTCTGAAAACCACTAAAGTGCTTTTTGTTTCTATGGATTTGACTATTCTGGACATTTCATAGATGTGTGGTCATATAAACTGTGACCTTCTTTCATTCAGCATAATGTTTCTGTCATTGCTTTTTATGGATGGGTGTTATTCCACAAATATTCTAATAGCCTGGTAGATCTGCCACTATGTATCTGTCAGTTTGTTGTACTGATCTGGCATGACTGATATGAAAAAAAAAAAAAAAACAACATCCGTTAATAATCAAAACATGAAATTTATGAAGTATGAATCTAGGAAATTTAGAAGTCATCAAAAATGAAACAGAATACCTAAAGATCATTATCCTAGGTATTAGCTAAAATGGAATGGTACTGGCTATTTTAAATCAGACAATCATATGGTCTATTATGCTGGGAATGAAAAATTGAAGAGGAATGGGGTTGCATTCATTGTCAAAAGGAACATTTCAGGAACTATCCTGAAGGACAACATTGCCAGTTATAGGATAATATTCATATGCTAAAGGGAAGACCAGTAAATACAGCTACTATTCAAATTTATGCACCAATCGCTAATGCCAAAGAAGAGGAAATTGAAGATTTTTACTAACATCTGCAGTCTGGAATTGAACAAACATGCAATCAAGATGCATTGGTAACTCCTGGTGATTGGACGGCAAAAGTTGGAAACAAAGAAGGATCTGTAGTTGGAAAATAGGCCTAGGTGGCAGAAACAATGAAAATTGTATGACAGAATTTTGTGAGACTAATGACTTATTCATTGCAAATACCTTATTCAACAACATAAACAGTGACTGTACATGTGGACATCACTAGATGGAAAACACAGGAATCAAATTGACTGCATTTGTGGAAAGAGACGATGGAAAAGCTCAATATCATCAGTCAGAGCAAGACCGAGGCTAACTGAGAAAAAGACCATCAATTGCTCACATGCAAGTTCAGCTGAAGCTGAAGAAAATTAAAACAAGTCGATGAGAACCAAAATACAATATATCCCACCTGAATGTAGAGAACATCTCAATAATAGATTTGACACATTGAACACTGATGACCAAACACCAGACGAGTTGTGGGATGACATCAAGGACATTATACATGAAGAAAGCAAAAGGTTAGAAAGAAAAAACCAAAATGGATGTCAGATAAACCTCTGAACCTTGCTCTTGAATATAGAGCATCTAAAGCGATTGGAAGAAATGATGCAGTAAAAGAGCAGAACAGAAGATTTTGAAGAGTAGTTTGAGAAGACAAAGAAAGTATTAAAATGAAATGTGCAAGGACCTGGAGTTAGAAAACCAAAAGGGAAGAACATGCTGGATATTTCTCAAGCTGAAAGAAATGAAGAAAAGATTCAAGCCACCAGCTGCAGTTTTGAAGAATTCTATGGCAAAATATTGAATGACAAAGAAGCATAAAAAGAAAACACAAGGAATATACAGAGTCACATCATTAAAAAGAATTGGTCGATGTTCAAACATTTCAGCAGGTAGCATATGATCAGGAACCTACAATACTGAAGGAAGAAGCCCAGTTTGCACTTAAGACATTGGCAAAAAAGAAGACTCCAAGAATTGACAGAATACCAATTGAGATGTTTCAACAAATGGATGCAGCACCAGAAGTACTCAGTCATCTATGCCAACAAAAATTGGAAGATAGCTACCTGGCCAACTGACTAGAAGAGTTCAAAGGAAGGTGATCCAACAGAATGTGGAAATGATTGAAAAATATCAATAATATTACATGCAGGTAAAATGTTGCTGAAGTCAATGCAAAATGGTTATAGCACCACATCAAAAGGGAAATGCTAGAAATTCAAGCCAGATTCAGAAGAGGTCGGGAACCAGGGATTTCATTGCTGATGGCAGATGATCTTGGCTGAAAGCAGAGAATACCGGAAAGATGTCTACCTGTGTTTTATTGATTATGGAATAAAACACAAGTTTTATAACAAATTATGGATAGCATTGTTAAGAATTGGAGTTCCAAAAGACTCACTTGTGCTCATGCGGAAGCTGTACATAGACTAAGAGGCGGTTGTTCAAACAGAACAAGGTGATACTGCATGGCTTAAAATCAGGACATGTGTACATTGGGGTTTTATCCTTTCACCATTCTTATTCAATCTGTATGCTGAGCAAATAATCTGAGAAGCTGAACTGTGTGAAGAAGGCTGCATCAGGATTGGTAGAAGACTCACTAACAATCTATGATATGCAAATGACACAATCAGAGAAAATATTAAAGTTTTCAAGGATTTCATTGTAGTTTGAACCACAATTAATGCCCATGGAAGCAGCAGTAAAGAAATTAAATGAAGTACTGTATTGGGCAAATCTGCTGCAAAAGACTGCTTTAAAGTGCCAAAAGGTAAAGACGTCATTTTGAGGATTAAGGCACGCCTGACCCAAGCCAAGGCATTTTGAATTGCCTCGTCTGCATGTGAATGCCGGACAATGAATAAGGAAGACCGAAAAAGAATTGATGTCTTTGAATTTATGGTGTTGGTTAAGAATATTGGATATACCATGGACTACCGAAAGAATGCACGAATCTATCTTGGAAGAAGTACAACCAGAATGCTCCTCAGAAATGTGGATGGTGACACTTCATCTCACATACTTTGGACACGTTATCACGAGGGACCAGTCCCTGGAGAAGGACATCATATTTGGTAAAGTTGAGGGCCAGTGAAAAAGAGGAAGACCCTTGATGAAGTGGATTGACACAGTGGCTGCAAAACTAGGCTCAAACAGCAATGATTGTGAAGATGGCACTGTCAGAGGGGATTTCTGTGAGTCAGAACCGACTGACAGCACCTAACCACTAGCACATTATTCTATGGTATTTTCTCTATCCTTTTATCTGTGGTGAATATTTGGGATATTTTCACTTTTTGACTACTCTAAATCATGCTGAAAATTATACCAAAAAGAATTAGTCAATATTCAACCATTTCAAGAGGTGGCATATGATCAGGAACCGATGGTACTGAAGGAAGAAGTCCAAGATGCCCTGAAGGCACTGGTGAAAAACAAGGCTCCAGGAATTGATGGAATATCAATTGAGATGTTTCAACAAACAGAGGCAGTGCTGGAGGTGCTCACTCATCTATGCCAAGAAATATGGAAGACAGCTTCCTGGCCAACTGACTGGAAGAGATCCGTATTTATGCCTATTCCCAAGAAAGGTGATCCAACTGGATGTGGAAATTATGGAACAATATCATTAATATCACACGCAAGCGAAATTTTGCTGAAGATCATTCAAAAGCGGCTGCAGATATCAACAGGGAAGTGCGAGAAATTCAGGCCAGTTTCAGAAGACATGGAACCAGGAATATCACTGCTGATGTGAGATGGATCCTGGCTGAAAGCAGAGAATACCAGAAGGCTGTTTACCTATACTTTATTGACTATGCAAAGGCATTCGACTGTGTGGATCATAACGAACTATGGATAACACTGCAAAGAATGGGAATTACAGAAGACTTAACTGTGCTCATGGGGAACCTCTACATAGATCAAGAGGCAGTTGTTCGGACAGAACAAGGGGATACTGATCGGTTTAAAGTCAGGAAAGGTGTGCTTCAGGGTTGTATTCTTTCACCATACCTATTTAATCTGTATGCTGAGCAAATAATCCGAGAAGCTGGACTATATAAAGAAGAACGGGCCATCAGGATTGGAGGAAGACTCATTAACAACCTGCGTTATGCAGATGACACAACCTTGCTTGCTGGAAGTGAAGAGGACTTGAAGTACTTACTAATGAAGATCAAAGACCACAGCCTTCAGTATGGATTACACCTCAACATAAAGAAAACAAAAATCTTCACAACAGGACCAATGAGCAACATCATGATAAACAGAGAAAAGATTGAAGTTGTCAAGGATTTCATTTTACTTGGATCCACAATCAACAGCCATGGAAGCAGCAGTCAAGAAATCAAAAGACACATTGCATTGGGCAAATCTGCTGAAAAGGACCTCTTCAAAGTGTTGAAGAGCAAAGATGTCACCTTGAAGACTAAGGTGCGCCTGACTGAAGCCGTGGTATTTTCAATCGCATCATATGCATGTGAAAGCTGGACAATGAAGAAGGAAAGCTGAAGAAAAATTGACACCTTTTAATTGTGGTGTGGGTGAAGAATATTGAATATACCATGAACTGCCAAAAGAACGAACAAATCTGTATTAGAAGAGGTACAACCAGAATGCTCCTTAGAAGCAAGGATGGCAAGACTGCGTCTTACATACTTTGGACATGTTGTCAGGAGGGATCAGTCCCTGGAGAAGGACATCATGCTTGGCAGAGTACAGGGTCAGTGGAAAAAAGGAAGACCCTCAACAAGGTGGATTGACACAGTGACTGCAACAATGAGCTCAAGCATAACAACGATTGTAAGGATGGCGCAGGACTGGGCAGTGTTTCATTCCGTTGTGCATAGGCTCGCTATGAGTCGGAACCAACTCGACGGCACCTAACAACAACAAACAACAAATTATGCTGCCGTGAACACTGGTGTTCAGGTTTCTGTTTCAGTCCCTGTTTTCAGGCCTCTTGGGTATACGTACTAGGAGTGGAATTTCTGGGTTATTTGGTAATTCAATGTTTAACTTTTTTTAAGATAATATTTTATTGTGTTTTCAGTGAAGGTTTGCACAGCAGTTTATGCTCCCATTCAACAACTTTATGGCTCTTGTTCAGTGACATTAGGTATATTCTTCACAATTTGTGAACATTCTTATTTCTGTTATGGTTGTTTCATTTCTGTTAGTTTTCCTGTCCCCTTACACTGTCATCTTTATTTTAAATTGTTTACCATTTGGTTAACCATAGGGTTAGTTTTGGTTCTAGGTTCAGGTTTTCAAGAATATCTTAGGGCAATAGCCTTGGGACTCCTCCAGTCGCCACCACTCCAGTAGATCTGTTTTTATTTTTTTAAGAATATGATGAGGTTCCGTTCTATATTTTTCTTCTCTTTTGTCAGGGACCTGTGTGGCCCTGATAAAAATCACTTGGTAGTGGTAGCCGTTTCTATTTCACCTCACAGAACTCACGTAACAGATTATGGATAACAACGCAAAGAAAGAGAATTCCAGAACGCTTAATTGTGCTCATTCGGAACCTGTACATAAACCAAGACGTAGCCATTCAAACAGAATAAGGGGATACTGAGTGTTTTAAAACTAGAAAGGTGTATGTCAGGATTGTATCTGTTCAGCATACTTATTATGTAAGCTGAGAAAATAATCCGAGAAACTGGACTATGTGAAGAAGAATGCAGTATCAGGATTAGAGGGAGACTCGTTAACAACCTGCCATATGGAGATGACACTACCTTGCTTGCTGAAAGTGAAGAGGACTTGAAGCACTTACTGATGAAGGTCAAGGACCTCAGCCTTCAGTGTGGATTACACCTCAACATAAAGAAAACAAAACTCCTCAAACTAGACCAATAAGCCTCATCATGATAAATGGAAGAAAATATTGAAGTTGTCAAGGATTTCATTTTACTTGAATATGTAATCGATGCCCATGGAAACACCGGTCAAGAATCAAACGATGGGTTGCATTGGGCAAATGTTCTGCAAAAGACCTCTTTAAAATGTTAAAAATAAAAAATGTCACCTTGAAAACTAAGGTGTGTCTGACCCAAGCCATGGTATTTTCAATTGCCTCATATGCATGTGAAAGCTGGATAATGAATGGCCAAAAAAGAATTGATGAATTTCAATTTTTGCATTCTTGGAGAATATTGAATATATCATGGACTACCAAAAAAAACCTAGAAATCTATCTTGGAAGAAGCACTTGTCGCGTGTAGTTTGCACATGATATCAGGAGTAACCAGTTCCTGACAAGGACGTTGTGCTTGATAGAGGTCGTTAAAAAGGAGGAAGACCCTCAAAGAAATGGATTGACACAGCGGCTGCAACAAGGGGCTCAAACATAGCAATGATTGTGGGGATGGTGCAGGACCAGGCAGTGTTTTGTTCTGTTATGCATAGGGTCGCTATAGGTCAGAACTGACACACTGGCACCTAACAACAACAGTGGTTAGCTGGGCATCATCTAGTTCTTTCCATGTTTAACTTTTTGAGAAACTACCAAAATGTTTTCAACAGCAGGCAGACCATTATACATTCCCACCAGCAGTGTATGAGGTTTTCAGGTTTTTCTTGCCCTTGGATGCACTTGTCATTTCCTTTTAAAATTAGTTTTATTATAGAAATTCTCATTGGATTGAAAAGGCATCTTTTTGTGGGATTTAAAATTTTTTTTCTTTTATCATTTATTGTACTTTTGTTGTTGAGAATATATACCACAGAACATACTCTAATTCCAAGAGTTTCTACATGTTCAATTTAGTGACACTGATTACATCTTTGAGTTGTACAACCATTCTCACCCTTCTTTCCTGGTTGTTCCTTCATCATTAACATAAGCTCACTGTCCCTAAGTTTCCTTTATAATCTGTTGAGTTACTGTTGTCAATTTGATCCCATAAAGGTAGATCTTAAAAGAGCACAATGCTTAAGGCGGAAATTCTTTACTAGTTAACCTAAACTATTATTTCGTTTGGAAACCCTGGTGGCGTAGTGGTTAAGTGCTAAGGCTGCTAACCAAAAGGTCAGCAGTTTGAATCCTCCAGGCACTCCTTGGAAACTCTATGGGGCAGTTCTGCTCTGTCCTATAGGGTCACTATGAGTTGGGACTGACTCGATGGCAGTGGGTGGTGGATGGGATTATTTGGTTTGAAGCAGACTTTGGGGGATATTTTTGGATTAAGGTTTAAAGACAATTTCAGGGCAAGAGTTTCATGATTCCTGCAATTTCAATGGCTCCAGAAAATCTGAATTTCGTTTTTGAAAATCTGTTCTACGTTTTCCCTCTTTTGATCAAGATTCTGCTATAGAATCATAGAAAAAAATATCCAGTATTGGTAGCTAGACATCATCAAATTCTTTTGGTTTTATGGCAAAGGTGGCAGTTGTTTATGGGGCAATTATGTACGCATTTTGTTTCCATTTCCTATTTCTGACTACCGTTCTTCCTCCGTTGCTTTAGGTGAGTGGAGACCGACTTTCGTACCTTGAATGTCCGTTTGCAAGCTTTTAAGACCCAAGACAGTACTCAATGACTAGGAGGTAGACGGAAGCATTATCATGATATTAGACCAATGAACTGAGATGTCCCATGAAAGCATAACCATAAACCTCCAAACCTAGGAAGCAAATCCCATGAGGTGTTTGGCTGTACACAGCACCCTCAGCAGCTACTCCTTTTTATATTTTTTCTTTTTTGGTTGTTATAAATACAACACAACTTTTGTCAATTCAACTTTTTACCAGTTCACAAGTTTTTAACAACAATTACATTAATCGGCTGTGCAACCCTACCCTTAATCAGTGCATTTTTTCCATTGTTGTAAACCAAAACGCAGTGCTTCATAAGCAATTCCTCTTCCTTTGCCCCTCCCTCTTGTCCTGGTACCAGCTAATAAACTTTGGTCTGTATACGTTTGCTTCTTGTTATCTTTTTATTTAAGTTAGCTAATACTATATTTGTCCTTTTGAGATTGACTTCAAGTATAGTTTTCAAGTTCCATCCGTGTTGTAGCATGTATCAAGAATTCGTTTCTCTTACTGAGTAATATTCCCTTGTATGTATGTACCACATTTATTTATTGATGGACATTTAGGTTGTTACCGTCTTTTGGCTATTGTTGATAACGCTGCCATGAACATTGGTGTACAAGTTTCTGTTTGAGTGTCTGCTTTCAGTTTTTTCAGTTCATACGTAGGAGTGGAACTGGTGTGTCATGTGGGAGGTCTAGTTTTTTTTTTTTAGAAACTTCATACTGTTTTCCACAATAGCTGTACCATTTTTGTATTCCCACCAGCAGTGGGTAAGAGTTCCAATTTCCCTGTATCCTCACCAAGGTTTGTTATTTTCTTTGTTTGTTTTTGTCTTAGCCATTCTATTGACTTGCATTTTCCTAAGACTAAGATGCTGAACATCACTTTATGTGCTTGTTTGCCTATTGGTATGCCTTCTTTGCAGAAATATTTGTTGAAGTACTTTGCTTATTCTTAAATTTATTTTTTTTCATTTTGTTACCATCATTCTTTATATAATAAGTGTAATGCCCTTTATCATATGTATTATTTGCCAATGTTTTCTTTGTTTCTCTGCCCTCTCCATTTGCTTTCTTGATAGTGTCCTTTGATACAAAAATTTTTTTTTTAATTTTGAAGTCCTACTTATTTTGTTGCCTTGGTTTGTTGTCATACTTAAGAAACCATTCCAAATCCAAGGTCATGAGATTTAGCTGTACGTTTTCTTTTCAGGATTTTATAATTTTAACTGTTACATTTAGGCCTTAGGTAAATTTTGTGTTAGTTTTTATCTGTGGTGTGAGGTAAGGTTTTAACTTCATGTTTTTGCATGTGAAATTCAGGTGTCCCAATACCATTTGTTCAAGAGACTACTTTTTCCCCATTCAAAGGCCTCGGCACCATTTTCAAAATTAATTTACATAGATTTATGGGTTCCTTTATGGATTTTCAGTTATATTCCATAGAGTATTTTTGCATTTATACTCATAAGAAATATTGAACTGTAGCTTTTTGTGTGTGTGTTATCTTTGTCTGGTTTTGGTATCAGGGTAATACTGGACCTACAGGATGAGTTAAGAAGTATTCTACCTCTTCTATTTTTAAGACAGCTTGAGAAGTATTAGGATTTTTAAAAATATTTGACTGTATTCTGTATTACAACAATCTGTTCCTGAACTCTTTTTTTTTTTGTTGTTGTTAGAAAGGTTTCTATTACAGATTTAGTATCTTTACGTGTTACAGGTATATTCAAAATATCTATTTCTTCTTTCAGCAGTGTGGAAAGTTTGTTTCTAGGAATTTTTCATCTCAACTAGGTTATCTGATTTGTTAGCATACATTTATGCATAATAAATTTATAATAATTTTTACTCCTCTTTTTTTTCTAGGACAGTATACCTAAAAGCTTGTTAATTTGGTTGATCCTTTCAAGGACCACACTTGTTTTTCATTGATTCTATTTTTTTCTATTCTCTATTTCATTTTATCTCCTCTCTAATCTTTATTTTTATTCTCCTTCTGTTTGCTCTAGTTTTTGTATACTCCTTTTTTTTTAGTTCCTTAAGGTAGAAGGTTAGCTTATTTATGACCTACTTATCGCTTTTATTTTTTCTGTCAATGCACCCCAAAATTCTTAACGTATTGTGTTTTTATTTACATTTGTCTCTAAATATTTTCTAATTTCATTTGTGGTTTTTCCTTTGGCCCATTAGTTGTTTAATAATGTGTTGTTTAATTGAAGCATATTTGTGAATTTTTGGTTTTCTTTCTGCTTTTGACTTATTTTTATGGATTTTCATTCCATTTTATCCAGGATAACACTTTGGATGATTTCAACATCATTATAAAATAATGACTTAATGTTCCTTTAGAAAGAGCAAAGGGGGAGAGTGCACATGGCATAATACTGATTAAAAGCTTGGCCGATGGGGACATAAAATGCATTTTAATGTTAAATTGTAATATTATACAGCAGTTAAGATGGATAACCCAGGCTCACATTATCTACATGGTTTGATTCTAATTTTAAAAACATAATGTTAGAGGAAAATAAATTTCAGGAAGGTAGAATATGAGAGTGTTTGTGAAATATCAAAACACTATGTATTGTAAGCATTTATAAAACATTAAAATATACAAAATATCTGAAATATCTCAAATAAGTTATTTATACAGAAAGTTAAGGATATTCTTGTTGTTGTTAGGTGCTATCAAGTCAGTTCTGATGCTTAGCAACCCTATATGCAACAGAATAAAATGGTGCCCAGTTCTGCACCATCTTGGTAATTGTACTTGAGCCTGTTGTTGCAGCCACTGTGTCAATCCATTTCATTAAGGGCCTTCCTCTTTTTCACTGACCCTCTACTTTATGAAATATGATGTCCGTCTCCAGGGGCTGGTGCCTCCTTATATCATGTCCAAAGTATATGAGACAAAGTCTTACTATACTTTCTTCTAAGGAGAATTCTGGTTATACTTCTTCCAAGACACATTTGTTGGTTCTTTTGACAGTCCACGGTATGTTCAGTATTCTTCACCAACACCATAATTCAAAGGCATCAATTTTTCTTTGGTCTTCCTTATTCATTGTCCAGCTTTCATATACATATGTTGCATTTGAAAATACCATGGCTTCAGTCAGGTACACCTTAGTCTTCAAGGTGACATCTTTGCTCTTCAACACTTTAAAGAGGTCCTTTACAACAGATTTACCCAATGCAATGCGTCTTTTGATTTCTTGACTGCTGCTTCCCTGGCTGTTGATTGTGGATCCAAGTAAAATGAAATCCTTGACAACTTCAATCTTTTCTCTGTTTATCACGATGTTGCTCATTGGTCCAGTTGTGAAGATTTTTGTTTTCTTTATGTTGAGGTGTAATCCATACTGAAGGCTGTGGTCTTTGATCTTGATTAGTAAGTGCTTCAAGTCCTCTTCACTTTGAGCAAGCAAGGTTGTGTCATCTGCGTAACGCAGGTTGTCAGTGAGTCTTCCTCCAATCTTCATGTCCTATTCTTCTTCATATAGTCCAGCTTCTCGTATTATTTGCTCAGCATACAGATTGAATAGGTATGGTGAAAGAATACAACCCTGACGCACACCTTTCCTGACTTTAAACCAATCAGTATTCCCTTGTCCTGTCCAAAAAACTGCCTCTTGATCTATGTAAAGTTTCCTCATGAGGACAATTAAGTGTTCTGGAATTCCCATTCTTCTCAATGTTATCCATAATTTGTTATGATCCACACAGTCAAATGCCTTTGCATAGTCAACAGAACACAGGTAAACATCCTTCTGGTATTCTCTGCTTTCAGCCAGGATCCGTCTGACATCAGCAATCTACATCAAAAAAATTCCAGGACTCAAGAAAATAATAATTGGACTCAAGGAAATAATAATTGAGTTCATCAAGCTTGGAGGATACAAGGAAAAAAAAAAAAAAAACCAAACCCGTTGCCATCGAGTCAATTCCGACTCATAACAACCTTGTAAGACAGGGTAGAACTGCCCCATAGAGTTTCCAAGGAGCACCTGGTGGATCTGAACTGCTCACCTTTTGGTTAGCAGCTGTAGCACTTAACCACTATGCAGCCAGGGTTTCCAGTATAAGAATAGCACATACAAATAAATTACACTTCTTCGAGCCAGTAATGAATAAGTAGATATCACAATTAAAATGCAATACCACTTAAAATTCATCAAACAAACAAAAGCAAACAAAATCCCAACTGTGATTGTTAAGGTTGTATGTCAACTTGGCGGTGCTGTGATTCTCAGTGGTTTTGCATTTATGAGGTAGTTTGGCAGTTATATGATTTTAATTACCTCTGTGATGTGGTGTAATATAATGTGATCAGCTCCATGATGGGGTATGCTGTGAGTAGCCAGTCAGTGGAAAGGGAGTTTCTTTAGACTGTGGCCTACATCTAATATAGGTGGACTTTCTGGCAAGGCTCTCTGGCTTTTGCAGGTGCTTGATCCCGCAGCTGGCTGCTGTTCATCTGACCTCCAGTTTTTTGAACTTGTGCTAGAACCCACCTGCTGATCTTGGGATTTGTCACCCTCTGCGGTTTGGATCTTGGGTTTGCTAGCCCCTGCAGCTACATGTCAAGAGAAGCCTCCAGCCTGACCCACGGACTTGGGCTGTTCCAGTCTCTACAACTGTGGGAGCCGTTTCATATATATAGACATTACACTGGTTTTGCTTCCCTAGAGAACCCAACCTAAGACACCAATCAACCAAACAAAAAGCCCCCCAAACAATCTATGATGCTGTCATGGATTGAATTGTATCTCCCCAAAATATCAGTCAGTTTGGCTAGGCCATGTTTTGCAGTATTGTGTGGTTGTCCTCCATTTTATGACCTGATGTAATTATCCTATGTGTTGTAAATCCTAACCTCTATGATGTTAATGAGGCAGGATTATAGGCAGTTATGCTAATGAATCAGGACACAATGTATAGGATTAAGTTGTATTTCAGCCAATCTTTTTTTCTGAAATAACAGAGAAAAATGAGCAAAGGAGAAAATGACCTTTCTACTGCCAAGAAAAAAGAGCTGGAAGTTGAGCATGTCCTTTGGATCCAGGGTCCTTGTGCTGAGAAACTCTTAGACTCAGGGGAAGACTGATGACAGGGACCTTTCCTCTGAGCTGACAGAGAGAGAAATTCTTCCCCTGGAGTTGGCACGCTGAATTCAGACACTAGCCTTGCATTGCTTAAGCATTTGACTGCCAGCCAACAGGTCAGCAGTTTGAATCCACTAGCCTCTCTTTGGAAACATTATGCTGCAGTTCTATACTGTCCTGTAGGGTCACTATGAGTCTGAATTGACTTCGCAGCAGTGGGTTGGTTTGTTGTTGAAACTGAGAGAATAGACTCGTTTGTTAAAGCCATTCTTTTTTGTTATTTATGTTATAGCAACACTAGTCAAGTATCCCTGGTGGCACAGTGGCTTGAGAGCTTGGCTGCTAACCAAAAGGCTGTCGGTTCAAGCCCACTAGTCATTTCTTGGAAACCCTATGTGGGCATTTCTGCTCTGTCATATAGGGTCACCATGGGTCAGAATTGATTCGATCGCAACGAGTTTGGTTTTTTTGGTTTTTGGTTTTAGACAACTAAGACAAACACTTAGGTATAAATCTATACCTAAGGTGTATAGGTGTTGTGTCCTGAATACTAGAAAATGATGATGAAAATAATTAAAGAAGATCTAAATAAATAAAGAGGTGCGCTAGATTTTGCGCGGGAAGAATTATTAAAAATTCAGTTCTGTCCAAATTAGTCTTTAGGCTTACTCCTTTCCTGTTTTGTTTTTGAAAACTTGGAAAAGCTTATTCTAAAATTTATGTAGAAAGTCAGCGCCCCAGTTGCTGTTGAGTTGACTCTGATTCATGGTGACCTTATGTTTGTTAGAGTAGCATTGCATTCTCTAGAGTTTTCAGTGGCTGATTTTTGAGAGGTAGATTGCCAGGCCTTTCTTCCAAGGTGCATCCAAGTGGTTTGAATTGCCAATCTTTTGGCAATGTTAAATGACCTAAGGGAAAGGTCAGAAAAGTAGAATAGGTGTCACAATTTTGAAAAGGAAAAATAATTTTAAGGTTTACTGTGTAGTTGCTATATTGAAGAGAGTGTAATATTGGTGTAGGCTAAGAAGTAGAGATGATAGGGAGCTTAGAAATAGACTCATACATTATGGCCAACTGACTTTTGAAAAAGAACAAAAGCAATTCGATTGAAGAAAATCTGGGTTTTCAGGAAACGTGGCTGGACCTTTGAAAATTCATTGACACACCTTTATATTTTCTGAAAAAAATTTAGTTAAAATGGGTCATGGATTTAAATACTAATTATAAAGCTATAAATATTTTATCAGAGATTGCTCTTGAGTTAGTAGACACTTGCTATTTCTGCTAATGAGAAATATAACACCAAATACAGATACAGTGTGTACAGGTTGACCAAGGTAAATGGGAAAAACCACAAATGAATGGCTTAAACAAAGAGAAATTTATTCTCTTACACTGTAGTAGGCCAGAAGCCCATATTCAGGGTGCCAGCTCCAACAGAAGGCTTTCCCTCTCTGTTGGCTCTGGGGGAGGTCCTTGTCATCAGTCTTCCCCTGGTACAGGGACCCCAGGTCCAAAGAATCCACTCTTCTCCAGGTGCTGCTTTCTTAGTGGTATGAGGTCCCCATGACTCTCTGTTCGCGTCTCTCTTTTATATCTCAAAAGAGGTTGACTGAAGATACAAACTAATCTTCCAGATATTGTCCTGCCTCGTTAAAGTAAATGCCGCTAATCCCACCTCATTAATATCATAGAGGTGCAATTTACAACACATAGGAAAATCACATCAGATGACAAATTGTGGACAATCACACAATACTGGAAATCATGGAATGGCCAAGCTGATGAATATTTTCTTTTATTATTATTATTATTATTTTTATTGTAGTTTAGATGAAGGCTTACAGGAAAAACCAGCTTCCCTTTAAACAGTTAGTACACATGTTATTTTATGACGTTGGTTAACAACCCCACAACATGTCAACAGTCTCCCTTCTCAACCTTGGGGTCCCTGTTACCAGCTTTCCTGTCCCTTCCTGCCTTCTAGTCCTTGCCCCTGAGCTGGTGTGCCACTTTAGTCTTGTTTTGTTTTCATCTTTGGCTGAGGGTGGACCCTAGGAGTGACTTCATTACTGAGGTAAAAATGTGTCTGTGGGCCATACTCTCAGGGTTTCTCCAGTCTGTGTCAGTCTTTTTTTGTGTGTGTGTGAGTCAGAATTTTGTTCTACAACCCTGACTTTAAACCAGTCAATATTCCCTCGTTCTGTCTGAACGACTGCCTCTTCACTACCGATTTGGATGCCCTTTATTTTTCTTATCGCTGTAGCTAGGATTTCCAGCACAATATTAAATAGGAGTGATGATAAAGGGCATCCTTGTCTTCTTCCTGTTCTCAAGGGAAATGTTTTCAGCTCTCTGCATTAAGAATGGTGTTGGCTGTTTGTTGGCTTTGTATAGATGCCCTTTATTTTGTTTAGAAATTTCCCTTCTATACCTATGTATTGACAGTCTTTATCAGGAATGGGTGCCTGTGTCATCTCCGATGATCATGTGATTATTTTCTTTCCCTTTATTTATATGGTTTATTACATTGATGGATTTTCTAATGTTGAATCATCCTTGCATGCCTGGTATGAATCCTACTTGTTTATGGTGTATTAATTTTTTTGATATGATGCTGAATTCTATTGGCTAGAATTGTGTTGAGAATTTTTGTATCTATATTCATAAGAGATATTGGTTGGTAATTTTCTTTTTTGTGGCACCTTACTTGGTTTTGGTATCAGGGTTATGCTGGCTTTATAGAATGAATTTGGAAGTATAGCTTCCTTTTCTATGTTGTGAAATAGTTTGAGTAGTACTGGTGTAAGCTCTTCTCTGAATGTTGGGTGGAATTCTCCAGTATAGCCACCTGGGGTAGGGCTTTATTTTTTGTGAGTATTTTTTTAAATTACCTTTAATTATGGTCTCTTGTTATGGGCCTGTTCAGATTTTCAACATTATTTTGTGTTTGTTTGGGTAGGTAATGGGTTTCTACAAACTTGTCCATTTTCTCTAGGTTTTTAAATTTGTTGGAGTATAGTTTTTCATGATACTCTGTCATGATCCTTTTTATTTCAGTTGGGGATGTTGTAATATCCCCTGTTTTGTTTTGTATTTGGATTCTCTCCTGTTTTCCTTTTGTCAGTTTGGCCAGTGGTTTGTCAATTTTGTTGATCCTATCAAAGAACCAACTTTTGGGCTTGTTGATTCCTTCTATTGTTTTTCTATGCTCTATTTCATTTATTTCTGCTCTGATCTTAATAATTTCCTTTCTTCCAGTGGCTGTGGGCTTCTTTTGCTGTTCTCTTTCTAGTTGTTGAAGTTGTGTCGCTGATGTTTCAATTTTGTCCCTTTCTTCCTTTTGATCTGCAACTATTGGCAGAAATTGACCTCTGAGGACTGCCTTTGCCGTGTCCCAAAAGTTATGGTATGATGTATTTTCATTCTCCTCTGATTCCAGGAGTTTTTTAGTTCCATCTCTGATTTCTTCTGTTACCCAGTTCCCATGTAATTAATTTTTTTTCTTTCCTTTTCCTGTTGTTAATTTCTACATTGTTGATGCTGTGGTCAGAGAAGACACTCATATTATTTCAATATTTTGGATGTTATTGAGGGTTGCTCTGTGGCCTAAGATGTGGTCTATTCTGCAGAATGTTCCATGTGCGTTGGAAAAGAATGTGTGCTTTGCAGCTATTGGGTAGAGTTTTCTATATATGTCTATGAATTCAAGCTAACTGATTGTGCCCTTTAGCTCTTCTGTGTCTTTGTTGAGTTTCTTTCTAGATGTTTTGTGCTTTACTGAGAATCGTTTGTCTAAATCTTCTACTGTTATTGTGGAGCTGCCATTTTCTCTTTTCAGTGCTGTTAGAGTTTGATTTGTGTGTTTTGGAGCCCTGTCATTGGGTGTGTAGATATTTATTATGATTAAGTCTTCATTACGGATTATCTGTTTAATCATTATATAGTGCCCTTCTTTGTCTTTTATGGTGCATTTTGTTTTAAAGTCTTTTTTATCTGAGATCAGTATTGCCACTGCTGCATTTATTTGGTAGTTGTTTGCTTGGTATACTTCCTTCCATCCTTTGATTTTTAATAATTTTAAGTCTTTGTTTCTAAGGCGTGTTTCTTGTAGACAGAATATTGATGGGTCCTTTTTTTTAAAAAAAAATCCGTTCTTTTACCCTCTGTTGCTTAATGGGTACATTTAGGCCATTTACGTTCAGCGTAATTACTGATAGGTGTTGAGTTTATTGCTTCCATTTTGTAGTTCTTTTTTTTTGTGGTGCTGATACTTTCTTTATTCCTTTTACTCTTCTGTGCTGAATTCCTTGCTTGTGGATTTGTGTTTTCTTTTGTTCTTGTAGATTTTGTTTTTACCAAGAATTTGTTTTTCTTTGTTTTGATAAGTACATTTCTTAACTTTGTTTGTGGTTTCCTTGTAATTTACCTTTGTCCAGTGGGCAGGGGGTGTTGGTTATCTGTGGTGCAGCAGGACTGGTCCAACTCAAGGGAAGGGGCTGGGATGGATTGTCTGTGGCACATACTAGGATCAACAGGGCAGTCTGGGAGTCAGTGTATTGCAAATTCTGGTAGGCTGTGCCTTTGCTGCTCAGATGTGTGATGTTCAGCGTACATGGTACAGGTAGGCAGGAAGAAAGGGGGGTTGTAATTTGTGGAGCTAAGCTGAGTATGGGAAAGCAAATGGTAAAGGGGAGAAACAGAAGCCAAAATACAAACAAATAAAAAGAATGGTAAGGATGCTTGCCAATGGAGTGGAGAGATGAGAAACTAAGATATGGAGAAAAATGAAAAAAGAAATAAATAAAAATTAGAACAAGAGAAAAAGAAAATCTAGGGATCCCACAGGTGCAGCTGGGCTATAGTATAGCTGGGCTAGAAAGGGCAGACATGTCACACAGCGCCAGGTATTCAGGATACAGGGAAGAAGGTAAGTAATGGAGAGATGAGAAACTGAGAAATGAAACAAAAGAAAAAAGGAGTCCCCCTGGCACAGCTTTGCAGGCCAGGGAAGTGGCTTCCAAGCTGCGTGCTACAGCCTGGCTAGAAGGCACTCCCAAGCTGCAAAAAGAAAAAGAAAACAAATAGACAAACAAACAAAATGGAACAGAACAAAACAAAGCAAAAAAGAAAAAAGACCCCAAATAATCCCACCAACATGGTGGCATGGACATGGGTAGCAGTTACCCAGCTCAATAGCATTTCACAGCCTTTCAAGAAGAAGCAAAGATGGCACATGGAGCCAGTGTTCGAGAGAAAGGAGAGGGGTGAGGTGAGAGGCAGGGAAAAAGCCAAAAGAAGTGAAGAAAAGCAACACCAGCTACAACGAAATGGCATTGAAGCAGCCAGCTGGTGTGTGCGGGTAAATCCAAGAGGCACATAGGTGGAGCCAGTGCCTCCCGGCCAAGAGACTGTGGCCGGAGGGAAGCAGTGGAGGCCAAGCGGGGGTATGAAATGTGGGAGATGGCAAAGCTTATATCACCAGTTATCGGGTGCTCTGTCTCCTGCCAGGAGCTCCATGAAGTAATTTTCCCATACTCTCTGTCTACCGATCTGACAGCAGTCCAGGATGGTGCATCTGTGTTGCATTCACTGATAGGGTACCTCTGCTGTTATCTCTCCTTGTTCTCTGTTCTGTGCCAATTTCTTATTCCATTCAATGCTTATCTGAGTTCTTTATCTCTTCATCTGATGCTTAGGGTTCCAGGATTGATGTTCATCCCTGTTTTACTTAGTTTTTTGGGTCTCTGCTGTGGAGGGATAGTGTGGTATTTCTGTTTATAATGCCATGTTTGCTCCTCCCCCAACACACACTCTTTGGGGGACACGATTCAATCATAATAGCAAGAAAAAAGGATGTTTTTGGTAAATGCTGGGACATATATAACTGTGAAAAAACAGCTAAAAATAGGAGTGTGGTTACATGTGTTTGTAGGTATGTGTACGAGTATATAGGTAATATGTATGTCTGTGTATATAGAGGTACCTATATGCACATATACATGTAAGTAAGTGTATGCATCCGTATGTATTCATATATACAATAAAGAGCATAGGAGGCACAAACATGAATATTTCTTAAATTAACCAAATACCTTTCAGGATTGGTTTATGGAGTTTGAGGTCTTAGGGCCATAGTCTACTGGGACAACTCAGTCAATTGGCATGTATATATAGTATGTAAATTTGGTGTTCTACATCCTAGCTTGGTGAGTAGCGTCTGGGTCTTAAAATCTTGTAAAAAGTCACCTAAGATATATCTTTTGTTCTCTACATTTCCCAAGATAAGATAAAGAAGGAAACCACTCAGAGAAGAAACTACAGGACCGGTAGGCTACAGGAACCAAGGCTTATCTTCCTGAGACCAAAAGACCTAGCTGATGCCCAGCTACCACTACTGACTGTTCTGATCAGGAACATGATAGATGAATCCTGAA
The DNA here is from genome assembly GCF_024166365.1 of Elephas maximus indicus. Taxonomy (NCBI): domain Eukaryota; kingdom Metazoa; phylum Chordata; class Mammalia; order Proboscidea; family Elephantidae; genus Elephas; species Elephas maximus. Next base: position 11,588,654 of record NC_064847.1, read on the forward strand.
AGGATGGGAGCAAACCATTGAACAGATCTCAATATCTTAAAAAGTTCAGATATATTGTGCTATATGAGACTAGAAGACTCCCTGAAACTATCACCCTGAGATACTCTTTCAACCTTGAGCCAAAACTATTCCGTGAGGTCATTTTTTAGGTAAATAGAAGATTGGCTCACAAAATAAGCACTATCATCATTTCAATCAATGATGGAAATAAGGACTTGAAAAGATATTCATCATCATTAACTATTAGGATTAAGATTAAAACCATAATGAGTTACTGCTCTATACCTATTAGAATTCATAAAGAACGGTGACAGTGCTGAATAGCAGTGAGAATTTGGACAATCTGGATCTCCTGTGTTGCTGATGGGAATATAAATAGTACAATCACTCTGGAAAATCGTTTGACAATCGTTCATAAAGTTCAACATACCTTCTAGAGAAATGAAAACTGTCCATACAAAATCTTGCACGTAAATGTTCATAGCAGTTTTATTTATAATAACCAAAAATTGGAAACAACTCAAATGATCTTTAATGGTGAGTAAACAAATAAGTGATATACCCATGCTACTGAATATTACCCATCAATAAATATGAGTTTTAATAAACACAGCAATTTGGATGTATCTTAAGAACCTTTTGCTAAGTGAAAAAAGCCAGTCTCCAAAGGTTACGTATAATATATTCCATTTACGTAATATTTTCAAAATGATATAAGTACACAGAAAGATAACAGATTAGCAGTTGTCAGAGATATGAATGGATGGTGGTTATGATTATTCCCCTTTGTCACGCAAAATAATTCATTTGTAGTAGTGGAGCAGTGCTGTATCTTGATTGTGCTTTTGGTTACATGAATCTATATGTGAGAAAAGTGCATAGAACAACAAACATATGCTAATAAGTTTTTGTAAAAACTGGTGAAATCCAAATACATTTAATAGGTTATTTAATAGTATAGTACCAATATCCTGGAGAATGACATTATACTTCGTACAATAGAAAGTTAGTGAAAAAGAGGAAGACCCTCAACAAGATGGAGTGACACAGTGGCTGCAACAATGGACTCAAGTATAAAATGATTATGAGGGTGGTGCAGGACTGGGCCATGTTTTGTTCTGTTGTCCATAGGGTCTCTAAGTTGAAACCTACTCACTGGGACCTAGCAACAAAAACCAATATCAACTTTCTGGTTTTCATATTGTACTATAAAGGTATGTAAGATTTTTAGTTTAAGGTTTAAAGATTATCTTGGAGTGCTAGTTTCAAGGTTTCATCTAACCTCCATGGCTCCAGAAAACTTAGATTCCATGAATATTTGAAACTCTGTTCTGCATTTTCTCCCTTTGATCAGTATTCTACAGAATCTTAGATGAAAACATCTAGTAATAGTAGCCAGGCACTATGGAGTTCTGATCTCATGGCAAAGGAAACAGTAGTAATAGAAACAATTAGCCAAAATTCTGTTTTCTCCTCCCATTCCTGACTCTCCTTTTTTTCTGTTACTCCAGCTGAATAGAGAGCACTTTTTACCTTGGATGGCTACTTGCAGGCTTTTAAGACCCCAGATATTACACAATGAATCAGGAGGTAGAAAAGTAATGCTAAATAAATTTTAGGCCAATTAACTGGGATGTCCCTTATAACTATGACCCTAAACCATGAGATATTTAGTTGCACATAAGCAACCCCAGCAGCTGCTCTTTTCGTCATTATTATTGTAAGTATATCACATACCTTTTGTCAATTCAACTTTTTACAGGTGTACAGCTATCCCTTGACGTCTTTTGAAAACCAGACAAAAGTAACAGTAACTAGTAAAGAATTCCTTGAGCATTTGGCTCTTTTAAGAACTACCTAAATGGAACCACGTTGACAATAGCAAAGAATTAGATAAAAAGCTTAGAGGAGCAGTAGTTTTATGTTAATAGGAAAGTAACAATTCAGAAAAGGTATAAATTGTAGCACAATTTAAAGAATGTAAACGGTGTCACTGAATTGTACATGTAGAAACTGTTGAATTGTGGTCTGTTCTGCTGTGTAAAATTTCAACAATTACGAATAAATATATATTTTTAAAAAGTACATAAATTTTGTCGTTTGGAAGCTGGGTGATGGGTACATAGAACCTCTGTGCTTTTTTTTTTTATTATTAACTTTTATTAAGCTTCAAGTGAACGTTTACAAATCCAATCAGTCTGTCACATATAAGTTTACATACATCTCACTCCCTACTCCCACTTGCTCTCCCCCTCTTGAGTCAGCCCTTTCAGTCTCTCCTTTCTTGACAATTTTGCCGGCTTCCCTCTCTCTCTATCCTCCCATCCCCCCTCCAGACAACAGTTGCCAACACAATCTCGAGTGTCCACCTGATATTGTTAGCTCACTCTTCATCAGCGTCTCTCTCCCACCCGCTGACCAGTCCCTTTCATGTCTGATGAGTTTCTTCGGGTATGGTTCCTGTCCTGTGCCAACAGAAGGTCTGGGAACCATGGCCGCCAGGATTCCTCTAGTCTCAGACCATTAAGTTTGGTCTTTTTATGAGAATTTGAGGTCTGTATCCCACTGATCTCCTGCTCCCTCAGGGGTCCTCTGCTGTGCCTCCTGTCAGGGCAGTCATCTATTGTGGCCGGGCACCAACTAGTTCTTCTGGTCTCAGGATGATGTAGGTCTCTGGTTCATGTGGCCCTTTCTGTCCCTTGGGCTCTTAGTTGTCGTGTGGCCTTGGTGTTCTTCATTTTCCTTTGCTCCAGGTGGGTTGAGACCAATTGATGCGTCTTAGATGGCCGCTTGTTAGCATTTAAGACCCCAGACGCCACCTTTCGAAGTGGGATGCAGAATGATTTCATAATAGAATTATTTTGCCAATTGACTTAGAAGTCCCCTCAAACCATGTTCCCCAGACCCCCGCCCTTGCTCCGCTGACCTTTGAAGCATTCATTTTATCCCGGAAACTTCTTTGCTTTTGGTCCAGTCCAGTTGAGCTGACCTTCCATGTATTGAGTGTTGTCTTTCCCTTCACCTAAAGCAGTTCTTATCTACTGATTAATCAATAAAAAACCCTCTCCCACCCTCCCTCCCACCCCCCCCCTCGTAACCACAAAAGTATGTGTTCTTCTCAGGTTTACTGTTTCTCAAGATCTTATAATAGTGGTCTTATACAATATTTGTCCTTTTGCCTCTGACTCATTTCGCTCAGCATAATGCCTTCCAGGTTCCTCCATGTTATGAAATGTTTCACAGATGCGTCACTGTTCTTTATCAATGCGTAGTATTCCATTGTGTGAATATACCACAATTTATTTACCCATTCATCCGTTGATGGACACCTTGGTTGCTTCCAACCTTTTGCTATTGTAAACAGAGCTGCAATAAACATAGGTGTGCATATATCTGTTTGTGTGAAGGCTCTTGTATCTCTAGGGTATATTCCGAGGAGTGGGATTTCTGGGTTGTATGGTAGTTCTATTTCTAACTGTTTAAGATAACGCCAGATAGATTTCCAAAGTGGTTGTACCATTTTACATTACCACCAGCAGTGTATAAGAGTTCCAATGTCTCCACAGCCTCTCCAACATTTATTATTTTGTGTTTTTTGGATTAATGCCAGCCTTGCTGGTGTGAGATGGAATCTCATCGTAGTTTTAATTTGCATTTCTCTAATGGCTAATGATCGAGAGCATTTTCTCATGTATCTGCTGGCTGCCTGAATATCTTCTTTAGTGAAATGTGTGTTCATATCCTTTGCCCACTTCTTGATTGGGTTGTTTGTCTTTTTGTGGTTGAGTTTTTACAGAATCATGTAGATTTTAGAGACAGGCGCTGGTCAGAGATGTCATAGCTGAAAATTCTTTCCCAGTCTGTAGGTGGTCTTTTTACTCTTTTGGTGAAGTCTTTAGATGAGCATAGGTGTTTGATTTTTAGGAGCTCCCAGTTATCGGGTTTCTCTTCATCATTTTTGATAATGTTTTGTATTCTGTTTATGCCTTGTATTAGGGCTCCTAGGGTTGTCCCAATTTTTTCTTCCATGATCTTTATCGTTTTAGTCTTTATGTTTAGGTCTTTGATCCACTTGGAGTTAGTTTTTGTGCATGGTGTAAGGTATGGGTCTTGTTTCATTTTTTTGCAAATGGATATCCAGTTATGCCAGCACCATTTGTTAAAAAGACTATCTTTTCCCCAATTAATTGACACTGGTTCTTTGTCAAATATCAGCTGCTCATACGTGGATGGATCTATGTCTGGGTTCTCAATTCTGTTCCATTGGTCTATGTGCCTGTTGTTGTACCAGTACCAGGTTGTTTTGACTACTGTGGCTGTATAATAGGTTCTGATATCAGGTAGAGTGAGGCCTCCTTTCTTCTTCTTTTTCAGTAGTGCTTTGCTTATCCGGGGCTTCTTTCCCTTCCATATGAAATTGGTGATTTGTTTCTCTATCCCCTTAAAATATGCCATTGGAATTTGGATCGGAAGTGCATTAAATGTGTAGATGGCTTTTGGTAGAATAGACATTTTTACTACGTTAAGTCTTCCTATCCATGAGCAAGGTATGTTTTTCCACTTAAGTATGTCCTTTTGAATTTCTTGTAGTAGAGCTTTGTAGTTTTCTTTGTATAGGTCTTTTACATCCTTGGTAAGATTTATTCCTAAGTATCTTATCTTCTTGGGGGCTACTGTGAATGGTATTGATTTGGTTATTTCCTCTTTGGTGTTCTTTTTGTTGATGTAGAGGAATCCAAGTGATTTTTGTATGTTTATTTTATAACCTGAGACTCTGCCAAACTCTTCTATTAGTTTCAGTAGTTTTCTGGAGGATTCCTTAGGGTTTTCTGTGTATATAATCATGTCATCTGCAAATAGTGATAACTTTACTTCCTCCATGCCAGTCCGGATACCTTTTATTTCTTTGTCTAGCCTAATTGCCCTGGCTAGGACCTCCAGCACGATGTTGAATAAGAGCGGTGATAAAGGGCATCCTTGTCTGGTTCCCGTTCTCAAGGGAAATGCTTTCAGGTTCTCTCCATTTAGAGTGATATTGGCTGTTGGCTTTGCATAGATGCCCTTTATTATGTTGAGGAATTTTCCTTCAATTCCTATTTTGGTAAGAGTTTTTATCACAAATGGGTGTTGGACTTTGTCAAATGCCTTTTCTGCATCAATTGATAAGATCATGTCGTTTTTGTCTTTTGTTTTATTTATGTGATGGATTACATTAATGGTTTTTCTGATATTAAACCAGCCTTGCATACCTGGTATAAATCCCACTTGATCATGGTGAATTATTTTTTTGATGTGTTGTTGGATTCTATTGGCTAGAATTTTGTTGAGGATTTTTGCATTTATGTTCATGAGGGATATAGGTGTATAATTTTCTTTTTTTGTAACGTCTTTACCTGGTTTTGGTATCAGGGAGATGGTGGCTTCATAGAATGAGTTGGGTAGTATTCCGTCATTTTCTATGCTTTGGAATACTTTCAGTAGTAGTGGTGTTAACTCTTCTCTGAAAGTTTGGTAGAACTCTGCAGTGAAGCCATCCGGGCCAGGGCTTTTTTTGGGGGGGGGGGGAGTTTTTTGATTACCGTTTCAATCTCTTTTTTTGTTATGGGTCTATTTAGTTGTTCTACTTCTGAATGTGTTAGTTTAGGTAGGTAGTGTTTTTCCAAGAATTCATCCATTTCTTCTAGGTTTTCAAATTTGTTAGAGTACAACTTTTCATAGTAATCTGAAATGATTCTTTTAATTTCATTTGGTTCTGTTGTGATGTGGTCCTTCTCGTTTCTTATTCAGGTTATTTGTTTCCTTTCCTGTATTTCTTTAGTCAGTCTAGCCAAGGATTTATCAATTTTGTTAATTTTTTCAAAGAACCAGCTTTTGGCTTTGTTAATTCTTTCAATTGTTTTTCTGTTCTCTAATTCATTTAGTTCAGCTCTAATTTTTCTTATTTGTTTTCTTCTGGTGCCTGATGGATTCTTTTGTTGCTCACTTTCTATTTGTTCAAGTTGTAGGGACAGTTCTCTGATTTTGGCTCTTTCTTCTTTTTGTATGTGTGCATTTATCGATATAAATTGGCCTCTGAGCACTGCTTTTGCTGTGTCCCAGAGGTTTTGATAGGAAGTATTTTCATTCTCGTTGCTTTCTATGAATTTCCTTATTCCCTCCTTGATGTCTTCTATAACCCAGTCTTTTTTCAGGAGGGTATTGTTCATTTTCCAAGTATTTGATTTCTTTTCCCTAGTTTTTCTGTTATTGATCTCTAGTTTTATTGCCTTGTGGTCTGAGAAGATGCTTTGTAACATTTCGATGTTTTGGACTCTGCAAAGGTTTGTTTTATGACCTAATATGTGGTCTATTCTAGAGAATGTTCCATGTGCGCTAGAAAAAAAAGTATATTTTGCAGCAGTTGGGTGGAGAGTTCTGTATAAGTCTATGAGGTCAAGTTGGTTGATTGTTGTAATTAGGTCTTCCGTGTCTCTATTGAGCTTCTTACTGGATGTCCTGTCCTTCTCCGAAAGTGGTGTGTTGAAGTCTCCTACTATAATTGTGGAGGTATCTATCTCACTTTTCAATTCTGTTAGAATTTGATTTATGTATCTTGCAGCCCTGTCATTGGGTGCATAAATATTTAATATGGTTATGTCTTCCTGATCAATTGTCCCTTTTATCATTATATAGTGTCCTACTTTATCCTTTGTGGTGGATTTAAGTCTAAAGTCTATTTTGCCAGAAATTAATATTGCTACTCCTCTTCTTTTTTGCTTATTGTTTGCTTGATATACTTTTTTCCATCCTTTGAGTTTTAGTTTGTTTGTGTCTCTAAGTCTAAGGTGTGTCTCTTGTAGGCAGCATATAGATGGATCGTGTTTCTTTATCCAGTCTGTGACTCTCTGTCTCTTTATTGGTGCATTTAGTCCATTTATATTCAGCGCAATTATAGATAAATAAGTTTTTAGTGCTGTCATTTTGATGCCTTTTTATGTGTGTTGTTGACAATTTCATTTTTCCACATACTTTTTTGTGCTGAGGCGTTTTTCTTAGTAAATTGTGAGATTCTCATTTTCATAATTTTGACTTTATGTTAGTTGAGTCGTTACGTTTTTCTTGGTTTTTATCTTGAGTTATAGAGTTGTTATACCTTTTTGTGGTTACCTTATTATTTACCCCTATTTTTCTAAGTAAAAACCTAACTTGTATTGTTCTACATCGCCTTGTATCACTCTCCTTATGGTAGTTCAATGCCTCCTGTATTTAGTCCCTCTTTTTGATTATTGTGGTCTTTTACCTATTGACTTCCATGATTCCCTATTGTGTGTATTTTTTTTTGTTAATTAATCTTAATTTGTTTGTTTTTGTGCTTTCCCTATTTGAGTTGATACCAGGACGTTCTGTTTTGTGACCTTGTGTTGTGCTGATATCTGATATTATTGGTTCTCTGACCAAACAATATCCTTTAGTATATCTTGTAGCTTTGGTTTGGTTTTTGCAAATTCTCTAAACTTGTGTTTATCTGTAAATATCTTAATTTCGCCTTCATATTTCAGAGAAAGTTTTGCTGGATATATGGTCCTTGGCTGGCAGTTTTTCTCCTTCAGTGTTCTGTATGTATCATCCCATTCCCTTCTTGCCTGCATGGTTTCTGCTGAGTAGTCTGAACTTATTCTTATTGATTCTCCCTTGAAGGAAACCTTTCTTCTCTCCCTTGCTGCTTTTAAAATTTTCTGTTTATCTTTGGTTTTGGTGAGTTTGATGATAATATGTCTTGGTGTTTTTCTTTTTGGATCAATCTTAAATGGGGTTCGATGAGCATCTTGGATAGATATCCTTTCGTCTTTCATGATGTCAGGGAAGTTTTGTGTCAGGAGTTCTTCAACTATTTTCTCTGTGTTTTCTGTCCCCCCTCCCTGTTCTGGGACTCCAATCACCCGCGGGTTATCCTTCTTGATAGAGTCCCACATGATTCTTAGGGTTTCTTCATTTTTTTTAATTCTTTTATCTGATTTTTTTCCAGCTATGTTGGTGTTGATTCCCTGGTCCTCCAGATGTCCCAGTGTGCATTCTAATTGCTCGAGTCTGCTCCTCTGACTTCCTATTGCGTTGTCTAATTCTGTAATTTTATTGTTAATCTTTTGGATTTCTACATGCTGTTTCTCTATGGATTCTTGCAACTTATTAATTTTTCCACTATGTTCTTGAATAATCTTTTTGAGTTCTTCAACAATTTTATCAGTGTGTTCCTTGGCTTTTTCTGCAGTTTGCCTTATTTCATTTGTGATGTCTTGAAGCAGTCTGTAAATTAGTTTTTTATATTCTGTATCTGATAATTCCAAGATTGTATCTTCATTTGGGAAAGATTTTGATTCTTTTGTCTGGGGGGTTGGAGACGCTGTCATGGTCTGCTTCTTTAAGTGGTTTGATATGGATTGTTGTCTCCGAGCCATCACTGGGAAACTAGTTTTTCCAGAAAATCCGCTAAAAAAAAATGCAGTCAGATCCCTATCAGATTTCTCCCTCTGGCTCAGCCTATTCGGATGTTAATGAAGCCACCTGGGGAGGGTGGGGGAGGGAACAGAGAGACAGGAGAGTAGCACCTCAGAATATAGCCAGAGTTGCTTGTCTTTCTTGGAATGACTATTATATCTAAGATTCCCGTGGGGCACGTTGCCTATGTGTGCTTGCTGTGTGGAGATTGCCCCCGGGGGGTCTGGCCTGCTGGAGTCACGGTCAGATCCTCCGCTTCCAGCCCCACGCCCAGCGTCAAGGCTCCCTTGCTGGGACGGTGCACTCTCGACTCCAAAATCAGTCTCTGCCTCCCGGGGACTTCTCGTCCCTCCAGCCGTTTTGCCGTGCCGCCCCCAAGAACCGGTTGGGCCCACTCCCGGGGTTAGTTCAGGTGGGTGGAGCAGCTCCCCGTGCTTGTGCCGTGACCGACTGTCCGGCTGGGACGCTGTTCTCCCCACTCCAATACCAGTCGTTACCTCCTGGGGATTTCTCCTACTGGCTGCGTCCCACGCCACCCGCGGAACCGGCTGGTCCCCCTCCCGGGGTTAGTTCAGGGGGGTGGAGCAGCTCTCCGTGTTTATGCCGTACCTGCGTCCAGTCCAAATGCCGGCGGGACGATTCCCCGGCTGGGACGCTGCTCTCCCTGTTCCAAGACCAGTCACTGCCTCCTGGGGACTTCTCCTACTGGCTGCATCCCACGCCGCCCGTGGAACCGGCTGGTCCCCCTCCCGGGGTTAGTTCAGGGGGGTGGAGCAGCTCTCTGTGCTTGTGCCGTACCTGACTGGTACACTGGCTCCAGTCTCTGAAAACAATCGCTGCTTCCCCGTATTAATTCGTTCTCTGTCTCTAAATCTGTGTTCGTTGTTCAGGGTTCGTAGATTGTTATGTATGTGATCGATTCACTTGTTTTTCCATGTCTTTGTTGTAAGAGGGATCCGAGGTAGCGTCTGCCTAGTCCGCCATCTTGGCTCCGCCTCCTCTATTTACACAGTTTTAACCCTCTGTGCTATTTTTATAACACCCTAAGAATCTGTATAAATTAAAAATTAAAGCAAACAAAAAATTAATGTGAGAAGCATTGCTGGAAATTCAGTGTGCCAGTATCAGAAGGTAGGTAGCATTTCTATTGTGCATTGCTTGTCTAACTAATAGGAGAAAAAAAGGATTTTTGACATCTGCTTCTTTGATTATTATCTGTTTCTTTTTAGAAAGTGTTGTAACTTCATCTTCAATTCTGTCATCTCCAACATGGTAGTAATAATTTGATTCTGATTATAACTAGAAGTCTGTGAGTCAGAATCGACATCGACAGGTTTTTTTAAGCCTGAAGTGGTGAAAAAAAAGTACTGAGAAAATGAAAAGATGCATTGTGCATGTGTGATGTGGCATTAATTCTGGGTAGCATGCTTTAAGTTGGCTGCTAATCAACTGGAACATTTCCCTGACAATGGGGATAACGGTGATTGCATCAGACATCATACGTATCATATGATGAATTAATCTAGTGACTTGGGATGCTTACCTTGAAGATGGTGAAAGTAAGCCTCACGTGTTTGAAGGACAAAAGGAAAAGACTTTAAAACTATTCCAGAATAGAATTAGAAGATTGCAAACAAATTAGAAGTTGAAGTTTCATGGAAACTGTTTTCTATCCCCTGATGAGTTCTGGTTGTTCAGACTTTCTATTGAAATATTGAATTTGTATCACCATATGACAAAAACTGTGTAAGGGATTTCTGTAGTGTAAGAAGTTCGACTATATCATAATTATGAGTAACCTCTATGGAGTGTGTCCTATGCTCACGCATTGTAGTAAGGACTTTATGTGTACTAGTTCATTTAGTCCTCAAAACAAGCTTATGATATAGTGAATCATGTTATTGTCTATATACTCCAGATGAAAAAACCTGAGGCACAAAGAGGTTAAGTAACTTCCAAGTTTACTTACCCATTAAGTGGCAGAGTTGACATTCAAACCCAGGCATTATTATTATTATTTTATTTTTTGACTTCTGATTTTATTTCTGTATGGTGTTAAGGAAAGCAAACCAAACTGGAATACCTTTATTTTAAAATGATAAAAATTATAGTTTTTAATGTCAGACACAATAATGTGCTGTATTTCTTGTTCCTTCTCCCCCCTTGGCTTCTTTCAGTTTTTTGTCTCTTTTTTCAATTGTACCAAGTATATATGTAACAAATTGCCTTTTCAACGTTATTCATATGTGTAATTCAGTGACATTAGTCTTGCTTATTATGCTTTTTCAACCATAACCTGTTTCCAGAATCCCTGTTACCTTCAACAGAAGCTCAGTGTCCCCTAAGCAGTAAGTCCTCATTTTCCATTCCTTCCCACCTACTCCAGATAATTACTAGTAAACTTTTGTCTCCATGCTTGCCATTCTTGATATTTCATGTAAGTGGAATCATACAACATTTCTCCCTTTGTTACTGAATTATTTCACATGGCATAATATTTTCAAGGTTTAATTATATTGTAGCATGCATCAGAAATTCATTTATCTTCATGCCTAATGTTTTAGTCATCCAGTGCTGCTGTAACAAATACCACATGTGAATGGCTGTAACAAAGAGAAATTCGTTTTTTCACAGTCTAGTAGGTCAGTAGTTCAAATTCAGGGTGTCAGCTCCAGGGGAAGGCTTTCTCTGTCACCTCTGGAGGAAGGTCCTTGTCATCGGTTTTCCCTTGGCCGAGGAACTTCCCTGCACAAGAACCTCAGGTCCAAAGGGCATGCTCTGCTGCCGACACTGCCTTCTTGATGGTATGATGTCCTCCTGTCTCTCCTCTCTTCTCTCTTTTATCTCAAATGAGATTGGCTTAAGAGACTACCTGATCTTATAGATCTCATCAATATAACTGCCACTAATCCATCTCATTAACATCATAGCGATGAGATTTACAACGCAGAGAAAAATCACATAAAATGGTGGACAGTCACAAAATACTGGGACTCATGGCCCAGCTAAATAGACAGATATTTGGGGGAGCACAATTTAATCCATGACAACTGAGTAATGTTCCATTATGTGTATGCACCATATTTTTTTTTTCCACTTGTCTGTTGCTGGATATTTAGAATTTTCCACCTTTTGGTTATTATGAAAAGTGCTGCCATGAACACTGATGTACAAATATCTCTTTGCTTTCCTGCTTTAGAAAATAAAGAGGTAATATTTCAGGTCCAAGTTATTAACAATAATTCTTAGATATGTTAAACACACAAAAAGCTTAAACAACAAAAGTCAAAATAGATAAGTGATACCTCATCAAAATTTTTAAAATTTGTTGATTAGAGAACTTTGTAAACAAACTGAAAAGACAGTTTACAGATTAGGAGACAGGTTTTGTGGGCCATGTATCAGATAAGGATTTAATATCTAAAATACATATTTTAAAAAATGCTACTATTAGTGAACAAGGAGCCCTGATGGTGCAGTGGCTAAGTGCTTGGCTATATCCAAAAGGTTGGTGGTTAGTTCTTACCTCAGGAGAAAAGACCAGTTGATCTGCTGCCACAAAGACTATAGCCTTAGAAGCCTACAGGACAGTTCTACTCTGTCCCAGAGGGTTGCTGTGAGTTGAAATTGACTTGGTGGCATGCAAAAACAACAACAGGTTCTTAACCAAAAAAGACAATCCAATCAAAAAATTAGCAAAGGACTTGAACAGACATTTCACCAAAGAAACAAATGGCCAACGAGCACATGAAAAGATGTTCAGTGTCATTAACCATTGTTGTTATAAGGAAACACAAAGTCCAATCCTGCACCGTCCTCACATTCCTTGTTATTTGAGCCCATTGTTCTAAACACTATGTCACTCTGCCTCTTTGAGGGTCTTCTTCTTTTTCCCTGACCCTCTACTTTACCAAACATGTCCTTCTCCAGGGTCTGGTCCCTCTTGTTATAATGCCAGGTATAGGCGAGACAAAATCTAAGGCACATTCTGTCTGTCCTTCCTCCACACAGATGTGTTCATTCTTCTAGCAGTGAGTGGTATGTTCAGCATTCTTTGCCAACACCGTAATTCAAATGCATCCATTCTTCAGCCTTCCTTATTCATTGTCCAGCTTTCCCGTGTATATGAGATGATTCCCCTACAAGTCTGTCAGTTTGTCGTACTGTGAGGGCTTGTGTGTTGCTGTGATGTTGGAAACTATGCCACCGGTATTCCGATACCAGCAGGGTCACCCATGGAGGACAGGTTTCAGCTGAGCTTCCAGACTAAGACAGACTAGGAAGAAGGACCCAGCAGTCTACTTCTGAAAAGCATTAGCCAGTGAAAACCTTATGAATAGCAGGGCAACATTGTCTGATACAGTGCCGGAAAATGAGCCCCCCAGTTTGGAAGGCACTCAGAAGATGACTGGGGAAGAGCTGCCTCCTCAAAGTAGAGTTGACCTTCATGATGTGGATGGAGTAAAGCTTTCAGGACTTTCATTTGCTAATGTGGCACGACTCAAAAAGAAGAAACAGCTGCAAACATCCATTAAAATAGGAACCTGGAATGTATGAGGTACGAATCTAGGAAAATTGGAAATCGTCAAAAATGAAATGGAACGCATAAACATCGATATTCTAGGCATTAGTGAGCTAAAATGGACTGGTATTGGCCATTTTGAATCAGACAATCATATAGTCTACTATGCTGCGAATGACAACTCGAAGAGGAATGGTGTTGCATTCATCGTCAAAAAGAACATTTCAAGATCTATCCTGAAGTGCAACGCTGTCAGTGATAGGATAATATCCATACACCTACAAGGAAGACCAGTTAATACGACTGTTATTCAAATTTATGCACCAACCACTAGGGCCAAAGATGAAGAAATAGAAGATTTTTATCATCTTCTGCAGTCTGAAATTGACCAAACATGCAATCAAGATGCATTGATAATTACTGGCTACTGGAATGTGAAAATTGGAAACAAAGAAGAAGGATCAGTAGTTAGAAAATATGGCCTTGGTGATAGAAAAAATGCTGGATATTGAATGATAGAATTTTGCAAGACTGATGACTTCTTCACTGCAAATACCTTCTTTCACCAACATAAACGATGACTATAGACATGGACCTTGCCAGATGGAACACACAGAAATCAAATTGACTGCATCTGTGGAAAGAGATGATGGAAAAGCTCAATATCATCAGTCGGAACAAAGCCAGGGGCTAACTGTGAAACAGACTATCAACTGGTCATATGCAAATCCAAGCTGAAACTGAAGAAATACAGAGCAAGTCCATGAGAGCCAAAATATGACCTGGAGTATATACTACCTGAATTTAGAGGCCATCTCAAGAATAGATTTGACTCATTGAACACTAGTGACCACAGGCCAGACGAGTTGTGGAATGACATCAAGGACATTCAAACAAACAACAACAAAAAAAACACACACAGTGCTGTCGAGTCGATTCCGACTCACAGCGACCCTATAGGACAGAGTAGAACTGCCCCATAGAGTTTCCAAGAAGCGCCTGGTGGATTCGAACTGCTGACCCTTTGGTTAGCAGCCGTAGCACTTAACCACTATGCCACCAGGGTTTCCTCAGGACATCATCCATGAAGAAAGCAAGAAGTCACTGAAAAGACAGGAAAGAAAGAAAAGACTGAGATGGATGTCAGAAGAGACTCTGAAACTTGCTCTTGAGCATCGAGCAGCTAAAGAAAAAGGAAGAATTGATGAAGTAAAAGAACTGAACAAAAGATTTCAAAGGGCCTCTTGAGAAGACAAAGTATTATAATGTCATGTGCAAAGAGCTGGAGATGGAAAACCAAAAGGGAAGAACATGCTCGGCATTTCTCAAGCTGAAAGAACTGAAGAAAAAATTAAGCCTCGAGTTGCAATAGTGAAGGATTCCATAGGGAAAATATTAAACGACACAGAAGATGCAAGGAATACACACAATCATTAGACCAAAAAGAATTAGTCAATATTCAACCATTTCAAGGGATGGCATATGATCAGGAGCTGAAGGTACTGAAGGAAGAAGTCCAAGCTGCTCTGAAGGCATTGGCAAAAAACAAGGCTCCAGGAATTGATGGAATATCAATTGAGATATTTCAACAAACAGATGCAGGGCTGGAGGTGCTCACTCGTCTATGCCAAGAAATATGGAAGACAGCTTCCTGACCAACAGACTGGAAGAGGTCCGTATTTTGCCTATTCCCAAGAAATGTGATCTAACCGAATGTGGAAATTATAGAACAATATCATTAATATCACATGCAAGCAAAATTTTGCTGAAGATCATTCAAAAACGGCTGCAGCAGTATATCGACAGGCAACTGCCAGAAATTCAGGCTGGTTTCAGAAGAGGACTTGGAACTAGGGATATCATTGCTAATGTCAGATGGATGCTGGCTGAAAGCAGAGAATACCAGAAGGCTGTCTACCTCTGTTTTATTGACTATGCAAAGGCATGTGACTGTGTGGATCATAACAAGCTATGGATAACATTGCAAAGAATGGGAATTCCAGAACGCTTAACTGTGCTCATGAGGAACCTTTACATAGGTCGAGAGGCAGTTGTTCGGACAGAACAAGGGGACACTGATTGGTTTAGAGCCAGGAAGGGTGTGCGTCAGGGTTGTATTCTTTCACCATACCTATTTAATCTGTATGCTGAGCAAATAATACGAGAAGCTGGACTATATGAAGAAGAACGGGACATCAAGACTGGAGGAAGACTCGTTAACAACCTGCGTTATGCAGATGACACAACCTTGCTTGCTAAAAGTGAAAGACCACAGCCTTCAGAATGGATTACACCTCAACGTAATGAAAACAAAAATCCTCACAACTGGACCAGTGAGCAACATCATGATAAATGGAGAAAAGATTGAAGTTGTCAAGGATTTCATTTTACTTGGATTCACAATCAACAGCCATGGAAGCAGCAGTCAAGAAATCAAAAGACACATTGCATTGGGCAAATCTGTTGCAAAGGACCTCTTCAAAGTGTTGAAGACCAAAGATGTCACCCTGAAGACTAAGGTGCACCTGACCCAAGCCATGGTATTTTCGATTGCATTACATGCATGTGAAAGCTGGACAATGAATAAGGAAGACCGAAGAAGAGTTGACGCCTTTGAATTGTGGTGTTGGCGAAGAATATTGAATATACCATGGACTGCCAAAAGAATGGACAAATCTGTCTTGGAAGAAGTGAGCCCAGGATGCTCCTTAGAGGCAAGAATGGCGAGACTGCGTCTTACATACTTTGGACCTCTTGTCGGGAGGGATCAGTCCCTGGAGAAGGACATCATGTTTGGCAGAGTACAGGGTCAGGGGAAAAGAGGAAGACCCTCAACAAGATGGATTGACACAGTGACTGCAACAATGAGCTCAAGCATAGCAACGATTGTAAGGATGGCTCAGGACCGGGCAGTGTTTTGTTCTGTTGTGCATAGGGTCACTATGAGTCGGAACCGACTCGACGGCACCTAACGACAACGACATGAGATGATTGAAAATTCCATTGCTTAGATCAGGGGCACCTTAGTCCTGAAGATGACACCGTTTCTTTTTAGCACTTTAAATAAAAATGTCTTTTGCAGCAGATATTCCCAATGCAATGTGTGATTTGATTTCTTGACTGCTTCTCCCTTGGGTGTTGATCGTGGATCTAAGTAGTATAATCATTGACAACTTCAATATCTTCTCCATTTATCATGATGTTGCTTATTGGTCCAGTTGTGAAGATTTTTGTTTTCTTTATGTTGAGGTGCAATGCATACTGCAGGCTTTGGGTTTTGATCTTTATCAGTAAGTGCTTCAAGTCCTCTTCACTTTACAGCAAGCAAGGTTTTGTCATCTGCATATTGCAGGTTGTTAATGAATCTTCTTCTAATCCTGATGCTGTGTTCTTCATATGGTCCAGCATCTCAGATTATTTGCTCAGCATATAGATTGAATAATTATGGTGAAAGAATACAGCCCTGACACAACTTTCCTGATTCTAAACCACACAGTATTCCCTTGTTCTGTTCAAACGACTGCCTCTTGATCTATGTACAGCTTCCTCCTGAGCACAGTTAAGTGTTCAGCCATTACGGAGATGCAAATCAGAACCACAATAGGATACCACCTGGCCCCTCTAAAATGACTATGATAGGAAAAAAAAGAAAAACCCTGCAAAACAACAGGTGTTGGCTACAATGCAGATAAATTGGAATTTTCACCATTGCCGGTGGGATTGTAATATGGTATAACCGCTGTGAAAAACGGTTTTGCAGTTTCTCCAGATAATTAAACATGGAACTACCATTGGTCCCAGTAATTGCACTCCTACGTATATACGCCAAAGAATTGTTTCTTGGTTTTTACTTCTAATTATTAGGACTAGTTTAAAAACCTATTTCGAAATAAATATTTTTACTAATTCTCCTTAAGATATTCTTTTTAATGAACAAATGCTAGTAAAAAAAGCTGGTATTTTCAAAAGATCTTACTACCTTTTAGTTTGTCTTAAAGGTGATAACCAGGTAGCTCTATGTTTAATTTATCCCTAATGCTGATTGATTGGTCTCATTAGCTAGAGATGCTCTGGTTTATGCACCCATGCTTAGTTTTGCCACCCTGAATGCCATTGATGTCTTCACTATTGGGTCTTACTCGCAGTTGCCATCCTGCATTAAGGTAAATGCTTTGCGTCTATGTTGTTAAAAGTTTAAAGTTTTAGAATTAGAATTTCTTTGTATTATTGACCAGTCTATCTAAATTTAATTTCTTCTATATTTTTAGAATGAGTATTTCATTAGCATATTTTTCTGCGAGTACAATTATGGTTTTTAAATAAATTGGAATCAGAATGTTAATAGCTAACAAAATGGTGGAATCTCCCCCTCCCCTTCCATTTTTTGCAGGGGAGTCAGTGAGGGCAATGTGGAAATGTAGCTCAGGGTTCATTGGCCTATACATCTATTTCAGATGAGAAAATAGTGTGAACAAAGTTTGGGGGGGAAATTTCATAACTTGTTGTTGTGGCTTTTTATTTTACTCTCATATTGTGGCTGTTTATTGACTTAGTGCAATTATAATTTATTTTTAAGATTTTAATGGTGTCATCCAGAGACATTAGGAGCCGTGGTGGTGCAGTGATTAAGAGCTTAGCTCCTAACTAAAAGTTGGCAGTTAGAATCCACCAGTTGCTCCTTGAAAACCCTATGGGGCAGTTGTAGTCTGTCGTATAGGGTCGCTGTGAGTCAGAATTGATTTGAAGGTAATTTTTTTTTTTTTTAAGAGACGTTAAGTTAGTTTCACAGATGGTGTATGAAGATCATTTGTGTTACCATCTTAGCTAGCTGTTGGAAAGGCTGGAGTCTGACAGTGTAATGCAATGAAGTAATTATTAACACTTTCATATAGATACAGAAATGAATGTTATGATTCTCTTGGGTCAAACACTTTTGAAGTAAGAAAATATAATTGTAAATTTTGAAGTAAGAAAATATAAATGTAAAGCTAGGAACAGATAAAACACTGTACCTCTTGATACTTAATTTTATCCCCTGTATGGGGATAAAACTTTTCTACCTGACTCAGTTACCAAAACTGAGAAACTAACTACACTTCACCAGATTCTTAGACATTGTCTTCTAACTACAGACCCTCTTCAGCTGGCAAATCTTACAGTTTGTATGTATTTGAGGCTTATTTTAAGGGGTTGATTTATTAAAATATTTCTTTAAATAGCTCTTTGGGAACAACCGGAATGCAAATGATAAGACCGTTCATTGTGAAGAATATAATCAATGTCACTGAACAACTTGTGTAGAAATTGCTAAATGGGAACCTAAACTGCTGTGTAAACCTTCACTGAAAACACAATAAAATATATTAAATAAAAATTTATCCTAAAAATGGAAAAAAAATACCTCTTTTGATTATTGTTAAAGAAATACCTTTATGAAGTTTGGTTTTTTAAAAAATGATTTACTAACTTATTTTAAAATGTTTATGAATTGATTTTTTCCCTGAATAATGAAATATCCTTTAAGAACTTTTGATATATAGCTTTTACAATGTTAAAATCTGTGAATTTTCAGCCCCATAATTTCTCTTTACTACAAACAGTACGTTGTGATGGTTGAGGTTGTGTGTCAACTTAACTGGGCCGTGACTTTCAGTGGTTTGGCATTTCAGATATAGCCTGGCAGTTATGCAATGTAATCCCTTCCATGATGAGACCTGATATAATATAGTCCATGATCAGATATGTTATGAGAAGCCAATCAGCTGAAAGGGCATTTCCTTAGGGGAGTGGTCTGCATGGAAAATATATGGACTTTCTGGCTAAGCTTGGTGGCTTTTGCTGTCTTCTGGATCCTGCATCCAGCTCATAGTCCTGTGACCTCTGGTTCTTGGTACTTGAGTCAGCAGCCTGCTGTCTGACCTGCTGATCTTGGGTTTCTCAGCCCCTGCAGATTCGTGAGTAGAAGAATCCTCCAACCTAATGGCTGACCCATGGAGTTGGGACTTTCAAGCCTGTACAACCCCATGAGCCATCATTTCCTTGCTATAAATCTCTCTTTCTTTCTCTTCCCTTATATGCATATATACACACTTCACTGATTTTGCTTTTCTAGAGCACCGAGCCTAAGACATGTACTAAGCTAAGGTGTGGAGAAAATCACCTAGCATCAGAGGAAAGAAGTGCCAGAACTGAGCTCCAAAAAAGTATTGTTTGTTGATTGTTGGGCTAGTTGCCTTTGGTTTCTTGTCAAACCAAAAACTGCCAACTATTTATATATAGACACTATTGAAATATTTGGGCAGATAAGAAAGAATTTAAAACAATCTGAAATTTCCCATACCTAGACTGAAAGTCAGTAGTATACATCTTTTCACAAAGTACAGTTCTTCTGTTTCTTCTAACAGCAAATGAGTGGGTGAAGTTTTGAATTGAAGGAGAATTTGGAGCTGCTTTGACAGTGACAGGAGAATAATGTTCCTTGATGGGCTTTTAAGCTAGGAATTCTAGTTGAAGATAAGGAAAAAAAGTTAATCATGTATACTGTTTTGTTACTTTTGTATTACTGAACTATGCCTGCAGAATGACAAATATGTTTACCATAAGTTTGTTATGTAATTTGAAATGATTTTGAAAGGAAATTTATTGTTGCCTCTGGGAAGTATCAGTGTTCCCTCTTGTATAATGTTCTCCACAGTTAATTTTACTTCTATATTAAAAAAAAATTTGTTGTCACCTAACCTACTGTTCCATAGTTCATAATATGCTATTATCTGTATACTTTTGATTAACCATTTCCTTTTCTCATGCCATGGGAAGATGGACGAGCTTTGGGTCATAGCATACAATTCAGTTTTATGTATCAACTGGTAGTTTCAACATTTTGCTGATGAGAAACTTCTTAAGGCCATGTATAACTGCATTCATATCCTTTTGAAATCTGAGACGTGATTGTAAGGATTATATTTCTCCCCCCAATTTTTTATTTGCCCTTGATGTTGAACAGTAGCAGCCTGTGTGTCACTATTTTTTTTTAATTGTTTGGAAACTGGGAGACGGACCAATCTAAATTAACTTATACATTGATGAAAACAAAAAAATGAGTAGTAAAAAACAGTAATATTTACCATATCTTCAACTTGAAAGTAATAAATGAAGGGGATCATATGCTTTAGTTTTATATTGGCTGAAAATTAAAAATGAAATGTTTTAAAAAGATTATACCCCAAATTATTACACATATTTCAATTTTGAGATAAGGTGATTGTCATGGATTGAATTATTCCCCCCCCCCCAAATGTGTGTATTAATTTGGTTAGGCCATGATTCCCAGTATTGTGTGGTTGTCGTCCATTTTGTGATTGTAATTTTAAGGTTGGGAGGATTAGGGTGGGATTGTAATGCCATCCTCACTCAAGTGACCTCCCTGATCTAATGTAAAGAGAGTTTCCATGGGGTGTGGCCTGTACCACCTTTTATCTCTTCAGAGATGAAACCCAAGGGAAGAAAGCAGAGAGTTGGGGACATTATACCACCAAGAAAGAAGCACTAGGAGCAGAGCACGTCTTTTAGACCCAGAGTTCCTGAGCAGAGAAGCTCCTAGTCCAGGAGAAGATTGACGAGAAAGTCCTTTCTCCAGAGCCTACAGAGAGAGAAAGCCTTCCCTGGAGCTGATGCCCTGAATTTGTACTTCTAGCCTACCAGACCGTGAGAAAACACATTTCTCATTGTTAAATACATCCACTTGTGGTATTTCTGTTATAACAGCACTAGATTACTAAGACAACGGTGTAGAAAAGTAAATCAAAAGAAATTTCATCAATAATCATCTTTTGAAAATAAAGCCTCTGTTAAATGAAGTTTGCCATTCCTTGATTTGGTGTTGAAATAATATCTTACTGTGAATTTGCTCAACCAGATGCATTAGATCCTTTCTGCTAATTACTTCAGTTAGAAGTGTAACATTTCAAAATTTAATGTTAATCAGGGGGAAGTGGGGAAACGTTATGGAAGTGGAGCAATATCATGTTGGAAAATGTGTTTCCCTCTCAGTTTGGAGGTAAGTAAAATTGAATCTGGTATGTTTATAATCTGTTGTAAATATTCTTAACAACATCAGTCTTTTTGTCTTTTTCTTTTGTTCTCATGTATCTAATATAACAAGTCTACAGGTATATAACTCTAGATGAGCACTATCCAATAAAAACGATTATGTGAGCCAGAAATATGAGCAACATATCTGGATTTTTTTTTTAAGAATTTCAGTTCTGCTGTGCATTTTTCTTTTGTTCTATCAGGGGCTGTCTATTGTGGCCCTGCTCAGAACAGTTGGTAGTGGTAGGTGGGCACCACCTAGTTCTTCTGGGCTCAGGATCGATAAGACCGAGGCACATGAACCCTCATGTAGGCTCCTGTAGACTAGTTTCTTCTCTGGGGGTCTGGTTTCCTTCTTTCTCTTTTGCTCCGATCAAGTAAAGACCAATAGTTGTATCTTATTCTGATTTATTTTTGTGACTTCCCTACCAGGGTTGATATCTGGTTGCTCTGTCCTGAGTTCTTGTGTTGGGTTGGTATCTGATATTATTGATTTTCTAACAAGAGAACTCCCCTTAGTATTTCTTGTAGTTTGGTTTTTGCAAATTCCCTAAAGTTCTGTTTATCTGGAAATGTCCTAATTTCACCTTCATGTTTGAGAGACAATATTGCTGGGTATATGATTCTTGCATGGCAGTTTTTCTACTTCAGTGCTTTCTATATGTCATCCCATTGCCTTCTTGCCTGCATGGCTTCTGCTGAGTAGTCTGAGCTTATTCTGATTGATTCTTCTTTGTTTGTAATTTTTTGCTTATCCCTGGCTGCTCTTAAAATTTTCTCTTTATCTTTGGTTTTGGCCAGTCTGATTATAATATATCTTGGTGGCTTTTTTGGGGAGCCTACCTTGTATGGGGAAACTCTGGTGGTGTAGTCGCTAAGTGCTATGGCTGCTAACCAAAGGGTCAGCAGTTTGAAGCTGCCAGGCCCTTCTTGGAAACTGTATGGGGCAGCTCTGCTCTGTCCTATAGGATCACTAGGAATCAGAATTGACTCAATGGCAGTGGATTTGGTTTTTGGTTTTGGACCTTGTATGGGGTTCAGTGAGCATCTTGGATAGATATTCTTTCATCTTTCATGATGTCAGGGAAGTTTTCTGCCAACAAATCTTTAACAATTCTCGCTGTATTTTCTGCTATCCCTCCCTGTTCTGGTACTTCAGTAACTCATAGGTTATTCCCCTTGATAGAGTCCCACATGCTTCTTAGGTTTTCTTCGTTTTTTTAAATTCTCGTATCTGATCTTTTCTCAACTATACTGTTGCCTAGTGTTTTATTTTCAGTCTTGCTAATTCTGACTTCCATTTCCTCAGTTCTGCTCCGCTGACTTCCTACTGAGTTGTCTAATTCTGAAATTTTATTGTTAATCTTCTGAATTTCTGATTGCTGTCTTTCTATGGATTCTTGCAGCCTATTAGATTTTTCATTATGTTCTTGAATAATGTTAATTTCCTCAGCTACTTTATCTGTGTGCTCCTTGGCTTGTCCCGTGTTTTGCCTGATCTTCTTCCTGAAGTCTTGAAGAGTTCTGTATACTAATCTTTTGTATTCTATATCTACATAATGCCAGGAACACATCTTTATCTGGAAGAGTCCTTGATTCTTTGTTTTTGGGGTTTACTGAAGCAATCACAATCTGCTTTTTTATGTGATTTGATATCAACTCTTGTCTCCAAACCATCTATAAGTTATTGTATTATTTGGTGTTTGCTCACTATGTCCTAGCTTCTTGCTTTTTTTTTTTTTTTTTTTTAGTATTTTTTATTGTGCTTTAAGTGAAAGTTTACAAATCAAGTCAGTCTCTCACAAAAAAACCCATATACACTTTGCTACACACTCCCAATTACTCTCCCCCTATGAGACAGCCCACTCTCTCCTTCCACTCTCTCTTTTCTTGTCCATTTTGCCAACTTCTAACCCCCTCCACCCTCTTATCTCCCCTCTAGGCAGGAGATGCCAACATAGTCTCAAGTGTCCACCTGATCCAAGAAGCTCACTCCTCACCAGTATCCATCTCCAACTCATTGTCTAGTCTAATCCATGTCTGAAGAGTTGGCTTCAGGAATAGTTCCTGTGCTGGGCCAACAGAAGGTCTGGGATCCTTCTAGTCTCAGTCAGACCATTAAGTCTGGTCTTATGAGAATTTGGGGTCTGCATCCCACTGCTCTCCTGCTCCCTCAGGGGTTCTCTGTTGTGTTCGTTGTCAGGGCAGACATCAATTGTAGCCGGGCACCATCTAATTCTTCTGGTCTCAGGATGATATAGTCGCTGGTTCATGGGGCCCTTTCTGTCTCTTGGGCTCGTAATCGCCTTGTGTCCTTGGTGTTCTTCATTCCTCTTTGATCCAGGTGGGTTGAGACCAATTGATGCATCTTAGATGGCTGCTTGCTAGTGTTTAAGACCCCAGATGCCACTCTTCCAAGAGGGATGCAGAATGTTTTCTTAATAGATTTTATTATGCCAATTGACTTAGATGTCCCCTGAAACCATGATCCCCAGATCCCTACCCCTGCAATGCTGGCCTTCGAAGCATTCAGTTTATTCTGGAAACTTCTTTGCTTTTGGTTTAGCCCAATTGTGCTGACCTCCCCTGTATTGTGTGCTGCCTTTCCCTTCATCTAAAGTAGTTCTTATCTACTATTTAATTAGTGAATGCCCCTCTCCCATCTTCCCTCCCTTCCCCCCTCATAACCACGAAAGAATGTTTTCTTCTCAGTTTAAACTATTTCTCAAGTTCTTATAATAGCGGTCTTATACAGTATTTGTCCTTTTGCAACTGACTAATTTCACCAGCATAATGCCTTGCAGGTTCGTTCATGTTATGAAATGTTTTACAGATTCCTCACTGTTCTTTGTCGATGCGTACTATTCTATTGTGTGACAATATCATAATTTATTTATCCATTCATCCATTGATGGGCATCTTGGTTGCTTCCATCTTTTTGCTATTGTAAACAGTGCTGCAGTAAACATGGTTGTGCATGTATCTGTTTGTGTAAAGGCTCTTATTTCTCTAGGATATATTCCAAGGAGTGGGATTGCTGGATTGTATGGTAGTTCTATTTCCAGATTTTTAAGGAAGTGCCAAATCGATTTCCAAAGTGGTTGTCTTATTTTACATTCCCACCAGCAGTGTATAAGTGTTCCAGTCTCTCCACAGCCTCTCCAACATTTATTCTTTTGTGTTTTTTTGGTTAATGCCAGCCTTGTTGGAGTGAAATGAAATCTCATTTCTCTAATGGCTAATGATCGTGAACATTTCCTCATGTATCTGTTAGCTACCTGAATGTCTTCTTTAGTGAAGTGTCTTCGTATCTTTTGCCCAGATTTTAATTGGGTTATTTGTGTTTTTGCAGTTGGGTTTTTGTAGTATCATGTAGATTTTAGGGATCAGGTGCTGATCAGAAATATCATAGCTAAAAACTTTTTCCCAGTCTGTAGGTAGTCTTTTTACTCTTTTGGTGAAGTCTTTGGATGAGCATAGGTCTGTGATTTTTAGGAGCTCCCCGTTATCTAGTTTTTCTTCTGCATTCTTAATAATGTTTTGTATACTGTTTATGCCATGTATTAGGGCTCCTAACATTGTCCCTATTTTTCCTTCATGATCCTTATCATTTTAGATTTTATATTTAGGTCTTTGATCCATTTTGAGGTCTTTTTTGTGTATGGAATGATATGGGTCTTGTTTAATTTTTTTGCAGATGGATATCCAGTTATACTAGCACCACTTGTTAAAAAGACTGTCTTTACCCCATTTAAATGTTTTGGGGCCTTTGTCAAATATCAACTGCTCATATGTGGATGGATTTATGTCTGGATTCTCAATTCTGTTCCATTGGTCCATGTGTCTGTTGTACCAGTACCAAGATGTTTTGACTACTGTGGCAGTATAATAGGTTCTAAAATCATGTAAAGCAAGGCCTCCCACTTTGTTTTGTTTTGATATACCCAAATAGGCTACTAGAATGAGCTAACTTGGTTATTAATAGTTGTATGTTAAATGGTTGCCCAGAAGATTTTGAGACATGAGATGCTACTCAGCTCATTAGGATTCAGAACATGAACTTTGCTGATTCAATCTTTTGTATGTGGAAATACAGTTTTTATCACAACATTTATTTAGGAGTGTGTTGGTTAAGATTGTGTGTTGACTTGGCTGGGCCGTGATTCTCAGTGTTTATATGTGATTACTCTTATAATTGAATCTATTGTGAGTACCCAGTGAGTTGAAGGGAGTTACCTTGGGGGTGTGGCTTGCATCCAAATATAAGCAGTCCTTCTGGCTTTTTCAATTGCTGTGGATCTGGAGGCTGCCTCCTATTTGTCTGACCTCTGGCTCTTGTGACTTGAGCTGTCAGCTTATCTGCAGATTTGGGGACTCATCAGTCTTCACAGTCTAAGCCCTGCTCTCTGAAATGCCAGTCTTGGGTTAGCCAGCCCCTGCCGCTACATGAATTGAGAGAAGCCTCTATCCTGATCCACGTGTATTCCTCCTCTACGATCACGTGAGCTGTTTTCTTTATACAAATCTCTTTATATATATGTTTATACCCTTTACCGGTTTTGCTTCTCTAGAGAACCCATCCTAAGACATTTGGTACCAAGACTAGTTCTACAGAAACAAAATTGTAAGGATGAGTTTTCTAAATTGGTTCCTAAGTCTGGTTAGTCTTAAAGATGTTGCTGACTCTGCTTCCAGCAGTAAAGATTGTGCTCCTAATTCATGGCATGAGGTGATGATACAATTACACAAAATATCACCACCAGTAGATCGGGTGTTAGTGAAAGGTGAGGCTCTGGGTGCGCACATGTGTGATTTCTTTCTATGGTTTTGTCAGAATGAGAAGTATAAGGAAGCTGATTGGTTGGTCCTACTTTCACTACACAAACTAGTGAAAGAAAGAGATCCACTCAGGGCTTCAGAGTCAAAGCTCAAGTGCCACACAAATGACCTAAGGTTTCTACTTGTGCGTAGAAAGAAAACCTTACTTATTGTAGTAACAGAGCTGAAATTGCGGAAAACCAAATACAGAGCCTTGCTGTAAGAATGGCTGATGCCAGCTCAATTACCAAACTGGAGAAGTGTCTGAAATTAAAGTGGGGCATTGATTGGGAAAAAAGGGAATCCTTAAACTTGGGAGATAAGCAGATTATCAGGAAGCTGGCTACACAAAGCCCCTAAATTCCAAGGAATCGAGCCTGCCAGCAGAACCACTCCCATCTGAAAGATTATTGCATGTTTATCTGCTAAACCACTCTGCCCAGAAAAACCATTAACTCCTCCAGTCCCGTCTAATGAGATCAGGCCTAGCTCAGCTGCCTCTATATAGTGTGAGTTATTTCTTGGGGCATTACCTGAGGCAGATGCTTTACAAGACAATGCTGAATGTTCTCAAAACAATTCCACACTACCAATTCTGGCTTCTAGACCCATAATTAGACTTAAGTCCCAACAAGCCCCCAAAACTGAAGTAGAAAGTGTGACCCAGAAGGAGGAATACTACACTCCAAAAGAACTGCTTCGATTTTCTAATTTGTACAAACAGAAACTTGGGGAATATGTGTGGGATTGGTTTATAGGGTTGTGGCATAATAGTGCAAGGAACATGAAGATGGATCTGCCAGCAATATGGTGGCAAGTTGATTACATTAGACCACTTCCATCATGGAAAGGGCAGCGTTTTGTCCTTATTGGAATAGGGACTTGCTCTGAATATGGATTTGCTTTCCCTGTATGGAGTGCTTCTGCCAAAACTACATCCATGGACTTACAGAATGCCTTATCCACCATCGTGGTATTCCACACACCATTGCCTCAGATCAAGGGACTCACTTCACAGTAAATTAAGTGCAGCAGTGGGCCCATGCTCATAGACTTCACTGTTCTTACCATTTTCCTCATTATCCTGAAGCAGCTGACTTTATAGAATGATGGAATGGCCATCTAAAGTCACAGCTATGGCCCCAGCTAGGTGGCAATACCTTGCAGGGTGGTCTTCTCCAGGAGGCTGTATATGCTTTAAAACAGCGTCCAATATATGGTGTTTCTCCCATAGCCAGAATTCACGGGTCCAGCAATTAAGGGATGGAAATGGAAGTGACACCACTCACTATTACCCCTAGTGACCCACCTGCAAGACTTTTGCTTCCTGTCCCTTTGACCTTATGCTTTTCAGGTCTAGAGATCTTAGTTCCAAAAGAAGGAATTTTCCCACCTGGAGACATATCACTGGTTCCATTGAAGTGGAATCTAGGTATGGTGCCTGGCCACTCTGGGCTTCTCACACCTCTGGATCAAAGGCAAAGAAGGGAGTTACTTACCGGCTGGTGTGATTGATCCTGATTACTAAGGGGGACTCGGATCGATATTACATAATGGAGGTAATGAAGAGTATGTCTGGAATGCAGGAGATTCCTTAAGGCGTCTCTTAGTACTACTATGCCCTGTGGTCAAAGTCAATGGAAAACTACAGCAACCCAATTCTGACATGACTGCTAATGATGCAGACCCTTTAGAAATGAAGGTTTGGCACAAAATAATAAATGTTGAAGAGGCTACGGAGAGTTTGGAACTCTTATACACTGCTGGTGGGAATGTAAAATGGTACAACCACTTTGGAAATCTATCTGGCATTATCTTAAACAGTTAGAAATAGAACTACCATACAACCCAGAAATCCCACTCTTCGGAATATACCCTAGAGAAATAAGAGCCTTCACACGAACAGATAAATGCACACCCATGTTTATTGTAGCTCTGTTTACAATAGCAAAAAGCTGGAAGCAACCAAGGTGTCCATTAACAGATGAATGGTTAAATAAATTGTGGTGTGTTCACACAATGGAATACTATGCATCGATAAAGAACGGTGACAAATCTGTGAAACATTTCATAACATGGAGGAACCTGGAAGACATTATGCTGAGCGAAATTAGTCAGAGGCAAAAGGACAAATATTGTATAAGACCACTATTAGAAGATCTTGAGAAATAGTATAAACTGAGAAGAACACATACTTTTGTGGTTACGAGGAGGGGAGGGAGGGAGGGAGGGTGGGAGAGGGTTTTCTACTGATTAATAGTAGATAAGAACTGCTTTAGGTGAGGGGAAGGACAATACTCAATACATGGAAGGTCAGCTCAACTGGACTGGACCAAAAGCAAAGAAGTTTCCTAGATAAACTGAATGCTTCAAAGGTCAGTGGAGCAAGGGCGGGGGTTTGGGGACCATGGTTTAAGGGGACTTCTAGTCAATTGGCAAAATAATTCTATTATGAAAACATTCTGCATCCCACTTTGAAATATGGCGTCCGGGGCCTTAAATGCTAACAAGCGGCCATCTAAGGTGCATCAATTGGTCTCAACCCACCTGGATCAAAGGAGAATGAAGAACACCAAGGTCACACGATAACTAAGAGCCCAAGAGACAGAAAGGGCCACATGAACCAGAGACCTACATCATCCTGAGACCAGAAGAACTAGTTGGTGCCTGGCCACAATCAATCACTGCCCTGACAGGGAGCACAACAGAGAACCCCTGAGGGAGCAGGAGATCAGTGGGATGCAGACCCCAAATCCTCACAAAAAGACCATACTTAATGGTCTGGCTGAGACTAGAGGAATCCTGGCGGTCATCGTCTCCAAACCTTCTGTTGGCCCAGGACAGGAACCATTCCCAAAGACAACTCATCAGACATGAAAGGGACTGGACAGTGGGTAGGAGAGAGATGCTGATGAAGAATGAGCTGTTTATATCAGGTGGACACTTGAGACTGTGTTGGCGTCTCCTTTCTGGAGAGGGGATGGGAGGATAGAGAGAGTTGGAAGCTGGCAAAATTGTCACGAAAGAAGAGACTGGAAGGGCAGACTCATTAGGGGGAGAGCAAGTGGGAGTACAGAGAAAGGTGTATATAAACTTATATGTGACAGTCTGACTTGATTTGTAAACGTTCACTTGAAGCTCAATAAAAGTTAATAAAAAAAAAGAAATGAAGGTTTGGGTCACCCCACCAGGGAAAGAACTATGACCAGCTGAGGTGCTTGCTAAGGGCAAAGGGAATACAGAATGGATGGTGGAAGAAGGTAGCTCTAAATAGCAGTTACAGCCATGTGACCGGTTGCTGAAATGAGGACTGTAATTTTTACAAGTATCTCTGTTTCATATGTGTGCATAAAATATTTTTGCTTTCTTCGCGTATAAAATGTAAGATGTAAATGGGGCTAGTGCATTTTCAGTTGTATGCATGTTGAATCACATTAGGCACAAGTATGACTTTATAATTGTCTTTATTCTGAGATTATGTATGATTTAAGGAGATGGGTACATGTGCCGGGTTGAAAAGGGGTGGACTGTGATGGTTAAGATTGTGTGTCAACGTGGCTAGGCCGTGATTCTCGGTGTTTATATGTGATCACTCCCATGATTGAATCCACTGTCAGTAACCAATCAGTTGAAAAGCAGTTTCCTTGGGGGTGTGGCCTGCATCTGAACTTAAGTAGACATTCTGGCTTTTTCACTAATTCTGGGTCCTGTGGCTGCCTCTTTTTCATCTGATCTCCAGCTCTTGGAACTTGAGCTATAGGCAAACCTGGAGATCTTGGGATTCATCGATCTTCACAGCATGAGAG
Source organism: Elephas maximus indicus (assembly GCF_024166365.1). Taxonomy (NCBI): domain Eukaryota; kingdom Metazoa; phylum Chordata; class Mammalia; order Proboscidea; family Elephantidae; genus Elephas; species Elephas maximus. The sequence continues at coordinate 11,618,366 of NC_064847.1, forward strand.
CAGGAGCCCTGCTTCCCAACCTGCTGACCTTCAGTTTGCCAATTCCTGTGGCTATGTGAATGGAGAGAAGTCTCTGTCCTGATCCATGGGCTTGGGATGTTCCAACCTGTACAATCATGTGAGCTGTTTCCTTGATATAAATCTCCCCCTATGTATATACTTATGGAAACTCTCATGGCCTAGTGGTTGAGTTTGGCTGCTAACCAAAAGGTTGGCAGTTTGAACCCAGCAGGCAGTCCTTGGAAACCCTATAAGGCAGTTCTAATCTGTCCTATAGGGTCGCCATGAGCCAGAATTGACTTGACAGCAATGGTTTTGGTTTCGTTTGGTATATATATTTATACGCTTTACTGGTTTTGGTTCTCTAGACAACCCAGCATAAGACAAGGAGATTCTGCCTTTCACATTGATGTGCTTAGCTCTATTGTTGAAATCAGTTGACTGTAGTATATAGCTTTATTTCTGAACTCACAATTCTATGCCTTGTGTAACATATCGTCTTATTTATGGACATGATTAGGTCCCTAAGACCAGGTTGTTATATTAAAATTGGTGTTACGCATAAATGGAGAATGACCACGTAACATCAGATCACAAAATGGAAGATGACTGCATTATTACATAATTGTGAAATTATGTAATTACATACCTGCCAAATTGCATCATACACAATTGCCAAACCACTGAGAATCATCGCCCAGCCAAGATGACACAAAACTTTAACCATCATGGCCAGTGTTACTCTCACCTCACACCTTAGAGTTCATTATTGTCAGACATATGTCATTCATGCCCAAAATAGACAGTAGATTTTTACTATTGTCGTAAATGCAAAACAATGAATGATAAGACTAAATAAGTGAGGAGTGTATTATACTAGTACCAGGCTGTTTTAATTATTTTATTGTGGTTTTATATTACGTTTTGAAATTGGGCAGTGTGACTCCTCCTTTATTTTTTTTCTTCAACAGTACTTTAGCAGTTTGGGGCCCTTAAACCTTTTATATAAATCCGAGGACTAGTTTTTTCATTTCTGTAAAGATGGCTTTTGGGATTTTGATGGGGACCTCATTTAATTCATAGATTGCTTTGATTGGTGTTGACATCTTATTCATATAAGCCTTCCAATCCATGGACATAGAATATCTTCCCATTTATTTAGGTTTGCTTTGAGCAATATTTTATAGTTTTTGTGTATAGGCCTTTCATTTTCCTCATTACATATATTCCTAATTGGGCAGGGCCAAGATGGTGGGGTAATCAGACACTAAGAAACCATGCATGCAGGAAGACAATGGGATGGCATATATAAAGACTTGAAGGAAAAAATTGCCAGCTAAGAGTTATATATCCAACAAAACTATCTCTAAGATATGGTGAAAATAAGACATTTTCAAATAAACAGAAGTTTAGAGAATTTGCAAAAATGGAAACAAAATTACAAGAAACACTAAAGGGAGTCCTCTGGTGGGAAAATCAATAACATCAGATAACAACCCAAAGCTAGAACACAGGAGAGAGCTACCAGATATCAACCCAGATAGTGAAGTCACAAATATAAATCAAAACTAAAACGGTCAAAACAGGAAAACAGACACATCATTATGTAAAAGATGACAATATTAAGAAAACAGGTACTAAGATATAGATCTTTCATGTAGAAAGGAAGTCAAAGCGATATAAAGGAATAAAGTTTGGTTTAAAGTTACAAAAATGGTGTTAAATATTAAGGTGACCACAAAGGAAACTAACAATCCTGCATATCAAAAAAAAAAAAAAAAGAAAAGAAAAGCATAAAGAGCAAATACAAAAGCAAAAACTATGAAAAAGAGGAAAAGAAAATATATAAAGAAAAATGACAGCACAGAAAATTAAGTGAAACAAAGAAACTGTCAATAACACAAATAAAAAGATATAGAAATGACAGCACTAAACTCCTCAGTAATTACGCTGAATGCACCAATAAAGAGACAGAGAGTGACAGAATGGATTAAAAAAAAAAAAAAAGATCTGTCTATGCTGCCTACAAGAGACACACCTTAGACTTAGAAACACAAAAAACTGAAACTCAAAGGATGGGAAAAATACATCAAGCAAACAATAATAAAAAAAAAAGCAGGAGTGACAGTATTAATCTCTGAAAAAATAGGCTTTAAAGTAAAACCCACCACTGTCATGGATTGAATAGTGTCCCCCCAAAATATCTGTTAACTTGGCTAGGTCATGATTCCCTTGTATGACCTCATGATGGTCTGCCATTTCATCTTCTGATGTGATTTCCCTATGTGTTGTAAACCCTACACTAAGATGGATCAGCAGCAGTTATAATGATGAGGTCTACAAGATTAGGCAGTGTCTTAAACAGATCTCTTTTGAGATAAAAAAGAGAGAAGCAAGCAGAGAGATAGGGAGACCTCAAACCACCAAGAAAGCAGTATAGGGAGCAGAGCGTGTCCTTTGGACATGAGGTTCGTTTGCTGAGATGCCCCCAGACCAAGGGAAGATTGATGACTAGGACTATCCTCCAGAGCTGACAGAGAGAGAAAGCCTTCCCCTGGAGCCAATGCCCTGAATTCAGACTTTTAGCCTACTGGATTGTGAGAGAATAAACTTGTCTGTGTTAAAGCCACTGACTTGTGATACTTCTTTTATAGCATCACTAGATCACCAGGACAACCACAAAATAAGGAAGGATGCTATATAATGATTAAAGGTCAACATACTGGGAGGATATTATCATAATAAATATTTATATACCCAATGACAGGGCTCCAAAATACGTAAAACAAACTCTAACAGCATTGGAAAGAGAGAGAGAGAGACAGCTCCAGAATGATAGTAGGAGAAGTCAATACACCACTTTCTGTGAAGCACAGAACATTCAGAAAGAGGCTCAATAAAGACACGGAATATCTAAATGCCACAACCAACCACCTTGACCTCATAGACATGTACAGAGCATTCCACCCAACAGCAGCCAAGTAAGCTTTCTTTTCCAACACATGTGGAACATTTTTCAGAACAGACCACATATAGGCCATAAAGCAAGCCTTAACAAAATCCAAAACATCAAAATATTACAAAGCATCTTTTATGACCATAAAGCCATAAAAGTAGAAATCAATAACAGAAAATAAAAGGAAAAAAAAAAAAACATAGAAATTAAACACAACCCCTTGCTCAAAAACTCTTCAGTTATAGAAGAAATTAAGGATGGAATAAAGAAATTCATAGAATTCAAAGAGAATGAAAACCTTTCCTACCAGAATCTTTGGACACAGCAAAAGCAGTGCTCACAGGTCACTTTATAGCAATAAATGCATACATCTAAAAAGAAGAAAGGGCCCAAATCAAATAATTATTCCTAAAACTTGAAAAATAGAAAGCAGTAAAAGAAACCCTTGAGCACCAGAAGAAAGAAAATACTGAAAATTAGAGCAGAATTAAATGAAATCGTGACCAGAAATGCAGTTGATAGAGTTCTTTTGAATAGATCAACAAAGCCGATAAAACACTGGCCAAACTGTCTAAGGAAGAACAGGAGAGGGAGCAAATAATCCGAATAAAGACCCAGCTGAAATTAAAAGAATCATACCAGAAAACCTTGAAAAACTGTACTCTAACAAATTTTGAAACCTAGAGGAAATGGACGAATATCTGGAAACTTACTACCTACCTAAACTAACACAAACAGAGATAGAAAAATTAAATAGACTTATAACAAAAAAAAGAGGTTGAAAATGTAATTCAAAAACACCCAACAACAACAAAAAAGCCCTGGCTGGCCATGATGGCTTCACTAAAGAATTCTACCAAACTTTCATACACAAGTTTACACCACTCCTACTAAAGGTATTTTGGAGAATAGAAAAGAATAGAATACTCCTAAATGGATTCTATGAAGCCATCATCACCCTGATACCAAAACCAGGTAAAAACACTACAAAAAAAGAAAATTACAGACCAATTACCCCCATGAACTTAGATGCAAAAATCCTCAACAAAATTCTAGCCAATAGAATTCCACTACATATCAAAAAAATAATTCACTATGACCAAGTGGAATTCATACCAGGTATGCAGGGATGGTTCAACATTAGAAAAGCAATCAATGTAATCCATCACCTAAATAAAAGACAAGAACCAAGGTTTTATTAATTGATGCAGAAAAGGCATTTGAAAAAGTCCAATACCCATTCATGAAAAAGCTCTCAGAAAAATAGAAATAGAGGGAAAATTCCTCAGCATAAGAAAGGGCATTTATACAAAGCCAATAGCGAACATCATCCTAAATGGAGAGAGTCTGAAAGCATTCCCCTTGAGAATGGGAATCAGACAAGGGTGCCCTTTATCATCACTCTTCGTCGACATTTTGCTGGAGGTCCTAGCCAGAGAAATTAGGCTGGAGAAAGAAATAAAGGGGATCCAGATCGGCAAGGAAGAAGTAGAACTATCTCTATTTGCAGAAAACATGATCTTATACACAGAAAACCCCAAGGAATGCTCAAGAAAACTACTGAAACTAATAGAAGAGTTCAGCAGAGTGTCAGGACACATGATAAACATAAAAAAAATCAGTTGGATTCCTCTACACCAACAAAAAACATCAAAGAGAAAATCACCAAAACAATACCATTTGCAGTAGCCCCCAAGGAGATAAAATACTTAGGAATAAATTTAATTAGAGATGTAAAAGACCTATCCAAAGAAAACTACAAGACCATTGCAAGAAACCAAGAGAGACCTACATAAGTGGAAAAACTCATGGACAGGAAGGCTCAACATTGTGAAGATATCTGTTTTACCAAGAGCAATCTATAGATACAATGGAATCCCAATCCAAATTCCATTTGTAATGAGATAGAGAAACAAATCACCAACTTCATATGGAAACGGAAGAGGCCCTGGAGATGTAAAGCAACACTGAAAAAGAAGAACAAAGTGTGAGGCCTCACACTACCTGATTTTACAACCTATTATACTGCCGCAGTAGTCAACAACAGCTACATAGACTGATGAAACGCAACTGAGAATCCACATGTAAATTCATACACTTATATGTAGTTGATATTTGAGAAAATCCCAAAATGTGTTAACTGGGGAAAAGACAATCTCTTTATCAAATGGTGATGGATATTCATCTGCAAATAATAAAATAAGACCCATACCTCACACCATTCACAAAAACTAACTCAAAATGGATAAAAGGCCTAAATATAAAATCTAAAATGGAAAAGATCATGGAAAAAAAAATAGAGACAATGCTTGGAACCCTAATACATGGCATAAACAGTGTAAAAAACAGCACTAACAGTACACAAACAGAAGAGAAAGTAGAAAACTGGGAGCTCCCAAAAATCAAAGGCATGGTCGTTCAAAGACTGCACCAAAAGATTAAAAAGATGGCCTACATACTGGGAGAAAAATTTTGGCTATGACAATTCCAATCAGTGTCTAGTCTCGAAAATCTACAAGATACTGCAAAATCTCAACAATGAAAAGACAATAAAGTTTAAAAAATGGACAAAGGATAGAAACAGGCAGTTCACCAAAGAAGACATTCAGTCGGTTAACAAATATATGAGGAAATGCTCACAATGTTTAGCCATTAGAAAAATGCAAATCAAGACTCCAGTGAAATAACATCTCACCCCAACAATGCTAGCATTAATCCAATAAACACAAAATAATAAATGTTAGAGAGGTTGTGCATAGGCTGTAACACATACACTGCTGATGGGAATGTAAAATGGTACAACCATTTTGGAAATGGATTTGGCACTTCCTCAAAAAGCTAGAAATAGAACTAACATATGTTCCAACAGTTGCACTTCTTGGAATATATTCTAGAGAAATAAGAGCCCTCACATGAATAGATATATGCACATCTGTGTTCATTGCAGCACTGTTTACAATAGCAAAAAGATGGAAACAGCCAAGATGCCCATCAAAGGATGAATGGGTAATCAAATTATGGTATAGGCACACAGTGAAATACTATGCAACAATAAAGAACAACCGTGAATCCCTGAAGCATCTCTTAACGTGATGAATCTGGAATGTATTATGCTGAGTGAAATCAGTGAGTTGAAAAAGGACAAATATCGTATGAGATCCCTATTATAAGAACTCAAGGAAAGTTTTGAGCACAAAGAAAACTTTGGTTAGGAGAGTCGGAAGGGAGGGAGAGGGGTATTCACTAACTAGACAGTAGACAAGAATTATTTTAGGAGATGGGAAGGCCAACAACAATACAGGGTTAGTCACCACAACTAGACTGAAAAAAGCTACAAAATATCCTGAATACAACCAAACACTTCGAGGGCCAGTGTAGCAGGGGCAGGGGCCTGGAGACCATTTTTTCAGGGGACATCAAGATCGATTGGCATAACAAAGTTTATTAAAACATTCTTGCATCCCATTTTGGTGAGTGGCATCTGGGGTGTTAAAAGCTAGCAAGTGGCCAAGTAAGATGCTTCAATTGGTCTCAACATACCTGGAGCAAAGGAGATTGAAGAACACCAAAGACACAAGGGAAAATAAGAACCCACAGACAGAAAGGGCCACTATAAACCAGAGACTCCATCAGTCTGAGACTAGAAGAACTAGATGGTGCCTGGCTACCACCAATGACTGCCTTGACAGGGAACACAGCAGATAGTCCCTGATGGAGCAGAAAATAAGTGGGGTGCAGAGCTCAAATTATAGTAAAAAGACAAGAATTAATGGTCTGTCTGAGACTGGAGGGACCCTAGAGGACATGGCCCCTGGATTCTCTGTTAGCCCAAAACTAAAACCATTTACAAAGTCAGCTCTTCAGACAAAGGTGAGACTGGACTATAAGACATAAAATGATTCTGGTGATCAGTGTGCTTCTTACCTCAAGTAGACACATGAGACTACATGGGCAGCTGGCTGTCCAGAGCTGACATAAGAAGACAGAGGGGGACAGGAGCTGATTGAATGCACATGGGAAATAAAAGGTGGTGAGGAGTGTGCTGTAACATTATAGGAAGAGGAACTAGGGTCATATAACAATGTGTATAAGTTTTTGTATGAGAAACTGAGTTGAATTGTAAACCTTCACTTTAAGCACAATAAAAAAGAAGAGAAAAAAAATTATTCCTAATTACTTTATTCCTTTAGATGCTGTTTTATATGTTAATGATTCATTAATTTCCTTTTCCTCTTGTGTTTTTGTAATGTAAACCTGACTGATTTTTGCATATTGACCTTTTGCCCTGCCACTTTGGTGAATTCATTAAATCTAATGGCTTTCTCGTCGATTTTTTGGCTTTTCCTATGTAAGGAACAATGTTTCCCATTTGAATACTTCCCTCCCCACCACCAACCTGATTGTTCTGGCCAGGATTTCCAGAATAATGTTGAATCATAGGGGTGAAAGTGGGAATCCCTATCTTGTCTCTGGTCTTAATGAGTAAGCTCTCAGTCTTTCTCCACTGAGTTTGGTGTTAGCCCTGGGGTTTTAATAGATGCCGTTTTCTATATTGATGAGTTTCCCTTCTATTCCTGTCTTGATGTGTGTTTTTTATTACAAATAGTATTGAATTTTGTCAAATGGCTTTTCTGCTTCTATCGAGATGGTCATGTGGTTCTTTCTCTTTGTTCTATAAAGTAGTGTTTTATGTTGATTGAGTTTCTAACGTTAAACCAGTCTTGCATTCCTGGGATAAATTCTACCTGGTAATGGTGTATAGCCCACTTAATAATTTTTGGATTTGTTTTGCTAGTATTGTGTGATGTATTTTTGTATCTGTATTCATCAGAGATACTGCTCTATAGTTTTTTCTTTTAGTATCTTGTTTAGTTTTGTTATCAGTTTAATGCTTTCCTTATAGAATAAGTTAGGTAATGTTTCTCCTATTTTGGGGGAAAAGTTAAAATGAGATTGGAGTCACTTTTATAAGTGTTTCGTAAAATTACCTAGTAAAGCTATTTTGTCCAGGACTTTTAGTGGAAGCTGTGTCTGTCACTTGTTATGAGTCTGCTGATAATCATTTATTTATTTATTTATTTATTTGAGTCAGTTTAGGAAGTTTATGTATTTCAAGAAATTTCTTCATTCTTTTATGTTATTTCAGTTATTGGAATGCAACTCTTCATTCTTTTTATTTCTGTAGGATTGGTTGTAATGTACCCACATCTATTTGTCGTATACTTATATTTTTTCTAACTTTACATTTATTATTATGTGTATATAGCTTTTTTCTGTATTTGTGTCATTTTAAGGCATGAAGGACATATGAGTTGTATTTGACAACCGAAAATATCTTAAGTCTTATCTTCATACCTTCAACACATTTCTTTTAATGGGATTATTCACCCTACATGTATGAATTTCAGGTTACTGTCTAGTGTCATTACTTTTCCTTCTGGAGGACTCTCTCTAGTAATTCTTGAAGGGTCTGCCTGCTGGTGAAAAATTATCTCAGTTTTTATCTTAGGCAGCCTTAATTTCACCCTTATTTTTTTTTTCCCCGCTGGCGCTTTTTTTTCTTGAGGTGAAAATATACATAGCAAAACATACATCAACTAAACCATTTCTACTTTTATAGTTCAGCAACATTGATTATATTCTTCAGGTTGTGCAACGATTCTCACTATTCTTTTCCAAATCATTCCATGACCCTTAATATAAGCTTGGTACGCCCTAAGCAAAAACTTCCCTTATTACTCTCCCTCCCATCACTGTTGCTGTTAGCTGCTGTTGACTCAGTTCTGACTATGTACAACAGGATATGCATTGTTCGGTCTTGTGCCATCTGCACTTTCATTGCTATGTTTGAGCCCATTGTTGGTGCCACTGTCTGAGTTCATCTCTTGAGGGTCTTTCTCTTTTTCTTTGACACTCTACTTTAACAAGCATGCTATCCCTCCATGGGTCGTCCCTCCTGATAACATGTCCAAAGTACCAGAGTCAAAGCCCTGCCAGCCTTTCTTCTAAGGAGCATTCTTGCTATACTTCATCCAAGACAGACTTGTTCATTCTTCTGGGACTTAATGGTATCTTTAGTATTATTAACCCAACACCATAATTCAAAGGCATCAATTCGTCTTTAGTCTTCTTATTCCCCGTCCAGCTTTCACATGCATATGAGGTGATTGAAACTACCATGGCTTGGGTCAGGCACATCTTAGAACCCGAAGTAACATATTTGCTTTGTAACACTTTAAAGAGGCCTTTTGCAGCAGATTTGCTCAATGCAGTACATCGATTGATTTCTTGACTGCTGCTTCCGTGGGCATTGATTGTGGGTCCAAGTAAAATGAAAACCTTGACAACTTCAGTGTTTTCTTTGTTTATCATGATGTTGCTTCTTGGTCCAGTTGTGAGGATTTTTGTTTTCTTTATGTTCAGGTATAATCCATACTGAAGGCTGTATTCTGTGATCTTCATCAGTAAGGGTTTTGAATACTCTTCACTTTCAGCAAGGAAGATTATGTCATCTGCATATTGTAGGTTGTTGATGAGTCTCTCTCCAATCCTGATGCTATGGTCTTCTTCATATAGTCCAGCTTCTTAGATTATTTGCTCTGTATACAGATTGAATAAGTATGGTGAAGGGATACAAGGCCGATAGACATTTTTCCTAATTTTAAACCATGCAGAAGCTCCTTGTTGTATTTGAATGACAGTCCTTTGGTCTATTTACAGGTTCCTGATAAGCACAACGAACTGTCTGGAATTCCCATTCATCACACTGTTATCCATAATTTGTTATGATCCACACAGTCGAATGCCTTTGCATAGTTAGTAAAATACAGGTAAACATCTTTCTGGTATTCAGTGCTTCAGGCCAAGATCTATCTGACATCAGCAGTGATGTCCCTCATTTTACATGCTGTTCTAAATCTGGCTTGAATTTCCGGCAGTTCCTTGTTGATGTACTGCTGCAACAATTTTTGTATGATCTTCAGCAAAATTTTACTTGCATGTGATATTAATGATATTGTTTGATAATTTCTGCATTCTGTTAAATCACCTTTCTTTGAAATGTGTACTAATATGGATGTCTTCCAGTTGGTTGCCTAGGTAGCTATCTTCTGAATTTCTTAGCATAGATTAGTGAATCCTTCCAATGTTGCATCCATTCGTTGAAATATCTCAGTCGATATTCCACTTATTCCTGGATTCTTGTTGTTTTTTCCCAATGTTTTCAGTGCTGTTTGGACTTCTTTCTTCACTACCTTTGGTTCTTGATCATATGTTACCTCCTGAAATGGTTTGAACGCTGACCACCTTTTTTTGTGCAGTGGCTCCGATGTATTCGTTCTGTCTTCTTTTGATGCTTTCTGTGTTGTTCAATATTTTACCCATAGAATTCTTCAAAATTTCAACTCGGGCTTGAATTTTTTCTTCAGTTCTTTCAGCTTGAGAAATGCTGAGCATGTTCTTCCTTTTGGTTTTTTAACTTCTGGTCTTTTTACATTTTCTTACTGTATTTTGTCTTCTTAAGCTGCTGTTTGAATTCTTCTGTTCAGTTCTTTTACCTCACCATTTTCCACTCGCTTTACCTTCTGTACTTGCAAGAGCAAGTTTTAGGGTCTCCTCTGACTCTTAGTTTTCGTCATTTCTTTTTTTCCTTTCTTTTTAATGATCTTTTATTTTCTTCGTGTTTGATGTCCTTGATGTCATTCCACGACTTGTCTGGTTTTAGGCCATTAGCATTAAATGCAACAAATCTATTCTTGAGTTGGTCTCTAAATTCAGATGGGATATACCTAAAGTCCTACTTTAGGTCTTGTTTTGATTTTCTTCATCTTCAACTTGAACTTGCATATGAGCAACTGGGTCTGTTCTGCAGTCAGCCCCTGGCTTTGTTTTGACTGATTATACCGAGCTTCTGTATTGTCTCTTCCCGCAGATGTAGTCGAGTCACTTTGATTCATGTGTATTCATTCTCCAAAGGTCCACATGTATAGTTGCTGCTTATGTTGTTGAAAAACATATTTGCAATGAAAAAGATTGGTTTTCTAAAAGTCTGTCATGTGATCTCCAGTGCTGCTCTTTTCATCAAGGCCATATTTTGTAACTACTGATTCTTTGTTTTCAATTTTCATATTCTGGTTACCAGTAATTATTAGTGCATCTTAATTGCATGTTTGATCAGTTTCAGATTACATCTATTTATTTAGGTGTTCTTTGTTCTCTTTTAATAGTGTTCTATAACTTTTATTGTCTAAGTGTTTTAGACTTCTAGATAAATAAAATATCCCTAGATATTTTATTCTCTTCGTTGCTAATATATATGGAATTTTTTATTAATATCCTTTTTGAATTTCTTATTGCTGATGTACACTAACCCAACTGATTTGTATGAGTTGATCTTGTATCCTGTAAATTTGCTAAATTCTATTATTAATTCTAGAAGTTTTCTCAGAAATTCTTTGTAGTTTTCTGAGTATAGATCATGTAATCTGTGAAAAGGGAAAATTTTACATCTTCCTTTCCAACCTGGATACATTTTGTTTCTTTTACTTGCCTTATTGTTCTGCCTAGGAATTCTAGTACAATACTGAATAGGAATGGTAAGAATGGGCATTTTTGTTTAGTTCCTGTTTTCAATGGGAAAGTTCTCAACCTTTCTCCATTGTGTATAATGTTGGCTGTTGGTTTATAGTATACGCCCTTATTCATGCTCTGCAGCTTTACTTGGATTCCTATCTTGTTGACAGTTTTTTATCAAGAAAAGGTGCTGAGTTTTTGTGAATGTCTTTTCTGCAGTGATTGAGATGATCAAGTGTTTTTTCTTTTTTTCCTATTAATGTGGCATATTACATTTACAGCTTCTCTAATATTGAACCCATCTTGCATTCCTAGAATAAATTTCAGTCGATCATAATGTATAGTTCTTTTAATACGCTGTTTGGTTCTGTTTGCTAATTTTTGTTGAGAATTTTGGAGTTCATATTCATAAAAGATATTGGTCTGTAGTTTTATTTTTCTTGTGTCTTTGTCTGGTTTTGGTACCAGGGTAATGCTGGCTTTGAAGAAAGAGGGAGTAATCTGCCTTCCTCTACTTTTTTGAAACAGTTCGAACAGGGTTGGTGTCAGTCCTTCTGTATTGTTTGATAGGATTCTGCAGTGAAGCTGTATAGTCCATGATACTTTTTAATTGTTTTGGGGAGGCTTTTTATTACTGATTCAATCACTTTGCTTGTTGTGGGTCCGTTGAAGGTTTCTACTTCTTTTTAAGGCAGTTTAGGTAAGTTAATGTGCCTCTAGAAATTTGTCCATTTCATCAGATTTATCAATTTTCTCAGAGTACAGTTGTTCATAGAACTGTTTTGTGACCTGTTTTACTTCCATTGGGTCAGTTGTAATGTTTCCACTTTAATTCCTCATTTTGGTTATTTGTATCTTCTCTCTTTGTTTATTTGCTAACCTCCCAGTTGGTCTGTCAATTTCATCAGTCTTTTCAAAGAACCAGATGCTAGATTTGTTGATTCTGTCTGGTGTTTCTCCATTCTCTATTTCATTTATTTCTACTTTTTTCATTTATTTCTACTCTTTATTAGTATTATTTTTCTCCTACAAGTAGCTTTTGGTTTAGTTTGCTCTTCTTTTTCTAGTTCCTCAAATATACAGTTGGAATAGTTTTCTGAGATATTCTGTCTTTTATCATACAGGAATTTATTGCTATTGAGTTATCTGAGATTAGTCTTCACTGTATCTCGTAAGTTTTGATATGATGTGTTTTCCTTTAATTTCTCTCCAGGTATTTTTAAATTTCACTATTTGTTTCTTCCTTGACTCAATAGTTATTTAATACTGTGTGTTTAGTTTACATGAATTTGTATGTATTACAGGTTTGCTTCTGCTATTAATTTCTAATATTATTCCTTTGTTGTCAGAGAAGGTACTTTGTGTAGTTTCTATCTTTTTAAGTTTATTGAGTCTCGTTTAGTGTCCTAGCATGTGGTCTATAAAGGGAAATGTTCTATGTGTGCAGGAGAAAATTGTATATTGGTCTGATGATGAGTACAATGTTCTAAATGTGTTCTTTTGTTCTGGTTGGGTTATGGTATTGTTTACATTCTTTATGTTCTTACGGATCTTTGTAGATATACTGTCCAGAATTGAAGGTGGTATATATTGAAGTTCCCAACTATTATTGCGGAGTTGTCTATTATGCCTTTCCTAGCAGTCATTATTCATTTTATGTATTAAATATAGAGGTATAGATACGTTTATAGTTGTAATGTCTTCTTGATGAATTGACCTTTTTGTTATTATATAGTATCTTCTTTATCTATCACAATAGATTCAGGTTTTAAGCCTATTTTATCTGATATCTGTATGGCTACTTCCTGCTTTTTATTGTTTACTAGTTGCTTGGAATATTACTTTCCATCCTTTTACTTTCAGCCTGTATCCTGTCTTTCTTGTAGGCAGCATAAGGATGGACCATGTTTTTTATCTATCCTGTCACTCTGTGTCTTTTGAATTGGAAGTATAGACATTTACGTTTAATGGAACTATTGAAAACAAAGTACGTATTTCATTTATTTTACTGATTATTTTATGCGTGTCCTATGTTTTTTGTCCCATTGGTTTCATATTTTCTTATTTTTGTGTTTAATTTCTTTTTGTGTTCAGCCTTTTTTATTTCTTCCTTCTTCCCTTCTGTGTGTTTTCTCTAGTATTTTCTTAGTGGTCACAACAGATATTACATTGAACAACTTAACAGTTGCAGTAACTTATTTCAGCTTTCTTTCTTCCAACTTTTAACATACAAACATCAAGTAACATACAATATTAACATACGAAAACTCTATTCCTATTTTGCTCCTCCTCTTTGGTTGTCGAGTTTCCAGTATCTCATTGTAGGTCCTAGATTTGATAGGTTTAATTTGTATTTATTTCTGTGCACTTGTTATATTGGTTGTGGAAATAAACTATTGACCTTACTCTCTGAAAATACTGTATACTTGGTTTTTGTATTTGCTTATGTTGTTCCCTTTGTTTTTCTTTCCCCAGCCCATGTTCAGATTCAGGTACTTGCTTAGCGTTCTTTCCTATCTGAAGAGCATCATTAAGTAATACTTTCACAATAGTCGCAGTAGTAATAAATTCCCAGACCTTCTGTTTAGTTGGAATGTCTTTTTCCCTCACACTTTCGAATGATAACGTTACTGGGTACAACATTCTTGGCTGACAATTGTTTTTCTTCAATACTCCCTTGTCTCTTGGCCTCTAATGTTTCTGAGGAGAAATCCTCACTCATTTTTGTGGTGGCTCCTTGAGATGGTACATTGTCCTTTTCTCTTGCTGTTTTCCCTAACTCTCTCTTAGTCTTTGGTTTTCAAGAATTTTATTACAAAGTGTCAGGGAGTACCCCATGTATTTTTCTCCTGCTTGGGGTTTGTCTAGATTCCTGGAATTACAGGCTCAATTTCTTATCAGGTCTGGATAATTCTCCATGATTATCTCTTGGGAAAAAAAATTTTTTTTTTGAGCTTTAAATGAAGGTTTACAGAACAAACTAGCTTCTTATCAAACAGGACACACATTGTATGACATTGGTTAACAACCCTAAAACCAAACACCCAGTGCCATTGAGTCGATTCCGACTCATAGCAACCCTGTAGGACAGAGTAGAACTGCCCCATAGAGTTTCCAACGAACTCCTGGTGAATTCGAACTGCCGACCCTTTGGTTAGCAGCTGTAGCACTTAACCACTACACCACCCCATGAAATGTGAATACTGTCCCTTCTCAACCCTGCCTTCTCTATTACCAGCTTTCCTGTTCTACTTTCCAGTCCCTGCCCCAGGGCTGGTGCACCCTTTAGTCTTGTTTTGTTCCATGGGCCTGTTCAATCTTTGGCTGAAGGGTGAACCTCAGGAGTGGCCTCATTACTGAGCTGAAAGAGTGTCCAGGGGCCATACTCTCAGGGTTTCTCCAGTCTCTGTTAGGCCAGCAAGTCTCATCTTTCTCCTTAAGTTAGAATTTTGTTCTACATTTTTCTCCAGCTCTGTCCAGGACCCTCTATTTTGATTCCTGTCAGAGCAGTCAGTGGTGGTAGCCAGACACCGTCTAGTCGTACTGGACTCGGTCTGGTAGAGACTGTGATAGTTGTGGTCTATTAGTCCTTTGGACTAATCTTTCCCTTGCGTCTTTAGTTGTCTTAATTTTTCCTTGCTCCTGAAGGGGTGAGACCAGCCCAGTATCCTAGATGGCTGTTCACAGGCTTTTAAGACCACAGATGCTACTCACCCAAGTAGAATGTAGAACATTTTCTTTATAAACTATGTTATGCCAATTAAGCTAGATGTTCCCTGAGACCATGGTCCCCAGAGCCCTCAGCCCAGCAATTTGATCCCTCAGGGAGTTTGGATGTGTCTATGGAGCTACCATGGCCTTGCCTTGTACAGGTTGTGCTGGTTTCCCCAGGATTGTGTACTGTCTTACCCTTCATCAAAGTTACCACTTATCTATTAAGTGTTTTTCCATCCCCACTCCTGCCCTCCCTCGTAACCATCAAATATTGTTTCTTTTTTGTATTTAAACCTTCTCATGAATATTTACAGTAGTGGTCTCATACAATATTTGTCCTTTTGTGTTTGACTAATTTCACTCGGCATAATTCCCTCCAGATGGATTCATGTTATGAGATGCTTCACAGATTCGTCATTGTTCTTTATCATTGTGTAGTAATCCATTGTGTTTTTTTGTCCATTCATCTGTTGATGGGCTTCTAGGTTGTTTCCATATTTTTGTTATTGTGAACAATGCTGCAATGAACATGGGTATGCATATGTCTATTCATTTGATGACTCTTATTTCTCTAGGATGTATTCCAAGGAGTGGGATTACTGGATCATATGGTATTTTTATTTCTAGCTTTCTAAGGAAGCACCATATCATTTTCCAAAGTGGTTATATAATTTTGCTTTCCCACCAGCAGTGTATAAGAGTTCCGATCTCCCCACAGCCTCTCCAACATTTGTTATTTTCTGTTTTATTGATTTGTACCAGTAATGCTGGGGTGAGATGGCATCTCATTGTGGTTTTGATTTGTATTTCTCTAATGGCTACAGATTGTGAGCATTTCCTCATGTGTCTGTTGGCCACTTGAATGTCTTCTTTGAAGTGTCTGTTCATTTCCTTTGCCCATTTTTTAACTGGATTATTTGTCTTTTTGTTCTGGAGGTATTGGATTTTCTTGAAGATTTTAGAGATTAGACCTTTGTCTGATTTGTAAGAGCCAACAATTTTTTTGCAGCCTATATTTTGGTAATATTTGTTTGATATATATTTTTTCCACCCATTGATTTTTAATAAATTTATGTCCTTGTTTCTAAGGTGTATCTCTTGTAGACAGCATAATGATGAGTCCTGATTTTTAATCCATTCTGTCACTCTGTGTCTCTTTATGGGTGCATTTAGGCCATTTACATTCAGTGTAATTATTGGTAGGTGTAAGTTTATTACTGTCATTTTGTAGTTTTTTTTTTTTTTTGTAGTGCTAACATTTTCGTTGTTCCTCTTACTCTTTTGTCCTGAGTTCCTTTTTGTTTGTGCATTTTTTTTTCATTTCTTTTGTTTTTGAAGATTTTGTTTTTATGGAGACTTCATGTTCTTTATTTTGATGAGTAGGTTTGTTAATCTTCTTTGTGGTTACCTTGAAATTTACTGTTACCTTCCTCGGATTGAACCAGTCTATTATTACTTGGTATCTCCATTAGAAAGTTCTATGCCTACACCGTTTATTCCCTCTTTTATTGTTCTGATGTTGTTGTCATTTACAGATTAACCTCTCTGGTTGCCTATTGCAATTCTTTTTGTTTTGGATGTCCTTGAGAGTTCATTTCCTATGTTGGTGTCTGGCTGGAACAATCTTGCATTCTTGATTCAGGCTGTGGTCTGATGTTGTTTGTTCTCAGACTGAAGGACTCCCTTTAATAGTTCTTGTAAGTTTGGTTTGGTTTTGACATATTCCTTTAATTTCTGTTTATCTGGAAATATCTAAATTTTACCATCATATTTGAATGGATGTTTTACAGGATGTATTATTCTTGGCTGGCAATTTTTTTCTTTCAAGGTTTTATATATATTATCCCATTCACTTATTACAGGCATGATTTCTTCTGAATTATCAGAGCTTAGTCTTATTGTTTCTCCTCTGTATGTGACTTTTTGTTTTTTTTTTGAGCTTGAGCTGCTCGCAGGATTTTTTCTTTGTCTTTGGTTTTAGCAAGTGTGATTATGGTATGCCTTGGTGTTTTTCTTTTGTTGGCCTATCGTATTTGGGGTTCATTGAGCTTCGTGGTTGGTCAACTTTTCATCATTCATGATATTAGGGAAGTTTTCTGTCAGCAAATATTCAATGATTCTCTGTGATTTCTGTTTTCTTTCCTTGTTCTGAAACTCTTAACACTCACAGATTTTTGCTTTTGATAGTATCCCACATAATTCTCAGGGTTTCCTCATTTTTCTTTGTTCTTTTTTCTGGTTTTTCCTCAAAAAGAGTTGTATCCAAGTGTTTGTCTTCAATTTCGGAGATTGTCTTCCATCGTTTCAAACCTGCTCCTCAGCTCTTTGATGACACTGTCCATTTCTGAAATCTTGTTGTTTATCTTTTGGATATCTAATTGTTGTCTTTATATGATTTCTAGTTGTGAATTTATTTTGGCATTTTGTTCCTGTATAACCTTCCTGGGTTGTTCCATTTTTTTTGTCTGTATTTTCCATGAATTTGTCTGCTTTTTGCTTCAACTCTTGGATTGCTCTGAATATTAGAGATTTGAATTCCCTGTCAGTTAGTTCTAGTGCCTTTTCTTCTACTGGAAAGTCATCTGGTGTTTTATTTTGGAAGCCTACTGGAACCACCCTGTCTTGTTTTCAATATGTTTGATATTGTTTGCTGTCTTCAGGACATTCAGTAGTTATTTCCATCATTTTGATTGTAGATTTGTTTGTTCTGTCCTGTTTTTTTGTTTTATTTAGTTACGTCTGAGCAGACAGGATGTGCGTTCTTTGTTGTTTGCTCATCTGTAGTCACGGTACTTTTCAGCTCCTTGTCCAATGTGTCTATAAGGTCAAGTTGGTTGATTGTGGCATTTAGATCTTCTGTGTCTTTATTGAGTTCCTTTCTGTGTGTCCTGTCCTTCACCAAAAGTGGTATGTTGAAGTCTCCTGCTGTAGTTGTGGAGCTCTCTATCTCACTTTTCAATGCTGTTCGAGTTCGTTTTATGTATCTTGCAGCACTGTCACTGGGTGCATAAATATTTAATATGGTTATATCCTCTTGGTATATTGACCTTTAATAATTATGTAGTGTCCTTCCTTTTCCTTTGTGATGTATTTAACTTTGATGTCTATTTTGTCAGAAATTAATATAGCCACTTCTGCTGTTTTTTGATTATTATTTGCTTGATGTATTTTTTCCATGCTTTGAGTTTTAGTTTGTGTCTCTAAGTCTAATTTGTGTTTCTTGTAGGCAGTATATAGGTGAATCATATTTTTTAATCCATTCTGCCACTCTGTGTCTCTTTATTAGTGCATTTAGTCTATTTACATTCAGTGTAATTATGGATAGGTATGTGTTTAGTGCTGTCATTTGGTGTCTTTTTTTGTGTGTTGTTGACAGTTTGTTTTTCCCACTTAATTTTTTGTGCTGAGTAGTTTATCTTTATATATTGTCCTTTCCTCTCATTCATTGTTGTTGATTTTGTTTCTACTGAGTATTTTTTCTTGTATTTTATTTTGATGGGTAGGATTGTTAGCCTCCTTTGTGGTTACCTTAATATTTACCCCTATTTTTCTAAGTTTAAACCTAACTTTTATTTCTTTATGTTGCCTTGACTTCCTCTCCACATGAAAGATCTATGACTACATTTCTTAGTCCCTTTTTATTGTTTGAATGTTGTCTTCTTTTACATAATAACATCGCTGTTTCCCTGTTTTGAGCTTTTTTAAAATCTTTTTTATTTTTGAGATTTCTCTATCTGGATTGACATCTGATTGTTCTGTCTATGTTCTAGTCTTGGGTTGATATCTGATATTATTGATTTTCTAACCAGAGAACTCCCTTTACTTTTTCTTGTAGTTTGGGCTTGGTTTTTACAAATACCCTGAATTTCTGTTTATCTGGAAATGTCCTAATTTTGCCTTCATATTTGAGAGACAGTTTTGCTGGGTATATGATTCTTGGGTGGCAAGTTGTTTCCTCCAATGCTTTGTATAAGTCATCCCATTGCCTTCTTGCCTGCATGGTTTGTGCTGAGTATTCTGAGCTTATTATTATTGATACTCCTTTGTAGGTGACTTTTTGTTTATCTCTAGCTGCTCTTAAAATTCCCTCTTTATCTTCGATTTTGGCAAGTTTAATTATAATATGTCTTGGTAACTTTCTTTTGAGATCTACTGTAAGTGGAGTTCGATGAGCATCTTGGATAGATATCTTCTCATCTTTCACAACATCAGGGAAGTTTCCTGCCAACAAATCTTCAACAATTCTCTCTGTATTTTCTGTTATCCCTTCCTGTTCTTGTACTCCAATCACTTATAGGTTATTTCTCTTGATAGAGTCCCACATGATTCTTAAGATTTTTTTCACTTTTTAAAATTCTTTTATCTGATTTTTCTTTGTGTATATTGGTGCCAAGTGTTTTATCTTCAATGTCAGTAATTCTACCTTTTACTTTCTCAGTTCTGCCCCTCTGACTTTGTACCGAGTTGTCTAATCCTGTAATTTTATTGTTAATCTTCTGAGTTTCCAATTGCTGTCACTCTATGAATTCTTGCAGCTTATTAAAGGTTTCATTGTATTCTTGAATAACCTTTTTAATTTCTTCTACTACTTTATCTGTTTGTTTCTTGGCTTGTTCTGCATTTTGCCTGATCTCCTTCCTGATCTTGTTCCTGATGTCTTGAAGAGTTCTGTATATTAATCTTTTGTATTCTGCATCTGGTAATTCCAGGAAAGCACATTCATCCAGAAGATTCCTTGATCCTTTGTTTTGAGAGCTTAGTGAAGTGACCGTGGTCTGCTTATTTATGTGATTTGATGTTGACAATTGTCTCCAAGCCATCTACGAGTTATTGTATTAGTTTGTTTTATGTTTGCTCACTATATCCTAGCTTCTTGCTTTATTTTGTTTTGATATGCCCAAATAGGCTGCTTGAGTGAGCTAGCTGGATTATTTTCACCTTGAAGCTCTAACGTCTTGTCACCAGATGGCTAGAGCTGTTATCAGGTGTATGAACATGGGAGTCCATTCGCTTTTTTTGTATGGATTCAGCTCAGGTGTACAGGTAGTGCATGGTGTAGGCTCTGTCCTACAGTATTTAGAGGGGCACGGGCAATTGGTGTAGGTACAGGTATCTGGTTGCAACAGGGTGTCACGCCCTGAACAAGGCAGGGGTCTGACAACCATCCCCGTCCCCCGAGTGTCTGTGAGGAAAGAGGATCCATGTTTCCTAGAGTGCAGAGGATAGTGAATTGTGCAGCTGGACCATGGGCACCTGAAGCTTTTGATTGTAATGACTGGGAGGTACTGGTTATCCTTGGACACTTGTCACAGGAGTCTGGGTCACATGGGTGGAGCCTCTAGTCCTTAGGCCCCTGAAGCGGGTAGGTGAGGACCCTGTTTAATAGGAAAAGCAGTGTCAAACATCAAACACCCACCTCTCCACCACACAGCTGAAACAGTTGGAATCTGTCAACAAGAGCCTATTCTCCAGAAATAGGCCCACACAGGTTCATGCAAGGTTAAACGTATTTAAAATCCACAAACCGTTTATTCCTGGACAGGAGATGCTTCTCTCCTGAGCTCCCCAGCTTAGTAGAGCTGGCAGATTATCTTTTCCTCCAGTTGTGAATTCATTCCTTCTCCAAGGCCAGGGGAATTGCTCAGGTTCTGCTGCAGGACCTGTTTTAGGCCCAGGGAAATCAACAACCAGTGAAGCCAGCTTTGGGCTGGGGGCGTGGTAAAATAAACCCAAGCACTATGGGTTTTTACTTAGATTTTGGCAAGAGTGCCGTTCTCTGTTTCTGGTTGTATGAGTAGGCTGTGCACCTTGCTGTCTCTCCCTGAGGACACTGCACCTGGAACACTACAACCAGCCCTGCCACTGTCACTTTAGTGAATGGTGCCTGAGGGCTCCCGGCTATTTAGCTCTGGCAACTCCTCACTGCTTCTGAACTGTCGCTCCCTCTGCCTCCCAATCAGTCCATTTTCTAACTTTCCATTTGATGTTCAGGTGTCATACAGTGTCATAAATATAATCATTTCACTTGTTTTTTCAGGTCATTGGTGTAAGAGGGATCACTGGAAGGATCTGACTACTGCGCCATCTTGGCCGTGCCACCTGATTCCAAATACTTTAAAGTTAACTAAGATAATTTACATATTACCATTTTATATCCATATATGTTTCTGCATATGTATGTTGGCAGCAATGAGGATGCTTGAAGAAGATCTGTAAATGAAAATGATGACCCTCCTCTTATAGGAAGAGAGATAATGGAATTTTTAGTATGACAACTCCAGCCTCCAGCACCACCCAGGAACACTAATGTCTAGGTAAACTTCTAAAACATGTCATATTTGTATAACTTAGTGAAATCTATACATTCCTATGTTTTCTAGACCTCTGAGATGACCAAGAAGTATATAAGAAAAGTTAGTAATAATGAGAAAAATGAGAGCCCTCTTATAATGGGAAGTGGATACTATCTAGATACAGTACTCAGATAACCTATGCAAGTGCAACAATGCTACGTAGGTCCAAGAGTAGGGTTGTCATTTGGGAGAGTGTGATTTTCACGTCTCAAAAGACCAATGAAAAAGCATAGTGAACTAAATGTTCAGTGAGATTTAGTGGAGCTTATGCTTTTCAGCAGATTTTGTGGCAGAGGTTGTGTCAAGTGAGGTAGTAGAATTCTGAGTATATTTGGCCACCATGGGAGAGAAAAAGCCTTAGCATATCAGATACTAGAGCAGCTCTTTCCTGGAGAACATACTTTCTTACAATTTACGTCTTCACTTTTATTGATAGGGAGCAGTGAGTGTGAGCTATCTCTTTACTGGGGAAGAAGTGAATGAAAAGAGCTCTGAGATCATGATGGCTTGATGACCACAGCCATATCAGGGCTAAGGGTATAGGGGCAATGAAAGAAGAATATAATCCATTGTTTTCCCTTTCTTCCATCCAGTGCCACTCATGGCTACCCCGAAATATTTTTTAACACTTAAAAGTCATAACATAACTTGGTGAGAGCCTGCAATCCTAGCTTATTTAAAATCCTAATTTTCCTATGGAATTTAAATACAGTGTGATTTCATACTGAATATGAGACTGTTAACTAGGAAGGTAGATCCCATTCAGGGGCAGAAAGATTAGAAGTGGTTAGATGGCAGAAAATCAGGTTATCCTAAAATTTTCACTAAGACTTTCCATGAATTTTGGAAGTTTTCTGCTTGCTCTACATTTTAAGTAGAACTTCTCCTTCTTCTCTTTTTCCTACTTTTTAAAACATAAAATTTTATTTTGCTTTAAATGATGGTTTACAAATCAAGTCAGTCTCTCACACAAAAACTTATATACGCCTTGCAACATACCCCCAATTTCTTACCCCCTAATGAGACAGCCTGCTCCCTCCATCCACTCCCTCTTTTTGTATCAATTTTGCCAGTTTCTAACCCCCCCTACCCTCTCACCTCTCCTCCAGGCAGAAGATATCAACATAGTCTCAAACGTCCATCTGATCCAAGAAGGTAACTCCTCATTAGCATCCCTCTCCAGTCCAGTTTCTGTCTGAAAAGTTGGCTTTGGGAATGGTTTCTCTCCTGGGCCAAGGGAAGGGTCTGGGGGCCATTGACCACTGGTGTCCTTCTAGTCTCAGACCATTAAGTCTGGTCTTTTTATGGGAATTTGGGGTCTGCATCCCACTACTCTCCTGTTTCCTCAGTGTTCTCAGTTGTGTTCCCTGTCAGGACAGTCAGCAGTTATAGCCAGGCACCATCTAGTTCTTCTAGTCTCAGGCTGATATAATCTCTGGTTTATGGTGCCCTTTCTGTCTCTTGGGCTCGTAATTACCTTGTGTCCTTGGTGTTCTTCATTCTCCTTTGGTCCAGGTGGGTTGAGACCAATTGATGCATCTTAGATGGCCACTTGCTAGCATTTAAGACCCTAGACTCCATTCTCCAAAATGAGATGCAGAATGTCTTCTTAGTAGCTTTTATTGTGTCAGTTGACTTAGATGTCGCCTGAAAACATGGTCCCCAAACCCCTGCCCGTGCTATGCTGGACTTAAAGCATTCAGTTTATTCGGGAAACTTCTTTGCTTTTGGTTTAGTCCAGTTGTGCTGACCTTGCCTGTATTCTGTGTTGTCTTTCCCGTCACCTAAGTGGTTCTTATCTACTATCCAATTAGTGGAAACCCCTCTCCCACCCTTCCTCCCTCCCCCTTCTCATAACCATCAAAGAATATTTTCTTCTCTGTTTAAACTATTTCTCGAGTCCTTACAATAGTGGTCTTATACAATATTTGTCCTTTTGCAAGTAATTTCACTCAGCATAATGCCTTCCATTTATGAAATTTTTCACAGATTCATCACTGTTCTTTATCAATATTTAGTATTCAATTGTATGAATATACCATAATTTATTTATCCATTCATCCATTGATGGGCACCTTGGATGCTTCCATGTTTTTGCTGTTGTAAACAGTGCTGCAGTGAACATGGGTATACATATATCTGTTTGTGTAAAGGCTCTTATTTGTCTAGGATATGTTGGAAGCAGTGGGATAACTGGCTTCTATGGTAGTTCTATTTCTAGCTTTTTAAGGAAGTGCCAAATCGATTTCCAAAGTGGTTGTCGCATTTTACATTCCCACCAGCAGTGTGTAAGTGTTCCAGTCACTCCACAGCCTCTCCAACCTTTATTGTTTTGTGGTTTTTCGATTAATGCCAGCCTTATTAGAGTGAGATGGAGTCTCATTATAGTTTTGATTTGCATTGCTTTAATGACTAATTACTGTGAGCATTTCCTATGTATCTGTTAGCTACCTGAACGTCTTCTTTAGTGAAGGGTGTGTTCATATCTTTTGCCCATGTTTTAATTGGGTTATTTGTCTTTTTGTAGTTTCAGGTAGATTTTAGAGATCCAGTGCTGATCGGAAATGTCATAGCTAAAAACTTTTTCCCAGTCTTTAGGTAATCTTTTTACTGTTTTGGTGAAGTCTTTGGATGAGCATAGGTGTTTTCCTTCTGCATTGTTGTAATGTTTTGTATACTGTTCATGGCATGTATTGGGGCTTCTAATGTTGTCCCTATTTTTTCTTCCATGATCTTTATCATTTTAGATTTTATATTTAGGTCTTTGATCCATTTTGAGGTAGTTTTTGTGCATGGTGTGAGGTATGTGACTTGTTTCATTTTTTTTCAGATGGATGTCCGGCTATGCCAGGACCACGTGTTAAAAAGGCTGTCTTTTCCCCAGTTAACTGTAACTGCTTTGGGGACTTTGTCAAATATCAACTGCTGATTTGTGGATGGATTTATGTCTGGATTCTCAGTTACATTCCATTTGTCTGTGTATCTGTTGTAATATTACCAGTCTGTTTTGACTACTGGGGTGGTATAATAGGTTCTAAAATCAGGTAAAGTAAGCCATCCCACTTTGTTCTTTTTCAGTAATGCTTTACTCATCCGGGGCCTCCTTCCCTTCTGTAAAAAGTTGGTGATTTTTTTCTCCACCTCATTAAAGAATGTCATTGGAATTTGAATCGGAATTGTATCAAATGTATAGATCACTTTTGGTAGAATAGCCATTTTTATAATGTTAAGTCCTTTTATCCATGAACAAAGTATGGTTTTCCACTTATGTAGGTCTGTTTTGGTTTCTTGCAGAAGTGTTTTGTAGTTTTCTTTGTATACATCTTTTACATCTTTGGTAAGATTTATTCCTATGTTATCCATCTCCTTGGGGACTACTGTAAAAGATATTGATTTGGTGGTTTCCCCTTTGATTTCTTTTTGTTGCTGTAGAGGAATCCAACTCATTTTTGTATGTTTATCTCGTATCCCGATACTCTGCTAAACTCTTCTGTTAGTTCCAGTAGTTTTCTGGAGGATTCCTTAGTGTTTTCCGTATATAAGATGATGTCATCTGCAAATAGAGATATTTTTACTCCTTCCTTGCCAATCTGGATGTTCTTTATTTCTTTATCTAGCCTAATAGCTCTTGCTAGGACCTCCAGCACAATGTTGAATAAGAGTGGTGATAAAGAGCAACTTGTCTGGTTCCGGATCTCAAGGGAAACGCTTTCAGGCTCTCTCCATTTAGGGTGATATTGGCTATTGGCTTTGTATAAATGTCCTTTATTATGTTGAGGGATTTTCCTTCTATTCCTATTTTGCTGAGAGTTTTTTCACATGAAAGGGTGTTGAACTCTGTCAAATGCCTTTTCTGCATCAATTAATAAAATCACCAGATTCTTATCTTTTGTTTTATTTATATGATGGATTACATTAATTGTTTTTCTAATGTTGAACCTTCCCTGCATACCTGATATGAATCCCATTTGGTCAAGGTGAATTATTTTTTTTGATATAGTGTTGAATTCTTTTGGTTAGAACTTTGTTGAGGAATTTTGCATCCAAATTCATGAGGGATATGAACTTTATTTCTCTATTTGTGGTGTCTTTACTGGTTTTGGTATCAGGAATATTCTGGCTTCATAGAATGAGTTTGTGAGTACTCCATCATTTTCTATGCTCTGAATTACCTTTAGTAGCAGTGTTAACTCTTCTCTCAAAGTTTGGCAGAACTCTACAGTGAAGCTGTCCTGGCCAGGGCCTTTTTTTGTTGGGAGTTTTTTGATTACCTTTTCAATCTCTTCTTTTGTCATGGGTCTATTTAGTTGTTCTACCTCTATTTGTGTTAGTTTAGGTAGGTAGTGTGTTTCTAGGAATTCACGCATTTCTTCTAGGTTTTCAAAGTTGTGAGACTGCATTTTTTCATAGTAATCTGATATGATTCTTTTAATTTCAGTTGAATCCGTTGTAATATCGCCCATCTCGTTTCTTATTTGGGTTATTTGCTTCCTGTCCTGTTTTTCTTTTGTCAATTTGGCCAAGGGTTTATCAATTTTGTTGATTTTTTCAAAGAACCAGATTATATGGTCTTGTTAAGTCTTTCAATTCTTTTTTGTTTTCTGTTTCATTTAGTTCAGCTCTAATTTTTATTATTTATTTTCTTCTGGTGCCTGAGGGTTTCTTTTGTTGCTTTCTATTTGTTCATGTTGTAGGGAGTTCTTTGATTTTGACCCTTCCTTCTTTTTGTATGTGTGAATTTATTGATATAAATTGACCTCCCAGGCACTGCTTTTGCTGTTTCCCAAAGACACTGATATTAAGTGTTTTCATTCTCATTTGACTGTATGAATTTCTTTATTCCATCCTCAATGTCTTCTATAATCCAGTCTTTTTTGAGCAGGGTTTTTTTCAGTTTCCAAGTGTTTGCTTTCTTTTTCCTCACTTTTCTGTTATTGATTTCCACTTTTATGGCCTTATGGTCAGAGAAGAAGCATTGTAAAATTTCAGTATTTTAGATCCTGCTAAGGCTTGCTTTATGACCTAAGATGTGGTCTATTCTAGAGAATGTTCCATGTCACCAGAAAAGAAAGTATACTTGGTTGCTGTTGGGTGGAGTGTTCTGTATATGTCTATGGGGCCAAGTTGGTTGATTGTGGTATTTAGATCTTCCGTGTCTTTATTGAGCTTCTTTCTGGTTGTCCTGTCCTTCACTGAAAGTGGTGTGTTGAAGTCTCCTACTATTATTGTGGAGCTGTGTATCTCACTTTCCAACGCTGGTGGAGTTTGTTTTATGTATTTTGCGGCCCTCTCATTGAGTGCATAAATATTTAATATGTTTGTATCTTCTTCATATATTATCCCTTTAATCATTACATAGTGTCCTTGCTTATCCTTTATGATAGATTTAACTTTAAAGCCTATTTTGTCAGAAATTAATATTGTTACTCCTGCTCTTTTTGATTGTTGTTTGCTTTTTATATTTTTTTCCATTCTTTGAGTTTTAGTTCTTTTTTGTCTCTAAGTCTAAGGTGTGTCTCTTATAGGCAGCATACAGAGGGATCATGTTTTTTAATCCATTCTTCCACTCTCTGATTCTTTATTGGTGCATTTAGCCCATTTACATTCAGTGTAATTATGGATAGGCATGAATTTCGTGGTGTCATTTTGATGTCTTTTTTTGTGTGTGTTGTTGACAGTTTCTTTTTCCTCCTTAATTTTATGTACTGAGTAGATTATATAGTGTCCTTTCCTCATATTCGTTGTTGTTGATTTTGTTTCTGCTGAGTGTCTATTTTTTCCTTGTATTTTACTTTGATGTGTAGGTTAGTTTGTCTCCTCTCTGGTTATCTTATTATTACCCCTATTTTTCTAAAGCTAAATCTAACTTTTATTTCTTCGTATAGCCTTGTCTTCCTCTCCATATGTATGTTCTATGACTACATTTCTTAGTACCTCTTTATTGTTTTAATGTTGTCTTCTTTTACATAAGAACATCGCTGTTTCCTTGTTTTGAGTGTTTTTTTAATCTTGATTTATTTTTGTGATTTTCCTGTCTGGGTTGACTGCTGATTGCTCTGCCCAGTTCTAGTCTTTGGTTGATACCTGATACTAATTGTTTTTCTAACCCGAGAACTCCTTTTAGTATTTCTTGTAATTTTTGTTTGGTTTTTATGAACTCCCTATCCTTTTGTTATCTGAAAATGTCCTAATTTCACCTTCATATTTGAGAGACAGTATTGGTGGATATAAGATTCTTAGCTGTCAATTTTTTTCCTTCAATTTTTTAACTAAATCATCCCATATGATTTTTAAGGATCCTTCATTTTTTTTAATTCTTTTTTCTTATTTTTCTTCAAATACATTAGTGCCATCCACTTGCTGAATTCTGCATCTCTGACTCTGTATTGATTTGTCTTCTTCTATAATTTTTATTGTTAGCTTTCTGAATTTCTGATTGCTCTCTGTCCTTGGATTTTTCCAGATTATTAAATTTTTCATTATGTTCTTAAATAACCTTTTAATTTCTTCAACTAGTCTATCTGTGTGTTCCTTGGCTGTTCTGCCTATTGCCTAATTTCCTTCTTGATGTCTTGAAGGGTTCTATATATTAATGTTTTGTATCCTGCCTCTGGTAATTCCAGGAATGCACTTTCATCTAGAAGATTCTTTGTTTTCTTTCCTTTTTTTTTGGATGGGTAAAATTACTATTTTTTTTTTGTGTGTGTGTGCTTTAAGTGCTTTAAGTCAGTCCTTCAAATAAAACTTTTATGCACCTTGCTCCGTACTCCAAATTGCTCTCCCCCTAATGAGACAGACTGCTTCCTCCCTCCAGTCTCACTTTTCATGTCCATTTCGCCAGCTTCTAACTCCCTCTGCCCTCTCATCTCCCCTGCAGGGAGGAGATGCCAACATAGTCTCAAGGGTCCACTGATCCAAGAAGCTCACTCTTCACCAGCATCCCTCTCTAACCCATTGTCCAGTCCAATCCCTGTCTGAAGAGTTGGGTTTGGGAATGGTTCCTGTCTTGCACTAACAGAAAGTCTGGAGACCATGAGCTCCAGGGTCCTTCTAGTCTCAGTCAGACCATTAAGTCTGGTCTGTTTATGAGAATTTGGAGTCTGCATAGCACTGCTCTCCTGCTCCCTCAGGGGTTCTCTGTTGTGGTCCCTGTCAGGGCAATCAGCAGTTGTAGTTGGGCAACATCTAGGTCTTTGGGTCTCAGGCGGCTGTGATCTCTGGTTTATGTGACCCTTTCTCTCTCTTGGGCTTGTAATTACCTTGTGTCTTTGGTGTTCTTCATTCTCCTTTGATCCAGGCAGGCTGAGACCAATTGATGAATCTTAGATGACTGCTTGCTAGCGTTTCAAACCCCAGACGCTTCTCTCCAAGGTGGGAGGCACAATGTTTTCTTAATAGATTTTATTATGCCAATTGACTTGGATGTCCCCTGAAACCATGGTCCCCAAACCTCTGCCCCTGCTATGCTGGCCTTCAAAGCATTCAGTTTATTCAGGAAACTTCTTTGCCTTTGGTTTAGTCCAGTTGTGCTGACCTCACCTGTATTGTGTGTTGTCTTTCCCGTCACCTAAAGGAGTTGTTATCTACTACATAATTAGTGAAAACTCCCTCCAAGCTCTCGTAACCATCAAAGAATATTTTCTTCTCTGTTTAAACTATTTCTCGAGTTCTTATAATAGTGGTCTTATAGAATATTTGTCCTTTTGCAACTGATTTCAATCAGCATAATGCCTTCCAGATTCCTCCATGTTATGAAATATTTCACAGATTCATCACTCTGCTTTAGCGATGCATAGTATTCGATTGTGTGAATATGCCATAATTTATTTATCCATTCATCCGTTGATGGGCACCTTGGTTGCTTCCATCTTTTTGCTATTGTAAACAGTGCTGCAGTGAACATGGACTTGCATTTATCTGTTTGTGTAAAGGCTCTTATTTCTCTAGGATATATTTCAAGGAGTAGGATTGCTGGATCTTATTGTAGTTCTATTTCTAGCTTTTTAAGGAGGTGCCAAATTGATTTCCAAAGTGGTTGTCTTATTTTACATTCCCACCAGCAGTGTATAATTGTTCCAGTCACTCCACAGCCTCTCCAACCTTTATTGTTTTGTGTTTTTTCGACTGATGGCTGCCCTGTTGGAGTGAGATGGAATCTCACTGTAGTTTTGATTTGCATTTCTCTAATGGCTAATAATTGTGAGCATTTTCTCATATATCTGTTAGCTACTGAATGTCTTTAGTGAAGTGTCTGTTCATATTTTTTGCCTACTTTTTAACTGGGTTATTTGTCTTTTCGTAGTTAGATTTTGCAGTGTTATGTAGATTTTAGAGATCAGGCAATGATTGGAAATGTCAAAGCTAAAAACTTTTTCCCAGTCTGTAGGTAATTTTTTACTTTTTTGGTGAAGTCTTTGGATGAGGATAGGTGTTTAATTTTTTAGGAGCTCCCAGTTATCTAGCTTTTCTTCTGCATTGTTAATAATGTTTTTATACTGTTTATGCCATTTATTAGGGTTTCTAATGTTGTCCTTATTTTTTTTTTCCATGATCTTCATTGTTTGAGATTTTATACTTAGGTCTTTGATCCGTTTTGAGCTCACTTTTGTGCATGTTGTGAGGTATGGGTCTTGTTTCATTTTTTTGCAGATGGATATCTAGTTATGCCAGCTCTAGTTGTTAAAAAGAATTTCTTTTCCCCATTTAACTGTTTCGGGGCCTTTGTCAAATATCAGCTGCTCATATGTGGATGGATTTAAGTCTGGATCCTCAATTCTGTTCTATTGGTGTATGTATGTTATTGTACCAGTACTAGGCTGTTTTGACTACTGTGGCGGTATAATAATTTCTAAAATCAGGTAGAGTAAGGCATCCCATTTTGTTCTTCTTTTTCAGTAATGTTTTACTTATCCAGAGGTTCTCGCTCTTCCATATGAAGTTGGTGATTTGTTTCTCCATCTCCTTTAAAAATGTTGTTGGAAGTTGGATCAGAATTGCTTTAAATGTATAGATTGTTTTTGGTAGAATGGACATTTTTATTATGTTAAGTCTTCCTATCCATGAGCAAGGTATGTTTTTCCACTTATGTAGGTCCCTTTTAGTTTCTTGCACTAGTACTTTGTAGTTTTCTTTGTATATGTCTTTTACATCTGTGGTAAGATTTATTCCTAAGTATTTTATCTTCTTGGGGACTGGTGTAAATGGTATTGATTCGGTGATTTCCTCTTCAATGTTCTTCTTCTTGGTGTGTAGGAAACCAACTGATTTTTGTGTGTTTGTCTTGTACCCTGATACTCTGCTGAACTCTTCTATTAGTTTCAGTAGTTTTCTGGAGGATTCCTTAGGGTTTTCTCTGTATAAGATCATGTCATCTGCAAATAGAGATACTTTGACTTCTTCCTTTCCAATCTGGATCCCCTTTATTTCTTTGTCTAGCCTAATGGCTCCAGCACAGTGTTGTATAAGAGTTGTGATAAAGGGCATCCTTGTCTGATTCCCGATTTCAAGGGGAATGCTTTTAGGCTCTTTCCATTTAGGATGATGTTGGCTATTGGTTTTGTATAAATGCCCTTAATTATGTTGAGGGATTTTCCTTCTATTCCTATTTTGCTGAGAGTTTTTATCATGAATCCGTGTTGGACTTTGTCAAATGGCTTTTCTGCATCAATTGGTAAAATCACGGGATTCTTCTCTTTTGTTTTATTTATGTAATGGATTACATGAATTGTTTTTCTAATGTTGAACCATCCCTGCATACCTGGTATGAATCCCACTTGGTCCAGGTGAATTATTTTTTTGATAAGTTGTTTTATTCTATTAGCTAAAATTTTGTTGAGGAATTTTGCATCTATGTTCATAAGAGATATAGGACTGTAATTTTCTTTTTTTGTGGTGTCTTTACCTTGTTTTGGTATTAGGGATATGCTGGCTTCATAGAATGAGTTTGGGAGTATTCCATCCTTTTTTATGCTCTGAAATACCTTTAGGAGTGGTGGTGTTAAGTCTTCTCTGAAGGTTTGGTAGAACTCTTCAGTGAAGCCATCCAAGCCAGGTTTTTTTTTTTTTTTGGAGTTTTTTGATTACCTTTTCAATCTCTCCTTTTGTTATGGATCTATTCAGCTGTTCTATCTCTGTTTGTGTTAGGTTAGGTAGGTAGTGTGTTTCTAGGAATTCATCCTTTTCTTCTAGGTTTTCAAATTTTTTAGGGCACAATTTTTCATAGTAATCTGATATGGTTCTTTTAATTTCGGTTGGGTCTGTTGTAATATCACCCATCTCATTTCTTATTCAGGTTGTTTCCTGTTTTTCTTTTGTCAGTTTGGCCAACGGTGTGTCAATTTTGTTGATTTTTTTCAAAGATCCAACTTTTGCTCTTGTAATTCTTTCAATTGTTTTTCTGTTTTCTATTTCATTTAGTTCTGCTTTAATTTTTATTATTTGTTTTGTTCTGGTACCTGAGGGTTTCTTTTTTTCCCATCTTTTTTGTTTTAATAATTTTAATGTGCTTTAAGTGAATGTTTACAAATCAAGTCAGTCTGTCACATATAAGCTTACATACACCTTACTACATACTCCCACTTGCTCTCCCCCTCATGAGTCAGCCCGCTCCCTCCTTCCAGTCTCTCCTTCCAGGAGATGCCAACACAGTCTCAAGTTTCCACCTGATGCAGGTAGCTCACTCTTCATCAGCATCTCTCTCCAACCCATTGTCCAGTCCCTTCCATGTCTGATGAGTTGTCTTTGGGAATGGTTCCTGTCCTGAGTCAACAGAAGGTTTGGGACCATGACCGCTGGGATTCCTCTAGTCTCAGGCAGACCATTAAGACTGGTCTTATTATGAGAATTTGGGGTCTGCATCCCACTTCCCTCCTGCTCCCTCAGGGGTTCTCTGTTGTGCTCCCTGTCAGGGCAGTCATCAGTTGTGGCCGAGCACCATCTAGTTCTTCTGGTCTCAGGATGATGTAAGTTTCTGGTTCCTGTGGCCCTTTCTGTCTCTTGGACTCGTAGTTATCGTGTGACCTTGGTGTTCTTGTTCTTCATTCTCCTTTCATCCAGGTGGTTTGAGACCCATTGATGCATCTTAGATGGCCACTTGTTAGCATTTAAGACCCGAGACACTACATTTCAAAGTGGGATGCAGAATGTTTTCATAATAGAATTATTTTGCCAAATGACTTAGAAGTCCTCTTAAGGCATAATCCCCAAACCCCCACCCTTGCTCTGCTGACCTTTGAAGCATTCAGTTTATCCCAGAAACTTCTCTGCTTTTGGTCCAGTCCAGTTGAGCTGACCTTCTGTGTATTGAGTATTGTCCTTCCCTTCACCTAAAGTAGTTTTTATCTACTAACTAATCAGTAAATAACTGTCTCCCACCGTCCCTCCCTCCCCGCCTCATAACCACAAAACTATGTGTTTTTCTCAGTTTATACTATTTCTCAAGATCTTATAATAGTGGTGTTATACAATATTTGTCTTTTTGCCTCTAATTTCACTTAGCATAATGCCTTCCAGGTTCCTCCATGTTATGGAATGTTTCACAGATTCGTCACTGTTCTTTATCAATGCGTAGTATTCCATTGTGTGAATGTACCATGATTTATTTAACCATTCATCTGTTGATTGAGGGTTTCTTTTTGTTGCTTTCTATTTGTTCAAGTTGTAGTGATAATTCTTTTACTTTGGCCCTTTTTTCTTTTTTTATGTGTCCATACGTTGATGTAAATTGGCCTCTGAGCACTGCTTTCGTTGTGTACCAAAGGTTCTGATAGGAAGTGTTTTAATTGTCATTGCATTCTGTGAATTTCTTTATTCCATCCTTAATGTCTTCTATAATCCAGTCTTTTTTGAGCAGGGTATTGTTCAGATTTCAAGTGTTAGACTTCTTTTCCCTGCTTTTTCTGTTATTGATTTCCACTTTTATGCCCTTATGGTCAGAGAAGATGCTTTGTAAAATTTCACTGTTTTGGATTCTGCTAAGGCTTCCTTTATGACCTAATATGTGGTCTATTGTAGAGAATGTTCCATGTGCACTAGAAAAGAAAATATACTTGGTCGCCGTTGGGTGGAGTGTTCTGTTTATATCTACGAGGTCAAGTTCGCTGATTTTGGCATTTAGATCTTCCGTGGCTTTATTGAGCTTCTTTCTGGAAGTCCTGTCCTTCACCAAAAGTGGTGTGTTGAAAACTCCTGCTATTATCGTGGAGGTGTCTATCTTACTTTTCAATGCAGTTAGAGTTTGTTTTATGTATCTTGCAGCCCTGTCATTGGGTGTATCAACATTTAATATGGTTATATATTCTTGGTATGTTGTCGCTTTAATCATTATGTAGTGTTCTTCCTTACCCTTTATGATGGATTTAATTTTGACATCTATTTTGTCAGAAATTAACATTGCCACTCCTGCTCTTTTTTGATTGTTGTTTGCTTGATATATTTTTTTCCACCCTTTGAGTTTTAGGTTGTTTGTGTCTCTAATTCTAAGGAGTGTCTCTTGTAGGCAGCATATAGAGGGATGATGTTTTTTCTTCCATTCTGCCACTCTCTCTTTATTGTTGCATTTAGTCCATTTACATTCACCATAATTATGGAGAAGTACGAATTTAGTGGTGTCATTTTGATGTCTTTTTTTGTGTGTTGCTGACTGTTTCTTTTTCCCACTTAATATTATGTGTTTTGTAGATTATAGATTGTCCTTTGCTCATGTTCGTTGTTTTTGATTTTGTTTCTGCCGCATCTCTATTTTTTTCTAGTATTTTATTTTGGTAAGTAGGATAGTTTGTCTCCTTTGTGGTTACCTTATTATTTACCTCTATTTTTCTGAAGTTATACCTAACTTTTATTTCTTTGTATCTCTGTATCTTCCTCTCTATATGGAAGATATATGATTACATTTCTTATTCCCTCTTTATTGTTTTAATGTTGTCTTCTTTTATATAATAATATTGCTGTCACCCTGTTTTGAGCTTTTTTTTTGAATTTCCTCTGGGTTGACATCTGATTGCTGTCTCCGGTGTTCTAGTCTTGGGTTGATACCTGAGATTATTGATTTTCTACCCCAAGAACTCCCTTTAGTATTTCTTGTAGTTTTGGTTTGGTTTTTACAAATTCCCTAAACTTCTGTTTATCTGGAAATGTCCTAATTTCACCTTCATTGTTAAGAGACAGTTTTGCTGGATATGAGATTCTGGGCTGTCAATTTTTTTCCTTCAATTTTTTAAATAAGTCATCTCATTGCCTTCTTGCCTGTGTGGTTTCTGCCAAGTAGTCTAAGCTTGTTCTTATTAGCTGTCATAGGTAGGTGACTTTTCATTTATCCCTAGCTGCTATTAAAATTCTCTGTTTATCTTTGGTTTTGGCAAGTTTGACTATAATGTCTTGGTGACTTTCTTTCCACATCTTTCTTATGTGGAGTTTGATAAGCATCTTGGATAGATATCTTCTCATCTTTCATGATATCGGGGAAGTTTTCTGCCAACAAATCTTCAACAATTCTCTCTGTATTTTCTATTATCCCTCCCTGTTCTGGTACTCCAATCACTCGTAGGTTATTTCTCTTGATAGAGTCCCACATGATTCTTTAGGTTTCTTTATTATTTTTTAATTCTTTTTTTCTGATTTTTCTTCAAATATAATAGTGCCAATTGCTTTATCTTCAAGTTCAGAAATTTCACCATCCACTTGTTCGATTCTGTGCCTCTGGCTTTCTATTGAGTTGTTTACTTCTGTAATTTGTTGTTAATCTTCTGAATTTCTGATTGCTGTCTGCCTATGGATTTTTCCAGCGTATTAAATTTTTCATTGTGTTACTGAATAATCTTTCTAATTTCTTAAATTGGTTTATCTGTGTGTTCCTTAGCTTGTTCTGAGTATTTCCTTCCTGATGTCTTGACGGGTTCTGTATACTAATCTTTTGTATTCTGCCTCTGGTAATTCCAGGAATGTGCTTTCATCTAGAAGATCCCTGGATCTTTTGTTCTGAGAGGTTGTTGAGGTGATCATGATCTGTTTCTTTATGTGACTTCATATTGACTGTTGTCTCTGAGCCATCTATAAGTTATTGTATTATGTTATGCTTCCTTACTGTGTCACTGGTTCTTGCTGTGTTTTGTTTTGATATAAGCAAATGGATTGCTTGAGTGAGCTAGCTTGATTATTTTCACATTTGGAGCTCTGACCTCCTGTCCCCAGATGTCTAGAGCTGTTCCAGGTATATCAGTCCAGGAGTCCATTCACTTTTCTTGAATGAATTCAGCTCAGGTGTCAAGGTAGCTGATCATCAAGTGTTTGGTATAGGCTCTGTCCTACAGTCTTAGAGGGGCAGGGGTGATTGGTGTAGGTAGCGGTATATGATTGCAGCAGAGGTCACGCTCTGAACAAGGCAAGGGGCTGAAACCATCCCCTGGGTGTCTCTGAGGAAATCACATTCGTGTTCCCTTGAGCATGCAGGTGGGTGAGTTCTGTAGAGAGACCATGGGTAGCCAAAGTTATTGGCTATGAAGACTGGGAGGTACCAGTTATCCTTGGACCCGTGTCGCTTGTGGCTTGGTGACCTATGTGGAGCTACCAGTCCTTAGGCCCCTGATGTGGGTAGGTGAGGACCCTGTTTAAAAGGCAAAGCAATGTCAAACATCAAATACCTACATCTCCATTAACAGCTGAAATGGGTGACGTCTGCCAACAAGGGACTATTTTCCTGAAATAGCCCCACACAGGTCCATGCAGAAGGGAAAGGTGCTCAAAGTCCATGGACCGTTTATGCCTGGACAGGTGCTGCTTCTGTCCTAAGCTCCCCCGGTTAGTGTAGCTGGCAAATTATCTTTTCTCACTATTGCAAATTTAGTCCTTCTCCAAGGTGGAGAGGATGACTTTAGGCATCAGCAATGCCTATCTCAGGCCCAGGGAAATCATCCACTTAAGTTGGGTTGGGAGTCGGGGTGGAAGCAGGTGTGATAAAATATATGGAAGTAGTTAGCTTTTGCCGAGAGCGCCATTCTTCTCTGCTTCTGGAGGTGTGAGTAGGCTGTGTGACTGGCTGCCTCTCCCTCAGGAAACTGTGACTGAGCACTAGTAGCAGTCCACTGCCTCCACTCTGGGAATAGTGCCTGAGGGTTCCCTGTGATTCAGGTAAGGTAAATCCTCTCTGCTTCTGGACTGTCTCTTCCTCCCCTTACCCCTCAGTTCCTTTTCTAAGCTTGCCTTTGATGTTCAGGGCTCATAGCTTGTCATAAATATACTCATTTCACTTGTTTTTTCGGGCCTTTGTTGTAACAGGGCTCGCCAGAGGAGTCTATTCCACCATCTTGGTTCTGCCTAGCACTACTTCTTCTACGCCTACATTTTCTTTCACAATTAAAAATGTAAATTTTAATACTAGTCAGAAATCCTGTAAATGGATATCTCCTGTGGTTACATGTCTTTGATATGAAACTTTAGCCCTAACTATGGTTATAGAGTGAATGTAGATGACTATGCCATACCGTTAATCTGTGTGATCAGATAGCTCAAGAATGAAAAACAGTGTTCATGAAAGGTTTCGCATACATTTTACTTGATGATAACTAGTAGCTTTTTAAATTATGAGATAGTAAGTCGTTACATTTCTAGAAAGATTTATTCTATGTGTTACTGGAGAGAATGCCCTTGATTGTTGTATTCGGTGTAAGAATTCAAACACTGGGACAAAGAGTGTTAAGCAAGCAGAGGTTTATTAGTTAGCAGAGGGTTTGTAGTGAAAGTACACTTGACCAGGGAGTGTCAAGTGGGATACTCAGATAGAGAGAGAGCCTGAGTGTCCCGATACAGTTGTTTTCTTAGGGCTTTATACCCTTTTCTCTTACCTCCCACTGCTAACTTTTAACTTCCAAGTTAGGGACCCCTGTAGAGACCATTTCCCCTTTCTCAAATGCAAGCTGTCCCCCTCCTCCCCCCCCCTAACACTTAACTGCCATTTCAGGGACTCCTGTAGAGAGCATTTTCTCTTTCTTTTTCTCAAGTGTGAGCTCTCCTCTTCCGCCTTATATCATCCATTTCCTCCCTTACTTTCTGGAGTACAAGTTCTCCCTCTTACATCTTTCCCCCCTCAAGTGCCATTCTTCCAAATCTCTGGAGTTGTTGAAAGGGTGTGGTCTGTCTTCTGTAGTTACTTCCTGCTTTTAATGGGGCATTAAGCTGGCCCTAGGAGAGGCATTTGTTCCCTAATTGGAAGCCCGCTTGACTTCAGTTGCTGAGAATGGAAGCATTGGGCAGCTTGATCCAAAGGGCTTTCCGGAATTGTATTACCTGATGATGTCTGAATTGTAGCCATTTGCAACTGAAATTTTGTAACCTGGAGGATACAAAATGAGTTAATATTTTAAGGAGTCAGAGTCCAAACAGTAAATGAGGAGTCAAAGACATTAAAGGTCAAGAAACGGTATCAGCCAAGATCCCCACAACCAGACGCATGATCAAGAGCTCCATTCTTGTTCGGCTTGTGTTTGGAGTTGTCTGGCCTTATCTAAAAAGTGGTGGATATGTTCTTGGACTTGGCCGTTTTGGTTCACCCAAAAGCAGCATTATTCACCTAGCATGGCACATATACCCCCATGGCTAGCTGCCAACATGTCTAATCCTCTTCGATTTTGCAGTACTACAGCTGCCAAATAATTTATTTTGGTTTGTAGAGTAGCTATAGAGCCTGCTACCTGGGTATTGAGCTGGGCTAGTTTAAGTGAGAGGTTTGCATTAACTTGAGCAGTTCCTAACACCCTAGTGGTTCTGCCTACGAGCCCAGCTGGTCCTATAAGACTGCTAAGTCCTGTTAATACGGGAATTAGGGGCTCTACTTTTTTGGCACTTTCCATCTCCTGTTCTATATTGAGGCTATGTGGTATTACAAAAGAAGAATAATCTCTTTTTATTCAGGGTTTGAGGGCCCAACCTGTCTCAGTTTTTGAGGGTACATCCCAGAGGTGAGGCTGGTGGTACTGAGTTTTGGTTTCCCATCTGGAAAGGAACAGAGTGAGTCATAGGAGGTAGGACATCTCCTTTACCCTCCTATGTTAAATCACTGCCTGGAGAAGGCACCACTTCTCAGGCCAGGGCTCCCAGAATTATCTAATCTTACCATGTAGCCCGCATCTGAAGTTTCTTGCCTAGAAAGTTCCTACTACCTCTGTCCTAGGGGTCCTTGCTCTTGTTCACATCTGCAGTTTTGGCAGGACATGGGCCTATATACTTGTTGATGTCCTGTTCTGCCAAGAAACAGATTATTGTACACCCTGCCAGCCATTTTAGGGTGGGGGTCCTTTGTGCCTCTGTCTGGTAAGTCTTCATTCCATTGGCAAACTTTGCTATCCATTGAAGCTGACACCTTGATTGCCTCGTTCCATGACACACTGCATAATCCTGAGGGTCCCTTTGAATTGGGCATAGGAGATGATTTAGCATTTGTGGGAGCCCCTCTTCTGTCCATACCTAAGAGGGGTAGTCTTATTATTCTCTGGGCCCCTCTCTTCTTTTTCTCTGCAGGAGCAACAAACCTGTTCCTCATGTCTGTCCCTCTCTGTATACTTTATGATTTGTTTCTGAACACTAAAAGAGGGACTCGGGGCACGGAGGCTGTC
This sequence comes from Elephas maximus indicus, assembly GCF_024166365.1. Taxonomy (NCBI): domain Eukaryota; kingdom Metazoa; phylum Chordata; class Mammalia; order Proboscidea; family Elephantidae; genus Elephas; species Elephas maximus. Next base: position 11,657,563 of record NC_064847.1, read on the forward strand.
ATAAGTAGACTCCTGCAGCCCGCTTCTTTGTATACTCTTGGACATTCATATTCTTTGCAAGGGGGGTAACAGATACAACTTTAGTTAGTCTAATGAATAACCTTAAGATTCTCAATTTGATAAGGTGGACTAGTGTGTCCCTATTCATTCTTTTATAATATGAAAGGAGGAGGAGCTGATCAAGGAAAGGCCTCCTGTGTTTGCTTCACAATGGTGGTATAAACAGGAAAGAGAGGGAGGTCCCTCGCTGGAAAAATTATTTCTTTGCCCATTACAAATACAGCACTGATTTCCTTTGCAAAGCGCACATGGGGGATATAGATGTAAGTATGTTAGCCAGAAGTTGTTGATGGGGCCGAGAGGTAAAAAGGTAGATGGATGGCTGGTGTCTTAAGGAGATTTGCCAGCTTGGCATGACTATTGCTGGGGTTAGTGGGGTCAGGTGTTCTGGGCTGAAGATGTGCTACTTTGTGAGTGGGAGTCCTAGACAGTGTGACCCCTCTAATCAGCCGAAGCTTCTTTTATGTGTCTCTGTTCCTCTCCCAGTTGTCTAAGACAGTCAGGAGGGCTCGGAGCAGAGGGCAGCCAACCCTTATGTGTGTAATTCCCGACAAGCCTGGTTGTTAATTAAGGGGAATTTGAAGCCCCTGTGAGGCCCCTGCAGGTCTAGGGTTTGACCCAGACACCTCTGCAAAGCAGAGGAAGGAAGTGCCTCTTTTCTTCGGAGTTTGAAAGAGCCAGACACTTATTATTACCATTTTCTTGTTAATAGACCAAGCCCCAAAAAATCCTTCTATCACCTTTCAGACCTCCCCCCTAAGAAGAAACAAAACACACATGTAGAACCAGGGGTACCTCAGCACTGGGCTGGAGAGGACAAAGGAGCCTATGCTCTGAGGTGGACTTAAAACCACGTTCCAGATGAAGGAGGAGGAGGTTTTTGATCCGAATCACAGCACCGGTAACCAGTCATGTTACTGGGTAGAATCCCCTTGGTTCTTGTATTCGGAGTAGGAAAGAATTCAAACACTGAGACAAATAGTGCCAAGCAAGCAGAGGTTTATTAGCTAGCAGAGGGTTAGTAGCGAAAGTACACTTGACCAGGGAGTGTCAAGCGGGCTACTCAGAGAGAGTCTGAGTGCCCTGATACAGTTGTTTTCTTAGGGCTTTATACCCTTTTCTCTTATCTCCCACTGTTAACTTTTAGCTTCCAAGTTAGGGACCCCTGTAGAAACCATTTCCTCTTTCTCTTTCTGAGGTGCAAGGTCTCCCCCTCCCCCTTATATCATCCATTTCCTCTGTTTCTTTCCTGACTGCAAGCTCTCCCACTTACATATGTATTTGTTAAAACATTGCAATAGTATAGTACAGATTGTTGAATAAAACCCTGCAATATGTCACTTTAACTTATAGAGTCTAGACTTCATAATTCCTTTAAAATAGGAAAGGAAATTAATTTAAAAAAGAAATTCAGGTACTTAATAAAATTAAAATATTCAAGGCGTTTTACAAAAAAGGATATGCATATGGCCATTGTGTACAAAGAAAATGCTCAACATCATTTATCATCATGAAAATAACAAGTAAGCCATAATGAGATAGCGGTATATGCACACAACAGTTGCTAAAAACAAACAAACTGAGAATCTTTGCCAAAATTTAGTATTAGGAACAAAAGGAACTTGGTATTTGTTAGTATTCCCAAGTGCTGAAGCTGAACATTGTAACACTCTATGACCTAGCAGCTGTACTCCTAAGCAGACATGCAATGAGATAAAATAAATAAAAACAGGCAACCTAGAATGAGAGAACTCAGAATGGTAGTTACCTTTGGGGAGGCGATAAATATGGAAATAGTGTTTGACAGAGCCTTCTGGGATGCTAGTAATGCTATACAGGTTAAATTTATATGTAAAAATTGAGGTGTGCACTTAGGATTTGTGTATTTTACCATCTGTAAATAATACCTTAAAAATAAAAAAAAAAAGACTTGGGGGTATTTTAGACAACTCTGAGTTTTTCATTAGTAGGGATGAATCAGTGACTGGAGGGGAGGTAGAACTACTATATATCATTGAATATTAAAATTCCACCAAATCCAAGATATACCATTTTTTGTCCTTTTTTTTTTTTTTTAAGAAAGCAAAAACACTGCCCATTGAACTAAGAAATGCCATCAATGGTAAGACTCACTTTGATTTCAGAGCTGTTAAAAAGAGAAAGAATATCTTATCAATGAAATACAGTAGGTAAAATGATAGAGGGAAAAAAAAATTATGTTGAAGTTCCACAGGAAAAATAATAGTTAAACAAGGTCAGGAATGAAGAGGTTACTGTTTTTAAAGAGTTTAAATCACTTTGTATCTCTTAGAATGACCAAAAAAAAAAATCAAATATACAAAAAAATCTTGATGAAGATGCAGTGCAACTGGAACTCTACATTATTGGTAGGAATTCAGTACAGTATAGCCTCTGTGGGAAAAGTGACAATTTTTTTTATAACAGTAAACATTATCTAGCAATGCTACTCCAAGTTATATGCCCTAAAGGAAATGAAAATTTAATTTTCATACAAAAACTTGTCCATTATGTTCATAGCGGCATTATTCATTATTGCCAAAAGTTGGAAATAACTCATATTCTTCAACTAGTGAATACATAACCTGTGGTACATACTTACAATGGCATACTAATGAGGAGTAAAAAGGAATGAACTGCTGCTTTATACAACAGCATAGATGGCTGTTAAATGAGTGTGCTAAATGCCAAAAAGTCAGTCTGAAAATCATACACACTGTATCACTCTATTTATTACACATTCTGGAAAAAGCAAGATAGGAATCAAAATAAAATCAGAAGTTGCCAGGGATTAGGTAGGGGTGAGAAGGTTTTGTCTACAAGGGGGCACATTTTGAAAGTTGGTGATATGGTTCAATATGCTCCCTGCCCCCACAAAAAAAAAAAAAAAGTAAACTTTTCTTTGTGTAAAAAAAGAATTTTTTTTTTTTTTTTTAAAGAGAGCAATACTTCATATATATATATTCTAACCATATATATTATATATATTAAGTTTTGCAAGCTTGGGAGTTTTAAAGTCTTGTGTTATTGATATATATTTTGCCTATTTCATGTCCTCATTTTTCCTAGTTGGTAATCAATGACGTGTAATGTAATATAGTAGCTATAATTAGAGAGAGCCACATAGTCATATACATTTGGCTTTATTACCAGCATTTAATGTTCTTATTTTCAGCCATTTCCAAAGCAGCCAGAATTATCAGGCAGTTATCTTTTTACCTCACTGTCTATATCCTATCACGTCACTCTCCCTCTGTGATGTAGAGTCCCCAGGTAAGATATTAGTTATCTCCTTGTTTCATTCCACTTTTAACTTTAAAACAAAGTCAAAAAGCGCAATAAACTGATAGGCTTTAGAGTATTTTTTTTTCCTGGACTGTAGATATTAGCAACGTATTCGTCTTGGCAGGATTGTGAATGTGTGATAGTGATTCTGCAGCCCTTTAAAGGATTTTAATTTAATGTGTCACTCACATCATGGTCTATGAGAATACTGCTACCTAAATTATGTGGTACATACTCTGTTCATTTAGGCAAAATGGGTATGGAGAGCATCTTTAAATTTACTGTAATGTTGCTTGAGAGTGCCAAAGTTTTACTTTAACACTTTAAAGGTAATGTTACCTATTGTGCACTTACTTTGTCTCAAGCGCACAGTTCCAGCAATGCAACAACGAACAAGTTATCATCACTTTTCCCTCACTTTCTTTATATCTTAGTCAGCTGTCTTTTTTTTTCCGTGAGGTCTTCAGTAAATTGAATTGCTTAATATGACATAATCTTTTTAATTCCCACCAAAGGACTGGGTGGGAATATGCACATGAGGTGCTTGTGGCCCACCAAGTGGATTGGAGGCTGTTCTGATGAAAGAACTGTGTTCTGAGTGTTTCTAAACATGTTTTCCCTCCCTGTTCTGGTACTCCAATCATTCATAGGTTATTTCTCTTGATAGAGTCCCACATGATTATTAAGGCTTCTTTATTTAAAAAAATTCTTTTATCTGATTTTTCTTCAAATACATTAGTGCCAAGTGATTTACCTTCGAGTTCAGAAATTCTAGCTTCTACTTGCTCAATTCTGCTCCTCTGACTTTCTACTGAGTTATCTAATTCTGTAATTTTATTGTTAATCCTCTGAATTTCTGATTGCTGTCTATGGATTTTCCCAGCTAATTAAAATTTTCATTATGTTCCTGAATAATCTTTCTAATTTCTTCAGTTCCTTTTAACTGTGTGTTCCTTGGCTTGTTCTGCGTATTGCCTCATTTCCTTCCTGATGTCTTGAAGGGTTCTGCATATTAAACTTTTGTATTCTGCATCTGGTAATTCCAGGAATGCACTTTCATCTAAAAGATCCCTTGATTCTTTGTTTTGAGAGCCTGTTGAGGTGATCATGGTCTGTTTCTTTATATAACTTGATATTGACTATTATCTTTGAGCCATCTATAAGTTATTGTATTAGTTTATGCTTGCTTACTGTGTCATAGCTGCTTGCTTTGTTTTGTTTTGGTATACCAAAACAATGGGTTGCTTGAGTGAGCTAGCTTCATTATTTTTGCCTTTGGAGCTCTGGTGTCCTGTCCCCAGTTGGCTAGAGCTGTTATCAGGTATCCTAGTCTGGGAGTCCATTCAGTTTTCTTGTATAAATTCAGCTCAGGTTTCCAGGTAGCTGATATCAAGTGTGTGGTACAGGCTCTGTCATACAGTCTTAGAGGGGCAGGGGTGATTGCAACAGGGGGTCATGCTCTGAACAAGGCAGGGGGGTGAGAACCGACCCCCAAGTGTCTCTGAGGAAAATGCGTATCTTTTCCCTAGAGCGTGCTGGTGGGTGGGTTGTCCCGAGGGACCATGGGCACCCAAAGTTTTTGGTTGTAAGGATTGGGAGGTACGAGTTACCTTTGGACCCCTGTTGTGGGTGGCTAGGTGACCTGAGTGGAGCTATCAGTCTTTAGGTCCCTGATATGGGTAGGTGAGGACCTTGTTTAATAGGCAAAGCAATGTCAAATGTCAAACACCCACCTCTCCATCATGCAGCTGAAATGATTGGAGTTTGCCAACAAGGGCCTCACAGGTCCATGCAGAAGGGAAGGTGCTCAGGGTCCACGGACTCTTTATGCCCAGACAGGAGCTGCTTCTGTCCTGAGCTCCCCCAGTTAATGGAGCTAGCAAATTCTCTGTTCCCCCAATTGCAAATTTTTTCCTTCTCCAAGGCTGGGAGGATGGCTCTAGGTGCTCACCAGGGTCTATCTGAATTCTGGCTGAATTCCTGGGTCTATCTCAGGCTCAGGAATTCAGCTACTGAAGCCAGCTTGGAGGTGGGGGGGTAGGTGGGCACAGTAAAATATATGCAAGTACTTAGCTTTTGCCAAGAGCGCTGTTCTTCTCAGGTTCCGGAGGTGTGAGTAGACTGTGTGGCTGGCTGCTTCTCCCTGAGAAACTGTGGCCGAATGCTAGTACCAGCCCGCTGCTGCCTCCGCCGCTGCCTCTGCCGCTGCTCTGAGAATGGTGCCTGAGGGCTCCCTGTGATTCAGGTCCAGTAACTCCTCTCCACTTCTGAACAGCCTCTTCCTTCCCTTGCCCCTCAGTTCGTTGTCTAAGCTTGCCTTTGATGCTCAGGGCTCCCAGCTTGTCACAAATATACTCGTTTCACTTGTTTTTTGGGGGTCTTTGTTGTAAAGAGGGCTCGATGGAAGCGTCTGTCTATTCCACCATCTTGGCTCCACCTCAGTGTTCCTAAACCTGAATTGTGACCTTTTACTTTGCTAATAAGCCCCATAATTGTGAGTATTGCCTGTGAGTTCTGTGTGACCATTGCAATGAAATATCAAACCCAGCAGAGTAGTAAAGAGTGCTGTGGTAGGGATTGTTGGTGTTAGAACTGGTAAACGTTGGAGGCTGGAGGTAAGTCTAACCTCCACGTTATAGGAACCAGGCTTGCGCTTTTGATCTTGATTCTCCTTCCCCTTTATAAGTTTGCAGAAAGTCAGACACCACTGCCACACAATTTTACAGTTGATGTCAGCAGTGCTATTTGTTGCAATGGCTGCAGATTTGTGGAAGCATAGAGCTTTGTAAGAGAAAGAACAAAGGAGTGTGGGAAGTGAAACTTTGAATCTTAGATGGTTACTTTGGCGTCTTAGTCATCTAGTGCTGATATAAGAGAAATACCACAACTGGATGGCTTTAACAAAGAGAAATTTATTTTCTCACAGCAAAGTAGGCATAAAGTCCAAATTCAGGGCATAAGCTCTAGGGGAAGGCTTTCTCTGTCTGCCAGCTCTGGAGGAAGGTCCTTCTCATCAATCTTCCCCCAGACTAGGGTGTGCTCTTCCTTCTTGGTGGTATGATGTCCCACCTCTATCTTTGCTCACTTCTCTCTTTTATATCTCAGAGAGATTGTCATGAATATAACTGCCACTAATCCATCTCATTTTGTCATAGTGATAGGATGTGCAACACATAGGGAAATCACATAAAATGGTGGACACACACAATACGGGGCCTAGTTAATTTGAAAGATATTTTTGGAGGACACAATTCAATCCATGACATTTGGTTATTGTGACCTATAGTGGCTGAAAGTAAATTAAGAGATGCTATGCTGCAGCTGATGAAGTCGGGGGTGGGGGGGTGGAGTGGATAAGCTACATCTGAAGTGGCCTGGGGCAAAAACCATGCTGATTAAACAAAATGATTGATAGGAGGCCACAGTCTACTGGTTCCACCCATTTAGAGGCCTGTGGACACATGCATATGAATGGGAAGATAATCACTGGGTGGCAAATGTGAAACTGGAATGTTTTAAAAAGGTTATGTGTTATTTGAATGTACTATGGATATTGAATGTTTCTCCTACCTTATGTTGCAAAACAGACCTCAATGTATGACAGAAATGAATATTGACTATTATATATTACAGAGAGCATGTAACTCCACCTTCAGCCAGTACTTGGTTGGATATGTTAAAAGGGAACTAGAATTTGCCCTAAAGAAACACAGGGTGTTCATTTCAATGCAGTAGGCCTGTGTATAACAGAAGCCCACTCTGTCTCTTCAGGGAGTCAAGATACTTGCATTTGTAAAGAAGTGAAGATCCACCCAGAGCTTTTGAGAATGCAGGAGATTTATATTTGAAGGAAGGGCCTGCAGAAGAAAAAAATGACTGTTTTGCTTTTTGAATTTGAATATACAGTTAGCCTTTGGATGCACCAAAGCAGGAAAATCAGTGCCCATCAGAGAAGCCCATTTCTAGAACTGGAAGTTAAAGGGAGCCAGCACATAGACAGCTTGGTATGCTTGCTTGTGGTCGCCAACTGGGTCCACTCAATGAGTGGAAGTGGGGAAAGCACAGCAATGAAGAGACAGGCTGAGTTTGGACATGTTCTATTAGCACTTGTTGACCTAGTCCATGAGAGTTAGGGATGAAAGAGAAAAAGTGCTGGCTGATGGGAAGTACAAGGAATTTTATGGACTCTTGAGTTTACGGGCGGTGCCCATTGACCTAGTCCATGGGGTTAAGGATGAGAGAGAAAGGGGGCTGACTACTCTGAAGTGTCAGTAAGTGTGCAGACTCCCAAGCCTATGGCTGGTACCCCTTGTGACCTAGCTTGGATGACTAGGGATGAGCTGACAAGAACCCGACCAAATGAAGAGAAAGATGTTTGCCACTGTAAACTGGTGTAAATTGATGCATTTTGATGGATTGCTCTGGACTGGACTTTGCTTATGAAAGCAGATGCTCAGAATTCCAACTGGAACAGAAGATTCTTCACCAAGGAACATGTTTGTCTTCTCAGAATACTGGTGTGATACTGATAGGCCATTTAAACATTGGCTATCTTAAATGGAGGGAGATAAGGCATGAAGTTAGCTTACACAATTTTGTATGTGTGTTTACACTCAAAATGAGGGAGACAGGGGAAGATACCCACTGAGTAGATTCCTCTTTTCCTGATGGGTCTGGGGATGAGAGAGTGGGGGCTGATGCTGGCAGGATTATATGATTCAACTTTGAGCGTTGATTATTAACAAGGTTAATTGTGATTGTAAAAATTGAAATTGTAGAAACTGCAAAACAGTGAGGCACTACTGGACTGGAGTAAAGAGGCTGAACTGAAAGTCCCTTAAAGGTTTTACTATGCTGATATCTTGTGAGACTTAGAGCAAGGGAATGATCTTCTCTCAAACCTGTTGCCACTGAGTCAATTCACACTTGCAGCAACTTTAAAGGAAAGTGTAGAACTGCCTGACAGGGTTTCCAAAAAATGGCTGGTGAATTTGAAATGATAGTCTTTTGGTGAGTAGCTGAGCTTTTAACTATTGCACCACCAGGGCTGTCAGTTAAATTTTATCAGACAGTAGAAAAGGTAAAGCCAAGATGAAATGCAGCAAGCCTGAATGGCTAGTACCTGAACAATCTTACTCTTTGCCTTACTGAAGGACTAATTATTAATGACTGTTTTGGACTCGTAAGATGATTTGGAGGGAAAGTTAATCTTCAAGTATGAAAGGGCCCCTGGTTAGAAGAGCCAGGGGTGGCCAACAGTGTAGTGAATTAGTGAATATGGTCTTTCAAGACATATTCTTTGTAACTCCCAAAATGACTGTGTGGGACTATGCAAATGAGGAGCTTGTTACCCATTAAGGGATTGATAGCTTTCTAATAATGTAAATAAGATGCATGGCATCCTTGTGGCGGTGGGATCATGCAATAAGGTGCATGGAACCCTAATAAGGGGACTGGTCAGTTTTGCCATCCTATTGGGTTTAAAATGAACCATCCCAGAAGTGAGAAGGGAAGATAACACCACCACTAAGAAAGACAAGTCACAAGTGGAATGTGTCTCTTGGACCTAGGATCACTGCACTGGGAAGTTCCTGGACCCAGGGGACAGAGAGAGAGAGACAGAGAGAGAGCTGTTAACGCTGAAGACAGTGAGAAATGGCATCAGAGAAACAACACAGCAGATGCAAGACACTAGTAGGAGACCAAAAGGATATGGTGCAGTGGGCTTCCTGGCCCATGGAGCAAGAAAACTGAGCGCCTTCAGTCAGGAGCCTTGCTGGTGGAGTAAAGGTGCCTCCAGGCACTTGGTGGAGCTAGGTTTGCTGAACTGTGTAGCTACAGCTGAGTGCCATTGGGCTGAGGCTTACTGGTAGAGTGGGATGCCTCAATGCTAAACCCAAAACCAAACCAAACCCACTGCCGTTGAGTTGATTCCTACTCATAGTGACCCTATAGGACAGAGTAGAACTGCCCCATAGAGTTTCCAGGGAGCATCTGGTGGATTTGAACTGCTGACCTCTTGATTAGCAGCCGTAGCACTTAACCACTGAGCCACAAGGGTTTCCTCAGGGCTAAAAGTGGTTTGTAATACTTTTCCAAGCAGGGTAGAGGTCGAGGGTCCAGAGACAGGCATGGCTCTGAGTATGGGTGTCCTGGTTGAAGAACCATATCCTGAACATCCTGAACCTGAATTGTAACCTGTTACTTCCTTAGTAAACCTCGTAATTGTATCACCAGAGTTCTTTGTGGTCATCGCAATGAAATGTCATACTCAGCAAAGAAGTAGAGAAATCTGTGGGAGGGACAGTTGGTGTCAGCATTGGTAAAGATTAGAGGGTGGAGGCATGTTTGACCTCTTCCTCATAGCTCTCAGCCTTTGGCTTTTGATCGTGATTCTTTTTCCACCTAGTAAGTTAGATGAGGTCAGACACCTCCCTCCATTACCTTGTATACAGACTGCTTAAAACAAATGAGTTTTGCTCTTTGACTACTACTTTCTGTTTATTCTCCCTTTCCTTCTTTGTTTCTCTGCACACATTGATACACACACACACACACGCCTTCAGGAATTGACAGAACACCAATTGAGATGTTTCAACAAACAGGTGCAGCTTGAAGTACTCATCTATTCCAAGAAATTTGGAGAACAGCTACCTGATCAACTGACAGGAAGAGATCCATATTTGTATGCATTCTAAAGAAAGGTGACCCAACAGAAGGCAGAAATTGTCTAACAAAATCACTAATACCACACCCAAGTAAAATTTTGCAATTGCAACAGCACATTGACAGGGAACTGCCAAAAATTCAAGCAGGATTCCGAAGAAGATGTGGAACAAGAGATATCACTACTGATGTCAGATAGGTCTTAGGTGGAAGCAGAGAATACTAGAAAGATGTTTACCTCTGTTTTATTGACTATGCAATGGATTATAACAAATTATGGATAACATTGCAAAGAATGGGAATTCTTGAACACTTAATTGTACTCATGAGGAAGTTGTACATATGTCAAGAGGCAGTCACTCGAACAGAACAAGGGGATATTGGGTGGTTTAAAGTCTCAAAAGATGTGTGTCAGGCTTGTATCCTATAACCATACTTATTTAAGATGTTTGATGAGCAAATAATCTGAGAAGCTGAACTATATAAAGAAGAACGTTGCATCGAGATTGAAGGAAGACTTACTAACAACCTGTGATATGAAATATGACACAACCTTGCTTGCTGACAGTGAAGGGTTCTTGAAGCACTTACTGATGAAGATCAAAGATCAAAGCCTTCAGTATGGATTACTCCTCAACATAAAGAAAACAAAAATCTTCACAAATGGGCCAATAAGGAACATCATGATAAAAGGATGAAAGATTGAAGTTAAGCATTTCATTTTACTTGGATCTACAATCAACACCCATGGAAGCAGCAGTCAAGAAATAAAAAAATGCATTGCATTGGGCAAATCTGCTGCAAAAAATCTTTTAAAATAAAAAACAAAGACATCACGTTAGGGACTAAAGTGTGCCTGAACCAAGCCATGGTGTTTTCAGTTGCCTCATATGCATGCAAAAGTTGAACAATGAATAAGGAAGATTAAAGAAGAATCGATGCATTTGAATTGCAGTGTTGGTGAAAAATTGAATAACAATGGACTACTAGAAGAATGAACAAATCTGTCTTGGAAGAAGTACAACCAGAATGCTCCTTAGAAGCAAGAGTGGTGAGACTATGTCTTGCATACTTTGGATATGTTATCACAAGGGACCAATCCTTGGAGAAGGACATCATGCTTGGTACATTAGAGGGTCAGTGAAAAGAGGGGAGACTCTCAATGAGATAAACTGAAACAGTGGCTGCAACAATGGGCTCAAGCATAGCAACGATCTTGAGAATGGCAGTATTTCATTGGTTGTACATTGGTTGCTATTGCAGAAGGCGAGAAGCAGTGGAAGAGAATCAGCATCAGCAGAGAACCAATAGCAACAGAGAACCAACAGCAGTAGAAATGGAAGACCAATGCAACACAATGCTGGGGCCCTCTCATGGAGCAAAAGAGTTGAGTACCTTTTTGCAGGAGGCTTGCTGGTGGAGAGGGATGCCGCTGGGTAGGTATTGTGGAGCTAGGCTTGCAGACCTATGGACCAAGAGAGATGAGTGCCTTCCAGCCCAAGTTTATTGGTGGAGCAGGGTGCCTCCAGGCACAGGAAGCTGAGCTGCCTCTGTCTCAAAGGAGTTGCCACTCAAATAGACTAAGACAATGGGGCTGTCCATAGCTGCAGTAGCAGAGTTGCCATTCCAGTGGGCCTGGAATTCGAAGCTGAAGCCCAGGGCTGAGGGGCTTCCGGTCAGAATCTGGAGAGTGTAGGCAATATCTACAGCCTGGAAGGCAGTGCCAATGTGTATCATTTTTAAGCCTTGAGGGCTAATGTAATGTGTTCTGCTGATATGATTGGTGCCTGTTGCTCCTTCTTTCCCTCCAGTTTCTCCCATTTGTAAAGGAAACATCTAGCTTGTGCCTTTGCCAACATTGTACTTGAGCAGCAGGTAATTTGTATTTCAGGTTTCACGCATGAAGAGGAATTTTTGAATTTTGGACTTGGAGTTAAGACTTTTGCTGTGATGGGGTGAAGGTGTTTTACATGTGGCAAGGACATGAATTTTGGTGGGGGCAAAGGGTGGAATGACATGCATTGAACTGTGTCTCGCAAAAGTATGTGTCACCTCAGCTAGGCCATGATTCCCATTATTGTGCTTTTGTCCACCATTTTGTCATCTGATGTGATTTTCCTACGTGTTGTAAATCCTATCTCTATGATATTTAATGAAGCAGAATTAGAGGCAGTTATGGTAATGAGGCAGGACACAATCTACAAGATTAAGTTAGGTCTTGAATCAATCTCTTTTGAGATATAAAAGACAGGAGTGAGCAAAGAGACATGGAAACATTATACTAAAAGAAAGTAGAGCCAGGAGCACACATCCTTTGCACCCCAGGCCTCCGCATTGACAAGTTTCTAGAGCAGGGTAAGAATGATGACAAGGACCTTCTACAAGAGCCAGCAAAAGAGAGAAGTCCTTCCCTTTAAGCTGGCCCCAGAATTTACACCTTTATCCTCTTAGACTATGAAAGAATAAATTTGTCTTTGTTAAAGCCATCCATTTGTGGTATTTCTGTTATGGCACTGCTAGATAACTAAGACAGTACCTAGCACCTGCAATAGTTTATACTGATATTTATTTATTAGTTACTTATTGTCATCATTCTTATCCTGATAGAATTTAAGATTCATAGCGTCAGGAATTTTTGTTTTGATAATTGATTAGAACAGTGCATGATAATTGTTCATTTATGTGTTCAGTGACAGAGCCATTAAGCAAAAATAGTACACAGGATATTAAAAACCAATCAGTCAATGCAGGACCTGGAATTTGGATTTCATAGAATTGATCTCCTCTCTCACATGTCTGTCAGTTTGTTGTACTGTGGGGGCTTGTGTGTTGCTGTGACGCTGGAAGCTATGCCACCAGTATTCAGATACCAGCAGGGTCACCCATGGAGGATAGATTTCAGCTGAGTTTCCAGACAAAGAGAGACTAGGACTAAGTAGACTGGGTCTACTTACTAGACTAAGTAGACCCAGCAGTCTACTTCTGAAAAGCATTAGCCAGTGAGAGCCTTATGAATAGCACTGGAACATTGTCTGATATAGTGGTGGAAGATGAGCCCCCCAGGTTGGAAGGCACTCAAAAGGTGACTGGAGAACAGCTGCCTCAAGGTAGAGTCGACCCTAATGATGTGGATGGAGTAAAGCTTTTGGGACCTTCATTTGCTGATGTGGCACAACTCAAAATGAGAAGCAGCAGCTGTAAACATCCATTAATAACCAGAACCTGGAATGTACGAAGTATGAATCTAGGAGAATTGGAAATCATCAGAAATGAAATGGAACACATAAACATAGATATCCTAGGCATTAGTGAGCTGAAATGGACTGGTATTGGCCATTTTAAATCAGACAATTATATAGCCTCCTATGCTGGGAATGACAACTTGAAGAGGAATGGTGTTGCATTCATCGTCAAAAAGAGCATTTCAAGATCTACCCTGAAGTACAACGCTGTCAGTGATAGGATAATATCCATACACCTACAAGGAAGACCAGTTAATATGACTGTTATTCAAATTTACACACCAACCACTAGGGCCAAAGATGAAGAAATAGAAGATTTTTATCAGCTGCTGCGGTCTGAAATTGATTGAATATACAATCAAGATGCATTGATAATTACTGGAGATTGGATTATGAAAGTTGGAAACAAAGAGGAAGGATCAGTAGTTGGAAAATATGGCCTTGGTGACAGAAACAATCAGGAGATTGAATGATAGAATTTTGCAAGACCAACAGCTTCTTTATTGCAGATACCTTCTTTCACCAACATAAATGGCCACTATACACATGGACCTTGCCAGATGGAACACACAGAAATCAAATTGACTACATCTGTGGAAAGAGACGATGGAAAAGCTCAATATCATCAGTCAGAACAAAGCCAGGGGCCAACTGTGGAACGGACCATCAACTGCTCATATGCAAGTTCAAACCGAAACTGAAGAAGATCAGAGCAAGTCCACGAGATCCAAAATATGACCTGGATTATATCCCACCTGAACTTAGAGACCATCGGAAGAATAGATTAGATGCATTGAACACTAGTGACCAAAGACCAGAAGAGTTATGGAATGACAGCAAGGACATCATTCATGAAGAAAGCAAGAGGTCATTGAAAAGACAGAAAAGAAAGAAAAGACCAGGATGGATGTCAGAGGAGACTCTGAACTTGCTTTTGAATGTCAAGCAGCTAAAGCAAAAGGAAGAATTGATGAAGTAAAAGACCTGAAGATTTCAAAGGGTGTCTTGAGAAGACAAAGTAAAGTATTATAATGACACGTGCAAAGAGCTGGAGATGGAAAACCAAAAGGGAAGAACATGGTCAGCGTTTCTCAAGCTGAAAGAGCTGAAGAAAAAATTCAAGCCTCGAGTTGCAATAGTGAAGGATTCTATGGCAAAAATATTAAACGACGCAGGAAGCATCAAAAGAAGATGGAAGGAATACATGGAGTCATTGTACCAAAAAGAATTAGTCGATCTTCAACCATTTCAAGAGGTGGCATATGAGCAGGAACTGATGGTACTGAAAGAAGTCCAAGCTGCTCTGAAGGCATTGGCAAAAAACAAGGCTCCAGGAATTGATGGAATGTCCATTGAGATGTTTCAGCAAACAGATGCAGTGCTGGAGGTGCTCACTCACCTATGCCAAGAAATATGAAAGACAGCTTCCTGACCAACTGATTGGAAGAGATCCACATTTATGCCTATTCCCAAGAAAGGTGATCCAACCGAATGTGGAAATTATAGAACAATATCATTAATATCACACAAGGAAAATTTTGCCAAAGATAATTCAAAAATGGCTGCAGCAGTATATCGACAGGCAACTGCCAGAAATTCAGAAATTCAGTTTCAGAAGAGGATGTGGAACCAGGGATATCATTGCTGATGTCAAATGGATCCTGGCTGAAAGCAGAGATACCGGAAGGATGTTTACCTGTGTTATATTGACCATGCAAAGGCATTCAACTGTGTGGATCATAACAAATTATGGATAACTTTGCAACGAATGGGAATTCCAGAACACTTAATTGTGCTCATGAGGAACCTTTACATAGATGAAGAGGCAGTCGTTTGGACAGAACAAGGGGATGCTGATTGGCTTAAAGTCAGAAAAGGTGTGTGCCAGGGTTGTATTCTTTGATCATACCTATTCAATCTGTATGCTGAGCAAATAATACCAGAAGCTGGATTATATGAAGAAGAATGGGGCATCAGGGTTGGAGGAAGACCTGTTAACAACCTGTGTTATGCAGATGACACAACCTTGCTTGGTAAAAGTGAAGAGGACTTGAAGCTCTTACTAATGAAGATCAAAGACCACAGCCTTCAGCGTGGATTGCACCTCAACATAAAGAAAATAAAAATCCTCACAGCTGGACCAATGAGCAACATCATGATAAACAGAGAAAAGATTGAAGTTGTCAAGGATTTCATTTTACTTGGATTCACAATCAACAGCCATGGAAGCAGCAGTCAAGAAATCAAGACGCACTGTATTGGGTAAATCTGCTGCAAAGAACCTCTTTAAAGTGTTGAAGAGCAAAGATGTCACCCTGAAGACTAAGGTGCACCTGACCCAAGCCATGGTATTTTCGATTGCATTATATGCATGTGAAAGCTGGACAATGAGTAAGGAAAGCTGAAGAAAAAATGACACCTTTTAATTGTGGTGCGGTTGAAGAATATTGAATATACCATGAACTGCCAAAAGAACGAACAAATCTGTATTAGAGGAAGTACAACCAGAATGCTTCTTAGAAGCAAGAATGGCAAGACTGTGTCTTACATACTTTGGACATGTTGTCAGGAGGGATCGGTCCCTGGAGAAGGACATCATGCTTGGCAGAGTACAGGGTCAGTGGAAAAAAGGAAGGCCCTCAACAAGGTGGATTGACACAGTGACTGCAACAATGAGCTCAAGCATAACAATGTTTGTAAGAATGGCTCAGGACCAGGCAGTGTTTCGTTCTGTTGTGCATAGGGTTGCTGTGAGTTGGACCTGACTTGACGGCTCCTAACAACAACAACTTTTTTTTTGATATTTTGATAAAAAAAAAGTTTTCATTTTTTTTTCTTGTCCTATTTATGAGAATTTTACTACTTGTTTCTTTAGTGAGTACAGGGATTCTTAATCTAAGGTCACTGGACAGGACATTTTATGTGTCCTGAAATATCATCTGTAATTATTTGCCTTTACTAGACATCTGCATTTTACCGGTGGCACTTTGAGAGCTCCATCACCAGCATCATTTGTTTCTTACATGGAATCACAGTGAGACCAGGAGCCAATATTTCTGGCCCACTTTTTGAGTCTTTATATGGAAATCAATATAGCAATAAGAGCTAGATACGAAAATAATTTTTGTTAAGTAATATTTTTTCTTATTCCAAGAATATCAGGTGTTCTTTTGAGGGAAAAGAGCAAAATTATTATTGGGGGACAGAATGAAAATAAATTTTCTATATTTTCATCATGCCGACATTCCTACCAGGAGAATTCTGTCTCTGCTTGTCAGAATTGTGTGTTCTTTTTCTTATTCTCACGGTCTTATCTTTCTGTCTTTCATGTACTCACTTCCTGTTGCCGGTGCATAGCTCTCTTGTTCTCTGCCTATATCTCTCTCAATCTCTGTTTTACCTCCAAGTCACTTTCCAAAAAATATGAATTATGCTATTTGTATTGTTTTGAGATTTGTTTTTTTTAATGGAGGAGGGGAGGAAAGCTTATTTTTATTTTTCACTTTTTTTAAAATTGTACTTTAGATGAAGGTTTACAGAACAAACTAGTTTCTTACTACACAGTTAGTACACATATTTTTTTTGTGTGGTTAACCCCTCGACGACATGTCAGCACTCTCACTTCTCGACCTTGGGTTCCCTATTATCAGCTTTTGTGTCCCCTCCTCCCTTCTGGTCCCTGCCCCTGGGCTGTTGTGCCCCTTTAGTCTTGTTTTGTTTTATGGGCCTATCTAATCTTTGGCTGAGGGTGGATGCCAGGAGTGACTTCGTTACTGAGGTAAAAGGCTGTCTGTGGGCCATACTCCCGGGGTTTTTCCAGTCTCTGTCAGGCCAGTAAGTCTGGTTTTTTGTGTGTGTATTAGAATTTTGCTCTGTATTTCTCCCCAGCTCTGTCTGGGACCCTCTGTTGTGATCCCTGTCAGAGCAGTCAGTGGTGGTAACTGGTTACCATCTAGTTGTAGTGGACTTGGTCTGGTGGAGGTTGTGGTAGATGTGGTCCATTAGCCCTTAGGACTAATCTTTCCCTTGTTTCTTTAGTTTTCTTCATTCTTCCTTGCTCCTGAGGGGTTAGACCAGTGAAGTATGCTAGATGGCCACACACAGGCTTTTAAGACCCCAGACGCTACTCAGCAAAGTAGAATGTAGAACATTTTCTTCATAAAC
Source organism: Elephas maximus indicus (assembly GCF_024166365.1). Lineage (NCBI taxonomy): Eukaryota > Metazoa > Chordata > Mammalia > Proboscidea > Elephantidae > Elephas > Elephas maximus. The sequence continues at coordinate 11,674,998 of NC_064847.1, forward strand.
TGTGTTATGGCAGGGGATGTTCGCCCAAGGCCATGGTCCCCAGAGCCCTCCGTCCAGCAATTCAGCCCCTCAGGGAGTTTGGATGTGTCTTTGAAGCTTCCATGACCTTGCCTTGTACAGGCTGTGCTGGCTTCCTGATTGTGTACTGTCTTACCCTTCATCAAAGTTACCACTTATCTATTGTATATTTAGTGTTTTTCCAGTGAGATTTGCTTTTAAGCTTTTAACTCAGAAAGTCTGTTTTTAATATTTGTTCCTAGAGGCATTTAGAATTGTTGACTTCTTATGTATACTTGCAGAGATATTTTATGCATAAACAAGCAGATATATGTAATTGTTCTTCCTTTTTCACACACACAATAGCTTACTATATGGAATGTTTAATGCCTTTTTGTTCAATATAGAATCAATATCATAGCATAAAGAGATTTCTCATTTTTATCAGCCATTATATGTAAATTTACTTTTTACTTGCTAATATTTGCAGGAACATTTCTGTCATTAAGAACCATATATCATCTTATAAATTGGCTTCACACTATTCCCTTGTCTGGGAGTACTATAATTTAACTGCTCTCCTTATACATTTAGGATGATTTTATTTTTTCACAGTTGAAATGGTCCCATCTCTGTTTATTTCTAGAAGGGAAATTGCTGATTTAAGGATTTGAGAAATTCTAAGATGCTTCAAGTATATCTCAAATTACTTCTCTGAAGGACTTATACCAGTTTCCACAAGTATCATATAAAAATGGCTGGTTTTCACATCGTTTCCAACACTGGGCATTTGTGTCTTTAAAAATCTTGTCCATTTTGGTGAGTGACAACATGCTAATTGTTTTTTTTTTATTACTAATAATGTTTTAGTTTTTTTAATGATGGTATATATACATGCCATTAATATTTCTTACTTTATGTAATATCCAATTTACATTCTTTATCTATCTTATAATGTGATTATCTTCTTTGTCTAATTGATTTTTAGAATATTTTTGTAATAAAACTATTTCCCCTGAAATATGGTTAAAACATGAAGTACATTTCTGCTCTTATTTGAAATTGTTTGATGCATGTTTTGAAAGATTTTTTTGCTTGTTATATTACTTAAAGGCTGACGAGACATGTTTGCAGGTTTCAATGTACCTTTCAACATATCTTTTCACAGACTTCACTTTTTGAATCTTGTATCATGTGAAATGCTAAAGTACATAAACCATGCAAAAGATATTTAGATGTAACATGTTAATAAAACGTAACATGTTATTACAGGTGACGAATCTCTGGAGAAGGACATCATACTTGAAAAAGTTCAGAGTTGGTGAAAAGAGGGAGGCCCTAAGTGAGATGGATTGACACAGTGGTTACAACAATGGCTCAAGCATAGCAACAGTAGTAAGGATGGCACAGTATTATGTCAGCTACATATAGAGATAATATGACTTATTTCTTTACCTGGTGAATATCTTTTACTTCTTTTTCTTTCCCCCTAATTGTTCTGGTTAGAACTTTTTCTCTAATGTTAAATAGCAGTGGTGAGGGTGGGCATCTGGGCTGTATTTTTGATCTTAATGGTAAAGTGCTCATTGTTTTCTACATTGATTATATTAGGTCTGGGTTTTGCATAAATACCTTTTAGTATATTGAAGAATTTCCCTTTTATTCCTAACTTGCTTAGTGTTTTTATCATGATTTTGTCAAGCGTATTTTCGATATAATTTGAGGTGACTGTGGTTCTTTTCCTTTGTGCTATTAATGTGGCGTTTTTACACTGATTTAGATCCTCGTGGTATACCACTCTTTCATTCCTCAGATAAATCCCACTTGATCATACTGTATGTCTTCATTATAAAGTGCTGCTGCCATGGGATGAATTGTGTCCCCCAGAAATATGTGTCAACTTGGTTAGGCCATGATTCCCCGTATTGTGTGGGTATCTTCCATTTTGTGATGATAATTTTATGTTAAAGAGGATTAGGGTGGGATTGTAATACCCTTAATAAGGTCACATCCCTGATCCAATGTAAAGGGAATTTCCCTGGAATGTGGCCTGTACCACCTTTTATCTTACAAGAGATAAAAGTAAAGAGAAGCAAGCAGAGAGAGTGACCTATTACCAACAAGAAAGAAGCACCAGGAGCTGAGCATGGCCTTTGGACCTGGGGTTCCTGTGCAGAGAAGCTCCTAGTCCAGGGAAAGACTGACAAGAAAGATATTCCTCCAGAGCCCACAGAGACAGAAAACTTTTTCTTGGAGCTGATGCTCTGAATTTGGACTTCTAGCCTACTAGAATGTGAGAAAATAAATATTTCTTTGTTAAAGCCACCCATTTGTGGTATTTTGGTTATAGTAGCACTAGATGAGAAAGACAGCTGCTAACAGAAATGTCACACGTGGGTAGTTTTAACAAAGCGAAATTTATTTTCTCGCAGTCTAGGAAGCTAGAAGTATCAATTTAGGATGCCATTTCCAGGGGAAGGCTTTCTCTCTCTGTGTCAGCTCTGGAGAAATGTCCTTGTCATTAATCTTCCCCCAGTCAAGGAGGTTCTCAGTGCAGGGGTACCAGGTCCAAAGATGTGCTTACCTCCTGGCTGTTTATTCTTAGTGGTATGGGGTCCCTCTACTTTCTGCTACTTTTTTTTATTTTTAATATCTCAAAAGAGATTGACTCAAGATATGACCTAATGCTGTAAATTGTCATGCCTCACTAACATAATTGCCTCTAATCCAGCCTCATAACGTCATAGAGGTTAGGATTTACAACACGTAAGATAATCTCATGAGATCACAAAATGGTGGACAACCACACAATACTGGGAATCATGGCCTAGCAAAGTTGATACACATTTCTGGTGGACACAGTTCAATCCATAACACTGTATAATCTTTTAAATATACTGTTGGCTTTGGTTGTTAATATTTTGATGAGGAGTCTTGCATTTATATTTATAAATGAAGTTTTCTTGTAGTGTCTTTTTCTGGCTTTGGGTTTAGGGTAATAGCGGCTTAATTTCTATTTCTATTTTTTCAGTGAGTATAAAAAGAATTTAAAGTCATCTGGTCTAGGAGTTTTCTTTGTTGGGAGGTTTTTAGTTAAGGATTCAATCTCTTGCTTGTTATGGGTCTATTGAGATTATTTCTTTTTGGCTTAAATGATGTTTCTAGGGATTTGTCTATTTCAGCTAGGTTGTCAGTTTGTTGGCATATGATTGTTTATAGTGTTCTTTTCTCTTTTTGTTTTTTTAATTTTATTGTGGTGAAAATATGTATAATGAAACACACTATGTCATCAATTTCTGTATGTACAATTTAGTAGCATTAATTACATTTTTCAAGTTGTGACGTCATTCTTGCTATGCTTTTCCAACTCATTCTACCACCATTAACTTAAACTCAATGCCTTCTAAGTGAACCTCTCCTTTACATCTTCTTGTCAACTGCTAACAAAATCTTTGGTTTCTATATACTGTCTTTATTTATTTCATGTAAGTGAGATTATATTTTTTATTTTGTAACTGGTTTACTTCATGATGTTTTCAAGGTTCATTCATGTTGTAGCAGGTCTGAGGACTTCATTTCTCAATAGCTGAGTAGTATTCCATAGTGTATATATACTATGTTTTGTTTATCCATTCATCTGTTAATATTTCAGTTGTTTCCACCTTTTGGCTATTGTGAAAAGTGCTGTAATAAACATTGGAGTACAGGTTTTTGTTTGTGTTTCTGCCTTCACTTGCAGGTACGTGCCTAGGATTGGGATTGTTGGGTCGTATGGTAATTCTATGTTCTACATTTTTAGGAAATACAAACTGTTTTCCACAGTGATTGTACAATTTTACCTTCTCTCCAGCAATGGTTGCGGGATCCAGTTAATCAACAATGTTGTCGATAGTTATTATTTCTTTTTTAATCATTCCCATTTATGATGGTATCTCATTATGATTTTGATTGCATCTCCCTTATGTCTAATGATGTTGAACATCATTTCATATGCTTGTTGACTATTTGAATATCCTCCTTGGTGAAATGTCTGTTCAGTTTTTGATTGGGTTGTCTTTTAGTTGTTAAGCTGTGGAAGTCTTATATAGATTTTGAATATTACACCCTTGCCAGATATGTTGTTGTGGTTTTTAGGTTCCGTCGAGTCAATTCTTGACTTTAGTGACTCCATATAACACAGCAGAACTACACTTTGGGATTTTCTAGGCTGTAATCTTTGTGGGAGCAGATTGACAGGTGTTTCTCCCTCAGAGCCACTGGGTGAGTTCAAACTGCCACCTTTTGATTAGCAGCTGAATGCTTAATGGCTGTACCACTAGAGCTCCTTAGTGCCTGATAGTTTTCTATCAAACTGTAGGTTATCTCCTCAGACTTTGTTGATTAAGTCATGTTGTTGTTAGGTGCCATCAAGTCTGTTCTGACTCATCGCCACCCTGTGTACAACAGAATGAAACACTGTCAGGTCCTGTGCCATTTTCACAATTGTTGCTACCCTTAAGCCCGTTGTTGTAGCCACTGTGTCAATCCATCTCACTAAGGGTATTTTTTTCACTGACCCTCTACTTTACCAAGCATGGTGTCCTTCTCCAGACACTGGACTTTCCTGACAACATGTCCAAAGTATGTGAGACGTAGTCTCATCATCTTTGCTTCTAAGGTGCATTCTGGTTGTACTTCTTCTGATACAGATTTGTTCATTCTTTTGGCAGTCCATGGTACATTCAGTATTCTTCTCTAACACCACAATTCAAAGGCATCAGTTCTTCTTGGTTTTCTTTATACATCGTCCAGCTTTCACACGCATAGGAGGCTACTGAAAACACCATGGCTTGGGTCAGGTGCACCTTAGTCTTCAGGTGACATCTTTGCTTTTCAACACTTTATAGATGTCTTTTGCAGCAAATTTGGCCAAAACAATGCATCTTTTGATTTCTTGACCGCCACCTTCTGTGGGTGTTGATTGTGGATCCAGGTAAAATGAAATCCTTGACAACTTCAATCTTTTCCCCATTTATCATGCTGTTGCTTATTGGTCCAGTTGGGAGGATTTTTTGTTGTTGTTGCAGTGTAATCCACTCTGAAGGCTGTGGTCTTTGATCTTCATCAATAAGTGCTTCAAGTTCTTTTCACTTTTAGTGAGCAAGATTGTGTCATCTGCATATCATAAGTTGTTAATAAGACTTCCTCCAATCCTGATGCCACATCTTCCTCATATAGTTCAGCTTCTCAGATTATTTGCTCAACATACAGATTGAATAAATATGGTGAAAGAATACAATACTGATGCCTGTTTTTTGTGACTTTAAACCACTCTGTGTCCACTTGTTCCATTTGAGTAACTGCCTCCAGATCTATATACAGGTCCCTCATGAGCACGATTAAGCAATTTGCAATGTTACCCATCATTTACTATGATGCACACAGTCAAACGCCTCTGCATATTTAATGAAACACAGGTAAACATCTTTCTGGTATTCTCTGCTTTCAGCCAGGATCCATCTGACATTAGCAATGATATGTCTGGTTCTGCATCCCCTTCTGAATCCAGCTTGAATTTCTTGAAGTTACCTGTCAATATACTGCTACAGCTGCTTTTGAATGATCAACAGCAAAATTTTACTTGTTTGTCATATTAATTATACTGTTTGATAATTTCCGCATTCTGTGGGATCATCTTTCTTGGGAATAGGCATAAATATAGATCTCTTTAGTAGTTTGGCCTGGTAGTGGTCTTCCAGATTTCTTGGCATAGACAAGTACTTCCATCACTGCATCTATTTGTTGAAACATCTCAATTGGTATTCCATCAATTCCTGGAGACTTGTTTTTCACCAATGCCCGCAGTGCAGCTTGGATGTCTTCCTTCAGTACCATTGGTTTCTGCTCATATGGTAACTCCTGAAATATATGAACATCAACCAGTTCTTTTTGGTGCATGTTGCTGGAAGTTATACCACCAGTATTCAAATACCAGCAGGGTCACCCATGGCAGACTAAGACAAGGAAGAAGAGCCTGACAGTCTACTTCTGAAAAGATTTAGCCAGTGAAAACTTTATGAGTAGCAGCCGAAAATTGTTTGATATAGTGCTGGAAGATGAGCCCCTCAGGTTTGAAGACGTTTAAAAGACATCTGGGAAAGAGCTGCCTCCTCAAAGTAGAGTCAACCTTAATGAAGTGAAGTAGTTTTGGGGACCTTCATTTGCTGTTGTGGCATGACTCAAAATGTGAAGAAACAGCTGCAAACATCCATTAATAATTGGAACATAGAATTATGAAATATGAATCTAGGAAAATTGGAAGTAATCAAAAATGGTTTAGTCATAGTATTCTTTTTTATTGTGCTTTATGTGAAAGTTTACAGCTCAAGTTAATTTCTCATAGTAAAATTTTGCACGTATTTTTATGCGACATTAGTTATGATCCCTACAATGTGACAGTACACTCCCCCTTTCCACCCTGAGTTTCTTGTATCTATTCAATCAGTTCCTGTCCATTCCTGACTTCTTATCCTGTCTCCAGACAGGAGCTGCCCATTCAGTCTCATGTATCTGATTGAACTGAGAACAATCCTCACTAGTATTAATTTATGTTTTATAGTCTAGCCTAATCTTTGTCTGAAGAGTGGGCCTCGGAAATGGCTTCAGTTCTGGCTTAGAAGAGTGCCAGAGGCCATGGTTTTGAGGGTTCCTCCAGTCTCTGTCAGACCATCAAATCTGGTCTCTATACATGAATTTGAGTTCCAATCTGCACTTTTCTTCCGCTCTGTCTGGGACCCTCTTGTGTTACCTGTCAGGGTGGTCATTGGTCGTAGCCAGACACCATCAAGTTTTTCTTGTCCCATGCTGAAGGAATATCTGGTTTATGTGGACCTTTAGTCTCTTGGGCTCATATTTTCCTTGCGTCTTTGGTGTTTTTCATTCTCCTTTGCTCCAAGTGGGTTGGGACGAATTGATGCTCACGAGTGGGTGCTCACAAGTTTTTAAGACACTAGATGCCACTCACCAAAGTGGGGGATGCAGAACATTTTCTTAATAAATTTTGTTATGCCAGTTGACCTAGATGCCCCTGAAACTGTGGTACCTGCCAAGCCCCAGCCCCAGCTACTCTGTCCATCAAAGTGTTTGGTTGTGATCATGAAAATTCTTAGCTTTTTTTTCGTCCAGTTATGCTGACTTTTCCTATATTTTGGGTTTTCCTTCACTTCTCCTAAGATGTTCCTTGTCTACTGTCTAATTACTGAATTCCCCTCCCCATACCCTTCTTGCCATTGTAACCATCAAAGAATGCTGTTTTCTGTGTTTAAGCCTTATTTTGAGTTCTTATAATAACGGTCTCATACAGTATTTGTCTTTTTGCAACTAATTTCAGTCAGCATAATGCCCTCCAGATTCATCCACGTTGTGAGATGTTTCACGGATTCAACACTGTTCTTTATCGTTGCTCAGTATTCCATTTGCGTGTGTACCACAATTAGTTTATCAGTTCGTCAGCTGATGGTCACCTAGGTTGTTTCCCTATTTTTGCTACTGTAAACAAAGCTGCAATGAACGTGGATGTGCATATATCTATTCTTGTGATGGCTCTTATTTCCATAGGTTATATACCAAGGAGTGAGGTTTCTGGATTGTATTGTACTTCTATTTCTAGCTTTTAAAGGAAGCACCAAATTATTTTCAAAAGTCATGGTACCATTTTATATTCACACTAGCGTTGCATAAGTGTTCCAGTCTGCCCACAACTCACCAACATTTAGTATTGTATGTTTTTTGGATTACTTCCTGCCTTGTTGCAATGAGATGGTATCTCATTGTTACTTTGATTTGTATTTCTATAATGGCTATTGATGGTCAGCATTTCCTCATGGGTCTTTTAGCTGCCTGAATGTCTTCTTTGGTGAAGTGTCTGTTCATATTATTTGGCCATTTTTTGAGTTATTTGTCTTTTTGTTCTGAGGTTTTTCAGTATCTTGTAGATTGTAAGGTTAGACACTTATCAGATGTGTCGTGGTCAGATTTTTTTTCCCAGTCTGTAGGTTCTCTTTTTACTCTTTTGGTGAAATCTTTTGATGAGCATAAGTGTTTGATTTTTAGGAGCTCCCAGTTACCTAGTTTCTTTTCTAGCGTTTGTGCATTGTTAGTTATGTTTTCTATTCTGTTTATGCCATTATGAGGGCTCCTAGCATTGTCCTTATTTTTGGTTCAATGATCTTTATCGTTTTAGATTTTATATTTAGGTCTGTTTGTTCGAGTTGTAGGGTTTATGTTTTGACTTTGGCCCTTTCTTCTTTTCAAATGTGTGCATTTATTGCTATAAATTGACTCTGAGCACTGCTTTTGCTCTTTCCTGAAAGTTGTGATAGGATGCATTTTCATTCTTCTGCTCTTTTTTGATTGTTGTTTGCTTGATATATTTTTCCCATCCTTTGCGTTTTTCTTTGTGTCTTTGAATCTAAGGTGTGTCTCCTGTAGGCCACATATAGGCAGGCCATGTTTTTGTATCCATCGTGCTACTCTCTGTCTCTTTATTTGTGCATTTAGTCCATTTACATTCAGCATTATTATCGATAGGTATGAATTTAGTGCTGTCATTTTAATGTACTTTTTTTCATGTTGTTGATATTTTCTTTGTTCCACTTAATTTTCTGTGCTGAATAATTTTTGTTATGTATTTTCTTTTCATCTTTTTCATTGTTGTTGATTTTGCACTTGCTGAGTATTTATGTTTTTCTTCTTTTTTATTTTTATGTGTAGGAATGTTAGTTTTTTTGTGTGTTTACCTTAATATTTACCTCTGTGTTTCTGAGTTTAAAACAATCTTTTATTTCTTTATATCACCTTCAATTCCTCTCCCTATGAAATATCTACGATTATATTATTTAGTCCCATTTTTTGTTTTGATGTTGTAATCTTTTACATATTGACATCTCTGTTTCCCTATTTTCAGCATTTTAACTTTATTTTTGTGACTTACCTATCTGGGTTGATATCTTGTTGTTCTTTCCTGTGTTCTAATCTTGAGTTATCAGAGGACTCCCCTTAGTATTTCTTGTAATGTTGCTTTGGTTTTTACAAATTCCCTAAACTTCTATTTATCTGGAAATGCCCTAATTTCCCCAACATATTTGAGAGACAGTTTTGTTGGGTATATAATTCTTGGCTGGCAGTTTTTTTCCTTCAAGGCTTTATGTATGTCATTCTATTGCCTTTGTACCTGCTGAAAAATCAGAGCTTATTCTTATTGGCTGTCCTTTGTTGATGACTTTTTGTTTATCCCTAGCCACTCTTCAAATTCTCTCTTTATATTTGGCTTTGGTAAGTTTGATTATAATACATCTTGGTGACTTTCTTTTGAGATCTACCCTGTGTGGGGTTTGATGAGATTCTTGGATAGATATCTTCCTGTCTTTGAAAATATCAAGCAAGTTTTCTGCTAACAAATCTTCAACAATTCTTTCTGTGTTTTCTGTTATTCTGTACCGCACTGCCCCCCATTCTGGTACTCCAATAACTTTTAGGTTATTCTTCTTTATAGAGTCCCACATAATTCTTAGGGTTTCTTCATTTTTAAAAATTCTTTTATCTGATTTTTTTCCTCAAATTGGTGTCAGGTGCCTTATGTTCAGTCTCACTAATTCTGGTTTTTATTACCTCAGGTCTGCTTCAGTGACCTTCTATTGAGTTGTCTAATTTTGAAATATTAGTGTTAATCTTTTGGATTTCTATTTGCTGTCCTTCTATGGATTCTTGTAGCCTGTTAAATTTGTCATTATGCTCTTGTATAACCTTTTTACGTTCCTCTGTTGATTTGTGTGTGCATTCCTTGGCTTGGTGTATGCATTGCCTGATTTTCTTCCTGATCTCTTGAAGAGCTCTGTATATTAATCTTTGAATTCTATATCCGGTAATTCCAAGAAATTATCTTCCTCTGGAAGGTTTCTTGGTTCTTCATTTTGGTTGCTTCCTGAAAACATCATGGTGTGCCTCTTTATGTGATTTGATTTTGACTTTGTCTCTGAGCTATCCATAAGTTATTATATTTATTTTATGTTTGCTTATTGTGTTCTAGCTTCTTGCTTTGTTTTGATATACCCAAATAAGCTAATCATATGAGTTACTTTGATTGCAGGTGTCTTTGAAGCTCTCTTGTCCTGTCACCAGGTGGTTGGAGCTGTTACTTTTCTTGTGTGGATTCAGCTCTGGTGACCAGGTCATCAGTTACTGAGTATGTGGTGTAGACTCTCATGTACAGTCCTAGGCGGGCAGGAGTGATTGGAGTATGTACAGGCTATCTGACTGCAGTAGGGCATCATGTGAACAAGGCAGGGGGATAATGGCTGCCTCTGAGTGTGAGGAAAGCATGTCCCTATTCCCTAAAGCACATAGGTGAGTGGGTTTTGCAGCTGGATTTGAGCACTCAATGCCATTGGTGTTAATGACTGGAAGGCACCACTTATTCCTAGACCCCTGTTGTGGGTGGCTATGTGGAGTGGGTGGAGCCACTAGCCCTCAGGCCCCTGATGTGGGTATGTGAGGAACCGGGCTTAATGGGCAGGGCAGTGTCAAATGTTACGAATCTGTCACTTCCCTGTATAGCCGATGGATTTGAAAATCAGCTTCAGGTATATACCCGGTTGTATATGAGGGCCTAATGATGGCCTTCACTTTTGAAATGGCACACACAGGTCTAGGCAGAAGTGAAAGTCGTTCAAATTCTGTGGACCCTTTATGCCTATGTCTAGGTAAAGGGTCTGTGCATGCCCCTGAGTTCCTGGTTTAGGAAAGCTGGCAGATTATTTTTTCTTCTTTGTTAAATTTATTCCCTCTCCAAAGCTGGGAGAGTGGCTCAGGGCATGCAAATGGTCCTACCTCTGGCACAGAGGCAAAGCAGTTGCTTAAATTGGATCAGGACCCAGAGCAGAGCAGGGAGGGGGCAGGTAAATGTGATAGAGGTTCTTCCCTAAAGGGGGGTTTTTTCATCCACATGGTGGATGAGACGCTTGTAATTATTTTTTGATAATTGAGCATTGCTTCTCCCTGCTTCTGGAGGCTTGAGTAGACTCTCTGCTGCTTGGTTTCTCCTGATGTGGAAACTGCTTCCTGAGCCCTACTTGTTGCCTCCACCTGTGCACACCAGCTGATCCAGCCTGCAGGGCACCGGTGCCATGTGGTTCAGGTCTGGTAAATCCTTGCTGCTTCTGAACTGAGTTTGACTCCTCAACTTTGTCTTTAATGTTCAGGGCTCCTAGGTTGTCATATACAATTGATTCACTTGTTTTTTTTTTTTTTTGATTCTTTGTTATAAGAGGGACCACAGGAAGTGTGTGACTACTCTGCCACCTTGGCCCCACCTCCTGTTTGCTTTGTCTTTATGCTTTTGTTCTTTTTTAAGTTTGGTGGGTAGATTTATTAGTTTCCTTTGTGGTTACCTGAATATTTTACCTTATTTTTCTAAGTTTAAATGATTATTTCTTGATATCACTTAACTTTTTCTCCATATGAAAGTGCTATGGCTACACTTTTTATTCCTTGCTTTTTGTTTTAATGTTGCCATCATTTACGTATTGACATCTCTATTTTCAGTCTTTTAGCTTTGTTCTTTTTTTTTTTTTCTTTTTTTGTGTGATGTCTGTGTCTGGGTTGATACCTGGTTGCTCTGTCCTGTGTTCTACTCTTGGGTTATTGTCTGATGTTGTTGGTTCTCTAGCCAGTGGGTGCTTTTTAGTATTTCTTGTAATTTTGGTTTGGTTTTTACAAATTCCCTTAACTTCTCTTTATCTGGAAATGCCCAATATTGCCTTCTTGTTTTTCATGATATTAGAAAGTTTCCTTCTTTTTTTGTACTTTTTTTTATACTTCAGAAGAAAGTTCACAGAACTAGCTTCTTATTGCACAGTTAGTATACATGTTGTTTTATGACATTGATTAATAACCCCATGACACGTCAACACTCTCCCTTCTCAACCTTGCGTTCTATATTATCAGCCTTCCTGTCCCCTCCTGCTGTCTAGTCTTTGCCCCTGGGCTGGTGTGCTCCTTTAGTCTCATTTTGTTTTATGGGCCTCTCCAATCTTTGGCTGAGCCGTGATTCTCCGGAGTGACTTCATTAATGAGGTAAAAGGGAGTCCAGGGGGCCTTATTCTTGGGGTTTTTCCAGTCTCTGTCAGGCCAGTAATTCTGGTCTTTTCATGTGTGTCTGTGAATTAGAATTTTGTTGTACAGTTTTCTTCAGCTCTGACTGGGACCCTCTATTGCGATCCCTGTCAGAGCAGTCAGTGGCAGTAGTTGGGCACCATCTAGTTGTGCTAGACTTAGTCTGGTGGAGACTGTGATAGTTTTAGTCCATTAGTCCTTTGGTCTATTCCTTCTATTGTGACTTTAGGTTTTTTTCTTCTCCCTTGCTCCTGAAGGTATGAAATTAGTGGATTATCTTAGATGGTCACTCAAAAGCTTTTAAGGCCCCAGACTCTATTCACCAAATTAGAATGTAGAACATATCCTTTATATACTATATCATGACGATTGAGCTAGACGTTCCATGAGACTATGGTCCCCACAGCCTTCAGCCCAGTTAATTCGGTCCCTCAGGGAATTTGCTTGTGTATATGGAGCTTCCATGAACTTTCCTTGGACAAGATGTTGTAGCTTCTCCAGTGGAGTGTACGATCTTACCCTTCATCAATGTTACCACTTATCTATTGTATATTAGGTGTCTTTTCATCCCCACTCCTCACCTCCCTTGTAGTCTTTAAAGATCTTTTCATGTGTAAACCTCATGAATTTTTATATTAGTGGTCTCATACAATATTTGTCCTTTTGTGATTGACTTATTTCACTTAGCACAACACCTTCCAGATCCATCCATGTCGTGAGATGATTTGCAGATTCAGCATTGTTCTTTATCATTGCATAGTACTCCATCATGTGTAAGTATCATAGTTTGTTTATCTATTCATATATTGATGAGCATCTAGGTTTTTTCCATCTATTTGGAACAATGCTGCAGTGAACACGGGTGCGCATATGTCTATTTGTGTGACAACTCTTATCTTTCTAGGATATGTTCTTAAGAGCGAGATTACTGGATCATATGCTATTTCTGTTTCTGGCTTTCTAAGGAACTGCCATACTGTTTACCAAAATGGTTGTACCATTTTGCATTCCTGCTAGCAGTTCCTCAGAATTCCGATCTTCCCAAAGCCTCTCCCACATTTGTTATTTTCTGTTTTTTTTTTGGATTCATGCCAGTAGTGCTGGGGTAAGATGGTATCTCATTGTCGTTTTGATTTGTATTTTTCTGATGGGTAGTGACCATGAGAATTTCCCCATGTGCCTGTTAGCTGCTTGAATGTCTTCTTTGGTGAAGTGTTTGTTTATTTCCTTTGCCCGTATTTTAATTGGATTATTTGTCTTTTTGTTTTAGAAGTGTTAGGTTTTTGTGTAGATTTTAGAGATTAGAACTTTGTTGGATTTGTCATAGCTAAAAATTTTTTTTCTCAGTCTGTAGGTCCTATTTTTACTCTTTTGGTGAAGTCTTTTGATGAACATAAGTTTTTAATTTTTAGAAGATTCCAGTTATCGAGCTTAACTTGTGAAGTTTGTGTGTTGTTAGTTATGGTTTATATCCCTTTAATGCTCTATATTAGGGCTTCTATTGTTGATTCCATTATTTTTGTTTTATATTTAGGCCTTGGATTCATTTTGAATTAGTTTTTGTGTGTAGTGTGAGGTATGGGTCAGATTTCATTTTTTTTTTTTTTTTACAGATGGACATCCAGTTTTGCCAGCACCATTGTTAAAAAGACTTCCTTTTTCCCATTTGATGGACTTTGGGTCCTTATCAAAGGTCAGGTGACCATAGGTGGATGGTTTTACATTTCGATGTTGTTCCACTGATCAGTGTATATGTTGTTGACCACTACCAGGCTGTTTTGACTACCATAGCTATATAGTAGGTTCTGATGTCAAAGAGTGTGAGTCCTCCCACTTTATTCTTCTTTAATAGTGCTTTACTTATCTGGGGCTTCTTCCCTTTGCATATAGAGTTAATGATTAGTTTTTCTGTCTCTGTAAAGAATGTTCTTGGTATTTGGACCAGGTTTACATTGCTTTGGGTAGAATTGCCACTTTCATAATGTTGAGTCTACCTATCCAAGAGCATCGTGTGTCTTTTTTTTATGTAGATCTCTTTGCGTTTCTTGCAGTAGTGTTTTGTAGTTTTCTTTGGATAGGTCTTTTACATCCCTGGTTAGATTTATTCCTGAGTATTTTATTTTTTTAAGGGGCTATTACAAATGGTATTGTTTTCCTGATTTCCTTTTCATCGTTCTCTTTATTGGTGTACAGGAATCCAACTGATTTTTCTATGTTTATCTATTATCCTGCTATTCTGGTGAACCTTTCTATTAGTTCCAGTAGTTCTCTGTTGGAGTCTTTTGGGTTTTCTATGTATAGTATCTTATCATCTGCAAATAGGGACAGTTTTACATTTTCATTACCAATTTGGGTGCCCTTTATTTCTCTTTCTTACCTTATTGCTCTAGCTAGTACTTCTAGCACAATGTTAAATAGGAATGGTGATAAAGGGCATCATTGTCCTGTTCCTGTTCCCAGGGGAATGTTTTCAGCCTCTCTCCATTAGGAATGATGTTGGCTGCTGGTTTCTTATGGGTGCCCTTTATTATGTTGAAAAATTTCCCTTCTATAGCTGTTTGAGAAGTTTTATCAGAAATGGATGTAAGACTTGGTTGAATAGTGTTTCTGGGTTGATTGAGATTATTATGTGATTTTTTTTTTTTTTTTAGTGGTGGATTACGGTTGATTGATTTTCTAATGTTGAACCTGGTATGAATCCTCCTTGGTCATATTGTCGTATTTGTTTGATATGATGCTGGATTTTATTGGCTAGAATTTTGTTGAGAATTTTTGTGTCTATATTCATGAGAGATATTTGTCTGTAGTTTTCTTTCTTTTTTTTATGGCGTCTTTGCCTGGTTTTTGTGTCAGGGTTATGCTGGCTTCTTAGAATGAATTCAGAAGCATCACTTCCTTTTCTATGTTCTGAACTATTTTGAGTATTACTGGTGTAAGCTCTTCTCTGAATGTTTGGTAGAATTCTCCAGTGAAGCCATCTGGGCAAGGGCTTTACTTTTTGGGGAGCATTTTTTATTACCTTTTCATCTCTTCTCTTGTTATAGCCTGTTCAGATTTTCATCATTATTTTGGGTTAGTTTGGGTAGGTAGTGTGTTTCTAGAAATTTGTCCATATCTTCTAGGTTCAAATTTATTGAAGTACAGTTTTGCATAATACTCTGTCATGATTCTTTTTATTTCAGTTGGGTCTGTTGTAATGTCCTGCATTTCATTTCTTATTTGGGTTATTTGCATCCTCTCCTGTTTTTCTTTTGTAAGTTCGGCCAGTGGTTTGTCAATTTTGTTGCTCCTTTCAAAAAATCAAATTTTAATTTTGTTGATTCTTTCTTTTGTCTTGGTGTTCTATATTTTATTTATTCCTGCTCTGATCTTTATTGTTTTCTTTCTTCTGGTGGCTGTGGACATCTTTTGGGGTTCTCCTTCTGTGTATTCAAGTTGTGAAACTAATGTTTTGATTTTGTCCCTTTCTTCTTTTTTTGATGTGCGCATCCATTGCTTTAAATTGACTTCCGAGCACTGCTTATGATGGGCCCCAAAGGTTTTGGCATGGTGTGTTTTCATTCTTATTTGATTCCAGTTTTTTTTTTTTTATTCCACCTTTGGTATCTTTTATTACCCAGTGGTTTTTAAGCAGGGTGCTATTCAGTTTTCATGTAATTGACTTAAAAAAATTTTTTTTTGCTTGCTCTTCCTGTTGTTAATTTTTACTTTGATGGCATGTGGTCCGAGAAGATACTTTGTGTTATCTCAGTGATTTGGATTTCACTGAGGGTTGCACTATGGCCTAAGGTGTGTTGTATTCTAGAAATTGTTGCATGTTCATTGGAAAAGAATGTGTATTTGTAGCTGTTGGGTAGAGTGTTCTATATATGTCTATGAGTTCATGTTGGCTGATTGTGTTGTTTAGATCTTCTGTATCTTTGTTGAGATTCTCTGTAGATGATGTGTCCTTTACAGAGAGCGGTGTGTTGAAGTCTATTATTATTGTTGAACTGTCAATTTCTCTTTTCAGTGTTGTTAGAGTTTTATGGGTGTGTGGATATTTATGGGTGTGTGGGTATTTATTAAGGTTATGTTGTCATGATCGATCTTTCCCTTAGTTATTGTATAGTGCCTTTCTTTGTCTTTTATGGTGTATTTTGTTTTAAAACCTATTTTATCTGAGATCAGTATTGCCATTCATGCATTTATTTGGTAGCTGTTTCCTTGATATATTTTCTTCCATCCTTTGATTTTTTAATAGATTTACGCCTTTGTTTCTAAGGTGCATCTCTTTTAGACAGCATGTTGATGGATCCTGTTTTTTTTTTTTAAATCCATTCTGTTATTGTCTCTTTATGGGTACGTTTTGGCCATTTACATTCAGTGTAGTTATTGATAGACGTGAGTTTATTGTCATCATTTTGTGGTGCTAACATTTTCTTTTTTCCTCTTATTGTCCTGTGCTAAATTGGTTCTGTTTGTGGATGTTTTTTTACTTCTTTTGTTTTTGTAGATTTTGTTTTTACTGAGACTTTATGGTTTTCTTCTTTATTTTAATGAGTAGGTTTGTTAACTTTCTTTGTGGTTACCTTATCTTCCTTGGTTTGAACCAGTCTATTATTACTTGGTGTCAACTTCCCTTTCTTTCCACTAGAAAGTTCTATATCTACACCATTTATTCTGCCATTTATTGTTGTAACATTTTTATCATTTACAGATTACTGTCTCTCATTTCCTGCAGTAAGTCTTTTAGTTTTGAATATTTTTTAAAATAGTTTTTATTGTGCTTTAAGTGAAAGTTTACAAATCAAGTCAGTCTCTCACATAAAAACTTATATATACCTTGGTACCTACTCCCAATTACTTTCCCCCAATGAGACGACCTGCTCCCTCCTTCTACTCTCTCTTTTCGTGTCCATTTTGTCAGCTTCTAACCCCCTCTACCCTCCCATCTCCCCTCCAGGCAGAAGATGCCAATGTAGTCTGAAGTGTCCACCTGATCTAAGAAGCTCACTCCTTATCAGCATCCCTCTCTAACGCATTGCCTGGTCCAATCCATGTCTGAAGAGT
Source organism: Elephas maximus indicus (assembly GCF_024166365.1). Lineage (NCBI taxonomy): Eukaryota > Metazoa > Chordata > Mammalia > Proboscidea > Elephantidae > Elephas > Elephas maximus. The sequence continues at coordinate 11,692,197 of NC_064847.1, forward strand.
TGGCGTCGGGAATGGTTCCTATCCTGGGCCAACAGAAGGTCTGGGGCCATGACTACCAGGGTCCTTCTAGTCTCAGTCAGACCATTAAGTCTGGTCTTTTTATGAGAACTTGGGGTCTGCATGCCACTGTTCTCCTGCCCCCTCAGGGGTTCTCTGTTGTGTTCCCTGACAGGGCAGTCATCGGTTGTGCCTGGGCACATCTGGTTCTTCTTGTCTCAGGCTGATGTAGTCTCTGGTTTATGTGGCCCTTTCTGTCTCATGGGCTCATAATTACCTTGTTTCCTTGGTCTTCTTCATTCTTCTTTGATCCAGGTGGGTTGAGACTCATTGATGCATCTTAGATGGCCGCTTGCTAGCCTTTAAGACCACAGACACCACTCTTCAAAGTGGGATGCAGAATGTTTTCTTAATAGATTTTATTATGTCAATTGACTTAGATGTCCCCTGAAACCATGTTCCCCAAGCCTCTGCCCCTGCTACACTGACCTACGAAGCATTCAGTTTCTTCAGGGAAGGTATTTGCTTTTGGTTTAGTCCAGTTGCGCTGACCTCCCCTGTATTGAGTGTTGCCTTTCCCTTCACCTAAAGTAGCTCTTATCTACTATCTAATTAGTAAATACTGCTCTCCCACCTTCCCTCCGCGCTCTCGTAACCACAAATGAGTGTGTTCTTCTCAGTTTATACTATTTCTCAAGATCTTACAATAGCGGTCTTATACAATATTTGTCCTTTTGCAACTGACTAATTTCACTCAGCATAATGCCTTCCAGGTTCCTCCATGTTATAACACGTTTCACAGATTCCTCACTGTTCTTTATTGATGTGTAGTATTCCATTGTGTGATAATTTATTTATCCATTCATCCTTTGATGAGCACCTTGGTTACTTCCATCTTTTTGCTATTGTAAACAGTGCTGAAATAAACATGGGTGTGCATATATCTGTTTGTGTAAAGGCTCTTATTTCTCTAGAATATATTTCAAGGTGTAGGATTGCTGGATCTTATGGAAGTTCTATTTCTATCTTTTGAAGGAAGCGCGAAATCAATTTCCAAAGTTGTTGCACCATTTTACATTCCCACCACCAGTGTATAAGTGTCCCAATCTCTCCACAGCCTCTCCAACATTTATTATTTTGTGTTTTTTTGGATTAATGCCCACCTTGTTAGAGCGAGATGAAATCTCATTGTAGTTTTGATTTGCATTTCTCTAATGGCCAATGATCAAGAGCATTTCTTCATTTATCTGTTAGCCGCCTGAATGTCTTCTTTAGTGAAGTGTCTGTTTATATCCTTTGCTCATATTTTAATTGGATTGTTTGTCTTTTTGTGGTTGAGTTTTAGCAGAATCATGTGGATTTTAGAGATCAGGCATTGGTTGGAGATGTCGCAGCTGAAAATTTTTTCCATCTCTTTACTCTTTTGATGAAATCTTTGGATGAGCATACGTGTTTGATTTTTAGAAGCTCCCAGTTATCTGGTTTCTCTTTGGCATTTTTAGCGATGTTTTGTATTCTGTTTACGCCATGTATTAGGGCTCCTAATGTTGTCCCTATTGTTTCTTCCATGATTTTTATCGTTTTAGACTTTATGTTTAGGTCTTTGATCCATTTGGAGTTAGTTTTTGTGCATGGTGTGAGGTATGGGTCCTATTTCATTTTTCTCAGATGAATATCCAGTTATGCCAGCACCATTTGTTAAAAAGACTATCTTTTCCCCAATTAACTGACACTGGGCCTTTGTTAAAAATCAGCTGCTCATATGTGGATGGATTTATATCTGTATTCTCAATTCTGTTCCATTGGTCTATGTGTCTGTTGTACCAGTAGCAGAGTGTTTGACTGGTGGTATTATAGGTTCTAAAATCAGGTAGAGTGAGACCTCCCACTTTGTTCTTCTTTTTCAGTAATTCTTTACTTATCCGGGGCTTCTTTCCCTTCCATATGAAGCTGATGATTTGTTTCTCCATTTCATTAAAAAATGTTGTTGGAATTTGGATCAGAATTGCATTAAATCTATAGTTCACTTTTGGTAGAATGGACATTTTTACAATGTTAAGTCTTCCTATCCATCAGCAAGGTATGTTTTTCCACTTATCTAGGTCCCTTTTGGTTTCTTGCAGTAGTACCTTGCAGTTTTCTTTGTATAGGTCTTTTACATCTCTGGTTAGATTTATTCCTAAGTATTTTTTATTCTTGGGTATTGTGAATGGTATTGATTTGGTGATTTCCTCTTCAATGTTCTTTTTGTTGATGTAGAGGAATCTAACTGATCTTTGTATGTTTATCTTGCAACCTGATACTATGCTGAACTCTTCTATTAGTTTCAGTAGTTTTCCTGAGGATTCCTTAGGGCTTTCTGTGTATGAGATCATGTCGCCTGCAAATAGGGATAATTTTACTTTTTCCTTACCAATCTGGCTGTCCTTTATTTCTTTTTTCTTGCCTAATTGCTCTGGCTAGGGCCTCCAGCACAAAGTTGAATAATTGTGGTGATAAAGGCACCCTTGTCTGGTTCCTGTTCTCAAGGGGAATGCTTTCAGGGTCTCTGCATTTAGGATGATGTTGGCTGTTGGCTTTGTATAAAGGTCCTTTACTATGTTGAGGAATTTTCCTTTTATTCCTGTTTTGCTGAGAGTTTTTTATCATGAATGAGTGTTGGACTTTGTCAAATGCCTTTTCTGCATCAATTGATAAAATCATGTGGTTCTTGTCTTTTGTTTTATTTATAAGGTGGATTACATTAATTGTTTTTCTAACATTGTACCATTCTTGCATGCTTGGTATAAATCCCACTTGGTCAACGTGGTTTATTTTTTTGATATGTTGTTGAATTCTTTTGACTAGAATTTTGTTGAGAATTTTTGCATCTATGTTCATGGGGGATATAGGTCTGTAATTTTTTGTGCTGTCTTTAGCTGGTTTTGGTATCAGGGATATGCTGGCTTCATAGAATAAGTTAGGGAGCATTCCATCCTTTTCTGTGGTTTGAAATACCTTTAGTAGCAGTGGTGTTAACTCTTCTCTGAAGGTTTGGTAGAACTCTGCAGTGAAGCCGTCCGGGCCAGGGCTTTTTTTTTGAGGGGGAGCTTTTTGATTACCTTTTCAATCTCTTTTTTCGTTATGGGTCTGTTTAGTTGCTCTACTTCTGTTTGTGTTAGTTTAGGTAGGTAGTGTGTTTCTAGGAATTCATCCATTTCTTCTAGGTTTCTAAATTTGTTTAGAGTACAATTTTTTGTAGTAATCTGATATGATTCTTTTAATTTCTGTTGGGTCTGTTGTGATATGGCCCCTCTCGTTTCTTATTCAGGTTGTTTCCTTTCTTGTATTTCTTTGCTCAGTCTTGCCAATGGTTTATCAATTTTGTTAATTTTTTCAAAGAACCAGCTTTTGGCCTTGTTAACTCTTTCAATTGTTTGTCTGTTCTCTAATTCATTTAATTCTGCTCTAATTTTTATTGCTTGTTTTCTTCTGGTGCCTGATGGTTTCTTTTGTTGCTCTCTTTGTATTTGTTCAAATTGTAGGAACAGTCCTTTGATTTTGGCCCTGTCTTCTTTTTGTATGTGTGCTTTTATTGATATAAATTAACCTCTGAGCACTGCTTTCACTGTGTCCGAAAGGTTTTGACAGGAAGTGTTTTCAGTCTCGTTGCATTCTATGAATTTCTTTATTCCCTCCTTAATGTCTTCTATAACCCAGTCTTTTTTGAGGCGGTTATTGTTCAGTTCCTAAGTATCTGATTTCTTTTCTCTGGTTCTTCTGTATCGAATTCTACTTTTTGGCCTTATGGTCTGAGAAGATGCCTGGTGAATTGTCCCTTTAATCATTACGTAGCATCCGTCTTTATCCTTTGTGGTGGATTTAACTTTAGAGTCTATTTTGTCAGAAATTAATATTGCCACTCCTGCTCTTTTTTTGATTGGCTGTTTATTGCTGCATTAATCTATTTACATTCAGCATAATTATAGATAAGTATGAGTTTAGCGCTGTCATTTTGATGCCTCTTTTTGTGTTTTGACAATTTCATTTTTCCACTTAGTTTTTTGTGCTGAGAAGTTTTTCTTTGTAAATTGTGTGTTCCTCATTCTCATAGTAGTTGAATTTATTTCTGCTGAGTCGTTATGTTTATCCTGGTTTTTATTTTGAAGTATGGAATTGTTAGACCTCTTTGTGGTTACCTTAATTTTTACCCCTATTTTTCTAAGTAAAAACCTAACTTGTATCACCCTATATCACCTTGGTTTCCTCTGCATATGGAAGATCTATGCCTCCCGTATTTAGTCTCTCTTTTTTGATTATTGTAATCTTTTACATAATAACATCAATGATTCCCTGTTTTGAGCTTTTTAAAAAATTAATCTTTTTGTGTGTGTGTGATCTCCCTGTCTGAGTCGATATCAGGATGTTCTGTGACCTTGCGTTGTGTTGGTACCTGATATTATTAGTTTTCTGTCCAAAGAATTTCCTTTAGTAGTTCTTGTAGCTTTGGTTTGGTTTTTGCAAATTCTCTAAGCTTGTGTTCATCTGTAAATGTCTTAATTTCACCTTCATATTTGAGAGAGAGCTTTGCTGGATATATGATTCTTGCCTGGCAGTTTTTCTCCTTCAGTGGTCTATATGTCATCCCATTGCCTTCTTGCCTGCCTGGTTTCTGCGAAGTAGTCCGAACTTATTGATTCTCCTTTGTATGTGACTTTTAATTTATCCCTGGCTGCTTTTAAAATTTTCTCTTTATCTTTGGTTTTGGCAAGTTTGATGATAATATGTCTTGGTGATTTTCTTTTGGGACCTATCTTGTATTGGGTTTGATGAGCATCTTGGATAGATATCATTTCATTTTTCACTATACCAGGGAAGTTTTTTGCCAACAGATCTTCAACAATTCTCTCTGTATTTTCTGTTATCCCTCCCTGTTCTGGAACTCCAATCACATGCAAGTTATTCTTGACAGAGTCCCACATCATTCTTAGGGTTTCTTCATTTTTTAAATTCTTTTATCTGATTTTTCTTCAAATATTTAGGTGTCAATTGCCTTATCCTCAGTCTCCCCAGCTCTGCATTCCAATTTCTTGATTCTGCTCCTCCGACTTCCTATTGAGTTGCCTAGTTCTGTAATTTTATTGTTAATCTTTTGGATTTCTGAATGGTGTCTCTGTGGATTCTTGGAGCTTATTAAATTTTTCACTATGTTCTTGAATAATCTTTTTGATTTCTTCAGCTGCTTTATCTCTGTGTTCCTTGCTTTTTTTGTAGATTGCCTTATTTCATTTCTGAGGTCATCCCTGATGTCTTGAAGCATTTTGTATATTAGGTTTTTATATTCTACATCTGACAATTCCAGGAATGTATCTGCATCTGGGAGTGATTTTGATTCTTTAATTTGGGGGTTTGTAGAAGCAATCATGGTCTGCTTCTTTATGTGACTTGATATTGACTTCTCTCTCCAAGCCATCTATAAGATATTGTAATAATTTATTTTATATTTGCTCACTGAGTCTTATCTTCTTGTTTTGTTTCATTTCAATACACCCAGATGGGCTACTAGAGTATGCTAATTTGATTGTCAGAGGCTTTGAATCTCTTATGTCCTGTTACCAGCTGGTTTGGACCGTTACCAGGTGTATGAGCCCATTCACTATTCTTGAATAGAATCAGCTCAGGTGTCCTAGTTCTCAGGGTCACCTAGTGTGTGGTATGAGCTCTCACCTACTACCTTAGAGAAGTAGTGGTAATGGTTGTATGTGCCAGTTTCTAGTAGCAGCAGGAGGTCACACTCTGAGGAGGGCAGGATGCTGACAGCCTTCCCCTGGTGCCAGTGAAGTAGGAGTGTCTCTATTCTCTAGAGTACTCTGGTGGGTGGACTCTGCAGTTGTACCTTAGGCACGCAATGCTTGTATATCTAAAGATTGGTAGGCGTCACTATCCTCAGACCACTTTAGCAGGTGGCTAGGTGGTGTGGGTGGAGCCTCAGCCCTCAGTTTCCTGTTGTGGGTCAGTGAGGGCTCTGTTTAATAGGTATAGAGGTATCTGACCTCCAAAACTTGGCTTTCCACTGCTGAGCTAAAACAATTACAGTCATATCTTTGTCAGAATTGCCTTTGCATTATAAGAGCTACCTGTGTCTCTGTAGGGGTGAAAGCCAAAGACTGTTGATCTCTTATGCCTGGATGGAGCTGCTTCTGTATTGTTATTCCAGTTTAGGGGAGTCAGGGAAGGATTTTTTTCTCCTGATTGTTAATTGCTACTTTTCTCAGGTCAGGAGAATGGGTTAGAAAAAAAAAAAAAACACCCAGCAGAGCACTTCACTCTCTGGCCCATGGAATTCCAATGTTAATGAAGCTGATGGTGGTAGGGAGGAGAGGGATCAGATAGATAGGACAGAGTAGCATGGCAAGATAGACAAAGTTACTTATCTTGTTTAGCGAGGATTGTTTTATCTGAGATTCCAGAGGGGTGTGTATCCTGTGTGAGGTGGCTGGGTCCCTGCTGAGATTGCCCCAGAGGATTAGGGCTGCACCCCGTGCTTGCCCCGTCTCAGGAAGCCACGATCAGCCTCGCCGTGCTTAGTCCAAAGCCCAGCACCAAGGTCACCTGGCTGGGACACTGCAGTCCAGGGTCCGAAACCAGCCGCTGCTCCCAGTGGTTTCTCATTTCCCTGTCAGCTGTGTCAGTGTGCAGCCTGCATGCGCTGGGTGGCTCCCCGCTGAGGTTGCATCATGGGGTTAGGTCTGCGTCCTGTGCTTGTCCCAGCTCAGTAAGCTGCGATTAGCCCCACCAATCTGGCACCAAGGAACTGCAAGGGCTCAAGGCTGTGGCACGGCACGCCGGCTCTGGAAGCGGTTGCTAGTTCAGCGTGCTGCTTCTTGCTCCCCTGTCACTCAGGTCAACTCCTTAGTTCTGTGTTCGATGGTCTGGGTTCGTAGATTGTCATGTATGTAATCTATTCACTTGCTTTTTTGGGTCTTTTTTGCAAGAGGGATCAGCAGAAGCTTCTACCTAGTCAGCCATCTTGGTCCCAGCTCTGGTTTTGAATATTTCTTGAGAATTCACTCGCTAGGTTGGTATCTGGCTGGTGTGATCTTGCATCCTAGATTCAACCTGTTGTCTGATGTTTTTTGCTCTCAAACTGAAGGACTCTCTAATAATTCTTGTAGGTTTGGCTTGATTTTTTCCATATTCCCTTAATTTCTGTTCATCTGGAAATGCCCTAATTTCACCACATTTCAATGAGAGTTTTGTAGGATATATTATTCTTGGTTGGAATTTTTTTTCTTTCAAGGCTTTATATACATCATCCTGTTGCTTTCCTGTCTGCATGGGTTTGCCAAGTAATCAGAACCTAGTCTTACTATTTCCCCTCTGTATGTGGCACTTAATTTTTCTTGAGCTGCTTTCTTTCTTTGTGCTTGGTTTTAGTGAGGATGATTATGATATGCCTTGGTGATTTTCTTTTGTGATCTATTGTATATGGGGTTCGTTGAACTTCTTGAATGGTTAGCTTTTCATCGTCTTGACATTAAGGACATTTTCTGAAAGCAATTCTTCAAATATCTTCTCTGTGTTTTCTGTTTTCTCACCCCATTCTCTAACCTCTATCACTCACAAATTTTTGCTTTTGATTGTGTGGTTTTTCATTTTTCTTCATTATTTTTTCTGACTTTTCCCCAAAGTGGTACCCAAGTATTTGTTTTCAGTTTCGCTGATCCTGTCTTTCATTGTTTTGAACCTACTCCTCCGCCATTCTATGACACCATCCATTTCTGAAATCTTGTTTGTCTTTTTAACTTTTTTGTGTGTGTGATTTCTAGTTGTGGATTTATTTTTGAAATTTTGTGTCTGTATTATTTTCCTGAATTCTTCCATTGTTTTGTATGTTCCGTGAATTTGTCTTTTTCCTCATTTTTGTTCTGCTTTTTGCTTCAACTCTTTGACAGCTCTGAATATTGAAGATTTGAATTCCCAGTTACATAGTTCCAGTGCTTTTTCTTCTGCTGGAAAGTCATCAGGTGTTTTATTTTGAATGACTACTGGAACCATCCTGGCATGTTTTCTTAATATGTTTTGATATTGTTTTTTGGCTTCTGGACATTAAGTAGTTATTTTCCTCATTTATTGATTCACTTTTGTTTTGTTTCATCCTCCTTTTCTGTTTTATTCAGTTATGTCTGAGGAGATGGTCTGTGCATCCTTTGTTGCCTCATCTGTGGGTATGATATTTTTCACCTCCTTGTCCCATGGACAGGGCCAGTTGCTCAGCTATGGTGCAGCAGGGCAGGTCCAGCTGAAGGGGAGATGCTGGGATGGGTTGCTTGTGGCATGTACTGGAGCTGACAGGGTGGGCTGGGGGTCAATGTAGGACAGATTCCAGTAGTCTGTGGCTGTGATGCTCAGGGTGCAGTGTTCAGTGCACAATGTAGGTAGGCAGAAGGGAGGAGGGAGGTTTTGATGTGTGGAATTAAGATGGGAACGGGAGACATAAGAGAGGAAAGAGAAACAGGAGGGAAAAAAAGTGCTGGGGGAGTGTGTCATTTGAAACAGAGAAGTGATGAAAAACAAAAAAGGTAAAAAGAAAATAAATAATTAAAAAATAAGAAAAAAGAAATTCCCCTAGTGATCCCAGTGGTGACTGGGCAAGAGACTCTCAGGCCTTAGGGCACAGCCCATTTAGAAGATGTGGAGATGGCACATGGCACCAGGTATTTAGGAAACAGTAAAGAAGGAAAGTAGAGAAAAATGAGAGACTGAGACATGAAGAAAAACAAAATGGAAAAAAGAAATCTAGAAAAGAATAAATAAATAAAGAAGAAAGACCCCCAGCTATCCCACCAGCATAGGTTCACATACCAACCTGTGCAGTACAGCCTGGCTAGAAGGGATGGAGATGACAGTCATCACCAGGAAAAGAAGGTATGTAGAGAGAGACAAGAAAATGGAAAATGAAGAAAAACAAAAAGTTAAGAAGAAAAATTAAACAAACAAGAAACAAAAAGACCACAGGGTTCACACCAGTGTGTTGGCATGGACCAGGGAAGCCGCTCTCCAGGTGATGGGTGCTTCATAGCCTGTTAAGAAGAAGCAAAGATGGCAAAGAGAGTTTGAGAGAAAGGAGTGTGAGGAGGTGAGAGACAAAGAAGAAACCAAAGGAAGCCAAAAATAAAAGCAACACAAGCAACAGAGAAATAGCATTTAAGGAGCCAGCCGATGTGAATGGAGTGAATTCACGTGGCGTGGAGCCAGTGCTTCCTGGGCTACGGCTGCTCAGCCTGCAGGGAATTGACAAAGGCCAAGCAGGGGGAAGAAGTTGTGGGGTTTGGGAGATTTGTATTCTTGGTTAACAGGGGCTCTGTTTCCTGCTGGCAACTCTGGGAAGCTGGTTTCCTGTATTTCCTGTCCACAGATCTCAGACAGGAGTCCAAGATGGCAACTATGTGCTGTATTAACTGATAGGGGATCTCTGCTTGTATCTCTGCTTGCTGCCTGTTCTCTGTCAGGTTCTTATTCCGTTCAGTGCTTGGTTGAGTTCTTTATGTCTTCGTTTGACACTTACAGTTCCAAGACTGATGTTTGTCTCTGTTTCGCTTAATTTTTTCTGTCTGTAGTGCCATGTTAGCTCTACCTGTAAACCTCAGGGAAGTTTTTTGCCAGCAAATCTTCAACGGTTCTCTCTGTATTTTCCGTTATTCCTCATATTCTAGTACTACAGTCACATGTAAATTTTTCCTCTTGATAGTGTCATAATTCTTAGTGTTTCTTCATTTTCTTAAGTTATCTCATATTTCCTCAAATAAATTGGTGTCTTGGGTTTTATCCTCAATCGCACTGATTCTGACTTTCATTGCCCCCGTTCTGCTCCTATGACCTTCTGTTGAGTTGTCTAATTCTGAAATTTTATTGTTAATTGTTTGGATTTATATTTGCTGTCTCCCTAAGGTTTTTAGTAGCCTGTTAAATTTGTTCTGTTTTTGTACTGTTTTCCTCTTTTGCTTTGTCTGTGTGCTCCTTGGCTTGGTCAGTGTTTTTCTTACTTTCTTCCTGATCTCTTGAAGAGCTCTGTGTATTAATCTTTTGAATTGTAACTCTGGTAATTCCAAGAACTTCTCTTCCTTCAAAGGTTTCCTGGTTGTTTGTTTTGGTTGCTTTCTGGAGCTATTTTGACCTGCTTCATTCTGTGATTTGATATTGACTGTTGTCTCTGAGCCATCAATAAGTTATTATATTTATTTATTGTATGCTTGCTTACTGTGTCCTAGCTTTTCGTTTTGATATGCCCAGGAGGGCTCGGTGTATGGGCTAGTTTGTTTATTGGTGCCTTTCAAGCTTTCACATCTTGTCACCGGGTGGTTAGAGCTACTACTAAGTATAAGAGCCTAGGAATCTCTGTACTTTATTTGTGTGGATGCTGCTTAGGTGTCCAGGTCATCAATCGCCGAGTATGTGGTGCAGGCTCACCTATAGTCCTAGATGGGCAGGGCAATGCAGGGGTGATGGAAGCAGGCAAAGGTATCTGACTGCAGTAGGGGAGTATGTGTCGCAAAATGCAGGGGTCTGACAGGTGCCCTCAGTTCCTGGGTGATAGGTGTGTCCCTTTCCCCTAGAGCACAGAGATTTGTGGGTTTTGCAGCTGGACTTTGGGCACCCAGTGCTGTTGGCCGTAAGGGCTGGGAGGCACCCTGTATTCTCAGGCCTGTCGTGGATGGCTGGGTGGAATGAGTGAAATCTCTAGTCATCAGTACCCTGATGTGGGTGGGAGAGGTCCCTGCTAATGGGCAGGGTGATGTCAAATGTCATGAATCTGCAGCTCCCCCTTGGCTGCTGCATCTGAATATAGGACTTCAGGTGTGTACCCTGTTGTTCTAATGAGGCCCTACACTGTTGAATTGGCCCATACAGGTCTAGACAGGGTGAAGGGCATTTGAAGTCTATGGGCCCCTTATGCCAATACCTAGACAACGGAGCAGTGCCTGTCCTAAGTTCCCAGTTTTGGGAGTGTGGTGATTTTTTAAAGCCACAAGACTGGTTTTTGCGTGGATAGTTCTAAATCTCTGGCTTGGAGAGCTTGGCATTAGTGATGACCTGTGATGTTGAATCAGCCCACACAGTTCTAGGCAGGGCTGAAGGATGGTAACTCTTGTAGACCCCTTATGCAAGTGCCTCGGCAATGGGGCAGTGCCTGCACTGAGTTCCTGTCTTAAGGCTCGGTGAACTATTTTTGCTAAAGCCACCAGATTGATTTGAGTGCCATAGCTCTTAGTTCTGGCTTTGGAGGTGTGGCAGTTGTTGAATACTGCCAGACTGGTGTGGTAAGGGGGTTGGGTGAGGGGAATGTGGCACTTCTCTGCTGCAAAAGTCCCAGAAGGGAGGCGTTATTTTGATCCCGTGTGTAGGTTAGAGCTTGCACTTAACTTTCTCAGATCCAGCGCTGCTTTCTGGTGGCTCCAGAAGCTTATACAGGTTTTCTACCACCTGGTCTCTGCTGACATGGTGAAACCCATCTTTAGTGCTCCTTCTTGCCTCATCCAGTGTATGTCAGCTGACCCAGCCTACATGATGCCAGCTACCTCAAGAGTGGCACTTCTTTGCTGCTTCTGAACTGTCTCTCCCTTCTCCCTTCTGCTCAATCCAACTTCACAATTTAGTCTTTGATGCTCAGGCCTCTTAGATTGTCATATATAATTGATTCACTTGGTTTTTTTTGGTCATTGTTGTAAAAGAAATGACAAGAAGCATCTGAGTATTCAGCCATCTTGGCCCCACTTCCTAAAGTCAATCTCCTAATTCTTTTTTATTTCTGTAGGACAAATATAAATGTTTCCACTTGCATTTCTGATATTAATTATTCACATCTTCCCTCTATTTCTTTGTCAGTTTAGCTAAATGTTGATATTGCTGTTCTTTTTAAAGAACCAATTTCTGATTTCACTGAATCTCTCTTGGTTTTCTACTCCCTATTTCATTTATCTCTGCTGTGGTTTTTGTTATTTTCTTCCTTCTGTTAACTTTGAGTTTTGTTGCTCTTCATTTTTCAGTTCCTCAAGTTGTAAAGTTCTTGATTTCAGAGTTGTTTTTTTTTTTTTAAGGAGAACATTGACTGCCATGTTTACTTCTGTAAATTTCCCTCTGAACACTGCCCTGTGTGCATCCCACAACTTTTGGTCTGTGTGCTTCTGTTTTCCTTCATTGGTATTTTCTCATTTCTCTTTTGATATTTTCTTTGACCCATTTGTTTTCTAATAGAGTGTTGTTTAATTTTCACATATTAAATATTCTATATCTTTCCAGTTTTCCTTCTGTTACTGATTTCTACTTTCACTGTCACAGGATTAGGCAGTGTTTCGTCCTGTCGTACATAGGATTGCTAAGGGTCGGAGCTGACTCGGTGGCACCTAACAGTTTCATTCTATTGTAGTCAAAGAAGATACTTTGTGTGATTTCAGCCTTTTAAAAATTATTGAAATTTGTTTTATAACCTCTCATGTAGAATGATTCATATGCTTTGGGGAAGAATATATGTTGTTTTGTCACTGGGTGAAGTGTTCTATATGTCTGTTTCATCTAATTGGTTTATAATATTGCAGAAGTCCCTATGCCCCTAATAATCTTTCTAGATGTTCTGTTCATTATTAAAAGTGGTACATTGAGGTCTCCAACTGTTATTTTACAAATATCGATTTCTCCCCTCGGTTCTGTCAGTGTTCATTGTATATATTTTGTGGTATTTTGTCTGATGTTAGTACAGTTATCTGAACTCTCTTTTGGTTAATACATGTATGGAATGTTTTTTTCTTCTTTCACCTATAACCGTGTCCTTGGGTCTGTGCCTGGTGTCTTATAGACAGCATATAGATGGATAATGTTTTTTATTCATTCTCCAATCCTGCTTTTTGACTGGATAAATTATTTAATCTACATTTATTTACTGATAAGAACCACCACTTGTCTGTTAGTTTGCAATGGTATGGTGTTTTGTGTGTTGCAGTGATCCTGGGAGCTATGCCACTGGTATTACAAATACCAGCAGGGTAGTCATGGTGGTCAGGTTTTAGTGGAGTTTCCAGGCTGAGAATAAGAGAAAAGATCTAGTGAGCTACTTTTTAAAATTAGCTGTTGATACCTATGGATCACAATACAACATTGTCCAATGTAATGCAGGAAGATGAGCCCCCTATGTTGGAAAGTACTTAGAATACACAATGACCATAATAATGGGCCCAAGCCTACCAATAATTGCGAAGATGGTGTGGGATGAGGCAATGTTTTATTCTGTTGTACGTGGGTCAGGAAAAGTTGGAGCTAACTCAACAGCAACTGAGAAAAACCTTGATAAGGAAGTACTTAATCAAATCAAAAACCAAACCTGTTTCTGTCGAGTTGATTTCAACTCATAGAAACCCTATAGGACAAAGCAGAACTGCCCCAAAGGTTTTCAAGGAGCAGCTGGTAGATTTGAACTGCCTACGTTTTGGTTAGCAGCCGAGTTATTAACCACTGTACCACCAGGGCTCAAAGAAATACTTCTGCCATTTTGCTATTTGTTCTTTTGGTGTCTTATACCTTTTTTGTCCCCCTTTTCTTCCAATATTGCCTTCTTTTGTGTTTATTTTTTGTAGACAGGCTTTTTGATTCTCTTCTCCTTTCTTTTTTTATGTTTCTTAAATACTGTCTTAGTTGTCACCATAGGGATTATATTTAATGTCCTAAATTTATAACAACTTAGTTTATATTGATGCCAAGTTAACTTTAATAATATAGGAAACTCTATTCCTATACTACTCTGCTCCTTTTGTGTTGTTATCATAAAGAATATTTTTCTACACCATGTATCTAGTAACATAAATATATACTTATTTTACATGCGTTTTTATTGTTATAAGCCATGTAAGACTTAACAACTAGACTTACTGAACTGTGTGCATAAACATATGCCAATTGTTTCAGAATTATAGGCAGCAATAACTAATGAGATGAAGACTACTATCTGATATGACTGTGTCGTATTCACAAGACACTTCATGCGACATTGACAAGTGAACGCTGTTATTACTTATAGAAGATAAAATGTGAACAATAAGAACAGATTACTTACAGAAAGAAAACAGTTAACTACAGGAATAAATTTGAGGCCCCCTCCACCCCTGTGAGTGCCCGACTTGCCATTGCAGGGGAGGAACTCACTTATGTAAAAAAGGAGACCCACTCACCTTTTCCAAATTAGCCATGTCCATTTCTGTCACTGGGCAGGCATACCATGGGCCAGGTGTCAGCAGATGTCACTTTAAGCAGTTATATTATCAGGTTAGGTCGGTTGTGGTATGACTATGTTTGTTCTCTCCGTCTCTGTCTTTTTCCACAGCTTTTCCTGTATGGATCTGTCCCCTTGAACTTGCTGTTCTCAACCAGCAGCTTTGGGGCAACCTTGAACTAGTAGTAGCCTTAGGCTGGCATTACAACAGCTCTCAAGGCAAAACTATTTTATGTTCAACCCTGGAACCATGTATGGCCCAGCCTTTGCTCTGCTGGTGACCTGTTGCTTGGAGCAGAGGTGTCCAGCTCCATTGGTGACCTCATGCCTCGAGGCACCCAGCTATGAACGGTGGGCCAACTGCCCACCACTGCTGTTTGCCAATCTCATAGCTCCTGTGTTGTTTCTCTGCCATCCAGCTCTCTAGTACTTTCCATTGTTTCTCTTCATCTTCAGTGTTATCAGCTAACTACTAAGTGTTATCAGGTTAGTATTATAGCCCTCAACCTGTATTACAGATCTTCCAGGAAGTTCTTAGTGTAAGGCCCTGTGTCCAATGTACACACTCCCCTCCTGGCTCTTGTTCATCTTATTGTCATTGTTAGGTGCCGTCGAGTCAGTTCCGACTCATAGTGACTCTATGTACAACAGAACGAAACACTGCCTGGCCCTGTGCCATCCTCACAATCACTGTTATGCTCGAATCCATTGTTGCAGCCACTGTGTCAATCCATCTTGTTGAGGGCTTTCCTCTTTTCTGCTGACCCCGTGCTTTACCAAGCATGATGTCCTTCTTCAGGGACTGATCCCTTCTGACAACATGTGCAAAGTATGTAAGACACAGTTTCTCCATCCTTGCTTCTAAGGAGCATGCTGGTTGTACTTCTTCTAAGACAGATTTGTTCATTCTTTTTGCAGTCCATGATATATTCAATATTCTTCGCCAACACCACAATTCTGTCATCCTCATTCATTGTCCAGCTTTCACATGCAAATGATGTGATTGAAAATACCATGGCATGGGTCAGGCATGCCTTAGTCTTCAAGGTAATAGCTTTGACTTTCAACACTTTAAAGGGGTCCTATGCAGCAGATTTGCCCGATGCAATGCGTCTTTTGATTTCTTGACTGCTGCTTCCATGGCTGTTGATTGTGAATGCCTTTCACCCTTGCCTAGACCTGGGTGGACTCATTTTGACAGCATAGGCCTTCATTAGCATAGTACAGTGGGGTACATATCTGAAGCCTGTTCTCAACTGGAACAGCTAAGAGGGAGTGGCAGATTTGTGGCATTTGATTCTGCCCTACCTATTAAGCTGGGTCCTTACTTTCCAACATCAGGGGTCTGAGGACTGGTGGGTCTACCCCCTCCACCTTGACCCCAAAGAAAGGGGTCCAGGAATAACTGTTGCCTCCAAGTCCTGACAGCCAATATTATTGGGTGCCCAAAGTCTGGCTGCAAAACCCACCCACCTATGTGCCCTTAGGGACAGGGACACACCTTCTACCTTCAACAAGCAACCAAACCAATGAACCAAAAAACTTCCTGGAGGAGGAGAAGGTCTTGGAATTTCTTGAGGCAGAATTAAAAAGATTAATATACAGAACTCTTCAAGAAATCAGGCAAAACACAGACCAAGCCAAGGGACACACCGACAAAGCAACAGAGGAACTTAAGAAGGTTATGCAAAAGCATAATGGCAAATTTAATGGGCTACAAGAACCCAGACAGAGACAGCAAATAGAAGTTCAAAAAGTTAGCAATTGGATTTCAGAATTAGACAACTCAATAGAAAGTCGTTGGAGCAGAATTGAAGCAATGGAAGTCAGAATTAGTAAGATTGAAGATAAAGCACTTGACATCAATTTAATTGAGGAAAAATCAGGTACAGAACACTCCACCCAACAGCAGCCAAGTATATTTTGCTTTCCAGTGCACATGGAATGTTCTCAGGAATAGACCACCTATTAGCCCACAAAGCAAGACTTAATGGAATCCAAAACATCAAAATATTATGAAGCATTTTTCTGACCATAAAGCCATAAAAGTAGAAATCATAACAGAAAAAGCAAGGAAAAAAAGTCAAATACATGGAAACTGAGCAATACCTTGCTCAAAAATGACTGTGTTATAGAGGAAATCAAGGACTGAATAAAGAAGTTAACAGAATCAAATGAGGTTGAAAATGCATCCTGCCAGATCTTTTGCAAAAGCAGTGCTCAGAGATCAATTATCGTACATGAAGGAAAGGACAACACACATACAGGGGAAGTCAGCACAAGTGGACTAAACCTAAAGCTAAGAAGCTGAACACAACCATATACTTCGAGGGGAAAAGTAGCAGGGGCTGGGGTGTGAGGAACGTGGTTTTGGGGGACATCTAGGTCAATTGGTGTAACAAACTTTATTCAGAAAACGTTCTGCCTCCCACTTTGGTGAGTGGCATCTGGGGCCTTAAAAGCTTTCATGTGGCTATCTAAGATGCGTCAATGGGTCCTAACCTATCTGGAGCAAAGGAAAATGAAGAACACCAAATACACAAGGCAAGTATTAGCCTGAGACAAAAGGGCCACATAATCCTGAAACTCTATCAGCCCGAGACCAGAAGAACTAGGTGATGCCTGGCTACCACTAATGACCGCCCTGACAGGGAAAACAACAGACAGTCCCTGCTGTGGCAGGAGAAAAGTGTGGTGCAGAACTCAAATTCATGTAAAAAGACCAGACCTAATGGTCTGACTAAGACTAGAAGAACCTAAGAAGACATGGCCCCTGTACTCTCTGTTAACCTGGAACTAAAACCATTCTGGAAGCTAACTCTTCAGGCAAAGGTTAGAGTGGACTATAAGGCATAAAATGATACTCATGAGGAGTGTGCTTCTCAACTGGACTAAGCTAAAAGCTAACAAGTTTCTTGAATACAACCAAATACTTCAAAGGCCAGAGTAGCAGGAATGGGGTCTGGGAACCATGGTTTCAGGGGCATCTAGGTCAGTTGGCATAACAAAATGTATTAAGAAAACGTTCTGCATCCCACTTTGGTGAGTGGCATCTGGGGTATTAAACGCTAGCAAGCGCCCATCTAAGATGCATAAATTGGTCTCAACCCACCTGGAGCAAAGGAGGGATGAAGAACACCAAGGTAATTATGAGCCCAAGAGAACCCAAGAGACAAAAAGGGCCACTTAAATCAGTGAGTACATTAGCTTGAGACCAGAAGAACTAGGTGGTGCCTGGCTACAACCAGTGACTGCCCTTACAGGGAACACAACAGAGAAGCCCTAAAGGAGCAGAAGAACAGTGGGATGAAGATCTCAAATTCTCGTAAAAAGACCAGACTTAATGGTCTGAGTAGAGACTAGAGGGACCCCAGAGGTTATGGTCCTGGGATCCTCTGTTAGCCCAAGACTGGAACCATTCCTGATGCCAGCTCTTCAAACAGGGATTGAACTGGACTATACAAAAGAAAATGATACTGGTGCAGAGTGAGCTTCTTTGCTTAAGTAGATACATAAGACTTTGTGGGCTGCTCCTGCCTGGAGGCAAAATGAGAAGGCAGAGGGGAATGGTTGAATGGTCCTGGGGAATACAGGGTGGAGAGGAGGAGTGTGCTGTCTCATTAGGGGGAGAGCACCTACGAGTGCATAGCAAGGTTGTATAACTTTTTGTAGCAGAAACTAGCTTGATTTGTAAACTTTCATTTAGGGCAAAAAAAAAAAAAAAAAAACCCAGCAAACGAAAACAAAAATAAACTGTGTGATTTTTAGTTCAAGTAGACACAGGAGACTAAATTGGCAGCACCTTCCCGGAGGCAGGATGAGAAGGCAGAAAGGGATAGAGCTGGTGGAATGGACATGGGATACATGGGGTGGGAAGGGGGAGTATGCTCTCACGTTATAGGGATTGCAACTAGGGTCACATAAAAAATATATATTTTTTTTGTATGAGGAATTAACTTGAGCTATAATCTTTCACCTAAAAGAAAAAGAAAAAAAAAAGGCATAAATATGGCTCTTTTCTAGTGGTTGGCCAGGCAACTCTCTTCCAAATTTCTCAGCATAGGTAAGTATTTCTAGAGCTGCGTCTTTTTGTTGAAACATCTCAATTGGCATTCTGTCAAGTCCTGGTACCTTGTTTTTCCCCAGTGCCTTCAGTGCAGCTTGGACTTCTTTAGCACTCAATACTTGTTAGTTATTACTCACTCACCTTCAGTAGTTAACATATAGTCATTATTGCTACGTGCATTACCTGCATTAGTCTGGGTCTGTTGAGGATAGAGATACAAAACAGGGATAAGCTGCTGGTAGCAGTGTACTTTTGGAGGCAGACTACTGAGAGCCTGAGCCAGGAAGCAAAACTGTCTCCTCTTGCCATGTCTATGAAATATCCCACACCACCAAAGCTTAGTATCGCTCCACTGACAAAGGAAAAGCCATGTTCACATTTAACAGACACACACTGCATCCCTAGCTTGTGTTGCAGAAAATTAAACTTTCATTTCACTGTATAGGGTCCCTGGGTGGTGGAAACAGTTAAGTTCTCAATTTCTAGCCAAAGGATTGGTAGTTTGAAACTTCCAGATTTGCCTCAGAAGACAGACTTGAGACCTGCTTCCAATAGTCACAGCCTTGAAAACCCAGTGCAGCAGCTCTACTTTGCACACATGGGGTCACCATGAGTGGGAACTGACTCAACAGAAACTTACAACAACAAATACTATTATCATACCTAAAAAATGATAATTCTCAAAATGAAATAGTCAGTGTCCAGATTTTCCCAGTTATCGTAATTGTTTTTCTTGTTTACGACGTGAATTAGAATCAAAATGAGGCTTACACGTTGCACATGTTTGACACGTCTACTAAATCTCTTAATCAGTAGATTTCCATTTCATTTTTATTTCTTCTTACTCATTTTGATTAAGCCTGGTAACTGTAGGATTTCTCAAGACAAGTGGATATTATTGTTTGCATCTCCTTGTCATGTTCTTTTGATTCTGTATTTTCTGTAAAATTGTTTAGTCTTTTATTAAATCTGACTACAAAATTGTAATGTTCAAGTTTATTGTTGTTTTACAAGAATACTTTAGCAGCACTGTTTTTTTTTTTTTTTTTTAATACAATGCATCTAAGGTCTAAATATATTTCAACTTAATTGTTATTTTCTGTTTTATATCGTTCCCTAGGTAACATTTTCATTCTTTATTGTAATGGCATCTCACAGGTGTGGAACCCCTTTGAAGTAAGCAATTTGGCCTTTGGTCCTGGTTGCTGAGACCAGACCACACCAGATGCTAATGAGTAGTAACTGGCTGGATCAAGAGGGACCACCTGGGTGCCCAATGCTGCCTAAGCCTCAGGGCCTCTTGATGAGGCCAATAAAGTTTTGGAAGGCAGAGGCTTATTGTAGCTTCCTGGGCAGTGACAGCAAACATATGCTCTTGGGAGGTAAGTGTGTTCCCTGGGGACATGGAAACTCTGTTCCAAGATTCTTTCTTCTTGGACCTCACCCTATATGTTTGTATCTGTTATTATATATTTGAGATAGTCTTTTCTCTGGAGTTTGTGAGTCCTTCCAGTGCTTTATCAGACCGAAGAAACCAGTACCCACTGACCTACTCACAGTTGAAAGCGGATGAGAGAGAGAAGAGCTGTGTAGGGCAGCTGGAGTCTGAAGTGACCATAGAAGAGAAACAGATTTCTATAGGATGCAGCGTGTGTGTGGAGTGGGATTTCTTAAGTACCATATGTTTGACATCTGAGGTGTGTGATCTAAGCCTCCCTGGACTGGTGTGATACAGCATCTTACATGTTAATTTGATACATTCTTCTTGTTTTATAGCTACAACAAGTAAGTTTCAGTGAACCAGAAATAATTATGTGTCAGACTAATGCACTAAAATGCAGAGTAGTCCTTTAGTCCTAAAACCAACCAAACAATTCAGCTTAAAGTGACACCTGAAAGGCAGAACTGTGGAAGCCTGATGAACTTCAAGTTTTAGAGAGATTCTTTGAAGCAAGAGTATGCATTGAATAGTAAATAGTTTCAGCATATCTTACTAATTGTTAGGTATAAAATAAAAACCTAATCCTTCAAACTCCTTTAGTAGAATTTAACTTTAAACGTTTATGTGACTTTACAAGTTTTTTTTTTTTTTTTTCTTCTTAAACAGTTCCCTGACCAGGCAGCCGAAATGAGATGAAAGTTTAGTTTTGCCTTACAATCCTTCCCAGTGCACCACCAATTGTACCTCCTGGGACATCTGCTGTGGTACTGAAATCCAAAATCTTTTTTTTTTTTTTTTTTGAGTACTACCTAGCATTTGTGTGCACGCAGAACTTCTGAGTAAAAGGCAATGTGAAGAAAAAAGAGCAACTCTTGGATTACTGTATATTATCTATTGCTGCCAAATTTGGGACTCAGATTTCTTAAAAGCAGTTTGTTGTGATTAGATAATGGTGTGATATGTTGCATTTTAACCATAATACTAATTCTTCTGTTTGTAATGATTCCTAATCACTTTAGGTCTCTATATTTGATTGTTTAAAATTCTCTTGCTTGATGTCACTTTGAGGACTAAGGTGAACCTGATCCAGGCCATGGTATTTCCATTCACCTCATATGCACATGAAAGCAGGACAATGAATAAGGAGGACCAGAGAAGAATTGATGCATCTGAATTATGGTGTTGGCAAAGAATATTGTTTCATAGCATGGACTGCCAGATGAACAAACAAATCTTACTTGGAAGAAGTAAAGCCAGAATGCTCCTTATATATGGATGATAAGACCATGTCTTATGTACTTTGGACATATTATCAGAATGGGACCAGTCCCTGAGGAACAATATCATACTTGGTAAAGTGCAGGAAAACCCGCAACGAGATGGATTGACACAGTGAATGCAACAGTGGACTTAAGCATTATGGTTGTGAGGATGGCACAGGACCAGGCAGTGTTTCATTCTGTTGTACATAGTGTTGCTATGAGTCAGAACTGACTCCATAGCACCTAACAACAACAACAGTTACCTAATTTATCTTCTGTTTTTTGTGCATTTTTAGTTTTGTTTGATAGGCTAGTTATGCCCAAAATTAAGCCCCTGGTCTCAGCCCTCTGTTATCTTCCAGGAGGTGTTTGTCTTTAGCTTTAACATTTAGGGCTTTGATCCATTTTGAGTTAGTTTTTATACATGGTGTAAGGTATAGATCCTGATTCATTTTCTGCATATGGATATCCATCAATTGGTCATATGCAAGTTCGAGTTGAAGCTGAAGAAAATCACAGCAAGTCCACAATAGCCAAAATATGACCTTGAGTATATCCCACCCGAATTTAGAGACCATCTTAAGAATAGATTTGACGCATTGAATACTAGTGACTGAAGACCAGACAGGTTGTGGAATGACATCAAGGACATCATGCATGAAGAAAGCAACAGGTCATTGAAAAGACAGGAAAGAAAGAAAAGACCAAGATGGATGTCAGAGGAGACTCTGAAACTTGCTCACCAATACCCAGCAGCTAAAGCAAAAGGAAGAAATGATGAAGTAAAAGAACTGAACAGAAGATTTCAAAGGGCAGCTCAAGAAGACAAAGTATTAAAACAACACCTGCAAAGAGCTGAAGATAGAAAACCAAAAGGGAAGAACATCCTCGGTGTTTCTCAAGCTGAAAGAATCGAAGAAAAAATTTAAGCCTTGAGTTGCAATAGTGAAGGATTCTATGGGAAAAATATTAAATGACGCAGGAAGCATGAAAAGAAGATGGAGGGAATACACAGAGTCATTATACTAAAAAGATTTAGTTGATGTTCAACCATTTCAAGAGGTAGCATATGATCAGGAACAGATGTTCTGAATAAGTCCAAGCTGCTCTGAAGGCACTGGCAAAAAACAGCCTCCAAGAATTGATGGAATATCAATTGAGATTTTTCAACAAACTGATGTAGCCCTGGAGGTGCTCATTCATCTATGCCAAGAAATGTGAAGACGACTTCCTGGCCAACTGACTGGAAGAGATCCATATTTATGCCTATTCCCAAGGAAGGTGATCCAACAGACTGTGGAAATTACAGAACAATATCACTAATATCACACACAAGCAAAATTTTGCTGGTGATTCCTCAAAAATGGCTACAGCAGTATATCAACAGGGAACTGCCATAAATTCAGGCTGGTTTCAGAAGAGGACGTGGAACCAAGGATATCATTGCTGATGTCAGATGGATCCTGGCTGAAAGCAGAGAATACCAGAAGGATGTTTACCTGTGTTTTATTGACTATGCAAAGGCATTCGACTCTGTGGATCATAACAAATTATGAACAACACTGCAAAGAGTGGAAATTTCAGAACACTTAATTGTGTTTATAAGGAAACTTTACATAGATGAAGAGGCAGCTGTTCAGACAGAACAAGGTGACTGATTGGTTTAAAGTCAGGAAAGGTGTGCGTTAGGGTTATATCCTTTCACCATACCCATTCAATCTGTATGCCAAGCACATAATCCAAGAAGCTGCGCTATACGAAGAAGAACAGGGCATCAGGTTTGGAGGAGGATTCATTAACAACCTGCATTATGTAGCTGACACAACCTTGCTTGCTGAAAGTGAAAAGGACTTGAAGCACTTACTAATGAAGATCAAAGACCACAGCCTTCACTATGGATTGCACCTCAATGTAAAGAAAACAAAAATCCTCACAACTGGACCAATGAGCAACAACATGATAAATGGTGAAAAGATTGAAGTTGTCAAGGATTTCATTGTACTTGAATCCACAATCAATACCCATAGAAGCAGCAGCCAAGAAATCAAATGACACATTCGATTGGGTAAATCTACTGCAGAGGATCTCTTTAAAGTGTTGAAAAGCAAAGATGTCACCTTGAAGGCTAAGGTGCGCCTATTTTCAATCACATCATATGCACATGAAACCTGAACAATGAATAACGACAACAGAAGAATCGATGACTTTGAATTGTAGTGTTGGCGAAGAATATTGAATATACCATGGACTGAAAAAAAGAATGAACAGATCTGTCTTGGAAAAAATGCAACCAGAATGCTCCTTAGAAGCAAGGGTGGCGAGCCTGCGTCTTACATACTTGGGACATGTTGTCAGGAGGGATCAGTCCCTGCAGACAGACATCATGCTTAGCAAAGTACAGCATCAACAGAAAAGAGGAAGACACTCAACCAGATGGATTGACACAGTGGCTGCAACAATGAGCTCAAGTGTGACAACTGTAAGGATGGCAGAGGACCAGGCAGTACATAGGGTCTGTATTAACTGGAACTGACTCTAAGGCACCTAACAACAGCAACATATGGATATCCAGTTTTGCCAGCACCATTTGTTACAGAGACTGTTTCTTCCCCTAATGAATGGATTTTAACCCTTTGTCAAAGATGAGCTGCCTGGAGATGAATGGGTTTACTTCTGGGTCCTCAGTTCTACTCCACTGGTATATGTGTTGATTATTGAACTAGTATCTCTCCATTCTGATTACCATAGTAAGTTTTGAGGTAAGGAACTTCAATGTTGCTTTAGATTTTCACGGCCTCCTTCATTTGCATATAAAGTTGGAGATTACGTTTTCTGTTTCATTACTGAATGTTGTTGGTATTTGGACTGGGATTGTATTATATCTATAGATTACTTGTGGTAGTATCGACATTTTCACAAAGTTAAGTCTTCAATTCATGAGCATGGAATGTTTTTCTATGTACGTAGGTCTCTTTCAGTTTCTTGCAGTGGTGTTTTATAGTTTTCCTTGTATAAATCTTTTACGTCCCTGGTTACGTTTTTCCTAGGTATTTTATCCTTTTGGAGGGTATTCTAAAGGGTTTTGTTTTCTTGATTTCATTTTCAGAGTTCTCCTTGTTAATATAGAGGAACGCAACTGATTTTTATGTGTTGATCTTTTACTCTCCCACTTTGCTGAATGTTCCAGTATCTTTCTTGTAGAATCTCTGGGATTTTCTATGTATAGGATCATGTCATCTGCAAATAAGGATGGTTATTTCTTCCTTTACGATTTGGATACTTTTTATTTCCCTTTCTTGCCTTATTGCCGTAGCGAGAACTTCCAGCACAATATTGAATAGAAGTGATGAAGGCTATCCTTCAGTTTTTCCCATTCTCAAGAGAAATGCTCTCAATCTTTCTCCATTAAGAATAATATTAAGGTTAAGTGGGAGTATGGAGTAAGGTGTATATAAGCTTATATGTGACAGACTGAATTGATTTGTAAATGTTCACTTAAAGCTCAATAAAAATTATTAAAAAAAAAAAGAATAATGTTAACTGTTGATTTTGCATATATGCCCTAATTATGTTGATGAACTTCCCTTTATTCCTATTTTGCTGAGGGCTTTCATTAGGAAAGGGTGTTGGATTTTATCAAATGCTTTCTCTGTGTCAATTGAAATGATCACATGATTCTTATTCTTTGTTTTATTTGCTGTATTACATTGATTGATTTTCTGGTGTTGGACCATCCTTGCATCCCTTGTATTAATCCCATATGTATTTGTGATGTGTTATTATTTTTTATATGCTGCTGAAGTTTTTATAAGCTGCTGAAATTTTCTTTTATAGTGGTGTCTTTGTCTTTGTTTTGGTATCAGGATTATGCTGGCTCCATAAACTGGATTAAGGATTATTCCCTCTTTTTTATGTTCTAAAATGTTTAAGTAGGATTGGCGTCAACTCTTCTTTGAATGTTTGGTAGAATTCTCCAGTGAAGCTGTCTGGGCTGGGACTTATTTTTATTGGGAGTTTTTTCATGGCCCCTTCAATTTTTTTTTTTTGTTGTTGTTGTTATGGATCTATTCAAATTTTCTGCTTCTTTTGTGTTATTTTAGGTAGGTAGTATGTTTCTAGAAATTTGGTGATTTATACCTGTTCCCATTGCCATTGAGTCAATTCCAACTCATAGCGACCATGTCCACTGAGAGGTTTTCAAATTTGTTGGGGTACAATACCCAAAAAACCCCTCTGCCATCAAGTGGATTCCAACTCATAGTGACCCTACAGAACAGAGTTGAATGGCCCCATAGAGTTTCCAAGGAGCACCTGGTGGATTTGAACTGCCGAGTTTTTGGTTAGCAGCTGTCACTCTTAATCACTATGCCGCTTGGGTTTTCCTGAAGTACAATATTTCAAAATATTCTGTTGTGATTTTTTTTTTTTTTAAATCTCAGTTGGATCTGTTGTAATGTCACTGAACTCGGTTTTATTTTGGATATTTGCATTCTCTCATTTGTTTTTTCCTTTTCAATTGGCCCAATGTTTTATCAATTTTATTGATCCTCTCAAAGAATCAACACCTTCTCTCTAGACTCTTTCTATTGTTTTTCTATTTTCTGTCTCATTCATGACTGCTTTGATCTTTATTATCTCCTTTCTTCTGCTAACTGCGAATGTCTTTTGTTGCTCTTTTTCTAACTGTTTAAGTTGTGGGGTCAAGCAATTGATTTGGCCCTTTTTTCTTTTTTTGATGTGTGCATTTGTTGCTAAAAATTCTCCTCTGAGAACTGCTTTTGTTCTGTTCTATAGGTTTTGGTAACTTATGTTTTCATATACGATTAGGTTGTATTTGAGTCAATCTCTTTTGAGATATAAAAGAGAGAAGTAAGACAGCAGAATGACCTGAATACTACCAAGAAAGAAAAGCCAGAAGTGGAGCATGTCCTTTGGATCCAGGGTTCCTGCACTGAGAAACTCCTATACCCAGGGGAAAACTGATGACAAGGACCTTTCCACAGAGCTGACAGAGAGAGAGAGCTTTCCTCTGGAGCTGGATTTCTAGCCTCGCAGGCTGTGAGAGAACAAGTTTCTATTTGTTAAAGCCATCTGCTTGTGGTATTTCTGTTAAAGCAGCACTTGGTAACTAAAACAGTGACTGTTTGCTTTATACATTTTTTTTTCACCTTTTGATTTTTAACCTATTTATGTCTTTGTGGCTAAGGTTTTTCCCTTATGGGAAAATATTAATTGGTCTTTTTTTTAAAAAAATCCATCTCTGCCACTTTCTCTCTCAACTGGTACATTTAAACCATTTACATTTAATGTTATTATCGATAGGGATGAATTTACTGCTGCCATTTTGTTATTTTTTTGTGTATGTGTGGTGTTAAAAATTTCTTTGTTCCACTTAATTTTCTGTGCCAAGTTCTTTTTATTTATAGATTTTCTTTTCATTTCCTTCGTTGTTGATTTTATGTTTGGACAGTCATTTTGATTTTGTACATTTTGGTGAGTAGATTTATTAATTTGCTTCCATTGTTAACTGAAATTTACCTTTCTCTTCCTAAAACAGCCTGTTGTATCTTGATATTGCCTTTGATTTCCTTTCCATATGGAAGTTCTATAGCTATACCATTTATTCCCCATTTTTGTTTTTAGTTGTTTTCATTTACATCTTTGGTTCCCTGTTTTTAATCTTGCAGCTTTATTTTACTTTTGAGAATTTGTTTTCTGGGTTGTTATCTGGGTTATGCTGTCATGTGTCTTAATCTCAGGTTGTTGTCTGATGTTGGTTCTCTGTCCAAGGATTTCCTTTAATATTTTTTGTAATTTTGGTCTGCTTTTTACAGATTCCCTTAGTTTCTGTTTATCCGCCTATGTCCTTGTTTCACCATTGTATTTTGAAAGATATTTCTGCTGGATATATGATACTTGATTGGTAGTTCTTTTCTTTCAGGGTTTTACACTGTCATCCCACTGCCTTCTTGTCTGCCAGGTTTCTCCTGACAAGTCAGTTCTTAGTCTTACTGGTGCCCCTTTGTAGGTGACATTTCTTTTTTTCCTGTGGTGCTCTCAGAATTCATTGTCTTTGGCTTTGAATGTGTGAATATGATATGTCTTGGTGGCTTTTTTTTTAAATCGTGCTTTAAGTGAAAGTTTACAAATCAAGTCAGTCTCTCATATAAAAATTTATATACAGCTTGCTACATACTCCTAGTTGCTCTCTCACTAATGAGACAGCACACTCCTTCTCTCCACCCTGTAGTCCCCATGTCCATTCAGCCTGCTTCTCTCTCCCTGTGCCTTCTCATCTCCCCTTCAGACAAGAGGTGCCCATATAGTCTTTCATGTCTACTTGAGCCAAGAAGCTCACTCCTCACCAGTATCATTTTCTATATTATTGTCCAGTTCAATCCCTCTCTGAAGAGTTGGCTTTGGGAATGGCTCCAGTCATAGGCTAACAGAAGCTCGGGGGACCATGACCTGTGGAGTCCTTCTAGTCTCAGTCAGACCATTAAGTCTGGTCTTTTTTACGGGAATTTGAGGTCTGCATCCCATTGCTCTCCTGCTCCACCAGGGATTCTCCATTGTGTTCCCTGTCAGGGCAGTCATCTGCTGTAGACGGGCACATCTAGTTCTCCTGGTCTCAAACTGATGTAGTCTCTGATTTATGTGGCCCTTTCTATCTCTTGAGCTCATAATTACCTGTGTCTTTGGTGTTCTTCATCCTCCTTTGCTCCAGGTGGGTTGAGACCAACTGATGCATCTTAGATGGCCACTTGCTAGCATTTAAGACCCCAGACACCACTCACGGAAGTGGGATCCAGAGTGTTGTCTTAATAGATTTTATTATGCCAGTTGACCTAGATGTTCCCTGAAACCACAGTCCTCAAACCTTTGCCTCTGCTACTCTGGCCTTTGAAGTGTTTGATTTATTCAGGAATCTTCTTTGCTTTTGGTTTACTCCAGTTATGCTGACCTCTCCTGTATTGTGTGTTGTCTTTCCCTTCACCTAAAATAGTTCTTGTCCACTACCTAGTGAAAACCCCTCACCCTCCCTCCCTCCTCTCTCTTGTAACCATCGAAGAATATTTTCTTCTCTGTTTAAACAATTTCTTGAGTTCTTATAATAGTTGTCTCATACAATATTTGTCCTTTGTCAGCTGACTAATTTCACTCAGCATGCCTTCCAGATTCCTCATGTTATGAAACATTTCACGGATTCCTCACTGTTCTTTATCAATGCGTAGCATTCTACTGTGTGAATATACCATAATTTATTTATCCATTCATCCGTTGATGGGCACCTTGGTTACTTCCATCTTTTTGCTATTGTAAACAGTGAGGCAATAAACATGGGTGTGCATATATCTGTTTGTGTTTGATCTTCAGCAAAATTTTATTTGTGTGTAATCTTAATGATATTGTTTGATTATTTTCATATTTTGATGGATCACCTTTCTTGGGAATAGGAATAAATATGTGTCTCTTCCAGTAGGTTGGCCAGGTAGGTAACTGCCAAATTTCTGGGCAAACTCAAATGAGCACATTCAGTGCTGCATCTGTTTCAATTGGTGATTTTCTCAATTCCTGAAGCCTTGTTTTTCATCAATACCTTCAGTGCAACTTGGACTTCTTCCTTCAGTACCATTGGTTCCTGATCATATGCTACCTCCTGAGCTGGGTGAACAGCAATCATTTCTTTTTGGTATAGTAACTCTGTATTTCTTCCATTGTCTTTTAATGCTTCATGCATCATTTAATATTTTCTCCGTAGGATCCTTCCACATTGCAACTTGAAGCTTTAATATTTTTTTGAGTTCTTTCAGCTTGAGAAATGGCAAGTGTGTTCTTCTCTTGGTTTTCTATCTCCAGGTGTTTGCACATTTTAATACTCTTCTTTGTCTTCCTGAGCTGCCCTTTGAAATATTTTGTTCAGTTCTTTTACTTTGTCATATCTTCCATTTACTTAAGCTACTCACCATTCAAGAGCACATTTCAGAGTCTCTTCTGACATCTGTTGGTCATTTCTTTCTCCTTTTTTTTTTTATGATCTCTTCTTCATGTATGATGTCCTTGATGTCATTCCATAACTAATGTGGTGTGCAGTAATTAGTGCTTAATGCATCAAGTGTATTCTTAGATGATCTCTAAATTCAGGTGGGATAAACTCAAGGCTATTATGGACTTGTTCTAATTTTCTTCACTGTCAGTGCAGACTTGTTCTAATATTCTCCACTTTCAATGCAAACTTGCATATGAAAAATTGATGGTCTGTTCTGAAGTTGGCCCCTGGCCTCATTGTGACTGATGATATTAAACTTTTCCACTGTCTTTTCCCACAGATGTAGTCTATTTGATTATTGTGTATCCCATCTGACAAGGTCCAATGTACAGTGTTAAAAAAATGTATTTTGTAATGGGAAAGTTGTTGGTCTTGCAAAATTCTATCATATAATCTTTGGTATCATTTCTGTCACCAAGGCCCTATTTTTCAACTACTGATCCTTCTTTGTTTCCAACTTTTGCATTCCAATCAACAGTAATTACCAGTGCCTCCTGACTGCATGTTGGATGAATTTCAGACTGCAGAAGCTATTAAAAGTCTTCAGTTTCTTCATCTTTAGCCTTAGTGGTTTGTGTGTAAATTTGAATAATAGTTGTATTAACTGGTCTTCCGAGTAGGCGTATGGATGATTATCCTATCACTGACAGTGTTGTACTTCAGGATTGATCTTGAAATGTTCTTTTTTGATGATGAAGGCAACAGCATTCCTCTTCAAGTTGTCATTCCTGGCATAGCTTAACCTTGTGATTGTCTTATTCAGAATGGCCAATACCAGTCCATTTCCGCTCACTAAAGCCCAGGATATTGACCTTTATGCATTTCAGTTCATTTTTGATGATTCCCAATTTTCCTAAATTCATACTTCATACATTTCACGTTCTGATTATTAATAGATGTTTATAACTGTTTCTTCTCATTTTGAGTCATGCCTGAAAGCTTGACACCATTCATGGCATTAAGGTCAGCTCTACTCTGAGGAAACAGCTGTTCCCTGGTTGTCTTTTAATTGCCTTCCAACCTGGGGGGCTCATCCTCCAGCACTATATGGGACAATATTCTGCTCTTATTCATAAGGTTTTCACTGCCTAATTCTTTCAGACATAGAATGCCAGGCTCTTCTTCCCAGTCTGTCTTAGTCTGAAAGCTCATGAAACCTGTTTGCCGTGGGCAAGCCTGCTGGCATTTCAGTACTGGTGGTATAGCTTCCAGCATCAACAGCAACATGCAAGGTCCCATGGTACGACTGACTATGGCACCACTAGGTGGATTCAAACTGCCGATCTTTAGGTTAGCAGTTGTGTGGAAACCATTCACTACCCAGGTACCTTGATATCCTTATATAAGATTAAGAGCTCTTAATCCTCAATAATAAAAGACAAATACTCCCATTAAGAAATGGTTAATGAATGGTACAATCAGAAAAGAAATAATGAGAATGGTCACACATTGTGAAGAATATAACCAATATCACTGAGCAACTTCTGTAGAAATTGTTGAAGGAGAACTTAAATAGCTTTTTAAACCTTCAGTAAATATTATTTAAATAATAAAATATTATTTTTAAAAAAGTAAAATATAATGGAAAAAAAAGCTTTTAGCTTCATCACCTAGAATCAATCATTATTAAAATTTTGGTGCCTTCATTCCATCTTGCTTTCTAAACCTTGTTAATACATAACTTTATAGAATTGCTTATAAAATTATCTATTTTTCACTTAATAATTTTAGCTTTTTCTCATGAGAAGTTCCTCATATATCTCATTTTTATTAATGCCCGAGAATATAGAACATTATATCAGAAAAATGTGCTTTAAATTTTATTTTTCTAATTTAAAAATAACATTTTTGGGAAAAAAATGTTTTCAAAATGTGTAACGGAGTTGAGAACACATCTGCAAAGAAGATATAAAAATGACTAATGAACACATAAAAAAATGCATTAGCTGTAAGGGAAACTGAATCAAAACAAAAATAAAATACCACTTCACACCCACTAAGATGGCTAGAATAAAATAAACAAGAAATAAGAAGTGTTAGTGAGGATGTAGAGGAATTCACTGCTTTGAAAAACAGTTTGGCAGGTCCTCAAAACATTAAACATAGGACTACCATATTATTCAGGAATGGTAGATACTTGTATACCAACTTCCAAAAGATGGAAACAACTCAAGTGTTCATCAAATGAGGAATGGGTAAGCAAAACGTGGTCTGTCTGTACAATGATATATTACTCAGCCACAAAATGGAATGAAGTCTTTCTTTATAGATGCTACAGGAAGGATGGACTTTGAACACACTATGCTAAGTGAAAGAAGCCAGAGTGTATATGAAATTACAGAATAGATTAACGTATAGGACACAGTAGATTAGCGGTTACCAGAGGCTGAAGAGAAAAAGGAATGGATTGTGACTGCTTACTGGATATGTATTTTTCCTACAGAGTGATGAAAATGTTTTGGAATTTGACAGAGGCGATGGCTGTACAACACTGTAATAGATGTTATTGAGCTGTATACTTTTAAGTGGTTAATTTCATGTTATGTGACACTGACTTCAATAAAAACAAAAATCTCTGGTCCTCTTCATGTTTTGGGCAGAGATACATTGAGGTCTAATCACTTTTAACAGAATCTAATTTCTAGTTGGGAATAGAGGATCACTTTTGATCCAAAATTTACAATGTATCTTTGAATATCTATTTCAGAATAACAATGTTCATTCAATGTAGGTATCAGGGAATAAATTTTTTTTTTTTTTTTACCTTTTCTCATGGTTATCTCGTCTTCATTTTCACCAAGCACTAGTTGATCTATTTCTTTCTTCAGATCTTCTTGATTTAAGTTACAGGCTTCAAAGGTATCACTGACAAATTCACAAACACCTGGGCTAGTAGAAACCTCCTCCTTATCCTGAAATTCAACAAATAAACTCTTAAAATGACTTTGTAGTGTAATTTCTGTGGTAGAGTTCTTGCGTATAGTCATCTTATAGTTTAATGCAGCATATTTTTATTTCTTTCTCTCCTACCCGTATAATACAGAATGATCATTACTCTTCAACTTTCTAACTTATACAATTGACTAGTCATTAAATGAATTACCACCTGAGTCTGTTATTCTCACTCAGAGTTTGGATCACTCACACCTTTCTATCTAATTCCCAATGAGCACATCCAGAATTGTTTATGCTTTATATGGTTTTATGTCTCACTTGTAGATCTACGATTATTTAAAAAGGACATCGTTTCTCCAAGCAATATAAGACCTATATCTGTAAATTATTTTAAATGACATCTGAATTAATTCACTTCCAGACACCAAGTATTAGGTGTAATGTAAAGTCTACTACTTCTTGAGGTTTAGGCTGACATTTCATTGTGACAGGTAGTTTTTTGGCCATATTGCTGCCAAGAAGCAAGAAGAGAGATAATAATTGTTTCATTCAATTCTAAACAGATTATATTTATAGCAAAGATATCTACAAGTGTGATCACACTACATAATTTTCAGAAATGAGCTTTTATGTATACTTTAAGCTTTTCTCAATATTATAAAATATAGCTATGTGACACCATACTGACGTCTTTCTTTTGGGCATATTGTTTAGTATATTATTGTATTTACTACCACTCATTCAAGACTTAAAGCAGAAAATTTTTTATTTTAGTAGTAGAAAAAGTCATTGTACAATAGTTCTGCTGTTTCTTTTAGGACAATGAGAGTTAAATTATTTGTAACATTTCTCCTTCGTTGTGAAGGCTAGAAAGCCCAAACCAAGAACATTGTTGTTGAGTCAACTGTGACTGAGGGTTACCCTGCAAAGTCAAACTGCCACACAGCATTTCCAAGGCTGTAAATCTTTATGGAAGCAAACTGCCACTTCTTTCTCCGGTGGAGCACAAGTGGGTTCGAACCACTAACCTTTTGGTTCGCAGCTGGGTGCTCTAACCACTTTGCCACAGTGCTCCTTAACACAGTCAAAAGGAAGTAGAAAACCTCCACAGACCCATAACAAGTGAAGAGATTGAATCAATAATAAAAAAGCCTTACCAACTGCAGGAAAAAAAAAAAATCCTGGATCAGATGGTTTTACTGGGGAATTCTATCAAACACTTAGAGAAGACCTAATTTTGTTCAAACCTTTCCAAAAATACAGGAAGAAAGAATACTCCTTAACTCTTTCTATGAAGCCGGCATTGCTATTGTACCAAAACCAAAGACACCACAAGAAAAGAACCCTACAGACTAATATCCCTTATGAGTATACAAGCCTAAAAAATTTTAAACAAAATACTAGCAAAAAAGATCCAATGGCATATTAAAAGAAATATACATCATCATCATCAAATGGGATTTATTCCAGGAAAGCAAGGCTGGTTCAATGTTAGAAAATCAGTCAACGTAATATATCACATTAGTAGAACATACAAAAAGAAGCACATGATCATCTCAGTCCATGCAGAAGAGACACTTAATAAATTCCAGCATCCTTTCTTGATAAAAGCTCTTAAGATAGGTATAAAAGGAAAGTTCCCAAACATGATGAAGGGTATTTATGAAAACCAAACAGCCAACATTATACTCAGTGGAGAAAGACTGAAATTTTTCCTTTTGAAAACAGTAACAAGGTACGAATACCCACTCTCACCACCCCTATTCAATATTGTACTGGAAGTCCTAACCAAAGCAATAAGGCAGTAAAATGAAATAAATAAATGCTATCAAAATTGGAAAGGAAGAGGTAAAACTATTCACAGATGACATGATCTTATATATACAGAAAATCCCAAAGAATCTACTAAAAGGCTTCTAGAACTAATAGAGAAATTTAACAAAGTTACAGGATACAAGGTAAACACACAAAAATCACTTGGGTTTCTACCCACCAGCAATGACAAACCTGCAAAGGAGATTAAAAAAGCAATTCCATTTACAACAGCATGAAGAGAATAAAGTATCTAGAAACAAATTGGCAATAGGAATGTGAAAGATTTATACAATGAAAACTATAAAACACTGCTGAAAGAGACTAAAACCAAAAGCCAAACCAAATTCAATGCCATCAAGTAGATTCTGACTCATAGCGACCCTAAAGGACAGAATAGAACTGCCCCATAGGGTTTCTAAGGAGCATGTGGTAGATTCAAACTGCTGACCTTTTGGTTAGCAGCCATAACTCTTAACCACTATGCTACCAGGATTCCCAAAAGAGACTAAAGAAGACCTTAATAGATGGAAAGATGTTCCATGCTCACAGACTGAAAGGTTTAATGTAGTCAAGATGTCAATACCACCCAAAGTGATCTATAGATACAACATAATCCCAGTCAAAATTCCTACAGCATTCTTTATGAAAATGGAAGAACTAATCCACAGTTTCATAGGAACAGACAAAGCTCACTGCTGTCAAATCAATTTCAACTCATAGCAACCCCACAGGGTTTCTAGGGCTATAAATTTTTTACAGAAGCAGAATGCCACATCTTTCTCCTGCAAAGCTTCTGGTGGGTTTGAATCACTGATGTTTCAGTTAGCATTCAAGCACTTTAACCACTGTGCCACCAGGGCTTCTAGGGCATGAGGGAAAGATAAGAGATGCCAAGTAGCCAAAGCACTTTTCAATAAGAAAAACTAAGTAGGAGACCTCACACTTCCTCACTTCCAAACATATTATGCAGCTACAGTAATCAAAGCAGCCTGCTACTTTGTGATAGAACTGCAATTCCAGAAATTTATCAAACATCAGATCATTTTTGACAAAGCAGGAAAATCCATTCAATGGGGATGGAACATTCTCTTCAACATAAGGTGCTAGCAAAACTGAATTTCAGCATGTTGAAAAATGAAGTAAGATCCATATATAATACCATAAACAAAAACAAATTCAAAATGGACCAAGGACCTAAAAGTCGAATTTAAAACAATCAAGGTCTTGAAAGAAAATACAGGAACACAGATTTGGGACCTCATTTATTTTCAATGGTAGATTACAAAAAGGACAATGAATACACACAGTCAACAGAAAACAAAATAGATAACTGGGACCTCATAAAAGTTAAATATGTTCACAAAAAGACTTTATCAAAAGAAAAAAGACACAACTAACCGTACTAGAGAAAAATCTTTGGGAATGGTATAACTGCTAAGGTTCTAATATCTAAAATATACAGAAAATTTTTACAACTTAACAAAAAGACGTAATCCAGTCAAAAACAGGACAAAGGACATTAACAGACATTTCACTGACGAGAATATCCACATGGCAAAGAGACATAAGAAAAGATGCTCAATGTCATTCACCATCAGAGAAATGTAAATCAAAACCTAAAACACAAATCATTTCACTCCCACTGTGATGGCCAAGATTAAAAAAACGGGAAATAACAAGTGCTGGCAGAGATGTGGAGAAACAGGAACCTTCATCCGTTGCTGGTGAGTACAAGGTAGTATAGCCATTATTAAAAACTGGTGGTTCCTTAAAAAACTAGAGGTAGAGCTATCATATGAGCCATCAATTCCACTCGTACATATATGCCCTAGGGGTCTACTAGAAGTAACACAAAGATATTCACTGAAGCACTATTCACAAGAGCAAAAAGATGGAAACAGCCTAAGTGACTATCAGCCAATGAATGGATAAGAAAAAAGTGGTGTATATATACAGTGGAATCTTACTTAGTGATAAAGAGAAATGAGTTACCCAAAACATCTTAAAACATGGATAAATCTAGGGAAAACATTATTATGAGTGAAATAAGCCAATCCCAAAAAACAAACATTGGATGTTTTTGTTTTTATTAAATGTCATGAACAAGTAAATACACACGTGTCCCACTGACAGGCACCAGTCCAAAGTTCAGTCTGTGTGAGGCTGCCTGTAAGTCAATCAAAATATAGGAAGTGCTTCTGGAGCAAAAGAGAAAGAAGGTAATAAAAGACTCAAAGAAGACACTAGCTTACAGGACTAATAGTCTACACTAACAAAAGCCTCATTCACCCTGAGACTCGAGGACATAGATGATGTCCAAGACTGCCAGTAGAACATTTCTAATCAGGCCACAATATACCCTGATAGAATGGGAGAAAAATGTGAAGAAGAATCTCCAATTCTTGTTTAGATAATAACAACAAAAAGCCCAACAAATAGGCCTACAAACTGGCTGAGACAAGAGGACTTCCCGAGTCTATTGCCATGAGATACTCTTCAAATCTCAAACAGAAACTGACCTGTGAGGTCGTCTTGTTAGCTAGGTATCAGGTTGGCTTACAAAATAATGAGTATCACCCTTTAAAAAAATCACTGATGAGATCAAGCAGTCAACAATTTCTTTAAAGTAAAGGTGAGAGTGTAAGGGGGCAGGGAAACTAGACTAATG
The DNA here is from genome assembly GCF_024166365.1 of Elephas maximus indicus. Lineage (NCBI taxonomy): Eukaryota > Metazoa > Chordata > Mammalia > Proboscidea > Elephantidae > Elephas > Elephas maximus. The sequence continues at coordinate 11,728,630 of NC_064847.1, forward strand.
GAAAAGGAACAATCAGAATAGAAATAATGAGAATGTTCACACATTGTGAAGAATGTAACCAATGTCACTGAAAAATTTGTGTAAAAATTGTTGAATGGGAACCTAAACTGCTATGTAAACCTTCACTGAAAACACAATAAAACATTATTAAAATTCTTTCACCATACTTATTCATTCTGTATGCTGAGCAAATAATCCAGAGGCTGGAATATATGAAGATCACAGCATCTGGATTAGAAGACTGATTAACAGCCTGCAATATGCATATGACACAGCTTTGCTTGCTGAAAGTGAAGAGGACTTGAAGCATTTACTGATGAAGATCAAAGCCTTCAGCATGGATTGCACCTCAACATAAAGAAAACAAAAATCTTCACAACTGGACCAATAAGCAAAATCATGATAAACAGAGAAAAGGCTGAGGTTGTCAAGAGTTTCCTTTTACTTGGATCCACGATCAGTACCCACAGAAGCAGCAGTCAGGGTATCAAACAATGCGTTGGATTGTGTAAATCTACAAAACACCTCTTTAAAGTCATGAAAAAGCAAACATGTCATTTTGATCACCAAGGTACACCTGACCCAAGCCATGATATTTTCAGTTGCCTCATAAGTATGTGAAAGCTGGACAATGAATTAGGAAGACTTAAGAAGAATTACGGTGTTGGTGAAGAATACTGACTATACCATGGACTGCCAGAATAACGAAAAAAATCTGTCTTGGTTGAAGTACAGCCAGAATACTCCTTAGGAGGAAGGATGATGAGACTTTGCTTCCCATAATTCTGGACATGTCATCAGGAGGGACCAGTCCCTGGAGAAGGAAATCATGCTTGGTAAAGTAGACACAGGAAAAGAGGAAGACTCTCAACAAGATGGATTGACGCAGTGGCTGCAACAATGGGCTGAGGCATAACAACGGTTGTGAGGATGGTGCACGACTGGGCAGCATGTTTGTTGAACATAGAGTCACTATGAGTTGGAACCAACTCAACAGCAGCTAACAACAACAATAACAACTAGAAAGGAGGTAGCAAGTAAAGGACTGCCATGGAAAGACATTTCTAAGCTGGGTCAAGAGAGGGCTAAGAATGGGTATATCCTCTGGAAAAGAATTCTTCCATAAGATGATGACAACATTTTTGGTATATACAAGGTGACAAGCTCATTAGTGTCTTTAAGCTAAGTTTAAACTTTTTTTTTTTTTTTAAGAAATTCTTTCCACAGAGTGAAGTGTTCTTCTCTGAACCTACTTGTCAGTGGCAAATCAACTTCTCTGCCATTGGTCTTCTCTTCCTTTCTCATGGTGAGTGGCTGAGCAGCCAGGACAGTCAGCTGGGCCAACTGCTTGATCAGGGATATATGGTAAAAGTAATCTCTCCAAAAGACTTCTTCCTTCACACTGGAAAAGAGAGAACAATGCATTTGTGAATCCATGCAAACCAATACATACAGAGGATATCTATTTAGAGGAGACTGGAATAGATGACATTTTGGAGCATTTTCAAACCCAAGTGGTTCAAACTAGTTTCTCCAATGCCTTAAAATTGAAAAACTGAATAGGATAGAAAGAAAAATTATCTTCTCCACAGCAGCAAAAGGTAAGTTACAGAAAACCTGTGAAGCCGCAGCATTTCTTGGTATTTTAATAATGCTCTGTTCCAAGCACTGGAAAATTGGGTATTGTTGAAAAGTAACGTTATAAATTTGGTAGATGGGAAACAGAACAAGGCCTTCATCAGTTAATTGCTGTTTAGTGTATTAAATACTTTCAAGGTCTGAGAAGAAAAGATTATGGATGCGGTTCTTTGTGAAATAAAATGTTTTTTAGCTCTCTTAATAAATAGCAATTGATAAGAGTTAACAATGAGGTAGGAAATGGTCGATAAAAAGATTTAAGTATAGTTGTGCCTGAGAATTTGACAATGCTTCTCAAACTTGGCTGAATATTAGAATAACCTGGAATGGTATACTGGCATCCACTGGGATATAAAGTATTCCCACATGGGGAGTGGAAGGAGTGGCCTGGAACTGGAGTCAGAGTTTAGGCAGGGAAAGGAGGGTATCTGTGCAAGGGAAGTAGGTAGAATGGAAGTTTAAAACTAAACATATTAAGGATTGTGGAACTATGTTCCTTAGTGTTGGCAATGGGAGTTACAAACACAGAAAGGAAAATGCTAGAATAATCCCCATCATGATGTATTGTAAGGTGAAATACAGTTGGTGTTCAATATACAGTCATGTGCCACATAATGTGCATTTGGACAACATGCAACTGCCTATATGTCTGTGGTCCCATAAGGTTTTTTTTTTTTAAGGGATAGCTGTTCTCCTTTTGTTTTTTATTTTCCTCCAATGGTTTTCAAGACCCCAAACCTAGACTTTTGTAGTACTGGATGTGCTTGCATCTCATATCCAGAGGATGCAGCTCTCAGGCTGTGTCTGGTAGGCAAGCAGGTGCTGGCAGTTGAGACTGCAAGGCTAGAAGAACATCAGCTGGGGCTGGATGCATTCTGCTTCCTCCTCACTGGCTTCCTCTTGCTCTGCTCCCACTGCTGCTGCTATTGCTGCCCCTTCCTCTGGCACCCGTCAGTGGCTCCAGAAGCAGCAGGGTTGAGGATGAGTAGAAGTGAGCTCCCATAAGGTTAGAATAGAGTAGAACAGAATAGGAATAGAATACAATAGAATACAATATATAGTATATAATAGGCTAACTATGGGTTGTATGAAAGTTGGACATTTGTAACCGGGAAAATGCCCACATGTAAAAAGGGTGTTTGCACAACATATAAATCACATAATGTTTTATTTCACAGAACATATTGTGGACATTAAGCAACACATGACTGTAGATGCAAATGAATGCATGCATGTATACACGAAACACACATCATCCCCAGTTCTGTCCACAAAAAGGGCCAAGGATTACTAACACTCCAATAGTCATGACCACAACTAGCATCCAGATCTTGGTTTCTGAATATGACTCTCCACTAGGAACCAGGCTCCTTAGATAAATGGTGATTCTAGGTATCTTGTGCCAGAAAGCAAGGAAGGCTTAAAGAATTATGGGACACATCCAAAGGACACAGAAGCTAGCCTGAGTAAGCTCCTATGACCTCCTACAGTGATAATTTGAGCATCAAAATAAATAAGATGGAAATGAATTATAACCCACTGACTAAAAGGGGACCATGAGTTCACAGTGATTATAAATAAACACAGTAATGGAAAATAGAATATTTATATAGTTTTGAAGTACCATATTTTTGCACAGATAATTCACACCTTTTACACTTGTTTGCCAACCATTCCCTCCCCTCCAAGATATTTTTGTAATTGCATTATGCTAATTATTTTTCACAGCATCATGTAAAGAAAATTGGCACAGCAGTGCTTACAAAAATACCTTGCAGGTGGAGGGAGCAGTTGGCAAACAGAAAGCGCATGTTATTTGTGTAAAAATACATACTAAGTCTAACACGTGAGTCTAAATTGGGTCCTTTTGCTAACAAGGGCAACACTGGGACAAAGGAGAACTTGTATGGAGTCCGAAAATTAGATGGGAATAACATATAAATGAAAATTCCTGATTTGGATGGTTATATTGTGGTTATGTAGGAAAATTCCTTTCAGAAATATACACTAAAGCTTTCAGGACTAATGACATCAGGTCAGCTACTTACGCTCAAATGATTCAGGAACAAAGTTCTTTGTACTCTACTTTCAACTTTTCAGTTAAGTTTGTGATTGTTCCAGAATAGTAACAATATTAATGATTTTGCTAGCTTTAAAGCAATTAAATAAAAATCCTGAAGGTAAAAAAGAAAAGATGACTAAGCAAAAACATAAAACTTACACACACATATGTACAAACATGCATACACACTACAAACCAAGGACACCCAAAGGAACAGATGCACTTTCTTTTTTTTTTTTTAGTGGGAGAGTGGGTGGTGATTGTTGGTTGTTTTGCCAGAGGAGTTATTAATTGTATGTTCTAAAAAGGTTTTCCTGATGGGAACGTCAGATAGGTGGGAGAATGCCTCTCTGCTCTGTTTTATTAGAGAGGATGTTGGGATCTTCAAATTGTGAGACATCCAGAAAGAAAGAATAATAGAAGAAGGACTAAGAGTGGAATTAAGTGAGAACTATTAGAATACTAATACAGGTTTGTGACTCATGCAAGGCTTGCTTTACGTGAAGATGCTAGGACACATGATGACATCTGTGAAATGTGATGCTGGGTAAGAAAGCTGTCTTTTTAAGTGACAGGCAAAATGCAAGACTATCTGTGTAAGCTAGGCCAGATAACAAGATGCAGCCCGTCTCTCTTGTTCATTATTCCACAAATATTTACTAAGTTTCACACGCAAGATGACCATGCTAGGTGCTGGGGGTGTTCAGGGATGAGTAGAAGGAGCAGATGGTCCTTCCAAAGGCATAGCCTCTGACCTTTTATGTTCTCACTACTTGCCAACCATCATTTTCCAAACTTCTGAGGCTACACAACTCTCTTTTTCTGATAACATCTCTTGGAAGTAGTTCTGCAGGAAAGAAACCTGGCTTAACAGCAGTTTATAAGGAGTTATATAGCTTACCATACGTTTCAGCTGAGTAAACAAAAGTATTCCACAGGTGCTAAAAGAACAAAGGAAATCTTAGGCAGTATTAAAAAGCACACAATGTAGTAGGTTGTGGTATGCTATTGGCAACTGGACAACATCTATTCATTTCTGGGAACCCTTGCAACAATAACACCGACAAACCTAATGGTGTTCAGTGGTTAATAACCAAATGGTAAGGGGTAGTAATAGAGAGGAAGTGTACCTCTGCAGACAAGCAAGAGTACTTCAGGCAATAATTCATAGAAGACAGTATGCTTAAGCTAGATCTTAAAAGATGAGCAGGGATCTTCTGAATGGAGAGTGATGTTCAGGTAGAGGTAAAACTATGGGAAACTATATGTACACCATCAATGGAGGGAAGAGTCTAAGTGGAAAACATAGCTTAAAAAGAAGGCAGTGTTGGTCATGATAGGCCTTGTACACTTGAATTTTATTTGGTAACATATGGAGCACATTTGTGGTTTCTGTAGGAACATGTATGCTCCCTCTAACAGAATACAAGAGCACATCTCACTTCCACCCCAGATGTCCCTGGGAAGCCTGCTCTTGGTTTAGGTTCCCTGGGGCACTGCCAGGGGGCTGCAAGGGTTGGCAGAGTCCCTTGTTGTGCACAGAGTCAGAGGCAACCAGACCTCATTCAGTGACACTCTTGTGACACTGCATATCAACAAAGCTATCAGGAAATGCACATGTCCACTCGTGGGCGGTGGTGCACCAGCTTACAGTTTAGAAACCAGGGCAAATCTCATTCTGCTCAGCAGCTCATCTTCTTAGAGCATGACCAGGGCGACTGGGTGCAGCTGAACAAGCTCAAAACTGAACTGCACACCAGCTGGGAAGAACTGTAGGAAACTCCTCTGCTCTTTTGAAGAAAAGAAAAAAACATGATATGAAAACTAGAGAATGCAATTATGCTGTAACAATGCATTGTTAATGTGACAAAGATTAATTTCTTCCTAAGGCTTCAGTCACAAAGTCCAGTGAGCTATCATTAGCCCATCCACCTAAGAAAGACCTGAGAAAAACAAATACTTTCATATATTTTCTAACAATCTAAATTGGAAAGTTTCTTGGAAGACCAGGAAATTCAATCATGGAACTAGCTACAATTGTAGTAATTTCAAATCCTATGAACACATTTGCTTGCTTTAAGGGGCACCTCTCTGAATGTGAAACCTAGTGTAAATAATTTTAAAACATTTTGACACAAAGTTGAAAATTTAGCTGCCCACAGAGATTATTTCAGAAAAATGAAGTCCATGATCCAACTCTTTTCTGAAATGTATACATGCTTTTGGCATCCCATCTCTCAGGCAGTCTGGGCCCTGCCCCCAGTACCTCTCTACCAAGCTAGGCTTGGTCAGTTCCTGTGGGCTGAGTAAGTCCCTGTGCTAAGTACTGGTGAAACAGTGGTGACTGTTCTCCTCTCAGAGCGCATCCAGGCTGAGGGTAGGCTGATTAGGTCCTTCATCAAACATATGTGAGCACTGTATCAGGACCAGGGGTTTCCACCTGAGTGAGCACTTTTATCCTTATTTTACAGATATACAAACAGGTTTGTGTTGTTGGTGGGTGCTTTTGAGTTCATGCTGTCTCATGTAAACCCGTGTAACAGAGCAGAGCTGCCCCATAGGATTTTCTAGGCTATGATATTTATGGGAGCAGGTCACCAGGTCTTCCTGCTGCAGAGCTGCTGGCTTGGTTCAAACTGATTACCTTGGTAGAGAGGGAGAAAACCCAAGAACTGAATTCAAATTCTTAAGAATGTCAGGCCTACTGGACCAGTTGAGACTAGAGGGCTCTCTGAGATTATCTCACTATAAGCCTTGAATGAAAAGTACCCTCTGAGGTCACCTTTTAATAAAGTAACAGATTAGCACATAAAACAAAGGATATTATCTGTGACTATGGTGCCCCATTAAAAAACCATTTAAAAAGGTCAATAATTACTCTAAAGAAAAGAGGAAAGTTAATGGATGAGAAACTAAAGTACTGGAAATGGAACAACCAGAATGCATTTAAAAAGAATACTGACACATTGTGAAAAATATAACTAATATCACCAATTTGCATAGAAACTATCGAATGGAAACCTAATTTTCTGTGTACGCTTTCACCAAAAACACAATAAAATATTACTAACAGAAAAAAATGTTAAGCCCCGATATTAATTGTTCTGCAGCAGCTTAAAAATTGCCTCTTATTTTGATTGAAATAGAAAATAAAAATAAACACTAAGAACACATTAGTATAATTAAACTGATAATGGACTCAAATGACAATTCAGGAACCATATTTGCCAGCAAAATTTGATTGTGTCAACTCTTGCATTGTTCCACCACCTTTGGAGATGTCAATATGTCAAGGAAGCAATCTCCGGATTTTGAAAACTAATACATTATTTTGAAAACTAATATTTTGAAGACTAATAATAAACTAATATGAAAGGAGGTACCAAATGAAGTACTAAATTAAATAGCTCCAAGTACCAAATTGTTCCAGGCAACCAAATAGTTGAGTTCCCTTTAGATCAGTATTCTTGCTAATTGAAAAAGAAACAGTAGAATTCAAATATCATTTTGCAACACTCAGAAAAAAAAGATTTTGGTAATAAGCATCAATGGTCATTAACCAAAAAAACCCAAACCCATTGCCATCGAGTTGATTCCCATTCATAGTAACTGTACAGGACAGACTAGAACCACCCACAGGGCTTCCAAGGTGTGGCTGGTGGATTCCAACTGCCACCCTTTTGGTTAGAAGCCACAGATCTTAGCCTCTGCTCACTTTACAAAATAAGGCAACACCAGGAAATACAAAGGACACAGGAACAAGTTAAATGATACCATGGGGATGCAATTAACAAAATCCAGGATAATCTTTGGATTACAGACTTGGGACGTATCAACTAATAGAAATGTGTGGACCTTATTTGAAGCTTTATTCAAGCAAGCTGTTAAAAACAAAAATAAATTTATGAGACAATCAGGAACATTTGAAAATTGACAAGCATTTGATGACATTCAGAAATTACAGTTATTTACTGGGTATAAGAATCACATTAGGCCTTTGTTTTTCAAAATATTTATTTTTTAAAGATACAGGAATATTTATAGATGAAATTACATAATATCTAGAATTTGCTTCAAAATACAGATGAAACATGGTTGGCCATGAGTTGAGTGATGGCTACATTGACATTCATTATATAATTCTCTATATTTTCATATTTGTTTTCAATAACTGATAATAAAGCTTTGAATGTGGAAAAAAGTTATTAGGTTTAGAACCCACACTACACACTGGTGTGACCTCATTAACACAAAAGAAAACCCCTATTTCCAAATTAGGTCATAGTTACAGGTAAAGGAGTTAAGATTTCAACACATATTTGTGGAAGACACAATTCAATCCACAGCATTATACACTGTGGGCCCCCAAATTCATGTTCTTCTCATGTGCAAAACACATTCATGCTATCACATCATCCACCCAAAGACTTAATCCAGCATCAAATAATCCCAAAATCTCATCTTCTGAATCATCTAAGTCAAATATGGGTGGGATTCTGGATTTTTCCACCCTAAAGCAAAATGCCTTTCCATCAGCGGACCTGTGAAACCTAAATTACAAGTTATCTACTTCCAAAGTACAATGAATGGTGGGTGAGGCATATAAATAGACTCCTTTCTAAAAGAGATAAATTGAAGGGAAAGAAGAGGCCACAGGTACTACTAAGCAAGTAAAATCCCAGCCTGGACATATCTCGTTAGCTTTTTAAGGTTGAAAATAATCCTGTTTTTCAGGCACAGCTGGGCATCAACCTTACGTTTCAGGCTCTGGGCACTGGCAATATTCTCTGAATTCAGGGTAGGAACCCTCAGCTCTAAGCATTGGCTCCAATCCCTTCAATTCTGGGTAAACACCCCATTCTCTAAGTCCACTGGAATGGCAGTCTCACCCTCCAGAACCAAGGTAGCAATAACCACACTCTTTCAAATACACGGCCACCTTTGAAATGACGGAAATGCTGGCCCTGCCCTTGTGCTCTTTTTGACAGTTCTGATCTCTAAACCTCCTTTTCTTGGAGGACAATAGGTGTTCGTCACCAAATAGTATCAATGGCCCAATTCCTGCCTTTAGAATTCTATGAAAAAGACAGCTTTCCTTCATTTCTTTCCATCTCTGTCCCTTTCAATCTATTGTGACAGGATTTCCATGCAGATGGATGATTAGATCCATCAGTCACAGGCCTAATCTCTTTAGCAAAAAGTTTATAGCCACACCCCTGATATCTGTTCTAGGACATGCTCCTTTAATTTTTTAACAAAAGAATTTTCTAGGTCTGTCAGTTCTTTTTTATTTTTAAATAATAGCCTATTTCTACATCTGTCTCTTTCCTCATGTATTTTATAACCAGCAAGAAAAAACAAGGCTGTCCCTTTATGATCTTGCTTAGAAATCTCCTTAGCAAAATAGAAAAGTTATGGCTTACAATTCTACTTCCTACTAAACATTCAAACATAATTCAGACAAGTTCTTTGCCACTTTATAACAATAATCACCTTTCCTCCACTGTTCAGGAACATGTTCATCATTTTCTTTTAAAGCCTCACCAGAAGGCTTTAAAATGTTCACATTTTAGCAACATTCTGTTCATGGCAACAGAAGCTTTCCCCGTGCTCTGTTCCTTCAGAGTCTTCATCTGAGCTAACATCAATGCCCTTAATTCTACCAACAGTCTCTTTAAGGCAATCTACACTCTTACCATCAAATACATCAAGATTCTTCCAGGCTGTATCTATTATCCAATTTCCAAGTGACATCCACATATTAGGGGTTTGTTAGAGCAAAACATCCACTCTCTGGTAACAAAACAGAAATACTGTACCTAACAAGTTGCTGTTAAGTCAATTCTGACTCATGGTGATGCCATGTGTGCCAGAGAAGAACTATGTTTCTAGGGTTCTCAGTGACAGGATTTTTCAGAAGTAGATCATTAGGGCCTTTCTTCCAAAGTGTCTCTGGGTGGACTAGAATCTTCGACATTTAGGTTAACAGTCAAGCATGTTAGTTATTAACCAGGAAACCCTGGTGGCGTGGTTGGTTAAGTGCTAGAGCTGCTAACCAAGAGGTCGGTAGTTTGAATCTGCCAGGCGCTCCTTGGAAACTCTGTGGGGCAGTTCTACTCTGTCCTATAGGGTCGCTACGAGTCGGAATCGACTCAATGGCACTGGGTTTGTTTTGGTTTGGTTTATGGACTACGTACCACGAGTGAGTTGCTTTAAAGGACAGAAATTAATTTTGTCGTAGTTCTAGAGGTTAAAAGTCATAGTTTGTATTGCTGGGCATTATTCCATCACATTCCTTGGTTTGTAGATGAGCCTTCTACCATGTACGTGTCTCTGTGTCTACACTGCTCTTTTTGTAACTCAGAAGTTATTAGATTTAGGATCCATCCTCGCTGTTAACTCATTAATGTAACAAAATAAAATCCCTATTTGCAAACAGGGCCATATTTACAGACATGGGTTGGGACTTCAACATGTATTTTTTGGGGGACACAATTCAATCTGTAACAACTATGTAAAAAAGCTGCTATTTTGGACCATTCAAACAATTAGGAGTGTTCACCTTTTTGCTTATAAATATAACATCTGTTTTTTTTAAAAATTTAAATACCAAAGAAAGCAAAGAGTAAAAAATTTCACTAACCACAGATAATACCATTCAACACGTTTTTGTGGATCAGCATATAATATTTTTCTTGTATCAATTTCAAATAAATGTAGAAAGTGCAGAAAAAACTAGAATACAGTAATTCCATACAGAACTAAAATGCTGCCTTAGAGCTTCATCTGACCTCATACCTGAAAAGACTTTCTTAATTATGGAAAATAATAAGATTCAAAGAATTATTTTGTGTGATTGGCTATACATTTACATTAAAAACAAATTAAATGGGGGATAAACTTAAGGATAAGCAAAATAAATGTTACTTAAAAACAAATAATGAGCTGGGAGGATGGCAGCATACACAGCTGGATGTTCTAACCCTCTTCACAAATAAAACAAGGAAACAGTGCTCGACTTTGAAGAACTCTAAATGGAGAAGCAGAGGAAAGCAGTAGGGAAAAAAGCAAGCTTCCCCAGGGGTCTGTTAGGAGTGTGCTAGCATTTCCCCTATCTGGACACTGTCAGCTGCAAGCCTACTGTTAATTGCTACATTAAGCCCATGCACTGGAGCCTGCTTTCATAGCTGACACTCCACCTGCCTTCCTGTACACTGTATAGCTCAGGCCTCTGAAACCAAGAGGACAGGCCTCTTGCAGAGTAAGTTTGGGTCTGTCTGCTCCCTCTTCCAGTTGGTGCTGTGGACTGCTAACTGAGGCTGCTGTGTGCTAGGAAGCAGGCATCTTGAGCAGAGGCTACACACACAGCCAGGATACTATGGCAGAGAGTGTGTGACTCTGATAGAAACAAAGCAGACCTACCTAGGAATCTGATCAGAGCACAACAACCCCTCTCCTAGTTGGTAACTCTCAGCTGTTGGACTGATAAAAATTCCTACAGAAGCTTCCCACAGTGGAGTCAGGAGGGTCACCTATGTGGAGACTGGTCTTCCAACAACAGGGCGACTGGTGTTCTGAAACCAGTAAGACAGATCTCTTGGTGTTTCTTCTGGGTTGCCAGCCTCTCCTTCTCCTGACATGGAGGAAAGTCTGCCTGTGGTTCACCTGAATGCCAGCTCAGATATAAGCAACCCTCACAGAACTGGGAAGGAAGCCTCTGGCAAAACCAAAGGGCAACACCAACCCTGGGTGTGGGTTTTTTGAACAAAAACCTGGTTGTAAAAACAGAAAAGGGAAGAGATTCACAATCAGAGAGAAATGTGCCCTGTGGTGGACAGATTGATTACAGGATGATTATCTTGCCTGAGTGGTGAAACCCATGTGGAGTTGTTCACTACAGATTATTAAGTAGGCACAAATAAGCTTGTGCTTACCTTTGCAATGGTTAACTGCTCAGCTGCTTACCAAAAGGTTGGCACTCAGAATCCACCAGCTGCTCCTTGGAAACCCTACAGGGCAGTTCTACTCTGTCCTACAGAGTTGCTATAAGTTGGAATTAACTTGACAGCAGTTTTTTTTTTTTTTTAACACTTGCTTACTGGGTCAACCACCCCTGTTGGGACAGTAAATTTGAAAAGAGGTTTTGATTCTGTAGGAAGGCTCTTTGATTTTGGGAGACAGACACATGCCAGCCAGACCTAGAAGCAGAATCTTTAATGTGGTGAAGAAATGTGGAACTGTTCACTACAGATGATATGGAAACCCTGGTGGCGTAGTGGTTATATATTATGGCTGCTAATCAAAAAGTCAACAGATGATATGGTAAGCAAGGTAAGCAGTGGATATTGGTTAATCTGCCCGAGTATAAGGGCTAGTAACAAAACATTCATGTTTGCTAATGTTTTGTCCTCGATTTTTTCTTACAGCAAATATATAAAAAAACAAGGATATAATTATTATACAGGGCATGTGAAATATAAAGACGTAAATAGGGAAAATAACAAAAAGGGGTGAAAATGGGATAGGTACAGAGTTTTTAATATGTTACTGAAGTTAAGTTGGTACCAAGTTACAACATGATACTTCTGGTTACCACTAAGAAAGTCATCTAAAAAACACACGTAAGGAAAGGAGATAGGAACCAAAAAGGCTCTATAATAAACCAATACAACACAAAAGCAAGCAGTAGTAATGAACAAACACAAAGAAAGCTTAAGACACACAAGAAACAAATAACAAAATTGCAGAAATAAGTCACTGCTTAGTTGTAATTAGTGAATGTAAATGGACTAAATCCTCCAATCAAAAGGCATAGAATGGCAGAATGAATAAAAACACATGACCCAACTATATGCTATTTACGAGAGACACACCTTTGACTCAATGATACAAATAGGTTGAAAATAATTGAAAAAAAAAAAATTCCTTGCAAAAAAATAGCCAAAAGAGAGCTGGAGTGGCAATCTTAATACCACACAAAGTAGACTTTAAGACAAAATGTGTTAGAAGAAATAAAGATGGACATTATACAGTGATAAAAGGGTGAGTTAATGAAGATTTAACAATCAGGGGACCTAAATATATAAAGCGAACACTGATAGCATTGAAGGGAGAATAGATAGCATTATGATAATTCTAGGAGATGCTAATACACCACTTTCAATATTGAACAGAACATCTACACAGAAGGTCAACAAGAAAACGGGATCTCAATGACACCATAAACCAAGGAGATTAATAGACATAGTAAATAGAATACTCCAGCCAACAATAGCATAATATACATTTACTCCAGTGCACATGGGTCATTCTTTAGGAGAGATCACATGTTAGGTTACAACACCAGTACTGACAAATTTAAAAAGACTGAAATCATACAAAGTACTTTCTCTGACCACAACAAAGGGAAGCTAAAAATCAATTACAGAAGAAAGAAATAACACACAAATGCACAATATACATCACTATTAAACCCTATTTACCTAATAGGAGAAAATAAAAAGAGAAATCACAAATTCCTTAGACTCAAATGATAATGAAAGGAGAACATACCAAAACTTGTAGAATGGAGTGAAGCAGTACTGAAAAAATTTATAGCAGTATATGCCTATATGAAAAAAGAAGAAGGATCTCAGATCAACAGCCTAATTCAACAACTCCAGGAAATGCGAAGAAAAGAACAAGCTAAGTCCAAATGTACTAGAAGAAAAGAAGTAACAAATATTGGAACAGAAATAAAATCAAAACCAGAAAAACAATAAAGGGAATCAATAAAACTGGAAGAAGATGCTTATTTAAAAAGATCAATAAAGTCAACAAAGCTTTAGGTAGACTGACAAAGAAAAAAAAAAGATCAAATAACAAAAATAAGAAAAGAAAAAATGGACATTACAACTGACCTGATAGAAATAAAAAGAATAATGACAGTATATTATGAAAAACTGTACAGCAAGAAACTGGATAACCTAGACAAAATGGACAAATTCTTAGAAGCACACAATCTACCCAAACAGAATCAATGGGAGAGAGAAAGTCTCAACAGACCCATAATAAGTGAAAAAACTCAGTTATCAAAAACCTCTCAACAAATAAAGTTCTGGACCAGATGCTTCACTGAAGAATTCTACCAAACTTTCAAAGAACTGATAACCAATACTGTTTAAACTCTCCCAAAAGATAAAGAAAGGAATACTCCCTAATTCATTCTATGAAGAAAGCATAACCCTGACACCAAAACCAGACAAACACAACACCACAAGAAAAGAAAGCTACAGGCCATACCCACCCAGTGCCGTTGAGTCAATTCTGACTCATAGCAACCCTATAGGACAGAGTAGAACTGCCCCATAGAGTTTCCAAGAAGTGCCTGGCAGATTCGAACTGCCGATCGTTTGGTTAGCAGCCGTAGCACTTAACCACCACGCCACCAGGGTTTCCACAAGCCATATGTCTTATAACATAGATGCAAAAATCCTTAACAAACTACTACTAAACTGAATTCAATGGCACAGTGAAAAACTCATACACCATAACCTAGCTGAATTTATTCCAGGAATGCAGGGATGGTTCAACACTACAAAATCAATCAACTAATACACTCCATCGATAAATTGAAGGAAAATAACCACATGATCATCTCTATTGATGAAAAAAAAAGCATTTGCTAGAATCCTTGAGGAAAACCCTAAGGAAGATTGAAATAGAAGGGAAATTCCTCCATATGATTCAAAGCATATACGAAAAGTCAACAGCCAACATTATACTTAATGGAGGAAGACTGAGGCCTTTCTCCCGGAAATCAGGAACAAGACAAGTATGCCTCCTCTCAGTACTTCTATTCAATATTGTGTTGGAAGTCCTAGGCAGCAAGAGGACAAGAGAAAGAAATAAAAGGTATACAGGTTGGAAAAGAAGTAGTAAAATTATCTCTATTTGCAGATGATATATTCTATGTATAAAAATTCCGAAGAGTCTACAAGACAACTTCTAGAGGTAATAGAGAAATTTAGCAAAGGTGCAAGGTACAAGGTCAACAAAAGAAAATCCACTGGGTTTTTATACACCAGGTATGAGAAATCTGAAATGGAAATTAGGGGAATAATTCCATATACAATAGTATCTAAGAGAATAAAATACTCAGGAATAAATTTAACAAGGGAAGTGAAGGGATTATACAATGGAAATTATAAATTCCTGCTGAAAGAGATTAAATAAATGCAAAGATGTGCCATGTTCACAGATTGGAAGAATTAATATTAAGATGGCAATACTACCCCAAGTGATGTAGATTCGATGCTATTCTGATCAAAATTCTTTACAGAAATGAAAAAAAAATCCTCAACTTCCTACAGAACAGGAAGAGGTCTCATTTAAAAATGGTGGCATGGCACCTGAACTTGTCTAACTTCACAAAGTGGAGGAGAGAGAATCAAGATCATCATCAGCCCAGAACTGTTTCCTCTGAGGTGGATGTAAGACATACCTCCGCTCTCCAGCTTTTTTTACCAATTCTGACACCAGCTGTCCCTCTACTTCTCCGCTGGGTTTGTTAATTCCTTGCAAGGGCCACAGAGAACTCAAAGGCAATACTCATGATTCTGAGGTTTATTAAGGAAGTAATAGATTAGAACTGTGGATCAGACCAGGAAGCATGCAGCATGCAAGCATAATTTCCCTTCTTCAGTACAGTACAGCTCTCTCACCCATGCAAAGTTCCTCTTGGTCCTCTGAGGACAAACTCTTCTCAGGCTCCTGAGGACCAGCTCCTTTCTAGCCCCCAAGGACAGGCTTGACCCTCAGCCAGGCCTCTTCCCTGTTCTGGGAACTGTTACAGAGCTCTTTTAGCTCTGCTGATAACTCCCAGAGACACCTGACTCCACCAAGAAGCCTTCTGCCCTCAGGCACTCCGGTCTCTCACTCTGTGGGTTGGCATGCCCACTGTGATGGTTAAGGTTGTGTGTCAATGTGGCTAGGTCCCAAAGACTTGGGACATTCCAGCCTCTACAATTGCAAGAGCCATTTCCTTGAAACAAATCTCTCTATATATTTATATGTTTTACTGGTTTGGCTTCTCTGCAGAGCCCAGCCTGAGATACCCACTCTAGCTGCCTTGCTTTGTGGATCAAGAAGCCCACCATGCCCTCTCATACCAGATTTCTGCTTCTGCAACCATCATTTCTCTGCTGCTGCTTCTTGCCACCTCTGACATTATAGCTCTCTCTGTATCCTGGATCTAGAAGGTTCTCAGTGCACGGACTGCAAGTCCAGAGGATAAGCTCAGCTCCCAGGTCTTCTTTTTTGATGGCAGTGAGGTCCCCCCTTCTGCCTCTGGGATGGCTCATTTTAAACATAGCAGGAGGGCAAAACTGACTAATCCCCTCATAAGGGTTTCATACAATTATTTGCATAGTCTCACCTCCACAAGAGTGCCATGTACCTTATTTGCATAAGTAGCAAGCTGTCCAATCCTTGGTGGGCCACAAGCACCTTATTTACATATTCCCACACAATCATTTTGTAGGAGTCACATGACCACCACATATTAAGTAATTCAACGCATTGTGCCCCAAATAGCTAAAGCAATGTTGAAACAGAAGAATAAAGTAGGACTCAGACTTTCTTATTTTAAAACATACCATGCAGCTACATTGTGAGGAAGGTACACGACCAGGCACACCCTTCTCTAGTGCATAAGGTGGCTATGAGCCTGAATTGACTTAATAGCTCCTAACAATACAGCTACAGTAATCAAAACAGCCAATACTGGTATAACAACGGGCATACAAACCAATGGAATAGAATTGAGAGTCCATAAATAAACCCACACATGTCTGGTCAACCAATTTTTGCCAAGGGTGCTAAGTCCATATGATAAACATAGAAGAGTCTCTTCAATAAATAAAACAAACAAAAAAATCCAAATCCGTTACCATCGAGTCAATTCTGAGTCATAGTGATCCTAAAGAAAAGAGCAGAACTGCTTCCAAGAGTTTCCAAGGAGTGCCTGGTGGATTGGAACTGCCAACCTTTTGGTTAGCAGCCATAGCTCTTAACCACTATGCTACCAGGGTTGCTCAATAAACAGTGTTGAGAAAATTGCATTTCACATGCAGAAAAATAAACAGGATCTAAAACAGGGAGCAGAGGGCCTGAGGTCAGAAGGTGCCTGTTTGAAAAATAGCCAAGAGACTGGTGTGGTTAGAAGAGAAGCAAGTAAAAGAGAAACAGACTATACTATCAGGGAGGTAATGGGGGTTGAGTGTGGAACCTAGAGACCAAGTAAGACAGAAGACAGAGGGGCCCCAAAATCTGCAAACAAAGTAACAAGAGGTGGGCCCCAGTGCAGAAACAAAGCCATTCCACAGAACAATGGAGCAGGGTAACTAAAAATAGCCCATAAACTTCTTTAAAGTTGCCTTTCAGAAGCAGCTGGAGAAAACCAGGCCCAGGGACATGCACGGAACATCTACCTGTGACCGCTGTGTGACCTTCCACCAGGGGCAGTGAGGGGCTGCAGCCCCAGCCAGGGAATAGAACCCAGGGAGCGGGAGACTGTGCAGGCGTGAGACCCCATAATAAGTCCTGCTACGAATCCCAGAGGCCTCTGGGACAGGAGCAAGCTTGCAGAGATGCTGCCCACGCACCTTAGTTAACATATCCCCGCCTCTGCCTATGAATAAACTTGAATCTTTTCCCACCCAAGAACTTTTAAAAACTTGGGCCTGTCTTTTGTTCTGTGAAATGAGGGTAAGCGTTGGTCTAGGCCCTCCTCGTCTCCGCTTGCAGGCCTCTACAATAAAGCTTTGTTCGTGTGGAAAACTATGGTGCCTTGCCTGCTCATTATTGACCAGTGGGAGGCAAGAATCTTATTCTGGTAACAGATCCATGCCTAACACCATACACAAAACAAATTCAAAATGGATTAAGGTGCAGTGGATTGCTTTTGTGTGGCTTTTCTTGCTGGGGTCTTGTAATTCTCACCCAAGCTATCTGGTGGGACTGTGCAAATACAGTAATTGTGGCCTACCAAGGTGACTGGTCAATTTTGCCATCCCTCTAGGCTTAACAGGGAGCCAGTTCCAGGGCAGAGGGAAGATACTGCCACCACCTAAGAAGAAGGGCCAAGAGGGGAGAGCTTCCTTTAGATCCGGGATTCCTGCACTGGGAAGCTCCTGGAACCAAGAGCCTAGTGTTGCTGATCTCGATTCTCCTTCCCCACTGAGAAGTTAAAGGAGGTCAGATGCTATCCCCAAGCCATGTTTACAAGGACCTAAATTTGCGAATTAAAGCCATAAAATTCTTAGGAGAAAAAACAGGAGCAAACTCTCAGGCCTAGCTCTTAACAATGGGTTATCTAATGTAATAACAAAAGCCTAGACAGCAAAAGACAAGTTAAATAAAAACTAATGTGGCAGAGCTGATTCCAACACATAGCAGCCCTACAGGACAGGGTAGCACTGTCTCATAAGGTTTCCAAAACGCGCCTGGTGGATCCTAACTGCTGACCTTTTGGCTATCAGCCATAGCTCTTAACCACTATGCCACTAGGGTTTCCAATTAAATAAAGAGCCTTATAAAAATTAAAAACTTTTGTTAATCAAAAGACTTTACAAAAAAAGTGAAAAGATAAACTGGGAAAATACCTTTGGAAATCATATGTCTGATAAGAATCTAATAACTAAACCAATATAAAACTTCCATAACCTAGCAGCGAAAGACAACACAATCATAAAATTGCCGAAAAATTTGAACAGACATTTTGCAAAGAACATTCAAATGTGAAAAGATGCTCAACATCTTTAGCCATCAGACAAGGTGCAAATCAAAACTACAATGTGATACCATTGCAATCCTATCAGTATCGCTAACATTAAAAAGACCCCACCTGTCTGTCAGTTTGTTGTACTGTGGGGGCTTGCATGTTGCTGTGATGCTGGAAGTTATGTCATCGGTATTCAGATATCAGCAGGGTCACCCAAGGAGGACAGGTTTCAGCTGAGCTTCCAGACTAAGACAGACTAGGAAGAGGACTCGGCAGTCCACTTCTGAAAAGCATTAGCCAGTGAAGACCTTATGAATAGCAGCAGAGCATTGTCTGATATAGTGCTGGAATATGAGCCCCCCAGGTTAGAAGACACTCAAAACATCATGCGGGAAGAGTTACCTCCTCAAAGTAGAGTCGACCTAATGACGTGGATGGAGTAAAGCTTTCAGAACCTTCATTTGCGGATGTGGCATGACTCAAAATGAGAAGAAACAGCTGCAAACATCCATTAAAAATCGGAACCTGGAATGCACGAAGTATGAATCTAGGAAAATTGGAAATCGTCAAAAATGAAATGGAACGCATAAACATCCATATCCCAGGCATTAGTGAGCTGAAATGGGCCGGTATTGGCCATTTTGAATCAGACAATCATATAGTTTACTATGCTGGGAATGACAACTAGAAGAGGAATGGTGTTGCATTCGTCGTCAAAAAGAACATTTCAAGATCTATCCTGAAGTGCGACGCTGTCAGTGATAGGATAATATCCATACGCCTACAAGGAAGACCAGTTAATACGATTATTATCCAAATTTACGTACCAACCACTAGAGCCAAAGATGAAGAAATAAAAGATTTCTATCAGCTGCTGCAGTCTGGAATTGATTGAACATGCCATCAAGATGCATTGATAATTATTGGTGATTGGAATGTGAAAGTTGGAAACAAAGAAGCAGGATGAGTAGTTGGAAAATATGGCTGTGGTGACAGAAACAATGCCAGAGATTGAATGGTAGAATTTTGCAAGACCGACAACTTTTTAATTTCTTTCACCAATATAAACGGCGACTATAAACTGAACCTCACCAGATGGAACACATAGAAATCAAACTGACTACATCTGTGGAAAGGGACCATGGAATAGCTCAGTATCATCAGTCAGAACAAGGCCAGGGGCCGACTGTGGAACAAACCACCAATAGCTCACATGCAAATTCAAGCTGAAACTGAAGAAAATCAGAGCAAGTCTATGAGAGCCAAAATACGACCTTGAATACATCCCAGCTGAATTTAGAGACCATCTGAAGAATAGATTTGACACATTGAACACTAGTGACCGAAGACCAGACGAGTTATGGAATGACTTCCAAGGACATCATCCATGAAGAAAGCAAGAGGTCATTGAAAAGACAGGAAAGAATGAAAAGGCCAAGATGGGTGTCATAGGAGACTGTGAAACTTGCTCTCGAACATCAAGCAGCTAAAGCAAAAGGAAGAATTGATGAAGTAAAAGAACTGAACAGAAGATTTCAAAGGGCAGCTTGAGAAGACAAAATAAAGTATTATAATGACACGTGCGAAGACCTGGAAATGGAAAACCAAAACGGAAGAACATGCTCTGTGTTTTTCAAGCTGAAAGAACTGAAGAAAAAGTTCAAGCCTCTAGTTTCAATAGTGAAGGATTCTATGTGGAAAATATTAAACAACACAGAAAGCATCAAAAGAAGATGGAAGGAATACACAGAGTCATTATACCAAAAAGAATTAATCGGTGTCAACCATTTCAAGAGGTGGCATATGATTAGGAACTGATTGTAGTGAAGGAAGAAGTCCAAGCTGCTCTGAAGGCATTGGTGAAAAACAAGGCTCCAGGAATTGATGGAATATCGATTGAGATGTTTCAACAAACAGATGCAGCGCTGGAGGTGCTCACTCGTCTATGCCAAGAAATATGGAAGACAGCTTCCTGGCCAACTGACTGGAATAGATCCATATTTATGCCTATTCCCAAGACAGGTGATCCAACCGAATGTGGAAATTATAGAACAATATCATTAACATCACACACAAGCAAAATTTTGGGGAAGATAATTCAAAAATGGCTGCAGCAGTATATTGACAGGGAACTGCTAGAAATTCAGGGCAGTTTCAGAAGTGGATGTGGAACCAGGGGTATTATTGCTGATGTGAGATGGATCCTGGCTGAAAGCAGAGAATACCAGAAGGATGTTTACTTGTGTTTTATTGACTATGTGAAGGCATTGAACCGTGTGGATCATAACAAATTATGGATAACATTGAGAAAATGGGAATTCCAGAACACTTAATTGTGCTCATGAGGAATCTTTACATAGATCAACAGGCAGTTGTACGGACAGAACAAGTGGATACTAATTGGTTTAAAGTCAGGAAAGGTGTCAGAGTTGTATTCTTTTACCACACCTAATCAATCTGTATGCTGAGCAACTAATAGGAGAAGCTGGACTATATGAAGAAGAACAGGGCATCAGCATTGGAAGAAGGCTCATTAACAACTTGCGTTATGCAGATGACACAATCTTGCTTGCTGAAAGTGAAGAGGACTTGAAACACTTACTAATGAAGATCAAAGACCATACCTTCAGTGTGGACTGGACCTCAACATAAAGAAAACAAAAATCCTCACAACTGGACCAATGAGCAACATTATGATAATGGAGAACAGACTGAAGTTGTCAAGGATTTCATTTTACTTGGATCCACAATCAACAGCCATGGAAGCAGCAGTCAAGAAATCAAAAGACCCATTGCTTTGGGTAAATCTGCTGCAAAGGACCTCTTTAAAGTGTTGAAAAGCAAAGATGTCACCTTGAAGACTAAGGTGCGCTTGACCCAAGCCATGGTATTTTCAACAGCATCATATGCATGTGAAAGCTGGGCAATGAATAAGGAAGACCAAAGAAGAACTGACACCTTTGAATTGTGGTTTTGGCAAAGAATATTGAATATACCATGGACTGCCAAAAGTACGAACAAATCTGTCTTGGAAAAAATACAACCAGGATGCTCCTTAGAAGCAAGGATGGTGAGACTGCATCTTACATACTTTGGACATGCTGTCAAGAGGGATCAGTCCCTGGAGAAGGACATCATGCTTGGCAGAGTACAGGGTCAGTTGAAAAGAGGAAGACCCTCAATAAGGTGGATTAACACAGTGGCTTCAACAATATGCTCAGGCATGACAATGATTATGAGTATGGTTCAGGACCGGGCAGTGTTTTGTTCTGTTGTGCATAGGGTCGCTATGAGTCGGAACCGACTCAACAGCACCTAACAACAACAACAAGATTAAAAAAGATTAAAAACAGAGCATAACAAATTTCGGTGATGAGGTAGGAAATTGGAATCCTTTACCAGCCCTTTGCAAACTCTGGTCGCGTAGTGGTTAAGTGCTACAGCTGCTAACCAAGAGGTCAGCAGTTCAAATCTACCAGGTGCTCCTTGGCAAATGTACGGAGTAGCTCTACTCTGTCCTAAAGGGTCGCTATGAGTCAGAATCGACTCCACAGCAGGGCTTGGTTTGGTGTCTGGTACCAGCCTTATGTGGCAGTTCTATTCTGTCCCACAGGGTTGCTATAAGTCAGAATTAACTCATAGCAATTTTTTTTTTTAAATCCATTGCTGGTGGGAAAGCAAGATGGAAAGCACTGTGGAAAACAGTGTGGTGGTTCCTCAAAAAAACTAAAAGTAGAACAACCATATGATCTAGTAATTTTACTACATATATACCCAAAAGATGTGAAAGCAGAGACTCAAACAGAGATTTGTATTCCAATGTTAATTGCAACATCATCTGTAATAGCCAAAGGTGGAAACAACCTAAATGCCCATCAACAGATGAATGGATAAACAAAATACAGTACATACACACATACTTAAAAAAAAAAAAGCCAAATAAATTCCCGTCAAGTCAATTCCAGCTCATAGAGACCCTACAGAACAGAGTAGAACTGCACCACAGGGTTTCCAAGGAGCACCTGGTAGATCTGAACTGCTGACCTCTTGGTTAGCAGCTGAGCTCTTAATCACTACACTACCAGGGTTTCCACACGCACACATACAAGGGAATATTACTTAATTAGTAGGAGAAATGAAGTCTTGACACATCTATCACGTAGATGGAGCTTTAAGACACTAAACTGAGTGAAATAAGTCAGTCACAAAAGGCAGATATTACATGACCTCACTTATATAAAGTCAAGAAAAGGCAAATATATAGATGCCAAAGTTTGTTACTAGTTATTTGTGATGGGAGAAAGGGGAAAGGGGCTTTTACGATGATGAAGAAATCACATTGATTAAAAGTAAGGTTAAATAACCCATTATTGGATTTCCTGCCATTAAGAAGTAGATGTATAAAAGGTTGAATTGACAACAGTCTTGTGATAGATACACTTACATCAACAATGACAATAAAATAGTTGCTGAGGCTGTTTATGTAAAACCAAAAACCTCACGGGATTTGGTTCCTTGATTTGGAGGTTGAGGGTCATGGTTAATTGGACTAGTAACATGTTTAGTACTTATGTTCTGTTTCCTAATTCATTGCATAGAGCCTCGGATCTTAAAAGCTTGCAAGCAGCCAACGAACACACAACACTTAGTCTCTATTTGCAAGAAGCAACACAAGTAAACTAAAGTTCAGAAATAGGAGGAGGGTATGGAATGTGTGGCTAGTTGCCTACAAGAACAACTGCCTCCTTTGCCATGAGACCAAGAACTGGATGGTGCCCCAGCTACCATAACTGAACATTTTGATCAAATAATCTATGGAGGAATTCTGATTAAAAGGGCGCAAAAGCAGAACAGGATTTCAAATTCTCTTAGACTCCAGGCTTTCTGGAACTATGGAGGCTGGAAGAGCCTCTGAAACTACTGCCCTGAGACAATCTTTAAACAAAAAATATTTCCCAAAGTCTTCTTAAAACCAAACAATGGTTTAGCATAACTAGAAAAGAATATCTACATTGAGCACTGTGTTTTTTAAAGAACTATCTATATGGGATTAAACTGACTATAGCACTTCAGAAGGTTAGATAGAAAACTTAGCAGACTGTGAGTTTATGTTAATGGAGGCGGAAAAACTAAGAAAAGGAGGGTTATGCAACTTGAAGTATGTAATCAATGTCATTGAATTGTAAATGTAGAAATTATTACATCCATTGTTGTATGTCTTTGCTGTATACATTCTCAACAACAAAATTAATAAAATAAAAAAATAGTGAAAGTTTCTAATACCTCAAAATATTAAAAAACATTATTAAAAAAATCTTTCTTAAGGATAAAGTCATAACAACAGAGATAAGAAACTTATATTTGATAAGGCCAGAATTTGCTCTTGAATTGTTTCTTCATTGTTACTGTTAAGCCATGGGGCACTGCTGCTTCTTTAAGGTTTTTAAATGATAAAGTGGTAAAGAGAAAAGGGGAAAAGAGGTTACAACTGTTACACTCCAATCCTTGAAAAATAAAAGGAAATTCCTACAGAGCCATTTAAGAAAGCAATGCACAATGAGTTACAAATAATGATCATGTACCCAATATAACACCCATACTTAATTTATGAGTCTTACACATATATGCTTTGGTAAAAAATTACTTGAATTACACAGTGGAGAAATCAGACAATACTTTGGCCACATGATGATCAAAATTAACATAATGAATGAGTAACAGATGAACATCATGGACCTCTAGATATTATATTACGTCAGTTTTAAATTTCCCAAAGTGGCCAACTATATTTAATGATATAAAAGAATATTCCCAATTCTAAAGAAATATGCACTGAAGTGGTCCAGAGATAAAACAAAAACACACATAGAGACCCAGTACATAAGACAGACCACAAATGATAAACTAAATGGGATAAAACTAATGTAAGTAAGGGGTATATGGTATTCTCTGTACTATTTTTATTCTTGCAACTTTTTCTATAAATTGAAATTATTTCTAAATAGAAAGTATTTTTAAAAAGCTACTGTACTCGATACATGACCAAAAGTGATGAGGAGGGTGTAAGGTAGGTAATTAGGAATTGGAAAAAGGATTTTCAGAAGGGAAATGAAAAAAAAAAAAAAAAAAGAGCAAAATGGGGTCAGTTAACAATAGGGTTGAATTCCAATCCTCAATGAGCTGTCAGAAGCTAAATACTGGGGATATGAAGATAACTAACACCCAGTCTTTGTTATCTGGAGCTCACAAGAAAAAGAGAGGAGTGTAATCCAGTGAGGTAAGTGAAATGTCAGACTAGAAATGGCAACAACCTAGAAAAACGAAATTGTTCTTTTTAATATGAGCAGTAACCACCTGCTTATCCAAATCTGTGGACATTCTACTTCTTTTATCTCTGAGAAAATGTCTTTATCTGGAAAATGGAGCTTAGAGTAATTATTTCACAGAGTTTCTGTGGTAAGTGAACTCATGCATGTAACACACTTGGTACAGTACCTTACTCCTGGGCATTGCCATTATTGGATCTCTCTGGATTTGTCCCACTGTCCTTGGAAGTTCCCTTCTCCTTGCTTCCAGGGCTTTTTTCCCTCCAAGTGTCCTCTTATTTGGGCAAATGGGCGCAGGTTTTAAAGCCATATTTCAGTTTCCTTACTCACCAGCTGAGTGACTTTCAGCAAATCACTTAACCTTGATGACTGCATCATCTCCCTTTTATGAAATGAGCTATTATAGGAAAAATGCCCGCCACTCAGCAGGCACAGGGTAACTGCCCGCTCCCTTCCTTCTACCCCTCGACTACACACTGTGGATCTCTCACATCTTCGTGTTTGACAAACTTTTCATAGCGGATCTCCCCTGCTTTAGCAGATTTAACATGATTTGGCTAATCATCAGTACCAACGGGCTGAATTCTCCATCACACTTGAGACTAAACCACATTCATTTAATTTCCATCGGTGCTGAATAAGAGAATTTCAGCAGTGATGGAAATGATCTATATGGAAGCCACTAGCCATATGTTTCTATTGAGAACTGGAAATGTGGCTAGTGCAATGCAGTGCTATCTCAGCAACTGATTCAGTTATCTTTTTTGTAACAGCAGTTGCACAGTTCAATAGAAAGTCTATAAGGAATAAAAAGTCTATGTTTCCATTCAAATACAATGATCTGTATTTATGAATTTTTCCTGAAGAAGACTTTCTAAGAATCTGTAATTACAGGACTTGGTCTTTGTTAATTAGGACTGGAGATAAGGACTGAAAATTATAGAATTTAAAATTTTGTTCATTCATTTATAAATTTATTAATTCATTTAAACTAAGTTGGCTAGTGGTTACTGCACCCGAACACTGCTGATCTAGATATTCCACAGGTATTTTAAACACCCTGCTTTCTCCTCCCTGCCTTTGTACATGTTCTATGTGTGTGGATATCTAATAAACACTTCAAAATTGAAATTGCCTCCAAACCTTTCACCAACCCCAACAGTTCTAATCTCAAAGGCACCAGCAACAAGCCACCAAACTAGGATCAATTTTACTACCTCTAACGAATCATTCAGTCATGCTAACCTGTATATTTTTTTGTGCAAAAGAGCTGCTTCATACTTTTGAGTTTACTCAGGCACATAATATTTGTTTTGAATTGGTAGCACAGCTAAACCTGATTGTATTATCTTGTACTACTTTTGCCAGATTAAAAGACACCAGGCTACTTTTGCATTTGAGCACCAATGAACAGATATTTTGAGGCTTTATAACTGCAAATATTTAAACAGGAACATTTGTCAGTAAACAGATGTATCAGCTAAGTTTCCTGACACTTCATGGCTTTTCAGGCCCCATCGTTGCTGGCACTGGTCAGTCTCCTGGGAAGCTCTCCTAAAGAGGATGGGGAGGGAGCCAACATTTGCTAGTATGTAAATATCCATGGTGAGAAACATGTTCCATGTGAGAAATGAAACTTACTCTTGCTCCTTCACAGCGAGCTCCCCAGAGGGGCTGGCACTGGCTGGCCTCAACCATCACTCCAGCTACAGGGATTGATTTACTCCCTTACTTTAAACTTCAAAGGTTTATGGGTTTACCTCTCTGACTAGTCTTGGTGCTATCCAAATGATGGGGCTATTACTTGTGCACTTTTGTACTCTCAGAGCCCAAGCTTAGTGTCTACCCTGTAACAAGGGCACAATAAAATGAGTCACATAACATTAACATGTACCATACCTGATGTTTTTATATGTTGCTCCTGAACAAACTTTGTCTGCTCCTTCTGGTAATCTCCTAAAATTGTCTACTAAAAACACATTAAGAATCAAGTTACCATGAAAAATTTAGTTTTAGATAAAAAAAATTAACAAGATTTTAGAAGTCTGTTCAAAACAATTTACTCATTTTCCTTGAATAAAAATGCTAAAAAAGTGATATCTCTCCATTTCTTAGAGGGGATCTCCAATGTTTTGAATTTTAAGCATATAAGCAACCCTCTTTATGAAAAATTATTTTTGCACATGGAAAAATAAAGATTTAATTTACTAGTATTCCATAAATAATAAAAGGCTGAATCTCATCCCAACATATAGAAACAAGAATATCTAAATAACAATATATTTATAATTTAACTGATGACCTCTTTAGTTCAAATAACAACATGATGAAATTTCCTAGACCTGTACCCACCACTGCAAAAAAAACAAACTTATGTCTTACAGTTTTAAAAGTTTCTTTTCCTAATTGGTTAGGACTTAAAAACTTAACCTAATAATGTAAAGGCATAAACATATTACAAAATAGTTATATTTTAAATTTAAACACACAATATGAAAAGCTTAATGTAATTCAAAAGCATCACTGTATTTTAGAACATGTTAAGATGAAAGTCAAAGATATTTAAATCAGATAATTTATATAATAACTACTTGAACAAAAAGAAATAAACCAAGATTCTCAAAAGTTATTATCTTTTATCAGAATATATTATATCTCTTTGGACTAGTAAAGTTCATAAGAAAAAATGCTTTATATTAGCTATTAATGAATTTCATAAACTTCTACTTCCAAAGATATTTAAATGTACCTTATCAATGATGTCACCTATTTTCCCTTCTTCTGCTGATTTCTTTATCCTTTGTACTGTTTCAGTAGCTGATTCAGTTATTTTTTTCATAGCAGCAGTTGCAAAGTTAAATAGTCTCTAGAGAAAGAAAGTCTACATTTCCATTCAAATATAACGCCTTTGGTTTGTGATTTTTCCCTTAAGACCTAAGAATCTATAGCTATAGTCTTTGGTCTTTTTTAATTAGGACTTGAGATAAGGAATGAAAATTGCTGACAGTATTCTACTTTCTTGGTCGTGGCCACCATTAAATTAAAAAACCAAACCCATTGCCCTTGAGACAATTTCACCTTACAGCAACCCTGTAAGACAGAGTACAACTGCCCTATAGGGTTTCCAAGGCTGTAATCTTTACAGAAGCAGACTCAAATCTTCCTCCCACAGAGCTGTGGGTGGGTTCAAACTGCCAACCTCTTGGTTAGCAGCTGAGCACTTAACTGCTGCTTCACCAAGGCTCCTTGGCTATCCATACTGAGTCTTTCATTAATCTCTTTCAAAGGCTGTTAGCATAACCTCCGGGAGGTTTTTTTTTTTAAACTTTTCTTGCCCTTTTTAAATCTTTAATTCTAATTTATCTCAGTAAGTAATCTCCATTCCTACTTTACGAATAAGAACAAGGCAACTTTCTCTTTTTTTCTAGTTTCTTCTTTCCTCTTAGTTAAAAAAAAAAAAAAAAAAAAACTCCTTACTTCCCGAATTAACACATCCCATGAAAATTTTTAATAGAAATCTTGGCGAGCCCTAATTTAAACATGTATATTTTATTTTTATTGTCCTTTAAGGGAAAGTTTATAGTTCAAGTTAATTTCTTATTCAAAAACTTATACACACATTGTTATGTGCCCCTAGTTGTTCTCCCTATAATATGACAGCACACTTCCTCCTTTCCACCTGAATTTCCCATGTCCATTTACAAGCTCTCATCCACTTTTGCCTTCTCATTTTGCTTCCAGACAGGAATTGCCCATTTAGTTTCATATATTTACTTGAGCTAAGAAGCATGCTCTTCATGAGTGTCATTTTATGTCTCATAGTCCAGTCTAATTTTTGTCTGAAGGGTTGGGTTCAGGAATGGTTTTAGTTTCTGGGCTAACAGACAGTCTGGGGTCCATATTTTCTGGGATCCCCCTAGTCTCAGTCAGACCATTAAGTTTGGTCTTTTTACCAGAACTTGTATAAATACTTCTTAGCTGATAATAATGAGTAAATATGTAGAAGATTAGAAGTGGAATACTATACAATTTCTTACCTTCATAGAGCGGAACTATAATACAAAATTAACTTCCTTGAAAACTTGAGATGACATACATACAAAGACTCCAAGAGCCTTGGCGGTGCAATTGTTAACACTTTGCTGCCAGTGGTAAGGTTGGAAGTCTGAACTCACAAAACTGCTCCCCAAGAGAAAAGATCTGGCAACCTGCACCAGTAAACATTAGAGCGTTGAAAACTGGGCAGTTCTACCCTATCACACAGGATTTGGAATTGACTTCATGGTACACATCACCACCACCAAGGCTCTACTGCATTCTAATATAAAAGTCTGTTGGTTGAATAGAAGTCTGGAAGCCTAAACTGTGGTCAGTAGAACTCAATTTGGATATTTTACTTTACATCAAAGCTAATATACACTTTCCAACATACCCAATAACTTTTGGAGCTCTCTTAGTTTGCAAGTGACTCAACTGGAACTTAAAAGGTATTTTCACCTTAGGAAAAAAAAGGAGGATGGTCTAATTAAGTGCAATACTAACAACATTCTTCAAGAGAGAAAGAAGAGAAGGTTTTTCCTCCACTCCTGGGCATTGACTGATCTTCAGAACAGTTTTAGAACAGCTGAATTTCTTCTTTAATCACTCTCACTGATTTAAACTGTGAATGGCTCAGATATTTAACACTCTCAGAGGTACAGGTTTTTTGTTTGTTTATCTGATGAAAGAGTACCTATAGATAAAATTCTGATTTGATAGAGAATGACAAAGACAAATCAATTCATGTTCAATAAGTAAAGTTACAATTAAGTATGAGACTTTCACATAATGCGGACCTTTTAAGTGACTTCCCCTATAAACGGTTCCGTCCATCTAAAGAGGTGATAGTAGTTTATCAGGAATTTTATTAGGTTGGTTTTAGGGGAGGGACTGAAATAGAGGACTGAGGCCCTACCACAGGTGACATAAAATAAAAAAGATGTCTTCCTTTGAGTTCAAGGGGCATCTTTTACTCATGCCGAAAATTAAAAGACTGACTCAAAAAACTACTAACTTACCTTTTTTTTTTCCTGCCAGTAACTGCTAAACTACTTTGCAGCATTGTTAACTTGTGGGGTGTTAATAATAAAGAAACAGAGGCCCAGTTAAATACAGTGGTTAAATCTTTGAGAATTCATTTGTAACAAAGATACTTGTTAATCTACTCGGAGTTAGCCCAGAGTCTATCTAATGCAAAGTATGTAGCTGTGGGTAATTCCCCTGTTTCCTGATATATGAAGTACCATTTATCACTTTAATCCTCTGGACTGCACTGAAGAGTTGTGCAAATAAAAAGAGGAGTGTTGTGTTATTGTTGATTGTCATGAAAAGGAAAATCACAGGGTTAGAACATAGGCCCTATAAGCCTGTTGATAGAAATAGCCAGTGTACACTTGGACATGACTTATTGTGGGATGTTTTCCTTCTGTATCATTTTTGTCTTGAGAACTTGGTCTTAATCCAGAGAGAGCATTCTGAATACACCATGGACTGACAGAGGAAGGTGCAATTCTGCTCCTTAGAAGCCAGAATGGCGAGACTTCATCTTAAGTACTTTGGACATGGTATCAGGAGTGACCAGTCCCTGGAAAAGGACATCATGCTTGGTAAGGTTAAGGGTCAGCAAAGAAGAGGAAGACCCTTAATGAGATGGATTAACACAGTGGCTGCAACAATGGGCTCAAACAGAGCAGCAATTAGGAGGACAGTGCAGAACCAGGCAGTGTTTTGTTCTGCTATACATAGGTTTGATATGTATAATGGCACCTAACAACAATAAGAAAAGGTTCTTTAAAGTCCACAGCACTTTAAAGGTATTAAATTAGATTAGATTATAATTTCCCTTCAAAGAGTTTGATTCTGGTAGGTTTAAAGACAAATAAGCGCTTACATAAATTGAGTATTCCTAAAGTTTCCAAAATTAAGGAAATTAAAAACCAAATACAGCATGTGTCTGTCAGTTTGTTGTACTGCAGTGACTTGCATGTTGCTGTGATACTGGAAGTTTTGCCACCGGTATTTCAAATTCTGACAGGGTTACCCTTGGTGGACAGGTTTCAGTGGAGGGTCTAGACTGACACAGCCAAGGAATAAGGACCTGGTGGTCTACTTCTGACAAAACTGCCCAGTGAAAACCTTACAAATAGTAGCCGAACATTGTCTGATATTGTGCCAGAAGATGAAACCCTCAGGCTGGAAGCCACACAACTGGGGAAGAGCTGCCTCCTCAAAGTAGAGTTGAACTTAATGGCATAGATGAAGTCAAGCTTTCATTTTCTGACATGGCATGACTCAAAATGAAAAGAAACAGCTGTAAACATCCATTAATAATCAGAACATGGCATATAGATGTATGGGTCTGAGAAAACTGGAAGCCATCAAAAATGAAATGGAATGTACAATGATCATTACGCTAGGCATTCTTCAGCTGAAATCAACTGGCACTGGCCATTGTGAATCAGACAATCACATGGTCTACTATGTTGGTAATGGTAAACTGAAGAGGAATGGTGTTGCATTCATCATCAAAAAGAACATTTCAAGATCTATCCTGAAGTACAATGCTGTCAGTGACAGGATAAAATCCATACACCTAAAAGAAAGTCCAGGTAATACAATATTATTCAAATTTACACACCTACCTCTCAGGCCAAAGGTGAGGAAAATGAACATTTTTACCAACTTCTTCAGTCTAAAGTTATTCAAACATGCAATCAGCATGCATTGCTATTACTAGAGCCTGGAAAGTGAAAGCTTGAAATGAAGAAGGATGAGTAGTCATAATATATGGCTTTGGTGAAAGAAACATCACCAGAGATAGCTGCAAGACCAACAACTTCTTCATTGCAAATACCCTTTTTAAACAACATAAACAGCGACTATACATGTGGACGTCACTGGATGGAAAGGATAGGAATCAAACTGACTATATCTGTGGAGACTATGGAAAAATGCAATATTATCAGTCAGAACAAGGCCAGGGGCAGACTGTGGAACAGGCCATCAACTTCTCATATGCAAGTTCAAGTTGAAGCTGGAGAAAATTTTAAAAAGTCCATAAGAGCTTCAAAAATTAGAAAACAGAAACAAAAGCTGAATTCATGTACTTAGATAAATCCTTGGCAAAAGGCTAGTTTAACAATCTTGGCTTTAATAAAAACAGTTATGTGTTTTGAGTTACCTTTGTTAAGTAAAATATAAGCATGCATTTTATTCTAGTCGGGATCTTTCCTAACTTATACAAGTATACTGATAGAAAAGACCTCCATTCCTTCTACTACATACTTAACATTACGAAAAATGTATATTTGTGCTTAATCAAATCAAATCATAATTCTGACAAACTTTATTTCCATAGTAATTAAGTTTTGTGTTATAAGGACTTGAAGATAATATCAAAAATCTTTAGGTAACTTAAAACCCTGGTCTGATAATAAATTAATAGATATTCATTATAACCTGAATCTAGGTGCTTTAGCTCTTTATTTTTTCTACGTCACAGAAAACATATATATATTTGGGTCTGTTAATGAATGTGTTCATTTTGTCACTTTATGACACTGTACTTTAAGAGTTTTATATGAATGTATAGGGTTATAAATGTTTCACAGGGAAATGAGGAAGCTTTGATTCTTGGTTACTTTGGTTGTGGTTATCTTAATGCAAAAAATAAAGGCAAGAGATGAGCGAAGTTCTGATTCTGGCCAGTCCGAACCCAAATCCAAAGTCAAGAGATTCCTCCTGAAAAAATGTGTGGGGGTGGAATCAAAGCAAGGCTTAGCTGAGTTTGGAGAAGATCCTGAGGTAGGGCAGAGATAAGATTTAAAACCTATGGCACAGCCAGTCTCGTCCTTCCACAAGAAGTTATGCTAGAAAAACAGATTCTGAAGGAAGCTAAGTTGATTTTCAAGGCAAAGGTTATAGAGGTGATAGTAGAGAAAATCTCTCCAGCAGGGTAGAAAACTGAAAACAGTTAAGAAATGAGATGATGCAAGAATAGCTTTAAACACAGAAGAAAACATTCTTTCATAGTTACCAGGGTGAGGAAGGAGAGGAACAGGTATTCACTAACTAGATTGGAGACAAGAATTATTTTTGCTGAAGGGAAAGGACCACAATACAGGGCAAGTCAGCGCAACTGGACTAAACCAAAAGCTAAGAAGTTTCTTGAACACAACCAAACACTTGGAGGGACAGTGTAGCAGGGGACAGGGTATGCAGATCAGGCTTCAGGGGATGTCTAGGTCAACTGGCACAACAAAGGTTATTAAGAAAATGTTCTGTTTCCCACTTTCATGAGTGGTATCTGGGGTCTTAAAAGCTTGAGAGTGGCCATCTAAGATGCATCATTTGGTCCCAACCCACCTGGAGCAAAAGAGAATGAAGAACATCAAAGGCACAAGGAAGAAGTCCATATAAACCAGAGACTCCGTCACCCTGAGACCAGAAAAGCTAGATGGTGCCCAGCTACCACCAATGACTGCCCCAACAGAGAACACAACAGAGTCCCTGATGGATCAAGGGAAAAGTGGGTGCAGAATTCTATTTCTAGTAAATAGACCAGACTTAATTGTCTAACTGAGGCTGGAGGGACCCCAGAAGATATGGCTCCCAGACTTTCTGTTAGCCCAGAACTAAAACCATTCCTGATGCCAACTCTTCAAAGATTAGACTGGAAGATAAGACATAAAACGATACTTGTGAAGAGTGTGCTTCTTAGTTCAAGTAGATACACAAAACTAAATGGGTAGCTCCTGTCCAGAGGTGAGATGAGAAGGCAGAAAGGGAGAGGGGTTGGTTGAACAGACATAGGAGATCTGGGGTGGAAAGGAGGAGTGTGCTGTCACATTATAGGGATAACAACTAGGGTCACATAACAATGTGTGTATAAATTTTTACATGAGAAACTAATTTTAGCTGTAGGCTTTCGCTTAAAGCACACACACACAAAAAAGAAATGAGATAATGAAGCAGAAAAGGATGGCGTTAGAATGGAGGTTGTAATGCAGTGCTATTTGAAATTGGGTGGGACAACAGAAACTTCTTTTGCTTCCTGAATGGTAAAAGGGCCTAAGAAAACCCCTTCTTTACTCTAAAAAATACCAAACCTGTTGCCACTGAGTCAATTCTGACTTATAGTGACCCTATAGGACAGAGCAGAGTTGACTCATGGGGTTTCCAAGGAGTGGCTGGTAGATTCAGATTGATGACCTTTTGCTTAGCAGCCATAGTTCTTAACCACTGTGTCACCAGGGCTCCTCTATTTACTCCAGTTGGGAGAATTTAAAAGGTCAAAAGAAAATCCTTCCCCCTTTTAAAAGAGCTAATGTTGTTTATAATCTATTTACTTTCTAGCACACTTTAAACATTTTTAATTTTTACTTTGATTTAATAGGTAGGAAGTATTGCTCACAGTAGCCCATGATCCAGTACAGTTAAGTGTTGAAACCCCTGAAAAATTTGATGCTTTGGCCTCTTAAATCCTAAATAATATATTTTGCACCTAAAACTCACTTTGAGATTTCTCAGAAGGTCACTGGAAGATCACAAAGGATGTGTTTTTTCGCCTTGTAAGAAGAAAGGTGCTAGAAACAAGTTTAATGTGTTACTATTGATAAGTTGAATTGGAAAAGCTGTCAGATCAGAAGAGGTGCTTGGCCTTCCCCAGGCTCAATCTGTATGGGTGAAATGTTATTAATATAAATGTTTTACAAAATGTAACTATATAATCAGAACATATACTGTATGACATATAAATCGAGGAAAATTGGAAGTTGTCAAAAATGAAATGAAACACTTTAAGAAAGATATTCCAGGTATTAGTGAGCTGAAATGGAGTGGTACTAGCCATTCTGAATTGGGCAATCATATGTTCTACTATGCCAGAAATGAGAAATTGTAGAGTAACAGTGTCACATTCATTGTCAAAAGAACACTGCAATATCTATCCAGAACTACAGTGATAGGATAATATCCGTGTGCCCTCAGGGAAGACCAGTTAATATGACTATTTATTCAAATTTACATACCAACTACTAATGCCAAAGATGAAGAAATTAAAGATTGTTACCAGCTTTTGCGGTCTGAAATTGATCAAACATGTAATCAGGATGCATTGATAATTACTGGTGATTGGAATGTGAAAGTTAGAAACAAAGAAGAAGGATCACTGGTTGCAAACTATGGCCTTGGTGAAAGATGATGCTGGAGATAGCATGATAGAATTTTGCAAGACCATGGCTTCATCGCTGCAAATGCCTTTTTTCAACAACATCAACAGCAGCTCTACACATGGATCTCACCAGATGGAATACCCAGGGATCAAATTACTACATTTGTGGGAAAAGATGATGGAGAAGCTCAATACCATCAGTCAGAACAAGGCCAGGGGCTGACTATAGAACAGGCTATGAATTGCTTATATCCAAGTTCAAGGTGAAAATGAAAAAAATTTTAAAAAGTTGACCAGAGCCAAAATGTAACCTTTGGTATATCCCACCTGATTTTAGAGACCATCTCCAGAAGAGTATTTGATGCACTGAACTCAAATGTCCAATGATCAGACAAATTGTGGGATGACATCAGGACATCACAGGTGAAGAAAGCAAGATATCCTTAAAAAGACAGGAAAGAAAGAAAAAATCAAAATGGGTATCAGAAGAGACTCTGAAACTTGTTCTTGAACACAGAGTGGCTAAAACAAACGAAAGATACGAAGTAAAGAGCTGAAAAAAAAACGTCAAAGGGCAGCTTGAGAAGACAAAGTAAAGTCTTATAATAAAATGTGCAAAGATCTGGAGTTGAATGCCAGGAAAGGAGAACATGCTCAGCATTTCTCAAGCTGAAGGAAAAATTTAAATTTCAAGTTGTGATACTGAAGAATTCTATGGGCAAAATACCAAACAACGCAGGAAGCAGCAAAAGAAGACAGAAGGAATACGCAGGGTCACTATACCAAGAAGAAGTGGTTGATGTTAAATGATTTCAGGAGGTAGCATAGGATTAAGAACCGATGGTACTGAAGGAAGAAGTCCAGGCTATATTGAAGGCAGTGGCAGGAATTATGGAATACCTATTAAGATGTTTCAAAAACGGGATACAATACTGGAAGTGCTCACTCATGTATGTCAAGAAATTTGGAAGACAGCTACCTGGCCATCCAACTGGAATAGATCTGTATTTGTTCCATTCCAAAGAAATGTGAGCCAACAAAATACAGAAATTATCAAATATCATTAACATCACAGCCAAGTAAAATTTTGTGAATTAAAAAATGGTTTTAATAGAGTATCAACAGGGAACTGCTAGAAAGTCCAGCCAGATTCAGAAGAGGACATGGATCCAGGGATATCATTGCTGATGTCAGATGGATCTTGGCTGAAAGCAGAGAATATCAGAAAGATGTATACCTTGTTTTACTGACTATGCAGAGGTATCCGACTGTGGGATCACAGCAAATTATGGATAATATATCAAAGGATGGAAATTCCAGAACACTTAATTGTGCTCATGAGGAAACTGCACATAGATCAAGAGACAGCCGTTCAAACAGAACAAGGTGATACTGTGTTGTTTAAAGTTAGGAAATGTGTGCATCAGGGTTGTATCCTTTCAGCATACCTATACAATCTGTATGCTGAACAAATAATCCCAGAAGATGGACTATATGAAGAAGAACAGGGCATCAGGATTGGAGGAAGACTCATTAACAACCTGCGTTATACAGATGACACAACCTTGCTTACTGAAAGTGAAGAGGACTTGAAGCACTCACTAATGAAGATCAAAGACCACAGTCTTCAGTATGGATTGCACTTCAACATAAAGCAAACAAAATCCTCACAACTGGACCAGTTAGCAACATCATGATAAACAGAGAAAAGATTGAAGTTGTCAAGGATTTCATTTTACTTGGATCCACAATCAACACCCATGGAAGCAGCAGTCGAGAAATCAAAAGACACGTTTCATTGGGCGAATCTGCTGAAAGGTCTTTTAAAGTGTTAAAAAGCAAAGATATCAGGGTAAGGACTAAAGTATGCCTAATCTAAGCATGGTGTTTTCAGTCACCCCACATGGATGTGAAAGCTGGGCATGAATAAGGAAGTTTGAAGAATAATTGATGCCTTTGAATTATGGTGTTGTCGAAAAATACAGAATATACCGTGGAATGCTGTAAGAAGGAACAAATCTTAGAAAAAGTACAACCAGAAAGCTCCTTAGAAATAAGGATGGTAAAACTATATCTCATATATTTTGGACATGTTGTCAGGAGGTATCAGTCCCTAGAGAAGGATGTCATACTTGGTAAAGTGGAAGTTCAGCAAAAAAGGGGAAGATCCTTAGCCAGGTGGATTGGCACCGCAGCTGCAATAACGGCCTCAAGCACAAGGATCATAAGGATGCCACAGGACCAGGCAGCGTTTCGTTCTGTTTTACATAGGGTCACTATGAGTGGGAACAGGCTGGGTTGCACCTAATAACAACAACAACAAAGAAGCTAATCTACTCAGTGGGAGTCATATTCAGAGATATTTAATTTCAACTTTCAAAACATCGATATTAGGATCAATACGTAAGGGAAGGAAAAAAAACCTGATGATTTCTTTGTCTCTTTGCAAGTTTGTGCATAAGTTAGACCTTCTGTGTCTTTCTAAAATCACATATAGTTCAGAAACAAAAAAGCTCTCATGGTTTGTTTGGACATTTGAGTCCATAAATGATGTGTGTTGTGGGGGAGGGGTGAAGGAGAGAAGGAGAAGGACTTCCATCTAACCTGAAAAAACCTGTTGCTCTCTCAGTCAGTTGCAAGTCATAACGACCCTGAAGTCGTAATGAGCAGAACTGCCCCGTCGGGCTTCCATGTAATCTTTATGAGAGCAGACTGCCATATCTGTCTCATGTGGAGTGACTGGTAGGTTCGAAAACAGATCTTTGACTTAGCAGCCAAGTGCTTAACCACGGTGCCACGAGGGCTCCTTCATCTAACCTTAAAAACAAAAACCTATTTCCAATGAGTCAGTTCCAACTCACAGCAACCCTATATGACAGAGCAGAACTGCCCCATAGGGTTTCCAAGCAGCAGCTGGTGGATTCAATTTGCCACCTTTTGGTTAGCAGCCAAGCTCTTCAACATTGTGTTAGCCTCACCAAATATCAGAAATAAGATGAAGAAAGAGATGATGGCATTTTAAAAGAGAAGCTCCAGAGAAGCTGCCATATCAAAAATATATTCATTAAAAAAATATTCCGAGTTATTTGTTATTAAACACAAACACAAGAGTTGAAAATAAGGCCAAACCCTCACTAAGTTTTACAAATCCACTTTTGATATTCTACTGCTGATAAATGAAAATACATCTCTATAGATATGAAATCAAGTAAACACACATACTCTCCATTTCCTAACTTGGTCCCCACTTTTATCTATCCCAGTAACCTCCCTTAGCCTCTCTGTTCCAGTCAAACTCAACTCCTTAGCATCTCCTGAATATTCCAAGTACATTCCTTTCCAATATTCTACACTGGAAATAGTCATTCTCTGTTTAGTGATTTTATTACACACCACTTAGTTTTATTTCTCTTGTACATTATTTGCAGGCCTTGGGCTAAGATTATATGTAGTTATGATATGGGATGGTCTGTCTTCCAGAATCAGAATTACCCCAGCATGTGTTCATTCTTCAGGCTTCCTACTACTCTTTACCCTGCCTTACCTAGGCTGTAAGCTCAGAAGTAGAAAAGGCTTTGAAACTGGCCAGATGTAGTTAAAATTCTACTTCTATCACTTAGTGTTTAACTTTGGACAAGTAACTCTAGACGTGTACCCGTACTTAATGAAATACTTAACAGATGGAATGACACATATCATTTATAAAAATCTAATTTAACTGGCATATAGCACCTGGAAAAAAAAACAGCCTTTTTCTCACCTTCTTAGCTTAAGAAAAAAGGTCTTACGGTACCTACAAAAGGAAAGTATTAATGATGGAGACATTCATAACTGTTAGTTTACCTGGGATACCAGATTCTCTCTAAGGGCAAAAGGCTGTTTGCAACAACTCAAATTGACCAGAATACTTCTTCTTGGGGAGAAGAAAAAGGAGTTGGCCAGCTGAACAAGAAATATTCCTCATCAAACCTGCTGTGGGCCACACAGATTATAGCACAGCCCCTGAGGTTTACAAGCTTTGCCAAGACTGACGTGTCACCAGAAACTTCAGGCACAGGACTTGAACCCACATGAAATTTCGGACTTTAAGATCCCCATAAAACCCCCCTCCCATTCAGGCCAGGACGGAAAGACTGACAGACACATCTTCTCCCCCTTTCCTCTACTCCCCACCCCTCTGGCTGGTCGGGCCTGTATCCGAGGAACATCAATAAAGAGGGATGAGGGCATTTGCCCACAGTCTCCAGCTCTGGGGGTCAGGAGAGACTTACTACCGAGGACTTTGGCCTGCTGGAGAGGGAGCACCTGGTTCTCGGCTTGCTGTAGCTCCTACTCCTCTGACTCTACCACAGGTCCTGCGCACGGTTCAGGCAGAGCGTGACCATGGGGCTGCCCGTTTTCCTCACACCGCTTGCTGTCCTGCTGCTGGCTGCTCTAGGGCAAATAAATTTTTTGGGACCCCGGAACATCCCTCCAGCTGGGCCGCCGATGCCGGAACCACTACCACCCTCGCCTTGATTCGGGTCCTAGTACAGCCTTCAGGTTCGGCCAGGTCCCAAGTTGTTTCAGCCAGCAACCAGGGGAGATGCCCAGAAGTCGGAGAGCAGCTCTCTGCCTGTCTCTGAGCCTCTATGGCAACTCGCATGACATGTGTCGCTTCTGTCCCCACTGACTGTTCACCTTGATAACTTCATTGTCTGTGCAGAAAGTGGACAGAGGGCTTTTTCCGGCAGCCAAGTCCCACCTTTTGAGGTGCTGGAAATCTAAACTAGGACTGTGGTAGGCATGATCTTTGCCACAACCCTACCAGGTGTCTTATTTTATGATTACCTCTAAGCAGCTTGGCTGGAGATTTAGCCTTGCCTTTTCAGGTCTTACTGGGCAGGGCCTCCAAGGAAATGAATATTTTTGTCTCATTCTTAATCTAAATAAAAACTGGCCCAAAGACTCAATTACCACCTTAGAGTGAATACAGAGAATGGAGCAATGTGTTAAATGATAACCTCAGTCTTCCCTGAATTCTCATTTTCTCACAAGTTGACATGTGTATCCCTACCTCCTGTTTCACAACACTACTCTCTCAACCTTGGTGGCGAAAACTTACTTTTGTTTTGAAACTTAATTTTGCCATCATCTAATAGCTTTAGAGCTTCATTCCGTATCATCTGGAATTATTTCCACTTTGAAACTTTCAGCATTACACTGATGACAATTTGCTAATTCTGTGACCCCAATACTCCCAGCATGTTTTCTCCTTTTTCAAAATTGGTGACTGAGAGCTTGACATAACTAACACCATGATGAACCTTTAAGTTTTTCTCTTTAGTCTGCCTGCCTCCTCCTTCACATACCTCTGTTAATTACTTTGTTTTCACTTAATGTTAATGGCTTTGTTCTTTGTTTTAATCTGATGCAAATAACTATTTTGTTCGCTCAGGCTAAGACAGGAAACAGAGGGCCCCCCAAATCTACAAAGTAACAGGAAATGGGCCAGGGCACAGAAACAAAGCCATTCCCCAGAACAATGGCACTGGGTATCAGAAAATAGCCCGCAAACTTCTTTAAAGTTGTCTTACAGAAGCAGCTGGATACAACCAATCCCAGGGACAGGCACAGTACATCTACCTGTGACCACCGTGTGACCTTCCTCCACGGGCAGTGAGGGGCCCTGGCAGTAGCCGGGAATTGAACCTGGACAGCACACTGTAGTTAACACATCCCTGCCTATGCCTATGAGTAAACATGTATCTTTTCCCACCCAAGAACTTTTAAAAACCCAGGCTACTCTTTTGTTCTGTGAGTCGGGGGTAAGCATTGTTTTAGGCTCTCCTCATTTCCACTTGAGAGCCTCTTCAATAAAGCTTTGCTCT
The DNA here is from genome assembly GCF_024166365.1 of Elephas maximus indicus. Classification (NCBI taxonomy): domain Eukaryota; kingdom Metazoa; phylum Chordata; class Mammalia; order Proboscidea; family Elephantidae; genus Elephas; species Elephas maximus. The sequence continues at coordinate 11,769,497 of NC_064847.1, forward strand.
TGTGGAAAATTCTGTGCACTTTATCTGTTTATTCTTGACCAGTGAGAGGCATGAACCTAATTCTGCTAACAAGACCACCTGTGACTTACAAGCCCCCACAGGAAAATCTGAGCCCAGGCATCTGATATATATTTCTGATAAAGAGTCTTTTGTCAGTATCTTGTAATGACTAACTCCTCTGGCCAGGCCATGTGCAGACTACAAAAGACACTTCTAACCCTTGTAATATTCTATAGAAGCTCTAATGTAAAATTCCTCTTGGGACTCCATAGAGACAGGCTGTGTTGCTGCCATGTCCTCAGTGATGTATACATCTCCTTAAACTTTCTCACTCTAACTTGGAGTATGTTTCCTTGGCTCAACTGCTTCAGGGCATGGACTCTAATCAGGTAACAATTCTCTCATTCTTATAGACCCTTTTGAATTCAGCCTCTAGCCTACTGACCATTTTGTTTTCTTTCTCCCAGTGTCTTAGTTCCTTGCTGGTTTTACTACCTTTTCCTTTCAGGACAAGGCTCCTGGTCCATTATTACAATCACATTCTTCTTGCACTAGGTACAGATTTCCCAATAAGCAAGGCATGCACGGGCTTTCTTGTGCTTACTTAATAATTGGCAGTGCACAATTTCACCTCATCAGATAGGGCGAAACCTATGTGAGATTGTGCACTACAGATTAGCAAGTAAACACAATTAAACCTGTGTGTACTTTTGTGGCCGGCGCCTCTATGTCCTTAATTAAATATGGTTCTCGCCTCTCACTGGTCTAGAATGAATGGGTAAAGCAGAGAGAATTTTCCACACAAGCAAAGCTTTATTAAAGAGGCTCGTAAGCAGAGACGAGGAGGGCCTAGGCAATGCTTCCCCTCATCTCCCAGAATAAAGGACTTGCATGGGTTTTTAAAAACTCTTGAGTGGGGTGAGGGAGGGGGTGGATTTCATGTTTATTCAGAGGTGTAGGTGGGGTTTTTCTGGCAAGTGGCCGTTTTGGGCGGGGATAGGTTAACTAAGGTGCATGCCCAGCAGCTTTTTAAGATGGCTTTAAGATGGCTCCTGTCCCAGAGGCTTCCAGGATCTGTAGAAGGACTTATTATGGGGTGTCACACCTGTGCAATGTCCTGTTCCCTAAGTTTGATTCCCAAACTGCAGCCCCTCACTACCCCTGGTGGAAGGTCACACAGTGGTCACAGGTGGATGTTCTGTGAATGTCCCTTGGGCTGGTTTCATCTGGCTGCTTTGGAAAGACAATTTTAAGGAAATCTGTTACTCTGCCCCATTGTTCCAGAGAATGGCTTTGTTTCTGCATGCTGGTCCATTTCCTGTTACTTTGTTATTTTGATTTGTTTATGTGAATTGTAGGAGATTTGTTCCTTGTCTTACTTTGATTGCTATAAACCCGTAAATACCTTGCTTACTGGTTAATCTCCTGTTTTGTACCCACAATTTTCTCAACCTCTTGTGTTTCTACTCTACCCAACAGCAAACTCTGCTTTTCTCATAAGTATCTATGCTTATAGTTTTATATATAGCTGTTTTACAAAATTGTAGCTGGACATTACTACAAATTATAGTTTCTAAATAATGACCTGTGATTAACTTGCCCCTTGAGTAACTCACACCGGTAATTAAAAAATTTCACCACTTTCCTAAAACTTCCATCTCACTTTAAACCCTTCTGTTTTCCTCTGACTCCTGAACTATGGTGCAAACATAAGTCTTCTAGGGTAAATGCCCTCAAGTTCCGATCTGATACATACATTTGTGCCTTTGTTTATTTCTTTTCCCCTAGTCTCTATGGAAGAGACATTCCTTCTCTGACTGAAGGCTAATGCCATCTGACTGTACTTTGTATCTCCTTCCTGGAACTCTTAACTTCAGTCATGTACCCTCTTTGCTTTACCTTCAAGCTCTCCCTCCTTCATTCAAACCCAAAACATTCTCAAAATATTCCTATCTTACAATAATTCTTCACTTAGTACTCTATTCTTCTTTAGCTTTCACTGTTTTTCTACTGTTTATTTCCAATTCACGCTTTCCAAAAGGTAGTCTCGATTTACCATCTCCATTTGCCTTACTCTTTAATCCATAAATATGGTTTCTAGACCTCACTACACTGTTGAAAGGGTTCCCGTGAAGGCTCCAGTCATTTTCCCATTTCTAAACTTGAAGTGTGCTTTTCTGTCCTTATCTCCCCGTGTTCCCTGAGGTACCTTGCCAGCTCAGGAGCACCCAGTCTTCTGAAACATGATCTCCATCAGCTTCTTTCCCTGTTTCTCTTTGCAACTACTCTTCCTCAGTCACTTTTGCTGGTTCTTCTTCTAGGCAGGGGTTAGCTTTGAGGACCAGAGAAAAATGTCTTCTTTTGAGATTCCAGGAGAGCAGAACAGATAAAAATGAGATAATTGGCTTTACTGGTTTAGTGCTTTAAAAGAAATTCCATTTTAAATGTTGCCTTCCAGTATATGGTCAACAACTGTCATGGATTCTACTACAAACCACCTCTATACTAGTGATTGTTGCCAATAATCTCTCCTGAATTTCAAGTCCATAAGCTAATTGCCTACCAGACTTTCCTCCCAGTTGGTCATAGATACTTTAGACAGATTCACAGCTGAATGAGTTATCGTCCCTGGCTTAATCTGATTTGTTCTTCCTATACTGCCTGGTTTGGTAAATGACTGCTATCCATCTCTGCCTCCCCTCGCTTTCTACTTGGACCACTTCAATGCAAGTCAACTGTTTAGGTTCCCTGAAAGTTCCTATTATATGTATTATATGTACTTTTTATTTTCATGAGGTAGGAATGAGGTAGGTGGCCTCAGAGGCCAACTATTTTGAGAGACATTTGCTCTGGTTTATCCTCCTACACTGAGCAGAGTAAGCTGCACATTCTTCTAAAATTCTTCTTGAGAAACTTTCCACAGAACGGGCCATGGATGGCCTCAAGCCACGTCTGGGTAGAGACTTAATATCCTAATGAAAGAAAATCAACCTCTTCCTCCATCCTGGGGATTGAACCCTTGTCTGAAGAAAGTGCATAATCATGCCCAAGATCTGAGCACCTGTGTGGAGGTCAATCCTGAATATTCATGACGTATTTGCATTCCCTCGTGTGCTCTCTGTAGTGGCCCACCTCTCCAAGCTGCCTGCGAGCAGTTTTAGAGGCAACAGCTCCAATTGCTCCTACAAAATAAAGGCATCTTTCTTATCTCCTGTCTCAGTCTCTTGTTTATTTGCTGTAACAAGTCACACTGAGCAAAACCTGAGGTTTTCACCTGGCAACAGGAAGGTGGAGTGTTAACAGTAAGAACTCAGGAGGTAGAGAAGGCCTGATCGTAGACAAGATGCCTAATATCTTTAAGGCCAAGTTCCCTTGTTTGAAAAAAGAAGGTGACAATACAAATGAGAAATTGCCTTTCAGGGGAGTGTTTATCCATTAAGTTCCCAACAACTGTGAGATCTCTCCTTTAGAGTTTTTTCTTTTTTGCAAATAATATGCCCTTCCTTATAATACCCTCTTCTGTTATTTCCCAACATCAGCCATCCTCCAAACACTTGAAAAAGTAACCCAGTGAAGCCCTATTTGTTCCTCCCGTGTTACTTAACCTTGATTCTAGTAGATAAAGTAGCTCTCTGAGCAGATTCTAAGCCTCTAAAAGGCAGGAATCCTGTTTTCTTCTTATCCGCTCCTTAGCACTCCAGCAGTTTCTGGAACGTAGCCCGGGACTAACAAACACTTGTGAAGGAGTGAAGCTCTTCACAATGGAGACAACTGGACGGGAAGACACAAGCAAGGATTTCGTCTTGCAGAGGGGCTGGGACTCACCGGGAACTGTGGAATTCACCCTTGCATCCAGAATGCCTGTACAAAGTCAGTCACAGCAGGTGCGGAGCAGTTCCCGGACTAATCCGTGCCGGGGGCATCTGCATCGGAAGAATCATTTTAGGAGCTTGGTGTTAGGCATTGTCCAAACAGGGCATCAACCCTAACCGCCCCAGCTTGAATCAGCTGGGTCAACAGCAGAGCCCCAGGAATGAAAGACTCGAGCCAGTGGTAAGAAGGCCGGTAGGGACTCCGGACAACCTTTGCGCCCGGTCCCACAGGTGAGTGTCAGTCAGCCCACGGGGCTCAGCCCTACCGTCACCAACGGCCACACAGCCTGGCGCCACCACCACCACTGCGTAGGTAAGTACCCACCTCGGCCTCCCCATCACTTCTGGCCGTCAGGGTCCCCCAGAACCTTTGCGTCTGCGTCCTCTCGCCATCCCTGCCTCCTGCCCGCCCCGCGTCCCCAGCCCAGGCAAGTCAGTGGTGTCTGGGCGTCTCTGTCCCCCTGACGCACGACGCCGAGAGTTTGGACATTTGCGACTGTGAAGTATGGTTCTCCTGACGCCTTGGCTGCAGAGCTAGGCTCCTAGTGTGAAGGTAACGGCCTTTCTGATGAACTTTCTAATGGACTTCTGTCCTACCCCAGTTTCCAGGTTTATTCTTTGTGGTAAAAAGTACAGTCGTCTCTGGTCCCTGAAGGATTCGTTTAAAAACTACCCTCGCACTTCCCATTTGCCTCTCTTGGAGCTTAACTTCGCTTTGAAATAGCATTTTTTCTTTTTCTGTACCGGCCTTTTAAAACTTATTAATAACTTCATAAAATAAAATGCCCATTTTTAGTATGCAGATCAATGGAATTTGACAAATTATACATCCATGCAACAACTATTCTAACTAGACAAAGTGTAACCCAATGCCACTCAGATTCTTGTCCTGTCCTACTAGCTGATTGAAATAAGACGGACATTAATTGCAAGGGAAACAGAAAGTGGCAGGTTTATTGTCAGCACATACAAGGTGCAATGAGAGGCCTAGCTACCATAAGGCCATGTGCTCACTGTCTGAGGGGGCTGGGGAGCTTTTTGTTTCCAATGGCCTCAGGGGTTGGGTCTCCTACCTGGAACTCCTTGGAGGTCCAGATGTTAAATGGTCTTCTGATGGGTGTCCCTGTGGTGGGACCCCTATCTTCTAAAATGGGATCCGGTGAAATCATGGGCTGGGAAATATAGTTCTTTCCAGTGACAGTTGGGTCCTTAGCTAGCTAAACTGTGGGAACTGCTACCCTCCCTTTAAGTCACTGGTAATCCTGGACAGACTGTTGGCGGATATGAGGGTGGTTTGCAGCTTTTTTAACCAAGCTGCTTGCTCAGGAATGTGCTGAATATCGACCTTGACTTTGGGTCAGTTATTAATACATACACAGCAGGAGGTGTTAGCTGTGGTAAACACTCCTCCTTCTTTAGTGAGAAGGAAATCTAGCATCATATGGTTGTCTTTGACCATGTTAACAAGGGAATCTATGGACTGTTGAAGCTTGATGGAAATTCCTGTTGCATTAGCAGTGCACTTCAGGGTGTGAGTGAGATTGGCCAGCATGAGCTCATGATTTAAAATACCTGCCCAGGGCACTGCCAGGTCGAATGCCCTAAAGACAGTGCTATCTAAAATTTCTCATTTTTGACAGTGAGATCTTAGCAGTCTCTGCTGCTGTTAAAGATAGTTATGGGTAATCCTATGTAAGTTAGGGCACACTGTTCATTTGTGAGGAGAGGGTTTAGGTAATGGGCAGCTACAACTTGGAGGTCATCTCACTTAGGGACATATAATTGAGGAAGTGAGGATTGCCCACCAATGAAGATGTATCCAGGTGTGGCACATGTTTGATGAGTATTTAGGGTGACATTTGTTTGGTTATACCAGGAATCAGTTCATACACACCCTGGTAGGAGGCCTGGGGGTCTCCAAATGGTTCTTAGCTGACATGCAGGCTCCCAGAGTTTCTGAAGGGTCTTATTAGTGAAGGGGAGAAAATACATTTTATCTAGTGTTTTCATATTAAAGTAGAGGGAATACATTTTCTAGGTTGTTTTAGTATAGCTATATAAGCTGTGATTAATCTCTAGTCTTGGGAAACGGTGCAGGTTCTGTTTAAGATACAGCTGAGCAACCTGTTCCACACTTAAATGTAACACCCTAATACCTTACAACAGGTTTTCTCCTATTCAAAATGGGTGATTGAGAGCTTGACATAACTAACACCATAATGATGCTCTAAGTGATCTCTAAACATTTTTTTTATTGCACCAGGTGCACCAGTCTGTTCCAAAGGGGTGCCGAGCTCTCTCAGCTTCTGTGGCCTTGGTCTTGCTTCTATTTTTTGTTCTCTTGAGGAATGGCCTTCAGCCTGCAAAATGGCAGAAAGGCCATCTGGCATTTTTAATCTACAACTTTCTTTCTTTCTCCCTATCTCAGCCAGAGTGGACTTGGCAGAACAGTTCCACTAGCCAAGAGGTTCTTATGTGAGTTTTTTCCAGCCTGTTACATACGTACTGATTAGAATGCAGATGTCCAACATGCATATCTTCAGTTTAATATAGAGTTTCTTGTACTTGTTTTGTGATGTAGAAGACCATCTGTGGGCTATGTGCTCAAAAACATTAGGTAATCCTGACCTTCCACCTGTAACTCCCCCACTAGCTATTCAGAATTAGACAGAATTTGGGAGAAATTTAACTCTCTCTCTCTCTCGAATACTGGTATTCAATAAATCTCTCATGCTGCTTACATCCTCTGCGATTTGTGATTTGGGGTAACATTAGCACAAGTCTGAGACAGCTGGGCCCAGTTCCTGGGACAGTGAGGTAGTAAGGCCCAAGGACACACCCTTGTATTAAATATTTTTCAAGGCATTGGTTTAGAGTCATTTTTACAAACATTTGTATCATTGTTAAGACAAGCATGGGTTGTATTCGGGGAACAGGAGATAAAGTTCAAACCTGACACCTGTTCCCAGGTTTTATTGGTAAAGGTGAAGGAATCAGTAAGCTGAGAGAGCATGTGATTCCAAATTAGGTTTTCAGTGTCCACACAAGTAGACCAGTTGTCCTGTGTGTAGTTATAAAACTCAGTCACATTAAAACAAGTATATTGCTGTGGTACGTTAAGGAGGGTCACGATGAAAATTGAGGCTCTCTCTCCTTGGACTACTTGGGGTATATTTGACAAATTGGTTACAGGGATAGCAGTAGGTAGGCCACGCCCCTCACTCTGGGCATGTTGATGACAAAACAAACAAATTTATAACTTGCCCCTAGTGGCAGCGACCTGAAAAATTTGAATAACAGTATTTTCACCTCATGGGGAAACTAGGGTTTTGAGTCGGTTTTAGTGGAGGCAGTGACAGGTCTCCCACTCCAGGCCAAGACAAAGGTGAGAGTAGGCTGAGCATCATACCTTTTAAAAGTAGTAGAGGTGATTAAAAATAACTATTAAACAGGTTATATGGAAGGTTGAAAGGGGTGTTTAAAATAGAGCGATTCAGGTAAAAACCTGTTTTTTACTTGTCTCTTAAGGGTTATTTTTCTTGAACAGCTATCTGAGGTCTCCTGTCTGTTCTGCTTTCCAGGAGGGTCACACTGAACTGTTTCTGTGTCTCTAGAAGTTCTGGCCTCGGTGACAGGTGGAGCCTTCTTTATCTGGGTGTAATGGACCCAAGGCCTCACTCCCTCTAGTTTTACAGAAGAGTGGGTGGTTAATAAAACAAGATGGGGTTCCCCCCATGCTTCCTGTAGGCCACGATCTGTCTCCCAGTGTTTAAAGAGAACCCAGTCACCCAGTTAGAAAGAATGGAGAGACATATCAGAAGGAAAGGACAGAGCTGCTTCAGAGTATTGAGTTATTGATGATAACTTGTAGGTAAGCCTACATTGCTTGTAGGTAAGCTTGGATAGAGGCCTTCTGTTTTAAATGAGGGTCCCAGCCCATATAACATTTCAAAAGGGCTTAATTTAAGCCCGCTTTTAGGAGCAATGCATATCCTCAAGAAAGCCAGTGGCAGAGCCTTTACACAAGGTAGGTAGGTTTCTTGATACAGTTTGGCCATAGTCTTTTTTAAGGTATGATTCATCTTTTCTACTTTTCCTGAGAATTGGGGACGCCAACCTGCTTGTAATTTCCATTTAACTCCCAACACAGAGGAGATGGAGTTCATTATTTCAGCCATGAAGGTCAGCCCGTTGTCTGATTGGATGGAGGCCGGGAGCCCAAACTGCAGGATGATTTGTTCTAACAAGGCCTTTGCCACTTCTGCAGCTTTTTCTGTCTTGCAGGGGCAAGCTTCAGTCCAATTTGTAAAGGTGTCTGCCAAGACTAGTAGGTATCTCAGGCCTCCAGGTACAGTGGGCATGCAGTGGGCTGTAAAGCCCACCTGCCCATCTTCTCCTGGGTATTGTTTTCTATATTGTGTTCCTTGAATGGGGGGCAGCCGTGTGTGTTATGGGTTGTTATGACTACAAATTTCGCATGTGCAAGCTGTTTCTCAGATGATGTGGGTCATTCGAGGTCCTGCCATTACAAGTCTAGCCCAGTTTTGAGTAGCCTCTACTCCCCAGTGGGTACCTTCACGGAGAGTTTTGAGGATCATCCACAATTGTACCTCAGATAGATATACCTTGCCCTTAGGGTTTTTATACCAGTGTCCTGCCTTTTCAGTGAATGCCTACTCTTACTTCCTTTTTTGTCTCTGAGTGTGTAAATGGGCTGAAGGTCCCTTAGGGGGTCCATGGCAATAAGGGGACACACCTGGGCAGCGTCCGTTGAGGGTGAGCTTACCTGCTGTGCTGCTTGTTTGGCGGCTTGGTCAGCAAAGTTGTTAACCTGGGCCTCTGGAGATGTCCCCTCTGGTATGCAGGGCAATACCCAACTGCTACCTAGGTGGGTAGTAGTATAGCCTCCAAGAGTTCTCATATTTGTTTTCCATGTTTAATTTCTTTATTGTTAGCTGTTTACATTCCCCTCTCTTGCCAGAAGGCGCTGTGGATATGTACCACAGAGAAGGCATAACTTGAGTCAGTCCAAATTGTGACTCTTTTACCTTTGTTTGGGTGAGGGACCCGGCTTAAGGCTATTATTTCTGCCTTTTGAGTCGATGTCCCAATGGATAGGGGTTCAGTTTTGATCACCTCTGGAGTGGGTTTGATGGTGACAACTGCATATCCAGCGTGTCTCATACTCTCTTTTACAAAGCTGCTGTCATCAGCGAACAGCTCTGGGCTTGGAGCCTCTAGGGGCTTGTCTCACAGGTCTGAATGACTTGAGAAGACCTCTTCTATTGTCTTGACACAATCGTGTCACTGGTCCCAATCCAGTGATGGTGTGAGGAGGAGGGTGGCGGGGTTCAAGGTGGTGTATACCTTTAGGGTGATCAAGGGGTTGTCTAGTAAGATAGCCTGGTACCTTCCCATTCAACCAGTAGTAAGCCAGAATCTGCCCTTTTGTTCTAGCAGGGTCAAAACCACATGAGGGGTGTATACTACCATCAGCTGTTGCACAGTCAAGTTTTTGACTTCCAGGATTAGATCATGAGTGGCTGCCATTGCCCTAAGGCAGACAAGCCAGCGCTGGGCTACAGAGTCTGTGTTTTGAAAGATACCCCGTCAGTCTCTTCAAGGTCCCCAGCATTTGTGTGAGGACCCCGAGAGCAACTTCTTGTTTCTTGTATACATAGAGCTCAAAAGGCTTGGTTAGATCTGGAAGGCCAAGGGCAGGAGCCCTCATGTGGTGGGCATTTAGCTCTTAACATGCCTGTTGGCACTGGGTTGTCCATAAAAAGGATCACTATCTTCTCCCTTTGTGGCCTCATATAGGGGCTTTGCAAAGAGCCCAAAGTTAGGGACCCAAATTCGGCAGAACCCTGCCATCCCCCAAAACCCTCAGAGTTGCTGCTTTGTTGAGTTTGGCAAATGGCCTTTTTACAGGCTGGAAGGAGAGTTGTTTGTCCTCCCATGAGGGAAAAGCTAAGTATTGGACTTCTTGAGAGTGACCTGGTCCTTTTCTTTTAAGACTTTATATCCCGAGGCTGCCAGGTGATGCAGGGTTTTAATTGTATTTTTGTCTGAGGCCTCTTTATTGGTGCTGGCAATCAGCAGGTTGTCAACATATTGAAGAAGGACCCCCTACTCTAATTATAGCTATATGAGGTCCCTCCCTAGGATTTCCCCCCAAATAATGGGTCTATCTTTGAATGCTTTGGGCAGTACTGTCCAACAATACTGGGATCTTCGCTAACTTTTGTTCTCCCACTCAAAAGCCAAGATTTCTTGAGAATCCTTTTCAAAGGGGATGCAGTAGAAGGCATCTTTTAAGTCTAAAACAGTGAACCATTTGCTGTCTCCCGGGAATGCAGATAATAGGGTGTATGCGTTGGGGACCACAGGGTGTATATCACTTACAATTTGGCTGATGGCTCTCAGGTCATGTACAAACCAATAATCTCCAGTCGGTTTCTTCACCGAGAGAACTGGGGTGTTGTAGGGAGATTGGCATGGCTGGATCAATTCATGCTTCAGGAGCTTGCCTACCACTGCCTGGAGCCCATCTTTGGCTCAGGAAGGGGTGGGAGCCCCTTTTTTGAGCCAGATTCTAGCAGGTTGGGCACAGACTGCCCAAAAAGGGGTGGCCTTTCGGCCCCCTGGGCTTCTTGGCTGGGCTCTTGGCTCTCTCTTCTGGAGGTGGGAAACTTGGATCAGGCCTGTAGGTGCTGGGTGGGTCAGGGCCGCCACTAGGAGGGTGGCCTGCCATGTCATCCTCCAATCTTCTTTTTATTCAGTGTCCTGGTCCCTGTTGTTAAAAACTCAAACAGCAATTTCTACTAACTGGGATATTGGCATATCTGGCCCCCGCTTCTACCTTTTGAAGCTTTTTCTTGATGTCTGGAGCGCCCTGACTGTCTCATTCGCTATTCTCTTGCGTTTTTGGGTTCAGGTCCATGTGTGTTTGAAAGGTCTGAAAGATTCTTTCAAGAAGCTCAGGAGGGTTTTCTTTAGGTTTTTGCGCTACTTCATGTATTTTAGAGTTTTTTTGTTTTGTTTTGTTTTTGAACCCCCTCCTTTAGACCTGTAAGTAGACAGTGTCAGTAGGGCCTCAGCCTGTTCTATCCTAGTTCCTGATTGGGATCCCAGTTGGGGTCCTGCTCTGGTACGGGTAAGGATGCCTCTTGTTTAACTGGGTGCTGTAGGTTCTCAGTATGTTCTTGCTCTGCCTGTTGCCTAGCTTTTTCTAGTATTTTTCTCTTTTCTTCTGCTGCAAGGAGGACCTCCATTAGAGCTTGGCAATCTGCGCAGGTTGGCTGGTGGGTGGTGAAAATGGAGAACATATCATGCATCTTTACTGGGTCCTCTCTATAGGTGGGTAAATTGCTTTTCCAATTAAACAGGTCCGAGGTGGTAAAAGGTACGTGGATGAGAATATATCCCCATGGTTGAGCATCCACAGTGCCCCTGACTAGAGCTTGCCTTAATGGGAATTGGCCTCCACTGGTTGAGGATACAGGTGGCTCCTGGTTGAAAGACAGCCCACAATGTGTATGGGAGGGAGAGGCTGTCCCTACCGCTGGTATTGTTCCCCTTAGCGCACTTCTGCCTGTGGTCTGAGCCCCACTCCCCAACACTCTAGCCCCTCGTCTTGGATTGGTGGGGGCTGTCTGGGGGATCTGGGAATAGATGGGTTGATATGTGGGAGGGGCCGAGGGTCTGAGAATGGAATTCTTATCAGGTTGTGTAAGGACAGGTGGCCCCTGCTTTTCTTTAGGCTTTTGCCTTTCTCCTTTTTGAACCATTATTTTACGTTGCTTTTATAGACTCTTGTTACTATAGAGGGCCATAAAGTTCTGCACCTAGGGGATCTCATCCCAATTTTCTTCTCTTTTACAAAATAAATCTAGCTCTAAAATGGTTTTGTAAGCTATAGATCCACCAGTTGGCCATTTTTCTTGGTCTCCTAGTTGGTACTGGGGCCAGTCTACATTACAAAAGAAAATTAATTTATTTTTCTTCATTCCCACTGATTTGAAAAATGCCAATGCTTTAAGACGTATCCTAGGTGGGAATCACAAGGTTTTGGATTTTTATACCCCATTTTCTTTAGGTATTTACCACTAGTAGGTTTCTGTCTCTTATGTTTGATTAGGGGTTGGACACCACAGCCCCCAACCCAAATGAAGTTGGATTCTGTTTTTTTTTTTTAAAAAACAAACAAAAAAAACTTTAAGCCTACGGAGGGACTCTCAAGCTTGTCTTCTTGGGTAACTCCCAAACCAAGACCTTCACCTACAGCCTGCAGCCAGGGTTGGTAATTCGTGGGACTACAGTATTTCCAGGGGTGAAAAACCACCCTTTTCCACATGTTAAGAAAGAGGAAATAAAAGACAGAGAGCAAAAAGAAGCCAGAGTGGACACTAGGATAAGAAAAGAGGGAAGAATCTTCCAAAAAACTGCAGAGGGACTCGAACTCCCAGGTCACCAACAGGGCAAAGGCCCCTTAACTAGGCGAGACTGGGTCACAGATGGCCACAACCCCTTTTTCCTCCTTGTTATGGGGTCTGGTCTTAGAACTGTGCTTGGCTGTTCTCTTCCTGCCTAATTCCCTGAGACCAATGGAACAACCTGATCGAGCACACTTACCTAAAGTTAGAGGCCTCTCCCGTCCAGTTTCTGTTCCTGAGCTGAGGTGGGGACTTCGTCCAGAGAGGGAATCGCAGTGGCTGCTTGAGACTTCTTACCAATCAAATGAGATTGGGGTGCAGCTTAAGGGGTATCGGGTGTCCAGATACTCAACACCTGGGTTTCACAGTCTGCCATCCCAGCAGAGTCACCAGAATTTGTAACCAAACACCACTCAGGTTCTTGTCCTGTCCTGTTAGCCAAATGAAATAAGATGGACACTAATTGCAAGGGAAACAGAAAGTGGCAATTTTATTGTCTGAGCATACAAGGAGCAACATGGGGTCTAGTGACCATAAGGCCATGTGCTCACTGTCTGAGGGGGTTGGGGAGCTTTTTGTTTCCAATGACCTCAGGGGTGGGTTTGGTACCCGGAACTCCCAACCCTTAGGCCTCCCATGCCCGTTTTTGGAGGTCCAGATGTTAAATCATCTTCTGTTGGGTGTCAGGTGAAATCACGGCCTGGAAAATATCGTTCTTTCCAGTGATAGTCAGGTCCAGGGTCTGTTGAAGGACGTGATCTCTTTAATCTGAGCATCCTTCAGGGTTCGCTTGGGCCAGTTCAGTGGATGGAGCCACTATCTGCTGAGACTTCCAGAAAAATATTGCTCCAAACAAGCTAGTGGTTAGCAAGACAAAGAAAAGAGGAGAAAGGGTGTTGATGGAGGTTTTCAAAAGTACATTTCTATTATATTTGAAATTCCTTCGTGCATCTTTCCAGTCACCCCCTCCTACTCTTCTGATTTCTACCATAGGTTAGTTTTTTCTGCCCCAAAACTTTGGAAAAAATGGTATAATTCAGCAAGTATTGTTTTGTGTCTGACTAAAAGAATTTTTTTTAATGGTCGTCATTGAGAAGGTTTTTGTTTTTCAGTTGCGTGCTCTATCCAGTTGCGTATGTGGTCATTGAGCACTGAAAATGTAGCTTCTCCTAACTGAGATGTGCTATAATGTATAGGAAGGAGCACTAGTGGCACAGTGCTTAAGTGCTCTGCTGTTAATTGAAAGTTCATTCAGTTCTAACGTACCAGCTGCTTTGCGGGAGAAAGATGTGGGATCTTAAAGGATCTGCTTCCTTTAAGATTACAGCCTTGGAAACCCTATAGGACAGTTCTACTGTATCTGATGGATTGCTCAGTTGGAATCTCCTTGACAGCAACAGGTATAACGTATATGCCCAGACGCAGATAAGACCAGACCTGTTGTTGTCAAGTCGGTTCCGACTTATAGCCACCCTATAGGACAGAGTACAACTGCCCCATAGAGTTTCCAAGAAGCGCCTGGTGGATCCAAACTGCCGACCTTTTGGCAAGCATCCATAGCTCCTAACCACTATACCACCACGGTAAAACTTAGGCAAAAAAAAAAAAAAAGGAACGTTAAATATCATGAATTTTTGTATTAACTTATATTAAAATAGTATTTTGAATTAAATAAAAAAATACATTGAGTTAAATAAAATACATTATTAAAATTAACTTCACCTATTATTTTATTGAAGCACCTGGGTAGAACAAATGGCTAAGTTTCCCTATTAACCCGAAAGGTTTTGTAATCACCCAGAGGTGCCTTGAAGAAAGGCCTGGCAACCTACTTCCAAAACATCACAGTCTTTGAAAACCGCACACACACGGGGTCACCAGAAGTTCGAATAGACTGCCACAACTGTTTTTTATTATTTTTATTTTGGTAAATATGTATGTAACAAAATATTTGCCATTTCAACATTTTTTTATATGTACAGTTCAGTGACATTCATTATATTCATAATGTTCAATCATTACCACTACGCATTTCCAATTTTTTTTTTAATCACCCAAGGAGAATCTCAGTGTCCCATATGTAGCCTGTCCCCGATTCCCTGGTAATCACTAATACACTTTGCTTTCTATAACTTGCGTTTTATAAATATTTCATATATATGGGATCTTTTGTGACCCACTTATTTGTGTTCCACATTTATTTTGTGAGTTTTCCTACTTTGTTTTTCTTTTTTCAAGGTTGCTTTGGCTATTTGGGGCCCTTTACAGTTCTATATCAATTTGAGGATTCGCTTTCCCATTTCAACAAAGAAGCCTGTTGGGATTTTGATGGTGGTTGTGTTGAATCAACAGAATACTTTAGATAGTGTTGACATCTTTTTTTTTTTTTTCACTTGAAAATTTTTAGAATTGTTTTTGGTTTCCTTTTTATTTATTTTGTCATATTTTGCTGTATTTCTAGTGGAAGTTTACACAGTAGTTTATGTTCCCATTCAACAATTTCTACACAACTTGTTCAGTGACATTGGTTGTATTCTTCACCATGCATTAGCAGTTTCATTATTTCCTTCCTGGTTGTTCGGTTTCCATTAATCTAGTTTCCCACCCCCTTTCATTCTCCTCTTTGTTTTGAAATAATTGTTGGCCATTTGTTCTCATATAGGAGATTTTTAAAAAATGGAGTACAGTACTTACAGGTGATATTCATTATTTTGTGAGCCAGTTTGTTATTTAGCTGCAAGATAACCTCAGGGGTGATTTTCAGTTCAAAATTTGAAAAATATCTCAGGGCAGCAGTCTTGGGGAGTCCTTCAGTCCCAATCAGAACAGTAGGTTTTTTTTTTTTTTTTTTTAAAGAGTTGGAGGTTCTGTCCACATTTTTCTCCAATTCTATCAGGATCTATCTATTGTGGCTCTGATTTGAATGGTAATTGGTGATAGTTGGGCACAGTCTAGTTCTTCTAGTCTCAGGGTTGATGAGGCTTTGGTTAGTGTAGACTATCTTATTGACTACTTCCATTTAAAAAAAAAAACAAACGAAAGCATCAATATGCCAAGTTGCTGCACATGTTCCTTTGTCATACAACTGCCCCAGCAAGTTAACCTAAAACAATTTTATTTCTAAAATGTATTTTTTCTTTTTTTAATTTAATTTTATTTTTGATGCAAATATACACAGCAAAACTTGCTCCCATTGCACAATTTCTACACATAATGATCAGTGACATTGGTTGTATTTTTCATTTTATGTCAACATTCTCATAATTATTCATCTTCTTGTTTCTCTTCTGTTTACTTAACCTCCCTACCCCAAAACCTTGTAATCTAAGTTTAAAATAGCTGTTGAAACTTTTGTTTTATGTAATTGTTTTTAATTAAAAAAGAAATGCAGTACTCAAGGGTGACATTCTGTACTCTTTGGGCTAAACTGAAACTTAGTTTATAAGTGACTTTAGGAGATAGTTTCAAGATTTGAAGAGCGACTCAGGGCCATAGTCTCAGGAACTTTCCCAACCTCAATAGGTTCCAATAAGTCTGGATTCTTTAGGAATTTGAAGTTGTTTCACATTTTTCTTGTTCTTTTTTATCAGAATTTGTGTATTGTGTTCCTGATCATAGTGTTCAGGAGTAGTAGCCAGCCACAATATAGTTGTTCAGGTCCCAAGGTGGAAAACTCAGTGGTTCATGTAGAAAATTAGTCTTGCAGTTAGTTCCTCCTCTCATTTTTGAGATTTCTTCTTCCTTGTTTGTTCCAGACGAATAAAGATCAATAGTTGTATCCTACACGGCTGCTCATAACCTTTTGAGAACCCTGGACACAATTGAACATACTGGGAAGTAAAACATAAGTTTTAAGAACTATGTTATGCCAATTGCCTGGGTTGTCCCACAGGACCATAGCCCTACGCCCCCAAACCAAGAAACTAATTCCATGAGGATTGGTTTTGTCTAATCAGTGTCAGCATCTATAGCAACCCCAGTGCCATCCATTTTTATTATTGTTGCAAAACCATGCATTTGGCCATTTATCCCTTTTCCCTGTGTACAGCTTACAGTCATGCTGTGTAAACTTCGCCCATATTCAGCACCACTTTTTCTCTTTATAGAAACAAAATGTAACTACTACTTAGAGAGTGCTGCTCCCCTCCTTCTCCCCCACCTGTAACCACTAATGTACATTAGCTTTTTTTTTTTCAATATTTACTAGTTAAAGTCATTTTATAAGAAGGAGAACTCTCTATATATTCTCATACATTATATATGTGTGTGTGTATGTGTATGTATACATAATTTTGTGTGTGTGTGTGTGTACTTGACTCATTCACTACACAAAGTATTCCAGGTTCATTCATCGATGTTCCAAAATGTTTTGGAACCTCTTTTTTTTTTTGAAACCACTAAGTAGCATTTATTGTATAAATGTACCACGGTTTACTTATCTGTCCATTGGTGGTCACTTAGATTGTTTGATCTTTTTGCTATTGTGAATAGTGCTGCAGACACAAGTGTATACATGTCTGTTCATGTCACTTCTACTAGATTCCTAGGGTATGCACTTAGAGGTGGAATTGCTGGGTTATATGGCAGCTCTACCTCCAGTTTGTTGAGGAACTGCCAGATTGTTTTCCACAAGGCTATGCCATTTTCATTGCCACCAGTAATGGCTGAGGGTTCAAGTTTTTCCACATCCTCTCCAACCCCCCTGTTATTTATTTTTTGTCTTAGCTGTTTTAGTGGAAGTGAAATGTTATCTCATTGTGGGTTTGATTTGCATGTCTCTGCTGGTTAATGACATTTAGCATCTTTTCATATGTCTGTTGGGCTTTTGAATAGCCTGTTTGTTGAAGTGTCTGTTTATGTCCTTTGCACAGTTTTTTTTTATCTGATTATTTAAGTTGTAGAAGTTTTCTATATATTTTAGATATTAGACCCTTACCAATACTATCATTCCCAGAGTTTTTTCCTAGTTTGTAGGTTGTCTCTTTTTTAATAAAGTCTTTTGATAAAATTATTTAACTCTTACGAGGTCCCTGTTACCTATTTTGTTTTCTGTTGCTTGTGCATTCATTGTTGTGTTTGGTAATCTATCACTGATAAAAATTATTTCCTCAAGCCTTGCTCCTATATTTTCTATTAAGAACTTTATAATTTTAGATTTAACATTTACATCCTTGATTCATTTTGAATTAGTTTTTGTGTATGGTGTGATGTATGGACCTTGTTTTGATTTTCTGCTTGTGGAAATCCAGTTTGCCAGCACCATTTGTTGGAGAGACAGTTCCTTCTCCATTGAATGTATTTGGCTACCTTGTCAAAAATAAATTGGTGTTTGAATTTATTTCTGAGTTTTTTAATCCTATGCATTGATCTATGTGTCTATCATTAAAGCAGTATCACGCTGTTTTGCTTATTTTACCCATATAACATGTTTTCAAGTGAAGAAGTGTTAGACTTCCATCTTGGTTTTTCTTCTTCAAAATTGTTTTTATTATTTGGGGCTTCTTGTCTTTCCATATAAAAATGTGGATTAGTTTTACCCCTTTCTGTAAAGAATGCTGTTATAATTTTGATTGAGATTATGTTGTATCTGTAGATCACTTTGGGTAGCGTCTCAGTTATCTAGCACTGCTATAACAAGTGGGTAACTTCAACAAACAAATTTATTCTTTTGCAGTCTAGGAGGCTAGAAGTCCAAGTTCAGGGCATCAGGTCCAGGGGAAGGCTTTTTCTCTCTGTTGGCTCTGGAGGAATTTCCTTCTCATCAGCCTTCCCCTGGACTAGGAGTGTCTCCATGCAGGAATTCTGTGTTCAAAGGATGTGCCATGCTCCCGGTGCTTCTTTCTTGGTAGTGTGAAATCTTCCTGTCTCTCTGCTCTCTTCTTTCTTTTATATCTCAAAAGAGATTGATGTAAGACACCACCTAATCTTGTAGATTGAGTCCTGCCTTATTAACATAACTGCTGATAATCCTACTTCATTAGCATCATAGAGATAGGATTTACAACAGAAGCAGAATTATATCAGATGACAAAATGGTATGGTGGACAATCAATACTGGGAATCATGGGCTAGCCAAGTTGACACACAGTTTTTGGGACAAAATTCAGTCTGACCCAGGACAGATAGTATTGCCATTTTGACTATAGTAAGTCTTTCAGTCCATGAGCATGGAAAATCTTTCCATCTATTTAGGTTTTCTTTGGTCTCTTTGAGCATTGTTTTATTTTCATTGTATAAATCTTTCACATTCCTGGGTAAATTCATGTCTAGGTATTTTATTCTCTTAGATGCTATTGTAAATGGAGTTGTTTTCTTAATCTCCTTTTTAGATTTCTCATTGCTGATGTGTAGAAACCCAACCAATTTTTGTGTGTTGACCTTGTATTGTACAATTTTCTAAATTTCTCTATTAGTTCTATAAGCTTTCTTGTAGGTTCTTTGGAATTTTCTATATATAGCATCATATCATCTGTGAAGAGGGATACTTTTACCTTTTCCTTTCCTATTTGGATAGCTTTTATTTTCCTTACCTTATTGCTCTGGCTAGGACTTCTAGTACAGTATTGAATAGGAGTGATCTGAGAGTGGATGTCCTTGTTTTGTTCCTGTTTTCAAGTGTCAAGTTGTCAGTCTTTCTCCATTGTGTATCATGATGGATGTTGATTTTTCATAAATGCCATTAATCATGCTCATTAGGCAGCTCTAGCTCTAGTTTGTTTAGGAATCATCAGACCATTTTATTTGTATCTTGTTAAGAGTTTTTATTAGTAGGAGGTGCTAGATTTTCAAATACCTTTTCTGCATTGATTGAGATGATCAGGTGATACGTCCTATTTGTTGTATTAATGTGATTCATTTCATTGACTGATTTTCTCGTGTTGAGCTACTCTTGCATTCCTGTAATACATCTCACTTGATGATGATATGTAATTCTTTTAATATACTGTTGGATTTTGTTTGCTAGTATTTTGCTGAAAGTTTTTACATGTATATTCATTAATGGTATTGTTTGGTAGTTTTTTTTCCTGTGTTATCTTTGTCTGATTTTGGTACAAGGCTAATGCCAGCTTGATAAAAAGAGTTAGGTGTTCTCCTACTTTTTGGAAGAGTTTGAACAAGATTGGTGTCAGTTCTTCTTTAACTGTTTCAAATAATTCCCCAGTGAGAAATGTCTGACCCATGACTTCAATTGTTACGGGTCTTCTGAGGTTTTCTACTTCCTCATGACTCAGTTTAGATAAGCTGTGTGTCTAGGAATTTGTCCGTTTCATTAAAATTATTGAATTTGTTGGACTACAGTTGTTTATAATATTCTGTTAATGAAACGATTTATTTTAGTTGGCTGTCATAATGTGTCTACTTTCATTTTTTATTTTGGTTATTTGCATCTTCTCACTTTGTTTCTTTATCATCCAAGGAAACGGTTTGTTAATTTTACTGATCTTTTCAAAGAACCAGCCTCTGGATTTGTTTCCCCCCTCTCTATTTCATTTATTTCTGCTCTGATCTTTATTATTTCCTTTTTTTCCTAGTAACTTTAGGTATAATTTGCCTTTTTTATTCTAGTTCATAAAAAAGTCTAACACTAGTAGAATTAGACTATATGAAACCATTTTTTTTTAATGTAGGCACTTATTACTGTAAATTTTCTTCTGAGCACTGCCTTTGCTGCATCACATAAGTTTTGGTATGGTGTGTTTTCACTTTCATTTTTCTCCAAGTATTTTTTAATGTAACTTTTTATTTATTCCATAATCCAAAGTTGTTTAATAGTGCATTGTTTAATTTCCATGAATTTGTATGTTTTCTAGTTTTGCTTCTGTTATTATTTTCTAATATTATTCGTTTGTGGTCTGAGAATATACTTTATATAATTTCAATTTTTTCTGCTTTCTGTGAAAGTTTAACAGCAAATTCAGTTCCCATTTCACAATTTCTGTACAAATTGTACAGTGACATTACATTTTCACAACGTGACAACATTCTCTTTAATTGTGTGCTGATTGTTCCATTTCCAGTGCTCTATTTTCCTTGCTTTCTCTACGTTACCTTCTTTGCTCTAAAGTGATTGTTGATCATTTTGGTCTCATATAGATGGATTTTTAATGATGTACCACACTCAGAGGTATTATCTTCATTTTTTTCTGCCGATCTGTTATTTCACTAAGAGGTGACCTTGGGATATTTTCAATTCAAGGTTTAAAGAATATCTCAGGGCAATAGTCTCCTGGAGTCTTCTAGTCTCAACTGGTTCAGTAAGTCTGGACTTTTTAAGAATTTGAGTTCTGTTCTGAATTTTTCTCTGGTTTTATCAGACTCTGTCTAATGTGTTCCTGATCAGAGTCGTCAGTAGTGGTATCCAGGCACCATCTAGTTCTTCTGGATTCATGTTGGATGAGGTTGTGTTTCATGTACACTATTGGTCCTTTGGACGTGTTTTTTCTCTGAGTCTTTGGTTTCCTTCATTTTCTTTTACTTCAGACCTATAGAGACCAATAATTGTACCTTACATGGCTTCTTATAAGCTTGTCAGACCCTAGACACTATGCATCAAACTAGGTTGTAGAACGTAAACTTTGATAGTATATTATGTAGGTTGACCTAGTTGTCCAACAAAATTATGGTTCTAAGCCTTCACACCTCATCACCAATCCCATGAGGTGTTTAATAAGCATACGTGTTTGTGTCTTCTATGTGCTTTATATATGAATATATATGAATGCATATATAGTGTACATATGAACATATATGGATGCATATATATATATATATATATACAGTTGACCCTCTCTATTTGTGGGTTCTGTATCTATAGATTCAACCAACCACAGATGGAAAATATTAAAAAAATAAAAACGCATATAAGCTTTTTTCTTGTCATTATTCCCTAACAATTTAGGGAGGATATGCATAGGTATATGCATGTACTATGTCATTTTATATAAGCTGTGACTTGAGTATCACAGATTTTGGTATCTTGGGGGGTCCTAGAACCAATCCACCATAGATACTGAGGGACAACTGTATACCTGTATAGAAAACAAAACAAAACATAAAAGCCCATTGCTGATGAGTCAATTCCAACTTATACTAACACCTGCATAGAGATACATCAATATATGCCACCTGTGTATACACATGAGGAGCCCTGGTGCACAATGGTTAAGCACTCAGCTGCTAACCAAAAGATTAGTAGTTCAAACCACTAACAGCTCTGGAATCTGTTCCCATAAAGATTACAGCCTGGAAAACCTATGGGGTAGTCCTACTATGTCATATATGGTCACTGTGCGACAAAACTGACTCAGTGGCACCCAGCAACAATATATATGCATATATGTACTAGATACTTGTATGCATACACACTTACGTATGTGTTCACACTTCTGTTATTTAGTTGTTGCACACTTATATATGTTCTAACATGCACGAAAAGTATCCTTTTTTCTCGCATACTTCTTAGTGATGTCATGTACCTTGGTCAAGCTGTGCACTCATTGCCCACATTTGGTATCATATTTCCCACCCCCAAAATAACAGCATCTACTATCTAGACAGTGAATACCTTCCCCACACCTATCCGTGGTAACCACCAGAGAATGATGGTTTCAGTATGTGTACCTGTTCTTGTCTTTTTATTATAGTGAGATCTTAGTATTTGCCCCTTTAGTGACTAATTTCATTCGCCATGTCTTCCAATTTCTTCCATGTTATATTTTGAGAAGTCATCATTATTCTTTATGGCTGCATGGTATTCCATTTTTTGTGTGTGTGTGTGTGTGTGTGTGCATATACCACATTTTATCTGTTCATCTGTTGTCAGGCACTTAGATTGTTTCCAACTTTTTGCCATTGTAAACAATGTAGTGAACATAGGTGTGCATATGTCTGATTGTGTCTTTAGTATTATATTTCTTGGAATATACCCAGTGTGGGATTGCTGCATCATAAAGTAGTTCTATTTCTATCATTTTCTGTAGTGGTTGTATGAATTTACAAGTCCCACTAGCAGTGCATAGGGTTCTAATCTCCCTACAGCCTCACCAGCATTTGCTTTCTTTTTCTTTTAATCAGTGCCATTTTTTGCAGGGGTGAGATGGCATCTCTTTGGAGTTTTGAGTTTGATCTCTCTAATGGCTAATGATAGCATCTTTTTATGTCTTCTGGCTGTAAATGTCCTCTTTGGTGAAGTGCCTGTTCACATCCTTTGCCAGTGTTTTAACTGGATAGCTTGCCTTTTTGTTATTGAAGGTTTCTATGGATTTGAGAGATAAGACCCTTGTCGGAAATGTCAAAGCCAAAAATTTTTTTCAAGTCTGTAATTCTCTTTTTACTCTTTTGGTAAAGTCTTTTGATGAGCTTAAGTATTTAATTTTTAGGAGGTTTCTGTGATCTAATTTGACTTCAGCTGTTCTTGTATTAATACATGTGTTTAATAATTTAGTTTTTTAAAAAATATTAGATCCCATAGTTTTGTCTCTGTGTTTTCTCCCAAGAACTTCATAATTTTAGTGTGAACACATAGGTCTTTGATCCATTTTGAACTGGTTTTTAATATAGTGTGAGGTAACATTTAACCAGGAAATGAAAGATTTGTACACTGAAAAGTTTAAACAGTTACTGGACCTACAAGCACTGTAACATCACTGGCAATGAATTTGGCATAAGAAGTAAATAAAAATTAAACCTATTGCCTGTAGGATATACAACAATGTCATTGGAGACTCAGTCTACAGAGAGAGGGAGAGAAGAGCAAAACAAGAATAGTTTTAGAATGTTAATGTTGTTGCAATTGCAATGTGTAATGTTTGTGATAGCCATTAAGGAAACACCTAGAACAAATACGGAGGGAAAAAAAGGACGAAAGTAAAATTCGATTGCTACTTATTTTCCTCTTAATTCCACGTGAAATGTGAAGCTCAAGAGGGCAGGGACCTTATCTCTTTCATTTATCCCTATATTCCAGGACTTGGGGATGTATCAAGAGCTAGTAGACATTTAATAGATAAATATGAGCTGACAGAGTAAGTGAGTAGGTGGTTCTGAAAAATGAAAACAGCTAATCTTTATTTAGCACTTACATACTCTTTATAAAGGTTTATACTATTATTATCAGTTTGTGCTGTGTAGACTGAGAAATTTGAGGTTTTTAAATACTGAAGAATTTACCCAGAGTCATAGCTTGTAAGTGACAGAGTCAGGATTTGAACACAGGCTATGATTATAAGGGAGGGGCATTTGCCAAAATACTACAATTCAGCAATGGGATGCTAAGCAAGTACTGTGAAAAAGTTACTCCCATAATGACTGCCTTGGGCATTAGATGTGGAAAGAGGTGAACATTCAGGTATGTTTTGTTTTTACAGAACTTTCATTATAGGTTAGGAT
Organism: Elephas maximus indicus; assembly: GCF_024166365.1. Taxonomy (NCBI): domain Eukaryota; kingdom Metazoa; phylum Chordata; class Mammalia; order Proboscidea; family Elephantidae; genus Elephas; species Elephas maximus. Next base: position 11,793,192 of record NC_064847.1, read on the forward strand.
GAGAATCTTTTAAATATAGTTGTGATGAGTATGGTCAGTATAGGGTCACTATGAGTCAGAAGCAACTTGACAGCAACAGGTTATTTTGGTTTTGGGGGTGAGTAGGTGGCCAGCTAGCTAGTAGAAAGGGACAGTGGCATTGAGAGAGATCAACTGCATTGTGCAGACAAAGGTAGTTTTTAGGTTGCTACATTTGTATTTTAGAAAGCTTGAGTTTATTTACCCTGACCGTGGGAATCTGCTTTAAATTGAGCTCATAGCTTCTACTGTCTGCACTGAGATAACATTACATCTCTAAAGTAAGAGTTTGAAAAATAAGCAGAGGGACTACAAAATCAGAATGAACATTCCTTTACTGTGTAACGAAATTGTTCCTTCTGGATTACATTTGTGTCTGATTTTTCAAGTATTTTTTAAATTTGCAAATTACCGCAGAAAATGAAATATATAGTTTTATTCTGTTGTGCATTTGGCTGCAAGGTCTACACAAACAATAATTTTAAGCCTTACTTACATGTGCATGATGAAATGGCAAAGGAAGAAGGTCCCTGCACACAACCGAAGGAAAAACAATAGTACTCAAAGAAAATCAAATGCTTTTTGGGCTTCTTGTCTGCCTTGAAAACAAAAGGGTTTGAATTAGATAGCAGTACAAAAGTCCAATAAACTTTCTTCATGATATGATACATTTTTTTTGAATATTTTGAAACTGATAATGGGTGATGAAAGGATTAATCTTTCAGCACCCGTGTTACACAGGCTATGTTACTATTATTAATAGCGACGTTAACAGCTAGCTCTTATTGGAGTCTTACTATGTATCATCTTTTATATAAGGGGTCAGTAAATTCTTTTATTAGAGGGTCAAATAATAAATATTTCATGTTTGTGGATCATAAAATCTTGCTTGCTACTACTCAATTCTGTTGTAGTACAGAAGCAGCCATGGACAATGTGAGCACAAATGGCATGAAACCTGGATTATGGGGGTGAAAATTTAAATTTTATACCATATTAATATGTGATAAAATAATCTAAAAAATGTTTTTTTCTACTCATTTGTCATTGTTGTAGGTGCCATTGAGTAAGTTCTGACTCATAGTGACCCTGTCTACAACAGAACAAAACAGCGCCTGGTCCTGCGCCATCCTTCCAGTCGTTGTTATGCTTGAGCCCATTGTTGTAACCACTGTGTAAATTGCTCTCTGAGAGTCTTCCTCTTTCACGTGACCGTGTATCTTACCTTACCAAGCATGATGTCTTTTTCCAAGGACTGCTCCCTTCAATAACCTGCCTGAAGAATGCACCACCCTTGCTCCTAAGGAGCATCCTAGCTGTACCTCTTACAAGACAGATTTGTTCATTCTTTTGGCAGTCCATGGCATGTTCATTGCCAACACCATAGCTCAAAGGTGTCAATTCTTCTTTGATCTTCCTTACTTATTGCCCAGATTTTGCATGCATATGAGGTGATTGAAAATATCATGGCTTGGATCAAAAGCGCCTTAGTCCTCAAGGTAGCATCTTCGACACTTTAAAGAAGTCTGTGCAGCAAATTTGTCTGATGCAATACATCACTTGATTTCTTTTTTTTTAAATTGTACTTTAGATGAAGGTTTATGGAACGACCTAACTTTTCATTGAACAGTTAGTCCATGTATTGTTCTATGACATTGGTTAACAACCCCATGACATGTCTACACTCTCTTCTCAATCCTGGGTTCCCTATTACCAGCTTTCCTCTTCCCTCCTGCCTCCCAGTCCTTGCACCAGGGCTGGTGTACCCCTTTAGTCTTGTTTTGTTCTTTGGCTGAAGGGTGAACCTCAGGAGGGACCTCATTACCGAGCTGAAAGGATATCGGGGGCCATATTCTCAGGGTTTCTCCAGTCTTTGTCAGGCCAGCAAGTCTGGTCTTTCTTTTTTAGTGAGAATTTTGTTCTACATTTTTTCTCAGCTCTGTCCAGGACCCTTTATTGTGATCCCTGTCAGAGCAGTCAGTGGGCATCATCTAGTCCTGGACTCAGTGTGGTATAGGCCATGGTAGATGTGGTCCATTAGTCCTTTGGACTAATCTTTCCCTTGTATCTTTAGTTTTGTTCATTCTTCCCTGCTCCCAAAGGGGTAAGACCAGTGGAGTATCCTAGATGGCTGTGCACAGGTGTCTAAGACCCTGGACGCTATTCACCAAAGTAGAATGTGGAACATATTCTTTATCAATTATCTTACGCCAGTTGAGCTAAATGTTCCCCAAGACCATGATCCCCACAGCCCTCAGCCCAGCAATTTGGCCCTTCAGGGAGTTTGGATGTATTTATGGATCTACCATGACCTTACCTTATACACGTTGTGCTGGCTTCCCCAGTATTGTATACTATATTACCCTTCACCAAAATTTCCACTTATCTATTGTCTGTTAAGTGTTTTTCCATCCATACCCTTCTCTCCGTTGTAACCATCAAAGATTGTTTCTTTTTGTATGTAAGCCTTTTCGAGAGTACTTACAGTAGTGGTCTCATACAAAATTTGTCCTTTTGTGATTGACTTATTTCACTAGGCATGATTTCCCAAGAGTCATCCGTATTATGAGATGCTTCATGGATTCTTTGTTGTTCTTTATTGTGTAATACTCCATTGTGTGTATGTACCACAGTTTATCCATTCACCTGTTGATAGGCACCTAGGTTGTTTCCATCTTTTTGCTGTTGTGAACAATGCTGCAGTGAACATGGGTGTGCATATGTCTGTCTCTGTGATGACTCATTTCTCTGGGATATATTCCTAGGAGTGGGACTGCTGGATCATATGGTATTTCTATTTCTAGCTTTCTAAGGAAGTGCCACGTTGTTTTCCAAAATGGTTGTATTATTTTGCATTCCTACCAGATGTGTACAAGAGTTCTGATCTCCCTGTAGCCTCTCCAATGTTTGTTTTCTTGATTTGTGCCAGTATTGTGGGCGTGAGATGGTATCTCACTGTGGTTTTGATTTGCATTTCTCTGATGGCTAGAGACCGTGAGCATTTTCTCTTGTGCCTGTTGGCCTCTTGAATGTCTTCTTTGGTGAAGTGTCTGTTCATTTCCTTTGCCCATTTTTTAATTGGATTATTTGACTTTTTGTTGTAGAGGTGTTGGATTTTCTTGTAGATTTTAGAGATAAGACTTTTGTCTGATTTGTAATAGCCAATTTTTTTTTCCCCAGTCTGTAGGTTCTCTTTCGAATCTTTTACTGAAGTCTTTTGATGAGCGTAAGTGTTTAATTTTTAGAAGATCCCAGTTACCTAATCTATCCTCTGGAGCATGTATGTTGTTGTTTGTGATTTGTATCCTGTTAATGCTCTGTATTAGGGCGTCTAGTGTTAATTGCATTTTTTCTTCAATGAACTTCATGCTTTTGGCTTTATGTTTAGGTCTTTGATCGATTTTGAGTTAGTGTTTGATTATGGTGTGAGTTTTGGGTCCTGTTTCATTTTTTTGCAGATGGATATCCAGTTTTGCCTGTACCATTTGTTAAGAAGACTGTATTTTCCCCATTTGACTTTGGGCATATGTCGAAGATTGGGTGACTGTAGGTAGATGGATTTACATCTGGGTTCTAAGTTTTGTCCCATTGGTCAATTTATTTGTTGTTGTACCAGCACTAGGCTGTTTTGACTACCATAGCTGTATAGTAGGTTCTGAGGTCAGGTAGTGTGAGTTCTACTTTATTCTTCTTCTTCAGTAGTTCTTTACTAATCCAGGGCTTCTTGTCTTTATATAAAGTTAGTGATAAGTTTTTCCATATCTTTAAAGAATATTTTTGGTTTTTGGATCAGGATTGCATTGTATTTGAAAATCGCTTTGGGTAGAATTGTAATTTTCACAACGTTGAGTCTACCTATCCAGAGCATGATATGTTTTTCCATTTATGTAGATCTGTTTTTGTTTCTCGCGTACTGTTTTGTAGATTCTTTGTATAGGTCTTTTACATCCCTGGTTAGATTTATTCCCAAGTATTTTATTTTTTAGGGGCTATTATAAATGGTATTGTTTTTCTGATTTCCTCGTCATTGTTCTCTGTATGGACATATAGGAATCCAACCGATTTTTGTATGTTTATCTTGTCCTGCTACCCTACTGAATCTATTAGTTCCAGTAGTTTTCTCATGGAGTCCTTTGGGTTTTCTATGTATAGTATCATATCATCTACAAATACGGAGAGTTTAACTTCTTCATTAATGGTTTGGATGGCCTTTATTTCTGTTTCTTGCCTTATTGTTCTGGTTAGGACTTCCAACACAGTACTAAATAGGAGTGGTGATAAAGGGCATCCTTGTCTTGTTCCTGTTCTCAAGGGGAATGTTTTCAGCCTCTCTCCATTAAGAATGATGTTGGCCATCGGATTTGCATATATGCTCTTTCTTATGTTGAGAAATTTTCCTTCTGTACAGATTTTATTGAGAGTTTTTATCAGGAGTCTGTTTTGGACTTTGTCAGATACCTTTTCTGTGTCAATTGAGTTGATCATGTGATTCTTTTCTTTCTTTTTATTTATCTGGTGGGTTATGTTGATTGATTTTCTAATGTTGAATCATCCTTGCATACCTAGTATGAATCCTTCTTGGTCATAGTGTCTTATTTTTTTGATACGATGCTGAATTCTCTTGGGTAGAATTTTGTTGAGAATATTTACATCTATATTCCTGAGAGAGATTGGTCTGAAGTTTTCTTTTTTTGTGGTGTCTTTGCCTGGTTTTGGTTATCAGGTTTTTGCTGGCTTCATAGAATGAATTCAGAAGTATCATTTCCTTTTCTATGTTCTGAAATCATTTGAGTAGTATTGGTATGAGCTCTTCTATGAAATGTTTGGTACAATTCTCCAGGAAAGCCATCTGGGCCAGGGCTTTTTTTTTTTGTTGGAAGGTTTTTTTATTATTATTATTACGTTTTCAGTCTCTTCTCTTGGTATGGATCTGTTCAGATTTTCAACATCATTTTATGTTAGTTTGTGTAGGTAGTTTGTTTCTAGAAATTTCTCCATTCCCTCTAGGTTTTCAAATTTTTTGGAGTATGGTTTTTCATAATACTCTGTTATTACCCTTTTTATTTCAGTTGAGTCTGTTGTAATGTCCCCCATTTCATTTCTTATTTGGGTTGTTTGCATCCTCTCCTGTTTTTCTTTTGTCAGTTTGGCCAGTGGTTTGTTGATTTTGTTGATCCTTTCAAAGAACCAGCTTTGGTTTTGTTGAGTCCATTGTTTTTCTATTCTCTATTTTGTTTATTTCTGCTGTTCTCTTTATTTCCATTCTTCTGGTGGCTGTGAGCTTCTTTTGCTGTTCCCCATTTGTTCAAGTTGTGTAGCTAATGTTTTGATTTTGTCCCTTTATTCTTTTTTGATGTGCGCATCTATTGCTATAAATTGACCTCTGAGAACTGCTTTTGCCGTGTCCCAGAGGTTTTTGTATGATGTGTTTTCATTCTCATTTGATTCTAGGAGTTTTTGATTCCATCTCTGATTTCTTCTGTTACCCAGTGGTGTTTAAGGAGGATATTCAGTTTCTGAGTAATTTTTTTTTTTCTTACTTTTCCTGTTGATGATTTCTACTTTGCTGGCATAGTGATCAGAGGAGACACTTTGTATTCTCTTAATATTTTGGATTTTGTTGACAGTTGCTCTCAGGCCTTACATGTGGTCTATTCTGGAGAACATTCCATGTATACTGGAAAAGAATGTGTACTTTGCAGCTGTTGGGTGGAGTGTTCTACATATGTCCTTGAGGTCATGTTGGCTCATTATGCTCTTTAGCTCTTCTCTATGTTGAGTTTCTTTCTAGATGTTCTGTCCTTTACTAAGAGTGCTGTGTTGAGGTCTCCTGCTATTATTGTGGAACAGTCAATTTCTGTTTTCAGTGCTGTTAAGTGTTTATGTTAAACATTTTTCAGCCGTGTCATTGGGTGGGTAGATGTTTATTATGGTTAAGTCTTCATGATGGATTGTCTCTTTAATCATTATACAGTGCCCTTCTTTGCCTTTTATGGTGGATTTTGTTTTAAAGTCTATTTTAACTGAGTTTAGTATTGCCAGTCCTGCTCTTTTTTAGTAGTTATTTGCCTGGTATTTTTTGAAAATCCTTTGATTTTTAATAAATTTGTGTCTTTGTTTTAGAGATGTGTCTCTTATACACAGCATATTAATGGGCCTTTTTTTTAAAAAATCCATTCTATCACTCTGTGTGTCTTTATGGATGCATTTAGGCCACTTATACTCTGTAATTATTGATAGGTGTGAGTTTATTGCTGTCATTTTGTAGTGCCTTTTTTGTGGTGCTAATGTTTTCTTTTGTTCTTCTTACTCTCCTGTGCTGATTTCCTTTTGTTTGTGTGATTTTGTTTTTTTTGAGACTTTATGTTTTTCTTCTTTATTTTGATGAGTATGTTTGTTAACGTTCTCTGTGGCCACCTTGAAATTTACCCTTATCTCCGTAGGTTTGAGCCCGTCTATTAATACTTGGTATCTCCTTGCCTTCCTCTCCATTAGAAAGTTCTAATCTACACCATTTATTACCTCTTTTATTGTTCTGATGTTGTCATTTACAGATTAACTTCTCTGGTTCCCTGTTGGAATTCTTTTAGTTTTGGGTAACCCTTGTGGGTTCATTTCCTACACTGGTACTTGGCTGGTGCAGCCTTGCATCCTAGTTTCACGCTGTGGTCTGATGTTCTTAGTTCTCAGACAGAAGGACTGCCTTTAATAATTCTTGTAGGTTTGGCTTGGTTTTTACATATTCCCTTAATTTCTGTTTATCTGGAAATGTCCTAATTTCACCATCACATGTGAATGAAAGTTTTGCAGGATATATAATTCTTGGTTGGAAATTTTTTCTTTCAAGATTTTATATATGTCGTCCCATTGCCTTCTTGCCTACATGGTTTTTGCTGAATAATCAGAGTTTTATTGTTCCTCCTGTCTATGCGAGTTTTTGTTTTTCTCCTACTGCCTTCAGGATTTTTTTCTTTGTCTTTGACTTTAGTGACTGTGATTATGGTATGCCTTGGTGTCTATCCTATATGAGGTGCACTGAGCTTCTTGGATGGTCAGCTTTTCATTATTCATGATATTAGGGAAGTTTTCTGTCAGCATTTCTTCAATGATCCTCTCTATGTTTTCCATTTTCTATCCCTATTCTGGAACTCTGATCACTTGTAAATTTTTGCTTTTGATTGTATCCTACGTAATTCTCAAGGTTTCCTAATTTTTCTTCTTTCTTTTTTTTCTGATTTTTTCTCAAACAGTTGTATCCAAGTTTTTGTCTTCAATTTCACTGATCCTGTCTTCCATCATTTCAAACCTGGTCTTCAGTCCTTCTACAACACTGTCCATTTCTGAAATCTTGTTTATTTTTTGGATTTCTTATTGTTGTTCTTGTATGATTTCTAGATGTGAATTTATTTTGGCATTTTGTTCCTGTATTACTTTCCTGAATTGTTGCATTTTGTTGTCTGTATTTTCCATGAATCTGTCTGCCTTTTCTATAAATTTGTCTATTTTTTCCTCATGTTTGTCTGCTTTTTTGTGTCATGTCCTGGATCACTCTGAATATTAGAGATTTGAATTCCCAGTCAGGTAGTTCTAGTGCCTTTTCTTCTTTGGGAAAGTCATCTGATGTTTTATTTTGGACACCTACTGGACCCATTCTTTCCTTTTTTTTAGTATGTTTTGGTATTGTCTCCTGTTTTGGGACATTCAGTAGTTATTTTCTTCATTTCTTGATTGTAGATATGTTTGTTTCATCCTGCTTTTTTATTTTATTTGGTTGTGTCTGAGCAGGCATGCTGTGTCTTCTATCCTGTTTGCTTGTCTGTAGTCTTGATACTTTTCACTTCCTGGTCCAATCAGTGGGGCCAGTCATTCAGCTATGGTGCAGCTGGACAGATCCAGCTGGGAGCGGCTGTTTGCATGTAATAGGGCCAACAGGTGGACCAGGATTCAGTACCAGGCAAGTTCTGGTAGGCTGTAGCTGTGTTGCTCAGACGCGTGACGTTCAGGGCACAGTGCAGGTAGGTAGGAGGGTGGGGGGGTGGCATTGTGACGTATGGAACTAGTATGGGTTTGATAAAGAGGAGAGAGAAACAGGAGCTAAAAACAAAGAAAAAAAATCACAACCTCCCCTCCCAAAAAAAGAGTGCAAAGGGAGCTTGCTGTTGGAGTGGAGAGATGAGAACCCAAGAAATGGAGGGAAGCAAAAGAGAAAAGAAGAAAGAAAGAAAAGGGGGAAAAAATAACTAGGTAAAAGTTTGGAAAAGACAAAAAAAAAAGTAGGAAAGAAAGACAAAAAGTTTAAAAAAGAAAAAAAAAAGAAAGAAATGCCCCCAGGGATCCCACCTACACCCCTGCGCAGACTTGGACAGTGGCTTGTAGGTTGTGCAGTACAGCCCAGCTAGAAGGGGCTCCCAAGTGAGAAAAGAGAAGGAAAACAAGTGAAAGAAGAAAAAAAAAAAAGAGCCCCAGGGATCCCACCAGCATGGTGTTGCGGTCTGGGGGAGTGGATCCACAGTGGAGTGGGGCTTCACAGCGTTTCAAGAAGAAGCAAAGATGGCACACAGAGCCAGACGTTTGAGAGAAATGAGGGAGAAGTGGTAGGAAACGAGGGAGAAGTGGTAGGAAACACGGAAGAAGCCAAAAGAGACAGAAAGAAGCCACACCAGCTCAGGGATCCAGCCAGTGTGGATACAGTGAATCCAAGTGTCCTGGGAAGGAAGCAGTTGCCTCCTGGCTAAAAGACTGCTGTGGGCAGGAAGCAGAGGAGATCAAGGAGGGGGGATTAGGAAAGCGTATGTCATTAGTTGTAGGGTGCTCTGTCTCCTGCTGGGAACTTTGTGAAGCTTCTTTCTGGTACTTCCTGCCAATCTGCACATGGGTCGGGTGAATCCAAGTGGCATGAATGCTGTACTTGCCGGCTGGCCGAACCACCACAGTCAGCCAGGAAACTCAGAGGCAGAGCAGCATGAAGAGAATGGGGGTGTGGGAACGTGTGTATCGCTAGTGACTGGGCTCTCTGTCTCATGCTGGGAGCTCTGTGAAGCTGCTTTCTTCTGCTTCCTATTAGCTGATCTCTGACATAAGTCCAAGGTGGGGAATTCATGATGCCTTAGCTGAAAAGGAACCTTAGCAAGTATCTCTCCTTGCTCAGTCCTCTGTCTGTTTCTTATTGCAATATGTGTTTGGCTGAGTTTTTATTTCTTTGTTTGACACTTCAAGATCCAGGAATGAGGCTTTCTGTTTCGCTTAGTTTTTCAGGTCCTTCTGTCTATGGCATCATGTTGGATGGAAGCCTCATTTGATTTTTTGTTTGTTTGTTTTTATTGTGCTTTAACTGAAAGTTTACAAATCAACTCAGTCTCTCATACAAAAACTTTTACACACCTTGCTACATACTCCCAATTATTCTCCGCCTAATGAGACAGTCTGCTCCCTCCCTCCACTTCTCTTTTTGTGTCCATTTTGCCAGCTTCTAACCCCCTCTAGCCTCTCATCACCCCTGTAGGCAGGAGACGCCAACACAGTCTCAAGGGTCCACCTGATCCAAGAATCTCACTCCTCACCAGCATCCCTCTCCAACCCATTGTCCAGTCCAATGCCTGTCTGAAGAGTTGGCTTTAGGAATGTTTCATGTCATAGGCCAACAGAAGGTCTGGGGCCATGACCACTGGGGTCCTTCCAGTCTCAGTCAGACCATAAAATCTGGTCTATTTATGAGAATTTGGGGTCTGCATCCCACTGCTCTCCTGCCCCTCAGGGGTTCTATGTTGTATTTCCTGTCAGGGCAGTTTGTTGTACCTGGGCTCCATCATGTTTTCTTGTCTTAGTTGATGTAGTCCCTGGTTTATGTGGCCCTTTTTGTCTCTTGGGCTTGTAATGGCCTTGTGTCCTTGGTGTTCTTCTTCCTCCTTTGATCCAGATGGGTTGAGACCGATTGATGCATCTTAGATGGCCACTTGCTAGCATTTAAGACCCAGGATGCCACTCTCTAAAGTGGGATGCAGAATGTTTTCTTAATAGATTTATTATGTCAATTAACTTAGATGTCCCCTGAAATCATGATTTCCAACTCCCCACCCCTGCTACACTGGCCTTCAAAGCATTCAGTTTATTCAGGAAACTTCTTTGCTTTTGGTTTAGTCCAGTTGTGCTGACCTTGCCTGTATTTTGTTCACTTTCCTGTCATCTAAAGTAGTTCTTACCTACTATCTAATTAGTGACTACCTCTCTGCCACCCTCCCTCCCCCCTCTCATAACCATCAAAGAATATTTTCTTCTCTGTTTAAACTGTAATAGTGGTCATATACAGTATTTACCCTTTTGCAACTGACTAATTTCACTCAGCATAATGCCCTCCAGATTCCTCCATGTTAGGTAATGTTTCACAGATTCCTCACTGTTCTTCATCAACGCATAGTATTCCATTGTGTGAATATACAATCATTTGTTTATCCATTCCTCCATTGGTGGGCACCTTGGTTGCTTCTATCTTTTTTGCTATTGTAAACAGTGCTGCAATGAACATAGGTGTGCATATATCTGTTTGTGTAAAGGCTCTTATTTTTGTAGGATATATTTTGAGGAGTAGGATTGCTGGATCTTATGGTAGTTCTATTTCTAGCTTTTTAAGGAAGTGCCAAATCGATTTCCAAAGTGGTTGTACCTTTCACATTCCCACCAGCAGTGTGTAAGTGTTCCAATCTCTCCAAAGCCTCTCCAACATTTATTATTTTGTGTTTTTTGGGTTAAGGCCAGGCTTGTTGGAGTGAGACAAAATCTCATTGTAGTTTTGATTTCCATTTCTCCAATGGCTAATGACCATGAGCATTTCCTCATGTATCTATTAGCTACTTGAATGTCTTCTTTAGTGAAGTGCCTGTTCATATCTTTTGCCCATTTTTTAAATGAGTTATTTGTCTTTTTGTAGTTGTTTTTGCGCTATCATGTAGATTTTAGAGATCAGGTGCTGATTGCAAATGTCACAGCTAAAAGTTTTTTCCCAGTCTGTACGTAATCCTTTTAATCTTTTGGTGAAGTCTTTGGACGAGCATAGGTGTTTGATTTTTAGAAGCTCCCAGTTATCTAGTTTTTCTTCTGCATTGTTAGTAATGTTTTATATATGGTTTATGCCATGTATTAGGGCTCCTAACATTGTCCCTATTTTTTTTAATGATTTTTATCATTTTAGATTTTATATTTAGGTCCTTGATCCATTTTAAGCTCATTTTTGTACATGGAGTGAGGTATGGGTATTGTTTCATTTTTTTGCAGATGGATATCCAGTTATGTCAGCACCATTTGTTAAAAAGACTGTCTTTTTCCCATTTAACTGACTTTGGGCCTTTTTCAAATATCAGCTGCTCATATGTGCATGAATTTATGTCTGGATACTCAATTCTGAATTACGTTCCATTGGTCTATGTATCTGTTCTACTAGTACCAGGCTTTGGTAGTATGATAAGTTCTAAAATCAGGTAGAGTAAGGCCTCTGCTTTGTTTTTCTTTACGGTAATGTTTTACTTATCCAGGGCCTCTTTTCCAACCATATGAAGTTAGTGATTTGTTCCTCCATCTCATTAAAAATGTTGTTGGAACTTGGATCGGAATTGCATTAAATGTATAGATCACTTTTGGTAGAATAGACATTTTTATAATGTTAAGCCTTCCTATCCATGAGCAAGGTATGTTTTTCCACTTATTCAGGTCTCCTTTGGTTTCCTGCAGAAGTGTTTTGTAGTTTTCTTTGTATAAGTTTTTTACATCTCTGGTAAGATTATTCGTAAGTATTTTATCTTCTTGGGGACTACTATAAATGGAATTGTTTGGTGATTTCCTCTTTGATGTTGTTTTGATTGGTGTAGAGGAATCCAACTGATTTTTTAATGTTTAGCTTGTATCCTGATACTCTGCTGAACTTTTCTATTAGTTTCAGTAGTTTTCTGGAGGATTCCTTAGGGTTTTCTGTGTATAAGATGATGTCATCTGCAAATAGAGATAGTTTTACTTCTTCCTTGCCAATCTGGATGTCCTTTATTTCTTTATCTAGCTGAATTGCTCTGGCTAGGACCTCCAGCACAATATTGAATAAGAGTACTGCTAAAGGACATTCTTGTCTGGTTTCCGATCTCAAGGGAAATGCTTTCAGGCTCTCTCCATTTAGTATGATGTTGGCTATTGGCTTTGTATAGATGCCCTTTATTATGTTGAGGAATTTCCCTTATATTCTTGTTTTGCTGAGAGTATTATCATGAATGGTGTTGAAATTTTCAAATGCCTTTTCTGCATCAATTGATAAAATCATGTGATTCTTGTCTTTTGCTTTATTTATATGATGGATTAGATGAATTGTTTTTCTAATGTGGAACCATCCCTGCATGTCGTTATTGTTGTTAGGTGCTGTCCAGCCGGCACAACAGAACAAAACACTGCCCAGTCCTGTACCTTCCTCATAATCGTTGTCATGCCTGAGCCCATTGTTGTAGCCACTGTGTCAATCCATCGCATTGAGGGTCTTCCTCTTTTCTGCTGACCCTGTACTCTGCCAAGCATGATTTCCTTCTCCAGGGATTGATCCCTCCTGACAACATGCCCAAAATATGTAAGATGCAGTCTCGCCATCCTTGCTTCTAAGGAGCATTCTGGTTGTACTTCTTCCAAGACAGATTTGTTTGTTCTTTCAGCAGTCCATGGTGTAGTCAATATTTTTTGCCAACACCACAATTCAAAGGTGTCAGTTCTTCTTTGGTCTTCTTCATTCATTGTCTAGCTTTCACATGCACATGATGCGATTGAAAATACCATGGCTTGGGTCAGGCCCACCTTAGTCTTCAATGTGACATCTTTGCTCTTCAACACTTTGAAGAGGTCCTTTGCAGCAGATTTACCCAATGCAATGTGTCTTTTGATTTCTCGACTGCTGCTTCCACGGATGTAAAATGAAATCCTTGACAACTTCAGTCTTTTCTCCGTTTATCATGATGTTGCTCATTGGTCCAGTTGTGAAGATTTTTGTTTTCTTTATGTTGAGGTGCAATCCATACTGAAGGCTGTGGTCTTTAATCTTCATTAGTTAAGTGCTTCAAGCACTCTTCACTTTCAGCAAGCAAAGTTGTGTCATCTACATAATGGAGGTTGTTAATGAGTCTTCCTCCAATCCTGATGCCCGGTTCTTCTTCATATAGTCCAGCTTCTCATAGTATTTGCTCAGCATACAGATTGAATGGTATGGTAAAAGAATACAACCCTAACGCACACCTTTCCTGACTTTAAACTATTCAGTATCCCCTTGTTCTTTCTGAACAACTGCCCCTTGATCTATGTAAAGGTTCCTCATGAGCACAATTAAGTGTTCTGGAATTCCCATTCTTTGCAATGTTATCCATAATTTGTTCTGATCCACACAGTCAAATGCCTCTACATAGTTAATAAAGCACAGGTAGACATCCTCGTATTCTCTGCTTTCAGCCAGGATCCATCTGTCTATGTGTCTGTCAGTTTGTTGTACTGTGTGGGATTGCGTGTTGCTGTGGTGCTGGAAGCTATGCTACCAGAATTCAGATACCAATAGGATCACTCAGGGAGGACATGTTTCACCTGAGCTTCCATACTAAGACAGACTAGGAAGGACCCGGCAGTCTACTTCTGGAAAGCATTAGCCAGTGAAAACCTTCTGAATAGCAGTGGGATATTGTCTGAGATAGTGCTGGAAGATGAGCCCCCCAGGTTGGAAGACACTCAAAAAATGACCAGGAAGAGCTGCCTCCTCTAAGTAGAATCAACCTTAAGGATGTGGGTGGAGTAAAGCTTTCGGGACTTACATTTGGTGATGTGGTGTGACTCAAAATGAGAAGAAAGAGCTGCAAACATCCACTAATAATCGGAATCTGGAATGTACGAAGTATGAATCTAGGAAAATTGGAAGTCTTCAAAAATGAAATGGAACACATAAACATTGATATCCTCACCCTTAGTGAGCTGAAATGGACTGATATTGGCCATTTTGAATTGGACAATCATATAGTCTACTCTGCTGTGAATGACAACTTGAAGAGGAATGATGTTGCATTGATCATCAAAAAGAATGTTTCAAGATCTATCCTGAAGTACAGCGCTGTCAGTGATAGGATAATATCTATGCACCTACAAGGAATACCAGTTAATATGACTGTTATTCAAATTTACTCACCAACCACTAGGGCCAAAGATGAAGAAATAGAAGATTTTTATCAGCTGCTGCAGTCTGAAATTGATCTAACATGCAGTCAGGATTCATTGATAATTACTGGTGACTGGAATGTGAAACTCGAAAACAAAGAAGCAGGATCAGTAGTTGGAAAATATGGCCTTGGTGATAGAAACAATGCCAGAGATCAAATGATAGAAATTTACAAGACCAATGGTTTCTTCATTGCAAATACCTCTTTCACCAACATAAGCGGTGACTATACACATGGACCTCGCCAGGTGGAATACACAGGAATCAAATTGACTACATCTGTGGAAAGAGATGATGGAAAAGCTTGATATCATCAGTCAGAACAAGGCCAGGGGCCGACTGTTGAACAGACCATTAATTGGTCATATGCAAGTTCAAGCTGAAACTGAAGAAAATCAGAGCAAGTCCATGAGAGCCAAAATATGACCTTGAGTACATCCCACCTGAATTTAGAGACCATCTAAAGAATAGATTTGATGCATTGAACACTAGTGACCGAAGACCAGATGAGTTGTGGAATGACATCAAGAACATCATCCATGAAGAAAGGAAGAGGTCACTGAAAAGATAGGAAAGAAAGAAAAGACCAAGATGGATGTCAGAGGAGACTCTGAAAATTGCTCACCAATAACCAGCAGCTAAAGCAAAAAGAAGAAATGATGAAGTAAAAGAAATGAACAGAAGATTTCAAAGGGTGTCTCGAGAAGACAAAGTAAAGTATTAAAATGATACCTGCAAAGAGCTGAAGATAGAAAACCAAAAGGGATGAACATGCTCTGTGTTTCTCAAGCTGAAAGAACTGAAGAAAAAATTCAAGCCTCGAGTTGCAATAGTGAAGGATTCCATAGGGAAAATATTAAACAACGCTGGAAGCATCAAAAGAAGATGGAAGGAATACATAGAATCGTTATACCAAAAAGAATTAGTTGATGTTCAACCATTTAAAGAGGTGGCATATGATCAGGAACCGATGGTACTGAAGGAAGAAGTCCAAGCTGCTTTGAAGGCATTGGCGAAAAACAAGGTTCCAGGAATTGATGGAATAACAATTGAGATGTTTCAACAAACAGATGCAGCACTGGAGGTTCTTACTCGTCTCTGCCAAGAATTATGGAAGACATCTTCCTAGCCAACTGACTGGAAGAGACACATGTTTATGCCTATTCCCAAGAAAGTTGATCTAACCGAATGTGGAAATTATAGAATAATATCATTAATATCACACAGAAGGAAAATTTTGCTGAAGATCACTCAAAACCGGCTGCAGCAGTATATCAAAAGGGAGCAGCCAGAAATTCAGGCTGGTTTCAGAAAAGGATGTGGTACTAGGAATATCCCTGCATATCTGGTATGAATCTCACTTGGTCCTGGTGAATTGTATTTTTGATACCTTGTTGAATTCTACTGGCTAGAATTTTTGAGGTATTTTGCATCTAAGTTCATGAGGGATATAGGTCTGAAATTTTCTTTTTTTCTGGTGTCTTTACCTGATTTTGGTATCAGGGATATGGTGACTTCATAGAATGAGTTTGGTAGTATTCCATCCTTTTCTATGCTCTGAAATACCTTTAGTAGTAGTGGTATTAATTCTTCTCTGAAAGTTTGGTAGAACTCTGCAGTGAAGCTGTCCGGACCAGGGCTTTTTTGTTGTTGGGAGTTTTTTGATTACCTTTTCATCTCTTTTTTGGTTATGGGTCTATTTAGTTGTTCTACCTCTGTTTGTGTTAGTTTAGGTAGGTAGCGTGTTTCTAGGAATTCATCCATTTCTTCTAGGTTTTCCAATTTGTTTGAGTATAGTTTTTCATAGGAATCTGATATGATTCTTTTAATTTCAGTTGGGTCTGTTGTAATATCACCCATCTCATTTCTTATTTGGGTTATCTTTGGTCAGTTTGGCCAATGGCTTATCGATTTTGTTGGTTTTTTCAAAGAAGCAGCTTTTGGGCTTGTTAATTCTTTCAATTGTATTTCCGTTTTCTATTTCTTTTAGTTCTGCCCTAATTTTTATTATTTGTTTTCTTCTAGTGTCTGAGGGTTTCTTTTGTTGCCCTCTTTCTATTTGTTCAAGTTGTAGGGATAATTATTTGATTTGGGCACTTTCTTCTTTTTGTATGTGTGCATTTACTGGTATAAATTTTACCTCTAAGCACTGCTTTCCCTGTGTCCCAAAGATTCTGATAGGTAGTGTTTTCATTCTCATTGGATTCTGTGAATTTCTTCATTCTTAATGTCTTCTACAATCTAGTCTTTTTTGAGCAGGGTATTGTTCAGTTTTGAAGTGTTTGATTTCTTTTCCTTGCTTATTCTGGTGTTGTTTTCCAGTTTTATGGCCTTATGGTCAAAGAAGATGCTTTGTAGTATTTTAATGTTTTGGATTCTGCTAATACTTGCTTTATGCCCTAATATGTGGCCTATTATAGAGAATGTTCCACATGCACTAGAAAAGAAAGTACATTTGGTTGCTGTTGGGTGGAGTATTTTGTATATGTCTATGAGGTCAAGTTGGTTGATTGTGGCATTTAGATCTTCCATATCTTTATTGAGCTTCTTTCTGGATGTCCTGTCCTTCTCTGAAAGTGGTGTGTTGAAGTCTCCTACTATTATTGTAGAGCTGTCTATCTCACTTTTCAATGCTATATAGAGTTTGTTTTATGTATCTTGCATCCCTGTCATTGGGTGTATAAATATTTAGTATGGTTATATCTTCTTGGTATATTGTCCCTTTAATCATTATATAGCGTCCTTCCTTATCCTTTATGATGCATTTGACTTTAAAATCTATTTTGTCAGAAATTAATTTTGCCACTCATGCTCTTTTTTGATTGTTATTTGCTTGATATATTTTTTCCATCCTTGGAGTTTTAGTATGTGTCTCTAAGTCTAAGGTGTGTCTCTTGTAGGCAGCATATAGACAGGTCGTGTTTTTTAATTCATTCTGCCATTCTATCTCTGTATTGGTACATTTTGTCCATTTACATTCAGCGTAATTATGAGTAGGTATGAATTTAGCGCTATCATTTTGATGTCTTTTTTTGTGTGTTGTTGACAGTTTTTTTCCCCCTCTTAATTTTATTGGCTGAGTAGATTAGTTTTATAGATTGTCCTTTCCTTATGTTCTTTGTTGTTGATTTTGTTTCTGACGAGTCTCTATTTTTTCTTGTATTTTTTTTTGATGTGTAGGATAGTTTGTGTCATTTGTGATTACCTTATTATTTACTCCTATTTTTCTAAATTTAAACGTAATTTTTATTTCTTTGTATCACCTTATCTTCTTCTCCATATGGAAGATCTATAACTATATTTCTTAGTCCCTCTTTATTGTTTTTATGTTGTCTTCTTTTACATAGTAACATCACTGTTACCCTGTTTTCAGGGTTTTTTTTTTTTAATCTTGATTCCCCCCCATCTCCCCATCTGGGTTTACTTCTAATTGCTGTGTCCTGTGTTCTAGTCTTGGGTTGATACCTGATATTATTAATTTTCTAACCAAAGAACTACCTTTAGTATTTCTTGTAGTTTTGGTTTGGTTTTTACGAATTCCCTAAACTTCTGCTCATCTGGAAGTGTTGTAATTTTACCTTTATATTTGAAAGACATTTTTGCTGGATATAAGATTCTTTGCTGGGAATTTTTTTTCTTCAACTTTTTATATAAGTCATTCTGCTGCCTTCTTGCCTGCGTTGGTTCTGCCGAGTAGTCCGAGCTTATTCTTATTTTCTCTTCTTTGTAGGTGACTTTTTGTTTATCCCCAGCTGCTCTTAAAATTCTCTGTTTATCTTTCGTTTTGGCAAGTTTGACTGTAATATGTCTTGGTGGCTTTCTTTTAAGATCTACCTTATGTGGAGTTCAATGAGCATCTTGGATAGATATCTTCTTATCTTACACAATATCAGGGGAGTTTTCTGCCAACAAATCTTCAAAAATTCTCTCTGTATTTTCTGTTATCCCTCCTTGTTCTCGTCCTCCAATCACTCGTAGGTTATTTCTCTTGATAGAGTTCCACAGGATTCTTAAGGGTTCTTCTTTTTTTTTTAGATTGTTTTATCTGATTTTTCTTCAAATATATTAGTGCCAAGTGCTTTATCTTCAAGTTCAGAAATTCTGCCTCCACTTGCTCAGTTCTACTCCTCTGACTTCTATTGAGTTGTCTAATTCTGTAATTTTATTGTTAATCTTTTGGATTTCTGAATGCTCTCTCTCTATGGATTCTTGCAGCTTACTAATTTTTTCACTACGTTCTTGAAAAATCTTTTTGATTTCTTCAGCTGCTTTATCTCTGTGTTCCTTGGCTTTTTCTGTAGATTGCCTTATTTCATTTCTGAGCTCATCCCTGATGTCTTGAAGCATTCTGTATATTAGTTTTTTATATTCTACATCTGGCAATTCCAGGAATGTATCTACATCTGGGAATGATTTTGATTCTTTGATTTGGGGGTTTTTGGAAGCAATCATGGTCTGCTTCCTTACGTGATTTGATATTGACTGCTGTCTCCAAGCCATCTATAAGACATTGTAATGTTTTCTTTTAATATTTGCTCACTGAGTTTTATCTTCTTGTTTTGTTTTGTTACAGTACACCCAAATGGGCTGCTAGATTGTGCTATCTTGATTGTTATAGCTTTTGAATCACTTACGTCCTGTTACAAGCTGGTCTGAGCTGTTACCAGGTATATGAGCCTATGAGTCCATTCAGTATTCTTGAATAGAATCAGCTCAGGTGTCCTAGTCCTCAGGGTCACCTAGTGTGTGGTATAGGCTCTCACCTACTAACTTAGAGGAGTAGTGGTGATGGTCATAGGCACCAGTTTCTAGTAGTGGCAGGAGGTCACACTCCAAGGAGGGCAGGACGCTGACGGTAAGGTAAGAGTATCTCTATTCTCTAGAGCACTCTGGTGGGTGGACTCTGCAGTTGTACCTTAGGTACCCAATGCTTGTACCTCTATAGACTGGTAGGTGTCATTATCCTCAGTCCCCTATAGCAGGTGGCTAGGTGGTATGGGTGGAGCCTCAGCCCCCAGTTCCCTGCTGTGGATCAGCGAGGGCTCTGTTTAATAGGTAGAGAGGTATCTGACCTCCAAACCTTGCCTTTCCACTGCACAGCTAAAACAGTTACAGTCAGATCTCTATCAGAATTGCCTTTGCATTATAATAGCCACCTGGCTACCTGTAGGGATGAAAGCTAAAGACTGTGGGTCTCTTATGCCTGGATGGAGCTGGTTCTATATTGTTATTCCAGTTTAGGGAAGTCAGGGAAGGATTTTTCCTCTGATTGTTAAATGCTGCTTTTCTCAGGCCAGGAGAATGGGCTAGGAAAAAAAAAAAAAAGGCAGTGCACTTCACTTTCTGGCCCAGGGAATTGCAATGTTAATGAAGCCAGCTGGGGCAGGGAGGGGACGGATCAGATAGTTATTAGAGAGTAGTGAGGCAAGATAGACAAAGTTACTTATATTGTTTGGTGAGGACTGTTTTTTCTGAGATTCCAGAGGGTGTGTAGCTTGTGTGCCCTGGCTGGTTCCCTGCTAAGACTGCCCCAGAGGTTTAGGGCTGCATCCCGTGCTTGTGCCATCTCAGGAAGCCATAATCAGCTCCTTCATGCTTAGTCCAAAGCCCAGTGCCAAGGTTTCCTGTTTGGGACGCTGTGCTCCAGGCTCTAAAACCAGTCGCTGCTTCCCCCAAGGTTTTTTGTTTGCTTGTCAGCCGCATTGGTGTGCAGCCTGCATCCCCTCTGATGTTGGTTCCAAGGATTAGGCCTGCATCCGTGCTTGCCCCATCTCAGTAAGCCACATTCAGCCCCACCACTCTGATACCAGGGAACTACGAGGACTCAAGGCTGCGGCATGGCACACTGGCTCTGGAAGCCATTGCTGCTTCAGCGTGTGGCTTTTTGCTCCCCTGTCACTCAGGTCAACTCCTTAGTTCTGTGTTTGATGGTCAGGGTTTGTAGATTGTCCTGTATGTAATCCATTCACTTGTTTTTTTGAGCCTTTGTTGCAAGAGGGATAGCCAGAAGCTTCTACCTAGTCAGCCATCTTGGTCCTGCCGGTTTTCTGTATTATATTCTTTCATTCTAGTCACTGCTTGGGCCTCTCTAGATGAGATTTCATTCCCTTCAGTTTGCTGATTTGAATGGGTCATTGTTTCCTTTATCTTTGTGCCCTCTGATTTTTTGTTGTTGCATAGAGCTTTTGAGAGTTAACTTTCTTAGTTCTCCTTAATATTTGCTGCCTTGCACTACTTTCTGCAAGAAACTCTTAGCTGGGCAGAAACTTTGGACTTTGTTTATCCTTTCTTCTTCCTCTCTGATAGCTCCTCCCTGCTCCCTGATTTGATTAGAAAGTTCCAGGTCTAGGTTTTCGACTTTCAATGTCGCTAAACACAACAGAGAACATTCAGTGATCAGTACGTCCACCAGAGGGCACAGCCACACAGGAGGTAAAATTGCACAGCAATCCACCTGTTCATCTGGGCTGAGAAGACTTCTGTACTTATCACTCTGTCCCCTGCTGTCTTTCTGCAGCCCATGATTTCAGTGGGAAAGCTAACATCTAGTAAGGCCCCTGCAGGGCTTGTTGGTGCCCTCAGATTTTGCCAGAGGCTTTTTTCTATACTCTTTGGGGATTGCTTAAATCTGAGCTGGCATTCAGGGGCGGTACAGGCTGACTTTCCTCTTTCAGGAGAAGGAGAAGCTGACTCCCCAGACCAGCTTCTGAGAGATCACTTTTGTTCGTTTCAGAACCAGAGCAGCCCTGTGATGGCTGGGGGTGCTGTTTTCACTTAAGTGGCCTGTGTCCTAGCTCCCTGCAGAGGACCTCATGAGCAATTTGTATCCATCCAGCCACCGATAGTTACCTAATGTTATTGGGATAGGAGAGGGGAAGACAGACCTGTAGTGATCCGCAGGTAGATCTGTCCTGTTGATTTTGGAGGTCTAAGCTATGGGATTTGCAGACAGGCAGAATGCTGGCTGTTAAAGTAGACTTCCCTGCAGGGATTCTTTTGTAACATTTGCAGCAGCCTGGAAGGCAACAGTTACTGGGAAGGGGAGGGCCTGGAAGTCTCTGAATGGACTTCTAAGTAGGTCTGTCTTGTCGATTTCAGAGCTGCATCAGTAGTAATTTATCTCTGTGTGCAGACTCTACTCCAGGAACATGCTTATTAACTTAAAGCAGTTTTACTCAGTGTTATCACTGATCAGAAGGGGGTACAGACTGACCCAAAATGAGCCCCTGGGAAATCTGTCCTGTTGATTTTATGTGCCTTAGCTGTGGCATGCACAGAAAGGCATGCAGAATCCTGGTTATGAGAACAGGCTCCACTGCATGGGACCTTCTGTAGCAGTTTGAAGCCACCTGGAGATGACAGTTACTGGGTGGGAAATCGGTTGGCATGCTCTGAACAGAACCCTCAAGGAGGTCTGCCTTGTTGATTTTACAGCAGAAGCTTGGAGTCCCTCCTGTCTCTTTGCACAGGGATGGGCTGTGGTAAAGGAAGCAGGCTCCTTTACAGGGTTCACTTCCCCAGTTCACAGCAGCTGGCTGTCTGCATGGCTTCAGGGAGGAATGGTGGAAGAAGTGATTTTCCTACCTTATCCTATTCATTGTTGATTTCTTGATTCTTGTCTGTCTGCAATTATCTGCTACTGTCCTCTGCTCACTGATTCAGAGTCCCTCAAGGCCAAGAACCGTTTTCTTGCATTTCTTGATGTTTGAGGTCTGCACCCCACTTTTCTCCAGTTCTGTCAGGGACTCTCTGTTGTATATGTTCCCTGTCAGGACAATCACTGGTGGTAGGTGGGTACCATCTAGTTCTTTCAGTCTTAGGCTTATAGAGTCTTTGGCTTATGTGGCCCTTTCTTTTTCTCTTGGGCCCATATTTTCCTTGTGTCTTTGGTGTTCATCCTCACTTTGTTCCAGGTGGGTTGAGACCAATTGATATATCTTAGATGGTCGTTTGCTAGCTTTTGAGACTCCAACACCACTCACCAAATTGGGATGCAGAACATTTTCTTGTTGAAGTTTGTTATGCCAGTTGACCTAGATGTCCCCTGAAACCATGGTCCCCAGACCCTTGCCCCTGCTACTCTGTCCCTTGAAGTATTTGGTTGTATTCAGGAATCCCTTAGCTTTTGATTTAGACCATTTGTGCTGACTTCCCCTGTATTGTGTGTTGTGCATTTGTGCATGTTTTAAGCTTCCAAAGAAAAAACCACTGAAGTTGGTTTTTAGTTTTGAGCATGTAGAGAGTGCTGAAATGTGTCCAGAAACAGGATAGACAGTAAGCAGTATGTATGTACCTGATTGGGGTCTGTGCCTTGGAGAAGCTGAGCCAATGATATGTACTCTAAGTCAGAAAAAGAAAGTTTATTAGGAGATGACACCAACGGAGAGTCTTGCAGCAATGCAGGATGTCTTTATGAAGTCCTGAAAAGTAATTTTTACATCAGAGCTTACATATCATTTTTGTAAGGATTATGTAATATTTTCAAGCACATAGCCTGCAGTTGGTTGGATAAGTATATACCACAACTACGAGAAACTCTTTATTAAACTGAAGATACGCATGTTGGACATCCGTACTCTAATCTGTAGGTTGTAACAGGCAAAAAAATATAAAACTTTCTCAGCTGGTAGAACTGACTTGCCAAGTTTAGTCTGACCGAGATAAGGAGCAATAAAGACTGTTAGAAACCAAAAGCACCAGACAACCTTCCTAACTGCGCTTTTGCAGGCTGAAAGCCGTCTCCCAAGAGAACAAAGAAGAGGAGGGACACCAAGGCTGCAGGAGCCAAGAAGGCCTCACATCCTGTTGGAAAAAGACCAGTGCAGCTGGTGCAATAAAAAAAACTTATAGGTTACTTAGAGTATCATTATGGCATTATATATGTGAAGCTCTGAAGAGCCTATTTTAAAAAGCAGAAAACATGCTCCAAAGTTTTAGGGTCATGTGTAATATAAAAATAACCTTTTGCTTACAATTTACAAAATGCATTATCATTACAACCTTTAATGTCTGATAACCTGCAATGCTGGCTGCATGAATCCAGCAATTTTAAAATTCAGAAACCATTTTCTAAAACTTCAGGGCAAATTTACAGATAAGGTACACAAAGATTTAGAGCATGCAGAAATTTCTTGCGTCTGTTAATCATATTTTATGATTGCAGCTTCATCAAATTATATACCTACTTGTCTGTACAAACATAAAATAATGTATATGTGATTAACTATTAGTAAAAGAGTAGTCCTTACTCTCGGTTTATCATAAAAATATTACTATATTAACATGCCTACAAGCAGTGTGTAACAGGATTAAGGGATGTTAAGACAGCAATACTTGAAGTTACAAAATAAACAATATGTAATACTTTTTCTTTAGTGTAGTGTAGGCAGGTAGATCATCCTAGCCAAAAAAAAATTAAGGTAACAATCTACACTGCTGTTAGCCCCACGTTTTTAAAATGGAATACTAATTTGGCTTTTACTGGTGCTTGAGTTTTCCAGTATATCCACTCTTCAATTTTCAGCGTAGTTAGGTTCCAAATACCAGGTTGTCACATGAAATTGCCTATGCAGGAGTCAAGGACCTAGCCCATCTTTAGCACCAATATCACCCCCCTACTTCTCTTACTGCCTGTCAGGTGCCTCTGGTCCATCTTGGGATATGTGTGACATGGCAGGCCCCTCTTCCACACCATTCCTTTCCTACGCTGTGAAGCCTGAGGGGCAGAGGGTGGTGGTGGTGGAGATTGGTGTTGCCTGCTACCCTTGCTGCCCACCTCCTGCTGCCCACCTATTGCCACCCACTGCCTCCCTGGGTGGAAACCATGCTGATCCTCCATCCGTCCTGGCCCTACAGCACCATGAGGCCCCCTTCCTTCTCTTCCCTCTTCACATTTAGTACATCTGCCCCCACTGCCCTCCCTAGCATTTTGAGCCCTCACTTGCCCTCCCTTTGCTCACCTGTGGCCTTGTGTTGTTACACCATTTCCCTGCATCTCCCATGGTCATACTGAGATGTCATGGAATAATGGGACAAGGTATCCCACAGCTGGTCGTCCACCACCCTTTGTGTGGCCTGGTTGTCTCCGGGTGGCCTGTGGAGGGTGCCCCAGGTCAGGCCATGGCCTTGTGTGGGATTGGGACCATCCAAGGTGGTGTTTGAGAATGTTTTCAAAGTTGTAAGTGTGAAATACCAGATAACGAGATACTCAATAAGTGAGAAGTAGGTGTGTAACTTAAAGCATTTTTTAGCTCCCCAAATCATGTCCATTTAGTCGATCTCTTGGTCTTTTGAGTTTTGCTCAGTGATTACCAAAGTCCATGTCTGTATGGCTTTTGTTGTGCTTTCTGATATTTGATCTTCCTTGTCACTGAAAGTAGGTGGAAGTCTCAGTGAAAGTAGGTGAAAGTAGATGGAACATCTCCTACTGGATGTATATTTTTCATTTCCAGCATTTATCAAACCTTCAGTTTTTTTGTGTGTGTATTTGTTTAGACTGTTCTTGACTTTGAAGTTCACTCCATTCAGATTTTACAGATTTTTACTTATTTATTTATTTTTAATTTTTATTGTGCTTTAGGTGAAAGATTACAAATCAAATCAGTCTCTCACACAAAAATTTATATACTCTTTGCTGTATACTCCCACTTGTTCTCCCCCTAATGAGACAGCACACTCCTCTTCACCCTGTATTTCCATGTCCATTCAGTCCACTGAGGAGCTGACCACATAGTCTCATGTGTCTGCTTGATCCAAGAAGCTCACTCCTCGGCAGTATCATTTTCTACCTTATAGCCCAGTCCGATCCTTGTCTGAAAAGTTGCCTTTGGGAATGGTTCCTTTCTTGGGCTAACAGAAGGTCTGGAACTATCACCTATGCGGTTATTCTAGTTTCAGTCAGACCATTAAGTCTGGTCTTTTCACAAGAATTTGAGGTCTGCATCCCACTGCTATTCTGCTCCTTCAGGGATTCTCTGTTGTGTTCCCTGTCAGGGCAGTCATTGGTTGTAGCCGGACACCATCTAGTTCTTCTGGTCTAAGGCTGATGTAGTCTCTGGTTTGTGTGGCCCTTTCTGTCTCTTGGGCTTACAGTGACCTTGTGTCTTTGGAGTTTTTCATTCTCCTTTGTTCCAGGTGGGTTGAGACCAACTGATGCATCTTAGATGGCCACTTGCTAGTGTTTAAGACCCCAGATGGCACTCTCCAGAGTGGGATACAGAATGTTTTCTTAAAAGATTTTATTATGCCAATTGACCTAGATGTTTCCTCTTACAGATGTCTCATGTTCACTTGCTAATACAAAATATGCAGGAGTTTTTCCAGGTAAGGGAAGAAGCAAATCTTCTGTTAAATCTATATCATTTTTAGCACCTGAATATATCATTCCTGCTATATTATGTCTTGCTACGGACATTGGCAGTAGTAGAAATGCTTTCAGTGCCAGTGGCAGAAGAAACTGAGGCACTTGCTGTGGAAGTATTAGTTTTGTTCTTGGTCACAGCACCGTCAGAATTCCTTTCACCCGAGTCTGAGTCATCAAAGTGAATAGGATCAGTAAAACTGAGGGGTGCTCTGAATAGAGGTGACCTGTAATGATGATCCACAAGATTATGGGTTTCAACTTGTGTTATATGGCTTGGTGTTAAACTCACAGTTTTAATAGTTTGACAGTGGATATTGGAATAGTTGACTTCAGAGGAACCAGGCATGGATAGGGTGTTTTCAGGTCCATGGAATGATCTTATTGCATATCCTTTTTCATCAAGAGGCAAGCAGTCTAGCCTTGCAGGTGTGTTTGAATGCTTTTGTTTTTCTCCTAGTGGAATAGCTGAGGCTTTATTTCTTTGTTAAATTGCAGTCCACACAAGAATTCTGAGAAATATCAACTTTTAAATCCCTGACCTCAGCTCTGTGCCTTAGAGATCTTGTCAATTATATGAGGTGAAGCAGATTTAATTTTAATTGCATGTCTTCGATTCAAGAATATGTTCCTATTAAAACTTTTTGGTCCATCTTGGGGAGGGATCTTTTTAATTTGAAAACTTAAATTTCACTCCAGTTTTTTTTCTCTGTTCAATAGTTGACTTCAAAGCTTGTTTATTATAGTTTCTTTTCAGGTCTGATGAATGTTGTTTTGATGGAGACATGGACAACAATGGCTTTGGATGGTATCTGTCATTGTCCTTCCACACTGTAATGACTGTCAGAAAAGCTGAAAGGGGAGAAGGTGTCAAGATGGGTGGCACTGAGGTTCTGGTGGCTGCAGTATTTCTTCCTTTGCATTCCTTTCAACAAGACAACTAAGGGTCATTGGTGGTTGTGGAGCAGAAGAATCCAAGATCTATAGAGCTGACCATATTTTCAGTGTTAATTTTATTCCTTTCATCAGCAATTTTCTGGGCTCCATGAATTTCGTATAGTTGTAACTGTTTTTCTAACAGTCTATAGCTCTGTGAACGAGCTCATATTGTTCCATCTCTTACATTGCAGAATGCCTTTGTGTTCTCATTTCTTCTATTAAAAATGTTAAATTCCTTTGATTTTTTTCCCAGCTTTTGATAAATTGTCTGTATAACCTGGAGCCCTAGTGGCAGAGTGTTTAAACATTGGGCTGCTAAACAAAATTTACCAATTCAAATCTACCAGCCATTCTTTGGAAACACTATGGGGGAGTTCTACTCTGTCCTGTAGAGTTGCTATGAGTTGGAATCAGCTTGACAGCAACGGGTTTGGTTTTGTTTATGGTTATATGAAATCAATGGCACAAATGGCTCCTGTTCTTCCACAGCCTGCACTGTAGTGCGTACAAATAGGAACACCTTCATGTTCTTGGTATTTCGTCATTAAACTTATTATATCTAGAATAGAAGCAACTGATGAAAGAACATCATGGTCAGGCCAGTTCACATAATGAGATTGAAATAGCCTATGAGATTCATTTCAAAATTCAAGCAGCAGGGTCCTAATGAATAGTCTGTTCTTGCTTGTCCACCTTCACAAGAAATTTAAGTGGTGCAAATAGGGTTATAGGCATTCTTTATACAAATGCCAATAACACTCACATTTTTTACTTCCCATGTCAAATTCTCGACAGGCCATAACAACAATTGCAACATTGTATACCTGTGTCATCGTCCAAAAATCTATTAACTGTATTTGTTAAAGATCCTTTGGTTGCCACATAAAGTTTTGGCCCATACACACCCTTAATACAGTTTGCGTTGATATAGCCAAATTCTTGAGAAAGGAGTCTTTAATGTCTTTTTAACTCGATTGTGATCAAATGGCAATATGTCCTTATATATGTTCTTTTAAACATTTTCTTCTTGTTCTTCAGTGGCTGTGCAATAAATCTACTCTATATTTGGTAGACAATCTTCTTAATTGCATGATGTCCAGGTAACATCGTCCTTCCTATTGTAGTCCATACTCTTCAGGGCCTGGACCCTCTGGATGAATTTCCGCAGGATCTCCATTTGCTTCATCCTCTCGCATCCCCCCAACTGTGGTTGCTGCCCCTCCCACTGTGCACCTAGTCACTGCCCCCCGACCACCCACCCAGCTGCTGCCTCTCACTGTCCACCTGGTGCAGAGCCCACTCAGTCTTCTCCAGCTCATTCCCCCTTGCCCATTTTGTATCTCCTGATCCCCACCAACTCTCTGACCCCTTTTTTAAAATGCAAAACTGACTTTACATAGTTCATAATTTCATTTTTGCATAGATCTCAAAGTACTGTTATAAGGAAATAATGTTACTGGGGAAAGAATTAACTAAGGAGTATTGACACACTGAACACTAATGACCAAAGCTGGAAGAGTTGTGGAAAGACATCAAGGATATCATACATGAAATAAATCAAAGGTCATTAAAAAGACAGGAGAAAAAGAAATGACCTTTTGACAGAAAAAACACTGAAAATTGTTCTTTAGAACAGAGAAAAGTGAATGAAGGAAATGATGAAATGAAAAGAGGTGAACAGAAGATTTTAAAGGGTGACTCGAGAAGACAAGATTAAGTTAGTATAATGACATGTGCAAAGACCTGAAGTAAGAAAAATAAAAGAGATGAACATGATCATCATTTCTCAAGCTGTAATAACTAAAGAGAAAATTCAGGCCTTGAGTAGCATTACTGAAGGATTCTACAGGCAAAAGTTTAGTGGCGCAGGGAGCATCAAAAGAAGATGAAAATACAGAGAACTACAGAGTGCCAAAAAGAGCTGAACAGAGGATTTCAAAGGGTAGCTCGCGAAGACAGAGTAAAGTATTATAATGATATGTGCAAAGACCTGAAATTAGAAAACCAAAGGAAAGAACATGCTCAGCATTACTTGAGTTCAAAGAACTGAAGAAAAAACTCAAGCCTCAGGTTGCAATATTGAAGGATTCTATGGGGAAAATATTAAACGACACAAGAAGCATCAAAAGAAGATGGAAGGAATACACAGAGTCACTATAGCAAAAAGAATTGATATTCAGCCATTTCAATAGTTAGCATATGGTCACGAATTGATGGTATTGAAGGAAGAGGTCCAAACTGCACTGAAAGCATTGGCGAAAAACAAGGCTCCAGGACTTGATGGAATACCAGCTGAGATGTTTCAACAAACGGATGTAGTCCTGGAGGTGCTCACTTGTCAATGGCAAGAACTTTGGAAAATACCTACCTGGCCAACTGAATGGAAGAGATTCATATGTATGCCTACTCCAAAGAAAGCAATCAACCGAATGTGGAAATTGTGGAGCATTATCATTAATATCATACGCAAGTAAAATTTTGCTGAACATCATTCAAAAGCAGTACATTGACAGAATTGCCAGAAATTCAGGCTGGATTCAAAAGGGGATATGGAACCATGGCTATACCATTGCCGATGTCAGATGGATCTTGGCTGAAGGCAGAGGATACCAGTATGATGTTTACCTGTGTTTTACTGCCTGTGCAAAGATATTTGACTGTGTGGATCATAACAAATTAAGGATAATATTGCAAAAAATGACAATTTCAGAATGCTTAATTGTGCTCATGAGGAACCTGTACTTAGACCAGAGGCATTTTTTCAACCAAAACAAGCCAATACTATGTGGTCTAAAACTGGAGAAGATATGTGGCATTTACTTACTTCATATGCTGAACAAATAATCCAAGAAGCTGGACTATATGAAGAAGAGAGTTGCATCGTGATTACAAAAAAGGGAACTTACAAATTGGTGGAATGCAACACTACTATAGATTATTACATGAGTACAACCTGCAATTTTTAGTCCGTAAAAGTTTTTGCTTCTTATTTGGATTCAGTCTTAATCCCCTGAGTACCTCAATGGAAAGCATCAGAAAATGGAAGACTTATGAACAACTTGCAATATGCATATGACACCATCTTGATTACTAAAAGCAAAGATTACTTGAAGCACTTACTGATGAAGGCCAAATATTACAGCCTTCAGCATTGGTTGTAAAGAAAATGAAAATCCTTACATCTAGACCAATAATCAGCATAATGATAAATAGAAAATTGAAGTTTTCAAGTATTTCATTCTAATTGGATAAACAATCACTGTCCATGGAAGCAAATGTTATGAAATCAGAGGATGTATTGCATTGGGCAAATCTGCTGCAAAAGATCTCCTTAAAGTTTTAAAAGCAAAAATATCACTTTGATTACTAAGGTATACCTGACCCAAGCTATGGTCTTTTCAGTCTCTTCATATGCATGTGAATGCTGGACAATGAAAAAAGACAGAAGAATTGATGCATTTAAATTGTGCTGTTGGTGAAGATATAGAATATTCTTTGGTAAGAATGTTGACTGCCAGAAGAATGAACAAACAAATCAATCTTAGATGAAATACAACTGGGGTGCTCCTTAGAAGATGGGGAGGCTTTGGCTACTTGGGATTCCTTATTAGGAAAGATTAATTGCTAGAAAAAGACATCATGTTTGGTAAAATAGAGGATCAGGAAATAAGAGGAAATCCTTCAGTGTGATGATTTGATACAATAGCCTCAACAATGGGCTCAAACATATCAAAGATCATAAAGATGGTACAGGAATGGCCAGTGTGTACTTCCATTGTACATGAGGTCAGTATGAGTTGGGGTTGACTTGACAGCAATTAACAATAACAACAAAATTCCAGTAATAATATCCAAGGATTTTGAACACCAAGATAATTATGGTGATTGAGAAGCATTTCTACTGAGAAATTACAATTTCTTGGAACTTATGGTTTGGTGGAGAGAATGCAGTACCACTGTAGCTTATTACGTGAGTCCAGCCTAAAATTTTTAGTGTTTGTTTCCTTTTGGATTCAGCCTTAATTCCCAGAGTACTACCCTTGGAAAACAGAAGGTGTCATTAGGATTTAGTTAAGTGCAGACCTTCTTTATCTCTTTTTAAAAAAGACAACTTTATTAGATTCTGGTGCAGTTCAGATAGTGAGCATTTATATTTTATCTCTAATTTTTAATTTCTTGATTACATGTGATATTTAATTTGGTTCGAATTAATTATTCTTTTACGAAACTATCACATATTTCTATTTTATATGCAGGAAGCTTAAATTTAACTATATTTTGTTTACTGAGTTAAAGTTAACAAACAGTAATTTCTTCCATAGAAATGTGTAGCCTTGACACTGATTAGTTTTGTTCCATTGTAATGGTTGTAGCGGGTACTAGAACGCTGTCACCTGGGGCTAATATTGAATTTTGAGACCTCTCTGTCCTGTCCTCACCATTAATCCAAACCCCCCGTGATGTGTGCAGGGCACTGGGCTTGTACTGGAATGTTCCTGCCCCAATGGGACTCCCTGCTTAGTAGGATAAATAGACAGGAAACAGTGATACACAGATGGGTCCTGTGAATGGAGATGGGATTGAGGATGCTTTATTTGGTGGCAAGGGTCAGGCTCTCTGAGGACAATCCTAGAAGACAGAGGAGACAGATGTATATGAACAAGAAGGGTAGAAGGGTATAAGGGGTGGGAAGAAGGAGTGTGGCTCATCTGAGAAACAGAATGTCCAGTGAGGCTGAAGGACAGACAACTGGGGAAACGGGACACAGGATGAGATCAAGAACTTGTGCAAGGGCAGATATGTAGGGCCTTTTGTTGGCTGTGGTAGTGAGTTTAGATTTTATTTTGAGCGAATCAATAAGCCACCCAGGGATATAAGCACAGGCGAGACGTATTGTGAGCTTTTAAAAGATCACTTTGATGGTGTGTGACAAGTGGTTTGACTGTGCAAATGGAGAGAGCAGAAGCTGGGAGACCGTTTAGACCAGGTGTTTGGCAAACTTTTTCTGCAGAGGTCCACGTAGTAAATATTTTCAGCTTTGCAGGGCAGAGACTGTCTCTTACAACTGCTCCATTTTGCTGTTGTAGCATGTGTGCAGCCATGGACAGTATGTAGGCAAATGGATGTAGATGTGTGCCAATAAAACTTTATTACAAAATCATGCCATAATTTGCTGGCCCTGGTTTAGATTTTTGCAATAATCCTGGCAAAATATGTTGTTGTGTTCAGTGTGCAGGGTAATAACAAGGGAGGTAAATAACATTAAACACACTTGGAAGAAGTTTTGGAGGTATAATACACTGGACTGGGTTGAGTGAGGAAGAGGGATGGATAAGGGTGATTTTCAGACTTCTTTCCATGATGAAGAATTGGGTATACTAAGTTTGAGTAACTAAGCCATAAAAGATGTCAAAGA
The DNA here is from genome assembly GCF_024166365.1 of Elephas maximus indicus. Lineage (NCBI taxonomy): Eukaryota > Metazoa > Chordata > Mammalia > Proboscidea > Elephantidae > Elephas > Elephas maximus. Next base: position 11,825,136 of record NC_064847.1, read on the forward strand.
TATCAGCTCAGGAGAGCTGAGGAGAGAGATCAGAACATTTCAGACCTGTCAGGTAGCTGAAGATGATAAGTTCTGTGAAAGGACCTTCTGTAAGCTCTTCCTTCTCAACATCCAGATCACTCCATTTAGGGCTTAGGTTTTCCTTTTTTTTTTTTTTTAAACTTTGTATTAGATGGGGATGCATTTTTTAAAAATTGTGGTAAAACATATATAACAGAACATTTGACATTTTAACCATTTTTAAGTGTACAGTTCAGTGATATCACGTTTACCATCCTATCAGTGGCTTATTTGGAGTATTGCACTGGCCCTGGGAAAGTGGCACCACTGAGCAGTTTCTACTAACCCAGTACTGCTCAATAGCCTTCCTCAAGCAAGGTAATGTATGAATTAGATTACTCAGCTTGACTTGTATTTTTAAGCTGATATTGTGGTAAAGTTATCTAAAAGGGGTGTCAGATGTTTGGACAGGTGTGCAATTTTAATGCTTACCATAGGTACCATTTTCTCTAGACATGGCTCTGGCCACACCAGGTTAATAGAAACTGCTCAGTGGCACCATGCGCCCAAGGCCAGTGCCATGCATGCCATAACCGCCATACCCTAGTTACGCCTTTGTATGCTGTGCACCCATCACCACTACCCGTTTCCAAATGTTGTTCATCTTCTTAAAGTTTCCTAAACAGAAACTCCGTACCCATTAGCTAATAACTTCCTATTTCTCCCTTTCCCCCGCCCTCTTGTCCCTGGTCACCACTAATAAACTTTTGCCTATGTGCATTTGTCTATTCTCAGAATTTCGTTACAACTCGTTGCAGCTAAGTTGATAGTGTGGTTAAATTTTATTGATCTTCAGCTCTGTCTTATTTTCCCCATTAAATCCTGAGCGCCTTAGAGCACAGTGTCTTAAATTCTTCCCAAAACATATTTTCAGTTGAGTCAAGTTCCACTCGTAGTTACCCTATAGGACAGAGTAGAACCTCCCCATAGTAATATACAAGGCTGTAGTCTCTGCGGAAGCAGACTGCTACGCCTTTCTCTTGTGGAGTGGCTGGTCGGTTCAGACCACTGATCTTTTGGTTAGGAGCTGAGTGCTTAACTCCTGAGCTACCATGGCTCCAGAGAAATTCTTCTAAGCACCTCACTTATAGTGTTGAACGTGTGGTAGGTGTTTAAATGCTAGAAAATTATTTTAAAAATCCATGTACTAGCCTGTAAGGGCAGATATGTAGGGCCTTTGGCAAGACTAAGTGGGCAAAGGAGCCCTGATGGTGCAATAGTTAAGAGCTTGGGTGCTAACCAAAAGATTGGCAGTTTGAATCCACCACCCTATGCCGCAGTTCTGCTGTGTTCTGTAAGGCTGTTGTGTGTTGGAATCAACTTGATGACAATGGGTTTGGTTTTGGTGGAGTTGGTAAAGGTGAATGTTAACCTAGTCTAAATAAAATGCTTAAATAACTTTAGTGGAAACATATTGTAAATTAATAGTTATCAAAGGAATACTCTGTTAGGAGTAATCATGAGGCTTTTGATATTACACCCACTCCTAACTTATTGACATGGTTCTGTTCCAAAGACCAGATCATTATGTGAAAATCAGTGTTATGTGAAATTGGAGGATGGTCACATTAGATCACAAAATGAAAGATGACTACATTATTACATAATTTCCAGATTTCATCATTATATAACTGCCAAAGCACTGAGAATCATGGCACACCCAGGTTGATACATAATCTTAATTATCACAGCCAGCATTACTCTTGTCTAATACACTGGTATTCATTATTGCCAGACGTATGTTGTTAATGCAGAAGATAGTTGGATGGTGGATTTTTTTACTACTGTTACAAATACAGACATCAGATTGTGAGACAGTTGATAAATAAGGAGTAGGTGTATTTGTTTCTAAAAGCAAACATGTTTTAATAATAGTGATTTGATTCAAGTAGTGCTGACATTGCCAGGAGGCATAACATGCGCATGCGTGTTTGGGTGGACATAGAATGTTCACTGTTCCATACCAAGGAGGGCCAGGTGATTCTCACCTTTTTAATGTTGCTACTGGATTTGGGTTCCATCTTCTTTGTGGCTCATATTCTGGACCTTTCTGTATGCTTATGAATTCTCTTCTGTTTTTTAAAAACCCTTGTTGACCTCACTTCATTCCTCCTTTTTGATGCTTTACTTTAATCTCTTAACCTGTTATATTCTACGTTTTTCTTCGTATTTGACTTTCTAGACTTTATTTTCTCTTAATTTTTTATCTCTCTCTTAAATATATAGTACTTTTAAAAACATTTTTAACAGCCTTATTGATGTGTAATTCATAAAAGTTTTACTCACTTTAAAGAGTACAATTCAATGATTTAGTATATACTTAATGATTTTTAGTATATTTAGTAATAATAAAATGTTTAGTATTTTTAAGGGTCCCTGGTGGCACAGGAGTTGAAGTGCTTGGCTATTAACCAAAAGGTTGGCAGTTCAAACCTGCCAGCCACTCTGCAGGAGAGAGATGTGTTGGTCTGCTTTTGTAAAGATTTATAGCCTTGGAAATTCTATGGGGCAGCTCTGTTCTACCCTGTTGGGCCACTAGGATCAACTCAAGGGCAGTGGGTTTAGTATAAAATTAAGCATATACATTTAGTGTATGTTTTTAGTACATTCCTTTAACATCAAACTTCAGCCTTCTGGGACTATGAAAATTTAGTTGTTATGTTCAATTTCCTAAGAATTTCTCTGTTGTCTCTTTGTACTATGGCAGATGTTCCAGTTATTTATTCTTTTTTTTCCATTTCTAGCTGGGTGAAACCATTGGAGACATCGAAGGAATGCCATATGTGGAAGCATTCAGACAATTCCAGTTTAAGGCCAAAAGGAAGAATTTCTGTAATACCCATGTTAGCTTTGTCTCACAGGTACATTTTTAGATAAGTATATGGACGGCAATTTTATAAGCTTTCCTGGGATATTTAATTCACATTTTAAAGTAAGAAAGGAAGCCATTAATTATCCAGAAGTGCTAAATGCCTAATACCCTGATAGTGACCAAACTGCATATCTCTTCAGCCCAGTGCTGCTGGAGAACAAAAACGCAAACCCACACAAAACAGTGTCCGTGTGCTGAGAGGCCTAGGGCTCTCTCCACATCTGGTAGGTCCTATGACATTGAGCTTTTTTTTTTTCTTTTAATCTGGGAGCTAGGGAAGGCTTATTTCCTTTCCTCAAGTATCAATTCACACATTTCTATACTTCCCATTTGTTCTTCTCCAGGCCTTCATTTGTTTGGCCACATTAATGCTGGGCAAGTGCAATGTCCTTTAGAGTAAGAGTGGGACCTCAGAGATTTTCCTGTAAACTGCTAGGATGGTATATTGCTGTTCTTATTTTTAGTCTAAACAATGATATGTCCTTATAGTAAGTAATCCATTTATCTCCAGTAGTCTAGATTAGGAGTCAGTAAACTAGGGCCCACAGGCCCGCTGCCTGTTTTTGTATATAAAATTTTATTGGAACACAGTGACATATATTGTTTACATATAACCCATAGCTGCATTTATACTGCAACAGTACAGTTCAAGTAGTCAGGACAGATACTACATACCCCACAAAGCCTAAAATATTTACTCTCTAGCATAACTGCCTGAGTTAGAAATATGACGTTTGCCAACCCCTAGTCTAGCTCTCTTGTGTTTAAAGAAGTAATATTTGTGAACTTTGATTCTTGACCATTAGAGATGTCTTGACATTTCAGGTTCTTACCAACAGATTTGTGTTGAATTTGATATTGCTTGTATAGTGCCAAGATCAATTTCTCAAAGTTTAGAGGAGTGCCCAAGAGCATACTTGGTCAAGTCTCTTACAGTAAAAAGAATTTAGCATCCTCCTGCAAATGAATGGCAAGTGAATGAACAGCCTGATTCCTGCTTACTTGCCTGTGCATATCTAATTTTGACAGATTGTCTGCAGAAGTTCAGTGCCCATAGAAATGGCTGTGAAGGAAAAGATTTCTATGTTTTGTCATGTGAGCCCTAAACAGGTTAGTGTTATTCCTTAGATTCTATTGTCTTGAAGGCTTTTGCTTACCTCTTAAAATATGGTGTTACTTTCTTATACCATTTATGAAAGGTGTGAGAGAGTCATATCCAACCATGGCTGTCTTTACCCTGAGGCCCCTGATTCCTTAGAATGCATGATCCTTTGCATAATGACTCTTTATAGGTGCAAAACCAGGGTAGGCTGTGTGACTCACAGTCAAATATCCAGAGAGAAAAAACTTTTTTTATCACCTTTTTAACCTGTTTTAACAAAATTCTTAATGCTTTTACTGTGATTTCTCCCTTGTACCGGTTACAGCAGGAGTCACTACAAACAACACTTGTACCCTGACATTCGCAGTGTCATTTCTGATGATATCAGTGGCTTCTGTTCAGTTCATTGCAGCAGAAGCTGTAAAATGATGTGGGCTCAAGTCATTTGTTCTGCAGGACTTTTCACCTGGGTATTTTGATAGTCATCTCTTTTTCTGTCATTCTCTTCATCTCTTGTTTGCAATAGGCCTTGGGTGCAAGGAATTGGAGTTGGCTATCATTTAAAAAAGAGTGATATATCACCATAAATGTTGAAATAGGGAACTCCAGGAGTCTCTGTATTGCCACAAAAGCAACTAAAAAGTTGGAAGAAACTGTCAAAATCAACTTTTGCAGAATTTTGGAATCTAGTCAAAAACTTACAGTCAGGCTTGGATAAAGAAATAGAATCTATTAAATGGCCTAGCTTCTATCCTGAACTCCTGTATTGGTGGTACTCATGAGGATAGCAGCGTGCCCAGTTGCTTGTGTCAGAGGGAGAATAAAGATTTTATTCCTGAAAAATTATGGTTCTGCATTTTGGGGTGTCTGACAGTTCTTTGAGGGAAGGGTGCAAAACTTGCACTTGTTTTGTATTAGAGTGTTGTCTGGGCTGGGGTGGCTTCCTGAGCAGGGTTTGCTGAAATAACTTAAATGTACATATATTGGCAGCAGCAGCCTGGGGCAAGAGATAATAGGTGTGTCATGGGTTGAATTTTGTTCCCCCAAAATAAGTGTATCAGTTTGACTGGGCCCATGATTCCCAGTATTGTGGGAATGTCCACCATTTTGTCATTTGATGTGGTTTTCCTATATGTTGTAAGTCCTATCACTATGATGTTAATGAGATGGATTAGTAGCAGTTACATAGATGGGAACTATAAAATTAGATTGTGTCTTAAGCCAGTCTTTTTTGATATGTGAAAAAGAGAAGTGAGCAGAGAGACATGAAGAACCTCATACCTCTAAGAAAGCAGACTGGGTGCAGAGCCCATCCTTTGGACCTAGGGTCCCTGTGCCTGAGAAGCTCCTAGTCCAGTGGAAGACTGATGACGAGGACCTTCCTCCAGAGCTGACAGAGAGAAAAAGCCTTCCCCTGGAACTGATACCCTGAATTCAGACTCCTAGCCCACTAGACTGTGATAAAATAAATTTCTTTTTATTAAAGCCATCCACCTGTGGTATTTCTGTTATAGCAGCATTCAATAACTGGGATAAGGGGGACATGCAATAGACAGAGAAGCTTGGGAAGGAAGAGTTTGAGAATGGACATGCATAAAGGAATAAGAGGTTTTTAAAGCCCACACATGTACTAGAGATTTGGGACATCCTCATACATACCCAGGGCTGTACACATGCCCAGAAGAGGCCTAAGAAGATCATAAGCTTTCACTCCTAGGTGACCTTCTGGCAGAAGAAAACTAAAGCAGAGTTGTAAATGGCCTGACCAAGTGTGGAAGGGGTGCTGTAATGCAGAGCTAGTATACAAAGACTGGAAATATTAAAAAAAAAATTTTTTTTTTGACTCCAGACATTTAAGGTAACATTGTCAAAGTATTAGCTGACTGTTAAGCTAACAGAACACAGACTTCACTAGCCATACATAACAAGAATAGAGACATTACAAAGGTAATTTAGAAAACTAAACAAAAAAGCAATAGCTGTTCACAGTAAGCAACAACAACAAATCCCAGAGAAGGGATAAATCTGATTTCCAGAGTTGTCTCATTATAATTAAAAAAAAAATTACCATGCATGCCAGGAAACCCAAAAAGTATGACCCATGCATAAGAAAAATATTAATGGAAACTGTCCCTGTAGAAGTCCAGACATAGGACTTACTACACAAAAGCTTTAAATCTACTGTCTTAAGTATGGTAAAAAATCTAAATGAAACCATCGTCAGTGTACCAACATATATATAACGAGAATCCAAGAGGAAGAGGAGAGAGAAAGGGGCAAAAAGAGTATTTAAAGCTATAATGTCTATAAATTTCCTGAATTTAATAAACATGCTACCACAAATCGCAGATTCGAGCCACCTGCTGCAAAGCCAATAGTGAGACAGGAGGATGTAAGCAGCAAGAGGGCTTTATTGAATACCAGTGTCCAAGAGACAGAGGGATTAAATTATTTTCAAATTCTATCTAACTCTAAAGGGCTAACTGGAGGGTTTTATAGGGAGAAGGTCAGAGTTTAGAGGTTTCCAGGAATGTTGATTTTTCTTTGAGGTGGACATAATGATAAAGTGTTCTATTATTGAAGTCTTGCAAATCTCTTCATGCCTTCCTGGAGTCTTGCAAGCCTCTTCATGCCATCCTGGTTTCTGTCACAAGATGGATCTGAGTTTTGTTCAGCTACCTTGGTCCTGTGTATTTTGCCCCCTGGGAGAAGAACATAATTTAATCAACAACAAAAAACTTGATTACATTATTTTTCTTTAAAGGAGCAATCATGAGACAGATTTCAGAGCAAGTAATTACATTTCAAAGACTAGAGATTAATCACAGCTTATACAGCTATACTAAAACACTGGAAAATATATTCTCTCTACTTCAATGCTAAAACAGTAAAGAAAATATGTTTTTTCCACTTCAAACACATGCATCTTCATATCCAAGAGACTGAAGACACTCTAGCTGGATAAATGCAAAGAGATCACATTGAGACACATTACAGTCAAATTCTTGGAAGTGAAACAGAGATTCTTGAAAGCAGCAAGAGAAGTGTTTTGTTATGTAGAAGAGGGCCTCAAAGTGATTAATGCCTTTTCTCTTCAGAATCTGTGGAGGCCAGAAGATAGTGAAATACTTGAAGTATTGAGAGAGAAGTAAAACTGTCACCCAAGGATTGTTGGTTGGGCCATGATTCTCAGTTGTTTGGCAGTTATATGATGACGTGATCACTTCCATGATGAGATTTGATATAATGAGATAACTTCCCTGATGGCATCTGCTGTAAGTAGCCAGTCAGTTGAAAGGGAGTTTCCTTGAGGGTGAGATCTGCATCCAGTATAGGTGGACTTCCTCTCAAGGCTCAGGGGCTTTTGCTTGCTCTGGATTCTGCAGCTGGCTCCTTCTTGGCTGACCTCTGGCTCTTGGGACTTGAGCTAGCAGCTTACCTGCTGTCTTGCCTGCTGATCTTAGGATTTGTTGGTCTACACAGCTTGTGAGTAAGACCCCTGCTGACTGAACTGACAGTCTTGGGTTCACCAGCCCCTGTGGCAGTGTGAATCAAGAGAAGCCTCCAGTCTGACCCATGGACTTGGGGTGTTCCAGCTTCTATAACCATGTGAGCCATTGCCTTGATATAAATCTCTCTATATAGATATTGATACACTTCACTGGTTTTGCTTCTGTAGAGAACCCAGCCTAAGACAGACATCAAAGTCACATTCTTGAAAGCGAAACAGAAAATCCTGAAAGCAGCAAGAGAAGTGTCTTGCTATGTGGAAGAGGTCCACAAAGTGATTAATAGCCATTTTCTCTTCAGAAACCATGGAAGCCAGAAGGTAGTGGGATAACATATTTGAAGTGCTAAAAGAGGACTAAAACTGTCAACCAAGGATTCAATATCTAGAAAAACTATTCTTCAAAAATGAAGCCGAAATGAAGACATTCCCAGATAAACAAAGACTGAGGGCATTTGTTGCTAATATATCTGCTCTGAAAAAAAGTGCTAAACTTGGCTCTTTCTGGATGAAATGAAAAGACACCCAGGTAGTAACTTGACGCTCTCCAAAGAAATAAAGAATACCTGTAAAAGTAGCTACATAGGTAAATATAAAAGTCAGCATTACTGTTTTTTTTGGGTAACTTTAATACAATTTAAAAGACAAGTGCTTAAGATATTAATGATTAACCTGTGTTAATAAGTATGCAGTTGTAATTCTAAGAACATAAATTTGGAGGGAGAAATGGAATTGTAAAGGAGCTGAGTTTCTGTACACTGTTGAACATGAGTTGGTGTCAAACTTAATTGTCATAGTGTTAAGAAGTTAATTGTAAAATACTACAATTAGGGAAAATTCTAAGAAACAAACTAATAGAATACAGAAAATGAACCACAAAGGGAATGAGAATGGTACGTTACAAACCAGCTAAACCCAAGGAAGCTATAATGATGGAAAAAAGGGGAAACAAGGTATAAGACATAAGAAAACAAATAGCAAGGTGGTGTAAGTCAACCCTTCCTAACTGGTAATTCCTTTAAATGCAAATTATTAAGCTCTTCAATTCAAAAGCAGACATTGACAGTATGGATTCAAAAGTCATGCTTCAACCATATACCGTCTATAAGACACGTTAGATCTAAGACACAAATAGGTTAAAAATGGAAGACTAGAAAAAAGCTATTCTATGCATTTAGTAATCAAAAGAGAACTGCAATGGTTATAATAGTATCAGACAAAAATTGTTATAAGAGAAAAAGGGATATTATGTATACATCAAGAAGATATAATTTCAAACATACATACACCTAAAGGCAGAACCCCCAAAATACTTGAAGCATGAACTGACAAAAGTGAAGGGAGAAATAGCTGTGCCATAATTGGTGACTTAGTACTCTGCTTACAAGAATGTGTGGAATAGCTAGACATACTGTTTCTTTACACAAATAATGCATGCTTTCTGTGTTTGTTTGCCAACTGTGCCCTCCTCATAATGAGATATTTTTGTAAGCAACAAGCAAAAAAAAAAAAATTGGCATAGCTGGGCCTATGAAAATACTTCACAGGGGTAGAGCATGAGTTGGCAAACAAACGTAGAAGATGTACATTATTTGCAAAAAAAAATGCAGAATGTTATCAAGAAAATAGAAGACTTCAGCACTTTAAACCAACCAAAAAACCCAAACCAAACCCGTTGCCATTGAGTCAATTCTGACTCAGCAACCCGATAGCTAACACAGTACATAGAGCTGGAGTGGATATACTAATACCAGAAAAAATTGTTACAAGAGACAAAGAAGGAAATCATATATTGGTAAAAAGGTCAATCCATCAATAAGATACAATAAAACTTGAGAAGCTGTAACTTGTATACCTGTCAGAGAAGGAAAAGTATGTTCCACAAAACAAGAGATAGAAAAGTGGTAAGATTGCACCCTGTCAAAGGCAGAAAACTTGCAAGAGTTGGAAAACAAGGCAGTATCACTTACTTACATAGTGTCTTTTTTTTGTCTCATAACAGTTTTGACTTAAAGCCTGTTATTAAAATTTGTATGCCCCCATTTTTTCGTTATTGTTTGCACAGAATTCTTCCACTTTCATCCTGTTTCTATTCTTGTGTCTAAGATGTGTCTTTTTTAGGCAGCACATAGTTGGGTTGTTTTTTAATTTATTTTGGCACTCTTGTCCTTTTGATTGCAGTATTGAGTTTATTTCTGTTCATGGTAATTACCAAGAAGGAGTTTGGAAACAAAGAGCTGCAAAGCATGATGAATATAATGTCACGGAATTATACATGTAAAAATGTTGAAATGGTAGATGCTTTGTTTTACAGATTCTTATAACAATAAAAAGGTTATAGCAAATATAAACATATATACACCTAACAACAGAATCCCCAAAATAAATGCATCATAAACTGACAAAATTGAAGGAGGAAACAGTTTTGCAATAGTAGTTTGAGACTTAATATCTATTTTGTTGTTCAGGGTAGAGTTCCCTCTTGTGATTCAAGGGTGGTAGAAGGCAAGAAGACTGCCCATGTGAGTAAATGATGCACAGCACTTCCTTAGCACTTATGCAGCAAGCCAGCCAAGGAGTCTGACCACACAGGACCAGGGCACCAGACACTGGCCAGTGTTCTGATCATCTGGGTGGCTCCCCTGGGGGGAGTGCTCACGGGTAGTTTGAAGCTCATCACATTTTATACCAGAATTCATTTACCACGTGCATCCTTCATGTCCTCAGTGAAGCACTGTTCTTGAAGGTGCTCACGTCTTGGTGTAGGGCCTGTGTTTGATCGGGAACTTATGTGTTTTTTAACCACAGCACCTGCCAAGCTAAATTGGGCTTGTGACACATATGATTCTTCTGGCCTTGTCAAGACACATCCTAGGAAATAGGGTCATGTCATCTCAACTAAGGACCATTTTAATCTAATTTGATATCACACCCCACTTAAAGTAACAGATGGAAAAGCTAGACATACAGCAACAAGGAAATTGAAGATTTGAACAACACAATATTCCAATATACCTAGCCAACATATATAGAACATTTCACCCAACAATAGCAGGATATACATTCTTCTGAAGTATATATAAATTATTCTGTAGTGTAGACATGTTGGCTACAAATTAAGTGTTAGTGAATTTAAAGATTGAAAGTGCACAAAGTATTCTGTCTAGTCACAATGTTATGAAATAAGAAATAAGAGAAGGAAAACTAGAAAATTGACAAATATGTGTAAATTGAACAACAGAATCTTAAACAACCAGTGGGTAAAAGAATAAATCACAAAGGAAATTAGACAACACTTTGGGACAAATGTGTACAAAGACACCACACATCAAACGTATGAGATGCAATGAAAACAATGTTTACAGATGTAATTGCTTACATTGAAAGAAAGACCCCAAATCAGTAACCTAACTGTACACTTAAGGAAACAGAAAATGAAGAACAAGTTAAACCCAAAGCAGGCCGAAGGAAGGAAATAAATATTAGAGATAAATGAAATATAGACTAGAAAAACGGAATCAGTGAAACCAAGAGTTGGTTTTTAAAAAAGGTCAACAAAATTTATGTATCTTTAGCTACAGTAAGAGAAAAAGAAGACTCAAATTACTGTAAATAAAGAAATTGGGACATTAATACTGGCTTGATAGAAATAACAAGGACTATAATAGTATGAATATTTATACACCAACAAATTAGATCATCTAGATGAACGAATTCCTAAACACAGAAATTTCCAAATCTGACTCAAGAAAAATAGAAAATCTAAGAAGATCTGTAACAGTGGGTTGATTGAATCAGTAATCAGATCTCCCAAGAGAGAAAATCTCAACATCATACAACTTCCCCAGTAAATTCTAAACATGTCAAGAAGAATTAGCATCAAACTCTTTCAACTCTTCCAAAAATTAGAAAAGGCAGGAACACTTGAACTTGTTCTGTGAGGCTAGATTTACCTTGATATCAAAGCCAGGTAAAAACATAACAAAAAAGTAACTATAGACCAATATCTTTTATGTATAGATCAGAGTCCTTAATGAAGTACTAACAATGCAGATCCAGCAATGTGTTAAATGATTATGCACCATGACCAAGTGAAATTTATTCCAGGAGTACAATGTGGTTTAAGAAGTGAAAATCAGCCAATGTACCATATATTGATGCACATAATGCCCACCTTCCAACCCCGCAAGGTATTTACATAGGTGCCACTATGCCAGTTTTTCTTCACAGGTTGCTTTTAAGAAAATTAGCATAGTGTATTTGAGGTCTGGGGAGGTTTGGGCATGGCCAGCAAACAAATATGGAAGGCATGTATTATTTGCATAACAACACAGTAATGCACATGATAGCATGGTCATCTTGATTGATGAAGAAAATGCATTTGACAAATTTCAGCAACATTTCGTGATAAAAATGGTCAGCAGCCTAGAAGAGAAATTCCTCCAGACGATAAAAGTGCATTTAAAAAAAACCTGCAGCTAACATCATACTCAGTGGTGAAGATCAAAAGATTACCCCAAGATCAAGTACAAGACAAACACTTCGTTTAACACTTCTGTTTATCATTCTGCTGAACATTTTGGACTGAGCAATTAGGCAATAAAAACAAATAAAGGATATCCAAATCTGAGAGGAAAAAGTAAAATGCTGCCTTTTGGGAAAAAAAGGAATTGTTAATATTTCAAAGAGAGATTGGACTTGGCTGCTAATGATTCTGCAAGCAATTTGCTTTTCAAGTGGAGAAATATGGCTGACACATACATGTTACTAATGAAATCTTTAATAATTCTTGGGTTTGGGAGGGGTAGGGAATAGGACTAAGACCTACCTTAAAGTAGAACTATGTTATATTCGTCCTACTATATGTTTATGTTTTCATCTGGATATATGTGAAGTTTTAATGCATTACTGTGCTGTTTTGCTGGCCTTGACAGTTTCTGGGGCCTTTGACTTTGTTCTATTTAAGCCAAATTAAATGGAAGGAATTTGAATTCTAGGAGGATTTTGAGACACTGCTTTATTTTCCACTTTTTGAATATTTTCAAAACCTCTGAATGTCACTTGTTTTCATCCAGTTTCTTTTTAAGATGGTGAATGTATTAGTTTCTAAGGGGTGCTTAACAACAACAAAACACACACATATACAAACTCAGTTGCTCATAAGGTCATAAATTTATCTTTCACTCTTCTAGAGTTTGGGAGTCCAAATCAATGTTTATGCTGACCCATGCTCTTGTAACGGAAAGATCTTTTCTTATCTCTTCCAGCTTGTGATAGCCCTAGGTGATTCCTGATTTGCAGATGCTGCACAACTCCATTTTTGCTTTTGTTGTCTTCCTTCTGTGTCTCTTTCCCTCTTTTATAAGGACACGAGTCAGATTGCATTAAGGCTCACCCTCCTCCAGACTACAAAGACTTTAACGTTAATTTCAAAGACTCTGTTTCTAAACAGGATCACATTCACAAGCATCAGAGTTTAGGACTTCAACATAAAACTTTAGGGAACACGATGCAATTCATAACAGTTAATTTAACATTTACTTAAGAAAACACTTTTAAATGGGAAATATTGCCTACTCCATCACTGTTTCAGTCCTTCTTATTAAGTACTCAGTGTCATTATTAAAACCCTCTATGGGTTTTGGCTTTAAGAGAGCCATATTAATGTAAACAAGATTTATCTTATTTCGAAGTTATTTGGAAGTCAAATCCCACTTGCCTATTTTGTTTTACTCAATGTACATGAGGCATGGTGCCATAAAGTCACAGGCTACCTGTGCAGCTTGGATCAGAGGCAGATGGTGCAGCAGTTCAAAATGTAGGTTCTGACAGTAGGTACCATGTACCCAGATCCCCCTCTTACTAGCTGCCTGGGTTTGGTCAGATTATTTAACCTCTCTGGGCTTGTTCTCCTGTCCATATTTAACAGGGAGATAATAGTATCCACCTTATGGCAATTATGAGAGAAACATGAAAGGCACTTAACATCATGTCTGAAACTAAGTGTTGGTTACTGATGTTGGTAATAATAGCTAAAAATGATTCAGTGGTGATAAAATCACTGCCAATAGTAGATGATGAACTAGTCAAATTAAAAGCTTCTTACCCTTTCACTTACTTTTTTTTATTTAAAAAAATTGTTATAAATTTCTATATTATATGTGATGTTATTAGTTTTTTTATCGTTGTGTAAAATTTCTACAAACTGTGGCCTTAAACAGTGTATGTTTATTATATCATCGTTTCTGTAGATAAGGAACCTGGGCATAGCTTAGCAGGGTCTTCTGCTGAAGTCCTCACCAGGCTGCAGTCAAGGGGTCATTCAGGGCTGTAGTGTTATAAAACACTCAGTCTTTTTCTAAACTTACATGGTTATGCACCACATTCATTACCTTGCTTGTTATGGAATTCATGGCAGTTTACTTCTTCAAGGCCAGCAGGAGAACATTTCTGTGGTCTTAGGGAAGCCCTAGGCCTAATTAGGTAGAGCCCATCTGTGATAATTTACATGTGACAAATAAGATTTCATTAGAGAATTCATGATTAGCAAGATAATACAGGATGACCCTCTCCTGTTGGAGGGCTTCAGTTATTTGTTTAAAAACATGCTAGGCATTCCTCCCCAGGGCAAGCTGCCTCTCTTTAGTTTACCTGTTAACAGTCATGGATCCCTGTCTCAGAAGACAAAATGGAGTCATGAACCACGAGTTCAGTCTCTTCTGAGAACCTGGTTTCTTTAAGATACATAAATTTCTGCAGAGTAAGAGAGTGAGAGTTTGATTACAAACATTAGATGGGTATTTCATAAGACACTGTGTTGAAGACTAATTAAACTTATTACTGCTTTACTATAAACATAACTCTCAGTCTAATCCCTGGAGTCAGTTTCCCAAAACAGACTCAATTCTTCAGAAAAAGCACAATGCCTAGAGTCAAATGGTCTTACTAGTTTATCTGGACCACTGTTTGACTCAGAAGTGGCTTTAAGAACCAGTTGTGTTTTTTTTCTTCAAAGTTTGAGATTAGGAAGGACACATAAAAGCGTTGACCTTTGAGGGTTACTCTAACCTTCATGAAAGTTGGAAATCTGGGTTCCAGGAGAATTACAACTGTTTTGTCATTCCCTCTGTTGGATCATAATCCTTCTATAAATCTTTTATCACAAACATTCAATAAATGGTCCAAAGACCTTAGGGTCATGGTTTCATTGGTTATTCTATACAGTTGGTCTAATATTATTGTTAGTGTTTCTATTCTACCTTGTAGTTTGCTGTATGGTGCCTGGGACATTAAAAATATGATAAATGTGAAAGCACAACACAGTCTTTCCAGTTTTCACTTAATCATAACTGTCCTTGGCCTGAGGGCCTGTATTTTCACCTTTTTCTGGCTCATTATCAGTCTTTATGATTTTCTTTTCTCTAAATGAAGTCAATTATAGGTATTTTCATTAAAAGAAGATTCCAAGTGTTGCCACTAACTGAAACAGTGAATTTGGGAAACTGTTTTTGTAATGAATGTCTCTTTTGGCCTTCTTTTTCACACTTGCATAATTTTCATCACAGTTTGTATGTTCAGTAATGGATACTTTTTGATATTCTAAATTCAAATCTGGATCCTTTTCTTCAATTTTTTTTTTTTTTTTGTTTCATACTATAAATCTGATAAGTTTACAACTCTACTGGAGAATGAAATTGATATCAAATACTTTCCACATCACGGTTGTGATAAATACCAGTGGAGGGATAATATATATAGTTGATTTTCAGAATCATAGTAGAAACCAGTGCTGTGGTCAAAATATAAGCCACGACTTTTGTCATAAGTAAATCCAGTCTGTGATACAGCAGCTTCTGCTGCTGCTCTCAAACTTTCAGCTCATGATGAACCTTCTAAAGAATTATCTTCTGTTGTTAATACAGATACTGTCTCCTGTGAGTTGGAGGAAAACAGGTCTTGTCTACACTTAACGTTTTTTGTTATGTCAGTGCCGATGTAAGTGTCTTAGGCTGAGTTTTCTCGAGAAGTAAAACCAGTAATGCGTATAAATATATATAGAGAGAGGTTGTGACAGTCACGAAATCCCCAAGGTCAGCAGGCAAGACTGCAAGGTATCTTCTGAGCCACTTAGCTGCAGGAGCTGGTGAACCCAAGATAGGCAGACCTGGGAGCAGGACTCTTGCTTGCAGGCTGTAAAGATCAGTGAATCCCAAGATGGACCGGTAAGCTGCTAGCTCAAGTCCCAAGTACCAGACATCAGACAAGAGACAGCTGCTGGATCCAGAACAAGTCAACAACCTTTGCAAGGCAAGCAGGAAGGAAGTAGGTGGCAGAAGGTGGAGAGATGAAGGCCACAGGCACCATGCCACTGGTAGCACTCAGCAGATTCCATCATGGGGGTGATCCCATATCAAATTTCAACAGGAAAGTGATCACAACATTGTACAACTGCTAAAACACTGAGACTCATGGCCCAGCCAAGTTGACACACAGTCTCAACCATCACAGTGTCATTTTCTATTTGTGATGGGTCTTTAGAATTAAAAGTAGAAGCTTCAGTATCCTGGCCGTATTGAACTGAGAGTTCAGTTGCTTTATTTGGAAGACTAACATCCTTATAGATTATCTGATGTTAATGATCTGAGATTGACCAGGGAGTGTGGTTCTCTGTACTTCTACATCAGACTATTTTATTATCTTCTTTTCTCTCACGATGGAGTCTTTTACTGAGCTCTTCCGCCTGAGTGCAGAGCTTCTGGTTGTTGCTCTTGTTGCTCTGGTGCAGCCCCTCTGTGATGCAGCAGCCTCTCCATGACTTTCATGTGGCATTTTCAGCTTTGCAGGTGGCATTTCAACTTCACCTTCCCCCCAGCTGGGCCTGTTCTGGACCAAAGAGGTGGGTGGTAACAGTGAAGCTGACAGCTGCTGGGACCACACCTTGGTGGCCATGTGGCCCCACGCAAGGGCGCCCACGGACGCGGAGAGGCTACCTCAGTCCAAGGCAGGGGCTAGCAAGCCCAAAGCTCACGGGAATGGGTGGGCAGTGAAAGATTGCCTCGTACCAGCCTGATCACAACAGAGTGGCTGCAGGCAAGCGGGTGCCCACTAAAGTGCATTCATACAACCCTGAAACCAGAAAACT
The DNA here is from genome assembly GCF_024166365.1 of Elephas maximus indicus. Lineage (NCBI taxonomy): Eukaryota > Metazoa > Chordata > Mammalia > Proboscidea > Elephantidae > Elephas > Elephas maximus. Next base: position 11,841,820 of record NC_064847.1, read on the forward strand.
TTATTCCCCACTTTCATTTTGATTTTAAATACTTCTTTGATCTCTGTCACTTTTGACTACAGGTTTGTCAGTTATGCTGATATTGTTCAAAAAACAACTTCTGAATTCTCTATACCGTTTTTCTAGTGTCTATTTTATTTATATATGCCTTGATCTTTTTTTTTATGGTTGCTTTAGTTGTTTGCTTTTTGCTTTCTAGTTCCTCAAGGTTATTGATTTTGGATTACCTTTTTTTTTTGAGGTATTTACCTCTATGAATTTTCCTCTGAACACTACTTTCACTGCATCCTGTAAATATTGGTATGTTGTGCTTTTGTAGCTGAATGAGGGTTCTTGTCCTGTCTTATTTATCAAATTTATATAAGATGGACACAACACACCAGTTGCAAGGGAAGGAGAAAATGAAAATTTATTGTTTGTGCAAACAAGGAGTAACGTGGAGTCTAGCAGCCAAAAAACCATGCGCTGTCAGCCCCAGAGGAGCTTGGAGCTTTTATGACCTCCAGTCCCCAGGGGGTAGGATTGGAGCCCCAAAATCCAACACCCCAGCACCTCCCATGTCCATATTTGGAGACTGAGGTGCTGAGTCATTTGCACAAGAAGGGAACTTGTGCTTTGCAAACTGGCTCTTGTGCAGCTGTGTGCCAAAGAACATCTTCCCCTCTAGCGAAATTCAGGCTCAGGGTCGAGTTTGGGGCCATGGCATCTCAGGTCCTGTACGTGTGCCAAGATCCCAGTTTTTGCTCCAAATTCAAACAGCGGTTAGTGCCTGCATGGTGCAGTCAGGACAAGCTGCAGTTAGAAACCGTGGCTTGGTGGCCTGTGAGGAGGGGAAAAACTGCAGCAGAGTGGGGGGAAGCCTGGGCAGTGGCTTCAATCCCAACTCTAACAGGTACCTTTTAATCTTAGAAGGGTTTTAGGGCCTAAGGTCTCATCTTCTGTAGCTTCTTTCTGCTAGCTAGGGGCGCTGGCATAGAACTGGACTCTAGCTAGAAACTGTTTGGGAGAGACGAGGTGATGTTACCATTGCAGCGTCTTCTGCAGGTGGAATTTCTCAAGACTGGAAGACACTAACTTTACTAAAAGATTAAACATACAAGGTCCAAATACAGATAGCAGAATGACCATGACCAAGTGTCCCCTAGAAGGGAACGAAACCATGTTAGGCTTGGGATTGCTGCATTAATTATCCCAGACAGCCTGTGAAGATGGGCCTTGGTTGAACTTGTGTAGCCACTTACATTTCTTGTAAATTTTTGCAAGATACAATTGTCTTCTCAGACTCATCTTGTGGTTTCTTTAAAAGCTCCATACTTCTGGACTTTCTGCCCTCCTTAAGGGTGAGCTATATAGAATTCACCTTCCTCTGTTATCCTGTAAGTACATTGCTGTGTGTGGGTTCCTTTCTTAGCCCTCTTACTATACTTCCCCTGAATAAACTCTCCTACATTACTGTAATTACCAATTTTGTTTGTTATTCACAAATCCACGTTTGTAGAACATATCTCTTTCCTGAGTTTCAGATGTAAAAATTCTACTGTCTCTGTTTACCTCTTCTTACATATTCTAAAGGCTACTCAATATTAAAATGTTTAATCCTGAGCTATTCATATTCTTACCCTCTAGCCACATAACCCTTTTTGCTTCTTCTTCTAGTGCCCTATCTCAGTGACAAAAATCCAAGTTTCACTTTTTCTGCTTCTCTTTCATCTTTTAGTCCCATCAGCCACCAAAGCCTGACGGTTCTGTCTCCAATATCTTATCTATGTTTTTCAAAATCCAGTGTCACTGTTTAGCACAGTAGCTAAAGGCACCAGTTCAGAAGCTAGGCATACTTGGGTTTAAACCCTTCTTCTACTACACATTAGCCAGTTGTGTGATTTAGGACAAGTAACAGTCTCTCCAGTACCTCAGTTCTCATCACACAAAATAAGTCACTGGGACTGCTTCTACATGGTTGGGAGTGTGAAGCAGATGCAGTGATCTTTTAAGTGGAGAGCATTTGAAGTGCTCATGAGATAATTATCCTCCTATCCTGGGGGCCCTGCCTCTCCCCCAGAGAGACAAAAGAAATGTGAACAGAGCCAGGAATAGACTTAGTCAATGGTTAGTCATTAAGCTCCATGGGAAACAAGGATCAGGTCTTACAGAACCAGGAGACAACTATCCATAAGATTAAATCAACCTGCACAATGACTTTCAATCCTCTGAAGCCTGAGTTTCTCAATTATTACTGTCTTGCCAATTCTTACTGTTCTGCAGGGCTTGTTGGTCGGTATGGTGAGTAGTAGCTGGCTCAGCGAGAGTGGTGGATCCATGCTCTGTTTTTGACGATCTTGATTGCAGTGCCGGGAGGTTGACACGGACAGAAATCTAAGGTTGTAGAAGAATCGCTCACGTTGTGTACCTGTAAAAAGAGTCAAGCACCTCTTCAGTTTTGTTTGAGGTAGAAACCTAGTCCTGAAAAGAGCCAAGGGAAGGATCTTAACCTATGTTAATTAGGTCTTCTTGCAAAGTTTGGCCCAGTGGGCTTCAACAGTCCAGTTTACCTTTTCCCTGCAATCTTCTTCCGAAACATATTTCAGGTGCTTCGTCCGCTCTTAGACTGCCAAGAAGATCTTGTTTGCCTTTTTTTTTTTCTTTTTCCAAATAGTTATCTTTAATATTGAGAGCAACCATACAGAGTGACAGGTGGTGCAGAGCCAGCTGCTCGCAAGACTCTAAAATCTGATCCAGTAGCAGAATAAATCAGTGTATTTACATTTAGGTTTTTCCTGGAAATCCAGGACTGTCCAATCTGGAGCCATCCTTCCCTTTCTTCTAACCTTCTTACTTCCTTCTCACCTTTCTTTCACTTCCTTATTCTTTCTTCCTTTCTCTCACTATTCTACTTTTTTTCTTTTTCTCCCTTCCTGTTTTCTCTTCATTCTTCTTACTTTCTACTCTTTTACTCTTCTAAGCTTCATCAGTTGTTTCTTCCCTGCCCAGCCCCTATTTTGCAACTGTAATGAATGAGCCATACAAAGGTCTTCTGTAGCTTGTGGCAAGCTGGAATCTGTCACTACTACAGAGGTTGCAGTTCTTGCTGCCCACCTGGCCTCTAAGTTGGCCACTTGGTGACCTTGGGCCACCACTGTGTCCTCCTCTCGATGTCATTTGCAATGTACCACAGCCAGAGCTGTAGGGAGTGATACTGCCTCAAGGAGTTGTAAAATCTGTTGGCCATGTTGGATTTCTTTACTGCCCAATTTAAAAGTTCTCTTTGCTTCCACAAAGTCCTGTATATATGCAAAACTGACAACATGGACTCTGAACATATATAAATGGTCACTCTCTTTGACTTGGCCAACCACAAGGTCTGGGTCATTGCAACCAGCTTGGCTTTTTGGCCTGAGGTCTGTTTGTGAGAGTGTTTGCCTCAAGAACCTTGGCGTGGCTGGCAACTGTGTAGCCTGTTCTCTGCTGGCCACCCTCAGTGAAGCTACTCCCACCTATGAAGATCTTTAAGCCGGCATCTGCTAGAGCTTGATATTGTGGGTCTGGACAGCTGGCATGGACCAGGCCCCCCATCCGAATATGGTCATGGTGAATGGAATCTCCCAGGGATGGAGTGGGGAAAAGGGTGGTTGGATCTGAAGTGGCAACAGATTGCACCGGTGCACTGGGATTATCAACCAGAGACATCTGCTGTTGAGCTACTTGGTACTTGCTCTCTCTCAGGATACTGTCTGTGGCGGTGGCCCTCCTGCTCACAAAATGCACACTGGTTCTCTCTCAGTGGGTTTGGGGCTGGACCTTGCGAGAATCTGAAGGTCTTCTCCTCCGAGGGGGCCTATATCATTTCTGTAGTCTTATTCCTGTTGTCAGTAAGCCAACCCAGCACTTCCTGCCATTATCTTCCCTGTTGTTATAGATCTTGAATGCCAACTTAACTACGCGTCAGACACTTGTAGTTCCGCCCCCCTCTATTGTGCAAAGTTTGTTCCCAATCTCCGGCGCATACTGTCTTGTAAAAATACTATTGACTATGCAAGCATTTGGTGAGGTCTCTGGATCCCGATCAGTATATTGTCTAAAGGCTCTATAAACTCTTTTGAGGAAGGCTGCAAGATCCTTATCTTTACACTGGTTAATTTCATATACATTGTTGCAGTCTAAAAGCTTAGGCGCTCCACATCTAAGGCCTACTACAAGACATTCCCGATATCAGATAAGCTTACCGTACTCCACTGTGAGATTGTGGTCCCAGCAGGGTTCTTGAGGGGGAAGATGTCATCGACTGCATCTCTGGCCGGTTGTGCATCATGTCACCTCTGGGCTTCCTCTCGGGCCTTGCCTAGGACCATCCTTTTCTCTTCTGGGGAACAAAGATGCTTAAGAGAGATTGACAATCTGCCCAGGTGGGGTCAAAAGAGTTAAAGATGGCAGTAAATCGTTCATACAGTTGCCTTGGTTTCTCTTGGTATCCTGAGGTATTATTCTTCCAGTTAATCAGGTCTGCTGTGCTAAAGGGAACCTGGCCCCTATTTGCTGCTGGAGTTGGCTAGTGGAGGGGATACTCACCAGGGACTAGCCTGACCAGTTGGCTCTGTTCTGGCTTTTCAGCACCCAGGGCCACATTTATTCCTCAATAGGGATAAATCTATGGAGCCATGGCAAGAGAAAATTTCCAGAACATTTGAACTGCCCTTTATGGTTAATTCTCCACCCCTCCCCATCCCCAGCACTGGTTTGAGAGGCAAGCCACACATGCTGCTGTTCATCACTAACCCTGTGGCAGCACCATGAACTTTCTTTTGCTTCCATGATCACAACCAAATTTATCCCAGTTCTCTGAAGTACACCTTAAGGGCGAATGCTTTGGAATGCTTTTAGGATTATCCCTGTTCTTCTACCTATGCATGCATATTAAGACACGTAGACAGTCAAAGAAAGAACACTGGTTCTAAACGTATTCAGACAGAAGGATGCCACCCAACCTAGGGGAACACCCACCAGACAGACAAAGAATACCAATGCAAAAAGGACGTCACCTGCACCAAAACCAGGACCCTGAGCAATACCAAAATCATGACTTAACTAAAAGTCAATGACCATAAACTAAATTACTTGCTTTTTGCTGTTGGAGATCAGGGATAGAAAAAAAGGGAAAGAGAGCGAAGAGCATTCCTAAAGAAAGATTGTCCAGATGGCAGGGTGACCTCTGAGGGACTCAAATACCCTCAATACACTAATAGGTTGACCACAGATGGACAAAGATCATCGCAGATGGTGGGGCAACCTCTGGAATTAGTAGGACATTCTTAGCAGGGCTTCAATCCCTCTGTATGGCTCGGGCCTGGAGATGTCTTTGCCCTGCTTCAACCTCCCTGACCATCACTGATGGCAGGGCAACCTTGGTCACGAATGGGGTGAGCAACCCCGAACTAGGCAGAGGATGGGTCCCAGGGGCCGTGACCCACTTCCCTCATTTTGTAATGGGATCCCTACTTGTGGGGTCTGGTCTTAGGATTGTGCTGTTGCCACCCTCTACTTTGCCTAGCTCCCCAGGGAGACTGTAACTGCCCTTGACCAGCAGAACACCCTGGTCCTGCATGCTTACCTCAGTTCAGAGGCTCTTCCCATCCAGTTTCCAGTTTCTGTTTTGGAGCTGAGGTGGGGACCCAGCAGACCTTGTCCAGGGGTGGAGATCATGGTGGCCACCCAAAACTCCTTACTGGCCAAACAGAGTTGGTGCACACCTTAAGGGGTTGTGGGGGTCCGGATATTCCCGCCCAGGTTTTGGAGTCCACAGTTTCCAGCAGAGTCGCCAAAACCTGTAACTGAACAAGGGTTCTTGCCCTGTCCTGTTACCCAATTCAAATAAGATAGATGCCACACCACCAGTTGCAAGGGAAACAGAAAGTGGAAATTTGTTGTTTGCACAAAGAGCGACATGGTGCCTAGCAGCCGAAAGACCAAGGGCTCCCAGCCCCAGGGGAGCGGGGAGCTTAGAGTTTTTATGCCCTCCAGTCCCCAAGGGATGGGATTAGCACCCCAAATCCAACACCCTGGTCTGTCCCATTTCCATATTTGGAGATCCAGGTGCTGAGTTATTTGCAAACTGGCTCATACACAGCAGTGTGCTGGAGTACATCTTCCTCTCCAGCAAAGTTCAGGTCTGGTGTCAAGTTTGGGATCAGAGCTCCTCAGATCCTGGACATGCACCAAGATCCCAGGTTGTGCATGCTTAGAATTTTGGCGCCAAATTCAAACAGTGGGTAGGACCTGTGTGGAACGGTTGGACCAAGGCCCGGTTAGAAACTGCGGCAGAGTGTGGGAAGCCTGGACTGTGGCTTCACTTTCAATCTTATTTGACTCTAAGTACTTATCAATTTCCCTCTCAATTTCTTCTTTGACTCATTAGCTGTTTAATAGTATAATATTTATGTTAATATGTTTGTGTATTTTTCAGCTTTCCTTTTGTAATATACTTCTAATTTACTTCATGTTATTCAGGCATATGCTTTGTATGATTTTAGTCTTTTTAAGTTTATTAAAATTTGCTTTGTGATCTAATGTAATTCATGTGCAGTGCAGAAGAATGTATGTTGTACTGTTATATCTGTTAGGTCTAGCTTGTTTACAGCGTTGTTCAGGTCCTCTCTTACTGATTTTTTTTTTTTTTTTTAGATATTCTGTTCATTATTGAAAGTGGTGTGGTGAAGTCTCAAGCTTTCACTTTGGAGTTTTCTCTTCTGCCCTCAATTCTGTTGGTGTCTGCTTGATATGGTTTGGTACTCTGATGTTGTTGTAGTTATTGTTAGTTGCCATAGATGGCTCTAACTCATGGTAACCTAATGTGTAACATAATGAAATCTTACCTGGTGCTGCACCATCTGCATGATTTTTTATATGCTTGAGCTCATTGAAAAGGCTATTTTGTGAATCATCAATGACTTTTCTCATTTTTGCTTACCCTCTGCTTTGTCAAACATGATCTTTTCTAGTGATTGGCCTTTCCTGATATGTGTCCAAAATGAGCAAGAGGTTTTGCCATTTTCATTTCTGAGGAGTATTCTGGTTGTATTTCTTCTAAGTTTTATTTGTTCCTCTGGCAGCCCATGGTATATTCAGTATTCTTCACCAACACTACATTCTCATGCAATTTTTCTTTCTGCTTTTTTCACTGGTCAGCTTTTGTATGCATATAAGGCAATTGAAAAGACAATGGCTTTGAGTGAGGTGTGCCTTAATCCTCAAAGTGACATTGATTTTGAAGTTTAAAGAGGTCTTTTCCATTATATTTGCCCAATGCAATACATCATTTGACTTCTTCCTTTTTTTTTTTTAATTGTACTCTAAGTTTACAGCTCAAGTTAGTTTCTCACACAAAAATTTATGCACACATTGTTATGTGATCCTAGGTGCTATCCCTGTAATATATCAGCACACTCCTCCTATCTACCCTGGATTTCCTGTGTCCATTCAGTAAGCTCCTGTCTGTTTCTGCCTTCTCATCTTGTGTCTGGACAGGAGCTGCCCATTTAGTCTCACGTATCTATTTGAACTATGTGTTCCATCCAGCAAGGTCCATGTGTGTAGTCGCTGTTTATGTTGGTGAAAGAAAGTATTTGCAATGAAGAAGTTGTTGGTCTTGCAAAATTCTATCATTCGATCTCCAGCATTCTTTCTATCACCAAGGCCATATTTTCCAATGACTGGTCCTTCTTCTTTGTTTCCAACTTTCACATTAAAATCACCAGTAATTATCAATGCATCTTGATTGCATGTTCAATCAATTTCAGGCTACAGCAGCTGATAAAAATCTTCTGTTTCTTCATCTTTGGCCCTAGTGGTTGGTGCATATATTTGAATAACAGTCGTATTAGCTGGTCTTCCTCGTAGGCATATTCATATTTTCCTATCACTGACAGCATTGTACTTCAGGATAGATCTTGAAACATTCTTTTTTACAATGAATGCAACACCATTCCTCTTCAAAATGTCACTCCCAGCATAGTAGACTACATGATTGTCCAATTAAAAATGGCCAATACCAGTCCATTTCAGCTCACTAATGCCTAGGATATAGATGTTTATGCATTTGATTTCATTTGTGACGATTTCTAATTTTCCTAGATTCATACATGATACATTCCAGGTTCCGATAATTAATGGATGTTTGCAGTTGTTTCTTCTCATTTTGAGTCATGCCACATCAGCAAATAAAGGTCCCAAAAGCTTTACTCCATCCACGTCATTAAGGTCAACTCAACTTTCAGGAGGCAGCTCTTCCCCAGTCGTCTTAAGTGCCTTCCAACCTGGGGGGCTCATCTTCCAGCACTATATCAGACAGTGTTCCGCTCCTATTCGTAAGGTTTTCACTGGCTAATACTTTTCAGAAGTAGACTGCTCGGTCCTTCTTCCTAGTCTGTCTTAGCCTGGAAGCTCAGAGGAAACCTGTCCTCCATGGCTGACCCAGCTGGTATCGGAATACTGGTGGCATAGCTTCCAGCATCACAGCAATATGCTAGCCCCCACAGTACGGCAAACTAACAGGCACATGGACCTCACCAGGTGGAACACACAGAAATCAAATTGACTACGTCTGTGGAAAGAGACGGTGGAAAGCTCATTATCATCAGTCAGGATGAGGCCGGGCCTGACTGTGGAACAGACCATCAATTGCTCGTATGCAAGTTCAAGATGAAATTCAAGAAAATTGGAGCAAGTCCACAAGAGCCAAAATATGACCTTGATTATATCCCACCTGAATGTAGAGGCCATCTGAAGAATAGATTTGATGCATTGAACACTGGTGACTGAAGACCGGAAGAGTTGTGGAATGACATCAAGGACATCATCCATGAAGAGAGCAAAAGGTCATTGAAAAGACAGGAAAGAAGGCAAAGATGAAGAATGATATCAGAAGAGACTCTGAAACTTGCTCTTGAGTGTCGAGCAGCTAAACAAAAGGAAGAATTGATGAAGTAAAAGAACTGAACAGAAGATTTCAAAGGGCGTCTTGAGGAGACAAAGTAAAGTATTATAATGACATGTGGAAAGAGCTGGAGATGGAAAACCAAAAGGGAATAACACGCTTGGTGTTTCTCAAGCTGAAACAACTGAAGAAAAAATTCAAGCCTCGAGTTGCAAAAGTGAAGGATTCTATGGGGAAAGTATTAAATGACGCAGGAAGCATCAAAAGAAGATGGAAGGAATGCATCCAGTCATTATCTAAAAAGAATTAGTTGATGTTCAACCATTTCAAGAGGTAGCATATGAGCAGGAAACGATGATACTGAAGGAAGAAGTCTAAACTGCTCTGAAGGCATTGGCGAAAAACAAGACTTCAGGAATTGACGCAGTGTCAATTGAGATGTTTCAACAAACGGGTGCAGTGCTGGAGGTGCTCACTTGTCTGTGCCAAGAAATATGGAAGACAGCTTCCTGGCCAACTGACTGGAAGAGATCCATATTTATGTCTATTCCCGAGAAAGGTGATTAACTGAATGTGAAAATTATAGAACAATATCATTAATATCAGACACAAGCAAAATTTTGCTGAAGATCATTCAAAAATGGCTGAAGCACTATATCGACAGAAAAATCCCAGAAATTCAGGCTGGTTTCAGAAGAGGACATGGAACCAGGGACATCATTGCTGATGTCAGATGGATCCTGGCTGAAAGCAGAGAATACCAGAAGGATGTTTACCTGTGTTTTATTGACTATGCAAAGGCATTCGACTGTGCGTATTGTAAAAAATTATGGATAACATAACAAAGAATGGGAATTCCAGAACGCTGAATTGTGCTCTTGAGGTACCTTTACATAAATCAAGAGGCAGTTTTTCGGACAGAACAAGGGGATGCTGATTGCTTTAAAGTCAGGAAATGTGTGTGCCAGGGTTGTATTCTTTCACCATACCTATTCAATCTGTATGCTGAGCAAATAATCAAAGAAGCTGGACTATATGAAGAAGAACAGGGCATCAGGATTGGAGGAAGACTCATTAACAATGTGGGTTATGCAGATGACACAACCTTGCTTGCTGAAAACGAAGAGGACTTGAAGCACTTACTAATGAGGATCAAAGATCACAGCCCTCAGTATGGATTGGACATCAATATAAAGAAAAAAAATTTTAACAACTGGACCAATGAGCAACATCATGATAAACAGAGAAAAGATTGAAGTTGTCAAGGATTTCATTTTACTTGTATCCACAATTTACAGCCGTGGAAGCAGCAGTCAAGAAATCAAAAGACGCATTACATTGGGTAAATCTGCAAAGGACCACTTTAAAGTGTTGAAGAGCAAAGATGTCACCTTGAAAACTAAGGTGCGCCTGACCCAAGTCATGGTATTTTCAATCGCATCCTATGCATGTGAAAGCTGGACAACGAATAAGAAAGGCTGAAGAAGAACTGATGCCTTTGAACTGTGGTGTTGACGAAGAATATTGAATATACTATGGACTGCTAGAGGAATGAATAAATCTGTCTTGGAAGAAGTACAACCAGAATGCTCCTTAGAAGCAAGGATGGCGAGACTGCATCTTACATACTTTGGACATATTGTCAGGAGGGATCAGTCTCTGGAGAAGGACATCATGCTTGGCAGAGTACAGGGTCAGCAGAAAAGAGGAAGACCCTCAACGAGGTGGATTGACACAGTGGCTGCAACAACAGGCTCAAGCAGAACAAGGATTTTAAGGATGGTGTAGGACCAGGCAGTGTTTCGTTCTGTTGTGGATAGGGTCACTATGAGCCGGAATGGACTCGACAGCACCTAACAAGAACAACAACATCTATTTGAACTAAGAAGCACACTTTTTACTAGCGTTACTTAATGTCTTATAGTCCAGTCTAATCTTTGTCTGAAGAGTTGGCTTCAGGAATGGCTTTAGGTCTGGGTTAACAGAGAGTGAGGGGGCAATGTCTTCTGGGGTTTATCCAGTCTCAGCCAGACCATTAAGCTTGGTTTTCTTACTAGAATTTGAGTTCTGCATCCCACTTTTTTCCTGCTCTTCGTGGGCTGTCTGCTGTGTTCCTTGTCAGGGCAGTCATTGGTGATAGCCAAGCACCACCTAGTTCTTCTGGTCTCAGAGTGATACAGTACCTGGTTTATGTGGCCCTTTTTGTTTCTTGGGCTAATATTTTCCTTGGGTCTTTGTGTTCTTCATTCTTCTTTGTACCAGGTGGGTTGAGACCAATTGATGTATCTTAAATGGCCACTTACTAGTGTTTAAGACCCCAGATGCCACTCACCAAAGTGGGATGCAGAACACTTTCTTAACAAAATTTGTTATATCAATTGACCTAGGTGTTGCCTGAAATGATGGTCCCCAGACCTCTGCCCCTGCTACTCTGTCCCTTATAGTGTTTGGTTGTATTCAGGAAACCTCTTAGCTTTTGGTTTAGTTCAGTTATGCTGACCTCCCCTGTATTGTGTGTTGTTCTTTCTGTCACTGAAGATGATCCTTGTTCTTCTTTTTCAGTAATGCTATACTTATCCAGGGCCCATTTCCTTTCCATATGAAGTTGGTGGTTTGTTTCTCCATCTCATTAAAAAATGCCATTGGAATTTGGATTGGGATAGCGTTGTATCGGTAGATTGTTTTGGGGTAGAATAGACATTTTCACAATGTTGAGTCTTCCTGTACATGAGTAAGGTATATTTTCCACTTATGTACGTCTCTTTTGGTTTCTTGCAGTAGTGTCTTCTAGTTTTCTTTAGGTCTTTTATGTCTCTGGTTAGATATATTCCTAAGTATGTTATCTTCTTGGGGGCTCCTGTAAACAGTATTGATTTGATGATTTCCTCTTCAACATTCTCTTTGTTCTTATAGAGGACTCCAGCTGATTTTTGTATGTTTATCTTGTATCCTGATACTCGGCTCAACTATTAGTTCAGGTAGTTTTTTTGTGGATTCTTTAGGGCTTTCTGTGTATAAGATAGTGTCACTTACAAAAAGAGATAATTTTACTTCTTCCATAATCTGTAGGCCCTTTATTTCTTTATCTAGCCTAATTCCTCTGGCTAGGACACCTGGCACAATGTTGAGTAAGAGTGGTGATAAAGGGCATTCTTGTCTGGTTTCCTCTAGGTTTTCAAATTTGTTGGAGTATAATTTTTCATAGTATTTTGTTAGGATTCTATTAATTTCAGTTAGGTCTGTTGTGATATTGCCCACCTCATTTCTTATTCAGGTTATTTGCTTCCTCTCCTGCTTTTCTTTTGTCAGTTGACCAGTGATTTATTGATTTTGTTGATCTTTCCAAAAGAATCAGCTTTTGGTCTTGTTAACTCTTTCAGTTGTTTTTCTATTTGCTATGTCATTTCCTTCTGTTCTTACTTTTATTATTCGCTTTTTTCTGGTGCCCGAGGGCTTCTTTTGCTGCTCTCTTTCTTTTTGTTTGAATTATAGGGTCAATGTTTTGATTTTGGCCTTTTCTTTTTGTATGTGTGCATTTAGTGGTATAAACTGACCTCTGAGCACTGCCTTTGCTCTGTCCCAAAGATTCTGGTAGGATGTGTTTTCATTCTCATTTGGTTCTGCGAATTTTTTTATTCCATCCTTAATTTCTTCTATAACCCGTAGTTTTTGAGCAAGTTTTTGTTCAGTTTTCTTGTATTTCGTGTTTTTTTTACATGCTGTTTCTATTATTTTCAACTTTTATGGCTTTAGGTGCAGAAAGGATGTTTAAGAATATCTAATTGCTTTCAATTATGTTAAGGCTTGCTTTGTGGTCTAAGATGTGGTCTATTCTAGAGAATGATCCATGTGTGTTGGAAAAGAAAGTATTCTTGGCTGCTGTTGGGTGGTGTATTCTGTATATGTCTATGAGGTCAAGTTGGTTCATTGTGACATTGAGATCTTCTGTGTCTTTGTTGAGCTTCTTTCTGGGTGTTCTGTCCTTCATCAAAAGTGGTGTGTTGAAGTCTCCAACGATTATTGTGGAGCTATCTCTTTTCAGTGCTGTTAGAATTTGCTGTATGTATTTTGAAGCCCTGTTGTTGGGCGCATAAATATTTATTATGGTTATGTCCTCCTGGTGTATTTACCCTTTAGTCATTATATCGTGTCCTTCCTTATCCTTTGTGGTAGGTTTTACTTAAAAGCCTGTTTTGTCAAATTAGTATTGCCACTCCTCCTCCTTTTTGATTGTTGTTTGCTTGATATATTTTTTCTATCCTTTGAGTTTGAGTTTGTGTCTTTAAGTCTAAGATGTGTCTCTTGTAGGCAGCATGTAGATGGACCTTTTTTTTTTTCTTTTTTATTCATTGTGCCACTGTCTATCTCTTTATTGGTGCCTTTAGTCAATTTACACTTGGTGTAATTATTGATAGATCTGAGTTTAATGCTGTCATTTTGATGGCTTTTTTTTTCTGTTGACAGTTTCTTTGTCCCGCTTAATTTTATGTGCTGAGTAGTTTTTCTGTATATATTTTTCTCTTTTTCATTGATGTTGCTTGTGTATTTGCTGAGCCTTTATGTTTTTCTTGTTTTTTGATGTGTAGGATTTTTAGTTTCCTTTGTAGTTATCTTAATATTTACCCTATTTTTCTAAATTAAAACCAAACTTCTATTTCTTTGTGTCTCCTTGACTTCTTCTCCATATGAAAGATCTGTGACTACATTTTTTAGTCCCTCTGTTTTTGTTTTAATGTTGTCATCTTTTACATATTGACTTCCCTGTTTCCCTATTTTCCATGTTTTAGCTTCAATTTATTTTTGTGACTTCCCTCTCTGGGTTGCTGTCTGGTTGTCCTGTCCTGTGTTCTAGTCTTGGGTTGTTATTGATTTTATAATCAGAGAACTCCATTTAGTATTTCTCGTAATTTTGGTTTGGTTTTTGCAAATTCCCTAAACTTCTGTTTGTATGGAAATGCCCTAATTTTGTCATTGTATTTGAGAGACAGTTTTGCTGGCTATGTAGTTCTTTGCTGCATTTTTTTTTTTTCCTTTAGCTATTTGTATATGTCATCTCACTGTCTTCTTGCCTGCATGGTTTTTGCTAAGTAGTCAGAGCTTAGTCTTATTGACTCATCTTTGTATATGATTTTGTTTATCCCTAGCCACTCTTAAAATTCTCTCCTTATGTTTGGTTTTTGGCAAATTTGATTATAATATATCTTGGTGACTTTCGTTTGTGTTCTACCTTGTGTAGTGTTCAATAAGCTTCTTGGATGGATATCTTCTCATCTTTCACGATGTCAGGTAAGTTTTATGCCAACCTGTCTTCAACAATTCTCTCTGTATTTCTGTTATCTCCCCCTGTTCTGGTACTGCAGTCACTCTTAGGTTATTCTTTTTGGTAGAATCCAACAGAATTCTTAGAGTTTCTTCATTTTTTTGTTAAATCTTTTATCTGATTTTGTCTCAAATAAGTTAGTGTCCATTGCTTTATCTTCAGTCTCACTTATTCTGACTTCCTTTGCCTCAGTTCTGCTCCTATGACTTTCTATTGAGTTGTTTAACTCGGAAATTTTATTATTAATCTTTTGGGTTTCTGTTTTCTGTCTGTTGATTTTTGCCGTCAGTTAAATTTGTTATTATGGTCTTGTATAAGCTTATTAGGTTCCTCTATTGCTTAATCTGTGTGTTCCTTGGCTTGTTCTGTGTTTTGCCTGATCTCTTCAAGAGCTCTGTATATTAATCTTTTGAATTCTACCTCCAGTATTTCCAAAAAATTATCTTCCTTTGGCAGGTTTCTTTATTCTTTGTTTTGGGCACTTCCTGAAGCCATCATGGCCTACCTCTTCATGTGATTTGATACTGACTTTTGCCTCTGAGCCATCAATAAGTTATTACATTTATTTATTTTATGTTTGTTTACTTTGTCCTAGCTTCTTGTTTTGTTTTGTTTTCATCTGCCTAAATAAGTTGGTCATGTCAGCTGGTTTGATTATTGGTGCCTTTGAAGCTCTCATGTCCTGTCACCAGGTGGTTAGAACTGGTACTAAGTATGTGAGCCCAGGAGCCTGTTTACTTTTCTTGTATTGACTCAGCTCCAGTGTGCAGGTATTCAGTCACTGAGTGTCTGGTGAAGGCTCTCACCTACAGTCCTAGACAGGCAAGAGTGATTGGAACAGACATAGGTATCTAGCTGCAGTAGGGGATCATGATCTGAGCAATGCAGGGAATGGCTGCCCCTGAGTATCTGGGACGAAAGGGCATCCTTGTTCCCTAGAGCTTGTCAGTGGGTGCATTTTGCAACCCAAGTATGGGCATCCAGTGCTGTTCACTATAAGTGTTGGGAGGCACAACTTATTCTTAGACGCTGTCTTGGGTGGCTAGGTGGCATGGGTAGAGCCACCAGTCCTCCAGTGCTGATGTGGGTAGGTGAGGAGCCTGCTTAACGAGAGGGCAGTGTCAAATGTCACGAATCTGCCACTCCCTTTTATAACAGATATAGTCAAAAATAGGTTTCAGGTATGTACCCTGTTGTGTGTTCATGAGGGCCTATGCTGTTGAAATGGGCTCACGCAGGTCTATGCAAGGGTGAAAGGCGTTCAAAATCTGTGGACCACTTATGCCTGTTCTTAGGCAAAGGGGCTGTGCCTTTTCTGAGTCTCTGGCTTTGGAGAGCTGACAAATAATTTTTTCTGTTTTTTAATTTGTTCCCTCTCCAAAGCCAGGAGAATGGCTTGGAATGTGCGATGGTTCCTACTTATGGCCCAGGGGACATGGCAATTGCTGAAGCCAGTCTGGACCCAGTGCAGTGCAGGGAGGGGGCAGGTAAACGGGAGAAAGGTTTTTCCCAGTGGGGTTTTTTTTCACACTGTGCAATAGGTTAGACACATGTAGTTATCTTTTGCCAGCTGAGCGCCATCCTTGCTGTTTCTGGAGTGTTGAGCAGACTCTCAGCTGCTCAGTCTTTCCCAGTGTGGAAAATGTGTCCTAAGTTCCACTGCTCGCTTCACCATGTATGCAGCATACATGGTGCTGGTTCTGTATGCAGCACCAACCCAACCTGCATGGCGCTGGGTCTCACCAGGTCAGTCTGGCAACTCCTTGCTGTGTCTGAATTGTCTCTTCTTCCCCTGCTGTGCAGTCCTATTCCTGAACTTTGCCTTTCATATTCAGGACTCCTAGATTGTCACATATAATTGATTCACTTTTTTTGTTTGTTTTTGTTGTAGGAGGGACCACGTGAAGCGTCTGATTACTCTATCATCTTGGCCCCACCTCCTCACTTGATTTCTTGACTGTCAGTTCCATGGGCATTAATTGTTGGTCTTGTTGTTGTTGTTGTCAGGTGCCATCGAGTCGGTTCCGGCTCATAGCGACTCTATGCACAACAGAACGAAACACTGCCCTGTCCTGTGCCATCCTTACAATCATTGTTCTGCTTGAGCCCATTATTGCAGCCACTGTGTCAATCCACCTTGTCGAGGGTCTTCCTCTTTTCCACTGACCCTGTACTCTGCCAAGCATGATGTCCTTCTCCAGGAACTGATCCCTCCTGACAACATGTCCAAAGTATGTAAGACGCGGTCTCGCCATCCTTGCCTCTAAGGAGCGTTCTGCCCGCACTTCTTCCAAGACAGATTTGTTCGTTCTTTCAGCAGTCAGTGGTATATTCAATATTCTTTGCCAACACCACAATTCAAAGGTGTCAACTCTTCTTCGGTCTTCCTTATTCATTCTCCAGGCTTCACATGCATATGATTGTGATTGAAAATACCATGGCTTCGGTCAGGTGCACCTTAGTCTTCAGGGTGACATCTTTGCTCTTCAACACTTTAAAGAGGTCCTTTGCAGCAGATTTACCCAATGCAATGGGTCTTTTTATTTCTTGACTACTGCTTCCATGGGTGTTGATTGTGGATCCAAGTAAAATGAAGTCCTTGACAACTTCAATCTTTTCTCTGTTTATCATGATGTTGCTCATTGGTCCAGTTGCAAGGATTTTTGTTTTCTTTATGTTGAGGTGTAATCCATAATGAAGGTTGTGATCTTTGGTCTTCGTTAGTAAATGCTTCAAGTCCTCTTCATTTTCAGCAAGCAAGGTTGCGTCATCTGCATAATGCAGGTTGTTAATGAGTCTTCCTCCAATCCTGATGCACCATTCTTCTTCATATAGTCCAGCTTCTTGTTTTATTTGTTCAGCATACAGATTAAATTGGTATGGTGATAGAATACAACCCTGATGCAAAACTTTCCTGACTTTAAACCAATCAGTATCCCTTTGTTCTGTACGAACAACTGCCTCTTGATCCATGTAAAGGTTCCTCAGGAGCTCAGTTAAGTGTTCTGGAATTCCCATTCATCACAGTGTTATCCATAGTTTGTTATGATCCACACAGTGGAATGCCTTTGCATAGTCAATAAAACACAGGTAAACATCCTTCTGGTATTCTCTGCATTCAGCCAGTATCCATCTGACATCAGCAATGATATCCCTGGTTCCACGTCCTCTTCTGAAACCAGCCTGAATTTCTGGTGGTTCCCTGTCAATATACTGCTGCAGCCATTTTTGAATGATCTTCAGCAAAATTTTGCTTGCGTGTGATATTAGCGATATTGTTCTATAATTTCCACATTCGGTTGGATCACCTTTCTTGGAATAGGCATAAATATGGATCAGTCGGCCAGGAAGCTGTCTTCCATATTTCTTGGCATAGATGAGTGAGCACTTCCAGCGCAGCTTTTGTTTGTTGAAACATCTCAACTGATATTCCATCAATTCCTGGAGCCTTGTTTTTCGCCAATGCCTTCAGAGCAGCTTGGAATTCTTCCTTGAATACCATCAGTTCCTGATCATGTGTCACCTCTTGAAATGGTTAAATATCGACTAATTCTTTTTAGTATAATGACTCTGTGTATTCCTTCCATCTTTTTTTGAAGTTTCCTGCGTCATTTAATATTTTCCCCGTGGAATCCTTCACTATTGCAACTTGAGGCTTGAATTTTTTCTTCAGTTCTTTCAGCTTGAGAAATGCCGAGAGTGTTCTTCCCTTTTGGTTTTCCTTCTCCAGCTCTTTGCAGATATCATTATAATACTTTACTTTGTCTTCTCGAGACACCCTTTGAAATCTTCTGTTCAGTTCTTTTACTTCATCAATTCTTCCTTTTGCTTTAGCTGCTCGACGCTCAAGAGCAAGTTTCAGAGTCTCCTCTGACATCCATCTTGGTCTTTTCTTTCTTTTCTGTCTTTTCAATGACCTCTTGCTTTCTTCGTGGATGATGTTCTTGATGTCATTCCATGACTCGTCTGGTCTGTGGTCACTGGTGTTCAATGCATCAAATCTATTCTTCAGGTGGTCTTTCAATTCAGGTGGGATATACTCAAGGTCATATTTTGGCTCTCATGGACTTGCTCTGATTTTCTTCAATTTCAGCTTGAACTTGCATATGAGCAGTTGATGGTCTGTTCCACAGTCGGTCCCTGGCCTTGTTCTGACTGATGATATTGAGCTTTTCCATTGCCTCTTTCCACAGATATAGTCACTTTGATTTCTGTGTGTTCTATCTGGTGAGTTCCACGTGTATAGTCGCCGTTTATGTTGGTGAAAGAAGGTATTTGCAATGAAGAAGTTGTTGGACTTGCAATACTCTATTATTTGATCTCAGGCATTGTTTTTATCCCCAAGGCCATATTTTCCAACTACTGATCCTTTTTCTTGATTTCCAACTTTCACGTTCCAATTGCCAGTAATTATCAATGCATCTTGATTGCATGTTTGATCAATTTCAGACTGTAGCAGCTGATAAAAATCTTCTATTTCTTCATTTTTGGCCCTAGTGGTTGGTGCATAAATTTGAGTAATAGTTGTATTAACTGGTCTTCCTCGTAGGCGTATGGATATTATCCTATCACTGACAGCATTGTACTTCAGGATAGATTTTGAAACGTTCTTTTTGACGATGAATGCAACACCATTCCTCTTCAAGTTGTCATTCCCAGAATAGAAAACATTAGGATTGTCTGATTCAAAATGCCCAATACCGGTCCTTTTCAGCTCACTAATGCCTAGGATATCGGTGTTTATGGGTTCCATTTCATTTTTGATGATTTCCAATTTTCCTAGATTTATACTTTGTGCATTCCAGGTTCTGATTATTAATGGATGTTTGCCCCTGTTTCTTCTCATTTTGAGTTGTGCCACTTCAGCAAATGAAGGTCCCAGAAGCTTTACTCCGTCTATGTCATTAAGGTCAACTCTACTTTGAGGAGGCAGCTCTTTCCCAGTCATCTTTTGAGTGCCTTCCAACGTGGGGGGCTCACTTTCCAGCATGATATCAGACAATTTTCTGCTGCTATTCATAATGTTTTCACTGGCTAATTCTTTTCTTACATAGAATGCCAGGTTCTTCTTCCTACTCTGTCTTAGTCTGGAAGCTCAGCTGAAACCTGTCCTCCATGGGTGACCCTGCTGGTATCTGAATACCGGTGGCATAGGTGAATTCCGGTGGCATAGCTTCCAGCATCACAACACACGAGCCCCCACAGTACGACAAACTGACAGACACGTGGGGGATTGTTGGTCTAAGTAGAATGAAATGCTTGACAACTTCAGTTTTCTCTCAATTTATTGATACTATTGATAATTGTTCCGGTTGTGAAGGTTTTTGTTTTCTTCCCATTCGGGAGTAATCCAGACTCAAGTCATCTTCAGTTTCATAAAACAATGTGTGTTGTCTGCATATTGCAGGTTATTCATGAGCCTTCCTCCAACCCTGATGCCACATTCTTTTTCATATAGTCCAACTTCTCAGATTATTTGTTCTGCATAACAATTAAGTAAAGTGAAAGGATACAATCCTACCAAACATCTTTTCCAATTTTGAACCATGTGTTATCTCCTTACTCTGTACAACTGCCTTTTGTTCCATGTACAGTTCTTCATGAGCACAATTAAGTGTTCTGGAATTCCCATTCTTTGGAGTGAGACCCATAATTTAGTGTGGTCTATGCAGTTGAATACCTTCATATAGTTGATAAAACACAGGTGAACTTCTTTCTGGTATCTTCTGCTTTTGGCAAAGTTCCATCGAAATCAGTAATGATGTCACTCTTTCACTGTCCTCTTCTGATTCAGTCTTGTCTTCTAGGGGTTCCTTGTTTATGTATGGCTACAGTAGTTTTTCAATTAGCTTCAGCAAAATTTTGATATTGTTTGAAAATTTCTTCATTCCACTTGATCACCTTTCTTTGGAACAGGTACAAATGTACAGCTCTTCCATTTGGTTGACCAAGTAGCTGTCTTTGCATTTCTTGACATAGACGAGTAAGGGCTTTCAGCGTTGTCATTATCTGTTGAAGTATCTCAATTGTATCCTGTCAATCCTGGAGCTTTTTTTTCATCAGTGTTTTTAGTGCTTCTTGAACTTCTTTCTTTAGTACAAGCAACTCTTGATCATGTTCTGTCAACCTGAAATGGTTGAACATCAACCAGATTTTCTTTTTTGTGCAGTAACTCTGTGTATTCCTTTGATTTTATTTTGATATTTTCTGCTTCATTCAATTTTTTATACATGGAATTCCTCAGCAATGCAAATTGAGGCTTGAATTTTTCTCTAGTTCTTCTAGCTTAAAAAATGCTAATCAAGTTCTTTTTTGTTTTCTAACTTCAAGCCTTTGCACATTTGTTGTAATATTTACTTCGTTTTCTTGAGCCATCCTTTGAAATCATCTGATCAGGTCTTATTTCATCATTTCCTCATTCGCTTTATCTACTCTGTGCTTACTAGCTATTTTCATTGTCTCTCCTGACATCCATTCTGGTATTTTTCTTCTTTCTTGTCTTTTCAATTATTTTTCACTTTATGCATGATATCCTTGATAACATCGTACAGCTCCTCTGGTCTTAGTGTTGTGGAATGTCATCAAATCCATTATTGAGATTGTCTCTAAATTCTGATGGGATGTATTCAAGTTCATATTTTGGCTCCTGTGGTCTTGCTTTAATTTCTTCACCTTTAGTCTGAACTTTCACACAAACAGTTGATGATCTCTTCTGCAGTTTTCTCATGGTTTTGTCTTGATTAATGATATTGAGATTCTCCATCACTTTTTCCCACAGATGTCAGTTTAATTCCTACATAATCCATCTTGCAAGGTCCACATGTATAATGTTCAATTGTGTTGTTGAAAACAAATACTTCCAGGGAGTAATTTGTTCTAGCAAAATTGTATCATTCACTCTCCGTGGTCATTTTTATCATTAACACTACTTTTCTACTATTGGTACTTTTTTTTGGTTTCCAATTTTTACATTCCAGTAATTATCAGTGCATATTTGAGCAATTTCAGACTGCAGAAGTTGGTAAAAAATTTCAGTTTCTTTATCTTTGGTATTTGTGGTTGGTGCATAAATTTAAATAATGGTCATATTGACTGATGTTTCTTGTAGGTATATGGACAATAGCTTATCACTGTAGCCTTGTATTTCAGGATAGATCTCGAAACATTCTTTTTCATGGTGAATAAAATGCCAGTTCCTCTTCAGTTTGTCACATTGTTAACCATATAACTGTTTAATTATATCTTTTTGATGAATTGACTCTTATCATTATATAATGTCTGTCTTTGTCTCCTAACAGATTTTGACTTAAAGTCTGTTTTGTCTAATGTTAAAATTACCATACCAGCTCTCTTTTGGTTGCTATTTGCCTGGAAAATTTTTTCCATTATTTCAATTTTAACTCTTTTTGTTTGGGTCTAAGATGAGTCTAGACAGTTATAGTTGTATCCTATTTTTAAAATCCATTCTGTCATTCTCTGCCTATTAATGGCAACATTTAATTCATTTACATTCATAGTTTTAAAAAAAGTGATTGGATTTAGAACCCATGCTACAATGGTGTGACTTCACATAACAGAAGAAACTCCTGCTTCCAAACTATGAAGTTACAGGTACAGGGGTTAGAACTTTTTTTTTTTTAAATAATATTTTGTTTAAGGTGAACATTTACATGGCATATGGGTCCCTATTTTACAGTTTCTACACAAATTATTCAGTGATATTAGTTATGTTTTTCATAATTTGTCATCATTCTCATTCATTCCATTCTAGTTGTACCATCTCCAGTGCTCCAATTTCCCTGTTCCATTACGTTATCATCTTTGCTTTAGAGCACTTTTTTTTTTAATTGTGCACTAGGTGAAAGTTTATAGAAAAAATTAGATTCCCACTTAATAGTTTGTACCTAAAGTATTCATGGCCTTGGCTTCATTTTCTACAAGGTGTCAGGACTATCCCTATTTCTACCTTGGTTTCCCCATTTCCATTAGGCCTGATTTTCTATACTTTATTGACTTCTCATCTTTGATCTCTTATAATTGATTGTTCTAAGGAGCAAGTTCCTCTTGGGTGTCATTGTTTATTTTATGGAATTGTTATTGTTTGGCTTAAGGTGGACTCTGGGAATGACTACAGTTCCAGTTCAAAGAGTGTCTTAGGCCCATAGTCTCTAGGGTTCCTCCAGTCTCTGTCAGACAAGTAAGCCTTGACTTTTTTGTGAATTTGATTTTTTTTTTTTCCCTACCACTCTGTCTGGGATTCTCTGTTGTGATCCCAGCCAGAACGATCTGGCAGTAGTACCTGGGCACAACCTAATTCTGGTCTCAGAGTCATATAGAATGTGGTTCATGTAGTCCATTAATTCTTTGGACTAATTCCTCCCTTGAGTCCTTTTTTTTCCCCACTCCTTTGCTCCAGACGGGAAGAAACCTATAGTTGTATGTTAGATAGCCTCTTGCAAGCTTTTAAGACCCCAGATGCTACACACTGAAGTAGCATATAGAACACTGTGTTTATGAAATATGTTGTGCCAATTGATGTAGATGTCCTCCAGGTCTACGATCCTTCCCCTTTGAGCCTAGGAACTTCATCCCACAAGGTGTTTGGTTATGTCTGAGAGATTTCCCTGACAGTGCCACTGTGTATACTTCCATAGAAGAGAAAACAAATGGTTTTTTTTTTTTTTTTGGTCATTGGCTTTATTTTGCTTACTATAATGTTCTCCAGATTTATCCATGTTCCATGGTGTTTCCAGAACTTACTTTCCTTTAATGCTGAGTGGTATTGCATTGAATTGGCACGCTTGTCAAAAATCAGTAGACCATAGATGTTTGGATTTATTTCTGGGTTTTAAATTCTACTCTGTTATTCTCTGTGTCTATTGTTAAACCATTACCAGACAGTTTTGATTACTATAGCTGTGCAATATGTTTTGATGTCAGGAAGTATGAGGCCTCCTACTTTGGTCTTCTTCAGAATTGCTTTTGCTATACAAATCTCTTGTCTTTCTGTATAAAATTGAGAATTAGTTTTTAGTATTCATATCTTGACTATATTAAGTCTTGTAGTTCATCAGCATGAAACACCTTTCCATGTAATTAGGTCTTTTTAAATCTCTTTCAGCAGTGTTTTGTATTTTTCATTTTGTAAGTCTTTCATATCTCTGGGTAAATTCATTCCTAGATGTTTTATTCTCTTAGATGCTGTTGGAGATGGAGTTGTTTTCTTAATCTCATTTTTAGATTATTCATTGCTAGTGGATAGAATCCAATGATTTTTGTGTGTTTACTTTGTACCCTGCATCTTTGGTAAATTCCTCTATTAGTTCTTCAATCTTTTTAGTAGATTCTTTGGGATTTACTATATATAGGATCATGTCATCTGCAAATAGAGATAGCTTTACCTCATTTTTCCAATTTGGATGCCTTTTATTGCTTTTTCTTTTCTTACTGCTCTGGCTAGGACTTTCAATTCAGTGTTGAATAGGAATGGTGAGAGTGGGGATCCTTATTCTGTTCCCATTTTCAGGGAGAAGTTTCTCAATCTTTTCTGTTGAGTATAATGTTGGTTGTTAGTTTTTCGTGAATACCCTTAATCATGATGAACTTTCCCTTCACCCTCTCTGGTTAAGAGCTTTTATCTAGAAAGTGTGTTGGATTTTATTAAATGCTTTTTCTGCATCGATTGAGAGGATCGTACGGTTCTTTTCCTTTGTTCTGTTAATGTGGTGTATTACAGTTGGCTGATTTTCTAATGTTTTACCCACCTTGCATTCCTGGAGTAAACCCTACTTGATCATGATTTATAATTAATTCATTTAATATGCTGTTGGTTTCTGTTTGCTAACATTTTGTTGAAAAAATTCGGCATGGGTTTTCATAAGGGATATTAGTGTATAATTTTCTTGTAGTATCTTTGTCTAGCTTGATACCAGGGTAGCGTTGCCTTCATAGAAAGACATATGTAGTATTCCATCCTCTATTTTTTGGAAGACTTTGAACACGATTGGTTTCAACGTTCTGTAAATATTCAATAGAATTCCCAAGTGAAACCTTCCGGCTCTAGACTTTTCTTTGTTGGGAGGCTTTTTATCACTAATTCAGTTTCTTCACTTATTCTCCTGTTGAGGCTTTCTATTTCCTTTCAGGTTGGTTTATGTAGATTACGTGTCTGTAGGAATTTGGTCATCGAAGTTATTAATTTTGTTTGAGTAGGTATTCATAGTAT
Organism: Elephas maximus indicus; assembly: GCF_024166365.1. NCBI lineage: Eukaryota > Metazoa > Chordata > Mammalia > Proboscidea > Elephantidae > Elephas > Elephas maximus. The sequence continues at coordinate 11,866,288 of NC_064847.1, forward strand.
TCTTTTATTATCCATTTTACTTGGGTCGGTTGTAATGTCTCTGCTTTCATTTATTATTTTGGTTATTTACCTCTTCACTCTTTTCTTTCCAGCATAGCAACTGGTTTTTCAATTTTATTGATCTTTTCAAAGAATCAGCTTCTGGATTTGTTGATTCTTGCTAAGTCTTCCTGTTTTCTTTTTCTTTTATTTCTGCTTTGATCGTTATTATTAATATCATTTTTTTCTAGAAACTTTAGGTTTAGTTTGCTCCTCTTCTTCTAGTTTCTCAGGTTGTAGAGTTGGACTATTTATTTGATATCTTCTTTTTTTATGTAGGTATTTATTGCTATAATTCGTTTTCCCCCTCTGAGGACTGCCTTTGCTGCATCTCGTAAGTTTTGGTGTGATGGGTTTTCAGCTTCATTTATCTGCCATTAACCTGGTCTCTATTTGTCTTAGTTATCTAGTGCTGCTATAACAAATACGTCCCAAGTGCATGGCTTTAACAAGTCTATTCTCTCAGAGTCTAGGAGGCTAGAAGTCTCAATTCAGGGTGCCAGCTCTAGGGGAAGACTTTCTCTCTCTTTGGCTCTGAGAAAGGTTCTTGCCATCAATCTTCCTCTGGGTCTAGGAGTTTTTCAGCTCAGGAACCCCATGTCCAAAAGATGCACTGCACTAGCAGTTCTTCTTTCTTGGTGGTAGGGGATCTCACGCCTCTCTGGTCACTTCTCTCTTTAATATCTCAATAATGTTTGACTCAAGACAGAGGTTGGACTGGACCAAGGATAGAAAATGATACGGTGGAAGAATGAGCTTCTTGAATCAAGTAGACACATGAGACTATGTTGGCATCTCCTGCCTGAAGGGGAGATGTTGGGGCGGGGGTGGGATCAGAAGCTGGCTGAATGGACACAAAAAGAGAGAGTGGAGGGGAGGAGTGTGCTGTCTCATTAGGGGTAGAGCAATCAGGTGTTCATAAATTTTTGAATGAGAGTCTGACTCAATTTGTAAACTTTCACTTAAAGCACAATAAAAATAAAAAAAGAAGTTTGACTCAAGATGCAGTTTGATTCTGTAGATTGTGTCCTGCTTCATTAACATAACTGCCTGTAATCCTGCCTCATTAACATCATAGTGGTTAGGATTTGCAGCACATAGGATAACCACATCAGATCACAAAATGGAAGATAACCATATAATATTGAAAATCATGGCCTAGCCAGGTTGGCACATATTTTGGGGGGACAAAATTCAATTCACGATATCATTGGAGAAATTTCTGCTTCTTCATGATTTTCTTTTGATTGGGCCACCTTCTCCTGTTGTATACAATTTTTTTGTGGAATGTGGAGCATTTAATGGAGCTGTGGTAGCGTAGGGATTAAAAGCTTTGCTGTTAATGAAAAGGCTGGCAGTTTGAATCCACCAGCTGCTCCGTGGAAACCCTGTGGCACAGTTCTACTCTGTCCTATAGGGCTGCATTGAGTCAGAATAGACTAGATGGCAATGAGTTTTCTTTTTTTGGTTTGATGATAACCTGGAACTTAAGATTTTTTGTGTTTCTAGGAATTATTAGTTTTTATACCTTGGTTCTACCTTCTTCCCCAGAGTCCCACTAGGGGCACTCTGGCTTTTTTGTTTGTCCAGTGCTGACTCAGTGTGAGGTTTTTTCTTGTTGTTAGTATACAACTTGCTATGCATTGAATTATGTCCCCTTAAAATGTGTGTCAGCTTGGCTAGTCCATGATTCCCAGTATTATGTGATTGTCCACTGTTTTGTCATCTGATATCATTTTCTTATTTGTTGTAAATCCTACTTTTATGATGTTAATGAGGTAAGATTTGAAGCAGTTGTGTTAATGAAGCAGGAGTCAATCTACAAGACTTACGTCAGTTTCTTTTGAGCTTTAAAAGAGAGAAAAAGACGAGAGACTGGGAGGCCTCATAGCACAAAGAAAGTAGTGCCAGGAGCAGAGTGTGTCTTTTGGACCTGGGATTCCTGTGCTGAGAAGCTCCTAGAGCAGGGGAAGATTGATGACAAGGACCTTCCCCTAGAACCAACAGAGACAGAAACTTCTCATAGAGCTGGCACCCCGAATTCAGACTGCTAGCCTCCTAAACTGTGAGAGAATAAATTTCTCTTTGTCAAAGCCATCCATTTCGGATATTTCTGCTATAGCAGCACTAGATAACTAAGATAAAATTCTACTCTGGCTCCAAAGGTTTTAGGCATTTTGTAAAATTTGAAGTGTCTGAGTGCTGACTCTGAGTGGTTTTACTGAAAGTGGCTGACTTTCCTGGGGTATGAAGTTCTTTCTGAGATCTGTTAGTGGGTATGTCTTTTCCTAGATGACTGCAACACTGTGGCAAGCTTCCCTCTTATTTGTTGGCATGGGGCATGGCTTTCCCTCTGTAACTGATTTGTGCAGGCTGCTGCTTTACCACTGGCCACGGGTGGAAGGGATAGGGCATAGTTTTCTGGAGTCATGGTGGCGGCAGCACTTTGTGTTCTTACATCACAGGCAATCCTGAGCATGCTCTACCGTGCTTGTTAGGTAGGGAGCCAGATGATTCTCACTAGGTTGCCTATTTGATGTACTTTTCTCTTTCTGATCAATGGATTGGTCCCAAGGCTCTTCACTGTGCTGTGTCCTAGTTCTCACCTTTCTTTTGTCAGTGAGACTCAGTAGCACTTACTCCAGCATTTCAGCCTCCCTGTGGCCTTTCTTAAGTGTACTCTCAGGCTTCCCTGCTCACTACTGGCAAATTCTCACAACCAGCTGCACCACTTTAATCAGACAGTACTTTATTTTCTTTTGTAGATTTCAAATCTATGTTGTGGTGATACCCTGGTATCTCTCAGTTCTACCTTGACCAAGGAAGCACCTCACCTCTTTTGTCAGACCTTCCCAAAACTATTTACCTAACGTCTATCACTGAGCTAGTATGTGTCCTCAGTGTAGTTGCCTTCCTGGGTTCTTTGTTCAAGGGTGTTTTCTGTCCATATCACAAAAAGGCCTCAGTGAGCTGAGTTGGCAGGCAGGTAGGGTGCTGGCTGTGAATAAACCTCAGCCTTTCCGCCATCTCCACTCTATCTCTCTCCTGATGCAGGACTCCCCTTAGTTCTCCAACACTTCAGCTGCTTTCCAGAATTCTGAAATCTCTATTAATTTTTATTTGTGTGAGGATGAAGGGGAGGCTACCCTCATTCTTAGGATGTTTTTCCAGAGATAGTATTATTAGCTGACAGTTCTTTTCTGTCAGTCCTTTAAATAAATGTCATTCCATTGTTTTCTGGACTCCAGTGGTTTTCTGCAAGGAGCCGAGTGGCAGAGTGGTAACGACAGATGACTGAGAGGAACCTGTCCTGAGGGGGCCAATAGGCGCTTGTTCTGAGGGGACGAAGAGAATCCTGCCTGGGGTGGACCAAGAGAAACCTGTCCTAGAGGAGGTCTGCTTGGGCTGAGACAGTACATGTACGGCCAAGAGAAGGGCCTGTTTTCTTACATGGCCAAGTGTAGCTGAGAAAGGAGGGATGAAGGAGGGAGGGATGTGCTGTCTTCTTTAGGGGAGCCTTCTAGACTTTGCCTGGATGCTTCCTGTTCCTGATCCTGAGTTGCAGCTTGTTGATTCTGATCCGAAGTTGTACCCTTTTACTTCTTTAATAAACCACTTAACTGTAAGTATGATCCGTGAGTTCTGTGTAGTCACTGCAACAGATTATCAAACCCAGCAGAAAAGTAAAAAGTGCCATAGGAAGGATGGTTGGTTTCAGAACTGGTAAAGAGATTGGAGAGTAGAGCTATGTTTGATCTCCTCTACCTCACAGGAATCAGCCTTAGGCTGATCTTGATTCTCAATAGCGCACTCTGAAGTGAGTCGATGTCTGATGCTGCTATTACTACTATCATACAGCGAAACTTGTGAGAGCCAGAATTTGACAGGCGCGCTTTGTTTTTCTAGGCCTGACAAGGTTTCTGCCTTTGACAGGGTGTAGTCTTAGCAGCTTCCTGTCATTCATTTTAGTAGAAAACATTTGAGTTTTTCTTCTGTGACAGGTTTCCACCTTACAGAAGCTTTTGCTTGTGTTTGATAGTGCACATACCTGCCAAGATCTTCAGCCTTTCTTATAGTTCCTGACTCCTTTCTGTGGTATCTCCAACTCAAGCCAAGTTTCAGTTTTTCAGAACTTCAAGATTGATCTGAAAACACACATTAATGAATCTGCCCTCAGGTAGGTGGAGTCTTCCTCACTCCTTTGTAACTCCCAGACTGATAAGAAATTGCACACTGAGTAAACGGTCTTCAGGCAGGTATAGACCTTGCTCCCTGGATGCCACTCCCTTCCCTGTTGGATGAGGACTCCAAGGCCTCTGAGTCTGGCTAGGTCATAACTTCAGTCTTTCAGACCTTCCCCAGACTGGTCAGAGTATACACCCTGAACAGTTCACCAGCAAGATATGTCCAGTTTATTTCAGAGCACGTCCCCATGCACAGGAGAGTCGCTCTGCTGCCTTTTGTCTGCTGTGCCAGCAGTGGTGGGAGTTGCAGAGGTACCCTAAACAGTCCACCAGCGAATGTGTGGTATTAGTATCAGATCCTGAGATCAAGAAGCTTCTTCCAACGCACAGCATTTCACTGTGGTGCAGGCAGCTTCCAGAGGACTGGATCCATCCCTCTGCCTTGTCAGGAGCACCCTGAGCTTTGCACCAGGAGATCTGTACTATTAGTTTCAGATCCGGAGATTAGGAAGACCTTCCAGTGGACAGGAAAGCAGTGGGCCAGCTGGTGGTGCAGGGCAGCTTCCAGGGTGCTAGGTCTGTCCTTCTATATCTGGGAACAGTGTACCCCCGAGATCTGTGTTATTAGTTGCAGAGCCAGATATCAGGGGTACTGGCTGGTGATGCAGAGCCACTTTCGGAGGGCTGCATCTTTACCCCTGCCAAGTGGATAGTCTGCCCAACAGATCTGTTTTAAACCCTGTAATCAGGGACCATTCTGCTGTCAAGGAAAGCAGTGTTTGCTGCTATTGCATGTTGAGGGGTGGGGGTTGCAGTTTCTCATAGCAGGAGCCACTCCAAAGACAAGGGGTATGTGTGTGGGAGGGCTGGGGAAGTCTGAGCAGTTATCAGAAGAGGAAGAGTGAGGGAAGTCCTGGCAGAGAGGAAGGTGGTGGAGGTAAGGCTTATATGTCTAGGTAATGCTCCTCAGGAGCAGGAAGATGGCGAGTCTTTGGGTTACAGTGTTCCAAAATACAGCAGCACCTTGGGATCCTTATAACTACATGGTTTATGCTATGAATAGCAGATATTAGGTACAGTTTGGTAGGGTTTGTAAAGCAGGTAGGCTATAAATGACTAAGAACCTGGCACAGTTGGGCTATTTTAAAACAATTGGTTGTGTATAAATATTAATTTGGCTCCAGCAGGCATTTTAGGCTAATGAATCTTAGCCTGTTATGGAGAAACAAAGAAGCTGGAGCTAATACACAGTGACCATATTTGCCCCATCTAGGTGATGTTCAGAATGATTAAGGGATCAGTTGTTTTGTAAAAATTTATGTGTAGCTTTCAGATGACCCTTTTTAAGCACTACATATTTTAATACTTTAACTTTTTTATTGGAAATAGACCTAACTTACACTCTACTTTCTGTGCTTTTTAAAGCCAAATACATGTTTGACCTCCAAGCAAAGTTCCTGTTGAGCACCAATCTCTCTCTGCATCTGTTGGCACTGTGGAGTGTGCATCTTTAGCCCCTGTCCCCTCAGTACAGCTTGGAGGGAGATCTAAGGAGGCAAATAGAGATCAGAGGCACAGCCTGGACAGTGGAGGTCCAGTACTACCCAGAGGCCAGGGGTCCCTGGCTGAACTGGATCGGAGGACTTGATAAGCCCCAAGAACAGTGAGAGTGGGAACAACTCTCCGTGAGCAGATGGGGGTGCTTGGCTGGCCTGGAAGTGTTCCGGGAGCATAGCCTGTAGGTCTGAGAGGGAAAGACAGGCAGAGTATGTGGGCCTAGGATGCCTTCCTGGGCAGCGGTGACCCAGTGGACTCACCTGTTCTGCTCGCTGCTGGGTGACTCCTCCTCCGCTGGGGAAGTCCAGACAGTGAGGAAGGAGAATGAGGACCAGATGGTGCTGACTCCAGCCCTGCTTCCTTCTGGAAGCAGAGCTGACTCCCCCCTGCGATGGAGATGAGGATGCGTGTGAGTGCTCACCCCGCCTGCCATGCTAAACTGTGGTGTGAATGCCACCTCCGAGGTAGCGCTATGGTACAGGAAGCATCTTCCCCTGATGAAGTTGTGTCAGATACTTGGCTCTTAAAGATCCCTGATATCACCTTCCTTTCTGTTAATTGCATCCTGTATGTAGAAGTAGGTTGAAGCAAGGGCAGCTTGGAAATCTCTCGAGCAACATGAAATTCAGTAGTAAATTACGCTACTTCAATCACCTTTCTAGAAAGTCACATCTACTGTCAGTTTTAATTCTTAGCTTGGTGTGCATTTTCTCCACCCAGCCTGTGCGCAAGCACCTTTCTCTTGTGCTCTTTGTAGTTGTGGATGACCAAGGGATATGAAAGTCGTGTATTCCTCTTCACAGTAACATTTTTGTTCTAAGAGGCTTTGGGAAAGGTTGGCTTCAAAGCCCTAAAACTCCTTTATCGCCAGGATGACATTTGTACATACTTCATACCAGGCTAGATTTTTTTTTTTTTTATGTTCTTTGAACAAATTTCCTGCCAAAAGCAAAACAAAAGACTGTGTCTCTAGTGGTAACTTGTGATTGAGAGTCATATGGAGAATGGAGCTTTCTCATAAAAATGACGTAAATGGCTTGAAATGTTTTAAATCATTCTCTTAGTATCATTCTTTAGGCGTATCATGAATATGCAGGCTTTTGTGGACTAGATGGGAATGTAACAATTTTAATGTAGTCATTTTGAATGTATTTGTAATGTACTGCCACCTTAAAAACTAACTTAAAAATAACTCAGCGTTACGCTTTTAGCTTTTCAGTTTTTAAAATGTGTTTTAAACTTTTCCTCTTGTATACTTTTGTAATTAATTAATTAATTTTTTACTGTACTTTAGATGAAGGCTTACAGAACAAACTAGTTGCCCATCAAACAGTACATACATTGTTCTGTGACAATGGTTAACAACCCCACGATGTGTCAACAGCCTCCCTTCCTAACCCTCGGTTCCCTATTACCAGCTTTTGTGTTCCCCCCTGCTTTCCAGTCCCTGCGCCAGGCTGGTGTGCTTCTTAATTCTTGTTTTGTTCCATGGGACTGTTCAATTTTTGGTTAAATGGTAAACCTCAGGAGTGACAACATTACTGAGCTGAAAGGGCGGTTGGGGCCATACCCTTAGGGTTTCTCCAGTTTCTGTCAGGCCAGCAAGTCTGGTCTTTCTTTTTGAGTTAGAATTTTGTTGTACATTTTTCTCCAGCTCTGTCAGGGACCCTCTGTTGTGATCCGTGTCAGAACAGTCAGTGGTGGTAACTGGGCACCATCTAGTTTTACTGGACTCAGTCTGGGGGAGGCAGTGGTAGATGTGGTCCACAAGTCCTTTGGACTAATCTTTCCCTTGTATCTTTAGTTACCTTCATTCTTCCTTGGTCCCTAAGGGGTGAGATCAGTGGAGTATCCTAGATGGCTGCTAACAGGCTTTTATGACCCCAGAATGTAGAACATATTCTTTATCAATTATGCTATGCCAGTTGAGCTAGATGTTCTGCAATACCGTGGTCCCCACAGCCCTCAGCCTAGCAATTCAGTCTCTCAGGGAGTTTTGATATGTCTATGGAGGTAACATGACCTTGTCTTGTGCAGGTTGCACTGGCTTCCCCAGTACTGTGTATTGTTTTACCCCTCACCAAAATTTCTGTTTCTGTCTATTTTTCTACCTCCTCCTCCCCTCCCTCGTGCCATCAAAGATTGTTTCTTTTTGTATGTAAACCTTTTGATGAGTTTTTACAGTGGTGGTCTCATACAACATTTGTCCTTTTGTGATTGACTTATTTCAGTCAGCATAATGCACTCTAGATTCATCCATGTTATGAGGTGGTTCACAGATTCATCATTCTTTATTGTTGTGTAACACTCCACTGTGTGTATGTACCACAGTTTGTTTATCCATTCATCTGTTCATGGGCATCTAGGTTGTTTCCATCTTTTTGGTATTGTGAACAGTGCTGCAATGAACATGGGTGTGCATATGGCTATTCGTGTGATGACTCTTATTTCTCTAGGATATATTCCTAGGAGTGGGATTGCTGGACCATGTGGTATTTTTATTTCCAACTTTCTAAGGAAGCACCATATCGTTTTCTAAAATGGTTGTATCGTTTTACATTCCTACCAGCATTGCATAAGGGATCTGATCTCCCTGCAGCCTCTCTAACATTTGTTATTTCCTGTTTTATTGATTCGTGCCAGTAGAGTCAGGTGAGATGGTATCTCATTGTGGTTTTGATTTGCATTTCTCTAATGACTAGAGATTGTGAGCACTTCCTCATGTATCTATTGGCCATTTGAATGTCCTCTTTGGTGAAGTGTCTGTTCATTTCCTTTGCCCATTTTTTAGATTGGGTTGTCCTTTTGTTGTAGAGGTGTTGGATTTTCGTGTGGATTTTAGAGATTAGACCTCTAGCTGATTTGTAATTGTCAGTTTTTTTCACCCGGTCTGTAGGTTCTCTTTTAACTCTTTTGGTAAAATCTTTTGATGAGCATAAGTGTTTGATTTTAGAAGATCCCAGTTATCTAGCTTATCCTCTGGAGCTTGTTTGTTGTTGATTGTGGTTTGTATCCTGTTAATGCCATGTATTAGGGCCTCTAGCATTGATCCAATTTTTTCTTTTATGAACTTCATGGTTTTTGGCTTTTTATTTAGGGCTTTGATCCATTTTGAGTTAGTTTTTGTATATGGTGTGAGGTATGGGCCCCGTTTCATTTTTTGCAGATGGACATCCAGTTTTGCTGGCACCATTTGTTAAAAAGGCTGTCTTTTCCCCATTTAATGGACTTGGAGCCCATGTTGAAGATCAGGTGACCATAGCTGGATGGGTTTACACCTGGGTCTTCAATTCTGTTCCATTGGCTAATGTATCTGTTGTGGTACCAGTACCACACAGTTTTGACTACTGCAGCTGTATAGTAGGCTCTGAGGTCAGCTAGTGCAAGTCCTCCTACTTTATTCTTCTTCTTCAATAGTGCTTTACTTATCTGGGCTTCTTCCCCTTCCATATAAAGTTAATGATAAGATTTCCATCTCTTTAAAGAACGTTGTTGGTATTTGGATCAGGATTGCATTGTATTTGTAAATCGCTTTGGGTAGAATTGTCATTTTCACAATGTTGAGCCTACGTATCCATGAACATGATATGTTTTTCCATTTATGAGATCTCTTTTGGTTTCTTGCAGTAGTGTTCTGTAGTTTTCTTTGTATAGGTCTTTTACATCCCTGGTTAGGTTTATTCCCAACTTTTTTTTTTTATTTTTAGGGGCTATTGTAAGTGGTATTCTTTTCCAGGTTTCCTCTTCAATGCTCCCTTTATTGGTCTATAGGAATCCAACTGATTTTTGTATGCTTATCTTATATTCTGCTATTGTGCTGAATTTTTGTATTAGTTCTGCTAGTTTTCTTGTGGAGTCTTTTGGGTTTTCTATGTATAGTATCGTATCATCTGCAAATAGGGAGACTTTAACTTCTTCATTACCCTTTTGGATGCCCTTTATTTCTCTTTCTTGCCTTATTGATCTAGCTAGGATTTTCGACACAATGTTAAATAGGAATGGTGATAAAGAGAATCCTTATCTTGTTCCCATTCTCAAGGGGAATGTTTTCAGGCTCTCTCCATTAAGAATGGTGTTGTAATAATAAATGTTGGAGAGATTGTGGAGAGACTGGAACACTTATACACAGCTGGTGGGAATGTAAAATGGCACAGCCACTTTGGAAATCAATTTGGCGCTCCCTTAAAAGACTAGAAATAGAACTACATATGATCCAGCAATTTCACTCCTTGGAATATATCCTAGAGAAATAGCCTTTACAAGAACAGATATATTCACATCCATGTTCATTGCTGCACTGTTTACAATAACAAAAAGTTAGAAGCAACCAAGGTGCCTATTAACTGATTAAAGGATAAATAAATTATGGTATATTCACACAATGGAATACTACTCATCAATAAAGAACAACGATGAAACCATGGAGAAATCTGGAAGACATTATGCTGAGTGAAATTACTCAGTTGCAAAACGACAAATATTGTTTGAGACCACTATTATAAGAACTAGAGAAATAGATTAAACAGAGAAGGAAATATTCTTTGATGGTTACGAGACGGGGGAGGGAGGGAAGGAGGGTGATGGGTTTTCACTAATTAGCTAGTAGATAAGTTTTATTTTAGGTGAAGGGAAAGACAACACACAATACAGGAGAGGTCAACACAACCGGACTAAACCAAAAGCAAAGAAGTTTCCTGAATAAACTGAACTCTTCGAAGACCAGTGTAGCAGGGGCAGGGGTTTAGGGACCATGGTTTTAGGGGACATCTAAGTGAATTGGCATAATAAAACCTATTAAGAAAACATTCTGCATCCCACTTTGGATAGTGGTGTCTGGGGTCTGAAACGCTAGCAAGTGGCCATCTAAGATGCATCAATTGGTCTCAGTCCACCTGGAGGAAGGAAGGATGAAGAACACCAAAGAAACAAGGTAGTTATTTTGCCTAAGAGACAGAAAGGACCACACAAACCAGAGACTACAGCAGCGTGAGACCAGAAGAACTAGTTGGTGCCTGTCCACAACCGATGACTGCTCTGACAATGAACACAACAGAGAACCCCTGACAGAGCAGGAGAGCAGTGGGATGCAGACCCCAGATTCTCATAAAAACACCAGAGTTAATGGTCAGACTGGGACTAGAAGGACTCCAGAAGCCATTGGCCCCCAGTTCTTCTGTTAGCCTAAGACAGGAATCATTCCAAAGCTAACTCTTCAGACAGGGTTTGGACTAGAATATGGGATGGAAAATGATACTGATGAAGATCGAGTTCTTGGATCAAGTAGACACATGAGACTATGTTGGCATCTCCTGTCTGGAGGAGGGATGAGGTGGCAGAGGGGACCAGAAGCTGCCCTAATGGACAGGAAGAGAGAGAGTGGAGGGAAGGACTGTGCCATTTCATTAGGGGGAGAGCAATTAGGCATGTATAGCAAGGTGTATGTAAATTTTTGTATGAGAGACTGACCTGATTTGTAAACTTTCACTTAAAGCACAGTAAAAATTAATTAAAAAAAAAGAATGATGTTAGGTGTTGGTTTTGCATATACGCTCTTTATTTCCCTTCTATACCTATATTATTGAGAGTTTTTATGAGGAAAGGTTGTTGGACTTTGTAAAATGTCTTTTCTATGTCAGTTGAGATGATCCTGTGATTCTTTTTTTCCTTTTATTTATGAGATGGATTACGTTGATCGATTTTCTAATGTCAAGCCATTCTTGAATACCTGGTATGAATCCTACTTAGTCATATTGTATTTTTTGTTTTTATAAGAAGCTGAATTCTATTGAGACTTTTTGCCTCTATATTTATGAGAGATATTGGTCTGTAGTTTTCTTGTTTGTGATGTCTTTGCCTGGTTTTAGTATAAAGGTTATGCTGGCTTCATAGAAGAAATTTGGAAATATTACTCCCTTTTCTGTGTTCTGAAATAGTTTGAGAAATACTGGCATAAGCTCTTCTCTGAATGGTAGAATTCTCCAGTAAATCCATTTGGCCAGGGCTTTTTGTTGTTGTTGGGAGTTTTTAAAATTACCTTCTAAATTTCTTCTCATTTTGTGTCTGTTCAGATTTTCAACATCATTTTGTGTTAGTTTGGGTATGTAGTGTGTTTCTAGAAATTTGTCCATTTTCTAGGTTTTCAAATTTGTTGGAGTATGGTTTTTCATAATACTGTTATGATCCTTTTTACGTCAGTTGGGTCTGTTGTAATGTCCCCCATTTCATTTCTTATTTGGGTTATTCGTATCCTGTCCTATTTTTCTTGTCAGTTTACCCAGTGGTTTGTTGATTTTGTAGATCCTTTCTAAGAACCAACTTTTGCTTTTGTTGATGCTTTCTTTTGTTTTTCTGTTCTCTACTTCACTTATTTCTGCTGTTTTCTTTATTATTTCCTTCCTCCCGGTGGCTGTGGGCTTCTTTTGCTGTTCTCTTTCTATTTGTCCAAGTTGTGTAACTAATGTTTTGGTTTTGTCCCTTTCTTCTTTTTTGATGTGTGCATCTATTGCTATAAATCAACCTTGGAGGACTGCTTTTGCTGTGTCCCGAAGGTTTTTGTATGGTGTGTTCTCATTCTTGTTGATTCTAGAATTTTTTGATTCCATCTCTGATTTCGTCTATTACCGTGTGGTTTTTAATCAGGGTGTTATTCAGTTTCCATGTAATTGATTTTATTTTCCTTACTCTTCCCTACTTTGATGGCATTGTGGTCAGTGAAGATAATTTGTTTTGTTGATGGTTGCTCTGTGGCCAAGGATGTGCTCTATTCTGGAGAATGTTCCATGTGTGTTGGAAAAGAATGTGTATTTCACAGCTGTTGGGTGGAGTGTTCTACCTTTGTCTATGAGGCCAAGTTGGCTGATTGTGGTCTTTAGCTCTTCTGTATTTTTGCTGAGTTTTTTTCTAGATATTCTGTCCTTTATGAGAGTGGTGTGTTGATGTCTTACACTATTGTGGAACTGTCAGTTTCTCTTTTCAGTGCTGTTAGAGTTTGTTTTATGTATTTTGAAGCTCTGTTAATGGGTGGGTAGATGTTTATTATGGTTAAGTCTTCATGATGGGTCATCCCTTTAATCATTATATGGTGCTCTTCTTTGTCTTTTATGGTGGATTTTGTTTTAAAGTTTTTGCCTGAGAATAGTATTGCCACTTCTGCTATTTTTTGGTGGTTATGTGCTTGACATATTTTTTGCCATCCTTTGATTTTTAATAAATTTACATCTTTGTTTCTGTGGTGTGTCTCTTGGAGAGAGCATATTGATGGATTCTGATTTTTTATTCATCCGTCACTCTGTTTCTCTTTATGACTGCATTTATGCCATATACACTCTGTAATTATTGATAGGTGTGAACTTATTGCTATTTTGTAGTGCTTTTTTTTTTTTTTTTGGTGCTACCATTTTATTTGTTCCTGTTACTCTCCTGTGCTGAGTTCCTTTTGTTTGTGGATATATCTTGTTTTTGGAGATTTTGTTTTTATTGAGACCTTACGTTTTGCTTCTTTATTTTGATAAGGAGGTTTGTTGACTTTCTTAATAGGTACTTTGAAGTGTACCTTTATCTTCTTAGGTTTGAACCAGTCTATTATCTGTTATTGCCTTGCCTTACTCTCCATTAGAAAGTTCCATACCTACACAGTTTATTCCCTCTTTTATTGTTCTGGTGTTGATGTCATTTATAGTTTAACCTCTGGTTCCTTGTTACAATTCTTTTGGTTTTGGATAGTCCTTGCGAGTTCATTTCCTACCTTCATATCTGCCTAATACAATCTTGTGTTCTAGATTCAGGCTGTGGCCTGATGTTGTTTGTTCTCAGACCAAAGGATTCCCTTTAATAATTATTGTAGGTTTGTTTTTGTTTTTACATATTCCTTTAATTTCTGTTTATTTGGAAATGTCCTAATTTCACCACCGTATTTGAACGAATGTTTTGGAGTGTATATTATTCACTCCAAAACATTTTTTTTTTCTTAGAAGGCTTTATGTATGTCATCCCATTGCCTTTTTGCCTGCATGATTTTTGCTGAATAATCAGAGTTTAGGTCCTATTGTTTATCCTCTGTATGTGACGTTTTGTTTTTCCCGAGCTGCTTGCATTTCTTTGTCTTTGGTCTTAGCGAGTGTTACTATGATATGCCCTGGTGTTTTCCTTTTGGGGTGTATGTTATATGGGTTTCATCGAGCTTCTTGGATGGTCAGCTTTTCATCATTCATGATATTAGGGAAGTTTTCTGTCAGCAATTCTTCAATGATCCTCTCTGTGTTTTCTGTTTTCTCTCCCTGTTCTGGAACTCTGATCACTGGAAAATTTTAGCTTTTGATTGTACTCAACTTGTTTCTCAGGGTTTCCTCATTTTTGTTCATTCTTTTTTCTGACTTTTCCTCATACAGGGTTGTATCCAAGTATTTGTCTTCAATTTCACTGATCATATCATCCATCATTTCAGACCTGCTCCTCAGCCCTTCTGTGACACTGTCCATTTCCGAAATCTTGGTTATTTGTATTTTGGATTCCTAATTATTGTTTTTAATGGTTTCTAGTTGAGAATTTATTTGGAATTTTGTGCCTGTATTTTCCTGGCTTCTTCCATTCTTTTGTCTATATTTTCCATAAATCTGCCTTTTCCATAAATTTGTCTATTTTTTCCTCATTTTGTCTGCTTTTTGCTTCAACTCTTGGATTGCTCTGAATATTAGAGATTTGAATTCCCTGTCAGGAAGTTCTAGTGCCTTTTTATTCCTCTGGAAAGTCATCTGGTGTTCTATTTTGGATGCCTACTGGAACCATCCTGTCCTTTTTTTTTTAAATATGTTTTGATATTGTCTGATTTCTTTGGGATATTCAGTAGTTATTTTCTTCATTTCTTGATTGTAGATTTGTTTGTTCTGTTCTGGTTTTAGTTTTATTTGGTTATGTTTGAGCAGGCCAAATGTGCATTCTTTGTCATTTGCTTGTCTGTAGCAGTGTTACTTTTTTATCTCCTTGTTCAGTGGATGGGGCCAGTCACTCAGCTATGGTGCAGGAGGGCAGGTCTGCCTGAAGTGGAGGGGTTGGAGTGGGTTGTTTGTGGCAGGGAGGGCCACAAAGGAAGGCCAGGAATCAGTGCCTGGCAGATTATAGTAAGCCATGCCCGAGCTGCTTGGAGGCATGATGTTCAACACACAGTGCAGATAGGCAGGAAAGAGGGGCAAAGTTGTGATGTATGGAGCTAATATGGGTATGGGAAAGAAGAGAAATAGGAGCCAAAAACACACAAGCAAAGAAAGGAAAAAAAGTGCAAAAGGAGCTGTCCATTGGAGTGGAGAGATGAGAAACTGAGAAATGGAGAAAAGCAAAGAGGAAAAAATAATAAAAAGGGAAAAAGAAAAAATAACTAGGTAAAAATCTGGAAAAGAAGAAAAGCCCCCAGGGGTCCCACAGGTGTGGCTACAAAGACTGGGGAAGATTCCCAGGTTGCACGGTATAGCCTGGGTAGAGGAGTTATAGATGTCACACAGCACTAGGTATTTAGGAGAAAGGAAAAGAAGGCAAATATAGAGAGATGAGATCTGAGAAATGGAGAAAGATAGAAAGAGGAAAAGAGAGAAGAAAAAAAGGAAAGAAAGAAAAAAAAGAAATGCCCCCACAGTTCCTGCCTACACTGCACAGATCCAGCGATTGCTTCCTAAGCCATGCAGTGCAGTCTGGCTACAAGGGGTTCCCAAGTGCAAAAAAAGAGAAAGAAAAAGAAGAAACAAGGAAAAAAAAAAAAAAGCCCCAGGAATCCCACCAGCATGGTGTCCCGGGCCAGTGGAGTAGTTTCCCAGTTAAGCCGGGCTTCACAGCATTTCAAGAAGAAGCAAAGATGGCACACAGAGCCAGGTGTTTGAGAGAAAGTAGGGGAGGTGGTGGGAGGCACAGAAGGAACTGAAAGAGCGGAAAAAAAGCAACACCAGCTCAGGGACTCGGCCAGTGTGGGTGGGGTGAATCCAAGTGGCCTGGGGCAGAAGCAGTTGCCTCCTTGCCAAGAGATGTCAGCTGGCAGGAAGCAGAGGAGGCCCAAAGGGGAGGAAGCTGAAGGGGGAGAGGAAAGTGTATACTGCTCCTTATGGGGTGCTCTGTCTCCTGCTGGGAACTTCTTGAAGCTGCTTTCCCATACTCCCTGTCTACCAATCTGTGACGTGGGTGGGACAAAGCCAAGCAGCATGGATGCTGCATTTTCTGGCCGGCTGAGCTACCACAGCCAGCCAGGAAGCTCAGAGTAGCACAGTGGAGAGAGCTTTGGGAGTGGGAAACCATGCATCGCTGCTGGGAGCTCTGTGAAGCTGCTTTCCTGTGTTCCCTTTTAGCCATTCTCTGACAGGAGTCCAAGATGGTGGATCTGTGTTGTATTAGCTGATAAGGAATATCTGCACGTGTCTCTCCTCGCTGTCTGTCCTCTGTCAGTTTCTTATTCCAGTGTTTGACTGAGTTCTTTATCTCTTCATTTTACACTTTGGGTTCCAGGAATGATGTTTGTCTCTGTTTTACTTAGTTTTTTTGGTTTTTGCTGTGAAGGGACGGCATGGTGCTTCTGTCTATGGTGCCATGTTGGCCAGAAGTCTCTGGTATACTTTCCTTAGATTTACGTTGTGCCTGCTTATATAAGCCAGTCAGCTTTGGAATTTCTTAAAGTTTTGAAATCTATTGGCTTACATTTTAGTTATTGGGGGAAATTTTGAGTAAGCGTATCAAGGTATAAGGCTTGACTACTACTAACATTTTAAAAAGTATCTTGGAATAAGAATGGTGGTATCCTTATTACATTTGTGATGTTACATTATGTGCATATAACCTTTAAGCATGTCTTCGTCCTCAGATATGAAAGGTTACAGAAAACGTGCTCCATAGCTCTGATTGGCAAATATACCAAGCTCAGGGACAGTTATGCCTCTGGATTCAAGGCCCTGGAACACTCGGCCTTGGCCATCAATCACAAGTTGAATCTCATGGTGAGTCCCAGCCTGGCCTTCCAGATAGCTCAGTCATTTACCCTAATATCTCATTTGTCAAAGTGGCAGGTTTAAGGCACAATTTTTGAAATTAGATTCTGCATATCCAGGTAAATGTATATTTCATGTTCATTTAAGCACTTCGATTCGAGTAAGAAGAAAATAATAGAACTATTTTTTACTTTCACATTTGGAATTGGATCCAGATTATTAAAATGCTATATTCCGCTTTCCGACCTGGGGAAGTGATATCTGAAACACTGATTGTTAGTTTTAAAAAAATTGTTATTTAAAAATCAAAGAAGATAGCAGAGGTGTAGTTATCATACACAACATGAGTGTATTTTGGTCTCTACAAGCTCCTTTAGATTTAGAAATGGTATATGGTTAGTGTAAAAAAATTAGATCAGGCATAGATGTATTTTTCAGAAAATGGAAAATTTCTCCTCCTTGAAATCCCACTTCTCTGTTTTACCTTTCTATAAAAGTTTGGTATATAATCTTCTGGACTTTTTTCTAAATATGCTCACGTAAGTGTGTGTGTGTGTGTGTGTGCCTGCGTGTTGTTGTTAGGTGCCAACTCATGGCAACCTTGTATGCACCAGAACAAAACACTGCCCAGTCCTACACCATCCTCACAATCATTACTATGTTCGATCCCAGAGTTGTAATCACTGGGTCAAACCACCTTATTGAAGGTGTTCCTTTTTTTTCTGACCCTCTGCTTTACACATATGTAAGTATATAAACCTGAAAACCAAAGCCATTAAGTTGATTCCGACTCATAGCAACCCTATAGGACAAAGTAGAACTGCCCCATAGGGTTTCCAAGGAGTAGCTGGTGGATTTGAACTGCTGAATTTTTGGTTCGCCCCTGAGCTCTTAACCACTGCGCTACCAGGGCTTAGCATATATGTGTGTGTGTGCATATATGTATATATATGTGTGTGTGAGTATATATATGCATAATGCTATAGATTGAATTAGCTAATAAGAGCATTATGTATATGTGTATAATATTACGTGTGTGTATGTGCATCTGTTTAGAAATAAATCCGGAAGAGTATGTATCAAACTGCATGTGCATATTATGTATGTAGGAACTGTACCCACTGCCGACGAGTTGATTCTGACTCATAGCAACCCTATAGGACAGAGTAGAACTGCCCCATAGAGTTTCCAAGGAGCACCTGGCAGATTTGAACTGCTGACCTTTTGGTTGGCAGCCGTAGCACTTAACCTCTATGCCACCAGGGTTTCCGGAACTGTACACAATCTTTCATTTATTAGAATTTGTTGATATTTGCTTCTATTAATTATTATTTCAGTCATTGTCTAGTCACATCTTTCAGCTAGTTTGTTTCTGTGTGTATTTAGCTTACCTTTTGCAGCTGCCTCCCCACTGATTTCCAACCACCAGTCTTCCCTCGATTTTCTGCATTGTACCCAGAGTGATCTTTGTAAAGTACCCAGCTCACTGTTCCAGTCACTCCCTTACTCAAGATGTTTCAGTGACTTCAAATGCAAACTCTGTACCATGGCTTATCCTTCATGCTCCTCCCCCACCCCCCCAGCCAATCAGGTCTCTCCTCTGAGAGAAGGGTCCCAGAGCGGCCTCCAGTTTCTTTGCTCTGGGGTTTCATACCAACTGCACTTTTGCCTGAGGTTTCATTTGCAGTTTGCTTCCTCCTTTGTCCCCTGTACGCCTTTGTCACTCTTCTCCCAGTGTAAGTGCATGCGTCCTCATATGCTTCTACTCATCCTCCAGGTTGAGCTTCTTGGCTGTCATGTCCCCCAGAGAATCTTCTCTGATGTTGCTCCTCCTCTTCTTTTCTCCAGTGCCCAAGCCTAGATGAGGTGTGGCTTCTAGATACTTCTGCAGCATTCTCTACTTCGTACTTCATGTCATTGTCACACGGTAGGTACTATGGAGACCTGAAAGATTTTAAGAGCCACGAGAAAGAGACTGTGTTTTTCTATCCCTAGTGCCTAGGACAGTGTTTGACTTAGTAGGCAGTTATTGAATGATGTGTCATAGTGTTAGATGGTGCCAGTATTTTCAAGAATTTTTAAAATGTTCTTTTTATCTGATGGATGTTTTTTAGTACATAGACTCTGTTGACCTGGAGCAGACCACCGAAAGCGAAGGCCCTGTGAAATTCCATGAAGCATGGCAGAAGCTGTGCAAAGCCGAGTGAGTACCCAGAGACCTCCCAGCCAGAAAGCTGGGGGATGCGAGTGTGTTTTTCCCATATGATTAGATTTAACCCTAGTGACTGATTTTTGTGCATTCTAGAGGAAGCTTGGGATACTGTGGCCATTGCATGTTACTGTGCTGCCTTCACATGGTATTCACTTTGAAACATGCCACATTAATGTCAGTAGCAAGTGCACTGGGCATGGGCATATTGGAAGAGGAGGAGGATACAGAATGAGAGGGAATGTGTGTTGAACTTTGACCCTTAGCATAGATGTTTGGATTCTACTGAAAGGTGCAAAGAGATGGATTTTACATATGCAAAAATAACATACAAGATTGAGAACCCTTCACTCATGATTATATTTCTTTGCCAAATCCTTTGCTGCTGGATTTTATTTTGTCAGTAACCGGCAGAACTCTTGGGGGCAGCACTGTATCATGATCATCCTTGGTTCTTCTCTTGAATTCTTCAGTCAGCCAAATGAGTGTTTGTCTAAAAGGTATTTAAGGCTTCTTCTAGTCAGGAAAATTTCACTCTCCACTGCTTGATTGGCAAGTGAAATCTTAGGCTGATTCTAACAGTTTAACTGTGATTATATAATACAGTGATATACATATATATACATGTGTTAATATTTTATAATAGTACTTTGAAATGAATCTTAACCTATATTTATTCAAATTCTTCTCCCAGTGATGTTTTAAATTGAATTGGGTTTCCAGCTAATCCCATTGGAAAACATACATTGAAGTCAGTTGTAAGAAAATGTTACAACTTCTCATTAATATGGGCCGGTTTTCAGTGAAGTGCATGATGTAAAATCATATAATCAATTCTGAAAACAGCTCTTATGCATTTTCAATAGTGATTGAGCTAAGCATTGAATATGGAATAGTAAGCATTAGCTGCTGATAAGAGAACTTAGGGAACAAAATAAAAACAATGAATGGTCAAATTTACTCTCAGTTTTTGATTGCAGTGGTATTCTTATGCCAGGAGACTTTGGAGTCAGAGGAACGTTGGGAAAACTCCAGGTGATTTCTTGGGCAAGGGCAAAGAAGATTCCTTTTTTGGGTAAAACTTATATTTATTGATGCTAACTGTGAGTTTTTTAGATTTTTAATATCTACTTAAAATATGGCAGTGGGGTTTTGGGTACTCAAGAATACCATTTAACACTGTTTATTAGACTGAAAGATTTGAACTCAGGTTTGAAAGTTCAGGCACCAAAAAGTCAGCTATAGGCTTTGGTAAAATACCTAGAAACCAAATCTGGCCCACAGCCTATTTTTAATTACATACTGTGTATAACTACTTTTGGTTTAAAGCTGGCTTTCCTTCTTTCTCAACCCCAAAAAGGACATGGGGGTTGCTCCTTGGTAGTCTAACCCTTTTTCGTACTGTCTGCCTGGGACTACTCTGAGTGTGAAGGACGAGGTGGTGAATAAGAGACAGAATCTTGCTTTTCTAGGAGCTTGCATTCCAGATGGAGGAGACAGAAAGTAAAGAAATGAAAATACAAATAAAATATGAGCATTCACTTTTTTATCTGAAACCTTATGTTTTTTTTTTTTTTTTGGCAATAATATTGTGTTTTCAGGGAAGGTTTAGAAAACAGTTCAGGTTTCCATTAAACAATTTCTACACAGGTTGTACAATGCCATCAGTTACATTCTTCACGATCTCATTTTTCATTCTGCTTGTTCCATTTCTATTAACCTAATATTCTTGACACCTTACATTCTTATCTTTGTCTTAAAGAAATTGTTGACCATGTGGTCTCATATAGGTGAGGCATAGTACTTATAGGTGATACTCATTATTTTGTGAGCCAATCTGTTATTTAGCTATGAGATGACATCAGATGTTTCATTTCAAGGTTTGAGGAGCATCTCAGGATAGTAGTCTTGGGGAGTTCACCAATCTCAACTAGTTGAGTAAGTCTGATTTTTTGTTTTGTTTTGTTTTTAGGAATTTGAGGTTCTCGTCCATATTTTTCTCCCATTCTATCAAGGTGCATCTCTGTGGCCTTGCTTAGAGCAATAAGTAGTGGTAGCCAGGCACTATCTCGTTCTTCTGATAAGGCCATGGGTCAGGTAGACTATTTTTTAGTAGACTAGTTTCCTCAGCTCTTTGGTTTTCTTCTTTCTCTTTTGCTCCAGATGAGTAAAGACCAGTAGTTGTATCTTAGAAAACCACTGACAAGCTTTTAAGACCCCGACGCTACTCCCCACATTAGGATATAAAACATAACTTTATGAACTATATTATGGCAGTTGACAAAGTTGTCCCATGAGACTATGATTGTAACCTTTCAAACCCAGAATTCCAGTCCTTCAAGGTTTTTGGTTATGTCTAAGAAGTAGCCATAACTGTGTTCCCTATGTGCTTTATTTTATGTATATATGAATACTTTGCATATAGTCACATAGATGAATATACCTACACCTGTATGTAGATCCGTATATACTCACATATACTTTTATGCTTACATACATACATATAAAAATATACACCCACACATATATTTTTTGGTTGTTTTTGCTGTTGTTTCAAAATTATATATGCCACAGCAATTACAATAGATTCTTTTTTCTTGTGTACTTTTTAGTGACATCCTATACCTTCTTTAAGCTGTGGACAGGTCACCATCTTTTGGTATTACCTTCTGCATGAACAAAAATAAAAAGTGTCTATTATGTAGAGAGTGAATCCCTATGTAATTCTAGTGGGAGTAGTAGCTTTATCAGACCCTGTCTGACTTCATGGAGGATAATGATCCAGATCAAGATCAACCCAAGGCTGATCCTTGAGGGCAGAAGTCAGACACACTTCTACTCTCCAACCTTTTACTAGTTCTTATACCAGCCATCCCTCCCACACAGCACTTTCTACTTCTCTTCTGAAAATCAGTTGTAGTTCCTACAGAAAATTCACAGACCATACTTACAGTTGAGTAGCTTATTAAGGAAGTAGGGTACAACTCAGAATTAAGATCAACAGGCTGCAACAGGATGAGGATCGAGAAACATGTAGGCAGAGTCTCTTCTTCAGTGCAGCACAGCTCTTTTTGCCCTTCTCAGCTCCTTGAGGACAGGCTCCTCTTGTCCCCTCAGGATAGGCTCCTGTTGGTCCTGCCATTTGTCACCTCTGGCTCTGCCACTGGCCTCCTTCTGGGCCTTGGCCACCTCCTCAGCCTCTGGACCCCTTCCAGGCCTGTTGCAGATGGCTGTGTCACTGGGCCTCTTGTGGGCTTCTCACTAGCTTCAGTGTTACAGCCTTTGATCGGTGTTACAGCTGTCTTAGGAAGCTCCTTGCTTTCTTTCTTTCTCTGGTTCTTTCTGCTTCTTCCTGCAAAAAACTCTATGGAGCTGCATGCTTGTATATAAAAAGCTTATTGTCAGTTTCAAGGCATGGCACTCCCACAGGGCCATGAACTGACCAATCCCCTTTAGGTAGGCCACAAACACTTCATTTGCATAACAGGCATGACTGGGCCACAAGTCACCTCATTTACATAATCTTTTGACCAATCCTTGCAAAGTGCATACTAATCACAGGGCAGGCTGCAGCCCAGAGCCAGGCAAAAAGTATCAAACCACAAGTTGTTTACAGCTCACTCAGGAAAGGTTAATCAACCTGGCAAAATTAACAAACTCTCTGGGCTAGAAAACTAGGGCAAAGGAAACACCTCAGGATTTAAGGGGAAAGTCTGTCAAACTGTTTTTCCAAAGGACCAAGGCAAAAGGCTACATAAAGGGATTCATTTTACCATGATCCCCATCTCCAACTCCCCATGCTTAATCTCTGGTAACCACTAATGGGCATTAGTTTCTGTGTATTTATTTGTTTATGTGTTTAAGAATGTGCAATATTTGTTTTTTAGATTTTTTTGTATGCCTGTTTTTTTGTGATTGATATGTTTCACTCAACATGATGTCCTTCAGATTCATCCATGTTCCAAGATGTTTTGGGAAATTATTTTTTTCTATTGCTTAGTAGTATTCTAATGTATGTACCTGCCACATTTTACTTATCCATTCATCCATTATGGGCACTTAGGTCATTTCCATCTTTTTGGTATTTGCAAACCAAATACAATGAGCATAGGCGTGCATATGTCTGTTCATGTCAATTCTATTAGATCCTTAGCGTATACACTAGGAGTGGAATTACTGGGTCATATGAGAGCTCTACCTCTAGTTTTTTGGAGTATTGCTGGATTTTATCAAATGCCTTTTCCTTATTGACTGAGATAATAATGAGTTTCTTTTTCTTTGTTCTGTTAATGTGGTGTATGTATCACATTTACTGATTTTCTGATGTTGAATTCACCTTACATTCCTGGAATAAAATCCCACTTGATCATGATGTGTAATTCTTTTAATATGCTGTTGGATTTTGTTTGCTAGCATTTTGTCAAAAAAATTGGCATATACATTCATAAGGGATATTTGTCTATAATTTTCTCGTGGTTTCTTTGTCTGGTTTTGGCACCATGGTGACATGGACTTCATTGATAAAGTTAGTAGTCCTTCTTTATTTTTGGGAAGAGTTTGAATATGATTGCTTTGCACATTGTGTAAATATTTGATAGAATTCCTCAGTGAAGCTGTTTGATCCTGGAATTTCCTCTGTTGGAAAGTTTTTTTTTTTTGACTGATTTAATCTGTTTACCTGTTAGGGTTCTGTTGAAGTTTTCTACTTCATTTTGAGTCAGTTTAGGCAGGTTATGTGTCTATTGGAATTCTTCTATTTCATCAAAGTTATCAATTTTTTTGAAGAAAGTATATTCATAGTATTTTGTTATGATCCTTTTTACTTCAATGGGGTCAGTTGTAATGTGTCTGCTTTGCTTTCATTGCTTATTTGCATCTTCTTTCTTGTTTCCTTGTCATTCTAGGAAGTGGTTTGTCGGAGAACAAACTCCTGATTTGTTGATTATAGTTTTCATCTTCTCTATTTTGTTTGTTTGCTTTCATCTGTGTTTTTTTCTTTTTTCTAGTAGCTTTAAGTTTAGTTTGTTCTTCTTTTTCTAGTTCCTCAAGCTGTAGCGTTGGGATCTTCATTTGAGGTCTTTTTGATGTAGATATTTATTGCTCTAAATTTGCCTCTGAGGACTGCCTTTGCTGCATCCCATAAGTTTTGGTATGATGTGTTTTAATTTTCAATTATCTCAAGTTATTTTTTAATTTTCCCTTAATTCTTCCTTGACCCAATAGTTATTTAACAGTATACTGTTTAGTTTCCATGAATTACTGTTTTTTCTAGTTTTGCTTTTTGATGTTAGCTTCTAAAATTATTCCTTTGTGGTCAGAGAAGATACTTTGTTTTGTAGCCTAGCATATGGTCTTTTTTTCAAGATTATCCATGTTCACAGGAGAAAAATGTGTATTCTGATCATAGGTGGAGTGTTCTATATATATCCATTGTCTAGTTGGCTTATGGTATAATTTAAGTCCTCTGTGTTTTTAATGATTTTTTTAGGTGGTTGTCCAGAATTGAAAGTTATATATCAAAGTCTCAAACTATAATTTTTGAATTGTCTATTACTCTTTTCATAGCAGCTGGTATTTGTTTTATATATTTTGGAGCACTGATGTTAGGCACATACATATTTATAACTGTTACGGCTTCTTAATGATCTTTTTATTTTTATATGACGTCCTTTGTATTCTTTATAATAGGTTCTGATTTAACGTCTATTTTACCTGATATCAGTATGGCCACCCCTACTCTTTTTTGCTTACCAATTGCATGGAGTATTTTTTTTTTTCCATCTTTTTACTTTCAGCCTGTTTGTATCCTTGTGCCTAAAGTGTTTCTTCTGTAGGCAGCATAAGGATGAACTATGTTTTTTATTCATTCTGCCACTTTCTGACTTTTGAATTGATCATTTAAATTTAAGGCAATTGCTGAAAATGATGTACTTACTTCATTCATTTCCCTGATTGTTTTTGTGTGTCTTTTATCTTCTTTTTCCATTATTTCCATGTTTCTGTTATTTTTGTGGTTATCTGCTTTTTTGTGTTGAGCTTTTTGATTTCTTACTTCTTCCCTGCTTTGTATTTTCTCTGTGGTTATCACAAATATTACCTTAAATAGTTTACAATTGTAGCAATTTAGTTGAGCTTGATGCCAAAATTTAACATCTGAAAAGCAAATAACTTACAACATTCACATGCTAAAACTCTGTTCTGTTTTGTTTCTCCCTCCTCCCTTTCTGTTGCTGAATTCCCAGTTACCATATTTGTACACAAATAATGCGTTCTTTCTACATTTGTTTGCCAGCTGCACACTTCCCCCTTGAGGTATTGTCAAAAGTGCATTATGCTAATATTTTTTCTTATAGCAACACATTAAAAAAAATTGGCATATCCTCATTTAACGTAATTAGCCTGCAGGGAGGATGGCATATTGGCAAACAAATGTAAAAGGTGCATGCTATTTGTGAAAAATATGGTGTGTCATTGTAGATCCTATGTCCAATAGGCTTGATTTGTATTTATTCCTTACTCACTTAATGTTGCATTGCTTATGGAACTAAACTCTTGAGTTTACTCCATGAAAATATAATTGGTCGTTTTATTTACGCATATTATTACCTTTATTGGAGATTTCTCTCTCTCACTCTGTTCTTTTTCAGTGCAAATTTCAGCATTTGTTTAGTGTTCTTTCCATCCAAAGAATTGTCTTTATTACTTACAGAGCAGATCTGTTAGTAACAAACTCCCAGAGTTTCTGTTTCTTTGGGAATGTCTTGAATGCCACCTCATTTTTGAATGATAGCTTTATCGGGTAAAGAATTCTTGTTTGATGATTGTTTTCCTGCAGTACTTATATATGTCTTTCCATCGTTTTCTGGCCTCCAGGGCTCCTGAGGAGAAATCAGCACTAATTCTTGTAAAGGACCCTTGAAATGTTATATTTTGCTCTTCTCTCACTGTTCATTCACTTGTTATATGTGCTTTTTGAAACAGGAATTTGCCTTGGGATGCAACTAGCAGTGATCAAATTTGCAAGAAAGTACCTTAAATGGAAAGGTAAGCTAGAGGTTTGCTAATAGTCTTTTATTTAAAAAAGCAAAATAATAATAATAAAACTCTTACTGCTTAGAGTATTTTCCAGGAACATTGGTGAATTGTCAAACTCTTTTCTTAATCGTTACTTGCTGATTCCACAGAATTTGAGCCAAATGCCCCAGTTCCTGGGCCATTACTAGCCATGTTGGATTGGGTTGCTGTAGTTTTCCATTTACTTTAATCACAGTGGATAGTAGTACTAAGAGACATCTTAAGGGATCTCTAGTATTCCAGACATATTCTTCTTTATCTCCAGTATGAAATACCAATCTAATTTCCTCTTGGTAGTTGGGATCAGTCACACCAGCCAGTAAAGTAACTCCTTTCTTTGGTTGTTGATCCAGAGGCATTATGAACTGAAAGTGGTGGGGTGGCATGCTTAATATCCAGTTCAGTGGAATCATTGGTGTGTTTCCCGGTTGGAGCATTCCTCTCTTTGGAACTAAGGCCTCTAGACTAGTAAAGCATAGGGTCATGGGGTAAGGAAGCAAAAATTTTGCAAGTGGGCCACTAGGGGTAATTGTGAGTGGTGCCACTCCCACTTCTACCACCTGATTCCTAGGCTAGTGAGTTCTGGCTGTAGGAGAAACAGCACCACATATCAGAATATGGTTTAGAACATATATGGCCTCTTGGAGAACACTGCCCCAGTATTGTCAACCAGTTGCCCCTTCAGAAGGCCATTCCATTGTTCTTTCAAGTCAGCTGCTTCAGAATGATAAGGAGTGTGGTAACACTAGTGTATTCCATGAGCATGGGTCTACCACCTTACTTCATTTACTGTGAAGTGAGTCCCTTGATCTGAGGCAACCTTGTGTGAGAAACCATGATGGTGAATAATGCACTCTGTGAGTCTGTGGATTGTAGTTTTGGCAGAAGCATTGGCTTCAGAGAAGGTAAATCCATATTCAGAGTAAGTACCTGTCCCAGTAAGAACAAAACACTGCCCTTTCCATGATCAGAGGAAGTGCAATGTGATAAACCTGTCACCAGGTTACTGGCTGATCACCTCAAGGAATAGTGCCATATCAAGGAACGCAGCATTGGTTTCTGCTGCTGGCAGATTGGGCACTCAGTAGTGACTGTAGTGAAGTCAGCCATGATGAGTAGAAGTTCATATTGCTGAGCCATTGCATAACCTCTATCCCTGCCACTGTGGCCACTCAGTTCATGAATACACTGGTCTGTGATGGAGTGGCTGAGGAAAAAGAATGACTGGTTTCCACAGAGTACTTCATCCTATCCACCTGTTAAAATCCTCCTCTGCTGAGGTCACCGTTTGGTGAGCATTCACATGAGACACAAATATCTTCACTTCTTTGGCACATTGAGAGAGGTCTATCCATATATCTCTTGCCCATACCCCTTTGTCACCAATTTCCAATCATATTCTTTCTAGTCCCTGACCATCCATCCAAACCATTGGCCACAGCCCATGAATTAGTATACCGTTGCATATCTGGCCATGTCTCCTTCCAAGCAAAGTGAATAAACAGGTGAGCTGCTCAAAGTTCTGTCCATTGAGGGGATTTCGCTCAACTTCTGTCCTTTATGGAGGTCCCAGATAAGGATTGTAGTGCTGTCCATGCTCAAGTAATGCTTACGTATTGCACAGAACCATCTGTAAACCAAGTACGAATTTTGTCTTCCTCATTTTGTTTATTGTTGCTGTAACCAAAATACCACAAATGGATGAATTTTAGCAGTGAGAAATCTATTCTGTCACAGTCTAGGAGGCTACAAGTCTAAATTCAGGGTTCCAGCTCCAGGGCAAAGCTTTCTATGTCTGTCATCTCTGGAGGAAGGTCCATGTTATCAGTAATCTCCTGAGTCTAGGAGATTCTCAGTTCAGGGACCCTGATCCAAAAGATGTGTTATGCTCCCAGCTCTTTCTTGGTGGTAGGAGATCGCTCTCCTCTCTGCTTGCTTCTTTTACATCTATTTCAAAGGAGATTGAAGATACAACATATCTTTAGATTTTGTTCTGCCTTGTTAACATAAGTGCCTTTAATTCTGCCTCATTAATATCACAGATGTTGGGATTTACCATACCATACCATAGGGTAATTAGATTACAAAGTGGAGGATAATCACACAATACTGGTAATCATGGCCTAATCAAGTTGACAGTGGGGGACAAAATTTAATCCATAATACTGCACACTTCAGCCCCCTCAAATTCATATCCTTGCCACATGTAAGACACATTTGCCCATCATATCATCCCAAAAGTCTTAAATTAATTCCAAGTGCACATTCCATCCTGAGGCAAAATCCCTCTTGATCTGTGAAATCTAGAATATGAGTTATCTGCATCCAAAGTGCAATGGTGAAACAGGTACAAGGTAGACATTTCTGTTAGAAATGGGAGAAATCAGAAGAAAAGAAGGGATTACAGGACCATGCAAGTCCAAAGTCAGCAGATCCTGTTACATTAGCTCTCAAGGCTTGAAAATAATCCTCTGTTCTCTGAGGCCATTTAGGCAATGGCCTTGCCCTCCAGACTCTGGGTGTTGGCCACACTCTTCAATTTTGGTTGGAGGCCCCTAGGCCCAGAATTTCAACTCCTCTTTCCAGATCCACTAGGAGTACAGCTTTAGTTCCTCAGCTTCGGGTAGCCCCATTCTCCTAGTCCATTTGAGTGGCTACTCCTCCCCCTCAGCCTCAGCAGACCCTGTTCTTCTGCGCTGTCCAGCTTCGGGGAGCAGATCCAGCCCCGTCCCACTAGCACTGGTGAACAGCAGCCCCACATTCCAGAGCCAAGTTGGTGAAGATATGACTCTTTGAAATCTGGGAGGTTGTGGCCCCACCCTTTGAGATCCTTAGGTTGTGGACCTGCTGTTTGTAACTGAGGCAGCTTTGCTTCCTGGCTGTTCTGCCTTTCATCCTCTCCCCTCCCCCCGCCACCCCATTGCCTTCTTATCATTGCTTTAGGGTAAATGCCGACTTTTTGGTCTTGTATAGGTGATTTTTTAAAGAAGCATAGTACTCACAGGAGGTACTGTTTATTTTATGAGCCAATCTGTTATTTAGCAGAAGGGTGGCTAGGAGTAGTATCAGTACAAAGTTTAAAGGATATCTCAGGGTGATAGTTTCAGGGGTTCCTCTAGTCCAGTAAGTCTGGCTTTTTTTTTTTTAAGGATTTGACTTTTGTTCCACAGTTTTCTCCCATTCTGGCTGGGACTGTCCTCCTGTGTGCCTGGTTAGAACGATCAGTAGTGGTAGCTGGGCACCATATAGATTTCCTGGTCTCAGGATAGATGATGCCATGGTTCGTGTAGTCTATTTGTCCTTAGACTAATTTTTTCTTTGATTTCCTCCTTTCTCTTTTGCTCTGGATGAGTAGAGACAAATAGTTATATCTTAGATGGCCACTAGCAAGTTTTTAAGACCCCAGATGCTACTGACTAAGCTGAGAAGTAGAATATAAACTTTATGAACTATATTATTCTAGTTGACTGAGTTGTCCCATGAGACTATGGTCCTAAGCCTTCAAACCCAGTAAGCCAATCCACCAACATGTTTGGTTATATCTAGGAAGTATCCGTTAACTGTGCCCCTTATATACTTTATTGTATATATGAATTTGTGTGCAGCACATGCTTACATGTAGATACAGGTGCCTACAGACACACATATACATGCACCTGTATATACACACATATACTTTCCCTTCCTATGGAAACCCTTGTGGCATAGTGGTAAGTGCTACGGCTGCTAACCAAAGGATTGGAAGTTTGAATCCACCAGGCGCTCCTTGGAAACTCTATGGGGCAGTTCTACTCTGTCCTGTGGGGTCACTATGAATCAGAATCAACTCGACGACACTGGGTTTGATTTTCGTTTTTATACTTTCCTATACAAATTTATGAAACATCTCAGATTGTGTTCTGTCAATTCCTGGAGCCTTGCTTTTTGCCAATGCCTTCGGTATACCTTCGATGCCTTCCTTCAGTACCATCAGCTCTTGATCATCTGCTACTTTCTGAAATAGTTGAATGTCAGCCAATTCTTTTTGGTGCAGTGACTATATGTACTCCTTCCAACTTCTTAGATGCTTCCTGCATCATTTAATATTTTTCCTGTTGCAACTGGAGGCTTGAGTTTTCTCTTCAGTTCTTTGAGCTTGAGGAATGCCTAGTGTGTTCCTCCCTTTTCATTTTCTAACTCTAGTTCTTGGCACATTTCATTTTAATACTTTACCTTGTCTTCTCAAGCTGCCCTTTGAAATCTTCTGTTCATGTCTTTTACTTCAACAATTCTTCCACTTGCTTTAGCCACTTGATGTTCAAGAGCAAGTTTCAGAGTCTTTTCTGACATCCATTTTGGTCTCTTCTTTTTCTGTCTTTTTAACTTTTGAAATTATCTCATAAAAATATCTTAAAGCTTTTTTTGTCTGAGGAATTTCCTTTTTTGTAAATATTTCTATAGGAACTTCAGTTGTTTTTTAATGTCCTTTCCTGTCTGCAGGACACCTTTTAGTATTTCTTGTAGGAGTGGTCTAGTGGACATGTATTCTGGTAGTTTCTGTTTGTGCATGACTTAATCTCACCATTCTTGAAGACTACTAAAATTACTGGAATTAGTGTTCTTGGTTGACAGTTCCTTTGTTTCATCACTTTAAAAATATCATTCTGTTGCCTTCTGGCCTCCCAAGTTTCTTAGGAGAATTTGGTGCTTAACCGTGTTGGGGCCCTTTTGTATGTCACATTTTCTTGTCTCTTGCTGCTTTCAGAATCTTTTCCTTGTCTTTATCTTTGAGAGCTTGATTATCATGTGCCTCAAAGTGTGTTTCTTTCAATTCTTTGTGCTTCTTGGATATTTATCTTTATGTCTTTTAACAGACTGAGGTTGTTTTCTGCCCCATTTCTTCTAAATCTTTCTAATCCTTCCTCTCTATCCTCTTTTTCTGGGACTCCAATTATTTGGATGTTAGTCCATTTGATGGTGTTTCATATTTCCCTTATACTGTGGTTGGTATTGTTAATTTTTTGTTCTGTGGCCTCTGATATTCCAGTTACCTTATCTTCCAGATCATTTATTCTATCTTAAGCTTGTTCAATGCTATAATTCATACCTTCCACTGAGCTTTTCATTTCAGCTGTTGTTTCTTTCAGCTACAGTGTTTCTGTTTTTATAGTTTCTCCTTTTTTATTCTTATTTTGTTCTTTCATTGTTTTCCTGATTTCCTTTAGTTTCTTGTCTGTTTTCTTTTAGTGCTGTAGGGTCACTATGAGTCAGAAGAGCTAAATGGCATGCAACAAAAACAGAGCATTGTCCTCACCAAATTCCTTACTTATTGATCCTTTCTTATTTTTCTTATTACCCAAGAAAGTGTGTGTCTGTTACTGGGGCTCAGACAGCAAACAGTGTTTAGGGAAAATTAGGGAGGCCAAGGAAAACTGAGTATGTGTGGAAGCCCATGAGGCTTCCTCAGCCAAGACCAGAGAGTGCCTCTTCCTCCTACCATGGTGGCCTTCTCTCAGTGCTCTCTCTTCCAGGCATCACTTGGACATGGGAGCCTATTTCCACCTCCTCCCTTGCCTTTTCTCTAGAATTTTCTCTGCCTTCTCCAATGCTGTCTATGCTAACAAGTCTTCGTTACTGGATCACAGAGGCTGTTACACCATGGTGTGTCTTTCTGTGTTGTCAGTTTAGCCCAAGGTTGTGTTGTTCCCAAAAACAGCAGGGATAATTTGAACTTGTATAATACACTTTAATATTTAAGCCTTAAATTTTTATTAAAATAATACTATTTACAAGTTTTAAAAACCAGCAGTCCCAAAATGCCTATAATGAAAAATTCAGTAATCTTCCTACCCTCTCTCTTATCCTCTCACAAGTTTTCTGGCTGTTCTTTTGGTATTTACCTCTGTGCTTCTAAAAAACATTTTGTATTGCTCTCTGAGGAACTTCCAGACTTGTCCTTTGTTGGAGAAGTACTTAATGCTCTTAGGGAGCCCCCAAAGCACCTGCATTTTTCTTCTCCCCTTCCACAACCTGACTTTAATTTTGGTAATATTTTCAGGTCTTGAGCTGTTTGTGAAGTTCATCCAATACTCAGTAAGACATGTTCCTGTTTTTAGCTGGATAGTTTTATTCCATTCTAAATGATTTATACCAGATCATTTCTTGAATAAGAAACTTACATATAACTGAACTTCAAATTACATCAAAAGGATCTTCCTGGTGAACTAACTGGGTGAATGGACCCAGCACAGTCAAGAAGCATGGGGCAAAAATGGCAGTAAATTTTAACAAAGAAATTGTGGTCTTCATACCACTTCAAAGCTGTGGTCTTCCTAGACAGCTCAGACTGTCTTAATCTTAAATGAAAATTGAGGCTGTGAGTAAACTTTGGACTAAATTTTATGAGTCTGTAACAAGCAGTGCAATCGTATCTGTCCTTCCTTAGAAAATATATGGAGGGGCTGGGCATTTATAAATAGCTAAGATTTATATAAACTGGAAGTAAATGCCCTCTCTTAACCTCACCAGTAATACTCCAGTAATCTAGCTGTGACCAAGCAACCAAGAATAACAGAAAAAGAGATACCAAGGCCGAGGTCACTTCAAGATTCAGTACTCCAGTACAAGGGATGTATTCAAGTTTTCTTGCCATTCCTCTCCTCTTGTGATTCTTGGATTATACTTGGGAACAGAGTTCAGATTGCTCCAGAATTTCTTCTATGGTACTGATTTTCTTGGAAGATTTTTACCTCAGGAAATTCAAGTCGTCAAGGGTTCCTATAGAATAGTACCTAGATGGATAGGGAAAGAGGGGTGGGGTATGATGTGGGAAGGGTGGGAGGGAAAAGAAAAACTATGAGATTGCAGGCCAAACAGTTCCATTAGAATGCAATTCAGATATAGCCTTCTTTAACAATTTAATTAAAACCGTGAGATTTTAGCAAACAAACAGAAAATAGACCAATGACTAATAAGAATGGGCATTTCATTAAAAATTACATGTTCCTGGATTTCTGTGGAGTAATTATAAAGATATATTTGAAATTAATTCCTCAGATTTCACTTGCTCATTCAAATATTCATACATTCATTCATTCAGTACTTGCCATGTGCCAGTTCCATAAATGATAGAGGTTAGGGATGCAATGGAGAGGAAATATAACCTTCTCCAGCTCTCAGACATTTACTGTCTACCACACAAAGACTGTACAGACACAAACTGAGAAGGGTGGGGATGGAAATAACCTGCTTCTGTGAAGGCAGAGATAGACACCCTGAACAGGCTCCAGAATTTTAAAGAAAAATTTCTTCAGAAATTTCTGTACTACCTGGGGTCTAACAGCTTGCAGTGGCCATCCAAGATACAACAATTGGTCTTTATGCACCTGGAGAAATAGAGGAAAAGGAGATTTGGGAATAGATGGATATGGAATGTGTGCTAACTGCCTCTAGGAACAGTTGCCTTATTTGCAGTGAGAACAGATGAAGAAATGCAAAGGGCAAAGCATGGAGACTCAGAAAGAGCATGGATGAGATATGTTTTCAAAGAGGACTTGTGTATCCTTCCCCAAAACTAGTATTTATTCTCACCCATCAAGAAACTTTTCAATCAGGGAGTGCTCTCGATAGGACTTGAACAGCACTCTACGAGCTGAGTTGTCAGTCATTTCTGCATCTGGTTCTGGCCACTCACACCTGCTTTCCCTGGGCCATATGCCCCATGACCACTGTTCCTACCTGTGACTGTTTTCTCTGGAGGCTGTTAGGTGGTACTCCATGGCACTCCTATAGTACTGTCAGACAAAACTGTGGCTGCTTCATGGGCCTTGCACTCCAGGCAGGCTACTGAGCACCTCCTCTCTGCTAGCCAGTTCAGCCTGAACCACTGCCACTGCCACTGCCACTGTGAGCTGCTCAAGCCCTGTGCTACTCCAACTGCTGCTCTGCAGCCCCATGCTTTTGCCTCTGGTTCCAGAAGGTGTCCTGTGGCACTCCTGTGGCTGTTCCCACGGTGTTGTCAGGCAGCACCTTGCTGTACACCTACCTCCATTGTGCAACGGGTTCTTCATATGCCTGCCTCTAGTGTCAGGTCCTGCACATGTTTCTCTGGGCCAGCTCCTGTTGGCTCCTCTTCCTGCTTGCTGCTGCTTCTGAGCTGGGCCAGCTTTTATGGCTCTTAATGCAGCAGCTCCGCTTCTTTGACCACTCTACTGCTGCTTGCCTGCCCGGTAAATACTGCTTCTACTTCTCTACCACCACCATCATGCAGCCATTGGCCTGCTTCTTGACTTTGTGTGTTACAGTTCTTTAGTAGTGTTACCACTGTTTGTCAGTGTATGTATCTCTTTTGCTGAGTCTGAGAGGGTCCTGAGTACATGGCCTCTGTGTTTGTAAGGATGTAACTTTCCTTCCAGCTCTTGAGATCCAGGATGCCTCAAAAGTTCTGCTGTTTCAGCCATTTCTTGTCAATTTCAAGTCATAGCCTCCCGAGCAGGATCAAAGCTCAACCAATCCTAGCAGGATCAAACCTAGCCAGTCCTCTTAAATGAGGTGCAGCTCAACCAATCCTTGATTACACAGGAAATGTCGGTCAGCTCAGTCCTTGTTTATTTTTGGGCCAGGCCAGTAAAATAACAAATTATCAGGTTGTATACAGCTTACTCAGAAAATGTCAATCAACTTAGGAAATGACCTCCAAAGTTGTCTTTTTTTTTTCACCCTAATTGGGGCCAAAAGGCCACACAAGGTAACCTGTTTCATCACAGGGATAGTTGAGCTGGGATCTCAATGTCAAGTGTTGAGGAGTGGGAGAAGATGTTCCAGGCAGAGGAGAGAGAGGGGAAAAAGTCGCAGAAGCAGGAGTAAAGATCACCTAAGGAACTAAAGGAAGCCCATGGTGACCAGCTGAGGGTGTGAGGGGAGCAATGGGAGATAAGATTGGAAGGTTAGGCTGGGCTGACCTCATGCAGGGCCTTTTTGAGACCAATGTACTGGGTGGGCTAGGGTCTTGTGAACAGTGGGAGGCCTCTTGGTAAGCTACTGCCAGTCTCTAGGTGACAGGCTGTGGTTTACGTGGCGGTCAGGGCTGGGAAGAAGGTTGCAGAAGGTATAGAGAGGTAAACTGGTAAAACTGGATTGGTTGGTTGTGAGAAGTGAAAGACATATGCAATTCAAGTATGGCGCTTAGATGTCTGGCCTGGAGGACAAACTAGAATGTATCATATTACCTTTAAAAACTGTAAAATGTAGAATTGGCAAGTGTACAATGTATATTCTTAACACAACAACCAAAAACAAGGAAGAAGAAGAAGACTAGCTGCTAAGTCTGCTTACATACAATGAAACACTTCATGGGATTTTGTTCTTTGGTGTGAAGTTTAAGGCCATGATTTTATGGCACATCCCAGTTAACTGATGTAATATTTTGTTTAGTGCTTCTGATCTACCTTGTAGTTCATTGTGTACTACCTGGGGTTGCAGTGGCCATCCAAGGTACAACTGGTCTTTATGCACCTGGAGCAACAGAGGAAAAAGGAGAGTGAGGAATAGATGGATATGGAATGTGTACTAATTGCCTCCATGAACTGTTGCATTATTTGCCATGAGGACAGAACTGGGTGGTGCCAGGCTACCATTACTTAACATTTTAATCAAAGATGCTGTAGCTGAATCCTGATTAAAATGGGGAAAATGTAAAACAGAATTTCAAATTCTCATGGGTTTCAGACTTTTTGGAGCCCACGAAGGCTGGATGAACTGCCAAAAATATTGCCCTGAGATAATATTTAAACCTTAAAACAAAACTGTCTCCTTAAGTCTCCTTTAAACTAAACCGTAGATTAACTGGTAAAGAATGTCTGCCTTGGGCATTGTGCTCTTTTAAAGAACTGTCTATATGGGATCAAACTGACACCACCACCTGGAAAGGTTAACTAGGACGTTTAGGAGCAGTGAGTTTATGTTAATAGGGGAAGAACAAATCGGAAAAGGAAGGTGAGAGTGGTTGCACAACTTGAAGGATGTAATTAACATCACAAATTTTACATGTAGAAAAATTGAATTGATGTATGTTTTGCTGTGTATATTTTCAGCAACAATTATAAATGAGGAAAATAACTGAATCCTTCCGATGGTTTTCCACAAATGAGTGCTTCTGGTATACTTTTCCACAAGTACTGATAGATTGGCTTGTGGAACACTCTAGGGACTGCTGTGGGCAGTGGGAAGAGGGTTTTTTCACGGAAGAAACATGAATATGAAAGTACAAGTCCTCACGAGTTCAAAATTTGATGTGTGAATGTTGCCTGGACCTGACAAGTTAAGTACTATCAGGAGGAAACTCATAAAGATGCTGTCGATGAATTTTTTAGCAATTTTTAGTGATTTGAGAGAAAGACAAGAGGCAGAGATGGAAAGGGAGCATGATGTGTGAAGTATATGAAGTATGGGCATATTTGAACAGGAAAATTGGAAGGATACATCAGATTTTATTATTTAGGGCATATCCTTACCCATGGTCATTCCTATAAAAACAGAGATTGAGATTTAGGAAATTAAATTTTTAATGTTGGCAAAACCAGATTTGTTTTCTAAGGTAATTGATATGTCTGAACACAGCCCTGGCAGCCTGGAAGGACCAGTGAGGCTGGGATTAAGAAGAAGTGTTTTCAGAACGGAAAGTTCAATATTAAGTAAGTTTCTCAAATCATTTGTAGTAGATAAAATTTAAAAAATTTGATTTTCTTGATAACCATTACTTTATTACATATGCAATTATTTGAATGAGATTTGAAAACATCCGAAAGGCAAAGAATTGCTAATAGTCATGAAGAGAAAAATTCTTACATTCTAAAAAAAGAATAGTAATTGCCTAGAGAATAATACTTCTTATCCAGAAAAATTAACCTATTGATTTTTAGCACAGAAAAATACTTAAAAATATTTAGGAATAAGTATATAAGGTTTATTTTTTTAAAGATCAGTATGTCCAATATATACTAAAAACTTGATTTGTCTTGATGGAAATAAGACTGACAAAAGATTTTTTTAAAGTAGAAATAAAAATAATATTGATGTTTTTCGTTCATCTTAAGCAGAACAAAGAGCTCGTTGTTTAGTTAATATTTTGGCCTGCTTTCAAATTGAATTGCATTTGATAGTTTACCAAAAAAGCATGTGGATATGTGAAACTCTATCCTTTAACAGATAAAAGGTTCTGCTCTCATGCCTGTGAGATGTTTGTTGTAGATCTCCAAAAATGACATGTCAAAGATAAGAGTATGACCCTCTGTGCACTGCTTTATTGAGTATCATAAAAACATATTTAAAAAAAATTTTTTTTTTTTATAGCATATTTCTTTCAGTAGCTTTTTTCTCCCCTATTTGGTTTATGTCTCTTGTAAGGTGGTCTTCCTATTTGGTACGTTTATTTTGTAGGATTTTTTTCCCTAGTTGTTTTTCCTAACCATTTCTGCAACAATGTTATGAGCAAAACTCATTTGGCTACATTGCCTATGAATATGATAGAAACCATTTTAATGGTTTTTATTCTTTTTTAAAACTTGATTTATAGACCAGAGTTGACAATGTTCTCAACTAAATGAAAAAAAGGTAAGGATTTTTCATCAAAAAAGTTTGACATAGGATCAAAGAATTGATAGATAACAGTGGCCAGATTATTAGAGTGAATAATTTTAAGTTTTTTTATTCATCAAGAAACCACCGCCCCCCCCCCCCCTTTTTTTTAACACTATTTTGCTTGTGAGTCACTTAAGGGTTATGTAAATTACATATGGGTTTTTCTGAAGCAGAGATTACAGCTATGTATTGATTTGGATAAGAATTTTGGTAATCATCATTGCTGTTTATAAGAAATGTGTCTCTACAGACTCACTCACTCTCAGCCCCATGTTCTTATGTGTGTGTGTGTTGTCTTTGTCTAGGCATAAATAAAAAATTAATATAAATTCAATCCCCCAAATTGAAGAATCAATCAAATCTCAACTTTCCCACTTCTTTGACATCAGCTGCCCAATGCAGTACTTTTCTCTGTCTAACCCTAATCACTCAGAGTTGTGTCAGATCTCACAAGTTAAAAAGACACTGTTTCAGCCAAGGCCTTAGATGCTGGCTACTTATGCAGCACTTTATCCTCTGTCCTAGCTACCTGGAGCTAGATCAGATTTTCCAAATTAAAAGGGCATGGCCTTTCAGAAGACCAAATAGGCAGACTCCAGACACAAACTCAGAAATCCACACAACACTTGTGCTTCTGACCAGCTGGCTGCAAATTTAGGGCTTTGCCAAAATCCTTTTAGAAAGCCAGCTTCAAACATGAGGCCTCCCCTGGGTTCCCTCACTTATACCTGCTGGCTCCTACTACTCCTTTGGGTTTGATAATTTGCTGGAATGACTCACAAGCTCACAAGAAATACTGTACTTATGATTATAGATTTATTGTAGCAAAAGGATACAAATCAAGATCAGCATAAAAAAGAAACTTACAGGGTGAGACACATGATTGTTCCCAATGTGGAGCTTCCATGAGCCAAAATGAACAAGCTATCCTTCC
This sequence comes from Elephas maximus indicus, assembly GCF_024166365.1. Classification (NCBI taxonomy): domain Eukaryota; kingdom Metazoa; phylum Chordata; class Mammalia; order Proboscidea; family Elephantidae; genus Elephas; species Elephas maximus. The sequence goes on from NC_064847.1 coordinate 11,904,859, forward strand.
ATATGTATCGATGTCTTTCACCAACCAGGAAGGTCTTGGAGCTTCCATGTCCGGAGCCTCTATTTGCTTCATTAAATTCTCATGATTGGGACCTCATTGAATATGCATTTAGGAGCTTCATTGCATATGTGTGATTGAATCACACTCCCCTTCCTTCCTGAGATGAGTTGGTATCAGGTTATAAGGTGGTTGTCCTGGCTTGGTCAGCCCTGTTCTCATTAGCACACATCCTTCCATACACTCTTTAGGCCTAGATAAAAAAAGGCACCTGTTACTCAGGAATTTCCAAAGGTTGTCTCTCAGGAAGCAAAGGCAAAGGCCACATTATTTTAGGTTAAGTTAAATTCTTCACCCCATAGGCTACAAAGGCTTTTTCTTACAAATTGGCTAATGACAGTGCGTGTGGAATTGTCTAAGCTGCTTCAAACATCTTTAGCAGTAAGGTATTTTTCTGAACTGTCTATCTGTAACCCTTCAGCTAATATTAACTGTACGTCCATAGCCTTTCCCAGACTTTATCATGCTCAGTTTTTCAATAATCTTTTATTTACTTCTTTATCATACGTTAGGTAAAAGTGTACAGAGCAAATTAATTTCTCATTAAACAATTAATACCCAAAATGTTTTGTGACATTGATCGCCAGCCCTGCAATGTGTCTATACTTTCCCCTTCTCCACCTCAGGTTCCCTGTTCCCATTCTATTTTTCTGTCCCTTCCTGCCTTCTCATCTTTGCTTTTGGGCTAGTGTGCCCACTAGTCTCCTATAAATAATTGAACTATGAAGCACGTTTCTCATGTGTTATTGTTGGCTGTATAGACCTGCCTAATATTTGTCTGCAGGCTAAAACTCAGAAGTGACTTCAATACTGAGTCAAAAGGGTGTCTGGGGGCCATGCTGTCAGATTTTTCAAGTGTCTGTGAGACCAGCAAGCTTGATTTTTTTTAATTGTGAATTTGAACTTTGTTCTATATTTTTCTCCCTTTCTGTCTGAACCCTCTGTTGTGACCCTGCCAGAACAGTTGTTGGTGGTAATGGGGACCATATAGTTGTTTTGGGCTCAGTCTGATGGAAGTTTTGGTAGCTGTGGTCCGCTAGTCCTCTGGACTAATCTTTCCCTTTTATCTTTGGTTTTCTTCATTTTCCTTTGTTTCAGCTGGTATGTGACCTGTAGATGTATCTTTCATGGCTACCCTCAAGCATTTATGACCCCAGACTCTACTCCACAGTTAGATGTAGAACATTTTCTTTATAATCTATATTACGTCCATTGAGTTAGATGTTCCCCAACACCACGGTCCCCAGCCCTCAGCCCAGTAACTCGGTCCCTCTGGACATTTGAATATGTTTATGAAATTTCTATGACTTTGCCCTGTTCAGGTCATCCTGACTTCCACAGTACTGTCTAATGTCTTACCCTTCACCAAAGTTAACACTTATCTACTATCTAATTAGTGTCTTATCTCCCCCATCCTCCCGTCATTCATAACCATCAAAGATCTTTTCTCTCTGCTTGGAAACGTTTTCATGTGTTTTTATAATAGTAGTCTCATACAGTATTTGTCCTTTTGTGATTGACTTATTTTACCCAGCATCATGCCCTCCAGATTCATCCATGTTGTGAGATGTTTTGCAGATTCATAATTGTTCTTTATTGTTGCATAGTATTCCATTGTGTGTATGTACCATAGACTGTTGACCTTTTCATCTGTTGATGAACGGATGGTTGTTTCCATCTTTTTGCTATTGTGAATTGAATAATGGTGCAGTGAACATGGGTGTGCATATGTTTATTCATGTGACAGCTCTTATTTCTCTAGGATATATAGCTAAGAGTGGGATTGCTGGATCATATGGTATTTCTATTTCTAGCTTTTTAAGAAAGCGCTGTATTGTTTTCCAAAGGTTCATACCATTTTGCATTCCCACCAACAGTGCATAAGTATGCCAGTCTCCCCACAGCCTCTTCGACATTTTTTATTTTATTTTTTTGATTTGGGCCTGCAATGTCAGGGCAAGATGGTATCTCATTGTAGTTTTGATTTACAGTTCTCTAATGGCATTTGCTTGTGTGTCTGTTAGCCACCTTAATGTCTTCTTTGGTGAAGGGTCTGTGAATATCCTTCGTCCATTTTTTAAATAGATTATTTCTCTTTTTGTTGTAGAAGTGTTGGATTTTCCTATAAACTTAAGGATTAGATCTTTGTTGGATATGTCATAGCCAGAAGTTTTTCCCAGCCTATAGGTTCTCGTTTATCCTTTTGATGAAGTTTTTTGGTAAGCGTAAGTGTTTAATTTTTAGAAGATTTCATTTGCCTAGCTTATCTTCTGGAAACCCTGGTGGCATAGTGGTTAAGAGTTCAGCTGCAATCCAAAAGGATGGCAGTTTGTATACACCAGGCATTCTTTGGAAACCCTATGGGGCAATTCTGCTCTGTCCTATACAGCCACTATCAGTCAGAATCGACTACATGGCAATGAGTTTGATATTTTTTTTTTGAGCTTATCTTCTTGTGTTTGTGTATTGTTAATTAATAATTGTTAATGGTTTTTATGCTGTTTATGCCAGGTATCAGGACACCTAGTGTTGACACTATTTTTTCTTCCATGATCTTTATAGTTTTTGTTTTTGTATTTAGGTTGTATTTGGTCCATTTTGAATTAGTTTTTGTGTACAGTGTAAGGTATGGGTCTTGTTACATGCAGATGGACATGCAGTTTCACCATCATCATTTGTAAAAAGACCTCTTTTCTTCATTTAAAGGACTTCAGCTCTTTCTTTTCAAAGATCACGTGACCGTACATAGTACATCTAGGTTCTTGATTCTGTTCATTGGTCAATATGCTTGTTGTTGTGCCAGTACCAGGCTGTTTTTGCTATCATAGCTGATTAGTAGTTTCTGAAATAAGAGAGTGCAAAGCCTGCTACCTTTTTCTTCTTCTCCAGCAATCCCACTCCTTGGAATATATCCTAGAGAAATAACAGCCCCACACAAATGGATATGTACACACCCATGTTCATTGCAGCACTGTTCACAATAGCAAAAAGGTGGAAACAACCTCGGTCCCAATCAACAGAAGAATGGATAAACAAATTATGGTATAGTCACACAGTGTGATACGGTGCAACGGTAAAGAGCAGTGATGAATCCACAAAACATCTCATAACATGGATGAAACTGGAAAGCATTACGCTGAGTGAAATTAGACAATTGTAAATATTGTATGATACCACTATTATAAGAACTCAAGAAAAAGTTTAAATACAGAAGAAAACATTCTTTGATGGTTATGATGTGGGGAGGGAGGGAGGGGGAATTCACTAACTAGATGGTAGATACAAATTATCTTAGGTGAAGGGAAGGACAATACACAATACAGGGGAAATCAGCAATACTGGACTAAACCAAAAACTAAGAAGTTTCCTGAACACAACCGAATGCTTCAAGAGACAGAGTAGCCAGGGCTGGAGTCTGGGGACCATGTTTGGGGGGGACTTCTAGGTCAGTTGGCATAGGAAAAGTTTATTAAGAAAATGTTCTGCATCCCACCTTGCTGAGTGGCATCTGGGGTCTTAAAAGCTAGCAAGCGGCCATCAGTTGGTACCTACCCACCTGAAGCAAAGGATAATGAAGAACACCAAAGACACAAGGAAAATGTTAACCCAACAGATAAAAATGGCCAGATAAACCAGAGATTCTATCAGCCTGAGACCAGAAGAACTAGACTGTGCTCAGCTACCAGCAATGACCTCCCCAACAGGGAACACAACAGAGAGTCCCTGACGGAGCATGAGAAAAATGGAGTACAGTACTAAAATTCTAGTAAAAAGACTAGGCTTAATGGTCTGATTGAAACTGGAGGAACCCCAGAAGAGATGGCCCCTGGACTCTCTGTTAGCCCAGAACTAAAACGATTCTTGAAGCCAACTCTTCAGACAGAACAGTAGACTGGACTGTAAGACATAAAATGATACTCGTGAAGAGTGTCCTTCTTAGTTCAAGTAGATACAGGAAACTAAATGGGTAGCTTCTGTCCAGAGGCAAGATAAGAGGCAGAAAGGGATAGGAGCTGGTTAAATGGACATGGGAAATCTGGGGTAGAAAGGAAGAATGTGCTGTCACATTATAGGGATAGCAACTAGGGTCACATAACAATGTGTTCATAAATTTTTGTATGAGTAACTAATTTGAGCTGTAAACTTTCACCTAAAGTGGAATAAAATAATAATAATAGTAATGCTTTGCTTATCCTGTCCATAAAAAATTCATGTTTAGTTTTTCTATTTCCTTAAAGAGTGCTGCTGGTATTTGGATCAGAATTACATTGTATCTGTAGATCGCTTTGGGTAGAATTGACGTTTTCACCCTGTCAAGTCTACCTGTCTGTGAACAGGGTATGTTTTTCCGTTTCTGTAGATCTCTTTTGGTTTCTTGGAGTTTTTTTGTATAGATAGTTAATGCCCCTCATCGGATTTATTCCCAGGTAGTTTTTGGAGGGGGTGGCTATGACAAGTGGTATTGCTTTCCTGATTTCCTTTTTTGTAATTATCTTTATTGACGTGTAGGAATCCAACTGATTTTTGTATGCTGATCTTGTATCCTGCTTCTCTGCTGAATCTTTCCATTAGTTTAACAGTTTTCTTGAGGAATCTTTAGAGTTTTTTATGTGTAGGATCATGTCATCCATGCACAGGCGTAGTTTTACTTCTTCCGTACTAATTTGGATGCTCTTTATTTCTTTTTCTTGCCTTATTGTTGGAAACCCTGGTGGCATAGTGGTTAAGTGCTATGGCTGCTAACCAAAGGGTTGGCAGTTCAAATCCGCCAGGCATTTCTTGGAAACTCTGTGGGGTAGTTCTACTCTGTCCTATAGGGTCACCAGGAGTTGGAATTGACTCGATGGCACTGGGTTTGGCTTGGTTTTGGTTTCATTGCTTTACCTATGATTTCCAGCATCAAGTTAAACAGGGGTGGTGACAAAGGGCATCATTATCTTGTTCCCATTTTAGGGGGAATGTTTTCAGTTTCTCTCCACTGAGAATGATGTTGGCTGTTGATGCTCTATACATGCTGTTTATTATGTTGGGGAATTTCCCTTCTATCCCTACATTATTGAAAGTTTTTATCTGGAATGGATGTTGGACTTTATTGAATGTCTTTTTTTTTTTTTGCATCGATTGAGTGATCATGCGATACTTTTATTTATGTGGTAGATTACATTGATTGATTTTCTATTGTTGAATCATCCTTGCACACCTGGTATGAATTCCACTTGGTTGTGGTGTTTTTTTTTTTTTTTTAATATGATGCTGAATTCTATTGGCTAGAATTTTGTTGAGAATTTTTGCATCTGTCAGAATCGACTTGATGGAAATGGATCTTTTTGGGTTTTATACTCATTAGAGACATCAGACTGTAATTTTCTTTTTTGCGTGTTATCTTTTCCTGGTTTTGGTATTGGGGTTATGTTGGCTTCATAGAATGAATTTGGAAGTATCTCTTCCTTTTCAGTCTTCTGAAATAGGTTGAGTAGTACTGGTGCAAGCTCTTCTCTGATTGTTTGCTAGAATTCTCAGTGAAGCCAACTTTCGTTTTTGTTGGGAGCTTTTTTAAAATTACCTTTTGAATCTCTTCTTTTGTTAGGGGTTAGTTTGACTTTCGACCTTAGTTTGTGCTAGTTCAGGTAGGTAGTGTGTTTCTAGAAATTTGTCTGTTTCCTCTAGGTTTTCAAATGTGTTGGAGTACAATTTTTCATAGTACTGTGTTACGGTCCTTTTTATTTCAGTTGGGTCTGTTGTAATGTCCCACATTTTTTCATATTTGGGTTGTTTACATTCTCTTCTGCTTTTATTTTGGCCAATGGTTTGTTGATATCGTTGGTCCTTTCAAATAACCAGCTTTTGGTTTTGTTGATTCTTTCTATTGTTTGTCTATTCTTTGTTTTATTTATTTCTGCCCTGATCTTTATTATTTCCTTTCTTTTGGTGGCTGTGGGCTTCTTTTGCTTTTCTGTTCCTATTTCTTTGAGCTGTAGGGCTAATGTTTTGATTTTCACCCTTTTTTTGATGTGTGTACCTTTCACTATAAATTGACCTCTGTGCACTGCCTCTGTTGTGTTTCAAAGGTTTTAGTATGACATGTTTTTATTGTCATTTGATTTGAGAATAATTTTTATCCCATCTTTGGTTTGTTCTCTTACCTGGTTGTTCATAAGCAAGGTGTTGTTCACTGTCCATGTACTTAATTCTTTTTCTTGCTCTTCTGTTATTAATTTCTACTTTTATAGTGTTGTGCTCAGAGAAGATGCTTTGTATTATCTCAGTATTTTGGATTTTATTGAGGTTTTCTTTTGTGGCCTAAGGTGAGGTCTATTCTGGAGAATGTTCCAAGTGCATTGGAAAAAAAATGTGTACGTTTCTGCTGTTGGATGGAGTGTTCTATATATGTCTTTGAGTTCAGGATGGTTGATTGTGGCCTTTAGATCTTATGTATCTTTGTTGATCTCTTTCTAGATGTTTTCTTCTTTGCCAAGAGTGGCGTATTGAAGTCTACTACTATTATTGTGGAACTCTCGATTTCTTTTTTCATTGCTGTTAGTATTTGTTTTGTGTATTTTACAGCCCTGTTATTGGGTGCATAGGTATGTATTATGGCCATGTCTTCATGATGAATTGTCCCTTTAATCATTACGTAATGTCCTTCCTTGTTCATTATGGTAGACTTCCCTTAATGTCTATTTAATGAGATTAATATTGCCACTTGTCTTGGTCATCTAGTGCTGCTATAACAGAAATACCGCAAGTGGATGGCTTTAACAAAGACAAATTTATTTCTTCACAGTAAAGTAGGCTGAAAGTCCAATTCAGGGCATCAGCTCCAGGAGAAGGCTTTCTCTCTCTGTTGGCCTTCTCATCTATCTATCCCCAGAGTAGGAGCTTCTCCATGCAAGGATCCTGGGTCCAAATGATGCACTCTGCTCCTGGCACTGCTTTCTTGGTGGTATGAAGTCCCCTGTCTCTCTGCTCGCCTCTCTCTTTTATATCTCAAGAGATTGCTTCAAGACACAATCCAATGTTGTAGACTGAGTCCTACCTCACTAACACAACTGCCACCCACCCTCCCTCATTAACATCACAGAGGCAGGATTTACAACATATAGGATAATCATGCAATATCGAGAATCATGACCCAACCAAATGGATGAACATATTTTTGGGGGGCCATATTTCAACCCATGACACCACTCCTGCTCTTTTTCGCTTGATATATTTTTTCTATGCTTTGATTTCTAATATATTTATGTATTTGTGTGTAAGATATATCTCTTATAGGCAGCATATTGATGGATCATATTTTTTTTATCCATTTTGAGACTCTGGTGCATTTAAACCATTTATATTCAGTAAGATTATCTATAGGTATGAGTTTATTGTTGAGCTTTTTTTTGTGGTGCTGATGTTTTCTTTGTTCCTCTTACTCTCCTGTGATGAGTTCCTTTTGTTTGTGAAATTTCTCTTTGTTTCTTTTGTTATTATAGATTTTGTGTTTACTAAGACTTTTTTTTTTAATTTGATGGGTGGGTTTTTCAACTTTCTTTATGGTTACTTTGAAATTTATCCTTACTTTCCTAAGTTTGAGCTAGTCTTTTATTATTTGAAGTCACCTTGACTTCTTCCCCATTTGAAAGTTCTATACCTATACCGTGTATTCCCTTTTTATTCTGATGTCGTTTTCATATACAGATTGACATCTTAAGTTCCCTGTTTTCAATCTTTTAGTTTTGTTTTATACTTGAGAGTTTATTACTTAGGTTGGTATTTAGCTGATACCTCTGTCCTGAATTCAGGTTGTTGTCTGATGTTATTGGTTCTCTAACCGAAGAACTCCCCTTAATTCTTGTAAGTTTTATTTGAATTTTATAAATTCCCATAATTTCTAATGCTGTAATTTTGCCATCATACTTGAGTGACAGTTTTGCAGGATGTATTATTCCTGGTTGGCACTTTTTTATTTCAGGGTTTTATATATATCATCCCGCTGCCTTCTAGCCTGTATGGTTTCTAGTGAGTAATCAGAGCTTAATCATATTGTTTCACCTTTGTGTGCAACTTTTCACGAGCTGCCATCAAGATTCTTTCTTTGTCTTTGGTTTTGGCAAGTGTGATTATACTGTCCTAGGGTTTTTTCTTTTGGGGTTTATCCTGTATTGGTTTTGCTGAGCTTCTTGTCTGGTCATCTTTTCATCTATCATGATAGTAGAAAAGTTTTCTGACAGCAAATCTTTGATGATCCTCTCTGTGTTTTCCATTCCTTCCCCTACACCCCCAACCCCTGTTCTGGAACTCTGATCATGTGCAAATTTGAACTCTTGATTGTTTCCCGCATAGATCTTAGGTTTTCTTCATTCTTTTCTGTAAGTTTCCTCAGACAAAGTGGCATTCATGGATTTGTCTTCAGTTTTCATTGATTCTGTGTTCCATTGTTTGAAATTTGCTTCCAAAACCTTCTATTGCATTGTTAGTTTCTGAAATGGTATTGTTTACCTTTTGGATTTCTAATGGCTGTTTCTATTAATGGATTTTTGCAGCTGTTTCTTCACATTTTGAATTATGGCACATCAGCAAATGAAGGTCCTGAAAGCTTTACTACATCCACATCATTACGGCCGACTCTACTTTGAGGAGGCAGGTTTTTTCAGTTGTCTTTTGAGTGCCTTCCAACTTGGGGACTCATCTTCTGTCACTATAAGAGACAATGTTCTATTCATAAGGTTTTCACTGGCTAATTCTTTTCAGAAGTAGACTACCAGGCCTTCCTTCCTAGTCTGTCTTAGTCTGGAAGCTCAGCTGAAACCTGTCCTCCATGAGTGACCCTACTGGTATCTGAATACAGTGGTATAGCTTCCAGCATCACAGCAGCACAGAAACCTCCACAGCATGACAAACTGACAGATACGTGGGGGTACCTGGAATGTATGAAGTGTGAATCTAGGAAAATTGGAAATCATTAAAAATGAAACAGAATGCACAAACATTAATATCCTAGGTGTTAGTGAGATGAAATGGACTGGCATTGGCCATTTTTAATAAGACAATCACATAGTCTACTATGCTGGGTAGATCAGAAAGAACATTTCAAGATCTACCCTGAACTGCAGTGCTGCCAGTGACAGGATAATATTCATACTCCTACAAGGAAGACCAGTTAATCTATTATTCAAATCTACACAGCAACCACTCCGGCCAAAGGTGAAGAAACTGAAGATTTTTATCAGCTTCTGCAGTCTGAAATTGATTGAACATGCAGTCAGGATAATTACTGGTGATTGCAATGCAAAAGTTGGAAACAAGGAAGAAGGATCAGTAGTTGGAAAATATGGCCTTGGTGATAGAAACAATGCCGGAAATTGAATGATAGACTTGGGCAAGACCAACGACTTCTTCATTGCAAATACTTTTTTCATTAACATAAATGACGACTGCACACATGGACCTTGCCAGATGGAACACACAGAATCAAATTTACTACATCTGTGGAAAGAAACGATGGAAAAGCTCAATACCATCAGTCAGAACAAGGCCAGGGCCAACTGTGGAACAGAACTTCAATTGCTCATATGCAAGTTCAAGCTGAAAATGAAGAAAATCAGAGCAAGTTCACGAGAGCCAAAATTAGACCTTGAGCATATCCTACCTGAATTGAGAGACCATCTCAAGAATAGATTTGATGCGTTGAACACTAATGACCAAAGACCAGACAAGTTGTGGAATGGCATCAAGGGTATCATACATAAAGAAAGCAAGAGGTCATTGAAAAGACAGGAAAGAAATAAAAGACCATGATAGATGTCAAAGGAGACTCTGGAACTACTCTTGAAAGTCAAGCAACTAAAGCAAAAGGAAGAATTGATGAAAAGAACTGAACAGAAGATTTCAAAGGGCAGCTCAAGAAGACAAAGTAAAGTATTATAATGACATGTGCAAAGACCTGGACATAGAAAACCAAACGGGAAGAACATGCTTGGCATTTCTCAAGCTGAAAGAACGGAAGAAAAAATTCAAGACTTGAGTTGCAATAGAGAAGGATTCCATGGGGAAAATATTAAAGGACGCAGGAAGCAATAAAAGAATACAGAAGAAATACACAGAGTCATTAGGTTAAAAAGAATTAGTCGATACTCAGCCATTTCAAGAGGTAGCATATGATCAGGAACTGATGGTACTGAAAGAAGAAGTCCAAGCTGCACTGAAGGGATTGGCGAAAAACAAGGCTCCAAATATCAATTGAGATATTTCAAGAAATGGATGCAGCACTGGAGGTACCTGTTCATCTATGCCAAGAAATATGGAAGGCAGCTACCTGGCCAACTGACTGGAAGAAATCCATATTTATGCCTATTCCCAAGAATGGTGATCCAACTGAATACAGAAATTATCGAACAATATCATTAATATCACATGCAAGCAAAATTTTGTTGAAGATCATTCAAAAGCAGCTGCAGCACTGTATTGACAGGGAACTGCCAGAAGTTCAGGCCAGATTCAGGCCAGGGATACCATTTGCTGATGTCAGGGGATATCATTTGCTGATCAGATGGATCCTGGCTGAAAGCAGAGAATACCAGAAGGATTTTCACTTGTGTTTTATTGACTATGCAAAGGCATTCGACTGTGTGAATCACAGCAAATTATGGATAGCTTTGCAAAGAATAGGAATTCCGGAACATTTAATTACGTTCATGAGGAACGTGTATGTAGATCAAGAGGCAGTTGTTCAGGCAGAACAAGGGGATACTGACTGGTTTAAAGTCAAGAAAGGTGTCTGTCAGGGCTCTATCCTTTCACCATACCTATTCAATCTGTATGCTGAGCAAATAATCTGAGAAGCTGGACTATATGAAGAACGGGGCATTAGAATTAGAGGAAGACTCATTAACAACCTATAAATGACACAACTTTGCTTGCTAAAAGTCAAGAGGATTTGACATATTTATTAATCAAGATCAAAGACCACAGCCTTCCGTATGGATTACATCTCAACATAAAGAAATAAAAAATCGTTACAACTGTACCTATAAGCAACATCATGATAAATGGAGAAAAGATTGAAGTTGTCAAGGATTTCATTTAACTCGGACCTGCAATCAAAACCGATGGAAGCAGCAGTCAGGAAATCAAAAGACACATTGTATTGGGCAAATCTGCTGCAAAGGACAAAGCAAAGATGTCACCTTGAAGACTAAGGTGTGCAGCTGTATTTTCAGTTGCACCATATGCATGTGAAAGCTGGACAATGAATAAGGAAGACCAAAGAAGAATTGATGCCTTTGAATTGTGGTGTTGGTGAAGTATATTGAATATACCATGGACTGCCAGAAGAATGAATAAATCTGTCTTGGAAGAAGTACAACCAGAATGCTTCTTAGAAGCAATAATGGCAAGACCGTGTCTTACATACTTTGGACATGTTGTCAGGAGGGATCAGTTCCTGAGAAGGACATAATGCTGGTAAAGTACAGGGTCAGTGGAAAAGAGAAAGACCTTCAATGAGGTGGATTGACACAGTGACTGCAACAGTGGGGTCAAGCATAACAAGGATTGTCAGGATGGCACAGGACCAGGCAGTGTTTTGTTCTATTGTACATAGGATTGCTATGAGTTGGAACCGACTCGACGGCACCTAAAATCAACAACAATAGCTGTTTTGTGTGACTTCTAATTATTTATTTTGACATTTTGTTCTTTTGTTGTTTTCCTGGGTTATTCTGTTGCTTAGTGTGTGTTTTCCTTGATTTTGGCTAGTTTTTGGTTGGTTTTGTCTGTTTTTTCCATGATTTTGTCTGCATTTTCCTTGATCTTTTTCCCTATTTCTTGCAGAGCCCTGAATATTAGACTTTTGAATTCCCTATGCTGTATTTCCAGTGCTTTTTCTTTTGCTGGAAGGTCAGCTGCTGCTTTATTCTGGTTCCTCTCTAGAGCCATCTTTTTGTATTTTTTATTTGTTTTAGTGTCTGCTCTCTCTGAGACATTCAGGTATTATTTATTTATTGATTGTACATTTGTTTGTTTCATCCTGCTTATTTGTCTTGTTTGGTTATGTCTTGGAAGATGGCCTGGGGATGCTTTGTTGCTTGCTCATCTGTGGGCATGAGAGTTCTCACCACCTTTTCCAGGTGTACAGGGCCCATCGCTAAGCTATAGTGTTTAAGTGCTGATCCAGCCAAAGTGGAAGGGGAAGAGATGGATCATTTGTCTTCAACACGAACTGAACCAGTGGCTGGAGTGGGGCCATGGCTGTCGGCAGGGAGACCCAGAGCTGGTAGGGAAGAGTCTGGGGTCCAGTCCAGGTCTCCTCTGGGGCCTCAGTGGGCAGCGGGAGGGGTCTGGAGCCAGCTGGAAGGGGCCCAGGGTCCAGGCCAACGCCCTTGGCAGCTGCAGCAGGTGGCAGGGCAGGTCTGGAGCCAGCAGGGAGGTGCTTGGGATGTAGGCTGAGTCTCCTTGGGGCTGCAGTGGGTGGCAGGAGGGGTCCAGAGTCAGTAGGTAGAGGTCTGAGTGTTAGGCAGTGTCCATTCATGGCCACAGCAGTTGTTGAGTGGTATCCTGGGGTCTTGGCTGGCAAGGTGGAGGAAAGAGGTACAAGAAAGGGCAAAGGCAGTGGCAGAAGGGGATAGATGGAGGAGGTCAGTAGGGTGGGCTGGTACTGTGGTTCCCGGCAGTCAGGGTTGCTGGGATGGGGCAGTTATAGCTGCTGTTTACAAATGGGGTAGGGGTAGTAGTAGTGTGCACCTATGGTTACTGGTTGAGAGAGACTGGGGCTCCTTGAGTTGCAGCCAGTAAATGTGGTTTTACTTAGTGCTTGGTGTTTCTGCACCATATGTCTGCCTCCTATTGGGAATTCCTTGGAGGTGGCTTTTCGTATGCAGAGTTGTTGGTATCTGAGTCATGCCGTTTGGCCTGGAACCTGTACTCTGTATGTCTACTACTTCACTGTTTTCTATCACTTTATTCTTCTCCTCAGTGGCTTCATATCTAATACCTTATCCCTTCATTTAAGGTTCAGGGTTCCAGGACTGACGTCCGTATCTGCTTATCTTCATTTTTTTGGGTCTTTTTTGCAGTGATATGGCTTAGTGTGTCTGACTAGACTACCATCTAGGCTCTACCTCCTCAGTAGTCTTTTGTTGTAGCAATAACTTTTTCAGGTACCTTGTCTTCCTGTCTGTTATTAAGAAATATAACATTTAATGTAAGAAACTGTAATCCACTTGCTTATTTCCTTTTATTAAATATTGGAGGTTGTTTCTGCTACTTTATTACAAAAGTGGTGATGCAAACATTTTTAAAGCTTTGAAGATCTTTATTGCTCTGATATAATCATGTTATTTATTAATAATTTTAATATCATTTATATATTGCAATATTGATTATTGAGCTCACTGGTTGACCAATGAAAAAAGTGAACAAAAATGAGCTTTTACATGAGGTATGAAATATTACCTCCTCCTGGCACAGGCACTCTCCATATTTCTTTCTCTTTTTTTTTTCACTTGTGCTTTAGTTGAAGGTTTACAGAAGAAATTAGTTTCTCATTAAACAATCAATATGTATGTTGTTTTGTGACACCATTTTTTGTTCTTTAGCTTGTTACTGTAGGGTGATTACCAGGAGTTGGATAGGAAGGTCAAAATGTTTGATCGCTTTTATGACTGTCCTGCAGTGTTCTCGCTTTCTTCAGTCTTTTGGCTACTAGCTAGTAGCCAAAGTCTTAATATGTCTGTGAGTTTGTTGTAGTGTGGTGGCTTGCATGTTGCTGTGATGCTAGAAACTATGCCACTGGTATACAAGTACCAGCAGGGTCAATCATGGTGGACAGTTTTCAGCTGAGCTTTCAGACTCAGACAAACTAGGAAGAAGGACTTGATGGTCTACTTCTGAAAAATTTAGTCAGTGAAAACTTAGGAATAGCAGCAGAACATTGTCTGATATTATAGTGCTGGAAGATGAGAGGTCATTAAACATACTGGAAAGAAAGAAAAGACCAAAAGAGATGTCAGGAAAGACTCTGAAACTTTCTCTTGAACATCAAGTAGCTAAAGGGAACCTAAGAAATTATGATGTAAAAGAGCTTAACAGAAGCTTTAAAAGGGCCACTCCAGAAAACATAGTTAAGTATCATAAGTCATGTGCAAAGACCTGTAGTTATAAAACCAAAAGGGAAGAACATGTTGAGCATTTTTCAAGCTGAAAGAACTGAAGAAAAAATTCAAGCCTCGAGTTGCAATAGTGAGGGATTCTATAGGAAAAATACTGAATGGGGCAGTAAGCATTTAAAGAACATGGAAGGAATACACAGTCACTGTACCAAAAGAAATTAATGTTTAACCATTTCAGAAGGTCACATATGATCAAGAACCGATGCTACTGAAGGAAGAAGTCCAAGCTGCAGTGAGGACACTGGCAAAAAAACAAGGCTCCAAGAATTGACGGAATACAAATTGAAATGTTTCAAGAAATGGATACAGCACTGCATGTGCTCACTCATCTATGCCAAGAAATTTGGAAGACAGCTACCTGCCAACCAAGGAAAGAGATCCATATTTATGCCTATTTCAAAGAAGGATGACCCAACTGAAAGAGGAGATTATCGAACAATATCATTCATACCACATACAAGTAAAATTTTGCTGACGAATTTTCAAAAGCACTTGCAGCAGTAGGACAGTAGGGAACTGTTAGAAATTCTAGCTAAATTCAGAACAGGACTTGGAACAAAGGATCACTGCTGATGTCAGGTGGAACCTGGCTGAAAGCAGAGAATACCAGAAAGATGTTTACCTGTTTATTAACTATGTGAAGGCGTTCAACTGTGTGAATCATAACAAATTATGGATAACTTTAGGAAGAATATGAATTATAGAACACTTAATTGTGCTCATGAGGAACCTGTACATAAACCAAGAGGAAGTTGTTTAAACAGAACAAGGAGATAACTCCTTGGTTTAAAGCCAGGAAAGATGTGTGTCAAGGTGGTATCCTTTCACTATACTTATTCAATCTGTATACTTAGCAAATAACTCGAGAAGCTGGAGTATATGAAGGAGAACATGGCATCAGGATTGGAGGAAGACTCGTTAACAACCTTTGTTACGCAGATGGCACAACCTTGCTTGCTGAAAGTGAAGATGACCTGAAGCACTTACTGATGAAGATAAAAGACCACAGCCTTTAGTGTGAATTACACCTCAACATAAGAAAACAAAAATCCTCACAACTGGACCAGTGAGCAACGTCATGATAAAAAAATATTGAAATTGTCAAGGATTTCATTTTTCTTGGTTGCACAAGCGTTGTCCATGGAAGCAACAGTGAAGAAATCAAATGATGCATTACATTGGGCAAAAGACCTCTGTAAAGTTTTATTTTTTTTAGCCAACTATGTTCACCATTTGTACCACCCAAAGACTCCTATACTTACCAGCAACTGTTGTTGTTATTAGGTGCCATTGAATTGATGCCAACTCTGCCTCTCGTATTGCTTGGTTGTGTTGAGAACCTTCTTAGCTTTTGGTTTAGTGCAGTATTGCTGAGTTCCCCTGTATTGTGTGTTGTCCTTCCTGTCACCTAAAATAATTTTTGTGTACTGTGTAGTGAATATCCCTCTCCCTCCCTCCCCACCCTTGTGACCATCAAAGAATGATTTCTTCTGTGCTTAAACCTTTTCTTGAGCTATTATAATAGTGGTCTCATCCAATACTTGTCCTTTTACAACTGACCAATTTCAATCAACATAATGCCTTCCAAATTCTTCCATGTTATGAGATGTTTCTTCAATTCACTGTTTTCTTTTACGTTGTATAGTATTCCATTGTGTGAATATACCATGATTTGTTTATCCATTTGCTTATTGATGGGCACTTGGGTTGTTTCCAGCATTTTGCTATTATAAATAGTGCTGTAGTGTACAGGTGTGCATTTATCTGTTCATGTGAAGGCTCTTACTTCTTTAGGGTATATTCCAAGGAGTGGGATTGCTGAATTATATAGTAGTTGTATTTTTAGCTTTTTAAGGAAGCACCAAATTGATTTCCAAAGTGTTTGTACCATTTACATCCCCACCAGCAGTGTATGTGTTCCAGTCTGTCTACAACCTCTCCAACAATTATTATTTTATGTTTTTTTGTTAATGCTAGCGTTGTTGGGGTGAAATGGAATCTCGTTATAGTTTTGATTTGCATTTCTCTAATGGCTAATGATCGTGAGCATTTCTTCATATATCTGTAAGCCGCCTGAGTGTCTTCTTTGGTGAAGTGCCTGTTCATATGTATAGCTCATTTTTATATTGGGTTATTTGTCTTTTTGTTGTTGAAGTTTTGCAGTACCTTGTAGATTTTAGATGCTGATCAGATTTTTCATTGCTAAATTTTTTTTTCCCCCGGTCTGTAGATTGTCTTTTTACTTTTTTGGTGAAGTCTTTGGAAGAGTGTAAGTGTTTGATTTTTAGGAGCCCTCAGATATCTAGTTTCCCTTCTGGTGCTTGTACATTGTTAGTAATGTTTTGTATATTGTTTATGCCATAGCATTGCCCCTATTTTTTCTTCCACGATCTTTATTATTTTAGATTTTATATTTAGGTCTTAGATCCATTTTGAGTTGGTTTTGGTGCATGGTATGAGTTATGGGTCTTGTTTCATTTTTTTGCAGATGAATATCTGGTTATGACAGCACCATTTGCTAAAGAGACGGTCTTTTCCCCAATTAATGGACTTTGGGCCTTTGTCTAATATCAGCTACTCATAGGTAGATTAATTTGCATCTGGACTCTCAATTCCATTCCACTGGTCTCTGTCTCTGTTGTTGTACCAGTGCCAGGCTGTTCTGACTGCTGTGGTTGTATAATATGTTCTAAAATCAGGTCGTATGAATCCTCCCACTTTGTTCTTCTTCAGTAATGCTTTACTTATCCCAGTCCCCTTCCCTTTCCCTATGAAGTTGGTGATTTGTTTCTCCGTCTCATTAAAAAATGTCATTGGAATTTGGATTGGGATTGCATTGTATCTATAGATGGCTTTGGGTAGAATAGACATTTTTACAACATTGAGTCTTCCTGTCCATGAGCAAGGTATATTTTCCACTTATGTAGGTCTCTTTTGGTTTCTTGCAGTGACATTTTGTAGTCTTCTTTGTATATGTCTTTTACTTTTCCAGTTAGATTTATTCCTAAGTGTTTTATCTTTTGGGGGGCTATTTTAAATGGTATTGATTTGATGATTTCCTCTATGACGCCATCTTCGTTGGTGTAGAGGACTCCAACTGATTTTTGTGTTTTTATCCTGTATCTTGATACTTTGCTGAACTCTTCTATTAGTCCTAGTAGTTTTCTTGTGGATTCTTTAGGGTTTTCTGTGTTTAAGATCATATCATCTGCAAAAAGAGATACTTGTACTTCTTCCTTACCAATTTGGATGCCCCTTATTTCTTTATCTAGTCTAATTGCTCTGGCTAGGACCTCCAACACAATGTTGAGTAAGAGCAGTGATAAAGGGCATCCTCGTCTGGTTTCCGTTCTCAAGGGGAATGCTTTCAGAGTCTCTCCATTTAGGATGATGCTGGCTGTTGGCTTTGTATAAATACCCTTTATTATGTTGAGGGGTTTCCCATCTATTCCTATTTTGCTGAGAGTTTTTATCATGAATGGATATTTGACTTTGTCAAATGCCTTTTCTGCATGAATTGATAAGATCATGTGTTTTTTTTTTTTGTATTATTTATGTGGTGGATTACATCGATTGTTTTTCTAATGTTAAACCAACCATCCCTGAATACGTGGTATGATCCCACTTAGTCACGGTGAATTATTTTTTGATATATTGTCAAATTCTCTTGGCTAGAATTTTGTTGAGAATTTTTGTATCTAAATTCTTGAGGGATATTGGTCCAGAATTTTCTTACAGTGTCTTTACCTGCTTTTTGGTATCAGGGTTACGTCGGCTTCATAGAGTGAATATGGGAATATTCCATCTTTTCTATGCTCTGAAATACCTTTAGTAGTAGTGGTGTTAACTCTTCTCTGAAACCTTGGCAGAATTCTCCAGTGAGGCTGTCAGGGCCAGAGCTTTTGTTATTGTTGTTGTTGGGAGTTTTTAAATTGCCTTTTCAATCTCTTCTTTGTTATGGGTTTATTTAGTTGCTCTAGGTATGTTTGTGTTAGTTTATGTAGGTAGTGTATTTCTAGAAAATTGTCCGTGTCCTCTAGGTTTTCAAATTTGTTAGATGACAGTTTTTCAAAGTATTCTGTTACAATTCTTTTAGTTTCAGTTGGATCCCTTGTGACATTGCCCATCTCATTTCCCATTCGGATAATTTCCTTCCTCTCCTGTTTTTCTTTCGTCAGTTTGACCAGTGGTATATCAGTTTTGCAGATATTTTAAAGAACCAACTCTTTGTCTTGTTAACTCTTTCAATTGTTGTCTTGTTCTCTATTTGATTTAATTCTGCTCTAGTTTCTATGATTTGCTTTCTTCTGGTGCCCAAGGGCTTCTTTTGTTGCTCTCTTTGTATTTGTTCGAGTTTTAGGGTTAATGCATTGATTTTAACCGTTTCTTTTTGGATGTGTGCTTTTGTTGCTATAAATTGACCTCTGAGCACGGCTTTTGGTTTGTGCCAAAGGTTCTGGTAGGATGTGTTTTCATCTTCATTTGATTCTGTGAATTTTTTTATTCAGTACTTATTTTCTTCTATAATCCATTAGTTTTTGAGCAAGGTATTGTTCGGTTTCCATTTGTTTGATTTTTTTCCCTTGCTTTCTCTGTTACTGATTTCTACTTTTATGGCTTCATGGTTAGAAAAGATGCTTTGTAATATTTTGACGCTTTCGATTCTATTAAGGCTTGTTTTATGGCCCAATATGGAGAAAGTCCATGTGTGTTGGAAAAGAAAGTGTATTTGGCTGCCGTTGGGTGGAATGTTCTGTATATGTCTATGAGGTCAAGTTGGTTGATGGTGGCATTTAGTTCTTCCCTGTCTTTACTGAGCTTCTTTCTGGATGTTCAGACCTTCACTGAAAGTGTTGTGTTGAATTCTCCGTCTATTATTGCGAAGCTGTCTATTTCACTTTTCAGTGTTGTTAGAGTTTGTTTATGTACGTTGGAGCCCTATCATTGGGTGTGTAAATATTTATTGTGATTATGTCCTCCTGGTGTATTGACTCTGAGTAATTATGTAGTGTCCTTCCTTATCCTTTGTGGTGGATTTTACTTTAATGTCTATTTTGTCAGAAATTAATATTGCCATTCCTGCTCTTCATTGGGTGTTGTTTGCTTGATATATTTTTTTTCCATCCGTTGAGTTTTGGTTTCTTTGTGCCTTTAAGTCTAAGATGCGTCTCTTGTAGGCAGCATATAGACAGATCATGTTTTTTATCCATTCTGCCACTCTGTCGTTATTGGTGTATTTAGTCAATTTACATTCAGTGTAATTACTGATAGGCATATATTTAGTGCTGTCTTTTTGATTTTTTTTTTTATGTGTGTTGTTGACAGTTTCTTTGTTCCACTTAATTTTTGGTGCTGAGTCATTTTTCTTTATGTATTTCCTTTTCACCTTTTCCTTGCTGTTGATTTTGCATTTGATGGGTCTTTATGTTTTTTTTGTTTTTTGTTTTGATGTGTAGGATTGTTAGTTTGCTTTGTGGTTACCTTAATAATTACCCCTATTTTTCTGTTTAAACCAAGCTTTTACTTCTTTATATGGCTTTGAATTGACCCCATATGAAAGAACTATAACTGCATTTTTTAGTCCCTCTAGTTTTAATGTTATCTTTTACATAATGACATTTGTTTCCCTATTTTGAGTGTTTTAGCTTTTATTTACTTTTGTGATTTTCCTATATGGGTTGATATCTGGTTGCTCTGTCCTATGTTCTAGTCTTGGGGTGTTATCTGATGTTATTGATTGTCTAACTGGAGAACTCCCTTTAGTATTTCTTGAAATTTTGGTTTGGGTTTGCAAATTTCCTAAACATCTGTTTGTCTGGAAAGGTCCTAATTTCATCATCATATTTGACAGTTTTGTTGGATGTGTAATTCTTGGTTGGCAACTTTTTTCTCTAAGGCTTTGTATAAATGATCCCATTTCCTTCTTGCCTGAATGGTTTTTGCTGAGTAGTCTGAGCTTAGTCTTATTAACTGTCTTTTGTAGGTGACTTTTCATTTATTCCTAGCCACTATTACAATTCTATCTTTGGTTTTAGCAAGTTTGATTATAATATCTCTTGGTGACTTTATTTTGGGATCTACCTTGTGTGGGGTTCAATGAGCATCTTGGATAGATATCTTCTTATCTTTCACCATATCAGGAAAGTTTTCTGCCAACAGACCTTCAATAATTCTCTCTATATTATCTGTTGTCCTTCCCTGTTCTGGTACTCCAGTCACTCGTAGGTTATTCCTCTTGAAAGAGTCCCATAGAGTTCTTAGTTTTTCTTCCTTAAAAAAAAATTCTTTTATCTGACTTTTCCTCAAATATGTTGGTTTCAAGGGCTTTATCTTCAGTCTAATTCTGACTTCCATTTCCTCAATTCTGCTCCTTTGACTTTCCAGTGCATCGAATTCTGACATTTTATAGTTAATCTTTGGGATTTTATGTTCTTTTTCTGTGGATTCTTGCAGCCTGTTAAATTTGTCATTATGCTCTTCTCTAATCGTAATTTACTCTTTTGCTTTGTCTGTGTGCTCCTTGGCTTATTCTGCATGTTTACCTAATCTCTTTCCTTATCTAATTAAGTGTTCTGTATATTAATCTTTTGTACTCTACCTCTGGTAATTCCAGGATATTATCTTCATCTGGAAGGCTTCTTGATTGTTTTTTGTGGGGGAGCTTGCTGGAGCCATTATGGTCTGCCCCTTAATGGGGCTTAATATTCCATGTTTTTTTTCCGAGCCATCAATAAGTTATTGTGTTTATTTATTGTATGTGTCCTTACTGTGTCCTAGCTTCTTGTTTCGTTTTGTTTTGATATGCCCAAATAGGCTGCTCATGCAAGCTAGTTAGATTATTGGTGTCTTTGAATATCTAATGTCCTGTTACTAGAAGGTTAGAGCTGTTACTATGTATCTGAGCTCAGGAGTTTGTTTAATTTTCTTGTATGGATCAGGTGTCCAGGTAGTCCATCACCAAGTGAGTGGTGCAGTTTCTCATGTACAGCCTTAGACAGGCAGGGGTGATTTGTTACAATAGGGAGTCACGCATTGAGGAAGGCAGGGGACTAACAACTGCTGCTGGGTGTACGTGAGGAAAATGTGTCTCTGTTCCTTAAAGCACATAAGTGGGTGGATTTTGCAGTCAGACTATGTTTACCCAACACTGTTGGCTATAAGGACTGAGTAGCACCACTTATTCGTGGACCCCTGTTGCAGTGGTTAGGTGGCATGGATGGAGCCACTCGTCCTCAGGTCCCAGGTATGAGTAGATAAGAACCCTGCTTAACAGGCAGAGTAGTGTCAAATGTGGTGAAACTGGCTGTCCATCATATAGCTGATACAGTTGAGATCAGACTTCAGCTATATACTCTGTTCTTCTATGTTAATGAGGCCCTATGCTTTTGTAATGGGCCTGCACAAGTCTATACAGGGGTGAAAGGCATTCAAAGTTTGTGAACACCTTATGTGTGTGCCTTTTCAAAGGAGCTGTTTCTGCTCTGCATTCCTGGCTTGGGGGAGCCTGCGGATTTTTTTTTTTTTCCTGTTAATTTGTTTCTTGCTAAGGATGGGAGAATGGCTCAGAGCACTTGACAGGTCCTTCTTCTGGCTCAGGGGATGCGGCAGTCTCTGAGGCTGTCTCAGACCTGGTGCACAGCGAGAAAGGGGCAGATAAATGGGAAAGAGGTTTTTCCCAAAGAGGTGTTTTTTGATCCGCATTGTAGGTTAGATGCATGTACTTATCTCTTGCCAATTAGGTGCCAGGTTTTCACTGACTCTGGAGACATGAGTGGACTCTCCACCTCTCTGTCTCTCCTGATGTGGAAAACATGTCCTGAAGGCGACTGGCTGTGTCTCTGTGCTCTCGTCAGTGGATATGGTCTGTGGGGTACTTGTTCCAGCCATGTCAGGTCTGTAAACTTCTTGCTGGTTCTGAACCATCTCTCTCTTCCCTTGCTGCTCAGTTCAATCCCTCAACTTTGCCTTTTGATGTTCAGGGCCCCTAGATTGTCATATATAATTGATTCAGTTGGTGTCTTGGGTCTTTGTCATAAGTGGGACCAAAGGAAGCATCTGACTACTCCACCGTCTTGGCCCTGCCTCACAAGTGGATGGATTTAACAAAGACAAGTTTATTTCCTCACAGTAGAGTAGGCTAAAAATCCAAATTTAGAGTATCATACCCAGGGGGAGTCTTTCTCTCTCTGTTGGCCTTTCATCAATCTTCCCCTAGACTAGGAGCTTCTCTGCACAGGAACCCTGGGTCCAAAGGATATGCTTTGCTCCCGGCGCTTTTTCTTTGTGTTTTGAGGTCCTCTTGTCTCTATGTGACTTCTCTATTTTATATATCAAAAGAGATTGCATGAGGACACAAACCAATCTTGTAGATTGATTCCCAGTTCATGAACACAACTGCCACCCATCTCCCCTCAATAACATCATAAAGGCAGGATTTACAACATATAGGAAAATCACACAAAATAAGTGATTCCATTTCCTTCTTGCCTGCATTGTTTTTGCTGAGTGGTCCGAGCTTAGTCTTATTGACTGTCCTTTGTAGGTGACTTTTCAGCCAAATTGAGGTACACATTTTTGGGGGACATAATTCAGTCCATGACATTCCCTCCCTTAGCCCCCAAAACATCACATCCTTGCTACATGCAAAACATATTCACCCCATCATATCATAGCTAAAGTTTTAATTCAAAGTCCACAATCCAAAAATTCCTCTTCATCTGTGGAATCTAGACTACAAGTTATCTGCTTCCAAAGGTATAACAGCAGAACAGGCACAAGGTAGACATTTGCAGTCCAAATGGGAGAAACAGGAAGAAAAGAAGAAATAACAGACACCAAACAAGACAACAGAACACTTTACATTAGCCCTCTAGGCTTTGAAAGTACATCCCTGTTCTGTGAGACAATTTATATGATGGCAGTGCCATTCAGACTCTAGGTATTGGCAGCACTGTCTGGATCCTGAGCGAAGGTTCCTCAGCCCTGGCCTTCAGCTGTGCCTTCCAGACCCACTGGGACAGCAGCTCTGCTTCCTTGGCTTTAAGTGCACCATTCTTCTAGTGCATCTGACTGGCAACATCACCGTTAGAAACACCAGAGACCATGGCTCCACCCTTTGGATCTCCAGAGGTCCTGGCCATACCTTTTGAGACTGAGGCAGCTTGGCTTCCTGTGTTCCTTGTCTCTTCAGCGTCTTCTTCCTGGTTTCTTGGCCCTTTGACTCCTTGGGCCTCACGGCCTCATCTGTGCCCCTGGGGCAAGTGTTCCAAAGCTCTATAGCTCCACTAATAAGTGCCTGAAGGTGCTTCACTCTACAAGAAAGCCTTCTGTGCACAGGCATTCAGCTCTCTTGCTCTGTGTGTCAGCTATAGTGATGTATTGTGCTGGTGTTCTGGTTCTGCTTCTGCCAGTTCTCTGCTATTGCAGCTTTTCTGCCACTGCCACTTCTTTGATGCAGGAGGTTCTCTACAGCTGCTGGTCCTATGCCACTCCTCTATCCGTTCACAGTTTCAAAACTGCCTCCACATTTTAGGTAGCTGTTAGAGCAGCATCCCACTCTTTTTTATTATTATTAACTTTTATTGAGCTTCAAGTGAACATTTACAAATCAAGTCAAACTGTCACATATAAGTTTATATACACCTTACTCCGTACTCCCACTTGCTCTCCCCCAATGAGTCAGCCCTTCCAGTCTCTCCTTTCCTGACAATTTTGCCAGCTTCCAACTCTCCCTATCCTCCCATACCCCCTCCAGACAGGACATGCCAACACAGTCTCAAGTGTCCACCTGATACAAATAGCTCACTCTTCATCAGCATCTCTCTCCTACCCACTGTCCAGTCCGTTTCATGTCTGATGAGTTGTCTTCGGGAATGGTTCCTATCCTGGGCCAACAGAAGGTTTGGGGACCATGACCACCGGAATTCCTCTAGTCTCAGTCAGACTATTAAGTATGGTCTTTTTGTGAGAATTTGGGGTCTGCATCCCACTGATCTCCTGCTCCCTCAGGGGTTCTCTGTTGTGCTCCCTGTCAGGGCAGTCATCGGTTGTGGCCGGGCACCAACTAGTTCTTCTGGTCTCAGGATGATGTAAGTCTCTGGTTCATGTGGCCCTTTCTGTCTCTTGGGCTCTTAGTTATCGTGTGACCTTGGTGTTCTTCATTCTCCTTTGATCCAGGTGGGTTGAGACTAATTGATGCATCTCAGATGGCCACTTGTTAGCATTTAAGACCCCAGACGCCACATTTCAAAGTGGGATGCAGAATGTTTTCATAATAGAATTATTTTGCCAATTGACTTAGAAGTCCCTTTAAACCATGGTCCCCAAACCCCTGCCCTTGCTCTGCTGACCTTTGAAGCACTCAGTTTATCCCGGAAACTGCTTTTGGTCCAGTCCAGTTGAGCTGACCTTCCATGTATTGAGTATTGTCCTTCCCTTCACCGAAAGCAGTTCTTATCTACTAACTAATCAGTAAAAAACCCTCTCCGACCCACCCTCCCTCCCCTCCTCGTAACCATAAAAGTATGTGTTCTTCTCAGTTTATACTATTTCTCAAAATCTTATAATACTGGTCTTATACAATATTTGTCCTTTTGCCTCTGACTAATTTCACTCAGGATAGTGCCTTCCAGGTTCCTCCATGTTATGAAATGTTTCAGATTCATCACTGTTCTTTACCGATGCGTAGTATTCCATTGTGTGAATATACCACAATTTATTTATCCATTCATCCATTGAGGGACACCTTGGTTGCTTCCAGTTTTTTGCTATTGTAAACAGAGCTGCAGTAAACATGGGTGTGCATATACCTGTTTGTGTGAAGGCTCTTATTTCTCTAGGGTATATTCCGAGGAGTGGGATTTCTGGGTTGTATGGTAGTTCTATTTCTAACTGTTTAAGATAACGCCAGATAGATTTCCAAAGTGGTTATACCATTTTACATTCCCACCAGCATTGTATAAGAGTTCCAATCTCTCCGCAGCCTCTCCAACATTTATTATTTTGTGTTTTTTGGATTAATGCCAGCCTTGTTGGAGTGAGATGGAATCTCATTGTAGTTTTAATTTGCATTTCTCTAATGGCTAATGATCGAGAGCATTTTCTCATGTATCTGTTGGCTGCCTGAATATCTTCTTTAGTGAAGTGTGTGTTCATATCCTTTGCCCACTTCTTGATTGGGTTGTTTGTCTTTTTGTGGTTGAGTTTTGACAGAATCATATAGATTTTAGAGATCAGGTGCTGGTCGGAGATGTCATAGCTGAAAATTCTTTCCCAGTCTGTAGGTGGTCTTTTTACTCTTTTGGTGAAGTCTTTAGATGAGCATAGGTGTTTGATTTTTAGGATCTCCCAGTTATCTGGTTTCTCTTTGTCATTTTTGGTAATGTTTTGTATTCTGTTTATGCCTTGTATTAGGGCTCCTAAGGTTGTCCCTATTTTTTCTTCCATGATCTTTGTCGTTTTAGTCTTTATGTTTAGGTCTTTGATCCACTTGGAGTTAGTTTTTGTGCATGGTGTGAGGTATGGGTCCTGTTTCAATTTTTTGCAAATGGATATCAAGTTATGCGAGCACCATTTGTTAAAAAGACTATCTTCTCCCCAATTAACTGACACTGGGCCTTTGTCAAATATCAGCTGCTCATATGTGGATGGATTAATATCTGGGTTCTCAATTCTGTTCCATAGGCCTATGTGTCTGTTGTACCAGTACCAGGCTGTTTTGACTACTGTGGCTGTATAATAGGTTCTAAAATCAGGTAGAGTGAGGCCTCCCACTTTCTTCTTCTTTTTCAGTAATGCTTTGCTTATCCGAGGCTTCTTTCCCTTCCATATGAAGTTGGTGATTTGTTTCTCCATCACCTTAAAAAATGACATTGGAATTTGGATCGGAGGTGCATTGTATGTATACATGGCTTTTGGTAGAATAGACATTTTTACTATGTTAAGTCTTCCTATCCATGAGCAAGGTATGTTTTTCCACTTATGTAGGTCCTTTTTAATTTCTTGTAGTAGTACTTTGTAGTTTTCTTTGTATAGGTCTTTTACATCTTTGGTAAGATTTATTCCTAAGTATTTTATCTTCTTGGGGGCTACTGTGAATGGTATTGATTTGGTGATTTCCTCTTCAATGTTCTTTTTGTTGATGTAGAGGAATCCAAGTGATTTTTGTATGTTTATCTTATAACCTGAGACCCTGCCAAACTCTTCTATTAGTTTCAGTAGTTTTCTGGAGGATTCCTTAGAGTTTTCTGTGTATAAGCTCATGTCATCTGCAAATAGAGATAATTTTACTTCCTCCTTGCCAATCCAGATGCCCTTTATTTCTTTGTCTAGCCTAATTGCTCTGGCTAGGACCTCTAGCACAATGTTGAATAAGAGCGGTGATAAAGGGCATCCTTGTCTGGTTCCTGTTCTCAAGGGAAATGCTTTCAGGCTCTCTCCATTTAGAGTGATGTTGGCTGTTGGCTTTGTATAGATGCCCTTTATTATGTTGAGGAATTTTCCTTCAATTCCTATTTTGGTGAGAGTTTTTATCATAAATGGGTGTTGGACTTTGTCAAATGCCTTTTCTGCATGTATTGGTAAGATCATGTGGTTCTTGTCGTTTGTTTTATTTATATGGTGGATTACATTAATGGTTTTTCTAATATTAAACCAGCCTTGCATACCTGGTATAAATCCCACTTGGTCATGGTGGATTAATTTTTTGATATGTTGTTGAATTCTGTTGGCTAGAATTTTGTTGACTTTTGTATCTATGTTCATGAGGGATATAGGTCTGTAATTTTCTTTTTTTGTGATGTCTTTACCTGGTTTTGGTATCAGGGAGATGGTGGCTTCATAGAATGAGTTAGGTAGTATTCCGTCATTTTCTATGCTTTGAAATACCTTTAGTAGTAGTGGTGTTAACTCTTCTCTGAAAGTTTGGTAGAACTCTGCAGTAAAGCCATCCGGGCCAGGGCTTTTTTTATTGGGAGTTTTTTGATTACTGTTTCAATCTCTTTTTTTGTTATGGATCTATTTAGTTGTTCTACTTCTGATTGTGTTAGTTCAGGTAGGTAGTGTTTTTCCAGTAATTCGTTCATTTCTTGTAGGTTTGCAAATTTGTTAGAGTACAATTTTTCGTAATAATCTGATATGATTCTGTTAATTTCAGTTGGGTGTGTTGTGATGTGGCCCATCTTGTTTCTTATTCGGGTTATTTGTTTCCTTTCCTGTATTTCTTTAGTCAGTCTGGCCAATGTTTTATCGATTTTGTTAATTTTTTCAAAGAACCAGCTTTTGGCATTGTTAATTCTTTCAATTGTTTTTCTGTTCTCTAATTCATTTAGTTCAGCTCTAATTTTTATTATTTGTTTTCATCTGGTGTCTGATGGATTCTTTTGTTGCTCCCTTTCTATTCATTCAAATCGTAGGGACAGTTCTCTGATTTTGGCTCTTTCTTCTTTTTGTATGTGTGCATTTATCGATATAAATTGACCTCTGATCACTGCTCTTGCTGTGTCCCAGAGGTTTTGATAGGAAGTATTTTCATTCTCGTTGCATTCTATGAATTTCTTTATTCCCTCCTTAATGTCTTCTATAACCCAGTCTTTTTTCAGGAGGGTATTGTTCAGTTTCCAAGTATTTGAATTCTTTTCCCTAGTTTTTCTGTTATTGATTTCCACTTCTATGGCCTTATGGTCTGAGAAGATGCTTTGTAATATTTCGATGTTTTGGATTCTGCAAAGGTTTGTTTTGTGACCTAATATGTGGTCTATTCTAGAGAATGTTCCATGTGCGCTAAAAAAAAAAGTATACTTTGCAGAAGTTGGGTGGAGAGTTCTGTATAAGTCAATGAGGTCAAGTTGGTTGATTGTTGCAATTAGGTCTTCCGTGTCTCTATTGAGCTTCTTACTGGATGTCCTGTCCTTCTCCGAAAGTGGTGTGTTGAAGCCTCCTACTATAATTGTGGAGGTGTCTATCTCACTTTTTAGTTCTGTTAAAATTTGTTTTATTTATCTTGCAGCCCTGTCATTGGGTGCATAAATATTTAATATGGTTATATCTTCTTGGTCAATTGTCCCTTTTATCATTATGTAGTGTCCTTCTTTATCCTTTGTGGTGGATTTAACTTTAAAGTCTATTTTGTCAGAAATTAATATGGCTACTCCTGCTCTTTTTTGCTTATTGTTTGCTTGATATGTTTTTTCCATCCTTTGAGTTTTAGTTTGTTTGTGTCTCTAAGTCTAAGGTGTGTCTCTTGTAGGCAGCGTGTAAACGGATCATGGTTCTTTATCCAATCTGAGACTCTCGGTCTCTTTATTGGTGCGTTTAGTCCATTTACATTCAGCGTAATTATACATAAGTATGTGTTTAGTGTTGTCGTTTTGATGCCTTTTTATGTGTGTTGTTGACAATTTCATTTTTCCACTTACTTTTTTGTACTGAGACGTTTTTCTTTGTAAATTGTGTGATCCTCATTTTCATAGTATTTGACTTTATGTTTGTTGAGTCGTTACATTTTTCTTGGTTTTTATTTTGAGTTATGGAGTTGTTATACGTCTTTGTGGTTACCTTAACATTTACCCCTACTTTTCTAAGTAAAAACCTAACTTGTACTGTCCTACATCGCCTTGTATCCCTCTCCATATGGCAGTTCTATGCCACCTGTATTTAGTCCCTCTTTTTCATTATTGTGATCTTTTACATATTGACTTCAATGATTCCCTGTTTTGAGCTTTTTTTTTTTAAATTAATGTTAATTTGTTTTTGTGATTTCCCTGTTTGAGTTGGTATCAGGATATTCCGTTCTGTGACCTTGTGTTGTGCTGATATCTGATATTATTGGTTTTCTGACCAATTTCCTTTAGTATTTCTCGTAGCTTTGGTTTGGTTTTTGCAAATTCTCTAAGCTTGTGTTTATCTGTAAATATCTTCATTTCGCCTTCATATTTCAGAGAGAATTTTGCTGGATATATGATCCTTGACTGGTGGTTTTTCTCCTTCAGTGCTCTGTATATGTCATCCCATTGCCTTCTTGCCTGCATGGTTTCTGCTGAGTAGTGTGAACTTATTCTTATTGAGTCTCCCTTGTAAGAGACCTTTCTTTTATCCCTGGCTGCTTTTAAAATTTTCTCTTTATCTTTGGTTTTGGCAAGTTTGATGATAATATGTCTTGGTGTTTTTCTTTTTGGATCAATCTTAAATGGGGTTCGATGAGCATCTTGGATAGATATCCTTTTGTCTTTCATGATGTCAGGGAAGTTTTCTGTCAGCAGATCTTCAACTATTTTCTCTGTGTTTTCTGTCCTCCCTCCCTGTTCTGGGACTCCAATCACACGCAAGTTATCCTTCTTGATAGAGTCCCACATGATTCTTAGGGTTTCTTCATTTTTTTGAATTCTTTTATCTGATTTTTTCCCCAGCTATGTTGGTTTTAATTCCCTGATCGTCCAGATTTCCCACTCTGCATTCTAATTGCTCGAGTCTGCTCCTCTGACTTCCTATTGAGTTGTCTAATTCTCTAATTTTATTGTTAATGTTTTGGATTTCTGAATGCTGTCTCTCTATGGATTCTTGCAACTTATTAATTTTTCCACTATGTTCTTGAATAATCTTTTTGAGTTCTTCAACTGTTTTATCAGTGTGTTCCTTGGCTTTTTCTGTAGATTGCCTTATTTCATTTCTGAGGTCATCCCTGATGTCTTGAAGCATTCTGTAAATTAGTTTTTTATATTCTGTATCTGATAATTCCAGGATTGTATCTTCATTTGGGAAAGATTTTCGTTCTTTAATTTGGGGAGTTGTAGAAGCAATCATGGTCTGCTTCTTTATGTGGTTTGATTTTGACTGCTGTCTCTGAGCCATCACTAAGATATTGCAGTGATTTATTCTATATTTGCTCACTGAGTCTTGTTTTCTTTCAATGTACGTGGATGGGTTACTAGATTGTGCTGTCTTGATTGTTGTAGCCCTTGACTTACTTATGACCTGTTACCAGCTGGTTTGGGCTGTTCCCAGATATATATCCCTGAGTCCATTCACTACTCTTGAGTAGAATCTGATTTTGGGTCATCAAGTGTGTGCTGCACCCTAACACCTATCCACCTTGAGAAGTAGTGGTGATAGTTGTGTGCACCAGATTCTAGTAGCAGCTGGGGTTCACACTCCAGGGTGGGCAGGATGCTGACAGGCTTCCCCCAAGTGTCAGTGAGGTAGATGTGTCTCTATTTCTAAAGCACATTGGTGGGAGGGCTCTGCAGCTGTACCTTAGGCCCCCAGTGCAAGTACCTCTACAGATTGGTAGGTGTCACCCTCCTTAGACCCCTAAGGCAGGAGGCTAGGTGGTCTGGGGGGAGCTTCAGCCCTCAGTTCCCTGTTGTGGGTCAGTGAGGGCTCTGTTGAATACGCAGAGATATCAGACCTGGGAAACTTGTTTTTCCAGTACATCCGCTAAAAAAAAAAATGCAGTCAGATCCTAATCAGAAATGCCTTTGCAGTATAATAGCCACCTTGTTCCCTGTAGGGATGAAAGCCCTAGATTTGGATCACATATGCTTGGCTGGAGCTGGTTCTGTGTTTTTAGTCCAATTAGGGAAGGATTTTTTGTCCCTGGGTTTTTTTGTGGTTGCTTCTCTCAGACCAGAAGAATGGGTTAGGAAAAGAGCAAAAAAAAAAAAAAAAAAAAGGGAAAGGAAAAGCCACGGAGCAGTTCTCCCTCTGGCTCAGGAAATTCCAATGTTAATGAAGCCGCCTGAGAAGGGGAGGGGAGGGTTCAGAAAAACAGGAGAAAGTAGCACCCCGGAATATAGACAAAGTTACTTATCTTGCTTGGAATGACTATTTTATCTGAGATTCCTGAGGGGCGTGTCGCCTATGTGTGCTGGCTGGCTAGAGATTGCCCCCAAGAGTCAGGCCCGTAGAAGCCACAGTCAGTTCCTCCGCTGCCAGTCCAAAGCCCAGAGTCAAGGTTTCCCAGCTGGGATGCTGCACTCCCGGCTCCGAAACCAGTCGCTGCCTCCTGTGGACTTCTCCTCCCACAAGCTACGTCGCCGTGCTGCCCGCGCGGACTGACTGGGCCCCTCCTGAGGTCAGTTCAGGGGGGTAGGGCTGTGCCCCGTGTTTGTGCCGTGACAGGATGCTGTGCTTAGCTGCCCCGTGCCCAGTCCAAAGCCCGGTGCCAAGGTTCACCGCGCATCCCACTCTTGGTACCAAATTCTGTCTTAGTCAGAAATACCACAAGCAGATGGCTATACCAAAGACAAATTTATTTCCTTACAGTAAAGTAGGCTAGAAGTACAAATTCAAACATCGGCTCCAGGGGACAGATTTCTATCTCTGTTGACCCTCTCATCAGTAGCATCTCTTACAGAGCCCACAGGTCCAAAGGACACATTCTGCTCCAGGCACTGCTTTCTTGGTGGTATGAGGTCCCCCTATCTCCCTGCTTACTTTTATATTTCAAGAGACTGCCTCATGACACAATCCAGTCTTATGGATTGAGTCCTGTCTCACTAACACAACTGCAGCTTGTTCCCCCTCATTAACATAGCAGCAGTACTTACAACATGTAGGAAAATCACACAATACTGGGAATCATGCCCCAGCCAAATTGGTACACACTTTTTTGGGGGGAACATAAATCAATCCATAGGAAGGAGAGACCATTCCCTGAGAAAGACATCATGCTTGGTTGAGAGTCAGTATAAAATAGGAAGACCCTCAAAGAAATGGATGGACACATTGGCTGCAGCAATGGACTTAAGCGTAACAACAATTGTGAGAATGCCACAGGACAAAGCAGTGGTTCATTCTTTGCACATAGGGTTGCTATGAGTTGGAGCCATCTGTATGGCAGCTAATAACAACCATAGCTAGAACTAGTAGCTACATCACTATTTTTTGTTGTTGTTGCTCTATTAGTAAGAAGAAAAAGCCTTTTATTATTGTAACTTGAGGTAGGCTTTCTTTTCATTGCTATAAATTTGAAACCTTTTGATCCAAAATGGTATATTACTTGTGTGTATACTGCCCATGTTTCCAGTCTCCATTAGCCTTTAAACAGGGGAAGGAAGAGATTTACCTGCCTGAAGTCCATTGTAATGCGAAAGTGATTTAGCAGTTGTACACAATACATAAACGAAAGAGTGAGGCTGTGGTCCCGTAAAACTTTGTTTATGAACAATGAAATTTGAGTTTCATGTAATTTCCATGTATCACAAGATAATTTATTTATTCATTAAAAAATGTAAAAGCCATTTGTAGCTCAAGGGCCAAACAAAAACAGCAGATAGGATTTGGCTTGAGGGGTAGGTCATAGTTTGCTGATCCTTGATCTGAAGGAAAGAACCACATACTGAATGGAACATGTGGCTGAGACAGTGAGGCTTGTATTACCTGTGGACAGATAAGATGTCTGTCCTGGGAGAGTTGAAAGATACTTCCCCCTTCCACTTGTCTGCCTCCGTAGCCTATTAAGGATAGAGAATAAGACCTACAAAGGCTTTCAGAAATCATTTTGACCCAAACTGTTTATTTCTTAGCAGAGGAAACAGGGCTTGGAGGTGAAGGGACCTGCCCAGAAACACACAGTTAGTAGAGTCAGAATAAGGACTGAACGCCATTCTAGAAGCTTCTACCATTCTAAGGAAACACAATGCCCTGGCTCCAAAACCCTATCACTAGAATCACCCTCCAGAATGTAACTGTTAAAAAACACATTACATAATTGTTAAAATTCATTCAACATTCTGCCCTCAGAACTGTGCATTTTGTTGCATGTAAACTATACCTTACCTGAAGAGAAAACACATACTATTTAGATGGTAGGACTTGTCTGCTTTTAGTGACAGTGTTAGTTGACTGATAAATGATTAGATGCCTTTAAAGGCTGAGAGAAATGGCACAGAGCAGTTAAGTATTAAATGAGGTGCTTTGAAGAGTGAGAAATCTAGAATGAGGTGTGGCTAGAAATGGAAGGGCCAGATTCAGGTGAGAGGAGAGCTGGAGGAATACCAAGGAACTTTGCTATTAGAGGACATTAAGTCTCCAAAAATAAACTTTACTGATTTGTTAGTGACTCTCAGCTGAGCATGAGAGATGGGAACATAATAAAGCACAATGCAATTCATACAAGGTTCAGAATTCATTCAGGCATCTTGTCAGGTGCCAGTTGATTTGATTCCGACTTACAGTGACCCCCATAGGACAGAGTAGAAGTACCCCATAGGGTTTCCAAGAAGTGGCTAGTGGATTTGAACTGCTGACTTCTTGGTTAGCAGGCAAGCTCTTAAAACTACTATCCCACCAGGGCTAGTGCAGCCAAAATATTACAGACCCCAGGCCAAGCCCCAGATGTGTTGCCAAGACAACCAGAAAAGGAAGCAAATCTTTGTCCGTGCTGAATGTGAAGTGTCCAAATCATCTGTTACCTATGAGAAAGAACATATTTTTCTGACCCATTCAATTAGCATGTTTAAATACTGCATACTCTGGCATAAGGGCACTAGCAGAAATGTTAACCTAAATGTAATTTAAACCGGTCCTGCATTTGGCATACAATTGGCGAAGTTCATCTGCCCTCCGAATTCATACCCAAATGGTTAGAAAAATAAGGTACTGCAGAGCCAACTTCAATTCATGGTGACCACACATAGCTCAGAGTAGAACTGTGCTCCATAGGGCTTTCAGTGGCTGATTTTTCAGAAGTAGATAGACAGACCCTTCTTCTAAGGTGCTTCAGTGTGGACTTGAACTTCCATCCTTTCAGTTAATAGTCGAGTGCTTGCTTAACCTTTTGTACCACCCAAGGACACTCCTCAGTGGTTAAGAAGCTTTTATTTTAACAACACGAGGAATGCCACAGAGTTCAGACTGTGCAGAGGAAACTTCAGGAGGCGTAGGAGGGAAACAGCGACCCTGTGATTGTGGTTAAAAGTGAATAGTTACATTTGCCCTCTGTGGATATCCAGTCCAGGTGAGAATCCAACACAATGTACTTGAAGGAGTTAGAAAGTCCAGGTAGTACAGCTTAGAGCTGGTGACCAAGACTTGATGGTTTCTTATCCTAGTTTTCAGATGGCTTTTATCCTCTGGGAAGACAACACTAGACAGTAAAGCCATGAAACGTGACTCGGGTGTAGGCTCGAAGTCGGGTGTGATCCTGTGTACAGCCAAAAACCAAACAAAACCATCAAGTTGATTCTGACTCACAGCTACCCTATAGGACAGAGTAGAACTGCCCCATAGGTTTTCCAAGGAGCAGCTGGGGGGTTCATGCTGCCCACCTTTTTTCAGCAGCTGAGCTCTTAACTGCTATGCCACCAGGACTCCCTGAATGTGGCAGAACTATAAAAAGTTTTAGTTTCTAATGTTTTTTCAACAGCATTCAGTGTGGGAAAACAGCTTATAGCTCTGGATGTTATAGATTGTTAAGAGGTTAAAAAAAAATAGTAAAAATCTAAAAAGATAATTTACCAAACATTTTAAAAGAGGCCTGCATAGAGTTAGGGACCTTAAAGATCATGACATGGTAATTTGTCATTTTGCTGAGACACAAATTCAAACAGAGGAAGTTGAGACTGTGGTAAAGCAAAGTATCACCTTGTGAGTCGGCGAGCCTCCCCACAAACTTGTGCATTTTTCAGTGTTGCTCTCTTTCTGCTCCTTCTTCCTTTTATTAGGGGAAAACATTTACTAAAGTGGAGGCTTATATTCTGGGGCATACTCTTTCAATAATAATAACAGCTAGCATGTATAGCCTGCTTCCTATTCTAACAGTGTTTTAAGCATTCCACAAATAACTAGTGGGATATTTAAGACTCAAACACTCACTATGTTAATTTGCTGGCACTTAATAAAAAAGAGGGTATGGAAAGACCCAAACAATTCTGAGCGCTGAAAGCAGCCTCATGCTGAGAGGCCTAGACAATGTTTCCCAGGTCTCAGAAGTTCCTCGTGGGAGGACAGCATTTGAGGGCAGAAAGTGAAGCTCCCACCAGTGGGCTTGTTAACTTCTGAAAGCTCAATTTGAAACCTGGTACTTGCCTGTCAGTTTGTCATACTGTGGGGGCTTGTGTGTTGCTGTGATGCTGGAAGCTATGCCACCAGTATTCAGATACCAGTAGGATCACCCATGGAAGACAGGTTTCACCTGAGCTTCCAGACTAAGACAGACTAGGAAGAAGGACCCAGCAGTCTACTTCTGAAAAGCATTAGCCAGTGAAAACCTTATGAATAGCAGTGGAACATTGTCTGATATAGTGGTGGAAGATGAGGCCCTAGGTTGGAAGACACTCAAAAGATGACTGGGGAAGAGCTGCCTCCTCAAAGTGGAGTCGACCTTAATACTGTGGGTGGGGTAAAGCTTTCAGAACCTTCATTTGCTGATGTGGCATGACTCAAAATGAGAAGAAGCAGCTGTAAACATCCGTTAATAATCGGAACCTGGAATGTATGAAGTGTGAATCTAGGAAAATTAGAAATCGTCAAAAATGAAATGGAACATATAAACATTGATATCCTAGGTATTAGTGAACTGAAATGGACTGGTATTAGCCATTTTGAATCAGACAATCATATAGCCTACTATGGTGAAAATGACAGCTTGCAGAGGAATGGTGTTGCATTCATTGTCAAAAAGAACATTTCAAGATCTCTCCTGAAGTACAATGCTGTCAGTGATAGGATAATATCCATACGGCTACAAGGGAGACCCATTAATATGACTATTATTCAAATATACACACCAACTACTAGGGCCAAAGATGAAGAAATAGAAGCTTTTTATCAGCTACTGCGGTCTGAAATTGAATGAACATGCAATCAAGATGCATTGATAATTACTGGTGATTTTAATGCAAAAGTTGGAAACTAAGAAAAAGGATTGTTAGCTGGAAAATATGGCGTTGGTGAGAGGAACAATGCTGGAAATCGAATGGTAGAATTTTGCAAGACCAGTGACTTCTTCATTACAAATACCTTCTTTCACTAACGTAAATGGTGGCTATACACATGGACCTCACCAGGTGGAACACACACAAATCAGATTGATTACATCTGTGGAAAGAGACGATGGCAAAGCTCAATATCATCAGTCAGAACAAGGCCAGGGGCTGACTGTGGAACAGACCATCAATTGGTCATATGCAAGTTCAAGCTGAAACTGAAGAAAGTCAGAGCAAATCCACGAGAGCCAAAATATGACCTCAAGTGTATCCCACCTGAATTTAGAGACCACCTCAAGAATAGATTTGATGCATTGAACACTGGTGACCAAAGACTGGACAAGTTGTGGAATGACATAAGGGACATCAACATGAAGAAAGCAAGAGGTCATTGAAAAGACAGAAAAGAAAGAAAAGACCAAGATGGATGTTGGAGGAGACTCTAAAACTTGCTCTCAAACGATGAGCAGCTAAAGCAAAGGAAGAATTGATGAAGTAAAAGAACTGAACAGAAGATTTCAAAGGGTGACTCGAGAAGACAAAGTAAACTGTTATAACGACATGTGCAAAGAGCCAGAAATGGAAAACCAAAAGGGAAGAACATGCTCAATGTTTCTCAAGCTAAAGGAACTGAAGAAAAAATTCAAGACTTGAGTTGCAATAGTGAAGGATTCCATGGGGAAAATATTAAATGACGCAGGAAGCAGCAAAGGAAGATGGAAGGAATACACATTATACCAAAAGAATTAGTTGCTGTTCAACCATTTCAAGAGGTGGCATATGATCAAGAATTGATGGTACTGAAGGAAGACGTCCAAGCTGCTCTGAAGGCATTGGTGAAAAACAAGGCTCCAGTGATTGATGGAATATCAATTGAGGTGTTTCAACAAATGGATGCTGTGCTGGAGGTGCTCACTCGTCTATGCCAAGAGATATGGAAGACAGCTTCCTGGCCAACTCACTGGAACAGATCCATATTTATGCCTATTCCCAAGAAAGGTGATCCAACAGAATGTGGAAATTATAGAACAATATCATTAATATCACACGCAAGCAAAAATTTGCTGAAGATCATTCACAAATGGCTGCAGCAGTGTATTGACAGGGAACTGCCAGAAATTCAGGCTGGTTTCAGAAGAGGGCATGGAACCAGGGGTATCATTGCTGATGTGAGATGCATCCTGGCTAAAAGCAGAGAATACCAGAAGGCTGTTTACCTGTGTTTTATTGACTATGCAAAGGCTTTCAACCTCATGAATCATAACAAATTATGGATAACTTTGCAAAGAATGGGAATTCCAGAACACTGAATTGTGCTCATGAGGAACCTTTACATAGCTCAAGAGGCAGTTGTTCAGACAGAACAAGGAGATACTGATTGGTTTAAAGTCAGGAAAGGTGTGTGTCAGGGTTGTATTCTTTCACCATACCTATTCAATCTGTATGCTGAGCAAATAATCCGAGAAGCTGGACAATATGAAGAAGAATGGGGCATCAGGATGGGAGGAAGACTCATTAACAACCTGGGTTATGCAGATGACACAACCTTGCTTGGTGAAAGTGAAGAGTACTTGAAGTACTTACTAATGAAGATCAAAGACCACAGCCTTGAGTATGGATTGCACCTCAACATAAAGAAAACAAAAATCCTCACAACTGGACCAACGAGTAACATCGTGATAAACAGAGAAAAGATTGAAGTTGTCAAGGATTTCATTTTATTTGGATCCACAATCAACAGCCATGGAAGCAACAGTCAAGAAATCAAAAGACGCATTGCACTGGGTAAATCTGCCACAAAGGACCTCTTTAAAGTGTTGAAGAACAACGATGTCACCTTGAAGACTAAGGTGCACCTGACCCAAGCCATGGTATTTTCAATTGCATCATATGCATGTGAAAGCTGGACAACGAATAAGGAAGGCCGAAGAAGAATTGATGCCTTTAAATTGTGGTATTGGCAAAGAATGTTGAATATACCATGGACTCCCAGAAGAATGAACAAATCTGTCTTGGAAGAAGTACAACCAGAATGCCCCTTAGAAGCAAGGATGGCGAGACTGTGTCTTACATACTTTGGACATGTTGTCAGGAGGGATCAGTCTCTGGAGAATGACATCATGCTTGGCAAAGTACAGGGTCAGCAGAAAAGAGGAAGACTGTGAACGAGGTGGATTGACACAGTCACTGCAACAATGGGCTGAAGCATAGCAATGATTGTGAGGATGGCGGAGGACTGGGCAGTGTTTTGTTCTGTTGTGCATATGGTTGTTATGAGTCAGAACCAACTCCACGGCACCTAAGAATAACAACAACTTCGCTTAAGGAAGGACCAAGCTCTGAATCAGCATAACACTGAGCAATTAGCCTGGGGCTTGCAAACTTGTATGCCATTAGGGCCAGCTACCAAAAAAAAAAAAAAAAAAAAAACCCAGTGGTGTTGAGTGGATTCTGACTCATAGCAACCCTACAGGACAGAGTAGTACTGCCCCGTAGAGTTTCCAGAGAGCACCTGGTATATTCAAACAGCCGATCCTTTGGTTAGCAGCGGTAACACCTAACCACTATGCTGCCAGGGTTTCCTTAGGACTAGCTAGGGAATGTACATAA
This sequence comes from Elephas maximus indicus, assembly GCF_024166365.1. NCBI lineage: Eukaryota > Metazoa > Chordata > Mammalia > Proboscidea > Elephantidae > Elephas > Elephas maximus. Next base: position 11,943,605 of record NC_064847.1, read on the forward strand.
GTCAAATTCCTGTTAAGAGGAAAGCCACAGCTTAAACTCAACAGTCAGTGACAACCACACTGGACATAAAGATTAGAGATACAAAGGAGGTGGTGGAGACTGGGGGGAATTGAATAGTGCTTTTCACCACATGCATTCTAAATCCACACTCAACAAGAGCGGTTGTTAATGGCTGATAAATGAATGAATGATTATGGGGCCACTTCTATGTTTTTTTCTTTGTTGAATATTTGTATGTGTGTGATTAAAAAATATATAACAAAATGTTTGCCATTTTTAAGTGTGCAATTCAGTGACATTAATTATATTGACCTTATTGTGACCATCATTAGGATACATTTGCAAATATTTTCATTAACTGAAATAGAAATTCAATGTACTTTAAATAACTCCTCATTTTTCTCTCCCCAAGCCTGTGATGACCACTAATAAACTTGGGCCTCTATGCTTTGCCTGTTCTAAATATTTCATACACTATTTGTCATTTTGTGTCTGACTTATTTCACTCAGCATGTTTTCTAGGTTCTCCCATGTCATAGCATGTATCAGAACTTCAGTTCTCTTTATGTGTAATATTCCATTGTATGGATACACCACAGTTGCATATTCATTTATTTGGTTGATGGGCGCTTATGTTGTTTCACTTTTTGTCTATTATGAATATATGGTAAATATACTGCAGTGAACGTTGGTGTACAAACATCTGTTTGAGTCCATGCTTTCAGTTTTTTTGATTTCTTTCTTATACTTTATTTTGTTTTGTTTTTGAGAATGCATACAACACAACATATACTAATAGATGTACAGTTGTTTGACAGTGATTAAATTCTTTGAGTTATGCAACCATTTTCACTTTCCTTTTTCTGCACGTTCTACCTCCATAAACATAGCCTCACTACCACCACCTAAGTTTCCTATCTAATATTTTCAGTTTTTGTTGTCAGTTTAATCTCACACAGAGAGCATAATCCTCAAAGCAGACATTCTTTACTAGTTAAGCTAAACTATTGCTTGGTTTTAAGGAGGCTTCAGTGTGTATTTTTGATTTAAAGTTTAAAGATTATCTCAGGGCAGTAGTTTCAGGGGTCCATCCAGCTGTCATGGCTCCAGAAAATCTGGAGTCCTTGAGAATTTGAAATTCTGTTCTGCATTTCTACCCCTCTCATCTGGATTCTTCTACAGAATATTTGATCAAAATGCTGAGTAATGGTAGCTGGGCATCATTCAGTTCTTCTGATCTCATGACAAAAAGGGCAGCTGTTCATGGAGGCAATTAGCCACACATTGCATACCCTCCTCCTGTTCTTGCCTTTCCGTCTTCTGTTCCACAGGCAAATAGAGACCAGTTGTTGTTCTTTGGATGGCTGCTGTAAACTACGAAACAAACTAGGAGGTAGAGTAGAAGCACTAAACAGTACTGGGTCAGTTAAGTGGGATGTCTCATGAAAACATAGCCCTAAACCCCAAACCAAGAAACCAAAGCCCAAAGGTTTTAGGTTGTACATAAGCAGCCTCAGCAGCTACTGTTCATTTATTTTTGTCATTAGCTGTTAATGCATCTATCACACAACTTTTGTCAATTCAACTTTTTACATGTGTACAGCTGATTGCCATTAATTACATTACTTGGCTCTGTAAATCTACCCATAATCATATGTTTTTTCCTTCACTGTAAACTGAAACTTAGCACTCCATAAACAATAAATCCCACTTTTCTTCTCCCTTCCACCTCTGGTAACAAAAAACGTTGGTGTCTATACATTTGCTTATTCTTGCCTTTTTTATACAAGTTAAGTTATGCAATATTTGTCCTTTTGTGGCAGACTTATTTCATTTGGCGTAATGTCTTCATGCTTGATCCACATTGTAGCATTATCAAAATTGCATTTGTCTTATTGGCTAAGTAGTATTCAATTTTATATAACACAGTTTGTTTATCCATTCCTTCCTTGATGGGCGTTTAGGCTGTTTCCACATTTTGGCTAATGTGAACAGTGCTGCAGTGAACATTGGTGTACAAGCATCTTGTTGAGTTTCTGCTTTCAATTCTTTTATGCACACATCCAGAAGCTAAATTGCTGCGTCAGGTTATTATTCAGTGTTTAATTTTTTGGGGAACTGCCAAACTGTTCTCATAGCAGCTACACCATTCTGTATTCCCACCATCCATGAATGAAGGTTCAGATTTCTCCATCTACTCACCAACATTTGTTATTTTCCCTTTCTCTGATAATAGCCATCCTTGTTGGTATGAGGTGGTATCTAATTGTGGTTTTGCTTTGTATTCTCTGATGGCTACTGATGTTGAGCATCTTTTCCTGTGATTTCTTGCCATTTGTATATCTTTTTTGGAGAAATGTCTATTTAAGCCCTTCCGCCATTTTTTGGTTAGGTTGTCTGTCTTTTTATTGTTGAGTTGTAGGAGTTATTTCTACATTCTGGATATTAACGCTTATCAGATATCTGGTTCCAAAATTTTTTCTCCCAATCTGTACTTTGTCTCATTACTTTTTGGTACAGTCCTTTGATGCACAAAGGTTTTTAGTTATTATGAGCTACAATTTGTCATCTTTTGCTGCTTGTACTCTTGTCATATCTAAGAATCAATTGTCAAAACATAGGCCCTGAAAACTTACCGCTATATTTTCCTCTAAAAGTTTTATGGTTTCAGTTTTTACATTTAGGTCACTGATCCATCTTAAGTTAACTTTAGTATATGGTATTAGGTATGGGTTCAACATAATTGTTCTGCATGTGGAGATCCAATTGTCCCAGCACAATTTGTTCAAGAGACTGTTTTTCCCCATTGAATGGATTGGCACCCTGCTAAAAATCAGTAGGCCATAGATATATGCATTTATTTCTGGATTCTCAATTCTGTTCTACTGATCTCTGTGTCTGTCATTATGCAAGTGCCAGACTGTTTTAATTACTATAGCTTTATAATAAGTTTTGAAGCCAAACTACTATAGTGTGTGAGTCCTCCAACTTTTATTATTTTCAAGGTTGTTTTGGCCTTTAGGAGCTCATTCTATATGAATTTGAGGATTTCCATCAACTCAGAAAAAGGGTGTTGTAATTTTGGTAGGAATTGGGTGGAATCTATAAATTGCTTTGGATAGTACTGACAACATACTAAGCATTCCAATCCATGAACACAGAATGTCTTTCTTTTTCTTAAGGTCGTCTTTAATTTCTTTCATCAACATTTTCTAGTTTTCAGTCTTTCACCTCCCTAGTTGTATTCATTCCTAGGTATTTTATTCTTTTAATGCTATTATAAATGGAATTGCTTCCTTAGTCTTCTTTTCAGATTGTCATCACTGGTGTATAGCAACACAGCTGACTTTTTGCATTAATCTTGTACCATACAGTGTCTCTGAATTAGCTCCAGTAACTTTCTTGTGAATTCATTGAGAATTTCTAAATATAGGCTTAAGCCATCTGTGAATAGAGCCATTTTTGCTTCTTCCTTTCTTATTTGGAAGGCTTTTATTTCTTTTTCTTGCCTAATTGTTTTGCTAGGACTTCCAGTAAAATGTTGATAAGCAGGCATCCTAGCCTTGTTCCTGATACTACAGGGAAAACTCCCAGCCTTGCTCCACTGAATATGATGTTAGCTTTGAGCTCTTCATAAATACCCTTTGTTGTTGTTGTTGAAGAATTTTCCTCTATTCTAGTTTGCTGAGTGTTTTTATTTTGAAAGGGTATTGGATTTTTCCAAGTGCCATTTCTGCATCAATTGAGATGATTGTGTGGTTATTTTTCTTTGTTCTGTTAAATGTTCTGTTACATTGATTTTCTAATGCTGAACAACCCTTACAATGCTGAAATAAATCTGCTTGGTTGTGGTGTATAATACTTTTAACATGCTGTTGGATTTGTTTTGCTAGTATTTTGGTGAGAATTTTTTGCATCTGTATATTTTTTGAGACAGTTTAGGTTTTCTATGTGTTTTTTGGAATTTGGCCATTTCATCTAATTTGTTGGTGCACAATTTTCATAGTGTTCTCTTATCTTTTTTTATTTTGTATACAGTTGGTTGTAATGTCTCCATTTTAATTTGTTATTTTAGTTGTTTGCAACTTCTCCCTCTTTCACTCTGTTGTTTTCATTGATCTTTTCCAAAATTAACCTCTGGTTTTGAAAGAGAGAAAATACATTTTCTGCAGTGTTTTAGTATTAAAATAAGAGAGAATATATTTTCTAGTTTAGCTGTATAAGCAGTGATTAAAACCTTTAGTTGTTGAAAATGTCAATTATTTGCTCTGGAATCTGGCTCTATTCCTTTGTAGAAAACAAATTCCATTGTAGAAAAACAAGGTACTCAAGATTTTCTGTTGTTGATTAAACCATGTTTCTCTCTGAGGTGACAAAACAATGAGCGATACCATCAGGACCCAAGATCATTGAACAAAACCCAGAACCATCTTGTGACTGAAACCAAGATGGTCTAACGAGGCCTGCAAGACATCAACAGTAGGTCACTTCGTCATTATTTCCCCCTTAAAGAAGAATCAACATTCGTGGAAATCTCTAAACCCTGAAACTTTCCCTATAAAACTCTCCTGTAGCCCTTTCGGGGCAGACAGAATCTGGGGGAAATTTAGCCCCCTCTGTCTCTTGAACACGGTGTTCAATAAAGCCATCTTGCTGCTTACCTCCTCCTGTCTCAGTATTGGCTTTGCAGTAGGTGGGTTAAATCTATGATTTGCGGTAACAGTTTGGTTGATTCTCTCTGTTGTACTCCTTTTAACCATTTTATTTATTTCTGCTTTGATCTTTGTTACTTCCTTCCCTTTTGTAGTTTGGGCTTAGTTTTACCTCTTTTCTAGATCCTGAAGTTGTAAGTTATATCACTGATATGAGATCTATCTTCTTTTTTAATGTCGGCATTTATCACTGCCTTCATTGTACCACATAAGCTTTGATATGTTGTGCATTCATCTCTAAGTATTTACTGATTTCTTCTTTTATTTGTCCCTGGCCCATGGTTGTTTAAATGTTTATTTATATTTTTCAGTTTTCCTTCTGTTATTAATTTCTAGTTTCATTATATTGTGGTTAGTGAAGATACTTTGATGGCAGCCTTTCTAAACTTATTGAGACATGTTTTTGATCTAACTTATAGTCTGTCTTGGAGAACAATCCATATGCACTGGATGAAAATGTTTATTCTGATGCTATTTAGTTCTATGTATGTTTGTTAGCTCTAGAAAGTATATAAACAAAAAAAAACCTATTGCCATTGAGTTTATACCAACTTGTAGTGACCTTATAGGACAGAGTAGAGCTGCCCCCTAGGGTTTCCAGGGAGCAACTGGTGGATTCAAACTGCTCACCATTGTTAGTAGCCAATCCCTTAACCACTGCACCACCAGGGCTCCAGTTAGCTTAGTGTTGTTCAGTTCCTATATTTCCATATGGATCTTATTAGATGTTCTACTCATTATTGAAAATGGTGTAATGAAGTCTCTAACTATTATGGTAGAGCTGTTTATTTCATCCTTCGTTTTTATCACTGCTGCATGTGTTTTAGGGCTCTAATATTTGGTGCATATATATTTACTATTGTTTTATTTTCTTAATGAATGGACCCTTTTATTATTATATGATATCTTTCTTTGACTTTTTTAGCAGATTTTAACTTAAAGCCTTTTTTTTCTCTCATACTGGTCTAGCCACCCCAGCTCTCTTGGTTTGTAAATGCACAGAATATTTTTCTATCCTTTCAGCTTCATCCTATTTGTGTCTAAGGGTCTAATGTTGGTCTCTTGTAGATATCTTAATGTTGGATCATGTTTTTCCATGTATTTTGCTAATTCCAACATTTTGATTGGAGAATTTAATCCATTTGTGTTTAAAGTCATTATCAACAAGGGGAGGCTTATTTCTGCAGTTTTGGTGTCTGCTTTCTGTGTGTCTTCTATCTTTTTTTGTTCCTCATTTCCTCCAATACTGGCTTCTTTTGAATTTTATATTTTGAAACACTTGTTTCCCTTGTCATATCCTTTTGTATGTTTTTTAGGTATTTTCTTTTTTGTTAACATGGAGATTACTTTTAATATCCTAAATTTGTAAGAACCTAGCTTAACTTATTACCAACCTGAGTAGCTTAAACTGTTTCTCAATTTCACCTTCCCCATTATTTTGTTGTTTCCCACAATTATATCTTTATACATTTTGTCCCCAATAACATAAATTTGTAATAATTTAATGAATTGTTTAATCATATAGGATGTAAGAAGTAGTTATAAACCAAAAGTGAAATAAAACTGGCCTATGTATGTTCCCATGAAATTACCTTTACCGGAGAACATTTTCTGCTTAGGTCTTTCAGTTATCTTTTTTTTTTATTTGAACCTGAAAAACTCACATTAGCATTTTTACAGGGCAGGTCTAGTTGTAAAGAAGTCCCTCAATTTTTGTTTATCTGGGAATATTTTAGTTTCATCCTCAGCTTTGAATGATAGCCTAGACATAAATTCTTGGTTGAAAGTTCTTTTCTTTCAGCATTTTAGATATGTTGTTCCACTGTCTTTTGGGTTCTGTGGTTTCTGAGGAGAAGTTGGTGCTTTATTTATCAAGGATTATTTTTATGTGATTACGGTTGGCCACCATCTGTAGGTTCCTCAACCATAGATTCAGCCTACTGAAGATCAGAAATATTCCAGAAAAAATAAGAGAAACTTCCAAAAAGAAAACCTTGAATTTGCCATGCACCAAGCACTATAGTGAATCAACAGTAATGAAATGATGTGTAGGCATTTCCTGCTGTATGTAGCCTCTCGCTGTCTCTCAGATCCTCAGTCATCTCTCCAGCACTTGCTGTTTGAGCATTGTTTGCCCCACATCTCATTTGTTCACCACTTGTATTGTGTGCACCATTTGTTTCTGTGAAAAAGTGGCTCCTAAGAAGCAATTAAGAGATCAAAGCAATCCCTCAAAGGCTAAGAGGGAGTGTCTCTCTCAATGGGAAAATAGAAATCTTAAATCTTTTGAAAAGTGGCATGTTGTTTACTGAAGTGGGCTGTAAAGTAGGTAAGAATGAATTAAGCATTTGCATGACAAAGCAGAAAGAAGCTGAAATTTGTGGAGTGTCCTCCTGCAGTAGCAAAAATGATCTCTCTGGTTCATGATGAAGTGCTTCCAAAGACTGAGAAAGCACTAAATGTTAAATGTAAGCATTAACAACTACTTACATAGCATTTATGCTATATTAGGTATTATAAGTAATCTAGAGATGATTTAAAGTATATGGGAGGATGTGTGTAGGCTATATGCAAATATGTGTGGCCAGGTCTTTTCTCTTGTGGAGTGGCTGTTGGGTTCAAACCACCAACCTTTCAGTTAGCAGCCAAACACTTAACTGTTGCACAATGAATGCTTTTTATGTAAATATTATACCATTTTAGATAAGGGACTTGAGCATCCATGAATTTTGATATCCACTGGGGGTTATGAAACCAATCTACTGCAGATACCAAAGGACAACTGTATTCTCTACTCTCATTGCTCTCGAAATTCTTTTTCTTTGGTTCTCAAGAATTTGATGATTTGTATTGATGTGAGTCTATTTAGGCTCATACTACTTAGAGCTTGTTAAGCTTCTTGGGTTTTTAGATTCATGTCTTTCATCAGATTTGAGGGTTTTTGCTGAAGTACTCTTTCCAGTTCTTTCTCTCTCTCTCTCTCCCTTTTCTGGAATTCCTGTAATGCATTATTTTTGTTCAGTTGATGGTGTCCCACAAACCCCTTAGACATTCTTTTGTTTTCCTCATCTGTTTTTTTCTGTTTTGTTTTGCTTTTACTCCTTTCATTTTATAATTTCAGTTGTTCTATTTTCAAATTTACTGATTCTTTCTCATGCCTAATGTACTGTTGAACGCCTCCAATGAATCTTTTATTTCAGTGCACTAAGCTTTCAGCTTTGGTAATTATTTTGTTCCTTTTAATAATTTCTATATATTTTTTTATTTATAGTCTTTGTTTCATTCATGTTTAGTTACTCTGATTTCCTTTAATTTTTTTTTTTATATTTTCCTTCAGCCCTTGGAGTACATTTAATACCATGCTGGTTTAAAGTCTTTTGTTTAGTAGGTGCCTCATCTAGGCTTCCACAAGGACTGTTTCTCTCACTTAATTTGTTCTTTGTATGCCTTGTAAATTTTTGTTGCTGGAAGTGAGACATTTGAATATTATAATGTGACCCTAGAAATCAGATTCTTCCCTTACTCCAAAGGTTTGTGGTTTTTGTTTTTTAATTGTTTTTCATTGTTGAAAGCTGTAGTAGTCCATTTGTTTAGTCGTTGTGGTGTACAATAAAGCTGATTCCAACTTATAGCAACCCAGTAGAACAGACTAGAACTTTCCTATAGGGTTTCCTAGACTGTTAATCTCTATGGGAGCAGATTGCCATGTCTTTTCTCCATGGAGCTGCTGGTGGGTTCGAACCACTGACTAATTGGTTGGCAACTGACTACTTAACCATTGTGCCATCAGCATTTCCCATTTGTTTAGTAAGCTCCCCTAATTGTTTTTGCAAAGACCAGCTTCATGGTCATGAGTGGACACTAAAGTCTTTCTTAGTTTGTGTTCGTCTAGTGTGATGACAGAAATTCCCTTGAACTCCAAGGAAAACAAAACAAAAAAAAACTTATCATTTGAGAATTGCTTCAGGATTTCAAAGATGCTATCACCATCCTTTACTAGAAGAAAATCTAGATTATTACCTGAGTTTAGATCCCTGATGGAAGGATAAATATTAAAGAGGCTTTCCCCACAGATATACCATGGATGTGGTTCTCAGTTGGTTACTCCTATATTAATTTCACTGTGTTTCTCTACAGGGTAACTTTTTGGTGATGTTTCTCTTATAGAAAAAGGATACAGACATCGGTATGTGGTAATACTTTCATGTTGAATTTCCATGGAGTTTGGATGCTGCAAGGCACCCCCATGATTACCCTGGCCCCTCTGGAAAAGGTGTCCAGCACTGGAGGCATTCATAGCACTTGGGATGGTGGGCCACATCTTCCAGCCTCTGCTTCCATAGGAGACAGGTGGGATTGGGAAGACTCTGCTCTTCTTGGCTTTACAAAGATTCTGAACCCAAGGCTTATTGGGACTCTGTGTTACCCTAACAGCTGTTTCTTAGATCAAGATAAGGTCATAATTTCTTATGCTTAAACACATGCCCTCTACTTTGCCAGGTTTGGGAAAAGGGGACTTACATGTTCTGAAAAAGAGCCAAATGTCTCTTGGGACAGGGATAATTTCCTAGGTATTACATGGTGGATCCTAGGTTTGGAAACCTCTTTGGAAATTTACATTGAGCGTGAGGCTTAGTGTAACATGACTAAGCTGTTATTTGTAGAGGTTTCCATGTGAGAAGCATAGGTTCTAAGAAGGTTGTTCTTTGTATGAGACATTACTCTTACAGACAGTGATAATAAAGAAATTTGTTATCTAGGTAACAGGTAGCCCAGAGGCTTGACTGGCAGTCTGTCTGCTTTGGGTGCAGGCAGGTCTCCTTATGGCTACAAGATGACTGCCACAGAAATTGAGGCAACATACTTTTCTCCCTGACATGGAGTTTTATCCTCAGTTTGATTAACTCAGAACCTGCTCACCTGTGAACTAATAAAATTGCTAGATAATGCTAAACATTGGTGGACATAAACCTGGATTATTGTATCATTCATCTAACAAAAGGGATGACATTATTATCTTCTTTGGCTTAGACCAGTTATGACCAATTTCTGGAATGGAGTACATGGAGTCCCACAGATCATGTAGGGAGGGGGTAGAAAACTGAATAAGTTCAGGATAGATACTTCTTTTGAAGCAGGACTCATGGGAAAGGATGCTGTGTAGACTAGCAACAGTGTCACTACAATTAGGAAACATAGTTTGTTGAGTGTAGGTCATTTTTGGTCTTAATTCCCTGGGAACTGGCCCAGCTAGTAGGACAGAAACTAAAACTGCTTTAGCTAAGTAGAGATGAGAAGATGCAAGAACTGATGTGCACATTATAGTGTGATCCTTCATTCATCAATGTTTATTTTGCATCCACTAGCACTGGAGATGGAAGGTGGAAATATAAGTATAGTCTACTTCTTCAAGAAGTTTACATGCTAATTGTTGCTGTTGAGTTGATTTTAAATTATGGTGACCCCATGTGATCTGGATATCTCAGTTGGTAGAGCATTAGACATAGTAATTAAAAGAGGAAAAAAAACTACAAAATAAATTAATATTGTCATATATCTACTAAGGGATTTGTAACTAGAATATATAAAGAACACCTACAATTCAATAATAAAAAAGACAAATAGCCCAAATAATAGATGGACAAAGTATTTGAATAGATATTTTTCAAAAAAACAAAACATGGCCAATAAGCACATGAAAAGATGCTCAACATCATTTGCCATCTGAGAAATGCAGATCAAAACAACTTCATACCCACTAGGATGGCTATTATCAGAAAATGACAATTATTGGTGAGGACATGGAATAATTTGAACTCTTATGCACTACTGGTGGGAATGTAAAATGATGAAGCTGTGTTAAAAATTTTCTGGCAGATCCTTAAAAGTTTAAACATAGCTTTACCATATGATTCAGCAATCTTCCTCTAAATATGTACTCAAAATGACTGATAACAGCTATCCAAAAAAAAGGTGTAAATGTATGTTTAAAAGTAGCACTATCAGCACTGCCAAATGCAGAAACAATCCAAGTGTCTATCAGTGGCTGAAAGGATAAATAAAATATAGTATAGTTATACAATGGAATATTGTTAGGTTATAAAGAAGAACAAAGTACTGATACATGCTACAACATGGATGAACACTAAAAACAATATGCTAATAGAAAGAAGCCAGACAGAAAGAAGTCACGTAATAATGATTTAGTTTATATGAAAAGTCCAGAACAGGAAACACCATAAAGGCAGTAGATTAGTTGTGCCTATGTCTAGGGACATGGGGAGGGACAGGAGGTGATGAACATCTTTTTTTTAATTTTTTAATTTGTGCTTTAGATGAAGGTTTGCAGAGCAAATTACTTTCTCATTAAACAGTTAATACATATATTGTTTTCTGACATTGGTAACCAAATTCACGGCTTATTGACATTCTCCCCTTCTTGTCCTTCGGCTACCCATTATCAGCTTTCCTATCTCCTCCTGCCTTCTCAACCTTGCCCCTGAATTTGTTTGCCCCTTTAGCCTTGTTTTGTTTTATGTGCCTGTATAATCTTCGGCTGAAGGGTGAACTTCAGGAGTGACTTCAGGACTGAGTTAAAAGGGTGTCTAGGGGTCATAATCTCAGGGATTTTTAGGTCTCTGTGAGACCAGTAAGTCTGGTCTATTTTTGTGAGTTGGAGTTTTGTTCTACATTTTTCTGAATGGAAGCTTTCACATGGCAGCTGGAGAAGACAAAGTAAAGTATAATGGCATATACGAAGACCTGAAGTTGGAAAACCAAAGGAAAGAATGTGCTCAGCATTTAAGCTGAAAGAACCTTAAGTTGCAATATTGAAGAATTCTATAGGAAAAATATTAGACGACACAGGTGCACCAAAAGAAGGTAGAAGGAATACACAAAGTCACTATACTGAAAAGAATTGGTTTATGTTCAGCTATTTCAGGAGTGCCATGCAATCAAGAACTGCTGGTACTGGAGGAAAAAGTCCAAGCTGCACTGAAGGGATTGGAAAAAACAAGGCCCCAGGAATTGAGGGATTATCATTTGAGATGTTTCAACAAATGGATGCAGCACTGGAAGTATGTCAAGAAAATTGGAAGACAGCTACCTGGTCAACCAGCTGGAAGAGATCCATATTTACGCCTGTTCAAAACAAAGGTGATCCAACCAAATGTGGAAATTATCAAACAACATCACTGATATCACGTGCAAGTAAAATTAAAAAAAAATTTTATTGTGCTTTAAGTGAAAGTTTACAAATCAAGTTAGTCTCTCATATAAAAATTTGTATACACCTGCTATATAGTCCTAATTTCTCTCCCCCCTAATAAGACAGCCTATTCCTTCCCTCCACTCTAGCTCTTAATGTCCATTCTTCCAGCTTCTGACCCCCTCTGCCCTTTCGTCTCCCCTCCAGATAGGAGATGCCAGCATAGTCTCAAGTGTCTACTGATCCAAGAAGCTCATTCTTCACTGGCATAGTTTTCTATCCCATTGTGTCCAATCCCTGTCCGAAGAGCTGGCTTTGGGAATGGTTCAAGTCTTGGGCTAACAGAAGGTCTGGGGGCCATGACCGCCAAGGTCCTTTTAGTCTCAGCCAGACCATTAAGTCTGGTCTTTTTACAAGAATTTGAGGTCTGCATCTCACTGCTCTCCTGCCCTCTCATGGGTTCTCTGTTGTGTTCCCTGTTAGGGCAGTCATTGGTTGTAGCCAGGTACCATGTAGTCCTTCTGGTCTCAGCCTGATGGACTCTCTGGTTTATGTGGCCATTTCTGTCTCTTGGGCTCATAATTACCTTGTGTCCTTGGTGTTCTTCATTTTCCTTATGATGCAGGTGGGTTGAGACCAATGGATGCATCTAAGATGGCTGCTTGCTAGCATTTAAGACCCCCAACGCCACATTTCAGAGTGGGATGCAGAATGTTTTCTTAATAGATATTATTATGCCAGTTGACTAAGATGTCCCCTGAAACTATGGTCCCCAAAATCCTGCCCCTGCTACACTGGCCTTCGAAGCGTTCAGTTTATTTAGGAAACTTCTTTGCTTTTAGTCCAGTTGTGCTGACCTCTCCTGTACTGTGTGTTGCCTTTCCCTTCACCTAAAGTAGTTCTTATCCACTATCTAATGAGATACTATCTAATGGTCTGGCTGAGACTAGAAGGACCCTGGAGGTCATGGCCCCCAGACCTTCTGTTAGCCCAAGACAAGAACCATTCCCAAAGCCAACTCTTCAGACAGGGATTGGACACAACAATGGGATAGAAAAATATGCCAGTGAAGAATGAGCTTCTTCTCTCTCCCTTCCTCCCTCCTCCTCACTGTCATAACCATCAAAGAATATTTTCTTCTCTGTTTAAACTGTTTCTTTAGTTCTCATGATAGTGTTCTTATACAATATTTGGCTTTTTGCAACTGACTAATTTCACTCAGCATAATGCCTTCCAGATTCCTCCATGTTATGAAATGTTTCACAGATTCCTCACTGTTCTTTATCGAAGCATAGTATTCCATTGTGTGAATATACCACAATTTATTTAACCATTCATCCGTTGATGGACACCTTGGTTATTTCCATCTTTTTTGCTATTGTAAGCAGTGCTGCAGTGAATGTGGGTGTGCATATATCTGTTCGTGTAAAGGCTCTTATTTCTCTAGGATATATTCGAAGGACTGGGATTGCTGGATTGTGTGGTATTCTATTTCTAGCTTTTTAAGGGAGCACCAAATCAATTTCCAAAGTGGTTGTACCAATTTACATTCCCACCAGCAGAGTTCCAGTCTCTCCACAACCTCTTCAACTCCTATTATTTTGTGTTTTTTGGATTAATGCCAACCTTGTTGGAGTGAGGTGGAACCTCATCGTATTTTTTCTTTTTTATTATTTTTATTGTGCTTTAAGTTAAAGCTTACAAATCAAGTCACTCTCTCACACAAAAACCCATATACACCTTGCTACACACTCCGAATTACCCTCCCGCTAATGAGACAGCCTGCTCTCTCCCTCGACTCTCTCTTTTTGTGCCCATTTCATCAGCTTCTAACCACCTCCACCCTCTCATCTCCCCTCCAGGCAGGAGATGCCAACATAGTCTCAAGTGTCCACCTGATCCAAGAAGCTCACTCCTCACCAGCATCCCTCTCCAACCCATTGTCCAGTCCAATCCATGTCTGAAGAGTTGGCTTCGGGAGTGGTTCCTGTCCTGGGCCAACAGAAGGTCTGGGGGCCATGACCACTGGGGTCCTTCTAGTCTCAGTCAGACCATTAAGTCTGGTCTTATGACAATATGGGGCCTGCCTTCCACTGCTCTTCTGCTTTCTCAGGGCTTCTCTGTTGTGTTTCCTGTCAGGACAGTCATCGTTGTAGCCGGGCACTATCAGGTTCCTCTGGTCTCAGGATGATGTAGCCTCTGGTTCACATGGCCCTTTCTGTCTCTTGGGCTGTAATCGCCTTGTGTCCTTGGTGTTCTTCATTCTCCTTTGACCCAGGTAGGTTGAGACAAATTGATGCATCATAGATGGCTGCTTGCTAGTGTTTAAGACCCCAGACGCCACTCTTCCAAGTGGGATGCAGAATGTTTTCTTAATAGGTTTTATTATGCCAATTGACTTAGATGTCCCCTTGAACCATGGTGCCCAGACCCCTACCCCTGCTATGCTGGCCTTCAGAGCATTCAGTTTATTCAGGATACTGCTTTGCTTTTGGTTTAGTCCAACTGTGCTGACCTCCCCTGTATGGTGTGCTGTCTTTCCCTTCACCTAAAGAAGTTCTTATCTACTATCTAATTAGTGAATGCCCCTCTCCCACCCTCCCTCCTTCCCCCCTCATAACCATCAAAGAATATTTTCTTCTCAGTTTAAACTATTTTTCACATTCTTATAATAGTGTTCTTATACAATATTTGTCCTTTTGCAACTGACTAATTTCACTCAGCATAATGCCTTCCAGGTTCATCCATGTTATGAAATGTTTCACAGATTCCTCACTATTCTTTATTGATGCATGGTTTTCGATTGTATGAATGTGTAATAATTTATCCATTCATCCATTGATGGGCACCTTGGTTGCTATTGTAAACAGTGCTGCAATAAACATGGGTGTGCATATATCTGTTTGTGTGAAGGCTCTTATTTTTCTAGGATATATTCCAAGGAGCAGGATTGCCAGATCGTATGGTAGTTCTATTTCTAGCTTTTTAAGGAAGTGCCAAATCGATTTCCAAAGTGGTTGTACCATTTGACATTCCCACCAGCAGTGTATAAGCATTCCAATCTCTCTACAGCCTCTCCAACATTTATTATTTTGTGTTTTTTGGATTAATGCCAGGCTTGTTGGAGTGAGATGAAATCTCATTGTAGTTTTGATCTGCATTTCTCTAATGGCTAATGATTGTGAACATTCCCTCGTATATCTGTTAGCTACCTGAATGTCTTCTTTAGTGAAGGGTGTGTTCATATCTTTTGCCCATTTTTTAATTGGGTTATTTGTCTTTTTGTAGTTGAGTTTTTGCAGTATTGTGTAGATTTTAGAGATCAGGCGATGATCGGAAATGTCAGACCTTTTTACTCTTTTGGTTAAGTCTTTGGATGAGCATAGGTGTTTGATTTTTAGGAGCTCCCAGTTATCCAGTTTCTCTTTTGCATAGTTAGTAATGTTTTGTATACTGTTTATGCCATGTATTGGGGTTCTTAACATTGTCCCTATTTTTTCTTCCATGATCCTTATCATTTTAGATTTTATAATTAGGTCTTTGGTCCATTTTGAGTTCATTTTTGTGTGTGGTGTGAGGTATGGGTCTTGTTTCATTTTTTTGTAGATGGATATCTAGTTATGCCAGCACCATTTGTTAAAAAGACTGTCTTTTCCCAATTTAACTGCTTTGGGGCCTTTGTCAAATATCAACTGCTCATATGTGGATCGATTTATGTCTGGATTCTCAATTCTGTTCCGTTGGCCTATGTATCTGTTGTTGTACCGGTACCAGGCTGTTTTGACTACTGTAACGGTATAATAGGTTCTAAAATCAGGTAAAGTAAGGCCTCCCAGTTTGTTCTTCATTTTCAATAATGCCTTCTTTATCCGGGCCCTCTTCGCATTCCATATGAAGTTGGTGATTTGTTTCTCCATCTCATTAAAGAATGTCATTAGGATTTGAATCGGAATTGCATTAAATGTATAGATCACTTTTGGTAGAATAGACATTTTTATAATGTTAAGTCTTCCTATCCATGAGCAAGGTATGTTCTTCCACTTATGTAAGTCTCTTCGTTTCTTGCAGAAGTGTACTGTAGTTTTCTTTGTATATGTCTTTTACATCTCTGGTAAGATTTATTCCTAAGTATTTTATCTTCTTGGGGGCTACTGTAAATGGCATTGATTTGGTGATTCCCTCTTTGATGTTCTTTTTCTTGGTGTCAAGGAATCCAACTGATTTTTGTATGTTTATCTTGTACCTGGTTGCTCTGCTGAACTCTTCTATTTCATTAGTTTTCTTGAGGATTCCTTTGGGTTTTCTGTGTATGAGATCATGTCATCTGCAAATAGAGATAGTTTTACTTCTTCCTTACCAATCCAAATGGCCTTTATTTCTTTATCTAGCCTAATTGCTCTGGCTAGGACCTCCAGCACAATGTTGAAAAGGAGAGGTGATAAATGGCATCTTTGTCTGGTTCCCGATCTCAGGGGGAATGCTTTCAGACTCTCTCCGTTTAGGACTATGTTCGCTGTTGGCTTTGTATAAATGCCTTTTATTATGTTGAGGGATTTTCCTTCTATTCCTATTTTGCTGAGTTTTTATCATGAATGGGTGTTGAACTTTGTCAAATGTCTTTTCTGCTACACTTGATAAAGTTTTGTGATTCTTAACTTTTGTTTTATTTACATGAATGGAGCCACCAGTCCTTAGGCCCCTCTTGTGGGTAGGTGAGGACCCTGTTCAATAGGCAATGTGGTGTCAAACATCAAACTCCCACATCTCCACCGCACAGCTCAAACAGTTGTAGTCTGTGAACAAGGGCCTATTCTCCTGAAATAGGCCCACACAGACCCATGCAGAAGGCAAAGGTATTCAAAGTCCATATACCATTTATGCTTGGATAGGAGCTGCTTCTCTCCTGAACTCGCCTGGTTAGTGGACCTGGCAAATCATCTTTTTGCCTAATTGCAAATTTATTCCTTCTCCAAAGCTTGGAGGATGGCTCTAGGCTCTCAGCGAGGCCTATCTCAGGCTCAGGGAAATGAATAGCCACTGAAGCTGACTTGGGGGCCGGGGGCACAGAAAAATACATACAAGTACTTAGCTTTTGCCGAGATTGCCATTATCTCTGGATCTGGAGGTGTGAGTAGACTGTGTGGCTGGCTGCTTCTCCCAGAGGAAACTGAGGCCAAACGCTAGTATCAGCCTTCCGCAGCCACTCCCAGGAATGGTGCATGAGGGTTCCCGGTGATTCATGTCCGGTAACTCTTCTCTGGTTCTGAACCCTCTCTTCCACCCCCTGCCACTCAGTTCATTTTCTAACTTTGCCTTTGATGTTCAGGGCTCCTTGCCTGTCATAAATTTACTAGTTTCACTTGTTTTGGGGGGTCCTTGTTGAATGAGGGCTCACTGGAAGAGTCTGCCTATTCCTCCATCTTGGCACTGCCTCCGCAAGTAAAATTTTGCTGAAGCTCCTTCAAAAGTAGCTATAGCAGTATATACACAGGGAACTGCCAGAAATTCAGACCAGATTCAGAAGAGGACTTGGAATGAGGAATATCATTGCTGATGTCAGATGGATCCTGGCTGAGAGCAGAGAATACCAAAAAGATGTTTACCTGTGTTATTATTGACTATGCAAAAGCATTCAACTGTGTGGATCCTAGCAAATTATGAAGAATGGGAATTCCAGAACTCTTAATTGTGCTCCTGTGAAACCTGAACATAGATTAAGAGGGAGTCATTTGAACAAAACAAGGGGATATTGTGTGGTTTAAAGTCAGGAATAGTGTACATCATGCTTCTTCAGTTAGTATGCTGAACAAATAATCGAAGAAGATGGACTATATATAAAGAATAAAAGGGCATCAGGATTGAAGGAAGATTCGTTAGCAATCAGCATCACACAGATGATTTAATCTTGCTTGCTGTAAGTGAAGAGGACTTAAAGCACTTATTGATGAAGATCAAAGAGCACAGTCTTCAGAATGAATTACACTTCAATGTAAAGAAAACAAAAAACCTCACCACTGAAACAAAATGCAACATAACGATAAACAGAGGAAAGGTTAAAGTCACGAATTTCATTTTACTTGGATCAATAATGAATACCCATGGAAGCTGCAGTGAAGAAATCAAAGCACAGAGTGTATTGGGCAGGTCTGTTGCAAAAGATCTCTTAAAAATGTTTGAAAGCAAAGATGTCACTTTGAAGACTGAGCTGTGCTGGACCTAAGCTGTGGTGTGTTAAATTACCTTATATGCATGTGCAAGCTGGACAATGAATAAAGAATATAGAAGAGTTGATGCCTTTGAGCTGTGGTCTTGATGAAAAATATTGAATATACTGTGGACTACTAAAAGAACGAACAACTATGCCTTGGAAGAAGTATAACCAGAATGCTCCTTAGAAGCAAGGATGGCGAGACTATGTCTCACATTCTTCAAGCATTTTACCAGGAGACATCAGTCTCTGGAGAAAGACCTCATTGTTGGTAAAGTAGAGGGTCAGTGAAAAAGAGGAAGACCCTCATTGAGATTGATTGACCAGTGACTGGCAACAGTGGGGCTCAAACATAACAGTAATTGTGAGGGTGGTATATGACCAGGCAGTGTCTACTTCTGTTGTAAATGGGGTCACGATGAGTTGGAACCTACTGTACGGTGCCTAAAAACAATAACATCAACATTAGGGCCTCTACCGTGGATCTTATTTTTTCTTCTATGATCTTCATGGTTTTTGGTTTTATATTTAGGTCTTTGATCTATGTTGAATTAGTTTTTATATATGGTGTGAGATAGGGGTTCCGTTTCATCTTTTTTGCAGATGGACATTGAGTTTTGCTATCACCGTTTGTTAAAAAGACTGTCTTTTCCCCATTTAATGTATGTTGGGTCTTTCTTGAAGATCAGGTGACCATAGGTGGATGGATTTGCATCTGGGTTCTCAATTCTGTTCCACTGGTCCATGTTTCTGTCATACCACTACCAGGCTGTTTTGGCTACCCTAGCTGTATAGTAGGTTCTGAAGTCAGGTAGTGCGAGTCCACCTACTTTATTCTTCTTCTTTAATAGTGCTTTAATTGTCTGGAAACCCTGGTAGCATAGTGGTTAAGTGCTATGGCTGCTAACCAAAAGGTCAACAGTTTGAAACCACCAGGTGCTCCTTGGAAACTCTGTGGGGCAGCTCTACTCTGTCTTATAGGATCGTTATGAGTCAGAATCGACTCGACGGCAGTGGGTTTTAATTGTCTAGGGCCTCTTCCCTTTTCATATAAAGTTACCTTTTTTTTTTTTCTTTAAGGAATGTTGTTGGTATTTGGATTGGGTTTGAATTGTTATTCGTAAATTGCTTTAGGTAAAATTGATACTTTCATAATGTTATGTCTGCCTATCCATGAGTATGGTTTTTCTCTTTGTATAGGCCTTATGATTTCTTGCAGTAGTTGATTTCTTCTTCTACGTCCCTGGTTAGATTTATTCCCAAGTATTTTATTTTTTTAGTGTTTATTACACAATATTATTGCTTTCTTTATTTCCATTTCATATTTCTCTTTATTGGTGTATAGGAGTCCAACTGATTGCTGTGTGTTAATCTTGTAATCTACTACTCTGCTGAACCTTTCTATGAGTTTCAGTAGTCTTCTCATGGAGTCTTGGGTTCTGTATGTAGAGTATCATATCATCCACAAAAAAGGACAGTTTAACTCCTTCATTACCAATTTGGATGCCATTTATTTCTTTCTCTTTCCTTATTGATCTAAGAGCACATGTTAAATAGGAGTGGTGATAAATGTCATCCTTGTCTTGTTCCCATTCTCAAGGGGAATGTTTTTACCCTCTTTCCATTAAGAATGATGTTGGCTGTTGGTTTTGAATATATGCTCTTTATTATGTTGAGGAATTTCCCTTCTATTCCTATTTTATTGAGAGGTTTTTTTTTTTTTTAAATCAGGAATGGGTACTGGACTTTGTCGAATACCTTTTCTGCATCTGTTGAGTGATCCTGTGATTATGTTGTTTTATTTATGTGGTGGATTCTGTTGATTAATTTTCTGATTTTGAACCATCCTTGCATACCTGATAGATTCCCACTTGTTCTTGTATGATGCTGAATTCTATTGGCTAGAGTTTTGTTTAGAATTTAATATCTATATTCATGAGAAATATTGGTGTGTAATTTTCTTTTTTTGTGATGTCTTTGCCTGGTTTTGGTATCAGGATTACACTGGCTGCATAGCCTGAATTCAAAAGCATCCCTTCCTTTTCTGTACTCTGACATAGTTTGAGTAGTACTGGTACAAGCTCTTCTCCAAATGTGTGGTAGAATCCTCCTGTGAAGCCATCTGGGCTAGGGCATATTTTTGTTAGGAATTTCATTTTATTTTATTTATTTATCACCTTCTCAATCTCTTCTCTTGTTAAGGTTCTGGTCATATGTTCAACTTCAGTTTGTGTTACTTTAGGACGTAGTGTGTTTCTGGAAATTGGTCCATTTCCTCTAGGTTTTGAAATTTGTTGGAGTATAGTTTTTCATAGTACCCTGTTATCCTTTTATTTCAGTTGGGTGTGTTGTAATACCACCATTTTATTTCTTAATTGGGTTATTTTGCATCTTCCCCAGTTTTTGTTTTGTCATTTTGGCCAGTGGTTTGTCAACCTCATTGATCCTTTCAAACAACCAACTTCTGATTTTGTTGATTCTTTCTACTGGTTTTTTTTTTTTTTTAGTGTCTATTTCATTTATTTCTGCTTTGATCTGTATTGTTTTCTTTCTTCAGGTGACAGTGGGCTTCTTTTATTGTTTTCTTTCTTTATGTTCAAGTTGTCTAGCTAATGTTTTCATTTTGTTTCTCTCTTCTTTTTTTAAGTGTGCATCTATTGCTAGAAATTGATCTCTAAGCACTGCCTTTGCTGTGCCATAGAGGTTTTGGTATGACGTGCTCTCATTCAGCTCTAGGAATTTTTTGATGCCATTTTTAATTTCTTTTGTTACCCAGTGGGTTTTAATCAGGGCATTATTTGGTTTCCGTGTACTTGATTTTTTGGTCCTTATTCTTCCTGTTATTAATTTCTACTTTGATGGTGTTGTGATCAGAGAAGATTCTTTGTATTATTTCAGTATTTTGGGTTTTGTTGAGGGTTGTTTTGTGGCCTGTGATGTGCTCTGTTTTGGAAAATGTTGCATGTGTATTGGAAAAAGGATGTGAACTTTCCTGCTGTTGGGTAGCATGTTCCGTATATGTCTCCGAGGTCAAGTTGGTTGATTGTGGCCTTTAGATCTTCTGTATCTTTGTTGAGATTCTTTCTAGATGTTCTGTCCTTTACTGAGAGCGGTGTGTTGAAATCTCCTGTTAGAGTTTGTTTTATGTGTTTTGGAGCCCTGTCATTTTGTGCATAGGTATTTATTATGGATATGTCCTCATGGTAGATATCCTTACTTGTCTTTTATGGTGAATTTTCTTTTAAAGTCTATTTTATCTGAGGTTACTATTACCACTTGTGCTCTTTTTTGGTTGTTGTTCACTTCATATTTTTTCCCATTCTTTAGTGTTTAATGTATTTATGCCTTTATTTCTAAGATGTATATCTCATAGACAGCATATTGAAGTGTTGTTGTTTTTTAAATCTATTGTGATACATTCTGTCTCTTTATGGGTGCATTTAAGTCATTACATGTAGGTGTGATTATTGCTGTCATTTTGTGGTGCTGTTTTTTGTGGTAGGATGTTTTCTGTGCTGAATTCCTTTTGTTTGTGGGATTTTTTTTTTTCATTTCTTTGGTTTTCTTATAGTTTATGTTACTGAGACTTTGTATTTTTCTTGTTTATTTTGATGAGTAGCTTTGTTAACTTTCTTTGTGGCACCTTGACATTTACCCCCCCCATCTTCCTCAGTCTCAACTAGTCTTTTATTACTTGGTATCGCCTTGTCTCCTGCTCCATTAGAAAGCTCTCTACCTACATTGTTTATTCCCTCATTTATTGTTCTGATGTTTTTGTCATTTACAGATTGACCTCTTTGGTTTCCTGTTTAAAATATTTTAGTTTTATTTTACCATTAAGAATTCATACCTAGCATCTGGCTGATGCTGTCTTGAGTCCTAGACTCAGGTTGTTGTCTAATTTGGTTCTGTAACCAAAGAACTGTTTAATAATTCTTGAAAGTTTGTTTTGGTTTTTATATATTCCCTTTATTTCTTTTTATCTGAATATGTCCTAATTTTGCCATTATATTTGAGCAAGAAATTTGCAGGATATATTATTCTTGGTTGGAATTTTTTTCTTTCAAGGATTATATATGTCCACCTATTGCCTTCTTTCCTGCATGGTTTCTGCCAAGTAATCAGAGCTTAGTCTTATTGTTTTCCCTTTGTATGTGACCTTTTGTTTTTCTTGAGGTGCTGTAATGATTCTTTCTTTGCCTTTGATTTTAGAGTGTGTGATTATGATATGTCTTGGTTATTTTTAGGGGGAGGTCTTTCCTATTTCAGGTTCATTGAGCTTCTTGGATGGTCAGGTTTTCATCTTTCATAATGTTAGAGAAGTTTCCTGTCAGCAAATCTTCAGTGATCATCTGTGCTTTCCTTTTTCTCCCCCTGTTCTGGAACTCTGATCACATGCAAATTTTTGCTTTTGATTTTATCCCACATTATTTTCAGGGTTTCTTCGTTTTCTTCATTATTTTCTCTGAGTTTTTCTCAAAGTGGTATCCAAGGTTTTGTCTTCAATTTCACTTACCCTGTCAGTTGTTTCAAGATTTGCTCCTACAACCTTCTTTTGCAGTGTCCATTTCTGAATTTTGTTGTTTATCTTTTGTACTTCTGATTGCAGTTTTTGTGTCATTTCTCATTGTTTGTTTATTTGACATTTTGTTCTTATATTATTTTCCTGAATTCTACTGTTGGTTTGTTTGTGTTTTGCATGAATTTGTCTATTTTTGCAGGTTTTTGCTTGTGTTTTCCTTCATCTGTTGATAAGCCCTGAATATTAGAGTTTTAAATTCCCTATCAGGTAGTTCCAGTGCTTTTTCTTCTACCAGAAGGTCATCTGGTATCTTATTCCGGACACTTTCAGGAGCCATCCTGTTCTGTTTTTTATGTATTCATGATGTCAGCTATCTTCACTACATTCAGGGTCTATTTTCTTCCTTTATTGTCTGTGGATTTGCTTGTTTTATCCTGCCATTTTGTTTTAATTGGTCATGCCTGGGCAGGTGATCTGGGTGTGCTTTGTTGATTTCTTGTCTGTTTGCACCATGCTTCTCGCTACCTTGTCCAGGTGGGCAAAGCCGGCCATTCAGCTATTGTACAGCAGGGCAGATCCAGAGGAGGGCAAGGGGTGGAGATGCATCATTTGTTGCACATAGTGGGGCCAACAGGGTGTGGCTGGGGGGCAATACAGCACAGGGTTTGGTGATCCATGCACGTGATGCGTGGGGGTACAGCGCTTGGCGCATGGTGTAGATAGGCAGGAGGGAGAGGAGAGGATGTGATAGATGGAGCTAAGTGGGCAAGGGAAACTACAGAAAGAAGAGAGAGAAACAGAAGCAGAAAAAATGAAAAAAAAGTGAAGAAAATGATGATGTGGTAGGATTCAGCTGGGGGAAGCAGATCAGACCTAGGAAGGCCATGTGCCAGTGGCTCTCTAGCAGAGTGGTACAGTTCTGCCTGTTGAGAAGGGGTGTGGATGGCACAGATTTGATTTGACTGGTGAAGGGAAAGAAAAGAAGCGAAAGAGGAAAGAAAAAGCAAAACAAAGACGAAACAAACCCAAAAGGACAACAAAAATAAATATGGTGCCGAGTGAGCTGGCTTTTGGGGGTGGGACAGAATTGTGGAAAGTAAGAAATTTGTGATTTGGGAAGAGATAATAAGTACACGTACCTCAAGAGAAGAAGTAATTACGAAATGAGCATAAACAGCCATTCTCAAGGTTCCAGGGAAAAATATCTACGTCACAGTTCTGCTTTTTAAATCCCATCTTTGGTTGATAGAAGGTAGGCTTCTCAGATTTAGAGGCTGTGATTATATTTTATATTTCCTGTTCATAAATTTAAGTTTATCAGTTGAATATGGAAATTAATTACTAGTTCGGGTATAATTGAGTTTCCTAGACTTGCACTTGATTAGTAATCTAACGAATGGTGGTTCGAGCCACCTACCACTCTGCAGAAGAAAGGCCTGGAGCTCTACTTTAGTAAATATTTGAAAGCCAAACCAAACCTATTGGCATGGAGTCAATTCTGAGTCACAGTGACTTTATAGTACAGAGTAGAACTGCCCCATATTATTTCCAAGGCTGTGAATCGGATTACCATATCTTTCTTCCACAGACCAGCTAGTGGACTCAAACTGCCAACCTTTTGGTTAGCAGCCAAGCACTTAACTACTGTGCTACTAGGGCTCCATTTCATAAGGGTTACAACTAAGCAAACCCTATAGAGCAACTCCACTTTGTAACACATAGGGTTGCCATCAGTTGGAACTGACTTGACATCAAGCAGTTTAGGTTTCCTTTAGAACATAACTGAAATGGAAAACCCACCCAGTTGATGAAGCAACTTTTCATAAGATCCTATGCCCTGTGTTGCACTGCTGACCAAAGACACTTAATTTCCTGTTCCCCCCCTCCCCTTTCCCCCAGGTGAATCCCCACTTGATCAACCAGTTTGAGCAGAATGACTTAAATTTTATAGGCCAGGATGTCAATGGAGAAAGGAAGGAAATCACTGAATTGGCAAGTAAGTGGGCTCTTTGTTTGGAAAAGTTTTGTAGCAAGCTAGCATTGTTTTGTCCATCAAATACATATGAAGAAGTAAATTAAGCTCCATTTTTTCATTCTTTTCTTCTCTCCTTTGAAATAAGTATTCGTTAAAAAAAAAAAAGTTATTATTGTTAAGTGCCATCGAGTCAGTTCTGACTCATAGTGACCTTTGTAGAACAGAATGAAACACTGCCTGGTCCTGTGCTATCCTCACAATCATTGCTTTGTTCAACCCCATTGTTGCAGCCACTGTGTCAATCCATCTTGTTGAAGGTCTTCCTTTTTTTCACTGACTGTTTACTTTACCAAGCATGATGTCCTTCTCCAGGGCGTGGTCCCTCTTGATAACATGTCCAAAGTATGTGAGACAAAGTCCGGCCATCCTTGCTTGTAAGAAACGTTCTGGCTGTACATCTTTCAAGACAGATCTGTTTGTTTTTCTGCCAGTCCACGGTATATTCGATATTCTTCGCAAGAATCACAAGTCAAATGCATCAGTTCTTCTCTGGTCTTCCTTATTCATTATCCAGCTTTGGCAAGTGTATGAAGCAATTAAAAATACCATGGTTTGGGTCAGGTGCACCTTAGTCCTCAAAGTGACGTCTTTGCTTTTTAACATGTTTAAGAGGTTTTTTGGAGCACATTTGCCAAATGCAGTATGTGGTTTGATTTCCTGACTGGTGCTTCCATGGGCATTGATTGTGGATCCAAGTAAAATGAAATCCTCGACAACTTCAGTCTTTTCGCCATTTCTCGTGGTGTTGCTTATTGCTTTAGTTGTGAGCATTTTTGTTTTCCTTGTATTGAGGCACTCTATATGGAGGACTGTAGTCTTTGACCTTTAAGTCCTCTTCACTTTCAGCAAGCAGGGTTGTGTAATGTGCATATTGCAGGTTGTCAGTGAGTCATCCTTTAGTCCTGATGCCACATTCTTCTTCACATAGACCAGCTTTTTTGATTGTTTGCCCAGCATACAGATTGAATAAGTATGGTGAAAGGATACAACTCTGATGCACAACTTTCCTGATTTGAAATCATGAAGTATCCCCTTATTTTGTTCAAACAAGTGCCTCCTAGTTTATGTACAAATTCTACATAAGCACAATTAAATGTTCTAGAGTTCCCATTTTCCCCAATGTTATCCGTAATTTGTTATGATCCACACAGTTGAATGCCTTTGGAGAGTTAATAAAAGACAAGTAAACATCTTTCTGATATTCTCTGCTTTCAGCCAACATCCATCTGAAGTTAGCAATGATATTCCTTATTCTATGACTTCCGAGTACAGGCTGAATTTCTGGCAGTTTCCTGTCAATGTACAGCTGCAACTGTTTTCAAATTGTCTTCAACAAAATTTTATTGCATGTTATGTTAATGATATTGTATAATAATTCCCACTTTCTATTTGATCACCTTTCTTTGGACTGGCCATAAATTTGGATCTTTTCCAGCTGGTTGGTCAGGTAGCTGTCTTCCAGATATCTTGCCATAGAAAAGTGAGTGCTTCCAGTGTTGCATCTGTTTGTTGAAATATCTCAAATGATATTCCTTCACTTCCTGGAGCCTTGTTTTTTGCCAGTGTATTCCATGCAGCTTGGTTTTCTTTCTTCAATACCATTGATTCTTGGCCTCCTGAAATGGTTGAACATCAATCATCCAGTTCTCTTCAGTACAGTGACTCAGTGTATCCCCCCCATCTTGTTTTGACACTTCTTGCTTTGGTCCATATTTTTCCTGTAGATTCCTGCAGAATTGCAACTTGAGGCTTGAATTATCTCTTCAGTTTTTTCAGCTTGAGAAATGCCAAGTATGTTCTTCGTTCTTGGTTTTCTAACTCCAGGTCTTTGCATATTTCATTATAACACTTTACTTTGTCTTCTCTAACCGCCCTTTGAAAAGCTCTGTTCAGCTATTTTACTTCATCATTTCTTTCTTTTGCTTTAGCTGTTCTTCATTCAGAGAAGTCTCAGAGTCTTTTTTAACATCAATTTTGGTCTTTTTTTCCTGTTGTCTTAGTTATCTAGTGCTGCTATAACAGAAATACTGCAAGTGTATGGCATTAACAAAGGGAAGTTTATTCTCTAACAGTTTACGATCAGAAAAGCTGCTTCTTAGCCGTGCCTGCAGGCAGGTGTCTATCCAGCCCTTGGCCTCTCTGCTTCATCTGAGGCTTTCTCAGACAAGTGTTAGGAAACTCTTTAACTCTAGGAGACTGAAGAACACCAAAGACATAGGTAAATATAAGTTCAAAAGACAGAAAAGGCCACATACCAGAGACTACATCTGCCAAAGACCAGAACCAGGTGGTGTCCGGCTACCACTGATGAGTGCCCTGACAGGGAATAAAATAGAGAATCCCCAATAAAGCAGGAAAACAGTTGGAAGTGGACCTCAAATTCTTGTAAAAAGACCACACTTAATAGCCCAATTGAGACTAGAGGGACCCTGGAGGTCATGGTCGCCGGACCCTCTTTTAGCCCAAGACAGGAACCATTCCCAAAGCCAGCTGTTCAAACAGGGGTTGGGGACTGGGGTATAAGACAGTAAATGATACTTGTGAGGAGTGAGCTTCTTGGCTTAAGTAGACACCTGAGACTATGTGGGCAGATTCTGTCTGGAGAAGAGATGAGAAGGCAGAGGGGGGCAGGAGCTCATTGAATGAACACAGGGAATACAGGATGGAGAAGAAATGGGCTGACTCATTAGGGGGAGAGCAGCTAGGAGTACATAATAAGGTGTGTATAAGTTTCTGAATGAGAGACTGACTTGATTTGTAAACTTTCACTTAAACACAAGTTTTCTTTAAAAAGCTCTTTAAAAGAACCAGTACATGCTCAGATGTACCCCCTCTGCCTTTAAGCCTTCACTTGAAGATGCTCAGCTCTCAGGCTTCTTGGATCAGGAAGCCTAGATCTGCCAAGAAGTGCCTGGAAGCTCCCCACTCCACTGGCAGGCCTCCTGCGTATAGACACTCAACTTTCTTACTCCATGGGCTGGGAGGCCCACCACACCATTTCCTACCATTCCTCTCATTATGCTGTTTTTGCTGCTGCCATTTCTCTGCCACTGCTTCTCACCATCTTGTCATATACAGTGTACAGATTTCACTCTCTGGCTTTTGTGTCTGAGGGGTTCTCAGTACAAGGATACTGGATCCAAAGGATGTACTCCACTCCAATTTCTTTGTCTTGGTGATAGTGAAGTCCCCCTCTTGCTGCTGAGGTGGCTTATTTTAAGCTTAGCAAGATAGCAGAACTGATCAACCCCCTCATTATGGTTCCATACACCTTATTTGCGTGCCTTAACCCCACAAGAATACCATGCAGCTTATTTGTATTATTAGTAAGCTGTCCAGTAGCCTTGGTGGGCTAGAAGCACCCTATTTCATGGTCCCACCCATTGATTTGATGGGAGTTACAAGAACATGGAGAGAAGGTCTTTATGAAAGCATTCCATTACAGCACAGGTGGGATATACTCAAGGTCATGTTTTGGTTCTTATGGACTTGTTTTAATTTTCTTCAGCTTTAACTTGCATACGGGCAACTGATGGTCTGCCCTGCAGTCAACCTTGGCCTTCTTCTGATTGATGATATTGAGCTTCTCCATTACCTCTTACCATAGGTGTAGTCAATTTGATTCCTGTGTCTGCCGTCTGGCGAGGTCCATGTATATAGTTTTATTTTGTTATGAAAAAGTATTTCCAATGAATAGCTCATTGTTCTTGCAAAATTCTATTATGCAATCTCCGGCATCATTTCTGACATCAAGGCTATATTTTCCAACCAATGATCCTTGTTCTTTGTTTTCAACTTTCTCATTCCAATTACCAGTTATCATTAATCATGTTGATTGCCTGTTTGATCAATATCAGGCTACGGAAGTTGGTAAAAATCTACAATTCCTTGTTCTTTGGCAAAAGTGGTTGGTGCATAAATTTGAATAATAGTTATTTTAACTGGTCTTTCTTGGAGGTGCATGCATATTATCCTACCTTTGTAGAAGGAAGAGTTGAACTGAGGCAGAGCTGAGTAGTTCCTATCCTTCCTATGGTCTCTGCTGCAAGTACTCAATTCTACCATTCAGTAACTGCAGAGCCTAACATATTTAGCCCCTGACCTTTTACAGACATGTTTGCCAACCCCTGTTCTACAGACTTTATTTAAATTAAATGAACTTAACATTTTCAGTTGCCTATTTGACCAATCCATCTGAGTGTTCCACAGGCACTTCCAGATCAAATTATTTAAAACTAAATTCACAGGCTCTCAAAGTTCTTTCTTCTGGCTTTCTACAGTTAAGCTGTCATCAGTCTCTTTGTTCAGGGTTCTTCACCATTGATACTATTAACATTTCAGGCAGAATCATTCTGTGTTGCGGGTGTTGTTCTGTTTATTGTAGGATGTTAAGCAGCTTCCCTAGTCTCTACCCACTAGATGCCAGTAGCATTCACTCCCACCTCTAGTTATAACAACCACGGATATCTCCAGATATTGCCAAATGTGCCTGGGGGCTTAAAATTGCTTAATGTTTGGACTTCTTTTAGCTCTTGTTCTCCTTCATATCCCCAACTTGTAGTCAGTTGTCAAGTCCTGTAGATTTTGTGTATGGAAAGAAAGATGAAGTTCGGGATTGCACTTCCATCTCTGTCTCCCTTCATGACTACCATTCTGAGTTACTTCCTAATGCCAGGTGCTTCCCACTCTAGTCCCTCCTGAAGAGGACAAGGTTCGGTCTGTACAATGCATGTGATGCAACTTTGTTGGATGGGCTGCTTACATTTATTGATGCATGATGTGTATAGGATATTCTAAAAATGGTAGCACGGTGTTTTCCGGCTATATGTTTTGGGCCCTGATACTCTGGACTAAAAGTTACTCTTTTAGCTTGCCCTACTTCTTTTTCCATCTGAGCACATGTCTCTATTCTCTACTTTAAGTTTCTTTTCTCTCTGCTTTTCCCTTTCTGTCTCTTTTTGCTGAAGTATTTATGGAGTCCTAAGCAGGGAGGACAAGTGAAGTAAGAGAAAGTTCTTTGAACACAGTAGCATTTGGCTTGGCACCTGCAAAAAGGAAAGCCATGTTTATTGTGCACTCATTAGATGCAGAACCCTTGCTAGGGACTCCGCCTACATTACTGACCTTACAAAGCAGATGATACTACTCCCATTTTACAGAGAAGAAGACTGGGGTGCAAAGAAGTTAAGGAACCTGCCCAGAACTATCCACGTAATCATGGGCAGGGCTAGATCACAACAACACACTGCCCGTTTCTACCACCACCCCTGTGGGATTCTGTCTGCTCAGCTTCTTTTCACTGGACATTCTTCCTAAGATTATCAACCCATGTCTAACATTTTGAATTAAAATACAATGTATTTTCTCTCTTTCATTTCTGCTTGCTCTCATTATTGTCCGCAAATACTTAGAAGCTCTTTCATCACAAGAACTCAGGTTCCCATTGACACTTTCATATTTCATGCAGGTTGGAAAGGAAATAAGAGCTGCTTTAAAGTTCTTGCAGTTTTTTAAAGCTGACTGCAAATTCCTCTGGATCTTAACTACTTCGGACCGTTCCATGACTCTCCACCATTCCTAAAGAGTTCTAAAAAGGGCAACAAACTTAAGATTAGTGTTAGTTAGAATTTGGTTCAAAGCAATTAAAAACATTATTTTAAAGGTATTTAATCTGATTGAGGAAACCCTGGTGGCATAGTGGGTAAGAGCTACGGCTGCTAATCAAAACGCCAGCAGTTTGAATCCACCAGGCGCACCTTGGAAACTCTGTGGAGGCAGTTCTACCCTGTCCTATATGGCCGCTATAAGTTGGAATTGACTTGACAGCAATGGGTTTGGTTTTACGGGGTTGATCTGATTAATGGAACATCATCAAAAGAACACATTTTATGTCTCTTTCCTCATATTGACATAAGGGATATTTTCGGACAAAGTGACTCAGAGTAGTAATCCATTCATAAAATAACCATTGCATGGCTTCTCTTTTTATTGGTATATAAACGTAATTACTGTCTGCTTCCTTCAAAGACATCCCTAGATGTTATGCTGTATGATTTATTGCATCTTAATTTAGAGCTATACTGCTTTGTTTCTCCTTTAAATATGGATGACTAATTTTTTTCAACGTGCCAGTATTCCTGGGAGAAAGTGAGATTGCTTTTATCAAGCTTTCATCCTAAGTGTCCTGATTCAAGGAGGCTTCTTTCTACATGTGATATAGAGAATTTCGATGCTGGATATTTCTGGGATCAACACTGTCCAATGGAACTTGAGGCAGTGAAATTCTTCACTGTTCATTCTGATAGCCACTAGCTACATGTGGCTATTGAGAACTTGAAACGTGCTCAATTAATTTTAATTAATTTAAATAGCCACACATGGCTAGTAGCCATCGTTTTGTATAGCACAGCTTTAAATGATAACTGTAGGAGTGTAGATATTTCTACTCAATATCACCATTTCCTTATTATTATAGTAATATCTTTGGGTTTCCAGTGGTGTTAAGAATTTGTGATTTTGAATTCCATACTAGTTTTTTGGGTCATATGATAAAACATTTCATTAAAATGTTCAAAGTTGTCTTTACTTCCACTTATTAAAACTTATTTTATTACCTTCAGTTTGATGTATACAACAGTTAACTAAAGTGACTTTTCAAATTAGTGAAAATAACACATTGCCCATACTGTGTACTATGGCAATTTATGAAATTGGAGAGTTGACCAAACTATGTGTTTTGTAGTCTGAGAATAAACAATTTTTGAGAGTCCTGAATGGGGAAGACATTTGTAATCCTAGAAAAGTTCTAACTAGAGTCGGGAATGTTACCTTTTTAATTGTTACTATTCCAAAACAGTGGATTTTACGAATATGAGAAAAGCTTTTTTTCTGCTCTGTTCATCCAGGAGAACTTGAATTGCTCATGTAGAGGCTTCTTATAATCCTCAAAATGAAAATAACTCCTTTTTATCCTGATAGTTTAAGTAGTATGTGCTTACTGTAGAAGTCATACAGTACAGAAAATATAAAGAAGAAAATAAAGCAGCTTAAACTCTTGCCACCTTGAGACGTAACCAACATTAACATGTTGCAAGACCACCCTTTTGTTGTACACCCTTTGTCAGAAGTGATAAGGTAGTAGAGGTTGAAATCTGAGTGCCAGTTCAGTTGTATCAAGCTATGACTAATATCTGTTAATATCTAACTTCACAGGTGACCAGAAATGCAGTTGTACTTGCTGCATTGCTAGGGGCAGCTATCTGGGTTTAGAGATGTGTTGGTTTATCCCAGGGGATCTTTCCTTTCCAAAGGGAGAGCATACCATGTAGGAAATATCCTGAAGCTAAGAGAAAGAATGATGGGACTAGCCTAAAGTCTGATGGATACTATGGAAATGAGCCAATACCATCCTGCCAGGCCTTCAAAGAGCAGAATTTGGGGAAGCAGAATTCATCTTGCCTTTCAAAACTTTTTGCTTAAATTTACTCACTATAATACCTTCCACAAACAAAGTTCTTGATCTCTTATTAAATGAGATGTGTTTCACAGTTTGGAATTCTATTCAGAAAATGGTTAAAAGTAAGTGGCTATGATGGTAACAAGTTAAATAGTCTCCTTGCATTTAATGGGTATTGTATCCAAAGATAAAAAGACCTTTAAAGAGTTTTCATGTTTGTCTGCTTTATTTGCATCATGATCATGCTCATTTTAGATCATCCCTATTTTGTTTGTGTCCAATCCCATCATGAGTTTTCTTCTAGACCAGTGAAGCCTTCCCCTCCATACCTGGGGCTGTTACTTGTAGCAACTGGGAATTTGAATAGCTACTTGCAACAGGGATAAAAATGTCTTCCAGGGAACTAGCTACTAAGCTCCTACCAGTGACCCAATGTTCGTAGTTACTCAGTGTCTTGCGTTTCTCAAAAAAATTTGTGTCATGGTAGGATTTTTATGAAATGAAAAATCACTGTTTGTCTCTTAGAAAGCAATTTGTTTCTCTTAACTAAAATTTTTGTACTTCTTATAGTTGTATGGAAACCCTGGTGGTATGGTGGTTAAGTGCTATGGCTTTAACTAAGAGTTCAGCAGTTTGGATCCACCAAGCACTTCTTGGAAACTCTGTGGGGCAGTTCTACTCTGTCCTATGGGATCGCTATGAGTCAGGGTCAACTTGACAGCAACGTGTTTGGGTTTTTTTATAAAGGTATAATATGGAGTGCTGGTGGCGCAGTGTTTAAGAGCCATGGCTGCTAACCAAAAGGTGGCCAAATCCACCAGCCACTCCTTGGAAACCCTATGGGGCAGTTCTATTTGGTCTTACAGGGTTGCTATGAGTTGGAATCAATGATAGATTTGGTTCTTTTGGTTTACAGTAGCCATGTCAGTTTTCCAAACCAAGCTGCTACTGGGTATTTTTAGAAATTGTTTTCACTTTGATAGGTTAAAAAAAAGGAATTTCCTTTTATTAACTTTGTGCCTAATAAATATATGTAAAGATTTTATGTTTATTGGCTATTGGTTTTATAGTCTTTTCATATTGCTTGTCACTTATTCTCCTTTTGCCATTGTGTTCTTTCTCTTACTGACTGATGAGATCTTTATAGATAAAAGACATTAATCCTTTCTTAGGTTGGAAATATTTTTTCAAAGAGATTTTACTTTTTTTCCTGAATTGTTAGTGGTAGTTTTTACTCTCCCTTAAGAGTTTTAAGTAAGGATTTTTAAATATTTATGTAGTAAAAAAATATTTATATAGCCAAATCTTTTATGCTTCTTTTAGCATTATGCCTAAAGTCTTCCCCTTTAAAGAGATTATAAAATAGTGACTCACGTATTTTTTAAATCTGTTTATAGTTTGAATTTTAAAGTTTAAATCTATGATCTGTTCAGATTTTTTTTTTTTAAGTGTAGCATGTTAGGTAGCGTTCTGACTTTATTTTTTCCCACAAATTATTAGTAAACTAGTAATGTGAATCTATTTTAGGAACTTCTATTTTGTTCTATTGCTGATTTTGTCTCTTACACCTGAATCTTTACTACCCTTTTCCTTATTACAGCAATGTTGTAACTGTGGCCCTTATCTATTTCCATTATAATTTTTTTAAGTTTTTTTTTTTAAATTTCGTTATTATTCCAGCTCAACTGTACCATGATTTTTCAAATAAAATCTGAATACAAATTTCTTTGGTATTTTCATGGAATATTATTAAATTTAAATATTAGCTGGAGGAGAATGTATATCTTCCTCTTAACCAGAAATATTATTTGCATCAACTCCGAAAGTGGAAGGACTCACTTAAAATGTTATAAACTTAGGTGAGGTTTATTACCACAATAACTGGAGATGTACTGTTTAGTAGATTATCATAGACCATCCTCATCCTAGCAAAGAATCTTTGAAATATTGCAGTCAAGGGCTGCTGGAATCTGTGCATGGTGTGTCTGTGTGTTTGTATTACACAAACCTGCTTATTTGTGGCATTACTTGCTAGAAGCGTATAGCCCTTTGACACTTACTTTAACCATGCTTTACATAATTTCCATGTAGGGAATTTTACTAAATTAATGATCATGCCTTGGACTCTGTAACCAGTGCACTAGTTTTTAAACTGCTCCCCAAGGAGCTAGAGTGTGGGCTACATTGAGGCTCAGGCTGAGGAGGCTCCAGGCTCTTCCTTTTCTCACCTGAGCTCTTGTGGCTCTCTGTAACAGATTTCATGTGAAGAAGAGGTTCCTAAGTTCAGAGACTGCATGGTTTAAGCATCAGATTGGCAATTCCAATGTGGTCCTATGTTGAATGTGAACTGTGACCCTTCTCACTCATTTACTTTGTTGTTAGTTTCATCAAGTTGACTTCCACTCATAGTGATTTATGTATAACAACAAAACATTGCCTGCTTCATCACCATCCTTCATCACCTTCATGATCATTGGTGTATTTAAGTCATTTTTGTGTCTATTGTGTTACCTCTCTCATTGAGGATTTTCCTTGTTTTTGCTGTATACTTTACCAGACATAATGACTTTTTCTAGCAGTTGCTCTTTCCTGGTTATGTTTAAAAGTAAGGGAGTGAAGTCTTGCCATCCTTGCTTTTAAGGAGCATTCTGGGTCTGTTTCTTCTAAGGTTGATTTGTTCTTTCTTCTGACAGTACGTGGTATATTTAATATTCTTTGCTACCATCACAATTCTAATGTATCCATTTTTCTTCTGTCTTACTTTTCCATTGTCCAGCTTTCACATGCATGTGAGGTGACTGGAAAGATAATTGCTTGAGCCTGGCACACCTTAGTCATTAAAGTGATATCTTTGCTTTTTAAAAATTTAAAGTGGTCTTTTGTAGCAGATTCGTCCAATACAACATACATTTGTTGTTTGATTTTTTTGACTGCTACTTCCATCGGTATTGATTGGTGATCCAAGTAGAATTAAATCCTTGACAACATCGGTTTTTTCTCCAGTTATCATAATGTTGTCTATTGGTCCAGCCATGAGGCTTTTTTTTTCTCTTCCTGTTCAATTATAATCCATATTGAAGGCTGCAGTCTTTGACCCTCATCAGTAAGTGCTTCAGATCATCTTATTTTTGCCAAGTAAGATTGTGTCATCTGCATATTGCAGGTTGTTCATGAGACTTCCTCTAGTCCTGAGACTGCATTTTTCTTCATATAATCCAGCTTCTCAGATTATTTGTTCTGCGTAAATATTGACTAAGTAAGGTGAAAGAATACAACCATGCTTTACACCTTTTTCAGCTTTGAAGTACATGGTATCCTCTTGTTCAGTCAAATAACTGCCTCTTGATTCATGTACAATTTCTACATCAGCACAAGTAAGTGTTCTGGAAATCCCATTCTTTGTAATGTTATCTATAATTTGTTATGATCCACACAACCTTCATGTAGTTGATAAAACACAGGTAAACATCTTTCTGGTATTCTCTGCTTTTGGCCAAGATCCATCTGATATCTAAATTGCTTTATCGTCACTCTCCTTCTGAATCTGGCGAGAACTTCTAGCAGTTCTCTCGTCTCAGGTTCTCACATGTGAAAGGAGGTAACTGCGAAGCAAGTTAGATGGCTGGGAGAAACTACTGAGGCCTAACTATCTGCTTTGTTTGCAACCATTAAGTAATAAAGTATAGTCTGGTTTGTGTGAACTACTTACTTGCCTGCTGTATGGCCTGCTTGTTCGCACCTGGGGGCTGGTGATCTCTGGGTCAAGCTCACCAGCAATTTCTGATGTGATCACTTGCTAGTAACTTCTGAGCAGGATACAGTATGCCTCTCTTGGAGAAAAGGAAAGGCTTCTTAACAAAATTCCAATGCTGGTATTGGAATTATAGCACCCTGGTGGATCTTCCATAGTAGCGAGAGAGTTCCTAGATATCAGCCACAGACTGGAACATTCTTTAAGAGCAGAGACTATCTTCTTTTCCTTTGTCTTTCTAGCTCCCTAGCACATACGTCTCTGGCTGCCCAACAAATCTCTTAGGTGCAGTCACTACACACCAAGTGCAGGAACAATTTCCAGGTTTTTCCAGTGCTGGTGTTATCCATCTGTTGGGTCAGAGTAACATTGTCTTGTGTAAGCAGTGCTTGTTCTCTTCAGAAAACAAAAACTTAGATGGAGTTTAGTCAGCAGTTCACAGAACTATAACTCTTTGTGTAGACATGTTTTTCAAGTATAAAACCAGGCTCTTAATATTTAAGTAGCATTTTATTCTAGGTTTTAGGACCCTGGATTCTATGTCTTACCTAACACTTGCTATCTTTTGTTCAGAGAGTCTTTTCTTGGCAAGACAGGAGGCAGGCTGGTGCAGGGACAACAGGAGGGAATTTACTCAGGGATTCACTGTAATTGCTTTATTTTTTCAGAGCAAACCCAAAAGTTGAAACTGCTTCATAATTTGAGAGTCCTTAAAGGAAGAACGTAGCTGGAGCCCATTCCTTCCATCTCCTGATTCTCTGTGTGCTCCTAGGTTCCATGTCTACTCAGTTCTTTGCTATTAGTTTTCCTGCTACACTTTTTAAATATTTTCTTTCAGTCTTTTATCCATATTCATATATGACTCTCTTCATGCTTATAATCATAATTGTGAGAATGTACATGTCTTTTCTTCCAAATCTTTATTTTGAAAACATTCAAACGTATAGAAAAGATGAAAGAATAATACAGTGAACACCTTTATACCCTTTACCTAGGTTCATCGATTTTCACCATTTTATCACATTTGCGTCTGTGTGTTTGTGTATATAAACGTATTTCCAAAGCACTTATAAGAAAGTTACAAACATCATAGCACTTCATTTCTTCCTAAAATTCAGGATATTTTCTTATATAACTGAAATATCATTTCACACCTAAGAAAATTAGCATTAATTGAATGATATCATGTAATAATGAGTCCATGTTTAAATTTCTCAATTCATTCCCATGCCTTTTTAACTTTTTTTTAATACAAAAGTTTTTAATCAGTGATCCACTCAAGATTTATTGAATTATGCTTCCTTAGTTTATTTTTAATCTGGATAAGTCACCATGTCTTTTTCCATTTTTTTATAGCATTGACTTTTATGAAGAATCCAGCCATGTCTTGTGGAAATTACTAGAATCTGGTTTCATCTGATTGTTTTCTTATGTTTAGAATCAAGTTAGGCATTTTTGGAAAAATACCTCATTGGTCACATCTACCATGGTCTCCACCAGACTGAGTCCAGTACAACCTGATGGTGTGCAGCTACCACAACTGACTGCTCTGATAGGGATCACAATAGAGGGTCCCAGACAGAGCTGAAAAAAAAATGTAGAACAAAATTCCAGTTCAAAAAGAAAGACCAGAGTTGCTGGCCTGACAGGGACTGGAGAAACCCTGAGAGTATGGCCCCCAGACACCCTTTCAGCTCAGTAATGAGGCTACTTCTGAGGTTCACTCTTCACCCAAAGTTTGAACAGGCCCATGGAACAAAACAAGACTAAAGGGGTCCACCAGCCCTGGGGTGGTGACTGGAAGGTAGGAGGGAACAGGAAAGCTGGTAATAGGAAACCCAGGGTTGAGAAGGGAGAGTGTTGACATGTCGTGGGGTTGTTAACCAGTGTCGTACAATAATGTGTGTACTAACTGTTTGATGAGAAACTAGTTCTGTAAACCTTCATCTAAAGTTCAATAATAAAAAAAAAAGTAACTTAAAAAAAAAGACCTCATTGGTATTGCTGTATGCTTTATAAGTGCCTAGATATTTCCATTGTAACGTTCCTCATTTTGGTTTCTAAAATGCCATTTCCTTTTAAAGTGAACTGTGGATCCTGTAAAATGAACTACCAAAACCAAAACAAATCCATTGTCATCAAGTCAGTTCTGACTCATAACCCCTCTCCAGGACAGAGCGTAGCTGCTCCTTAGGGTTTCCAAGGAGTGGCTGGTAGATTCAAACTGCCAGCCTTTTGGTTAGCAACCATAGCTTTTAACCACTGAGCTATAGCTCCTCTAAAATGAGGCACGTCTCCTGGGAGAAATGGTTAATTTCAGGCCTGGGGCAGAGAAAATATAAGATGAGCCTGGAACACATTGTGCACTTAAAGCAAAGAAGGGCTAAAACACTAATAATACAAGGTCAAAGAAACCAGCTTGAAGGGACTTTCACTGGTCTTATTTTGGAAAATTTGAACATCAAAATATGATGTTCCAATGAAAGTATTAGATTACAACTTGTTACTTTTTTAAAAATTTCATGAATTCATAATTACATTCAAAAATAAAAAAGCAACTAAAAACAGGTATAATAATTTTATTATAGTAAATTGTTATCAGTGATAACTGATTTAAATAAACCTCCTCCATGGATGCCAAAAGCACTGGGTGAAAGGTATGGGAAACAGGATACCCATATGTTCCCAAAGTATCACCATAGCTTATTTATTAAGTTCAAAAAACATTATGCCTGATGTTCATAATGTTTAATGACTGCTTATATCAACCTTCACTAAAATTGTATTTCTTAATCTTGTTCAGTCCCAGTCACTGTGAGGTTGGAGGGGCCTGCTAGACAATCAAGTGTTGGATGTGCAAGACCAAAAGCACTCCTCTAAATTTTGGGGGTGACAGATAATCTTCTAAGAATGTAATGAAATCTATGGATGCACTTCCAGGAAATCTGCTCAAGCAATTGTTTTTCTCCTGACATTCAAATGCCCCTACTCCTATCTACAGACTTTCTAGGGCTTCTCCCATCATTGTCTAGAAAAAATATAGACTTTCAAGTACATTATCCTAACAGCTTGGGATATGCAGAATTAGCCTTTTTGCATGTTCTGTGGCCGCACCCAAGGGTGCATACCTTACAGATTATTATTTTGGAATTCACCCCATCCTCCTGTATTTTCTACCATGTCTTAAGGGAGTACAGCCTGAAGCTTCAGAACATGGGATGCACTGACTTCAAATCCAGGTTTATTTCCCTACTTAAGTGTGACCTTGCTATCCTGTGTATCAGTTTCTTTATAAAAAGGGAATTGTAATAGCACCCACTTCACATGGTGGTAATGGGCATGAAGTTTTATTCTAAATCTGAAGTGCCTGGTCACTACAGGAATGTGTTATATTGTTGTTGTATTTTTATTATTAATTTTACCTTAGTGCAGATCTCCTTCATGTCTTCTGCAAACCCTCTTAACTGGTCTCTAAGCCTCTCGCTTTCCTCTTCCCAAATCAAAATCCAAAGTACTGTCAGAATGATCTTTCTCTATTCTTTTGGGGCTAAAAACCCTCATAGTTTCCATTGGCTTACAAGATAAAATGCATGAGAACTATACAGACTGGCTCTCTGTCCCCTGCACTCTCCAGAGGATTTTATGCCTTTGTCTCAGCCAGCATTGCTCTCTTGGCTCTTGGTAAACATTCCTGAACCACTAAACAAGAGGGGAACAGCAATCTGTGCCCTGTTAGGATGCTAGTTCACAGAATCATTGCAGACGGTGGGCATCAGAGGTGAAAAGATGCCCTTCTATTGTTTATAGACAGTCCTTTAGTCTCTTCTGGTCCAGTAAGTCTGGAGTTTTAATGAATATGAGTTCTATTCTGCATTTTTTCTCTGAATCTGTCAGAGATAGATAGATTGACCACGGTATGAACAGTTGGTAGCTGTAGCTGGGCACCATCTAGTTCTTTTGATCTCACGGTAGATGAGGCCATGGCTTGTGTAGCATATTAGCCCAGTAGACTACTTTCTCCTGAGACTTTGGTTTCGTCCAATAGTTTTATCTTAGATGGCTACTCAAAAGCTTTTTCTTTGTTGTTGTTGTGCCTTCAGTGAAAGTTTATGGCTCAAATTAAAAAAGCAATTCATACACAAAGTGTTTTGTACTTGGTTGCAATCCATCGTTGCAATCCCTGCAGTGTGTCAGCACTCTCCCCTTTCCCTGGGTTCCCCCTGCATATTTGTTCCTCATATATGTGATTGTTTGTTCTATAGCCCTGTCTAATCTTGGGCTGAAAGGTAGACTTTTGGAGTGGCTTTGGTTCTGAGTTAGTAGGATGTCCAGGGAACACAGTCTCGGGGGTTCCTCCAGTCTCTGTCAGACCAGTAAGCCTGGTCTTTTTGGGTGAGTTTGAATTTTGTTATACATTTTCTCCCACTTTGTCCAGGACCGTCTGTTGTGATCCTTGTCAGAGTGGTACATGGTGTAGCTGGACACCATCTAGTTCTTTAGGCCTCAGGCTGATGGAGGCTGTGGTTCACATGGTCCATTTGTCCTCTGGACTAATATTTTCCTTATGGTTTTGGTTTTCCTCATTCTCCTTTGTTTCAGATGGGATGGAAGCAATAGATGTATCTTAGATGGCCACTTGCAAGCTTTTAAGACTCCAGCCACTAATCACCATAGTAGAATATAGAACATTTTCTTTATGAACTATGTTATGCCAGTTGACTTAGATGTCCCCCAAAACCATGGTCCCCAGCCCTTAGCCCCAGTAAATGGATCACTTAAGGTATTTAGATGTGCCTAGGAAGCTTCTGTGAGTTTGCCTCGGTCAAGTTGTGCTGACTTCCCATATATTGTGTTTTTTTTTCCCCCTTCATCAAAGTTAACACTTGTCTACTATCTACTTATTGAAATCCCCTCACCACTTCTCCCCTCCCTTATAAGCCAGAAAGATTTTTTTTTTCTGTGTATAAATCTTTCCTTGAGTTTTCATAATAGTGGTCTCATATAGTATTTGGCCTTTGTGATTGACTTACTTTGCTCAGCATGTTGCTCTCCAGATTCATCTATATTGTAAGATGTTTCAGAGATTCATCACTATTATTCGTAATTGTGCAGTAGTCCATTGTATGTATGTACCATAGTTTTGTTTATCCATTCATCTGTTGATGGGCCCTCAGATTGTTTCCATCTTTTTGCTATTGTAAATAATGCTGCAGTGAATATGGGTATGCATATGTATATTCATGTGATGGCTCTTATTTCGCTAGAATATATTCTTAGGAGTGGGATTGCTGGATTGAATGATAATTCTACTTCTGGTTTTTTAAGAAGTTGCCATATCATTGTCCATAGTAGTTGTACCATTTTATGTTCCCAACAGCAGTGCATGAGAGTTCCAGTCTCCCTACGACCTCTCCAACATTTGTTATTTTTTTTTTGATTTGTGCCAGCAATGTTGGGTGATATGGTATCTCATTGTAGTTTTTTTTTTTAATTAATTTTTATTAAGCTTCGAGTGAACATTTACCATTCCAATCAGTCTGTCACATGTAGGTTTACATACATCATACTCCCTTCTCCCACTTGCTCTCCCCCTATTGAGTTAGCCCTTTCAGTCTCTCGTTTCGTGCCAATTTTGCCATCTTCCCTCTCTCTCTATCTTCCCATCCCCCCTCCAGTCAAGAGTTGCCAACACACTCTCCAGTGTCCACCTAATTTAATTGGCTCACTCTTCATCAGCATCTCTCTCCCCCCCGCTGACCAGTCCTTTTCATGCCTGATGAGTTGTCTTCAGGGATGGTTCCTGTCCTGTGCCATCAGAAATTCCGGGGACCATTGTCTCTGGGATTCCTCTAGTCGCATTCATATCATTAGGTATGGTCTTTTTATGAGAATTTGGGGTCTGTATCCCATTGGCCTCCTGCTCCCTCAGGAGTTGTCTGTTGTGCTCCCTAGCAGGGCAGACATCGATTGTGGCCGGGCACCAACTAGTTCTTCTGGTCTCAGGATAATGTAGGTCTCTGGTTCATGTGGCCCTTTCTGTCTCTTGGGTTCTTAGTTGTCGTGTGGCCTTGGTGTTCTTCCTCTGCCTTTGCTCCAGGTGGGTTGAGACCAATTGATGTATCTTAGATGGCCGCTTGTTGGCATTTAGGACCCTAGGCCCCACAATTCAAAGTGGGATGCAGAATGTTTTCATAATAGAATTATTTTGCCCGTTGACTTAGCAGTCTCCTCAAACCATGTTCCCCAGATCCCAGCCCCTTCTCTGCTGACCTTTGAAGCTTTCATTTTATCCCGGAAACCTCTTTGCTTTTAGTCCAGTCCAATTAGGCTGACCTTCCTTGTATTGTGTGTTGTCTTTCCCTTCACCCAAAGCAGTTCTTATCTACTGATTGATCAATAAAAAACCCTCTCCCTCCCTCTCTCCGTCCCCCCTTTGTAAGCACAAAAGTATGTGTTCTTCTCTGTTTTTTCTATTTCTCAAGATCTTATAATAGTGGTCTTATACAATATTTGTCCTTTTGCCTCTGACTCATTTCGCTCAGCATAATGTCTTCCAGATTCCTCCATGTTATGAAATGTTTCAGAGATTCGTCACTGTTCTTTATCGATGAGTATTATTCCATTGTGTGAATATACCACAATTTATTTACCCATTCATCCGTTGACGGACATCTTGGTTGCTTCCAGCTTTTTGCTATTGTAAACAGAGCTGCAGTAAACATGGGTGTGCAAATGTCTGTTTGTGTGAAGGCTCTTGTATCTCTAGGGTATATTCCGAGGAGTGGGATTTCTGGGTTGTATGGTAGTTCTATTTCTAACTGTTTAAGATAACGCCAGATGGATTTCCAAAGTGGTTGTACCATTTTACAATCCCGCCAGCAGTGTATGAGAGTTCCAATCTCTCCTCAGCCTCTCCAACATTTATTTTGTGTTTTTTGGATTAATGCCATCATTGTAGTTTTGATTTGCATTTCTATAATGGCTAATGATCATGAGCAGTTCCTCACATGTCTGTTAGCTGCCTGAATGTCTTCTTTGGTGAAGTATCTGTTCATATCCTTTGCCAGCTTTTTCGTTGGACTGTTTGTATCTTGTAGATTTTAGAGATTAGACCCTTGTTGGATATGTCATAGCCAAATTTTTTCCCCAGTCTGTAGGTTCACATCTACTCTTTTGATGAAGCCTTTTAATGAGTGTAAGTGTTTAATTTTTAGGCCCTCCCAGTTATCGAGTTTATCTTCTGATATTTGGGCGTTGTTAGTTATGTTTCGTGTGGTATTTATGCCATGTACTAGGGCTCCTAGGGTTGTTCCTGTCTTTTCTTCCATGATCTTTATCATTTTAGGTTTTACATCTAGGTCTTTGATCCATTTTAAGTTAGCTATTATGTAAGGAGTGAGGTATGGGGCTTGTTTCATTTTTTTTTACAAATGGACATCCAGTTTTGCCAGCACTGGTTGTTAAAAAGACTGTCTTTTCCTATTTTAACAGATTCGGCCCCTTTGTCAAATATTCACTGACCATAGATGGACAGATTTACATCAGGGTTCTCAATTCTGTTCCTTTGTTCTACATGACCGTCATTGTACAAGTAGCAGACTGTTTTGATTACGAGGGCTCCATAGTAGATTCTGAGATCAGGTAATATGAGGCCTCCTAATTTGTTCTTTTTTCTTCAATAGTCTGGGGCCTCTTTCCTTTCCGTATTTTGATAGTTAAGTTTGTATGTGAACTCGGCTGGGCCATGATTCTCAGTGGCTTGGCAGTCATATGATGTTGTAGTCGCCCATGAAGAGATTTGATATAATGTTATCGCCTCCATGATGTGATCTGCTGTGAGTAGCTAGTCAATTGAAAGGGAGTTTCCTTGGGTGTGTGACCTTCATCAAATATAAGTGGACCTCCTGGCAAGGCTTGGAGGCTACTGCTCATTCTGGGTCCTGCAGTTGGCTCCTGTTTGTCTTACCTCCAATTCTTGGGACTTGAGCTAGCAGCTTTACCTGCCAGTTGGCTGCTGAACTTGGAATTTGCCAGTCGGCTGCTGATCTTGGAATTTGCCAGTCTTTGAAGGCTATGAGCAAGAGCCCTGCTCTCTGACCTGTCAATCTTGCATTTTCCAGCCCCCATGACTACATGAATCAGAAGCCGCTTTACTGATCCACAAATTTGGGACATTCCATCCTTTGCAACCACATGAGACACTTCCTTGATATAAATGGCTTGCTTCTCTACAGAGCCCGGCCTAAGACATTTGGTACTGAGTGTGGTTCTAGACAAATAAAATTGTGAGGACGAGTTTTCTAAATTGATTTTCAAGTCTGATTAGTCTCACAGATGATGATGACTCTGCTTCCAGTAGTAAACTAGGCACTGTTGATCCATGAAGTGTGGTGCAATACAAATATGCAAAATATCACCAATGATCAGGTATTGGTGAAAGGCAAGTCTCTGGGTGACTGCACCTGTGATTCCTTTGTACAATTTTGTCATAATGAGAAGTATAAGAAAGCTGGTTTCTTGGTACTACTTTTGCCAAACAAATCGGTGAAAGAAAGAGATAAGCTCAGGGCATCAGAGTCAAAGCTCAAGTGCTGCGTAAACAACCTCAATGTTTCCACTTGTTCCTTGAAAGAAAGCCTTATTTCTTGTAGTAACGGAGCTGGTATTGCCAAAAACCAAACCCAGAGTCTTTTTGTAAAAGCAGCTGAATTCCAATGCCATTTGAATTCCCAACCTCAAATTGTGTCCGAAGTTAAAGTGAGGGCATTGAGTGGGGAGAAACAGGATCCTGAAATGGGATGGGAACATATGGGCAGATGATCAGGAAGCTGGGGAACACTGAGCCCTGAAACTCC
Source organism: Elephas maximus indicus (assembly GCF_024166365.1). Classification (NCBI taxonomy): domain Eukaryota; kingdom Metazoa; phylum Chordata; class Mammalia; order Proboscidea; family Elephantidae; genus Elephas; species Elephas maximus. The sequence continues at coordinate 11,988,354 of NC_064847.1, forward strand.
ATTGATTCACTCCCGCCAAGAGAACTAGCTCTCTCACTCCCATTTGAAGAGATTACTCCATCTTCGTCTGCTAATCCACCCTCCTCAGTAAAACCATTAGCCCTTCTGCCTTCATCTAATGAGACAATGCTGAATATTCTCAAAACATTTCCCCACCACTGATTTTGGCTTCTAGATGTATAACTAGACTTAGGTCCCAGTGAACCCCAAAAAGTGAAATACAGAGTGTGACAAGAGAGAAATATGCTACATGTCAAAAGAACTGCTTGACTTTCCTAGTGTGTACAAACAGACATTTGGGGAAAATGTGTGGGAATGGCTATTAAGTGTGTAGGATAATGGTACAAAGAACAAAAAGATGAATCAGTCTGAGTTTATTGATATGGGCTCACTAAGCACACATTCTTAATTCAGTGTTTCACCTTGAGAGATCAGTAAAGGATATAATAGTTTATTTGGTTGGGTTGCTGAAGCATGGATTACATGGTGGTCTACCCCAAATCAAGTTGAAGTACCAGACCTGCCTTGGTGTATATAGAGGAAGGTATCCAAAGGTTTAGGGAAATTGGCATGTTAGAGTGGGTGTATCAGGTTAGACCCACATACCCACACATGGAATGCCCACAGGTCAAACCTTGTACCACTACTGTGAGGAATAAATTTGTGAAGGGAGCCCCAACATCCTTGCAGACTGGTGTGATTTCTGTTTTATGTAAATCAGATTTGACAGTGGAAATTGTCCTAACTAAATTAAGATATCTAACTACAATGGAGTTGTAGGGGCCAGGTGGAGGCATTAAGTCCACAAAGACAGAGGTAGGTGTGGTCACCATAAAGGACAGTGGTGTCAAAGCAGTAACCAGACTAATCTGACTCCTATGGACTTGTGCATTGACTACTTAGTCACGGTGTCCCTAGGAGTGAAATAGATAGAAAATCTACTAAATATTTACTTGATCTATAGAAACAGATGAATTGTAGGTCAGGTGAACAGCAATCTAACTTGAATTGCCAGAACAGAGAGTCATGGTCCCTCAGTCAATTCCCAGACTGTAAATCATTCTCTCAGCCTTTCCCAAAGGAATCTACTGCCTTTTACAACAGTGACTGTTCATTGAAGAAAAGGAAGTAATCAAACTTTTTTGGGATTACTGGATACTGGCTCTGAACTGACACTAACTCCAAGAGACCCAAAATGTCACGGTGGGACACCAGTCAGAGTGGGAATATGTGGTGGTTAGGTTATTAATAGAATCTTAGTTCACTTCTGTCTCACAGTAGGTCCACTAGGTCCCAGAACCCATCCTGAGGGTGATTTCCCCAATTCAGAAATGCATAATTGAATAGATATATTTGCAACTGAGAGAACCACCACACTGGATCTCTGACAAATGGAATAAGGGCTATTATGGTAGGAAAAGCCAAGTGGGAGCCATTAGAACTGCCACTATCTAGGAAAATAGTAAATCAAAGGGATCGTAGGGATTACTGCCACTATCAAAGATGTGAAGAATGCAGGGGTGGTGATTCTCATCACATTCCCATTCAGTTAGCCTATTTGGCCTGTGAAAAAACAGACGGATATTGGGGAGTAACAGTGGATTATTGAAAGCTTATCCAGATGGTGATTCCACTTGCAGCTACTGTTCCAGATGTGGTTTTATTTCTTGAGCAAATTAATACAACTCCTGGTATCTAATATGCAGCTATTGGTGTGGCTAATGCCTTTTTCTCCATACCTCTTTAAAAGGACCACCAGAAATAGTTTGCCTTCAGCTGGCAAGATGAGCAATACACACCTTCAGTTGCCTACGTCAGGGCTACATCAACTCTCCAGCCCTATGTCATAGTTAAGTCTGCAGGAGCCTTGATCGCCTTTCCCTTCCACAAGATGTCACACCAATCCATTACATTAATGACATAGGAAGAAGTGTCGATGACTCTAGACTTACTGGTAAAATATTTGTGTGGTAGAAGGTGGGAAATTAATCTCACAAAAAATTCAGGTGCCTTTCTCCTCAGTGAAATTTCTAGTGGTCCACCATCCGTGAACTTACAGAGTGCCTTGTCCATCATTGTGGTATCCCACACAGTATTGCCCCAGATCAAGGGACCTGCTTCACAATAAATGAAATGCAGCATTGGGCCCATGCTTATGGAATTCACTGGTCTTACCATGTTCCCTATCATCCTGAAGCAGCTGGCCTGATACAACAACGGAATGTCCTTCTAAAGACACAATTACAGCTCCAGCTAAGTGGCAATACCTTGCAGGGTTGGGGCAGCATTCTCCAGGAGGCTGTATATGCTCTATACCAGCATCAATATATGGTCCTGTTTCTCTCATAGCCAGGATTCGTGGTCCAGGAATCAAGAAGTGGAAATGGGAGTAGCACCACTCACTGTTACTCCTAGTTACACAACTAGCAAGATTTTTGCTTCCCATCGCCATCACATTATGATCTGTGGGTCTAGAGCTCTTAATTCCAAAGGGAGGAATGCTCCAATCTGGAGACACATCAATTCCATTGAACTGGAAGCTAAGAATATCATCTGGCCACTTTGGGATCCTTATGCCTCTGAATAAGCAGGCAAAGAATGGAGCTCCCTTACTGGCTGGTGTGATTGATCCTGATTACCAAGAGGAAGTCAGATTGATACAACATAATGGAGGTAAAGAAGAGTATGTCTGGAATACAGGAAATCCCTTAGGGCTTCTTTTAGTACTACCGTGTCCTGTGATTAAAGTCAACGGAAAACTACAGCATCCCATTTCTGACACAACTGCTAATGGCCCAGGCCCTTCAGCAATGAAGTTTTGGGTCACCCTACCAGCCAAAGAACCATAACCAGCTGAGGAACTTGATGAGGCCAAAAGGAATACAGAATGGGTGTTGGAAGAAGGAGATTCTAAATACCATTTATAAACACGTGTCCAGTTGCAGAAACAAGGACTGCTTTGTATGTGTGCATGAAACAGTTTTTCTTCATTTACGAAATATAAAATGAAAACAGGTCTACTGCATTTTCAGTTGTATGTGTGTTAGTTGTATCATGTTAGGTGCAAGTAATTGTCTTTATTCAGAGATTATATATGGCTTAAGGAGATGTGTACAAGTGCCAAGTAGACAAGGGGTGCACTGTGTTGGTTAAGGTTGTGGGTCAACTTGGCTGGACCATGATTCTCAGTTTTTTGGCAGTCATGTAATGTTGCGGTCACTTCCATAATGACATTTGATATAATGTGATCACTTCCATGATAGGATCTGCTGTAAGTAGCCAGTGAGTTGAAAGGGAGTTTACTTTGGTGTGTGACCTTCATCAAGTATAAGCAGACATTCTGGCAATGCTCATGTCCTTTTCTTTGTTCTGGATCCTGTTCCCCTGACCAGGTATCTGAGCTAGCAGCTTACCTGCTACCTGCTTATGAGTCCTGGGATTCACCAGTCTTTGCAGCCTGCAGGCAAAAGCTCTGCTCTCTGACCAGCCAGTTTTGGATTTGCCAGCCCCTTCCATGGCATGAATCAGGAGAAGGCTGTATTCTGATCCATGAACTTGGGATGTTCCAGCCTTTACAACTGCACAAGCCATTTCCTTGATATAAATCTCTATATGTTTTGGACATGTTTGCTTAAACCCTTTACTTGTTTTGCTTCTATAAAGAACCTTGTCTAAGACACATATAAAGTTGGTGATTAGTTTTTACATCTTGTTGAAGAATTCTGCTGGTATTTGGATTGGGATCCCATTTGTGCCTGTACATTGCTTTGGGTAGAATTGCCATTTTCACAATGTTGAGTCTTCCTATCCACGTGTGTGGTATGCTTTTCCATTTATGTATGTCTCTTTTGTTTTCTTGCAGTAGTGTTTTGTAGTTTTTGTCTTATAGGTCTACTATGTCTCTGGCTAGATATTTTTCTTTGTATGAGTGATTGTAAATGGTACCGTTTTCCTGATTTTCTTTTCAAAGTTCTCTATGATAGTATATAGGAATGCAACCGGTTTTTGTTTATTGATCTTGTATGGTGCTACTCTGCTGAATCTATTAGGTCCAGTAGTTTTCTTGTGGAATCTTTGGGGTTCTTTCCATATCGGATCGTATCATCTACAAATAGGGATAATTTTACTCTTTCCTTTCCAAAATCAAGGCTCATTATTTCTTTTTCTCTCCTTATTGTGCTAGCTAGGATTTCTAGCACATTGTTAAGTAAGAATGGTGTTAACCTTGTTATTATAGAATTTGTGTTTACTGGGTCTTTGTGTTTTTCTTTTATATTTTGATGGATAGGTTTGTTAATGTTCTTTGTTGTTACCTTGAAATTTACCCTATCTTCCTAGGTTTGAACCAATCTTTTATTACTTGATATCATTTAACTTCTTCACCATTGGAAAGACCTGGGGGCTTGCCAGAAGGGGTGCTAGGTGGGAGACAGTAAGAAAAGAAGACAGGAAATAAAAAAACAAATAAATGGTGGCACAGTGGGCACCTGTGGGTGGGGTTGGGTGGTCCTGGGTTAATGGTGTGCTAGTGGCTTCTAGCCGTAGTGGTGTGGCAGAAGGCACCAGGAAAGGAGTAAGTGATGTGCAGAGATAAATGGGATGAAATAATAAAGGGGAAGAATGGCCCAGCTGGAGCTGGTGTGTGGGTTCAGGGGAGATGTTGGGTGACAATAGGCCATAGCATCTCTAGCCATAGTATTCGATGGGGTCTGGTGAGAAGGGGAAAGATTGTGAATGGGGTAAGTGGGAGAGAGGAAGAAAAGGAAGAAAGAAAAAATAATTCAAAAACTCATGACACAGTGGGGGTTGGCAACGGGGGGCGGGGTGGACCTGTGGACCCATCGGAAAGGAAGGTAGGTGATGTATGGGACTAGGTTGGAGGGAGAAATAAAATAGAGAAAGAAAAAGAAAGCTACAGAAATAAATGACAGTGTTGTGGGAGCTGCCAGATGGGGCTGGGGTGAACCTAGGGTCTGAGCTGACTTGTGGCTTTCAGGCTGCAAAGCCATTTTGGGCATGGCAGGAAGGGGGGTATGTGATGTACTAGGCTAGGTGGAGGCAAAAAGAGAGAAAGGTAAAGAACATGGCATGGTGGGTACCAGTGAATTGGTGTGGGGTGTATGTGGGGTAATGTCAGGCCAATGGCTCTCTACTTGCAACAGCACAGCTGGGCCCCACAGGAATGGGGAGAGGTGGTAGATGGGGCTAGGTGGGAGGGAGAAAGAAAAGACAAAAAATAAATTAAAATTTTTTTAATGGATGACATGGTGGGTGTCAGTGAGTGGCGATGGGGCTGACTCAAGGGCCAGTGGGAAGAGAAGGGAATTGCTGTATGGGGCTAGGTCATAAGGAGAAGGAAAAGAAGAGAAATAAAAAAGCAAACAAAGGCACGGCAGGGGCCAGCAGGTGGAGGTAGCAGAGACCCAAGGTGGCAGCTGTCTGGTGGTTCGCTGGCTGCCATGGCAAAGTAGGGGCTGGCATGAAGGGGTGAAGTTTGTATTATGGCATGAGGTGGTAGGGAGAAAGAAAAGGAAGAAAGGAGAAAAACAGCATGGTGGGAGCGGTTAGGACAGGGCAGACCCAGGGTGGTGGCGGGCTGAAAACTTTCTAGGTGCAGTGGCACTGCGAGTCCAGTGGGAAGGGGATGAAGTGGCATACAGGGCTGGGTGGGAGAGAGAAAGAAAAAGGAAAAAAAAAAAAAAACCATGTGGCTGGAGGGGGTTGAATGGGCCTGGTGGAGAGTATGGCTTTTTTTGTGGACCCCAGGAGTAGGGGCTGCTGGGGTGGATGGTGTTTTGCTTCCGCTCACCAGAAGGGGGAGGGATGGAAAGCATATTTCTCTGGCTCCGTTCAGTTCCCTTTCTGTACTCCATGTCCGGGAATGTTATTGGCTGTGTTCCAAGATGACAACACTTTGCCTTGTTAGTTTACAGGGCACTGGCACTACTTATCTCTCTTTGGTCTCTATTTTCCTTGATTCCACTTACCTTGGGTGTTTTATTTAGTTCTTTATCCCTTTTTTTTTGATGTTTAGGGTTCCAGGATTGAGCTTTGAATCTGTTTTACTTAGTTTTTTGTGTCTTCGCTGCAGAGGGATGACATTGTGTATCTGTCTAGGGTGCCATGTTGGCTTGTACTTCTTGCTAGCAAACTCTTAAGAATACAGATGCTACTTACCTCATTAACATGCAGAACATGAACTCCATGGTGCCAGTTGACCAACTTGTCCCATGAAATGAAAATCCTAAGCCTTCAAGCCTAGAAAATCTTTCTCACAAGGTGTTTGATTTTGTCTGAAAAGTATCTGTAAATGTGTCATCTGTGAATATATATGCATGCACACGCATGTCTGTCCATAAACATACATATAAATATTTCCGTCTATGCACACATATGGACTCAACTGTACCTGTCCATACATGTTTGCTTGTACACATATATATGTAACCACATACTCATTTTTTTTTGTTACTGTTGGTGTCGTAACCTAATTACAAGTGTCATATTTTTTAGTACAAACACCTTTCCTCTTGTGCCCTTCTTAGTGGTATCATTTACTTTGGTCATACTGTGCTCATTGCACCCATGTTCTGTGCTGTTTTTACCATCACCCAGTATAACATGAGTCTGTCAGTTTGTCATACTGTGGGGGCTTGTGTGTTGCTGTGGTGCTGGAAGCTATGCCATCAGTATTCAAATACCAGCAGCGTCACTTGTAGAAAACAGGTTTCAGCTGAGCTTCCAGACTAAGACATGTTAGGAAGAAGGACCTGTTGGTCTACTGCTGAAAAAAATTAGCCAGCGAAAACCTTATGAATAGCAGCAGAACATTGTCTGATATAGTGCTGAAGGATGACCCCTGCAGGTTGGAAGGCAGTCAAAAGATGATTGGGGAAGAGCAGCCTCCTCCAAATAAAGTCAATCTAAATGACATGGATGGAGTCAAGCTTTTGGGACCTTCCTTTGCTGATGTGGCACGACTCAAGATGAGAAGAAACAGCTGCAAACATCCATTAATTAGCAGAACCTGAAGGGTATGAAGTACGAAACTAGGAAAATTGAAAATTATGAAAAATGAAATGGAACACATGAACATTGATTACCTGGGCATTAATGAGCAGAAATGGACTAATACTGGCCATTTTGAATCAATCATACATTCTACTATGTTGGGAATGACAATTTGAAGAGAAATGGCATTGCATGCATCATCAAAATGAACATTTTGAAGAGGTGGAGCCAACATGGCACTATAGACAGAAGCACCATGCCATCCTTCTCCAGCAAAGACCTGAAAAACTAAATAAAACAGAGGGGAATGTTAATCTTGGAATCCAAAGCGTCAAATGGAACAGAAAAAGAACTCAGCCAAGCACCAAATGGAATGAAAAACTGACAAAAAAACGGAGAGCGAGGAGAGATACATGCAGTTAATGCACGACTAATTCACCATCTTGGACTCCTGTCTGAGACTGTCAAACAGGGAGTACAGGAAAACAGCTTCATGGAGCTCCTAGGAGGAGACAGAGAACCTGGTAACCAGCAATATATGCTTTCCTACCCACCACTTTTCTTCCTCCCCACCCGCTAGGCCTCCACCACTTCCTGCAGACCACAGTCTCTTGGCCAGGAGGCACTGAGCTGCTTGAATTTGCCCTACCGACACTGGCCTGCACCATCAGTGCCATTTGTTACTGGTGTTGCTTTTTTCCACTTCTTTTGGTTTCCTCCCTACCTCTCACCACCTCCACCTCCTTTCCCGCTAACGTCTGTCTCCATGTACCAGCTTTGCTTCTTCTTGAAAGACTGTATAATCCTGCTCAGCTGGGGAATTGCTTCCCTGGACTGTGCCACCACACTAGTGGGATCCCCGGACCTTTTTGTTTGTTTGCTTTCATTTTCTTTTCCTGATGCGGGTTCCCCTTATAGGCAAGCTGTAGTGCCCTGCTGGGGATCCATTTCTTCATTCTGTGCAGCCACACCAGTGGGATCCCTGGGGGCATTTCCCTTTGTTTTGCTCTGGCTGTTCATTTCTTCCCCTTTTTCTTTTTGCAGCTTGAAAGCGCCTTCTAGCAAGGCTGTACCGTGCAGCCTGGGAGCCACCTCCTTGGTTTTCACAGCTGCACTGGTGTGATCTGTGGGGGCTTTTTTTTTCTTTCTAACTTTTACTTATTTTTCTTTTTCTCCATTTCTGTTTCTTGTCTCGCTGCTCCAGTGACAAGTTTCATAGCACATTTTTTTGTGTGTGCATGTTTGTTTTTGGCTTCTGTTTCTCACTCCTCTCTTTCTTCTTTCCCATATCCATTATAGCTGCACACACCCAACCTCCCCCTTCCTTCCTTCCTACCCGCACCATACACTGAACATCACACCTCTGAGCAGCACAGGCACCAGAAACTGACCTGCACTATTCCTGGCCCACCCTGTCTGTCTTAGTATGTGCCACAAACAACCCATCGCAGCACTTCCCCTGCAGCTGGGCCTGCCCTGTTGCACGATAGCTGAGTGACTGACCATGCCCATTGGACAAGGAAGTGAAAAGCATAGTGCCCACAGACAAGCAAACAACAAAAAATGCATACCTGTTCAGACATAACCAAATAAAACAAAAAAAGCAGGACAAAACAAACAAATCTATAACCAATTAAGAAAGAAAATAACTACTGAATGTCCCAAAGACTGCAGACAATACCAAAACATATGAACAAATAGGACAGGATGGTTCCAGTAAGCATCCAAAATAAAACACCAGATGACTTTCCAGGTAAAGAAAAAGCACTAGCACTACCTGGTAGGAAATTCAAATCTCTAATATTCAGAACAATCCAAAAGTTGAAGCAAAAAGCAGACAAAAATGAGGGAAAAGTAGACAAATTCATGGAAAAGGCAGACAAATCCATGGAAAACACAGACCAAAAAATGCAACAATTCAGGAAAATAATACAGGAACAGAATGCCAAAATAAATTCACAACTAGAAATCATATAAAAACAACAATTAGAAATCCAAAACATAAACACAGTTTCAGAAATGAAGTGTCACAGAAGGGCTGAGGTGCAGGTTTGAGAAAATGCAAGACAGGATCAGTGAAATTGAAAACAAATCCTTGGATACTACTCTGAGGAGAAATCAGAAAGAAAGTTGAAGACAAATAAAGAAACCCTGAGAATTATGTGGGATACAATAAAAAGCAAAAATTTGTGTGACTGGATTTCCAGAACAGGGAGGGAAAACACAGAGGAGATAATTGGAGGGTTGCTGGTAGAAAATTTCCCTAATACAATGAAATATGAAACGTTGAACACCCAAGAAGCTCAATGAAATTCATATAGGATAGACCCCAAAAGAAAATCACCAAAGCATATCATAATAACACCTGCTAAAACCAAAGACAAAGAATCCCGAGAGCAGCTTGAGAAAAACAAAGCCACCTACAGAAGGAAACAACAAGACTAAACTATGATTACTCAGCAGAAACTATGCAGGCAAGAAGGCAATGGGATAAGATGACATACATTGAAAAAAAAAAATGCCAACCAAGAATAATATATCCTTCAAAACTCTTGTTTAAATGTGATGGTGAAATTAGGACATTTCTATATAGATATAAATTAAAGGAATATTTAAAAACCAAACCAAACTTACAAGATTTATTAAAGGGAGTCGTTTGGTTTGAGAACAAAGATCAGATCACAGCCTGAATCTGGGGCATGAGATCATACTTGCCAGATACCAACCTAGGAAATGAACTGTCAAGGACTATTCAAAACCAGAAGAATTACAACCAGGAACCAGAGAGGTTAATCTGTAAAAGAAAACATCATAATGATAAAAGAGGGAATAAACAGTGTAGGTATAGAACTTTCTAATGGAGAGGAAAGCAAGGTGATACCAAGTAATAATAGATTGGTAAAAGCCTAGGAAGGTAAGGGTAAACTTAGAGGTAACCACAAATAATGTTAACAAACCTACTCATCAAAAAGAAGAAGAACATAAATTCTCAGTAAAAACAAAATCTACAAAAACAAAAGACATGAAAAAAATGCACAAACAAAAGGAATTCAGCACAGGACGGTAAGAGAAACAAAGCATCAGCACCACAAAAAATAGCACTACAAAATAACAGCAATAAACACCAATCAGGACGGTAAGAGAAACAAAGCATCAGCACCACAAAAAATAGCACTACAAAATGACAGCAATAAACTCACACCTGTCAATAGTTACACTGAATATAAATGGCCTAAATGCAACCATAAAGAAACAGATTGACAGAATGGATTAAACAAACAAACAAACAAACAAAAACAGGATGCGTCAGTGTGCTGTCTACAAGAGACATACCTTAGAAACAAAGACTTAAACTTATTAAAAATGAAAGGCTGGAAAAAAATATAACAGGTCCAAAAAAAAAAAAAAGCAGGAGTAGCGATACTAGCCTCAGATAAAATAGACTGTAGAAGAAAATCTACCATAAAAGACAAAGAAGAGCACTATATGGTTATGAAGACATAACCGTATTAAACATCTACACACCCAATGACAGCGCTCCAAAATATATAAAACAAAGTCTAACAGCACTGAAAAGAGAAATTGACAGTTCCACAGTAATGGTAGGAGACTTCAACACACCACTCTTGGTAATGGACAGAACATCTAGAAAGAAACTCAGCAGAGATACAGAAGAGCTAAAGGGCATAATCAGCCAACTTGACCTCATAAACATATATAGAACACTCTACCTAACAGCAGCAAAGTATACATCCTTTTCTAATACACAGGGAATGTTCTCCAGAGTAGACCACATTTTAGGCCACAGAGCACCCTCAACAAAATCTAAACCATTGAGATAATACAAAGTATCTTCTCTGACCACGGTGCCATTAGAAATTAACAACAGGAAGAGCAAGGAAAAAAAAAATCAGCTACATGGAAACTGAATAATGCCCTGCTTAAAAGCCACTGGGTAATGGAAGAAATCATTGGAATAAAAAAATTCCTAGAATCAAACAAGAATGAAAACACATCATACCAAAACCTTTGGAACACAGCAAAGGCAGTCCTCAGAGGTCAAGTTATAGCAATAGATGCACACATCAAACAAGAAGAGACAACATCAAAGCATTAGCCTACACGACTCGAACAAATAGAGAACAGCAAAAAAAAAAAAAAAAAAACAACCAGAAAAACCCACAGCCACCAGATAAAGGAAATAATAAAGATTAAAGCAGAAAAAAATGAAATAGAGAATAGAAAAACAATAGAAAGAATCAACAAAACCACAAGTTGATTGTTTCAAAGGATCAATAAAATTGACAAACCACTGGCCAAATAGGCAGGAGGAAAACAGAAGAGGATGCAAATAACCCAAATAAGAAATGAAATGGGGGATATTACAACAGACCAAGCTGAAATAAAAAGGATCATAGCAGAGTATTATGAAAAACTCTACTTCAACAAATTTGAAAACCTAAGAAATGGACAGATTTCTAGAAACACACTACCCACCCAATCTAACACAAAATGTTGTTGAAAATCTGAACAGACCCATAACAAGAAAAAAGACTGAGAAGGTAAAAACACACACACACACACAAAACAATAACAAAAAAACCCTTACCCAGATGGCTTCTCTGGAGTATTTTACCAAACATTCAAGGAAGAGCTTACACCAGTACTACCAAAACCAGGTAAAGAGACCACACAAAAAAAGAAAATTACAGACCTGTATCCCTCAGGAACATGTTGTTGTTGTTAGGTGCCATTGAGTCAGTTCCAGCTCATGGTGACCCTATGCACAACAGAACAAAACGCTGCCTGGTCCCGAGCCATCCTTACAATCATTGTTATGCTTGAGCTCCTTGTTGCAGCCACTGTTTCAATCCACCTCCCTGAGTGTCTTCCTCTTTTCCTCTGACCTTGTACTCTGCCAAGCATGATGTCCTTCTCCAGGGACTGATCCCTCCTGACAACACGTCCAAAGTATGCAAGATTCAGTTTCACCACCCTTGCTTCTAAGGATCATTCTGGTTGTATTTCTTCTAAGATTTGTTCATTCTTTTGGCAGTCTATGGTATATTCAATATTCTTTCCCAACACCACAATTCAAAGGCATCAATAATTCTTCGGTCTTCCTTATTCATTGTCCGGCATTCACATGCATAGGATGCGATTGAAAATACCATGGCTTGGGTCAGGCACACCTTAGTCTTCAAGGTGACATCTGTGCTCTTCAACACTATAAAGAGGTCCTTTGCAGCAGATTTACCCAATGCAATGCATCTTTTTATTTCTTGACTGCTGCTTCCATGGCTGTTGATTGTGGATCCAAGTAAAATGAAATCCTTGACAACTTCTGTCTTTTCTCTGTTTATCATGATGTTGCTCATTGGTCCAGTTGTGAGGATTTTTGTTTTCTTTACGTTGAGGTGCAATCCATACTGAAGGCTACAGTCTTTGATCTTCATTAGTAAGTGTTTCAAGTACTCTTCACTTTCAGCAAGCAAGGTTGTGTCATCTGCATAACCCAGGTTGTTAATGAGTCTTCCTCCCATCCTGATGCCCCATTCTTCTTCATATTGTCCAGCTTCTCGGATTATTTGCTCAGCATACAGATTGAATAGGTATGGTGAAAGAATACAACCCTGACACACACCTTTCCTGACTTTAAACCAATCAGTATCCCCTTGTTCTGTCTGAACAACTGCCTCTTGAGCTATGTAAAGGTTCCTCATGAGCACAATTCAGTGTTCTGGAATTCCCATTCTTCGCAAAGTTATCCATAATTTGTTATGATACACAAGGCTGAATGCCTTTGCATAGTCAATAAAACACAGGTAAACATCCTTCTGGTATTCTCTGCTTTCAGCCAGGATCCATCTGACCTCAGCAATGATCTCCTGGTTCTACATCCTCTTCTGAAACCGGTCTGAATTTCTGGCAGTTCCCTGTCAATACACTGCTGCAGCCATTTTTGAATGATCTCCAGGAAAATTTTGCTTGTGTGTAATACTAATGATATTGTTCTATAATTCCCATGTTTGGTAGGATCACCTTTCTTGGGAATAGGCATAAATATGGACCTGTTCCAGCTAGTTGGCCAGGAAGCTGTCTTCCATATTTCTTGGCATAGATGAGTGAGCACCTCCAGCACTGCATCTGTTTGTTGAAACATTTCAATTGATATTCCATCAACTCCTGGAGCCTTGTTTTTTGCCAGTGCCTTCAGAACAGCTTGGACTTCTTCCTTCAGTACCATTGGTTCCTGATCATATGCCACCTCTTGAAATGGTTGAACAGCAACTAATTCTTTTTGGTATAATGACTGTGTATTCCTCCTGTACGTAGAAAAATCCTCAGTAAAATTCTATGCAATAGAATTTAGCATCATATCAAAAAAATAATTCACCATGACCAAGTGGGATTCATACCAGGTATGCATATACCAGATATACCAGATTCCTGATATACCAGAGAATACCAAAAAGATGTTAACCTGTGTTTTATGCTAAGGCATTCGACAGTGTGGACCACAACAAATGGATTACATTGAGGAAAATGGGAATTCCGAAACAGCTGTGCTCATGAGAAACCTGTACCTGGGTCAAGAGGCAGTCGTTGGAAGAGAACAATGGGCAACTGCAAAGTTTAAAGTCAGGCAAAGTGCATGTCAGGATTATATCCATACCTATTCATTCTTCATGCTGAGCAAATTTTCTGAGAAGCTGGACTATATGAAGAACAGGGCACCAGGATTAAAGGGAAACTCATGAACAACTTGTGTTATGCAGATGACACAACCTTGCTTGCTGAAAGTGAAAAGGACTTGAAGTACAGTGTTCAGTACGGATTACACATCAACATAAAACAAAAATTCTTACAGTTGAACTAATAAGCAACATCATGGTGAATGTAGAAAAAGTTGAGATTGTCAAGGATTTCATTTTTCTTGGATCCACAGTCAAAACCTATGGAAGTGGCAGTAAAGAAATCAAAACATGCATTGCATTGGGCAAGTTGGCTGCAATAGATCTCTTGAAAGTGTTGAGAAGCTAAGATGTCTTCTTGTGGACTAAGGTGGGCCTGACCAAGCCATGGTATTTTCAGTCGCCTCATATGTGTACAAAAGCTGGACAATGAATAATGAAGACCAAAGAAGAATTGATGCCTTTGAATTACGGGGTTGGCAAAGAATATTGACGGCCAAAAAAATGAATAAATCTGTCTTGGAAGAAGCACAATCAAAATGCTCCTTAGAAGCAAGGATGGCTAGAGTACATCTCACATACTTTGAAAGTGATCCCTCCCCAGAGAAGGACATCATGCTTGGTAAAGTAGAGGGTCAGCCAAAAAAAAAAAAAAAGGGCTCTCAACAAGATGGATTGACACACTCGCTGCAGAAATGGGCACAAGCATCGCAACAATTGTGAGGATGGCTCAGAACTGGATAGTGTTCCATCTGTTGTGCATAGGGTCACTATGAGTCAGAATCAACTCGATGGCACCTAACAACAGCAACAACATCTCTGATGAATATGGATGCAAACATTGCCAACAAAAATCTAGCCAATAGAATTCAGTATCATATCAAAAAAATAATACTCCATTACCAAGTGGCATTCATACCAGGTATGCAAGGATGGTTCAATATTAGAAAATCAATCAATGTAATCTACCACATACATAAAAGAAAAAGAATCACATGATCATCTCAATTAACACTGGAAGGGCATTTGACAAAGTCCAACACTCATTCCTGATAAAAACGTCATTAAATAGGTACAGAAGGGAAATATCTCAACACAATAAAGGGCATCTATAGAAAACATCATTCTTGTTGGAGAGAGGATGAAAACATTCTATTTGAGAACAGCAGTAAGATAGGAATGCCCTTTAACACCACTCATATTTGACATTGTGCTGAAACTCTAGTACAATAAGGCAAGAAAAAGAAAGGGCATCTAAATTGGTGACGAAGGAGATAAACTTTCCCCATTTGCAGATGATATACTATACACAGAAAACTCAAATATTCCATGAGAAAGCTACTGGAACAAATAGAGATTCGGCAGAAAAGCAAGACACAAGATAAACATACAAAAATCAGCTGAATTCCTGTACACCAATAAAAAAAAGGATGAAAAGGAAATCAGGAATATAATACCATTTATGATACCCCTAAAAAGATAAAATACTGAGGAGTAAATCTAACCAGGGATGTAAAAGACCTGTACAAAGAAAACAAAATGCTGCTGCAAGAAACCAAAAGAGGTCTATATAAATGGAAAACCATACCTTGCTCATGGATAGGTAGACTCAACACTGTGCAAATGGCAATTCTACCAAAAGCAGTTTACAAATACAGAGCAATCCTGACCCAAATACCAACAATATTCTTTAAAGAGGTGGAAAAAATAATCATTAACTTTATATGAAAAGAGAATCCCTGGGTAAGTAAAGCGCTATTGAAGAAGAACATTAGAGTACAAGGACTTGGATTATCTGACCTCAGAACCTACTGTACAGCTATGGTAGTCAAAACAGCCTGGTACTGGTACAATGATAGATATATTGATCAATAGAAGAGAATTGAGAGCCCAGTAAATCCATCCACCTACAGTCACCTGATCTTTGACAAGGGACCAAACTTCATCAAATTGGGAAAAGGCGGTCTTTTTAACAAATGGTGCTGGAAAAACTGGATGTCCATCTGCAAAAAAATGAGACAGGACCCATTCATCGCACCGTACACACAAACTAATTCAAAATGGATCAAAGACCTAAATATAAAGCCAAAAAGTATAAAGCTCATAGGAGAAAAAATAGAATCAACGCTAGAGGCCCTAATACATCACCAACAACACACAAACGCCAGAAGATAAGCTAGATAACTGGAATCTTCTAAAAATTAAACACTAGTGCTCATCAAGAGACTTTAACAAAAGAGTCAGAAGAGAACCTACAAACAGCAAAAGAAATTTTTGCTACTATATATCAGATAAAGACCTAATCTCTAAAATCTATAGGAAAATCCAACACCTCTACAACAAAAAGATAAATAATCCAGTAAAAACTTGGCAAAGGAAATGAAGAGACACTTCTCCAAAGAAGACATTAAAATGGCCAATAGACACATGAGAAAATGCTCATTAGCCGTTGGAGCAATGCAAATCAAAATCACAATGAGATACCATCTCACCCCAGCAGCATTGGCACAAATCAGAAAAACAGGAAATAACAAACATTGGAGAGGCTGCAGGGTGATCAGAACTCTTACGCACTGCTGGTGGGAATGCAAAATGATACAACCATTTTGGAAAATGACATGGTACTTCCTTAGAAATCTAGAAATAGAAATACCATATGATCCAGCAAAGCCACTCCTAGGAATATAACCTAGAGAAATAAGAGTCCTCACACAAATAGATATATGCACACCCACGTTCATTGCAGCATTGTTTAGAATAGCAAAAAATGAAGACAACCTAGATGCCTATGAATAGATGAATGGATAAATAAACTATGGTACATGTAATGGAGTATTACACAACAATAAAGAAGAATGATGAATCTGAGATGCATCTTACAGCATGGATGAACTTGGAGGGCATTATGCTGAGTGAAATAAGTCACTCACAAAAGGACAAATATTGTGTGAGACTACTACTGTAAAAAAAACTCTTGAAAAGGTTTACATATAAAAAGAAAGAACCTTTGATGGTTATGAGGGAAAGGAGGGGTAGGGGTGGAAAAATACTAACAGACAATAGACAAGTGGTAACTTTGGTGAAGGGTAAGACGGTACACAATACTGGGAAAGCCAGCACATCTTATACAAGGTAAGGCCATGGAGACCCCATAGATACATCCAAACTCCCTGAGAGACCGAATTGCTGGACTGAGGGCTGTGGGGACCATAGTCTTGGGGAACATCTAGCTCAATTGGCATAACATATTTTATAAAGAAAATGTTCTACATTCTACTTTTGCGAGTGGTGCCCTGCACCTTAAAAGTCTGTGAGTGGCCATCTAAGATACTCTACTGGTCTCACCCCTTTTGGAGAAAGGAAAAATGAAGAAAACTAAACACACAAGGGAGATTAGTCCAAAGGACTAAATGACCACATCTACCATAGCTTCCACCAAACTGAGTCCAGTACAGCTAGGTGGTGCCCAGCTACCTCAACCTACTGCTCTGACAAGGATCACAATATAGGGTCCTGGACAGAGGTGGAGAAAAATGTAGAACAAAATTCTAGCTCAAAAAAAAAAAAAAAGGACCAGACTTACTGGCCTGACAGAGACTGGAGAAACCCTGAGAGTGTGGCCCCTCGGACACCGTTTTAGCTCAGTAATGTAGTCATTCCCTAGGCTCACCCCTCAGGTAGAGTTTAGAAAAGCCCATAAAACAAAACAAGAGTAAAGGGGCTCAATCGCCCAGGAGCAAGGACTAGGAGGCAGGAGGGCACAGGAAAGCTGGTTATAGGGAACCCAAGGTGAAGAAGGGAAGGTGTTAACATGTCATTGGGTTGTTAACTAATGTCATAAGACAATATGTGCACTATCTACTTAATGAGAAACTAGTTTGTTCTATAAACCTTCACCTAAATTTCACTATTAAAAACAAGAAACCAAGATAAATAAATAAATTTCAAGATCTACTCTGAAGTACACTCTCAGTGATGAAGTAATATCCAAAAGCCTGTAAGGAAGATCAGTTAATACGACTGTTATTCAAATTTATGCACCAAGCACTAAGGCCAAAAAAGAAAAAATTGAAGATTTTTTAAAATCAACTTCCGCAGTCTGAAATTGAATGAATGTGCAGTCAGGATGCATTGATAGTAACTGCTGATTTGATGTGAAAATTGGAAACAAAGAAAAAGGATCAGTTGTTGGACAATATGGCCTTGGTGATAGAAATGATGCTGGAGATCACATGATAGAATTTTGGAAGACCAATGACTTCATTGCAAATAACCTTTTTTCAATAACATAAATGGTGACTATATGCATAGGCCTTGCTAGATGGAATACACAGTAATCAAATTGTGTCTGTGGAAAGAGACAATGGAAAAGCTGAGTATCATCAGTCAGAACAAGGCCAGGGTCTCACTGCAGAACAGTCCATCAGTTCTCATGTGGAAGTTGGCATTGAAGCTTAAGAAAATCCAGGGAGTATATCCCACCTGAATTTAGAGACAATCTCAGGAATAGATTTGACACATTGAACACAAATGACTGAAGATCAGACGAGTTGCGGAAGGACATCATACATGAAAAAAGCAAGAGGTCTCTTGAAAAGACAGGAAAAAAAAGAAAAGACCAAAATGGATGTTAGAACAGACTGTGAAACTTGAACACCAAGTAGCTAAAGCAAACAGGAGAAATTATGAAGTGAAAGAATTAAACAGAAAAATTAAAAAAAAAATTATTGTACTTTAAGTGAAAGTTTACAAATCAAGTCAGCCTCTCATACAAAAATTTATATACACCGTACTATATACTCTGAGTTGCTCTCCCGCTAACGAGAGCACACTTCTTCTCTCCACCCTGTATTCCCCTGTCCATTTAGCCAGTTTCTGTCCCCCTCTCTCTTCTCCTCTCCCCTCCAGGCGGGGGCTGCCCACATAGTCTCATGTGTCTACTTGGGCCAAGAATCTCACTCCTCACCAGTATCATTTTCTTACAATCCAGTCCAATCCCTGTCTGAAGAGTTAGCTTTAGGATTAGTTCCAGTCTTGGGGTAACAGAAGGTTTGGGGACCATGGGCTGGGGCCTCATTCTAGTCTCAGTCAGACTATTAAGTCTGGTCAATTTAGGAGAACTTGAGGTCTGCATCTCTCTGTTCTCCTGCTCCATCAGGAATTCTCTGTTGTATTCCCTGTCAGGGCAGTCATTGGTTGTAGCTGGGCACCATCTAGTTCTTCTGGTCTCAGGGTGATATCATCTCTGATTTACATGGCCCTGTTTGTCTCTTGGGCTCATGATTGCCTTGTGTTTTTGTTGTTCGTCATTGTCCTTTGCTCCAGATGCATCAATTGCATCTTTGCAATTGATGCATCTTAGACGGCCTCTTGCTAGCTCTTAAGACCCCAGATGCCACTCACCAAAGTGGGATGCAGAATGTTTTCTTAATAAATTTTTTAATGCCAATTGACCTAGATGTCTCTTGAAACCATGGTCCCAAACCTCTCCCCTGCTACTCTGGCCTTTGAAGCATTCAGTTTATTCAGGAATCTTCTTTGCTTTTGGTTTAGTCCAGTTGTGCGGATGTCTCATGTATTGTGTGTTCTTTCCTGTCACCTAAAGTAGTTCTTTCTTGTCTGCTATCTAATTAGTGAATACTCTTCTCCCTCCCTCCCTTCCCACTCTCGTAACCATCAAAGAATATTTTCTTCTCTGTTTAAAACATTTCTTGAGTTCTCATAATAGTGGTCTCAAACAATATTTGTCCTTTTGCAACTGACTAATTTCACTCAGCATAATGTCTCCCAGATTCCTCCATGTTATGAAATGTTTCACAGATTCATCATTGTTCTTCATCCATGTGTAGTATTCTCTTGTGTGAATATGCCATAATTTATCCATTCATCCATTGATGGGCACCTTGGTTGCTTCCATCTTTTTGCTATTGTAAGCAGTGCTGCAATGAACATGGGTGTGCAGATATCTGTTCGTGTAAAGGCTCTTATTTCTCTAGGATATATTCCAAGGAGCTGGATTGCTGAATCGTATGGTAGTTGTATTTCTAGCTTTTAAAGGAAGTACCAAATCGATTTCCAAAGTGGTTGTACCATTTTACATTCTCACCAGCAGTGTATAAGTGTTCCAGTCTCTCCACAATCCCTCCAACATTTATTATTTTGTGTTTTTTGATTAATGCCAGCCTTGTTGGAGTGAGATGGCATCTCATTGCAGTTTTGATTTGCATTTCTGTAATGACTAATGATCCTGAGCGTTTCCTCATGTATCTGTTAGCTACCTGAATGTCTTCTTTAGTGACATACCTGTTCAGATCCTTTGCCCATTTTTTAATTGGGTTATTTGTCTTTTTGATGTTGAGTTTTTGCAGTATCATGCAGGTTTTAGAGATCAGACGCTGATCGGAAATGTCATAGCTAAAATTTTTTTTCCCAATCTGCAGGTGATCTTTTTACTCTTTTGGTGAAGTCTTTGATTTTTAGGAGCTCCCAGCTGTCTAGTTTCTCTTCTGGTGTTTGTGTATTGTTAGTAATGTTTTGTATACTGTTTAGGCCAAGTATTTTAGCTCCTAGTGTTGTCTCTACTTTTTCTTCCATGATCTTTATCATTTTAGATTTTATGTTTAGATCTTTGATCCATGTCAAGTTCATTTTTGTGCATGCTGTGAGGTATGGGTCTTGTTTCATTTTTTTGCAGGTGGATATCCTGTTGTGTCAGTAACATTTGTTGAGGAGACTGTCTTTTCCCCATTTGACTGATGTTGGGCCCTTGTCAAATATCAGATGCTCATATGTGGATGGATTTATGTCTGGATTCTCACTTCTGTTCCATCGGTCTATGTATCTGTTGTTGTACCAGTACCAGGCTGTTTTGACTACAGTGGAGGTATTAATAGGTTCTAAAGTCAGGTAGCATTAAGCTTCCCGCTTTGTTCTTCTATTTCAGTGATGCTTTACTTATCCAGGGCCTCTTTCCCTTCCATATGAAGTTGATGATTTGTTTCTCCATCTAATTAAACAGTATTGTTGGAATTTGGGTTGGAATTTCCTTGTATCTATAGATCATTTTTTGTAGAATAGACGTTTTTACAATGTTGAGTCTTCCCATCCGTGAGCAAGGTATGTTTTTCCACTTATGTAGGACTCTTTTGGTTTCTTGCCGTAGTGTCTTGTAGTTTTCTTTGAATAGGTCTTTTATGTCTCTAGTTAGATTTATGCCTAAGTATCTTATCTTCTTGGGGGCTACTGTAAATGGTATTCATTTGTTGATTTCCTCTTCAATGTTCTCTTTCTTTGTGTAGAGGAATCCAACTGATTTTTGTATGTTTATCTTGTACCCTGATACTCCACTGAACTCATAGTTTCAGTCATTTTCTTGAGGATTCTTTAGTGTTTTTTGTGTATGAGAACATATCATCTGCAAATAGAGACACTTTACTTCTTCCCTACCAATCTTTGTGCACTGTATTTCTTTATTTAACCTAATTGCTCTGGCCAGGACCTCCCGCACAATGTTGAATAGGAATGGTGATCAAGGGCATCCTTGTCTCATTTGAGTTCTCAAGGGGAATGATTTCAGATTCTCTCCATTTAGGATGATGTTGGCTGTTGGCTTTGTATAAATGCCTTTTATTATGGTGAGGAATTTTCATTCTATTCCTATTTTGCTGAGAGCTTTTATTATGAATGGGTCTTGGACTTTGTCAAATGCATTTTCTGGATCAATTGATGAGATCATGTGGTTTTTTCACTTTGTTTTATTTATGATGTATTACACTGATTGTTTTTCTAATGTTGAACCATCCCTGCATACCTGGTATGAATCCCTCTTGGTCATGGTGAATTATTTTTTTGATATGTTGTTGAATTCTATTGGCTAGAATTTTGTTGAGGATTTTTACATCTATGTTCATAAGGGATATAGGTCTGTAATTTTCTTTTTTTGTGGTGTCTTTATCTTGTTTCGGTATTAGGGATATGCCGGCTTCATAGAATGAGTTTGGGAGTATTCCATCCTTTCCTATGCTCTGAAATACCCTTAGTAGTAGTGGTGTTAACTCTTCTCTGAAAGCTTTCCTGTGAAGCTATCCAGGCTGGAGCTTTTTTTGCTGTCGTTGGGAGTTTTTTAATTACCTTTTCAATCTCTTCTTTTGTTACGGGTTTATTTAGTTCTATGTCTGTTTGTGTTAGTTTAGGTAGGTAATGTGTTTCTAGAAATTAGTCCATTTCTTCTACGTTTTCAGGTTTCTTAGAGTACAATTTTTCATAGTAATCGTGTATGATTCTTTTAATTTGTTACGTCTGTTGTGATATTGCCCATCTCATTTCTTATTCAGGTTATTTTCTTCCTCTCCTGGTTTTCTTTTGTAGTTTGGCCAAAGTTTATCAATTTCGTTAATATTTTCAGAGAACCATCTTTTGGTCTAGTTAACTCCTTAAATTGTTTTTCTGTTCTCTATTTCATTTAATTTTACTGTAATATTATTTGCTTTGTTGTGGTTTCTGAGGATTTCTTTTGCTGCTCTCTATTTGTTCAAATTGTAGGGATAATTCTTTTATTTTGGCCCTTTCTTTTTGTTTGAGTGCATTTACTGATACAAACTGACCAGTGAGCACTGCTTTAGGTCCCAAAGGTTCTGATAGGAAGTGTTTTCATTCTTATTGAATTTTATGAATTTCTTTATTCCGTCCTTAATTTCTTCTGTAACCCAGTCATTTTGACTGTATAGTCAGAGAAGATGCTTCTAATGTTTCGGTGTTGTGGATTCTGTTAAGACTTGTTTTATGACCTAATATTTGGTCTATTCTAGAGAATGTTCCATGTGTGGTAAAAAAGAAAGTATGCTTGGCTTCTGGTTGGCGGAGTGTTCTGTATATGCCTATGAGGTCAAGTTGGTTGATTGTGGCATTTAGATCTTCCCTGTCATTATTAAGCTTCTTTCTGGGTGTTCTGTCCTTCACTGAAGGTGGTGTGTTGAAGTCTCCTACTGTCATTGTGGAGCTGTGTATCTCACTTTTCAATGCTGTTGGAGCTTCTTTTATGTATCTTGCAGCCCTGTCATTGGGTGCATAAATATTCAGTATGGTTATATCCTCCTGGTATTATATAGTGTCCTTCCTTATTCTTTGTGGTGGATTTAACTTTAAAGCCTATTTCATCAGAAATTAATATTGCCACTTCTGCTTTTTTTAGATTATTGTTTGCTTGATATATTTTTTCCATCCTTTGAGAATTAGTTTGTGTCTTTAAGTATAAGGTGTGTCACTTGTAGGCAGCATATAGACAGAGCATATTTTTTTGTCCATTGTGCCACTCTTTTTCTCTTTAGTAGCGCATTTAGTCCATTTACATTCAGCATAATTATGGTTAGATATGAGTTTAGTTCTGTCATTTTGATGTCTTTTTTATGGGTTGTTGACAGTTTCTTTTTCCCGCTTAATTTTTTGTTGTGAGTTGTTTATCTGTATATATTGTCTTTTCCTCTTATTCATTGTTGTTGATTTTGTTTCTGCTGAGTATTTTTTTCTTGTGTTTTCTTTTGATGAGTAGGATTGTTAGTCTCCTTTATGGTTACCTTAATTTTTACCCCAATTTTTTCTAATTCTAAACCTAACTTTCATTACTTTACATTGCCTTGACTTCTTCTTCATATGAAAGATCTATGACTATGTTTTTTAGTCCCTCTATATTGTCTTAATGTTGTCTTCTTTTACATAATGACATCACTCCTTGTTGTCAGCATATTTTTATTTTGGTTTAATTTTGTGATTTCCTATCAGGGTTGACATCTGGTTGCTCTGTCCTGTGTCCTAGTCTTGGATTGATATATTACTGATTTTCTAACCAGAGAAGTCCCTTTAGTACTTCTTGTAGTTTTGGTTTGGTTTTTACATTTCGCTAAACCTCTGTTTGTCTGGAGATGTCCTAATTTTGCTTTCACATTTCAGAGAGAATTTAACTGGATATCAGATTATTGGCTGGCAATTTTTTTTCTTCAGTGCTTTATATAAATCATCCTGTTCCCTTCTTGCCTGGATGGTTTCTGCTGAGTAGTCTGAGCTTATTCTTATTGACCCTCATTTGCAGGTGACTTTTTTGTTTATTCCTAGCTGCTCTTAAAATTCTCTGTCTATCTTTGGTTTGGGCAAGTTTGATTATAATGTCTGGGTGACTTTTTTTTGAGATCTACCTTATGTGGAGTTTGATGAGCATCTTGGATAAATATCTTCTCATCTTTCACAATATCAGGGAAGTTTTCTGCCAACAAATCTTCAATAATTCTCCCTGTATTTTCTGTTATCCCTGCCTGTTCGGTACTGCAATCACTTGTAGTTTATTTCTTTGATACAATAACACACTATTCTTAGGGTTTCTTCTTTTTCTTTTTTTAAATTATTTTATCTGATATTTCTTTTACTATATTGGTACCAAATGTTTTCTCTTCCATCTCACTAATTCTGCTTTCCAGATCCTCAATTCTGCTCCTCTGACTTTCTATTGAGTTGTCAAATTCTGTAGTTTTATTGTTAATATTCTGAATTTCTGATTGCTGTCTCTCTATACATTCTTGCAGCCTACTGAATTTTTCATTATGTTCTTGAATAACCTTTTTAATTTCTTCAGTTGCTTTGTCTGTGTGTTCCTTGGCTTGTTCTATGATTTGCTGGTCTCATTCCCGATGTCTTGAAGAGTTCCGTATATTAATCACATCTGGTAATTCCAGGGAAACACTTTTGTCCGGAGGATTCGTTGATTCTTTGTGTTGAGAGCTTGTTGAAGTGATCATGGTCTGCTTTGTTGTTGTTGTTGTTGTTAGAGATGGTGACCATATAGTTTATTTACTAAATCAGGAAATGTTTTAGGGTGAAAGGAGGTGCTGTTAACAATTTGCTCACGACAATATGCAATAACTTGGGCTGTACTGCTCACACTGGGAAGTATGATCCCCCTGGTTTTAGAAATCCATAAGTTTAAAGGAACCAAAACCTGTTCAAATTATCTTAAGCGAAAATGAGACATTACTATCTGGATGTTGTGAGAGTTTTATAGAAACCAGACCATGGAGGACTAGCACTGGCCCTTCAGCTGTGGATCTGTGTGACCAAGAGTCAGAGCACCAGAGAAAGAATCAAGTCTGCAGCATTTGCGATTCTCAAAAGAGCAAATCTTCTTGGCTTAGCCTGAGTTAGCGGCTGTTTGAAGTTCATCCTTAGTTCACATGGCCTGTTTATCAATGTCCTTGAGAATAGGTAAATTGATTAATACATATCCCCCACTGCAAAAGGGCAAAGTATTCTACACATTTCACACATGAAGAAGCTACCTGCCCTGGGTTCAGTGATTGTTGTGGTGCCCATTCAGGCTGCGTATGCTCTTCTCCCTATAGCAATAGTAAAGGAACTCTTGTTTTAAAGCCAACAAAACTATTCATGGAGAATAACTGAATCCAAATTCTAAAATGGCAATTATTTTCATGTGTGTGACTGTAAGTGCATGCATGTGTGTATGTGTGTGTGTGTTAGTGTGATAGTGTCACAGGTTGAAGTTGTTCCTACCTCAAGACCTGGGATGATTCTATCCCAGTGAACCTAGCGTATTATTTGCTGCCCTGGCTCTGTATCAGCAACGTTTCTCTTTGTATTAACTCAGTTCTGCTGATACTAATATGCATACCCCATAAGGCCTTTTCTCATCATTTTGCATTGAGATGTGGCATTCTCATTTCCATGTCTGTCTTTATTGCTATTTTCAGATAGTACTTAGTCTTTTTATCTGCAACTGCGCAAACTTTAAATATAGGTTTTGTGAAGAGTTTGCTCCAAAGTCTCTGCAAAATTCTGACTGTTTGCTTTTTATTCTAAGTGGGAATGGCAACAGGCTGTTGCCTTTCTGTCTTCTCTTGCCTCCAAGCCACCTGTTTTCTGTTTGCCTATACCAAGGTGCTACATGGTCTGGCAATGGTAGTGTATTCCAAACCCCTTCTCATGGGGTTAAGGACTTTTTGACTTGGGTTCAATGTTGAAAATGAATTTCCCTTGGGAGGTACCCAGACTTTTCCTCCTACTCAATCAAATCTCCTCTTGAGAGCAGCAGCTTTGAGGCATAACTCTTCCTTACTCCACATCCTTCATAATGTTGATTGCCTCCTGGAATATGTAGTTTCCTTTGAATAGCATTACTTTTTGTGCTAGAGTGATAGGGTTTAAGAGAGAACTAAAGTTAAAAAATGGTAACTTATTCTTTTGTGCCTCGATGGGAGCAGAAGCAGTGCTATAATTTTGTTCTATTAGCTTTTTTTTTTTTTTGGTTTTAAAGAATAGAAATTTATTTTCTCACAGTTCTTGAAGCTGAAGTCAAAACTAGGATGTTGGCCACATCGACTCCTTCCATGAGCCTCCCTCCTAGTTCTGGTGGCTGCAGGTAATCCTTGACATTCCTTTGCTAGTAGATAGTTCTCACATGCCATTTGCCTTCTTCTGGACTAATGTCTCTTTGGCTAGTCTGTTCTTTTTCTAAAATTTTTATTGCACTTTAAGTGAAAGTTTACAAATCAAGTCAGTCTCTCATACAAAACCTTATATACACCTTGCTATATACTCCTAGCTGCTCTCCGCCTAATGAGACTGCACATTCCTTCTCTCCACCCTGTGTTTCAGTATCCATTTGGCCAGCTTCTGTCCCCCTCAGCTTTCACACCTCCCCTCCAGACAGGAGCTGACGAGATAGTCTCATGTGTCTACTTGATCCAAGAAGCCCACTCCTCACCATATCACTTTCTGTCTTGTATTCCAGTCCAATCCCTGTCTGAAGAGTTGGTTTCAAGAATGGCTCCTGTCTTTGGCTAACAGAGGGTCTGGAGACCATGACCTCTGTGGTTCCTCTGGTCTCAAACTGACCATTAAGTCTGGTCTTTTTACTAGAATTTGGGGTCTCCATCCCACTGCTCTCCTGCTCCTTCAGAGATTCTCTGTTGTGCTCCCTGTCATGGCAGTCATCAGTTGTAGCTGGGAACCATCCAGTTTTTCTGGTCTCAGGCTGATGTAGTCTTTGGGTTATGTGGCCAGTTCTGACTCTTGGGCTCATACTTACCTTGTGTCTTTGGTGTTCTTTATTCTTCTTTGCTCTAGGTGGATTTAGACCAATTGTTGCATCTACGGTCTGCTTCTTTATGTGATTTGATATTGACTATTGTCTCTGAGCCATGTATAAATGATTGTATTAATTTATTTTATGTTTGCTTACTGTATCCTAACTTCTTTGTTTAGTTTCGATATGCCCAAATAGGGTACTTGAATGGGCTATCTTGATTATTTTCACCTTTGAAGCTCTAATGTACTGTGACCTAATGGCTAGAGCTGTTACCAGATATATGAGCCTAGGAGACCATTCATTTTTCTTGTATGGATTCAGCTAGGTGTCCAAGTTGTTGTTTATCATGTATGTGGTACAGGCTCTGTCCTACAGTCTTAGAGGGGTAGTGGTGATTGGTGTAGGCTCAGGTATCTGGTTGCAGTTGTTGGTTATGCTCTGAACAAAGCAGGGGGCTGACAGCTATCCCCTGAGTGTCTGTGAGGAAAGCGTGTTCCTGTTCCCTAGAGTGCACAGGTGGGTAGGTTCTGCAGCTGGAGCACGGACACCCAGTGCTTTTGGTTGTAAAGACTAGGAGGTACCACTTATCCTTGGACACCTGTGGTGGGGTGACTAGGTGACGTGGATGGAGTCTACAGTCCTTAAGCCCCTGATATGGGCAGGTGAGGACCCTGTTTAATAGGCAAAGCGGAATGAAGCACCAAAAACCCACCTCTCCACTGCACAGCTGAAATAGTTGCTGTCTGTCAACAAGGGCCTATTCTTCTGAAATGGGCCAATATAAGTCCAGATATGAATGAAAGGTATTCAAAGTCCATGGACCGTTTGGGCCTGGGCAGGAGCCACTTCTGTCTTGAGCTCCCTAGCTTAGTGGAGTTGGCAGATTTTCTTTTCCCCAGTTGTGAGTTTATCCCTTAGTCAAGGCCAGAAGAATGGCTCAGGGTGTGCACTAGGCCCTATCTCAGGCCCAGGGATATTGACAGCCACAGAAGACAGCTTTGAGGGCTGGGGGTGTGGTAAAATAAACCCAAGTACTTAGCTCTTGCCAAAATCCCCATTCTTCTCTGGTTCTGGATGTGTGAGTAGGCTGTGCATTCCGCTGTCTCTCCCTGAGGAAACTCTGCCCAGAACGCTACCACCAACCCTGCCACATTCATTCTAGGGGATCATGCTGAAGGTTCCTGCTGAGTCAGGTCCCCCAAGTCCTCAACTCTCCCTCCCCCACTGGTCAGTTCATTTTCTAACTTTGCCTTTGATGTTCAGGGCTCCTAGCTTGTCATATATATAATCGTTTCACTTATTTTTTTGGGTCTTTGTTGTTAGAGGGATCACCAGAAGCATCTGACTATTTTGCCATCTTGGCCCCGCCACTTGAACAGAAAATTTTAAGGGCTGCTTGAGAAGACAGAGTAAAGTATTATAATGACATGTGTAAGACCTGGAGTTAAACAAAAAAAAAAAAAAGAAAGAAAGAAAAAGGAAGAACACGCTCCGCATTTCTCAAGCTGAAAGAACTGAAGAAAAAATTCAAGCCTCGAGTTCTAGTATTGAAAGATTCCACAGGGAAGATATTAAACAATGCCTGAAGCATCAAAAGAACATAGAATACACAGAGTCACTATAGTAAAAAGAATTGGTAGACTTTCAGCCATTGCTGGAGGTAGCGTATGATCAGAAACCAATGGTAATGGAGGAAGAAGTTCCCTCCTTATGTTTTCTTTAAGGAACTTTAATTTTAACATTTAGGTCTTTGATCAATTTTGACTCTGTTCTGTTATGATGTGAGGCATGGATCCCGTTTCATTTTTCCAAAAGTGGATATACAGCTTGCCAATGCCATTTATTAAAGAGAATGTTTATTCCCTATTGAATATATTTTGACCCCTTGTGGAAAATCAGTTGTTCATAAATGAATGAATTCATTTCTGGGTTTTCAGTTGTATTCGCTGGTGTACGTGTCTATCAATGAACAAATACCAGGCTGTTTTGATTGCAGTGCCTGTATAGTATGTTTTGATATCAGGAATGTGAGGCCTCCTACTTTGTTCTTCATCTTCAGTAGTGCCTTAGCTATTCAGGGTATCTTTCCTTTCCACGTAAAGTTGGCCATTAGTTTTTCTATTTCAGTAGAGAATGTTGTTGGGCTTTGTATCAGGATTGCCTTGCATCTGTAGATCATTCTAGGTACATTAAATCTTCCAGTCCATGAGCATTGCATGTCCTTCCGTATATGTAGGCTTCTTTTAGTCTCATAGTAGTGTCTTGTAGTTTTTATTTTATAATTTTCTTTTACGTCCCTGCTTATGTTAATTCCTAGGTATTTTATCAATTTTGGGAGTACAGTAAATGGTACCATTTTCTTTTCCGAATACTCGTTGTTAATGTAATGGAACCCAACTGATGTTTGTATGTTGATCTTGTACCCTGGAGTGTTGCTGAATTCTTCTATTTGATCCATCTGTTTTTTTGTGGCCTTTTTAAGGTTTTCTATGTATAGGATCAAGTCATCTGCGAATATAGTTTCACATCTTCCTTTCCAATGTAGATAGCTTTTCACTTTCTTACTTTATTTCCCTAGTTAGGAATTCCAATACAGTATTGAATAAGAGTGGTGATAATGAGCATCCTTGTCTTGTTTCTGTTCTCAAAGGGAAGAATCTCAGACTTTGTCCATAGAGATCAATCTTAGCTGTTAATTTTACATATATCCCCTTAATTATGTTAAGAAATTTTCCTTCCGTTCTTATTTTGCTGAGAGTTTTTATCAGGAAAGTGTGTTGGATTTTATCTGATGCCTTTCCCACATCCGTTGATATGATCATGTGGTTCTTCTTTGTTTTATTTATGTGTTGAAATATTTCATTATCTAATGTTGAATTACCCTTGCATTCCTAGTATGATTCTTACTTGATCATGGTGTGTGATTTTTGAATATGTTTTTTAATTCCTTTGGCTAGAATTTTGTTTAAGTTTTTATATCTGTATTCATGGGAGATTGCTATTAGTTGCCTTTGAGTCAGTTCTGACTTATAGCGACCCTATGTACAACAGAACAAAACACTGTCTGGTCCTGCACCATCCTCTCAATCTTTGCTATACTTAAGCCAATTCTTGGAGCTGTTGTGTCAATCCATATCGCTAAGGGTCTTCATTTTTTTTTTGCTGACTTTCTACCTTACCAAACATAATGTCCCTCTCCAGGATAACCACAGATCCTTCATCTTTCTTTCCAACTTTCACATTCCAGTCATGTGGGGATATTGTTCCATTTTCATGTCTATGCCTGTTTTTAGTATCAAGTAATGCTGCCTTCATTGATTAATTTAGGGAGTATTCCTTTCCCTTTTGTGTTTTTCAAGTGTTTGAATAGAATTGGAGTAACTTTTGTATGTATGTTTGGTAAAATTCCCCAATAAAGCCATGGGGTCCTGGGGTATTTGTTGTTGGCAGTTTTTTTTTTTTAATAATTTTTATTTTGCTTTAAGTGAAAGTTTACAGTCAAGTCAGTCTCTCACAAAAAAACCCATATACACCTTGCCACACACTCCAAATTACTCTCCCCCTAATGAGACAGCCCGTTCTCTCTCTCCACTCTCTCTTTTTGTGTCCATTTCACCAGCTTCTAACCCCCTCCATCCTCTCATCTCCCCTCCAGGCAGGAGATGCCAACATAGTCTCAAGTGTCCACCTGATCCAAGAGGCTCATTCCTCACCAGCATCCCTCGCCAACCCATTGTCCAGTCTAACCCATGTCTGAAGAGTTGGCTTCGGGAGTGGTTCCTATCCTGGGCCAACAAAAGGTCTGGGGTCCATGATCATAAGGATCCTTCTAGTCTCAGTCAGATCATTAAGTCTGGTCTTATGAGAACTTGGGGTGTGCATCCCACTCCTCTCCTGCTCCCTCGGGGGTTGTCTGTTGTTGTCCCTGTCAGGGCAGTCATCTGTTGTAGTCACACACCTTCTAGCTCTTCTGGTCTCAGGATGATGTAGTCTCTGGTTCATGCAGCCCTTTCTGTCTCTTGGGCTTGTAATCGCCTTGTGTCCTTGGTGTTCTTCATTCTCCTTTGATCCAGGTGGGTTGAGACCAATTGATGCATCTTAGATGGCTGCTTGCTAGCGTTTAAGACCCCAGATGCCTCTCTCCAGGGTGGGATGCAGAATGTTTTCTTAATAGATTTTAATATGCCAATTGACTTAGATGTCCCCTGGAACCATGGTGCCCTGACCCCTGCTCCTGGTACGCTGGCCTTCGAAGCTTTCAGTTTATTCAGGAAAGTTCTTTGCTTTTGGCTTAGTCCAATTGTGCTGACCTCCCCTGTATTGTGTGCTGTCTTTCCCTTCACCTAAAGTAGTTCTTATCTGCTATCTAAT
The DNA here is from genome assembly GCF_024166365.1 of Elephas maximus indicus. Lineage (NCBI taxonomy): Eukaryota > Metazoa > Chordata > Mammalia > Proboscidea > Elephantidae > Elephas > Elephas maximus. Next base: position 12,019,518 of record NC_064847.1, read on the forward strand.
TAGTGAATGCCCCTCTCCCTCCCTCCTTCCCTCCCCACTCTCATAACCACGAGAGTATGTTTTCTTCTCCGTTTAAGCTTTTTCTCAAGTACTTATAATAGTGGTCTTATAAAATATTTGTCCTTTTGCAACTGACTAATTTCACTCAGCGTAATCCCTTCCAGGTTCCTCCATGTTATGAAATGTTTCACAGATTCCTCACTGTTCTTTATCGATGCGTAGTATTCCATTGTGTGAATATACCATAATTTATTTATCCATTCATCCATTGATGGGCACCTTGGTTGCTTCCATCTTTTTGCCATTGTAAACAGTGCTGCAGTAAACATGGGTGTGCATGATCTGTTCATCTAAAGGCTCTTATTTCTCTAGGATATATTTCAAAGAGTGGGATTGCTGGATCATATGCTAGTTCTATTTTCTGGCTTTGAAAGGAAGTGCCAAATCGATTTCCGAAGTGGTTGTACCATTTTACATTCCCACCAGCAGTGTAGAAGTGTTCCAATTTCTCCACAGCCTCTCCAGCATTTATTGTTTTGTGTCTTTTGGATTAATACCAGGCTTGTTGGAGTGAGATAAAATCTCATTGTAGTTTTGATCTACATTTCTCTAATGGCTAATGATCTTGAACATTTCCTTATATATCTGTTAGCTACCTGAATGTCTTCTTTAGTGAAGTGTCTATTCATATCTTTTGCCCATTTTTTAACTGGGTTATTGGTCTTTTTGCAGTTGTGCAGTATCATGTAGATTTTAGAGATCAGGTGCTGATCAGAAATGTCATAGTTAAAAGCTTTTTCCCAGTCTGTAGGTAGTCTTTTTACTCTTTTGGTGTAGTCTTTGGATGAGCATACATGTTTGATTTTTAGGATCTCCCAGTTATCTAGTTTTTCTTCTACATTCTTTACAATGTTTTGTATACTCTTTATGCCACGTATTAGGGATCCTAATGTTTTCCCTATTTTTTCTTCCATGATCTTTATTATTAGATTTTGTATTTAGGTCCTTGATCCATTTTGAGCTCATTTTTGTGCATGGTGTGAGGTATGGGTCTTGTTTCTTTTTTTTGCGAATGGATATCCGGTTATGTCATCACCGCTTGTTAAAAAGACTGTCTTTTCCCCACTTAACTGTTTTGGGGCCTTTGTCAAATATCAACTGCTCGTATGTGGATGGATTTATGTCTGGATTCTTAATTCTGTTCCATTGGTCCATGTTTCTGTTGTTGTACCAGTACCAGGCTGTTTTGACTACTATGGTGGTATAATAGTTTCTAAAATCAGGTAAAATAAGGCCTCCCAGTTTGTTCTTCTTTTTCAGTAATGCCTTATTTATCTGGGGCCTCTTTCACTTCCATATGAAATTGGTGATTTGTTTCTCCATCTCATTAAAGAATGTCGTTGGGATTTGGATCAGAATTGCATTTAATGTATAGATCGTTTTTGGCAGAACTGACATTTTTATAATATTAAGTCTTCCTATCCACGAGCAAGGTATGGTCTTCCACTTATGTAAGTCTCTTTTGGTTTCCTGCAGAAGCATGGTGTAGTTTTCTTTGTATAAGTCTTTTGTATCTCTGGTAAGATTTATTCCTAAGTATTTTATCTTCTTGGGGGCTACTGTAAATGGCATTGATTTGGTGATTTCCTCTTCCATGTTCTTTTTGTTGTTATAGAGGAATCCAACTGATTTTTGTAGTTTACCTTGTATTCTGATACTCTGCTGAACTCTTCTATTAGTTTCAGTAGTTTTCTGGAGCATTCCAAAGGTTTTCTGTGTATAAGATCATGTCATCTGCAAATAGAGATAGTTTTTACTTCTTCCTTGCCGATCCGGATGCCCTTTATTTCTTTTTGTAGCCTAATTGCTCTGGGTACGACTTCCAGCACAGTGTTGAATAAGAGTGGTGATAAAGGGCATCCTTGTCTGGTTCCCGATCTCAATGGGAATGTTTTCAGGCTCTCTGCATTTAGCGTGATGTTGGCTGTTGACTTTGTATAAATGCCCTTTATTATGTTGAGAAATTTTCCTTTTATTCCTATTTTTCTGAGAGTTTTTATCATGAATGAGTGTTGTACTTTGCCAAATGCCTTTTCTGCATCAATTGATAAAATCATGTGATTCTTGTCTTTGGTTTATGTGGTGGATTACATTAATTGTTTTTCTTATGTTGAACTGTCCCTGCATACCTGGTATGAATCCCACTTGGTCATGGCGAATTATTTTTTTGACATGTTGTTGAATTGTATTGGTAGAATTTTGTGGAGGATTTTTGCATCTACATTCATGAGGGATATAAGTCTGTAATATTCTTTTCTTGTGGTGTCTTTACCTGGTTTTGGTATCAGGGATGTGATGGCTTCATAGAATGAGTTTGGTAGTATTCCGTCCTTTTCTATGCTCTGAAATACCTTTAGTAGTAGTGGTGTTAACTCTTCTCTGAAAGTTTGCTAGAACTCTGCAGTGAAGCCGTCTGGATCCTGGCTTTATTTTGTTGGAAGTTTTTTGATTACCTTTGCAATGTCTTCTTTTGTTATAGGTCTATTTCGTTGTTCTACCTCTGTTGGTGTTAATTTAGGTAGGTAGTGTGTTTCTAGGAATTCATCCATTTCTTCTAGGTTTTCAGATTTGTTTGATTTAAGTTGGGTCTGTTGTGATGTGGCCCATCTCGTTTCTTATTTGGGTTATTTGTTTCCTCTCCTACTTTTCTTTTGTCAGTTCGGCCAGTGGTTTATCAATTTTGTTGATTTTTTCAAAAACCAGCTTTTGGTCTTATTAATTCTTTCAATTGTTTTTCTGTTTTCTATTTCATTTAGTTCAGCTCTAATTTTTATTATTTGTTTTCTTCTGGTGCCTGTGGATTTCTTTTGTTGCTCTCTTTCTATTTGTTCAAATTTTAGGGATAATTCTTTGATATTGGCCCTTTCTTCTTTTTGGATGTGTGCATTTATTGATATGAATTGATCTTTGAGTACCACTTTTGCTGTGTCCCAAAGGTTCTGACAGGAAATGTTTTCATTCTCATTGGATTCTGTAAATTTCATTATTCCATCCTTAATGTCTTCTCTAATCCAGTCTTTTTTGAGCAGGGTATTGTTCAGTTTCTGAGTGTTTGATTTCTTTTCCCTGCTTTTCCTGTTATTGATTTCCACTTTTATGGCCTTATGGTCAGAGAAGATGCTTTGTAACATTTCAATGTTTTGGATTCTGCTAAGGCTTGCTTTATGACCTAATAAGTGGTCTATTCTAGAGAATGTTCCCTGTGCACTAGGAAAGAAAGTATACTTGGTTGCTGTTGGGTGGAGTGTTCTGTATATGTCTATGAGGTCAACTTGGTTGATTGTGGCATTTAGATCTTCTGTGTCTTTATTGAGCTTCTTTCTGGATGTCCTGTCCTTCACCACAAGTGTGTTGAAGCCTTCTGCCATTATTGTGGGGCTGTCTATCTCACTTTCCAATGCTGATAGAGTTTGTTTTATATATCTTGCAGCCCTGTCATTGGGTGCATAAATATTTAATATGGTTATATCTTCTTGGTGTATTGTCCCTTTAATCATTATATAGTGTCCTTCCTTATTCTTTCTGATGGATTATAACTTTAAAGTCTATTTTGTCAGAAATTAATATTGCCACTCCTGCTCTTTTTTGATTGTTGTTTGCTTGATATATTTTTTTCCATCCTTTGAGTTTTAGTTTTTGTCTCTAAGACTAAGGTGTGTCTCTTGCAGGTAGCATATAGATGGATCTTGTTTTTTAATCCATTCTGCCACTCTGTCTCTTTATTGCTGCATTTAGTCCGTTTACATTCAGGGTAATTATGCATAGGTATGAATTTAGTGCTATCATTTTGATGTCTTTTTGTGTGTGTTGACAGTTCCTTATTCCCACTTGGTTTTATTGCTGAGTAGATTTTCTTGATATATATTCCTTACCTCATATTCGTTGTTGTTGATTTTGTTTTTGCTGAGTCTGTATTTTTCCCTTGTATTTTATTTTGATGAGTAGGGTAGTTTGTGTCCTTTGTGGTTACCTTATTATTTACCCCTATTTTTCTAAATTTAAAACTAACTTTTATTTCTTTGTATCGCCGTATCTTCCTCTCCATATGGAAAGTGTATGATTACATTTCTTAGTCCCTCATTGTTATCTTAATGTTGTCTTCTTTTGTGTAATAACATCGCTGTTACCCTGTGTTGGGCTTTTTTTTTTTTTTTTTTTTTTAATCTTGCTTTGTTTTCTTGGATTTCCCTGTCTGGGTTGACTTCTGGTTTCTCTGCCCAGTGTTCTAGTCTTGGGTTGATACCTGATATTATTGATTTTCTAGCCAAAGAACTCCCTTTAGTATTTCTTGTAGTTTTGGTTTGGTTTTTACGAATTCCCTCAACTTGTGTTTATCTGGAAATGTCTTAATTTCACCTTCATATTTAAGAGACAGTTTTGATGAATATATCACTCTTGGCAGGCAATTTTTTTTTTCCTTCAATTTTTTAAATATGTCATGCCATTGCCTTCTTGCCTGAATGGTTTCTGTCGAGTAGTCTGAGCTTATTCTTACTGGCTCTCCTTTGTAAGTGACTTTTCGTTTATCCCTCGCTTCTCTTATAATTCTCTCTTTATCTTTGGTCTTGGCAAGTTTGATTGTAATATGTCTTGGTGACTTTCTTTTAACATCTACCTTATGTGGAGTTCAATGAGCATCTTGGATAGATAGCCTCTCATCTTTCACAATACCAGAGAGATTTTCTGCCAACAAATCTTCAACAATTTTCTCTGTATTTTCTGTTATCACCCCCATTCTGGTACTCCAATCACTCATAGGTTAATTCTCTTGATAGAGTCCCACATGAAGTTTTCTTCATTTTTAAAATTCTTTTATCTGATTTTTCTTCAAATATATTACTGCCAAGTGATTTATCTTCAAGTTCAGAAATTCTAGCTTCTACCTGCTCAATTCTGCTCCTCTGACTTTCTATTGCGTTATCTAATTCTGAAATTTTATTGTTAATCTTTTGAATTTCTGATTGCTGCCTGTCGATGGATTTTTCCAGCTTATTAAACTTTTCATTATGTTCTTGAATAATCTTTCTAATTTCTTCAGTTGCTTTATCTGTGTGTCCTTGGCTTGTTCTGCATATTGTCTCATTTCCTTCCAGATGTCTTGAAGGGTTCTGTATATTAAACTTCTGTATACCACATCTGGTAATTCCAGGAATGGATCTGGATTCTTTGTTTTGAGAGCCTGTTGAGGTGATCATGGTCTGTCTCTTTATGTGACTTGATAGTGACTGTTGTCTCTCACCCATCTATAAGTTATTGTATTAGTTTATGCTTGTTTACTGTGTCATAGCTGCTTGCTTTGTTTTGTTTTAGTATACCCTTATGGGTTGTTTGAGTGAGCTAGCTTGATTATTTTCGCCTTTGGAGCTCTGGTGTCCTGTCCCCAGCTGGCTAGAGCTGTTATTAGGTATATCAGTCTAGGAGTCCATTCAGTTTTCTTGTATGAATTCAGCTCAGGTTTCCAGGTAGCTGATATCAAGTGTGTGGTACAGGCTCTGTCTTATAGTCTTAGAGGGGCAGTGGTGATTGCCATATATACCAGTATCTGCTTGCAGCAAGGGGTCATGTTCTGAACAAGGCAGGGGGCTGAGAACCAACCCCCAAGTGTCTCTGAGGAAAACTCATCTCTGTTCCATAGAGCTTGCTGGTCGGTGGGTTCTGCAGAGGTACCATGGGCACCCAAAGTTTTTGGTTGTAAGGACTGGGAGGTACCAGTTATCTTCGGGCCCCTGTTGTGGGTGGCTGCGTGACCTGAGTGGAGCTACAAGTCCTCAGGTCCCTGATGTGGGTAGGTGATGACCTTGTTTACTAGGCAAAGGAATGTCAAACATCAAATACCCACCTTTCCACCGCACAGCTGAAATGGTTGGAGTTTGCCAACAAGGGCCTATTCTCCCAAAATAGGCCCACACAGGTCCATGCAGAAGGGAACGATGCTCAAGGTCTACGGATGGTTTATGCCTGGACAGGAGCTGCTTCTGTCCTGAGCTCCCCTGGTTAATGGAGCTAGCAAATTATCTTTCCCCCCCCAACAGTTGGAAATTTTTTCCTTCCCCAAGGCCGGGAGGATGGCTCTAGGTGCTCACCAGGGTCTATCTCAGGCCCAGGGATTTAGCTGCTGAAGCCGGCTTTGGGGTGGGGAGGGTGTGGTAAAATATCCACAAGCACTTAGCTTTCGCTGAGAGCACCATTCTCCTCAGGTTCCGGAGGTATGAGTGGGCTGTGTGGCTGGCTGCTTCTCCCGGAGGAAACTGTGGCCCGGACGCTAGGTTCAGCCTACCCTCGCTGCTCTGGGAATGGTGCCTGAGGCCTCCCTGCCGCGATTCAGGTCTGGTAACTCCTCTCCACTTCTGAACAGCCTCTTCCTTCCTCTGCCCCTCAGTTCATTGTCTAAGCTTGCCTTTGATGCTCAGGGCTCCCAACTTGTCACAGATATACTCGTTTCACTTGTTTTTTGGGGTCTTTGTTGTAAGGAATGCTCAACAGCAGCATCTGTCTATTCTGCCATCTTGGCTCCATCTCTATTTTTTTTTTTTAATATGCCATATTCACTCTCTTTTGTTACCAGTTTCTTTAGATTTTCTACCTTAATTTTAGTCAGTTTAGGTAAGTATTGTGTTTCTAGAAATTTGTTTCACTAGGTTTTCAACTTAGTTGGAATACAGTTTTTCACAGTATTCCTTTATGATCCTCTGTTTTATAATGTCTCCAATTGCATTTTTTAGTCTTGACTATTTGACTTTTCTGCTATTTATTTATTTTTGGTCAGTCTATCCAGTAGTTTGTGTATTTTATTGATCCTTATAAAGGGCCCAATTCTGGTGTTGATTTTTTTTTTCTGTTGTTTTTATATTTTCTGTTCTGATCTTTACCATTGCCTTTCTTCTGATAGCTTTGCCTTTTTCTCCTGGCTGCTAACCAAAAATTCAACAGTTTGAATTCACTGACAGTTCCTTGGAAACCCTATAGGGCAGTCCTACTTTGTCCTATAAGGGCACTATGAGTCAGAATTGAATAGGGTTTCTTTTTTTTTCCTTTTTGCTCAATTTGTAGGTTTAAGTTATTGTTTTTGGATCTTACTTCTTTTTTAATACAGGCATTTATTGCTATGAATTTCCCTCCAAGCGCCACTTTTTTGTGTCCCAGAGATTTTAACCTATTGTCATTTTCATTTCTGTTTGAATCTAGATATTTTTTTAAATTTTACTTTTGATCTTCTTCGATGAACAAATAGTTTTTTAGCAGTGCATTACATAGTTTCCAGGTAATTTTTGTTGTTATTCTTTCTGTTGATTTCTATAACTTTATGCCATTGTGGTCAGAGTAAGTGCTTTGTATGATTTCAGTACTTTTAAATTTGTTAAGACTTCTTTGGTGGTCTAATGCATTGTCTGTTACGGAAAATGACCCACATGCACTAGAGAAATTTGTATAGTTCTGATGGTGGTTGTAGTGTTCTCTGTATGTCCTTTAGGTCAAATTGGCTTATGCATTTTGTTAAGTCCTCAATGTCCTTACTGATATTCATTTTAGACGTTGTGTCTAGAATTGAATGTGTTGTGTTGAAGTCTCCAACAGTTATTATGGAGTTATGTATTTCTCCTTTCATATTAGTATTTGTTTCATGTATTTTGGGCAATGATAGGTGTATGTACATTTAAAATTGTTATGTCTTCCTGATAGCTTGACCCTTTTATTATTCTGTAATATTCTTCTTTATCACTTGTAATAGATTTTGATTTAGTCTATTTTATCTGACATCAGTATGGCTTCCTTGTTCTTTTGTTGTATACCGGTTGCATGCAGTATGTTTTTCCATCCTTTTATTTTCAGTGTGTTTGTGTCCTTTTGTCCAAGGTGCGTTTCTTGTAGGTAGCAAAATCTAGGTTTTTTTTTTTTTTTTTTAATTCATCCTGTCACTCTCTGCCTTTTGCACAGGGGCTTTAGGCTATTTACATCTAAGGTTGTATCTGAAAATGAAGAACCTACTTCATTTATTTTGTTCATTGTTTTTTGAGTGTCTTTCACTTTTTATTCTTTTTAAAAAATATTTTTATGTTTAGCTGTTTTTTGTGATAAGCTTTTTTAATTTTTTCCTTCTGTGTATTTTTTCTAGGTGTTTTCTTAGTCATTACCGCAAGTATTACATTTCACAAACTTGCAGTTGTAATGTTAAAATACAAACAAGTAACATACAACATTAACATACTAAAACTATTTCTGTTTTGCTCTTCCTTCCCCATTATCTATTGGCAAGTCTCTATTAATATCTGATAGATTTAATTTGTATTTATTTCTTATGCACTTGATGTTGTTCCACTGATGAAACTTAACTATTGAGTTTATTCCCTGAGTATATTGTACACGTAGCCCTTATATTTAACCACGCTGTTACGTTTTTTGAAGATCTCTCTCTCACGCTGTAAGTTTTATATGTTCTTTCCTTTCAGTTTGGAGAACTCCTTTGAACAATACTTGCAGAGCTGATCTAGTACTGGCAAATTCCCAGAGCTTCTGTTTATTGGGAATGTCTTGATTCCCCCCTCATAGTATTTTTTTGTTGATCTTTGTTTTTAATAATTTTTATTGTGCTTTAAGTGAAAGTTTACAAATCAAGTCAGTCTGTCACAGATAAGCTTATATACACCTTACTCCATACTCCCACTTACCCTCCCCCTAATGAGTCAGCCCGCTCCCTCCTTCCAGTCTCTCCTTTCATGACAATTTTGCCAGTTTCTAACCCTCTCTACCCTCCTATCTCCCCTCCAGACAGGAGATGCCAACACAGTCTCAAGTGTCCACCTGATACAAGTAGCTCACTCTTCATCAGCATCTCTCTCCAACCCATTGTTCAGTCTCTTCCTTGTCTGATGAGTTGTCTTCGGGAATGGTTCCTGTCCTGGGCCAACAGAAGGTTTGGGGACCATGACCGCCAGGATTCCTCTAGTCTCAGCCAGACCATTAAGTCTGGTCTTTTTATGAGAATTTGGGGTCTGCATCCCACTGATCTCCTGATCCCTCAGGGGTTCTCTGTTGTGCTCCCTGTCAGGGCAGTCATCGATTGTGGCCGGGCACCAGCTAGTTCTTCAGATCTCAGGATGATGTAAGTCTCTGGTTGATGTGGCCCTTTCTGTCTCTCGGGTTCATAGTTATTGTGTGACCTTGGTGTTCTTCATTCTCCTTTGATCCAGGTGGGTTGAGACCAATTGATGCATCTTAGATGGCCGCTTCTTAGCATTTAAGACCCCAGAAGCCACATTTCAAAGTGGGATGCAGAATGTCTTCATAATAGAATTATTTTGCCAATTGACTTAGAAGTCCCCTTAAGCCATAGTCCCCAAACCCCAGCCCTTGCCCCGCTGACCTTTGAAGCATTCAGTTTATCCCAGAAACTTCTTTGCTTTTGGTCCAGTCCAGTTGAGCTGACCTTCCGTGTATTGAGTATTGTCCTCCCCTTCACCTAAAGTAGTTCTTATCTACTATCTAATCGGTAAATAACCTTCTCCTACCCGGCCTCCCTCCCCCTTCTCGTAACCACAAAAGTATGTGTTCTTCTCAGTTTATACTATTTCTCAAGATCTTATAATAGTGATCTTATACAATATTTTTCCTTTTGCCTCTGACTAATTTCACTCAGCATAATGCCTTCCAGGTTCCTCCATGTTATGAAATATTTCACAGATTCGTCACTGTTCTTTTTCGATGTGTCATATTCCATTGTGTGAATATACCACAATTTATTTAACCATTCATCCGTTGATAGACACCTTGGTTGCTTCCAGCTTTTTGCTGTTGTAAATAGTGCTGTTTTGACTACTGTGGCTGTATAAGAGGTTCTAAAAGGAGATAGAGTGAGGCCTCCTACTTTCTTCTTCCTTCTCAGTAATGCTTTACTTATCTGAGGCTTCTTTCCCTTCCATATGAATTGGTGATTTGTTTCTCCATCACATTAAAAAATGTCACTGGAATTTGGATCGGAAGTGCATTGTATGTATAGATGGCTTTTGGTAGAATAGACATTTTTACTGTGTTACGTCTTCCTATCCATGAGCAAGGTATGTTTTTCCACTTAAGTATGTCTTTTTTAGTTTCTTGTAGTAGTACTTTGTAGTTTTCTTTGTATAGGTCTTTTACATCTTTGGTAAGATTTATTCCTAAGTATTTTATCTTCTTGGGGGCTACTGTGAATGGTATTGATTTGGTGATTTCCTCTTCGATGTTCTTTTTGTTGATGTAGAGGAATCCAAGTGATTTTTGTATGTTTATCTTATAACCTGAGACTCTGCCAAACTCTTCTATTAGTTTCAGTAGTTTTCTGGAGGATTCCTAGGGGTTTTCTGTGTATAAGATCATGTCATCTGCAGATAGAGATAATTTTACTTTTCCTTGCCAATCCAAATGCCCTTTATTTCTTTGTCGAGCCTAATTGCTCTGGCTAGGACCTCTAGCACAATGCTGAATAAGAGCGGTGATAAAGGGCATCCTTGTCTGGTTCCCGTTCTCAAGGGAAATGCTTTCAGGCTCTTTCCATTTAGAGTGATGTTGGCTGTTGGCTTTGTATAGATGCCCTTTATTATGTTGAGGAATTTTCCTTCAGTTCCTATTTTGGTGAGAGTTTTTATCATGAATGGGTGTTGGACTTTGTCAAATGCCTTTTCTGCATGTATTGATAAGATCATGTGGTTCTTGTCATTTGTTTTATTTATATGGTGGATTACATTAATGTTTTTTCTAATATTAAACCAGCCTTGCATACCTGGTATAAATCCCACTTGGTCGTGCTGGATTGTTTTTTTGATGTTGTTGAATTCTATTGGCTAGAATTTTTTTGAGGATTTTTGCATCTATGTTCATGAGGGATATAGGTCTGTACTTTTCTTTTTTTGTGATGTCTTTACCTGGTTTTGGTATCAGGGATATGGTGGCTTCATAGAATGAGTTAGGTAGTATTCCGTCATTTTCTATGCTTTGAAGTATGTTTAGTAGTAGTGGTGTTAACTCTTCTCTGAAAGTTTGGTAGAACTCTGCAGTAAAGCCGTCCAGGCAGGGCTTTTTTTTATTGAGATTTTTTTGATTACCGTTTCAATCTCTTTTTTTGTTATGGGTCTATTTAGTTGTTCTACTTCTGATTGTGTTAGTTTAGGTAGGTAGTGTTTTTCTAGGAATTCATCCATTTCTTCAAGGTTTGCAAATTTGTTAGAGTACAATTTTTTGTAATAATCTGATATGATTCTTTTAATTTCAGTTGGGTCTGTTGTGATGTGGCCCATCTCTTTTATTATTTGGGTTCTTTGTTTCCTATCCCGTATTTCTTTAGTCACTCTGGCCAATGGTTTATCAATTTGATTAATTTTTTCCAAGAACCAGCTTTTGGCTTTGTTAATTCTTTCAATAGTTTTTGTGTTCTCTAATTCATTTAGTTCAGCTCTAATTTTTATTATTTGTTTTCTTCTGGTGCCTGATGGATTCTTTTGTTGCTCACTTTCTATTTGTTCAAGTTGTAGGGACAGTTCTCTGAATTGGCTCTTTCTTCTGTACCTGTGTGTGCATTTACCGATATAAATTGACCTCTGAGCACTGCTTTTGCTGTGTCCCAGAGGTTTTGATAGGAAGTGTTTTCATTCTCATTGCATTGTGTGAATTTCTTTATTCCCTCCTTAATGTCTTCTATAACCCAGTCTTTTTTCAGTTTCCAAGCATTTGATTTCTTTTCCCTAATTTTTCTGTTATTGATTTCCACTTTTATGGCCTTGTGGTCTGAGAAGATGCTTTGTAATATTTCGATGTTTCAGATTCTGCAAAGGTTTGTTTTATGACCTAATATGTGGTCTCTTCTAGAGAATGTTCCATGTGTGCTAGAAAAAAAAAAGTATACTTTGCAGAAGTTGGGTGGAGAGTTCTGTATAAGTCAATGAGGTCAAGTAGGTTGATTGTTGTAATTAGGTCTTCTGTGTCTCTATTGAGCTTCTTACTGGATGTCCTGTCCTTCTCTGAAAGTGGTGTGTTGAAGTCTCCTACTATAATTGTGGAGGTGTCTATCTCACTCTTCACTTCTGTTAAAATTTGATTTATGTATCTTGCAGCCCTGTCATTGGGTGCATAAATATTTAATATGGTTATATCTTCCTGGTCAATTGTCCCTTTTGTCATTATGTAGTGTCCTTCTTTATCCTTTGTGGTGGATTTAACTTTAAAGTCTACTTTGTCAGAAATTAATATTTGTACTCCTGATCTTTTTTGCTTGTTGTTTGCTTGATATATTTTTTCCATCATTTGAGTTTTAGTTTGTTTGTGTCTCTAAGGTGTGTCTCTTGTAGGCAGTGTATAGATGGATTGTGTTTCTTTATCCAGTCTGAGACTCTCTGTCTCTTTATTGGTGCATTTAGTCCATTTACATTCAGCGTAATTATAGATAAGTATGTGTTTAGTGCTGTCATTTTGATACCTTTTTATGTGTGTTATTGACAATTTCATTTTTCCACTTACTTTTTTGTGCTGAGACGTTTTTCTTTGTAAATTGTGTGATCCTCATTTTCATAGTATTTGACTTTATGTTTGGTGAGTCATTATATTTTTCTTGGTTTTTATGTTGAGTTATGGAGTTGTTATACGTCTTTGTGGTTACCTTAATATTTACCCCTATTTTTCCAAGTAAAAACCTAACTTGTTTTGTCCTATATCGCCTTGTATCCCTCTCCATATGGCAGTTCTATGCCACCTGTATTTAGTCCCTCTTTTTGATTTTTGTGATCTTTTACATATTGACTTCAGTGATTCCCTGTTTTGATCATTTTTTTTTTAATTAATGTTAATTTGTTTTTGTGATTTCCCTATTTGAGTTGATATCAGGATATTCTGTTCTGTGACCTTGTGTTGTGCTGGTATCTGATATTATTGGTTTTCTGACCAAACAATTTCCTTTAGTATTTCTTGTAGCTTTGGTTTGGTTTTTGCAAATTCTCTAAGCTTCTGTTTATCTGTAAATATTTTCATTTCACCTTCATGTTTGAGAGAGAGTTTTGCTGGACATATGATCCTTGGCTGGCAGTTTTTCTCCTTCAGTGCTCTATATATGTCATCCCATTGCCTTCTTGACTGCATGGTTTCTGCTGAGTAGTCTGAGCTTATTTTTATTGATTCTCCTTTGTAGGAGACCTTTCTTTTCTCCATGGCTGCTTTTAAAATTTTCTCTTTATCTTTGGTTTTGGCAAGTTTGATGATAATATGTGATGGTGATTTTCTTTTTGGATCAATCTTAAATGGGGTTCAATGAGCATCTTGGATAGATATCCTTTTGTCTCTCATGATGTCAGGGAAGTTTTCTGCCAACAGATCTTCAACTATTCTCTCTGTATTTTCTGTTCTTCCTCCCTGTTCTGGGTCTCCAATCACACGCAAGTTATTCTTCTTGATAGAGTCCCACATGATTTTTAGGGTTTTTCATTTTTTTTTAATTCTTTCATCTGAATTTTTCAGCTATATTGGTGTCAATTCCCTTGTCCTCCAGATCCCCCACCCTGCATTCCAATTGCTCGAGTCTGCTCCTCTGACTTCCTATTGAGTTGTCTAATTCTGTAATTTTACTGTTAATGTTTTGGATTTGAATGCTGTCTCTCTATGGATTCTTGCAGCTTATTAATTTTTCCACTGTGTTCTTGAATAATCTTTTTCAATTCTTCAACTGCTTTATCAGTGTGTTCCTTGGCTTTTTCTGCAGTTTGCCTTATTTCATTTCTGAGGTCATCCCTGGTGTCTTGAAGCATTCTGTAAATTAGTTTTTTATATTCTGCATCTGGCAGTTCCAGGATTGTATCTTCATTTGGGAAAGATTTTGATTCTTTAGTTTGGGGAGTTGTAGAAGCAATCATGGTCTGCTTCTTTGTGTGGTTTGAGATCGACTGCTGTCTCCGAGCCCTGTCTAAGGTATTGTAGTGGTTTATTCTATATTTGCTCACTGAGTCTTATCTTGTTTTGTTTTCTTTCAGTATACGTAGATGGGCTACTAGATTGCGCTGTCTTGATTGTTGTAGCCCTTGAATCACTTATGTCCTATTACCAGCTGGTTTGGGCTGTTACCAGATACATAAGCATAAGAGTCCATTCACTATTCTTCAGTAGAATCTGATTTTGGGTGATCAAGTATGTGGTGCAGACTGTCACCTATCCGCCTAGAGAAGTAGTGGTGATAGTTGTGTGCACCAGATTCTAGTAGCAGTAGGGTTTCACACTCCGGAGCGGGGCGGCGGGGGAGGCAGGATGCTGACAGGCTTCCCCCAAGTGCCAGGGAGGTAAGTATGTCTCTATTCCTAAAGCACTTTGGTGAGTGGGCTCTGCAGCTGTACCTTAGGCCCCCAATGGAAGCACCTCTACAGATTGGTAGGTGTCACCCTCCTTAGACCTTTAAGGCAGGAGGCTAGGTGGTCTGGGGGGAGCTTCAGCCCTCAGTTCCCTGTTGTGGGTCAGTGAGGGCTCTGTTGAATACGCAGAGATATCAGACCTGGGAAACTTGTCTTTCCAGTAATCTGCTAAAACAATTACAGTCAGATCCGTATTAGAATTGCCTTTCCTTTATAACAGCCACCTTGTTCCCTGTAGGGATGGAAGCCCAAGGCTGTGGATTACATGTGTTTGGCTGGAGCTGGTTCTGTGTTTTTAGTCCAATTAGGGAAGGATTTTTAGTCCCTGGGTTTTTTGTAGCTGCTTCTTTCAGGCTGGGAGAATGGGTTAGGAAAAGACCAAAAAAAGAAAAAAGAAAAACCGCAGCGTACTTCACTCTCTGGCTCAGGAAATCCCAGTGTTAATGAAGCCGCCTGGGAAGGGGAGGGGAGGGTTCAGATAAATAGGAGAGAGTAGCACCCTGGAATATAGACAAAGTTACTTATCTTTCTTGGGATGACTGTTTTATCTGAGATTCCCGAGGGGCGTGTTGACTGTGTGTGCTGGCAGGGTAGAGATTGCCTGCGAGGGTCAGGCCCGTGTCCTGTGCTTGTGCTGTCTCAGAAGCCGTGGTCAGTTCCTCCGCTCCCAGTCCAAAGCCCAGTGCTAAGGTTCCCCAGCTGGGATGCCACACTCCAGGCTCCGAAACCAGTCGCTGTCTCCCGGTGACTTCTCCTCCTGTCAGCCGCGTCACTGTGCTGCTGCGTGCACTGGCTGGGCTTCCCCTGAGGTCACTTCTGGGTGCTAGGGCTGAGTCCCTTGTTTGCATGTCCGAGGATGCCGTGCTCAGCTCCCCTGAGCCTAGTCCAAAGCCCGGTGCCAAGGTTTCCTGACTGGGACACTGGCTCCAGGCTCCGAAAACAGTCGCTGCTTCCCCGTGGTTGTTCATTCTCAGTCTCTGTCACTCAGGTGAACTCTTTATATCTGTGTTTGATGGTCAGAGTTCGTAGATTGTCATGTATGTGATCGATTCACTTGTTTTTCCGAGTCTTTGTTGTAAGAGGGATCCGAGGTAGCTTCTACCTAGTCAGCCATATTGGCCCCGCCTCTTCCACCCCTCATTTTTGAATGACAACTTTGCTGGCTGAAGACTTCTTAGTGGCAGTTGGTTTTCTTCAGTGTTTCATATATATATCATTCCATTTTCTTCTGGCCTCCAGGGTTTCTGAGGAGAAATCTACGCTAATTATGCTGGATTTTTGATAAGTTGTATTGTGCTTTTCTCTTGTTGCTTTCTGAATTCTCTAATTCTCTTTGGTTTTCAAGAAATTGACTATGATGTGTTTCAGAGTGGACATCGTTGTATTTCTTCTGTTTGTAGTTTGTATAGCTGCCTGTATTTGCAGGCTTTTTCCTTATTCATGTGTGGAAAATTCTCTATGATTATCTCTTGGAAAATTCTTTCTATGATGTTATTATTATCATGCTGCTCTGGAATTTCAAAAGTTCTAATGTTAGATTTCTTAATTGAATCCCACATTTCCATTATGCTTTGTTTGGTTTTCTTTGTTCTTTTCTCTTGTTTCCCTTGAGTCTTAATAAATTCAATTACTCTGTGTTCTAATTCTCTTATTCTGTCTTCTGTCTGCTCCTATAGATTGTTGGATGTTTCTCTTCTATTTTCTAATTCAATTATTTTATTTTTCAGTTCCAGTATTTCTGTGTGTGTGTTTCCAATAAATTTATTTTGAATCTCATTTTGTTTCCTGGCCTCCCTTAGTTTGTTTTCTGAGTGTTCTTTTCTTTCCTTACACATATTTAACTCTGTTGTCTGAAAGCATCCTGTTTTTTCCACTATCCTGATCTCCATAGTAGAAGTTACCACTTCTTCATGTTTTGATTAGACCGTTTTCTTGTGTAATTCTGTATGTTTTCTTATTTTTTGCAGAATGTGAGGTATTTTAATATCTTTTTGTGATATTCTGAAATGTGAAGTTTTCTGTATTTCAAGGCATTTTTTTTCTTAAGTTTGCCCCCATTATCTTTTCCTAAGTTCCACTAGAGGGCATTCTGGCCCTTTGTTTCTTTCAGCACTGAGTGAACAGTTCTGTCTAAGGATTCATCTCTGTTACTATAGGGTCACAATGAGTCAGAACCAACTCAACAGCCACAGGTTTTTGTTTGTTTGTTTGTTTGTTTTATCGGGTTTTAGTTTGTCTCCACAGGTTTTAGGTGTTTTAAAAAATTTTAAATCTCTGAGCTCTTACTCTGACTGGTTTTCCCTGTGGTTGTTGGCTTTATTGGTATGTGAGGGTCCCTCTGCCTTCAGTGGATTTGGCTGAGCCTTCCTCAGATGACCGTACTCTTGGGGCTGGATTCCCTCACTTGCCTTTGTAGGGTTGGGACATAGCTTTCCCACTGTGATTAACTGAGCATGTGCAGTACTTTTTCTGCTTGCCATGGATGGAAATAGTGGTTCTTGGGCTTCCTGAGGTACATTGGGTGTGCTGTATGTCCTTCCTTCACAGGCAGCAATGAGTTGGTTATCCATGGTGTCTAGTTGTGTGTATGTTGTTTTCCACTGTGTTGCCTTTTTTCTGTATTTTTCTTGCCCTCATTGATGGTTGGGTTCTGTGACTCAGGGTTCTAGTGCTTGCTGGGCTCAGATGTTATCAATATTCACTAGCACTCACAGCATCATGGTTTCCCTGTGCTCCTTCCCAAATGTGTGTCTTGTGAATTCCCTTAGCTAATCTGCACCACCTTAATTGAACTACATTTTCCCAATTTAGCTCCTGTCCTGGGTTCTTTGACCAGGAAGTTGCCTGTCTTAATTACAAAATGACCCAGCAAGCCAAGTCCAAAGGATGCCAGTGGCCAGAAACTCCCAGTTTCTCTGCTGAACCTGATCCTCTCTCGCATTTTGGAACTCACCTCAGCTCTCGAACATGTCAATTGTCATCTGCAACTCTGAGATCTCAGTCTGTATCTGTTATTATTCGTTGTTCTTTGGTTAGCTGTAGGGTGATAAGTGGGGCCGACTGTTTATTGTGCGATCTTGCCCTGCCTCTCTTGAACCATCAGTCTTTTGGCTACTAGTTGAGCATCTAACCATTTGAGTTATTCCAGGAGTCTTCATTCAACACATTCTAAGTTTTTATTCCATTGCTTTTATATTTTATGACTCAGGGTCCTTTTAAGAAGGAAGGGAGGAATTGGGGGCCAAGATGGCAGAGTAGTCAGATGCTTCTGGTGATCCTTCCTACAACAAAGACACCCCCCCCAAAAAAAAAACAGTGAATTGATTATATATATGACAAGTAGGAACCCTGAACACAAAGGTAATGTTAAGAAATTGGACTGAGTGACAAGGAGGGAGAGACAATGCAGAAGGAGTGAGGAGTTGCTGAGCCCACAGCAGCACCTCAGCCCTGAGCCCTCAGCATGACTGCAGTAGGGCTGATTGTATTTTTTGGGGACACGGCTGCTTCAGCAAAAAAGTGGCCCACCCCGACTCTGTGGCATGCCTGTAGTGGGGCTGGCCATGGCATTTAGGACACGGCAGCTTCAGTGAAACAAGGCAAGCACAAGACACAGCCCTAACCCCCTGGGACGATCTTGGCTGAGACCCAGCCAGCACACATAGGCTACACACACCTCTGGAATCTGAGATAAAACAGCACTCTTGGCACAAGATAAGTGATTTTGTCTAATTTACCTTGAGGATCTAATAGCTCCTCCTTTTGAAAGAACCATCTCCTATCCATCTGATCCCTCCTCCCTCAGCCACATCTGGCTTCATTAACAGTTTGTTCCTTGGGGCTGAGATAGGTCCTGCTGCACTCCCTGAGCCATTCCCATGGCCTTGGAGGAGGAACAAATTAACAAGCAGGGGAAATATACTCTGTCAATTCCTCTAATCTGGAAACTCAGAGCAGAAGTGGCTCCTGTCCAGGCGCAAGCAATCCACAGACTTTGTCTTTCACCCCTTTACGGATCCAGGTGGCTCCACTACGCCAGATAGGATCTGGCTGTTATATTGCAAGGGTAAATCTGTTTGAGGCCTGACTGTAACTGTTTCAGCTGTGTGGTAGAGAGGCAGGTATTGGACATTTGATACCGCTCTGCATACTGAACAGGGCCTTCACCTACCCACAGCAGAGGCCTGAGGACTGGAGGCTCTAACCACACCACCTAGCCACCAGGAAAGAGCTCCAAGGATGAGTGGTGCCTACCAGTACTTACAGGTAAAAACATTGGCTGTCTATGGTGTGCGGCAGAGCCCACCCACCAAAGCACTCTAGAACACAGGGATGTGTCGTCCTCACAGAAATTCAGGGGAAAGTTGTCAGCCCCCTGCCTTCCTCATATTGTGACCCCCTGCTGCTACCAGAAACCTGTGCATACACCAATCACTTCTGCTCCTCTAAGGTAGTAGGTGAGAGCCTATGCCACACACTACGTGCATGACTATCAGGACACCTAAGCTGAATCTATACAAGAATAGTGAGTGGACTCCTAGACTCATATACCTGGTAACAGGTATCTGGTAACAGGACATTAATGCTTCAAAGGCTCCAATAATCTGGTTAGCTCACTCTAGTAGCCCATTGGGGTATATCAAAATACAACAAAGCAAGAAACTAGGACACAGTGAGCAAACATAAAACAAATTAATACAATAACTTATAGATGTCTCGGAGACAACAATTGATATCAAATTACATAAAGAACCAGGCCATGGGAGGTGGGGCCAAGATGGCAGAATAGACAGATGCTTCCAGTGAGCTCTTTTACAACAAAGACCTGAAAAACAAGTGAAATGAGTATATTTATGACAAGCTAGAAGCGCTGAACAACAAAAGCAAGCTTAGAAAATGAACTGAGGAGCAGGGGGAGGAAGAGACAGTTCAGGAATGAAGAGGAGTTACCACACCTGAATTACTGGAGCCCTAGGGCACCATTCCCAGAAGTGGCTGTGGTGGCATGGTACTAGCGTTCAGCTGCAGTTTCCTCAGGGAGAAGCAGCCAGCCATACAGCCTACTCACACCTCCGGAACCAGAGAAGAATGCTCTCAGCAAAAGCTAAGTACTTGCATATATTTTATCATGCCCGCCCCCACCTGGCTCCTAAGCCAGCTTCAACAGCTGATTTCCCTGGGCCTGAAATAGGCCCTGCTGAGCATCGAGAGCCATCCTCCCAGCCTTGGAGAAGGAATAAATTTGCAATTGGGGAAAAAGATAATTTGTCAGCTCCATTAACTGGGGAGTTCAGGACAGAATTGGCTCCTATCCAGGCATAAGTGGTCCTTTCCCCTCTGTATGAATCTGTGTGGGCCTATTTCAGGAGAATAGGCCCTAGTTGGCAGACTACAACTGTTTCAGCTGTGCAATGGAGAGGTGAGTGTTTGATGTTTGACACTGCTTTGCCTATAAAACAGGGTCCTCACCTACCCACCTCAGGATCCTAAGAACCTGTGGCTCCGCTCAGGCCACCCAGCCACCTGTGACAGGGGCACAAGGATAACTGGTACCTCCCAGTCCTTACAACCAAAAACATAGGGTGCCCATGGCCCATCTGCAGAACCCACCTACCTGTATGCTGTAGGGAACAGGGACACGCTTTCCTCAGAGATACCTGGGGGACAATTCTCAGTCCGCTGCCTTGTTCAGTGTGACCCTCTGCTGCAACCAGATACCGGTACCTTCACCAATCACCCCTGCCCCTTTAAGGCTGTAAGACAGAGCCTGTACCACACACTATATGATCAGCTACCTGGACACCTAAGCAGAATTCATACAAGAAAACCGAATGGACTCCTAGACTGATATACCTGCTAGCAGCTCTAGCTATCTGGGGACAGGACATCAGAGCTCCAAAGGGGAAAATAATCAAGCTAGCTCACTCAAGCAACCCATTTGGGCATATCAAAACCAAACAAAGAAAGAAGCTACTGCACAGTAAGCAAACGTAAAATAAACTAATACAATAACTTATAGATGGCTCAGAGACAACAGTCAATATAAAGTCACAAAAAGAAACAGAGCATGACTGCCTCAACAAACTCTCAAAACAAAGAATCAAGGGACCTTCTAGATGAAAGTGCATTCCTGGAATTACCAGAGGTAGAATACAAGAGACTAATATAGAGAACCCATCAAGACATCAGGAAGGAAATCAGCCAATACACAGAACAAGCCAAGGAACACACAGATAAAGCAACCAAAGAAATTAAAAGGATTGTTCAGGAACATAATGAAAAATTTAATAAGCTGGAAAAATCCATAGACAGCAATCTGAAATTCAGCAGATTAGCAATAAAATTACAGAAGTAGACAACTCAATACAAAGAGGAGTAGAATTGAGCAAGTGGGAGGCAGAATTTGTAAACTTGAAGATAAAACACTTGGCACCAATATATTTGAAGAAAAATCAGATAAAAGAATTAAAAAAAAAAAAGAAGAAGAAACCTTAAGAATCATGTGGGACTCTATCAAGAAAAATAACGTACAAGTCATTGGAGTACCAGAACAGGAAGGGATAACAGAAAATACAGGGAGAATTTTTGAAGATTTAATGTCAGAAAACTTCCCTGATATTGTGAAAGAAGAGGATATCTATCCAAGATGCTCATCGAACTCCACATAAGGTAGATTTTAAAACAAAGTCACCAAGACATATTATAATCAAACTTGTGAAAACCAAAGATAAAGAGAACATTTTAAAAGTAGCTAGAAATAAATGAAAGTCACCTAAAAAGGAAAGTCAATAAGAAAAAGCACAGACTATTGGCCAAAATCATGCAAGCAAGAAGGCAGTGGGATGACTCATATAAAAAATAGAAAGAAAAAAAAATTGCCAGCCAAGAATCATATATCCAGCAAAACTGTCTCTCAAATATATTTCCAGGTAAACTGAAGTTTAAGGAATTCATAAAAACCAAACCAAAAACTACAAGAAATACTAAAGCTAGTTCTTTGGTTAGAAAATCAATAATATCAGGTATCAACCCAAGACTAGAACACTGGGCAAAGCAATCAAAAGTCAAACCAGACAGGGAAATCACAAAACTAAATCAAGATTTAAAAAAATGCTCAAAACAGGAAAACTGTGATGTTATGTGAAAAAGACGATATTAAAACATTAAAACAATAAAGAGGGACTAAGAAATGTAGTCATAGATCTTGCATATGGAGAGAAAGATAAAGTGATTCAAAGAAATAAAACTTAGGTTTAAATTTAGAAAAATAGGGGGGGCCAAGATGGCTGGCTAGGTAGACGCTACCTCAGATCCCTCTTGCAACAAAGACTCGGAAAAACAAGTGAATCGATCACATACATGACAATCTATGAACCCTGAACCACAAACACAGATTTAAAGAGTCGACCTGAGTGACAGAGACAGAGAACGAACAACTACGGGGAAGCAGTGACTGTTTTCGGAGCCTGGAGCCAGCGTCCCAGTCAGGTAACCTTGGCGCAGGGCTTAGGACTGGGTGCAGGGGAGCTGAACACAATATCTTGTGATGGCGCAAACACGGGTCGCAGCCCTACCCCCCTGAACTGACCCCAGAAGGGGGCCCAGCTGGTCCGCATGGGTGGTGTGGCGATGCGGCTGGCTGGTGCGAGAAGTTCCCAGGAGGCAGTGACTGGTTTTGGAGCCGGGAGTGCAGTGTCCCAGCCGGGGAACCTTGGCGCCAGGCTTCAGACTGGGCACAGGGGAGCTGAACACGGCATCCGGTCATGGTGCAAACACGGGGCGCAGCCCTACTCCCCTGAACTAACCACGGGAGGGGGCCCAGCCGGTCCACGGAGGCGGTGGGGTGACGCGGCTGGCCGCCGAGAAGTCCCTGGGAGACAGCGACTGATTTTGAAGCCGGAAGTGCAGCGTCCCAGCAGGGGAACCTTGATGCTGGGCTTTGGACTGGCAGCGGAGGATCTGACCGCGGCTTCAGTGGGCCAGACCCTTGGGGACAATCTCCACACAGCCAGCACACATAGGTGACATGACCCTCGGGAATCTCAGATAAAATAGTCACCCCAAGCAAGATAAGCAATTTTGGCTATATTCTGCGGTGCTACTCTCTCCTGTTTTTCTGAACCCTCCCCTCCCCTTCCGAGGCAGCTTCATTAACATTGGAACTTCCTGAACCAGAGGGAGAATGGCTCCGGCTCCGCGGCTTTCCTTTTCCCTTTTTTTTCGTCTTTTCCTAACCCATTCTTCTGGCCTGAGAGAAGCAGCTACAAAAAACCCAGGGACCAAAAATCCTTCCCTAATTGGACTAAAAACACAGAACCAGCTCCAGCCAAGCATATATGATCCAAATCTCAGGCTTTCATCCTTACAGGGAACAAGGTGGCTGTTACAATGCAAAGGCAGTTCTGATAGGGATCTGACTGCATTTTTTTTAGCGGATTTACTGGAAAAACAAGTTTCCCAGGTCTAATATCTTATTCAACAGAGCCCTAACTGACCCACAACAGGGAACTGAGGGCTGAAGCTCTCCCCAGACGACCTAGCCTCTTGCCTTCGGGGTCTAAGTAGGGTGACACCTACCAATCAGTAGAGGTACTTGCATTGAGGGCCTAAGGTACAGCTGCAGAGCCCTCCCACTGAGGTGCTATAGGAATAGAGACACACCCACCTCACTGACACTTGGGGGAAGCCTGTCAGCATCCTGCCCACCCTGGAGTGTGAACCCCAGCTGCTACTAGAATCTGGTGCACACAACTATCACCACTACTTCTCAAGGTGGATAGGTGTTAGGGTGCAGCACACACTTGATGACCCAAAATCAGATTCTACTCAAGAATAGTGAATAGACTCAGGCATGTATATCTGGCAGCAGCCCAAACCAGCTGGTAATAGGTCATAAGTAAGTCAAGGGCTACAACAAACAAGACAGCACAACCTAGTAGCCCATCCACGTATACTGAAAGAAAACAAAACAAGATAAGACTCAGTGAGCAAATATGGAATAAATCATTACTATATCATAGTGATGGCTCGGAGACAGCAGTCGCTATCAAACCACGTAAAGAAGCAGACCATGATAGTTTCTACAACCACCCAAACAAAAGAATCAAAATCTTCCCCAAATGAAGATACAATCCTGGAATTATCAGATACAGAATATAAAAAACTAATTTACAGAATGCTTCAAGACATCAGGGATGACCTCAGAAATGAAATAAGGCAAACTGCAGAAAAAGCCGAGGAACACACTGATAAAACAGTTGAAGAACTCAAAAAGATTATTTAAGAACATAGTGGAAAAATTAATAAGTTGCAAGAATCCATAGAGAGACAGCATTCAGAAATCCAAAACATTAACAATAAAATTACAGAATTAGACAAGGCAATAGGAAGTCAGAGGAGCAGACTCGAGCAATTAGAATGTAGAGTGGGAAATCTGGAGGACCAGGGAATTAACACCAACATAACTGAAAAAAAATCAGATAAAAGAATTAAAAAAAAAAAAAGAAGAAACCCTAAGAATCATGTGGGACTCTATCAAGAAGGATAACTTGCGTGTGATTGGAGTCCCAGAACAGGGAGGGAGGACAGAAAACACAGAGAAAATAGTCGAAGATCTGCTGACAGAAAACTTCCCTGACATCATGAAAGACGAAAGGATATCTATCCAAGATGCTCATCGAACCCCATTTAAGATTGATCCAAAAAGAAAAACACCAAGACATATTATCATCAAACTTGCCAAAACCAAAGATAAAGAGAAAATTTTAAAAGCAGCCATGGAGAAAAGAAAGGTCTCCTACAAAGGAGAATCAATAAGTTCACACTACCCAGCAGAAACCATGCAGGCAAGAAGGCAATGGGATGATATATATAGAGCAGTGAAGGAGAAGAACTGCCAGCCAAGGATCATATACCCAGCAAAACTCTCTCTGAAATATGGAGGCGAAATGAAGATATTTACAGATAAACACAAGCTTAGAGAATGTGCAAAAACCAAATCAAAGCTACAAGAAATACTAAAGGAAATTGTTTGGTCAGAAAACTACTAATATCAGATACCAGCACAACAGAAGGTCACGGAACAGAACATCCTGATATCAACTCAAATAGGGAAATCACAAAAACAAATTAACATTAATTAAAAAAAAAATGCTGAAAACGGGGAATCATTGAAGTCAATATGTAAAAGATCACAAAAATCAAAAAGAGGGACTAAATACAGGTGGCATAGAACTGCCATATGGAGAGGGATACAAGGCGATATAGGACAATACGAGTTAGCTTTTTACTTAGAAAAGTAGGGGTAAATATTAAGGTAACCACAAAGAGGTATAACAACTCCATAACTCAAAATAAAAGCCAAGAAAAACGTAACGACTCAACAAACATAAAGTGAAATACCATGAAAATGAGGATCTCACAATTTACAAAGAAAAACATCTCAGCACAAAAAAGAAAGTGGAAAAATGAAATTGGCAACAACACACATAAAAAGGCATCAGAATGACAACACTAAACACATACTTATCTATAATTACACTGAATGTAAATGGACTAAATGCACCAATAAAGAGACAGAGAGTCCCAGACTGGATAAAGAAACACAATCCATCTATATGCTGCCTATAAGAGACACACCTTAGACTTAGAGACACAAACAAACTAAAACTCAAAGGATGAAAAAAAATATATCAAGCAAATAATAAGCAAAACAGAAGAGGAGTAGCAATATTAATTTCTGACAAAATAGACTTTAAACTTATATCCACCACAAAGGATAAAGAAGGACACTACATAATGATAAAAGGGACAATTGATCAGGAAGATATAACCATATTAAATATTTATGCACCCAGTGACAGGGCTGCAAGATACATAAATCAAATTTTAACAGAACTGAAAAGTGAGATAGACACCTCCACAATTATAGTAAGAGACTTCAGCACACCACTTTCGGAGAAGGACAGGACATTCAGTAAAAAGCTCAATAGAGACACGGAAGACCTAATTACAACAATCAACGAACTTGACCTCATTGACTTATACAGAACTCTCCACCCAACTGCTGCGAAGTATGCTTTTTTTTCTAGCACACATGGACCATTCTCTAGAATGCACCACATATTAGGTCATAAAACAAACCTTTGCAGAATCCAAAACATCGAAATATTACAAAGCATCTTCTCAGACCACAAGGCAATAAAACTAGAAATCAATAACAGAAAAGCTAGGGAAAAGAAATCAAATACTTGGAAACTGAACAATACCGTTCTGAAAAAAGACTGGGTTATAGAAGACATTAATGAGGGAATAAGGAAATTCATAGAAAGCAACGAGAATGAAAATACTTCCTATCAAAACCTCTGGGACGCAGCCAAAGCTGTGCTCAGAGGCCAATTTATATCGATAAATGCACACATACATAAAGAAGAAAGAGCCAAAATCAGAGAACTGTCCCTACAACTTGAACGAATAGAAAGTGAGCAACAAAAGAATCCATCAGGCACCAGAAGAAAACAAAAAATAAAAATTAGAGCTGAACTAAATGAATTAGAGAACAGAAAAACAATTGAAAGAATTAACAATGCCAAAAGCTGGTTCTTTGAAAAAATTAAAAAAATTGATAAACCATTGGCTAGCCTGACTAAAGAAATACAGGAAAGGAAACTAATAACCCGAATAAGAAACGAGAAGGGCCACATCACAACAGACCCAACTGAAATTAAAAGAATCATATCAGAGAATTATGAAAAATTGTACTCTAACAAATTTGAAAACCTAGAAGAAGTGGATGAATTCCTAGAAAAACACTACCTACCTAAACTAACACAATCAGAAGTAGAACAACTAAATAGACCCATAACAAAAAAAGAGATTGAAACGGTAATCAAAACCCCCCCCCCAAAAAAAAAAAGCCCTGGCCCGGATGGCTATACTGTAGAGTTCTACCAAACTTTCAGAGAAGAGTTAACACCACTACTACTAAAGGTATTTCAAAGCATAGAAAATGACGGAATACTACCCAACTCATTCTATGAAGCCACCATCTCCCTGATACCAAAACCAGGTAAAGACATCACAAAAAAAGAAACTTACATACCTATATCCCTCATGAACATAGATGCAAAAATCCTCAACAAAATTCTAGCCAATAGAATTCAACAACATATCAAAAAAATAATTCACCAAGACCAAGTGAGATTTATACCAGGTATGCAAGGCTGGTTTAATATTAGAAAAACCATTAATGTAATCCACCATACAAATAAAACAAAAGACAAAAAACACATGATCTTATCAATTGATGCAGAAAAGGCATTTGACAAAGTCCAACACCCATTTATGATAAAAACTCTCACCAAAATAGGAATTGAAGGAAAATTCCTCAACATAATAAAGGGCGTCTATACAAAGCCAACAGCCAACATCACTCTAAATGGAGAGAGCCTGAAAGCATTTCCCTTGAGAACGGGAACCAGACAAGGATGCCCTTTATCACCGCTCTTATTCAGCATTGTGCTAGAGGTCCTAGCCAGAGCAATTAGGCTAGACAAAGAAATAAAGGGCATCCGGATTGGCAAAGAAAAGTAAAATTATTTTTATTTGCAGATGACATGATCTTATACACAGAAAACCCCAAGGAATCCTCCAGAAAACTACTGAAACTAATAGAAGAGTTTGGCAGTGTCTCAGGTTATAAGGTAAACGTACAAAAATCACTTGGATTCCTCTACATCAACAAAAAGAACATTGAAGAGGAAATCACCGAATCAATACCATTCACAGTAGCCCCCAAGAAGATAAAATACTTAGGAATAAATCTTACCAAAGATGTAAAAGACCTATACAAAGAAAACTACAAAGCTCTACTACAAGAAATTCAAAAGGACATACTTAAGTGGAAAAACATACCTTGCTCATGGATAGGAAGACTTAACACAGTAAAAATGTCTATTCTACCAAAACCCATGTATACATTTAACGCACTTCCGATCCAAATTCCAATGTCATTTTTTAAGGTGTTAGAGAAACAAATCACCAACTTCATATGGAAGGGAAAGAAGCCTCAGATAAGCAAAGCATTACTGAAAAAGAAGAGGAAAGTAGGAGGCCTCACTCTACCTGATTTCAGAACCTATTATACAGCCACAGTAGTCAAAAGAGCCTCGTACTGGTACAACAACAGACACATAGACCAGTGGAACAGAATTGAGAACCCAGATATTAAATCCATCCACATATGAGCAGCTGATATTTGACAAAGGCCCAGTGTCCGTTAATTGGGGAAAAGATAGTCTTTTTAACCAATGGTGCTGGCATAACTGGATATCCATTTGCAAAAGAATGAAACAGGACCCATACCTCACACCATGCACAAAAACTAACTCCAAGTGGATCAAAGACCTAAACATAAAGACTAAAATGATAAAGATCATGGATGAGAAAATAGGGACAACCTTAGGAGCCCTAATACAGGGCATAAACAGAATACAAAACATTACCAAAAATGACGAAGAGAAACCCGATAACTGGGAGATCCTAAAAATCAAACACCTATGCTCATCTAAAGACTTCACCAAAAGAGTAAAAAGACCACCTACAGACTGGGAAAGAATTTTCAGCTATGACATCTCTGACCAGCGCCTGATCTCTAAAATCTATATGATTCTGTCAAAACTCAACCACAAAAAGACAAACAACACAATCAAGCAGTGGGCAAAGGATATGAACACACACTTCGCTAAAGAAGATATTCAGGCAGCTAACAGATACATGAGAAAATGCTCTCGATCATTAGCCATTAGAGAAATGCAAATTAAAACTACGATGAGATTCCATCTCACTCCAACAAGGCTGGCATTAATCCAAAAAACACAAAATAATAAATGTTGGAGAGGCTGCGGAGAGATTGGAACTCTTATACACTGCTGGTGGGAATGTAAAATGGTACAACCACTTTGGAAATCTATCTGGCGTTATCTTAAACAGTTAGAAATAGAACTACCATACAACCCAGAAATCCCACTCCTCGGAATATACCCTAGAGAAATAAGAGCCTTCACACAAACAGGTATATGCACACCCATGTTTATTGCAGCTCTGTTTACAATAGCAAAAAGCTGGAAGCAACCAAGGTGTCCATCAATGGATGAAATGTTAAATAAATTGTGGTATATTCACACAATGGAATACTACGCGTCAATAAAGAACAGTGACGAATCTGTGAAACATTTCATAACATGGAGGAACCTGGAAGGCATTATGCTGAACGACATTAGTCAGAGGCAAAAGGACAAATATTGTATAAGACCACTATTATAAGATCTTGAGAAATAGTATAAACTGAGAAGAACACATACTTTTGTGGTTACGAGGTGGGGAGGGAGAGAGGGTGGGAGAGGGTTTTTTACTGATTAATTAGTAGATAAGAACTGCTTTAGGTGAAGGGAAGGACAATACTCAATACATGGAAGGTCAGCTCAGCTGGACTGGACCAAAAGCAAAGAAGTTTCTGGGATAAACTGAATGCTTCAAAGGTCAGCGGAGCAATGGCGGGGGTTTGGGGACCATGGTTTAAGGGGACTTCTAAGTCAATTGGCAAAATAATTCTATTATGAAAACATTCTGCACCCCACTTTGAAATGTGGCTTCTGGGGTCTTAAATGCTAACAAGCGGCCATCTAAGATGGATCAATTGGTCTCAACCCACCTGGATCAAAGGAAAATGAAGAACACCAAGGTCACACGATAACTAAGAGCCCAAGAGACAGAAAGGGCCACATGAACCAGAGACCTACATCATCCTGAGACCAGAAGAACTAGCTGGTGCCTGGCCACAATCGATGACTGCCCTAACAGGGAGCACCACAGAGAACCCCTGAGGGAGCAGGAGATCAGTGGGATGCAGACCCCAAATTCTCACAAAAAGACCATACTTAATGGTCTGACTGAGACTAGAGGATCCCGGCAGTCATGGTCCCCAAACCTTCTGTTGGCACAGGACAGGAACCATTCCCGAAGACAACTCATCAGACATGAAAGGGACTGGACAGTGGGTAGGAGAGAGATGGTGATGTAGAGTGAGCTAATTATATCAGGTGGACACTTGAGACTGTGTTGGCATCTCCTGTCTGGAGGGGGGATGGGAGGATAGAGAGAGTTGGAAGTTGGCAAAATTGTCACGAAAGGAGAGACTGGAATGGCTGACTCATTAGGGGGAGAGCAAGTGGGAGTAAGGAGTAAGGTGTGTATAAACTTATATGTGACAGTCTGACTTGATTTGTAAACGTTCACTTGAACCTCAATAAAAGTTAATTAAATAAATAAATTTAGAAAAATAGGAGGTAAATAGTAAGGTAGCCACAAAGCAGACAAAGTATCCTATGCATTAAAAAATAGAGACTCAGCAGAAACAAAATCAACAAGGAGCAATATATAAAGATATTCTACTCAGCACATAAAATCAAGTGGGAAAAAGAAACTGTCAACACACAAAAAAAGACATCAAATTGACAGCACTAAACTCATACCTATCCATAATTACACTGGATATAAATGGACTAAATGCACCAAAAAAGAGACAGAGAGTGGTAGAATGGATTAAAAAACATGATCTGCCTATATCCTGCCTACAAGAGACACACCTTAGACTTAGACACAAACTAAACTCAAAGGATGGAAAAAAAAATATCAAGCAAACAACAATCAAAAAAGAGCAAGAGTGGTACTATTAATTTCACACAAAATATACTTTAAAGTTAAATGCATCACCAAGGATAAGAAAGGACAGTCTGTAATGATTACAGGGACAGTATACCAGGAGGATATAACCATATTGAATATTTATGCACCCAGTTGTAGGGCTGCAAGAACACAAAACAAACTCTATCAGCTTTGAACAGTGAGAAAAACAGCTACACAATAATAGTAGGAGACTTCAACACACCACTTTCAGTGAAGGACAGGACATCCAGAAGAAGCTCAATACAGACGGGGAAGATCTAAATGCCGCAATCAACCAACTTGACCTATAGACATATAAACTACAGTCCACCCAACAGCAGACAAGTATACTTTCTTTTCTAGTGAACATGGAACATACTCTAGAATAGACCACATATTAGGTCAT
Source organism: Elephas maximus indicus (assembly GCF_024166365.1). Lineage (NCBI taxonomy): Eukaryota > Metazoa > Chordata > Mammalia > Proboscidea > Elephantidae > Elephas > Elephas maximus. The sequence continues at coordinate 12,050,061 of NC_064847.1, forward strand.
AAAACAAGCCTTAGTAAAATCCAAAACAGTGAAATATTATAAAGCATCTTCTGTGAGCATAAGACCATAAAAGTAGAAATCAATGACAGAAAAAGCACAGAAAGAAATCAAACAATTGGAAATTGAACAATACCCTGCTCAAAAACATTAAGGATGGAATAAAGAAATTCATAGAACCCAATGAGAATGAAAACATTTCCTATCAGAACCTTCAGGACACAGTGAAAGCAGTGTGCAGGGGTCGATTTATATCAATAAATGCACACATCCAAAAAGAAGAAGGGCCCAAATTAAAGAATTATCCCTACAACTTGAACAAATAGAAAGAGAGCAAGAAAAGAAACCCTCAGGCAAAAGAAGAGGAGAAATAATAAAAATTAGAGAAGAACTAAATGAAATGGAAAACAGGAAAACAATTGAAAGAATTAACAAGACCAAAAGCTGAAAAAAATCAACAAAATTGATAAACCATTGGCCAAACTGACAAAAGAGAAACAGGAGAGGAAGAAAATAATCCGAACAAGAAATGTGATGGGTGATATGACAGCAGACCCAAATGAAATTAAAAGAATCATATCAGATTACTATCAAAAATTGTACTCTAACAAATTTGAAAACCTAGAAAATGGATGGATTCCTAGAAACACGCTACCTACCTAAACTGACAAAAACAGGGGTAGTACAACTAAATAGACCCATAACAAAAGAAGAGATTGAAAAGGTAATCAAAAAACTCCTAACAACAACAACAAAAAAGCCCTGGCCCGGGCAGCTTCACTGCAGAGTTCTACCAAACGTTCAGAGAAGAGTTAACACTGCTACTACTAAAGGTATTTCAAAGCATAGAAAATGATGGAATACTCCCAAACTCATTCTATGAAGCCAGCATATCCCTAATACCAAAACCAGGTAAAGACAACACAAAAAAGGAAATTACGGACCTATATCCCTCATGAACTTAGATACAAAAATCCTCAACAAAATTCTAGCCAAAGAATTCAACAACATATTAAAAAAATAATTCACCATGACCTAGTGGGATTCAAACTAGGTATGCAGAGATGGTTCAACATTAGAAAGACAATTAATGTAATCCACCACATAAATAAAAGACAAGAATCACATGATTTTATCAATTGATGCAGAAAGGCATTTGACAAGGTTCAACACTCATTCATGATAAAAACTCTCACCAAAATAGGAATTGAAGGAAAATTCCTGAACATAATAAGGGGCATTTATACAAAGCCAACAGCTAACATCATCCTAACTGGAGAGAGACTGAAAGCATTCCCCTTGAGAATGGGAACCAGACAAGGATGCCCTTTATCACCACTCTTATTCAACATTGTGCTGGAGGTCCTAGCCAGAGTGATTAGGCTAGATAAAGAAATAAAGGGCATCCAGATTGGCAAGAAAAAAGTAAAAGTATCTCTGTTTGCAGATGACATTAACTTATACCAGAAAATTCTAAGGAATCCTCAAGAAAACTACTGAAAATAATGGAGGATTTCAGCAGAGTATTAGGATACAGGATAAACATACAAAAATCAGTTGGATTCTTCTACACCAACAAAAAGAATATCAAGGAGGAAATCACCAAATCAATGCCATTTACAGTAGCCCCCAAGAAGATAAAATACTTAGGAATAAATCTTACCAGAGATGTAGAAGACTTATACAAAGAAAACTACAGTACACTTCTGCAAGAAACCAAGAGAGACTTACATAAGTTGAAGAACATACCTTGCTCGTGGATAGGGAGACTTAACATTATAAAAATGTCTATTCTACCAAAAGCAATCTATAGATTTAATGCAATACCAATCCAAATTCCAATGACATTTTTTAATGAGATGGAGAAAAAAATCACCAGCTTCTTATGGAAGGGAAAGAGGCCTCAGGTAAGTAAAGCATTACTGAAAAAAGAACAACGTGGGAGGGCTTAATCTACCGGATTTTAGAACCTATTATAGTGCCACAGTAGTCAAAACAGCCTGGTACTGGTTGAACAACAGATACGTAGACCGCTGGAACAGAATTGAGAATCCAGACAAAAGTCTGTCTACATATGAGCAGTTGATATTGACAAAGGTGCCAAACCAGTTAAATGGGAAAAAGACAGTCTCTTTAACAAATGGTGCTGGCATAACTGGATATCCATCTGCAAAAAAATGTAACAAGACCTATACCTCACACCATGCACAAAAATGAACTCAAAATGGATCAAAGACCCAAATATAAAATCTTCAAAGATAAAGATCTTGGAAGAAAAAATAAGGACTTTAGGAGCTCTAATACATGGCTTAAACAGTGTACAAAACATTACTAACACTGCACAAGAAAAAGTAGATAACTTAGAGCTCCTAAAATCAAACACCTATGCTCATTCAAAGACTTCACCAAAAGAGTAAAAAGATTACCTACAGACTGGGAAAAAGTTTTTAGCTATGGTATTTCTGATTAGCGCCTGATCTCTAAAATCTACATGATACTGTAAAAACTCAACTACAAAAAAGACCAATAGCCCAATTAAAAAATGGGCAAAAGATAAGACATTCAGGTAGCTAACAGATACACAAGGAAATGCTCACGATCTGCAGCCATTAGAGAAATGCAAATCAAGACTACAGTGAGATTCCATCTCACTCCAACAAGGCTGGCATTAATCCAAAAAACATGAAATAAATGTTGGAGAGGTTGTGGAGAGAGTGGAACACTTATACACTGCTGGTGGGATGTAAAATTGTACAACTACTTTGAAAATCAATTTAGTGCTTCCTTAAAAAGCTAGAAATAGAACTACCATAAGGTCCAGCAACTCCACTCCTCAGAATAGATCCTAGAGAAATAAGATCCTTTACACAAACAGACATATGGACATCCATGTTCATTGCAGCACTGTTTACAATAGCAAAAAAATGGGAGCAACCAAGGTGCATATCAATGGAGGAATGGATAAATGAATTATGGTATACTCACAGGATGGAATACTACCTATCAATAAAGAACACTGATGAATCCGTGAAACACGTCATAACATGGAGGAATCTGGAAGGCATTATGCTGAGTGATTAGTCAGTTGCAAAAGGACAAGTATTGTATGACACCACTATATAAAAACTCAAGACATAGTTTAAATAGAGAAGAAAATATTCTTTGATGGTTACGAGAGGGGGGAGGGAGGGAAGAAGAGGGGGACTCACTGATTAGATAGTGGACAAGGACTAATTTAGGTGAAGGGAAAGAGAACACATAATCCAGGAGAGGTCAGCACAACTAGACTAAACCAAAAGTAAAGAAGTTTCCTGAATAAACCAATTGCTTTGAAGGTGAGCATAGCAGAGGTGGGGGTTTGGAGACTATGGTTTCAGGGGCCATCTAGGTCAATTGTCATAATAAAATCTATTAAGAAAACATTCTGCATTCCATTTTGAGAGTGGCATCTGGGGTCTTCAACAGTAGCATGTGGCCATCTAAGATGCATTAACTGGTCTCAACCCACCTGGAGCAAAGGAGAATGAAGAACACCAAAGACACAAGGTAATTATGAGCCCGAGTGACATAAAGGACCGCATAAATCAGAGACTATATCAGCCTGAGACCAGAATAACTAAATGGTGCCTGGGTACAACCAATGACTGCCATGATAGGGAATGCAACAGAGAATCCTTGAAGGAGCAGGGGAATAGTGGGATGCAGACCTCAAATTCTCATAAAAAGACCAGGCTTTATGCTCTGACTGAAACTTGAAGGACCCCGGAGGCCATGGCCCCCAGACCTTCTGTTAGCCCATGATAGGAACCATTCCCAAAGCCAACTCTTCAGACAGGGATTGGGCTGGACTGTAAAATAGAACATGATACTCGTGAGGAGTGAGCCTCTTGGATCAAGTAGACTTGTGAGACTATGTGGACAGCTGCTGTCTGGAGGGGAGATGGGAAGGCTGAGGGGGCAGAAGCTGGGTGAATGGCCATGGAAATCCAGGGTGGAGAGAAGGAATATGCTTCCCATTAAGGGGAGAGCAACAAGGAGTATATAGCAAGGTGTGTATTAGTTTTTGTATGAGAGACTGACTTGATTTGTAAAGTTTCACTTAAAGCACAATAAAAATAAAAATAAAAAAAAGAAGGGGAAAAATGCATATGGCACCCAGTTGTTGTTTTATAATATTTATTTGAAATAACAGTGATAAACTCATTACTTGCTTATATAAACATGGTTTTATGAAAATTCTGGTATCAAAAACAAGAGGTGAGTGGTGACATTGTTTTATATTTTTAAATATCTCTTTAATAAGAAACAGCTGGATTCTCATATTAGCTTTTGCATGGTAGCATGTTTGAAAATATGCTTTTTAACCAGAAGTTGACTGTCATATGAATATCATAGAAGCATATGCAAGCTGGGAGACTTAACTTTGCCATTTAAAATTTTTTAATGCAGACTACGTTTTTTTGCTATGAAGAACAAATGGCTTAATGATTGCCTCGAGTTAACATAAAAGTTTAGATGATTGAGTCACCACTGTACTCTTTTCCTAGGGTCTTAGAATATATGTTTTCGCTCACTGGGGATTTACTAAAAGCCATGAGTGGGCTGGAGACACAAACATGCCTATGGGAAGACTTTTGTTCATCCAAAACCACACATTGACTCCTGTAGTTGAGTCTTATAGCTAGAGCCAGTGTTGTAAGGATAGTAATTTCCATGGTGATTTTGCTGCTGGTAATTTTGTCTTATAAAAAAAGGTACAATAAAAACTTTCTTAAAGAGACCTCCTATTATTTTGGCAGCACATGCATGCATAAACAGTATTTGCCATCAAGTATTGCAACCAGGCCTTAAAAAAAAAAAAGACTTTTTAAGGAGGTAAAAAAAAGCCACTGTGGCTTGTGGCAACCATACTGAACAGGTTTAAGTATTTTCCCTTGCCAAATGTAGCAAGACACACACACAAGTGGATCTGTATTCTGCTACCTTAATGATATATCCTAGAATATAACATGCAAGAAACTAATATCTGGTAACTCTCCATGTTGAAAAAAAAAAATGTGAGTGTATGTGGGGTACATGGAGATTGTTTTTAAAAGACAGATTTTCTTAGGAGAGAGCTGAAATTTCTTGATTTAAGTGAAAATATATTCAGATAAATCCAGCTTATGACTTCTTTAAGTCTATTCTGTGTGGAACTTAAATGAACCCGCAAGTCATACACAGCACAGACTAGCGTCTCACACTTTCTTGAATATGCAGGGGCCACTGCTGTTCTACTTGCAGGAATGAGAAACATTTTATTTATAGCAGTTGTCATTTGTTGGCAGACAAATGTCTTAAAGTCATCTAGTTTAGAAGCAGTGCCTATTCTGACAATTTTGTTTATTTTATTCTTCCTTGGTCTCTGACCACGTAAGAAAGGAATTAGAGAACTCAGTAAATAATCTTTGAGGTGAATAAACTAGAGCCAAGTTTCACTTTCTCAGACAAAACAGGTACTTTTTCATGTGTTGGCAGAGTTCGGGGCAAACAGTCGTTGATAGGAGACTAGAGCTATTAGGTTAGAAATAGGTCTACCAAATCCATTTGCTAATCCACTGGTAGGGAATTATAATTGGCATAGGAATACACAACTATGCGAGTTTCAGTTTGTCATATTGTGGTGGCTTGTACTTTGCTATGATACCGGCAGCTTTGCCACTAATATTTCAAATACCAACAGGGTCACTCTTGGTGGACAGGTTTCAGTTGAGCTTCTACACTGACGGACAAGGAAGAAGGACCTGGCAGTCTACTTCTGAAAACATTGGCCAGGGAAAGCCTTATGAATAGCAGTGGAACATTGTCTGACATAGTGCTGGAAGATGAGCCCCTCAGGTTGGAAGGCACTCAATATACAACAGGGGAAGAACTGCTTCTTCAAAGTAGAGTTGGCCTTAGTGACATGGATTAAATTAAGCTTTCAGGACCTTCATTTGCTGATGTGGCGTGACTCAGACAGAGAAGAAAGTTGCAAACATCCGTTAACAATCAGAACAAGGAACTTAGAAAGTATGAATTTAGGAAAATTGAAAGTCATCAGAATGAAATGGAACGTGTAAAGATCGATATCCTAGGCATTAATGAGCTGAAATGGCCTGCTATTGGCTATTGTGAATCAGACAATCACACTGTCTGGAATGACAGTTTGAAGGGAGATAGTGTCATATTCATTTTCAAAAAGAACATTTCAGGATCAATGCTGAAGTACAGCACTTCAGGGATAGGATAATATCCATACCCCTACAAAGAAGACCAGTTAATATGACCACTATTCAAATATGTGCACCAACCACTAAGGCCTAAGATGAGGAATTGAAGAGTTTTACCAACTTATGCAGTCTGAAATTGATCAAACATGCAATCAGGATGCATTGATAGTTACTACTGATTGCAATGCCAAAGCTGAAAACAAAGAAGAATCAGGAGTTGGAAAATATGGCTTTGCTGATAGAAATGTTGCTGGAGAGCACATCATAGAATATTGGAAGACCAATGACTTCATTGCAAATAACTTTTTTCACCAACATAAACAGCAACTGTACACAGGGACCTCGTGAGTTAGAATGCATAGGAATCAAATTGGCTATACCTGGGCAAGAGACAATGGGGAAGCTGAATATCACCAGTCAGAAGAAGGCCAGGGGCCAGCTTGGTACAGAGCATCAATTAATCTTGTGCAAATTTCAGTTTAAGCTGAAGAAAACAAGAGAAAATCCACATGAGCCAAAATAGGACTTTGAATATAGCCCACCTGCATTTAGAGACCATCTCAAGAATAGATTTGACATGTTGAACACTAATACTGAAGACTAGACAAGTTGTGAAATGACAACAAGGATATCACATGTGAAGGAAGCAAGAGGTCATTAAAAAAAAACAGAAAGAAAAAAAGACCAGAATGAATGTTAGAAGAAACTCCGAAACTCGCCCTTCAACATTGTGTGGTGAGAGTAAAAGGAAGAAATGATGAAGTAAAAGACCTGAACAGAAGATTTCAAAGGATGGCTCAAGAAGACAAACTACTGCAACGATGTGTGCAAAGACCTGAAGATAGAAAACCATGAAGAACATGCTCGGCATTTTTCAGGTTATACGAGCTGAAGAAAAAATTCAAGCTTCAAATTGCAATATTGAAGGATTCTATGGGGAAAGGATGGAAGGACACAGAAAACATCAAAAGAATATGGAAGGAATACACAGAGTCAGTATATGAAAAATAATTGGTCAATGTTCAACCATTTTAGGAGGTAGCATGTGATCAATAACCACTGTACTGAAGGAAGAAGTCAAATCTGCTCTGAAGGCATTGGTAAAAAACAAGTCTCCAGGAATTGACATAATACCAATTGAATATGCAGTGCTGGAAGTGCTCATTCATCTGTGCTAAGAGATTTGGAGGATAGCTGTCTGGCCATCCAGCTGGAAAAGGTCTATGTTTGTGCCATTCCAAAGAAATGTGGTTCCAACAGAATGTGGAAATTATCAGACAATATCATTAATACCACACACAAGTAAAGTTATACTGAAAATATTTCAAAAGCAGTTGCAGCAATACCTTGACAGGAAACTGCCAGAAATTCAAGCTGGATTAAGAGGAGGATGTGGAACAAGGGATTTCATTGCTGATGTCAGATGGATCTTGGGTAAAAGCAAAGAATACCAGAAAGATGTTTACCTGTGTTTTATTGACTATGCAAAAGTATTCGACTATGTGGATCTCAACAAATTATGAATAACACTGGAAGAAAGGATATCCCAGAACACTTAATTGTGCTCATGACGAACCTGTACAAAGACTAAGAGTCATTCATTCAAACAGAACAAAGGGGTACTGTGTGGTTTAAAGTCAGAAAAAGTGTGCATCAGGGTTGTATCCCTCCACCATAATTATTCATTTTGTATACTGAGCAAATAATCTGAGAAGCTGGACTATATGAAGAAGAATGCTGCATCAGGAATGGAGGAAGACTCATTAACAACCTGCACTATGAGACGAAAATCTTTCTTGCTGTAAGTGAAGAGGACCTGAAGCACTGAGTGATGAAGATCAAAGACTATAGTATGGATTGTATGTAATCTTATAGTATGCAGCCTTTAGCATGGATTGCACCTCACAATTAAAAAAAATTCTCACAAGTGGACCGATAAGCAACATCATGACAAATAGTGCAAATACTGAACTTGTCAGAGACTTCATTTTGCTTGGATCCACAATCAATTCTCATGGAAGCAGCAGTCAAGAAATCAAACGATGTATTGCGTTAGTCAAATCTTCTGTAAAAGACCTCTTTAAAGTGTTAAAAAGCAGAAGTTACTCTGAGAACTATGGGCATTTTACCCAAGCCATGGTATTTTCCATCACCTTATATGCATGCCAGAGTTAGACAATAAAGAAAGAAAACTGAAGAAGAGTTAATGCTTTTGAATTATGATGTTGGTGAAAAATGTTGAATATACCATGAACTGCTAGAATGAATAAATTTGTCTTGGAAGAAGTTCAGCTAGAATGCTCCTTGGAAGCATGGATGGTGAGACTTTGTCTCATGTACTTTGGACATGTTACCAGAAGTGTCCAGTCATTGGAGAAGGACATCATGCATGGTAATGTAGAGGGCCAGAGAAAAAGAGGAATACCCTCAGTGATTGACACAGTGGCTGCACGATGGGCTCAACATAACAAGGATTGTAAAGATGGCACAGGACCGAACAGCATTTTGTTCTGTTTTACACAGGGTTGCTATGAGTCAGAATCACCTAGACAGCACCTAACAACAACAAGAGGAATACAATTTTGAAAGTCCTGCACTTAGGAGGTTTCATAGATTCTTTTCATTGCCATTATGGGAGACATGATGTTGTGAATATGAGCTGTGTATTTACATAATTTCAAAACAGGTTTGGTGTTCATAACATTTTGATTAGGATGAAGATATTATTAGTACTTTTTTTCCAGACAGGGAATAAGAGACCCAGAAGTCAAGTGACCTGTCTAAAGGTACATAGCTAGTAAGTAGTCCCACCAGGAATGTGATGGGAAACTTCCTGGGCTTAGAGGTGGAGAAGGAGTTAAGTGTAAAATCTGATGTTGAGGAAATGGAGTTCCATTGGCACTTTGCCACTTCCCAGTGGCAGTGTCCTGTTGCCTCATTGCAGTGCAGGTTGGGCATGAGCTTGATGACTGGCGCTAGTTTTTGAGGATTTTAGTCCCCCCTTTGACAAGCTGTGTGCCAAGGGAGTCACTTGAACGCTCTTGACCATCTTCTCAGTTAAGTCGTTGAATGCAACTTCCAAAATCCCCTTCCTCTGCTGACTCTGTGGTATGAAATATTGCAAGGAATGGCTTACATGTGAGTAGTGAGAGTACATGGGTAAGGATATATCAGATTTGGGCCAGTTTTTTTTTCTTTTAATGTTCTTCTGTTATTCATTTTTATCTGTAACAATAGAAGTGATTTTCCTGAACTATAATCGAACTAGGAGGTATCCACCTGCTCTTCATACTCTAGCCATGTCAATATTTTCTCCAAAAACCAGGGAGTCAGTGAAGAGGAGAATGAGAGTAGAAAACAGAAAACATAGGCTGTCTTTTATGATTTTGTACATCTATTTATTTATGTCATTGTTGTTAGTTGCTATTGAGACTATTCCAACTTATGGTAACCACTTATATGTACAATAGAACTGCCCCACAGGGTTTTCAAAACTTTGACCATTTAGAAAGCTGTCACCAGGCCTATATTCTGAGGTACCTCAGGGTGGCTTCAAGCCACCAGTCTTTGCATTAATAGTCAGTGATTTAATTGGTCATTCCACTCGGGGACTCCTTTTTTTTTTATTGATACTTAATCAGCATGTTTAGAGTAAATCTTCATTTTCCGACCTGTCAGCACAAAGCTTCTCCAGGTGTCCCAATTCTGTCCCTTTAAAAGAAAAGATGAACTTTCACCTGTTATAGAATTCAGACTTATGTTGTTACAAATTAGCAAAAGCTCAGCCAAAGATTAGGGATAGATAAGGTATAAAAAACCTTTCTTGTGTTGCCAATTATGGCTAATGTTGTGCAATTGATCAGCCTGTTTACTTATTTAGAACTGACAGACGGGAACCTTACACTGAACCCACAGCTCAGATGGTAGTGTAATTGAGGGGCCATTTCATGTATTATTAAGGGAACTGAATGCAAACACATGTATATCAATAACCTGTCCTATTTTTAATACTATATGTGACTTTGGAGGTAGAGCATCTCATGTTTTAACTTTAGGGGAGGATACTCATGGCAAATTATTTCCCACATACTTGGGCCTATGAGAGTGTTCATTGGAAAGGAAAACCTTCACACTGCCTATCCATAAATCTTAGTGAAAACATGATTTGAGGCAGATAGGATTTCAAAGCAAGGTTAGAGAATACATTAATTTTTGTTGTTGCTGTTGTTAAGAGTATCCAGAGCAAAACATACACTAATTCAGCTATTTTCACATGTACTGTTCAGTGACAATGGATACATTCTCTGACTGTCCTTTTTTTCTTTCCTGTTCCTTCTCCATTAACATAAAAACACTGCCCATTAGGTTCCTGTCTAATTTTTCCAGTTGCTGTTGTCACTTTGATCCCATATAGATAGTTCTTAAAAGAACATAATGTTCAAGGCAGATATTTTTTAGTAGTTAATCTAAGCTATTGCTTGGTTTTAAGAATACTTCAGGAAATATTTTTGGTTTAAGTTCTAAAGGTTATCTCAGGGCAAGTATTTCAGGGAATCATCCACCAGTCATGGTTCCAGAAAATCTGGAGTCCGTTAGAATTTGAAATTCTGTTGTGCATTTTCTCCTCTTTTGATCAGAATTCTTCCATAGAGTATTTGATTAAAATGTTCAGTAATGGTAGCCAGGCACCATTCAGTTCTCCCGGTTTCATGGCAGAGGAGACAGTTATTCATGGAGGCAGTTAGCCACACACTCCATATTCTCCTCTTATTTCTGACCGTCCTTTGTTGCTCCAGGCAAATAGAGACCAATTGCTGTGCCTTGGATGACTACTTGCAAGCTTTTAAGACCCTAGTCACTACACAACAAACTAGGAGGTAGAGGCACTAAACATTTCATTAGGCCAGTTAACTTTTTTAATGTGCGCTGCTAGATGTTTCCTGGGTCTTGAGCCAGCATATATGTTGCTAATCCTAGTGATCACAAGTTGAAGCTCCTGTGGTGTTTTCTGTGAGATGACGATTGGCTTTTCCATAATGGTGTCACTTAGGAAGCTGCTGTGCTCCTCAGACACAGAAGCAAAACACAAAATGCCGCCAGAAAAAATGATAGTGTTTGACTAACATCATCAGGGGAATATGTTCATTATTATCTATTCCCTTCACGTTGCTGAAGGAAACAGTTGTCAGAAAGGTGAAAATGAAGAAAGTAAATATCCAGTTACTATTTTCTGCTATGTTATTGTACTTGTAAGCAACTTGAGATCAGTAGAAACAGGATTAAATGGATTAAGATTTAAGCCCTATTATGCAGGCTGGATAAAGAAAAAGAAGATCGAAGGAGAATTGACACATTTGAATTAATGCTGTTAGTGAAGAATATCGAACTGCCAGAAGAACAAGCAAATGAGTTTTGGAGGAAGCACAGCCAAAATGCTCCTTAAAAGTGAACATGGAGAGACTTCATCTTGATAACTTTGGACAGGTCATCAGGAAAGATCAATCGCTAGAAAAAGACATCATGTTTGGTAAAGTGGCGGGTGAGCAAAAATGAGGGAAATTCTCAATGTGATGAATTGACACAGTGGCTGCAACAGTGGGCTCAGTGTTGGTGCAGGACTGGGCAATGTTTCATTCTGCTGGGGCATAAGTTCTTCGTAAGTTGGAGCCAACTTGACCGAACTGACAACATCAATATGCAAGAGTAAATTTACAGAAAGCAAATGCGTTCATCAACTCAGGCTTTTATTCAAGTCAATTTTTTAATGTAACACCTCTAGTAGAAAGCAAGGGATATGTAAGGGGGCAGGAGAAAAATGTGCTTTCAAGGCTTTTAAATGAAGCTTATAAATGATCAATGGTCTTCAGAAGATTATAAATTTAAATCTAAATTGAATGCTTCTACAAATTTTAAAAAGTTTCGTTGTGGTAAAAAATATATATACACAATAAATCTTTTACCACTTTAAGCATATTTATAATATTTTTGTGGTAAAATATTTATAACAAAATTATAAATTTGTTAAAAACATTTTCCATTTTTTAAAAACCATTTCTCAGTGTATAATTCAGTGATATAAATTACTTTCACAATGTTATGCAATCATCACCATTGTCAATTTCTAAAAGTTTTTCATCATTGCAAACAAAAAACAGTACCCCTGACATAATAGCCCACTTTTCTTCCCTTCCTCTTGCTCCTGGTAACCAGTAATAAATTTGGTCTCTGCATTTGCTGATTTTAGATATTTTATATACGTGAAGTTGTACAATATCTGTCCTTTTGTGTCTGACTTATTTCACTCAGAATAGTGTTTTCAAGGTTCATATATGTGGTGACAGTATCAGATCTTAATTTCTTTTTATGGCTGAGTAATACTCCATTTCATGTATGTACCACATTATGCTTATCTGTTCATCTCTTCGTGAATATTGGGTTGTTTTCACATTTTGGCTATTATGAATAGTGCTGCAGTAAACACTGGTGTACAAGTGTCTGTTTCTGTTCCTGCCTTCAAGTCTCTTGAGTATATACCTAGGAGTGCAATTTCTGGGTCATACTGTAATTCTTTAACTGTTTGAAGAACCATCAAAATATTTTCCATTTTACTTTCCCACCAGCAATGGATAAGGGTTCAGTTTTTCCAGGTACAATCAGTGTTTGTTAGTTTATGTTTTTGTGACAAGAGCTAATCTAGTGGGTGTGCTTTTATAAATTCTCAAAATAAGTAATTTCCAATTTAAGATGAAAGTGAATGATCAAGTCCTCTGGCAAAAGAAGCGGGCCTTTGTGTGAGGTTGGACTAACCTCGTCTTGTAGTTATTAGAAAGTGATAATATTCCTCAGTATTGCTTTTGTTGTTAGGTGCTGTCAAGTAGGTCCCAAATCAGAGTGATCTATGTACAACAGAAGGAAACATTGGCCAGTCCTGCTTCATTCACAGTTGTTGTGTTTAAGCTCATTGTTGAAGCCACAGTGTCAATCCATCTCATTGAAGGTCTTCTTCTTTTCCACTGACTCTCTACCAAGGATAATGTCTTTTTCCAGGGACTGGTTCGTCCTGATAAGATGTTCAAAGTAAGTCAAACAAAATGTCACCATCCTTGCTTCTGGAGAGCATTCTGGTTGTATTTCTTGAAGAAAAAAACATCATTCAGAGGCATCAATCCTTCTTCAGTTTTATTCATTGTCCAAATGCAAATCCATGGCTTGGGTCAGGTGTACCTTAGTCCTTAAAGTGACATCTTTGCTCTTTAATGTTTTAAAGAAGTCTTTGCAGCAGATTTGCTCAATATGATACACCATTTGATTTCTTGACTGAAGCTTCCTTGGATATTTATTGTGGATCTGAATAAAATGAAATCCTTGACAACTTCAATCTTTTCTCCACTTATCATGATGTTGCTTATTGGTTCAGTTGTGAGGATTTTTATTTTCTGTTGAGGTGTAACCCATAATGAAGGCTGTAGTCTTTGATATTCTTCAGTAAGTGCCTCAAATTCTCTTCACTTTCAACAAGCAAACTTAAATCATCTGCCTACCTATCACAGGTTGTTAGTGAAGAAAATTAAAGCAAGTTCTTAAAAGCCAAAACACAACCTTGAGGCAGTTGTTCAAAAAGAACAAGGGTATAGTGTGTGGTTTAAAATCAGGAAAGGTGTGTGTCAGGGTTGTATCCTTTCACCATATTTATTCTGTCTCTATACTGAGCGTATAATCCAAGAAGTTGGTCTCTATGAAAAAAGTATGTAACCTAGAATTGGAGGAAGAGTCATTAACAACTACTTCAACTTGAACTTGTATATTAGCAGTTGATGATCTGTTCCACAGTTGGCCTCTGGCCTTGTTCTGACTGATCATATTGAGCTTCTCCATCATCTCTTTCCACAGATGTGGTCAATTTGGTATATGTATATTCCATCTGCTGAGGTTCATGTGTATAGTTACCATTTATGTAGTTGAAAAAATGTATTTGCAATGAAGAAGTCACTGGTCTTGCAAATTCTATCATGCGCTTTCTGGCATCATTTCTATCACCAAGGCCATATTTTCCAACTACTGATCTTTCTTTTTCGTTTCCAATTTTCACATTCCTATCACCAGTAACTATCAGTGTATCTTGATTGGTCAATTTCAGACTGCAGAGACTGGTAAAAAATCTTCATTTTCTTAACCTTTGGCCTTAGTGGCTGGTGTATAAATTTGTACAATAGTCATATTAACCAGTCTTCCTTGTAGGTGTATAGATATTATCCTATCATTGACAACATTGTACTTCAGTATAGATCTTGAAATGTTCTTTTTGATGATGACTGTGATACCATTTCTCTTCTATTTGTCATTCCCAGCATATGTTTGCACAATTCAAAATAGCCAACACCAGTCCATTTCATCTCACCAATGCCTCAAATGTCGATGTTTATGTGTTCTACTTAATTTCAATAATTTCCAGTTTTCCTAGATTCACACATCATGTGTTCCATGTTATGATTATTAATAGATGTTTGCAGCTGTATCTTCACATTTCGAGTCATGCCACATCAATAAATCAAGGTCCTGAAAACTTGGCTTCATCCACATCATTAAGGTCCACTCTACTTTGAGGAGACAGCTCTTACCCAGTCATATTTCGAGTGCCTTCCAAAATGAGAAGCTCATCTTTCAGCATTGTATCAGTGTTCCCATGCTATTCATAAGATACATAGATTTAGAAATCTATACATATATGCATCTATGTGTGTGTGTGTGTGTGTGTGTGTATACGCATATCCATTTAAAAACCTTAAAGCTAAGCCCACTGCCACTGAGTCTATTCTGACTTGTAGCAACCCTATATGAGAGAGTAGAACTGCCCTGTAGGGTTTCCTAGGTTGTAATGTTTATAGGAGCAGATCACCAGTGTTTCTCCTATGGAGTGGCTGTGGGTTCAAACTGCCAACCTTTCAGTTAGCAACATAGCACTTCAACCATTGTGCCACCAGGGCTCCTAGATATCAATATATGTGTATGTTAAAAAAAAAAAAAAAAAAAAAAAACCACCACCCATAGCCATTGAGTTGATTCTGACTCATAGCAACCATATAGGACCACAAGGTGAATTTGAACTGCCAACTTTTTGATTAGCAGCCAAGCTCTCAACCACTGCTCCATGTATGTATATGCATGCATATATATACATATATATACACAAAACTGGGCAGTGTTTCCTTCTGTTGTACATAAGGTTGCCATGAGTCAGAATTTACTTAATGGTGCCTAACAACAAATGATGCTAAATTAGGTTATTTCTTAATGTAGCGATAGGTACTGTGATGCCAGTGATGACAGCCTTTCAGAGCCAAGGATAACTGAGATAAAGATATGCTGAAACTAATACATAATTCAGAACAAGGACTGCCTAAGAGGGTAAGACTGAATTTTCAATGTATTTGTTTTTGCAGACAAATCGTCATCTTGGTGTAGAAGGAAGTGTTATAGGATCTGTCTCACAAGATCCATGTCACGCAGTATATTACTGTTTTGGCAGGTATAGTTAGCAGGACAGACTTGACAGTCAGCATTAGATTGATGTCATCATTAGGGAAAAATCAAATATATCTGAAGCCAGGAATAAATGTATGAGTAAACTGTACAGGTCTGGGTCATGGCTTGACTAACTTTTTCTGTAAATGGTCAGATAGTAAATATTTTTTGCTTTACAGTCCAAACTCTCTTGAAACTACTTAATTCTGCTTTATAGCTTGAAAATAGCCATAAATAATATGCAAATCAGTGAGCATCGCTGTGTTTCAATGAAGCTTCATTTAAAAAAGTAGTTTGCTGGCCCATTGTCTGGGTCACTCACAGAAAAGATTATTTCCAGGATGATTTCTTCACATTTCACTAAAGCACAGAATATTTACATTCATTAAGGGAGAGGCAAATCAGTAGCTATTAGGCTTAATCAAACTTGGAGAATTTTAGAAGGAAAAAAATGGTGCAAAGGTTAACTGCAGATATGTTAAAGACTTGTGTTACTCATTTTTTTTAGATTGCTAATACTATGTGGTTTGGGTCTGTTTCTGTTAAGACTATGAAGTATTGATAGCTAGGTGAAGGAACTCTGAAGAAATCACAACACCCGATACAATCAGTCTGTTCTAAAACATGGAAAGTAAAGATTCAAAAAATATCAAATGATACCTGCTTCCATGAACAGAATCCAAAAGAGTTGTTTTCTTTCCCTCCAGAGGTAGTCTTGGTTATCCATGTGTTCCTCTAGTTGATTAAACATTTCCCAAAAAGCTTATGGAGAAGAAAATGTGTTCATTTTCTGTTTGATATATCACGATGTCAAGATCGTAAGCAAGATCTCCAGTAACTGAGCCTTCACCATTTTGTACCTTAAGAATATATGGTAAGCAAGGACGCCAGTAACTGAATCTTTACCATATTATATGTGTAGAGTAGATAGTGAGCAAGCACCACAGTAACTGAGCCTTCACTGTGTTGTTTGGGGAGGATAGATGGTGGACAAGAACCCTGGCTATTGAACATTAAATATGTTGAAGATGTTGAGCAAGGATCACCAGTACCTTAGCATTCGTTGTGTTGTATGGAAAGGGTAGATGGTGGGCAAAGACCTCAACAGCTGGGTCTTCAATGTGTTGTATTGGGAGGGTAGATGGTGAACAAGAACCCCAGTAGAGAGTTTTCACATTGTTGTTTGGGAAGGTTGATAATGATCAAGGACCCCAGTAGCTGAACCTTCACCATTTTGTATGCAGAGACAATAGCTAAGCAATGATTACATTAAATGAGACTTTGCTGTGTTGTATAAGAAAGGTAGACGGTGAGCAAGGACCCCAGTCAAATAGCGTTTACCATCTTGCAAGGCAAGGGAGACTGCTGAGCTAGGAGTTTGGTAACTAAGCCTTCACTGTTTTGTATGAGGAGATTACATGGTAAACAAAGACCCCAGTAACTAAGCTTTCCATTGTTGAATGGAGAAAGATAGATGGTGAGCCGGTACCCTGTACCCAAGCCTTCAACATGTTGTAAGTGGAGCAAGGATGATGACTTATGGCCGCAGTAACTAGAGGATACTGTGTTGTATATGAAGTATAGATGTGTTAAAGGACTGCAGTAGGTGTGCCTTCACCATGTTGAATGGGAGGATAGATGGTTAGCATGAACCCTGGTAGCTGAGCCTTCACAGTGGTGTACAGGAAGGGTAGATGATGAGCAAGGATAATGATAGCTAAGCCTTCACTGTGTTTTGGGGGAGTTTAGATGATGACCAAGGGCCTGAGTATCTGGGCATTCACTGTATTATACGGGTCAATAAATGGTGAGCAAGAATGCCAGTAGCTGAGACCCCTCTGTGTTATAAGGGGTAGGAGGATGATGAGCTAGTACTCCAGTCCTAGCTGAGACTTTATTGTCTTATATGGAAGGATAGATGGTGAGCAAGGACCAGGTAACTAAGCCTTCACCATATTATGTGGGGAGAGTATAGTTGAGCATTGACCCCCATTAGCTAAATCTTCATTATATTGTACAAGAATGGTAAATGATAAGCAGGGACTCAGTTCACAAAGCCTCACTATGGCTTAAGAAGGAGGAGGATTATGAGTAGGATCCCAGTAGTAGCTTTCACTATTTTATATGAGCATGGTGGATGGTGAGAAACAAACTCACCATGTTGTATGGGTAGATTGTGAGCAAGGACCCTGCTAGCTGAGACTTCACTGTATTTTAAGAGGATGACAGATGATGAGTTAGAACACTGATAACAGCCTTCACTTGTTGGATAGTGAGAGTAGTTGGTGAGCAACAGTCCAGGTAGATAAGCCATCACAGTCGTATAAGTAGAGGGACAATGATGATTAGGGTCCCTGTAACTGAGCCTTCACTTTGCAGTATGAGGAGTATAGATGGTTAGCAAGGACTCCTCTAACTGAAGGATCAGTGATTTGTGGAAAAGCTAATGGTCACTATGAATGCTGGTAGTTGAGCTTTCACTGAATTGTGTGTTGAGAGTGGAAGCTGAGCAAGGATCCCATTAACTGAAACTTCACTGAGTTATATTGGGAAGGTAGATGATGAGCAAAGACTCTGGTAACTGAGCATTCACCATGCTTGTGGGAGGATAGATGGTGAGCAAGCACCCAGGTAACTGTGTTTTCAGGATGTTGGGTAGTGGGGATCAATGATGAGTTAGGACCTGGGTAGCAAAGCCTTCATCTGTTGAATAGGGCGGGAAGATGGTAAACAAGAATTCTGGTATCCAAGCCTTCTCTGTGTTGTAAGGGGAGGGAGGATTATGAGATAGAACCCCAGTAACTGAGCCATCAGCATGTTGTATGAGGAAGGTAGATGGTGAGAAAAGAACCCAGAATCTGAGCTTTCACTGGGTTGTATGGGCAGGGCAGATGGTGAACAAAGACCCTGTAGCTGAGACTTCACCATGTGTAAGAGGATGGGGGATGATGACCTAGGACACCAGTAACTTAACCTTTACCTGATGAATGATTAGGGTAGATGGTGAGCAGGCACTCTTGTAACTGTGCTTTCATGTTTTGTGTGGGAGTGGTGAGCAAGAACCCAGATTGCTGAGCCTTCACGAAGGGGTTCTTTCTCCTTGTATACCCTCCCAGTAAATCATGTTGGAGGCTCAGTACTGGGATCTTTGCTCACTGTCTATACGTGCCATACACAGTGGTGAACTCTCAGTTATCACGGTCATAGGTCATCATTTTTTCCTCCCTTAACAGCATGGTGAAGGATCAGCCTCAAGGTCATTTGCACATTGTCTATGCTTCCCATTTAACAATTGACAGCTTAGCTAGCTGGGTCATTGCTCAACATCTATCCTTCTCACCATCTAACTCTGCTACCTCGCTCCCCATCTACCACTGACTACAACATGGTGAAGTCTCAATTACTGCGTGGCTTACCATTTCCTCTTCCCACAAACACAGTGTAGGCTCAGGTATTGTCCTAGATCATCATCCTACTTCCCCTTACAACACAGTGAAAGCTCTGTGACTGGCATCCTTGCTCATCATCTATGTTTTGTACCACTCAGTGAAGGTTTAGTTAATGGGATCTTTGCTCGGCTGTATTCTCCTAATCACAACATGGTGTTAACTCAGTAACAGGGTCTATGCTCAGCTATACTCTCCAAGTACAACACAGGAAAGGCTCAGCTATCAGGCTCCCTACTTGTCAGGGATTGAATTATGTCCACCCAAAATATCTGTCAACTTGGCTAGGTCATGATTCCCTTCTATGATTGTATCATTACTATTCTACCTTCTGATTTGATTTCCTTGTATGGTGTAAATCCTATCACTACGATGTAATAAGATGAATTAGTGTCAGTTATATTGATGAGGTCTACATAATTAGGTAGTGCCTTTAGCCAATCCCTCCTGAGATATAAAAGAGAAACATGAGCAGAGAGACATGGGGACCTCATACCACCAAAAAAGCAGTGCTGGGATCAGACCATGTCCTTTGGATCTGAGATTCCTGCACTGAGATTCTCCCAGACCAAAAGAAGACTGATGACAAGGACCTTCCTCCAGAACCAACAGAGAAAGAAAGCCTTCCACTGGAGCTGACGCCCTGAATTTGGACTCGTAGCCTATCTGACTGTGAGAGAATAAAGTGCTCTTCGTTAAAGCCACCCACTTGTGGTATGTCTTTATAACATCACTAGATGATCAAGATACTACTCATCAACAGTGTTCCCGCACAATAATGCAAACATGGTCTACTCAGGTCTTTGCTCACCATCTAACCTCCCGATAAAACATGATGAAGGATCAGCTACCAGGGTCGTTGCCAACTGCCTACCTTGCTCACATCATCCACCTCCTCCTTCGGACCCAAGGTCTCTGTGCTGAGAAACTCCTAGAGAAGAGGAAGATTGATGACAAGGATCTTCTCACAAAGCTATTAGGTGTTGAGGGGTGGTGAGCAAGAACCCTCGTGACTGAGTCTTCATCATATTGTATGGGTAGGGTAGAAGGTGTGGAACAGCCACAGTAGCTGAGCCTTCTATTGCCAAATGATGAGACTGAATGGTGAGCAAAACCTCATTAGATGACCCTTCTCAGTATTGTTTGAAGAAGATAGATGGAGAGGAAGGACCATGGTAGCTGAGCTTCTTCCATGTTCTATGGAAAGGATAGAATCCCTATAACTGAGCCTTTAACATGTTATAATGGCAGGTTAGAAGCTGAGAAAGAACCATGGTAGCCGAGTCTTTGCCATGTTGTATTGGAAGGTTAGATAATGAGCACCAAAAATGATAACCAAGACTTCATGTTGTACTGGGAAGGGAGATGGTGATCAATAACCCTGATAACTGAACCTTTAGTATGTTGTGTGGGGAGGATGGATGGTGGGCAAGGATCAGGTTGTTGAGCCTCCACTATGTTGTATAGGGAGAGGAGAGCGTGGGCAAGGATCCAGATAGTTGAGCTTTCACCGTGTTTCACTGACCAGACTAGACAGTGAGCATATATCCAATAGAGAGTATTCATGTTTTTGTAAGAGCAGGATGAAGATTGATGGTCAGCAAAGACCCTGGTAGCTGAGCCTTCTCTGTGTTACACAAGAAAGGTGGACAATAAGCAAAGACCCCAACCCTAGAGCCTTTATCGTGTTGTAAGGGGAGGGAGGATAATGAGGTAGGACCTCAGCCACTGAGCCTTCACCATGTTGTATAAAGAGGGTATAGTTAGTGAGAAGAACCCAACTAGCTAAGCCTTCATTTGTTGAATGGGGATCATAGATGGTGAGCAATCATTCTTGTAGCCAAGTCTTCACCATATGTAATGGGGAGAAAGGATAATGACCAGGATGCCATGGTAGTTGGTGATCAAGGACTCTCACAACTGAGCCTTCCCTGTGTTTTTGGGGGAGAGTAGATGATGAGCAAGGATCTTTGTGAGACTTCACTGTGATGTTTTTGGAGGGTAGATGGGAAAAAAGGACCCTATTAACTGAACCTTCATTGTGTTGAGAAGAGTATTGGTAAGCAAGGACATTGGTAAGTGAGCCTTCAATATTTTGTATGTGGGAGGGTAGATGGTGAGCAAGATCTGGTAGGTGAGCTTTCACTTGCTAAATGGGAAAGGTAGATAGTGAACAAGGACCCTGGTAGCTGAAAGTTCACTGTGTTTTAAATTTTTAAAACAAATAATATTTCATTGTGTTTTTGGTGAAAGTTTACACAGCAGTTTAGGTTCCTATCCAACAGCTGTACACAAGTTGTATTACATTCTTCACAATGCTTGAACATCGTACTTGTTTCTATTATGGTCGTTCCATTTCCATTAATCTTGTTTCCCTGTCCCACACATTCTCATATTTGTTTTAAAACATTTGTTGACTATTTGGTCTCATATAGTACATACAGGTGCTATTCATTATTTTCTCAGCCAGTCTGTTATTTTGCTACAAGGTGACCTCAGGTTAGTTTCTGTTCAAGGTTCAAAGAGTATCTCAGGGTAGTAGTCTTGAGGGATCTCCCATTTTCAATTGGTCCAGTAGGTCTGTATTGTTTTGGGATTTTTTTTTGGTAGGAATTTGAGGTTCTATCAGGGTCTATCTATTGTGGCTGTAATCAGAATGGCTAGTAGTGGCAGCTGGCCATCATCTAGTTCTGATCTCAGAGTAGTTGAAGCTATGGTTTGTGTAAACTATTTGCCATGTGGACTAATTTCTTCTTTGAGACTTTAATTTCTTTGTTTTGCTCTGAATTAGTAAAGACCAATAGTTGTATCTTAAATGTATCTACACTAATGACAGAAGACCAAACAAGTTGTAGGATGACATTACGGACATCATACATAAAGAAAGCAAAGGGTCATTAAAAAGAAAGAAAATATCAAAGGGGATTTCAGAAAAATCTCTGAAACTTGTTCTTTAACGTAGAGTAGCTAAAGGGACAGGAAGAAATGGTGAAGTAAAACAGCTGAGCAAAAGATTTCAAAGGACAGTTCGATAAGACAAAGTAAAGTATTATAATGAAATGTGCAAAAACCTGGAGTTAGAAAGTCAAAAACGAAGAACACAGTTGGCATTTCTTTGAAGAGCCAAGACACTCTTCACCACAATAAGATGTAGAAGAACATAACCTTATGAACTATATTATGCTTGTTGTTTCTGATGTCCTATAAGGCTATGGTTCTAAACCTTCAAACACAGAAATCCAACCCCACAAGGTGTTCAATTCTGTCTAAGAAGTATCCTTAACTATGCATCATATGTCTTTGTTTTATATATATATATATATATATTTATATATCTATATGATGGACAATGAATAAGGAAGACTGAAGAAGAATTGACACCTTTCAATTGTGGTGTTGGTGAAGAATATTGAATATACCATGGACTGCTAAAAGAACAAACAAATCTGTCTTAGAAGAAGTACAACCAGAATGCTTCTTAGAGGCAAGGTTGGCAAGACCATGTCTTACATACTTTGGACATGTTGTCAGGAGGAATCAGTCCCTGGAGAAGGACATCATGCTTGGCAGAGTACAGGGCCAGCAGAAGAGAGGAAGACTGTCAATGAGGTGCAGTGACACAGTGGCTGCAACAATGAGCTCAATCATAACAACCATTGTAAGGATGGCTCAGGACCAGGCAGTGTTTCGTTCTGTTGTGCATAGGGTTGCTATGAGTCGGAACCAACTCGGCAGCACCTAAAAACAACAACATATGAATATATGTGCATACTGTCATGAAGATGCAAATACAGATAGACATATGTTATATACACATATATATACCTATACACATATATGGAGCCCTGGTGGTGCCTGGCTTCTAACCCAAAGGTCAACAGTTTGAACTCTCCAGCTGCTCCCCAAGAGAAAGATGTGGCAGTTTGCTTGCATAATGATTTACAGCCTTGGAAACCCTATGGGTCAGTTACACTTTGTCATCTAGGGTCGCTATGAGTCAGAACCAACTTCATGACGATGGGTTTGGTGTATTTTGGATGTGCACATGTGCCTACATGGATACATATATAACCACACATAATCTTTAGCACTTTTTGCTGTTGTTTCAAAATTACACATGCCACAATTACCAACAGGTCCTTTTTTCTTGTGTCATTTTTATTAACATCATTAACAATCAAACTGTGTATGCATCACCTTTATTTGTTGATACCTTTTCCATCACCAGAAATAAAAAGTTTCTGCTATCTAGGCAGTGAAACTTCCTCTCACCCCCGTCACCGATAGCCACTAATGAACATTAGTTTCTGTAAATTTACTCATTCATATCATTTCATAAAAGTGAGAAAGTACTCTATGTTCATCCGTGCTCCAAGATGTTTTGGGAACTCTTTTTTTTTTTTATTTCTGAGTAGAAGTCCATTGCATTTACATACCACACTTTACTTATTCATCTGTTGATGGACGCTTGCATTATTTTCATCTTTTTGCTATTGTGAATAGTGCTGTGATGAACATAGGTGAACACAGCAGCATATGTCTGTTATGTTACTTGTATACACCTAGTAATACTTGATTATCACTAGGGTATATACCTAGTAATGGAATTACTGGGCAATATGGTAGCTCTAAGGAACCCTGGTGACACAGTGATTAAAACACTTGGCTCTTAACTGAAAGATAGATGTAGCATTCTTTTTCTGTAAAGATTTACAGCCTTGGAAACCCTGTGGGGTAGTTCTGCTCTGTCTTGTAGGGTTGCTATGAGTCAGAATCAACTCAACAGCAGTGTATTATGGCAATTCTACCTCTTTTTTTTTTTTGAGGAACCTCCACACTGTTTTCCACAGTGGCTGTACCATTTTGCATTCCCACCAGCAATGTATAAGGGTTCCATTTTTGCCATCCAGCACTTGTATTTTTTGATTTTTTGTTTGTTTTTGTCCATTTTCATCTTGGCCATCCTAGTGGAAGTGAAATGGTATCTCACTGTGATTTTGATATACATTATGAGTTGGAATTGACTGGATGCCAACAGGTTTGGTTTTGTTTGATGGGTAATGATGTTGAGCATCTTTCATGTGTCTGTTTACTATTTGAATATCCTTTTTGGTGAAGTACCTGTCCATATCTTTTGTCTAGTTTTTGATTGGGTTATTTGTCTTTTCTTGCCAAGTTGTAAAACTTTTCTATATATTTTGAATATTAAACTCTTATCTGTTAAATTGTGCCCAGAGAGTGAGGGTTGCCTCTTCTCTTTTGATGAACATAAGTATTCAACTTTTATAAGATCTTGGTTATCTATTTTGTTTTCTGTTGCTTATGCATTGGTTGTTACATTTGATCATCTGTCACTGGAAAAAATTAGGTCCCAAAGCTTTGCTTCTATGTTTTCTTTCAAGACTTTTATGATTTTAGGTTTGACAGTTAGGTACTTGATCTATTTTGAATTAACTTTTGTGTGTGATGTGAGATGTGGATCTTGTTTCATATTTATGATGGTGGAAACCCAGTTTTGCCTGCACCATTTTTTGCAGAGCTTGTTCCTTCCCCATTGACTGGATTTAGCTTGTTTGTAAAAAATGAATAGATGTTTTGATTTATTTCTGTATTTTCAATTCTGTTCTATTGATCTGTGCATCTCTTGTTAAGCCAGTACTGGGATGTTTTGATTACTGTAGCTGTGAATGGGTTTTGAAGTGAGGAAATATGAGACTTCCTACTTTTGTCTTTTTTCTTCAGAATTACTTTGGCTATTCAGGGTCTTTTTTCTCCAAATAAAATATGTATTAGTTTTTCCCTTTCTATAAAGAATGCTTTGTAATTTTCATCAGTATTGTGTTATATCTGTAGATTGCTTTGGGTAGTATGGACATCTTCACTACATTAAGTCTTCCAATCCATGATCATGAAATGTTTTTTCATCTATTTGGACCTTCTGTAGTCTCTTTCTAGGAGCCCTGGTTGTGTTGTGGTTAAGCACTCAGCTGCTAACCAAAGCTCAGTGGTTCAAACTCACCAGCCACTCTACAGGAAGAAGATGTAGCAGTCTCATCTATAAAGACTGACAGCCTTGGAAATTCTATAGGGCAGTTCTACTCTGTCCAACATAGTCACTGCTGGTTGCAGTCAACCCAATAGCAAGGGAATAGTCTCTTTAAGCAGTCTTTGATAATCTTCATTATATAAGTCTTTCACATCTCTGACTAAATTTATTCCTGGATATTTTATTCTCTTGGATGCTGTTGTAAATGGAATTGTTTTCTTAATCTCCTTTTCAGGCTTCTAACTGCTAGTATACACAAACCAAACTTGTTTTTGTGTGTTGATCTTGTATCCTGCAATTTGCTGAATTTCCCTATTAGTTCTAGAAGCTTTGTTGCAGATTCCTTGCATTTTCTGTATATGGGATCATGTTGTCTACAAATAGAGATAGTTTTACTTCTTCCTTTCCAGTTTGCCTAGCTTTGTTTCTTTTTCTCACCCTGTTACCCTGGCTATTATTTCCAGTGCAACATTGAAAGTGGTAGGAGCTGGCATCTTTGTCTTGTTCCCATTTTCAAGGAGAATGTTCCCAGTCTTTCCCCATTGAGAATAATGTTGTCTATTGGTTTTTCATAAATGCTCTTAGTTCTGTTCAGAAATTTCTCTTTTATTTATATCTTGTTAAGAGTTTTCATCAAGAAAGGGGAGTCAACATAGCAGTATAGACAGAAACACCACGCCATCCTTCTGCAGCAAAAAACTGGAAAACTAAGTAAAACAGCTGCAGACATCAATCCTAGAACCCTAAGCATCAAATGAAGGGATAAAGGACTAGATTAAGCACTGAATGCAAGAAGAAACTGATGAAGAACAAAGAATAAGAAGAGCTATGGAAAGGAAGCCCCTTGCCAGCTAACACAACACGGCTTCACCATCTTGGAGCACAGCCAGCAACAACTCAAATGGACTATGGCAAGGCAACTTCACAGAGTTGTCAACAGGAGACAGAACACCCAGTAACCAGAGAAACACGTTTTCCCACTCCTCAACTTCCTGACCTGTATGCTGTCTCTACCACTCCTCAATGGGCCATGGCCATCTGGCGTGAGGGACACTGGCTTACCGCCACCCCTGTTTCACCACATTCCCATTGGCTGTCTCCCTCCCATCTAGCCCCCATGCTGTCTCTGCCTCTTACAGATATGCTGTGCCACACTGCTTGGCTGGAGAGGCACTGGATTGCTGTCGCTCCAAGTCTAGCTCTATCCCGTTGGCTGGCTCCCTCAGTGCAATATTTTTTTTCTTTCTCTTTGTCCTTCTCTTTCTCCTTCCCATCTAGCCCCAGGTACTGCCTCTGCCTGTTCCTGACAAGCTGCACTGTGATGCTCATCAAGGAATATTTGCCACCACCTTTGACTACCCTAGCCCCACTGGCCAGCTCTCTCAGACACACTATTTTTTCTCTCCCTTTCTTCCTTTTCCTTCTCCCTTCAAAGTAGCTGCTTGTGCTGCCTCTGCCCCATCCTGGCAAGTTGCACCGTGTCACCCAGTGAGAGAGACACCAGCATGCCGCCACCTTGATTCTACCCCACCCCGACTCACAGGCTCCCAGAGCATCATATTTGTTTTCTCTTTCCTTTTGTTCCTTTTCTTTCTCTCTACAACTTATCCCCATTCACCAACTCCACCCCTTCTTGACAGACCATGCTGCAGCAGTCAGTCACCAGCAATGGCCTCACTGGGCCTGTCCCGTCCTATCTGTTGGCTTCTGCCATGGTGCCATTTGTTCTCTTTTCTCTGTCTGTCTTTGTCCCTTTTCTTCCTGCCAGCTACCACCATACACCACCTCCACCCCATCCTATTGGGCCATGCCTTGCTGCCTTGCCTAGAGAGCCACCAGCATGTGGCTGCCCTGGGTCTGCCCCATCCCCAACTACTTGCTTTTACTGCACCTCCATTTTCTTTCTTGCTTTTGTTTCTCTTTTCTTTCTCCCCACTTAGCTCTGCACATCACACCTCCTACCTTCCAAATAGCCATCTTTTCCACCCCACCTGCACTTGCCAGCCCCCATCACACTACCAGCTTATTTTCTTTCTGTTCCTTTTCCTTCCCCCTCAGACATAGCTCCCTATACCACTTACCCCCTGCTGTCAGACCCCTGGTGTGCTGCTGCAGCTGGAGAGCCACCAGCCCAATGCTTCCCTGGGTCTGCCCCAACCCCACCACACCACACCACAACTTCTTTTCTTTTTTTTCTCCTTTACTTTCTTTCTACCTCCCACCTAACCTCTGATGCCACCTCCTCCGCTTTCCTGCTGGCCCCAGTTCTGCCTAGTTCCTGTATGATGGCTACTTTTAAAAAAACTCTCCCCCATCACCTAGCCCAGTATACCACAGCCCCTTCTCACTGGCCCCCAAAATACTGAAGAGGCTAGAACATCCTCAACATTCAGGCCAGCTGCCTCTTAGGGCTCACACTACACATCCTCCTGCCACTTGACTGGCTGTTCTATGGTGGGAAGTGAGCCCACTCCACTCCCCATTTGCAACACCCACCTATCTGGTCAGGGGCTGGGAAAGCTCCCACACTGCTCAGCCAACATTGGGAGACAAACAACGCCTATCCAGTCCTTCCTCAGCCACCTCGCCAAACCATTGTACGGCAAAACAGGATCGTGCTGCCTATTTCTGTCCTGTGCACCCAGACAAGGTGCTGAGTAAGCAGCAAAATACCCCTGGTCTGCTTGTCCTGACATATCAAAACAAAACAAAAAAGTAAGACAAAACAAACAATAAATGAAGCAAATAATACCTTCGTGTCTCAGAGACATCAGAAAATATTAAAACATAAAAAACCAAGACAAAATGGTTTCAGCAAATGATCAAAATAATAAGGTGACCTTCTGGTAGAAGAAAAGAGTGGAAGTACGTGACATGGAATTTAAAAGACTAATATTTAGGGCTCTCCAAAAGATAAGGAAAGAGATCAAGGAAAACACATACAAAATCAAGGAAAAAATAGGCAAAATAATGAAAAACAGACAAAACCAGTGAAAACAGCCAAAACCAATAGAAGAACTTAGGAAAATAATACGAGAACAAAATATCAAAATAAACAATGAGAAATCATACAAAAGTAGCAACTAGAAATCCCAAATGTAAACAACAAAATCTCAGAAAAGGACAACTCTACAAAGTTTTAGGAGCAAAGCTGAAACAATGGAAGACAGAATCAGGAAAATTAAAGACAAATCTATGGACTCCACTTTATTTGAGGAAACAATTTGAGAAAAGAATAAACAAAATAAACCTAAGAATGATGTGGGACAAAATAAAGAGCAAAAACTTATGCATAGGGGGGCCAAGATGGCTGACTAAGTAGACACTACCTCTAATCCCTCTTGCAACAAAGACTCGGAAAAACAAGTGAATCAATCACATACATGACAATCTACGAACCCTGACCAACAAACACAGATTTAAAGAGTCGACCTGAGTGACAGAGACAGAGAACGAACAACTAGGGGGAAGCAGAGACTGTTTTCGGAGCCTGGAGCCAGCATCCCAGTCAGGTAACCTTGGCGCCGGGCTTAGGACTAGGTACAGAGGACATGAACACAACATCCTATGACGGCGCAAACACGGGGCGCAGCCCTACCCCCCTGAACTGACCTCGGGAGGGGGCCCAGCAGGTCAGCGTGGGCGACGCAGGGACACGGCTGGGAGGAGAAGTTGCCAAGAGGCAGCGACTGGTTTTGGAGCCGGGAGTGCAGCATCCCAGCCGGGGAACCTTGGCGCGGGGCTTTGGACTGAGCACAGGGGAGCTGGGCAGGACATCCTGTGAAGGTGCAAACACGGGGCGCAGCCCTACCCCCCTGATCTGATCCCAGGAGGGGACCCAGCCGGTCTGCGCAGGCGCAGCGACGCGGCTGGCGGGAGGAGAGGTCCCCAAGTGGCAGCGACTGGTTTCGGAGCTGGGACTGCAGCATCCCAGCCGGGGAACCTTGGCGTCGGGCTTTGGACTAGGCGCAGGGGAGCTGAGCATGGCATCCTGTCAAGGCACAAACACGGGGCGTAGCCCTACCCCCCTGAACTGACCTCAGGAGGGGGCCCAGCTGGTCCGCGCTGCAGCCAGGCGACGTGATTGGAAGGAGGAAAAGTCCCCAGGTGGCAGCTGTTGGTTTTGGAGCCAGGAGTGCAGCGTCCCAGCTGGAGAACCTTGATGCTGGGCTTTGGACTGGCAGCGGAGGAACTGACCGTGGCTTCTGTGGGCCTGACCCTCGGGGGCAATCTCTACCCAGCAAGCACACATGGGCGACACGCCCCTCGGGGACCTCAGATAAAATAGTCATTCCAAGCAAGATAAGTAACTTTGTCTATATTCCCCAGTGCTACTCTCTCCTGTTTTTCTGAACCCTCCCCTCCCCTTCCCAGGTGGCTTCATTAACATTGGAATTTCCTGAGCCAGAGGGAGAACTGCTCCGCGGCTTTTCTTTTCCCTTTTTTTCTTGGTCTTTTCCTAACCCATTCCTCCAGCCTGAGAGAAGCAGCCACAAAAAACCCAGGGACCAAAAATTCTTTCCTAATTGGACTAAAAACACAGAACCAGCTCCAGCCAAGCATATGTGATCCACAGTCTCCGGCTTTCATCCCTACAGGGAACAAGGTGGCTATTATAATGCAAAGGCATTTCTGATAGGGATCTGAATGCATTTTTTTTTTAGTGGATTTACTGGGAGAACAAGTTTCCCAGGTCTGATATCTCTACGTATTCAACAGAGCCCTAACTGACCCACAACAGGAAACTGAGGGCTGAAGCTCCCCCAGGCCACCTAGCCTCTTGCCTTAGGGGTCTAAGAAGGGTGACACCTACCAATCTGTAGAGGTACTTGCACTGGGGGCCTAAGGTACAGTTGCAGAGCCCTCCCACCAAGATGCTTTAGCAATAGAGACACACCTACCTCCCTGGCACTTGGGGGAAGCCTGTCAGCATCCTGCACCCCGGAGTGTGAAACCCTACTGCTACTAGAATCTGGTGCACACAACTATCACCACTACTTCTCAAGGTGGATAGGTAAAAGTGTGCATCACAGACTTGATGACCCAAAATCAGATTCTACTCAAGAATAGTGAATGGACTCAGGCGTATATGCCTAGTAACAGCCCAAACCAGCTGGTAATGCATCCTAGGTAAGTGAAGGGCTACAACAATCAAGACAGCACAATCTAGTAGCCCATCCACGTATACTGAAAGAAAACAAAACAAGATAAGACTCAGTGAGCAAATGTAGAATAAATCACTACAATATCTTAGTGGTGGCTTGGAGACAGCAGTTGATATCAAACTACATAAAGAAGCAGACCATGACAGCTTCTACAACCACCCAAACAAAAGAATCAAAATCTTCCCCAAATGAAGATACAATCCTGGAATTATCAGATACAGAATATAAAAAACTAATTTACAGAATGCTTCAAGACATCAGGGATGACCTCAGAAATGAAATAAGGCAAACTGCAGAAAAAGCCAAGGAACACACTGATAAAACAGTTGAAGAACTCAAAAAGATTATTCAAGAACATAGTGGAAAAATTAATAAGTTGCAAGAATCCATAGAGAGACAGCATTCAGAAATCCAAAAGATTAACAATAAAATTACAGAATTAGACAAGGCAATAGGAAGTCAGAGGAGCAGACTCGAGCAATTAGAATGCAGAGTGGGAAATCTGGAGGACCAGGGAATTAACACCAACATAGCTGAAAAAAAATCAAATAAAAGAATTAAAAAAAAAGAAGAAACCCTAAGAATCATGTGGGACTCTATCAAGAAGGATAACTTGTGTGTGATTGGAGTCCCAGAACAGGGAGGGAGGACAGAAAACACAGAGAAAATAGTCGAAGATCTGCTGACAGAAAACTTCCCTGACATCATGAAAGACGAAAGGATATCTATCCAAGATGCTCATCGAACCCCATTTAAGATTGATCCAAAAAGAAAAACACCAAGACATATTATCATCAAACTTGCCAAAACCAAAGATAAAGAGAAAATTTTAAAAGCAGCCAGGGAGAAAAGAAAGGTCTCCTTCAAGGGAGAATCAATAAGAATAAGTTCAGACTACTCAGCAGAAACCATGCAGGCAAGAAGGCAGTGGGATGACATATACAGAGCACTGAAGGAGAAAAACTGCCAACCAAGGATCATATATCCAGCAAAACTCTCTCTGAAATATGAAGGCGAAATGAAGACATTTACAGATAAACACAAGCTTAGAGAATTTGCAAAAACCAAACCAAAGCTACAAGAAATACTAAAGGAAATTGGTCAGAAAACCACTAATATCAGATACCAGCACAGCACAAGGTCACAGAACAGAACATCCTGATATCAACTCAAATACGGAAATCACAAAAACAAATTAACATTAATTAAAAAAAAATGCTCAAAACAGGGAATCATTGAAGTCAATATGTAAAGGATCACAATAATCAAAAAGAGGGACTAAATACAGGTGGCATAGAACTGCCATATGGAGAGGGATGCAAGGCGATATAGGACAATACAAGTTAGGTTTTTACTTAGAAAAATAGGGGTAACTATTAAGGTAACCACAAAGACGTATAACAACTCCATAACTCAAAATAAAAACCAAGAAAAACGTAACGACTTGGCAAACATAAAGTCAAATACTATGAAAATGAGGATCACGCAATTTACAAAGAAAACCGTCTCAGCACAAAAAAGTAAGTGGAAAACTGAAATTGTCAACAACACACATAAAAACGCTTCAAAATGACAACACTAAAAACTTATTTATCTATAATTACGCTGAATGTAAATGGACTAAATGCACCAATAAAGAGACAGAGAGTCTCAGACTGGATAAAGAAACACGATCCGTCTATATGCTGCCTACAAGAGACACACCTTAAACTTAGAGAAACAAACAAACTAAAACTCAAAGGATGGAAAAAAATATATCAAGCAAACAATAAGCAAAAAAGAAGAGGAGTAGCAATATTAATTTCTGACAAAATAGACTTTAAAGTTAAATCCACCACAAAGGATAAAGAAGGACACTACATACTGACAAAAGGGACAATTGACCAGGAAGATATAGCCATATTAAATATTTATGCACCCAATGACAGGGCTGCAAGATACATAAATCAAATTTTAACAGAAGTGAAGAGTGAGATAGACACCTCCACAATTATAGTAGGAGACTTCAACACACCACTTTCAGAGAAGGACAGGACATCCAGTAAGAAGCTCAATAGAGACACAGAAGACCTAATTACAACAATCAACCTACTTGACCTCATTGACTTATACAGAACTCTCCACCCAACTGCTGCAAAGTATACATTTTTTTCTAGCGCACATGTACATTCTCTAGAATACACCACATATTAGTTCATAAAACAAACCTTTGCAGAATCGAAAACATTGAAATATTACAAAGCATCTTCTCAGACCACAAGGACATAACAGTGGAAATCAATAACAGAAAAATTAGGGAAAAGAAATCAAATACTTGCAAACTGAACAATACCCTCCTGAAAAAAGATTGGGTTATAGAAGACATTAAGGAAGGAATAAGGAAATTCATAGAACGCAACAAGAATGAAAATACTTCCTATCAAAACCTCTGCGACACAGCAAAAGCAGTGCTCAAAGGCCAATTTATATCGATAAATGCACACATACATAAAGAAGAAAGAGCCAAAATCAGAGAACTGTCCCTACAACTTGAACGAATAGAAAGTGAGCAACAAAAGAATCCATAAGGCACCAGAAGAAAACAAATAATAAAAATTAGAGCTGAACTAAATGAATTAGAGAACACAAAAACAATTTAAAGAATTAAAGCCAAAAGCTGGTTCTTCGAAAAAATTAATCAAATTGATAAACCATTGGCCAGACTGACTAAAGAAATACAGGAAAGGAAACTAATAACCCGAATAAGAAACGAGAAGGGTCACATCACAACAGACCCAACTGAAATTAAAAGAATCATATCAGATTATTACGAAAAATTGTACTCTAACAAATTTGCAAACCTAGAAGAAATGGATGAATTCCTAGAAAAACACTACCTACCTAAACTAACACAATCAGAAGTAGAACAACTAAATAGACCCATAACAAAAATTGAAACAGTAATCAAAAAACTCCCAACAAAAAAAAGCCCTGGCCCGGATGGCTTTACTACAGAGTTCTACCAAACTTTCAGAGAA
The DNA here is from genome assembly GCF_024166365.1 of Elephas maximus indicus. Lineage (NCBI taxonomy): Eukaryota > Metazoa > Chordata > Mammalia > Proboscidea > Elephantidae > Elephas > Elephas maximus. The sequence goes on from NC_064847.1 coordinate 12,083,505, forward strand.
GAGTTAACACCACTACTGCTAAAGGTATTTCAAAGCATAGAAAATGACGGAATACTACCTAACTCATTCTATGAAGCCACCATTTCCCTGATACCAAAACCAGGTAAAGACATTACAAAAAAAGAAAAGTACAGACCTATATCCCTCATGAACATAGATGCAAAAATCCTCAAAAAAAATTCTAGCCAATAGAATTCAACAACATATCAAAAAATTAATCCACCATGACCAAGTGGGATTTATACCAGGTATGCAAGGCTGATTTAATATTAGAAAAACCATTAATGTAATCCACCATATAAATAAAACAAAAGACAAAAACCACATGATCTTATCAATTGATGCAGAAAAGGCATTTGACAAAGTCCAACACCTGTTTATGATAAAAACTCTTACCAAAATAGGAATTGAAGGAAAATTCCTCAACATAATAAAGGGCATCTATACAAAGCCAACAGCCAACATCACTCTAAATGGAGAGAGCCTGAAAGCATTTCCCTTGAGAACGGGAACCAGATAAGGATGCCCTTTATCACCACTCTTATTCAACATTGTGCTAGAGGTCCTAGCCAGAGCAATTAGGCTAGACAAAGAAATAAAGGGCATCTGGATTGGCAAGGAGGAAGTAAAATTATCTCTATTTGCAGATGACATGAGCTTATACACAGAAAACCCTAAGGAATCCTCCAGAAAAATACTGAAACTAATACAAGAGTTTGGCAGGGTCTCAGGTTATAAGATAAACATACAAAAATCACTTGGATTCGTCTACATCAACAAAAAGAACATCGAAGAGGAAATCACCAAATCAATACCATTCACAGTAGCCCCCAAGAAGATAAGATACTTAGGAATAAATCTTATCAAAGATGTAAAAGACCTATGCAAAGAAAACTACAAAGTACTACTACAAGAAACTAAAAAAGACATACTTAAGTGGAAAAACATACCTTGCTCATGGATAGGAAGACTTAACATAGTAAAAATGTCTATTCTACCAAAAGCCATCTATACATACAATGCACTTCCGATCCAAATTCCAATGTCATTTTTTAAGGTGTTAGAGAAACAAATCACCAACTTCATATGGAAGGGAAAGAAGCCTCAGATAAGTAAAGCATTACTAAAAAAGAAGAAGAAAGTGGGAGGCCTCACTCTACCTGATTTTAGAACCTATTATACAGCCACAGTAGTCAAAACAGCCTGGTACTGGTACAACAACAGACACATAGGCCAATGGAACATAATTGAGAACCCAGACATAAATCCATCCACATATGAGCAGCTGATATTTGACAAAGGCCCAGTGTCAGTTAATGGGGGAAAAGATAGTCTTTTTAACAAATGGTGCTGGCATAACTGGATATCCATTTGCAAAAAAATGAAACAGGACCCATACCTCACACCATGCACAAAAACTAACTCCAATGGATGAAAGACCTAAACATAAAGACTAAAACGATAAAGATTATGGAAGAAAAAATAGGGACAACCTTAGGAGCCCTAATACAAGGCATAAACAGAATACAAAACATTACCAAAAATGACAAAGAGAAACCAGATAACTGGGAGATCCTAAAAACCAAACACCTATGCTCCTCTAAAGACTTCACCAAAAGAGTAAAAAGACCACCTACAGACTGGGAAAGAATTTTCAGCTATGACATCTCCGACCAGCACCTGATCTCTAAAATCTATATGATTCTGTCAAAACTCAACCACAAAAAGACAAACAACCCAATCAAGAAGTGGGCAAAGGATATGAACACACACTTCACTAAAGAAGATATTCAGGCAGCTAACAGGTACATGAGAAAATGCTCTCGATCATTAGCCATTAGAGAAATGCAAATTAAAACTACGATGAGATTCCATCTCACTCCAACAAGGCTGGCATTAATCCAAAAAACACAAAATAGTAAATGTTGGAGAGGCTGCGGAGAGATTGGAACTCTTATACACTGCTGGTGGGAATGTAAAATGGTACAACCACTTTGGAAATCTATCTGGCGTTATCTTAAACAGTTAGAAGTAGATCTACCATACAACCCAGAAATCCCACTCCTCGAAATATACCCTAGAGAAATAAGAGCCTTCACACAAACAGGTATATGCACACCCGTGTTTATTGCAGCTCTGTTTACAATAGCATAAAGCTAGAAGCAATCAAGGTGTCCATCAACGGATGAACGGATAAATAAATTGTGGTATATTCACACAATGGAATACTACGCATCGCTAAAGAACAGTGACGAATCTGTGAAACATTTCATAACATGGAGGAACCTGGAAGGCATTATGCTGAGTGAAATTAGTCAGGGGCAAAAGGACAAATATTGTATAAGACCACTAGTATAAGATCTCGAGAAGTAGTATAAACTGAAAAGAACGCATACTTTTGTGGTTAAGAGGGCGGGAGGGAGGGTGGGTGGGAGAGGGTTTTTTACTCATTAGTTAGTAGATAAGAACTGCTTTAGGTGAAGGGAAGGACAATACTCAATACATGGAAGGTCAGCTCAACTGGACTGGACCAAAAGCAAAGAAGTTTCTGGGATAAACTGAGTGCTTCAAAGGTCAGCGGAGCAAGGGCGGGGGTTTGGGGACCATGGTTTAGGGGGACTTCTAAGTCAACTGGCAAAATAATACTATTATGAAAACATTCTGCATCCTACTTTGAAATGTGGCGTCTGGGGTCTTAAATGCTAACAAGCGGCCATCTAAGATGCGTCAGTTGGTCTCAACCCACCTGGATCAAAGGAGAATGAAGAACACCAAGGTCACACGATAACTAAGAGCCCAAGAGACAGAAAGGGCCACATGAACCAGAGACCTACATCATCCTGAAACCAGAAGAACTAGATGGTGCCCAGCCACAACCAATGACTGCCCTGACAGGGAGCACAACAGAGAACCCCTGAGGGAGCAGGAGATCAGTGGGATGCAGACCCCAAATTCTCACAAAAAGGCCATACTTAATGGTCTGACTGAGACTAGAGGGATCCCGGCGGTCATGGTCCCCAAACCTTCTGTTGGCCCAGGACAGGAACCATTCCCGAAGACAACTCATCAGACATGAAAAGGGACTGGATAGTGGGTAGGAGAGAGATGCTGATGAAGAGTGAGCTATTTGTATCAGGTGGACACTTGAGGCATCTCCTATCTGGAGGGGGGATGGGAGGATAGAGAGAATTGGAAGCTGGCAAAATTGTCACGAAAGGAGAGACTGGAAGGGCTGACTTATTAGAGGGAGAGCAAGTGGGAGTACGGAGTAAGGTGTATATAAACTTGTGTGTGACAGTTTGGCTGGATTTGTAAACGTTCACTTGAAGCTCAATAAAAGTTAATTAAAAAAAAAAAAACTTATGCATAAACAGAGTTCCACAACAGAAGGAGAAAATGGAAAACACAGAGAAGATTGTTGAAGATTTACTGTCAGTAAACTTCACAAATATCATGAAAGACAAAATCTGACCATCCAAAAATGTCAACAAACATAAGATAGAGTGTAATACAAAGTCACCAAGACACATCATAATCACACTTTCCAAAACCAAAAACCAAGAAAGTATGCTGACAGTGACTTAAGAAAAATGAAAATCATTTATGAAGGGGAAACAATAAGACTGAGCTCTGATTATTTGTCACAAATCATACAAGGAAGAAGACAGTGGAAGACATACATAAAATCTTGAGAGAAACTGCCAACCAAGAGTAATATCCTCCAAAACTCTCTCTCAAATACAATGGTGAAATTAGGACATTTCCAGGTAAACAGAAATTAAAGGAATTCACAAAAAACAAACTGAACTTACAATATTAAAGGGAGTCCTGTCGTTAGAGAATCAACAGGATCAGACAACAACTGGAGTCTAGAACATAGGACAGCATCAGTCAGATACTAGCCTAGATAAAGAACTCTCAATAGTAAAACTGAAAGACTTGAAACAAGGCTAGAGAGACAACAATCTGTAAATGATGAAGACTTAAAAATGCTAAAAGGAATAATTGGTATAGGTATAAAATTTTCAAATGTAGAGGATGTTAAGGCAATAAAAAGACTGTTTCAAACTTAAGTAGATATGGGTGAATTTCAAGGTAACCACAAATAAAATTAACAAACCCACTTATAAGAGTTAAAAAAAAAAAAGCATAAAGACTCAAACACAAATTCTACAATAATGCAAGAAAAGAAAAAATCCACAAAAAAAAGGACCCAGGAAAGTAACAGGAACAAAGAAAATGACAGCACCACAAAAAAAAAGCACAACAAGGTGACAGCAATAAACTCATACCCATCAGTAATCACACTGAATATAAATGGTTTAAATGGCCCTGTAAAGAGAAAAAGAGCAGTGAGTTCACCAATATGATGTGTAAAAGACACATATCTTAAATCCAAAGACATAAACTTATTAAAAATTAATGGATGGAAAAAAATATATCAAGCAAACTAACCATAAAAGGGCAGGAGTGGCAAGACTAATATCAGGTAAAATAGAATTTAAGGCAAAATCAACAATAAATGTCAGGAAAGGACATTATATAATGATTACAAGGACAATCCACCAAGAAGACATAACCTTAATAAATATCTATGCACCCAATGACAGGGCCCCAAAATACATCAAACTCTAACAGCATTGAAAAGAGAAATAGTTCCACAATAATAGTAAGAGACTTCAACACACCATTCTTGGTAAAGGACAGAGCATCTAGAAAGAAACTCAACAGAGATACAGAAGTTCTAAAGACCAAAATCAATTAGCTGAGCCTCACAGACGAATATAGAACACTCCACCCAACAAAGTGGACATTCTTTTCCAACACAAATGAAACATTCTCCAGAATAGCCCACATTTTAGGCCAAAAAACAATCCTCCGTAAAATCCAAATCACTGAAATAATACAAACCATTCTCTCTGATCACAACACTATTAAAGTAGAAATCAATGACTAGAAAAGCAAGGAAAAAAAGGTAAATACATGAAATCTGAATAGCCCCTTGCTTAAAAAAACTGGGTAATAGAAATCAAAAAGGAAATAAATAAAATTTCTAGAATCAAATGAGAATGAAAACACATCATACCAAAACCTTTGGAATGCAGCAATGGCAGTATTCAAAGGTCAGTTTAGAGCATTAAGTACACACATCAAAAAAGAAGGGCCGGGGCAGGGCCAAGATGGCAGAGTAGTTCAGATGCTCCCTCTGGTCCCTCTTACTACAAAGACCTGAAAAAAGTGAATCAATTATGTATGACACTCTGGGAGCCCTGAACATCAAGAGCAAAGTTGAGGAGTTGGACTGAACAGCAGTAGCAGGGAGAGACGGTTCAGAAGCAGCAAGGAACTGCCAGTCCTGACCCCGTGGGAACCAGTCAGTGTCCCACAGGCCACATACACTGGTGTGAGTGAGGTGAGGACAGCAGTGGTGTTCAGGATGTGTTTTCTACATCAGGAGAAACAGAGTGGCAGAGAGTCCACTCATGCCTCTGGAGTCAGAAAAAGTGGTGCTCAATTGACAAAAGATTAGTACATGCAACTAATCTACCACACAGATCAAAAAACACCCCTTTGGAAAAAAAGCTCTCACATTCTGTTCTGTACAAGGTCCTAAGCCAGCTTTATTGATAGCTGCTTTCCAGGGGCTGGAAGCAGGACTTGTTGCATACCCGGAACCATTCTCCTAGTCTTGGAGAAGGAACAAATTAACAAATGAAAAAAATAATCCACCAGCTCCCCTAAGCTTGGAACTCAGGGCAGAAATGGCTGCTTTGCCTAGGCACAGGCATAACGGGTCCACAGACTTTGAATGCCTTTCACCCCTGCATAGACCTGTGTGGGTCCATTTCAACAGTGTAGGCCCTCATTAGCACAGTACAGCAGCGTGTGCACCTGAAGTCTAACTTCAACTGTTTCAGCTATATGTTAGAGAGGCAGGTTTGTGACATTTGATATTGCTCTGCGTATTAAGCTGGGTCCTCACCTACCCACATCAGGGGCCTGAGGACTGATGGCTCCACGCATACCACCTAACCACCCATGACAGGGGTCCAAGAGTAAGTGCTACCTCCTAGTCCTTACAGCTAACAACATTGGGTGCCCATAACCCAGATGCAAAACCTACCCACCTATGTGCTTTAGGGAACAGGAACATGCTTCCCACACAGACAGGGGTGGTTGTCTGCTCCTTTCCTTGCTAAGCATGCGATCCCCTACTACAGCCAGATACCTGTGTCTATACCAATCACCTCTGCTCATCTAAGACTGTGGGTGAAAGCCTGCACCACATACTTGGTGACCAACTACCTGGACACCTGAGCTGAATCCATACAAGAAAAGTAAATGGACTCTTGGTATTATATCCCGAGTAATAGCTCCAACCTCCTGGTAATTGGATGATAGGGCTTTAAAAGCAACAATAATCAAACTAGCTCATGGAGTAGCCTATTTGGGAATATCAAAACAAAACAAGAAGCAAACATGAAAAAAATAAATACAATACTTAATAAATAAATACTTATTGATGGCTCAGAGACAACAGTCAATATCAAATCACATAAAGAGGAAGACCATGATGGCTTCAGTTAGCTCCCAAAACAAAAAATCAAGAAAACTTCCAGAAGAAGGGAAATACCTAGAATTACCAGAGATAGAATATAAAGGATTAATATACAGAACTCTTCAAGAGATCAAGAAGGTGATCAGCCAAAACGTAGAAGAAGCCAAGGAGCATGCAGACAAAGCATTAGAGGAACTTAAGAAGATTAGAGAAGAGCATAATGACACATTTAAGAGGCTGCAAGAATTCATAGACAGCAAACAGAAATCCAGAAGATTAACAATAAAACTTAGGAATTAAACAATCAACAGAAAGTCATAGGAGCATAATTGAGGCAATGGAAGCCAGAATTAGTGAGACTGAAGATAAAGTGCATGACATCAACATATTTGAGGAGATATCAGATAAAAGAATTAAAAAAATGAAGAAACCATAAGAATTATGCGGGACTCAATAAAGAGGAATAACCTACAAGTGATTGGAGTACCAGAACAGTGGAGCATGACGGAAAATACAGAGAGAATTGTTGCAGTTTTTTCTTTTTTTGGCAGAACACTTCCTGATACCATGAAAAATGAGAAGATATAAGATGTTTATGGAACCCGACACAAGGTAGATCCCAAAAGAGTCACCCAGACATAATCATACTTGACAAAACCAAAGATAAACAGAATTTTAAGGGCAGCTAGGGATAAACAAAAAGTCACCTATAAATGAGAGTCAATAAGACTAAGCTCGGACTACTCCCAGAAACCATGTAGAAAAGGAGGCAATGGGATGACATATATAAAGCCTTGAAGGAAAAAAATGGCAGCCACAAATTTTATATCCAGCAAAACTGTATCTCAACTATGTTGGTGAAATAAGACATTTCCAGATAAACAGAAAATTAGGGAATTTGCAAAAAACAAACCAAAATTACAAGAAATACTAAAGGGAGTTCTCTGGTTAGAAAATCAATAACATCAACTAACAAACCAAGACTAGAACACAGAACAGACCAACCAAATATCCATCCAGATAGGGAAATCACAAAAATAAATAAAAGCTAAAATGCTCAAAACAGTGAAACAGACATCATTATGTAAAAGGTGACAACAATAGAAGAAAAAAGAGGGACTAAAAAGTAGTCATAGAACTTTCATATGGAGAGGAAGTCAAGGCCGTATAAAGAAATAAAAGAGTGGCTTAAACTTAGAAAAATAGGGGTAAAAATAAGGTAATCACAAAGGAAGCTAAAATCCTACACATCAAAATACAAAATAAAAACAAGAAAAATATAGACTTGGTGAATACAAAAGCAACAATGATGAAAAAGAGGAAAAGAAAACATACTCAGCACAGAAAATTATGTGGAACAAAGAAACTGTCAACAACACAAACAGACATCAAAATGGCAGCACTAAACTCACGTTGTTGTTGTTGTTAGGTGCCGTCGAGTCAGTTCCAACTCATAGCAACCCTATGCACAACAGAATGAAACACTGCCTAGTCCTGCACCATTCTTACAATAATTGTTATGCTTGAGCTCATTGTTGCAGCCACTGTGTCAATCCGCCTCACTGATGGTATTCCTCTTTTCTGCTGACCCTGTACCTTGCCAAGCATGATGTCCTCCAGGGACTGATCTCTCCTGACAACATGTCCAAAGTACGTAAGAAGCAGTCTCGCCATCCTTGCTTCTAAGGAGCATTCTGATTGTGCTTCTAAGAAAGATTTGTTCTTTCTTTTGGCAGTCCATGAAATATTCAATTTTCTTTGCCAACATCACAATTCAAAGGCATCAATTCTCCTTTGGCTTTCCTTATTCATTGTCCAGTTTTCACATACGTATGATGCGATTGAAAATACCATGGTTTGGGTCAGGCACACCTTAGTCTTCAAGGTGACATCTTTGCTCTTCAACACTTTAAAGAGGTTCTTTGCAGCAGATTTACCCAATGCGATGCATCTTTTGATTTCTTGACTGCTGCTTCCATGGCTGTTGGTTGTGGATCCAAGTAAAACGAAATCCTTGACTACTTCAATCTTTTCTCCATTTATCATGATGTTGCTCATTTGGTCCAGTTGTGAGGATTTTTGTTTTCTTTACGTTGAGGTGCAATCCATACTGAAGGCTGTGGTCTTTGATGTTCCTTAATAAATGCTTCAAGTATTTTGCACTTTCAGCAAGCAAGGTTGTGTCATCTGCATACCACAGGTTATTAATCGTGATGCCCCATTCTTCATATACTCCAGGTTCTCATATTTGCTCAGCATACGATTGAATAGGTATGGTCAACAAACACAACCCCGATGCACGCCTTTCCTGTCTTTAAGCCAATCAGCATCCCCTTGTTCTGTCCGAACAACTGCCTCTTGATCTATGTAAAGATTTCTCATGAGCACAATTAACTGTTCTGGAATTCCCATTCTTTGCAATGTTATCCGTAATTTGTTATGATCCACACAGTCGAATTCCTTTGCATAGTCAATAAAATACAGGTAAACATCCTTCTGGTATTCTCTGCTTTCATCCAGGATCCATTTGACATCAGCAATGATATCCCTGGTTCCATATCTTCTTAAACTGGCCGAATTTCTGGCAGTTCTGTGTTGATATGCTGCTGCGGCCATTTTTGAATGACCTTCAGCAAAATTTTGCTTGTGTGTGATATTAATGATATTGTTCTATAATATCCACATTTGGTTGGATCACCTGTCTTGGGAATAGGCATAAATATGCATGTCTTCCAGTCAGCTGGCCAGGAAGCTGTCTTCCATATTTCTTGGCATGAGTGACCATCTCCAGCACTGCATCTATTTGTTGAAACATCTCAACTGATATTCCATCAATTCCTGGAGCCTTGTTTTTCACCAATGCCTTCAGAGCAGCTTGGATTTCTTCCTTCAGTACCATCGGTTTCTGATCATATACTACCTCTTGAAATGGTTGAACATTGACAAATTCTTTATGGTTTAATGACTCTGTGTATTCCTTCCATCTTCTTTTGATGCTTCCTGTGTTGTTTAATATTTTTCGAATAGAATTCTTCACTATTGCAACTCGAGGCTTGAATTTTTTCTTCAATTCTTTCAGCTTGAGAAATGCCAAGCATGTTCTTCTCTTTTGGTTTTCCATCTCCAGCTCTTTACACATGTCATTATAATACTAAACTTATACCTACTAAACTTTTACCTACATTATAATACTAAACTCATACCTACCAATAACTATGCTTACTGCAAATGGGCTAAATTGCACTGATGAAGAGACAGTGGCAGAATGGATTAAAAAACATAATCCATCTGTATGCTGTCTACAAGAGACACAAGTTAGACTTAAAGACACAGACTAAATCTTAATGGAAAAAATACATTGAACAACAATCAAAAAAAGAGAGGGGTTGGCAATACTAATTTCTGACAAAATAGATTTTATAATCCACCACAAAGGATAAGGAAGGACACTATTTAATCATTAAAGGGTGATACAACAGGAAGATATAACCATAATAAATATTTATACCCCCACCTACAGGGCTTCAAAATGCATAAAACAAACCTAACAATATTGAAAATAGAGATAAATAGCTCCACAATAGTAGTAGGAAACTTGAACACACCACTTTTGGTGAAGGCCAGGAACATCCAGAAAGAAGCTTAATAAAGGCAAGGAAGATCTAAATGTCACAATCAACCTGCTTGACCTCAAAGACATACACAGAACACTCCACCCAAGCGCAGCCAAGTATACTTTCTTTTCCAGTGCACATGGAAATTTCTCCAGAATAGACCACATATTAGGCCATAAAGCAAGACTTAACAGAATCCAAAATATTGAAATATTACAAATCATCTTTTCTGACCACATGGCCAGAGAACTCAATAACAGTAAAAGAAAGGAAAAAAAAATCAAACACATGGTAACTGAACAACACCTAGCTAAAAACTACTGGGTTATTAAGGCTGGAATAAAGAAATACATAAAATCAAATGAGAATGAAAACACTTCCTACCAGAACTTCTGGGTCACAGGAAAAGCAGCACTCAGAGGTCAGTTTATATCAATAAAAGCACACATCCAAAAAGAAGAAAAGGCCACAATCAAAGAATCATCCCTACAACTAGAATAAATAAAGATCAGCAGCAGAAACCCACAGGCACCAGAAGAAAGTAAATAATGAAATTTAGAGCAGAATTAAATGAAACACTAAAATTTAGAGCAAAATTAAATGAAATAGAGAACAGAAAAAAAAAATGAAAGTGTTAACAAATCCAAAGGTAGCTTCTTTGGAAAGACTAACAAATGGATAAACCATTGGCTAAAGTGACAAAAGAATAATGGAAGAGGAAGCAAATAATCCAAATACAGACTCAAAAGATATTAAAAGAATTGTAACCAAATACTATGAAGAATTGTACTCTAACAAATTTGAAAACAAAAAGGAAATGGACATATTTCTAGAAACTCACTACTCACCTAAACTAACACAGAGGTAGAACAACTAGATAAACCTATAACAAAAGAAGAGGTTGAAAAGGTAATTAAAAAACAAAAAAACTCCCAATAAAAAAAAAAGCCCTGGCCTTGATGGCTTCACTGGAGAATTCTACCAAACTGTCAGAGAAGCGTTAACACCAGCACTACTAAAGGTATTTCAGAGCATAAAAAAGGGTGGAATGTTCCCTGGCTCATTCTCTGAAGCCAGCATAACCCTGATTCCAAAATCAGGCAAAGACACCACAAAAAAATAATAAAAAAAAAATTACAGACCAATATCCCTCACAAACTTAGATGCAAAAATCCTCAAAAAAAATTCTAGCCAATAGAATTCAACAGCATATCAAAAAGCAATTCACCGTGATCAACTGGGATTCATACCAGGTGTGTAGGGATGGTTCAACAATAGAAAAACAGTCAATGTAATCCATCGCATAAATAAAACAAAAGGCGAAACCAGCATGATCTCAACTGATGCAGAAAAGGCATTTGACAAAGTTCAACACCCGTTCAGGATAAAAACTCACAGCAAAATAGGAATATAAGGGAAATTCCTGAACATAATAAGGGGCATTTATACAAAGCCAACAGCTAACATCATCCTAACTGGAGAGAGACTGAAAGCATTCCCCTTGAGAATGGGAACCAGACAAGGATGCCCTTTACCACAACTCTTATTCAACATTGTGCTGGAGGTTCTAGACAGAGCTGTTAGGCTAGATAAAGTAATAAAGGGCATCCAAATTGGTAATGAAGAAGTAAAAGTATCTCTATTTGCAGATGATATCATCTTATACAAAGAAAACCCTAAAGAATCCTCAAGAAAACTACTGAAACTAATAGAAGAGTGCAGCAGAGTATTAGGATACAGGATAAACAGACAAAAATCAGTTGGATTCCTCTACAACACCAAAGAGAACATAGAAGATGAAATCACCAAATCAATACCATTTACAATAGCCCCCAAGAAGATAAAATACTTAGGAAAAGATCTAACCAAAGACATAAAAAACTTATACAAAGAAATCTACAGGACACTATTCGAAGAAACTAAATGAGCCCTACATAAGTAGAAATACATACCTTGCTCATGGATGTGAAGACTCAACATTGTAAAAATGTCTCTTCTACCCAAAGTCATCTATAGATACGATGCAATCTAGATCCAAAATCCAATGGAATTTTTTTAATGAGATGGAGGAAAAAAAAAATCACCAGCTTCAAACGGAAATGGAAGAGGCCCTGTGTAAGTAAAGCATTACCGAAAAAGGAGAGCCTTACGCTACCTGATTTTAGGACCTATGATACCACCACAGTAGTCAGAACAGCCGGTACTGGTACAACCACAGATACATAGACCAGTGGAACAGAATTGAGAATCCAGATATAAATTCATCCACTTAGGAGCAGCCGATATTTGACAAAGGCTCAAATTAATTAGGCAAAAGACAGTCTGTAACAGATGGTGCTTGCATAACTGGATATGCACCCACAAAAGAATGAAACAAGACCCATACCTCACACCATGTACAAAAACTAACTCAAAATGGATAAAATCTAAAATGGTAAAGCTCATGGGGAAAAAAAAGGGACAGAACTAGGAGCCCTAATACATGGTATAAACAGTATACGAAATATTATTAACAATGTACAATCACCAGAAGAGAAACTAGATAACTGGGACCTCCTAAAAAATCAAAGACATATACTCATCAAAAGGATAAAAAGACAACCTACAGACTGGGGGAAAAATTGGCTACCACAAACCCTAACAACGTGTAACCTCTAAAATCTACAAGATACGGCAAAACCTCAACAACAAAAAGACAAATAACCCGTTTAAAAAATGGGAAAAGGATATGAACAGACATTTCACCAAAGAAGATATTCAGGTGGCTAACAGATACGTGAGGAAATGCTAGGATCATTAGCAAATCAAAACCACAATGAATTATCATCTCACCCCAAAGCCTAGCATTAATCCAAAAAAACACAAAATAATAAATATTGGTGAGGTTGTGGAGAGACTGGAACACTTATACACTGCTGGTGGGAATCTAAAATGGTACAATCACTTTGGAAATCGATTTGGCACTTCCTTAAAAAGCTAGGAATAGCATTGCCATATTGTTCCCTGTTAGGGCAGTCATATGATCCAGAAATTCCACTCTTTGGAATATATCCTAGAGAAATAGGAGCCCTCACAAGAATAGGCATATGCACACCCATGTTCACTGAGGCACTGTTTACAATAGCAAAAAGATGGAAACAACCTAGGTGCCCATCAACAGATGAATGGATAAACAAGTTATGGTATATTCACATAATGGAATAGTATGCACTGATAAAAAACAACGATAAATCCATAAAACATCTCAAAATGTGGATTAATCAGAAAGGCATTAAGCTGAGTGAAATTAGTCAAAAAAGGAAAAATATTATATGAGAATCTATTATAGGAACTCAAGAAAAGGTTTAAACACAGAAGAAAACATTCTTTGATGATTACCACGGTGGAGAGGGAAGGAGATGGGTATTCACTAGCTTGGTCGTAGACAAGAATTATTTTAGATGAAGGGAAGGACAACACACAGCACAGGGGAAGTCAGCACAACTGGACTAAACCAAAAGCTAAGAAATTTCCTGAATACGACTAAACACTTCGAGGGACAGAGTAGCACAGGTGGGGATCTAGGGACCCTGGTTTCTGGACACATCTAGGTCAATTGGCATAGCAAAATATATTAAGAAAATGTTCTGCATCCCATTCTGGTGAGTGGTGTCTGGGATCTTAAAAGCTAGAAAGTAGCCATCTAAGATGCATCAGTAGAGTCCCAACCCATCTGGAGCAAAGGAGAATGAAGGACACCAAAGACACAAGGAAAATATGAGCTCAGGAGACAGAAAGGGCCACATAAACCAGAGACTCCATCAGCCTGAGACTGGAAGAACTAGATGGTGCCTGGCTACCACAATGACTGCCTTAACAGGGAACAAAACAGAGAATCTCAGTTGAAGCAGGAGAAAAGTGGAATGCAGACCTCAAATTCTAGTAAAAAGACCAGACTTAATGGTCCAGCTGAGACTGGAGGGACCGCACAGTACATATCCCCCAGACTCTCCATTAGCCCAGAACTAAAACCATTCCTAAAGCCAACTGTTCAGACACTGATTAAACTGGACCATGAGACATAAAATGATACTGATGAGGAGCGTGATTCTGAGCTCAAGTAGAGACATGAGACTATGTGGTCAGCTCCTGTCTTGCCGCAAGATGAGAAGACACACAGGGACAGGAGCTAGCTGAATGGGCATGGGAAAAACAGGGTGGAGAGAAAGAGTGTGCTGTCAAATTATAGGGAGAGCAGCTAGGGTTACATAATATGTTTTTGTATTAGAAACTGACTTGAATTTAAACATTCACTTAAAGCACACAAAAAAAGGGCCAAAGCCAAAACATTATCCCTATAACTCTAACAACTAGAGGACAGCAAAAGAGCCCACAGCCACCAGAAGAAATGAAATAATAAAGATAAAAGAAGAAGTAAATGAAATAGAAAATAAAAACAAAAGAAGAATTAACAAGACCAAAATTTTTTTCTTTGAAAAGATCAACAAAGCTTTTTACCAAACTGACAAAAGAAAACAGGAGAGGAATCAAATAACCCAAATAAAAATGCATTGGGGGAACATTGCAATAGACCCAACAAAAATGAAAAGGATCATAACAGAATACTATGAAAAATTACACAACAACAAATTTGAGAACCTAGAAGAAATGGGCAAATTTCTAGAAATGACCTGGTTAAACTAACACAAAATGAGATAGAAAATCTGGGGACTTATGCCAAGAAAAGAGATTGAAGAAGTTATTTTTAAAAAACTCCCAGGAGGCAGACCCAAGATGGCGCAATAGACAGACGCTTCTGGCAAGCCCTCTTTACAACAAAGACCCCCAAAAAACAAGTGAAACAAGTAGATTTGTGAGAAGCTGGGAGCTCTGAATACCAAAGGCAAGCTTAGACAACAGACTGAGGGAAGGGGGAGGAAGAGACCGTTCAGAAGTGGAGAGGAGTTACTAGACCTGAATCGCAGGGAGGCCTCAGGCACTGTTCCTGGAGCGGCAGCAGCAGCAGCTGGCTGGTACTAGTGTTCGGCCGCAGTTTGCTCAGGGAAAAGCAGCGAGCCACACAGCCTACTCACACCTCTGGAACCTGAGGAGAACGGCATCTCAGCAAAAGCTAAGTACTTGCATATATTTTACTGCGCCCCTCCGCACCCCCAAGCTGGCTTCAGCGGCTAAATCCCTGGGCCTGAGATAGACCTTGGTGAGCACCTAGAACCATCATCCCGGCCTTGGGGAAGGAAAAAGTTTGCAATTGAGGGGAAAAGATAATTTGCTAGCTCCATTAACCAGGGGGGCTCAGGACAGAAGCATCTCCTGTCCAGGCATAAATGGTGCATGGACCTTGAGCACTTTTGCCTTCTTCATGGACCTGCGTGGGCCTGTTTTGAGAGAATAGGCCCTTGTTGTCAAACTCCAACCATTTCAGCTGTGCGGTGGACAGGTGGGTGTTTAATGTTTGACATCGCTTTGCCTATTAAACAAGGTCCTCACCTACCCACAACAGGGATCTAAGGACTGGTAGCTCCACTCAGGTCACCCAGCCACCCACGACAGGCATCCAAAGATAACTGGTACCTCCTAGTCCTTACAACCAAAAACTTTGTGTGCCCTTGTCCCTCTGCAGAACCCACCCACAACCATGCTCTAGGGAACAGAGAAGTGTTTTCCCCAGAGACACTTGGGGGTCGGTTCTCAGCCCCCTGCCTTGTTCAGAGCATGACCCCCTGCTGCAAGCAGATACCAGTATATACACCAATCACTCCTTCCCCTCTAAGACTGTATGGCAGAGACTGTACCACACAATCGATGATCAGCTACCTGGAAACCTGAGCTAGATTCATACAAGAAAACTGAATGGACTGCTAGACTGATATACTCGATAACAGCTCTAGCCACCTGGGGACAGGACACCAGAGCTGCAAGGGTGAAAATAATCAAGCTAGCTCACTCAAGCAACCCATATATACCAAAACAGAACAAAGCAACCAACTACAACACAGTAAGCAAGCATAAACTAATACAATAACTTATAGATGGCTTGAAGACAACAGTCAATATCAAGTAACATAAAGAAACAGACCAACGGGCTCTCAAAACAAAGAATCCAGGGATCTTCTAGATGAAAGTGAGTTCCTGGAATTACCAGAGGCAGAATACAAAAGTTTAATATACAGAACCCTTCAAGACATCAGGAAGGAAATGAGGGAATGCACAGAGCAAGCCAAGGAACACACAGATAAAGCAGCTGAAGAAATTAGAAAGAATATTCAGGAATGTAATGAAAAGTTTAATAAGCTGGAAAAATCCATAGACAGACAATAATCAGAAATTCAGAAGTTTAACAATAAAATTACAGAATTAGATAACTCAATAGAAAGTCAGAGGAGCAGAACTGAGCAAGTAGAAACTAGAATTTCTGAACTCGAAGGTAAATCACTTGGCACTAATATATTTGAAGAAAAATTGGATAAAAGAATTTAAAAAAAGAAACCTTAAGAATCATGTGGGACTCTATCCATCAAGAGAAATAACCTGTCATTGATTGGAGTACCAGAACAGGGAGGGATAACAGAAAATACAGAGAAAATTGTTGAGGATTTGTTTGCAGAAAACTTTCTTGATATTGTGAAAAATGAGAAGATATTTATCCAAGATGCTCATTGAACTCCACATAAGGTAGATGTTAAAGGAAAGTCACCAAGACATATTATAATCAAACTTGCCAAGACCAAAGATAAAGAGAGAATTATAAGAGCAGCAAGGGATAAACAAAAAGTCACCTACAAAGGAGAGCCAGCAAGAATAAGCTCGGACTACTCGGCAGAAACCATGCAGGCAAGAAGGCAATGGGATGACATATTTAGAAAATTGAAGGAAAAAAAATTGGCAATTAGGCTAGGTAAAGAAATAAAGGGCATCCAGATCAGCAAGAAGTAAAAGTATCTCTATTTGCAGATGACATGATCTTATACACAGAAAACCCTAAGGAATCCTCCAGAACACTACTGAAACTAATAGAAGAGTTCGGCAGAGTGTCAGGATACAAGATAAACATACAAAAATCATTTGGATTCCTCTATACCAATAAAAAGAACATCGAAGAGGAAATCACCAAATCAATGCCATTTACAGTAGCCCCCAAGAAGATAAAATACTTAGGAATAAATCTTACCAGAGATGTAAAAGACTTACACAAAGAAAACTACACTACGCTTCTGCAAGAAACCAAAAGAGACTTACATAGGTGGAAGAACATACATTGCTCGTGGATGGGAAGACTTAACATTACAAAAATGTTCTACCAAAAGAGATCTATACATTTAATGCAATTCCGATCCAAATCCCAACGACATTCTTTAAAGAAATGAAGAAACAAATCACCAACTTCATATGGAAGGGAAAGAGGCCCTGGATAAATAAGGCATTACTGAAAAAGAAGGACAAAGTGGGAGGCCTTACTTTACCTGATTTTAGAACCTATTATACCACCACAGTATTCAGAACAGCCTGGTACTGGTACTACAACAGAAACATGGACCAATGGAACAAAATTGAGAATCCAGACATAAATCCATCCAAATATGAGCAGTTGGTATTTGACAAAGGCCCCAGATCAGTTAAACCGGAAAAAGACAGTCTTTTTAATAAAGGGTGCTGGCATAGCTGTGTATCCATCTGCAAAAAATGAAACAAGACCCACACCTCACTCCATGCACAAAAACTAACTCAAAATGGATCAAAGACCTAAATATAAAATCTAAAATGATAAAGATCATGGAATAAAAAATAGGGACAGTGTTAGGAGCCCTAATACATGGCAAAACAGTATACAAAACATTATAAAGAGTGTAGGAGAAAAACTAGATAACTGGAAGCTCCTAAAAATCAAACACGTATGCTCATCCAAAGACTTCACCAAGAGAGTAAAAAGACTACGTACAGACTGGGAAAAAAGTTTTTAGCTATGACATTTCTGATCCGCACCTGATGTCTAAAGCCTGCATTATACTGCAAAAACTCAACTACAAAAAGACAAATAACCTGATTAAAAAATGGGCAAAAGATATGAATAGGCACTTCACTAAAGAAGACATTCAGGTAGCTAACAGATATATGAGGAAATGTTCACGATCATTAGCCATTAGAGAAATGCAGATCAAAACTACAATGAAATTTTGTCTCACTCCAACAAGCCTGGCATTAATCCAAAAAACACAAAATAATAAATGTTGGAGAGGCTGCGGAGAGATTGGAACACTTCTACACTGCCAGTGGGAATGTCAAATGGTACAACCACATTGGAAATAGATTTGGTGCTTCCTTAAAAAGCAAAAAATAGAACTATCATATGATCTAGCAATCCCACTCCTTGAAATATATCCTAGAGAAATAAGAGCCTTTAGATGAACAGATATATATGCACACCCATGTTTATTGCAGCACTGTTTACAATAGCAAAAAGGTGGAAGCAACCAAGGTGCCCATCAATGGATGAATGGATAAATACATTATGATATATTCACACAATGGAATACTACACATAGATAAAGAACAGTGAGGAATCTGTGAAACATTTCATAACATGGAGGAACCTGGAAGGGATTATGCTGGGTGAAATTAGTCAGCTGCAAAAGGACAAATATTGTATAAGACAACTATTATAAGAACTTAAGAAATAGTTTAAACTGAGAAGAACACATTCTTTTGTGGTTATGAGAGGAGGGAGGGAGGGAGTGTGGGAGAGAGGCATTCACTAATTAGTAGATAAGAACTACTTTAGGTGAAGGGAAAGGCAGCACACAATACAGGGGAGGTCAGCACAGTTGGACTAAACCAAAAGCAAAGAAGTTTCCTGAATAAACTGAATGCTTCGAAGGCCAATGTAGCAGGGGCAGGGTTCTGGAGACCATGGTTTCAGGGAACATCTAAGTCAACTGGCATAATAAAATCTATTAAGAAAACATTCTGCATCCCACTTTGAAGAGTGGCATCTGGGGTCTTAAATGTGAGGAAGCAGCCATCTAAGATGCATCAATTGGTCTCAACCCACCTGGGTCAAAGGAGAATGAAGAACACCAAGGACACAAGGCAATTACGAGCCCAAGAGACAGAAATGGCCACATGAACCAGAGACTTCATCATCCTGAGGCCAGAAGAACTAGATGGTGCCTGGCTGCAACCGATGACAGCCCTGACAGGGACCACAACAGGGAACCCCTGAGGGAGCCGGAAAGCAGTGGGATGCAGACAACAAATCCTCATAAGACCAGACTTAATGGTCTGACTGAGACTAGAAGGACACCAGTGCTCATGGCCCCCAGACCTTCTGTTGGCCCAGGACAGGAATCACTCCAAAGCCAACTTTTCAGGCATGGATTGGACTGGACAATGGGTTGGAGAGGGATGCTGGTGAGGGGTGAGCTTCTTGGATCAGGTGGACACTTGAGACTATGTTGGCATCTCCTGCCTGGAGGGGAGATGAGAAGGTGGAGGGGGTTAGAAGCTGGCGAAATGGACATGAAAAGAGAGAGTGGAGGGAGAAAGTGGGCTGTCTCATTAGGGGGAGTATAATTGGGAGTGTATGGCAAGGTGTGTATGGGTTTTTGCGTGAGAAAGTGACTTGATTTGTAAACTTTCACTTAAAACACAATGAAAATTATATATATAAAAAAGAAAAACTCCCCAAAACAAGAAGAAAAAAACCCCAGCTAATATAGTATCACTGGAAGATTCTACGAGATTTTCAGAGGAGAGCTCTCACCAGTACTACTCAAACTATTTCACCTCACAGAAAAGGAAGGAATATTCTCAAATTCATTCAATGAAGCCAGCATAACCCAGATACCAAAGCCAGGCAAAGACACTGCAAGAAAAGTAAATTACAAATCAATATCCCTCATACACATAGATGGAAATATTCTTAACAAAATTCCAGCCAATAGAATTGGTATTATGTAAGTAAGTTGCATTCCTATACATCAATGACAAGAAGTATAAAGAAGAAATCAGGAAAACAATACCATTTATAATAGCCCCTATAAAAAAACAAAATATTTCAGAATAAATTTGACCAGGGTTGTAAAATACCTATGCAAAGAAAACTACAAAACACTACTGCGTGAAACCAAAAGAGACCATAAGTTTCAAAACATATTGTGCTCATGGATAGATAGATTCAACATTGTGAAAATGTCAATTCTACCCAAAGCTATCTACGATAAAATGCAAACCCGATACAAATACCAACAACATTCTTTAACGAGGTGGAAAAACTAATCATTAACATTGTGTGAAAAGGAAAGAGTCCCCAAATAACCAAAGCATTGTTGAAGAAAAGAAAAAAGGTAGCAGGCCTCACACTACCTGATTTTAGAACCTACTTATCAGGCACAGTAGTCAAATAGCATGGTAATTGTACAATGACAGGCATACTGATCAACGGAAGAGAATCAAGGCACCAGGTATAAATCTGTCTACCTATGGCCACTTGAATTTTGATAAAGACCTAAAGCCCTTTAAATGGGAAAAGATATCTTTTTAACAAACGATGCTGGAAAAACGGGATTTGTGTCTGTACAAAAAGGAAACAGGACCCACACCTCACACTATACACAAAATCTAATTCAAAATGGATGAAAGACCTAAATATAAAACCTAAAACTATGAAGATCAAGGAAGAAAAAATAGGGATGTTTGGGCCCTAATATAATGGCATAAATAGGATGTAAACCTGGACTAACGGTACTCAAACACCAGAAGATATACTAGGTAACTTAAGTACAGTTGAGTCGATTCCGACTCAAAGCGATCCTATGCACAACAGAATGAAATCCAGCTCTGTCCTGCCCTGTCCTCACAATCATTGTTATGCTTGAGCCCACTGTTGCAGCCACTGTGTAATTCCATCTCATTGATGGTCTTCCTCTTTCTCACTATCTGCTTTACCAAGCAGGATGTCCTTCTTCAGGGATCAGTCCCTCCTGATAACATGTCCCAAATATGTGAGATGAAGTCTTGCCATCCTCACTTCTAAGGAGCATTCTGATTGTACTTCGTCCAAGACAGATCTGTTCTTCTGGCAGTCCATGGCATATTCAATATTCTTAGCCAACATTGTAATTCAAAGGCATTGACTCTGCTTTGGTCATCCTTATTCATTGTCAAGCTTTCTCATGCATACGATGTGATTGAAAATATCATGGCTTGAGTCAGGGGCACATTAGTCCTTAGAGTAACATCTTTGCTTTGTAACACTCTAAAGAGATCTTTTGCAGCAGATTTGCAATATTTGATTTCTTGACTGTTGCTGCCATGGGCATTGATTGTGGATCCAAGTAAAATGAAATCCTTGACAACTTCAATCTTTTCTCCATTTATCATGGTGTTGCTTATTGGCTCAGTTGTGAGGATTTTGTTTTCTTTATGTTCAGTCGTAATCCATACTGAAGCCTGTGTCCTTTGGTCTACATCGGTGTTTCAAGTCCTCTTCACTTTCAGCAATGCTGTGTCATCTGCATATTGCAGGCTATTTTCAGTCTTCTAATCCTGATGCTGTATTCTTCATATAGTCCAGCCTCTTGGATTATTTGCTCAACGTGCAGGTTGAACAAATATGATAAGAGGATACAGCACTGACACACACATTTGCTGACTTTAAACCATGCAGTATCCCCTTACTCTCTTTGAATACTGCCTCTTGGTCTAAGTACAGATTCCTCATGAGCAAAATTAAATGTTCTGGAACCCCCACTCTTCGCAATGTTATCCATATGAATATACACATAGGAAGAATACCTGTCAGCCTACTTCTGAAAAGGGAAATAACTTATGAATAGCAGATAACTAGGAGCTTCTGTCATGGATTGAATTGTGTTCCCCAAAAACTATATGTCAACTTGATTAGGCCATGATTCCCGGTATTGTGTGGTTATCCTCCATTTTGTGATTGTAATTTTATGTTAAGAGGATTAGGGTGGGATTGTAACACCACCCTTACTCAGGTCACCTCCCTGAACTAAGGTAAAGGGAGTTTCCCTGGGGTGTGGCCTGTACCACCTTCTGTCTCTCAAGAGGTAAAAGGAAAGGGAAGGAAGCAGAGAACTGGGGACCTTATACCACCAAGAGAACACCACCAGGAGCAGAGTGCATCCTATGGACCCAGAATCCCTGCACCTGAGAAGCTCCTTGACCAGGGGAAGTTTGAGGACAAAGAATCTTCCTCCAGAGCTGACTGAGAAAGAAAACCTTCCCCTGGAGCAGACACCCTGAATTTGGACTTGTAACCTACTAGACTGTGAGAAAATAAATTTCTCTTTGTGAAAGCCATCCACTTGTGGTATTTCTGTCATGGCAGTACTAGATAACTAAGACAGCTCCTAAGAATTAAACACTTGTGCTCACCAAAAGACTTCACCAGAAGAGTAAAAAGAGAACCTACAGACTGGGAAATTTTTTGAGCTGTGATATATCAAACAGGCCTAATCTCTAAAATCTACAAAATACTGCAATACCTCAACAAGAAAAAAAGGCAAATAATCCAATTAAAAAATGGGAAAACGGTATGAACAGACCACCGAAGATGACATCTAGGCAGCTAAAAGACACATGAGGAAGTACTCATTATCATTTGTCATTAGAGAAATGTAAATCAAAACTATCTTGAGATACCACCTCACTGTGACATTACTGGCACTAATCACAAAAACAGAAATAATGAGTGTTGGAGAGGTTGCAGGGAGACTGGAACACTTATGCACTGCTGATGGGAATGTAAAATGGTACAACCATTATGTAAAAAAATATAGCACTTCCTTAAAATCTAGAAATAGAAATACCATAAGATCCAGCAATACTATTCCTGGGAATATATACTAGGGAAATAAGAGCTGCCACATGAATAGACATGTGTACATTGCAGCAGTATTCACAATAGCAAAAAGATGGAAACAACCTAAGTGCCCATCAACAGATGAATGGACAAATTATGGTACATACACACAATGGAATACTATGCAATGAAAGCAAACAGTGATGAATATGTGAAACATCTCTCAATATGGGTGAATTTGGGAGGCATTTTGCTGAGTGAAGCAAGTCAATCACAAAAGGACAAATACTGCCTGAAACCACTATTATAAAAACTCAAGCAAAGGTTTATACTCAGAAAGAAACAATCTTTCATGGTTCTGGGGGAGGGAA
The DNA here is from genome assembly GCF_024166365.1 of Elephas maximus indicus. Taxonomy (NCBI): domain Eukaryota; kingdom Metazoa; phylum Chordata; class Mammalia; order Proboscidea; family Elephantidae; genus Elephas; species Elephas maximus. The sequence goes on from NC_064847.1 coordinate 12,106,872, forward strand.
GACTTGAGGGGAAATCATTCACTAGATCATAGATAAGTGGTAACCTTGGTGAAGGGAAAGGCAGTAAACAATATTGGGAAAGCCAGCACAACTTGACCAAGGCAAAGTCATAGAAGCTTCATAGACACATCCAAATACCCTGGGACTGAGTTACTGGGGCCGAGGGCTGGGGACCATGGTTGCGGGTATCTTCCAGGTCAGTTGACACAAGGGAAATATTAGTCCAAAGACTAATGAACCACAAGCACCAGAACCTCCACCAGCTTGAGCCCAGAAGAACTAGTTGGTGCTGGCGTACCACCACCAACCACTCTGACAGGGATCACAATAGAGAGCCCAGAACAGAACAGGAGAAAAATGTAGAACAAAATTGAAATTCAGACACACAAATACCAGACTATGGCCCCCAGACACCCTTTTAACTCAAAACTGAAGCCACTCCCAAATACACTCTGCCAAAGATTAGACAGATCTATAAAACAAAGTATAACACACATGAGGAATGTGCTTCTTAGTTCAATCATGTGTATAAGACCAAAAGGACAACACCTGCCCAAAAGCAATGCTGAGAAGGCAGGAAGGGACAGGAAAAAGGAAGGATGGAACGGGGAATTGGTGTGTGCAAGAGGAGAGTGTTGACACATCACAGGGATTACAACCAATGTCACAAAACAGTTTGTGTATAAATTGTTGAATGAAAAATTAATATGCTCTGTAGAGTTTCACCTAAAACATAAAAAAAAAAAAGTATGCTGGATTTTATCAAGTTCTTGTTCTTCATTGATGGAGATGATGATATGATTCTTTAAAACCCAAAAAATGCTTTTGCAATTGAGTAGAATCCTACACATAGCTATCCCATAGGACAGAATAGAACTACTTGACAGGGTTTCCAAGGCTGTAATCTTTATGGAGGCAGACTGCACATCTTTTTCCACAGAGCAGCTGGTAGGCTTGAACTACCAATTTTTCAGTTAGCAACCAAGTGCTTAACCACTGCACTAGCAGGGGAGCTTAATGTGGTTCTTTACCTTTGTTCTGTTAATGTGGTGTATTGCACTGACTAATTGTCTAATCTTGACCTCAGCTTCCATTCCTGGAATAAATCCCACATGATCATGATGGGTGATTATTTTAATATGTCATTGAATTCTGTTTGCTAGTATTTTGTTGTCATTTTTTGGCATCTGTATTCATAGACCACAAGCAGTTTTTCAAAGATAATAAGGGGATTCTGTTTGTTTTAAAATTTGTCTCAGGATTGTATCCTTTCACCATAGTTATCACATCTTTATGCTGAGTAAATACTTTGAGAAGCTGGACTATATAAAGAAAGAATGTGGCATCAGGATTGGAGGAAGACTCATTAACAACCTGTGATATGCAGATGGCACAAACTTGCTTGCTGAAAGTGAAGAAAACAAAAGTCCTGACAACTGGACAAATAAGCAACAACACTATAAATGGAGAAGATATTGAAGTTGTTTAAGGTTTTATTTTACTTTAGTCTACAATCAATGCCCTTGGAAATATCAGTCAAGAAATCAAACAGTGCTTTGCATTGGACAAATCTTCTGCAAAAGACCTCTTTAAAGTGCTATAGAGCAAAGAAAATATTTTGAGGACTAAGGGGCACCTGACCCAACCCATGATATTTTCAATTGCCTCGTATGCATGTGAAAACTGGAAAATGAGTAAGATGGAAGAATTGGTGCTTTTGAATATAGTGTTTGCAAAGAATTTTGAGTGAACCATGAAGTGCCAGAAGAGAACATAATTGTCTTAGAAGAGTACAGCCAGAATTCTCCTTAAAAGTCAGGACATGTGAGAGGGCGGGGCCAACCTTGCTGTATAGACAGAAACACCGTACCATCACTCCACAGCAAAGACCTCCACAGTAACACAGAGACAAATGTAAATCCTGGAACCCTAAGTGTTAAATGAAGAGATAAAGAACTCAACCAAGCACCAAATGGAAAAAGAAACTGACAGAGGACGGAGAACTAGGGAGGGCTGTGGAGACCATGGTCTTGGGGAACATCTGGCCCAATTGGTATAACATAGTTTATAAAGAAAGTGTTCTATATTCTACTTTGGCTAAAAGCATCTGGGGTCTTAAAAGCTTGTGAGTGGTCATCTAAGATACTCCACGGGTGTCAGCCCATCTGGTGCAAGGGAAAATGAAGAATACCAAAGAAAAAAAGGAAAGATCAATCCAAAGGACTAATGGGCCACAACTACCACCGGCTCCACCAGACAGTCCAGCACAACTAGATGGTGCCTGGCTACCAGCCCTGACTGCTCTGATAGGGATCACAATAGAGGATCCCAGACAGAGCTGGAGATAAATGTTAGAACAAAATTCTAACTCAAAAAAAAAAAAAAAAAGCCAGGTTTACTGGTCTGACAGACACTGGAAAAACCCCAAGAGTATGCCCCCCAGGTACCCTTTTAGCTCAGTAATGTAGTCACTCCTGAGGTTCACCATTCAACCAAATATTAGACAGGCCCATAAAACAGAACAAGACTAAATGGGCACACCACCAGCCCAGTGGCAAGAACAAGAAGGTGGGAGGGGACAGGAAAGCTGTGTAATGGGGAAGCTAACGGTCAAGAAGGAGAGAGTGTGGGTATGTTGTGGGGTTGGCAGCTAATGTCACAAAACATTATGTGTATTAATAGTGTAATGAGAAGCTAGTTTGCTCTGTAAACCTTCATCTAAAGTAAAAAAAAAAAAAAAAAAAAAATTTAGGACCTGTTATCAGTAGGGACCGATCCCTGGAGAACTTATCAAATTTTGTGAAGTATTTGTTGCTGGGTGCTGTCAAGTCGTTTGGACTTATCCAACCCTACAGGACAGCGTGGAACTGCCCTATAGGGTTTCCAATGTTTTAAATCTTTGTGAGAACAGATTGCCAGGTCTTTTCTCCCACAGAGTAGGTGATGGATTCAAAGTGCAGAACTTTCAGTTAGCAGCTGCACATTAACCATTAACCATTGCATTGGACAAATCTTCTGCAAAAGACCTCTTTAAAGTGCTAAAAAGCAAAGACATCATTTTGAGGACTAAGGGGCACCTGACCGAAGCCATGATATTTTCAGTTGCCTTGTATGCTTGTAAAAACTGGATAATGAGTAAAGGCCAGTTGGTGCATTTGAACATAGTGTTGGTGAAAAATTAACCATTAACCATTGCTCAAACATAGCAATGATTGTGACGATGGCACAGGACTAGACAACGTTTCATTCTGTTGCACATGGGATAACTGTGAGTTGGAACTGGTTTGACAGCAATTGACAACAACAAGTTTCCTTTCCCATGGTGTCTTTGTCTGGTTTTGGTACCAAGGTAATGCTGGCTCCATAGAAAGAGTTAGGGAGTACTCCTTGTTCCTCTGTTTTCTGGAAGAATTTGAGTGGGATTGGTGTTATTTCTTCTCTAAATGTTTGGTAGAATTCCCCAGTGAAGTTGTCTAGATAGGGACTTTTTTTTTTTGGGAGGCTTTTTACTTCTGATTCGATCTCTTTGTTATGTTTTTTTTTTTAGGTTTTCATTTTACTTTTGACTAAGTGTAGGTAGGTTGTGTGTCTAGAAATTTCTCTATTTAATCAAAGTTATTGATTTTGTTGGAGTAAACTTGTTTGCACTATTGTATTACCCACTTCTTTTCAGTTGGTTCAGCAGTAATGTTTACATTTCATTACTCATTTTGGGCATTTGGGTCTTCTCTCTTTGTTTCTTTGTCAGCTTAGCAAGTGATTTGTCAATTTTATTGATCTTTTCAAGGAATCAGCTTTTGTATTTGTTGATTCTCTCTACTGTTTTACTCTTTTATTTCTGCTCTGATCTTTATTATTTTTCTTTTAGTAATTTTAGATTTAGTTTGCTCTCCTTTTTCTGGTTCCTCAGGGTGTAGAGTTAGACCATTTATCTGAGATTTTTTTTTTAATATAGGCATTTAATGTTACAAAGTTTTCTCTGAGGACTGCCTTCACTGCATTCCAATCAAGTTTTGGTATAATGTGTTTTTATTTTCATTTATCTTCAGATATTTTTTATTTCACTCTTGATTTTTTCCTTGACCCAACAGTTATTTAATAGTTAATTGTTTAAAATTTCCATGAATTTGTGTGTTTTTTATTTTTTCTTCTGGTGTTAATTTCTAATATTATTCTTCTGTGGTCAGAGAAGATAATTTGTATAATTTCCGTCTTTTAAAATTTTTTGAGACTTGTTTTGTGGCCTATCATATGGTCTCTTCTGGAAAATTATTCATGTGCAGAGGAGAAAAATGTGTATTGTTCTAATGATGGGGTGCATGTTTTTTAGGTCCAGTTGGCTTATGGTATTATTTAAGCCCTCTTTGTCTTTACTGAGCTTCTTTTTAGATGTTTTACCCAGGATTGAAAGTGGCATATTCAAGTTCCCAGCTGTTATTTTTAATAGTCCTTTCATATCAGTCAGTATTTGTTTCATACATTTTGAAGCACCAGCGTTAGGTGCGTACATATTTATAATTGTTATGTCTTCTTGATGAATTGACCCTTTTATTTTTGTGTAATATCTTTATTTCTTAGATTCTGATTTAAAAGCTATTTTATCTGTTATTAGGATGGCCACCTCTGGTGATTTTTTGTTTACTAGTTGCATGGAATATTCTTTTATGGTTGTGCCTAGATATGTCTCTTGTAGGGAGCATAAGATGTGCCATTTTTTAATACATTCTGTTACTATCTTTAGACAATTTACATTTAAGGTAATTACTGAAAATGAAGTACCTAACTTCATTTATGTTGCTGATTATTTTATTGTGTGTCTTGTATCTTATTTGCTTCCCTTCACCATGTTTTAAAGGTTATAAGGATAAAAGATACTATCCTAGTAACGGAATCTTCATCATGTTGAGTGAGAAGCGCATATGGTGAGAAAGGAGCACTGTTACTGGGCTTTTACTTGTTGAATGTAGCGGTTATATGGTAAGTATGTTGGAAATTGAACCTTCATCATGTTGTATGAGCAGCATAGAGATAAGCAAAGACACTCATAGGTGAGCCTTTACTCTATATTAAGGGGAGTGAGGATAATGAGCTAGGATACCGGTAACTGAGTTCATGTATTTTATAGGCAAAGTAGATGCTGAGCAAGGGCTCTGGTAGCTAAGACTTTACCGTGGTATACATGGATTATAGATGCTGAGCACCAACCTCAGTAGCTGAGCCTTCACCTTGTAGTATGGGAAGAGTAGATTGTGGGCATGGATCTACAAAAGCTAGCAAGGTATGGGGAGATTGGAACTCTTATACATTGCTGATAAGATTGTAAAATGGTACAACCACTGTGGAAAATAGTACGGCACTTCCTCAAAAAAGCTAGAAATAAAAATACCTTATGATACATAAATCCCACTCTTAGATATAGAGATGTAAGAGCAGTGATATGAATAGACATATGGACACCTATGTTCATTGCAGCATTATTCACAGTAGCAAAAATAAGAAAAAACCAAAGTGCCCATCGACAGATGAATGGATAAAAAAATTGTAGTACAGACATACAGAATACTATGGAACTATAAATAGTGAGAGTGAACAAAACATCTTGCAACATGAGTGAATGTGGAGGACATTATGCTGAGTAAAAATAAGTCAATCACAAAAGGACAAATATTGTATGGACCCACAATTATAAAAAGTGAAGAATAGATAAGTACACAGAAAGCAACGTTCTAAATAGTACCCAAAACAAAACAAACAAAAAAAACACAAACCTGTTGCTGTTGAGTCCATTTCAACTCATAGGGCTCTATAGGGCAGAATAGAACTGCCCCATTAGGTTTCCAAGGACAGCCTGGTTGATTTGAACTGCTGACCTTCTGGTTAGCAGCCATAGCTTTTAACCACCACACCACACCACCATTTTTGGCGATGGGGAAGGCAATACCAAGTATGGGTGAAATCAGTAAAACTTGACCAAGGCAAATAAAGACTAAGAAGTACCCCAGAAAAAGGGACAATTTCAACAAATACTATAGCATATACAATTTTGCAACAACCAAAAAATAAGTGTGTGGTTATGTAGGTAAATCTGTATGTATATGTGTGTATAGGAAGACGTATGTCAGTAGATGCACCTGCATGTGTATGTGTAGGCCTATGTGTTTATGTGTGCAGTGTATATATCCATATGTGTTACAAAGCATATAGGCAGCACAGTTATGGAGGCTTGCTAGAGCTACCCAGACAACTTGCTGTATTGTTTTACTGGGTTAGAAGACTTTGGACCATAGTCATGTGGGAAACTTAGTTGATTCGCATAACCTAGTTCAGAAAGCCAATGTTCTAGTTTGGTGGTAGAGTCTGGGTCTTAAAAGCTTGCAAACAGCCATCTAAGATACAGCTATTGGTCTCTTCCTAGAGCAAAAGAGAATAAAGGAAACCAAAGGCTCAAAGAAGAAACTAGCCCACAGGACTAATAGTCCACACAAACCACGACCTAACCAGAGACTAGAACTAGATGGTGCCCAGCTACCACTACCCACTATCCTGACCAGGGACACAATAGAAGGTCCTGAATAGAGTGGGAGAAAAATGTAGAATAAAATTCAAATTCCTAAAATAGGATAGACCCAATAGACTGATAGAGATTAGAGGAACCCCTGAGACTATCGCCCTAAGATACCCTTTGGCCTTGAAACTGAAGTTATTTCTGGAGGTCACCTTTCAGCCAAATAACAGATTGGCTTGTAAAATAAACAGTATCACCTGTTAGTAATGTGTTCCGTTAAACAATCAACTGTATCAGATCAAATAGTCAATGTTTACCAGAAAGCAAAGACCAGAAGGCAAGGATGGGAAGGAAAGCTAGATCAATAGGAAAAGAACAAACAGAATGGAAATAATGAGAATGCTGACACATTGTGAAAATTGTATGCAACGTCACAGAAATATATGTATAAAAATTGTTAAATGGGAACTCAATTTGCTGTGTAAACATTCACCTAAAACACAATAAAATATTATTAGAAAATAAAGGAAAGTGAACAAGGACACCAAAAGCTGAGAATTCACATATTAATATGGTTTGGTAGATGGTGAGCAAAAATCTGAGAACTGAGAGTTCACCATGCTGTAAGGTGAGAGAGGCTGATGTGCTAGGACCCAAGTAACTGAGCCTTCACTATGTCGTACAGGAGGATAGATGGTGAGCAAGAACCCTAGTAGCTAAGCTTTCACCTCCTGAATTGAGAGGGAAAATGGAGAACAAAGATCCCAATAGACGAGCTTTCCCCTTGTTGTAACTATAGAAGGATGCTGAGATAGGACCTTGGTAACTGAGCCTGTATTGTGTTATATGGGGATGTTAGGTAATGAGCAAGAACCCTAGTAGCTGAGCCTTCTCCATGTTGTATGAGAAGGTAAGATGCTGAGCAAGGATCCCAATAACTAAAACTCACCATGTTTGTGGGGAGGGCGGGGGCAAGTAAAGACTGGTAACTGAACCTTCACCATGTGTGTAGGGTAAATGGTGAACAAAGACTTTGGTAACTGAAACTACACCGTGTTTTACAGGAAGGGTGGATGTTGTATAAGGTTTCCAGTGCCTGGACTGTGATGTATGAGGAACGTAGATGGTGAGCAAGGATACCAGTACCGGAATCATCACCATGTTGTATGGTAAGAGTAGATGTAAAACAATGAGCCCAGTAGCTGAGCCTTCACTAAGTTGTACAAAATCACGAGCAAGGATTCTGGTAGGTGAGGCTTTAGTTGTTGAAATGAGAGGGAAGATGGCAGCAGAGCCTTCACTGTGTTTTATGCAGAGGGTAGATGACATGTGAAGACCCTGGTAGCCAAAATACACAGTAATGTGTGGTGAGGTTGATAGGTGTCAAAGACCCCACCACATGAATCCAACACTGGGAGGGCAGATGCTGAGAATAAACCTCAGTAGCTGAGACTTCACCCTTTAGTATGGGTAGAGTATATGGTTAGCATGAAATCCTGATGGCTAAGGCTTCACTGTGTTTTATGGAGAGGGTAGAAGGTGAGCAAGGATACCTGAAGCTGATAATTCACATGTTGAAATGGGATCGCAAATGGTGAGCAAAGATTCAATAGCTGAGATTTCAACTAGTTACAAGGGAGAGAGATTGAAGTGCCAGGACTTTGATAACTGAGCCTTCCCTGCCAGGTGTTAGGGTGGTAGATGTGAGCAAGAACCCCAGTTGCTAAGTCTTCACCTGTTAAATGGGGAGGGTAGATGGTGAACTAGGACCCCAATAGCTGAACTAGAGGGGGAATGATGTGAAAGGATCCCTGTAATTGAGTGTTCATAGTGCTGTACGGGAAGGTCAGATAGTGATCAAGACTCCGGGTAGCTGAGACTTTGCAATATTGTATGGGAAGAAAATATAGGGAGCAAGGACATCAGTATTTGAAATTTATCATGTTAGTAGGAAAAGCAGAGGATGTCCAAGAAATCGGGTATTTTAGCCTTCACCATGTTGTAAAGAGAGGTTAGATGGTGAGCAAGAAACCAAGTCCCACTGAGGTACACTGTGTTGAATTTGGAGGAAGGATGGTGAGAAAAGCCCCCCAGTAATAGTCCTTACTATGTCATATGGGGAGGGTAGATGGTGAGAAAGAACTGAGTAGTGGAGGCTAAACCATTTTGTATTACAAGGGCAAATGGTGAGCAAGCACCCCGATAACTGAGTCTTCACTGAGTTTACAGGGAGAGCAAGCACTCTGTTAACTAAACCTTCATGGTTTTATGTGTGGGAGGGTTGGTGGGCAAGAATCCTGATCACTGAACATTTATGGGAAGAGTAGAAAGTAAGCAAGGACCCTGATGGCTGAACATTTACAGTATTGTGTGAGGAGAGTAGATGGTAATTAAGGACCCTGCAATTGAGCCTTTACCGTGTTGTGTGGGGAGGGTACATGGTGAGCAAGGACCTCAATAACTAAATGTTCATTTTGTTGTGTGGGTAGAGTAGATGGTGGGAAATGCCTTGGTAGCTGAGCCTTCATTCTGTTGTGTGGGGAAAATAGATGGTGGGCAATGATCCCAATAACTGAGCCTTCACAGTGTTTTATTGAGAGGATAGATGGTGATCAGGTACTCCAATAAGACAGAGTAGAACTGCCCATAGAATTTCCAGGGAGTGCCTGGTGGATTCAAACTGCCGACCTTTTGGTTAGCAGCCATTGTGCTTAATCACTATGCCACCAGGATTTCCAGACAGAGAATTAGGACATCTTAAAAGTTAAATGCTTCTGCCCATTCAAAGACTTTACCAAATGAGTAAACAGACAACCTACAGATTAGAAAAAATCTTTGAGAATGATATAATTGATAAAGGTCTAATATCTAAAATACAAAGAAAACTTCTACAACTTAATAAAAATACAAACAGCCAATCAAAAAATGGGCAAAGGAGAAGAAGAAGAGACAAGATGGCAAAATAGACAGATGCTTCCAGCGAGCCCTCTTTACAACAAAGACCTGAAAAAACAAGTGAAACCAGTATATTTGTGGCAAGCTGGAGACCTGAGCTTCAAAGGCAAGCTTAGAAAATGAACTGAGGGGCAGGAGGAGGAAGAGACCGTTCAGAGGCAGAGAAGAGTTGCTGGACCTGAGTCACAGGCACCATTCCCAGAGTGGCGGCAGCAGCGGGCTGGTACTAGCTTTTGGCCACAGTTTCCTCAGGGAGATGCAGCCAACCACACAGCCTACTTGCACCTCCAGAACCTGAGGAGAATGGCGCTCTCCTCAAAAGCTAAGTACTTGCGTATATTTTAATGTGTCCCCCCCACCCACAAACTGGCTTCAGCACCTGAATTCCCTGGGCCTGAGCTAGGCGCTATTAAGCACCTAGAGCCATCCTCCTGGCCTTGGGGAAGGAAAAAATTTGCATTTAGGGGAAAAGATAATTTGCTAGCTCCACTAACTGGGGGAGCAGAGGACAGAGAAGCAACTCCTGTCCAGGCATAAACCATCCGTGGACTTTGAGCACCTTCCCTTCAGCATGGACCTGTGTGGGCCTATTTTGGGAGAATAGGCCCTTGTTGGCAGACTCCAACCATTCAGCTGTGTGGCAGAGAGCTGAGAGTTTGATGTTTGACATTTCTTTGCCTAGTAAACAAGGTCCCCACCTACCCACACCAGGGACCTAAGGTCTGGTAGCTCCACTCAGGTCACCCAGTCACCCATGACAGGGATCCAAAGATAACTGGTACCTCCCAGTCCTTACAAGCAAAAACTTTGGGTGCCCATGGTCCGTCTGCAGAACCCACCCACTTGCACACTCTAGGGAACAGGGACATGCTTTCCTCAGAGACACTCGGGGTCAGTTCTCAGCCCCAAGCCTTGTTCAGGGCATGACTCCTGCTGCAACCAGATACCATTATATATACCAACCTCCCCTGCCCTTCTAAGACTGTAGGACAGAGACTGTACCACACACTTGATGATTAGCCACCTGGAAACCTAAGCTGAATTCATACAAGAAAACTGAATAGGCTCCTAGATTTATATACCTGATAACAGCTCTAGCCATCTGGGGACTGGACATCAGAGCTCCAAAGGTGAAAATAATCAAGCTAGCTCACTCAAACAACCCATAGGGGTATACCAAAACAAAACAAAGCAAGAAGCTACGACACAGTGAGCAAGCATAAACTAATACAAAAACTTATACAGGCAACAGTCGATATCAAATCAATAATGAAACAGACTATGATCACCTCAACAGGCTCTCAAAACAAAGAATCCAGGGATCTTCTAGATGAAAGTGCATTCCTGGAATTAGCAGATGCAGAATACAAAAGTTTAATATACAGAACCCTTCAAGACCTCAGGAAGAAAATGAGACAATACGCAGAACAAGCCAAGGAACACACAGATAAAGCAATTGAAGAAATTAGAAAGATTATTTAGGAACATAATGAAAAGTTTAATAAGCTGGAAAAATCCATAGACCAGCAGCAATCAGAAATTCAGAAGATTAACAATAAAATTACAGAAGTAGACAACTCAGTAGAAAGTCAGAGGAGCAGAACTGAGCAAGTAGAAGCTAGAATTTCTGAACTCGAAGATAAATCACTTGGCACTAATATATTCGAAGAAAAATCAGATAAAAGAATTAAAAAAAAATGAAGAAGTCATAAGAATCATTTGGGAGTCTATCAAGGGAAATAACCTACGAATGATTGGAGTACCAGCACAGGGAAGGATAACAGAAAATACACAGAGAGTTATTGGCAGAAAGCTTCCCTGATATTGTGAAAGAAGAGAAGATATGTATCCAAGATGCTCATCAAACTCCACATACGGTAGATCTTAAAGTCACCAAGACATATTATAATAAAATTTGCCAAGACCAAAGATAGAGAATTATAACAGCAGCAAGGGATAAACAAAAAGTCACCTACAAAGGAGAACCAGTAAGAATAAGCTCAGACTACTCAACAGAAACCATTCAGGCAAGAAGGTAATGGGATAACATATTTAAAAAATTGAAGGAAAAAGTTCTGTGCCAAGAATCTAATATCCATCAGAACTGTCTCTTAAATATGAAGGTGAAATTAAGACATTTCCAGATAAAGAGAAGTTTAAGGAATTTGTAAAAACCAAACCAAAACTACAAGAAATACTAAAGAGAGTTCCTTGGTTAGAAAATCAGTAATATCAGGTATCAACCCAAGACTAGAACACTGGGCAAAGCAACCAGAAGTCAACACAGAGAAATCCAAAAAAGCAAAGCAAGATTAAAAAAAAAAAATGTTTAAAAAGCTCAACACAGGGTAACCGATTTTATTATGTAAAAGAAGACAACATTAGAATAATAAAGAGGGACTAAGAAATGTAATCATACACCTTCCATATGGAGAGGAATATATGGTGAAACAAAGAAATAAAAGTTAAGTTTAAATTTAGAAAATTAAGGGAAAATAATAAGGTAACCACAAAGGAGGCAAACTATCCTACATCAAAATAAAATACAAGAAAAAATAGACACTCAGCAGAAACAAAATCAACAACAACAAATATCAGGAAAGGATAATATACAAAGAAAATCTACTCAGCACATAAAATGAAGTGGGAAAAAGAAACTGTCAACAATACACAAAAAAAAGACATCAAAATGATAGCACTAAATTCATACCTATCCATAATTACCCTGAATGTAAATGGACTAAATGCACCAATAAAGAGACAGAAAGTGGCAGAATGGATTAAAAAACAGGATCCGCCCATATGCTGCCTACAAGAGACACGCCTTAGACTTAGAGACACAAAAAAATACTAAAACACAAAAGATGGAAAAAAACATTTCAAGCAAACAACAATCAAAAAGAGCAGGAGTGGCAATATTAATTTCTGACAAAATAGACTTTAAAGTTAAATCCATTAGAAAGGATAAGGAAGGACACTATAAAATGATTAAAGGGACAATACACCAAGAAGATATAACTATATTAAATATTTATGCCCCCAATGACAGGGCTGCAAGATACGTAAAACAAACTCTATCAGTATTGAAATGTGAGATAGACAGCTCCACAATAATAGCAGGAGACTTCAACATACTGCTTGCGGTGAAGGACAGGTCATCCAGAAAGAAGCTCAATAAAGACATGGAAGATCTAAATGCCACAATCAACCAGTCTGACCTCATAGACATATACAGAACACTCCACCCAATAGTAACCAAGTGTACTTTCTTCTTTAGTGCACAAGGAACATTCTCTAGAATAGAGCACATATTAGGTCATAAAGCAATTCTTAGCAGAATCCAAAACATTGAAATATTCCAAAGTGGAAATCAATAACAGGAAAAGCAGGGAAAAGAAATCAAACACTTGGAAACTGAACAATACTGTGCTCAAAAAAGACTGGAATAGAGAAGACATTAAGGATGGAATAAAGAAATTCAGAGAATCCAATGAAAATGAAAACACTTCCTATTAGAACCTTTGGGACACAGCAAAAGCAGTGCTCAGAGGCCAATTTATATCAATAAATGCACACATCCAAAAAGAAGAAAGGGCCAAAATCAAAGAATTATCCCTACGACTTGAACAAATTAAAAAGAGCAACAAAAGAAACCCACTGGCACCAGAAGAAAACAAATAATAAAAATTAGGGCTGAACAAAATGAAATAGAAAACAGAAAAGCAATTGAAAGAATTAACAATACTACAATCTGTTTTTTTAAAAAATCAGCAAAACTGATAAACCACTGGCCAAACTGACAAAAGAAAAACAGGAGAGAAAGCAAATAACCTGAATAAGAAATGAGATGGGTGATATTACAACAGACCAAACTGTAATTAAAAGAATCATATCAGATTACTATGAAAAATTGTACACTAACAAATTTGAAAACCTAGAAGAAATGGATGAATTCCTAGAAACACACTGCCTACCTAAACTAACACTGAGGTGGAACAACTAAATAGACCCATAACAAAAGAAGAGATGGAAAAAGTTATCAAAAAACACCCCACAAAAATAAAGCGCTGGTCCGGACAACTTCACTGCAGAGTTCTACCACTTTCAGAGAAGAGTTAACACCAGTACTACTAAAGGTATTTCAGAGCATAGAAAAGGATGGAATACTACCAAACTCATTCTATGAAGCCCTGATGCCCAAACCAGGTAAAGACACCACAAGAAAAGAATATTATAGACCTATATCCCTCATGAATGTAGATGCAAAAACCCTCAACAAAATTCTAGGCAATAGAATTCAACAACACATCAAAAAAATAATTCACCATGACCAAGTGGGATTCATACCAGGTATGCAGGGATGGTTCAACATTAGAAAAGCAATTAATGTAATCCACCACATAAATACAACAAAAAACAAGAGCCACATGATTTTATCAATTGATGCGGAAAAGGCATTTGACAAAGTTCAACACCAATTCATGATAAAAACTCTCAGCAACATAGAAATAGAAAGGAAATTCCTCGACATAATAAAGGGCATTTCTACAAAGCCAACATCACTCTAAATGGAGACAGCCTGAAAACACTCCCATTGAGATCGGGAACCGGACAAGGGTGCCCTTATCACCCCTCTTATTCACCATTGTGTTGGAGGTTCTAGCCAGAATAATTAGGCTAGATAAAGAAATAAAGGGCATCCAGATTGGCAAGGAAGAAGTAAAAGTATCTCTATTTGCAGATGACATGATCTTATACACAGAAAACGTTTGGAATGCTCCAGAAAACTACTGAAACTAATAGAAGAGTTCAGCAGAGCATCGGGATACTGGATAAACATACAAAATCAGCTGGATTCCTCTACACCAACAAAAAGAACATCAAACAGGAAATTGCCAAATCAATGCCTTTTACAGTAGCCCCCAAGAAGATAAAATACTTAGGAATAAATCTTACCAGAGATGTAAAAGAATTATACAAAGAAAACAACGGTACACTTCTGCAGAAAACAAAAAGAGACTTACATAAGTGGAAAAATGTACCTCACTAATGGATAGGAAGATAACATTATAAAAATGTCTATTCTACCAAAAGCGATCTATACATTTAATGCAATCCCAATCCTAATCCCAACAACATTCTTCAATAAGTTGGAGAAACAAATCACCAACTTCATATGGAAAGGGAAGAGGCCCTGGATAAGCAAAGCATTACTGAAAAAGGAGAACAAAGTGGAAGGCCTGACTCTACTTGATTTTAGAACCTATATTATACTACCACAGTAGTCAAAAGAGCTTGGTCCTGGTACAACAACAGATACAAAGACCAATGGAACAGAATTGAGAATCCAGACATAAATCCATCCACATATGAGCAGTTGATATTTGACAAAGGCCCCAAAACAGTTAAATGGGGAAAAGATTTTAACAAACGGTGCTGGCATAACTGGATATCCATCTGCAAAAAAATGAAACAAGACCCATACCTCACGCCTTGCACACAAACGAGCTCAAAATGGATCAAAGGCCTAAATATAAAATCTAAAATGATAACGATCATAGAAGAAAAAATAGGGACAACGTTAGGAGCCCTAATACATGGCATAAACAGTATACAAAACATTATTAAGAATGCAGAAGAAAAACTAGATAACTGGGAGCTCCTAAAAATCAAACACCTATGCTCATCCAAAGACCTCACCAAAAGAGTAAAAAGACTACCTACAGACTGGGAAAAAGTTTTTAGCTATGACAGTTCTGATCAGTCCCTGATCTCTAAAATCTACATGATGCTGCAAAAACTCAACTACAAAAAGACAAATAACATGATTAAAAAATGGGCAAAAGATATGAACAGACACTTCACTAAAGAAGACATTCAGGTAGCTAACAGATACGTGAGGAAATGTTCACGATCATTAGCCATTAGAGAAATGCAGATCAAAACTACAATGAGATTTTGTCTCACTCCAACAAGCCTGGCATTAATCCAAAAAAACACAAAATAATAAATGTTGGAGAGGCTGTGGAGAGATCTGAATACTTCTACACTGCTGGTGGGAATGTAAAATGGTACAACCACTTTGGAAATTGATTCGGCACTTCCTTAAAAAGCTAGAAATAGAACTACCCACTCCTTGGAATATATCCTAGAGAAATAAGACCCTTTAGATGAACAGATATGTGCACACCCATGTTTATTGCAGCACTATTTACAATAGCAAAAAGATGGAAGCAACCAAGGTGCCCATCAACAGATGAATGGATAAATACATTATGGTATATTCACACAATCAAATACTATGCATCGAGGGGGCGGAGCCAAGATGGCGGACTAGGCAGATGCTACCTCGGATCCCTCTTACAACAAAGACACGGAAAAACAAGTGAATCGATCACATACATAACAATCTACGAACCCTGAACAACAAACACAGATTTAGAGATGGAGAACGAACTAATACGGGGAAGCAGGGATTGTTTCCAGAGCCTGGAGCCAGCGTACCAGTCAGGTACGGCACAAGCACAGACAGCTGCTCCGCCCCCCTGAACTAACCCCGGGAGGGGGACCAGCCGGTTCCACGGGGGGCGTGGGACGCAGCCGGTAGGTGAAGTCCCCGGGAGGCAGTGACTGGTCTTGGAGCAGAAAGAGCAGCGTCCGAGCCGGGGAACCGTCCCACAGGGATTTGGACTGGATGCAGGTACGGCATAAACACGGAGAGTTGCTCCACCCTGCTGAACTAACCCCGGGAAGGGGACCAGCCAGGTCGCGCGGGCGGTGTGGGACGCAGCCGGTAGGAGAAGTCCCCGGGAGGCAGCAACTGGTATTGGAGTGGGGAGAACAGCATCCCAGCCGGGACACTTGGTCATGGCACAAGCATGGGGAGCTGCTCCACCCATCTGAACTAACCCTGGGAGGAGGCCCAACTGGTTCTCGGAGCTGGCACGGCCACGCGGCTGGAGGGATGAGAAGTCCCCGGGAGGCAGCGACTGATTTTGGAGTCGAGAGTGCATCGTCCCAGTAGGGGAGCCTTGACGCTGGGTGTGGGGCTGGAAGCGGAGGATCTGAGCGTGACTCCAGCGGGCCAGACCCCCCGGGGGCAATCTTCACACAGCCAGCACACATAGGCAAAGCCCCCCGGGAATCTCAGATATAATAGTCATTCCAAGCAAGAGAAGCAACTCTGGCTATATTCTGAGGTGCTACTCTCCTATCTCTCTGTTCCCTCCCCCACCCTCCCCAGGCGGCTTCATTAACATCTGAATAGCCTGAGCCAGAGGGAGAACTCTGATAGGGATCTGACTGCATTTTTTTTTTAGCGGATTTTCTGGAAAAACTAGTTTCCCAGTGATGGCTCGGAGACAAGAATCCATATCAAACCACTTAAAGAAGCAGACCATGACAGCTTCTCCAACCCCCCAAAGAATCAAAATCTTTCCCAAATGAAGATACAATCTTGGAATTATCAGATACAGAATATAAAAAACTAATTTACAGAATGCTTAATGATATCACAAATGAAATTAGGATAACTGCAGAAAAAGCCAAGGAACACACTGATAAAACTGTTGAAGAACTCAAAAAGATTATTCAAGAACATAGTGGAAAAATTAATAAGTTGCAAGAATCCATAGAGAGACAACATGTAGAAATCCAAAAGATTAACAATAAAAATACAGAATTAGACAATGCACTAGGAAGTCAGAGGAGCAGACTCGAGCAATTAGAATGCAGACTGGGACATCTGGAGGACCAGGGAATCAACACCAACATAGCTGAAAAAAAAATCAGATAAAAGAATTAAAAAAAATGAAAAAACCCTAAGAATTATGTGGGACTCTTTAAAGAAGGATAACCTGTGGGTGATTGGAGTCCCAGAACAGGGAGGGGGGACAGAAAACACAGAGAAAATAGTTGAAGAACTCCCGACAGAAAACTTCCCTGACATCATGAAAGACGAAAGGATATCTATCCAAGATGCTCATCGAACCCCATTTAAGATTGATCCAAAAAGAAAAACACCAAGACATATTATCATCAAACTCACCAAAACCAAAGATAAACAGAAAATTTTAAAAGCAGCCAGGGAGAAAGAAAGGTTTCCTTCAAGGGAGAATCAATAAGAATATGTTCTGACAACTCAGCAGAAATCATGCAGGCAAGAAGGGAATGGGACGACATATACAGAACACTGAAGGAGAAAAACTGCCAGCCAAGGATCATATATCCAGCAAAACTCTCTCTGAAATATGGAGGAGAAATTAGGATATTTACAGACAAACACAAGTTTAGAGAATTTGCAAAAACCAAACCAAAGCTACAAGAAATACTAAAGGATATTGTTAGGTCAGAGAACCAATAATATCAGATATCAGCACAACACAAGGTCACAAAACAGAACATCCTGATATCAACTCAAATAGGGAAATCACAAAAACAAACAAATTAAGATTAATTTAAAAAAAATACATATAACAGGGAATCATGGAAGTCAATAGGTAAAAGATCACAATAATCAAAAAGAGGGACTAAATACAGGAGGCATTGAACTGCCATATGGAGAGTGATACAAGGCGATATAGAACAATACAAGTTAGGTTTTTACTTAGAAAAATAGGGGTAAATAATAAGGTAACCACAAAAAGGTATAACAACTCTATAACTCAAGATAAAAACCAAGAAAAACGTAACGACTCAACTAACATAAAGTCAAGCACTATGAAAATGAGGATCTCACAATTTACTAAGAAAAACGCCTCAGCACAAAAAAGTATGTGGAAAAATGAAATTGTCAACAACACACATAAAAAGGCATCAAAATGACAGCACTAAAAACTTATTTATCTATAATTACCCTGAATGTAAATGGACTAAATGCACTAATAAAGAGACAGAGAGTCACAGACTGGATAAAGAAACACGATCCATCTATATGCTGCCTACAAGAGACACACCTTAGTCTTAGAGACACAAACAAACTAAAACTCAAAGGATGGAAAAAAGTATATCAAGCAAACAATAAGCAAAAAAGAAGAGGAGTAGCAATATTAATTTCTGACAAAATAGACTTTAGACTTAAATTCACCACAAAGGATAAAGAAGGACACTATATAATGATAAAAGGGACACTTGATCAGGAAGACATAACCATATTAAATATTTATGCACCCAATGACAGGGCTGCAAGATACATAAATCAAATTTTAACAGAATTGAAAAGCGAGATAGATACCTCCACAATTATAGTAGGAGACTTCAACACACCACTTTCGGAGAAGGACAGGACATCCAGTAAGAAGCTCAACAGAGACAGCGAAGATCTAATTACAACAATCAACCAACTTGACCTCATTGACTTATACAGAACTCTCCACCCAACTGCTGCAAAATATACTTTTTTTTCTAGCGCACATGGAACATTCTCTAGAATAGACCACATATAAGGTCATAAAACAAACCTTTGCAGAGTCCAAAACATCGAAATATTACAAAGCATCTTCTCAGACCACAAGGCAATAAAACTAGAGATCAATAACAGAAAAACTAGGGAAAAGAAATCAAATACTTGGAAAATGAACAATACCCTCCTGAAAAAAGACTGGGTTATAGAAGACATCAAGGAGGGAATAAGGAAATTCATAGAATTCAACGAGAATGAAAATACTTCCTATCAAAACCTCTGGGACACAGCAAAAGCAGTGCTCAGAGGCCAATTTATATCAATAAATGCACACGTACAAAAAGAAGAAAGAGCCAAAATCAGAGAACTGTCCCTACAACTTGAACAAATAGAAACTGAGCAACAAAAGAATCCATTAGGTACCAGAAGAAAACAAATAATAAAAATTAGAGCTGAACTAAATGAATTAGAGAACAGAAAAACAATTGAAAGAATTAACAAAGCCAAAAGTTGGTTCTTTGAAAAAATTAACAAAATTGATAAACCATTGGCTAGACTGACTAAAGAAATACAGGAAAGGAAACAAGTAACCCGAATAAGAAATGAGAAGGACCACATCACAACAGAACCAAATGAAATTAAAAGAATCATTTCAGATTATTATGAAAAATTATACTCTAACAAATTTGAAAACCTAGAAGAAATGGATGAATTCCTGGAAAAACACTACCTACCTAAACTAACACATTCAGAAGTAGAACAACTAAATAGACCCATAACAAAAAAAGAGATTGAAAAGGTAATCAAAAAACTCCCAACAAAAAAAAGCCCTGGCCCGGACGGCTTCACTGCAGAGTTCTACCAAACTTTCAGAGAAGAGTTAACACCACTACTACTAAAGGTATTCCAAAGCATAGAAAATGATGGAATACTACCCAACTCATTCTATGAAGCCGCCATCTCCCTGATACCAAAACCAGGTAAAGACATTACAAAAAAAGAAAATTATAGATCTATATCCCTCATGAACATTGATGCAAAAATCCTCAACAAAATTCTAGCCAATAGAATCCAACAACACATCAAAAAAATAATTCACCCTGATCAAGTGGGATTTATACCAGGTATGCAAGGCTGGTTTAATATCAGAAAAACCATTAATGTAATCCATCACATAAATAAAACAAAAGACAAAAACCACATGATCTTATCAATTGATGCAGAAAAGGCATTTGACAAAGTCCAACACCCATTCATGATAAAAACTCTTACCAAAATAGGAATTGAAGGAAAATACCTCAACATAATAAAGGGCATCTATGCAAAGCCAACAGCCAATATCACTCTAAATGGAGAGAACCTGAAAGCATTTCCCTTGAGAACGGGAACCAGACAAGGATGCCCTTTATCACCGCTCTTATTCAACATCGTGTTGGAAGTCTTAGCCAGGGCAATTAGGCTAGACAAAGAAATAAAAGGTATCTGGATTGGCAAGGAAGAAGTAAAGTTATCACTATTTGCAGATGACATGATTATATATACAGAAAACCCTAAGGAATCCTCCAGAAAACTACTGAAACTAATACAAGAGTTTGGCAGAGTCTCAGGTTATAAAATAAACATACAAAAATCACTTGGATTCCTCTACATCAACAAAAAGAACACCGAAGAGGAAATAACCAAATCAATACCATTCACAGTAGCCCCCAAGAAGATAAGATACTTAGGAATAAATCTTACCAAGGATGTAAAAGACCTATACAAAGAAAACTACAAAGCTCTACTACAAGAAATTCAAAACGACATACTTAAGTGGAAAAACATACCCTGCTCATGGATAGGAAAACTTAACATAGTAAAAATGTCTATTCTACCAAAAGCCATGTATACATTTAACGCACTTCCGATCCAAATTCCAATGTCATATTTTAAGGGGATAGAGAAACAAATCACCAATTTCATATGGAAGGGAAAGAAGCCCCGGATAAGCAAAGCAATACTGAAAAAGAAGAAGAAAGTGGGAGGCCTCACCTTACCTGACTTCAGAACCTATTATACAGCCACAGTAGTCAAAACAGCCTGGTATTGGTACAACAACAGACACATAGACCAATGGAACAGAATTGAGAACCCAGACATAGATCCATCCACGTATGAGCAGCTGATATTTGACAAAGGACCAGTGTCAATTAACTGGGGAAAAGATAGCCTTTTTAACAAATGGTGCTGACATAACTGGATATCCATTTGCAAAAGAATGAAACAGGACCCATACCTCACACCATGCACAAAAACCAACTCCAAGTGGATCAAAGACCTAAACATAAAGACTAAAACGATAAAGATCATGGAAGAAAAAATTGGGACAACCCTAGGAGCCCTAATACAAGGTATAAACAGAATACAAAACATTACCAAAAATGATGAAGAGAAACCCGATAACTGGGAGCTCCTAAAAATCAAACACCTATGCTCATCTAAAGACTTCTCCAAAAGAGTAAAAAGACCACCTACAGATTGGGAAAGAATTTTCAGCTATGACATCTCCGACCAGCGCCTGATCTCTAAAATCTACATGATTCTGTCAAAACTCAACCACAAAAAGACAAACAACCCAATCAAGAAGTGGGCAAAGGATATGAACACACATTTCACTAAAGAAGTTATTCAGGCAGCCAACAGATACATGAGAAAATGCTCTCGATCATTAGCCATTAGAGAAATGCAAATTAAAACTACGATGAGATTCCATCTCACACCAACTAGGCTGGCATTAATCCAAAAAACACAAAATAATAAATGTTGGAGAGGCTGCGGAGAGATTGGAACTCTCATACACTGCTGGTGGGAATGTAAAATGGTACAACCACTTTGGAAATCTATCTGGCGTTATCTTAAACAGTTAGCAATAGAACTACCATACAACCCAGAAATCCCACTCCTAGGAATATGCCCTAGAGATACAAGAGCCTTCATACAAACAGATACATGCACACCCATGTTTATTGCAGCTCTGTTTACAATAGCAAAAAGTTGGAAGCAACCAAGGTGTCCATCAACGGATGAACGGATAAATAAATTGTGGTATATTCACACAATGGAATACTATGCATCGCTAAAGAACAGTGACGAATCTCTGAAACATTTCATAACATGGAGGAACCTGGAAGGCATTATGCTGAGCGAAATTAGTCAGAGGCAAAAGGACAAATATTGTATAAGACCACTAGTATAAGATCTTGAGAAATAGTAAACCTGAGAAGAACACATACTTTTGTGGTTACGAGGGGGGGAGGGAGGGAGGGTAGGAGAGGGTTTTTTATTGATTAATCAGTAGATAAGAACTGCTTTAGGTGAAGGGAAAGACAACACTCAATACATGGAAGGTCAGCTCAATTGGACTGGACCAAAAGCAAAGAAGTTTCCGGGATAAAATGAATGCTTCAAAGGTCAGCGGAGCAAGCGCGTGGGGTCTGGGGAACATGGTTTGCCGGGACTTCTAAGTCAATTGGCAAAATAATTCTATTTTGAAATCATTCTGCATCCCACTTTGAAATGTGGCGTCTGGGGTCTTAAATGCTAACAAGCGGCCATCTAAGATGCAGCAATTGGTCTCAACCCACCTGGAGCAAAGGAAAATGAAGAACACCAAAGCCACACGACAACTAAGAGCCCAAGAGACAGAAAGGGCCACACGAACCAGAGACCTACATCATCCTGAGACCAGAAGAACTAGTTGGTGCCCGGCCACAATCGATGACTGCCCTGACAGGGAGCACAGCAGAGGACCCCTGAGGCAGCAGGAGATCAGTGGGATACAGACCCCAAATTCTCATAAAAAGACCAAACTTAATGGTCTGACCGAGACTGGAGGAATCCCGGCGGCCATGCTCCCCAGACCTTCTGTTGACACAGGACAGGAACCATCCCCGAAGACAACTCATCAGAAATGAAAGGGACTGGTCAGCGGGTGGGAGAGAGACGCTGATGAAGAGTGAGCTAATTATATCAGGTGGACACTTGAGATTGTGTTGACAACTCTTGTCTGGAGGGGGGATGGGAGGATAGAGAGAGAGGGAAGCCGGCAAAATTGTCAAGAAAGGAGAGACTGAAAGGGCTGACTCAAGAGGGGGAGAGCAAGTGGGAGTAGGGAGTGAGATGTATGTAAACTTATATGTGACAGACTGATTGGATTTGTAAACGTTCACTTGAAGCTTAATAAAAGTTATTAAAAAAAATACTATGCATCGATAAAGAACAGTGAGGAATCTGTGAAACATTTCATAACATGGAGGAACCTGGAAGGCATTATGCTGAGTGAAATTAGTCAGTTGCAAAAGGACAAATATTGTGTAAGACCACTATTATTAGAACTTGAGAAATAGTTTAAACTGAGAAGAAAACATTCTTTTGTGGTTACGAGAGTGAGGAGGGAGGGAGGGAGGGGGCATTCACTAATTAGATACTAGATAAGAACTACTTTAGATGAAGGGAAAGACAACACACAATACAGGCGAGGTTAGCACAACTGGACTAAACCAAAAGCAAAGAAGTTTCCTGAATAAACTGAATGCTTTGAAGGCCAGCGTAGCAGGGGCAGGGGTTTGGGGACCATGGTTTCAGGGGACATCTAAGTCAATTGGCATAATAATATCTATTAAGAAAACATTCTCCATCCCACTTTGAAGAGTGGTGTCTGGGGTCTTAAATGCTAGCAAGCAGCCATCTAAGATGCATCAATTTGTCTCAACCCACGTGGATCAAAGGAGAATGAAGAACACCAAGGACACAAGGTGATTACAAGCCCAAAAGACAGAAAAAGCCACGTGAACCAGAGACTACATCATCCTGAGACCAGAAGAACTAGATCGTGCCCAGCTGCAACCATTGACTGCCCTGACAGAGAACACAACAGAGAAGCCCTGAGGGAGCAGGAAAGCAGTGGGATGCAGACACCAAATCCTCATAAAAAAGAGCAGCCTAATGGACTAAGACTGGAAGGACCCCGGTGGTCATGGCCCCCAGACCCTCTGTTGGCCCAGGACAGGAACTATCCCTGAAGCCGACTCTTCAGACAGGGATTGGACCAGACAATGGGTTGGAGAAGGATGCTGGTGAGGAGTGAGCTTCTTGGATCAGGTGGACACTTGAGACTATTTTGCCATCTCCTGCCTGGAGGGGAGATGAGATGGTAGAGGAGGTTAGAAGCTGACAAAATGGACATGAAAAGAGAGAGTAGAGGGAGAGGGCAGGCTGTCTCATTAGGTGGAGTGTAATTGGGAGTATGTAGCAAGCTGTGTATAAGTTTTTGTGTGAGAGGCTGACTTGATTTGTAAACTTTCACTTAAAGCACAATCAAAATTATAAAAATAATAATAATAAAAAAGGAAAATATCACGGATTGGGTCAGGCACACCTTAGTCCTCAAAGTAACATCCTTGCTTTCAATACTTAAAAGAGATCTTTTGCAGTAGATTTGTCCAATACAATATGTTGTTTTATTTCCTGACTGCTGGTTCCATGAACAATGATTATGGATCTAAGCAAAATGAAATCCTTGACAACTTCAATCTTTTCTCCATTTATCATGATGTTGCTTAATAGTGCACTTGTGAGGATTTTTGTTTTCTTTATGTTGTTGTGTAATCCATACTAAAGACTGTGGTGTTTGATCATCATCAGTAAGTGGTTCAAGTCCTCTTCACTTTCACTAAGCAACGTTGTGCCATATGCATAGTGCAGGTTGTTAATAAGCCTTCCACCAATCCTGATGCCACATTCTTCTTCTCATAGTCCAGCTTCTCAGATTATTTGTTCAGTATACAGATTGAATAGTTATTGTAAAAAGATACAACCATGTGACACACACCTTTCTAGACTTTAAACCAAGCAGTATCCCCTTTCTTCGTTTGAATGACTGCCTCTTTGTGTGTGTACAGTTTTCTCATGAGCACAATTAAGTGTTCTGGGAATTCCTATTCTTCACAATGTTATCCATAATTTATTGTGATCCATATAGTCAAATGCCTTTGCATAGTCAATAAAACACAGGTAAACCTCTTTCTGGTATTCTGTACTTTCAGTCAGTATCCATCTGACATCAGCTGTGATATCCCTCGTTCCATGCCCTCCTCTGAATCTGGCTTGAATTTCTGGCAGTTCCCTGCCGAGGTACTGCTGCAGCCACTTTTGAATGATCTTCAGCAAAATTTTACTTGTATGTGATATTAATGTTATTGTTTGATAATTTCTGCATTCTGTTGAATCACTCTTCTTTGAAATGGGCACAAATGTGGATCTCTTCCAGTCAGTTGGCCAGATAGTTTTCTTCCAAATCTCTTGGTCAGTTCCTGGAGCCTTGATTTTTGCCAGCGCCTTCAGTGTAGCTCAGACTTCTTCCTTCAATACCATCAACTCTTCATCATATGCTACCTCCTGAAGTGGTTGACATCAACCAATTCTTTTTGATACAGTGACTCTGTGTATTCCTTCCAGTTGCTTTTGATGCTTCCTGTGTCATTCAGTATTTTCCCATAGAATCCTTCAAAATTGCAACCCAATATTTAAATTGTGTCTTCAGTTCTTTCAGCTTGAGAAATGCTGAATATGTCCCTTTTGGTTTTTTAACTCCAGGTCCTTGCACATTTCGCTATAATACTTTGTCTTCTTGTGCTGCCCTTTGAAGTCTTCTGTTCACCTCTGCTACTTCATCATTTCTTCCATTCACTTTAGCTACTCTTCATTCAAAAGCAAGTTTCAGAGTCTTTTCTACCATCAATTTTCTTTCTTTCCTGCCTTTTAATGACCTTTTTGCCTTCTTCATGTGTTATGTCCATTGCGTCTTCCCACAACTTGTCTGGTTTTTGGTCATTAGTGTTCAATGCATCCGTTATATACTTGAGATGGTCTCCAAATTCATGTGGGGTATACTCAAGGTCATGTTTTGGCTCTTGTGAATTTATTTTAATTTTCTTCATCTTCGTCTTGAACTTGTATATGAGCAATTGACGGCATGTTCTGCATTTGGTCCCTGGCGTTGTTCTGACTGATAATATTGAACTTTTCCATCAATGAAGACCTAAATGATGTTGCAAAGTTCAATCGTGTGATCTCCAGCATCGTTTCTATCACTAAGACCGTATTTTCCAACTACCAATTCTTTTTCCTTTCCAACTTTTGTATTCCAATCACCATAATTATGAATGCATCTTGAGTGCATGTTTGATCAATTTCAGACTGCAGAAGTAGGTAAAAATCTTCAATTTTCTCATCTTTGGCATTAATGGTTAGTGTGTACATTTGAATAATAGTTGTATTAACTGGTCTTCCTTGTAAGCATGTGGATATTATCCTATCACTGATAGCATAGTACTTCAGGGTAGACCTTGACAAGTTCCATCACTCATCTGTCAGTTTGTCACACTGTGGTGGTTTGGATGTTGCTATGATACTGGCAGCTTTGCCAGTGGTATTTCAAATACCAGCAAGGTCACCGTTGGTGAACAGGTTTCAGCTGAGCTTCCAGACTAAGACAGAATAGGAAGAGGGAGCTAGCAGTCTACTTCTGGGAAAATTGACTGGTGAAAACCTCATGAATAGCAGCAGAACGTTGATATGCCAGAAAATGAGTCCCTCAGGTTTGAAGACACTCAAAAGACAACTGGGCAGGAGCTGCTTTTTCAAAGTAAAGTCAAACTTAATGATGCAAATTGATTCAAGCCTGAAGGACCTTCCTTTGCTGATGTGGCTTGATTCAAAATGAGAAGAAACAGCTGCAAACACCCCTTAATAATAGGAAATTGGGATGTATAAAATATGAATCTAGGGAAATTGGAAGTAATCAAAAATGAAATGGAATGCATAAAGATCAATATCCTAGGCATTAGTGGGGTGAAATATACTGGTATTAGCCATTTCTATGCTGGAATGACAAACTGAAAAGGTCTGGCATCATGTTCATCACCAAAAAGGACATTTCAAGATCTGTGCTGATGTACAATGCTGTCAGTGATAAGATAATATTCATTTGGGTTGAAGCTGTTGCTAATTTTCATTCTTCCTGAAGTTAGACAAGGTTTGACGCTACTGCACTATACAATAACAGAGTTTGTTGTGTCCTATAGGGAGGGTAGGTAATGAGTGACAATGCCATTAGCTGAGCCTTCACACTATTGTGTGAATAGTATAGATGGTGAGCAAGTACCTTTGTAACTGAGCCTTCACCATGATGAATTAGAGTACATGGTTAGCAAGGACCTCTTCAGCTGAACCTTCAGTATGCCCTGTGGGAGAGTTGATGGTGAGCAAGAATCCCAGTGGCCAAACCTTCACATGTTTTGTGAGAGGGAAGGTTATGAGATAGACTCTGGAAATTGAACGTTCACTGTGTTATACGGGAAGGGTAGATGGTGAGTGATGATCCTGGTAACTGAATTTCTACTGTATTTGTATGCAGTGTAAAGAGTGAGAAAGGACCTGGGTACTTGAACCCATGACCAGGTTTTATGGGGAGGGTAGAAGGTGAGCAAGGACCCCAGTATCTCGGCTTTCACCATGTTTTGTGGGCAGAAAAAGGACCCAGTAGCTTAGCCTTCAACTGGTGAATGGGGAGGGAAGATGGTGAGAAAGGGCCCTGGCACCTGAGCCGTGAACATATTTTGTGGGAAGTGTTGAAGATGAAAAAGGGCCTGGTAACTAAGTCTTCACCATGATATATGGGGAACATACCTAGGGAAAAAAGATCCCATTAACTGGACCTTCTCCACGTTGTGTGGGTAGAGTAGATGGTAACAAGGACACTGGTAAGTGAGCCTTCAACATGTTGTATGGGAAAGGTAGAGGATGAGAGGGGACACAGACAGCTGAGCCTACACCATGATGTAACAGGAGGGAGGATGATGAGACAGGATTCCAGTAATTGAGCCTTCAGTGTGTTATATAGGCACTTTAGATGATGAGAAAGAAGGCCTGTATCTAAAGTTTCCCCGTTTTGTATGGGAAGAGTAGATCATGAATAAGGCCCCTTCTAACTGAAATTTTACTGTGTTTTTAGGAAAGTAGAGGATGACCAAGGAATGAAGTACCTGAGCCATGACCATGTTGTATAGGGAGGATAAATGGCGAGCAAGGACCTCAGTAGCTAAGCATTCACTATGTTGTGTGGGCAGAAATATGGTGATCAAGAACTCTGGTAGCTGAGCCTTCATCTGTTAAATGCGGAAGGAAGGTAGTGAGCAAAGACACTCATACTTATGTTGTGTGGAGAGTGTTGATGGTAAGCAAGGACCTTGATAACTAAGCATTCAGCATGATATATTGAAGCAAAGATTTCTTTAGCTGAACCTTCACTGTGTTGTGTGGGTAGAATAGATGGTAGCAAGGACCTGGTAGCTAGGCTTTCTCCATGTTGAATGATCAGCAGCACACCAGTGCCTGAGGATTCACCATTTGAACAAGGGTGGCAGATGGCGATCAAGGACCCCAGTAATTAAGACTTTACTGTATTGTAAGGGAGGGAGGATGATGAGCTAGGAATCTGGTAGCTGAGACTTCACTGTATTGTATCAGGAAAAGAGATTCTCAGTAAGGATGGCGGTAGCTAAGACTTCGCCTGTTGAATGGGGAACATAGGCACACACACAAAAAACCCAAACCCATTGCCGTCAAGTTGATTCTGACTCAGAGTGACCCTACAGGGCAGAGAAGATTTGCCCTATAGGGTTTCCAAGAAGTGCCTGGTGGATTGGAACTGCTGCCCTTTTGGTTAGCAGCTAAAGGTCTTAACCACTATGCCACCAGGGTTTCCATAAAAAAAGACAGTGAACAAAAATACCAGCAGCTAAGCCTTCCCCATTTTGTAAGGCTAGAACCTCAGTAGCTAAGTCTTCACTGTTTTGAATAGGAGCATAGGTGGTGATTAAAGAACCCAGAGCTGAGACTTCACCATGTTGCATTTGGAGTGTAACTGGTGAGGAAAGACCCTAGTAACTGAGCCTTCACATGTTCAAAGGGGAGGTCATATGGTGAGAAAATATACCAGTAACATAGCTTTCATTGTGTTCCATGGGTAGATGATAAATAAGGACCTGAGTAGCAAAGACTTCAAATGTTTAATGGGAAAGGTAGATGATGAGCAAGGATCCTGTGGCTGAGGATTCATCATGTTGTTTGGGGAGGGTAAATGGGGAGCAAAGACCCTGTTAGACTAACTTTCAATGTTTTGTGTGGGGGGGGTGTAGGTTATTAATAAGGACATTAATAAGTGAGCATTCCATGTGTTCAGTGGGGAGGGTAGATAATGAGCAAGAACACTGGAAGCTAAGCCTCACTGTGTTGTATGGGAAACATAGATGTTTAACAAAGCCCCTGTAGCTGAAGATTCACCTGTTGAATTGAGAGGGTAGATGGTGAGCAAAAACCTCAGTACCTTACCATGTTGTATGGGGAGGGTAGATACTAAGCAAGCACAAAATAGATGAGCATTCACAGTTCTGAGAATAGGGTAGATGATGATGAAGGACGTTGGTAGCTGACCCTTCACTGTGTTCTTTGGGTAGAGTATAAGGTTAGCAAGGGCCCTGAAACCTGAGCCTTCGCCATATTGTATGCAGAGAGTAGATGGTGGGCAAGGACACTGAAGGCTGAGCTTTCACCTATTGAATGGAAGAATAAATGTTAAGGAAGGACGTTGGTAGATGACCCTTTACTATGTAGTATGGGCAGGTTAAGTGGTAAAAATAAAAACCTGGTAGCTGCACCTTTGCCCTGTTTTATGGGAAGACTAGATGGTGAGCAAGAACTCCAGTAACTAACCTATGCAGTGTTTTGGGGAGAGGTTAGAGAATAAGCAAGTATCTTAGTAACTGATCCTTTGCTGTGTTGTATGGCAAGTGGAGTTGTTGAGTATGGACCCTGCTACCTTGCATTCACTTATGTACGTGGAATGAATATATAAGCAGCAAGGAGTTGACTGAGTGTATTGGAATGATAGATGGTGAGCAAGGACAGTGGTATCTTGAGTTTTCACTGTGTTGTATTAAGAAGGTATATGGTGAGCAAGGACCCTGATAACTGAGACTGCACCATGTTCCAAGGGTAGGGTTGATGATCAAGGACACTGGTAACAGAGCCTTCACTATGTTTTGTGGAGGGTAAATGACAAGTTAGGGGACCAGTACCTAAGCCTGCACTGTGTTTTATGAAATTCAATGATGGTAAAAAAGGACCCTGGAAGTTGAGCCTATATCTATTGAATTGGGATGGTAGATATGAGAAAGAACTCTGGAAGCTGAACTTTCAGTTATTTGGCAAGGTTAGATGGTGACCACGACTCCAGTAGGTGAGATCTCACAATGTTGTTTTAGTGCTTTGAGAGTGAGCAAGGTCCCTGGTAACTGAGACTTCTATGCGTTGGATGAGTAGGGTAGATGCTGAGCTGATAGGTGAAGAGTCATTGTATTTTAAGGGGAGGGTAGATGATGAACAAGGACCCTGGTAGCTCAGTCTTCATGTGTTGAATGGAGAGGGTAACTAGTGAACAAGGACTCCGGTAAGTAAGACTTCATTGTGTTCTAAAGGAAGGAAGTCTTTGTTCGACATTAGGAAATTAATCAATGTAATTCACCATATAAGTAAACAATGGAAAAGAACCACATGATGATAATATCAATGGATTCATAAAAGGCATTTGATAAAATCCAACACTTTCCTGATTAAAAAAAAATCATCTGCAAAGTAGAAATAGAAGGGAAATTTCTTGACATAATTAAGGGCATATATGCAAAACTGGTAGCTAACACTATACTCAATAGAGAAAGACTGAGAGTCTTCCAGTTGAGAATGGGAATGAAACATTATCACCACTCTTATTCAGTATTTTCCTGGAAGACCTAACCTTAGCAATAAGACAAGAAAGAGAAATAAAAAGTATCCAAATTGAAACGGAAAAAGTAAAACTATCTCTTTTTACAGATGACCTGATCCTATACATAGAAAACAACAAAAAAGCAGCTGGGTCTAATAGAAGAATTCAGCAACATTGCAGGGTACATGATTAACACACAAAGATTAGTTGGGTTCTTTTACTCTGAGAAGGGGTATTATAAAAAGGAAATCAAGAAAACAATACAATTTACATAAGCCCCCCAAATGATAAAATGCCTAGGAATAAACCTAACTAGGGACATAAAATATTTATACAATGAAAACTACAACACAGCACCACAAGAAACTAAAACAGAACTACACAAACCGAAGGACGTTCTGTGCTTGTTAATTGGAAGGCTTACTATGGTGAAAATGTCAATACAACCTAAAGTGATCTACAGATACTATGCAATCCTGACAGAAATCCAAACAACATTCTTTACTGAAATGGAAGGACTAATGACCAACTTTATATGGAAAGGAAAGAGGCTCTGAATTGCCAGATGACTATTGAAAAAGAACAAAGTAGGAGGCATCATGTCACCTGCTATCAAAACATGCAATACAATCACTTTAATCGTAACAGTCTTGTATTAGTTCAATGATAGATACATAGGCCAATGGAATAGAGCTGAGAACCAGAAATAAATTTCATCCATTATTGGACAACTGCTTTTCAACAGGGGTCAATGTTCATTCAATGAGGAAGAAACAGTCTGTTTTAATAAATGGTGCTGGCAAAACAATATATACTTGCAGAAAATGATACAGGACTCATACTTCACACCACACGTGAAAACTAACTCAACATGAGTCAAGAACATAAATGTTAAACCTAAACCTATGAAGTTCCTAGAAGAAAACATAGTGAGAAAACTATGGAACTTAATGAAAAAAACAGACAGTTAAACATAACTACAAATGTGTCGATAGCAGAAGGCAAATTAGGTAATTGAGACCTCATAAAAATCAAAGATGCTCATTAAAAGACTTTATCAAAAGAGTAAAAAGATAAACCACAGGCTGGGGAAAAAAAAAACTTCAGAAATGGCATATCTGGTAAGGGCCTAATGTCTAAAATATACAGAAAACTGTAATAACTCAACAACATAAACAGTCAATTTAAAATGGGCAAAAGCCACTTTCTCAAAGAGGATAATCGAGGAACTAACAAACACATGAAAAGATGCTCACTCATGAAAAGATGCTCACAATTATTAGCCACAAGACAGATGTAAATTTAAACTACAATAAGATACCATCTCACCTGGCTAAAATAGCATTGAAAAAAACAACAGGTTTTAGTGAGGATGTGGCGAGGAGATTGGAACTCATACATTGCTGCTTGGGCTAGAAAATGGTACAACACTGTGGAAAATGATATGACACTTCCTCAAAAAACTAGAAACAGAATTACCTCGTGATCAGGAATTCCACTCCTAGAGACCTAATGGTAGTGACACAGAGACATGTTCATTGCAGCATTATTCACAATAGAAGGGAAAAAAGGCAACAGCCTAAGCCTAAGTGTTCTTCAATGGATGAGTGAATAAGCAAAATGTGGAACATATATATAAAAGAATACTACACAACCATAAACATGAGTCTGAAAAAATATTGTAATACGGATGTTTATGGAGGACACAAGGCTAAGTGAAATAGGTCAGTTACATAAAGACAACTATTGTATGACCCTACTTTTATAAGAATTCAAGAATAGATATTTACATATGGAGATCAATGTTCATTCCCATATGGATGGGTGGGGAGGGGGAATCTCTCTTTAGATCATAGATTCTTATTTTTGGTGATTGGAAAAGTAGGACACAATGGGCCATGTAATGAGCACAGCTTGTCCAAAGTAAGCAATGCCACTAGAAGTGCACAAGAGGAAAAAATATATGTACTAAAGAGTATGACATACACTATTGTGAAAGGGGGAATGTGTGGTCACAATTTAGGGATTGCAACTAGTGTCACATAATCATAGGTGTATAAATTTTTCTATGAGAAACGAGCTGTAAATTTTCACCTAAAGCACAAAAAAAGTTTAAAAAAGTATATGACATATATCATTTGGTAACAACACCATCAATAACCAATAAACTAGTGCATGGTTACATATGTATGTGTATAGGCATTTATGTGTACCAGTAGGTACAGCTGAGTACATATGTGTGCAGATAGAAGTATCTATATGCCAAAGTACATAGAGATATGTGTGTGCATGCATATATATTTATAGAGACATAGTTACGGATACTTCTCAGACATAATCAAATACCTTGCGAGATTGGATTTCTGGGTTTGAAGGCTTAAGGACTTAGTCTCATGAGACAGCTCAGTCAATTGACATAATATAGTTCACAAAGTTTATGTTCTGCATCCTAGTGAGGTAAGTAGAGTCTGGATTCTTAAAAGCTTGTGAGTTAGAATCTGAGGTAAAAAAAAATATGCCAGTTAACAGGAGCAAGAGAAAAGAGGGAAACCAAAGTCTTAGAGAAGAAAATAGCCTACAGGGCTAATAGCCTACACATCTACCATGAAACCAGAAGAACTAGATGGTGCCCGGCTACCACTACTGACCTTTCTGATCAGGGCCACAGTAGAAGAACATTGATAGAATGGAGAAAAATGTGAAACAGAACTCAAATTCTTAAAAAGTCAAGACTTATGAACCAGTTGAGACTAGAAGACTCCCTGAGACTACAGCCCTGAGATACTATATAAACTTTTAAACAAAACTATCCCTTTGTCACTTTTTAGTGAAATAACAGATTGGCACACAAAACAAAGGATATTACCCATGAGTATGGTGTGTCATTAAAAAGCCATCTGCATGAGACCAAAAGATCAACTGTTACTCTATAGCGAAGATGAGAAGTCATATTAACTGGTCTTCCTTGTAGGCCTTTGGATATTATTCTATCACTGAGAGTGTTGTACTTCAGGATAGATCTTCAAATGTTTTTGATGACGAATGCAACACCATTTCTCTTCAAGTTGTCATTCCCAGCATAGTAGACCATATGATTGTCCGATTCAAAATGGCCAGTACCAGTCCATTTCAGCTGCTAATGCCTAGGATATCGATGTTTATGCATCTATTTCATTTTTGACAATTTCTAATTTTCTTGAAGTAATACTTCATATATTCCATGTTCTGATTATTAATGGGTGTTTGCAGTTGAGTCGTACCACATGAGCAAATGAAGGTCTTAAAAGCTTGACTCCATCCACGTCATTAAGATAGACTCCATTTTGAGGGGCAGCTCTTCCTTGGGTGTTTTTGAGTGCCTCCCAACCTGAGGGGTTCATCTTCAGCACTATATCAGACAGTGTTCTGCTGCTATTTGTAAAGTTTTCATTGGCTAATTATTTTTTGAATTAGATCACCAGATCCTTCTTCCTGGAACAACTTGTGTGTTGCTGTGACGCTGAAAGCTTTGCCACTGGTATTCAAATACTGTCAGGGTCGCCCATGTTGGACAAGTTTAAGCTGATACTGTGGACTAGGATACACTAGACAGACTCCAGATAGTCTACACCAACAGTTATATCTGACAGGCACCTAGATCCACACCAAGGTAGTGTATGTCAACAATTAGATTTATGATAAAGGCTGTGGGCCACACCAGATACTCTATGGGAATAGTAGGATTTATGGCTTTTGATTTGGGCCACACCAGATAGTCAGTGCCAACAATGGGATGCATGATGTGGTCTTGGGCCAGTTTAGATAGTCTGTACTATCAGTGGTATTTATTGTGGGGCCCTTTGGCAACATCAGATAGTATATATCAACAATAGGATTCACGGTGGGGGCTTTGGGCTATGGCAGATAATCTATACCAAGCATATGATTTATGGTGGGGTTCTTCAGTTATCCCAGATAGTCTATAGTAACAGTTGAATCTATGGCAGGTGCCTTGGGACACACAATATTTTCTATGCTAACATGGAATTTATAGTAGGAATTTTCGACTACACCAGATATTTATGCCAACAATAGAATTTATGGGGAGTACCTGAACACTCATTTATCATGATGTTGCTTATTGGTCCAGTTGTGTGGATTTTTGTTTATGTTGAGGTGTAATTTATACTGAAGGCTGTAGTCCTCAATCTTTAACAGTAAGTACTTCAAGTCCCTTTACTTCTAGCAAGCAAGTTTGGACATTGACATGAACTGAATTATGCCCACCCAAAATGCATGTCAACTTGATTAGGCCACGATTCCCAGTGTTGTGTGGTTGTCCTCCATTTGTGATTGTAACTTTATGTTAAAGAGGATTAGGGTGAGACTGTAACACCCTTACCCAGGTCACATTCCTGATCCAATGTAAAGGCGTGTGGCCTGCACCACCTTTGATCTTTCAAGAGATAAAAAGGAGAGGGAAACGAGTAGAAAGGGGAGACCTCTTACCACCAAGAAAGCAGTGCTGGGAGCAGAGCACATCCTTTGGCCCAGGGGTCCCTGTACAGAGAAGCTCCTAGTCCAGGGGAAGATTGTTAAGAAGGCCAACAGAGAGACAAAACCTTCTCCTGGAGCTAATGACCTGAATTTTGACTTTTAACCTACTTTACCATTAAGAAATAAATTTCTGTTTGTTAAAGCCATCTACTTGTGGTATTTCTGTTACAGCAGCACTAGATGAATAAGACAGGCATGTTATCAGGAGGGACCAGTCCCTGGAGAAGGACATCGTGCTTGGTAAGGTAGAGGGCCAGTGAAAAAGAGGAAAACCCTCGACTAGATGGATTGACACAGAGGTGCAACAATGGGCGCAAGCATAACAACGATTTTGAGGATGGTGCCGGACCTGGGGGTGTTTCGTTCTGTTGTACATAGCATCACTATGAGTCAGAGCTGACTTGACAGCACCTAAAAACAATGGCTTAATACGCACATAGTCTGTGCCAACAGTGGGATTTATGGTGGGTATGTTGTTCTACCCCACAAGGTGACACCAACAAGGGATTTTAGGTGTGGGCCTAGGGTAACCCCAGATGGTCAGCACCAATAGTGGGATATATGGTGGAGTCTTGGGCCACACCAGATAGTGTATGGCAAAAACAGGATTTATGGTTGGGCCTTGGACCACAGCAGATGGTCTGTGCCAACAATAAAATTTATGATCTGTGACTTGGGTTATGGAAGATCACCTATTCTAAAAATATGAATTATGACAGGTGTCTTAGGCAGCCGAGATACTATATGCTAACAATGGAATTTATGGTGTGGCCCTTGGATCACACCAGATAGTACATGCAACAATGGGAAGTATATCTGGCCCTTGGCCAGCACAGACAGGCAGTGGTAAGAGTTAGTTTATGACTAGAGTCTTAAGAAAAGTCTTCACAAAAATTAGGATGTATACTTGGGGCATTGAGACACTCCAGATAATTTATTCCAACAGTGAGATTTATGTGAGGGGCCTTGGACCATACCAGACAGTCTCTGTCAACAATGGCATGTATGGTGGAAGCTCCACTTCTAACTCTAGTGCTCTTGCTATTTCCACCACATCCACAGTTACTTTCTCTGCTGAAGTCTTGAACCCCTCAAAGTTATCCATGGGATTTGGCATTAACTTCTTCCAAACTTCTGTTAGTGTTGATATTTTGACCTCTTTCTATGAATCAGAAAACCTAGTGGCACAGCGGTTAAATTCTATGGGTGCTAACAAAAAAGTTGGCAGTTCGAATCCACCAGGCACTCCTTGGAAACTACATGTGGCAGTTCTACTGTGTCCTTTAGGAGCACTATAAGTCAAAATGGACTCGACTGCAACAGGTTTTTTTTTTTTTTCTATGAATCATGAGTGTTCTTAATGGCACCCAGAATGGTGAATCTTTTCCAGAAGGTTTTCAGTTTACTTTGCCCAGATCTGCTAGAAGGAATCACTAGCTATGGCCCTATAGCCTTATGAAATGTATTTCTTAAATAATAAAACTTGAAAGTCAAAATTACTCCTTGATTCATGGCCTGCAGAATGAATATTGTGGTAGCAGGTATGAAAACAAAATTAATCTCTTTGTACGCCTCCATCAGAGCTCTTGGATGACCAGGTGCATTGTCAACGAGCAGCAATATTTTGAAAAGAATTTGGTTTTCAACAGTGGACTTAAAATATTCAGTAAACCATGTTATAAACAGATGTGCTGTCATCCAGTCTTTTTATTCCATTTGCGGAGCACTGGCAGAGCAGATTTAGCATAATT
Organism: Elephas maximus indicus; assembly: GCF_024166365.1. Lineage (NCBI taxonomy): Eukaryota > Metazoa > Chordata > Mammalia > Proboscidea > Elephantidae > Elephas > Elephas maximus. Next base: position 12,143,882 of record NC_064847.1, read on the forward strand.
CTTAAGGGCCATAGGATTTTTGGAATGGTAAATGAGCATTGGTTTCAACTTAAAGTCACCAACTGCATTAGCGCCTAACAAAAGAGTCAGCCTATTCTTTGAAGCTTTGAGCCAGACATAAACTTCTCCTCTTTAGTTATTAAAGTCCTAGATGGCATCTTCTTCCAATATAAGGCTTTTGTCTACATGGAAAATCTGTTGTTAAGTGTAGCCACTTTCGTCAATTTATCTTAGCGAGGTCTTCTGGCACCTTAGTATAAACATTTATGCATGTAGCTGCAGAAATACTAATATAATTGAGTCTGTGGTGTTGCCATAGCCCTGATGTTGATATTTGGTGATATACAGCATAAGCACCACATTGTCCTTGTTGTTAAGTGCCGTCGAGTTTGAGCTGACTCACATCAACCCTATGTACAACAGAATGCCTGGTCCTGCCCAATCCACACAATAGTTTTTATGCTTAAGCCACTGTATCAATCCATCTAATTGAGGGCCTTTCTCCTTTTCACTGACCCACTGCTTTACCGAGCATGATATCTTTCTCCAGGAACAGGTTCCTCCTGATAGCTTGTCCAAATTACATGAGATGAAATTTTGCCATTCTTGCTTCTAATGAGCATTCTGGCAGTATTTCTTCCAGGATAGATTTGTTCATTCTTCTGACAGCCCATGGCATGTTCAATATTCTTTGCCAAAACCATGATTCAAAGGCATCAATTCTTCTTTGGTCTTCCTTATTCATTGTCCAGCTTTCACATGCATATGAAATAGTTGAAAATACCATGGATAGGGTCAGGTCCATCATAGTTCTCAAAGTGATATCTTTGTTTTTTAACACTTTAAAGTGTCTTTTGCAACAGATTTGACCAATGCAGTATGTACATTGTTTGGTTTCTTAACTGCTGTTTCCATGGGCATTGACTGTAGATCCAAGTAAAATGAAATTCTTGACAACTCCAATCTTTTCTCTGTTTATCATGATGTTCCTTGTCGGTCCAGTTGTGAGGAATTTTGTTTTCTTTATGTTGAGGTGCAATCCATACCGATGGATGTTGATCTAGCTAATTGATGAAAGTGGCTACACTAAACAACAGATTTTCAGTGTAGATAAAACAACCTTATGTTGGAAGAAGATGTCATCTAGGACTTTCATAGCTAAAGAGAAGTCAACGCCTGGCTCAAAACTTTAAAGGACAGGCTGAATCTCTTGTTAGAGACTAATACAGCTGGTGACCGTAAGTTGAAGCCAATGCTTATTTACCATATCAAAAACCCTAAGGCTGTTAAGGATTATGCCAAATCTACTCTGCTGGTGATCTACCAATGGAATAAGAAAGCCTGGATGACAGCACATCTGTTTACAACATGGTTTACTGCATATTTTAAGCCCATTATTGAGACCTTCTGCTCAGAAAAATGAGTCCTTTCAGATTATTATTACTGCTTATTAAGAATGCAACAACACTTTTTGTGTTCATGTTTCCTTAAACCTCATAACTGCTCTGTACTAGCTTCAAACTTTTCCTCTGCAGCTTGTTCACCTTTCTGAGACTTCATAGAATCAAAAAGAGCTAGGGCCTTGTTCAGAAACCCTGGTGGTATAGTGGTTAAGTGCTATGGCTGCTAACCAAAAGGTCGGCAGTTCGAATCCACCAGGAGCTCCTTGGAAACTCTACGGAGCAGTTCTACTCTGTCCCCTAGGGTCGCTATGAGTTGGAATCGACGCGACAGCAGTAGGTTTTGTTTTGGTTTAGGGCCTTGCTCTGGATTAGATTTTGGCTTAAGGGAACGTTGTGGCTGGTTTGATCTAATCAGACCACTAAAACTTTTCCATATTAGCAATAAGATTGTTTGGCTTTCTTATCAATCGTGTGTTCACTGGAGTAACATTTTTAATTTTCTTCAAGAGTGTTTCCTTTGCATTCACAACTCGGCCTATCTTGGCTTTTGACATGCCATCCTTGCTAAGCTTAATCATTTCTAACTTTTGATTTAAAGTGAGAGACATGCTACTCTTCCTTTCTCTTGAACATTTAGAGGCCACTGTAGGATTATTAACTGGCCTAATTTCAATATTTTTATGATTCAAAGAATAGAGAGGCTTGAGGAGAGGGAGAGAGATAGGAGAATGGCTGAAGAGTGGAACAGTCAGAACACACACAAAATTTATCGATTAAGTTCGCTGTCTTATATGGGCACAGTTCATAGTCCTCCAAAAGAATAACAATAGTAACAACAAAGATCACTGATCACAAATCACCATAACACATATAATAATAATGAAAAAGTTTGAAATATTGCAATAATTACCAAAATATGACACAGAGACACAAAGTGATCACACACTGTTGGAAAAATGGCACTAAAAGATTTGCTTAACTCAGGGTTGCCACAAATTTTCAATTTGTAAAAAACACAGTATCTGCAAAGCACTATAAAAGCAAAGCACAATAAAACAAGGCATGCCTGTCTGTGCTAACATTAGGATTTATCGTGGGAGCTTAGGCTGCACAATATAGTTCACACCAACAATGTGATTTATAGTAAAGGCTATGGAGCACTGAAAATAGTCTATGCCAACAATAGGACTTATGGTGGAGTCATTAGGCCACCCCAGATAGCCTATCCCAACCATGTAATTTATATTGGGATATTAGATCGCACCAGATAGTCCATGCCAACAATTGGATGTATGTTGCAACCTTGGCCAGTCCAGTCTGTGCTCACAAATGTATTTAACGTGGGGACTTTGGCCACACTATATAGTTTATGCCAACAATGAAATGTTATGGAGCCTTGGTCAGCTCATGTATTTATGCTAACAGTGGAAATTATGGCAGGAGCATTGGGCCACACCAAATAGTCTATGACAACAATGGGATTTATGACAAGGGCCTTGGGCCAACCCTTTTAGTATATTTCAACAATGTAATTTATGGTGGGGCCTTGGCCCACTCCAGATAGTCTATGATAACAGTAGATTTATAGTGGAAGTATTGGATCGTGCCAAATAGTCTATTCCAACAATGAAGTTTATGGGAGGGACCTTAGACCATACCAGATAGTCTCCACACCATACACAATGCCAACAGTTGGATATATGGTGGGGCCTTGGGCCAGTCTAGATATTTTGTATTCACAGTGGTATTTGATGTATTTTGAGGCATAATCCATACTGAAGGCTATAGTCTTTGATCTTCATCTGTAAGTGCTTCAAGTCCTCTTCATTTTCAGTAAATAAGGTTGTATCACCTTGCTTGTTAATGTGTCTTCTTGCAATCCTGATACCCCATTTTTCTTCATATAATCCAGCTTTTCAGATTATTTACTCAGCCACAGAGGCTGAGTAAGTATGCTGAAAAGATACAACCTCTATGCACATCTTTCCTAATTTTTAAATCATGCAATATCCCCTTGTTCTGTTCCAATGACTGCCTCTTGCTCTGTGTACAGGCTCCTCATAAGCACAATTAAGCATTCTTAATTCCCATACTTCACAATTATATCTATAGTTTGTTATGATTCACACAGTCAAATGCTTTCGTATAGTCAATAAAACACAGGTGAACATGTTTCTGGTATTCTCTGCTTTCAGCCAAGATCCATCTGATACCAGCAATGATGTCCCTAATTCCACATCCTCTTCTGTAGGCAACTTGAATTTGTGGCAGCTTCCTATCAATGTACTGCTGCAACCATATTTTAATTATCTTTAGCAACATTTTACTTGTGCGTGATGTTAATGATATTGTTCAATAATTTTTGCACTTTGTTGGATCACCTTTCTTTGCAACAATACTTTGACTTCTTGAGCTGCCCTTTGAAATCTTCTGTTCATCTCTCACTTCATCATTTCTTCCATTTGTTTTAGCTACCCTATGTTCAAGAACAAGTTTCAGAGTCTCTTCTGACATTGGCTTTGATCCCTGTCTTTCTTTTCTATTTTTTTTAATACGCTTTTGCTTTCTTCATGCATAATGTCCTTGATGTCATTCCACAACTCGTTTGGTCTTTGGTCATTAGTGTTGAATGCCTCAAATATATTCCTGTGTTGGTCTCCAAATTCAGGTGTGGTATAGTCCAGGTTGTACTTTGGTTCTTGTGGACTTATTTAATTTTCTTCAGCTTCATGTTGAACTTGCTTGTAAACAATTGATGATCTTTCTTCAGTCAGCTGCAGCCTTTCTCTGACTGTTGATATTGATCTCTTTCATTGTCTCTTTCCACAGAAGTAGTTGATTTGATATCTATATATTCCGTCTAGTGAGGTCAACATGTATAGTCACCGTTGAGGTTGTTGAGAAAAGGTATTTGCAATAATGTGCTGTAGGTCTTGCAGATTTTTTTTCCTGTGATCTCTGGCATCATTTCTATCACCAAGGCCATACTTTCAAACTACTTATTCTTCTTCATTGTTTCCAACTTTAACATTCCAATCACCAGTAATTATCAATGCATCTTGCTTTCATGTTTGATCAATTTCAGACTTCAGAAGCTGGCAAAATCTTCAATTCCTTCATCTTTGCCATTAGCGTTGGTGCGCAAACTTGAATAATAGTCATATTAACTGGTCACACATAGATGTATTGTATTGTGGTGCATTGGCACAGTCAGCTAGTCTGTGCTAATAGTAAGATTTATCACTGGGATCTAGGTCACACCAGAAAGTGTGTGCCCACAATGGAATATATGTTGGGGCCCTGGGCCAATCTAGATAGTCTGTGCTAACTGTGGGATTTATGGTGGAGATTTGAGTCATCCCAGATAGTCTGTTTCGTTAGTGGAATTTATGGTGGATTCTTGGAACACACCAGATTGTCTATAAGAACAATTTAATTTTTGTCAGTGTTCTTGGGTCTCTCAGTCAGTTCAAAACAAGAATTTATGGATTGAGCCTTTGCTGTTCATGCTGCATAGCCTACGCAACAATCAGATTTACGGTGGAAGCCTTGAACCACCCAGGTAGTCTGTAGTTACAGTTAGATTTGTATTGGGCACCTGTGGCCACAGCAGGTAGTCTATGCAAGCAACAGGATATGGCATGGGAATCAGGCCACTCAAAATAGTCTATGCCAACAATGGAATAAATAAGTGGGGCCTTAGGCTAGCCAACATAATCTATGCAAAAAATGGGATTTATGGTGGGATATTTGGGCCACTTCTGTAGTCTTTGCCAGTAAAGGGTTGTATGGTGGGGGCTTTGGGCCACCTGAGATAATCTGTGCCAACAGTGGGATTGATAGGGTGGGTCTTAGACCATAGCAGATAGTATATGGCAACAATGGGAGGTATTGTGGGGCTTTGAAGAACCCAGATAGTCTGTGATAATAGTGGGATTTATGATAGGAGACTTGGCCCATACCAGATAGCCTATACCAAAAATGAGATTTATGGCAATAGCCTTGGGACAATCCAGATGGTCTGTTTCAACAATGGGATATAAGTTGGGGGCCTTGGGCCAATCTAGATAGTCTGTTTTGTAGCATTTATGTTGGGTGCCTTGGGACATAACAGTCTGTGCGTACGATGTGATTATTTTAGGGACTTGGGACAACCCAGACTGTCTATGGAAACAATGGTATTCATGGTTTGGGCTTTTGGCTATGGCAAATAGTCTGTGCTGACAATGAGATTTACGGTAGGGGTTTGGTCCATACCAGATAGTCTATGTGAACTCAGAAATTTGTGATGTGGGCCATGGGCCACCCCAGGTAGTGGCAATACAGTTTATAGCAGAGCCTTGGGATAGTGCTGATAGTCTGTACTAACAGTGATATTTTTGACTGGGGCCTTTGGCTACACCAGAATGTCTATGCCAAGTGTAATTTCTTTTTTCTGTTTCTTAAGGGTCAGTACTATTCTAAGTGATTCGTATATACAGATTCTAAGGCCACCCTATGAAACTTTCAGAGGTAGATATGTTTGTAATACAGAAATTTTTGGATTTTAGAAAGGTAATATCTCACGCAAGTAAAATTTTGCTGAAGATAATTCAAAAGCAGTTACAATAGTACATCAGTAGAAAACTGCCAAAAATTTAAGCCCAATCCAGAAGAGTATGTGGATCAAATGATGCTGATGTCAGATGGATCTTGGCCGAAAGCAGACAATACCAAAAAGATGTTTACCTGTGTTTTATTGACTATACAAAGGCATTTGACCCTGTGGATCACAACAAACTATGGATAAAACTGCGAAGAATAGGTATTCCAGAACACTTAATTGTGCTTATGTGGAAGCTGTACATAGACCAAGAGGCAGTCATTGGAACAGAACAAGTGGTTAATGTGTGGTTTAAAATCAGGAAAAGTGTGTGTCAGGGCTGTATTTTTCCACCATACTTATTCAATATTTATGCTGAGCAAATAATATGAGAAGTTGGACTATATGAAGAATAACACAGCATCAAGGTTGAAAGAAGACTTGTTAATAACCTGAATTATGCAGGTGACACAACCTTGCTTACTGAAAATGAAAAGGACTTGAAGTACTTTGATAAATATCAAAGACTAAGCCTTAAGTATAGATTAAACTTCAGCATAGAAAAAAAAGCCCTCACAACTGGACCAATAAGCAACATCATGATAAATGGAGAAGACTGAAGTTGTCAAGGATTTCATTTTACTTGGATCCACAACCAATGTCCACGGAAACAGCAGCGAAAAAATCTAATAATATATCACATTAGACAAATCTGCTACAAAAACCTCTTTAAAATGTTAAAAAGGAAAGATGTCACCTTTAGGACTAAGGTACACCTGACCCAAGCCATGATATTTTCAACCACTTCATGTGCGTGTGAAAGCTGGACACTGAATAAGGAAGAAGGAATAAGAATTGATTCCTTTGAATTATGGCATTGGCAATGAATACTGAATATGCCATGGACTGCCAGAAGAATGGACAAATCTATCTTGAAAGAAGTACAGCCAGAATGTTCCTTAGAAGCAAGGATGGCAAGACTGACTGACATAGTTTGGACATGTTATCAAGGAGGGACCAGTCCCTGGAAAAAGACATCATGTTTGGTAAAGTAGAATGGCAATGAAAAAGATGGAAGACCTTCAACAAGATGAGTTACAATGGGCTCAAATACAGCAACTGTTCAGTATGGTGCAGAACTTGGCAGTGTTCCATTCTGTTGTACATAGGGTCGCTGTGAATTGGAACTAACTCAAAAGCACCTAACAACAACAGCACAACAATGTGGTACCTACGCTGTATATCACTAAATGTCACCATCAGGGATATGGCAACACCACAGACTCAGATATGTTAATATTTCTGCAACTACATGAATGCAAGTTCATAGTAAGTATAAAAAATTAAGACAATAAACAGACTTCTATCAGTTCAGATCAGGTGTTGCCTGAAAGGATTTAGGAGAAAGTTGTTGTCTTGCAGACGCTTTTGATTTCAGAAAGGCATATGGAGCTAATGGACATAAAGGTTATTCTGGATGGATCGCAGCTAGATTACAGTGGACCTTTAAGTCCTGAAGAACTTCATTGGAAAGTAAAGCTACTGCGTGTAAAAGTTTTGAGAAACCAAAAGTCCACAAGTATGAGTTATTCCTTTATCTTTTATCAGTCTAGGGAGGTAATATTCTTTTTTTTTTTTTTTTGGTAGGGTTGTAATCACAAATGTTGCTTTGAGGCAGTTTCTGCCCATTGTGAAGCTCTGACCACTAAAGAAAATCCAGAAATATATGTTTTAATTGAAAGTTACCTATTTTAGTTTTAACAGATTGCTTTTTTGAAAGTGTTTGTAACAAAACACAATGTCTTAGTTATGTTGTGCTGCTGTAACAGGAATACCACAAGTAGATGGCTTTAAAAAAAAAAAAAAGAAATTATTCTCTCACAGTCCAGGAGGCTAGAAGTCCAAACTGGGGGTGCCTGCTCCAGGAGAAAGCTTTTTCTGTTGGCTCTGGAGGAAGGTCCTTATTTTCAATCTTCCCCTGGTCTAGGAGCTTCTCAGCACAGGGATCTGGATCCAAAGTAAGCTCTCATTCTGGCTTTTGTTTCTTGGTGGTACGAGGTCCCCCTCTAATTTAAACCATTTACTATGGATTGAATTGTGCCACCCCCCCCCAAAATGTGTGTCAACTTGTCTAGTGCACAATTCCCAGGATTATGTGATTGTCCACCATTTTGCCACCTGATGTGATTTCCCTGTGTGTTCTAAATCCTGCCTCTGGGATGTTAATGAGATGGGATTAGCTGCAGTATGTTAATGAGGAAGGGCTCAATCTACAAGATTAGGTTGTGTTTTAAGTCAATCTCTTTTGAGATATAAAAGAGAAAACAGAGTGGTGGGGGAGGGTAGGGACAAGATGGCTGGGTAGTCAGATGCTTCAGGTGAACTCTCTTACAGCAAAGACCTGAAAATAAAGGGAGAAGATTACATTTAAGACATGCTAGAAGCCCTGAACATCAAAGGCAAAGTTAGAACACGGACTGAGTTGCAGGGGGAGGGAGAGACATTTCAGCAGTGGAGAGGAGTTGCCAGCCCTGAATTGCCAGGATCCCTCAGGCAACATTCCCACAAACAGCTGTGGAGGGCTGGTGGTAGTGTTCAGCTGCAGTTTCCTCAGGGAGAAACATCCAGCCACACAGCCTACACAGACTTCCAGAACCAGAGAAGAACAACGCTCCAAGGCAAAAACTAAGTACTTGCATATATTTTACTGTGCCCCCAGCCCCAAAGCCAGCTTCAGTGGCTGTCAATTTCCCTGGGCCTGAGATAGGTCCTGCTGCATGACCTGAGTCATTCTTCTGGCCTTAGAGAAGAAATAAATTCACAATTGGGGAAAAGATAATCTGCCAGCTCCACTAACCTGGGGAGCTCAGAACAGAAGCAGCTCCTGTCCAGGCATTAACAGTCCATGGACTTTGAATATCTTTCACCCCTGCATGGACCTGTGTTGGATTATTTCAGGAAAATAGGCCCTTGTTGGCAGGCTGCAACTGTTCCAGCTGCATGGAAGAGAGGTGGGTGTTTCATGTTTAACACTGCTTTGCCTATTAAACAGGGTCCTCACTTACCCACTTAGTCCTTAGGCCCCACTCAGGTCACCCAGCAACCTGCAAATGGGGTCCAATGATAACAGGTGCCTCCCACTCCTTACAACCAAAATCATTCGGTGCCCATGGTCTGTCTGCAGAACTCACCCACCTGTGTGCTCTAGGGAACAGGGATGTGATTTTCTCACAGACATTTGGGGGGGATGGTTGAAGGCCCCAGGCATTCTTCAGAGTGTCACCCCCGAAGCAACCAGATACCTGTGCCTACACCAATCACCCCTGCCCCTCTAAGACTGTAGGACACAGCTTGTACCACACACTTGATGACCAACTACCTGGACACCCGAGCTGAATCCATACAAGAAAAGTGAATGGACTCCTAGGTTCATATACTTGTTAACAGCTCTAGCCATCTGGTGGCAAGATGTTAGAGATTCAAAGGTGAAAATAAGCTAGCTCTCTCAAGCAACCTATTTGTGCATATCAAAACAAAACAAAGCAAGAGCTAGCATACAGTAAGCAAACAAAATAAACTAATACAATAACTTATAGATGGCTCGGAGACAATAGTCAGTATAAACTCACAAAAAGAAGCAGACGATGATCGCTTCAACAACCTCTCAAAATGAAGAATCAAGGAATCTTCTGGATGAATGTGCCTTCCTGGAATTACTGGATGCAGAATACAAAAGATTAGTATACAGAAATCTGAAAGACACAGGAAGGAGAGCAGGCAATATGCAGAACAAGCCAAGGAACACACAGATAAAGCAGTTGAAGAAATTAAAAAGGTTATTCAGCAACATAATGAAAAATTTCATGAGCTGCAAGAATCCATAGAGAGACAGCAATCAGAAATTCAGAAGCTTAACAGTAAAATTACAGGAGACAACTCAATAGAAAGAAAAGCAGAATTGAGAAAGTAGAAAGCAAAATTGGTGAGATTGAAGATAAAGCAATTGATACCAATATATTTGAAGAAAATTAAGATAAAAGAATTTAGAAAAATGAAGAAACCCTAAGAATCATGTGGGACTCTATTAAGAGAAATAACCTACAAGTGATTGGAGTACCAGAACAGGAAGAGGTAACGGAAAATACAGAGAGAATTTTTGAAGATTTGTTGGCAGAAAACTTCCCTGATATCGTGAAAGCCGAGAAGATATCTATCCAAGGTGCTGATCAAACTCCACATAAGGTCAGTCTTAAAAGAAAGCCACAAGACATGATATAATCAAACCTGCCAAAACCAAATATAAAGAGATAATTTTAAGAGCAGCTAAGGATAAATGAAAAGTCATCTACAAAGGAGTGTCAATAAAATAAGCTTGGACTACTCAGAAGAACCCAAGCAGGCAAGAAGGCAATGGGATGGATGACTTATATAAAGCATTGAAGGAAAAAAATTGTCATCCAAGAATCATATATCCAACAAAACTGTTTCTCAAATATGAAGGTGAAATTAGGACATTTCCAGATGAACAGAAGTTTAGAGAACTAGTAAAAACCAAACCAAAACGACAAGAAATACTAAACGGAGTTCTCTGGTTAGAAAATCAATAATATCAGATATCTACCCAAGACTAGAACACTGGACAGAGCAATCAGATGTCAACCCATACAGAGAAAGCACAGAAATAAATCGAGATTTAAAAAAGCTCAAAACTGGGAAACAGCTATGTCATTATGTAAAAGAAGACAACATTAAAATAATAAAGGGGGACTAAGAAATGTAGTCATACATCTTTCATATGGAGAGGAAGACAATATAAAGAAATACCAGTTAAGTTTAAACTTAGAAAAATAGGGTTAAATATTCAGGTAACCACAAAGGAGACTAACAATTCTCGTCAAAATATAATACCAGAAAAAAAAGAGAGACTCAGCAGAAACAAAAACAACCACAATGAATAAGAGGACAAGACAATATATAAACATAAGCTACTCGGCACAAAAAATTAAGTGGGAAAAAGGAACTGTCAATAACACAGAAAAAAGACATGAAAATGACAGCACTAAACTTATTCCTATCCATAATTATGCTGAATGTAAATGAACTCAATGCACCAATAAAGAGACAGAGTGGAAGAATGGATTGAACAAAAACAACCCGTCTATATGTTGCCTACAAGAGACACACCTTAGACTTAGAGACAAAAACAAACTAAAACTCAAAGGATGGAAAAAAATATATCAAGCAAAAACAATGAAAAAACAGGAGTGGCAATATTAATTTCTTGCAAAATAGACTTTAAAGTTAAATCCAAGGTAAGGAGGGATGGTTTATAATGATTAAGGAACAATATACCAGGAGGACATAACCACATTAAATATTGATGCACCCAACGACCCAATGTATTTTGCGAGATACATAAAACAATTCTAATAGCATTGAAAAGTGAGATAGACAGCACCGCAATTATAGTAGAAGACTTCAACATACAACTTTCGGTGAAGGACAGGACATCCAGAAAGAAGCTCAATAAAGACTAGGAAGATCTAAATGCCACAATCATCCAACTTGAACTCATAGACTTATACAGAACACTCCACCCATCAGCAGCCAAGTATACTTTCTTTTACAACGCACATGGAACCTTCTCTAGAATAGACCACATTTTAGGTCATAAAGCAAGCCTTAGCAGAATCCAAAACATCAAAATATTTCAAAGCATCTTCTCTGACCATAAGGCCATTAAAGTAGATATCAATAACAGAAAAAGCAGGGAAAAGAAATCAAACACTTGGAAACTGAATAATACCCTGCTCAAAAATGACGGGGTTATAGAAGACATCAAGGATGGAAGAAAGAAATCAATAGAATCCAATGAGAATGAAAACACTTCCTATCAGAATCTTTGGGATACACTGAAAGCAGTGCTCAGAGGTCAATTTATATCAATAAATACACACATACAAAAGGAAACTAGGGCCAAAATCAAAGAATTATCCCTAAAACTTTAACAAATAGAAAGAGAGCAACAAAAGAAACCCTCAGACACCAGAAGAAAGCAAATAATAAAAATTAGAGCACAGTTAAATGAAAAAGAGAACAGAAAAACAATTGAAAGAGTTAAGAAGACCATAAGCTGATTCTTTGAAAAAAGTAACAAAATTGGTAAACAATTGGCCACTGACAAAAGAAAAAACAGGAGAGGAAGAAAATAACCAGGAGAAGAAATGAGATGGGAGACATTATAACAGATCCAACTCAAATTAAAAGAATCATATCAGATTACGATGAAAAATTATACTCTAACAATTTTGAAAACCTAGAAGAAATAGATGAATTCCTGGAAATACACTACCTACCTAAACTAGCACAAACACGGTTAGAACAAGTAAATAGACCCCTAGCAAAAGAAGAGATTGAAAAGGTTATTTAAAAATTCCCAACAGAACAAAAAGCCATGGCCTGGATGGCTTCACCGCGGAGTTCTACCAAACTTTCAGAGAAGAGTTACCACTACTACTAAAAGTATTTCAGAGCATAGAAAAGGATGGAATACTCCCAAACTCATTCTATGAAGCCAGCATATCCCTGATACCAAAACCAGGTAAAGACACCACAAAAAAAAAAAAAAAAAATTACAGACTTAAATCCTTCGTGAGCTCATCGACAAAATTCTAGCTTAATAGAATTCAACAACATATCAAAAAAATAATTCACCATGACCAAGTGGAATTCATGCACAGATGTTTCAACATTAGAAAAACAATTAATGTAATCCATCAGATAAATAAAAGACAAGAACCACATGATCTTATCAATAGATGCAGAAAAGGCATTTGAAAAAGTTCAACACACATTCAGGAAAAAAAATTTCAGCAAAATAGGAATTGAAGAAAAATTCCTCAACATAGTAAAGGGCATTTATACAAAGCTAACAACCAACATCATCGTAAATGGAAAGAGTCTAAAAGCATTCTCCTTGAGGTCAGGAACCAGACAAGGATGCCCTTTATCACCACTCTTATTCAACATTATGCTGGAGGTCCTAGCCAGAGCAATTAGGCTAGATAAAGAAATTAAGGGCATCCAGTAATGAAGAAGGAAAAATATCTCTATTTGCAGATGACATGATCCTATACAAAGAATACCCTAAAGACTCATCGAGAAAATAAAGGATAATAATAGAGGAGTTGAGCAGAGTATCAGTATACGAGGTAAACAAGCAAAAATCAGTTGGATTCCTCTACACCAACAAAAAGAACATTGAAGGGGAGATCACCAAATCAATGTCATTTACAGTAGCTCCCAAGAAGATAAAATACTTAGGAATAAATATCATCAGAGATGTAAAAGATCTATACAAAGGAAACTACAGGACACTATGGCAAAAAACCAAGAGAGACACACAGAAGTGGAAAAACATACCTTGCTCATGGTTAGGAAGACTTAACATTGTAAAAATGTTAATTTTGCCAAAAGCCATCTTATAGATACAACACGATTCCAACCCAAATTTTTGACATTTCTTAATGAGCTGAAGAAACAAATCACCAACTTCATAAGGAAAGGGGAAGAGGCTCTGGATAAGCAAAGCATTACTGAAAAACGAGAACAAAGTGGAAGGCCTGACTCTACTTGATTTTAGAACCTATATTATACTACCACAGTAGTCAAAAGAGCTTGGTACTGGTACAACAACAGATACAAAGACCAATGGAACGGAATTGAGAATCCAAACAAAAACTAATCCATGTATGAGCAGCTGATATTTGCAAAGGCCCAGAGTTAGTTTAATGGGGAATGGACAGTCTGTTTAACAAATGGTGCTGGCATCACTGGATATCCATCTGCAAAAAAATGAAACAAGACCCGTACCGCTCACCATGCACAAAAATGAGCTCAAAATGGATCAAAGACCTAAATATAAAATCTAAAAAGATAAAGATCATGGAAGAAAATATAGGGACAAAGCTAGGATCCCTAATACATGGCACAAAAAGTATACAAAACATTGCTAACAAAGCAGTAGAGAAACTAGATAACTGGGAGCTCCTAAAAATCAAACACTTATGCTCATCCAAAGACTTCACCAAAAGAGTAAAAAGATTACCTGTAGACTGGGAAAAAGTTTTTAACTATGACATTCCTGATCAGCACCTGATCTCTAAAATCTACATCATAGTACAAAAACTCAACCACAAAAAGACAAATAACCCAATTGAAAAATGGGCAAAAAATGTGAACAGACACTTCACTAAAGAAAACATTCAGGTAGTTAACATATTGTGAGGAAATGTTCACTATCATTAACCATTAGAGAAATAAAAATCAAAACTACAATGAGATTCTATCTCACCCCAACAAGGTTGGAATTAATCCAAAAAAACACAAAAAAATGAATATTGGAGAGGTTGTGGAGAGACTGGAACAGTTACACACTGCTGGTGGGAATGTAAAATGGTGCAACCACTTTGGAAATTGATTTGGCACTTCCTTAAAAAGTTAGAAATAGAACTACCAAACAATCCAGCAATCCCACTCCTTGGAATATATCCTAGAGAAATAAGTGTGTTTACACAAACAGGTATTTTCACACCCATGTTTGTTGCAGTATTGTTTACAATAACGAAAAGATGGAAACAACCAAGGTGCCCATCAATGGATGAATGGATAAGTTATGATGTGTTCACACAATGGAATCCTATGCATTGACAAAGAACAATGATGAATCCGTGAAACATTTCACAACATGGAGTAATCTGGAAGGCATTATGCTGAGTGAAATTAGTTTCAAAAAGACAAATATTGTATGAGACTACTATTATAAGAACTCAAGAAATCGTTTAAACAGAGAAGAAATTATTCTTTGATGGTTATGAGAGCAGGGACAGAGGGAGGGAGAGGGGTTTTCACTAATTAGATAGTAGATTAGAACCATTTTAGGTGAAGGGAAAAACAACATATAATACAGGAGAGGTCAGCACAACCAGACTAAATGAAAAGAAGTTTTTTTTAAAAAAAAGTTTACAAATCAAGACAGTCTCACATATAAACTTATATATACCTGACTACATACTACCATTTACTCTCCCCTAATGAGTCAGCCTGCTCCCTCCTTCCAGTCTCTCCTTTCATGACTGTTTTGCCAGTTTCTAACCCCCTCTACCCTCCCATCTCCCCTCTAGACAGGAGATGCCACCACAGTCTGAAGTGTCCACCTGATACAAGTAGCTCACGCCTCATCAGCATCACTCATATACTCATTCTCCAGTCCAATCCATGTCTCATGAGCTGTCTTCTGGAATGGTTCCTGTCCTAGACCAACAGAAGGTTTGGGGACCAGGACCACAGGGATTCTTCTAGCCTCAGTCAGACCATTAAGTTTGGTCTTTATATGAGAATTTGGGGTCTGCATCCCACTGTTCTCTTGCTCTTTCAGGGGCTCTCTGTTGTGCTCCCTGTCAGAGCAGTCATCGGTTGTGGCCAGACACCATCTATTTGTTCTGGTCTCAGGATGATGTAAGTCTCTAGTTCATGTGGCATTTTCTGTCTCTTGGGCTCATAATTATCTTGTGACCTTGGTGTTTTTCATTGTCCTTTGATCCAGATCGGTTCAGACAAATTGATGCATCTAGATGGCCGCTTATTAGCATTTGAGACCCCAGACACCACACTTAAAACTGGGATGCAGAATATTTTCTTAATAGAATTTATTTTGCCAATTGACTTAGATGTTCCCTGAAGCCATAGTCCCCAAGCCCCTGCCCTTGCTCTGCTGACCTTCAAAACATTCAGTTTATTCAGGAAACTTCTTTGCTTTTGGTCGAGTCCAGTTGAACGGACCTTCCCTGTATTGAGTGTTGTCCTTCCCTTCACCTAAAGTAGTTCTTATCTACTATCTAATCAGTAAATAACCCTCTCCCACCATCCCTCCCTCCCTCCTCTCATAAGCACAAAAGAATGTGTTCTTCTCAGTTTAAAGTATTTCTCAAGATCTTATAATAGTGGTCTTATACAATATTTGTCCTTTCACATCTGACTAATTTCACTCAGCATAATGCCTTCCAGGTTCCTCCATGTTATGAAATGTTTCACAGATTCATCACTGTTCTTTATCGATGCGTAGTATTCCATTGTGTGAATGTACCATAATTTATTTATCCATTCATCTGTTGATGGACACCTTGGTTGCTTCCATCTTTTTGCTATTGTAAACAGTGCTGCAATAAACATGGGTGTGCATATATCTATTCCTGTAAAGGCTCTTATTTCTCTAGGATATATTCCGAGGAGTGGGATTTCTGGGTTGTATGGTAGTTCTATTTCTAACTTTTTAAAGAAAAGCCAGATAGATTTCCAAAGTGGTTGTACCATTTTACATTCCCACCAGCAGTGTATAAGAGTTCCAATCTCTCTGCAGCTTCTCCAACATTTATTATTTTGTGTCTTTTGGATTAATGCCAGCCTTGTTGGAGTAAGATGGAATCTCATTGTCGTTTTAATATGCAATCTTTCTAATGGCTAATGATCGAGAGCATTTTCTCATGTATCTGTTAGCCACCTGAATATCTTCTTTAGTGAAGTGCGTGTTCATATGCTTTGCCCAATTTTTAATTGGGTTGTTTGTTTTTTTGTGGTTGAGTTTTAACAGAATCATATAGAGTTTAGAGATCAGGTGCTTGTCAGAGATGTCGTAGCGGAAAATTTTTTCCCAATCTGTAGGTGGTCTATTTACCCTTTTAGTGAAGTCTTTAGATAAGCATAGGCATTTGATTTTTAGGAGCTTCCAGTTATCTGGTTTCCCTTCGTCATTTTTAATAATGTTTTGTGTTTTGCTTATGCCTTGTATTAGGAATCCTAACATTGTCCCTATTTTTTCTTCCATGATCTTTATTGTTTTAGTCTTTATGTTTAGGTCTTTGATCCACTTGGAGTTAGTATTTGTGCATGGTGTGACTGATGGGTCTTGTTTCATTTTTTTGCAAATGGATATCCAGTTATGCCAGCACCATTTGTTAAAAAGACTCTCTTTTCCCCAATTAACTGACACTGGGCCTTTGTCAAATATTAGCTGCTCATTTGTGGATGGATTTGTATCTGGGTTCTCAATTCTGTTCCATTGGCCTATGGCCTGTTGTTGTACCATTACCAGGCTGTTTTGACTACTGTGGCTGTATAATATGTTCTAAAATCAGGTAGAGTGAGGCCTCCCACTTTCTTCTTCTTTCTCAGTAGTGCTTTACTTATCCAGCTCTTCTTTCCCTTCCATATGAAGTTGGTGATTTGTTTCTCCATCACATTAAAAAATGTCGTTGGAGTTTGGATCAGAAGTGCATCGTATATATAGACGGCTTTTGGCAGAATAGACGTTTTTACTATGTTAAGTCTTCCTATCCATGAGCAAGGTATGTTTTTCCACTTATGTAGGTCCATTTTAGTTTCTTGCACTGGTACTTTGTAGTTCTCTTTGTATAGGTCTTTTACATCTTTGGTAAGATTTATTCCTAAGTATTTTATCTTCTTGGGGGCTACTGTGAATGGTATTGATTTGGTGATTTCCTCTTCGATGTTCTTTTTGTTGATGTAGAGGAATCCAAGTGATTTTTGTATGTTTATCTTGTAACCTGAAACTCTGCCAAACTCTTCTATTAGTTTCAGTAGTTTTCTGGAGGATTCCTTAGGGTTTTCTTTGTATAAGATCATGTCATCTGCAAATAGAGATAATTTTACTTCTTCCTTGCCAATCCGGATGCCCTTTATTTCTTTGTCTAGCCTAATTGCTCTGGCTAGGACCTCTAGCACAATGTTGAATAAGAGCAGTGATAAAGGGCATCCTTGTCTGGTTCGCGTTCTCAAGGAAAATGCTTTCAGGCTGTCTCCATTTAGAATGATGTTGGCTGTTGGCTTCGTATAAAACCAAAACCAAGCCCAGTGCTGTCAAGTCAATTCCGACTCATAGTGACCCTATAGGACAGAATACAACTACCCCACAGAGTTTCCATGAGCACCTAATGGATTTGAACTGCCGACCCTTTGGTTAGCAGCCGTAGCACTTAATCACTATGCCACCAGTGTTTCCTGGCTTTATATAGATGCCCTTTAATATGTTGAGGAATTTTCCTTCAATTCCTATTTTGCTGAGCGTTTTTTATCATGAATGGGTGTTGGACTTTGTCAAATGCCTTTTCTGCATCAGTTGATAAGATCATGCGGTTTTTGTCTTTTGTTTTATTTACATGGTGGATTACATTAACGGTTTTTCAAATATTGAATGAACATTGCATACCTAGTATAATTCTCACTTGGTCCTGGTGGATTTTTTTTTTTTTATTTGTTCTTGAATACTATTGTCTAGAATTTTTTTGAGGATTTTTGCATCCATGTTCATGAGGGATATAGGTCTGTAATTGCTTTTTTTTGTGATGTGTTTACCTGCTTTTGGTATCAGGGATATGCTGGCTTCATAGAATGAGTTAGGTAGTACTTCATCACTTTCTATGCTTTGATATACCTTTAGTAGTAGTGGTGTTAACTCTTCTCTGAAAGTTTGGCAGATCTCTGCATTGAAGCATTCTGGGCCAGGGCTTTTTTTTCTTGGGAGTTTTTTGATTACCTTTTCAATCTCTTTTTTTGTTATGCGTCTATTTAGTTGTTCTACCTCTGAGTATGTTAGTTTAGGTAGGTAGTGTTTTTCTAGGAATTCATCCATTTCTTCTAGGTTTGCAAATTTGTTAGAGTATAATTTTCTGTAATAATCTGATATGATTCTTTCAATTTCAGTTGGGTCTGTTGTGATATGGCCCATCTCATTTCTTATTTGGGTTATTTGTTTCCTCTCCCGTATTTCTTTAGTCAGTCTGGCCAATGGTTTATCAATTTTGTTATTTTTGTCAAAGAACCAGAATTTGGCTTTGTTAATGCTTTCAATTGTTTTTCTGTTCTCTAATTCATTTAGTTCAGCTCTAGTTTTTATTATTTGTTTTCTTCTGGTGCCTGATGGATTCTTTTGTTGCTCTCTTTCTCTTTGTTCAAGTTGTAGGGACAGTTCTCTGATTTTGGCTCTTTCTTATTTATGTATGTGTGCATTTTTCGATATAAATTGACCTCTGAGCACTGCTT
Organism: Elephas maximus indicus; assembly: GCF_024166365.1. Lineage (NCBI taxonomy): Eukaryota > Metazoa > Chordata > Mammalia > Proboscidea > Elephantidae > Elephas > Elephas maximus. The sequence goes on from NC_064847.1 coordinate 12,162,983, forward strand.
TTGCTGTGTCCCAGAGGTTTTGATAGGAAGTGTTTTCATTCTCATTGCTATCTATGAATTTCTTTATTCCGTCCTTAATGTCTTCTATAACGCAGTCTTTTTTGAGCAGGGTATTGTTCAGTTTCCAAGTATTAGATTTCTTTTCCCTGATTTTTCTGTTATGGATTTCTACTTTTGTGGCCTTATGGTCCGAGAAGATGCTTTGTAGTATTTCGATATTTTGGATTCTGCAAAGGTTTGTTTTATAATCTAATATGTGATGTGTTCTGGAGAATGTTCCATGTGCACTAGAAAAAAAGTATACTTTGCAGCAGTTGGGTAGAGTGTTCTGTTTAAGTCTATGAGGTCAAGTTGGTTGATTGTAGCAATTAGATCTTCCGTGTCTCTATTGAGGTTCTTACTGGAAGTCCTATCCTTCTCTGAAAGTGGTGTGTTGAAGTCTCCTACTATAATTACGGAGGTGTCTATCTCACTTTTCAGCTCTGTTAAGATTTGGTTTATGTATCTTGCAGCCCTGTCATTGGGTGCATAAATATATATTATGGTTATATCTTCTTCGGTATTGTCCTTTTAATCATTATATAGTGTCCTTCCTTATCCTTTCTGATGGATTTAACTTTAAAGCCTATTTTGTCGGAAATTAATATTGCCACTCCTGCTCTGTTTTGATTGTTGTACACTTGATGTATTTTTTTCCATCCTTTGAGTTTTAGTTTGTTTGTGTCTCCAAGTCTAAGGTGTTTCTCTTGTAGGCAGCGTGTAGACAGATCGTGCTTCTTTATCCAGTCTGAGACTCTGTCTCTTTATTGGTGCATTTAGTCCATTAACATTCAGCATAATTATAGAGAAGTATGAGTTTAGTGCTGTCATTTTTATGCCTTTTTGTGTGTGTTGTTGACAATTTTATATTTCCACTTATTTTTTGTGCTGAATTTTTCTTTGTAAATTGTGTGTCCCTCATTTTCATAGTAGTTGAATTTATGTTTGCTGAGTCATTATGTTTTTCTTGGTTTTTATTTTGAATTATGGAATTGTTAGACCTCTTTGTGGTTATGTTAATATTTACTCCTATTTTTCTAAGTAAAAACCTAACTTGTATTGTCCTATATGGCCTTGTTTTCCTCTCTGTATGGAAGATCTATGCCTTCTGTATTTAGTCCCTTTTTTTGATTATTGTAATCTTTTACGTAATGAGTTCAGTGATTCCCTGTTTTGAGCTTTTTTTTTTCTTTTTAAAATTAATCTTATTTTGTTTTTGTCATTTCCCTATTTGAGGTGATATCAGGATGTTCTGTTCTGTGATCTTGTGTTGTGTTGGTATCTGATATTATTGATTTTCTGACCAAAGAATTTCCTTTAGTAATTCTTATAGCTTTGGGTTGTTTTTGCAAATTCTCTAAATTTGTGTTTATCTGTAAATGTTTTAATTTCACCTTCATGTTTGCGAGAGAGTTTTGCTGGATATATGATTCTTGGCTGGCAGTTTTTCTCCTTCAGTGCTCTATATATGTCATCCCATTGCCTTCTTGACTGCATGGTTTCTGCTGATTAGTCTGAACTTGTTGATTCTCCTTTGCAGGTGACTTTTCTTTTATCCCTAGCTGCTTTTAAAATTTTCTCTTTATCTTTGTTTTTGGTAAGTTTGATTTGCCTTGGTGATTTTCTTTTTGGACCAATCTTATATGGGGTTCGATGAGCATCTTGGATAGATAGATATCCTTTCGTCTTTCACGATGCCGGGGAAGTTTTCTGCCAACAGATCTTCAACTATTCTCTCTATAATTTCTGTTATCCCTCCCTGTTCTTGATAGAGTCCCACATGATTCTTAGGGTTTCTTCATTTTTTTTATTTTATCTGATTTTTCTTCAACTAATTGGTGTCAATTGTCTTATCCTCCAGCTCCCCCAGTCTGCATTCCAATTCCTCGATTCTGCTCCTCTGACTTCCTATTGTCTAATTCTGTAATTTTGCTGTTAATCTTTTGGATTTCTGATTGCTGTCTCTCTATGGATTCTTGCAGCATGTTAATTTTTCCACTATGTTCTTGAATAATCTTTTTGATTTCTTCAACTGCTTTATCAGTGTGTTCCTTGGTTTTTTTCTGTAGATTGCCTTCTTTCATTTCTGAGGTCATCCCTGATGTCTTGAAGCATTCTGTATATTAGTTTTTTATATTCTGCATTTGGCAATTCCAGGATTGTATCTTCATTTGGGAAAGGTTTTGGTTCTTTAATTTGGGGAGTTGTAGAAGCAATCATGGTCTGTTTTTTTTATGAGGTTTGATATCAACTGCTCTCTCTGAGGCATCTATAAGATATTGTAATGATTTATTTTATATTTGCTCATTGAGTCTTGTTTTGTTTCAATATATCCAGATGGGCTACTAGATTGTGCTGTCTTGATTGTTGTAGCCTTTGAATCACTTGTGTCCTATTACCAGCTGGTTTGGGCTGTTACCAGATAGATAAGCCTCAGAGCCCATTCACTATTCTTGAATAGAATCAGCTTAGGTGTTCTGATTTGAGGTCACCAGTGTGTGGTGTAGACTGTCACCTATTAACTTAGGGGAGTAGTGGTGATAGATGTGTGCACCAGATTCTAGTAGTGGCAGCGGGTCACACTCCAAGGGGGGCAGGATGCTGACAGCCTTCCCCCACATTCCAGTGAGATAGGTGTGTCTCTATTCCTAAAGCACTTTGGTAGGTGGGCTCTGCAGCTGTACCTTAGGCACCCGATGCTTGTACCTCTAAAGATTGGTATGCATCAGTATCCTCAGACCCCTTTGGCAGGTGGCTAGGTGGTTTGGGTGAAGCTTCAGCCCTCAGTTCCCAGCTGTGGATCAGTGAGGGCTCTGTTTATCAGGTAGAGATATCAGACCTGGAAGACTTGTCTTTCCAGTGCTCTGCTAAAACAATTACAGTCAGATCTCTATCAGAATTGCCTTTGCATTCTAATAGCCACCTTGTTCCCTGTAGGGATGAAAACCAAAGACTGTGGATCTCATATGCTTGGCTGGAGCTGGTTCTGTATTTTCATTCCAGTTTAGGGAAGTCGGGGTGGGTTTTTTGTCCCTGGGTTGTTAGTATCTGCTTCTCTCAGGCCAGGAGAATGTGTTAGGAGAAAAAAAGCCCTGCAGAGCACTTCACTCCCTGGCCTATTAAATTCCAAGGTTAATGAAGCCACCTGGGCAGGGAGGGGAGGGAGCAGATAGATCAGAGAGAGTAACATCCAGCAATATAGACAAAGTTACTTATCTTGCTTGGTGATGACTGTGTTATCTGAGATTCGTGTAGACTGTGAGTGCTGGCTGGGTTGAGGTTGTCCTAGAGGGTCAGGCCTGCGTCCCGTGCTTGTATAGTCTCAGAAGCCGTGGTCAGCTCCTCTGCTCCTAGTCCAAAGCCCAGCACCAAGGTTTCCTGGCTGGGATACTGCACTCCAGGCTCCAAAAACAGTAGCTGCTTCCCAGTGATTTCTCCTCCTGTCAGCTGTGACGTTGTGCTTCCTGCGTGCGCTGGCTGGGTTTCCCCCAAGGTTACTTCAGGGGGCTAGGGCTGCATCCCATGCTTGCACCATCTCAGGAAGCCATGCTCAGCTCCTCTGCGCTTAGTCCAAAGCTCGGTGCAAAGGTTTTCTGACTGGGACGCTGGCTCCAGGCACCAAAAACAGTCGCTGCTTCCCCATGGTTGCTTGTTCTCTCGTTAACTGCATAAGTGTGCAGGCTGCTTGCACTGGCTGAGTATCTTCCGAGGTTACCCCAGGGCGTTAGAGGTTAGGGCTGTGTCCCGTGCTTGCCCCATCTCAGTAAGCCACAATCAGCCCTGCCGCTCGGCACCAGGGAACCGCAAGGGCTCAAGGTTGTGGAGCTGGATGCCAGTTCCAGAAGCAGCTGCTGCTTCAGGTTGCGGCTTTTTGCTCCCCTGTCACTCAGGTCAACTCTTTAGATCTGTGTTTGATGGTCAGGGTTTGTAGATTGTCATATATGTGATCGACTCAGTTGTTTTCCCAAGTCTTTGTTGCAAGAGGGATCCACGGTAGTGTCAACCTAGTCAGCCATCTTGGCACTGCTCTCGAGAAGTTTCTTGAATAAACTGAATGCTTTGAAGGCCAGGGTAGCATGGACTGGTAATTTGGTGACCATGGTTTCAGGGGACATCTAAGTCAATTGGCATAATAAAATCTATTAAGAAAACATTCTGCATCCCAATTTGTAGAGTCGTGTCTGGGGCATTAAACAGTAGCAAGCAGCCATTTAAGATTCATCAATTCATCTCAACACACCTGGAGCAAAAGCGAGTGAAGAACACCAAAGATACAAGGTAATTATGAGCCCAAGAGACAGAAAAGGCCACATAAACCAGAGACTACATCAGCCTGAGACCAGAAGAAGCAGATGGTGCCCAGCTGCAGCTGATAACTGCCCAGACAGGGAGCACAACAGAGAACCCCTGAGGGGGCAGGAGAGGAATGGGCAGCAGACCCCAAATTGTTGTAAAAAAAAAACAACCAGTTTTAATGGTCCAATAGAGACTAGGAAGGACTCTTGAGGTCATGGTCCCCAGGCCTTATTTTAGCTCAAGACAGGAACCATTGCCAAAGTCAACTCCTCAGACAGGGATTTGACTGGACTATGGGATAGGAAATGATACCGGTGAAGAATGAGCTGCTTAGATCAAGTAGATACATGAGACTATGTGGGCAGCTCCTGTGTGGAGAGGAGATGAGAAGGCAGAGGGGGCAGAAGCTGACCAAATAGACACGAAAATAGAGAGTGAAGGGAAGTATTGTGCTGTCTCATTAGAGGGAGAGCAGCTAGGAGTATATAACAAGGTGTATACAGGTTTTCGGATGAAAGACTGACTTGGTTTCTGAACTTTCACTTAAAGCACAATAAAAATCAGAAAAAAATAAAAGAGAGAAGCGAACAGGCAGACATGGGAACCTCATACCACCAAGAGTGTAGTGCTAGAAGAAGAGCATATCTTTTGGAGCCAGGGTACCTGTACTGAGAAGCTCCTACTCCAGAGGAAGACTGATCACAAGACCTTCCTCCAGTGCAGAGAGAATGGGAAAGCCTTGCCCTGGAGTTGGAACCCTGAATTTGGACTGCTAGCCTACTACACTGTGAGAGAATAAACTTCTGTTGGTTGAAACTATCCACTCGTATTTCTGTAAAAGCAGCACTAGATAACCTGAGACACCATTGAAGGCAGAAACTTTGCTATTCATGTTTATCCTATCATCCATTCATTCACTAACTCAACAAATTCTTGTTATGTACCTACTATGCATCTGTGTTAATATTTGAGAATACGATGAACAAGGTGTCAAATGGCTCTCAGAGTCTAGTGAAGGAAATAGAAAATAAAATACAAATATATGTTCTTGTTTCTACTGCCATGTAACAAACAGCCCCAGAAATAGTGGTGTGTGATGTGCATTCCAGTCTTCAAGTTCAACCTGTGTTCAGAATTATGCAAACGCAGTCTCTTACGTGCTCTTTATGTAGGAATGCACAGAACAATGGCACAGCCTTCCCTCAGAAGAATGCATCTAATGGAAAAGTCTGGAAGATGGATAAGGTTCCTTTGGCAAAGAGATTCTGGGGCCCAGGTACCCAGAACAAGACTAGAACATAACTTGCAGGGCCCAGTGCAAAATGAAAATGTAGGAGTCCTTGCTAAAAAATGAGGAAAGTTGTACTATTAAAGGTACTAAAATATAGTCTCTCTTCCACAGTCTCTCTCTCAACTTGTCGTAATTTTTTTATTTGCTATTTGATGTCATTCTAAGTAAAGAAAAATTAAAATTTTTAATTACTAGCATGAATTTTGTCATTCATCTTTGTGTTGCGCAATGCTAGTTTTAAACACAGATATAAAAGTTTTTAAACCATATGAAGAATAACAAATTATGTAATTCCTGTTTTGTAGGGTGTACATGCACATGTATTTTATTCTTACAAGAACATGGAAACATTGCATAAAAATAACTCAATGATTTTTATTTTAGTTCTTAATATGTGCACATTCTACCAATACTGTTTATCTTCAGTTTACTGATGGGTAAAGAAGAACTGAAAAGAACAGGAATTAAGTGTTGCTTTTTCTCTTTCCTTACTTGCCATCTTTTTCAGTATAAGTTGTTGGCTAATAAAAGGAAGTAAGTAAATAGGAAAGTATGTGCTAGGGTTCTTGGTCATTCATGTTTTCTTAGAATTGCCTTCTCTTTGTATTTAAAGCAAGTTCTTTTTCAAATAAAAAGCATTACTTCTAAGGGTTGCTAGTGTCCTCATTTCCCCAAGTCATAGATGTAACATACTTACACTTGCTTTACATCTCAGTAAATTTCTACTCACTATAGGTCCAACAGAATCCTGTGGTCATGGGGCATTGCAAACACTATATGCAAACAGGGAAGTAATGAACAGCAGAGATATTGCACATATGAGATATAGCACATTTCTTCTGCTCATGTGTATGCTTCATTTTCTTTTTGCATGTCTTAGGCTGGTTCTCTAGAGAAACAAAACCAGTAAAACATATAAATATATATCTAGAGAGAGGCTTATATCAAGGAAATGGCTCATATGATTGTAGACTCAAGTCAGTGGGTCAGGATAGAGGCCACTCCTGATTTCATGTAGCATTGGGGGCTGACAAGCCCAAGATTGGCAGGTCAGACTGCCACATGTCAGACAGGTCAGTGAGCTCTTTCTCACAAGCTGTAAAGACCAATGAATTCCAAGATTGGTGAGCAGGATTGCAGGCAAACTGCTAGCTCATGTCCTAAGAACTGGAGGTCTGATGAACAGAAGCCAGTTGCAGGATCCAGAGCAAGCAAAAACTTAGGACCCTTGCCAGAAAGTTCACTTGTAATTGATGCAGGCCACACCCCCAGGGAAATCCCTTCCAACTGATTGGCTACTCACAGCAGATTCTATCATGGAGGTGATGACATTATATCAAATCTCATCATAGAACTGATCACATCATCATATGACTGCCAACTAAATCATAACTTCCAAACCACTCAGAATCATGCATGGCCTAGCCAAGTTGGCACATAACCTTAATAATCACACACAACATCTGGCCCTACATTTGAGACTTTTGGGCCTTGGTTTGCTTTTTCAGCTCCCACTAATATCCAGGCTCTATAACATGAGAACTTGAGGAGAAGTTTCAAAGTAGACCCCTCTGGTGAACAGTTAGGTAAACGATGTATGGGGAGAGAGAAGATGACTTAAAAGAAACTCATCTTCCGAAAGCATCCGTAATAATCTTCTTGGAGCAGCTCTTTGCAAGTAACTGCCATTGACAAATTTTGGTTAGCAAACAAATCTGAAATTCATGTGTGATGTCCTAATCTGGCTTTCTTGCTGGGAAATAATGTAAAAATTGAGAAAAAAAAAAAAAAAACTCGGTTTGATTTGATAAGCAACCTCAGGTGATTAAAGTGATTTTATCTTAGGTGTATAGATTTTTTTATATCTATTTCAATTTCTCTGATTTCAAAGATTTTTTCCTTGCCAGTAAAATTAGTGCTTGGCTGTTTTTCCATAGAGAAAATGACACTTGGAACCCTGGTGGCACAATAGTTAAGAGATACGGCTGCTAACCAAAAGGCTGGCAGTTCAAATCCACCAACTGATCCTTGAAAACCCTATCAGGCATTTGTACTCTGTCTTCTAGGATCACTATGAGTTGAAATTGACTCGACTGCCATGGTGTTTTTTTTGTTTGTTTTGTTTTATCCTGGATTCCACTTAATAAAAGGTTTGCATTGGTGAGATTTGATTTCTTGAATGTCTAGATATCTGCCATAATTTCACAACCAATGTTTTGAAAGTTGTGTGTGTATTTGTGTGTATATGATAGACACACACCTAAACAGAAAAAAGGTAAACAGTAAGATGGGGAGTGAAAGAAAGATAAAGAAAATTTCAAAAAAAAAAAACAAAGGAGAGAAGCATGCAGCTGAGTTGGAGTTGGGCAGGTGATTTTCCATCTTCTTTGAAGGAGTGTTGCCTCAGGTTTAAATGATTTTGGCCTTGCCTTGGTAGGTCAAAAAATTAACACCATCTTTTCATGCATTGTAAAACTAAAGATAGAATGCTGTTTTCATTAAAAATAATTTTATCTATATGGAAGTCAATTTTTAAACACAGAGAACTTACATTCTAATACATGTCTATAAATTCTGAAGTTCTCTCATTTCTTGGAGGTTTAGCCAGTGGGGTGTACTGTTACTGTCTTTCAAGAAAGAACAAAAGAAAACAAGCAACAAAACAAACCATTTGCTGATTTCTGTTGTATAAATACTCCCACGGGGGCTGACATCAAGTTACAGATCTGATATGAATATTGTATTGGAAAGAAAAGCCGACAGTTGTCTGTTGTGCATATGTAATATCTGGATTACTCACACCACTGGCTTTAGCCAAAACAACACTAACAAGAATTAAGAAGACCCAGGACAGCCATATAAACAAGAGATTTCATCAGCCTGAGATGGGAAGAACTAGATAGTCCCCAGCTACCACTGATCACTGCCCTGACAGAGAACACAGCAGAGAATTCCTGATGGAGCAGGAGATTAGTGGGATGCAGATCTTAAATTCTCAGAAAAAGACCAAGCTTAATGGTCTGGCTGAGACTAGAGGGGCCCTGACAGTCATGATCCCCAGACCCTCTGATAGCCCAAGATTGGAACCATTCCTGAAACCAACTTTGGATTATAAGATAGACAGTGACGCAGCTGAGGAGTGAACTTCGTGGCTCAAGTAGACACATGAGACTATATGGGCATCTCCTGGCTGGTGGCAAGATGAGAAGGAAGAGGGGGCAGAAGCTGGTTGAATGTATACAGGGAATACAGGGTAGAGAGGAAGAATGTGCTGTCTCACTAAGGGAAGAGCAGCTGGGAGTGCACAGTAGGGTGTGTATGGCTTTTTGGGTGACAGACTGACATGATCTGTAAACTTTCACCTGAAGCGCAATGAATAAATTTAATAAATAAATTAAAAAAAAAGAAGACCCAAGACAGCTCCTATTTACCTTATAACCTAAGTTAAGACTCTTAAATCCCTTCAACTTCAGATTTATCATCAGGAAAACATGCATAAAACAGCTCAGATTACCTCATGTAGTCACTAACAAGTGGAAGTAATAAATGAAAGACTGTAAAGTATTAATGTAAACAAGTACACAAATACAAGACGTTCTTATCATACCATCTTTGGAGAGCCAAAAATCGCTCAATGCCCCGAAGATCCTTTCCAAGCCTAATTATTTTCCACATTTATTTATTTTTTGTTTTTTCATTAATGAAATTTGCATTATGAATCATTGAGTGTGTCTGAATTTTGGGTAAGTAACATGGATTTCGAATAATATGTGGGAAACACATGTCCTTCTGTACTTTGGGAGCGGGATTATTTGAACACATAGGTCCCTTTGGACCCTGGCAGTTGGATTTGTAGGATAAAAAATGTAACCTAAACACATAGGAACCCAGAAATGTATGTACAAGTTTTATCTAGCTGTATGAAACCAATAAGAGACAGAAGTTTTGCACAATCACACCTCCGGGATGCACCACTTAACACAATACCATTAAAAACAGTAACATGTGGCACATACCTATTTCTTCAGTTTCAAGCAGTTACACAAGTACTGACCTGCCGGTAGCATGTACCAACAGTGGGAAAGCAGCTTCCCTGGAAACTCCAGAGCTGGGAAATATAGGACGTTATATCTCCTGCAGGTCATGAGATGGTTAAAAAATGATTTAGATTACAATAGTTAAAACATTTGACAGTGTGTTTTGAATCTCTTGGTCATAAAAGATTTAAAGAATGTGGAAAGAGCTAGCAGCCCATTTGGCCAAAAATCTGAACAAATAACTCATCAGGGTTATTTTTTATGTGCATTTATGGGAGCCCTGGTGGCTCAGTGGTTAAGAGCTTGCCTGCTAACCAAACGGTTGGCAGTTTGAATCTACCAGCTGCTCCTTGGAAATATATAGGGCAGTTATACTGTGTCCTATAGGGTCACTAAGAGTCAGGGTCTACTTGATTGCAATGAATAATGGGTAGATTGGCCTGGAGCTACCAGTCATTAGAAAACATGAATGTGTGTCCTGGGCAACATTTCTGTCTTCAGCAGCTCCAAGGCAGCGCCTCCATGGCAATGTGGGCTCTCGTTGCAAATCCTTTTAAAGACTTTTGCATGTTTAAAAAAATTTTTTTATTGTGCTTTATGTGAACGTTGATAATTCAAGTCAGTTTCTCATGCAAAATCTTAGACACACATTGTTATGTGACCCTAGTTTTTCTCCCTACTATGTGACAGCATACTTCCTTGTTCCACCCTTTATTTCTCATGTCCATTCAACCAGCTCCTGTCCCCCTCTGCTTTCTTATCTTGCCTCCAGACAGGAGCTGCCCACATAGTCTCATATGTCTACTTGATCCAAGAAGCTCATTGTTCATCAGCATCGTTTTGTGTCTTATAGTTCAGTCTAATCTTTGTCTGAAGAGTTGATGTCAGGAATGGTTTTAGTTTTTGGCTAATGTAGTCCAGAGACCATGACCTCTGGGGTTTCTCTAGTCTCAATCAGACCATTAAGTCTGGCCTTTTCATGAGAATTTGAGGTCTGCATTCCACTGCTGTCTTGCTCCATCAAGGATTCTCTGCTGTGTTCCCTGTCAGGGGAGTCACTGGTGGTAGGTGGGTACCATTTGGTTCTTTGGGTGTCAGGCTGATGGAATCTCTGGTTTATGTGGCCTTTTCTGTCTCCTAGGCTCATATTTACCTTGTGTCTTTGGTGTTCTTCATCTCCTTTACTCCAAGTAGGCTGAGAACCATTTATGCATCTTAGATGGCCACTTGCTAGCATTTTAGACACCAGACACCACTCTCCAATGTGGGATGCAGAAAGTTTTTTTTTTAAACTTTTTATTGTGCTTTAAGTGAAAGTTTAAAAATCAAGTCAGTCTCTCACACAAAAACTTATATACACCTTGCTACATACTCCCAATTATATACTCCCTCTAATGAGACAGCCTGCTCTCTCCATCCACTCTCTCTTTTCATGTCCATTTCGCCAGCTTCTAACCCCCTCTACCCTCTCATCTCTCCTCCAGGCAGGAGATGCCAATATAGACTCAAGAGTCCACCAGATCTAAGAAGCTCACTCCTCACCAAATCCCTCTCCAACCCATTGTCAATTCCAATCCATGTCTGAAAAGCTGGGTTTGGGAATGGTTCCTGTCCTGGGCCAACAGAGGGTCTGGTGGCCATGACCACTGGGGTCCTTTCAGTCTCAGTCGGACCATTAAGTTTGGTCTTTTTATGAGACTTTGGGTTCTGCAACCCATTGATCTGCTGTTCCTTCTGGGTTCTCTGTTGTGTTTCCTGTCAGGGCAATCATTGGTTGTAGCCGGGCACCATCTAGTTCTTCTGGTCTCAGGATGACGTAGTCTCTGGCTCATGTGGCCCTTTCTGTCTCTTGGGCTTGTAATTGCCTTGCATCCTTGGTGTTCTTCATTCTCCTTTGATCCAGACGGTTTGAGGCCAATTGATGCATCTCAGAAGGCTGCTTTCTAGCATTTCAGACCCCAGATGCCACTCTTCAAAGTTGGGTGCAGAATGTTTTCTAAATACATTTTATTATGCCAATTGACTTAGATGTCCCCTGAAACTGTAGTCCCCAAAACCCTGCCCCCGCTATACTAGCCTTTGGAGCATTCAGTTTATTCAGGAAACTTCTTTGCTTTTGGATTAGTCCAGTTGTGCTGACCTCCCCTGAATTGTGTGTTGTCTTTCCCTTCACCTAAAGGAATTTCTGTCTACTGCCTAATTAGTGAATACCCCTCCCCCCTCTCCCCACTCTCATAACCACAAAAGAATGTTTTCTTCTCAGTTTAAACTATTTCTCAGGTTCTTATAATAGTGGTCTTATACAATATTTGTCCTTGTGCAACTTACTAATTTCACTCAGCATAATGCCTCCACGTTATGAAATGTTTCATCAATTCATCGTTGTTCTTTAACGATGTATAGTAGTTCATTGTGTGAATGTATCATAATTTACTTATCCATTCACCTGTTGATGGGCACCTTGGTTGCTTCCATCTTTTTGCTATTGTAAACAGTGCTGCAGTGAACATGGGTGTGCATATATCTGTTCATGTAAAGGCTCTTATTTCTCTTGGATACATTCCAAGGAGTGGGATTGCTGGATCGTATATTAGTACTATTCCTAGCTTTTTAAGGAAGCACCAAATAGATTTCCAAAGTGGTTGTCCCATTTTACATTCCCACCAGCAGTGTGTAAGTGTTCCAGTCTCTCCACACCTCCCCAACATTTATTTTTTTGTGTTTCTTGGATTAATGCCAGCCTTGTTGGAGGGAGATGGAATCTCGTTGTAGTTTTGATTTGCATTTCTCTAATGACTAAAGATCCTGAGCATTTCCTCATGTATCCCTTAGCCACCTGAAGATCTTCTTTAGTGAAGTGTCTGTTTATATCCTTTGCTTATTTTTTAATTGGGTTATTGGTCTTTTGGTTGTTGAGTTTTTGCAGTATCATATAGATTTTAAAGATCAGATGCTGATCGGAAATGTCATAGCTAAAAACTTTTTCCCAGCCTGTAGAGAGTCTTTTTACTCTTTTGATGAAGTCTTTGGGTGAGAATAGGTGTTTGATTTTTAGGAGCTTCCAGTTATCTAGTTTTTCTTTGGCATTCTTAATAATGTTTTGTATACTGTTTATGCCATGTATTAGGGCTCTTAATGTTGTCCCTATTTTTTCTTCCATGATCTTTATCATTTTAGATTTTATATTTAGGTCTTTGATCCATTTTGAGCTCTTTTTTTGCATGGAGTGAGGTATGGATCTTGTTTCATTTTTTTGCAGATGGGTATCCAGTTATGCCAGCACCATTTCTTAAAAAGGCTGTCTTTTCCCCATTTAACTGTTTTGGGGCCTATGCCAAATATCAACTGCTGCTATGTAGATGGATTTATGTCTGGATTCTCAATTCCGTTCGATTGGTCTATGTTTCTGTTGTTGTACAGGTACCAGGCTGTTTTGACTACTGTGGCAGTATAATGGGTTCTAAAATCAGGTAAAATAAGGCCTCCCACTTTGTTCTTCTTTTTCGGTAATGCCTTATTTATCCAGGGCCTCTTTCCCTTCCATATGAAGTTGGTGATTTGTTTCTCCAACTCATTAAAGAATGTCATTGGGATTTGGATCAGAATTGCATTAAATGTATAGATCGTTTTTGGTAGAATAGCATTTGGTAGAAGTAGACATTTTTATAGTCTTCCTATCCATGAGCAACGTATGTTATTCCACTCACGTCTCTTTTGGTTTCTTGCAGAAGTGTACTATAGTTTTCTTTCTATAAGTCTTTTACATCTCTGGTAAGATTTATTCCTAAGTATTTTATCTTCTTGAGGGCTACTGTAAATGGCATTTATTTGGTGATTTCCTCCTCGGTGTTCTTTTTTGCTGTTGTAGAGGAATCCAGCTAATTTTTTGTATGTTTATTTTTTATCCCGATAATCTGCTGAACTCTTCTGTTCATTTCAGTAGTGTTCTTGAAGACCGTTTAGAGTTTTCTCTGTATCAGATCATGTCATCTGCAAATAGAGATAGTTTTACTTCTTCCTTGCCAATCTGGACGCCCTTTATTTCTTTATCTAGCCTAATTGCTGTGACTAGGACCTTCAACACTATCTTGAATAAGAGCGGTGATAAAAGGCAGCCTTGTCTGGTTCCCGATCTCAATGCGAATGCTTTCAGGCTCCATTTAGGGTGACGCTGGCTGTTGGCTTTCTGTCAATGCCCTTTATTATGTTGAGGAATTTTCCTTCTATTTGTATTTTGCTGCGAATTTTTATCATGAACTTTGTCAAATGCCTTTTCTGCATCAATTGATAAAATCATGTGATTCTTTTTTTTTATTCATGTGGTGGATTACACTAATTGTTTTCTAATGTTGAACCATGCATGCATACCTGGTATGAATCCCACTTGGTCATGGTGAATTTTTTTGATATGTTGTTGAACTCTATTGGCTAGAATTTTGTTGAGGATTTTTGCATCTACATTCATGAGGGATATAGGTCTATAATTTTCTTGTGGTGTCTTTACCTGGTTTTGGTATCAGGGATATGGTGGCTTCATAGAATGAGTTAGGTAGTATTCCACCCTTTTCTATGCTCTGAAATACCTTTAGTAGTAGTGGTGTTAACTCTTCTCTGAAAGTTTGGTAGAACTCTGCGGTGAAGCCATCCGGACCAGGGCTTTTTTTTTTGTTGAGAGGTTTTTGATTGCAGTTTCAATCTCTTTGTTGTGGGTCTATTTAGTTGTTCTATCTCTGTTTGTGTTAGTTTAGGTAGGTAGTGAGTTTCTAGGAATTCATCCATTTCTTCTAGGTTTTCAAATTTGTTTGAGTATAGTTTTTCATAGTAATCTGATATGATTCTTTTAATTTCAGCTGGGTCTGTTGTAGTATTGCCCATTTCATTTCTTATTCTGGTTATTTGCTTCCTCTGCTGTTTTTCTTTTGTCAGTATGGCCAATGGTTTATCAATTTTGTTGAGTTTTCCCAAAACACCAGCTTTTGGTCTTGTTAATTCTTTCAATTGTTTTTCTGTTTTCTATTTCATTTAGTTCAGCTCTAATTTTTATTATTTGTTTTTTTTCTGGTGCCTGTGGGTTTCTTTTGTTGCTCTCTTTCTATTTGTTCAAGTTGTAGGGATAGTTCTTTGATTTTGGCCCTTTCTTCTTTTTGCATGTGCGCATTTATTGATATCAACTGGCCTCTGAGCACTGCTTTTGCTGTGTCCCAAAGGTTGTAATAGGAAGTGTTTTCATTCTCATTGGATTCTCTAAATTTCTTTATTCCATCCTTAATGTCTTCTATAATCCAGTCTTTTTTTGAGCAGGGTATTGTTCAGTTTCCAAGTGTTTGATTTCTTTTCCCTGCTTTTCCTGTTATTGATTTCCACTATTATGGCCTTATGGTCAGAGAAGATGCTTTGTAATATTTCAATGTTTTGGATTCTGCTAAGGCTTGCTTTATGACCTAATATGGGGTCTATTCTAGAGAACGTTCCATGTGCACTAGAAAAAAAAGTACACTTGATTGCTGTTGGTTAGAGTGTGTGTTGAGTAGATTTTCTTTGTATATTGTCCTTTCCTCATATTTGTTATTGTTGATTTTGTTTCTGCTGAGTCTGTATTTTTCCCTGTATTTTATTTTAATGAGTAGGACAGTTTGTCTCCTTTGTGGTTACCTTATTATTTACCCCTATTTTTCTAAATCTAAAACTTTTATTTCTTTGTATCACAGTATCTTCCTCTCCATATGGAAGGTGTATGATTACATTTCTTAGTCCCTCTTTAATATTTTAATGTTGTCTTCTTTTATATGATAACATCACTGTTACCCTGTTTTGGGCTTTTTGTTTTGTTTTGTTTTATACTCTTGCTTTGTTTTTTTTTTGGATTTCCCTGTCTGGGTTGACTTCTCGTTGCTCTGCGCAGTGTTCTAGTCTTGGGTTGATACCTGATATTATTGATTTTCTAACCAAAGAACTCCCTTTAGTATTTCTTGTAGTTTTGGTTTGGTTTTTACGAATTCCCTCAACTTGTGTTTATCCAGAAATGTCTTAATTTCACCTTCATATTTAAGAGACAGTTTTGATGGATATATCATTCTTGGCAGGCAATTTTTTCCTTCAATTTTTTTAAATATGTCAACCCATTGCCTTCTTGCTTGCATGGTTTCTGCCGAGTAGTCTGAACTTACTCTTATTGGCTCTCCTTTTAGGTGATTTTTCCTTTATCCCTTGCTGCTCGTATAATTCACTCTTTATCTTTGGTTTTGGCAAGCTTGACTATAATATGTCTTGGTGACTTTCTTTTAACATCTACCTTATGTGGAGTTCGATGAGAATCTTGGATAGATATCTTCACATCTTTCACAATATCAGGGAAGTTTTCTGCTAACAAATCTTCAACGATTTTCTCTATATTGTCTGTTATCCCTCCCTGTTCTGGTACTCCAATCAATCATAGGTTATTTCACTTGATCAGAGTCCCACTTGAAGATTTCCTCATTTTTTAAAACTCTTTTATCTGATTTTTCTTTAAATATATTAGCACCCAGTGATTTATCTTCAAGTTCAGAAATTCTAGCTTCTACTTGCTCAATTCTGCTCCTCTGACTTTCTATTGAGTTATCTAATTCTGAAATTTTATTGTTAATCTTCTGAATTTCTGATTGCTGTCTGTCTATGGATTTTTCCAACTTATTAAACGTTTCATGAGGGTGCAGAATAATCTTTCTAATTTCTTCAAATGCTTTATCTGTGTGGTCCTTGGCTTGTTCTGCGTATTGCCCCATTTCCTTCCTGATGTCTTGAAGGGTTCTGTATATTAAACTTTTGTATTCTGCATCTGGTAATTCCAGGAATGCACTTTCATCTGGAAGGTCCCTGGATTCTTTGTTTTGAGAGCCTGTTGAGGTGATCATGGTCTGTTTCTTTATGTGACTTGATATTGACTGTTGTCTCCGAGCCATCTATAAGTTATTGTATTAGTTTATGCTTGCTTACTGTGTCGTAGCTGTTTCCTTTGTTTTGCTTTGGTATACCACTATGGGTTGCTTGAGTGAGCTAACTTGATTATTTTTGCCTTTGCAGCTTTGGCGTCCTGTCCCCAGTTGGCTAGAGCTGCTATCAGGTATATCAGCCTAAGAGTCCATTCAGTTTTCTTGTATGAGTTCAGCTCAGGTTTCCAGGTAGCTGATATCAAGTGTGTGGTACAGCCTCTGTCGTACAGTCCTAGAGGGCCGGGGTGATTGGCGTATATACTGGTATCTGATTGTAGCAGGGGGTCATGCTCTGAACAGAGCAGGGGGCTGAGAACTGACCCCCGAAAACACGTCTCTGTTCCCTAGAGTGTGCTGGTTGGTGGGTTCTTCAGAGAGACCACGGGCACCCACAGTTTTTGGTTGTAAGGACTGGTTGTAAGGACCAGTTATCTTTGGACCCCTGTCATGGGTGGCTGGATGATCTGAGTGGAGCCACCAGTCCTCAGGTCTCTGATGTGAGTTACTGTTTAATAGCCAAAGCAATGTCAAACATCAAACGCCCACCTCTCCACTGCACAGCTGAAATGGTTGGAGTTTGCCCTTAAGGGCCCATTCTCCCAAAATAGGCCCACACAGGTCCATGCAGAAGGGAAAGGTGCTCAAGGTCCATGGATGGTTTATGCCTGAACAGGAGCTGCTTTTGTCCTGAGCTCCCCTGGTTAATGGAGCTAGCAAATTATCTTTTCCCCCCAGTTGCAAATTTTTTCCTTCTCCAAGGCCAGGAGGATGGCTCTAGGTGCTCACCAGGGTCTATCTCAGGCCCAGGGATTCAGCCGCTGAAGCCAGCTTGGGGATGGTGCGGGGAGCGGGGCGCGGTAAAATATATGCAAGTACTTAGCTTTTGCCGAGAGCATACTGATCTCCTCAGGTTCCGGAGGTGTGAGTGGGCTGTGTGGTTGGCTGCCTCTCTCTGAGGAAACTGTGGGCATAATGCTAGGACCAGCCCGCTGCTGCCACCGCCACTCTGGGAACGGTGCCGGAGGGCTCCCAGCAATTCAGGTCCAGTAACTCCTCTCCACTTGGATTATCTTTTTGTTAAGTTGTTATTGGATTATCTTTTTGTTAAGTTGTAGAAGCTGAACCCTTATCAGCTAGGTGGTTGCAAATATTTTCTCAAAGTTCTCATGTTATTTTAACACTTTCTTAATAATTTTCTATGATGAACAAAAGGTTTAAATTTTAATAAAGTCCAGTTTATCTATTTTTTATTGATATTGCTTGTGCTTTTGGAGTAAAATCTATGAAACACAAATTCAAGGTCTTGAAGGGTTACTTCTGTGTTTTATCCTAAGAATTTGATGATTTTAGTTTTCATATTCAGTTTCAGCTAGGTACATTGTGTGAAATATGGGTCTAAGTTCATCCTTTTGCATGCGGGGATCCAGTTTTTCCAGGACCCTTTGTTAAAGAGAGTATTCTTCCTCCATTGAGTGGACTTTGTATTATTGTCAAAAATTAATTGACTATATACATAGACATTTGTTTATGGACTCAAATCTATTTCATTGGTCTATATGGTCTTTATGCCAATACTACCTTGTCTGATTAGTGCATCTCTGTAGTAAGTTTTGAAATTAGAAAGTATGAGTCCTCCCACATTATTCATTTTTGGATATTGATTGTTATGGCTATTCAGAGCCTGTTGCAATTCTGTGTGACTTTGAGGATCGGCTTTCCTATTTCTACAAAAAAATGCCTGTTGGAATTACGTTAGGAATTGTAGATAACTTTGGTTAGAATTCATATCTTAGCCATATTAATTTAAATCTTCCAATCAAAGCACATGGGATGTCTTTCAATTTTTTTAGGCCTTTCTTACAGTAATTATTTATGTATTATAGTATTTTATTTTTAGTATACAAGTCATTAACCTTGTTTAAAATTACTCTAAGATATTTTATATTTATAGATGCAGTTGTAAATAGAATCCATTCTTAATTTCCTTTTTGAATTGTCCATTTCTCCTGTACAGAAACATTACTGATTTTCGTATCTTGATTTTTTACGTGCAACATTGCTAATCTTTTTTATTAGGTCTGATAGCTTTCCCAGGCTATTGTATTTTCAATTGCTTCATATGTATGCCACAGCTGGGCAGTGAAAAAGGAAGACCAAAGAATAATTGACACATTAGAATTATGATGTTGGCAAAGAACACTGAATATACCAGGGACTGTCCGAAGGGCAAACAAATTGTCTCGAAAGAAGTATAGCCAGAATGTTCCTTAGAAGTGAGGATGGTGAGACTTCATCTTGCTTACATTGGGCATGTTATTAGGAGCAACCAATCCCTGGAGAAGTATATCAAGCTTGGTAAAGTAAGGATTTGCAAAAAGGAGGAAGGCTTTCAGTGAAATAGATTGACACAGTGGCTACAACAGTGGGCTCAAACATAGCAACACTTGTAAGTATGGCACATACCTAGGCAACATTTTGTTGTGTTAGACACAGGGTTGCAATGAATCAGAACTGAATCAGTGGCACCTAACAACAACAGTAGCTTTCTTGTGTATGCTTTGGGATTTTTGATATGTAGTACAATGCCATTTGTGAATAGAGATAATTTTACTTTCCATTGGAGCGTCTTTTAATTGTTATCCTTATCTAATTGCTCTGGGTAGAACTTCCAGTACAATGCCAAATCTTGTATTTGTTAGGTGCCATCGAGTTAGTTCTGACTCAAAGCAACTCTGTGTACAAAAGAACAAAACACTGCCCCTTCCTGTGCCATTCTTATGATCTTTGTAATGCTTGAGCCCATTGTTGCACCTACTGTGTTAATCCATCTCATTCAGGGCCTTTTTCTTTTTTGCTGATCCTCCAGTTTACCAAACATGATGTCCTTCTCCAGGGACTGATCCATCTTGATGTCCAAAGTGTGTAAGATGCAGTCTCACCTCCTTGCTTCTAAGGAGTATTCTGGGTGTACTTCTTCCAAGATAGATTTGTTCATTCTTTTGACAGTCCGTGGTATGTTCAATATTCTTCAGTAACACCATAATTTAAAGGCATGAGTTCTTCTTTGGTCCTCCTAATTCGCTGGCTCAATTTTTCCATCCATATGTTGTTGTTAGGTGCAATTGAGCCGGATCCAATTCATAGTGACCCTGTGCACAACAGAACGAAACACTGCCCAGTCCTGCACCATCCTTAAAATAGTTGTTACAGTTGAGCTCATTGTTGTAGCCACCGTGTCAATCCACCTCATTGAGGGCCTTCCTCTTTTCCACTGACCCCATACTTTGCCAAGCAAAATGTCCTTCTCCAGGCTCTGATCCCTCCTGACAACATGTCCGAAGTATGTAAAATGCAGTCGCACCATCCTTGCTTATAAGGAGCATTCTGGTTGCATGTCTCCCAAGACAGATTTGTTTGTTCTTTTGGCAGTCCATGCTATATTCAACATGCTTCACCAACAGCACAATTCAAAGGCATCAGTTCTTCCTTATTCGGTCTTCCTTATTCATTGTCCAGCTTTTACATCCATACGATGCAATTGAAAATACCATGGCTTGGGTCAGGCGTACCTTAATCTTCAGGGTGACATCTTTGCTTTTCAACACTTTAAAGAGGTCCTTTGCAGCAGATTTACCCAATGCAGTGTGTCTTGATTTCATCACTGCTGCTTCCATGGCTGTTAACTGTAGATCCAAGTAAAATGAAATCCTTGACAACTTCAATGTTTTCTCCATTTATCATGATGTTGCTCATTGGTCCATTTGCAAGGATTTTTGTTTTCTTTATGTTGAGGTGCAATCCATGCTGAAGGCTGTGGTCTTTGATCTTCATTAGTAAGTGCTTCAAGTTCTTTTTACTTTCAGCAAGCAAGATTGTGTCATCTGCATAACACAGGTTGTTAATGAGTCTTCCTCCAATCCTGATGCTCTGTCGTTCTTCATATAGTCCAGCTTCTTGTATTATTTGCTCAGCGTACAGATTGAATAGGTATTGTGAAAGAATACAACCCTGATGCACACCCCCTGACTTTAAACCGATCAGTATCCCTTTGTTCTGTCCAAACAAGTGCCTCTTGATCTATGTAAAGGTTCCTCATGAGCACAATTAAGTGTTATGGAATTCCCATTCTTCCCAATGTTATCCATAGCTTGTTATGATCCACAGAGTTGAATGCCTTTGTATAGTCAATAAAACACAGGTAAATATCCTTCTGGTATTCTCTGCTTTCAGCCAGGATCCATCTGTCATCAGCAATGATATCCCTGGTTCCACATCCTCTTCTGAAACCAGCCTGAATTTCTGGCAGTTCCTTGTCAATATACTGCTGCAGCTGCTTTTGAACGATCTTCAACAAAATTTTGCTCACATGTTATATTAATGATATTGTTCTATAATTTCCTCATTCAGATGGATCACCATATGAGGCTATTGAAAACACCATGGCTTTGGTCAGGGGCATCTTCGTCCTCAAAGTGACATCTTTCCTTTTTAACATTTTAGTGTGGTCTTCACAGCAGATTTGTCCAATACAATGCATTGTTTGATTTCTTAGTGCTGCTTCTGTGGGTGTTGATTGTGGATCCAAGTAATCCTTGACAACTTTGTTCTTTTCTTCAAGGATCATGATGTTGATTATTGGTCCAGTTATAAGGATTTTTCTTTTCTTTATGTTGAGGTATAATCCATACTGAAGACTATAGTTTTTTTATTATTTTTTTAATGCTTTAAGTGAAAGTTTACAAATCAGGTCAGTCTCTCATAAAAAATCTTATGCAGAGAGGAGGGGGCCAAGATGGCGGACTAGGTAAACGCTACCTCGGATCCCTCTTGCAACAAAGACTTGGAAAAACAAGTGAATCGATCACGTACATAACAATATATGAACCCTGAACAACAAACACAGATTTAGAGATGGAAAACAAACAAATATGGGGAAGCAGTGATTGTTTTCACAGCCTGGAGCCAGCGTCCCAGTCAGGTAACCTTTGGCGCCCAATTTAGGGCAGAGCCCAGGGGAGCTGACGGCGCAAATAAGGGGCCCAGCCCTACCCCCCTGAACTCACCCCGGGAGGGGGCCCAGCCGGTTCACGCGGGGGGGCGTGGGGACACAGCCAGTGAGAGAAGTCCCCGGGAGCCAGTGACTGGTCTTGGAGCTGGGAGAGCAGCGTCCCAGCTGGGGAATCGTCCTGCAGGGATTTTGACTGGGCGCCGGTACGGCCTAAGCACGGAGAGCTGCTCCACTCCCCTGAACTAACCCCGGGACGGGGCCCAGCCAGTTCGCGGGGGCAGCGCAGCGACACAGCTGGCAGGATGAGAAGTCCCCGGAAGGCAGCGACTGATTTTGGAGCCGGGAGTAAAGCATCCCAGCAGGAGAACCTTGACACTAGGAGTTGGACTGGCAGCGGGTGGCTTCAGAGGGCCAGACCCCCGGGGGCAATCTCCACACAGCCAGCACACATAGGTGACACGCCCCGTGGGAATCTCAAATACAATAGTCATTCAAAGCAAGACAAGCAACTCTGGCTATATTCTGAGGTGCTACTCTCCTATCTCGCTGATCCCTCCCTCACCCTCCCCAGGCGGCTTCATTAACATTGGAATTGCCTGAGCCAGAGGGAGAACGGCTCCGGCTCCGAGGAGGCTTTGCTTCCCCCCCCCCTTTTTTTCTTCTTTTGGTCTTTTCCTAACCCACTGTTTCCGCCTGAGAGAAGGAACAACAACAACAACAACAAAAACCCAGGGACCAAAAATCCACCCCTAATTGGACTAAAAACACAGAACCAGCTACAGCCAAGCATATATGATCCAAATCTCAGACTTTCATCCTTACAGGGAACAAGGTGGCAGTTATAATCCAAAGGCAACTCTGATAGGGATCTGACTGCATTTTTTTTTTAGTGGATTTTCTGGAAAAACTAGTTTCCCAGTGATGGCTTGGAGACAGCAGTCCATATCAAACCAAATAAAAAAGCAGACCATGACAGCTTCTACAACCCCCCAAACAAATGAATCAAAATCTTTCCCAAATGAAGATACAATCCTGGAATTATCAGATACAGAATATAAAAAACTAATTTAAAGAATGCTTGAAGACATCACAAATGAAATGAGGCAAACTGCAGAAAAAGCCAAGGAACACACTGATAAAACTGTTGAAGAACTCAAAAAGATTATACAAGAACGTAGTGGAAAAATTAATAAGTTGCAAGAATCCATAGAGAGACAGCATGTAGAAATCCAAAAGATTAACAATAAAATTACAGAATTAGACAATGCAATAGGAAGTCAGAGGAGCAGACTCGAGCAATTAGAATGCAGACTGGGACATCTGGAGGACCAGGGAATTAATACCAACATAGCTGAAAAAAAATCAGATAAAAGAATTTAAAAAAATGAAGAAACCCTAAGAATCATGTGGGACTCTATCAAGAAGGATAACTTGCATGTGATTGGAGTCCCAGAACAGGGAGGGAAGACAGAAAACACAGAGAAAATAGTTGAAGAACTCCCAACAGAAAACTTCCCTGACATCATGAAAGACGAAAGGATAGCTATCCAAGATGCTCATCGAACCCCATTTAAGATTGATCCAAAAAGAAATACACCAAGACATATTATCATCAAACTCACCAAAACCAAAGATAAAGAGAAAATTTTAAAAGCAGCCAGGGAGAAAAGAAAGGTTTCCTTCAAGGGAGAATCAATAAGAATAAGTTCAGACTACTCAGCAGAAACCATGCAGGCAAGAAGGGAATGGGACGACATATACAGAGCACTGAAGGAGAAGAACTGCCAGCCAAGGATCATATATCCAGCAAAACTCTCTCTGAAATATGAAGGTGAAATGAAGATATTTACAGATAAACACAAGTTTAGAGAATTTGCAAAAACCAAACCAAAGCTACAAGAAATACTAAAGGATATTGTTTGGTCAGAAAACCAATAATATCAGATACCAGCATAACACAAGGTCACAAAACAGAACATCCTGATATCAACTCAAATAGGGAAATCACAAAAACAAATTAAGATTAATAAAAAAAAAATACTCATAACAGGGAATCACGGAAGTCAATATGTAAAAGATCACAATAATCAAAAAGAGGGACTAAACACAGGAGGCATAGAACTGCCATATGGAGAGTGATACAAGGCTATATAGAACAATACAAGTTAGGTTTTTATTTAGAAAAATAGGGGTAAATAATAAGGTAACCACAAAGAGATATAACAACTCCATAACTCAAGATAAAAGCCAAGAAAAACGTAACGACTCAACAAACAAAGTCAAACACTACGAAAATGAGGATCTCACAATTTACTAAGAAAAAAGTCTCAGCACAAAAAAGTAAATGGAAAAATGAAATTGTCAACAACACACATAAAAGGGCATCAAAATGACAACACTAAACACTTATTTATCTGTAATTACGCTGAATGTAAATCTACTAAATGCACCAATAAAGAGACAGTCTCAGACTGGATAAAGAAACACGGTCTGTCTATATGCTGCCTACAAGAGACACACCTTAGACTTAGAGACACAAACAAACTAAAACTCAAAGGATGGAAAAAAATATATCAAGCAAACAATAAGCAAAAAAGAAGAGGAATAGCAAAATTAATTTCTGACAAAATAGACTTCAGACTTAAATCCACCACAAAGGATAAAGAAGGACACTATATAATGATAAAAGGGACAATTGATCAGGAAGACATAACCATATTAAATATTTATGCACCCAATGACAGGGCTGCAAGATACATAAATCAAATTTTAACAGAACTGAAAAGTGAGATAGACACCTCCACAATTATAGTAGGAGGCTTCAACACACCACTTTCAGAGAAGGACAGAACATCCAGTAAGAAGCTCAATAGAGACACGGAAGACCTAATTACAACAGTCAGCCAACTTGACCTCATTGACTTATACAGAACTCTCCACCCAACTGCTGCAAATCATACTTTTTTTTCTAGCGCACATGGAACATTCTCTAGAATAGACCACATATAAGGTCATAAAACAAACCTTTGCAGAGTCCAAAACATCGAAACATTACAAAGCATCTTCTCAGACCACAAGGCAATAAAACTAGAAATCAATAACAGAAAAACTAGGGAAAAGAAATCAAATACTTGGAAACTGAACAATACCCTGCTCAAAAAAGACTGGGTTATAGAAGACACCAAGGAGGGAATAAGGAAATTCATAGAATTCAACGAGAATGAAAATACTTCCTATCAAAACCTCTGGGACACAGCAAAAGCAGTGCTCAGAGGTCAATTTATATCGAAAAATGCACACATACATAAAGAAGAAAGAGCCAAAATCAGAGAACTGTCCCTACAACTTGAACAAATAGAAAGTGAGCAACAAAAGAATCCATCAGGCACCAGAAGAAAACAAATAATAAAAACTAGAGCTGAACTAAATGAATTAGAGAACAGAAAAACGATTGAAAGAATTAAGAATGCCAAAAGCTGGTTCTTTGAAAAAATTAACAAAATTCATAAACCATTGGCTAGACTGACTAAAGAAATACAGGAAAGGAAACAAATAACCCGAATAAGAAATGAGAAGGGCCACATCACAACAGAACCAACTGAAATTAAAAGAATCATATCAGATTATTACGAAAAATTGTACTCTAACAAATTTGCAAACCTAGAAGAAATGGATGAATTCCTGGAAAAACACTACCTACCTAAACTAACACATTCAGAAGTAGAACAACTAAATAGACCCATAACAAAAAAAGAGATTGAAACGGTAATCAAAAAACTCCCAACAAAAAAAAGCCCTCGCCTGGACGGCTTCACTGCAGAGTTCTACCAAACTTTCAGAGAAGAGTTAACACCACTACTACTGAAGGTATTTCAAAGCATAGAAAATGACGGAATACTACCCAACTCATTCTATGAACCTACCATCTCCCTGATACCAAAACCAGGTAAAGACATTACAAAAAAAGAAAATTACAGACCTATATCCCTCATGAACATAGATGCAAAAATCCTCAACAAAATTCTAGCCAATAGAATTCAACAACATATCAAAAAAATAATTCACCACGATCAAGTGGGATTTATACCAGGTATGCAAGGCTGGTTTAATATGAGAAAAACCATTAATGTAATCCACCACATAAATAAAACAAAAGACAAAAACCACATGATCTTATCAATTGATGCAGAAAAGGCATTTGACAAAGTCCAACACCCATTCATGATAAAAACTCTTACCAAAATAGGAATTGAAGGAAAATTCCTCAACATAATAAAGGGCATTTATGCAAAGCCAACAGCCAATATCACTCTAAATGGAGAGAACCTGAAAGCATTTCCCTTGAGAACGGGAACCAGACAAGGATGCCCTTTATCACCGCTCTTATTCAACATCGTGCTAGAAGTCCTAGCCAGGGCAATTAGGCTAGACAAAGAAATAAAAGGCATCCGGATTGGCAAGGAGGAAGTAAAATTATCTCTATTTGCAGATGACATGATCTTATACACAGAAAACCCTAAGGAATCTTCCAGAAAACTACTGAAACTAATACAAGAGTTTGGCAGAGTCTCAGGTTATAAAATAAACATACAAAAATCACTTGGATTCCTCTACATCAACAAAAAGAACACCGAAGAGGAAATAACCAAATCAATACCATTCACAGTAGCCCCCAAGAAGATAAAATACTTAGGAATATATCTTACCAAAGATGTAAAAGACCTATACAAAGAAAACTACAAAGCTCTACTACAAGAAATTAAAAAGGACATACTTAAGTGGAAAAACATACCTTGCTCATGGATAGGAAGACTTAACATAGTAAAAATGTCTATTCTACCAAAAGCCATGTATACATATAACGCAGTTCCGATCCAGATTCCAATGTCATTTTTTAAGGTGATAGAGAAACAAATCACCAATTTTATATGGAAGGGAAAGAAGCCTCGGATAAACAAAGCATTACTGGAAAAGAAGAAGAAAGTGGGAGGCCTCACTCTACCTGATTTCAGAAGCTATTATACAGCCACAGTAGTCGAAACAGCCTGGTACTGGTGCAACAGGCACATAGACCAATGGAACAGAATTGAGGACCCAGATATAAATCCATCCACGTATGAGCAGCTGATATTTGACAAAGGCCCTGTGTCAGTTAATTGGGGAAAAGATAGTCTTTTTAACAAATGGTGCTGGCATAACTGGATATCCATTTGCAAAAAAATGAAACAGGACCCATACCTCACACCATGCACAAAAACTAACTCCAAGTGGATCAAAGACCTAAACATAAAGACTAAAATGATAAAGATCATGGAAGAAAAAATTGGGACAACCCTAGGAGCCCTAATACAAGGTATAAACAGAATACAAAACATTACCAAAAATGACGAAGAGAAACCCGATAACTGGGAGCTCCTAAAAATCAAACACCTATGCTCGTCTAAAGACTTCACCAAAAGAGTAAAAAGACCACCTACAGACTGGGAAAGAATTTTCAGCTATGACATCTCCGACCAATGCCTGATCTCTAAAATCTACATGATTTTGTCAAAACTCAACCACAAAAAGACAAGCAACCCAATCAAGAAGTGGGCAAAGGATATGAACACACACTTCACTAAAGAAGATATTCAGGCAGCTAATAGATACATGAGAAAATGCTCTCGATCATGAGCCATTAGAGAAATGCAAATTAAAACTACAATGAGATTCCATCTCACTCCAACAAGGCTGGCGTTAATCCAAAAAACACAAAATAATGAATATTGGAGAGGCTGCGGAGAGATTGGAACTCTTATACACTGCTGGTGGGAATGTAAAATGGTACAACCACTTTGGAAATCTATCTGGCGTTATCTTAAACAGTTAGAAATAGAACTACCATACAACCCAGAAATCCCACTCCTCGGAATATACCCTAGAGAAACAAGAGCCTTCACACAAACAGATATATGCACACCCATGTTTATGGCATCTCTGTTTACAATAGCAAAAAGCTGGACACAACCAAGGTGTCCATCAATGGATGAATGGGTAAATAAATTGTGGTATATTCACACAATGGAATACTACGCATCGGTAAAGGACAGTGACGAATCTGTGAAACATTTCATAACATGGAGGAACCTGGAAGGCATTATGCTGAGCGAAATGAGTCAGAGGCAAAAGGACAAATATTGTATAAGACCACTATTATAAGATCTTGAGAAATAGTAAAAACTGAAAAGAACACATACTTTTGTGGTTACGAGGGCGGGAGGGAGGGAGGGAGAGGGTTTTTTACTGATTAATTAGCAGATAAGAACTGCCTTAGGTGAAGGGAAGGACAACACTCAATACATGGAAGGTCAGCTCAATTGGACTGGACCAAAAGCAAAGAAGTTTCCGGGATAAAATGAATGCTTCAAACGTCAGTGGAGCAAGGGCGGGGGTTTGGGGACCATGGTTTAAGGGGACTTCTAAATCAATCGGCAAGATAATTCTATTATGAAAACATTCTGCATCCCACTTTGAAATGTGGCTTCTGGGGTCTTAAATGCTAACAAGCGGCCATCTGAGATGCATCAATTGGTCTCAACCCACCTGGAGCAACGGAGAATGAAGAACACCAAGGTCACACGACAACTAAGAGCCCAAGAGACAGAAGGGGCCACATGAACCAGAGACCCACATCATCCTGAGACCAGAAGAACTAGTTGGTGCCCAGCCACAATCGATGACTGCCCTGACAGGGAGCACAACAGAGAACCCCTGAGGGAGCAGGAGATCAGTGGGATGCAGACCCCAAATTCTCATAAAAAGACCATACTTAATGGTCTGACTGAGACTAGAGGAATCCTGGCGGCCATGGTCCCCAAACCTTCTGTTGGCACAGGACGGGAACAATCCCCGAAGACAATTCATCAGACATGAAAGGGACTGGACAGTGGGTGGGAGACAGATGCTGATGAAGAGTGAGCTAATAATATCAGGTGGACAATTGAGACTGTGTTGGCATCTCCTGTCTGGAGGGGGGGATGGGAGGATAGAGAGAGTGGGAGCCTGGCAAAATTGTCAGGAAAGGAGAGACTGGAATGGTTGACTCATTAGGGGGAGAGCAAGTGGGAGTATGGAGTCAGATGTATGTAAACTTATATGTGACAGACTGACTTGAATTGTAAACGTTCACTTGAAGCTCAATAAAAGTTAATAGAAAAAAATCTTACGCAGACCTTTCTATGTACTCCTAGTTGCTCTTCCCCTAATGAGACAGCACACTTCTCTACACCCTCTATTCCCATGTCCATTCAGCCAGCTTCTGCCCCCCTCCGCCTTCTCATCTCTCCTCCAGACAGGAGCTGCCCACATAGTCTCATGTGTCTACTTGAGCCAAGAAGCTCACTTCTCACCAGTGTCATTTTCTACCTTACAGTTCAGTCCACTCCCTGTCTGAAGAGTTGACTTTGGGAATGGTTCCAGTCTGGGTTAACAGAAGGTCTGGGGACCACGACCTCCAGGGTCCCTCTAGTCTCAGTCACACCATTACGCTTGTTCTTTTAGGAGAATTTGAGGTCTACATCCCACTGCTCTCCTGCACCATCTGGTATTCCCTGTTGTGTTCCCTGTCAGGGCAGTTATTGATTGTAAGTGGGCACCATCTGGTTCTTCTAGTCTCAGGCTGATGTAGTCTCTGATTTATATTGGCCCTTATTGTTTCTTGGGTTCATAATTACCTTCTGTCTTTGGTGTTCTTCATTCTCCTTTGCTCCAGGTTGGTTTAGACCAATTGATGCATCTTAGATGGCTACTTGCAAGCATTTAAGACCCCAGATGCCACTCTTCAAAGTGGGATGCAGAATGTTTTCTCAGTAGATTTTATTATGCCAGTTGACCTAGATGTCCCCTGAAACCATGGTCTCCAAACCCCTGTCCCTGCTACTCTGGCCTTCAAAGCATTCGGTTTATTCAGGAAACTTCTTTGCTTTTGGTTTAGTCCAGTTGTGCTGACCTCTCCTGTATTGTGTGTTGTCTTCTCCTTCACCTAAAATAGTGCTCGTCTACTATCTAATTAGTGATATCCCCTCTGCCTTCCTCCCTCCCCCCTCTCATAACCATCAAAGAATATTTTCTTCTCTGTTTAAACTATTTCTTTAGTTCTTATAATAGTGGCCTTATACAATATTTGTCCTTTTGCAACTGACTAATTTCACTCAGCATAATGCCTTCCAGATTCCTCCATGTTATGAAGGTTTCACAGATTCATCACTGTTCTTTATTGATGCACAGTATTCCATTGTGTGAATATACCATAATTTGTTTATCCATTCATCTGTTGATGGGCACCTTGGTTGCTTCCATCTTTTTGCTATTGCAAAACAGTGCCACAATAAACACGGGTTTGCATATATCTGTTCCTGTGAAGGCTCTTATTTCTTTAGAATATATTTCAAGGAGTGGGATTGCTGGATCATATGGTAGTTCTATTTCTAGCATTTTAAGGAAGCACCAAATCAATTTCCAAAGTGATTGTACCATTTTACATTCCCACCAGCAGTGTATAAGTGTTCCAGTCTCTCCACAACCTCTCCAACATTTATTATTTTGTGTTATTTAGATTAACGCCAGCTGTATAGGAGTGAGATGTTAGCTCATTGTAGTTTTGATTTCCTTTAATGGCTAATGATTGTAGGCATTTCCTCATTTATCTGTTAGCTACCTGTCTGCTTTAGTGAAGTGCCTGTTCATTATCCTTTGCTCATTTTTTAGTTGGGTTATTTGTCTTTTTG
Organism: Elephas maximus indicus; assembly: GCF_024166365.1. Classification (NCBI taxonomy): domain Eukaryota; kingdom Metazoa; phylum Chordata; class Mammalia; order Proboscidea; family Elephantidae; genus Elephas; species Elephas maximus. The sequence continues at coordinate 12,193,390 of NC_064847.1, forward strand.
TAGTTGAGTTTTCGCAGTATCTTGTAGACTTTAGAGATTAGATGCTGATCGGAAATGTCACAGCTAAAATCTTTTTCCCAGTCTGTAGGTAATCTTCTTACTCTTGTGGTGAAGTATTTGGATGAGCATAGATGTTTGATTTTTAGAAGCTCCCAGTTATTGAGTTTCTGTTCTAGTGTTTGTGCCTTGTTAGTAATGTTTTGTATACCATTTATACCATGTATTAAGGCTTCTAGTGCTGTCCCTATTTTTTCTTCCATGATCTTTACCATTTTAGATTTTATATTTAGGTCTTTGATCCATTTTGAGTTAGTTTTTGTGCGTGGGGGGGTGTATGGGTCTTGTTACATTTTTTTGCAGATGGATATCCAGATATGCTAACACCATTTGTTAAAGAAACTGTCTTTTCCCCATTTAACTGTCTTTGGGCCTTTGTCAAACATCTGATGCTTGTATGTGGATGTATGTATGTCAAGATTCTCAATTCTGTCCCATTGGTCTATGTATCGGTTGTGCCAGTACCAGGGTGTTTTGACTACCATAGTGGCATAATAGGTTTTAAAATCAGGTAGAGTAAGGCCTCCCACTTTGTTCTTCTTTTTCAGTAATGTTTTACTTATCCGGGGCCTCTTTCCCGTCCATATGAAGATGGTGATTTGTTTCTCCATCTCATTAAAGAATGTTGCTGGAATTTGGATCGGAATTGCATTGTACGTATAGATTGCTTTGGGTAGAATAGACATTTTTACAGTGTTGACTCTTCCTATTCATGAGCAAGGTATGCTTTTCCACTTATGTAGACCTTTTGGTTTCTTGCAGTAGTGTCTTATAGTTTTCTTTGTATAGGTCTTTTATGTTATTTTATTTTCTTGGGCGCTACTGTGGATGGTATTGATTTGGTGATTTCCTCTTCAATGTTCTAGTTGTTGGTGATATGTTTTTTTCCATCCTTTGAGTTTTAGTTCATTTGTGTCCAACTGATTTGTATATGTTTATCTTTTATCCTGATACTCTGCTGAACTCTTCTATTAGCTTCAGTAGTGTTCTTAAGGACTGTTTAGAGTTTTCTGTGTATAAGATCATGTCACCTGGAAATAGAGACACTTTTACTTCTTCCTTGCCGATCTGGATGCCCTTTATTTCTTTATCTATCCTAACTACCCTGGCTAGGACCTCCAGCACAAAGTTGAATAAGAGTGGCGATTCAGGGCATCCTTGTCTGATTGCTGTTCTCAAGGGGAATGCTTTCAGACTCTCTCCATTTAGGATTATGTTGGCTGTTGGCTTTGTATAAATTCTCTTTACTACGTTGAGGAATTTTCTTTCTATTCCTATTTGCTGAGAGTTTTTGTCATGAATCAGTGTTCAACTTTGTCAGATGCCTTTTCTGCATCAGTTGATAAGATCATGTGGTTCTTGTCTTCCTTTTTGTTTTATGGTTGATTACATCATTTGTTTGTCTAATGTGGAGCCATCCCTGCACACCTGGTATGAATCCCACTTGGTCATGATGAATTATTATTTTGATACATTGTTAAATTCTATTGGCTAGAATTTTTTTTTTTGAAGATTTTTGTGTCTGACTTCATTAGGGATATAGGCTTGTAATTTTCTTTTTTTGTGATGTCTTTACCTGGTTTCGGTATCAGGGATATGCTGGCTTCATAGAATGAATTTGGGAGTCTTCTGTCCTTTTCTATGCTCTGAAATACTTTAATAGTAGTGGTGTTATCTATTCTCTGAAAGGTTGGTAGAACTCTCCAGTGAAGTTGCTCGCCAGGGCTTTTTTTTTTTTGGAATTTTTAAGTTACCTTTTCAATCTCTTGTTATGGGTTTATTTAGTTGCCCTACATCCTTTCGTGTTAGATTAGGTAGGTAATATGTTTCTAGAAATTCATCCATTTCCTCTTGCTTTTCAAATTTGTTAGGGTACAATTTTTCATAGTAATCTGACATAATTCTTTAAATTTTTGTTGGATCTCTTGTGATAACGCCCATCTCATTTCTTATTTAGGTTATTTGCTTCCTTTCTTATTTTTTCTTTTGTCAGTTTGGCCAATGGTTTATGAACTTTGTTAGTTTTTTCAAAGAACCAGCTTTTGGTCCTGTTAACTTGTTCAGGTTTTCTGTTCTCTATTTCATTTAATTTTGTTCTAATTTTTATCATTTTCTTTCTTCTGGTCCCAGAGGATTTCTCTCTCTCTCTCTCTCTCTTTTCTATGTTTTTCAAGTGTAGGGATAATTTTTTGGTTTTGACCCTCTCCTCTTTTTGTATGTGTGCACTAATTGATATAAATTGACCTCTGAGCACTGCTTTTGCTGGGTCCCAAAGGTTCTGATAGGAAGTGTTTTCATTCTTATTGGTTTCTATGAATTTCTTTATTCTATCCTTTATGTCTTCTATAACCCAGCTGTTTTTGAGCAGTGTTTGATTTCTTTCCCCTGCTTTTTCTGTTATTGATTTCTACTTTTATGACCTTATGGTCAGAGAAGATGCTTTGTAATATTTCAATGTTTTGGATTCTGTTAAGGCTTGCTTTAAGACCTAATATGTGGTCTATTCTAGAGAATGTTCCTTGTGTGCTGGGAAAGAAAGTATACTTTTCTCGTTGTTAGGTGGAGCATTCAGTATACGTCCATGAGGTCAAGTTGGTTGATTGTGGCATTTAGATCTTCTGTCTCTTTATCGAGCTTCTTTCTGGATGTTCTGCCCTTCACCGAAAGTGGTGTGTTGAAGTCTCTTACTATTATCGTGGACCTCTGTCTAACTTTTCAGTGCTGTTAGAGTTTGTTTTATGTATCTCCAAGCCCTGTCATTGAGTGCATGAATATTTAATACAAATATATCCTCCCAGTATATTGTCCCTTTAATCATTATATAGTGTCCTTCCTTAGCCTTTGTGGTGGATTTAATTTTAAAATCTATTTTGTCAGAAATTAATATTGCCACCCCTGCTCTTTTCCGATTGTTGTTTGCTTGGTATATTTTTTTCCATCCTTTGAGTTTTAGTTCATTTGTGTTTTTAAGTCTAAGTTGTATATCTTGTACATATATAAGCAGATGGTGTTCTTTTTATCCATTCTGCCACGCTCTGTCTCTTTATTGGTGCATTTAGTCCATTTACATTCAATGTAATTATGGATAGGTATGAGTTTGATGCTGTTATTTCAATGTCTTTTTATGTGTGTTGTTGACAGTTTCTTTTTCCCAATTAATTTTTTGTGCTAACTAGTTTATATGTTGTCTTTTCTTGTATTTGTTGTTTTTTTTCCTCTTTTTTTTTTCTTGTATTTTATTTTGATGGGTAGGATTATTAGTCTCCTTCATGATTACCTTAGTATTTACCACTAGTTTTCTATGTTTAAACTTAACTTTATTTCTTTATGTCACCTTGACTTCCTCTGCATATGAAAAATCTATGACTACATTTGTTAATCCCTCTTTATTGTTTTAATATTATCATATTTTACTTAATGGCATCACAGTTTCTCTGTTTTGAACTTTTTTATCTTGATTTATTTTTGTGATTTCCCTATCTGACTTAACATCTGTCCTGTATTCTAGTCTTGGGTTAGTATCTGATATTATTGATTTTCTTACCAGAGAATTCCCTTTAGTATTTCCTTTAGTTTTCATTTGGTTTTTACAAATTCCCTAAACTTCTGTTTATCTGGAAATGTCCTAATTTCACCTTTATATTTGAGAGACAGTTTTTATGGATATATGATTCTTGGCTGGCAATTTTTTTCCTTCAGTGCTTTATATAAGTCATCCCATTTCTTCTTGCCTGTGTGGTTCTTGGCAAGTAGTCAGGGCTTATTCTTATTGACTCTCCTTTGTTGGTGACTTTTTGTTCATTCCTATCCACTCTTAAAATTCACTCTTTATCTTTGGTTTTGGCAAGTTTGATTATAATATGTCTTGGTGACTTTCTTTTGAGATCTACCTTATGTGGAGTTTGATGAGCATTTTGGATATGTATCTTCTCATCCGTCACAATATCAGGGGAGTTTTCTGTGAGCAAATCTTCAACAATTCTGTCTGTATTTTCTGTTATCCCTCCCTGTTCTGGTACTCCAATCACTCATAGGTTATTTCTCTTGATAGAGTCCCATATGATTCTTAGTGTTTCTTCATTTTTTAGGACTCTGTTATCTGATTTTTCTTCAAATATATTGGTGCCAAATGTTCTGTTTTCAATTTCTCTAGTTCTCCCTTCCATTTCCTCAGTTCTTCTCCTCTGACTTTCTATTGAGTTGTCTAATTCTGTGAGTTATGGTTAATCTTCTAACTTTCTGATTGCTGTCTCTCTATGGATTCTTGCAGTCTATTAAATTTTTCATTGTGTTCTTGAATAACCTTTTTAATTTTTTCAACTGCTTATATATAAAGGAACACATATAGTGTTCCTTGGCTTGTTCTGCATTTTGCTTGATCTCACTCCTCATGTCTTGAAGAGTCTATATATTAATCTTTTGTATTCTACATCTGAATTCCAGGAAGACACCTTCATTCAGAGAATTCCTTAATTCTTTTTTTTTTTTTGGAACTTGTTGAAGCAATCATGTCTGCTTCTTTATGTGATCTGATATTGACTGTTGTCTTCAAGCCATCTGTAAGTTATTGTATTAACTAATACATGTTTGCTTACTGTATCCTAGCTTCTTGCTTTGTTTTGTTTTATTACGTCCAAAATAGGGTGGCTGAGTGAACTAGCTTGATTATTTTCCCCTTTGAAGCTCTAACTTTCTGTCACCAGGCGTCTAGAGCTGTTACCAGATATATGAGCTAGGAGTCTATTCACTGTTCTTGTATGAATTCAGCTCAGGCATCCAGGTATTTGGTCATCAAGTGTGTGGTACAGGCTCTGTCCTACAGTCTTAGAGGGGCAGTGGAGATTGGTTTGGCACAGGTATCTAATTGCAGCATGGGTCATGCTCTGAACAAGGCAGAAGGCTGACAACCATCCCCCCAGTGTCTGTGAGGAAAGGGTATGCCTGTTCCCTAAAGCACACAGTGGGTGGGTTCTACAACTAGACCATGGGCACCTAATGCTTTTGGTTGTAGGGACTGGGAGGTATCACTTATCCTTGGACTCCTGTTACCAGTGTGTAGGTGACTTGGGTGGAGCTACCACTTCTTGGGCCCTGATGTGGGTAGCTGAGGACTCTGTTTAATAGGTAGAGTGGTGTCAAACATCAAAAATCTATCTCTCTACTGCACAGCTGAAATAGTTTCAGTCTGCCTGTTTTCCTGAAATGGCCCACACAGGTCCATGCACGGGTGAAAGGCATTCACAGTCCATGGATCATTTGTGCCTGGACAGGAGCCACTTCTATCCTGAGCTCCCCAGCTTAGTGGGCCTGGCAGATTACCTGTCCCCCAACTGGGAATTTTTTTCCTTCTTCAAGGCTGGGAGAATAGCTCAGAGCATGCAGCAGGACCCATCACTGGCATAGTAAAATTGACAGCCACCGAAGCAGGCTTAGGGGCTGGGGGTGTGGTAAAATAAATCAAAGTACTTAGCTTTTGCACAAAGCACCATTTTTCTCTGGTTGCAGAGGTGTGAGTAGCGTTGCGGCTCGCTGCCTCTCCTGGAGGAAAGCACATCTGTAACACTACCGCCAGCCCCACCACTGTTGCTCCAGGGCATCGTACCTGAGGTTTCCCACAGAATCAGGTCCTGCAACTCCTTTCTGCTTCTGAACCATCTCTCTCTCCCTCTGCCATTCAGTCCATTTTCTAATTTTGTGTTCGATATTCAGGGCTCCTAGCTTATCATACATATAATTCCCCCCCCCTTTTTTGCGGGGGGGTCTTTGCTGTAAGGTGGATCACCAGAAGTGTCTGACAGCTCCGCCACCTCGGCCCTGCCTCCGAGAGTGTAGTTTTTGATCTTCATCAGTAAGCGCTTGAAGTCCTCTTGTCCTTTCTGTAAGCAAGGTTGAGCCTTATGCATAAAATGTCGTTAATAAGTCTTCTTCCAATCCTGATGCTATGTTCTTCTTCTTATAGTTCAGCTTCTTGGATTATTTACTCAGCATACAGATTGAATAAGTATAATCAAAGGATACAACCCCGACATACACCTTTCCTAACTTTAAACCACACGGTATCACCATGTTCTGTTTAATGACTACTTCTTGGCCTAAGTCAAGAGCATGATTAAGTTTTCTGGAAATCCCATTCTTCACAGTGTTATCCATAAATTGTTATGATCCACACAGTGAAATATCTTTGCAAAGTCAATAAAACACAGGAAAAGATTTTTCTGGTATTCTTTGCTTTCAGCCATGATCCACCTTACATCAGCATTGTTATCCCTGGTCCCACATCCTTTTCTGAATCTGGCTTGAATTGCTGACAGTTCCCTGTATTGCCACAACTGTTTTTGAATGATCTTCAGCAACATTTTACTTGTATGTGATATTAATGATATTGTTTGAATATTTCTGCATTCTGCTGGATTGCCTTTTTTTTGGAATGGACAGAAATGTAGACCTATTCCAGTCGGTTGGCCAGGTACCTGTCTTCCAAATTTCTTAGCATAGACTGGTGAGCATTTTCAGCACAGGATACATTTGTTGAAACGTCTCATTTTGCATTACAACAATTCTTGGATCCTTGTTTTTCCCCAGTGTGTTCAGTGCAGCTTGGACTTTTTCCCTCAGTACCATCAGTTCTTGATTTTCATGTGTTACCTCCTGAAATGTTTGGATGTCAGCCAGTTATTTTTGGTCAGTGACTCTGTGCATTCCTTCCATCTTCTTTTGATGCTTCCTACATCATTCAGTATTTTGCCCATTGAGGCTTGAATTTTTTCTTCAGTTGTTTCAGATTGAGAAATGATAAGTGTGCTCTTCCCTTTTGGTTTCCTAACTCCAGGTCATTATAATACTTTGTGTTCTGGAGCTGCTGTTTGAAATTCTCTGTTCAGCTCTTTTACTTCATCATTTCTCCCTTTTGCTTTAGCTACTCAACTTTCAAGATCAAGTCTCAGAGTCTCTTCTGAAATCCATTTTGTCTTTTCTTTTTCTGTCTTTTCAGTGACCTCTTGCTTTCTCCAGGTATGATGTCCTTGTTGTCATTCCACAACTCATCTGGTCTTCAGTCATTAGTGTTCAATGAGTCAAATTGATTCATGAGAAAATCCAATAGCAATGGTGAAATCAGGCATGCTTACCTTGTTTCTGATCTTAGGGGAAAGTCTTCAAGCTTCCACCACTGAATATAATGTGAAGTGTGGGTTTTTTATGCTTTTTATGTTGAAGGCGTTTCCTTCTATTTTTAGTTTCCTATGATTTTTATTAAAAGGATTTTGGATTTGCCAAATGCTTTTTCTGTAAAAGTTGAGATGATCATGTGGTTCTTTTTCTTCATTCTATTAATATGCTGTATTATGTTGATTTGTTTTTTTTAAATATGTTTTATCCTTGAGTTCCCATAAATTGTACTTGGTGATGGTATAAAATTCTTTTAATGTGCTATTGGATTTGCTCTGCTAGTATTTTGCTGAGAGATTTTGCATCTATATTCACAAGGAATATTGTTCTGTAGTTTTTTTGTTTGTTTTTATTTTTTTAATTCTTTATCAGCTTTGGTATGGGGTATTGCTGTCCTCAGGAAAAGTTAGAATGGATGCATCCACTTCTCAGTTAAAAAAAAACGTGATTGAGGAGCTAATTCTTCTTTAACTGCTTTGTAGAAGTCACCAGTGAAGCCATCCATCCTGAATTTTTCTTCACTGTGTTAAATTCTTCACTGTAGATTTTTCTTCATTGTAGATTCATTCTGGTCATTTATATAGATCTGTTGATATTTTCTATTTTTTTTAAATCAATTTAGGAAATTTTTGTGCTTCTTGGAATTCATCTGTTTCGTCTAATATGTTGGCATATGATTGTTCATAGTATTATCTTAACTTTTTTTTATTTCTGTTGGGTTTGTAGTAATTTCCCCACTTAATTTCTGATTTCAGTAATTACTTCTTCTCTCCCCCTTTTTTATTGACCTATTCAAAGGACCAATCATTGATTCTGTTAATTCCCCTATTGTTTTTCTGTTCTGTATATTGTTATTCTCTGTTCTAATCTTTGTTTTTCTTCTGCTAGGCTTGTTTTTTCTTCTTTTTGTTTTTCCTCAAGGTGTGAAGACAGATATTCAACTTGAGATTCTTTTTCTTTTGTAATGAAATGAAGCCACTTACACATATAAATTTTCCTCTGAGCATTGCTTTTGTTGTGTCCCATGAGTTTTGGTATGTTGTGCTTATATTTTCATTTGTCTAAGTTATTTTCTAATTTTCCCTGTGATTTCTTCTTTGGCCCTTTAATAGTGTGTTGTTTAATATCCACTTTTGTGAAATTTCCAGTTTTTCTTCCATTATTGATTTCTAGTTTCCTTCTGTTGTGTTCAGAGAAGATAATTTGTATGGTTTTAATCTTTTAAAATTTATCTAGAGTGGCTTTGTGACCTGGCATGGGTCTATCTAGATAATGATAAAAAATACACTGGAAAAAGAATGTGTAGTCTGGTATTTTCTGGTGGCATATGTTTTGAATGTCTGGTAGGTCTAGTTTTTTTGTTTTGCTCAAGTCCTCTATTTTTTAATTGATCTTTTATCTCGATGTTCTATACATTATTAAAAAGTGATTGTCTTAGTTATCTAGTACTGCTATAATAAAAGTTCAACAAATGGATGGCTTTAATAAACAGAAATTTATTTCCTCACAGTTTAGGAGTACACAGTCCAAATTCAGGGTGCTAGTTCCAGACAAAGGTTTTCTTTCTCTGTCACCTCTAGGGGAAGGTCTTTGTCATCAATCTTACCCTGGTCTAGGAGTTCCTCTATTCAGGGGCCCCGAGTCCAAAGGATGCACTCAGCTTCTGGCTTTTCTTTCTTGGTGGTAATGAGGTCCCTACCTCTCTGCTCACTTCTGTACCTCAAAACAGATTGACTTAACTGAATCCTGTGGATTGTGTCCTGCCTCATTAACATAATTGTCTCTGATCCTGCCTCACTAACAACATAGATGTTATGATTTACAACACCTAGAATAATTACATCAGATCACAAATGGATGACAACCAAATAATACTCGGAATCATTACATAGCAAAATGGACACATATTTTGGGGGGACACAATTGAATCTATGACAGTGATGTTTGGTAGTTTCCAACTATTACTATAGATCTGTTTCTTATTTCTTTACTGCATATACTTTGGAGTTATTTTTTCAGGTGCTTGTACATTTATAGGAAACACTGGTGGCGTAGTGGTTAAGTGCTACAGCTGCTAGCCAAGAGGTCAGCAGTTCAAATCCACCAGGTGCTCCTTGGAAACTCTATGGGGCAGTTCAACTCTATCCTTTAGGGTCTCTATGAGTCAGAATCAACTCGACAGCAGTGTTTTTTTTATACATTTATAATTGTTATATCTCCTTAATTTACCCTTTTACTTTTACATGATGTTAATTTTTTTGTGTGTATTTTTTAACAGATTTTGACTTTAAGTCTACTTTGTCTGATATTAACATAGCCACTCCGTTCTCTTTAGGATATTATTTGCATGAATGTTTTCTCCCTTCCTTCTACTTTTGGCCTTCTTCTATTTTTCTGTTTATACTTAAGAGTGGAATTGCTGGGTCATATGGTAATTCTGTGTTTAATATTTTGAGAAACTGCCAAGCAATTTTTCACAGCAGCTGTATGATTTAACATCCCCACCAGCAATGGGTGAGGGTTCAAATTTCCCCACATCCTTGCAAACATTTGTTGTTTTTCATTTTTTTACTCTTGCTACCCTATTGGAGGTCAAGTAATATCTCACTGTGTTTTTTATTTGACTGTCCCTAATAGTTAATGGTGTTGAACTTTTTTCATGTGCTTTTTGACTATTTGTATATCTTCTTTAGTGAAATGTCTATTCAATCTTTTGCCCATTAAAAAAAAAATTATTTTTTCTTGTTAAAAATATGCACAGCAGAACATACATCAATTCAGTAATTTCTATCCGTGAAATTAAGTGATTTTAATTACATTTTCAAGTTGTGCACCCATGTCATCCCGCTTTCCCAAATTCCTCCTCCTCAATTACCATAGAGTCACCACCCATAAGTTTTCTATCTAATCTTTCAAGTTGCTGCTCTTGTCAATTTGATCCATATAGATAGAGCTTAAGAAACACAATGCTCAAGGCAGACATTCTTCAGTACTTAAGCCCAACTGTTGTTTGATATTAAGACTTCAGGGAATATATTTAAGCTTTAAAGATTATCTCAGGGTGATAGTTTTAGGGGTTCATCCAGCCTCCGTGACTCCAAAAGTCCTGTATTCCCTTTATTTCTCTGTTACTCTGGGTTTACGGAGGCCAATTATTGTAGTTTCCATGGCTGCTTATAAACTTTAAGCCACCGGGCAGTATGCAACAAAGTAGGAGATAGAACAGAAGTACTAAACATGATATTAGGCCAATTAACTGAAATGTCCAATAAAACCCAAACCTAAACCTAAATGACCCTTGTCTTAGGATTCTTTCTGTAGAGAAGGAACACTAGTGAAGGATATATGTATATATACATATATATATACACACACATACTTCTGTGTATATATACATATATGTGTGTGTGTAATATATATACCTGAATCCAAGAAAGGTAATCCAACCAAATGTGGAAATTATTGAACAATATTATTAATATCACGTGCAAATAAAATTTTGCTGAAGATCATTCAAAGGTGGTTGTAGCAATATATCGACAGGAACTGCCAGAAATTCAGGCTGGATTCAGAAGAAGACATGGGGTGAGGAATATCATTGCCGATGTCAGATGAATCCTGGCTGAAAGCAGAGAATACCAGAAAGACATATACCTGTGTTTTATTGACTACGCAAAGGCATTCAACTGTGTGGATCATAACAAATTATGGATAACATTTTGAAGAATGGGAATTCCAGGACACTTAATTGTGCTCATGAGGAACCTATACATAGGTCAAGAGGTAGTTGTTCAAATAGAACAAGGGGATGCTGAGTGGTTTGTACTCAGGAAAGGTGTGTATCAGGGCTGCATCTTTTCACCATACCTATTCAGTCTGTATGCTGAGCAAATAATCCAAGAAGCTGGACAGTATGAAGAAGAATGGGGCATCAGGACTGGAGGAAAACTCATTAACAACCTGCATTATGCAGATGATACAACCTTACTTGCTGAAAGTGAAGAGGACTTGAAACACCAATGAAGATCAAAGACCACAGCCTTCAGTATGGATTACACCTCAACGTAAAGAAAACAAATATCCTCACAAGCCACATCATGACAAATGGAGAAAAGACTGAAGTTGTCAAGGATTTCATTTTACTTGGATCCACAATCAACAGCCATGGAAGCAGCAGTCAAGAAATCAAAAAGACACATTGTATTGGGCCAATCTGGTGCAAAAGACCTCTTTAAAGTGTAAAAAAGCGAAGAGATCACCTTGAAGACTAAGGTGCACCTGACCCAAGCCATGGTGTTTTCAGTCACCTCATATGCATTGTGAGACCTAGACAATGAAAAAGGAAGACCAAAGAAGACTTGATCCTTTGAATTGTGCTGTTAGCAAAGAATTATTGAATATACTGCCAAAAAGAACCAACAAATCTGTCTTGGAAGAAGTACAACCTGAGTGCTTCATAGAAACTACTACATCTTACATACTTTGGACATGTTAGCAGGAGGGATCAATCCCTGGAGAAGGACATAATGCAAACTGGAAGGTCAGCAAAAAAGAGGAAGACCCTCAGGAAGATGGATTGACACAGTGGCTGCAACAGTGGACTCAAGCATAACAATGTGAGCACAGTGCATGAGTGGGCAGGGTTTCGTTCCACAGTACATACAGTTGTTATGAGATGGAACTGACTTGATGACACCGAACAACAACAACATATAGGTATATACACATACATGCACATATATAGGTAGAGAAAGATTTATACCAAGGAAATGGCTAATATGGTTGTAGAGTTTGGAAAGTCTCAAGGCTGTGGGTCTGGCATCAGGTTGGAGGCTTCTACTGACCCACATACCTGAAGAACCCAAGACTAGCAGATAAGATGGCAGACTGCTGTCTCATTTCCAAGAATCAGAGTTTAGATGATGGCAGGTTGAATGGAGGAACCAGAGCAGAGGAAAAAACAGTAAGCTATGTCAGGGTGTCCATATATATTGGATGAAGACCATACCCCAAGAAAATTTTCTTTCAACTAATTGGCTGCTTAGTCTATTTCTTAATGAGGAAATCATATCAGATCTCATCATGGAGGTGATTACGTCATTACATAACTGCCATACTGCATCATAACTGCCAAACCACTGAGATCATGGCCCAGCCAGGTTGACACACAACCTTATCCATGACAGTCCACCCCTTGTCAACTTGGCACCTGTACACATCTCCTTAAATCAAACATAGTCTCTAAATAAAGACAATTATGAAGTCATACTTGTGCCTACCATGTATATAACTAACACTCGAAATACTGAAATTGCTTTAGCACTGTTTATATCTTACATTTTATAAGTGAAAAAAAAAATTTGATGTACATATGCAAGGCAGAAATGGTCATAACAATTACAGTGCTGATTTCTGCAACCAATCATAGCTAGTATTTAGAGCTACCTACTTCCATCACCCATTCCATATTCCCTTTACCATCAGCAAGCACCTCATCTGGCTATGGTTCTTTGCCTGGTGGAGGCATCCAAACCTTTATTTCTAAAGGGCCTGGGCCATTAGTAGTCATGTCAGAATTGGGTTGCTGTAGTTTCCCATTGACTTTAATCACAGGGCAGGATAGTACTAAGAGATTCCCTAAGTGATCTCCTGCATTCCAGATGTACTCTTCTTTACCTCCATTATGTAATATCAGTCTGATTTCTTCTTGGTAATCAGAATCAATCACAACAGCCAGTGTGGCAACTCCCTTTTTTGCCTGTTGATCCAGAGGCATAAGGAGTGCAAAGTGTCCAGGTGGCATTCTTAACATCCAGTTCAATGGAAGCCATGATGTGTCTCTAGGTAGGAACATTCCTCCTTTGAATGTAAGACCTCTAGACCTGCAGAACATAGGATTGTGGGGACAGAAAGCAAAATTTTTGTGTGTAGGTTACTAGGGGTAACACTGAGTGATGCCACTCCTGTTTCCAGCCCTTGACTCGTGGAACCATGAATCCCGGCCATGGTAGAAACAGCAACATGTATTGGACACTGATTTAGAGCATATAAGGCCTCCTGGAGAACACTGTCTCAAACCTCCAAGTTATCACCACCCAGAAGGCACAGTAATTGTATATTTAATAGGTCATTCATCATTATATCTAGCAAACTGTTTCAGGGTGATGGGAAACAGGATAAGACCAGTGAAATTCCAGAGAAGTTCCTTGGCCCATTGCAACACTTTATTTGCTGTGAAGTGTGTCTCTTGATCCAAACAATGCTCTGTGGGTTACTATGACAACAGATAAGGCATTCTGTAAGCCCACAGATGGTAGTTTCCAGAAGCTTTGCATGCAGGGGAGAAAAATCCATATCTAGAAAAAGTATCTATTCCAGTAAGGGCAAAACACTGCTGTTTCCATGAATGATGTGGTCCAGTGTAATTGATCTGCCCTGGGTTGCTGGATTATCAGCTTGAAGAATGGTGTTATATCTGGGATGCAGTGTTGGTTCCTGCTGCTGGCAGATTGGGCACTCAGCAGTGGATGTAGCCACAGTGGATGAGTAGAAGTCTGTGTTGCTGCACCTATGCATAACCTCCATTCCTGCCACCATGGCCACTTTTTTCTTGAGCCTCTTGGGCAATGACAGGAGTGGCTGTGGAAAGAGAATGGCTGCTTTCCACAGAATGCATCCTCCTATCACTTGACTCTTAAAACCATTCTCTGCTGAAGTTACCCTTTGGTGAGCAATCACAGAAGACACAAATATCTTCACTTCTTTGGGCCATTCAAGAGGTCTATCCACGTACCTCTTCCCCATACATCCTTGACTCCAATTTTCCAATCACGTTCCTTTGAAGTTCCTGATCATACAGCCAAACCATTTGCAACAGCCCAAGAATTAATATACAGTTGCACAATCTAGCCATCTCTCCTTCCAAGTGGCTTGAACAACTTTTCTGCTCAATATCCTGCCTACTGAAGGATTTCCTTTCACTACTGTCCAGGGAGGTGCCAGAAAAGGGCTAGAGTGCAGCCACTGCCACTTTCAAGTGGTGTCTGTGTATTGCACAGAACTATCTATAAGCCATACAAGTTTACTCTTCCTCTATCAACTGATTATAAGGAACTCCTATGCAGCCATCCTGCACGCGTCTGTCAGTTTGTCATACTGTGGGAGCTTGCATGTTGCTGTGATGCTGGAAGCTATAGCACCAATATTCAGATAGCAGCAGGGTCACCCATGGAGGACAGGTTTCAGCTGAGCTTCCAGACTAAGACAGACTAGGAAGGAGGACCCGGCAGTCTAGTTCTGAAAAGCATTAGCCAGTGAAAACCTTATGAATAGCAGCAGAACATTGTCTGGTAGAGTGCTGCAAGATGAGCCCCCCAGGTTGGAAGGTACTCAAAAGATGACCGGGCAAGAGTTGCCTCCTCAAACTAGAGATGAAATTAATGATGTGTATGGAGTAAAGCTTTTGGAATCTTCATTCGGTGATGTGACACAACTTAAAATGAGAAGAAACAGCTGCAAATATCCATTAATAATCGGAACCTGGAATGTACAAAGTATGGATCTAGGAAAATTGGAAATCATCAAAAATGTAATAGAACGCATAAACATTAGTGAGCTGAAATGGACTGGTATTGGCCATTTGGAATAGGGCAATCACATAGTCTACTACGCTGGGAATGACAACTCGAAGAGGAATGGTGTTGCATTCATTGTCAAAAAGAACATTTCAAGACCTCTCCTAAAGTACAACACTGTCAGTGATAGGAAAATGCCCATACACCTACAAGGTAGCCAGTTAATACGACTATTATTGGAATATACGCACCAACCACTAGGGCCAAGGATGAAGAAATAGAAGATTTTTATCAGCTGCTGCAGTCCGAAATTGATAGAACATGCAATCGAAATGCATTGATAATTACTGGTGATTGGAAGCAAAAGTTGTAAACAAAGAAGAAGGATCAGGAGTTGGAAAATACGGCCTTGATGATAAAAACAATGCCGGAGATCGAATGACAGAATTTTTCAAGACCCACGACTTCTTCATTGCAAATACCTTCTTTCACCAACATAAATGGTGACTACACACATGGACCTCACCAGATGAAACACACAGAAATCAAATTGACTACATCTGTGGAAAGAGACAATGGAAAAACTCAATATCATCATTGAGAACAAGGCCAGGGGCTGACTGTGGAACAGGCCGTCAACTGCTCAGATGCAAGTTCAAGCTGAAACTGAAGAAAAATCAGAGCAAGTCCACAAGAGCCAAAATATGACCTTGAATACATCCCACCTGAATTTAGATACCATCTCAAGAGTAGACATGACATATTGAACACTAGTGACTGAAGACAAGACAAGTTGTGGAATGACATCAAGGACATCATCCATGAAGAAAGCAAGAGGTCACTGAAAAGACAGGAAAGAAAGAAAAGACCGAGATGGATGTCAGAGGAGACTCTGAAACTTGCTCTCGGACATCAAGCAGCTAAAGCAAAAGGAAGAATTGATGAAGTAAAAGAACTGAACCGAAGATTTCAAAGTGTGTCTTGAGAAGACAGTGTAAAGTATTATAATGACATGTGCAAAAAGCTGGAGATGGAAAATCAAAAGGGAAGAACACGCTCGGCATTTCTCAAGCAGAAAGAACTGAAGAAAAAATTCAAGCCTCAAGTTGCAATAGTGAAGGATTCTATGGGGAAATATTAAATGAGGCAGGAAGCATCAAAAGAAGATGGAAGGAATACAGAGAGTCATTGTCCCAGAAAGAGTCGATATTCAAGCATTTCAAGAGGTGGCGTATGATCAGGAACCGCTGGTACTGGTACTGAAGGAAGAAGTCCAAGCTGCTCTGAAGGCATTGGTGAAAAACAAGACTCCAGGAATTGATAGAATATCAATTGAGATGTTTCAACAAAGAGATGCAGTACTGGAAGTGCTCACTCATCTGTGCCAGGAAATATGGAAGACAGCTTCCTGGCCAATTGACTGGAGGAGATCCATATTTATGCCTATTGCCAAGAAAGGTGATCCAACCGAATGTGGAAATTATAGAACAATATCATTAATATCACACACAAGCAAAATTTTGCTGAAGATCATTCAAAAATGGCTGTAGCAGTATATCGACAGCAACTGCCAGAAATTCAGGCCAGTTTCAGAAGAGGATATGGAACCAGGGATATCATTGCTGATGTCAGATGGACTCTGGCTGAAAGCAGAGAACACCAGAAGGATGTTTACCTGTGTTTTATTGACTATGCAAAGGCATTCGACTGTGTGGATCAAAACAAATTATGGATAACTTTGCAAAGAATGGGAATTCCAGGACACTTAATTGTGTTTACGAGAAAGCTTTACGTAGATGAAGAGGCAGTTGTTCGCACAGAACAAGGGTCTACTGATTAGTTTAAGGTCAGGAGAGGCGTGCATCATGGTTGCATTCTTTCCCCATACCTATTCAATCTGTATGCTGAGCAAATAATATGAGAAGCTGGACTATATGAAGAAGAACAGGGTATCAGCACTGGAGGAAGACTAACAACTTGCGTTATGCAGATGACACAACCTTGCTTGCTGAAAGTGAAGAGGACTTGAAGCAGTTACTAATGAGGATTAAAGGCCATAGCCTTCAGTGTGGATTGTACCTCAACATAAAGAAAACAAAATCCTCATAACTGGACCAACGAGCAACATCATGATAAACGGAGAAAAGATTGAAGTCGAGGATTTCATTTTATTTGGATCCACAATTTACAGCCATGGAAGCAGCAGTGATGAAATCAAGAGACATCGCTTTGGGTAAATCTGCTGCAAAGGACCTCTTTAAAGTGTTGAAGAGCAAAGATGTCACCTGAAGACTAAGGTGCACCTGACTCAAGCCATGGTATTTTTAATCAGATCATATGCATGTGAAAGCTGGACAATGAATAAGGAAGACCGAATAAGGAAGAATTGATGCCTTCGAATTGTGGTGTTGGCAAAGAATATTGAATATACGATGGACTGCCAAAAGAATGAACCAATCTGTCTTGGAGTAAGTACAACCAGAATGCTCCTTAGAAGCAAGGATGGTGAGACTATGTTTTACATACTTTGAACATGTTGTCAGCAAGGATCAGTTCCTGGAGAAGGACATCATGCTTGGCAGAGTACAGAGTCAGTGGAAAAGAGGAAGACCCTCAACGAGGTGGATTGACACAGTGGCTGCAACAATGAACTCAGACACAACAAAGATTGAAAGGATGGCTCAGGACCAGGCAGTGCTTCGGTCTGTTGTGCATGGGGTCACTATGAGTCAGAACAAACTTGACAGCACCTAACAACAACAACAGTGGCTTTGCATATATGTCAGTAGTTATGTTAAGAAATTTCTCTTCTACTCCTATTTTGCTGAAAGCTTTTATCAGGCAGTGGTGTTGGATTTTATTAAATATCCTTTCTGCATCAAGTAATATGATCATATGGTTCTTTTATTTATGTGGTGATTTACATTGACTTTCTGATGTTGCAACACCTTTGCATTCCTGGTATGAATCTCACTTGATAGTGGTGTATGTTTTTTTGATAGGTTGTTGAATTTTTTTGAAAATTTTTGCATGTATATTCCTGAGGAATATTACTATGTATTTTTCTTTCTTTTTTCTGGTATCTTGACTTGTTTCTGTATATGGGTGATGCAGACTTCATGAAATGACTTAGGAGCATTTCTTCTCTTCTACCTTTTTGAAGACTGATTAGAATTGGTGTTAATTCTTTCTGAATATTTGGAAAATTCCCCTTAGACGTCATATGGTCCTGCCCACCCCCCACCCCCCACCTTTTGGGTAGTGTTTTATGATAGCTTTAATATTTTCCTTTTTATGGGCCTGATTATATTTTCTATCTTTATTTGTGTTAGTGTAGGTAGACAGTGTCTTTCTAGAAAGTTGTTCCTTCCATCTAGGTTTCCAGATTTGTTGGTGTACAGTGTTTTCATAGTGTTCTCTTATGATCTTCTTTATCTTGGTTGAGTCTATGGTAATGTCTCCAATTTCATTGCATATTTTGGTTATTTGTCATTTCTGTTTTTTGTCAGCCTAGCTAGCGGTTTATCTCTTTTATTGATCCTTTTAAGAATCAGTTTCTGATATTGTTCATTCTTTCTATTGTCTTTTTGTTTTCTATTTCACATATTTCTACACTTTATTGTTTTTCTTTGGGTGTCATTGGCTTCTTTTGCTCTCTTTTGCTCTCCCTTCTCTTTGTTCAGGTTGTCAGTTTAGGTTATTGATTTTGGATCCTTCTTTTTTAGTGTGGCCATTTATTGCTATGAATTTCCCTTTGAGCACTGCTTTTTATGTGTCTGAAAGGTTTTGATATGTTGTGTTTTCATTTGATTCTAAGTATTTTTAACTTCACTTTCAATTTTTGTTACCCAATAGTTTTTTAGTAGTGTGTTATTTAGTTATTATGTGATTTTTTTTCCTTATTCTTCCTGTCGTTGATTTCTACCTTCATACCACTATGTTCAGAGAAGATGCTTGGTATGATTTTTACCTTTTTAAATTTGTTGAGGCTTATTTTGTTGCTTCTGTTGCTGACGAGTTGATTCTGACTCATAGCGACCCTAGAGGACACAGCCGAACTGCCCCATGAGTTTTCCAAGGAGCAGCAGCTGGATTCAAATTGCCAACCTTTTGGATAGCAATCAAGGTCTTAACCACTGCACTATCAGGACTCTTTTTGTGGCCTTGCGTATTGTCTATTCTGGTAATTTTGTACTGTTATGATGATGGATGGATCGTTCCATATATGTTCATTATGTCAAACAGGCTTATGATTTTATTTAGGCCCTCAACACCCTTATGGATCTTGTGTTTAGCTGTACTGTCTAGAACTGAAAGTAGTGTGTTGAAATCCCAACTATTATTGTGGAGTTATCTACTTCTCCTATTAGTCAGTATTTGTTTAATGTATTTTGGAGCACCGATGTTATGTGTTTATATATTTACAATTGTTATGTCTTCTTGATGGATTGGCCCTTTTACTACTATGCAATATTCTTCTTTATCTCTTGTAATGGATTTTAAATTAAAGCCTATTTTCTCTGATATCAGTATGCCACTTCTGTTCTTTTTTGGTTACTGGTTGCATGGAATATTTTTCTTCATTCTTTTATT
Organism: Elephas maximus indicus; assembly: GCF_024166365.1. Taxonomy (NCBI): domain Eukaryota; kingdom Metazoa; phylum Chordata; class Mammalia; order Proboscidea; family Elephantidae; genus Elephas; species Elephas maximus. The sequence goes on from NC_064847.1 coordinate 12,212,781, forward strand.
TTCTTTCTCTGTGTGTTTATGTCTAAGGTGAGTTTCTTGTAGGCAGCAAATGGATGAATTATTATTATTTAATCCATTCTGTCATTTTCTGCCTTTTGCATGGGGAGTTTAGACTATTTACATTTAAGGTTATTACTGAGAATGCTTACTGAAAATGATGTATCTACTTCAATCATTTTCAGTAAAAAAATAATGATTTTTAAGTCTTTTATCCTCATTTTTCTGTTTTTGGCTTGTCTGCTTTTTATGGTTACCAGAAACACAAAACTAAATATGGCTTCCAGGCAATTTGCAGAGAACAAAGGCTTTTGATTTTCCCCCTAAGCTGTTAGACATGCAGGAAACAAGAATAAGAAAGTCTCTTTTGGTGACTATTGACAATTAAGGGATGATTTAGAATGTGTTTTGATTTCTCACAAAATCTGTGGAAATTAATTTTCTCCTGTTAAAGCATCTCTTTTAATGACATTTCAACAAATTAACAAGGGCAACTTTAGAATATGTGTATTTCCATCTAAAAATTGCAGAAACAACTGTTGTTTCTTTCTTCTTTATTTAGCTATACTGACTTGTTTTAAAAGCTGGCTTTTTTCTGCTACTGAATTGTTAGCTACTCTTAGTAGGCCCATAACTCATGGTGAGTCTGTACACACTAGCATAAAACAATGCACAGAACTGCACCATCCCTATGATCAGTGGTAGCTTGGACCGTTGTGATCCATATTGTTTTCACTGGCTGACTTTCAAAAGTAAATTCTTTCTTTTAAGTCATAGTCTGAAAACACCTCTGCAACCTGTACAGGACCATAACAACACACGAGTTTTCACTGACAGACAGGTGATGGCTGTGCATGAGGTGTATTGGCCAGGAATTGAACCCAAATCTCCTGCATGACGTGTGAAAATTCTACCACTGAACAACCACTGCCCCCTGTTATTGAGTAAACCAAACCAATCCTCTTGCTTTTGAATGGATTCTAACTCATGGTGATCACATAAAATACAGAGTAGAACTGAGACCTATACGTTTTTCTTGGCTGTAATATTTATTGAAGCAGATCACCAGGCCTTTCTCCCTTGGTGCATATCATTGTATTTGAACTGACAATCTTTTGCTTAGTAGCTAAAGGAAATCATTTATGCCACCCAGGGATATCTTGTGCTACTGATTGGTATTGTCGTGTGTTGTGGAGTCAATTATGACTCATAGTAATCCAAAGCAATCCTATAGGATATAGCAGAACTGCCCCATATGGTTTCCTAGACTGTAATCTTTATGTGAAGAGATCACCAGATTTCTTTTTTTTCTGACAGAGCTTCTGGTGGGGTTGAACTGCTGACCTTTGAGTTAGCAGTTGAACACTTAACCTTTGGACCACCAGGGCACACACTCTGCTACTGAATAAAAACTTATAAGCTATGGTGACCTATAGGACAGAGTAGAAGTCCCCCATAGAGTTTCCAAGAAGCAGCTGGTGGATTTGAACTGCTGATCATATGGTTACCAGCTGTACCACTTAAGTACTGCGCCAGCAGGACTGAGCCCCAGTAATTTGAATGCAGCCTCTCATGCACTGTTCAATGCTAATTATTTCCCTCGACACACTTTTCTGTTAAATATTTTAACTCAGGTTCTCTTAATGAGTTGTAGGCACTCCATTGCACTTTCAACAGAGAAATGTACCTTTTGGCTTTCCATCTCCAGCTCTTTGCACATGTCATTGTAATACTATACATTGTCTTCTCGAGACAACCTTTGAAATCTTCAGTTCTTTTACTTCATCAATTCTTCCTTTTGCTTTAGCTACCTGATGTTCCAGAGCAAATTTCAGAGTCTCTTTTGACATCCTTCTTGGTCTTGTATTTCTTTCCTGTCTTCTCAAAGACCTCTTGCTTTCTTTATGGATGATGTCCTTGATGTCATTCCACAACTCATCTCGTCTTCAGTCACTAGTGTTCTATGTGTCATATCTATTCTTTAGATGGTTTCTAAATTCAGATGGGATGTATTCAAGGTCATATTTTGGCTCTTGTGGACTTGCTCTGATTTTTCTTCAGTTTCAGCTTGAACTTACATATGAGCAGTTGTTGGTCTGTTCCACAGTCAGCCCCTGGCCTTGTTCTCAATGATGATATTGAGTTTTTCCATCGTCTCTTCCCACAGATGTAGTCCATTTGATTTCTGTGTGTTTCACCTGGTGAAGTCCATGTGTGTAGTCACCATTTATGTTGGTGAAAGAAGGTATTTGCAATGAAGAAGTCGTGGGTCTTGAAAAATTCTGTCATTCGATCTCCGGCATTGTTTTTAGCATCAAGGCCGTATTTTCCAACTCCTGATCCTTCTTCTTTGTTTACAACTTTTGCTTCCAATCACCAGTAATTATCAATGCATTTCGATTGCATGTTCTATCAATTTCGGACTGCAGCAGCTGATAAAAATCTTCTATTTCTTCATCCTTGGCCCTAGTGGTTGGTGCGTATATTCCAATAATAGTCGTATTAACTGGCTACCTTGTAGGTGTATGGGCATTTTCCTATCACTGACAGTGTTGTACTTTAGGAGAGGTCTTGAAATGTTCTTTTTGACAATGAATGCAACACCATTCCTCTTCGAGTTGTCATTCCCAGCGTAGTAGACTATGTGATTGCCCTATTCCAAATGGCCAATACCAGTCCATTTCAGCTCACTAATGTTTATGTGTTCTATTACATTTTTGATGATTTCCAATTTTCCTAGATCCATACTTTGTACATTCCAGGTTCCGATTATTAATGGATATTTGCAGCTGTTTCTTCTCATTTTAAGTTGTGTCACATCACCGAATGAAGATTCCAAAAGCTTTACTCCATGCACATCATTAATTTCATCTCTAGTTTGAGGAGGCAACTCTTGCCCGGTCATCTTTTGAGTACCTTCCAACCTGGGGGGCTCATCTTGCAGCACTCTACCAGACAATGTTCTGCTGCTATTCATAAGGTTTTCACTGGCTAATGCTTTTCAGAACTAGACTGCCGGGTCCTCCTTCCTAGTCTGTCTTAGTCTGGAAGCTCAGCTGAAACCTGTCCTCCATGGGTGACCCTGCTGCTATCTGAATATTGGTGCTATAGCTTCCAGCATCACAGCAACATGCAAGCTCCCACAGTATGACAAACTGACAGACGCGTGCAGGATGGCTGCATAGGAGTTCCTTATAATCAGTTGATAGAGGAAGAGTAAACTTGTATGGCTTATAGATAGTTCTGTGCAATACACAGACACCACTTGAAAGTGGCAGTGGCTGCACTCTAGCCCTTTTCTGGCACCTCCCTGGACAGTAGTGAAAGGAAATCCTTCAGTAGGCAGGATATTGAGCAGAAAAGTTGTTCAAGCCACTTGGAAGGAGAGATGGCTAGATTGTGCAACTGTATATTAATTCTTGGGCTGTTGCAAATGGTTTGGCTGTATGATCAGGAACTTCAAAGGAACGTGATTGGAAAATTGGAGTCAAGGATGTATGGGGAAGAGGTACGTGGATAGACCTCTTGAATGGCCCAAAGAAGTGAAGATATTTGTGTCTTCTGTGATTGCTCACCAAAGGGTAACTTCAGCAGAGGAAGGTTTTAATAGTCAAGTAGTAGGATGATGCATTCTGTGGAAAGCAGTCATTCTCTTTCCACAGCCACTCCTGTCATTGCCCAAGAGGCTCGAGAAAAAAGTAGCCATGGTGGCAGGAATGGAGGTTATGCATAGTTCTCTTTCCACAGATGTAGTCAATTTAATTTCTGTGTGTTCCGTCTAGTGACGAAGAAAGACCTGGTAGTCTACTCCTGAAGAACATTATCCAGTGAAAGCCTTATGAATAGCAGCAAAGCCACTAGCCTACATTACACCAAATGGAGAAATACTGAGAGCCTTCCACTTGAAAATGGAAATGAGACAGATTCCCTTATTACCACTGTTATCCAATATTCTATTAGAAGTGTTATCCTGAACAATAAGGTAAGAAAGAGAAATAAAAGGGGTATATCCAAATCAGAAAGGAAGATGTTAAACTATCTGTTCAGATGACATGATCCTAAACATAGAAAGCCCTGAAGATCCCACAAGAAAATTGGATAATTGGGATTTCATAAAAATTAAATACTGATGCTCATCTAAAGAAGCCCTGGTGGCATAGTGGGTAACAGCTCAGCTGCTAAACAAAATGTCAGCAGTTTGAATCCACCAGCTGCTCCTTCAAAACCTTATAGGGGAGTTCCATTCTGTCCTACAGGGTCAGTATGAGTGCAAATCAACTTGACAGTAACTTTTATTTATTTTTTTGCTAAACAAAAGACTTTAACAAAAGAGTAAAGAGATAACCTACAGACTGGGAAAAAATCTTCAGAAACAGCATTGTTCAAGCAAACACCAAGCACATAAAAAGATGCTCATGATCATTAGCCATTGTTGTAGTTCTTAGGTGCCACTGAGTAGGTTCCATCTCATAGTGACCCCATGTACAACACAGCAAAGTACTACCCAAGCCTGAACCATCCTCTCAATTACTGCCTTATTTGAGCCAGTTGTTGCAGTCACTGTGTCAACCCATCTTAATGAGGGTCTTCTTTTTTTGTTGCTGACCGTCTACCAAGTATGATGTTCTTCTGCAGGGATTGGTTCCCCCTGATAACATGTCCAAAGTACATGAGATGAGGCCTCACCATCTTCGCTTCTAAGGAGCATTTTGGCTATACTTCTTCCAAAACGGACTTGTTTATTCTTCTCAAGGTCCATGGTCTGCTCGATATTCTTCACCAACACCATAATTAAACAACATCAATTCTTCGGTCTTCCTTAGTTATGTGTCCAGCTTTCCCAGGCATACAATGCTATTGGAAATACCATGGCTTTAGTCAGGAGCATCTTAGTCCTCAAAGTGACATCTTTGTTTTTTAACCCTTCAAAGAATTCTTTTACAGCAGATTTGCCCAATGTAATATGTATGTGGTTTCTTAACTGCTGCTCCCATGGACATTGATTCAAGTGAAATGAAATCTTTGACAACTTCAGTATTTTTCCATTTATCTAGATGTTGCTTATTGGTCCAGTCATTAGGATTTCTGTTTTCTCTATGTTGAGGTGTAATCCATACTTACGACTGTAGTCTTTTGTCATCATCATTAAGAGCTTCAAGTTCTCTTCACTTTCAGCAAGTAAGGCTGTACTATCTGCATATCGCAGGTTATTAATAAGCCTTCCTCCAATCTCAATGCCACATTCCTCTTCATATAGTCCAGCTTCTTGGATTATTGACTCAGCGTACAGACTGAATAACCATGGTGAAATAATACCAGCCTGGTACACATTTCCTGATTCTAAACCATACAGTATCCCCTGTTCTGTTTGAATGACTGCCTGTTTGTTTACATAAAAGTTCCGCATAAACACAATTAAGTGTTGCAGAATTTTCATTCTTCACAAAGTTATCCATAGTTTGTTATGACCCACACAGTCAAATGCCTTTGCATAGTCAATAAAACACAGGTAAACATCCTTCTGGTATTCTCTGCTTTCAGCCAAGATCCTTCTGACATAAGCAATAATATCCTCTCCACATCCTCTTCTGAATCCAGCTTGAATTTCTAGCAATTCAGTGTTGATGTACTTCTTCAACCATTTTTAATTAGGGAGATGAAAATCAAAACTAAAATTAGATATTATATCCTCCCAGCTAAAATGACACTAACAAAAACAAACCAAACAAAGAACACAAAGATAGATAACGACAAATGTTACCGAGGATGTGGAGAGACTGGAACACTTACCCATCGTTAATGGGACTGTTAAATGGTACAAACACTATGGAAAATGGCATGGAGCTTCCAAAAAAAAAAAAAAAAACTGGAACTAGAAACACTATATGATGCAGAAATCCTACTCCTAGGTATATAACCTACATATCTAATAGAAAGACAGCAACCTATATTTGCACACCTATGTTTATTGCTGCATTACTCACAATAGTAAAAAAAAAAAGGAAACAGCCTAAATGCTCTTCAGTGTATGAATAGATAAGCAAAAAATAGGTACATACATACAATAGAATACTGTGCAATCATAAAAAATAGCGATGAATTCATGAAACATGACATGGATGGATATGGAGGACAGAATGCTGAGTGAAATAAGTCAATCACAGAACAAATATTTATGATTCCATTTTTATAAGAGGACAAGAATAGATATATAGAGAGTAAAATCAATGTTCATTGGTGGTTACCAGAGATGGGTGAGAAGGGGGAATCACTCTGTAGATTGTAAATTCTTCTAATTTTGGTGATGTGAAAAGTAGCAGTGAATATGTATGTAATGAGCATAGATTGTCCAAAGTAAATTATGCCACTACAAGTGCACAAAAGAAAAGAATATGACATATATAATTTGGCAACACCAAAAATAACCAAAAAAAAAGTGTAAGGTTGTATTTGTAGGTATAGAGGCATATAAGTGTACAGGTAGGTACAGGGGCATACATATGTGTGCACAGATAGAAGTATGTATATATACATATAAATAGAGATATGTGTGTGCACACATATGTATTCATAGAGGACACAGTTGCAGATAATTCTTAGGCATAACTAAACACCTGAGAGATTAGTTCCCTGGATTTGAAGTCTTACTCCTTTAGACTCATTGAACAATTCAGTCAATTTTTATAATATTGTTCATAGGGTTCATGTTCTGCATCCTAGTGAGTTGAGTAACATCTGTGGTCTTAAAAGCCATTTAAGATACATCTACTGGTCTGTACTCATCAGGAGCAAGAGAGGAAGAATGAAACCAAGATCTGAGATAGAAATAAGTTTACAGCACTAAAAGTCTACATGAGCCACAGCCTTCTCTACCTTGAGACCAGAAGAATTAGATGGTATCCAGCTACCACTAATGACATTTTGATCAGGGCCACAATAGGTGGGCCCTGATGGAGAAAAATGTGGAACAGAATTCAAATTCTTAAAATATTCAGACTTACTGAAACAACTGAGACTAGATGATTCTGTAAGAGTCTTTAAACATTGAGCTGAAACTATCCCCTGAGGTCGCCTTTTAGTGAAATAACATATTGGCACATAAAATAAAATAAAAGATATTACTCATGAGTATGATGTTATACAGAGTCTCTCAGCCAAAGAGATACCAGCTCACTGCTGCCTGGATTAGCTATCTTGGACCTCAGCCACCAAAGACCACAGACTGGGAACATAGGGAGGCAACTTCCTGTAGCTACCAACAGGAGACAGAGTACATGTTCTGTACATCATGTCTTCTCCTTTCCTTCCTGCTTATCTGTACCATATGCCAACCCAGTCCCACAGGGCCCACCTTGCATTGAGCCATGGCCCCACCTCATAGGAACCAGTATGCACAGTAAACTACCCATCCCCACTCCTTTAGCCTGGCTGGAGCCAATTCTGCTGCATCATAGCTGAGTGACTAGCCCTGCCCACCTGGGCAACTGGATTGTGCCCATAGGTGAGCAAGCAACAAAACACACCCAGCCCTCCTTACCAGACATAACTAAATAAAACAAAAAAAGCAGGATGAAAAAATCAGATCTATAATCAATAAACGAAGAAAGGAATTCCTGATCCTGGAGACAGCAGACAATATCAAAACATATAAAAACAGGAGAGGATAGCTCCAGAAAGCAACCAAAATAAAACATCAGATGAACTTCTGGTAGAAGAAAAGACATTGTAATTACCTGAAATGGAATTAAAACTCTAATATTTGGGGTTCTTCAACAGATAAAGTAAAATGAAGGAAAAAATAGACAAAACTGGGGAAAATACAGACAAAAGCAGGAAAAACACAGACAAAGCAATGGATGAATTCAGGATAATAGTACAGGAACAAAATGTCAAAATAAACAACTAGAAATCATACAAAAACAGCAATTAGAAATCCAAAAAATAAACAGCAAGATTTCAGAAATGGACAAGGCAATGCATTAGGAGATTTTAGGACAAAATTTGAAACAATGGAAGAACAGGTCAGCAAAATTGAAGACAAATCTTTGGATACCACATTATTTGAGACAAAACTAGAGAAAAGAATGAAGAAAAATGAAGAAACCCTGAGAATGATGTAGGATACAATCAAAAGCAAATTTTGTGAATGATTGGAGTTCCAGAACAGGGGATAAAAATGTAAACCACAGAAAGGATCATTGAAGTTTTGCTGACAGAAAACTTCCCTAATATCATGAAAGATAAAGAGCAAACCATCCAAGAAGCTCAACAAACCCAGTACAGGATAGACCTCAAAAGAAAATCACCAAGACATATCTTTTACTCTTGCTAAAACCAAAGAAAAGAAAGAATCCTGAGAGCAGTTCAGCTCAAGAAAAATGAAAAGTCACATATGGAGGGAAAACAATAAGACTAAGCTCTGATTACTTCGCAGAAACTACAGAGACAAGAAAGCAGTGGGGTGAAATATATAAAACTTTGAAATAAAAAACTACCGAGAGTAATATATCCTGCAAAACTCTTGCTTAAAAATAACTGCAAAATTAGGACATTTCCAGATAAACAAAAATTAAGCGAATATGTAAAAACTAAAACAAACTTGCAAGAATTATTAAAGGGAGTGCTTTGGTTAGAGAACCAACAAAATCAGACTTAGAATCTAGGACTTAGAACAGCATCAGCCAGATACCAGCCTAGGTAATGAACTCTCAAGGATAAAACAAAACAAAAACATTTGCAACAGGGAACCACAGAGGTCAATCTGTAAATGACAATGGTAGAACAATAAAAGAGGGACTAAATGGTATAGGTATGAAACTTACAAATGGAGAGGAAGTCAAGGCATTATCAAATAGTAAAACACTGGTTTAAACTTAGGGAAATAGAGATAAATTTCAAGGCAACCACAAATAAATTTAACATACCTACTCAACAAAATGAAGAAAAACATAAAGTCTCAGTAAACACAAAATCTACACAAACAAAAGAAACAAAAATCCACAAACAAAAAGAATTCAGTATGAGAAACAAAGAAAACATCAGCACCACAAAAAAAAAACACTACAAAATGATAGCAATAAACACACCTATTAATAATCACACTGAATATAAATGGCATCAATAAAGAGACAGAGAGAGACAGAATAGTTTTAAAAAAAAAACAGGAACCATCAATATGCTGTCTTCAAGAGACACATCTTGGAAACAAAGGCAAATATATTATATATATCATATATATATATGTATATCAAGCAAACAGCAACCAAAAAAAAGAGCAGGAGTGGCAATAATAATCTCAGAAAAAAATGGACTTTAAAATGGAAGCCACCATAAAAGACAAGAACATGATGTAATGATTAAAAGGACAATCCACCATAAGGACACAAGCATAATAAATATCTACACACTCAAAGATCAAATAAAAAAACCAAACCCTTTGTCCTTGAGTTGATTTTGACTCATAGTGACCCTATAGAACAGAGTGGAACTGCTCCATAGGGTTTCCAAGGAGCGACTGGTAGATTTAACCTGCTCACCTATTAGCTGGCAGCTGAGTTCTTAACCGTTATGCCACCAGGGCTCCAACAAACCCTAACAGCACTGAAAACAGAAATTGACAGTTTCACAATAATAGTAGGAGCCTTCAACTCACCACTTTCCATAAAGGGCAGAACATCTAGAAAGAAACTCAGCAAAGACACAGAAGATCTAAAGGCTACAACCAACAATTTGACCTCATAGATGTATTTGTAGAACATTCCACCCAATAGCTGCAAAGTTCACATTCTTTTCCAACACACATGGAACATTCTGCAGAATAGACCACATCATAGACCACAAAGCAACCCTCAACAAAATCCAAAAAAGTGAGATAGTACAAAGCATATTCTCTGATCACAATGCCGTCAAAGTAGAAATTAATAACAGGAAGAGCAAAGGAAAAAAATCAAATACATGGAAACTGAATAACACCTTTTTAAAAAACTACTGGGTATTAGAAGAAATCAAAGATGGAATAAAAAAATTCCTAGAATCAAATGAAAATGAAAACACATCATACCTAAACCTCTGGAAAACAGCAAAGGCAGTGTTAGTGGTCAAATTATAGCAATAACTTAATCAAATGGAAAGAGAACAGCAGAAGAAAGAAAGTAATAAAGATCAGAGCAGAAATGAAAGTGAGAATAAAAAAATTATAGCAAAAGTCAACAAAACCAAAATTTGGCTCTTTAAAAGGATCAATAAAATCAAGAAACCATTGGCCAAATTGACAAAAGAAAAACAAGAGAAGAAGCAAATAACCCGAATAAGAAGTAAAATGGTGGACATTAAAACAGATCAGACTGAAGTAGAAAGAATCAAAACAGTACTATGAAAAACTGTACTCTGACAAATTTGAAAACCTAGAGGAAACGCACAAATTTCTAGAAACACATACCTATCCAAACTAACACATACTGAGGTTGAAAATCTGAGCAGACACATAACAATGGAAGAGATTGAAAAGGGAAAAAAAAGAAGCCCTGGTTCAAATGGCTTCACTGGAGAATTCCAGTTAGCATTCAGAGAACAGTTTGCATGAATACTACTCAAACTATATCAGAATATAGAAAAGGAAGGGATACTACCAAATTCTATGAAGACTGCACAACTCTGATACCAAACCAGGAAAAGAAACCACAAAAAAAAAATAAATAAATAAATAAAATTACACACCAATATTTCTCATAAATATAGATACAAAAATTATCATCAAAATTCTAGCTAATAGAATTCAGCATCACATTAAAAAAATAATGCACCGCAATCAAGAAGGATTCATACAAGGATGTATCAACATTAGAAAATCAATCAGCGTAATCCATCTAAAAAATAAAAGAGAGGAACCATGTAATTATTTCAATCGACACAGAAAAGGCATTCAATAAAGCCCAACACTCATTCCTGAAAAAACACTTTTAATAAAATAGGTATAGAAGGAAAATTCCTCGGCACAATAAAGGTCATCTATACAAACCAATAGCCAACATTATTCTCAGTGGAGAGAGGCTGAAAACAACCCCCTTGTGAAAAGAGACAAGGCAAGATGCCCTTTATCACCACCCTTCTTTAACATTGTACTGGAAATCCTTGTTAGAGCAATTAGGCAAGAAAAAGAAATATAGGACCTCCAAATTGGTAAGGAAGAAATAAAACTATCACTATTTGTGGATCCGTTTTGAATTAGTTTGTGTATGGTGTGGGATATGATGCTATACATACAGAACCCAAAGGACTCCATGAAAAAAATATTGGAACTAATAGAAAGATTCAGCAGGCTAGCAGGATACAAGATAAACATACACACAACAGCTGGATTCCTCTACACCAATAAGAACTACGAAAAGGAAATCAGGAAAGCAAACTGTTTATAATAGATGCTAAAAAGGTAAAATACTTAGGAATAAATCTAATTAGGGATGTAAAAAAACTATACAAAGAAAGCTACAAACCACCACAGCAAGGAACAAAATAAGACACTCCTAAATGGAAAAGCACAGCGTGCTAATGGATAGATAGGCTCAACATTGTGAAAATGTCAATTCTACCCAAGCAATCTACAAATAAAATGCTATCCTGATCCATACCAACAGAAATTTTTGAAGAGATCGGAAAACTAATCATTAACTTTACATGGAATGGAAAGAGACCCCATATAAGTAAAGCACTACTGAAGAAAAATTAAGTAGAAGGACTCATCTGACCTCAGAACCTACTAAACAGCCATGGTAGTCAAAACAGCCTGGTACTGGTGCAATGACAAACACATTGACCAATGCAACAGAATCAAGAACCAAGGTGTAAGTCTATCCACCTATGGTCACTTCGACAAAGGCCCAAAATACATTAAATGGGAAAAGACACTTTTTTTTTTTTTTTGTCATATAGTGCTGGCAAAGCTGGATGTTCATCTGTACAAAAATGAAACAGGACTCATACCTCACACCATACATAAAACGAATTCAAAATGGATCAAAGACCTAAATATAAAACTTTAAAGATCATACAAGCAAAAATAGGGTCAACATTTACAGGCTCTAATACATGACATTAAGAAAGTACAAAACATGAGTAACAATACACAAACACCAGAAGATAAACTAGAAAACTGAGAACTCTGAAAATTTAAACACCTATGCTCATCAAAAGACTTCACCAAAAGAGTAAAAAGAGAGCCTACGGACTGGGAAAAAAAAAATTTGGCTATAAGAAATTAGAAAAAATTCTAATCTCTAAAATCTGTAGGAAAATCCAACACCTCTAGAACAAAAAGACAAATAATCCAACTAAAAAATAGGCAAAGAAAACAGACACTTTACCACATAAGACATTCAGGCGGCTAACAGACACATGAGGAAATGCTCAAGATCACTAGCTGTTAGAAAAATGCAAATCAAAGTTACAATGAGACAGCACCTAAGGCCAGTATTACTGGCATCGGTCAAAAAAACCAGAAAACGTTGGAGAGGCTGTGGGAAGGTTGGAACTCTTAGGCACTACAGCTGGGAATGTAAAATGGTACAACCACTGTGGTGCCTGCTTAAAAAGCTAGAAATAAAAATATTATAAGATCCAGCATCCCATTCCTAGGAATATATCCTAGAGAAATAAGAGCTGTCACATCAATAGACATACGCACACCCATGTTCATTGCAGTATTATTCACAATAGCAAAAGGTGGAAACAACCTACGTGTCCATCAACAGATGACTGGATAAAAAAACTATGGTATATACACTTGATGGAATACTACACAACAATAAAGGACAGTGTTGAATCTGTGAAGCATGTCACAACATAGATGAATCTAGACAGTGTTATGCTGAGTGAAATAAGTCAAACCCAAAAGGACAAATACCATATGAGACCACTATTATAAAAACTAATGAAAAGATTTACATGCAGAAAGAATCTTTGATGGCTACTAGGAATAGGAGGGGTGGAGAGGGAAAAATACTAAGCAGACAATAGATAAGTGGTAATTTCAGTGAAGGGTAAAACAGTACATAATACTGGGGAAGTCAACTCAATTTGACCAAGGCAAGGTCATGGAAGTTTCCTAAATACATCCAAACTCACTGAGGACCTAATTATTTGGCTGAGTGCTGGGGACCACAGTCTCAGGGGACATCTAGCTCAATTAGCATAATATAGTTTATAAAGGAAATGTTCTACATCCTACTTTGGCAAGTAGTGCCTGGGGTCTTAAAAGTTTATGAATGGCCATCTAAGCTACAGTAGAAGGTTCTGGAAAGAGCCAGAGAAAAAAAGTAGAACAAAATTCTAACTCACAAAAAAGGCTAGACTTACTGGTCTGGCCGAGACTGGGGAAATGCTGAGACTATGGCCTCTGGATACACTTTAAACTCAGTCCTGAAGTCACTTCTGAGATTCACTCTTTGGCCAAAGATTAGACAGGCCCATAAAACAAAATTAGACTAAATGGCCACACCAGCTCACAGGGACAAGAACAAGAAAGCAGGAGGGGACAGGAAAGATGGTAATGGGGGACCTAAAGTGGAGAACAGTGTTGACATGTTGTGGGGTTGAGAACCAGTTTCACAAATGATATGTGTATTGTTTAATGAAAAATTAATTTGCTTTGCAAGCTTTTATCTAAAGTACAAATTTAAAAAAAGGTAGAAAAGGAAAAAAAACAGTTATATGAGTCCAAAAGGTCAATAGTTATTCTAAAGTAAAGGTAAGAAGATAAGAGGACAGGGAACTAGAGTACTGGAAATGAAACAACCAGAACACAATTAAAGAGAATATTAACACATTGTGAAAAATGTAACTAATATAGCTGAACAATTTGTGTAGAAATTGTCAAATGACAACCTAATTTGCTATGTAAACTTTCACCAAAACCACAATAAAATATTTTTTAAAAAATAAAAACATAAGGGGAAATATGATAGATTGGAACATCATGTGATTCAAGTCATTCAGCCATATTTTTGTTGCTATACTATAGCAGTGGGTCTCATGTGGGGGATCAACTGAGGATATTTGGGCAAATCTGGAGACATTTTTCATTGTTAAACTTGTGGAGAAGAGTCTACTGGGTAGAGGCCATTGATGGTGCTAAACATCCTACAGGCCCCCAAAATAAAGAATTTTCTGGTGCCAAATGCTAATAGTGTCAAGTACGTGATGCCCGCTTATATAGACCTGAGCAGATGCCATTTATTGATTACTAGTTAAGGATATCTACCACCCATCTGTTAGTCATACTCTGGTGAGTTTTATGTGGCTAGGGTGCTAGAAGTCATGCTACCAATATTTCAAATATAAGCAGGGTTGCCCTTGGTTGGCAGGTTTGTTAGAAGTTTCCAGAGTAAAACAGACTGGGTACCAAGACTTGGGACCTATTTCTGAAAATCATCCAATCAAAATCTTATGGACATCAACAGAGCAAAGTTAGTTATAGTGCTGGAAGACGAGCTCTCACATTGGAACACACTCAAAATACAACTTGGGAAGAGTTGCCTTCTCAAAGTAGAGTCAGCCTTAATAATGCCAATGCAATAAGTCCTTTGGGATATGTATTTACTGCTTGACCTCGTTCAAAATGGTTAAAAAAAAAAAAGCTGCAAATAGCCATTAGTAATTGGAATGAGAAATATACATAGTATGAACCAAGGAAATTTGAAATTCATCAAAATGATATGGAATACTCCAGTATAGATATCTTTGGAATTGACTCAATGGCACTGGGCTCTGGGTTAGGTGCTAGTGAGTTGAAATGAACTGGTATTGGCTATTTTGAATCTGAAAATTCTATTTTGGGAATGACAAATTGAAGAACAACTGTGTTTCATTTATTATTAGAAAACATTTTGAGAAAGAGACAACATGGTGCTATAGACAAAAGCACTACACCATCCCTCCACAGCAAAGACGCAAAAAACTAAGTAAAACAGACCAAATGTCAAACCTGAAACCCTAAGTATCAAATGAAGAGATAAAGAACTCAACCAAGCAGTGAGTGGAATAAGAAACTAACAGAACAGAGAGCAAGAAGCGATCTGGAGCAGAGAACCCTTATCAGCTAATGCAGCATGGATTTGCCATCTTGGACTCCTATAGGCGACTGGCAGAGGAGGACTATGGGAAAGCAGCTTCATGGACCTCCCAGTGTGAAACAGAGGAAATAGATCAGCAGGAGACAAAGCACCCAGTAACTAGCAATACATGCTTTCCCACCCCCCTCCCCACCATTTTTTCCAGCGTTCAGCCTCCACCTCTTCCAAGCCAGTGGCAGTCACTCAACCAGGAGATGCTGGCTCCATCCCGATTGGATTTGCCTCATTTACACTGGCCACATCCTTCAAGGCCATTATTTTGTTGCTGGTATTTCTGTTTTTGGTTTCTTGCCTGTCTCTCACCATTCTTTCCTGTCTCCTCACCTCCTTCCTCTTGAACACCCATCTTCATGTGCTGTCTTTGCTTCTTCTTGACAGGCTGTAAGGCACTGTTAGACTGGGGAACTGCTTCTCTGGTCTGAGCTGCCATGTTTGTGGGATGCCTGGGACTTTTTCTTTTTTCTTCATTTCTCAGTTTCTTGTCTCTACTTATCTTCTTTCCAGTTTCCTGGATACCTGGTGCTGTATGCCATCTCTGCCTCTTGTTGCCAGACTGTGCTTTAAGGCCTGGGAGCCACTTCTCCAGTCACCAGTGGGATCCTCGGGGCATTTCTTCCTTTCTTTTTTGAATTTTATTTTTATTTAATACTGTTTTTCCTTTTCTTCAATTTATTGCCTCTTGCTACTTTCCTTCTTTTCCTGTCTCCTGAATACCTGGTGCTGTGTGACATCTCTGCCCATTCTAGATGGGCTGTGCTTTGAGGCCTAGGAGCAACTACTCCAGTTACTAGTGGGATCCTTGGGGGCAAATTAAATTTTTTTTTTCTCTTTTTCTTCTTTTTTTCCCCTTCATTTCTCAGTTTCTCATCTCTGTCTCTATATATTTTCTTTCTTTTCCTGTTTCCTGAATACCTGGCTCTGTGTGCTATCTCCTTCCGTTCTAAATGGGTTGTGTCGTGAGGCCTAGGAAACATTTCCCTGGCCTCCAGTCAGATCCTGGGGACACTTCTTTTTTAAAATATTTATTTACTTTTTCTCTTTCTCTTTTGTCTTTTTGTTTTTCTTCATTCCTTGGTTTCTCATTCTCCACTCCAAGGGAAGGCTTCCTCAGCACTTTTATTTTTTCACACCTTTTTCACTCTCCTCTCTCCTATACCCAACTTAGCTCCACACATCACAATCTGTCCCCTCCATCATGCCTATTCACACTGTGTGCTGAACATTGCACCTCTGTGCAGCATAGGCACAGCCTACCACAACCTACCTGCACTGAACTCTGACCCATCCTATCATCCTCAGTACCTACCAAAAACAGTCCATTCTGGGTCTTCCTCTTCAGCAAGACCTGCTCTGCTACATCATAGGTGAGTAACTGGCTCTGCCCACTGGATAAAGAGGTGAAAAGTATCATGCTATAGATGAACAAACAACAGAGAACATACAGCCCACCTGCCCAGACATAACCAAATAAAACAAAAACTATGATGAAACAAATAAATCTACAATCAACAACAATAACAAAAAAAAAAAAAACAAAGAAAACAGCTACTGAATGTTCCAAAAACAGCAGACAATATCAAAACATATTAAAAAAAAAAAAAAGGGTTGGAAGGTTCCAAAGGACATCCAAAATAGAACACCAGAAAACTTTCCAGTAGAAGAAAAGACACTGGAACTACCTGATAGGAAATTCAAATCTCTACTATTCAGAGCTATCCAAGAGTTGGAGCAAAAAGCAGACAAAAATGAGGAGGAAGAAATAGACAAATTCATGGAAAAGGCAGAAAAAATCATGGAAAATACAGACAAAAAAATGGAAGAACAATACAGGAACAAAATGTCAAAATGAACTAACAACTAGAAATCATACGAAAACAACAATTAGAAATCCAGAAGATAAGCAACAAGAGTTCAGAAGTGGAGAGTGTCAGGTAAGGCCTGGGGTGCAGGTTTGAAGCAAAGGAAGAGAGAATCAGTGATATTGAAGACAAACACTTAGATATCAGTCTGTTTGAGAAAGAAATCAGGAAAAAGAACAAAGAAAAATGAAGAAACCCTGAGAATGGTGTTGAATACAGTCAAAAGCAAAAATTTATGAGTGATCGAAGTTCCAAAACGGGAGGAGAAAATGGAAAACACAGAGAGAATCATTGAAGAATTGCCAACAGAAAACTTCCATAATATCATGAAAGATGAAATCTGGCCATCTAAGAAGCTCAACTAACCCCATATATGATAGGCCCCAAAAGAAAATCACCAAGGCATATCATAATCACACTTGCTAAAAACAGAGACAAAGAAATAATTCTGACAGCAGCTCAAGGAAAACAAAAAGTCATATACAGAGGGAAAACAATAAGGCTGAGCTTGCATTCCTCAGCAGAAACTATGCAACCAAGAAGGCAATGAGATGACACGTAAAATCTTTAAAGGAAAAAAAAGCCAACCAAGAATAACATACTCTACAAAACTGTTGTTCATCTATGACGGTTCTACAAAATAATAAATGTTGGTGAGGTTGTGCAGAGACTGGAGCAATTATACACTGTTGGTGGGAATGTAAAATGGTATAAACACTTTTGAAAACAATTTGGCACTTCCTTAAAAAAAACTGGAAATAAACTACCACACGATCCAGCAATCCCACTCCTTGGAATATATTCTAGAGAAACAAGAGCCTTTACACAAACAGATATATACACACTCATGTTCATGACAGCACTTTTTACAAGACCAATAAAATGGAAGCAACCAAGGTGCCCATCAATGGACGAATGGATAAATAAATTATGGTATATTCATGCAATGGAATACTATGCATCAACAAAGAACAATGATGAATCTGTGAAACATTCCATAACATGGAGGAACCTGGAATGCATTATGCTGAGTGAAATTAGCTGCAAAACGACAAATATTGTATGAGACCACTATTATAAGAACTCAAGAAGTAGTTTAAACAAAGAAGAAAATGCTCTTTGATGGTTATGAAAGTGAAGAGGGAGGGAGGGAGGGAGAGGGGTATTCACTTTTTAGATAGTAGACAAACTAATTTATGTGAAGGGAAAGACAACACACAATACAGGCAAGGTCAGCACAACTGGGCTAAACCAAAAGCAAAGAAGTTTCCTGAATAAACCAAATGCTTTGAAGAGCAGCATAGCAGGGGAAGGGGTTTGGGGACCATTGTTGCAGGGGGCATCTAAGTCAATTGGCATAATAAAATCTATTAAGAAAATATTCTGCATCCCACTTTGGAGAGTGGCATCTGGGATCTTAAATGCTAGCAAGTGACCATCTAAGATGCATCAATTGGTTTCAATCCATCTGGAGCAAAGGAGAATGAAGAACACCAAGGACACAAGGTAATTATGAGCCCAAGAGACAGAAAGGGCCACATAAATCGGAGACTACATCAGCCTGAGACCAGAAGAACTAGAAGGTGCCTGGCTATAACTGATGACTGCCCTGACAGGGAACACAGCAAAGAATACCTGAAGGAGAAGGAGAGCAGTGGGATGCAGACCTCAAACTCTAGTAAAAAGATCAGACTTAATGGTCTGAGTGAGACTAGAAGGCCACCAGAGGTTATGGAACCCAGACCTTCTTTGGCTGAAGACTGGAACCATTCCCAAAGCCAACTCTTCAGACAGGGATTGGACTGGACTATGGGATAGAAAATGATTCTGGTAAGGAGTGAGATTCTTGGATCAAGTAGACACATGAAGCTATGTGGGCAGCTCCTGTCTGGAGAAGAGATGAGAGGGCAGAGGGAGTCAGAAGCTGGCTGAATGGACATGAAAATAGACAGTGGAGGGAAGGAGTGTGCTGTGTCATTAAGGATAGAGAAACTAGGAGTATATAGCAAGGTGTACGTAAATTGTTGTATGAGAGATTGACTTGGTTTGTAAACTTTTACTTAAAGCACACTACAAATTTTTAAGAAATCTCATGAAAATCAACCTCAAAAAAAAAATGATGGTTTTAATTAGGACATTTCCAGATAAACAGAAATTAAGAGAATAAGTGAACACCAAACCAACCTTACAAGAATTATTAAAAGGAGACTTTCAGTTTGAAAACAAACAACATCAGACAACAGCCTGAATCTAGGATGCAAGATTGCACCTGCCAGATACCAACCTAGGAAATGAATCCTCAAGGACTATCAAAAGTAAAAGATTTACAACCAGAGAGATTAATCTGTGAATCACAACTTCATCAAAAAACTAAAAGAGAATAAACAACATAGTTATAGAACTTTCCAATGGAGAAGAAGGCAAGGCAATACCAAATAATAAAAGGGTGGTTTAAACCTAGGAAGATAAGGGTAAATTTCAAGGTAACCACAAAGAAAGATAACAAACAAGGAAGAGCAAGGAAAAAAAAAATCCGTTACATGGAAATTGAATAAAACCACTGGCTGATAGAAGAAGTCAAAGACGGATTTAAAAAAAATTCCTAGAGTCAAACAAGAATTAGGACACATCATACCAAAACCTTTGGGACAAAGCAAAGGCAGAGATCACTTATCTATTTATAGCAATAGCTGCACATATCAAAAAAGAAAGGACATGATCAAAACATTAGCTACATAAGTCAAACAAATAGAACGAGAACAGCAAAAAGAAGTACACAGCCAACAGAAGAAAGGAAATAATAAAAATCAGAGCAGGAATAAATGAAATAGATTATAGAAAAACAATAGAACAAATCAACAGATCCAAAAGTTGGTGCTTTGAAAGGATCATCAAAATTGACAGACCACTGGCCAAACTGACAAAAGGAAAACAGGAGAGATGCAAATAACCCAAATAAGAAATGAAATGGGGTCCATTATAACAGATCCAGCTAAAATAAAAAGGATCATAACAGAGTATTATGAAAGTATACTCTGAGAAATTCGAAACCTAGAAGAAATGGACAAATTTCTATAAATATACTACCTACTCAAACTAACACAAAATGATGTCGAAAGTACAAACAGACCCATAACAATAGAAGGGATTGAAAAGGTAACAACAATAACAAAAAAAATCCCAACAAAAAAAAAGCCCTGGCCCAGATGGTTTCACTGGAGAATTCTACCAAACATTCAGAGAAGACCTTAAGTCAGTACTACTCAAACTATTTCAGAACATAGAAAAAGAAGCAATACTTCCAAATTCATTCTACGAAGCCAGCATAACCCTGATACCAAAACGAGGCAAAGACACCACAAAAAAGGAAAATTACAGACCAATATATCTCATGGATATAGATGCAAATATTCTTGACAAAATTCTAACCAATAGAGTTCAGTATCATATAAAAAAAAAATACCACAACCAAGTAGGAGTCATACCAGTTATGCAAGGATGGTTCAACATTAGAATATCAATCAACATAAACCACCACATAAGTAAAAGAGCCACCTGATCATATCAATCAATGCAGAAGAGTCATTTGTCAAAGACCAACATCCATTCCTGATAAAAACTCTCAAATAGGTATAGAAAGGAAATTCCTCAACATAATAAAGGGTCCATCTACGCATGAATGGATAAACAAAAGATAGTAATACACGCAATGGAGCACTGCGCGAGAGTAAAGAACAATGATGAATCGGGGAAGCATCTCACAAGATGGATAAATCTAGATGGCATCATGCTGAATGCAATAAGTTACAAGAGACCACTACTATAAAAACCAAGGTTTACACACAAAAAGAAAAAAAATCTTTGATGTTACGGAGGGGGAAGTTGGGCATGGAAAAACATAAAATAGTCAGTAGATAAGTGGTAACTTTGGTGAAAGGTAAGACACAATACTGGGGAAGACAGCATGACTTGTACAAGGCAAGGTCATAGCAGTGCCATAGACACATCCAAACTCCCTGATGGACTTAATTACTGGACTGAGGACTATAGTCTTGGGAAACATGTAGCACAATTGGCATAAAAAAACTTATAAAGAAAATGTTCTACATTCTATTTTGGTGAGTAGTGTCTGGGGTCTTAAAAGGCTGTGAGAGGCCATCAAAAATATTCCACTGGTCTCACCCATTTGCAAGCAAGGGAAAATGAAGAAAAGTAAAGATACAAGGGAAAGATTCGTCCAAAAGACTAATGGATCACAACTACCCGGCCTCCACCAGACTATGTCCAGTAAAATTACATGGTACCTGGCTACCATCACTGACTGCTCTGACTGAGATCACTATTGAAGGTTCCAGACAGGTGGAGAAAAATGTAAAACAAAATTCTAACTCACAAAGACCAGACTTACTGATCCGACAGACTGGAGAGGCCCTGAAATTATGACCCCCGAATACCCTTTTAGCTCAGTGATGAAGTCACTCTTGAGGTTCATGCTTTAGCCAAAGATTAGACCGGCCCAATAAAAGAAGACACTAAAGGGGCACAACAGCCCAGGGGCAAGGACTAGAAGAAGCAGGGGACAGGAAAACTCATAATAGTAAACCCATGGTTTAAAAGGGAGAGCATTGACACATTGTGGTGTTGGTACCCAGTGTCATAAAACAATATGTGTGCTAGCTGTTTAATGAGAAGCTAGTTGGTTTGTAAATCACCATCTAAAATACAATTAAAAAAAATTTTGAGACCTACCCTGAAACACAACACTGTCAGTGATAGGTTAGTATTTACAGCCCTAAAAGGAACACCGATTAATACAATAATTGTTTAAATTGAACAAAAGACAAAGATGAAGAAATTGAAGATTTTTACAAACTGTTAAAGCCTGAAATTGCTTGAATGTACAATCAAGGTGCATTGACAATTATTGGTGATTGGAATGTGCGAATTGGAAATGAAGAGACAGTAGTTAGCAAATATGGCCTTGGTGATAGGAACAATCCTGGAGATTGCATGATAGAATTATGCAAGACCAATTCATCAAAAAATACTTTTTAAACAATACAATTGATAACTGTACACATTGACCTCGCCAGATGAATTACACAGGAATCAGATAAACTACATCTGTGGAAAGGAATGATATCCTACATCAAGAAAAAGCCAGGAGCCAACTATGGAATAGACATTAGTTGCTCATGTACGAGTACCAGCTGAAGCTGAAGAAAATCAGAACAAGTCTGTTAAAGCCAGAGCATAACCTCGAATACATTCCACCTAAATTTAGACAGTATTTCAAGAATAGATATAATTTACTGAACACTAATTACTGAAGACCAGAAGAGTTTTGGGATGACATCAAGTGCACCAGCATGAGGAAAGTAAAAGGTCATTAAAAACATAGGAAAGAAAGGAAAGTCCCAAACAGATGTCAGGAGATCCTAAAACTTGGTCTTAATTGCGCAGTAGCTAAAACAAACAAACAAACAAATGATGAAATAAAGGCCTGAAGATTTCATAGATTGGCTCAGGAAGACAAGGAAAAGTATGACAGTGAAATGTGCAAAGACAGAGTTAGAAAACTAAAACGAAAGAACACAATAGGTATTTCTCAAGATGAAAGAACTGAAGAGCAAATTCAAGCTGTAAGCTGCGTTACTGAAAGATTTTATGGGCAAAAAACTGCATGACACAGGAAGCAGTAAAAGAAAATGGAAAAAATATCCCCAGTCAGTGTACCAAAAAGAACCGGTTGATGACCAACCATTTCAGAAGGCAATATATAATCAAAAACTGCTCACACTGTAAAAAGAAGTTGAAGGTACACTGATGGCATTGTTAAAAAAAAAAAAAAAATGAGGCTTGAGTACCTGAGGGAATAATGTTATGGACTGAATTGTATCCCCCCAAAATATGTGTGGTGAATCCTAACCTCTAGGTCTATGGTTATAACCTCATATGGGGATGGGTCATCTTTGTTATGTTAAAGAAACAGGATTAGTTAGAATGTGCCTTGAGTCAATTTCTTTTGAGATATAAAACAGATTAAACAAGCAAGTGAGCTAGGAGAGATGGGGAAAAGAGATTCCAAGACCCATGAAAATCACTGAGGAGTAGAAGCTCAAAAGAGTCAAGGGTCATCCTCCAGACGTGACAGAGAAAGATTTCCCATACAGATGGCACCCTCAATTCAGACGTTTAGCATCCTAAACTGTGAGAAAACAAACTTTTGATGTTAAAGTGACCCACATGTGGTATCTCTGTTAAAGAAGAACTAGGTATTTAAGGATTTGGAGCCAGGAGTTGGGTGCCGCTCTAGCACGTAAGTTAAATATAGAAGTGGTTTTCGAATTGGGTAATGGGTAGAGGCTGGAAGAGTTTTAAAGTGTCTAATAGCAAAAGTCTAACTTTCCTTAAAGAGACTGTTGGTAGAGTTATGGGTATCAAAGGTGATTCTGATGAGGAATCAGAAGGAAGTGAAGACAGCTATAGAGAAAGCCTTTATCATCCTTGTTGTTAGGTGCCGTCTGGTCGGTTTCGACTCATAGCGACCCTATGCACAATAGAACGAAACACTGCCTGGTCCTGCACCATCCTTACAATCGTTGTTATGCTTGAGCTCATTGTTGCAGCCACTGTGTCTATCCACCTCATTGAGGGTCTTCCTCTTTTCTGCTGACCCTGTACTCTGCCAAGCATGATGTCCTTCTTCAGGGATTGATCCCTCCTGACAACATGTCCAACGTATGTAAGACGCAGTCTCACCATCCTTGCTTCTAAGGAGCATTCTGGTTGTACTCTAAGACAGATATGTTCGTTCTTTTGGCAGTCCATGTATATTCAATATTCTTCTCCAGCACCACGATTCAAAGGCATCAACTCTTCTTCAGTCTTCCTTATTCATTGTCCAGCTTTCACATGCATATGATGTGATTGGAAATACCCTGGCTTGGGTCAGGCGCACCTTAGTCTTCAGGGTGACATCTTTGCTCTTCAACACTTTGAAGAGGTCCTTTGCAGCAGATTTGCCCAATGCAATGTGTCTTTTGATCTCTTGACTGCTGCTTCTGTGGCTTTTGATTGTGGATCCAAGTAAAATGAAATCCTTGACAACTTCAGTCTTTTCTCTGTTTATCATGATGTTGCTCATTGGTCCAGTTGTGAGGATTTTTGTTTTCTTTATGTTGAGGTGTAATCCATACTGAAGGCTGTGGTCTTTGATCTTCACTAGTAAGTGCCTCAAGTCCTCTTCACTTTCAGTAAGCAAGTTTGTGTCATCTGCATAACGCAGGTTGTTAATGAGTCATCCTCCAATCCTGATGCACGGTTCTTCATATAGTCCAGCTTCTTGGATTATTTGCTCGGCATGCAGATTAAATAGGTATGGTGAAAGAATACAACCCTGACGCACACCTTTCCTAACTTTAAACCAACCAGTATCCCCTTGTTCTGTCCGAACTACTGCCTCTTGATCTACGTAAAGGTTCCTCATGAGCACAATTCGTTGTTCTGAAATTCCCATTCTTTGCAGTGTTATCCATACTTCGTTATGGTCCACACAGTCAAATGCCTTTGCATAGTCAATAAAACACAGGTAAACATCCTTCTGGTATTCTCTGCTTTCAGCCAGGATCCACCTAACATCAGCAATGATATCCCTGGTTCCACATCCTCCTCTGAAACCGGCCTGAATTTCTGGCAGTTCCCTGTGGATATACTGCTACAGTGTTTTTGAATGATCTTCAGGAAAGTTTTGCTTGCGTGTGATACTAATGATATTGTTCTATAATTCCCACATTTGGTAGGATCACCTTTCTTGGGAATAGGCATAAATATGGATCCATTCCAGCTAGTTGGTCAAGAAGCTGTCCTCCATATTTCTTGGTATAGATGAGTGAGCACCTCCCGCACTGCATCTGTTTGTTGAGACATCTCAATTGATATTCCATCAATTCCTGGAGCCTTGTTTTTCGCCAGGGCCTTCAGAGCAGCTTGGACTTCTTCCTTCAGTACCATCGGTTCCTGATCATATGCCACCTCTTGAAATGGTTGAATATCGACCAATTCTATCTGGTGCAATGACTGTGTATATTCCTTCCATCTTCTTTTGATGCTTTCTGCGTCGTTTAATATTTCCCCATAGAATCCTTCACTATTGCAACTTGAGGCTTGAATTTTTTCTTCAGTTCTTTCAGCTTGAGAAATGCTGAGCATGTTCTTCCCTTTTGGTTTTCCATCTCCAGGTCTTTGCACATGTCATTATAATACTTTACTTTGTCTTCTCGAGAGGCCCTTTGAAATATTCTGTTCAATTCTTTTACTTCACCAATTCTTCCTTTTGCTTTAGCTGCTGGACGCTCAAGAGCAAGTTTCAGAGTCTCCCCTGACATACATCCCGGTCTTTTCTTTCTTTCCTGTCTTTTCAGTGACCTCTTGCTTTTTTCATGGATGATGTTCTTGATGTCATTGCAAAACTCGTCTGGTTTGCCGTCACTAGTGTTCAATGCGTCAAATCTATTCTTGAGATTGTATCTAAATTCAGGTGGGATATACTCAAGGTCATTTATGGGCTTTTGTGGACTTGTTCTGATTTTCTTCAGTTTTGGCTTGAACTTGCATATGAGCAGTTGATGGTCTGTTCCACAGTCAGCCCCTGGCCTTGTTCTGACTGATGATATTGAGCTTTTCTATCATCTCTTTCTACAGATGTAGTCAATCTGATTTCTGTGTGTTCCATCTGGTGAGGTCCATGTGTATATTCGCCGTTTATGTTGGTGAAAGAAGGTATTTGCAATGAAGTCGTTGGTCATGCAAAATTCTATCATTCAATCTCCGGCATTGTGTCTATCACCAAGGCCATATTTTCCAACTACTGATCCTTCTTCTTTGTTTCCAACTTTTGCATTCCAATCGCCAGAAATTATCAATGCATCTTGATTGCATGTTTGGTCAATTTCAGACTGCAGCAGCTGATAAAAATCTATTTCTTCATCTTTGGCCCTAGTGGTTGGTGCGTATATTTGAGTAATAGTCGTATTAACTGGTCTTTCTTGTAGATGTATGGATATTATCCTATCACTGACAGCGTTGTACTTCAGGATAGACCTTGAAATGTTCTTTTTGAGGATGAATGCAACACCATTCCTCTTTGAGTTGTCATTCCCAACAGAGTAGACTATATGATTGTCTGATTCTCAATGGCCCATACCAGTCCATTTCAGCTCACTAATGCCTAGGATATCGATGTTTATGTGTTCCATTTCATTTTTGACGATTTCCAATTTTCCTACATTCATACTTTGTACATTCCAGGTTCTGATTATTAATGGATGTTTGCAGCTGTCTCTTCCCATTTTGAGTCGTGCCACATCAGTGAATGAAGGCCCCAAAAGCTTTACTCTGCCCATGTCGTTAAGGTCGACTCTACTTTGAGGAGGCGGCTCTTCCCCAGTCACCTTTTGAGTGCCTTCCAACCTGGGGGACTCATCTTCCAACCCTATATCAGACAATTTTCTGCTGCTATTTATAAGGTCTTCACTGGCTAATGCTTTTCAGAAGTAGACTGCTGGGTCCTTCTTCCTAGTCTGTCTTAGTCTGGAAGCTCAGCTGAAACCTGTCCTCCATGGGTGACCCTGCTGGTATCTGAATACCGGTGGCATAGCTTCCAGCATCACAGCAACACACAAGTCCCCACAGTATGACAAACTGACAGAATACATATTGTGCCAACAACAGAATGTTGCTAGAAATGTGATCTTAAGTGTGCTTTTGATGAACCTATTAAAAAAAGAAAAGTATGACCATTTGATTGGAAGATGGAAGAAGGGTGTTGCTTTCTTTTTTTAATTTTTTTTTTAACTTTTATTGAGCTTCAAGTGAACATTTACAAATCAAGTCAAACTGTCACGTATAAGTTTATATACACCTTACCCCATACTCCCAGCCGCTATCCCGCTAATGAATCTGCCCTCCAGTCTCTCCTTTCGTGACAATTTTGCCAGCTTCCAACTCTCTCTATCCTCCCATCCCACCTCCAGACAGGAGATGCCAACACAGTCTCAAGTGTCCACCTGATACAAATAGCTCACTCTTCATCAGCATCTCTCTCCAACACATTGTCCAGTCCCTTCCACGTCTGATGAGTTGTCTTTGGGAATGGTTCCTGTCCTGGGCCAACAGAAGGTTTGGGGACCATGACCGCCGGGATTCCTCTAGTCTCAGTCGGACCATTAAGTATGGTCTTGTTATGAGAATTTGGGGTCTGCATCCCACTGATCTCCTGCTCCCTCAGGGGTTCTCTGTTGTCTCCCTGTCAGGGCAGTCATCAGTTGTGGCCGGGCACCAACTAGTTCTTCTGGTCTCAAGATGATGTAAGTCTCTGGTTCATGTGGCCCTGTCTGTCTCTTGGGCTCATAGTTATCATGTGACCTTGGTGTTCTTCATTCTCCTTTGCTCCAGGTGGGTTGAGACTAATTGATGCATCTTAGATGGCCGCTTGTTAGCATTTAAGACCCCAGACGCCACATTTCAAAGTGGGATGCAGAATGTTTTCATAATAGAATTATTTTGCCAATTGACTTAGAAGTCCCCTTAAATCATGGTCCCCAAACCCCCATCCTTGCTCCGCTACCCTTCAAAGCATTCAGTTTATCCCGGAAACTTCTTTGCTTTTGGTCCAGTCCAGTTGAGCTGACCTTCCATGTATTGAGTATTGTCCTTCCCTTCACCTAAAGCAGTTCTTATCTACTAACTAATCAGTAAATTGCTCTCTCCAACCCTGCCTCCCTCCCCCACTTGTAACCACAAAAGTATGTGTTCTTCTCAGTTTATACTGTTTCTCAAGATCTTATAATACTGGTCTTAGACAATATCTGTCCTTTTGCCTCTGACTCATTTCACTCAGCATAATGCCTTCCAGGTTCCTCCATGTTATGAAATGTTTCACAGATTCGTCACCGTTCTTTATCGATGCGTAGCATTTCATTGTGTAAATATACCACAATTTATTTATCCATTCATCCGTTGATGGACACCTTGGTTGCTTCCAGCTTTTGCTATTGTAAACAGAGCTGCAATAAACATGGGTGTGCATATATCTGTTTGAGCGAAGGCTCTTATTTCTCTAGAGTATATTCCGAGGAGTGGAATTTCTGGGTTGTATGGTAGTTCTATTTCTAACTTTTTAAGATAACAGCAGATAGATTTCCAAAGTGGTTGTACCATTTTACATTCTACCAGCAGTGTATAAGAGTTCCAATCTCTCTGCAGCCTCTCCAACATTTATTATTTTGTGTTTTTTGGATTAATGCCAGCCTTGTTGGAGTGAGATGGAATCTCATCGTAGTTTTAATTTGCGTTTCTCTAATGGCTAATGATCGAGAGCATTTTCTCATGTATCTGTTAGCTGCCTGAATATCTTCTTTAGTGAAGTGCGTGTTCATATCCTTTGCCCACTTCTTGATTGGGTCGTTTGTCTTTTTGTGGTTGAGTTTTGACAGAATCATATAGATTTTAGAGATCAGGCGTTGGTCGGAGATGTCATAGCTGAAAATTCTTTCCCAATCTGTAGGTGGTCTTTTTACTCTTTCCGTGAAGTCTTTAGATGAGCATAGGTGTTTGATTTTTAGGAGCTCCCACTTACCGGGTTTCTCTTCGTCCTTTTCGGTATCGTTTTGTATTCCGTTTATGCCATGTATTAGGGCTCCTAACGTTGTCCCTATTTTTTCTTCCATGATCTTTGTCGTTTTAGTGTTTATGTTTAGGTCTTTGATCCACTTGGAGTTATATTTTGTGCATGGTGTGAGGTATGGGTCCTGTTTCATTTTTTTAGCAAATGGATATCCAGTTATGCCAGCACCATTTGTTAAAAAGACTATCTTTTCCCCAATTAACTGACACTTGGCCTTTGTCAAATAACAGCTGCTCATATGTGGATGGATTTATATTTGGGTTCTCAATTCTGTTCCATTGGTCTATGTGCCTGTTGTACCAATACCAGGCTGTTTTGACTGCTGTAGCTGTATAATAGGTTCTAAAATCAGGTAGGGTGAGGCCTCCCACTTTCTTCTTCTTTCTCAGTAATGCTTTACTTATCCGGGGCTTCTTTCCCTTCCATATGAAGTTGGTGATTTGTTTCTCCATCACTTTAAAAAATGTCATTGGAGTTTGGATCCGAAGTGCATTGTATGTATAGATGGCTTTTGGTAGAATAGACATTTTTACTATGTTAAGTTTTCCTATCCATGAGCAAGGACCACTTATGTAGGTCCCTTTTAGTTTCTTGCATTAGTACTTTGTAGTTTTCTTTGTATAGGTCTTTTACATCTTTGGTAAGATTTATTCCTAAGTATTTTATCTTCTTGGGAGCTACTGTGAATGGTATTGACTTGGTGATTTCCTCTTCTATGTTCTTTTTGTTGATGCAGAGGAATCCAAGTGATTTTTGTATGTTTATCTTATAACTTGAGACTCTGCCAAACTCTTCTATTAGTTTCAGTAGTTTTCTAGAGGATTCCTTAGGGTTTTCTGTGTATAAGATCATGTCATCTGCAAATAGAGATAATTTTACTTTCTCCTTGCCAATCTGGATGCCCTTTATTTCTTTGTCTAGCCTAATTATTCTGGCTAGGACCTCTAGGATAATGTTGAATAAGAGCTGTGATAAAGGGCATCCTTGTCTGGTTCCCGTTCTTAAGGGAAATGCTTTCAGGCTCTCTCCATTTAGAGTGATGTTGGCTGTTGGCTTTATATAGATGTCCCTATTATGCTGAAGAATTTTTCTTCAATTCCTATTTTGGTGAGAGTTTTTATCATAAACGGGTGTTGGACTTTGTCAAGTGCCTTTTCTGCATCAATTGATAAGATCATGTGGTTTTTGTCTTTTGTTTTATTTATATGGTGGATTACATTAATGGTTTTTCTAATATTAAACCAGCCTTGCATACCTGGTATAAATCCCACTTGGTCATAGTGGATTATTTTTTTTGATATGTTGTTGAATTCTATTGGTTAGAATTTTGTTGAGGATTTTTGCATCTATGTTCATGAGTGATATAGGTCTGTACTTTTCTTTTTTTGTGATGTCTTTACCTGGTTTTGGTATCAGGGAAATGGTGGCTTCATAGAATGAGTTAGGTAGTATTTGTCATTTTCTATGCTTTGAAATACCTTTAGTAGTAGTGGTGTTAACTCTTTTCTGAAAGTTTGGTAGAACTCTGCAGTAAAGCCATCCGGGCCAGGGCTTTTTTTGTTGGGAGTTTTTTGATTACCATTTCAATCTCTTTTTTTGTTATGGGTCTATGTAGTTGTTCTACTTCTGATTGTGTTAGTTTAGGTAGGTAGTGTTTTTCCAGGAATTCATCCATTTCTTCTAGGTTTGCAAATTTGTTAGTGTATAATTTTTTGTAATAATCTGATATGATTCTTTTAATTTCAGTTGGGTCTGTTGTGATGTGGCCCATCTCGTTTCTTATTCAGGTTATTTCTTTCCTTTCCTGTATTTCTTTAGTCAGTCTGGCCAATGGTTTATCAATTTTGTTAATTTTTTCAAAGAACCAGCTTTTGGCTTTGTTAATTCTTTCAATAGTTTTTCTGTTCTCTAATTCATTTAGTTCAGCTCTAATTTTTATTATTTGTTTTCTTCTGGTGCCTGATGGATTCTTTTGTTGCTCACTTTCTATTTGTTCAAGTTGTCGGGACAGTTCTCTGCTTTTGGCTCTTCCTTCTTTTTGTATGTGTGCATTTATCGATATGAATTGGCCTCTGATTACTGCTTTTGCTGTGTCCCAGAGGTTTTGATAGGAAGTGTTTTTATTCTCGTTGCAGTCTATGAATTTCCTTATTCCCTCCTTGATGTCTTCTATAACCCAGTCTTTTTTCAGGAGGGTATTGTTTGGTTTCCAAGTATTTGATTTCTTTTCCCTAATTTTTCTGTTATTGATTTCCACTTTTATGGCCTTGTGGTCTGAGAAGATGCTTTGTAATATTTCTATGTTTTGGATTCTGCAAAGGTTTTTTTTATGACCTAATATGTGGTCTATTCTAGAGAATGTTCCATGTGTGCCAGAAAAAAAAGTATACTTTGCAGCAGTTGGGTGGAGAGTTCTGTATAAGTCAATGAGGTCAAGTTGGTTGATTGTTGTAATTAGGTCTTCCGTGTCTCTATTGAGCTTCTTAGTGGGTGTTCTGTCCTTCTCTGAAAGTGGCGTGTTGAAGTCTCCTAGTATAATTGTGGAGGTGTCTATCTCACTTTTCAGTTCTGTTAAAATTTGTTTTATGTATTTTGCAGCCATGTCACTGGGTGCATAAATGTTTAATATGGTTATATCTTTCTGGTCAATTGTCCCTTTTATCATTATGCAGTGTCCTTCTTTATCCTTTGTGTTGGATTTAACTTTAAAGTCTATTTTGTCAGAAATTAATATTGCTACTCCTCTTCTTTTTTGCTTATTGTTTGCTTGATATATTTTTTTCCATCCTTTGAGTTTTAGTTTGTTTGTGTCTCTAAATCTAAAGTGTGTCTCTTGTAGGCAGCATATAGATGGATTGTGTTTCTTTATCCAGTCTGAGACTCTCTGTCTCTTTATTGGTGCATTCAGTCCATTTACATTCAGCGTAATTATAGAAAAGTGTGTGTTTAGGGTTGTCATTTTGATGCCTTTTTATGTGTGTTGTTGCCAATTTCATTTTTCCACTTACTTTTTTGTGCTGAGAGATTTTTCTTTGTAAATTGTGTGTTCCTCGTTTTCATAGTATTTGACTTTGTGTTTGCTGGGTTGTTACATTTTTCTTGGTTTTTATTTTGAGTTATGGAGTTGTTATACCTCTTTGTGGTTACCTTAATATGGGTTACCCCTATTTTTCTAAGTAAAAATCTAACTTCTATTGTCCTATATCACCTTGTATCCCTCTCCATATGGCGGTTCTATGTCACCTGTATTTAGTCCCTCTTTTTGATTATTGTGATCTTTTACGTATTGACTTCAATGATTCCCTGTTTTGAGCATTTTTTTTAATTAATCTTAATCTGTTTTTGTGATTTCCCTGTTTGAGTTGATATCAGGATGTTCTGTTCTGTGACCTTGTGTTGTGCTGGTATCTGATATTATTGGTTTTCTGACCAAACAATTTCCTTTAGTATTTCTTGTAGCTTTGGTTTGGTTTTTGCAAATTCTCTAAGCTTGTGTTTATCTGTAAATATCTTCATTTCGCCTTCATATTTCAGAGAGAGTTTTGCTGGATATATGATCCTTGGCTGGCAGTTTTTCTCCTTCAGTGCTCTGTATATGTCATCCTATTGCCTTCTTGCCTACATGGTTTCTGCTGAGTAGTCTGAACTTATTCTTATTGATTCTCCCTTGTAGGAGACCTTTCTTTTCTCCCTGGCTGCTTTTAAAATTTTCTGTTTATCTTTGGTTTTGGCAAGTTTGATGATAATATGTCTTGGTGTTTTTCTTTTTGGATCAATCTTAAATGGGGTTCGATGAGCATCTTGGATAGATATCCTTTCGTCTTTCAAGATGTCAGGGAAGTTTTCTGTCAGCAGATCTTCAACTACTCTCTCTGTGTTTTGTGTCCTCCCTCCCTGTTCTAGGACTCCAATCACATGCAAGTTATCCTTCTTGATAGAGTCCCGCATGATTCTTAGGGTTTCTTCATTTTTTTTTAATTCTTTTATCTGATTTTTTTTTCAGCTCTATTGGTGTTAATTCCCTGGTCCTCCAGATGTCCCAGTCTGCATTCTAATTGCTCGAGTCTGCTCCTCTGACTTCCTATTGAGTTGTCTAATTCTGTAATTTTATTGTTGATCTTTTGAATTCCTGAATGTTGTCTCTCTATGGATTCTTGCAACTTATTAATTTTTTCACAATGTTGCTGAATAATCTTTTTGAGTTCTTCAACTGTTTTATCAGTGTGTTCCTTGGCTTTTTCTGCAGATTGCCTTATTTCATTTCTGAGGTCATCCCTGATGTCTTGAAGCATTCTGTAAATTAGTTTTTTATATTCTGTATCTGATAGTTCCAGGATTGTATCTTCATTTGGGAAAGATTTTGATTCTTTAGTTTGGGGGGTTGTAGAAGCAGTTATGGTCTGCTTCTTTATGTGGTTTGATATCAACTGCTGTCTCTGAGCCATCACTAAGATATTGTAGTGATTTATTCTATATTTGCTCACTGAGTCTTATCTTGTTTTGTTTTCTTTCGATATATGTGGATGGGCTACTAGATTGCGCTGTCCTGATTGTTGTAGCCCTTAACTTACTTATGACCTATTACCAGCTGTTTTGGGGTGTTACCAGATATATATGCCTGAATCCATTCACTATTCTTGAGTAGAATCTGATTTTGGGTCATCAAGTCTGTGATGCACACTTTTACCTATCCACCTTGAGAAGTAGTGGTGATAGTTGTGTACACCAGATTCTAGTAGCATCTGGGGTTCACACTCTGGGGGGGGCAGGATGCTGACAGGCTTCCCCCAAGTGTCAGTGCGGTGAGTGCGTCTCTATTCCTAAAGCACCTTGGTAGGTGGGCTCTGCAGCTGTACCTTAGGCCCCCAACGCAAGTACGTCTACAGATTGGTAGGTGTCACCCTCCTTAGACCCCTAAGGCAGGAGGCTAGGTGGCCTGGGGGGAGCTTCAGCCCTCAGTTCCTTATTTTGGGTCAGTGAGGGCTCTGTTGAATATGCAGAGATATCAGACCTGGGAAATTTGTCTTTCCAGTAAATCCGCTAAAACAAATGTAGGCAGAGCTCTATCAGAAATGCCTTTGCATTATAATAGCCACCTTGTTCCCTGTAGGGATGAAAGCCTGAGACTGTGGATCACATATGCTTGGCTGGAGCTGGTTCTGTGTTTTTAGTCCAATTAGGGAAGGATTTTTGGTCCCTGGGTTTTTTGTAGCTGCTTCTCTCAGGCCAGAAGAATGGGTTAGGAAAAGACCAAAAAAAGAAAAAAAAAAAAGGAATAGAAAGACCTTGGAGCAGTTCTCCCTCTGACTCAGGAAATTCCAATGTTAATGAAGCCGCCTGAGAAGGGGAGGGGAGGGTTCAGAAAAACAGGATAGAGTAGCACCCCGGAATATAGACAAAGTTACTTATCTTGCTTGGGATAACTGTTTTATCTGAGATTCCCGAGGGGTGCGCTGTCTGTGTGCACTGGCTGGGTAGAGATTACCCCCAAGGATCAGGCCCGCGGCCCGTGCTTGCGCTGTCTCAGAAGCTGCAGTCAGTTCCTCTGCTGCCAGTCCAAAGCCCAGCGTCAAGGTTCCCCAGCTGGGATGCTGCACTCCTGGCTCTAAAAACAGTTGCTGCTTCCCGGTGACTTCTCCTCCCGCCAGCCGCATTGCCACGCCACCAAGGTGGACTGGCTGGGCCCCCCCCCAGGTCAGTTCAGGGGGCTGGGGCTGCTCCCCGTGTTTGCACCGTCATAGGATGTCATGCTCAGCTCCCCTGCGCCCAGTCCAAAGCCCGGCGCCAAGGTTCCCTGGCTGGGACCCTGCACTCCTGGCTCCAAAACCGGTCGCTGCTTCCCCGTAGTTGTTCTTTCTTGGTCTCTGTCACTCAGGTCAACTCTTTAGATCTGTGTTTGTTGGTCAGGATTCGTAGATTGTCATGTATAAGATTGATTCACTTGTTTCTCCGAACCTTTGTTGCAAGAGGGATCCAAGGTAGCATCTACCTAGTCAGACATCTTGGCCCCCTCCTCCTAATTTTTTTAAAAGTAATTTTTATTTTGCTTTAAGTGAAAGTTTACAAATCAAGTCAGTCTCACATATAAACTTATATATACCTTACTACATACTCCCATTTACTCTCCCCTTAATGAGTCAGCCCCTCCCTCTTTCCAGTCTCTCCTCTCAGGACCATTTTGCCTGTTTCTAACCACCTCTACCCTCCCAACTCCCCCCCCCCCAGAGAGGAGATGCCAACATAGTCTCAAGTGTCCACCTGATGCAAGTAGCTCACTCCTCATCAGCATCTCCAACCCATCATCCAGTCTAATTCATGTCTGATGAGTTGGCTTTGGGAATGGTTCCTGTCCTGGGCCAAAAGAAGGTCTGTGGGCCATGACGACTGGGGTCCTTCTAGTCTCAGTCAGACCATTAAGTCTGGTCTTTTTATGAGAATTTGGGGTCTGCATCCGACTGTTCTCCTGCTCCCTCAGGGGTTCTCTGTTGTATTCCCTGTCGGGACAGTCATCAGTTGTAGCCGGGCACTATCTAATTCTTCTGGTCTCAGGATGATGTAGTCTCTTTTTCATGTGGCCCTTTCTGTCTCTTGGGCTCGTAGTTACCTTGTGTCCTTCGTGTTCTTCATTCTCTTTTGATCCAGGTGGATTGAGACCTATTGTTGCAATTAGATGGCTGCATGCTAGTGTTTAATACCCCAGATGCCACACTTCAAAGTGGGATGCAGAATGTTTTCTTAATAACATTTAATTTGCCAATTGACTTAGATGTCCCCTGAAGCTATGGTCCCCAAACCTCTGCCCCTGCTTTGCTGACCTTTGAATCATTCAGTTTATTCAGGAAACTTCTTTCCTTTTGGTTTAGTCCAGTTTTGCTGACCTCACCTGTGTAGTCCTTCCCTTCACCTAAAGTTGTTCTTATCTTCTATCTAATTAGTAAATAACCCTCTCCCATGCTCCCACCCTCCCCTCTCTGGTAACCAAAAAAGAATGTGTTCTCAGTTTAAACAGTTTCTCAAGATTTTATAATAGTTGTCTTATACAATATTTGTCCTTTTGCATCTGACTAATTTCACTCAGTATAATTCCTTCCAGGTTCCTCCATGTTATGAAATGTTTCACAGATTCATCACTGTTCTTTACTGATGTGTAGTATTCGATTGTGTGAATAGACCACAATTTATCCATTCATCCATTGGTGGGCACCTGGGTTGCTTCCAGCTTTTTGCTATCCTAAACAGTGCTGCAATAAACATGAGTATGCATATATCTCTTTGTGTAAAGGCTCTTATTTCTCTAGGATATATTCTGAGGTGTGGGATTGCTGGCTCGTATGATAGTTCTATTTCTAGCTTTTTAAGGAAATGCTACTTCGATTTCCAAAGTAGTTGTACCATTTTACATTCCCACCAGCAGTGTGTAAGTGTCCCAATCTCTCCACAGCCTCTCCAACATTTATTATTTTGTGTTTTTTGGATTAATGTCAGCCTCATTGGAGTGAGATGGAATCTCATTGTAGTTTTAATTTGCATTTCTCTAATGGCTAATGATTGAGAGCATTTCCTCATGTATCTGTTAGCCGCCTGAATATCTTCTTTAGTGAAGTGCGTATGCATATCCTTTGCCCAATTTTTACTTGGGTTATTTGTCTTTTTGTGGTTGAGTTTTAGCAGAATCATGTAGACTTTAGAGATCAAGCACCGGTTGGAGATGTCATAGCTGAAAATTTTTTCCCAGTCTGTAGGTGGTTTTTTACTCTTGTGGTGAAGTCTTTGGATGAGCATAGGTGTTTGATTTTTAGGAGCTCCCAGTTATCTGGTTTCTTTTTGCCATTTTTAGTAATGTTTTGTATTCTGTTTATGCCTTGTATTAGGGCTCCTAACATTGTCCCTATTTTTTCTTCCATGATCTTTATCATTTTAGACTTTGTGTTTAGGTCTTTGTTCCATTTGGAGTTAGTTTTTGTGCATGGCGTGAGGTATGGGTCCTGTTTCATTTTTTTGCAAATGGATATCCAGTTATGCCAGCACCATTTGTTAAAAAGACTATCTTTTCCCCAATTAACTGACACTGGGCCTTTGTCAAATATCAGCTGTTCATATGTGGATGGATTTGTATCTAGGTTCTTAATTCTGTTCCATTGGTCTATGTGTCCATTGTTGTACCATTACCAGGCTGTTTTGACTACTGTGGCTGTATAATAGGTTCTAAAATCAGGTAGAGTGAGGCCTCCCACTTTCTTCTTCTTTTTCAGTAGTGCTTTACTTATCCGGGCTTCTTTCCCTTCCATATGAAGTTAGTGATTTGTTTCTCCATATCATTAAAAAATGTCATTGGAATTGGGATCGAAAGTGCATTGTATGTATAGATGGCTTTTCGTAGAATAGACATTTTTTACTGTGTTAAGTCTTCCTATCCATGAGCAAGGTATGTTTTTGCACTTATGTGGGTCCCTTTTATTTTCTTGCAATAGTACCTTGTAGTTTGCTTTGTATAAGTCTTTTACATCTTTGGTAAGATTTATTCCTAAGTATTTTATCTTCTTGGGAGCTACTGTGAATGGTATTGACTTGGTGATTTCCTCTTTGATGTTCTTTTTGTTGATGTAGAGGAATCCAAGTGATTTTTGTATGTGTGTCTTGTAACCTTAAACTGTACTGAACTCTTCTATTAGTTTCAGTAGTTTTCTAGAGGATTCCTTAGGGTTTTCTGTGTATAAGATCATGTCATCTGCAAATAGAGATAATTTTACTTTTTCCTTGCCAATCTAGATGCCCTTTATTTCTTTGTCTAGCCTTATTGCTTTGGCTAGCACCTCCAACACAATGTTAAATAAGAGGGGTGATAAAGGGCATCCTTGTCTGGTTCCCGTTCTCAAGAGAAATGCTTTCAGGCTCTCTCCATTTAGAATGATGTTGGCTGTTGGCTTTGTATAAATGCTCTTTGTTATGTTGAGGAATTTTCCTTCTATTCGTATTTTTCTGAGAGTTTTTATCATGAATGGGTGTTGAACTTTGTCAAATGGTTTTTCTGGATCAGTTGATAAAATGATGTGTTTCTTGTCTTTTGTTTTGTTTATATGGTGGATTACATTAATTGTTTTTCTAATATTGAATCATCCTTGCATACCTGTTATAAATCCCTCTTGGTCATGATAGATTATTTTTTTTGATATGTTGTTGAATTCTATTGGCTAGAATTTTGTTGAGAATTTTTGCATCTATGTTCATGAGGGATATAGGTTAGTAATTTTCTTTTTTTGTGGTGTCTTTACCTGGTTTTGGTATCAGGGATATGCTGGCTTCATAGAATGAGTTAGGTAGTATTCCATCCTTTTCTATGCTCTGAAATACCTTTAGTAGTAGTGGCATTAACTCTTCTCTGAAAATTTGATAGAACGCTGCAGTGAAGCTGTCCGGGCCAGGGCTTTTTTTGTTGTTGTTGCTGGGAGTTTTTTGATTACCTTTCCAATCTCTTCTTTTGTTATGGGCCTATTTAGTTGTTCTACTTCTGGTTGTGTTAGTTTAGGTAGGTAGTGTGTTTCTAGGAATTCATCCACTTCTTCTAGGTTTTCCTATTTGTTTGAGTATAATTTTTCATAGTAATCTGATATGATTCCTTTAATTTCAGTTGGGTCTGTTGTGATATGGCCCGTCTCGTTTCTTATTTGGGTTATTTGTTTCCTTTCCTGTATTTCTTTAGTCAATCTGGTCAATGGGTTATCAATTTCGTTATTTTTTTCAAAGAACCAGCTTTTGGCTTTGTAAATTCTTTCAATAGTTTTTCTGTTCTCTAATTCATTTAGTTCAGCTCTAATTTTTATTATTTGTTTTCTTCTGGTGCCTGATGGATTCTTTTGTTGCTCACTTTCTGTTTGTTCAAGTTGTAGGGACAGCTCTTTGATTTTGGCTCTTTCTTCTTTATGTATGTGTGCATTTATTGATATAAATTGACCTCTGAGCACTGCTTTTGCTGTGTCCCAGAGGTTTTGATAGGAAGTGTTTTCATTCTTATTGCAGTCTATGAATTTCTTTATTCCCTCCTTAATGTCTTCTATAACCCAGTCTTTTTGAGCAGGGTATTGTTCAGTTTCCAAGTATTTGATTTCTTTTCCCTAATTTTTCTGTTATTGATTTCCACTTTTATGGCCTTGTGGTCTGAGAAGATGCTTTGTAATATTTCGATGTTTTGGAATCTGCAAAGGTTTGTTTTATGACCCAATATGTGATCTATTCTAGAGAATGTTCCATGTGCACTAGAAAAAAAAGTCTACTTTGCAGCTGTCGGGTGGAGTGTTCTGTATAAGTCTATGAGGTCAAGTTGATTGATTGTAGCAATTAGGTCTTCCGTGTCTCTGCTGAGCTTCTTACCAGAAGTCCTATCCTTCCCCAAAAGTGGTGTGTTGAAGTCTTCTGCTATAATTGTGGAGGTGTCTATCTCACTTTTCAGTTCTGTTAAAGTTTGTTTTATGTATCTTGCAGCCCTGTCATTGAGTGCATAAATATTTAATATGGTTATATCTTCCTGGTCAATTGTCCCTTTAATCATTATGTAGTGTCCTTCTTTATCCTTTGTGTTGGATTTAACTTTAAAGTCTATTTTGTCAGAAATTAATATTGGTACTCCTGCTCTGTTTTGATTGTTGTTTGCTTGGTATGCTTTTTTCCATCCTTTGAGTTTTAGTTCGTTTGTGTCTCTAAGTCTAAGGTGTGTCTCTTGTAGGCAGCATATAGACGGATCGTGTTTCTTTATCCAGTCTGAGACTCTCAGTCTGTTTTTTGGTGCACTTAGTCCATTCGCATTCAGCGTAATTATAGATAAGTATGTGTTTAGTCCTGTCATTTTGATGCCTTTTTGTGCGTGTTGTTGACAATTTCGCGTTTCCACTTACTTTTTCATGCTGAGAAATTTTCTTTGTAAATTGTGTGTTCCTCATTTTCATAGTAGTTGAATTTATGTTTGCTGAGTTGTTATGTTTTTCTTGGTTTTTGTTTTGAGTTATGGAATTCTTATACCTCTGTGGTTATCTTAATACTTACCCCTACTTTTTTAAGTGAAAACCTAACTTGTATCGTCCTATATCACCTTGTTTTCCTCTCCATATGGCAGTTCTATGTCTCCTGTATTTAGTCCCTCTTTTTGATTATTGTGATCTTTTACATAATGACTTCAATGATTCCCTGTTTTGAATGCTTTTTTCTTTTTTAAATTAATCTTAATCCGTTTTTATGATTTCCCTATTTGAGTTGATATCAGGATGTTCTGTTCTGTGACCTTGTGTTGTGTTGCTATCTGATATCATTGATTTTCTGGCCAATCAATTTCCTTTAGTTCTTGTAGCTTTGGTTTGGTTTTTGTAAATTCTCTAAGCTTCTGTTTATCCGTAAATGTTTTAATTTTGCCTTCATATTTCAGAGAGAGCTTTGCTGGATATATGGTCCTTGGCTGGCAGTTTTTCTCCTTCAGTGCTCTCTATATGTCATCCTTTTGCCTTCTTGACTGCGTGGTTTCTGCTGAGTAGTCTGAACTTATTCTTATTGATTCTGCTTTGTAGGAGACCTTTCTTTTATCCCCGGCTGCTTTTAAAATTTTCTCTTTATCTTTGGTTTTGGCAAGTTTGATAATAATATGTCTCGGTCATTTTCTTTTTGGATCAATCTTAAATGGGGTTTGATGAGCATCTTGGATAATTATCCTTTTGTCTTTCATGATGTCAGGGAAGTTTTCAGTCAAGAGATCTTCAACTATTCTCTCTGTATTTTCTGTTACCCCTCCCTGTTCTGGAACTCCAATCACATGCAAGTTATTCTTCTTGATAGAGTCCCACATGATTCTGAGGTTTCTTCATTTTTTTAAATTCTTTTATCTTATTTTTCTTCAACTATATTGGTGTCAATTGCCTTATCCTCCAGCTCCCCCACTCTGCATTCCAATTGCTCGATTCTGCTCCTCTGACTTCCTATTGAGTTGTCTATTTCTGTAATTTTACTGTTAATGTTTTGGATTTCTGAATGCTGTCTCTCTATGGATTCTTGCAGCTTATTAATTTTTCCACTGTGTTCTTGAATAATCTTTTTGATTTCTTCAACTGCTTTATCTCTGTGTTCCTTGGCTTTTTCTGTAGATTGCCTTATTTCATTTCTGAGGTCATCCCTGATGTCTTGAAGCATTCTGTAAATTAGTTTTTTATTTTCCTGCATTTGGCAATTCCAGGATTTTATCTTCATTTGGGAAAATTTTCATTCTTTAATTTGGGGAGTTGTAGAAGCAATCATGGTCTGCTTGTTTATGTGGTTTGGTATTGACTGCTGTCTCAGCCATCTATAAGATATTGTAATGATTTATTTTATATTTGCTCACTGAGTCTTATCTTGTTTTGTTTTCTTTCAATATACATAAATGGGCCACTAGATTGCACTGTCTTGCTTGTTTTAGCCTTTGAATCACTTATGTCAAATTACTAGCTGGTTTGGGCTGTTACTAGATATATAAGCCTGAGAGTCTATTCACTATTCTTGAGTAGAATCTGATTTTCGGCCACTAAGTGTGTGGTGTAGACTGTCACCTATTCACTTAGAGGAGTAGTGGTGATAGTTGTGAGCACGATTCTGGTAGAAGCAGGGCATCACACTCCGGGGGTGGGGGGGGCAGGATGCTGACAGGCTTATCCCAAGTGCCAGTGAGGTAGGTGTGTCTCTATTCCTAGAGCACTTTGGTGGGTGGGCTCTGCACCTGTACCTTAGGCACCCAATGCATGTAACTCTACAGATTGGTAGGTGTCGCTATCCTCAGACCCCTATGGCAGGAGGCTAGGTGGTTTGCTTAGAGCTTCATCCCTCAGTTGTGAGTCAGTGAGGGCTCTGTTTAATAGGTAGAGATATCAGACCTGGGAGTCTTGTCTTTCCAGTAATCTGCTAAAACAGTTAGTCAGATCACTATCAGAATTGCCTTTGCATTATAATAGCCACCTTATTGCCTGTAGGGATGAAAGCCCAAGACTGTGGATTTCATATGCTTGGCTGGAGCTGGTTCTGTATTTTTAGTCCATTTTCGGGAAGTTAGGGAAGGATTTTTGGTCCCTGGGTTTTTTGTAGCTGCTTCTCTCATGGCAGGAGAATGGGTTAGGAAAAGACAAAAAACAAAACAAACAAACAAAAAAACAACTGCAGAGCATTTCACTCTCTGGCCCAGGAAATTCCAATGTTAATGAAGCCACCTGGGAAGGGGAGGGGAGGGATCAGATAGATAGGAGAGAGTAGCACCCAGGAATATAGACAAGGTTGCTTATCTTGCTTGGTGATGACTGTTTTATCTGAGATTACTGAGGGGTGTGTTGCTTGTGTGCGTTGGCTTGATCGAGATTGCCCCCCTACGGTCAGGCCTGCATCCTGTGCTTGTGGTGTCTCAGAAGCTGTGGTCAGTTCCTCCACTCCCAGTTCAAAGACCAGGTCCAAGGTTCCCCAGCTGGGACGCCGCACTCCAGGCTTCAAAACCAGTTGCTGCCTCCCGGTGACCTCTCCTCCTATCAGCCGTGTTGCTGCGCTGCCTGCGTGCACTGGCTGGGTTTCCCCTGAGGTCACTTCTGGGGCCAGGGCTGCGTCCTGTGTTTGCACCATCTCAGGATGCTGTGCTCATCTCCCCTCCACCCAGTCCAAAACCCTGTGCCAAGGTTTTCTGACTGGGATGCTGGCTCCAGGCTCCGCAAGCAGTTACTGCTTCCCTGTGGTTGCTCGTTCTCTCGTTAGCCCTGTCAGTGTGCAGCATTTTTGGGCTGGCTGAGTCTCTACGGAGGTTACCCCAGGGGAGTAGGGGTTAGGACTGTGTCCCTCGCCTGCCCCACCTCAGCAAACCACAATCAGCCCAGCCACTCAGCACCTGGGAACCACAAGGGCTCAAGTCTGTGGTGCGGGTCGC
The DNA here is from genome assembly GCF_024166365.1 of Elephas maximus indicus. Taxonomy (NCBI): domain Eukaryota; kingdom Metazoa; phylum Chordata; class Mammalia; order Proboscidea; family Elephantidae; genus Elephas; species Elephas maximus. The sequence goes on from NC_064847.1 coordinate 12,255,360, forward strand.
TGGTTCCAGAAGCGGCTGTTGCTTCAGGGTGCAGCTTTTGCATCCATCTCTCAGGTCAAGTCTTTAGATCTGTGTTTAATGGTCAGGGTTTGTAGATTGTCCTGTATGTGATCAATTCACTTGTTTTTCCAAGTCTTTGTTGCAAGAGGATCCGAGGTAGCTTCTACCTAGTCAGCCATCTTGGCCCCCGGGTGCATAAATGTTTAATATGGTTATATCTTTCTGGTCAATTGTCCCTTTTGTCATTATGTAGTGTCCTTCTTTATCCTTTGTGTTGGATTTAACTTTAAAGTCTATTTTGTCAGAAATTAATATTGCCACCCCAGCTCTTTTTTTATTGTTTTTCACTTGATATATTTTTTCCAATGTTTCAGGTTTTGTTTGTTTGTGTCTCTAAGCATAAGGTGTGACTCTTGTTGGCACCATATAGACGGATTATGTTTTTTTATCCAGTCTGTAGCTCTCTGTCTCTTTATTGGTGCATTTAGCCCATTTACGTTTTGCATAATTATATATAAGTATGATTTTAGTGCTGTCATTTTGATGTCTTTTTTTGTGTGTTGTTGGCAATTTCATTTTTGTGCTTACTTTTTTTTTGCTGAGAAGTTTTTCATAGTAAATTGTGTTCCTCATTTTCATAGTAGTTGTATGTATTTTTGCTGAGTCTTTATGTTTTTCTTGGTTGTTATTTTGAATTGTGGAACTATTAGACCTCTTTGTGGTTACCTTAATATTTACCCCTATTTTTCTAAGAAAAAACCTAACGTATTGTCCTATATCGCCTTGTTTTCCTCCCATATGGAAGCTGTATGCCACCTGCATTTAGTCCCTCTTTTTTGATTATTGTAATCTTTTACATAAAGACTTCAATGATTCCCTTTTTGGGCATTTTGTTCTTTTTTAAATTAATCTTATTTTGTTTTCGTGATTTCCCTATTTGACTTGATATTAGGATGTTCTGTTCTGTGACCTTGTGTTGTATTGCTATCTGATATTATTGATTTTCTGATCAAAGAATTTCCTTTAGCAATTCTTGAGGCTTTGGTTTGGTTTTTGCAAATTCTCTAAGCTTGTATTTATCTGTAAATGTTTTAATTTCACCTTCATATTTGAGAGAGAGTTTTGCTGGATATATGGTCCTTGGCTGGCAGTTTTTCTCCTTCAGTGCTGTATATATGTCATCCCGTTGCCTTCTTGACTGCATGGCTTCTGCTGAGTAGTCTGATCTTATTCTTATTGATTCTCCTTTGCAGGTGACTTTTTTTTTTATCCCTGGATGCTTTTAAAATTTTCTCTTTATCTTTGGTTTTGGCAAGTTTGATGATAATATGCCTTGGTGATTTTCTTGTGGGATCTATCTTGTATGGGAGTTTGATGAGCATCTTGGATAGATATCCTTTCATCTTTCACAATGCCAGGGAAGTTTTCAGTCAAGAGATCTTCAACTATTCTCTCAGTATTTTCTGTTATCCTTCCTTGTTCTGAAACTACAATCACATGAAAGTTATTCTTATTGATAGAGTCCCACATGATTCTGAGGGTTTCTTCATTTTTTAAAATTCTTTTATCTTGTTTTTCTTCAACTATATTCGTGTCAGTTGCCTTATCCTCCAGCTCTCCCACTCTGCATTCCAATTCTTAGATTCTGCTCCTCTGACTTCCTATTGTGTTGTCTAATTCTGTAATTTTATTGTTAATTTTTTGAGTTTCTGAATGGTTTCTCTGTACGGATTCTTGCAGCTTATTAATTTTTTTCACTATGTCTTTGAATGATCTTTTTGATTTCTTCAACTGCTTTATCTCTGTGTTCCTTGGCTTTTTCTGTAGATTGCCTTACTTCATTTATGAGGTCATCCCTGAGGTCTTGAAGCATTCTGTATATTAGCCTTTTATATTCTGCATCTGGCAATTCCAGGATTGTATCTTCATTTGGGAAAGATTTTCATTCTTTAATTTGGGGGGGTTATAGAAGCAATCATGTTCTGCTTCTTTATGTGATTTGGTATCCACTGCTGTCTCTGAGCCATCTATAAGATAGTATAATGATTTATTGTATATTTGCTCACTCAGTCTTATCTTCTTGTTTTGTTTTGTTTCAGTATACCCAAATGGGCTACTAGATTGTGCTGTCTTGATTGTTGTAGCCTTTGAATCACTTATATCGTATTACCAGCTGGTTTGAGCTGTTACCTGATATATAAGCCTAAGAGTCCATTCACTATTCTTGAATAGAATCTGCTTAGGTGTCCTGATTGTGGGTCACCAAGTGTGACATGTAGGCTGTCACCTATTAACTTAGAGGAGTAGTGGTGATAGTTGTATGCACCAGATTCTAGTAGCAGCAGGGGATCACACTCCAAGGAGGGCAGAATGCTGACAGCCTTCCTCCAAGTGCCAGTGAGGTAGGTGTGTCTCTATTCCTAGAGCACTTTGGTGGGTGGGCTCTGCAGCTGTACCTTAGGCATCCAATGCTTGTATCTCTAAAGTTTGGTAGGCATCACTATCCTCAAACCCCTTTAGCAGGTGGCTAGGTGGTGTGGGTGGAGCTTCAGCCCTCAGTTCCCTGTTGTGGATCAATGACATCTCTGTTTAATAGGTAGAGAGGTATCAGATCTCTAAAACTTGTCTTCCCACTTCTCTGCTAAAACAATTACAGTCAGATCTCTATCAGAATTGCTTTCGTATTCTAATAGTAGCCACCTGGTTCCCTGTAGGGATGAAAGCCAAAGACTGTGGATCCCTTATACTCGGCTGGAGCTGGTTCTGTTTTATTATTCCAGTTTAGGGAAGCTACGGAAGGATTTTCCCCCCTGGATTGTTAATTGCTGTTTCTCTCAGGCCAGGAGAATGGGTTAGGAAAAAAAAAAATCCCACCCACCACTTCACTCCCTGGCCCAGGAAATTCCAATGTTAATGAAGCTGGCTGGGGTAGGGAAAGGAAGGATCAGATAGATAGGAGAGAGTGGCGCAGCAATATAGGCAAATTTACTTACCTTGTTTGGTGAAGATTTTTTATCTGAGATTCCAGAGGGTTGTGTAGCCTGTGTGTGCTGTCTGGGTCGAGATTTGCCCTGAGGGTCAGGCCTACATCCCATGTCTGTGCCATCTCAGAAAGCCGTGATCAGATCCTCTGCTCCTAGTCCAAAGCCCAGTGCCAAGGTTTTCTGGCTGGGATGATGCACTCCAGGCTCCAAAACCAGTCACTGTTTCCCCGTGATTTCTTCTTCTCCAGTCAGTCACGTCAGTGTGCAGCCTGCGTGCACTGGCTGAGATTTTGCTGAGGTTACTTCAAGAGGCTAGGGCTGCATCCCATGCTTGCACTGTCTCAGGAATCCGTGATGAGCTCCTCTGCGCTTAGTCCCGGGTGATGCTTTTTATGTAGTGGCAAAGAATTTGCCTGAATTATGTTCAAATGTTTGGTGGATGGTGCAACTTGGAGATGATGAACTTGGATACTTGACTGATCTTAAAGGGGCTGCATGGTTTCTCCATGCCACTTATAGTAAAATGTGAGAGGAAAGAGATGTACTTAAAAACTGCAAAATGAAAACAAAACCTAAAGATCTGGAAATTTCTGTTCTATGAACTAACGACATATGTCCTAGAATACAGAAATTAAGGACCCATATCCTGGAATGTTCACCAATGATGTGGCTACACAATCTTTTAAAGAGATCAAGTCTGTGACTGACGGATCTAACCAACTAAGACAGCAGAAAACTTATTAGCTTAGACTAAAAGGGGCAAAGAACATAACAACAAACACAGGAATTCTACAGGCGGAAAATGGGCCAAAGAGCAAAATCTGTTTTTCTCCAAGAAAAGAAAAGGACTAACCCTGGAACAGGTAGGAGATCAGCAGATCTGTTGGAAGGAGCATGGGAAGGAGGGTCATCTCAGTTTTAAAGCATGGGGCCATCATCTCTGTAGTCATAGCTTCCTAGATTTCAAAGAGTCAGTTCCCTAGTGTGGGACTGTCATTAAAGTGAGGCAGGGTGTTAAAGCCACTACCTATAGCAGAGAGGGCAGTGTTACTATGCCCAAGGGACAGAAAAACAGGGCCTGCCTGGGTTGAGGGGGTGGGGTTGACACTCAGGTGGACTGGGAGAATGATGCCCCCTAAAGCCAAAGAAGCAGAGTTGCCACCCCACTTGGTCTGGTAGGTGGATCTGAAGTCCAGGGCCCAAGAGCCTCCACCCAGCATCCAAAGGGCCAAAACCCGGAGTCTGGAGGGTGGGAATATTGCCTAGCTGGTCTCAGAGAACAGAGAACTATTTTAAAGACTTGAGAGCTAAAGTAAATTGTTCTGCTGGGTTTGGGTCTTGCTTGGTGCCTGTTTTCCCTTCTTTACTTCCAATATCTCCCATTTGTAATGGAAATATGCCCCCGTGTCTGTTCCACCATAGACCTGGGAAACAGATAACTTGTATTCCAAATTTCACAAGTTCACAAATGAAGAGACATCATGTCTCAGGATGAAATATGTCTAACATCTCTCCCATATTTGATCAAGATGGTTCAGAGAATGAAATATTGGACTTGGAGTTGATTTAAACTTTTGGGATGATGTGATAGCAGGAATGGGTTTTGCATATGGCAAAGACATGAATCTTGGTGGACTAAAGTGCCAAATGTTATGGATTGAATTGTGTCCCCCCAAAAAGTGAGGTGCCATTTAGTTGATGCCAACTCACAGAAACACTGTTTAGAGCAAAAAGAAACACTGCCTGGTCCTGCGCCGTTCTCATAACTGTTATAATGCTTGAGCCCATCGTGTCTTGTTTAGCCATCTTGTTTAGGTCTTCTTTTTCACTGACCCTCTATTTTACCAACCATGATTTCACCTATTAATAATAGGAACATGGAACGTACACAGTATGAATTTAGGAAAATTGGAAGTTGTCAAAAATGAAATAAAATTCATAAATGTTGATATCCTAGGCATTAGTGAGCTGAAATGGACTGATATTGGCCATTTTGGATTGGACAGTCATGTGGTCTACTGTGCCAGGAATGACAAACTGTAGAGGAATTGTTCATCAAAAACAACATTTTCAAGATCTATCTTGAATTGCAATACTGTCAGTGCCAGGATAACATTCATATGCCTCCAAGGAATACTAGATTATTATTCAGGTTTACACATCAACCAGTAATGCCTAAGATGAGGAAGTTGAAGATTTTTACCAACTTCTGCAGTCCAAAATTGATCAAACATGCAATCAGGATGTATCAACAATTACTGATTATTAGAATTTGAAAGTTGGAAACAAGGAAGTAGGATTGGTAGTTGGAAAATATGGCCTTGGTGAAAGAAACAATGCTGGAGATTGCACGATAGAATTTTGCAAGACCAATGACTTCTTCATTGCAAATATCTTTTTTCACCAACATAAACATCAACTATACCTGTGAACCTCACCAGATAGAATACACAGGAATCAAACCGACTTCTTCTGTGGAAAGAGACGATGGAACATCTCAATATATACTCGGAACAAGGCCAGGAGCTGACTGTGGGGCAGACCATCAATTGCTCATATGCAAGTTCAAGTTGAAGCTGAAGAAAATTAGAACAAGTCCACAAGACCCAAAGTGGGACCTTGAGTATATTCCACCTGAATTTACAGACCATGTCTAAATAGAAGTGACTCATTAAACACTAAAGACTGAAGACCAGTTGAGTTGTGGAATGACATCAAAGGCATCATATGTGAAGAAAGCACGTAGTCATTAAAGGGGGAAAAAAAAAAAAAAGATGTGTCTTGAATTGTAACCTCTGTGCCTGTGGTTATAAGCCCATTTGGGAATGCATTGTCTTTGTTATATTAATGAGACAGGATTAGTGTAGGGTGCGTCTTGACTTAATCTCTTTTGAGTTGTAAAAGACATTAAACAAGCAAGTGAGCTAACAGAAATGGGGAAAAGACATACCAAGCCACATGAAAATCACCCAAGAACAGAAACTCAAAAGGAACAAGGACCTTCTTCCAGAGCTGGATGAGGAAGAAAAATTTCCCCTAGAGTGAGCTCCCTGAAATTAGGCTTCTAGCCTTCTAAACTGTGGGAAAGTAAATTTCCGGCTGTTAAAACCACACACTTGTGGTATTTCTCTTAAAGCACCACCAGATAACTAAGTCAAATTATAATTGAGATGTTTCAACTAATGGATGCAATGCTGAAGTGCTCACTTGTCTATGTAAAATATTTGGAAGATGATTACCTAGTCACCTGAAAAAAAGAGATCCACATTTATATTACAAAGAAAAGTATCAAATAGAATATGAAAATTATCCACCAACAACTTTAATGTCACATGTTAGGAGAGTTTTGCTAAAGATAATTAAAATGATGATAACCATATTGACAGGGAACTGCCAGAAGTTAAAGTTGGATTCAGAAAAGGATGTGGAATAATGGATATAATTGCTGATGTTAGATGGTTATTTGCCAAAATTAGAGACTATTAGAAAATGTTTACCTGTATTTTGTTGACAATGCAAAGCTTAAAAGCATTTTTAAAAATTGGTTATGTATATATTTTTATTTGTAAAACTGGTTATATGTTTAAATTGGATATGTGTATGCTAAGCAAACAATCAGGGAAGCTGGCCTACAAAGAGAAGAACACAGCATCAGGTTTGGTAAAAGATTAATAATTAACTACCTGAGATACACATATGACACATTCTTACTTGCCGAAAATGAAGATGACTTGAAGCCCATACTGAAGAAAGTAGATTACAGTCTTCAATATAGATTGACCTATAATAATTAAGGTTGTATGTCAACTTGATTGGGCCATGATTCTCAGTGGTTTGGCAGCTATGTAATGATGTAATCATCTCCACAATGAAATCTGATATAATGTAATCACCTCCATGATGAGATGCTCAATGACCACCCAATCAGTTGACAGGGATTTTTGGGGGGTTGTGACCTGTATGGCTCAACAATCAATGCCCATGGCAGCAGCAGTCAAGAAATCAAATGATGTTTTGCACTGGAAAAACCTGCTGCAAAAGACCTCTTTAAATAAAAAAAAAAAAAAATTTAATTTTTAAAAATGTTGCTTAGATGACAAAAGTGTGCCTCACTCTACCCATAATATTTTCCATTGCCTCATATGCTTGTAAAAGCGGGACAATGAAAAAGAGAGACTGATAAAATATTGACACATTCGAATTGTGGTACTGACAAAGAACAGTGAATATACCTTGGACTGCCTAAAGATTGAACAAATCACTTTTAGAAGAAATATCACCACAATGCCCCTTAGAAGCAAGGATTGTGAGACTTCATTTTGCTTATTTGGCCACATCATCAGGCAAGAAAACACAACATGTTTGGTTAAATAGAGGATCATCAAAAACAACAGAAGCCATCGAAATAGATTAACACAACAGCTTCAGCTATGGACTCCAACATACTAATAATCATAAAGATTGCAGAGATATGGGCAAAGTTTTGTTCTGTTGTACATAAGATTGTCATGAATCAGAGCTGACTAGATGGCAACTAACAGCAGTTAAAAGTAGACACAGCCTAAAGGAGAGGATGCTGGATGTTAGAGGTGACAAGCAGGCAAAGAGCTACAAAGCTGTGCGGTACTTACAAGACTAAAGGTAGTGCAGGGTGCTTAAAGGCACAAGAAGGGTCAGGCACAGGCTCTTTCTTTACAGTGATGCCAGGTCTGATTCTTAAAGACTGGAGACAGACAAATTCACCAGGAGATAAGAAACTTCAGAACAGAGAAAGAACAGCCTGGGTCCTTGGTTTTGTTTTATTTTGCTGCCGACTCCTATACATCTATTTTAGCACTGTATACCTTATTACCTTCTTTTCAACAGAAACTTTTGTAAAACTGAATTTCTGGTTGGATATTGTTGTGAGGTGCCAACTCATAGAGATCCTATGTACAACAGAATGAAACACTGCCTGGTCCTGTGCCATCCTCACAATCATCATGCTTGAGCCCATTGTCACAGCCATAGTGTTAACTTATTTCTTTGAGGATCTTCCTCCTTTTGCTGATGTCCTCCAGAAATTGATGCTCTCTGATAACATGACCAAAGTATGTGGGATGTGGTCTCACCATTCTTGCTTCTAAGGAGCATTCTGGTTGTATTTCTCCCAAGAAAGATTTGTTTATTCTTCTGGCAGTCCAAGGCATATTCAGTATTCCTTACCAACATCACAATTCCACTATTCCAGCCGAATAGGCATTAAGAAGTTTTCAATGCAGAATTGCTTTAAGAGAGTAGAAAGAAATAACAAAATGTGATTAAAGTAAACAAACTTTTAAGCATGTTTAATCTCAGATTAGGATACACTGTATTATATTTGCGTAAATGGAGTGGTGGTGTGAGAAGACTGATGTAAAAGCTCTCATGTGGGACCAGCTTTGCAGAATCAAAATATGCTATCCAGATAAGGTGCTAGATGGTAACAGCAGGAAAGTCATCTTCATTTTCCTGTCTGTTTTATGATACCAAATGGATGAAATGATTAGTTTGACACTAAATATTCTCCAGTATTCAATTAGTGTTTCATCCTTCAAAGAGCAAAAGTTAATTCAGTTGGCTTTAGAGACTAAGATACAAATGGAGACTGAACAAGAATATGACTACCCGGAGGTGGGGCCAAGATGGCGGACTAGAGAGATGCTTCTGGCCAGCCCTCTTACAACAAAGACCTGAAAAAACAAGTGAAATGAGTATATTTATGACAAGCTAGAAGCTCTGACAAGGTTAGAAAATGAACTGAGAGGCAAGGGAAGGAAGATACAGTTCAGAAGTGGAGAGGAGTTACCAGACCTGAATCGCTGGAAGCCCTTAGGCACCATTCACGGGAGTGGCTGCAGCAGGCTGGTCCTAGCATTTGGCTGCAGTTTCCTCAGGGAGAAGCTGCAAGCTGCATGGCCTACTCACACCTCTGGAACCAGAGAAGAACAGCATTCTTGGCAAAAACTAAGTACTTGCTTATATTTTACCATACAGCCCTACCCTCAAGCTGCCCACAGCATCTGTTCATTTCCCTGGGCCTGAGGTAGGCCCTGTTGAGCATGTAGAGCCATCCTCCTGGCCTTGGAGAAGGAATAAATTCTCAACTGGGGGAAAAGATAATTTGCCAGCTCCATTAACAGGGGGAGCTCAGGACAGAAATGGCTCTTGTCCAGACATAAATGGTCCATGGACTTTGAGTGCCTTTCTCCTCTGCATGGACCTGTGTGGGCCTATTTCAAGAGAACAGACTACATCTGTTTCAGCTCTGCAGTGGAGAGGTGGGTGTTTGATGTTTGACATTGCTTTGCCTATTAAACAGGGTCCTCACCTACCCATATCAGGGGCCTAAGGATTGGTGGCTCCACTCAGGTCATACCCATGACAGGAGTCCAAAGATAACTGGTTCCTCCCATTCCTTACAACCAAAAGTGTTGGGTGCCCATGGTTCATCTGCAGAACCCACTCACCTGTACGCTGTAGGGAACAGGGATACACTTTCTTCAGAGACACTTGGGGGATGATTCTAAGCCCTCTGCCTTGTTCAGAGCATGACCCCTGCTGCAACCACATACTGATACCTACACCAGTCACCCCCACTCCTCTAGGACTGTAGGACAGAGCCTGTAGCACACACTTGATGATCAGCTACCTGGACACCTGAGCTGAATTCATACAGGAAAAGTGAGGGGACTTCTAGACTAATATACATGATAACAGTTCTAACCATCTAGGGACAGGAGATCGGAGCTCCAAAGGTGAAAATAATCATGCTAGCTCATGCAAGCAACCCATTTGAGCATATCAAAACAAAACAAACCAAGAAGCTATGACACAGTAGACAAACATACAATAAACTAACACAATAACTTAGGGATGGCTCGGAGACAACAGTCAATATCAAGTCACAAAAAGAAACAGACCATTATCACTTCAACAAGCTCTCTAAACAAAGAATCAAGGGATCTTCTAGATGAAAGTGCCTTCCTGGAATTACCAGATGCAGAATATAAAAGATTAGTATACAGAACCCTTCAAGACATCAGGAAGGAAATCAGGCAATACACAGAACAAGCCAAGAAACACACGGATAAAGCAGTTGAAGAAACTAAAAAGGTTATTCAGGGACATAATGAAAACTTTAATAAGCTGGAAAAAATCCATAGATAGCAATTGGAAATTAAGAAGATTAGCAATAAAATTACAGAAGGAGGCAACTCAATAGAAAGAGGAGCAGAATTGAGCAAGTGGAAGGCAGAATTTCTGAACTTGAAGATAAGGCATTTGGCTCTAATATATTTGAAGAAAAATCAGATAAAAGAATTAAAAAAAAAATGAAGAAGCCTTAAGAATCATGTGGGACTCTATCAAGAGAAATAAACTATGGGTGACTGGAGTACCAGAACACAGAGGGATAACAGAAAATACAGAGAGAATTATTGAAGATTTGTTGGCAAAAAATTTCCCTGATATCGTGAAACACAAGAAGATATCTACCCAAGATGCTGATCGAACTCCATATTAGGTAGGTTTTAAAAGAAAGTCACTAAGCCATATTATAATCGAACTTACCAAAACCAAAGATAAAGAGATAATTTTAAGAGCAGCTAGGGATAAACGAAAAGTCACCTACAAAGGAGAGTCAATAAGAATAAGCTCAGACTAGTCAGCAGACACCACGCAGGAAAGAAGACAATGGGATGGCTTATATAAAGCATTGATGGAAAAAAACTGCCAGCCAAGAATCATATATCCAGCAAAATTTTCTCTCAAATATGAAGATGAAATTAGGACATTTCCAGATAAACAGAAGTTTAGAGAGTTGGTAAAAACCAAACCAAAAACTACAAGAAATGCTAAAGGGAGTTGTTTGGTTAGAATATTAATAATATCAAGTATCAACCCAAGACTAGAACACTGGGTAGAGCAATCAGAAGTCAACCCAGGCAGTGAAATCACAAAAATAAATCAAGATAAAAAAACACTCAAAACAGGAACACAACAATGTTATTATGTAAAAGAAAACAATAAAAAGGAACTAAGAATTGTAGTCATAGATCTTGCGTAAGGAGAGGACGACAAGGAGATAAAAGGAAATAAAAGTCAGATGTAGATTTAGAAAAATGGTAAATAATAAGGTAACCACAAAGGAGACAAACTATCCTACATCAAAATAAAATACAAGGAAAAAATAGAGACTCAGCAGGAACAAAATCAACAACAAGGTCTTTGAGGAAGGAAAAATATATAAAGATATTCTACTCAGCACATAAAATTAAGTGGAAAAAGAAACTGTCAACAACACATACAAAAAGGTATCAAAATGACAGCAGTAAAATCATACCTATCCATAATTATGTGAATGTAAATGCACTTAATGCACCAATAAAGAGACAGAGACTGGCAGAATGAATTAAAAAACAAGATCTATTTATATGCTGCCTACAAGAGACACACCTTAGACTTAGAGACACAAACAAACTAAAACTCAAAGGATGTAAAAAAAATATACCAAGCAAACAACAATTAAAAAAAGATAAGGAGTGGCAATATTAATTTCTTGCAAAATAGACTTTAAAGTTAAATCCATCATAAAGGATAAGGAAGGACACTACATAATGATTAAAGGGATAATATACCAAGAATATATAACCATATTAAATATGTATGCACCCAGTGACAGAGCTGCAAAATACATAAAACTCCATCAACATAGATAAGTGAGACAGACAACTCCACAATGATGGTAGGAGACTTCAACATACCACTTTTGGTGAAGGACAAGACATCCAGAAAGAAGTTCAATAAAGACACGGAAGATCTAAATTCCACAATAAACCAGAATGACCTCATAGACATAAACAGAACACTCCACCCAACAAAAGCCAAGTATACTTTCTTTTCTAGTGCACATGGAACATTGTCTAGAATAGAGAACATATTAGGTCATAGAGCAAGCCTTAGCAGAATCCAAAGCATTGAAACATTACAAAGCACCTTCTCTGACCATAAGGCCATGAAAGTGGAAATAAATAACAGAAAAAGCAGAGAAAAGAAATCAAACACTTGGAAACTTTAACAATACCCTGCTCAAAAAAGCCTGGATTATAGAAGACATTAAGAATGGAATAAAGAAATTCATAAAATCCAATGAGAATGAAACACTTCCTACCAGAAAGTGCTGGGACACAGCAAAAGCAGTGCTCAAAGGTTAATTTATATCAATAACTGCACAAATACAAAAAGAAAAAGGGCCAAAGTCAAAGAGTTATCCCTACAACTTGAACAAATACAGAGCAACAAAAGAAACCCTCAGGCACCAGAAGGAAACAATAAAAATTTCAGCAGAACAAAATGAAATAGAAAACAGAAAAACAATTGAAAGAATTAACAAGACTAAAAGCTGGTTCTTTGAAAAAACTAAGAAAATTGATAAACCATTGGCCAAACTGACAAAAGAAAAACAGGAGAGGACGCAAATAACCTGAAAGCATCGGGAAGGGCAATATTAAAACAGACTCAACTGAGATGAAAAGAATCATATCAGATTACTATGAAAAATTGTACTCCAACAAATTTGAAAACCTAGAAGAAATGGATGAATTCCTGGAAACACACTACCTACCTAAACTAACACAAACAGAGGTAGAACAACTAAGTAGACCCATTCAAAAGAAGAGATTGAAAAAGTAATAAAGAAACACCCAACAAAAAAAAGCCCTGGTCCAGACAGCTTTACTGCAGAGTTCTACCAAACTTTCAGAGAAGAGTTAACACCACTACTACTAAAGGTATTTCAGAGCATAGAAAAGGATGGAATACTCCCAAACTCATTCTATGAAGCCAGCATATCCCTGACACAAAAACCAGGTAAAGGCACCACAAAAAAACAAAAAGCAAAAAATTACAGATGTATCCCTCATGAACTTAGATGCAAAAATCCTCAGCAAAATTCTAGCCAAGAGAATTCAACAACATATCAAAAAAATAATTCACTGTGACCAAGTGGGATTCATACCAGGTATGCAGGAATGGTTCAACATTAGAAAAACAATTAATGTAATCCATCAGATAAATAAAACAAAAGACAAGAATCACATGATTTTATCAATTGATGCAGAAAAGGCATTTGACAAAGTTCAACATCCATTCATGACAAAATTCTCAGCAAAATAGGAATAGAAGGAAAATTCATCAACATTAATAAAGGGCATTTACGCAAAGCCAATAGCCAACATCATCCTAAATGGAGAGAGCCTGAAAGCATTCCCACTGAGATCAGGAACCAGACAAGGATGCCCTTTATCACCACTCTTATTCAACATTTTGCTGGAAGTCCTAGCCAGAGCGATTAGGCTAGATAAAGAAATAAAGGGAGACCAGATTAGCAAGGAAGAATTAAAAGTATCTCTATTTGCAGATGACATGATCTTATACACAGAAAACCCTAAGGAATCCTCCAGAAAACTACTGAAACTAGTAGAAGAGTTCAGCAGAGTATCATGATACAAGATAAACACACAAAAGTCAGTTGGAATCCTCTACACCAGCAAAAGGAACACGAAGAGGAAACAACCAAATCAATACCATTTACGGCAGCTCCCAAGAAGATAAAATACTTAGGAATAAATCGTACCTAGGTATAAAAGACTTATGTAAAGAAAACTACAATACACTTCTGCAAGAAATGAAGAGACCTACATAAGTGGAAAAACATGCTTCGCTCATGGCTAGGAAGACTTAACATGATAAAAATGTCTATTCTACCAAAAGTGATCTATACATTTAATGCAATTCCAATCCAAATTCCAATGACACTTTTTAATGAGATGGAGAAACAAATCACCAAATTCATATGGAAAGGAAAGAGGCACTTGATAAGTAAAGCATTACTGAAAAAGGAGAAAAATTTTGGAGGTTTTACCCTACCTGATTTTGGAACTTATTATACTGTACAGTAGTCAAAACAGCCTGGTACTGGTACAACAACAGATATATAGATCAGTGGAATAGAATTGAGAATCCAGCTATAAACCCACCTATATATGAGCAGCTGATATTTGATAAAGGCCCAAAATCAGTTAAATTGGGAAAAGACAGTCTTTTTAACAAATGGTGCTGGCATAACTGGATATCCATCTTCAAAACAATGAAACAAGACCCATACCTCCCACCATGCACAAAAACTAGCTCAAAATAGATCAAAGACCTAAAAATAAAATCTAAAAGGAAAAAAATCATGGAAGAAAAAATAGGGACATCATTAGGAGCCCTAATATATGACACAAACATTGTACAAAACATTACTAACAATGAATAGAAAAACTAGACTACTGGGAGCTCCTAAAAATCAAACACCTTTGCCCATCCAAAGACTTCACCAAAAGAGTAAAAAGATTACCTACAGACTGGGAAAAAGTTTTTAGCTATGACATTTCTGATCAGCACCTGATCTCTAAAATCTACATGATACTGCAAAAACTCAACTACAGAAAGACAAATAACCCAATTAAAAAATGGGCAAAAGATGTGAATAGACACTACACTAAAGAAGACATTCAGGTAGGTAACAAATAAATGAGGAAATGCTCACAATCATTAGCCATTAGAGAAATGCAGATCAAAACTACAATGAGATTCCATCTCACTCCAATAAGGCTGGCCTTCATCCAAAAAACACAAAATAATATATATTGTAGAGGTTGTGGGGAGACTGGAACATTTATACACTGCTGGCAGGAATGGAAAATGGTACAACCACTTTGGAAATCCATTTGGTACTTCCTTAAGAAGCCAAAAATAGAACTACCATACGATCCAGCAATCCCACTCCTTGGAATATATCCTGGAGAAATAAGTCTTTAAACCAACAGGTATATGCACGGCCATGTTCATTGCAACACTGTTTACAACAGCAAAAAGATGGAAGCAACCAAGGTGCCCATCAATGGATGAATGGATAAATAAATTATGGTATATTCACACAATGGAATACTACGCATCAATAAAGAATAGTGATGAACCTGTGAAACAGTTCACAACATGGAGGAATCTGGAATGCATTATGCTGAGTGTAATTAGTCAGTTGCAAAAGGACATTGTGTAAGACCACTATTATAAGAACTTGAGAAATAGTTTAAACAGAGAAGAAAATATTCTTCGATGGCTATAGGTGGGGGGAGGGAGGAAGGCTAGAACAGGGGTATTCACTGATTAAAAGCAGATAAGAACTACTTTAGGTGATGGGAAAGACAACACTAAATGCAGGTGTGGTCAGCAGAACTGGACTAAACCAAAGGCAAAGACATTTCTTGAATAAACTGTATGCTTCAAAGGCCAGTGAAGCAGGCGCAGGGGTTGGGGGACCACGGTTTCAGGGGACATCTAAGTCAATTAGCATAATAAAATCTATTCAGAAAACATTCTGCATCCCCCTTTGGAAAGTGGCATCTGGGGTCTTAAATGCTAGCAAGCAGCCATCTAAGATGCATCAATTGGTCTCAACCCACCTGGACCAAAGGAGAATGAAGAACACCAGGACACAAAGTAATTATGAGCCCAAGAGACAGAAAGGGCCTCATAAACCTTAGACTACATCATCCTGAGGCCAGAAGAGCTAGATGGTGCCTGGCTACAACCAATGCCTGCCCTGACAGGGAACCCAACATAGAACCCCTGAGGGAACAGGAGAGCAGTGGGATGCAAACCCCAAATTCTCATAAAATGACCAGATTTAATGGTCTGACTGAGACTAGAAGGACCGCAGTGGTCATGGCCCCCAGACCTTCTCTTGGCCCAGGACAGGAGCCATTCCCAAAGCCAACTCCTCGGACATGGGTTGGAATGGACAATGAGCTGGAGAGGGATGTTGGTGAGTAGCAAGCTCCTTGGATCAGGAGGACACTTGAGACTATGATGGCAGCTCCTCCCTGGAGGGGAGATGAGAGGGTAGAGGGGGTTAGGAGCTGGTAGAATAGACACGAAAAGAGAGAGTGGAGGGAGAAAGCGGGCTATCTTATTAGGGGTAGAGCAACTGGGAGTATGTAGCAAGGTGTATATAAGTTTTTGTGTGTGAGACTGACTTGATTTGTAAACTTTCATTAAAGCACAATATAAATAAAAAAAAAAAAGAATATGACTACCCCACTTGATGATGAATTGCCTTGGTTGTTGCAAATATAGCACCATCTTCCACAGGAGTTTAAGCTTATAAAAGGAAAATCTTGGAGTTGAAAGTGTTCTCTGAATTCTCACTCTGACTAAAGTGAGCAGAGCTAATTCACCACATGGGTCTTTATCAAGCTGAGAAAATTCTTGTAACCTTTCTTCCCAAAGGTTAATTTCAAAGTTAGAACAGCGTAGCATTGTGCAACTTTGGGGAAAGTGGATGTTTGTTCTAATGAAATTAAATTAGTCATTTTAATGACATGAACACTTAGATCCCCCGAGGTTAGTTGCTTTTATAAGAGTTGGCGTGGAGGGTATTATGGGTTAAATTGTATTTCCCAAAAATATGTGTTGTGAATCCTAACCTTTATGCCTGTGGTTACAATCCCATTTTGGAATGGGTTGTCCTTGTTAATGAAATAGGACTAAGTGTAGGGTGTGTCTTGAGTCAATCTTTTTGATATGTAACAGATTAAACAAGTAAGCAAATAAGCAGAGACGAGGGAAGAGAGATGCCAAGCTACATGATGACTGCCCAGAAGCAGAAGCTCAGAAGAGATAAAGACCTTCTTCCAGAGTTGACAGAGAAAGCCTTTGCTTAGAGCTGAATTTGGACTTTTAGCTTCCTAAACTGTGAGAAAATATATTTTGTTGTTTGTTAAAGCCACCCACTTGCAATATTTCTGTTATAAAACACTAGTTATCAAAGACATGATTTGGCATCAAGAAGTGGGGTGCTACTTAATAAATCCCTACAATGAGGAAGTGGTTTTGGAATAGTTTAATAGGTAGGGGCTGAAAGAGTTTTAAGGTGCCTAATAGTAAAAGCCTAGATTGCCTTTAAGAGACTGTTGGTAGAATTTATGGACATAAAGACATCTGATAAGGGCTTAGAAGCAAGTGAGGAGTTCTATGGAGAAAGTCTCCATCATCTCAGAGAATGCATGTGGCACAAACAATGTAATTTTGCTAGGACTGTGGATGTTGAATGTGCTTCTGATGAGGCTTTAAAAAGAAGTTATAAACCTGATATTTTACAATGAAAGGAAGGCAATGCTTATTATGCGGTGGCAAAGAATTTCTCTGAATTATGTTCAAATATTTGGTGGAAGGAAGAACTTGTAAGTGATGGGCTTGGATGTTTGGCTGGTGAGATTTCTAAGCAGGATCTTAAAGGGGCCATGTGGATTCTTCTTGCTGTTTATAGTAAAATTAGAGAAGAAAGAGATGGACTTAAAAATGAACTGTGCAAAATGAAAACAAAGATTAAAGGTTTTGAAAATTCTGTTGTAAAAACTATGAATATGTGTCCTAGACTTTTCACCAAGGATGTTACTACACAATTTTTTCCTAAAGTGTTTAAACCAGTGATGGAGGAACCAACTACCACAGGTGGGTCTAACAAACTGCCAAAGCAGGAAACCCACCGGCTTAGACTGAAGGGAACGGAGAGAGAATGCTGTCTGCCTTTTGGAATTCTACAGGCAGAAAACAGGACAAAGGAGCTACATATGTTGTCCCCCAAGAAAATGACTATCACTGGAGCAGCTCAGAGATCAGCAGAAATGTTGGAAAGAGCAAGGGAAACTGGGCTGCATCAGTTTCAAAGGGTGGAGTCACAGTGTCCTAGGTTTAAAAGAGTCCGATCTTCACCACCTCAGTTTCAGAGTGTGGGGCTGCCATTTATGAGTGCCAGGGGAACGGGGCCCCTGCTCACTGCTGAGCGTGCAAGGCTACCATTCTCAAGAGGCAGAATGAGGGCTGGCAGGGTGGAGGGCATACCACTCACATGAACTAGGAGAATCTTGCCACCCAAAGGAGAAGAGCTGCTATCCCAGTTGGCCTATAGGGTGAGTCTGAAGCCACGGGCTGAGGGGCTTCCTGCCAGAATCCAGAGTATGGCCAACATCCAGAATGTGGAGGGCAGGGCCACTGCCTAAATGGTCTCAGAGAAGAGAATCATTTTTAAACCTTAAGAGCTAATGCAATTTGTTCTTGCTTGGCGCCCATTATCCACTCTTTCCCTCCAATTTCTGCTACTTGTAATGGAAATGTCTACCTTGTAACTATCCTACCATTGTACTTTGGAAACTAATAACTTGCATTATAGTTTTCAAGGGTTCACAGACAGAGAAATTTTGCCCCAGATGAAATATGCTTAAAGTCTAACCCATATTGATTCAGGTGACTCAGAAAATGAGATTTTGGCATTGAAGTTCATTTAAGATTTTGGTATGATGTGATAGGGTGAATATGTTTTACATATGGCAAGAAGAACAAGAATTTGGGGGACCAAAGGGTGGAATATTATGCATGGAATGGCATTCTCCCAAAATATGTGTTGTGAATTCTAACATCTATGCCTGTAGTTATAAGCCTATTAGGAGTCAGTTGTCTTCTTTATGTTAATGAGACAGGATTAGTGCAGGGTGTGTCTTCAGTCAATCCATTTGAGATATAAAAGAGATTAAATAAGCAAGTGAGTAAGCAGAGAAGGTGGAAGAGAGATACCAAAGCACATGAAGGTTTCCTAGGGGAAGAAGCTAAGCACAGACAAGGATCTTCCTCCTGAAGAGACACAGAAAGAAAGACTTCCTCTAGAGCTACCATCCTGAATTTGGGCTTCTATGCACCTAAACTATGAAAATAAATTCTGATGATTCAACCACTCCCTTGTGTATTTCTGGAATAGCAACACTAGATAACTAAGACAGAGGGGTTTGGTTAACAGATTAGGAGAAAGGATGAATCCTCAGCTGTTTTTTTGTATTGCCCCACTGCTGGAATTTTTAGTCAATGTTGTTTATTTCAGTTTGTACAGATGAATCATTTATGCAAATAGATTGTTGATGAATTAGCATAGGAAGCTCCTTCTTCACATAAAGAAATGCAAATAAATCATGTGCTTGGGCATCTTTTCTGCTTTTTACCGAGTGGGATTCATGCTGGAATCTTCAAAGAGGAATGGTGGCCTACAAAGACCATGAGTCATCTGTAAATAACATACCCAGAAACAAACTCACAAAACAACAGAAATTAGTTCAGAATTGTGTGTTGTATGAATTTGGATTTATACCCTACTTTTTATATAAGTAAATTTTGTGTCCAAATATGAATGAACAGATTTTAAATGAGAGCCCAGTCTGTAAGCAGTGTGGTCAATTTAACCTTGAGGTGGTCCCACAGGCCTCTTGGTAGAATTAACAAAGCAGTGGTCTTTGAAACACACACCATTTCCTTCCTGGTTCCTGGCCTACTCAGAGTTTCAGTTGCAGTTCACTTGCCATCAATTCAAGGGTGAGCTTGGGGACCCATTCTTAGGAAGCCCCCCCCCCCAATAAGAATATCAGTTCTCTTCAGAGAGGAGTTTGATGTAAGGACTTCCAGTGACTGGGCATGGGTAAGGGGTAGCCAGACTAACCTTCAATTAGATGTGGCCTCATATAGGTCGCTGAGGACTAGCCTCTGGAGATGCTGAATTAACCAGCTTTCTCCACATCACACAGATACTTCTCCAAAATAGTAAATTTTGTTTTTGTGGCAATATAAGTTTATTTTGGAAAATATAGATGAGTGTAATGAAAAACAGAAATATCAGCTACAAATTCAAACCCCAGAGTAACCTCTATTAGCCTTTAAAACCCATTAAAACTCATTGTTGTTGAGTCGACTCCAACTCACAGTGACCCTGTAGGACAGAGTAGATTTGTTCCATTGAGTTTCCAAGGAGTGGCCGGTGGATTTGAACTTTCAGCCTTTTGGTTAGCAGCCAAATGCTGTTAACCTTTAATGTCTGGAATTTCCTCCAGTCTGATTTGTAAGTGTGATTTTGTTTTCTTGGTATACAGTTGGGCCCATTTTGTATATATCACTCCTTATACCCAATATAAAAATGGTAAAACTGAGGCACAGGAAGGTTAGGTAACTTAGCCAATGACACAAATAGAAAGCAGAACCAGAGTTCTTTGCTTCTAGCAAATGTGCGAGGTTTGCATGATCATATACTTCTGGGCTATAAAAATTCCTGAGAGTGTCTCTTTCTGCTCCATTCATCCAACAACCACTTATGAAGCATTTGTTAAGTGCTTACTGTGTGCCAGGCATTGTACTAGCCCCGGGAATTGAATGATCACTCTAAGGAGATACCTGCTCTCAAATGCAGCAGGGGAGATAAATAAACACAAAAACAGTTATAATATCACCCTACCTGCCAAGAATTCCAAGTTCAAGCAGTTCTAAGCATATCAAAATGAGTGGCATAGATGAGCTTGTCCCTGTCATTTCCACCTTAAGCCTGCCCCCTGCCTTTTTTTTTAAAAAAAACAATATGCTATGAACTATAAAAGGAATTCAGGGAGATGGAAAGATATTATAAGAAACTTAAAAAAAAAAAACTCTTGATAAGAAACTATTACTTAGTCTTTTTACCATTATCAAGACCCCCATTCTTTTAACTTTCTTTACAAAAGTGAATCCTTCAGCTTTTGATGGCCAGCTTAGCTCCTCCTGATATATTACCCTTCAAATTACTGCTGCAGCATCAAACTGTCAGTTATCGTTTATATTGTCTCTTTTAAACATGCCATCTAATTACATATCAACTAATCTGATTTATTTGAAGGGCTTCCAACGGGATTGTTTGGCTAATTTGTCCCTGGAGGACCTGTCTCCCAGGATATCTATGATACCTACTCCTAGAAAAGAACAAATACAGGGGTGGTCAGCTTTTCCACCCCAGATGTGTACCTTCTGTCTTCTGTAGATTATTTTAACTAAGGAAAGGTTGAAGAGCTATGCACTTGGCAAGATTTCTTTATTAAAGACGTAACAATTAAGCAATCACTAAGGACTTGTTCAGAGTCAGGATATGAATCAGATAAGGAGGCCCAATCAGCTTTTTAGCCCTGTGTGATTCTGTACTGAACTTAAAAACTGTCAGCTTTTATCTTAGGAAATATCCAGACCCTCTTCTCCAAACTCAAATGGAAAGAGTAGAGCTGAGTTTAAGGCTTATCAGTAATTAATTTTTCCTGAGACCATGAAGCCTGATTTTCTTTTAATTAAAATGTTATGGAAAGGTTTAGCAAGATATTTCAAAATATTCTGTTCTTTTTTTAAATTCATCTCTTGGGACTGTATTCTGCTCTCATTGTTAACCTTGTCCTGCCAAGAACAGAGGCCAACAATAAAAGACACAGCAAATTCATTTGTGGAAAACCCAGCTTTGGTTTGCTGGCTGTGTTTAAAATACACCCACTTCCCTCTTACAGAGGTAGTTAGGTTCCAAAGACCAGGTCATTATGTGAAAATTGGCATTATGCAAAAATAAAGAATGGCCACTTCAGATCACAAAATGGAGATGACTACACCATGAAATGAGGAAAGAAATACATAACTAAAGAAAAACTGGGAATTTTACAAATATGCGTAAATTAAACAACACACTATTTATCAACCAAAGCTTGAAAGGAGAAATCACAATGGAAATTAGAAAGCTTTTAGAGGTGAAGGAAAAAGAAACACAACCTACCAAACTTAAAATGCAGTCCTCAGAGGAAAATTTGTACCTGAAAATGCAGCAATAAAATGTAGGAAGGAAATTTAAAACATTGCTGAAAGAAACTGAAAAAGATCTAAATAGATGGAAAGATATTCCATGCTTATGAATTGGAAGTTTTAATATAGTCAAGATGTCAGTTCTACCCATGGTGATCTACAGATACAACAAACTCAAAACCAAAATTCCAATAGCATTCTTTACAGAAATGGAAAAACTAATACTCAGTTTTATGTGGAAAAACAAGAGATCTCAAATAGCTAAAGCAATTTTGAAGAATAAAAAATTAGATGACCTCACACTTCTGACTTCAAAACCTATTACATAGTTACAATAATCAAAATAGCCTGGTTCTCATTTAATGATAGATACAGGGACCAATGAAATAGAACTGAAAATCCAGAAATAAATACAAACAAACATCTATGGTCAATTGATTTTCAAAAAGGGTGCCAAATTCATTCAATGGGGAAAGATCACTCTCTTCAACAAACCGTGCTGGTAAAGGTGGATTTCCACATGCAGAAAAATGAAACAAAAGCTATACCTCAACTATACATTGCCATCAGAGAAATGAAAATCACAACCACAATGAGATACTATTTTACTTCTACTAGGAAGGCCGAAATAAGAAAATAACAAAAAACAGTAAATAAAAAGTGTAGGAGGTGATATGGAGAAATTTGAACCCTCATTCATTGCTGGTAGTAATGCAAAATGTATCAAGGACCTAAATGTTAAATCCAAAAAAATAAAGTTCTTGGAAGAAAGTATAGAAGCAAAGCTTTGGGACCTACTTTGTTCAAATGCAACAATAAATGCACAAGCAAAAACAAACAAACAAAAACAACAGATAACCAGACCCTCATAAAAGTTAAATACTAATGTTCATGAAATGACTTTATCAAAAAGGTAAAGAGGCAGCCCACAGACTGGAAACAAAAATGTCTGGAAATGATATAACTGAAAAGGGACTTATATCGAACATATATAGAAAACTTCCACAATATAACAACAAAAGATAAAAAGCCCCAACAAAAACTGGGCAATTGCTATAAACAAACACTTTACCAGAGAATATATTCAAATGACCAACAGACATGCAGAAAGATGCTCAACATCATTAGCCATCAGAGAAATGCAAATCACAATCACAACGAGGTTATTTTACTTCTACTAGAATGGCCATGAAAGCCTGGTGGCGTAGCAGTTAAGAGCTACAGCTGCTAACCAAAAGGTCTGCAGTTTGAGTACACCGTGTGCTCCTTGCAGACCCTATGGAGTAGTTCCACTCTGTCATTTAGGGTCATTATGAGTTGGAATTGACCCAATGGCAATGGATTTGTTTGTTTTTAGAATGGCCAAGATTAAAAAAAAAAAAAACAGCAAATAACAAGTGTAAAAAGTGATACAGAGGGATTGGAACCCTCATTCATTGCTGGTGGGAACACAAAATGGTACAGCTGTAGTAGAAAACAAAAATTAGAGATATACCTGCCCTATGACCCTGCAATTCCATTTGTAGGTGTATACCTTAGGGATCTAATAAAAGTGACACAAACAGACATATACAAACCTACGTTCATTGTAACACTATTCACAAAAGCAAAACACAGAAATAACCTAAGTGTCCATCAACGTATGAATGGAAAAGTAAAATATGGTACATATATACAATGAAATAACTACTCAGCAATAAAGAAAAATGAGTTCCCAAAATATCTTGGAACATGGATGAACCTGGAGGACATTATGTTGGGTAAAATAAGTTAATCACAAAAAACAAATATTGTATATTCTCACTTTTACAAAATGACATGAACAAGTAAATATACAAAAACTGGAATTCATTAGTTGTTGCAAGGGATGGGAGTAGGAGAAGAGAATTCACTCTCTGGATAGTAGACACTTGTCAATTTGGTAATGGGAAAGGTAACACTAAATGAGGGTAACAGGTACACAGATTGACAAATGTAAACAATATCACTAGAAAGTACACAAGAAAAAAAAGACCTGTTGGTAATTGCTACAGCATATGTAACTTTAAAACAACAGTAAAAAAACAGAAATATATGTGCGTGGGTATATATGTATGTATGGTGTCATGGATTGAATTGTGTCCCCCCAAAAATCTGTCAACTTGGCTAGGTCATGATTCCCTTGTAGGATTGTATGATAGTATGCAATTTTATCTTCTGATGTGATTTCCCTGTGTGTTGTAAATCCCATCACTACGATGTAATGAAATGGATTAGTGGCAGTTATACTGATGAGGTCTGCAAAATTAGCCAATCTCTTTTGAGATATAAAAGAGAAAATTGAGCAGAAAGACATAGAGACCTCATACCACCAATAAAGCAACACTGACAGCAGGGCACACCCTTTGGACCTAAGATTCCTGCACTGAGATGCTCCCAGACCAAGGGAGAACTGGTGGCTGGGACCTTCCTCCAGGGCTGACAGAGAGAGCCTTCCCCTGTAGCCTGCATCCTGAGTTTGGACTCCTGGCCTGCTGGACTGTGACAGAATGAACATCTCCTTGTTGAAGTCATCTACTGGCAGTATTTCTGCTGTAGCAGCACTACATGACTAAGACAGAATTTGGTACCAGGAGGGGGGTGCTCCTCTAACAGATACATAAAATCTGGAAACAGTTTTGAAACTGAATGGATAGAGGACTGGCAGTAGCAGAGAAGCCATAGTGGCAGAAGCAGAGAACCTGCAACAGCAGAATCAGAAGACCAGCTCCACACAGCACTGGAGCTGACCCACAGAGTGAAAGAGCAGACTTCCTGCATCCAGGAGGCTTCCTGGCAGGGTAGGATGACTCTAGGCACTTATCAGTAGAGCTCCAGAGCTTTGGAACACTTGTCCAGCAGGGCAGGCATGGGCATGAGGTCTGAGGAGCTGAGAGGCCAAGAAACCAAGAAGCAGAAGCTGAAGAGACAAGGAACACAAGAAGCCAAGCTGCCTCAGTCTCAGAAGGTATGGCCGAGACTTTTAGGGTTTCAAAGTGTGGAGCCACGGCCTCTCGTCTTTCTAAGGGTGGAGTTGCCACTCAGATGGATTAGGAGAATGGCATGCCTAAAGCCAAGGTGGAAGAGTTGCCGTCCCAGTGGGCCTGGAAGGCTGAGCTGAAGCCCAGAGCAAAGGGGCCTCCACTCAGAATCCAGAGGGCGTGGCCAATTACCTCGAGTTTGGAGGGTAGGGCCATTGTGTAAATTCTCAAAGAACAGAGGATTATTTTCAAGCCTCGAGGGCTAATGTAATGTGTTCTGCTAATTTGCTTGGTGCCGGTTATGCCTTCTTTCTCTTCAATTTCTTCCATTTGTAATGGAAATATCTACCCTGTGCTTGTTCTGCCGTTGTACTTTGGAAACAGTGAACTTGTATTCTGGATATAATAGATGAAGAGGGATTTTTGTATTTTGGACTTGGACTTGATTTAAGATTTTGTAATGATATGATGGGTTGAATATGTTTTAAATATGGCAAGGACATGAATTTTTGATGGGGCAAAGGGTAGAATGTCGTGGATTAAATGGTGTCCTCCCAAAACATCTTTCAACTTGACTAGGTCGTGATTCCCTTGTATGATTGTCTACCATTTTATCTTCTGATGTGATTTCCCTACGTGTTGTAAGTCCTATCGCTATGATGTAATAAGATGGATTAGTGGCAGTTATACTGATGAGGTTTACAAGATTACGAAGTGCCTTAAGTTAATCTCTCCCTTTTAAGATATAAAAAAGAATTGAGCAGAGAGACATGGGAACATCTAACCACCTTTGGACCTGAGGTTCCTGTGCTGAGAAGCTCCCAGACCAAGGGAGAACTGGTGACAGGAACCTTCCTCCAGAACTGACAGAGAGAGCCTTCCCCTGGACCCTGCACCCTGAGTTCGGACTTCTGGTCCACTGGACTGTGAGAGAATGAACATTTCCTTGAGAAGCCATACTTTTGTGGTATTTCTGTTGTAGCAGTGCTAGATGACGAAGACAGGGGACATATATGTCTATGAGAGTGGATATATGGGTATATGTATAGGTGTATGCATATGTATCTGAATCTATGTGATTGTACGGACATACATTCCTAAATATAATAAAGCACCTGCGGGTCTCAGTTATGAATATAGATGTAAATGGACATAGGGTTAAAGCTTCAAGCCCCTGTTTTTTTGAGAATGGATTCTCGAATTTGACAAAAGTGCAAGAAATGAAAACAAAAATAGATAAATTGTACTTCTTCAAAATTCAAAATATTTGTGCATCAAAAATATTATAAAGAAAAAGACCATATACAGAATGAGATAAAATATTTAAGAATTGTATATCTGAAAAGGGTTCATATATAAAATATATAAAGAACTCTAACATCTCAATATTTAAAAATAGATGAAGAGCTTAATAGATGTTTCCCCAGAGAAGATATACAAATGGCCAAAAGTGCATCAAAAGGTGCTCAAAATCGTTAATCATTAGAAAAATGCAAATTAAAGTAACAATGAAATTCCAGGAATATCTTTTATAACAGAAATAGAGAACTAACAAATATTGGCAAAGGTGTAGTAGGAAAATTGAAATCCATGTGTATTGCAAGAGGTAATGCAAAAAGGTGAAGCTCCTATAGAAAAAAAAATCAGCATTTCTCAAAGAGTAAAAAGTAAGTGAAATTATACAAAATGGTTGAGTAAAAGCTGTATAGATTCATCTATTCAAATAAACTGCACTAAAAATAGTAACTGGAACCAGATATTTTGGAACTCTGGAACTTAATTTAACACTTCAATCAATCAGGGAAATGCTGGATGAAGGGATAGCCTGGTGATCTTCCCTAAGTAAGTCATGTGTGCCAACTGGCTAGTGTCTCCCATTCCTCAACCCTGCTGCAGTGGTAGGAATAGTGGCCCACGTTCCTAGAGCATGTGGCTTGTTCTGAGGCAGGCAGTGGACACCTTGCTTTTCAGGATTTAGTGTTGTACAGTTAGTATAGTTTGGATCACCTGATGTGGTCCTGACGGATTAATGTAGACCACTGAGGTGATTTTGGACCCCTTACAAAAGCAGATTTTCCCACGCAGAAGACTTAAAGGGCCAATGCCTTTTTTTTTTTTTGGTGGGGGGAGGGGATGAAAATCTTCTAGATCACTGACTGACTGCAGAGATAAATGAGTTGGAACACGCACTGCAAATGTTTTCTTGAAAAAGTCAGTAAACAAAGAGTGGACTTTATTAAGTAGCTTTTGTTAAGTAACTTGGAAGAATGAAATTTTTTTTTTTTGATGTTTGTCCCCTCCCCCACCACCACTCCTGGAGTGTAAGGATATCTCCTTCAAAAATATTGTTGGATATGGGCTACCCAACAGAGACCTTGGTGTCCCTGCACAGTCTTTGCAAAAACAAGGTAGATTTCTAAGCAGATGGACGATTACAACGTTCAGTGATTTCAAAAAAATATTGCCATTGCTGGTAAAGGGTAAGAACCTGAGTTCCAGAGTTAGCCTATTAAAATATTCAAATCTTCTAGTTTCAAAGCAATTTAATGTATACAAAGAAAAAGGAAAGACTGACCAAATAAAAAGAAGCATACAAAGAGATCATCCAAATGGAACACTGGAAAATTGACAGATTAGAATTTAAAATAAGAATTCTAAATATGCTCAAAGAACTAAAGAATAACAGAAAGGACTGGCTAAAGTCATTCAGTATTATGATACAGGAATACAACTGGATTTTTTTTTTCTGTTGTGCTTTAAGTGAAAGTTTACAAATAAAGTCAGTCTATCACACAAAACTTAAACACACATCGCTGTATACTCAAACCTGGTACCCCCTTAATGAGACAACATCCTCCTTCTTTCCACTCTACATTGCCCATATCCAGCTCCTGTCCTCCTCTGCCTTTTCATTTTCCCTCCAGACGGGAGCTGCCAACATAGTCTCAGGTGTCTACTTGAGCCAAGAAGCTTATTCCTCACCAGTATCACTTTCTGACTTACAACCCAGTCCAACCCTTTTCTGAAGAGTTGGCTTTGGGAATGGTTCCAGTCTTGAGCTAATAGAGGGTCCAGGGATCATGATCTACAGGGTGCCTCTAGCCTCAGGTCCCTCTTAATGACCATTATGCTTGGTCATTTTAACAGAATCTGAGATTTGTATCCCATTGTTTTCCTGCTCCATCAGGGAATCTCTGTCATGTTGCTTGTCAGGGTAGTCATTGGTGGTAGCTGGGCATCATCTAGTTCTTCTGGTCTCAAGCTGATGGAGTCTCTGGTTTATGTAGCCCTTCTGTCTCTTGGGCTCATATTTACCTTGTGTCTTTGGCGTTCTGCATTCTCCTTTGCTCCAGGTGGATTGAGACCAATTGATACATATTAGATGGCTGCTTGCTAGCGTTGAAGAACCAAAATGCCACTCACCAAGTGTGATGCAGAACGTTTTCTTAGTACACTTTGTTATGCCAATTGACCTAGATGCCACCTCAAACTATGGTCCCCAGACCCCCATCCCTGCTACTCTGGCCTTTGAAGAATTCAGTTGTATTTAGGAAACTTCTTTGCTTCTGGATTAGTCCAGTTGTGCTAACCTCTCCTGTATTGCATATTGTCTTTCCCTTCACCTAAAATATTTCTTATCTACCATCTTATTTGTGAATACTCCTCTCCCTCCCTCCACACCCTGGTAACCATCAAAGAATATTTTCTTCAGTGTTTAAACTATTTCTTGAGTTCTATAATAGTGGTCTCATACAATATTTGTCCTTTTGCAACTGAGGAAATTTCACTCAGCATAACGCCTTCTGGACTCCTCCATGTTACAATATCTTTCACAGATTCATCACTGTTCTTAAATGTTGCTTAATATTACATTATATGAATGTTGTTAGGTGCCATGAAGTCGGTTCTGACTCATAGCAACCGTGTGCATGACAGAACAAAACACTTCCTAGTCCTGTGCCATCCTTACAATCATTATAATGCTTGCGTCCATTGTTGCAGCCACTGTGTTAATCTACCTCATTGAGGGTCTTCCTGTTTTCCATTGACCCTGTATTTTGCCAGGCAAGATGAACTTCTCCGGGGATGGACCCCTCCTGACAACATATCCAAAGTATGTAAGACACAGTCCTGCCATCCATGCTTCTAAGGAGCTTTCTGGTTGTACTTCTTCCAAGACAGATTTGTTCATTCTTTTGGCAGTCCAGTGTGTACTCAATATTCTTCACCAACACTGCAATTCAAAGGTGTCAATTCTTCTTCAGTTTTCCTTATTCATTGTTCAGCTTCCATATGCATTTGATGCAATTGAAAATACCATGGCTTGTGTCAAGTGCACCTTAGTCTTCAAGGTGACGTCGTTGCTTTTCAACACTTTAAAGAGGTCCTTTACAGCAGATTTAGCCGATGTAATGTATCTTTTGATTTTTTTGACTGCTGCTCCCATGGATGTTGATTGTGGATCCAAGTAAAATAAAATCCTTGACAACTTCAGTCTTTTCTCCATTCATCATGATGTTGCTACATTATGTGAATATACCATAATTTATCCATTCATCTGTTGATGGGCACCTTCGTTGCTTCTTTCTTTTTGCTATTAGAAACAGTGCTGCAATGAACATAGGTGTGCATATATCTGTTTGTTTGATGGATCTTATGCCTCTAGGATATATTCTAAGGAGTAGGATTGCTGGATCATATGGTAGTTCTATTTCCAGCTTTTTAAGGAAGCACCAAAGCAATGTACACAGTAGTTTTACCATTTCACATTCCCACCAATAGTGTAAGTTTTCCAGTCTCTCCACGACCTTTCCAACATTTATTATTTTGTGTTTTTTGGATCATTACCAGCCTCGTTTTGGTGTGAGATAGTACTCATTTTAGTTTTAATTTGCATTTCTCTAATGGCTAGTGATTGTGAGCATTTCCTCATTTAACTGTTAGCTGCTTGAATGTCTTCTTTGGTGAAGTGCCTGTTTATATCCTTTATCCATTTTTAATTTGGTTATTTATCCTTCTGTTGTTGAGTTTTTGTGGTATCATGTAGATTTTAGAGATCAGACACCGAACAGAATTGTCATAGCCAAAAACTTTTTCCTAACCTGTAGTAATCTTTTTACTCTTTTGGTAAAATCTTTGGATGAGCATAAGTGATTTTTAGGAGTTCCCAATTATCTAGTTTCTCTTCTGGCGTTTGTGCATTGTTAGTAATGTTTTGTATACAGTTTATGCCATGAATTACAGCTCCTAGTATTGTCCCTGGTTTTTTTTCCATGGTTTTTATCATTTTTGATTTTATATTTAGGTCTTTGACCCATTTTGAGTTTGTTTTTGTACATGGTGTAAGGTATGGGTCTTGTTTTATTTTTTGCAGATGGATATCCAGGTATGCCAGCACGTTTGTTAAAAAGACTGTATTTTCCCCATTTAACAGACAGGGCCATTGTCAAATATCAACTGCTTGTATGTGGATGTATTTATGTCTGGATTCTCAGTTCTGTTCCATTGGTCTATGTATCTGTTGTTGTACCAGTATCAGGCTGTTTTGACTACTGTGGCAGTATAATATATTCTAAAATCAGGTAGTGTGAGGCCTCCCACTTTGTTATTTTTCAGTAAAGAGTTAATTATATGGGGCCTCTTACCCATCCACATGAAGTTGGTGATTTATGTCTCCATCTCACTGAAAAATGTCATTGGTTTTTTGATTGGGATTGCATTGTCTTTATGTATTGCTTTGGGCAGAATAGACATTTTTACAATGTTGAGTCTTTCCATCCATGAGCAAGCTAAGTTTTTCCAGTTATGTAGATCTTTTTTGGTTTCTTGTAGTTGTGTCTTATAGTTTTCTTTGTATAGGTTTTTTATGTCTCCGGTTAGATTTATTCCTAAGTATTTTATCTTCTTAGGGGCTATTGTAAATGGTATTGATTTG
Source organism: Elephas maximus indicus (assembly GCF_024166365.1). NCBI lineage: Eukaryota > Metazoa > Chordata > Mammalia > Proboscidea > Elephantidae > Elephas > Elephas maximus. The sequence goes on from NC_064847.1 coordinate 12,286,019, forward strand.
GTGATTTCCACTTCAATATACTTGTTAGTGTAGATGAAACCAACTGATTTTTGTATGTTTATTTTGCCTCCTGATACTCTGCTGCATTTTTTTTTAGTTTCAGTAGTTTTCTTGAAGATTCTTCATGGTTTTCTGTGTATAAGATCATGTCATCTGCAAATAGAGATACTTTTACTTCTTTGCCAGTTCAGATGTGCTTTGTTTCTTTATCTAGCCTAATAGCTCTGGCAAGGAGCTCCAGCCGAAGGTTGAATAAGAGTGGGTATAAAGGGCATCCTTGTCTGGTTCCTGTTTTCAAGGGGAATGCTCTCAGGCTTTTTCTGTTTAGGATAGTAGTGGCTGTTGGCTTTATATAAATGCCCTTTATTATGTTGAGAAATTTCCCTTCTACTCCTATTTTGCTAAGAGTTTTCCTCACGAATGGGGCTTGGACTTTGTCAGATTCCTTTTCTGTGTCATGTGGTTTTTATCTTTTGTTTTATTTTATGATGGATTACATTGATTGTTTTTCTAACGCTGAACAATCCCTGCATACCTGTTATGAATCCCACTTGGTCATCGTGAATTATTTTTTTGATATGTTGTTGAATTCTACTGGCTAGAATTTTGTTGAGGATTTTTTTTGTCTAAGTTCATGAGGGATATTGATCTGTAATTTTCTTTTTTGTGGTGTCTTTACCTGGTTTTTGTATCAGGGAAATGCTGGCTTCACAGACTGAGTTTGGTTGTGTTCCGTCCTTTTCTATGCTCTGAAATACCTTTAGTAGTAGTGGTGTTAACTCTTCTCTGAAAATTTGGTGGAATTCTCCAGTGAAGCCCTCAGGGCCAAGGCTTTTCTTTGTTGGGAGTTTTAAAAATACCTTTCCAGTGTCTTCTTTTGTTATGGGTTTATTTATTTGTTCTAACTGTGTGTTAATTTAGGTAGGGAGTGTATTTGTAGAAATTTGTCCATTTCTTCAAGGTTTTCAAATTTGTTCGAGTACTGTTTTTCATAGTAATCTGATATGGTTCTTTCAATTTCAGTTTGTTCTGATGTGATAATGCCCATCTCATTTCCTATTCTGGTTACATGCTTCGTCTCAAGCTTTTTTTTTTTAATTCTTTTTCCTGTCAGTCTGGCCAATAGTTATCAATTTGTTAATCTTTTCAAAGAACCAGATTTTGGCCTTGATAACTCTTTCAATTGTATTTCTGTTCCCCTTCATTTAATTCTGCTCTAATTTTTATTGTTTGTACTTCTCTGATCCCAAGGGTTTCTTTTGTTGCTTTCTTTGTATTTGCTCAAGTTGTAGGGATAATTCTTTGATTTGGCCCTTTCTTCTTTTTGTATGTGTGCATTTATTGAGATAAATTACCTCTGACAACTGCTTTCACTGTGTCCCAAAGGTTCTGGTAGGAAGTGTTTCTCTTTTCATTTGATTCTATGAATTTCTTTATTCTGTCCTTAATTTCTTCTTTAACCCAATAGTTTTTGAGCAAGGTCTTGTTTGGTTTCCATGTGTTTGATTTCTTTTCCCTGCTCTTTCTACTATTATTTTCTGCCTTAATGGCCTTATGGTCAGAGAAGACTCTGTAATATTTCGATGTTTTGGATTCTGTTAAGGCTTACTTTATTACTTAATATGTAGTCTATTCTAGAGAATATTCCATGTGCATTGGAAAAGAAAGTATACTTTTCTGCTGTTGGGTACAATGTTCTGTATATCTCTATGAGGTAAACTTTGTTGACTGTGGCATTTCGATCTTCCGTGTCTTTATTGAGCTTCTTTCTCGATATTCTGTCCTTCACTGAAAGTGGCATGTTGAAGTCTCCCACTATTATTGTAGAGTTGTCTGTCTCACTTTTCCATGCTATTAGGGCTTGCTTTCTGTATCTTGAAGCTCTGTTGTTGGGTATGTAAATATTTAATATGGTTATATCCTCCTGGTATATTGTCCGATTAATCATTGTATAGTATCCTTCCTTATCCTTTGTACTGGATTTAACTTTAAAAACTATTTTGTCAGAAATTAATATTGCCACCCCTGCTCCTTTTTATTGTTGTTTTTGTGCTGAGTAGTTTTTCTTCATATATACTGTCTTTTCCATTTTTTGTTTTTGCTGAGTCTTTATGCTTTTCACGTAGTTTATTTTGTGTTTACCTTAACATTTACCCCTATTTTTCTAAGTTTAAATCAAACTTTTATTTCACCTTGATTTGACCTCCTCTCCTTAAGAAAGATCTATGACTGCATTTTTTTAGGCCCTCTTTGTTGATTTAGTGTTGTCATCTTTTACATAATGATACCACGGTTTCACTGTTTTGAGCTTTTTTTTTATGTATCTTGATTTATTTTTGTGATTTCTCAGTCTGGGTTGATACCTCGTTGCTCTGTCCTGTCTTCTAGTCTTGGGTTATTACCTGATGTTACTGATTTTATTAATAGAGGAGTGCTTTAGTATTTCTTGTAGTTTTGGTTTGGTTTTTTGCAAATTCCTTAACCTTCTGTTCACCTGAAAATGTCCTAATTTTGCCTTCATATTTGGGAGAGGAGTTTTGTTGAATGTATGATTCTTAGCTGCCAGTTTTTTTCATTCAAGGCTTTATATATGTCATCCCATTTCCTTCTTGCCCGCATGGCTTCTGCTGAGTAGTCCAAGCTTATTCTTATTGACTCGCCTTTGTAAGTGATTTTGTTTATCCTTAGCCACTCTGAAAATTCTCTCTTTACCTTTGGTTTTGGCAAGTTTGATTATGTCTGGTTACTTTCTTTTGGAATCTACTTGTGTGCTCAATGAATATCTTGGATAGACGTTTCTTTGTCTTTCACAACATGAGGGAAGGTTTTTGCCAACAAATCTTCAACAATTCAGTATTTTCTGTTTTCCCTCCCTGTTCTGATATTTCAAGCACTCATAGGTTATTTCTCTTAATAGAGTCCCACATGATTCTTAGGGTTTCTTCATTTTTTAAAATTATTTTATCAGCTATTTCTTCAAATATATTGATTCAAAATGTTTTATCTTATATCTCATTAATTATGCCTTCCATTTCCTCAGTTCTGCTCCTGACTTCCTACTGAGTTGTTTAATTCTGAAATTTTATTGTTAATCTTCTGAATTTCTGATTGCTGTCCCTCTATGGATTCTAGAAGCCTATTAAATTTGTCATTATGGTCTTGAATAACCTTTTTAATTTCCTCAACTGCTTTATCTGTATGTTCCTTGGCTTCTTCTGCATTTGCCTGATCTCCTTCCTGATCTCTTGAAGAGGCTCGTATGTTAATCTTTTGTATCTAACCTCTGGTAATTCCAGGAATATATCTTCCTCTGAAAGATTCCTTGATTCTTTGTTTTGAGAGCTTGTTGAAGCGATCATGGTCTGCTTCTTTATGTGATTTGATATCGACTGTTTTCTCTGAGCCACCTATAAGTTGTTGTATTAAGTTTGCTTACTGTGTCCTTGTTTCTTGCTTTGTTTTGTTTTGATATACCCAAATAGGCTGCTTAAGTGGGCTAGGTTGATTATTGGTGATTTCGAAGCTCTAATGTCCTGTCAGCAGATGGCTGGTGTTGTTATCACATATATGAGACTAGGAGTACCTTCGGTTTTCTTATATGGATTCAGCTCAGGAGTCCAGGTAGTCCATCACCAAGTGTGTGGTGCAGGCTCTCACCTATGGTCTTAGAAGAGTAGGGCAATTAGTGTAGGCACAGGTATATCATTGAACAAAACATGGGGCTGTCTGAAGGAAGTCACATCCCTGTTTCCTAGAGCACACAGGTGGGTGGGCTCTGCAGCTGGAGCATGGGCACTCGATGCTTTTGGCTCCAAAGACTGGGAGGCACTACTTAGCCTTGGACCTCTGCTGTTTGGTGTCTAGGAAGTGTGGGTATAACCACCAGTCCTCAGGCCTCTGATGAGTGTAGGTGAGGACCCTGCTTAATAGGCAGAGTAGTGTTGAACAGCATGAACCTGCCTCTCCACTGCACAGCTGAAACAGTTAAAGTCAGATCTAAGGCACATGCACCTTGCACTGTGCCTACAATCACCTAGCTGCTGAAATGGGCCTTCAAAGTCCATGGATCACTTATGACTGAACAGGAGCCATTTCTGCCCTGATTTCCCAGCTGAGGCAAGCTGTTAGATTATTTTTTTCCTCATTCATCAGTTTATTCCTTCTCCAAGGCTGGGAAAATAACTCAGGACATGAAGCAGGACCTATCTCAGGCCCAGAGAAATTGATTGCCACTGAAGTGAGCTCAGGACCTGGGGCAGAGGGAGGAATGATCAGATAAATAGTTCTTTCAGAAGGCATGTTTTTTGATCCACGGTAAATTAGATGCAAGCACTTATCTTTTGCACTGTTTCTTGTTGATGCTGGAGGCATGAGTAGACTCTGTGTCACTTGCTTTCTGTGTCTGAGGAGACTGGGTCCCAAACACTACCCTCAGCCCTGCCATGGTCACACCAGGGACCAGCAACTCCTCACTGCCTCTGAACCATCTCTCCCTCCCCCTGCTATTGAGTCCAATTTCTTAACTTTGCCTTTGATGTCCAGGGCTCCTAGCTTGTCATATATATAATCAATTTACTTTTTTTTTTCAGGTATTGTTGTAAGAGAGACCACTGGAAGTGTCTGACTAATCTGCCATCTTGGCCCAGCCTCTTCACATTGGGAATTTTAGTAAAGAGATACAAACTATAAAAAAGAACAAAACAGAACAATCGAAGTGAAAATTACAGTAAATGATAGAAAAAAATGAATTGGCTGGACTCTACAGCAGATTTTAGCTGGCAGAAAAAAGAATCATTTAACTAGAGAATAGGGCAAACAAAATCATTGAGTTAGAAAGCACTAAGAGAGAAGGATAAAGAAAGCTGATAAAAACCTAATGAAATTGTGGGACACCATAACCATAAAGCAAATGAACATTCTTATCATGGGATTTTCGGAAGGCAAAGAGAGAGAAAGGATTAGAAAGAACATTTCAAAACAATGGCAGAAAACTTTCATATGTAGTGAAGGACATGGATGCACACCCCAAGAAGCTCAGTGAACTTAAAGTAGGATAAACACAAAGAGATTCACACCGAGACCTACTATAATCAAACTCTTAAAAAACAATAACAGACAATCTTAAAAGGAGCAAGAGAGAAGTACACTGTTATACACAAAGGATTCTGCTTACTCATTTTTTTTTCCTCAGAAATATTGGCAACTAGAAGGCATTGGAGTGACATATTAAAAGTGCTATAAAAAAGAACTGTCAATCAAGAATTCTATATCTGGCAAAACCATCATTCAGAAAGAGGCAAGCTTAAAACATTCCCAGAAAAACAAAAATGAGGGGAGCTTATTATGGATAGACTGCCCAACAAGATATGCTAAAGGGAGCCCTTCATAAGTAAGGAAAGAACACTAAATGGTAACTCAAAGTAATAAAAAGGAAAAAAAAAATCTGGTAAGGGTAACCTAAGGACAAATTTTAAGGCCAGTATTATAATTTTTTGTTGTTGTTGGCAACTCTATTAGTTGTAGCTACGATTTTTAAAATGACGATTATGTAAAAAATGTGAATTTATTCTACTGAGTTAATAATATATGTCTATGCTTCATGATAACAGTAAGTTAAGTGAAGTAGGAGCAGTATAGGAATACAGTATTTTTATGTTATTGAAGTTAAATTTTATAAATTTAAACTTGGTTGTTACAATGTTAAGATGTTAAATGTCATCCCCATGGTAAACGCAAAGAAAATATGCAAAATACATACACAAAGGAAAAAGGGAGACAAAATGGTTGCCCTTGAAAATCATACGCACAAAAGAAGGAAGCATTGAAATGAAGGACAAAAAGGTACAGGTCGCATGCAAGAAAAACAAAAAGCAGAAATGAGTCCCACCTTACTGGCAATTACTTTAAATGTAAATGGATTAAGCTCTCCAATCAAAAGGCAGACACTGGTAGAATAAATGAAAAAACAGAACCCAATTTTAGAAACAGGTTAACAGTGAAAGATGAAAAAATAGGCAAAGAGAAGCCAAAAGAAAGTTAGAATTATTATATTAATATCAGCCAGAATAGACTATACATCAAAATCTGTTACAGAAAATAAAGAAGGGTACCATATAATGATAAAAGAGTCAATTCATCAGGAAGATATAAAAATTATAATTATATATGAACCTAACATAAAAGCCCTAGAATATATAAAGAAAATTTTGATGGAATTAGAGGAATAAATAGATATTTCTACAACACTAGCTGGAGACTTCTATAATCACTTTGAATAATGGATTCAGCATGTAGAAAGAAGAATGATAAGAAAATAAAAAAATCCATTGTTGTTGAGTTGATTCTGACTCATAGCAACTCTATAGGGCAGAGCAGATCTGTCCCATAAGAGTTTCCAAAAGCACCTGGTGCATTTGAAATGCTGACATTTTGGTTAACAGCCATCTCTCTTAACCACTATGCCACCAGGGTTTCCAGTAAGGAAATAGAGGATTTAAACAACACTATAAACTGACTTTGGACATGTTGCCAGGAATGAACAGTCCCTGGAGAAGGACATCATGCTTGGTAAAGTACAGGTTCAGCAGAAAAGAGGAAGGCCCTCAATGAGATGGATTGACACAGTGACTACAACAATGGGCTCAAGCATAACAATTGTGAGGATGGCACAGGACCAGGTAGTGTTTTGTTCTATTGTACATAGGGTCGATAAGACTCAGAGCCAACTCAACAGCACCTAACAACAACAATAAACTAACTAGAGATAACGGATATAGATACAGACATCAGTGTTACAGAAATACGAATATTTAGATATCTAGATATGTATATCTATATATATCCATATCCATAGCTATATCTATCTGTCTGCCTATCCATACATGTATATAAGTTTATATTATATATATATTTACATTAGTTCTGATTAGTTTACAGTATATTATATATTGTGCTGATGTTGGGTGGAGTGATATATAGAACACTCCACCCAGCATCAGCACAATATACATTCTTCCCCAGTGTACATATGGTAGATCACAAAAGAAGTTTCAATAAGTTTAAAAATATTGAACCACATGAAAAATTGTTTTCAACTTCAAATAAGAGACAAGAAATTATTAACAAAAGGAAAATTTTAGAAAATACACAAATATGTAGAAATTAAAACATTCTGTTAAACAACCAGTGAGTCAATGAAGAAATCAGAGATGTCACAAAATACTTAGAGGCAAATGAAGACAAAAGCACGACATACCAAAACATATGTATGCAATGAAGGTGGTGCTCTGTAGGAAATTTATAGTAGTAAATGCCTACATTAAAAAGAATAAAGAAACCAAATCAATAACCTAAATTTATACCTTGAGAAACTAAAAGAAAAGAAGGAAACAAAGCTCAAAGCAATGAAAAGGGAGCAAATACAAAAATTAGAACAGAAATAAAATGAAGTGGAAAAAACAATAGAGAAAATCAACAATATAAGTTTGTTTTTAAGATCAATTAAAATCAGCAAGTTTTTAGCTAGAGTGAAAAACAAAAATTATAGAAGATGAAAATAAATCAGAAATGAAAGTGGAGCTATTATAATTACTGTATAGAAATAAAAAAGGATTACAAGTGAATACTGGAAACAAGTGTATAGTAACAAATTAAATAACTTAGGTGAAATGGAAAAATTCCTTTAAGTACATAGCAACATAAATTGACACAGCAAGAAATAGAAAATCTCTGTACTCCCATAAGAAGATTGTTTCACTAATCTAAACTCCTTGTAAAGGAAAAAAAAAGTCCTGGACCACATGGCCTCACTAGGAAAATCACCAATCTTTCTCAAACTCTCCCAAAAATCTGTCAAAGAAGGGAACTTTTTTTATGTCCTTCTATCGAACCAGCATTGCCAATATACCAATGCCATACAAAGATACCACAAGAAAAGAAGACTAAAGACTAATACCCCTTATGAATATAGATGCAGATATCTTCTACAAAATACCAGCGAAGTCCAACAGCATATTAAAAGGAATATACCCGAAGACCAAATAGGATTTATCCCAAAACATAATCTAATACCAATCAATTTATCGTTGTTGTTAGGGGCCTTCAGGTTGATTCTGACTCACAGATACTTTATGTACGATAACAGAGTGAAACACTGCTCTGTCCTGTGCCATACTTACAATCGTTGCTATGTTTGAACCCATTGCTAACAGCTGTGTGTGAATTATCTCGTTGAGGGTCTTCTTTTTTTTTCACTGACCCTTTACTTTACCAATCGTGATCTTCTTGTTCAGGGACTGGTCCCTCCTGATAATATATCCAAAGTACATGAGATGAAGTCTCACCATCCTTGCCAGAACACTGCCAAAATAATGAAAAATCTGTCTTGGAAGAAGTACAACCAGAATGCTCTTTAGAAACAAGGATAGTTAGACCGCGTCTTACGTATTTTGGGCATGTTGTCAGGAGGGTTTGTCCCTGGAGAAGGATATCATGCTTGGTGAAGCACAGGTGCAGCAGAAAAGAGGAAGACCTTCAACAAGCCACACAGTGGCTGTAACAACGGGCTGAGGCATTACAATGATTGTGAGCATGACACAGGTTGGGCATTGTTTTGTTTTGTGGTACATAGAGTCACTATGAGTTGAAGCCAACTTGATGGCACCTAACAACAACAACAAACACCATGAGTCAAAGGCTTCAATTCTTACTCAGTTTTCCTTATTCATTGTTTGGCTTTTGCATGCACATAAGGTGACTGAAAATATCATGGCTTGGTTCAGGTGCACTTTGGTTCTCAAAGTGACATCTTTGCTTTTTAATGCTTTAAAGAGGTCTTTTGAAGCAGACTTGCCCATCTTAATATGTCATTTGATTTCTTGACTGCTGCATTCATGGGCATTGATTATGGATCCAAGTAAAATGAAATCCTTGACAACTTCAGTCTATTCTCCATTAATCATCGTGTTCCATATTAGTCCAGTTCTGAGGATTTTGTTTTCTTTATTTTGAGGTGTAATCCATATTGAAGGCTGTAGTCTTTGATCTTTATCCATAAGTGTTTCAAGTCCTCTTCACTTTTAGGAAGCAAGGTTGTATCATTTGTGCATCGCAGGTATTAAAGAGTCTTCTTACAGTGCTGATGTCGCATTCTTCTTCATATAGTCAAGCTTCTCATATTAGTTCAAGATTCAGACTGAATAAGTACAGTGAAAGGAAACACATCATTTCTGATTTTAAACAATGCAGTATTTGCTTGTTCTGTTTGAAAAACTGAGTACTGGTCCATGTGCCAGGTCCTGCATGAGCACAATTAAGTGTTCTGGAATTCCCGTTCTTTGCAATTTTATCCACAGTTAGTTGATTTCACACATTTGAATGCTTTTGCGTACTTAATAAAATACAAGGAAACATGTTTCTGATATTCTCCGCTCTCAGCCAAGGTCCATCTGAACCTGGCTTGAATTCTGGCAGTTCCCCACTGATGTACTGCTGCAACCATTTTTTGAATTATCTTCAGGATAATTTTACTTGCATGTGATATTGATGGTTTTATTTGATAATTTTTGCACTCTGTTTTCATCTTGCTTTTAAATGGGTATGAATACAGATCTCTTCCTGTTGGTTGTGTAATGTACTACATTACTATAGCAAAGGAAAGGAACCCATGTGATTATTTCAATTAATACAGAAAGTTGATGAAATCTAGCATCCTTCATGTTAAAAATACCCAACCAGCTAGGAATAGAAGAAAAACTGCTTATAGTAAAGGGTCTTTACGAAACCCCACAGCTGATATCACAGGTAATGTTCATCCCCTTAAGATCTGACGATTCATATGTATAATATGGGAGGAAGAGCCAAATAAATGTTGCTCAGACAACTGAATTTCCATGCAGAAAAATGAATTTAGGCCTTTTCCTCACATCACATACAAAAATTAATTCAAAATACATCAACAATCTAAATATAAAAAGAAAAAATAATAGATGTCTTAGAACAAAACTGGAGCAGTCTTTTGGGACTAAGTTTAGATAAAGGATTATTAGTTACGGCATGAAAAGCACAAGTTACAAAAGAAAATATAAATTGGACTTCATCAAAATTAAATATTTTTATTTATCGAAGGACTTTATCAACAAATAATTGGAGAGAGTTTTTTTGGAAATCACAGATATCTGACAAGGATTTTATATGTAGAATACATTAAGAACTACTACAAATCAACAAAAATAGATAAGCAACTCAATCAATAGGCAAAGAATTTGAACAAACATTTCACCAAAGTATATCTACAAATAGCCAAAAAAGCACATGAAAAAAATTCTTAGGATCATTACTCATCAAGGAAATTCAAATAAAAACCATAATGAAATACCACTTTACCCCCACTAAGATGGTTATTAATAGAAATATGAGGAAAAACAAGTGTTGGCAAGAATTTGGAGAAATTCGAACACTCGTTCATTTATCTGAGGTTATAAAATGGTGCAGTTTTTGGCAAATAGCTTGTAATTCTTTAAAAAAGTTACATTTAAAATTACTATATTTATAGAGTAATTCCATTGCTAGTATATACTCAAAAAAATTCAGATCAGAGACTCAGATATGTGTGCATCAATATTTATTACAATATTATTCACAAAAGCCAAAATGTAAAAATACTCATGTCCATCAAGAGATAAATGAATTAGAAAAATATGATGAATACATATGATAGTAGAGTATTCAACTTAAAGATATATGTTTCAATATGGATGAACCTTGAAAATAGTATGCTTGGTGAAATAAGTCAAAATCTAAAGGACAAGTGTCGTATGATCTCACTTATATGAAACACAATTGGCAAATACATAGAGACAAAAATTTATTAGTGGTTACCAAGAATTTGTGTTTCAGAGTGATAAGAGAAGAGATTATTGCTGCATGTATGCTGTTTCTGTTTGGGGTGATGTAAACTTTTTGGAAGTGGCTGCTGGTGAAAGTAGTACAACAGAATGAATGTAATTAGTAGCACTGAATTATGCATTTTACAAATGGTAAAAAAAGGCAATTTTTTGTTATACATATTTAGTATAATAAACTTGTTTTTAAAATGGGTTTTTAAGAAAACTGTTCATTTTCACTTCAACTAAAGAAACAAAAATTAATAGGGTTGTTTGTTATTAATGCTATTTTACGGTTAAGAAATCCATAGAAATATGAAGAGTACCATCTCTGAAATCTCCCTTCAAGATAAGTAACCAAAAGTTTGTTGAACGCAAAGTTGATGTGCTCATTTTAAATGAACTCAGTACAACCTGTTTCAGAATGTAAATGGTAGGAAATCTGTTTATTCTAAGGATATATATTCATCTGAAGGTTAATCAAGATTTGGTCAACTTTCTTCTATCAACTTAGACTTGTTTTTTTAATTAACCCACTTATTTGAATTTTGGGTTTAAATTGCCACAAACTGTATTAAAGTATCTTACAATAGAAATAAAAAAGAGAAAAAGGTAGATAGAAAAATGTTTATTACTATATTCTTAGCAAATATTGGTCAAACTACACTGTCAACAAAACTAAATAGTTAAATTATAACACAGTTATATGATAGAATATTATGAAGTCATTTAAATGTTTATGCAAGTAAATTATTTTATTTTATACAACCTTTTGAAATACCAAAAAACAGATGTAAAGTTAAGTTATTATATGGAAAATTGGAAGAAACAGGCATATGCAAGCCTATGTTCATCACAGCATATTCACAATAGCAGAAGCAGGAAACAACCTAAACGCCCTTCAATGGATGAATGGATAGATAAAACGTGCTCCATCTGTACAATGGAATCCTACTCAGCAATAAGAAAAAATGAGTTACCAATATACCTTGTACATGGATGGACCTGCAGATAGTATATTGAGGGAAATCCATCAATGACACACACACAAAAAAGTGAGCTCTTATTTTTATAAAATAATAGGAACAAATAAATCTACAGAAACTAGTGTTCATTAGTGGATACTACGGAAGGACTGAAAGAGGAGGATTCACTTTCTAGATAGTCATTGTTTTTAAGTGGTGTCGAGTTGGCTCCAACTCACAGTGATCCTTTGAACAACAAAACAAAACACTTCCTGGTCCTTCCCCAACCTACCAATCATTGCTATTTGAGCCCATTGTTCCAGCCACTGTGTCAATCCATCTCATTAAGGGTCTTCCTCTTTTTTGCTGACCCTCTATCTTACCAAGTGTCCTTCTCCAGGACTGGTCCCTCCTGACAACATGTTCAAAGCATGTGAGAGAAGTCTTGCCATTCTTCCTTCCAAGGAGCACCCTGGCTGTACATCTCCCAAAACAGATTTGTTTATTCTTCTAGCAGTCTGCGGTATATTCAATACTCTTGGCCAACACCATAATTCAAAGGCATCTTCTTCAGTCTTCCTTATTCATTGCCCAGCTTTCACATGCATGTGAAATGGTTGAAAATATCATGCTTGAGTGAGGTGCACTTTAGTCCTCAAAGTAACATCTTGCCTTTCAACACTTTAAAGAGGTCTTTTGCTGCAGATTTGCCCAACTCAATTCGTTGTTTGATTTCTTGACTGCTGCTGCCATGGGCCATGGGCATTGATTGTGGACACTAGGTAAAATGAAAATCATGACAACTTCAGTATTTCTCCACTTATCATGATGTTGCTTATTGGTTCAGTTGTGAGGATTTTTGTTTTCTTTATGTTGAAGTGTAGCCTATATTGAAGACTGCAGTCTTTGCTCTTCATCAAAGTGCTTCAAGCCCTCTTCACTTTCAGCTAGCAAGGTTATGTCATCTGCATATTGTAAATTGTTGGTAAGTCTTACTGATGCTGTGTTCTTCTTTATACAGTACAGCTTCTCTGATTATTTGCTCAGCGTACAAATTGAATAAGTATGATGAAAAGATATAGCTATGCTATACACATTTCCTGATTTTAAACTACACAACATCTCCTTATTCTTTTTAAACTGTGGCCTCTTCTTCTGCATACAGGTTCCCCATGGGCACAGTTAAGTGTTCTGAAATTTCCTTTGTTTACAATTTTATCCATAATTTGATATGATCCACACAGTTGAATGCCTTTGCATAGTCAACAAAACACAGGAAAACATCTTTCTGGTCTTCTCTGATTTCAGCCAAGACCCATTTGACATCAACAATATCTCTTGTTTCATATTTTCGTCTTATAGTAGACACTTGTTATTTCTGGCAATGGGAAAGGTACCAAACCAGTGTGAAAGGTGCACACCTTGATGAAGGTAAACAATGTCCCTGAATTACACACAGAAAAATAACTTTTTGTTGATTACTATGGCATATATAATTTTGAAACAACCAAAATATATACACAAAAATATATTGTATGTGTGTAGGCATATGTGTGTGTGTTGTTGTTGTTAGGTGCCATTAAGTTGGTCCCACTCATAGTGACCCTATGTACAGCAGAACAAAACACTGCCCAGTCCTGTGTCATACTTACAATCGTTGCTATGTTTGAGCCTATTGTTGCAGCCACTGTGTCAAGTCATCTCATTGAGGGTCTTTTTTTTGCTGACCCTTTGTCTCACCAAGCATGATGTCCTTCTCTAGGGACCGGTCGCTCCTGATAACATGTTCAAAGTATATGAGAACAAGTCTCACCATTGTCACTTCTAAGGTACATTTTGGTTGTACTTCTTCCAAGAGAGATTTGTTTATTCTTTTGGCAGCCCGTGGTATATTCAATATTCTTTGCCAACATCATAATTTGAAGGCATCAGTTCTTCTTCAGTCTTCCTAATTCATGGTCTAGGTTTCACATGTTTGTGAAGCAATTGAAAATACTATGGCTTGGGTCAGGTGCACCTAAGTCCTCAAAGTGACATCTTTGCTTTTTAACATGTTAAAGTGGTCTTTGCAGCAGATTTGCCCAAAGCAAAGCATTTTTGACTTCTTGACTACTGCTTCTGTGGGTATTGATTGTGAATCTAAGAAAAATGAAACCCTTGACAACTTCAGTATTGTCATGGATTGAATAGTGTCCCCCAAAAATATGTGCCAACTTTGTTAGGCCATGATTCCCAGTATTGTGTGAATGTCCTCCATTTTGTGACTCTAATTTTATGTTGAGAGGGCTAAGGTGAGATTGTAATACCTCCCTGATCCAAAGTAAAGGGAGTTTCCCTGGGGTGTGGACTGCACCCCCTTTTATCTCTCAAGAGGGAAGGCAAGGGAAGCAAGAGGAGAGTTGGGGACTTCATACCATAAAGAAAGCACCACCAGGAGCAGAGTGTGTCTGTTGGACACAGGGTCCCTGTGCCTGAGAAGCTCCTCTACCAGGGGAAGATTGAAGACAAGGGGCTTCCTCCAGAGCTGACAGAGAAAGAAAGCCTTTCCTTGGAGCCAATGCCCTGAATTTGGACTTACAACCAACTAGACTGTGAGAAAACAAATTTCTCTTATTTAAAGTCATCCACTTTTGATATTTCTGTTATGGCAGCACTAGATGACTAAGACAAGTGCTTTCTCCATTTGTCATTAAGTTTCTCATTGCTCTAGTTGTGAGAAGTTTTATTTTCTTTATGTTGAGGTGTAATCCATACTGAAGGCTGTGGTCTTTGCTCTTCATTAGTAAGAGCTTCAAGTTCTCACTTTTAGCAAGCAAGGTTTTGTCATCTGCTTATTGCAGGATGATAATGAGTCTTCCTCAAATCCTGATACTAGTTTCTTCTTCATATCATCCAAGTTCTTGGATTATTTGCTCAGCATACAGACTAAATAAGTATGGTGAAAGAAAACACCCCTGACTCAAACCTTTCCTGACTTTAAACCAGCACTATCCCTTTGTTTTGTTCAAATGACTGTTTCCTTTTCTAAGTGCAGGTTTCTCACAAACATGACTAAGTGTTCTGGAATTCCCTTTCTTTTCAATGTTATTCATAATTGTTTACGATTCTTGAAGCCAAATGCCTTTCCACAGTCAATAAAACACAGGTAAAAATCTTTCTGGTATTCTCTGCTTCCAGCCAGAATCTATTTGACATCAGAAATGATCTTGCTGGTTCCATGTCCTCTTCTGAATCTTGCTGGAATTTCTGGCAGTTCCCTGTTGAAGTACTACAGCAGCTGTTTTTGAATGAAAGCAAAATTTGAAAGCAAAAATTTACTTGTCAGTGATGCTAATAACATTGTTGGAATATTTCCGCATTCTGTTGGATCACATTTCTTTGGAAGGGGTACAAACACAAATCTCTTCCAGTCTGTTGTTCAGATAGCTGTTTTCCAGATTACTTGGCATAGAAGAGTAAGCACTTCCAGCACTGCATCCATTTGTTGAAACATCTCAAGTGGTATTCCATCAACTCTAGTTTTTCCCCAATGCCTTCTGTAAAGCTTGGATTTCTTCCTTCAGTAACAACTATTTCTGATCATACATTACCTCTTGAAATATATGAACGTCAACCAATTCTTTATGGTATAGTGACTCTGTGTGTTCCTTCTGTCTTCTTTTGATGCTTCCTGTGTCATTTAATATTTTCCACATAGAATCCTTCAATATTGCTACTCAAGCCTTGAATCTTTTCTTCAGTTCTTTCAGCTCGAGGAATGTTGAACATGTTCTTCCTTTTTGGTTTTGTAACTCCAGGTCTTTGCACATGTTAATATAATATTTTACTTTGTCTTCTAGGGCCACCCTTTGAAATCTATTCAGCTCTTTTCTTCATTGTTTCTTCCATTTGCTTTAGGTATGCAATGTTCAAGAGCAAGTTTCAGAGTCTCTTCTGACATCCATTTTGGTCTTTTCTTTTTTTCCTGTTTTTAATGACCTCTTGCTTTCTTCATGTTTGATGTCCTTGATGTCATCCCACAACTTGTCTGGTCATCAGTCATTAGGGTTCAACACATGAAATATATTCTTGAGCTACTGTCTAAATTCAGGTGGCATATACTTAAGGTCACACTTTGACTCTAATGGATCTATTCTAATTTTTTCAGCTTCAACTTGAACTTGCATCGATAGTCTGTTCCTCAGCATTCACTTTTCTTTGTTCTGACTGATGATACAGAGATTCTCTTTCATCTCTTTCCACAAATGTAGTTGATTTGATTCTTGTGCATTCCATCCAGTGAGGTCCGTGTGTATAGTCACAGTTTATGTTGTTGAAAAAAGGTATTTGCAATGAAGAAGTTGTTGGTCCTGCAAAATTCTGTGATTTGGTCTCCAGCATTGTTTCTTCCACCAAGGATATTTTCCAACTACTGAGTCTTCTTTGTTTCTAACTTTTGCATTCCAATGACCAGTAGTTACCACTGCATCCTGATTTCACATTTAATCAATTTGGACCACAGAATTTGGTAAAAATATCTAATTTCTTCATCTTTGGTCTTACAAATAGGTGCATAAATTTCAATAATAGTCATATTAACTGTTCTTTCTTGTAGGCATATGGATTTTATCACATCACTGACAACATTGTACTTCAGTATATATCTTGAAATGTTCTTTTTTACTACGAATGCAATGTCATTCCTCTTCAAGTTGTCGTTCATAGTATAGTAGGCCATATAATTATCATGTTCCAAATGGCTAATACAAGTCCATTTCAGCTTACTAATGCCTAGGATATTGGTGTTTATGTGTTCCATTTCATTGTTGATTGTTTCCAGTTTTCCTAGATTCATACTTCATGCATTCCATGTTCTGATTATTAATGGATGTTTGCAGCTGTGTCTTGTCATATTGAGTCATGACACATCAACAAAAGGTCCCTGAAGCTTGTCTGCATTGACGACATTAAGGTCAACTCTATTTTGAGGGGGCAGCTCTTCCCCAATTGTCTTTTGAGTGTCTTCCAACCTGAGAGGCCATCTTCTGGCACTATATCAGTGTTCTTCTACTATTTGCAAGGTTTTCTCTGGCTAATTCTTTTCAGAAGTAGACTGCCAGATCCTTCTTCCTAGTCTTTCTTAGTCTGGAAGCTCAGCTGACACCTTTCTGCCATGGGTGACCCTGCTGGTATTTGAATACAGGTGGTCTTGCTTCCAGCATTATGGCAACATGCTAGTCCCCACAGAGCAAGAAACTGAATGATGCATGGGTGATGATTTTGCTCTGTGTTGTAAATCCTACCTCTGTGATGTTGATGAGGCAGGATTAGAGGCAGTTATGTTAGTGAGGCAGGACTGAATCTACAAGATTATGTTATGTTGTAAATAAATCTCTTTTGAGATATAAAAGTGGAAAGCAAGCAAAAGATGGGTGACCTCATACCATTAAGAAACAATGTTGCAAGCAGAGCAAGCCTGTTCAATTCGGGCTTACCACGTAGAGAAATTCCTAGACCAGAGGAAGGTTGATGACAAGATCATTCTTCCAGAGCAATCAAAGCCTTCCCTTGGAGCTGGTGCCCTGAATTTGGACTTGTAGCCTCCTAGACAGAAAATAAATTTCTCTTTGTTAAAGCCTTTCACTTGTGCTATTTCTGTTATGGTAGCACTAGATAACAGAGACACTCATCTTTTAGGTAAAGCTGTATCTGTTGTAGAAGACAAACCATTGAGTCTTGAATTAAGCTTAGGAGGATTTATTCAGTAAAAAATAAATAAATAAAAGAAAATGAACATTTGAATACAGAATGGCACCAGTTCTAGTAAGTGAAATACTGATGACCCCAGGGGGAGAGAGAGCTTCTAACAGGAACAGATATAATACAAGTAACAAAGAAATTATAATGCAACCATTTGATTGGTTTGTTTTTGGTTACGGTTATAGGAAAGAGGGTTAGGAGGTCGGGAGTGGGCTTCTATTGGATAATTGGTTACACAGCCTCACAGTGATTGCTTTCAGGAGCTAGTTGCAGAGGCTTTCAATCACAGTAACATATCTTCAAAAGGAATCATGAAAACATTATGAAATGATGTTAAGCAGTTATAACCAGATATTTCAGGGAATTGTGATAACCATTCAATACCATTACCTCATTAACAGCTTGTTAAAACAAACCCTTCTAAGTAGTCTGGAACACTTTAGATGAAGGTAGCTACGGGAACTTTCTAAATATTTTTAATTACATCCTTGACTTAAATGAACATTTCTTGGCCCACTTTACAAAAGGTGCTACCTGTGTAAATATTCTCTTCCTTTACGTGTACTTCTTTTACATCTTGGCTTGGCCCCAAAGAGAAACACTCCGTCAGTTCCCATGAATGCTAGCAATCAAGGGGCCGGATAGCAAGCACCTGTGAAAAGAAACCTACTGAGAGAGGCTGGGCAAATAAAGAGGCATATAAAAAGGATCAGTTTAATTCATCAAAAACTAAATTTAATTCAATCATTTGGTCTTGGTCTAAAAGGGTGTCAAAAGCTCCTCCTTAGTATGTTCAATTTGCCAGAATATCAAGAAAATAATGACAATAAAATAGTGTTGTTGTTGTTAGGAGTTGTCAAGTCAGTTCTGACTCCTAATGACACTATGTCCAACAGAATGTAATACTGCCAATTCTGCACCATCACCATAATTGTTGCAATACTTCAACACAATGTTGTATCCACTGTGTCAATCTGTCTCTGTGTATCAGTCTTCCTCTTTTTGGCTGTCCCTTTACTTTATTAAGCATGATATCCTTCTCCAGGGACTTATAACTCCTGATAATATTTCCAAAGTAAGAGAGATGAAGTCTCGCAATCCTCACTTCTAAGAATCATTTTGGATGTACTTCCTCCAAAACAGATTTGTTCATGGTACAATTAATAGTCTTCACAAACACTGTAATTCAGAGGCATCAAGTCTTCTTTGGTCCTCCTTATTCATTGTCCAGCATTTGCATGCATATGAAGAGATAGGAAATATGGCTTGGGTGAGGCGTACGCTAGTACTCAAAGTGATATCTTTGCTTCTTAACACTTTAAAGAGATTTTTTACATCATATTATCCCATTGCAATATGTCATTTGATGTCTTGACTGCTGTTTCCATGGGCATTGATTTTGGATCTGAGTAAAATGAAATCCTTGATAACCTCAATGTTTTCTGTTTATCAAGATGTTTATTATTGGTCCATTTGTGAGAATTTTTGTTTTCTTTATGTTGAGGGGTAATCCATACTGAAGGCTGTAGTCTTTGATCTTCACTAGTAAGCGCTTCAAACCCTCTTTGCTTTCAGCAAGCAAGGTTGTGTTCTCTACATATGTAGTTCGTTAATGAGTCTTCCTCCAATCCTGATGCTCTGTTCTTCATGTAGTCCAGCTTCTGGGATTATTTGCTCCACATACAGATTGAATAAGTATGGTGAAAGGATACAGTCCTGATGCACACTTCCCTTATTTTAAGCTGTACAACATCCCCTTGTTCAGTTTGAATTACTGCCTCTTGGTCTATGTACAGGTTCTCCACAAACACAATGAAGTTTTCTGGAATTCTCATTCTTCTCAATGTTATTCATAACTTATTATGATCCACACAGTCAAATGCTTTTGCATAGTCAATAAAACACAGGTAAACATCCTTCTGGTATTCTCTGCTTTCAGCCAAGATCCATGTGACATCAGCAATGATATTCCTCATTTTATGTCCTCTTCTGAACCTGACTTGAATTTCTAGCAGCTTCCTGTTGATGTGCTGTTGCAGCTGCTTTTGAATTTTCTTCAGCAAAATTTTCCTCTCCTGTGAGATTAATGACATTGTTAGACAATTTGCAAATTCTGTTGGATAGGCTTTCATTGGAATGGACACTAATTTCTTGGCCTATATGAGTGAAAGCTTGCATTGTTACACCCCTTGGTTGAATTATTTCAACTGATGTTTCATCAATTCCCAGAGCCTTGCTTTTTGCCAATAACCAGTATAGCTTGGGCTTATTCCTTCAATACCATAGGTTCTTGATCATATGCTACCTCCAGAAATGGTTGAACATCAGTCACTTCCTTTTGTTACAGTGCCTGTGTATTCCTTCCATCTTCTTTCCTTGCTTCCTGCATTGTTCAGTATTTTCCACATAGATTCCTTCAATAGTAAACCTCGACGTTTCAATTTTTTCTTTAGTTCTTTCAGCTTGAAAAATATGAAGCTTAACAAATCTCTTTTGGTTTTCTATCTCCAGGTCTTTGCACATTTCGTTATAATACTTCACTTTGTCTTTTCAAGCTGCCTTTTGAAATCTTCTGTCCAGCTCTTTTACTTCATCATTTCTTTCACTTACTTTAGCTACACTACATTCAAGAGCAAGTCTCAGAGTCTCTCCGGACATCCATTTTGATCTTTCCTTTCTTTCCAGTCTTTTTAAGGACCTCTTACTTTCTTTTTATATGATGTCTTTGATGTCATTTCACAATTTGCCTGGTCTTCAGTCATTTGTGTCCAGTGTGCCAAGTCTATTTATGAGGTGGTCTCTAAAATCAAATGGAACATACTCAAGTTTGTACTTAGGCTCTGCTAGATTTGTTCTAATTTTCTTCATCTTCAACTTGAACTTGCATATGAAAAATTGATGGTCTGTTCCATAGCTAGCTTCTTGCCTTGTTCTTACTGATGATATGGAGCTTCTCCATCATCTTTTTGCAGAGATGATGCTCTGTATCATGCACTGTATCTATCACCAAGGTGATAATTTTCAACTGCAGATCCTTCTTCTTTGTTTCCAACTTTCCCATTCTAATCACCAGTAATTACCAGTGTATCTTGATTGCATGTTTGATAAATTTCAGACTGCAGAAATTGGCAAAAATCTTCAATTTCTTCATCTTTGATTTTAGTAATTGGAGTCTAAATTTGATGGCCAGTTTTAACTGATCTTCCTTGTAGGCATATGGATTTTATCCTAACATTCACAGTGTTATACTTTAGGATAGATCTTGAAATGTTGTTTTTGTTGATAAACCTGACTGCATTCTTCAATTTGTCATTCCTAGAATAGTAGCCACATGTTTGTCCACTTTAAAATAGCCAATAATGGTATATTTCAGCTCACTTATGCCTACAATATCAATCTTTATATGTTTCTTTTTGTTTTTCTTGCAGTTTTCCTAGATTCATACTTCCTATATTCCATGTTCTAATTATTAATGAATATCTGCAGCTGTTTCTTCTCATTTTGACTTGTGCAACATCAGCAAATGAAGGTCTCAAAAACTTGACTCCATTCACCCATTAAGGGCCTCTACTTTGAGAAGCTAGGTCTTCTCCAGTCTTACTTTCAGTGTCTTCAACCCTGATGGGCTCACCTTCTGGTACAGAATCAGTGTTCCATTGCTATTCATAAGTTTTTCACCAGCCAATTTTTTTCAGAAGACCACCAGATCCTCCTTCCTAGTCTGTCTTAGTCTGGAAGCTCTGCTGAAATCTGTTCAGCATGGGTTGCCCTGTGAGTATTTGAATTATGGTTGCATAGCTTCCAGCATCACAGGAGCAAGCAAGATACCACAGTACTTATGAGTGGTGGTACTTGCCAAAAAAATTTGGAATATGGCTTTTCTAGGCTCAGTAAAAGGAGCACGAGTGGTGCTGTGGTTAATTGCCTAACTACTAAGGGAAAAGTTGACATTTTCAACCCACCAGTTGCTCCATGGGAAAAAGATATGATGGTCTGCTTTCATAAAGATTACAGACTTCAAAATCCAATACATCAGTTCTATTCTGTCCTGTAGTGTCAGCAAGAGTTGGAACTGACTCAACAGCACACAACAGTCTCAGAAAAAAAGATAAATTAGCTTTTCCTTCTTCTTCTTTTTTTTTTTTTTTTTTTTGTAGTCTGTTTAAATTAAACAATTATTTAACTCAAGGATTAAAAAAAATGACAGCAAGGTTAACCAAGGAAAAGAGAAGCAAGACATTTAATAACTATAAAATCAGAAATCAGTATATTAGAAAACAGGAAAAAAATAGATCCAAATATCACAAAAGCTGGTTCTTTCAAAAAGTAATAAAGCAAAGCAGCAGCTAAGCTAGTCAAAAGAAATGAAATGAAGAAAGCACATGGTTAGAAAAAGAAATAGAAAGTTTATCATAGATACCTAGGGAAGGAATTTTTTAATTAGCTCTATTTTTCACTATTTTGTACAAATATTAGAACCTCAATGAAATGGATGGGTTCAAAGAGGAAAAATTACTATTGTTAAGTCAAGAAGAAATAGAAAAGAGAAATAAACTGAATGCAGATAGGAAAAGTGTTTATTATCTCACTCATTACTACCTAAATATTAAGGGACTAAATATAAGAAATACAAATATAAAAGGCTAATTAACAACTTAAATGAATGTATTTTTAATTTTTGTAGAAATCAATCTTCTTGAAAGACACAACACCCAGAGTCATATAGAATTATGTTTATAAATTTAACTACCAGATAATCTAAAATATTTATTTCAGAAAGTTTTATCTCTAAATCCAAAATTTGAAGACTATGTTACAATATATATGATTGTGCTGATCAATTTTGTGTGTCAACACATGGTTCATCCGTGATTCTCAGTGGTTTGGCAGTTACATAATGATGTAGTTTGGTAGTTCAGTAATGATGCAGTTTTCAGTTATGTAATTTGCCAATTATGTAATGATGTATTTATCCCCCATTTGTGATATAATGTAATCATCTCCATGATATGATCTGATGTGATCTGCCAATAATTTGTAAGGGGAGTTCCCTCAGATGTGGCTTGCATCCAGTACATATGGATGTTCTGGTAAAGCTACCAGGCTTCTGCTTGCTCTGGATCCTGCATCCAGCTTGTCATCATCTGACTGATGGTTCTTAGGACTTGAAACAGAAGCTGGCTAGATTGCCTGCAGATCTTGGGATTTGCTGGGCTCTGCAGTCTGTGGGCCAACAGCGTGCCCTCTTAACCTGCAGATCTTGGATTCATCAGCCTCTACAGTCCCTGAACCAGCAGTTTGCAACCTGACCTACTGATCTGGGGTTCATTACCCACAGCAGCTACAAGAATCATGAGAAGCCTCCAGCTTGACACCTGACCTACAGTGTTGGGACTTGCCAACCTCTACAATCATATGACCCATTTCCTTGAGATAAATCTCTCTCTCTCTGTCTACAAACTTCACTGGTTTTGCTTTTATAGAGAACACATCTTAAGACATTTGGTACCTAAAATGGCTCTAGAGAAACAAAATTGTAAGGATGACTTCTAAATTTGTTCTCAAGCATTATTAGTCTTTAAGATGTTGATGACTGTACTTCCAGTAGTCAAGAGAGCCCTGTTAATCCATGGGATGAAATGGCAATAGAAATACACAAAACATCACTAGCAATAAATCAAGTATTAGTGAGAGGCAAGGATCTGGGTGATTTGATACTTTTCTACAATTTTGTCAGAATGAGAAGTATAAGGAAGCTGGTTGGTTGTCCTACTTTCACTAGACAAAGTGGTGAAAGAAAGCAATAAGCTCAGGTCTTCAGTGTCACAGCTCAACCACAGCATAATTGACTCACAGTTGCCACTGGTGCTGTGAAAGAAAGACTTATTTTTTGTAATAGAAGTGCTAATATTGCTGAAATCCAAATCCAGAATCCAGAATCTTATTATATCATAAAAGTGGCAGAATTACAACACCAATTGAATTCCCAGCCTTGAATGTTTTCTGAAATTAAAGTGAGAGCATTTATTGGAAAGAAATGAGATCAAGAAACTTGGGATTGGGGCATATATGCAGATAATCAGGAAGCAGGGGACAATGAGCCCCTACATTCCATTGAATCACTCTGCCAAAAGAACCAGCCCTCCTACTCCCCAAAATGGAAGTTATTCCATTTTTGTGTGCTAAACTACCCTCCCCAGAAAAATTACTAGCTTGCTATTCCCATCTGATGAGATTAACCCAGCTGTGTTTGAAAAGCTTCTTTTGAAATACCCCTGGGATGGCATCTGAGTTTATAAGACAATGCTGGATGTTCTTAGAACACATCTCCACCACCCATTTTTGCTGCTAGAACTATAACTAGTTTTAAGTCCCAGCAGGCCCCAAAACGTGAAGTACGAAGTATGAATTAGAAGTGGATATGCTATGCTCCCAAAGAACTGCTTGACTTTTCTAACATGTACAAACAGAAAGCTGGGTAATATGTGTAGGAATGGCTTATTTAGGTTGTGGGATAATAGTGCAAAGTTCATAAAGTTGGATCAGCCTGAGTTTATTGATATGGGCCCACTAAGCATGGATTTTTTTCATTGAATATTTTAGCTGAAGAGGTTAGGAAAGGATCTAATAGTTTATTTGCTTGGCTCCCTGAAGCATGGATTATGTGGTGGCCTGCACTAAACCAAGTTGAAGTACCAGACCTGCCTTAGTATACTGTAGAAGAATGCATCCAAAAGCTTACAAAAATTGTCACATCACTGTGGATTTATCAGATTTGACAGTGGGAACTGCCCTAACTGAATTAAGACACCTAATACAAAGGGGAGGGGATTGGACCCTGTAGTGTTAGGGGCCATGTAGCAGCACTCAATCAACAAAGACAAGGTGGGTGTGATTACTGTAGTGGACATCAGAGTCAAAGGAGTTATCAGGATAATCTGATCTGTAGGCACTTATGTCATTGACTACTTAGTCATGGTGTTCCTAGGAGTGCAATAGATGAGAAATTTGCTTGGTTTCCCCGTAAATCAAATATTTATGTAATCGCTGCAAGCAGAAGAATGCTATTTCAAGTGAAGATTTATCTTACTCAAATTTACAGAATAGAGTCTTGAGTCCCTCAATCAATCCCCAGACTTGAGTAATTTACAGATCCACAACCCTTTGAATGAATGGGAGGCTGGGTCACCTTGAGGAATGAACCCACTACTCTGCCTTCTGTAAATGGCTCTACAGCCTTTCACAAGACTGACTGTTCATTAGCGAAAAGAAAATAATCAGACTTTTTGGGGATTGGTGAATACTGCCACTAAAATGACACTAATTCTAGAAGACCCAAAGTATCACTGTAGCCCACCATCACAGTGGGAGTGTATAGGGTGAGGCTATTAATAGAGTCTTAGCTCAAGTCCATTTCACAACAGGTCCTGAAAACCCCCCTGTAGTGATTTCTCCAATTCCAGAATGTATAGTTGGAATAGATATACTCAACAACTGGCAGAAACCCTATATTGGATCCCTAACAAGTACAGTAAGGTCTATTATGCTAACAAAAGCCGAATGGAAGCCATTAGAACTTTCCTTACCATCAATGACTTGAAGGATACATTCAAATAGTCTGTTTGGCCAAAGCAAAAAACAGGTGGATCTGGGAGAATGACAGTGCATTATCATTAACTTAACAAAGTGGTGATTCCAACTGCAGTTGTTTTTCCAGTTGTGGTTTCATTGCATGAGCAAATTAATAAATCTCTTGGCACTTGGATCTGGCCAATGCCTTTTTCTTGATTCTGATTTTAAAGGAACACCAGCAGCAGCTTTCCTTTAGCAGGCAAGACCAGAAATACACTTTCACTATCCTACTTCAGAGATATATCAATTCTCCAGCCCTAGTCCATAATTTAGTCCACAGGGGCCTTGGACAACCTTCCCTGCCAGAAGACAACAGACTGACCCCTTACATTGATGAAACTATGTTGATAGAACCTAGTAAGGAAGAAGTGTTAATGATTCTGGACTTCCTGGTAAAACACTTGTGTGTAGAGAGTGAAAAATTAATCTGGCAAAAATTGTGGCACCTTCCACCCCAGTAAAAATATCTAAAAGTCCAGTGGTATGGGACATGTTGAAATATTCATTCTAAGTAAAGAATAAGTTATGACATCTGACTAAAAAGGAGGCATAATTCCTGGTGGATCTGTTTGGATTACGAAAGCAACATATTCCTCATTTGAGTGTGCCACTTGAGGCTACTTATTAAGTGATTCAAAAAGCTGCTAGTTTTGGGAGGGACCCAGATAAAAGGAAGGCTCTGCAACAGGCTCAGGCTGATGTGCAAGCCACTCTGCCACTTGGACCGTCTGATCTGGGTAATCCAATAGTATTTGCATTGTTAATAGCAGATACAGATGCTGCTTGTAGTCTGTATCAGTACCTAAACAGTTACTCTGAATACAAATTTTCCTTCCCTGCATACAAGTCTTCTGCCAAAGCATTTTTGGACTTTCAGGGTACATTATTCACTGCGATGGTATTCCTCACAACATTGCCTCTGTCAAAGGACTTACTCCACAGCCAATGCTCATGGAATTCACCTGCTCTTACCATGTTCCCCACCATCCTAAGGTAGCTTGCTTGATTTTAACTATGGTGCAGACTATAAGGATTTTGGAGCAAACCCCTGCCATCCTTTGCAGATAATTACTCTTGAGAAACACATTTTAGCTTGTTACTGGGCCATAGAGACTGAATGCTTAACCATAGACCACCAAGTTACCATGTGGCCTGAACTGAACCCACAGAACTATAAATCTGGTTGTGCGCAGTGGCATTCCATCATTAAATGGAAGTGGTATATATGAGATCAGGATTGAAGGCACATGGAATTTGCATGAGGAGGTGGCCCAAGTGCCTATTGTCTCCATTCTTGTTACATTGCCTTTCCTCTGCCAGTCTGTACCTATTTCCCCATGAAGAATTCCTAAAAATCAATAGACTGAGAAAGAGAAAACTTGTGTCTGGTTAACAGATGGTTCCGCGTGATATGCAGGCTCACTCAAAAGTCGACAATGGCAACAGTGCACCCCATTTCTGGCACCACCCTAAAGAACAGTAGTGAAGGGAAATACTCCCACTGGGCAGAACTTAAGAGCAGTGCACCTGGTTGTTCACTTTGCTTGAAAGGAGAAATGACCAGATGTGTGATTGTATACTGATTCATGATTTATGGCCAATATGCTGGATGGTCAGGGACTTGGAAGGAACATGATTGAAAAATGGAAGACTAGGAAGTATAGGAAAAAACTATGTGGCTAACCTTCTCTCAATGATTCAAAGAAACAAAGATATTTTTTATATGTGGTTGCTGACCAAAGGGTGGCCTCTGCAAAGGAGAATTTTTAATAATCAAGTGAATAGAATTATGTGTTCTGTGGAAAGCAGTCATCCTTTCTCACCAATGACTCTCATCATTGCCTGATGGGATCAAGAAAAATGTGGCCAAGGTGGCAGGTATTGTGGTTACACATGGGCTCAGCAACTTGGCTACAACGACTGTCGAGTGCTCAATCTTCCAGTTGCAAAATCCAGCACTGAGTCCCTGATATGGCACCATTCCTCAAGGTGATCATCCAGCAACCTGATAGCAGATTGATTACATTGGACCACTTCCACCATGTGAAGGGCTGCATTTCATTCTTACTGGGATAAACACTATGGATACAAATTTTCCTTCCTTGAACACAATGCTCCTGCAAAAATTTATTTGGACTCACAGAATGTCTTATTGACAATAAAGGTATCTGTTTATGGATGCAGTTTTGAAACTGTGAACACGTAAAGCTGGAAGAGTTTTAAAATGCCTGATAGTAAAAGCCTAGATTGCCTTGAAGAGACTGTTGATGGAATTATGGACATCAAAGATAAGTTTGTTGAGGACTCAGAAGGAAGTGAGGAGAGCTATAACACCAAAGACAGCACTGACAAACCAGCAGAACAGTAACAGTGGCAGCAAAACCATGAGACCAGTGTGAGACAGTTCTGGAGCCAAGAGAGATGAGTGTCTTTGGCGGGTGTCTTCCTGGCAGAGTGGGGTGCCTCCAGGGACTTATCAGTAGAGTTAAAGAGCCTTTGAATACTTGCCTAAGCAGAACAGAGGCCAGGCTGGCCCAAGAAAACAGAAAGCAGAACTTGAAGAGACAAGGAACACAGGGAGCACACCTGCCTCAGTTTCAAATGGTAGGGGCATGACCTCTGGTATCTCAAAGAGTGGAGCCATGGTCTCTGGGGTCTCAAAGGATGCAGCTTACAGCCTTCCAGGTTTCAAAGAGTCAGATCGTCATTAACTTGGTTTCAGAGTGTGTGCCTCCCTTTCAGAATGCCTGAGGGATGGGGACAAATCCCCTGCCCAAAACTGAGCATGTGGGGCTGCACTTCCTAAGGAGCAGAAGATCAAGGTGTTCCAGGGCTGAGGGCTAGGGACACCACTCAGATGGACTAGGTGAATGGGGTCATTCAAATGCTAAGGAACAGAGTTGTCATTCTAGTGGACCTGGAAGGAAAAGCTGAAATCTAAGACCAAGGGGCCTCCACAGAGAATTCAGAGAGTGTGGCCAACACTCAGAGACTGGAGGGCAGGGCCATTGTCTAAGGGGTGTCAGAGAACAGAGAATTATTTTTAAGACTTTACAGTTAAAGTAATGTGTTCTGCTGATTTGTTTGGTACCTGTTATCCCTTATTTCCCTCTAGTTTCCCCAATTTGTAATGGAAATATCTACCTTGTACAGGTTCCACCATTGTACTTTGGAAGCAGATAACTTGTATTCTAAATTTCAACTGATTCAACCACTTATTGTTTTGATTTCCTTGTACCATATATGTAACCTGGATGATTGCTATTTCTTATTTGCTGACTTGATCAAACTGTTTGGTGTCACACAAACATGGTCAGCTTTCTTCATGAATGGGAAGAGAGAAGCAAAGGACATTATGAAGCTCTTAGAGAAGCCTAGTAAGGATGACATGGATAAAGCAGATTGAATTTCAGGAATGCCATGTGAAATTCTGTAAGAAAATATCAAAGAATGTATAATTTTACCAATGAGGCGAAGATGCACCTCACAGGTAAAATCAAACTTTTGAATACCAGAAACTGTGAAATCTTAATCTGAAAACAATTGTACATTGTACACTATAGAAAAATTATATGAAATGCCTGCTTAGGGAAGCAGAATTTGACTTGTAATAAGTCATGGGATGTTGTAATATATTCCTTACAGAAAGATAAAATTGGAAATACTGTTCTTTCCTTTGACACCCTAGTCTTAGCTTCATGGTCTTGCTTTAACATTACAGGATCTTAAAATAGTTTCCGCTTCTCTTATTACTTTTGGCAATTATTCAGCATTCTAGAATTCAATGGCCTCCTGCTGAGTAGTGCAAAGGTGAACATACTCAGCCGCTAACCAAAAGGTTAGAAGTTTGAGTACAGCAATAAGCTACTTGGAAGAAAGTCCCAGCAAGCTACTTCCAAAAAATCTGCCCCTGAAAAGCCTATGGAGAATAATTCTAAGTTGTACATTGACACATATGAAGTCACCATGAATGGGAATCAACTTAATGGCAACTGGGGAAAAAAAAAAATTCAGTAGCCTGTAAGTGGGGAACAACTGGTAACTCAGGAATTCCCTCTTGAAGGGAGATGGAGGCTGAAAAAATTAGGGCAACTCTCAGGTCTCAGTAGAGCTGCAGATTTGTCAGCATAACAAGATTTTTCCAAATACTCAGAACAAACATTAAAGTAGTGAGACATTTAGGGTTAACTGTGCTGACAGAACAAAGGGCTATTAAAAAATCAACATCTAGAAGTTGAATAAACAGGAAGCACACTCTGCCAAGATAAAATAAGGTTAAAACAACCCATGAATTACTACCCCATCCTTAGTGTTTTTCTAGTCCCTTCTCCCTTTTTACGGGCTCCACAGGCACGGAAGAACAAAGTCTGACTACAGTTTGACCTTCCTAAGCCTGCCTAAGAAGACGACATAGGGTTGAGGAGTCCTCATCATGACTATCAGCAGGGTTCCAGATGTGTCCCACAACCTTGTTAATATGCACCACCATTCTGAGAAGCACTCCCTCCACTTGAAAGAAACCCACTAAATATTCATTACTCTGTTGTCCCCACTGAACCCATAAAAGCCCTAGCCTTGTCCTCTCTTTCCGAGTCAGATTTTGGAGCCAGACATTGGAGCAGCATGAGCCCTTTCTTACTCCTTTTACTTGTCACAAGTAAAATAATCCTGTCAGAGTTAAATCCAAAATTGTCTCCTCTGTGTATTCTTACAAGAGACAGACAATGACCCATTGAGTCCAGAGGGCCTCCGTGCTCTCAGCGGTAATAGCAGGATGTGATTTTCCTCTTTCTACATATTTCATGAAGCCCTGGTGGCACAGTGGTTAAGTGTTCAGCTGTGAACCAAAATGTTGGCAGTTCAAATTCACCAGCCTGTGGGGGCAGTTCTACTCTGTCATATAGGATCACTCTAGGTGGACATCAACTCAATGGCAATGGGTAGGTAGACATATTCCATATACTTCTTGCTTCCTGCAGTTGTCATTTCAATCAAGACTGTATTACAGTGAGTATTTCCCTCTTAAAACAGTTCCTTTTACGCAGATTCTACCTGTGCTTGTACTGTAGTTCATCCCAACACCATGAAAGACCACATTAATGATTTGAGATCTTGAGGATGAATAGAAAAATGTTATGAGTATGACAGTATGTGGATGTGTGTTTGCTCTGTTCGTGCCTTATGACACTCCAACTTTCTCTACTGCTGATTCCAGAAGCAATTCATACAGTTCAGGGAAGGAAAAAAAAAAAAAAAAAAAAAACACTCTATTTCTTTAAGAAATTAATATAATGGTTGCAATTGCTAAAATACATGCAAAAAATTTGTTATTGCTCCATATTTTCTTAAAAATCTCTTTTCAGAACAATCAAGAATACTGATACTAGTTTCTTGTTAAGCTAAATATACACCTTCCCTATATTTCAGCAATTATACTAATAGGTACATAACAAGAGAAATGAAATTTGTCGTTAGCTGCATTGGAGTCAGAACCCTACTCATGGGAGTCCCCAGTGGGATTTGTGTGGTGATCATAGAAGCAATAAAAGTACACATTAATAAAATACAAGAATGTTCATAGCAGGTTTATTCACAAAATCCCAAAACTGGTAAAAATTCAAAACTTAATCAACAGAATGAAAAACAAATTGTGGCATATTGTTGTTGTTAGGTGCTGTCGAGTCCGTTCCTACTCATAGTGACCCTATGTACAACAGGACAAAACACTGCCCAGTCTTGCACCATCCTCACAATTGTTGCTGTGCTTGAGCCCATTGTTTCAGCCACAGTGTCAATCTGCCTCATTGAGGGTATTCCTCTTTTTTGTTGACCCTCTATTTTACTAAGCATGTCGTCCTTCTTCAGGGAGTGATCTCTCCCGATAACATGTAAAAAGTATGTGGATGTAGTCTCACCATCCTTGCTTCTAAGGAGGATTCTAGCTGCACTTCTGCCAAGTCAGGCTTGTTCATTCTTTTTGCAGTCCATGGTATATTCAATATTCTTTACCAACGCCACAATTCAAAGGTGTCAATTCTTCTTCAGTCTTTCTTATTCATTGTCCAGCTTTTGCATGCATGTGAGGCAACTTAAAACACCATGGCTTGGGCTGGGCGCACTTTAGTCCTCAAGCTGACATCTTTGCATTTCAATGCTTGAAAGAGGTCTTCTGCAGCCAATTTGCCCAATGCAACGAGTCTTTAATTTCTTGACTGCTGTTTTCATGGGTGTTGATTGTGGCTCCAAATAAAATAATATCCATGACAACTTCAATCTTTTGTCCATTTATCATGACGTTGCTTATTGGTTCAGCTGTGAGGATTTTTTTTTTTTTATGTTAAGGTGTAATCCATACTGAAGACCATGGTCTTTGGTCTTCATCAGTAAGTGCTTCAAGTCCTCTTCACTTTCAGCAAGGAAGGCTGTGTCATCTGCATAATGCCACAGGTTTTTAATGAGTCTTCCTCCAAATCTGATGCCCCATTCTGTATATAGTCCAGCTTCTTGTATTATTTGCTCAGCATACAGATTGAATATGTATGGTGAAAGGATACAACCCTGACACACATCTGACTTTAAATCATGTAGTATCCTCTTGTTCGTTCTTACAGCTGCCTCTTGGCCCATGTACAGATTCTTTGTGAGCACAGTTAAGTGTTCTGGAATTCCCATTCTCTGCAAAGCTATTGATAATTTGTTACTATCCACACAGTTGAATGCTTTAGCATAATCAATAAAACACAGGTAAACATCTTTCCGGTATTTTCTGCTTTCAGCCAGGATCCATCTGATAAAAGCAGTTATATCTCTGGTTCCACATCCTCTTCTTAATCCAGCCTGAATTTCTCTCAGTTCTCTATCAATGTATTTCCACAGCTGCTTTTGAATGATTTTCAACAAAATTTTGTTTGCATTTGATATTAATAATGTTTGAAAATTTCCACATTCAGTTGGGTCACCTTCCTTGGTCTGTTGGCCAGGTGGCTGTCTTTCAAATTTCTTGGCATAAATGAATGAGCATTTCCAGCACTGTGTCTGTTTTTTGAAATATCTCAGTTGGCATCCCGTCAATTCCGAGATCCTCGTTTTTCACCAATGTCTTCAGTGAAGCTTGGGTTTCTTCCTTCAGTAAATCAGTTCCTGATCATATGTTACATCCTGAAATGGCTGATCATCTTTTTAGTATGTGACTCTGTGTATTCCTTCCATCTTCATTTGATGCTTCCTGAGTCCTTTAATATTTTCCTCTTAGAATCCTTCAGTATTGCACTCCGAGGCTTGAATTTTTACTTCAGTAGTTTCAGCTTGAGAAATGCTGCCCTTTTAGTTTTCTATCTTCAGGTCTTTGCACATGTCATTGTAATATTTAACTTTGTCTGCTCGAGTCGCCCTTTAAAATCTTGTGTTCAGCTCTTTTACTTCATTATTTCTTCCCTTTGCTTTAGATAGGCAACATTAAGAGGAAGTTTCAGACTCTTCTGATATCCATTTTTATCTTTTCTTTCTTTCCGGTCTTTTTAATGACCTCTTGTTTTCTTCATTATGATGCTCTTGATGTCATTCCTCGACTCGCCTGGTCCTTGGTCATTCACGCACAATACATCAACTCTATTCTTGAGATGAGGTGAGATATACTTAAAGTCGTACTTTGGCTCTCCTGGACTTGTTCTAATTTTCTTCAGTTTCAACTTGAACTTGCATGTGAGTAATTGATAGTCTGATATGCAGTTGGCCCCTAGTCTTGTTTTAACTAATGATATTGAGCTTTTCCATCATCTCTTTCCACAGATGTAGTCGATTTGATTCCTGCATATTCTATCTGGTGAAATCCATGTGTATAGTTGCCATTTATGTTGGTGAAAAAAAGGTAGAAGTAGCTGGTCTTGCAAAACTATATGATGTGATCTTTGGCATCAGTTCTATCACCAAGGCCATATTTTCCAACTACCAATTCTTCTGTTTCCAACTTTCACATTCCAGTCACCAGTAATTATCAATACATCTTGATCACGTGTTTGATCAGTTTCAGACTGCAAAAATTGGTAAAAGCCTTCAATTTCTTCATCTTTGGCCTTAGTGGTTCACGTGTAAATTTGAATAATAGTTGTATTAACTGGTCTTCATTGTAGGCATATGGATATTATCCTATCACTGACAGCGTTGTACTAAAGGATAGATCTCAAAATGTTGTTTTTGATGATGAATGAGACACCATTCTTCTTCAAGTTGTCATTCCCAGCATAGTGGACCATATGATTGTCCAATTAAAGTGACCAGTACCAGTCCATTTCAGCTCACTAAAGCCTAGGATATTGATCTTTATGCATTTCATTTCATTTTTGATGATTTCCAGTTTTCCTAGATTCATACTTCATACATTCAATGTTTTGATTAATGGATGTTTGCAGGTGTTTCTTCTCATTTTGAGCTGTGCACATCAGCAAATGAACGTCCCAAAAACTTGACTCCATCCATGCCATTAAGGTCGTCTGCACTGTGAAGAGGCAGCTCTTCCCCAATCATATTTTGAGTGGCTTCCAACCTGAGGGGTTCATCTTTCAGTACTATATCAGACAGCTTTCTGCTGCCATTCGTAAGGTTTTCACTGGTTGATTCTTTCAGAAGTAGACTGGCAGGCCCTTGTTCCTAGTCTACCTTAGTATGGAATCTCAGCTAAAACTGGCAGTCATGGATAACCCTGCTGGTATGTGAACACTGGTGTCATAGCTTCCAGCATCACAGCAACACACAAGCCCTCACAGTAAAACAAACTGATAGATGCTTGGGGGGGGGGGGGACATGTTATCAGATTTAAATAATACACAGCAGGAAAAAATTAAAATGATAAGCCTCTGATATACACAACCATGTGAATAAATCTTAAAAACATTGTTGGGAGAAGGAATCCAGACATAACAGAACATTCTCTACAATTCTATCTATATGAAGTTCATGAACAAGAAACCTAGTTTATGAGATAGAAGTCAGAGTACTGATTCACCAGGGTGTGAGGAATGTGGGTGTTAATTGACTAGGAAATGGGAACAAGAGAACTTTCTGAGGGTGATGGAAACATCTATCGCTTGATGCAGGCACTGGTTAACCCAGTACACCCAGTGTTGCAGAATTGATTCTGACTCATAGCGACCCTATAGGACAGAATAGAACTGCCCCATGGCATTTCCAAGGAGTGCCTGGTGGATTTGAACTGCTCACTGTTTGGTTAACAGCTGTAGCACTTAACCATGACGCCACCAGGGTTTACTTGAGTGTATATATAGCTGTACACTTAAGATCTGTGCATTTAACTGTATGTAAATTATACCTAAACTAAAAAAGAAATAAAGTAATAGCACAATTAGTATCCAGGTCCAATGTTGCAAGCCTAACAGAATGCATAGAAGTTACTGTTAGGAAGCAGTGGTTAAAGTGCTAACTAATAGGTCAATGCTTTTCACTCACTAGATGTTTGGTGGGAGAAAGATGTGGCAGTAGTGTGCTTCTGTAAAGATTTACAGCCTTGGTAGCAAGGATGCATCTAAGATGCATCAATTGATCTCAACCCATAGGAAGCAAATGGGAATGAAGAACACCAAAGACACAAGGTAAACATAAGCTCCAAAAGACAGAAAGGACCACATAAACCAGAGACTGTCAGCCTAAGACAGGAAGAACTAGACAGTGCCTGGCTACTACTGATGACTGCCCTGACAGGGAACACAACAGAGAATCCCTGAAGAAGAACAAAAACAGTGGGATACAGACCTCAAATTCTCATTTAAAAAAACAGATTTAATAGTCTGACTGAGACTAGAAGAACACTGGAGGTCATGATCCCTGGACCCTCTGTTAGCCCAAGACTGGAACTATTCCCAAAGCCGAATCTTTAGACAGAGTTTGGGCTGGGCCATAAGATCGAAAATGATACTGGTGACGCATGAAATTTTTGGCTCAAGTAGACACATGAGACTATGTGGGCGGCTCCTGTCTGGAGGGGAGATGAGAAGACAGGGAGGACAGGAGCTGACTGAATGGACACTGGGAATTCAGGGTAGAGAGGAGGACTATACTGTCCCACTAGGGGAGAGCAGCTAGGAGTACATAGCAAAGTGTGTGTAAGTTTTTGATGAGGGACAGACTTGATTTCTAAACTTTTACTTAAAGAACAATAAATAAATTAAAAAAAAAAATACAGCCTTTGAAACCCTATGATGGAGTCCTATTCTGAACTATTGGGTCACTGTGAGTTGCCATAGGCTTGACAGCAGTGTTCTGTTGCTTATTTGTTTGTTTTTATTTTAACTCTGAGGTATCATCAGGAAAGAGGAAGAACCCATTAACTACTGAATGAGCATTTAGTGTACATTTAAGACTGTGCTGGGGGCATTGGCAGGAGATCAGGATTTAGTATAGGACATTTCACATGTAAGGAGAAAGTGATAAGTGGCTTCATATAGGTGGCTTCATACAGGTTGAGACCAAGCCCTGTGAATGGTAGATGATTTGCCCAGATTTCACTGGGCATTCTTCAGTGATAGAGGTAGAAGGCAGGCAAGTGTCATGTTTTCACAGGGTTTGGGAGTACTTCAAAGAAAGGGTGAAAGAGGAAAATATATCAAGGGACATGAGAAATAATCCCCATCATGCCCTCCCTAAATCTTGCTCCAGAGGGGTTCTGGCTTCATCTGCTCTGAAAGAGTTTGCCCCTTACCCTCAATTTCACAGTTCAGAAGACCCAAGAATCTCAGGGTCTGCTTGTACCTTGGTCCCAATGTCTGTAAAACAGGGTAAATACAACTCTCTCTGTAGTGAAGAAAGATGCATTGAGTTAAACCTGCCTTCTTTCTTGCCTGCCATCTGCCTAGGTGCAGGAGCTGCTGATTTCCTTGTTGCAGAATGACTCTTCAGTCCCAGACTGAGACTCCAAAATCAAGACTCTAGAGCAGTGTTTCTCAGTCTCAGCACTTCTTACATTTTGAGTCAGATAATTATTTGCTGTGTGTGTGGGGAGGGGTGTGTCCTACATATTGTAGTGTATTTAGGAGCATCCCTAGGCTTCACCCACTAGATTCTAGCAGCATCCCCTAAAGCCCCTACTTCCCACCCCACATGCTTGATATAAAATGTCTCCACAGATTACCAGTGTCCCTGGTGGAGGGAGACGATTGAGCACTACTGATTCCAGCATGGAGATAGGTGCCTAACCTGTAGTCTTAGGAGAGGCTGAACAGCCTTCCCCAGGACCTCCCCTGTTTTGCAAACATAAAAAGAGACAGTTGCTGAGTTTCTGCTCATCCCCTGGCTCCTGCCCTGAATCATCAGTTCATCTGGATAAAAGCTTCATGATTTAAGTTTCTAAGACTGGGAATAAATGGGGCCCTGAGTAAGGGTCTCAACTGTTAGACATTGTAATACTCATTTCCATCAGAGAGTTCTGAAAATTGTCTCTTACAGGTTGCTAGGAACTCACTCAACCTCAGAACTGAGAAAAGTATAGCAGCCTCTCAACTTTTTTTCTTTTGGGTCCTGAAAGCAGTGAAAGTTGGTATCTTAGAGGTGGGGGTGTCCGTGGGGCATTCTGTACTGCCCACTGGCTCTGTTCTTGGTCTCAAACAAAAGACATCTCAATGGATTATAGTCTTGTGGTTAAAAGTGAGGGACTTTGATACCCCATAGTTCAGGGTAGAATCCTATCTCCACTCCTTTTAGCTGAGGAACCTTGGGCAAATTATGGAATGTCTCTGTGTCTCAATTTCCTTATCTTCCAAATGTGTGTAGCTGCTCCTGGGTGGGATTTTGGTGAGAATGAAAAGTACAATAAAAATAAAGCAGTGAATAAATATTTGTCTAATGTATGAGGTTATTTTATTTGAGTATCCTTTGTTAATACTATTCAAGTAATCCTTAAACATACACATTAAATGATACATTTATTTCCAGGGATCTCTGAAAAACAGATCTCTTACACGTTACAGATAAAATAAAATGTATGGGGCATTCTATGTTTTTCCATATCCTCATAATCTCATAAGCTACTTCTGATTTTTTTTATAGGATGAAATAGTTTTTGTTTTCTATATACTTAAAAAATTTTATAAAGCCAGTAGTTTTAGCTGAAGAATATGTTTTAAAAAATAAAATAGTAAATATTTCCCACTGGTTCCTTTCTTTGCTTTGAAGCTACCCCATAAATCTGTAGGCAGCTCCAAATGCATAAGGATAAGATTTCTTTTACAATGGGGAGAGAGTCAATCCCCCAAAACTTGCTTTTCAAGTGTGTATAAACTTAGCTGAATGAAGCAAGATTACACCCAAATATGGGCAGAGCATGCTCAGAAACCTCAACTGTGATCACTCTTAACTCTGGCCAAAAGAGGAACATTGTGGTTTAAAAGTCATCCTTCCGGTAAGTCTTGAAATCATCAGAAATGTCTTTCAAACTCTTCCTTCATATTTAAACTGAGGCCTGGGTCTACTGCTATTGGTGCCTAAGGGAGCCAACATTAAGTCTGAGTTTACATTTCAACCTTTGTTTGACAGAATATAGAGGGGAAGCCACACCTCGTTGTCAGTAACAATAGAATTTCAAGAGCTTTCTATCACAGCTTTTGGTTGCATTTCAGTTATCTTTCCTGCCATACTGCCAATTTGTACTGTTGTAAGCAAACCAGCTTACATACTCTGAAAAGCAAGCTATGACTCAGCTGGTTTGAAAAGAACCATTGAAAGACTGGCACTTGCAAAAGGCTGTGGCCAAGGTAGCTTCATTTTGCCCCTCCAAGTGATGGGTTGAGATGATAAAATGCTTTGCAGCTTAAATTTCCACCAACTGTTTTAAAATACTGGTGTTTGTTCCTAGCCTTGTGTGATTTTTCTGTGATTGGCAACACAGGTGCTCTTTTTCTTTTAGTGATGGAGATCATGAGTCTCTTGTACAACCACTCCAGGAGCTCAGTAAGGAAGAAGACTATTAACCCCAGCCTCATTTAGGGAGCAAGCTTAAGCCTCACTAGATAGCCATTTAGAAGCAACAGCTGGGATTCCAATCCCAGGACAGGATGTCCCTTATCAATTGCTTGCACAAGCTTTCAGAAGCCCTTTCTCCTGGACATTTGATAAACAGGAACTCAGCCACAACTCTCTTTGGGGAAGCTGAAGCCTGCTATTACCCTCAGTGGAAAAACAGATAATGACAAAGTTCTAGCCAGAAGTAGATGAGAACCAGGATTGGTTCATCCCCCTGGCCCACTACACAGTATACGCAACAAGACCTCAAAGCTCACGTTGGACACCTTCTTTACTTTTTTGCAACAGCCAAGCTAATATGCATGCAGACTCCACTTACTGAAGCCTCAAGCCCTACCCTCTATGAACCTTACTTTGAATAGAGAAATGTGGGCCTGGAGGACATAAGGAAATTTTGGATGAACTGTGGGCATCTTTACAAGTTCAAGTTTAGTGTATTATGTTGTAGTTTCTTTGGTAAAGATATGACTGCCATAATGACCCTTCATGGGTCATTTCCTCCTGGAAAAAACTCCGCATTTGACCATAATTTTCCTCTTGGATCTTTATATCCCAGGTATGGAACTGAGGTGTTCTCTTCACTGCCACTTGAAACTGCATAGACACTATCTCTCCTGGGTACTAGGGAGAGTAATAGTAAAGGTAAAGAAAATATTACATGATTAAAAACTGGTACATCTATCAGAGAGCAGCTGAGCATGAGCATCAAATATTTAGACATATTGACCTTGAAATTAGTTAAAGAATTGTATCTTAGGTGGGTATTTACAGACACAGTCTAAAATTTATGGACATAAATGTTCAATGAAGTATTTTTATCATGGAGAAAAATTGCTGACCTCTCCAAAATCCAACAACAGCAATTTTAAAAAATATATAAGGTGTGTTCGTACAATTGACATAGGCTTAATAATCTTGTTGTAAGAGGAAGGGGTAGAGTGGTTATTTAAAAAAAAAACACATAAAATGAAAAATGATGGGATACAAAATTGAATATACAGAATGACTCATATTTGTGAAAAGAGATAAATTTGTTTATGAATATATTTACAGGCAAAAGTAAACTACTAGAAGGAGATGAATAAAAAATTAACAGCAACTTTGGCTAACTGAAGATGAGGATCATATGTCTTTTCATCACTGGGTTTTCTATATTGTTCAAATTCCCTAAGAATGTTTTTATAATAAAAAATATTTTATAAATCACTTACAAAATATCCCCTCCAAACTTACCAATTTTAAATAAATCAAATAAAAATGAGGAAAAGGCAATATGATACTCATTCATTTGACGTGATGGAAGTTAGAATGCCTGTCCTAAGTTAAATGTTCTGTTGTATAAGGGTCATAATAACTACAAATAAGATGGACCATACAAGAAGCCAGAAATGGTGAATATAAAACTTGCCTAGTTAAGAACTACTGGAAAGCAGTTTGAAACTATTCGAAACTGCAACTATTGTAAAACTAATCAAAAGAACCTAGGAATTCCCACCTGACTGAGCAAAGAGTGAGAAAAGAAAGGAATTGAGGGCAGCTGGTGTCTGGCTCAGGCATTCTCATTTCTTCTTGAATTAACAGTAGGGGAGAGAAAGTCTTACATGTTCTCCATGCTCTCTAGAGGTTTCCAATTACTCTGTGGTTGGTACTGGATCCAGCAGGAGAAGCTGCAAACTTTCTCCCTCACAAACAAACCTACCAATGCCGATCCTCTCTGTTCCATCTTGGAAACCTACCTTGTGGTTGGTCAACTATGCTTCCCCATCTCAGATTACTGCTTCCTTGGGTGCCCCTCTGCCAAACCACAGTGGTTTCACCCCTGGAGTTTTCCAAACTCCTCTAATACACTTTGTCAAACTGGCTAAAGCAGATCTATACAGGCTCCCATCTACCATCATGGAGAGATTCATAGATGTAAATTATTCATAAATATCATGAAATAAAAGTATATACTCTCCTAGCTTGAAAAGAGCACGAAGGAAATGACATTTGTTCTGCTTAACTCCTCTGACAAGCTACATAAAACAGGAAGCATCTGAGGTATTTCTTACAAGCATGTGATAAATAGCAACGGTTTCAGAGTGCCCAGTAGATTTTGCAGGTGGAATTGTGCACACACAACCCTTTACAGCTTGTATTCACCTCTCTTGTTAGCTACCTTAGTCCCTTTTACTCTTTGATAAAACTTATTTCACATTTGACCTTTAATAATTACTTTTTGAGTGAAATGTCTAAAGGTACCATGCAAAGGAGGCTGAACTGAAAACAAATTGGGGAAAGACCTGAGAATAGGTATTTCCTCATCATAAGTATTTTCTTCAGATTGAGAACTTTTCAGTTGATGATAATCCCTCAACTTTCTAAAGAGAACACTTCCAGAAAAAAGATCCTGCTCTACCAGTCCAATTGAAAGTTCCCTTCTGAGAAATGACACTGAAAAAAAGAAAAAGCATTTTAGCCAACATGTGCTGTTAATCCAGTATCAGTAGTAATTGATATACTGTGTTATTACTGAATAATCATTAATGGAGAGCCTGAAAAGTCCCTGAAATCATCACTAAGATGCTCAGATTTCTAGGAAGCACATTCTTAGGTTCCAGTGATCTTGAGTCAAACGTTATTCTTCCAAGGCAGATGAAGCACACAATTCACGATGTGTGCTTGGAAGTTTTTCAAGCACGTTACACTTTCATTGTGTGTGGAGGCGAGGAGGGAAACAAAAACAAAAACATTTCTTGCACCTTTTAACTGTAACCATAGTGCAAGAGTACTTCACAAAAGTAAGTAAATAGAAAGAAAATTTTGTATGCATTTGTGTATTTCCCCACTGAATTTCTTTTTTTGCATTAGACAAAGGGTTGACAAAAGAAACAGATAGGCTGCAAGATCTCAAATGGAGAATGGTTTCTCTTTCTCTCCTTCAGCTTTCTTCATTCTTTACTCTCAAGGCCACACGGTTTGATAAACAACTTCAGAGGCACTTCTAAATACATAATAGCCAGTTTTTAAAAATCACCTTGCACAGTCAATTCTTGATTGTCTTGCTACAACCTCCATGGTGCCCTGACTTATTAAAACTCACTAATAGCTTTATCAGAATTGTCTTGATGTTAAGGATTTATTTTTTTTTTAATAGCTTTCTAAATCCAGATATTGTTATCATATTGACTTTCTCACTAAGCTGTTGTTGAGGAAAATAAATAAATGAAAGGTATTTGGGATTCACTGCCCTTTGCTCTTTATGTCATATCTAGATTCAACTTCAAGAAGAGATGAAAAAACAAGGCACAGTCTTGAGGAGCCACACTGTAAAACCATCTGAATAGCTGAAGGCAGCTGCAAAAATAATTATCTATGGAGCCAAGTGCTCCAGGTGGGAGGGTGTAGGAAGGAGAATAAAACAGGATGAGAAACCAGCATACCCTGCCTTCTGACAGACCTGTCAGCAAAGTGTGGGCTGTGTCCTTCACTACACACTTCCTATATGCTTGGTGTCATGGCTTTCTGCAAGAGACTTCCTGTAGAGAAAAAAAAACACGTAGTGATTTCTAGCTCTTGCCTCATGTTTTCTCCTATTCTCAGTTTTTGAGAAGCCTCACAGAAAGTCCACCAGATGCTCACATTCTGTGCTCTCAATCTACTTTGCATACAATTTTTCTCTGAAAGCTCTAAATTAAGTAACATTAACTTTATGAATGATATTATGATAGAGCTACCATAGCCTAAGGGGGGTCTGCGAGTCCAAATTCAACACAGGGGTATCCTACACCTACATGAAGATACAGCCTCAATGTCTTAGACTGGGTTGTCCAGAGAAGCAAAACCACTAAAGCGCATATCTATATAGAGAGATTTATATCAAGGAAATGGCTCACATGGTTGTAGACACTGGAATGTCCCAAGTCCCTGGGTCAGGCTGGAGGCAGCCCCTGGTTCAGCTGATCTGGTGAACTCCAAATCAGCTGGTCAGGCAGCAGGGCTCTTGCTCACAGGCTGGGAACACTGATGAATTTGCAGGGATGCTTCTACCTCAACTCCCCAACATTGGAGGGCAGACCAATAGGAGCCAGCTGCAGGGTCCAGAGTCAGCAAAAGCCCATAAGCCACTTACATTCGATGCAGGTCACACCCCAGTGACTCCCTTTCAACTGATTGGTCACTCACAGCAAATCTCATCATGAAAGTGAACACATTATATTAAGCTGTACTATGGAAGTGATCACATCATCATACAACTGCCAAACTACATCGTACCTCCCAAACCACTGAAAATCATGGGCCAGGCCAGTTGGCACACAATGTTGACTCTCACAACCCACCCCTTATCAACTTGTTA
Source organism: Elephas maximus indicus (assembly GCF_024166365.1). NCBI lineage: Eukaryota > Metazoa > Chordata > Mammalia > Proboscidea > Elephantidae > Elephas > Elephas maximus. The sequence continues at coordinate 12,328,600 of NC_064847.1, forward strand.
CCTGTACACATCTCCTAAAACCATACATAATCTCTGAATAAACAAATATAAATTGAAACTTGCACCTAACACGATACAACTAACATAAAACTAAAAATGCACTGGCTCTGTTTACATCTTGTATCTTACAAGTGAAGAAAACAAAAATATTTGAATCACACATGCAAGGCAGATACTTGTAACAATTACTGTCCTCATTTCTGCAACTCATCATACGGTTGTAAGTGGTATTTAGAACTATCTTCTTCCACAACTCATTACATATTCCCTTTATTCTCAGCAAGCACCTCAGCTGATTGGTGCTTTACCTGATGGGGTGACGCAAAACATCATTCCTGAAGGGTCTGGATTATTAGTAGTCATGTTAGAATTGAGTTGCTATAGTTTTCTTTCACTTTAATTACAGGGCATGGTCACCCTTAGGAATATCCTGCATTCCAGGCACACTATTCTCTACCTCCATTATGCAATATCGAGCCAATTTCCTTAGTAATCAGAATCTATCACACCAGACAGTTTGGTAAATCCCTTCACCGTTTCTTGGTCCAGAGGCATAAGAAGCCCAAAATGGACAGTGGCACTCTTAACTTCCAATTAAAAGGAATTAGTGATGCGTCTCCAGGTAGGAGCATTCTCCCTTTGTAACTAAAATCTCTAGACCTGCGAAGCATAGGGTGTGGATATAAGAAGCAAACATTTTATGAGTAGGTCACTAGGGATAAGAGTGAATGGTGCCACTTCCATTTCCACCCTATGATTCCTGGACCCATGAATCCTGACTATGGGAGAAAAAACCCATACATTTGATGCTGGTTTAGAGCATACACAGCCTCCTGAAGAACATTGTCAAAATCCTGCAAACTAGCTGACATTGTAATTGTATCATAAGAAGGCCATTCCATTGTTCTTTCAAACAGGCTGCTTCAGGATGATAGGGAACGTGGTAAGACAAGTGAATTCCATGAGCATGGGCCCATTGCTGCACTTCGCTTGCAGTGAAATGAGCCCTTTGGTCAGAGGCAATGATTTATGGGATACCAAGACGGTGGATAAGGCATTCCATAAGTCCTCAGATGGTAGTTCAGCAAAAGCATTGCACGCAAAGAAGTCAAATAAATATCCAGAGTAAATGTCTATTCTAATCAAAACAAAATGGTACGGTTTCCATGATGGAAGTGGTCCAATGAAATGGACCTGCCACCAGATTGCAGGCTGATCACCTCAAGTAAGGTGCCATGTTGACGACTCAGTGTTGTTCTCTACTGCTGACAGAGTGGGTACTCAGCAGTGGCTATAGCCACATTGGCCTTGGTGAATAGAAGTCCATGTTGCTAATCCCATGCTTAACCTCCATCCCTACCACCATGATCACTTTGTTCATGAGGCCATTGGGCAATGATGGGAGTGGCTGGGGGAAGAGATGACTGGTTTCCACAGAACATGTCATATTATCCACTTGATTGTTAAAATCCTCCTCTGCCAAGGTCATGCTTTGGTGTGAATTCACATGAGACACAAATACTTTCAGTTCTTTGGCCCAGTCAGACAGGTCTGTCCACACACTTCTTGCCTACACTTCATCTCCAATTTTCAATTATGTTCCTTCCAAGTCCTTGATTACCCAGCTATAACATTGGCCACATGCCTTTAATCACTATACAGTCACACATCTGGCCAATTCTCCTTCCAAGCAAAGTAAACAACCAGGTGCACTGCTAAAAATTCTGCCCATTTAGAGGATTTCCCTTCACCACTGTCCTTCAGGGAGGTCCTATAAAGGGGCAGTAGTGCTTCTGCTGTTTACTTTCAAGTGGTGCCTGCATATCACACACAACCATCTGTAAACCAGGCATCATTTTTTCTTCTTCAGTCAACTGATCATAAGGAACTCCACATGAGGTTATAGGTGCAGACTGTGAGATGGAAGGTAATAAGATAGGAGTGGAGATCATGGGCATTTGGGCCACTTCCTCATGCAACTTAATTGTACCTTCGGGTCCTTCTCAGTTCCAATCTTGTATATAACACTTCCATTTAATGATGGAGTGCTGCTGTGCAAGTCTAACTTCATGACTCTAATGGTAGGACAATCACTGTGTATTCCTTCTATCTTCTTTGGATGCTTCCTGCGTCTTTTAATATTTTCTCCATAGAATCCTTCACTATTGCAACTCAAGGTTTGAATTTTTTCTTCAGTTCTTTCAGCTTGAGAAACGCCAAGCATGTTCTTCCCTTTTGGTTTTCTATCTCCAGCTCTTTGCACATGTTATTATAATACTTTGTCTTCTCGAGCTGCCCTTTGAAATCTTCTGTTCAGTGCTTTCATTGCATCATTTCTTCCTTTTATTTTAGCTGCTCGATATTCATGAACAAGTTCCAGAGCCTCTGCTGACATCCATCTTGGTCTTTGGTTTCTTTCATGTCTTTTCAATAACGTTTCACTTTCTTCATGTATGATGTTCTTGATGTCGTTCCACAACTCACCTGGTCTTTGGTCATTAGTGTTCAGTGTGTCAAATCTATTCCTGAGATGGTCTCTAAATTCAGGTGGGATATACTCAAGGTCATATTTTGGCTGTTGTGGACTTGCTCTGATTTTCTTCAGTTTCAGATTGAATTTGGATTATACCAAAAAGAATTAGTTCATGTTCAGCCATTTCAAGAGGTAGCATATGATCAGAAACCAATGGTACTGAAGAAAGAAGTCCAAGCTGCTCTGAAGGCATTGGTGAAAAACAAGGCTCCAGGAATTGATGGAATATCAATTGAGATGTTTCAACAAATGGATGCAGCACTGGAGGTGCTCACTCATCTTTGCCAAGAAATATGGAAGACACCTTCCTGGGCAACTGATGGAAGAGATCTATATTTATGCCTATTCCCAAGAAAGATGATACAACCAAATGTGGAAATTATAGAACAATATCATTAATATCACATGAGAGCAAAACTTTGCTGGAGATCATTCAAAAACAGCTGCAGCAGTATATCGACAGGGAACTGCCAGAAATTCAGGCTGTTTTCGGAAGAGGATGTGGAACCAGGGATATCATTGCTGATGTGAGATGGATCCTGGCTGAAAGCAGAGAATACCAGAAAAATGTGTACCTGTGTTTTATTGACTATGCAAAGGCATTCGACTGTGTGGATCATATTAAATTATGGATACCATTGTGAAGAGTGGGAAAGGTGCTCATGAGGGACCTTTACATAGATCAAGAGGCAGTTGCTAGGAGAGATTTGTTTAAAATAAGGAAAGGTGTGTGTCAGGCTTGTATCCTTTCACCATACATATTCAATCTGTATGCTAAGCAAATAATCCAAGAAGCTGGACTATATGAAGAAGAACTGGGTATCAGAATTGGAGGAAGACTCATTAGCAACCTGCTTTATGCAGATGATACAATCTCGCTTGCTAAAAGTGAAAAGAACTTGAAGCACTTACTAATGAAGATCAAAGACCTCAGCCTTCAGCATGGATTGCACTCAACACAAAGAAAACAAAAATCCTTACAACTGGACCAATGAGCCACATCATGATAAATGGAGAAAAGATTGAAGTTGTCAAGGATTTCATTTTACTTGGATCCACAATCAATAGCCATGGAAACAGCAGTCAAGATTTTATATGACATGTTGCATAGGGTAAATCTGCCACAAAGGACTTCTTTAAAGTGTTGGAAAGCAAAAAAGTCACCTTGAAGACTAGGTGTGCCTGACCCAAGACATGGTATTTTCATTCGCATCATATGCATGTGAAAGCTGGACAATGAATAAGGAAGACCGAAGAAGACTTGACACCTTTGAGTTGTGGTGTTGGCAAAGAATATTGAATACACCATGGACTGCAAAAAGAACAAACAAATCTGTCTTGAAAGTACAACCAGCATGCTCCGTAGATGCAAGGATGGTGAGGCTGCATCTTACATACTTTGGACATGTTAGGAGGAAGCAGTCCCTGGGGAAGGATATCATGCTCGGTAAAGTACAGGATCAGAGGAAAAGAGGAAGACCTCAACTAAGTAGATTGACACAATGATGGCAACAATGACCTCAAGCATAACAACAATTGTAAAGGTGGCGCAGGACCAGGCAGTATTTTGTTCTGTTGTGCATAGGGTTGCTATGAGTCGGAACACACTTGACTGCACCTATCAACAACAACATGGTAGAACAATACCCGGTTCATTCACTACTGGCAGCTCCGGCCACATGGTGACTTGGTTAACATGGTTAAGCATTCAGTCTGTACTAAGGCCCAGTAATGGGTCAAAAGCTGTTTCCCCCAAAAAAGAGCAGTTATCTTAAGAGGATGGCAGGGCATTGCTCCAAAATCCTGAGTCCTTTCTGTGATTCACCAATAGGGGCCTGCCAAAGACTCCAAACAGAATCTCTGCCACAGACAGGTCAAGCACCATTGAATCAGCTGGATCATATAGCCCGAGTGGCAAAGCAGCTTGCACAGGAGTTTGAACCTGTTGTAGAGCCTTCTCTTGGTCTTGGCCACACTTAAAGGTAGCAGCTTTTCAAGTCACTTAATAAATAGTCCTGAGTAACACACTCAAATAAGGGGTATGTTGCTTCCAAAATCCAAAGAGGGCTACTAGGCATTGTGTCTTCTTGTTAGCTGTAGGGGATGTCAGGTGCAATAACTTATCCTTCACTTTAAAATGAATATCTCAACATAACCCACACCACTGAACCTGTAGAAATTTCACTGAGGAGGAATTTTTGTCACATTAATTTTCCACCCCCTACCACTCAAATGTTTTACCAACAAGCCCAGAGTCATTGACAGGTCTTCTTTACTAGGTCCAATCAGCATAATGTCATAAATGTAATGGACCAGTGTGACATTTCTTAGAAATAAAAGGTGATCAAGATCCTTGAGGCAAACTGCTTCTGAGGATCCTTCTAAATAGGTATGGAGAAAAAGGCATTAGCCAGATCAACAGATGCCTATCACGTACAAAGTGATGTATTAATTTACTCAAGCAGTGGAACCACATCTAGAACAACAACTACAACTGGTGTTATCACCTGCTCAAGTTTTCCATAATTTACTGTCTTTCTCTGAGTCCCATCTGTTTATTGCACAGACCCATTAGGCTGATTGAATGGGAATGTGGTAGGAATCACCCCTTCTACATTCTTCAAGACCTTGACGGTAGCAATTATCTCAGCAATCCCTCCAAGAATGTGATTTTGCTTTTGTTTTACTATTTTCCTAGGGAGGGACTGTTCTGATGGCTTCAACTTGTGTTTTCATACCATAATAGCTCCTACTCCACCTGTCAGGGATCCGGCTTTGGGTGTTGCTGGTTGTTGAGTATATTTATTCCAATTATGCATTCTGGAACTGGGAAAATCACTAAAGGATGGGATAAGGGAACCAATGGACCTACTGCGAGACAGACATGAGCTTAGAGTCCACTACTAACCTGGCCTCCTATGCCTCCACTCTGACTGCAGGGCCACAGTGACATTTTGTGTCTTCTGGAATTAGGGTCAGTTCAGGGCCAATATCCAGCAATCCCTGAAAAGTCTGATTATTTCCTGTTCCCAGTGAAGAGACGCTTTCACAGAAGCCCATAGATCCCTTTGGGGAAGGCTGGAGAAAGATTAACGGGTAAGTTTTTGGCAGTGTAGTTAAATCCTTCCCCAAGAGTACCTAGCCCACCCTTTATTCAAAGAATTGTAGGTCTGTAAACTCGCCCAGGTCTGGTAATTGATCGAGGGGCCATGACTCTCCATTCTAGTGAATTGAGTTAGATTGCTCTTCCTCCACTTGTACAGATCAAGTAAATATTTAGTAGGTTTCTATTTCACTTCTATGGATAACATGACTAAGTAGCCAATGTCATAAGTCCATACCAGTCAGACTATTCTGATTACTGCTTTGATTACACTGTCCATTATGATAACCACACTCACTTTATCTTTTTCACTTGAGTGCTGACACTTCGCCTCTACTACCACAGGGTCCAGTCAGCCCTATTGTAGTAGGTGTATTAATTCATTTAGGGCAGTTCCCCCAGTCAAATCTGACTTACATAAAATAGCAATCACAGTAGTCTTCAAGGATTCTGGGGTTCCCTCCACAAATTTGTTCCTCACTGTTGTAATAAAAGTTGTGTTCTCTGGGTACTCCATGTATAAGTCTGTGAGTCTAACGTGGTAAATCATGACCCAGCCAAGTTGACAGATATTTTGGAGGACACAGTTCAATCCATGGCAGCTCATATCAATAAACTGAGCCTGATCCGTATTTATATTCCTTCACCATTATCCCACATTTTTAATAGCCGTTCCCATACATATTCCCCAGGTTTCCGTTTGTACATATTAGAAAAGTCAAGCAGGTCTTTTGGAGTGCTTTGTAACTCTTCCTGGGCCACAGTTTGTATTTCACTTTTTGGGGCTTACTAGGACTTAAGACTAACTATGTAGGTCTAGAAGCCAAAATAGATTGTGGGGATGTGTTTTGAGGACATTCAGCATTGTCTTGTAAGGCATCTGCCTCAGGCAATCAATACCTGATGCCCAGGTAATGACTCAGACAAAGGTTTTTCAGACACAGTAAGATTAATAGCATCAGATGGGGATGGAGGAGCTAATGGCTTTACTTATCAGACTAAGATGAGTAATCTCTTCAGTTGGGAGTGAGAGAGCTGGTTCTGTTGGCAGGAGTGATTCAATGGAATTTAGGGGCTCAGTGTCCCCCAGCTTCCTGATTATCTACCCATATGTCCCCATTCCAAGTTAGAGAATCCCATTTCTTCCAAACTGACACCCTCACTTTAACTTCAGACACCACTCTAGGTTGGGAATTGAGTTGGCTTTGTAATTCAGCCACTCTTACCATAAGACTCTGGATTTGGTTTTCAGCAACATCAGCTCTGTTACTACAAGAAATTTCTTTCTTTCAAGGCACAAGTGGAAACTTTGAGGTCATTTATGCAGCGCTTGGGTTTAAACTCTGAAAACCCTGAATTCATCTCTTTCATCACATTAGTTAATGAAACTAGGACCAACCAACCAGCTTCCTTATACTTCTCATTATGACAAAATTGTAGAAATGTATCAAATGTGCAATCACCCAGTTCCTCACCTTTCACCAATACCTTATCTATTGGTGATGACATTTTGCAAACTTGTATTGCCCACCTCACACCATGGATTATCAGTGCTCTCTTTATAACTGGAAGCAAAGTCATCAACATCTTTAAGACTAACTAGATCTGAAAACCAGTTTAGAAAAGTCATTCTTACAATTTTGTCTCTCTAGAACCACTTTTGGTAGCAAATGTCTTAAAGTGGGTTCTCTAGAGAAGCAAAACCAGTAAGGCATATAAACATGTATATATAGAGATTTACATCAAGAAAATGGCTCATGGGGTTGTGGAAGCTAGAATGTCCCAAACCCCTTGGTCAGGTTGGAGTTTTCTCCTGATTCACACAGCCACAGTTGCTGGTGAACCTAAGATGAACAGGTCGGATAGCAGGGCTCTTGCTCACAGGCTGCTAAGACCAAAGAATCCCAAGAACAGCAGACAAGATAACAAGTAAGCTGTTAGCTCAAGCCCCAAGAATAGGAGGCCAAGCAAACAGAAGCCAGCTGCAGGATCCAGAGTCAGCAAAGAGTCTTGCTAGAAAGTCAACTTATATTCACTCCAGGCCATACCTCTGAACTAATTCCCTTTCAGTTGGTTGGCCACTCACAACAGATTCCATTATGGACATGATCACAATATATCAAATCTCATCATGAGTGTGATCACATCATAATACAACTGCCAAACTACATGAGAATTTGCCAAACCATGGTAAATCATGGTGCAACCAAGTTGACATACAATCTTGACAATCACATCTAATTATTAGAAAAATAATAATAATACAACTTACTGACAGCACTTAATATAGTCAGCTGTGTAACCCTACCTTTAGTCAATGTCATGGTTTTTTGGGAAAGCGCAGTTGATTGGTCTAATAATGTGTTTAGTGCTTCTGTTCTACTCCTAGTTCATTTCATAGTCCTAGGGTCTTAGAGGCTTCTAAGCAGCCATTCAAGGCATGACAATTGGTCTCTACTCACCTGGGGCAACAGAGGAAGAGGAAGAGGAGGAGTCAGAAACAGGAGGAGAAAATGGAACGTGAGGCTAATTGTTTCTATTAAAAACTGGCTCCTTTGCCATGAGACCCAAAAAACTGGATGGTACCTGGCTACCGTTACTGAATATTTTGATCCAGGATTTACAGAAGAATCATTATCAAAAAGGGGAAAATGCAGAACAGAATTTCAAATTCTCATGGACTCCAGGCTTTCTGGAGCTGTGGGGCTGAACAAATCCCTCAAACTATTCCCCTGAGATAATCTTTAAAATTTAAACCAGAAATATCTCCAGAAGTTTTCTTAAAACCAGGGAATTGTTTAGCTAACCTAGTCTGCCTTGAGCATTATGCTCTTTTAAGAACTATATGTACGAGATCAAAGCTACAAGCTCAAATCCAAAGATTAGATAGTAACCTCAGGGGGCACTGAATTTATGTTAATGGGGGAGGAACAATTCTGAAAAAGATGGTGAGAATCGTTGCACAATTCAAAGAATGTAATCAATGTCACCGAATTGTACATGGAGAACTGTTAAATTGGTGTATGCTTTGCTGTGTATATTCTCTGTAACAATAAAATAAATAAAACTTAAATAATAGTAATAAATGTGGATGCTGAAATAATTCTCTTTTATAGATTTCCTAGTTTCATTTATTCTGATAAGGAGAAAGAGGGTTTTAATTATCTACAGTCCTGATATAACTGATGATAATAAATATATACATTTATTTTTCTCTATTGGGTTAAACTGCAAACTCACTATTTTATGAGCTATCATTTAGCTTCTAAATCAGCCAAAAATCAGTAAACTGAGATATTGGTGGTTTGGTGGAAACTGCTGCTGTTACCCTATACTTAATTATTTTTGTACTATTATTTCTATAGTTGAACGTAACCTTGACTGTCATAATTTAGCAACTTTGTTTTATGGATGAGATAACTGAAGACTAAGTTCACACAAAGAAGTGGTGGCACCAATTGTCCTAAAGCTCCATATCTCCCAATTACCCATATTAATGCTCTTTGCACAAAGCTCCCAAAGCCTTGGAAAGGTCTTTCAGTGATAACATTCTCTAAAGATTCTGGGTTTCATATTTTGAAACAACGATCAAATTTACTACATAGAATGAACAGCCAAATTTTCCTGGCCAACAAATTGTACAAATGATAAGCTTGTGGTTATAGAAATATGCATTGCCTTATTGGGCATGAATTATAAGTCAGCTATTGCCCTGTATCTAAAGACAGATGTAGTATAAACACTAGCCTTTCTCCATCTTAAACTATGGTTCAACCATCAAACAATGAACTTTTTAAAAAGGTGTCTTTACATTTTCCCTACTTGAATTCCAAGATGCTTAACTAAGGGAAATCAATGTAGCTGTAAAATTGTATTATTACATAAATAATTTTTCTGGGTATGTGACAGTCTCTAGAACTACAACAAAGTCAACCCACCGCAGTTGAGTTGATCCCGACTGATAGCAACCCTACAGGACAGGATAGAACTGTCCCATTGGGTTTCCAAGGAGCAATTGGAGAATGGCAGAAATTACAGTAAAACATATTTTAGAAAGCTGCTTACAGAGTCAAGTAAAAAAGAAATCTTGCTTGTATTTATTTGATGATTTTCTATGGGGTGAGAAAGATAGGGAGGAAGGGTTATTAAATGGGTTGCTTGGTTCTATCAGACTGTGTTCTGTCTAATTCTTCCAATCGGGATATCTCAAACAGGTTTATGTTTAGGATATACATTAGGGCAAGAGTTTCTCATCCTTGATACTAGTGACAGTTGAGCTAGATCATTTTTTGTTATGGTAAGGTATGTCTTGTGCATTGTAGGAAGTTTAGCACTATCCATGGCCTCTACTGACTGGATGATGGTAGTAGCATACCCTTCTGCCAGTCATGACAATCCAAAATGTCTCCAGATATTGACAGATATGCTGTATGGCAGGTAAAATTGCCCGCAGTTGAGAGCCACTGGGTTAGGGAAAGTCTGGAGTAATCTAGGCTCATCAGCATTTTTCACTATATAAGAACTTCAAGAGGAATTATCTTCTTCAATTTTTTTTTTTGCTTAGTTTATACAATAAAAACATGATGAGTCCTAAATAATAATGCCTTCCTCATACCATTTATACTTCTTTATCCAAAGTTCCCTGTGAAAACACAAATTCAGGCTTAGGGCTTGAGGAAATCAAGAAAGGAAAGATTTTTATATTGACTTGCTTTGCACCTAATTAAAATGAACTTTTCTTTCACTTTCACACAAAATTCTGTTATTTGTTACAAGACACAGGTATGTGTGTGGCTTGAGAACGCCAGTGTCTTTGCTGCTCCCCAAACTGGTCAGCTCTGCCTCATATGTGCAGTGGTTTCCCATGTGGGAATGAATAGAGCATTCTGTGTGACAGTCACCAATAGCAAGTCACACTATTTTTGCATTCCCTGTACTGACAACGTTCACAGAAAATTTCACATTTCCACCCCTTCCTGAGCTTTTCTCTTGTCAAATGGAATCCACATGGGTAGTGCATTCAAACTGAAGACAGGACAATGGAATTTTGGTTCATGAAGCATTTTCCTAAGCAAAATGAAAACATAGTCATTGATGCAGAGGACATCTTCTTCATTAAAATCTGAAAGTTTGACCAGTATCTCTTATGAACATAGATGTAAAAGTCCTCAAAAAATATTAGTAAATCAAACCCAATGGTATATAAAATGATTTATATGCCACGACCAAGTGGAATTTATCCCAGTTATGCAAGCTGGTTCAACATTTGCAAATCAACTAATGTAATTCGTCACATAGAGTCTACAGAACAAAAGTAATATGATCATATCAATAGATGCAGGAAAATCATTTGACAAAATCCAGCAGGTACCAATGATAAAACTCTCAACAAACTAGGAACAGGAAAATCCTTCGAGTTGGTAAAGAATATCTGCCAAATGCCTACAGTTAACATACTTTTTTTTTATTAACTTTTATTGAGCTTCAAGTGAACGTTTACAAGTCAAGTCAAACTGTCACATATAAGTTTACATACACCTTACTCAGTACTCCCGCTTGCTCTCCCCCTAATGAGTCAGCCCTTCCAGTCTCTCCTTTCCTGACAGTTTTGCCAGCTTCCAACTCTCTCTATCCTCCCATCCCCCCTCCAGACAGGAGATGCCAACACAGTCTCAAGTGTCCACCTGATACAAATAGCTCACTCTTCATCAGCATCTCTCTCCTACCCACTGTTCAGTCCCTTTCATGTCTGATGAGTTGTCTTCGGGAATGGTTCCTGTCCTGGGCCAACAGAAGGTTTGGGGACCATGACCGCCGGGATTCCTCTAGTCTCAGTCAGACCACTAAGTATGGTCTTTTTGTGAGAATTTGGGGTCTGCATCCCACTGATGTCCTGCTGCGTCAGAGGTTCTCTGTTGTGCTCCCTGTCAGGGCAGTCATCGGTTGTGGCCAGGCACCAACTAGTTCTTCTGGTCTCAGGATGATGTAGGTCTCTGGTTCCTGTGGCCCTTTCTGTCTCTTGGGCTCTTAGTTGTCGTGTGGCCTTGGTGTTCTTCATTCTCCTTTGATCCAGGTGGGTTGAGACCAATCGATGCATCTTAGATGGCCGCTTGTTAGCATTTAAGACCCCAGACGCCACATTTCAAAGTGGGATGCAGAATGTTTTCATAATAGAATTATTTTGCCAATTGACTTAGAAGTCCCCTTAAACCATGGTCCCCAAACCCCCGCCCTTGCTCCACTGACCTTTGAAGCATTCAGTTTATCCCAGAAACTTCTTTGCTTTTGGTCCAGTCCATTTGAGCTGACCTTCCATGTATTGAGTATTGTTCTTCTCTTCACCTAAAGCAGTCCTTATCTACTAACTAATCAGTAAAAAAAACCTCTCCCACCATCCCTCCCTCCCCACCTCGTAACCACAAAAGTATGTGTTCTTCTCAGTTTATACTGTTTCTCAAGATCTTATAATAGTGGTCTTATACAATATTTGTCCTTTTGCCTCTGGCTAATTTCGCTCAGCATAATGCCTTCCAGGTTCTTCCATGTTATGAAATGTTTCACAGATTTGTCACTGTTCTTTATCGATGCGTAGTATTCCATTGTGTGAATATACCACAATTTATTTATCCATTCATCCATTGATGGACACCTTGGTTGCTTCCAGCTTTTTGCTATTGTAAACAGAGCTGCAATAAACATGGGTTTATTGCATATATCTGTTTGTGTGAAGGCTCTTATTTCTCTAGGGTATATTCCAAGGAGTGGGATTTCTGGATTGTATGGTAGTTCTATTTGTAACTGTTTAAGATAACGCCAGATAGATTTCCAAAGTGGTTGTACCTTTTTACATTCCCACCAGCAGTGTATAAGAGTTCCAATGTCCCCCCAGCCTCTCTAACATTTATTATTTTGTAGTTAACATACTTTTTAGTGAGAAGCTAGATTCCTTCTCCCTAAGATTGGTAATGGAGCCCTGGTTGTGCAGTGGTTAAGAGCTTGGCTACTAACAAAGGAGTCAGCAGTTGGAATCTACCAGCCACCCTCTGGAAACCCTATAGGTCAGTAGTGTGAGGTCACTATGAGTCAGAATGGATTCATCAACTGTGTGTTTGGCTTTTTGGTTTAAGATTAACCCATCTTAAAACAAAGGTGTTCACTCTCCCCTCTCCAATTCAACACCATTTTAGAAGATCTAAATAATTTAATGAGACAAGAAAACCATAGAAAATGTATAGTAAGGAAAGGAGGAATAAACTGTTTTTGTTCATAGGTAACTTAATTCCAAAGAATCAACAAAAACAACAGCTTGAAACTAACAATAGCAAGTTTGCAGGAGACAGGTTAATATGCTAAAGTCAACTGTTTTCCTATATGCCAGCAATAAGCAACTGAAATTTGAAAGAAAAAAAAAAGACAAAACTTTGCACTAGAGCTCTCATACATATCAGAATTTGGTGCAAAATCTGATACCCGATATATTCTCGAAATACGATGCTCAATTTTCTTATGTTTGCCATATACAGCCACAGTACAGATCAAAATACCTAGAGATGCCCCTTTTGCATTTTAAACTTAATGCCTTGAAGCTCATGACACTATTTTCTAATCATAGAGCTCCTTGTGCAAGATAAGTGTGAAAGAGTCTGTGGCTTAGCTTTCTGAAAGCAATTTCCTGCTTATGTATGAAAATATTTCAGGCAGAGATCTATTTCTAAATTGTTTTTCTTTTCCCTCTGTTCATTTCTCTCTGACAAAAAAAATTTTTTTTGATTCCCCTTGTAATAAATCTAGGTTTCTTGATTTAAACATTAATATGTGTGTTTTGGGGGCATCATAAAATCACCAAAAGACTTTCCATAAGTTGATAACATTAAAAATTTTTATGTCACTTTATTGTGTGAAATGCAGAAAATAATGCCTTTGTTAGTTCTTTCTTAGTTCCTGGGGCTGTGATGATTTTATTAGATAAACCTGGTGAAAAGCTTTGAAAATTATCTGCTGTCATATTAGTCTTACTGATACAGTAAGATAACCAGTAAAACAGGAAGAGTTGCAATTCTTCAACACTTTCTCTTCTCTCCAAGCCCATTTGAACATAAAAAAATGATTCCCTATTTCAACTAAAAGCTATGACTTTTATTTTTTTTACTTTAATATGTGTTAGGCTTGATATACTTTTTCAAAATAATTTTTATTGTGCTTTAAGTGAAAGTTTACAAATCAAGTCAGTCTCTCACATATAAACTTATATACACCTTACTACATACTCCCACTTACTCTCCTCCTAATGAGTCAGTCTGCTCCCTCCTTCCAGTCTCTCCTTTCGTGACCATTTTGCCAGTTTCTAACTGCCTCTACCCTCCCATCTCCCCTCTAGACAGGCGATACCAATCTAGTCTCACATGTCCACTTGATACAAGTAGTTAACTCCTCATCAGCATCTCTTTCCAACCCATGGTCCAATCCAATCCATGTCTGATGAGTTCGGTTTGGGAATGGTTCCTGTCCTGGGCCAACAGAAGGTTTGGGGACCATGACCACCGGGATTCTTCTAGTCTTAGTCAGACCATTAAGTCTGGTCTTTTTATGAGAATTCGGGGTTTGTATCCCACTGGTCTCTTGCTCCCTCAGAGGTTCTTTGTTGTGTTCTCTGTCAGGACAGTCATTGGTTGTGGCTGGGCACCATCTAGTTCTTCTGGTCTCAGGATGATGTAAGTCTCTAGTTCATGTGGCCCTGTCTGTCTCTTGGGTTCATAATTACCTTGTGACCTTGGTGTTCTTCATTCTCCTTTGATCCAGGTGGGTTGAGACCAACTGATGCATCTTAGATGGCCACTTGTTAGCATTTAAGATCCAGATGCCACGCTTCGAAGCGGGATGCAGAATGTTTTCTTAATAACATTTATTTTGCCGATTGACTTAGTTGTCCCCTGAAGCCATAGTCCCCAAACCCCCGCCTTTGCTCCGCTGACCTTCAAAGCATTCAGTTTATTCAGGAAACTTCTTTGCTTTTGGTCCAGTCCAGTTGAGCTGACCTTCCCTGTATTGAGTGTTGTCCTTGCCTTCACGAAAAGTAGTTCTTGTCTACTTTCTAATCAGTAAATAACCCTCCCTCCCTACCTCCCTCCCCCTTCTTGTAACCACTAGAGAATGTGTTCTCAGTTTAAACTGTTTCTCAAGATCTTATCATAGTGGCCTTATACAATATTTGTCCTTTCACATCTGACTAATTTCACTCAGCATAATGACTTCTAGGTTCCTCCATGTCATGAAATGTTTCACAGATTCATCATTGTTCTTTATCGATGCATGGTATTCCATTGTGTGAATATACGATAATTTATTTAACCTTTCATCTATTGATGGACATCTTGGTTGTCTCCAGCTTTTTGCTATTGTAAACAGTGCTGCAATAAACATGCGTGTCCATATATCTGTCTGTGTAAAGGCTCTTATTTCTCTAGGATATATAGTGGGATTTCTGGGTTGTATGGTAGCTCTATTTCTAAATTTTTAAGAAAATGCCAGGTCGATTTCCAAAGTGGTTGCACCATTTTACATTTCCACCAGCAGTGTATGAGAGTTCAAATCTCTCCACAGCCTCTCCAATACTTATTATTTTGTGTTTTTTGGATTAATGCCAGCCTTGTTGGAGTGAGATGGAATCTCTTCACAGTTTTAATTTGCATTTCTCTAATGGTTAATGATCGAAAGCATTTTCTCATGTATCTGTTAGCCACCTGAATATCTTCTTTAGTGAAGTGCATGTTCGTATCCTTTTCCCAATTTTTAATTGCATTGTTTGTCTTTTTGTGGTTGAGTTTTAACAGAATCATACAGATTTTAGAGATCAGACGCTGGTTGGAGATGTCATAGCTGAAAACTTTTTCCCTATCTATAGGTGGTCTTTTTACTCTTTTGGTGAAGTCTTTAGATGAGCATAGGTGTTTGATTTTTAGGAGCTCCCAGTTATCCGGTTTCTCTTCATCATTTTTAATAATGTTTTGTATTCTGTTTATGCCTCATTTTAGGGCTCCTAACATTGTCCCTACTTTTTCTTCCATGATCTTTATCGTTTTAGTCTTTATGTTAAGTCTTTGATCCACTTGGAGTTAGTTTTTGTGCGTGGTGTGAGGTGTGGGTCCTGTTTCATTTTTTTGCAAATGGATATCCAATTATGCCAGCACCATTTGTTGCAAAGACTATCTTTTCCCCAATTAACTGACACTGGGCCTTTGTCAAATATTAGCTGCTCATGTGCAGATGGATTTATATCTGGGTTCTCAATTCTGTTTCATTGGTCTATGTGCCTGTTGTTGTATCGGTATCAGGGTGTTTTGACTACTGTGGCTGTATAATAGGTTCTAAAATCAGGTAGAGTGAGGCCTCCCACTTTCTTCTTCTTTCTCAGTAATGCTTTACTTATCTGAGGCTTCTTTCCCTTCCATAAGAAGTTGGTGATTTGTTTCTTCATCACATTAAAAATTGTCATTGAAATTTGGATCGAAAATGCATTGTATATATAGAAGGCTTTTGGTAGAATAGACATTTTTACTATGTTAAGTGTTCCTATCCATGAGCAAGGTATGTTTTTCCACTTATGTAGGTCCCTTTTAGTTTCTTGCACTAGTACTTTGTAGTTTTCTTTGTATAGGTCTTTTACATCTTTGGTAAGATTTATTCCTAAGTATTTTATCTTCTTGGGGGTACTGTGAATGGTATTGATTTGGTAGTTTCCTCTTTGATGTTCTTTTGTTGATGTAGAGGAATCGAAGTGATTTTTGTATGTTTATCTTATAACCTGAGACTCTGCCAAACTCTTCTGTTATTTCCGTAGTTTTCTGGAGGGTTCCTTAGGGTTTTCTGTGTATAAGATCATGTCATTTGCAAAGAGAGATAATTCACTTCTTCCTTGCCAATCTGGATGCTGTTTTATTTCTTTGTCTAGCCTAATTGCTCTGGCTAGGACCTCTAGCACAATGTTGAATAAAAGCAGTGATAAAACGCATCCTTGTCTGGTTCCCATTCTCAAAGGAAATGCTTTCAGGCTCTCTCCATTTAGAATGATGTTGGCTGTTGGCTTTGTATAGATGCCCTTTATTATGCTGAGGAATTTTCCTTCAATTCCTATTTTGCTGAGAATTTTTGTGATGAATGGGTGTTAAACTTTGTCAAATGCCTTTTCTGCATCAATTGATAAGATCGTGTGGCTTTTGTCTGTTGTTTTATTTATATGGTGGATTACATTAATGGTTTTTCTAATATTGAACCAACCTTACATCCCTGGTATAAATCCCACTTGGTCGTGTTGGATTATTTTTTTGATATGTTATTGAATTCTATTGGCTAGAATTTTGTTGAGGATTTTTGCATCTATGTTCATTAGGGATACAGCTCTAATTTTCTTTTTTTTTTTTTTTTTTTGGTCTTTTCCTGGTTTTGGTGTCAGTGATATGCTGGCTTCATAGAATGCGTTAGGTAGTATTCCATCATTTTCTATGCTTTGAAATACCTTTAGTAGTAGTGGTGTTACCTCTTCTCTGAAAGTTTGGTAGAACTCTTCAGTGAAGCTGTCCGGGCCAGGGCTTTTTTTTGTTGTTGGGAGTTTTTTGATTACCTTTTCAGTCTCTTTTTTTGTTATGGGTCTATTTAGTTGTTCTACTTCTGATTGTGTTAGTTTACGTAAGTAGTGTTTTTCTAGGAATTCATCCATTTCTTCTCGTTTTGCAAATTTGTTAGAGTACAATTTTTTGTATAATCTGATACGATTCTTTTAATTTCAGTTGGGTCTGTTGTGATATGCCCCATCTCATTTCTTATTCGGGTTATTGGTTTCCTCTCCTGTATTTCTTTAGTCAGCCTGGCCAATGGTTTACCAATTTTGTTAATTTTTTCAAAGAACCTGCTTTTGGCGTTGTTAATTCTTTCAATTGTTTTTCTGTTCTCTAATTCATTTAGTTCAGCTCTAATTTTTATTATTTGTTTTCTTCTGGTGTCTGATGGATCCTTTTGTTGTTCGCTTTGTATTTGTTCAAGCTGTAGGAACAGTTCTCTGATTTTCCTCTTTCTTCTTTATGTATGTGTGCATTTATCAATATAAATTGACCTCTGAGCACGGCTTTTGTTGTGTCCCAGAGGTTTTGATAGAAAGTGTTTTCATTCTCGTTGCAATCTATGAATTTCTTTATTCCCTCCTTAATGTCTTCTATAACCCAGTCTTTTTTGAGCAGGGTACTGTTCCATTTCCATGTATTTGATTTCTTTTCCCTGATTTTTCTGTTATGGATTTCTACTTACATGGTCTTATGGTTTGAGAAGATGCTTTGTAATATTTCAATGTTTTGGATTCTGCAAAGGTTTGTTTTATGGTCTAACATGTGATCTATTCTAGAGAATGTTCCATGTGCACTAGAAAAAAAAGCATACTTTGCAGCTGTTGGGTGGAGTGTTCTGTATAAGTCTATGAGGTTGAGCTGGTTGATTGTAGCAATTAGATCTTCCATGTCTCTATTGAGCTTCTTACTGGAAGTCCTATCCTTCTACAAAAGTGGTGTGTGGAAGTCTCCTACTATAACTGTGGAGGTGTGTATCTCACTTTTCAGTTCTGTTAAAGTTTGTTTTATTTATCTTGAAACCCTTTCAATTGGGTACATAAATATTTAAAATGGTTATATCTTCCTGGTAAATAGTCCCTTTAATCATGATGTAGTGTCCTTCTTTATTCTTTTTCGTGGATTTAACATTTAAGCTTATTTTGTCAGAAATTAATATTGCCACTCCTGCTCTTTTTTGATTGTTGTTTGCTTGATATATTTTTTTCCAACCTTTGAGTTTTAGTTTGTTTGTGTCTCTAAGTCTAAGGTGTGTCTCTTGTAGGCAGCATATAGACGGATCATGTTTCTTTATCCAGTCTGAGACTCTCTGTCTCTTTATTGGTGCATTTAGTCCATTTACATTCAGCGTAATTATAGGTGAGTTTAGTGCTGTCATTTCGATGCCTTTTTGTGTGTATTGTTGACAGTTTCCTTTTTCCACTCACTTTTTCATGCTGAGAAGTTTTTCTTTGTAAATTGTGTGTTCCTCATTTTCATAGTGGTTGCATTTATGTTTGCTGAGTGATTACGTTTTTCTAGGTTTTTATTTTGAATTATGGAAATGTTAGACCTCTATGTGGTTACCTTAATATTGACCCCTATTTTTCTAAGGAAAAACCTAACTTGTATTGTCCTATATCGCCTTGTTTTTCTCTCCATATGGAAGATCTATGAGTCCTGTATTTAGTTCCACTTTTTGATTATTGTAATCTTTTACATAATGAGTTCAATGATTCCCTTTTGAGCACTTTTTTCTTTTTAAAATTAACTTTTTGTGTGTGTGTGTGATTTCCCTATTTGAGTTGATATCAGGATATTCTGTTCTGTGACCTTGTGTTGGTATCTGTTATTATTGATTTTCTGACCAAAGAATTTCCTTTAGTAATCTTGTAGCTTTGGGTTGTTTTTTGCAAATTCTCTAAGCTTGTGTTTATCTGTAAATGTTTTAATTTCACCTTCATATTTGAGAGAGAGTTTTGCTGGATATATGATCCTTGGCTGGCAGTTTTTCTCCTTCAGTGCTCTGTATATGTCATCCCATTGCCTTCTTGACTGCATGGTTTCTGCTGATTAGTCCAAACTTGTTGATTCTCCTTTGCAGGTGACTTTTCTTTTATCCCTAGCTGCTTTTAAAATTTTCTCTTTATCTTTGTTTTTGGCAAGTTTGATTTGCCTTGGTGATTTTCTTTTTGGATCAATCTTATATGGGGTTCGATGAGCATCTTGGATAGATATCCTTTCGTCTTTCATGATGCCAGGGAATTTTTCTGTCAACAGATCTTCAACTATTCTCCTGTATTTTCTGTTATCCCTCCTTGTTCTGGAACTCCAATCACATGCAAGTTATTCTTCTTGATAGAGTCCCACATGATTCTTAGGGTTTCTTCATTTTTTTTAATTCTTTTATCTGATTTTCCTTCAACTATATTGGTGTCAGTTGCCTTATCCTCCAGCTCCCCCAGTCTGCATTCCAATTCCTTTACTCTGCTCCTCTGCCTTCCTATTGAGTTGTCTAATTCTGTAATTTTACTGTTAATCTTTTGGATTTCTGAATGGTTTTCCTCTATGGATTCTTGCAGCTTATTAATTTTTTCACTATGTTCTTGAATGATCTTTTTGATTTCTTCAACTGCTTTATCTCTGTGTTCCTTGGCTTTTTCTGTAGATTGCCTTATTTCATTTCTGAGGTCATCCCTGATGTCTTGAAGCATCCTGTGTATTAGTTTTTTACATTCTGCAATTGGCAATTCCAGGATTGTATCTTCATTAGGGAAAGATTTTGATTCTTTAATTTGGAGATTTGTAGAAGCAATCATGGTCTGCTTGTTTATGTGGTTTGATATCGACTGCTGTCTCTGAGCCATCTATAAGATATTGTAATGATTTATTTTATATTTGCTCACTAAGTCTTGTTTTGTTTGAATATACCCAGATGGGCTCATAGATTGCACTGTCTTAATTGTTGTAGCCTTTGAATCATTTATGTCCTATTACCAGCTCGTTTGGGCTGTTACCAGATATATAAGCCTAAGAGTCCATTCACTATTCTTGAATAGAATCAGCTTAGGTGTTCTGATTTTGGGTTACCAACTATGTGGTGTAGGCTGTCACCTATTAACTTAGGGGAGTAGTGGTGATAGTTGTGTGCACCAGATTCTAGTATTGCCAGGGGGTCACACTCCAAGGAGGGCAGGATGCTGACAGCCTTCCCCCACATGCCTGTGAGGTAGGCATGTCTTTAGTCTTAAAGCACTTTGGTGGGTGGTCTTTGCAGCTGTACCTTAGGCACCCAATTTTTGTACCTCTAAAGATTGGTAGACGTCTGTATCCTCAGACCCCTTTGGCAGGTGGCTAGGTGGTTTGGGTGGAGTTTCAGCCCTCGGTTCCCTGCTGTGGATCAGTGAGGGCTCTATTTAATAGGTAGAGATATCAGACCTGGAAAACTTGTCTTTCCAGTGCTCTGCTAAAACAATTACAGTCAGATCTCTTTTGGAATTGCCTTTGCATTATAATAGCCACCTAGTTCTAGGGATGAAAGCCAAAGACTGTAGATCTCATACACTTGGCTGGAGCTTGTTCTGTATTTTTATTCCAGTTTAGGGAAGCCAGGGAAGGATTTTTCATCCCTGGGTTGTTGGTATCTGCTTCTCCCAGGCCAGGAGAATGGGTTAGAAAAAAAATACCTGCAGAGCACTTCACACCCTGGCCAGGAAATTCCGATGTTAATGAGGTCATCTGGGGCACGGAGGGGACATATCAGATAGATAGGAGAGAGTACCACCCAGCAACATAGACAAAGTTACTTATCTTGCTTGGTGCGGACTGTTTTATCTGAGATTCCTGAGGGACATGTAGCCTGTGTGCACTGGCTGGGTCAAGATTGTCCCTGAGGGTCAGACCTGAGTCCCGTGCTTGCACTGTCTCAGAAGCTCTGGTCAGCTCCTCTGCTCCTAGTCCAAAGCCCAGCACCAAGGTTTGCTGGCTGGGCTGCTGCACTCCAGGCTCCAAAACCAGTAGCTGCTTCCCGATGATTTCTCCTCCTGTCAGCCCTGTTGATGTGCTGCCTGCGTGCACTGGCCGGGTTTCCCCTGAGGTTACTTCAGGGGGCTAGGGCTGCGTCTCATGCTTGCATCATCTCAGGAAGCCATGCTCAGCTCCTTTGTACTTAGTCCAAAGCTCAGTGCCAAGGTTTTCTGACTGGGACTCTGGCTCAGGGCTCTGAAAACAGCTGCTACTTCCCTGTGGTTTCTTGTTCTCTTGTCAGCCACCTAAGTGTGAAGCCTGCTTGGGCTGCATAGTCTCTACCAAGGTTAACCCAGGGGATTAGGGGTTTGGGTTGTGTCCCGTGCTTGCCACATCTCAGTAAGCCACAATCAACCCCACCACTCAGCACCAGGGAACCGCAAGGGCTCAAGATTGTGGTACGGGATGCTAGTTCCAGAAGTGGTTGCTGCTTCAGGGAGTGGCTTTTTGCTCCCCTGTCACTCAGGTCAACTCTTTAGTTCAGTGTTTGATGGTCAGGGTTCATAGATTGTCATGTATGTGACCGACTCACTTGTTTTTCTGAGTCTTTGTTGCAAGAGGGATCCATGGCAGCTTCTACCTAGTCAGCCGTCTTGGCCCCCCAGCTTGATATATTTTTATTCATATTAAATGTAGAAGAGGTGGAACATAATCTTTTAAAATACATATTGGTATAAATAATAACATAATAATCATTCATGTATTCAGCAACCAGTATAAGAAATAAAACACAATTTTTCATGTGAGCTCTATGTGTGCCTTCCCAGGTTTTCTACCTTCCTTCTCTCTCAGAACTAACCACAATTGTTTTTTTATTTTACCACATACATTTTAGCCATAAAAATATATTGTTAGTTTGTATGTTTTTAGCTTCACGTAAGTAGAATAACACTACTCATCCGAGATTTACTCATATTGTTATAGGCAGCTGCAATTAATTCATTTTATATGGCATTCTATTGTATGACTGTATCATAAATTGTCTATTCATTTTATTCTTGATGAACTTTTAGGCGATTCTGTTTTCTGCTGTTGTAAACAGTATGACAATGAACAGCATTATATATGTCTAGAGATGCATAAAAATTCCTCTAGAATATGCACTTTTTGGTGAATTATGCCTAGTTGTTTTCTGAAATGGTGGCAATGACTCTACATTTTGTCAAAACATGGTATTGTTAGAATTATTTATATGTAATATTTATTATATATACATATTTTCCAATCTGGTGTATGTGAAATGCTATTTTATTGTAATTTTAATATATATTTTCTCATATTGCTAATAAGGTTTGGCAGCTTTTCTTATGTTTATTAGCCATTTGTACATTCTTTAAAGCCTTTTGCTCCTTTTTTTATTGGTAAAGGTGAGAAATTATAGGTTACCCTGAAATAAGTCTGCTATACAATGCAGTGAAAGTAATGACTAAGACAGGAAGGCCATTAACATTATCACATGGCTGTATTTTAGGCTCAAGACAGGTTACATTCCTAAGCAGACTGTTGACAGGGTCATGTTTATCAATTGTGTAAATAGGAAAGGAGAGGAAAAAGATCAGTTAAAAGGCAGGGGAAGAACTTCAAGAGGACAAATGAATACCTGCACCAAGGCAGCAAGGAAGGCCAGGAAGAAAGCGAGAGATAAAGAAATATACTGGACATTTGATGGAAAGATACTGTTATCATAAGGGATGTTTTTGCCTCATTTCTGATTTGGGTAACTGGAAACACTGCCAAGCTAAGCCAAGATTAGACACAGATAGAATTAAATAGTTTCATCTTGGGACAGATTGGGTATGAAGTCACCGTTAAGCATCCAGGCAGACTGCCGAGTGGTTAGGTATGGTGGTCTGGTCCTAAGGGATTGATAAAATACAAATCACTATTCTGAATTCATCAGCAATGCTGGTGATGAATGCCCAGAAAGAGTGGTCATAGTTTTGTCATTTTAACATTTGACCATTTCTAGTCAACCAATAGGGGCCCTGGTGGCACAGTGGTTAAGAACTACAGCAGCTAAGTAAAAGGTTGGCAGTTCAAATCTACCAGCCACTTCTTGAAAACTCTATAGGTAGTTCTGCTCTGTTCTATAGGGTAGCTATGAGTTGGAACTGGCTTGACAGCAACAGGTTTGGTTTGGTTGGTCATCACAGCAGGAAAGAGAATGATTCAAAAGTATATTAAATTGTATACTATATCATGAAATTGGAAACTTTTAGTCATTTGTGCAAAAAAAAAAAAAAAAAAACCAGCTGCCGTTAAACAGACCCCAACTCATGGTCATCCCATGTGCATCACACAGTGGTTTCGATGGCTGATGTTTCAGAAATAGACCCCAGGTCTTGCTTCTAGAGTGTTTCTAGGTAGACTTGAACCTCCAACCTTTTGGTTAGCAGCCAAGAGTGTCAATTGTACCACTCAGGCTCAAAGGCGCATAGTATTGGGGTATTAGTAGAGCTGCAAATCACACTTCTATTACTTTGAGGTAAAGTAACTGTAGCAGCTGAAATTCTCACCCCCCCCAACCCTTCAGTCTTCTCCTTCTTCTCATCGACCAAACTGTAACCCCACTCCATGCCATTCATAACTTCGGCATAAAGGCCACCTGCTCATACCCAAGTAGACTGAAGTTATGAGTTAGTACCTGGTCCCTGGAATACCTATGGGAATAGTTCCCAAACCAAGTGTTACAGTAATATCTAATGTTTAAACAATCCTTGCCACCATCTGGCCATATCCTAGTAACACTGATGTATCCCAACAAGAACAATTTCTGCCTTATCTTCTTAGGGATTTAGTCTTTGAAGGAGATCTGAATCTCTTTCTTCACTTAATTACGTTGATGGGTGTTACATAACTGCCTGTCATGGATCAAGAGGCAGTCATTCAAAAAGAATAGGGGATACTACATAGTTTAAAACTGGAAAAGATGTGCAGTTGAATGTTATTGTTCATCTTATTTATTCAACTTGTATGCAAAACAAATAAGACTTTAGACTCTAATAAAGATGAACATGGCATCAGGATTGGGGGAAGACTTATTAACCTGTGATGTGCAGATAACACAACCTTGCTTGCCAAAGATAAGAACGACTTGAAGCACTTAATGATGAAAGTCAAAGACTACAGCCTTTATATGTATTACAGTAGAATAGAAAGAAAACAAAAATCTTTACAATGATCCAATAAACAACATCGTGTTAAATGGCAAACAAATTGAAGTTGTTAAAGATTTTATTCTGCTTAGAATGTCCATGGAAGCAGCAGTCTAGAAATCAAATCATTTATTGCATTGAGCAAATCTCCTGTAGAAATCTCTTTAAGGTTCTAAAAAGTAAAGATATAACTTTGATAGCTAAGGTAGTCCTAACTCAAGCTGTTATTTTCAAACTGTCATGTGCATGCAAAGATGGACAGTGAGCAGGAAGACAAAAAAAAAAAAAAAAAAAGAATTGATGCGTTTTGAATAGTGGTGTTGGTAAAAAGTATTGATCATACTGTGGACTGCCGAAAGAACAAATAAATCAATCTTAAAAGAATTATAGTCAGAATGCTCTTTAGAAGCAAGGGTGGCAAAAATATGTCTTGCTTACTTTGGTCACATCATCAGTAATGACCATCACTAGAAAAGAACATCATGTTTTATAAAGTAGAGGATCAGTGAAAATAAGGGAAACCTTTTATTAGATGGATTAATTTAATAGCCAAAACAATGGACACAAGTATAACAACAATCATGAAGATGGCACAAGGCCTGGCAAATTTCAGTTGTATTGTATATAGATCATCCCAATATGCACTGTGAGTTTGTCTTACTGTGGTAGTTTGCGTGTTGATGTCATAGCAGAAGATTTACCATAGGTATTTCAAATACTAGCGGGGTCACAATTGGTAGGCAGTTTTCAGTGGAGCTTCCAAAATAAGACAAACAAGGAAGAAGGATCTTACAGTCTACTTCTGAAAAACACTAACCAGTGAAACTGTTATAAATAGTAGTGGAACATTGTCTGATATAGTGCCAGAAAATGAGCCCTCAGATTGGAAGGCACTCCAAATTCAACAGGAGAAAAGCTGCCTTCTCAAAGTAGAGTCAACCTTCATGATGCGGATGGAGTAGAGCTTTCATTTGCTGATGTGGCATGACTTAATATGAGAAGAAATAGTTGTAAACAACCATTAATAATCAGAACTTGGAATGTACAAACTTTGAATCTATGGAAAATAGAAGTCATCAAACTTAAATGGAATGCATAAAGAAAATATCCTAAGGATTAGTGGACTGAAATGAACTGGTATTGGCCATTTTGAATTGGACAATCATATTGTCTACTATGCCAGGAATGACAACTCGAAGAGAAATGGTGTTGCATTCATCATCAAAAAGAACATTTCAAGATCTATCCTGAAATGCAACACTGTCACTGATATGATAATATCCATATGCCTACAGGAAATACCAGTTATACTATTATTCAAATTTACACTTCAACCACTAATGCCAAATATGACAAAATTTCAGATTTTTACCAACTTCAGCAGTCTGAAATTGATCAAACATGCCATCAAGATGCATTAATAATTACTGATGTTTGGAATGAGAAAGTTGGAAATGAAGAAGGATTGATAGTTGGAAAATATGCCTTGGTGATGGAAACAATGCAAGAAACCACATGACGGAATTTTGCAAAACAAATGACCTCTTCATTGCAAACACTTATTTTCAACAACATAGGTGGTGACTATACCCACGGACGTCTCTGGATGGAATATACAGGCATCAAATTGACTACATCTTTTGGAAAGAGAGAATGTAAAACTCAGTATCAGTCAGAACAAGGCCAGGGGTCACAGGTGTCTAATGCAATACAGACCATCAGTTGCTTATATGCAAGTTCAAGTTGAAGCTGAAGAAAATAAGAACAAGTCCACATAAAAGCCAAAATAAATTCTTGACTATATCCTACCTGAATTTAGAGACCACCTTAAGAATAGATTTTATACATTGAACACTAATGACCAAAGACTAGACAAGTTAAGAAACGACATCAAGGGCATCATGTGTGAAGAAAGCCAAAGGTCATTAAAAAGAGAGGAAAGAAAGACCAAAATGGATGTCAGAAGACGGATCTCTTGAACTTAGAGCAGCTAAAACAAAAGAAAGAAATGATGAAGTAAAAGAGCTGAACAGAAGGTTTCGAAGGGAGGCTTGAGAAGACAAAGTAAAATATTATAATGAGATATACAAAGAACCGAAGTTAAGAAACCACATTCTTTGGGCTGGTTACCAGGTGGGACCAGTCTCTAGAGAAGAACACCAAAAAACCAGAAAACCAAACCCATTGCCTTCGAGTTAATTCCTACTCATAGCAACCCTAGAAAAGGACAGGATAGAACTGCCCATAGGGTTTCTAAGGAGTGGCTGGTGAATTTGAACTGTAAACCTTTTGGTTAGCAGCCATATCAAGCTTGGTAAAGTAAAGGACCATAGAAAAAGAGGAAGACCGTTAATAAGATGGCTTGACATGGTGGCCGCAAGAATGGGCTGAAGCATAACAATTGCGATAATGGTATAGGACCTAGCCAGTGTTTCTGCTGTACATATGTTGCTATGAGTCAGAACAAACTCAGTGATACTTACATACAACACACAGTTCCTCATGAGTTAGACCTGACTTAAATGGCAACAAGAATAACAGCAATTCAATGTTCTCTTAAATAAATTGAAAGAACATCTACATCACAAAAAAAAAAAAAAAATCGTTCAACATTGTATGGAATCTCGTGTGTATAACAGTCTGTATAAGCATATATGCATCCTTAGTGGTATGCTTCCTTATTCGCCTGTTTCTTCTTCTGATAACTACTTTATACCACTATTTCTAGTTTAAATGTTTGATTTCCTTGGTTTCAACTCTATACAGAGTATTAAACAGTTGCAAAATTTTCAGGCAATATTATGTTGTAAGTCATGCATGTGGTACATGTTGTTACAAACCATTCTTTTGACTGTAGTATAATATTCTAGTATATGACTTTACCACAGATTTTATATCCTCTCTCCCACTGGTAGGCATTTAAGTTGTTTCTAGGACATTATTTTTGTGAACCATGCCACTCTGAACATTCTTATGTATGTTTTATATTCTACATGTGCAAGATTTTCTTTTGGCTACGTATCTAGTGCCTATTCTATAATTCTGATCACTTATGCTTCCAATCATAAAATAGTAATGTTATTTCTCTTAAAAAATAAAAATCACACCTAATACTAAGAGTTACATGCTGTTGACTCACAGACATTGTGATCTACAACTGGCAGCTATTTCTTCTGGTAACAAAAAAGAAACAAAGATGAACAACTGCATTTTGTGTTCGGTGCTAATGACTTTTTTTCGTGTAAGACAACTGTCTTCAGTCAATCAGAAATGTTTATTAGGCAGCTGTTGTACATTCAACTAGGAGACACGATCTATTATGATTTTGTTATTTGCCTTGAGGAAAAAATAGGAAGCAATCCAAGAAAAATTAAATATTGATTGAGTTATATTCAGACTCTAAAAGTAGAGTAAGAATTTGGAAAAAAAGAAATTGATGTTGCTTGTGTGGTCACTACAGCCTTTATCAAGATGGTAGGACTTGAAAGGCCAGGAGAATAAACACAGTGAGTGTGGAGAGGAATAAAGTCACCTAGAAGTAATTGTAATCAAGTAATTCAGATCATGGGGGCACTAATAACTACTTAACACTCATTATGTACCAAGAACTATAGTAAAGACTAGTGTTCCTATAATGAAACCACACATTCATTATAGGTTCTGGGTTTGACAAAAAGAGGACAGACCCCAGAGACATTGTTGTTTTGTTAGGAGACATCGAGTCGGTTCCAACTCATAGCGACCCTATGCACAACAGAACAAAACACTGCCTGGTCCTGCACCATCCTTACAATCGTTGTTATGCTTGAGATCATTGTTGCAGCCACTGTGTCAGTCCACCTCGTTGAAGGCCTTCCTCTTTTCCTCTGACCCGGTACTCTGCCAAGCATGATGTCCTTCTCCAGGGACTGATCCCTCCTGACAACGTGTCCAAAGTATGTAAGACGCAGTCTTGCCATCCTTGCTTCTAAGGAGCATTCTGGTTGTACTTCTTCTAAGACAGATTTGTTCGTTCTTTCAGCAGTCCGTGGTATATTCAATATTCTTTGCCAACACCACAATTCAAAGGTGTCAACTCTTCTTCGGTCTTCCTTATTCATTCTCCAGGCTTCACATGCATATGATTGTGATTGAAAATACCATGGCTTCGGTCAGGTGCACCTTAGTCTTCAGGGTGACATCTTTGCTCTTCAACACTTTGAAGAGGTCCTTTGCAGCACATTTGCCCACTGCAATGCGTCTTTTGATTTCTTGACTGCTGCTTCCATGGCTGTTGATTGTGGATACAAGTAAAATGAAATCCTTAACAACGTTATTCTTTTCTCCATTTATCATGATGTTGCTTATTGGCCCAGTTGTGAGGATTTTTGTTTTCTTTATGTTGAGGTATAATCCCTACTGAAGGCTACGGTCTTTGATCTTCATTAGGAAGTGCTTCAAGTCCTCTTCACTTTCATCAAGCAAGGTTGTGTCATCTGCATAACGCAGGTTGTTAATGAGTCTTCCTCTAATCCCGATGCCCCATTCTTCTTCATATAGTCCAGCTTCTCGGATTATTTGTTCAGAACACAGATGAAATAGGTATGGTGAAAGAATACAACCCTGACACACACCTTTCCTGACTTTAAACCAATCAGTATCTCCTTGTTCTGGCTGAACAACTGCCTCTTGACCTATGTAAAGCTTCCTCACAAGCACAATTAAGTGTTCTGGAATTCCCATTCTTCGCAGTGTTATCCATAGTTTGTTATGATCCACACAGTCAAATGCCTTTGCATAATCAATAAAACGCAGGTAAACATCCTTCTGGTAGTCTCCGCTTTCAGCCAGGATCCATCTGACATCAGCAATGATATCCCTGGTTCCACGTCCTCTTCTGAAACCAGCCTGAATTTCTGGCAGTTGCCTGTCGATATACTGCTGTGGCCGTCTTTGAATGATCTTCAGCAGAATTTTGCTTGTGTGTGATATTAATGATATTGCTCTATAATTTCCACGTTCAGTTGGATCACCTTTCTTGGGAATAGGCATAAATATGGATCTCTTTGAATCAGTTGGCCAGGAAGCTGTCTTCCATATTTCTTGGCATAGACGAGTGAGCACCTCCAGCGCTGCATCTGTTTGTTGAAACATCTCAATTGATATTCCATCAATTCCTGGACCCTTGTTTTCTGCCAATGCCTTCAGAGCAGTTTGGACTTCTTGCTTCAGTACCATCAGTTCCTGATCCTATGCCACCTCTTGAAATGGTTGAATATCCACCAATTCTTTTTGGTATAATGACTCTGCATATTCCTTCCATCTTCTTTTGATATTTCTTGCATCATTTAATATTTTCCCCATGGAATCCTTCACTATTGCAACTCGAGGCTTGGATTTTTTCTTCAGTTTTCTCACCTCGAGAAATGCCAAGCATGTTTTTCCCTTTTGGTTTTCCAACTCCAGCTCTTTGCACATGTCATTATGATACTTTACTTTGTCTTCTCGAGACACCCTTTGAAATCTTCTGTTCAGTTCTTTTACTTCATCAATTCTTCCTTTTGCTTTAGCTGCTCGATGCACAAAAGCAAGTTTCAGAGTCTCCTCTGGCACCCATCTTGGTCTTCTCTTTCTTTCCTGTCTTTTCAGTGACCTCTTGCTTTCTTCATGGATGATGTCCTTGATGTCATTCCACAACTCATCTGTCTTCGTTCGTTAGTGTTCAATGCGTCAAATCTATTCTTGAGATTGTCTCTAAATTCAGGTGGGATACACTCAAGGTCGTACATGGGCTCTCGTGAATTTGCTCTGATTTTCTTCAGTTTCAGCTTGAACTTGCATATGAGCAATTGATGGTCTGTTCCACAGTCAGTCCAGCCCTGGCCTTGTTCTGACTGATGATATTGAGCTTTTTCAACATCTCTTTCCATAGATGTAGTCAATTTGATTTCTGTGTGTTCCATCTGGCAAGGTCCATGTGTATAGTGGCCATTTATGTTGGTGAAAGAAGGTATTTGCAATGAAGAAGTCGTTGGTCTTGCAAAATTTTATCATTCGATCTCCACCATTGTTTATATCACCAAGGCCATATTTTCCAACTACTGATGCTTCTTCTTTGTTTCTGACTTTTGCATTCCAATTGCCAGTAATTATCAATGCATCTTGATTGCATATTTGATCAATTTCAGACTGCAACAGCTGATAAAAATCTTCTAATTCTTCATCTTTGGCCCTAATGGTTGGTGCATAAATTTGAATAGTAGTCGTATTAACCGGTCTTCCTTGTAGGCGTATGGATATTATCCTATCACTGACAGCATTGTACTTCAGGATAGATCTTGAAACGTTCTTTTTGATGATGAATGCAACACCTTTCCTCCTCAAGTTGTCATTGCCAACATAGTAGACTATATGATTGTCCAATTCAAAATGGCCATACCAGTCCATTTCAGCTTACTAATGGCAATGGGTCAATGGGAATGCCTAGGATATCGATGTTTATGCGTTCTATTTCATTTTTGACGATTTCCAATTTTCCTAGATTCATACTTTGTACATTCCAGGTTCCAATTTTTAATGGATGTTTGCAGCTGTTTCTTCTCATTTCGAGTCATGCTACATCAGCAAATGAAGGTCCCAAAAGCTTTACTCCATCCACATCATTAAGATCGACTCTGCTTTGAGGAGGCAGCTCTTCCCCAGTCATCTTTTGAGTGCCTTCCAAACTAGCGGTTCATCTTCCAGCACTGTATCAGACAATGTTCCACTGCTATTCATAAGGTTTTCACTGGCTAATGCAGAAGTAAATTGCCAGGTCTTTCTTCCTAGTCTGGCTTAGTCTGGAAGCTCAGCTGAAACCTGTCCTCCAAGGGTGACCCTGCTGGTATCTGAATACCAGTTGGATTGCTTCCAGCATCACAGCAACACACAAGCCCCCACAGTACAACAAACTGACAGACACATGGGGGACATTAGGTGTTAGAAATACAGGAGAGAAAGAATTCTCAGAACTTGTTTATTACATGTAAAGTATATAGAGTAAGGAAAAGGGAAGAAATTCCTAGCAAAATGGATACATTCTCAGAATGAGAGCATAGCAGTGGCATGGTTAATGGTCTAGTTAGAATAAGAGTTGCTTCAAGAGAAGGGTGATAACTTTGATATTAGTTAAGCTGGATTTAAATTAATGATGTTATATATATTTTCCATAGTGTTATGAACTGAATTGCAACCCTTCAAAATAAACATTGAAGTCTTAGCTCCATACTTGTGAACATGGTACTGTTTGGAAATAGGGTTTTCCTTTTGTTGTTAGTGAAGGCATACCAGTTAGGGTTGGTCCAAATCCCTTCTGAGTGGTATCTTATAAAAGGGAGTATAGGCACACTGAGAAAAACCCATAGAAGAAGATATCATGTGACAATTAGAGCAGATGCATTTATATGCAGCAAAAGAATACTAAGGGTTGCTGGTAGTCACCAAACACAAGAAGAGAGACCGACAGAAGGAAGTGACACTGTCAAGACCCTGATTTGGACTTGTAGCCTCCAGAGCTATAAGAAAACAAATTTCTGTTATTTAAAGATACGCATTTTGTGGCAGCTCTAGGAAACAAAATCAGAATGAAAGTTAAAAGTTACACACTGAAAGGTGGGTATCCTGCAGATGTATTGAGCCCCCAGGGTTAATACTTCTGAGTGGTATTGACCACTTCAGTCAGTTCTGACCTACTTTTTTTAGATAAATGAGAACCAAGCCACCTGCTTTAAGTATGGAGGGAGGTAGAAATAAATGACACTGTTTCAAAAGCATTTTTGCAGCACCTGTTTCATGCCAAACATTTTTCTAGGCTTTTAGAATACATAGGCGACCAAGAAGACAAAAATCTACTGTCTATCTTCTGAGGATGGAGAAAGAGCTAATAAGCATAAAATAATGAGTAAATATACATAATTTATTAAAAGGTAGTAAATAAATTAGAGCAAGACAAAGGGAATGAGGCTTTGGGGTGGTGTAATTGTACATAGGTTGATCAGAATAGACCTCCTTGAGAGGTGACACTTGAGTAAAAACTTAAAGGAGGTGAATGAAGAAGCCATATGAGTACCAGGGAGCAGCATCTTTCAGGCAGAGAAAATAACCCATGCAGAGTTAGCTGGCATCATGCCGGAAATGTAGGACAAACAGCAAGGAGGTGAAAATGCTGAAGCTGAGTGAGAAAAGGAGGGGAGAGTTGGAGGAGTATAGCTCAGGAGATAACAAGACTAGATCCTACAGGACTTTAAAAGTCATTAGTTTGGGTTTGGTTAAGACTTTTCCTTCTACTATTCAGAAAATGTGAAGCTATAGAAGTTTTAAAT
This sequence comes from Elephas maximus indicus, assembly GCF_024166365.1. Lineage (NCBI taxonomy): Eukaryota > Metazoa > Chordata > Mammalia > Proboscidea > Elephantidae > Elephas > Elephas maximus. Next base: position 12,361,347 of record NC_064847.1, read on the forward strand.
AGTGAAGTGATATAATATCACTTCCATTTTATACAATACATACAGGGCTACTTAATGAGCCATCCACTAGCCCAAATTAGTGACTTAATTTTTAAAGTGGAAAAATAAATGACTAAATGCATGCTTTTCCCACAAGAAGAGGCCGAAAAGAATATAAGGATCAGCATGAAGCTGTTTCCTATGAGGCACAGGTTAAATAAGCCCCAAATGTCCAGCTTTTCCAAGCTGTTATACCACTCCTTTATCTCTAACATCAATTACTTCCTCCCCCCTCAGTAGTTCTCTCTGCCTTCTTTTGGTTCCCTAATTCACTGCAAAGCCTCACAGAGTTCATGGACCTTATAAAGAAAATGGCTTAAACATTTAGGGAGGCTGGCAAGTCCCAAATTCGTGGGTCAGTTGTAGACTTCTCTCTGGCCCTCAGACTCTGCCCAACCGCACTCAACTTTCTCAGTCTGTGGGCCAGGAGGCCCTCTGCACCATCTCCTGTTGGTCTCTCCTGCTGGTGTCTCCCTCTTTGATGGTAGTTGCCTCTTCTGTTTTCTGCCTCTGCGATGGCTTATTTCAAGCCCAGCAAGATGGCAAAACTGATCAATCCCCTTTGTGGGCCACGAATACCCCATCGCCTGTATAGGAGGGAGTTATAAGACCATGACTAGAAAGGTCACATAAAAAGCAATCCATTACACCACAGGCCACCCCCTGGCTTCTCTAGCCATGTTTCTTTTATACTTGGAGGTTAAGTTCCCCCTCCCAATCATTTTACCAGTCCAAATTGGTCACGAACAATTAGTCAGTCCTCCAATACAGCAAAGAGTCCAAAATGTGAATTTAGGCAGGTACCACGCATTCAGAGCTGCTGTGGGTTTCCGTCTGATCTGGTCAGGTTCTCCAAAAGTCATCTCATCATCATTCCTTCTGACCTCTGATAAAATTTATCTGAGAGAAAATTATTCTCTTGCACTGAGCCTCATGAGTCATCAGCATAGCAAAACCTTTAAGGGTCTTTAAGTTAGGCCACTGTACTGCAGCGCAGCAGTATCCCCCCTTAGTTCGCTCTTTCACAGTTACAGCTTCTACAATTACAGTTTTTACAGTCACAATTAACTGTATTAACAATCAGCGCTCATAACTGAAATATATAATCCTATCAACATCTTCTTCTACCCCCTATTCTCTAGACTCATCAGGAAAAGAGGAGTCTAGTGGAGGTCCTCCCTTTTCCCCTTTATTTTGAGTATAAGCACATCTACGAAACAATGTAAGCCAGCCACTTCATGCCTTCATCTCCCCCTATTTTAGACGGCCAATGTTTAAATTGCCTGTCCTTATTAAACCAGTGCTCCAAGGAGACGAGCATGTTGCTTGGTCTTGAAGAATCTTCTGTTCCATTTAGAACTTCAGGCATCTGCATCCATAAGTGAAGTTCAGCCCAGAGCAAGCCATCAAATTGTAGAAGTCTACACCAGCTCTTGGTATCAAACATCTTCCTATTCATTTGGTTAGATTCTGGTCAGTTCATCCACAGCCATCTAAGCTTGGTCACAGTGGGTAGCAGCCTTAGGCTCAAGAGTTCACATACTCCTCCCGGCACTTCAGACAGCCTCTTCACACTGTCATGCCTAGACCCCTTGGGCTAGGCCAACAGGTTCCACCCATAAACTTCAGAAGTTCAACAATTCTTTTTATTCTGACCAGCCAGCCCTTCCTCTCACTCTCTTCTCTAGCCCTGTGGTCTGGGTTAACAAGTGCCAATATAACATGTCCAGACTCAGCCCGTCCCTTCATTGCTGCATTTCCCCTACTTCTACTCAACACATGGACCCATGTGGTCACCACAAGTGAGCAGACCAAGCTGTCTACTTGCTGGCTCCCTATAACTTCCACTTCTGGAAGCGGGCTCCTTCTGATGGATAGATTTTTCCTGCCTGGGTGTATCTAACAGTAAAGGACTTGCTTGAAATTCAAAAAGCAAAACAGCCACTTTTTTTCCTGCAGATCCTTGCTTCTAATGTAAATCTCCAGTTCTCTTAGAAGTTCTGAGTGGTTCCTGAGTGCCTTTTCAAATTCGAAATCTGGGTTTCAAGTTTTCAACCTAAGCCCTCATTCTATACACTGGGCCACTGCATGCCAACCAGCTATCTGTGTTTCCTTGGGGCAAATCCTAACTACCCTTTTAGCATATCCAATCAAGTATTGGGTGAAGGCAGAGTTACACACTCTCTGCAATCTATAATACCCAGCATTCATTTCTACCATATGTTTAAGTCTGCTTTGCAACACTAGGTAGGAGAAATGTTCAATATTTATAGTACATTCAGATAAACACAAAATCCTAAACACATAAGACTTTTTAAAACATTACAGTTGTACCTTCTCTTCTCCACACTTTAACTGTCTTCCCATTCATAGGCATATTCCCTTGGGCATCTGCCTGAGTGGTACAAGTAGATTCTTTTCCACTCATCAATCCTTATTTTGATTAACTGAGGCTCTATTTCAAATGATCCCAGGTGGAAATTCCCATCATTAAATACCTCCTAACTGCAGAGAGTAGGATGGACTAGTTTAGGCCCTTTAATACTGGGGGACAAGCAGGAATTTCCACTGGTCCACCTAACCTCCTGTAGTTCTGCCTTAGAGCTTTTTTCTTAGCTGCATCAATGTGTGCTACATTCATCTCATTTCTTAGTAACTGTCTAAAAATCTCTGCCCTGCTGGGTAAGTTTTTTCCTCATTGCCTCTTCCCATTCTCCTATGAATCACCCTTATATTTCTTACATCTGTAAGACCCATATGGGGAAGATGTGACAATAGATCCAACAAGTCCTCTCGGATTGTTGCTTTGTTTTGTAGTAGCAAGTTCACATGGGGTGACCTTGTAGAAGGGGCTACCTTGATTACCATATTTACCATGATCTGTTCAAGGGGCATACTCATTGGATAAATATCATAATATCAGAATTGCCATAAAGCCATTACAGCATGGGTTGTATCAGCAGCTTCTCTGGAGTGTTCCATTGGGTATTTAGAGGGGAGAAGGGTAGGTTCCCTTCTCAGGATATACAGATCTCTCTGCAAATTTTTCTCCAGTCCACCAGGCTAGCTGCCCCCACTGAAGTTAACCTGCTATGTACATGAATCTAGTACCATCATTTGTGGCTGTTCCATACCAATCTAGAAATTGAAGTGACTCCTTTACACTATTTCCTCTAGTTTTTATAGTTTCTTGGTTTTGCCCATTTCCCTTCTTGCTTATCACCAGTCAAAGATGAACTTCCCGCTGTTCTGACTGTATTTTTCCTTTCCAGGTCTGCCCTGAGACTAGTGGTCATAGCTCAGACCGAACCTGACTGGGCTTCGTTCAGTGTTAAAATCATCCTGTATTTCTTTTCTCCTGCCATTGCAGCTATTACGGATTTTAAAAAAAAAAAAAAGGAATTTCATGTCTGGTCCTTTCCTTATCAGTCTGTATTTCCATATACACACAGTTAGTCAATTCCTCTGGAGTTAGATCCACCACTCCTAAATTCCATGAATAGCTTTTGCCTTGGGTAACTGATTACAATGTAACATCTGCTTCAATCCATGGTTTTTTTTTTTCATCCCATCCAGAAAGTAAAGCTTTCTCATTCTCCCATTTTCCCCTCTTTTTCCAAAATCAATATTCCAGTGAGACTGGGCCATTGCAGTGAAACCCACCATTCTGACATCAACTAAATGAATAATTTCTTTTATAAGGATCGGCACAAAATTGCTTCCTATGAGGCAGGGCCTAAAGATGTCCCAAATGTCCACTTTTTCCAAGCTGCTCTCCCATTCCATCCTCTTTTACCCCCTCTCCCCTCAGTCTTTTCTCTCCTACATTTTTGGATTCCCTAACTGAATGCAACATCTCACAGAACTCGTAAACCATATAAAGGAAATAGCTCATACAGTTGTGGAGGCTGGCAAGTCCCAAATTCAAGTGTCAGGCATAGGCTTCTCCATGGCCTTCAGTCTCTGTCCAAAGGCATTCAATTTTCTTGCTCTGTGGGCACGGAAGCTCTCTGCACCAACTCCTGCTAGCACCTCCCGCTGGTCTCTCTTTCCTTGGTGGTAGTGGGCTCTTCTTTTTCCTGCCTCTGGGGTGGCTTATTTCAAGCCCAACAGAATGGCAAAACTTGGTGGGTCACAATTATTATATCACACAGTCCTGCCCAATCACCTGCGTGTTCGTTACAAGGTCATGGTTAGAAAGGCCACAAAAAAAAAAGCAACCCATTATACTGCAGAGCCCTGATGGCACAGTGGTTAAAGTGCTCAGCTTCTAACCAAAGTGTGAGTGATTTGAGCTCACCAGCCACTCCATGGGAGAAAGATGTGGCAGTCTTTCAGTAGAGACTTATAGCTTTGAAAACCCTATGGGACAGTTCTCCTCTGCTCCATACTGTTGCTATGAGTCAAAATTGAAGACAGTGGGTTTGGTGTTTCATTTCCCACCAAAATTGTTGGAACTATTTGTTCCAATCTGTTAGCTTCGACTTATTACTTTTAAAAAATCTACTCACAGGAGAACATTTGTGCGGTTTTATTTATTTATTTTTTCCAGGTAAATTGCTAAATATGTAAAAGTTCTTACTATCCAAAGAATAAATGTTTTTCAAAGTTGACATTGGGGTTTTTAACAAACACAGACAAAATCAGTTAAGAATGAAAATTCAGTAACCAAAGGGAGAACTCGTTTTTGCTTAAAAATAAAGGTATTCATGTTAAAAGTTGTTCTATGTTGTTACTCATTAAACTGTTGTCAAGTCTGCCTCATAGTGACACTATAGACAAAAGGACTTCCCCATAGGGTTTCCAAGGCTATACTCTTTATGAAAGCAGACTGTCATGTCTTTCTCCCATGGAGCAACTGGTAGGTAGGAAATTTCAACCTTTTGGTTAGCAGCTGAGTGCTTAATCACAGTACAACCCAGGCTCCTTCACTAGTCATTGAGGTGATGCAGATAAAAACCAAATTGAGGTGCTGTTTCATCTTTGCTAGGATGGACATGATCAAAAAATTAATTAAAAAGAACAGCTGGTTTTGATGAGGATGTGGAGAAACTAGAACACTTTTCTGTTGCTTGTGAAAACATAAAATGCTGCAGCTACTGTGGAAAAGTTTGGTGGCTTCTCAGAGAGTCAAACATAGCTACAATATGACACAGCAATACCACTCTTAGATATATAGGAAAATACTTGAAGGCAGTGACCCAAACAGACACATGTACACTAGTGCTCATTGCAGAACTATTCACAATAGATAAACGGTAGAAGCAACATAAATGTTCATCAACAGATGAATATGTAAACAAAATGTTGTATATTACTCAGCCAGAAAGAAAAATAAAGCTCTAATACATGCTTCAACATGGATGAGCCTTAAAAGCATTATACTGAGTAAAATAAGTTAAACACAAAATGACAAATATTATATGATCCGACTTTGAAATAGGCAAATGTATAGTTGTCATGGATTGAATTATGTCTCCCAAAAAATGTGGGAAATAACTTGGTTAGGCCATGATTCCCAGTATTTTGTGATTGTAATTTTATGTTAGAGAGAATTAGGGTGGGATTTTAACACCTTTAGCAGTTCACATCCCTGATCCAACATAAAATGAGTTTCTCTGGCATATGACCTGTACCACCTTTTACTCTCTCAAGAGAGAAAAGGAAAGGGGAGGAAGCAGAGAGTTGGGGGCCTCATGCCACCAAGAAAGCAGCACCAGAACCAGAGCCCATCATTTGCACCTAGGGTCCCTGTGCCTGAGAAGCTCCTTGACCAGGGGAAGGTTTAGGAAAAGGATCTCCCCCAGAGCTTCCTCTGGAGCTGATATCCTGAATTTGGACTTGTAACCTACTAGGTAGTGAGAGAATAAATTTCTCTTTATTAAAGCCTCCCACTTGTATTTCTGTTATAGCAGCACTAGATGACTAAGACAATAGAGATCAAAGCTTAGTAGTGGTTAGCAGGGGTGGAAGTGAGGAGAAAAAGTCAGTGCTTAGGGGGTACTTAGTTTCTGTTAATAGTGGTGGAATAATCTGGAAGAGCATAGTGGTGATGGTTGCCCAACATGATGAATATAATGTCATTGAATTGTACGTGTAAAAAAAGTTGAATTGGCAAATGTTTCCTTATACATATTTATCCCACAATAAAAAAAAAATTATTAGACAAATAAAAGGAAAGATGAACATAACATGGAGTTCTGGATTGGATCTTGAAGCAGAAAAAAAGATAGTGCCTGAGCTCTTGAGCTTCTGAGAGTAGGACAACTCCTTGCTTTGAAGAAGATTTTTGTTACTCAATCTCGTTTTCTTTCTTTCATCATATAATACAAGTGCCTATGAATTGCCAGGCATTACTAGGAGTTGGAGAGCAAATCAAATAGTAATGGCTGTTTCCCTCATCATCTCAAAAAACAGAGCAAAACAAACAAACAAAAAAACCCATTGCTAATTCTGACTTACAGTGACCCTGTACGACTGGGCAGAACTGACCCATAGAGTTTCCAAGGAATGGCTTGTGGATTAGAACCACCAACTTTTGGTTAGCAGCCAAGCTCTTACCCAGTGTGCCACCAGGGCTTCTTCTGAAAAATTTACAATTGTAAATCCTATGGAGCACCATTCCACTCTGACATACGTGAGGTTCCCATGAGTCCATCACAACTAGTGGTAGTGTGCCTGGGTAAAGACTTTGGGTGGAAGTGGATGGCAATGACCGGACTCTTTCAGTTCATCCCCTTTCCTCTCTGACTCCTATTCCCCTGCCCAGCCCAGCCCCACCCATTCCAAGAATCACAATGGCACTCCCAGTCTCTTGGGAGCTAAAGGAGAGGTCCTGCTGATGCAGTAATGCTCACAGATTCTCTCAGCTCTGCCTCAGGCTTCTGTAAAAATCATCTGCGAAAATCTGAGGAAGGTTCCTTGCTGAATGAGGAAAGAGCTCCAGTGTAGACCTATAAGTCAGAATAGTGGAGGCCACCTGATTTCTTTCCACCCAGCCCAGCAGAAACAGACCCAGGTGGAGGTGTTCTTATCAGAATGATTTCTGTGACTCAGAACAGGTTGACAGGTACAGAATAGGGAGTCAGAAGGTCCTTTCAAAATCCCAGGGAGACTTGATGCATAGGGATTTTTTCCTCTTACCAGCGCTTGCCTTTCAGTCCCATACTGGGGCAGTACCTGTTCTTTAACAGAGAAAAGATTCAAGTTGTCAAGGACTTCAGTTTAGTTGGATCCACAATCAACATCCATGTAAGCAAAACTCAAGAAATCAAATAGCATTGCATTGGGGATATCTGCCACAAAAGTCCTCTTTAAAGTGTTAAAAAGGAAAGAAATTTCTTTGAAGACTAAGGTGATCCTGGCCTAAGCAAGGTGTTTTAAATTGCCTCATATGCCTGAGAAAGCTGGATGATGAATAAGGAAGACCAAAGAAGAATTGAGGCCTTTGAGTTCCGGTATTGGTGAAGAATATTGAATATACCATGGACTGCCAAAAGAACAAACCTGCCTTGGAAGAAGTACAACCAGAATGCTCCTTAGAAGCAAGAATGGCAAGACTTCATCTCACATACTTTGGACATGTTGTTAGGAGGGATCAATCCCTGCAGAAGGACATCCTGCTTAGTAGAGCAGAGGGTCAGTGAAGAAGAGGAGACCCTCAAGGAGACGAATTGACAAAGTGGCTGCAACAATGGGCTCAAGAATAACAACGATTGTGAGAATGGCAAGGGACCTGGCAGTGTTGTTGTTGTTAGGCTCACTATGTATAACACCTAACAACAACAACCTCTACTTTAGCTCCCAAGAAGCTGGAAGTGTCTGTGGTCTTCAGAATGGGTAGGGCTAGGGGCAGGGCAGGGACATGGGAGGCAGAGAGGAGGGGGAAAGAGGCAGGTCACCCCCATCCACTCCCACCCAACTTCTTTACCCAGGTACACTACCGCCAGTTTTGATGGACACATGGTACTTCACATATGTCAGAGTAGAACTGTGCTCCCTAGGATTTACAATCACTGATTTTTAAAAAGCAGATCACTGGGCCTTTCTTTTGAGACCCTCTGGATGGGCTTATACCAACCTTTCAATTAGCAGCCACCTAAGCATATTAACCATTTGCACCACTCAGAGGTTCCCTTACCCAGGCACATTGAGGTTAAAACCAATCACCCTAAAGTCCACATCAGCCTGTGGCTTTATTCCTCACCCAGGCAAGAAGTGGCAGAAGTTGAAAACTGTGCTTGTGTTTAGAACATCCCTGGTTTACAAGTTATTTCACATATGTTTTATGAAAAGTGACTCTCAGAGAGGCAGGAAATGGACCAGAGCTTTTTCTCCAATTTCTACAATTTACAAGGGAAAGGACTGCTTAAGAAAGAGCTTTTTTTAAGCATAAGTTGAAAATTTACAAAATAATGCTGTCTATACCATCTTGTAATCGTAGTGCTAACATCACCAGGAGAAATATGGTATTTGAGAAACCCAAATGCATCAGCTCTATTGAGAAAAAGAATTCATCTTCTCTTGTCTCCCAGATTTGACCAATGCAGTTTCTTGTGCCTGGAACATTGATCCCAACCCACACTGCACCTCTGCTTTCACCAGCCTAATCCATGTTGTCCAGCAACTATTAGAAAGTTTTTATGTCCATTTCTCAGTCTCATGAGCCTCCCCTGGCCCTCCTCTCAAGAAACAAAACAAAACAAATAAGCAAATCCAACTAAACTGGGTAATATTCTGTGTACTTTGTGCTTAATTTTTATTAGAGCCTCTATCACTCTGCATTCTAACAACGTACCTTCACCATTAACATAGCACCTGGCAAGTAGTAGACAATACATGTTTTTTAGCTTGTGAATGAATGAAATTAGTAAGTTTGTGGATGGATAAATAGGTTACCGACTGAAGGATGATACCGACCAACCAACCAACAAACCCATTGCCACTGAGTCGATTCCAACTCAGTCACCTGCCCCATAGAGTTTCCAAAGAGAGTCTAGTGGATTCAAACTGCTAACCCTTATGGTTAACAGCCCTAGCACTTAACCACTACCACCAGGGTTTCCAGATAGATGATAGATAGACAGAAAGAGAGATGATAGATACACAGATGGATAATAGATAAATAAATGGGTGAGACTGTAAACAACTTCTATCTTATCTGTGTGGATAATGCATATCCCCTTACAAAACATAAATGATGGTAAAGATAGAGAGAGAAAGATAGCAGTTAGATATCCTACTGCAGTTTCACTATTTCCCTCAAAACAAATATTAGTTATTTTCATTTTATTGGTGTTAAAACAATCTCAGTTGAAATCATTTCCCCAAGTCACAAGTAATAAAGTCGTTTACCAATCTATAAGATATTAGGTGTATTTTTTCAAAATTTTCAGATTCATTTTTTTCTTGAGAAACCTTAAGATGCTTCCTTTGGAATCAAAGAGATTATTTCTTGGTAAAAGTTATCTTATACAGGAAAATGTCATTTTTTAAAGCTTACAAGCTCATCTAGGTGTTTTACAACTTGGTGTTTTACAAACGAAGACTCTAAAGTCCAAAGAGGCTAAATGAACTGTGTAAGGTCACAGCTGTTAAGTAAGAATCAGGATTAACATAAGATTTCCTGATTAAAATCAGTTTTTCAGTTGCTAAATTTAGTACTTTTTTTAAAAACCATACAACAAAGGAAAATGGTTGATAAATAAATATTGGAACACAGCATACTTATAATTTGGACCTTCCTGTTTTTGTAAAACAACACTTACCCTCAGTTTCCCCAGGATTGTTCTGTTGCAAATACCCTACACTGACTGGATGTTCACTGTGGTGACAGGGCTAAGAATTAATTGTGAAGTCAAATTACTGGGATTCAAATTCTAGCTATGTAAATTTTGAAAAGTCAGTTAGTCTCTCTGCACATCAATTTATCTTGCTGGAAAAAAGTGAGGCAGATGGGGTTAACTGTGCTGGTGGAACAAAAGAGTAGTTAAAAGATCTAGAAGTTGGGTAAATAGGAACCACACCCTGTCAACAACCCATGAATTACTATCTCCTTCTTAGTGTTTTTCTAGTCCTTTCCTCTTTACAGGCTCCACATGCACAGAAGAAACTGTGACCACTGTTTAACCTTCCTTAGCCCTCTGAAGATGGCAATATAGTGCCAAAGATCAGTGCACTTGTGCTATATCACAAATAAGTGATGGCAAGGGCTGCGAGAGGACTCCATCTTGAATATCAGCGGGTTCCATCTTGGACTCCAGATGTGCATGCAAACTAAATAAGATGCACCACCATTCTGAGAAGTACATGTCCTGTGAAAGAAACCCACTAAATACTCATTATTCTATTGTCTCCACCAATCCCATATAAGCCTTAGCCTTGTTTCTGTTTTCGAGTCAATCTTTTGGAAAAGCTTAGTCTCCTACTGACTCCTTTTGCTTGACTCAAGCAAAATAAAGCTTGCTGAAGATAAAAATAGTCTTTCATGTGTGTTCTTATTCGGGAAAAGACAAGGACCCTTTGTGTCAGATTGGTGAATGGTAACAAAAGATCTGGACATGTACTTCAGAAAAATCAGCAGCTGAGAACCCTAAGGAGCACGGTTCTACGCTGATATACATGATGTTATCAGAAGTTGGAGTCAGCTCAACAGCAACTAACATATGACATAATTCATATAATTTCTGCCTCAGAGGGTCTGTGAAGATTAAATTACTTACTACTTATAAAGTGCTTAGGAAAACTCCTGACTCCTGTTACATGCTAGTAAATGTCAGTTTAACTTTTCTCACTTTAGAAAATAGGTCGCTACACATATAAGGTCACTACACATGTTAAGTGTTCACTTGTCTATGACAAGAAATTTGGAAGAGAGCTACCTGACCAACTGACTAGAAGAGATCCATATTTGTGCCCACTCAAAAGAAAGATAATGTAACAGAATACAGAAATTATTGAAAAATGTCATTAATTTCACATGTAAGTAAAATTTTGCTGAATATAATTCAAAAATGGTTGCAGCAATACATCCACAGAGAACTGCCAGAAATTCAAGCCAGATTCAGAAGACAGCATAGAATAAGGGATATAATTGCTGATGTAAGATGGTTCTTGGCTGAAAGCAAAGAATACTAGAAAGTTGTTCACCTGTGTTTTATTGACTGTGCAAAGGCATTTGGCTGCAAATTATGAATAACATTGCAAAGAATGGGAATTCCAGAGTACTTGGTTGTACTCATGAGAACATGTACATAGGCGAACAGGTAGCCGTTCAAACAGAAAAAGGGGACACTGTGTCATTTAAAATCAGGAAAGGCATGTGTCGGGATTTTATCCTTTTAGCATACTTATTCAATCTATCCTAGTGGCGCAGTGGTTAGGAGCTATGACTGCTAATCGAAAGATCAGTAGTTTGAATCCACCACGCACTCCTTGAAAACCATATGGGGCAGTTCTACTGTGCTATAGGATTTCTATGAGTTAGAATCAACTCAACGGCAATGGGTTTGGGTTTTTTTCTTGTTGTCATTGATTCAATCTATATGCTGAACAAATAATTCGAGAAATTGAACTACATGAAAAAGAGCATGGCACTAGGATTGGAGGAAGATTTATTGACAACCTGCAATATGGAGAAGACACCACATTGCTTGTGGAAAGCAAAGAGGGCTTCAAGTACTTACTGATTAAGATCAAACACCACAGCCTTTGGTATGGATTACACCTTAACATAAAGAAAACAAAAACCTTCACAACTGGACCAAAAAGCATCATCATAATAAGCAGAGAAAAGATTGAAGTTGTCAAGGATTTCATTTTTCTTGGCTCCACAGTCAATGCCCATGGACACAGAAACTAAGAAATCAAATGACATATTGCATCAGGGAAATCTGCTGCAAAAGCCCTCTTTAAAGTGTTAAAAAGCAAAGATCCCCCTTTGATGCTAAGGAGCAGCTGATCCAAGCCACGGTAACTTCAGTCACCTCAGGTGCCTGAAAAACTGCACAATGAATAAGCAAAACTAAAGAACTGATGCCTTTGAATTATGGTGTTGGCAAAGAATATTGAATATACAATGGACTGCCAGAAGAATGAACAAATCTGCCTTGGATGAAGTACAGTTAGAATTCTCCTTAGAAGCCAAGATGGTGAGACTCTGTCTCACATAATTTGGACATGTTATCAGTACAGGTCAGTCCCTGGAGAAGGACACCATGTTTTGCAAAGTAAAGGGTCAGTGAAAAAGAGGAAGATGCTCATTGAGATTGATTGACACAGTGGCTGCAACAATGGGCCAAAACATAGCAACGATTGTTAGGATGGTGCAAGCCCAGGCGGTTTCTCATTCTGTTGTACACAGGGTTGCTATGAGTCAGAACCAACTCAATGGCACTTAACAACAGCACGTGTAAGAGGTCATTGTTAGTCCCATGAGCAGTGATAATGCTTTCTTTTCTAATCTGGTTGCGAAACTGAGATACCCCAGATTTTTCTGTACTTGCAAGCTTAAAAGCTAGCCTTTTACAGTCTCATGGATACTGGCTGTCTTAGCCATCTAGTGTTGGTATAACAGAAATACCACAAGTGGATGGCTTTAACAAGGAGAAATTAATTTTCTCACAGTCTAGTAGGTTACAAGTCCAAATTCAGAGATATGACTCCAAGGGAAGGCTTTCTCTGTGGGCTCTGGAGGCATGTCCTTGTCCTCCATCTTCCCTTGGTCGAGGAGTTTCTCAGGCACAGGGACCCTGTGTCCAAAGAACAAGCTCTGCTCCTGGTGCTGCTTTTTGGTGGTATGAGGTCCCCAGCCCTCTGCTTACCTCTCTTTCCTTTTATCTCTTGAGAGATAAAGGGTGGTATAGGCCACACTCCAGGCAAACTCCCTCTTCCTTTGGATCAGGGAGGTGACTTGAGTAAGGGTGGTGTTACAACCCCACCCTAATCCTCTTAGCATAAAATTACAATCACAAAATGGAGGACAACCACACAATACTGGGAATCATGGCCTAACCAAGTTGACACAAAATTTGAGGGGGCAAAATTCAATCCATGACACTAACAAAAGACATAAGATACTTGGGTTAGAGACAAAAGAGTTTATTGCTTCACAGCACAGCAGGCAGTATGTTCATGTGTTTCGGTTGCCCTTTAAATCCCATGGACGCAGTGCAGAAGGGCCAAGGTGAATGGCACACATACAGTGGGTTTGCATCATGACTGGAAAAACCTGAATAAAGACCCAGATTTTTATTTAAATAGGCAGTAAGCCTGCCTTGCTTTACCATGTGAAGAAACACTGTCATTATATTGCATTGACTTTATTATACTTTATTTTACTGACTGACCTTTGCTCTGCAGAGAGGTCCTGTCTCTAACTTTCTATTTACCCTATGAGCATTCTTGAAAAGAGAGTTCAGAAGAGATTGAGGCAGTGATTTAATTCTCAAAATATGCAGAAATATAAGAGATTCGTGGAGAATTGCCTCCCAAAAATGTGTACATTATTCTAATACACATCACATTTTTATTAAATGACTTTTAAAAAGTGTTACAGTGGGAAAAAAACAAAAAACAAAAACTTTATAGTCAAAATATGTTTAAGAAATACTGGAGTAAGCTGTTTTCTTTACCATTGGACTTCACAGAATCGTTCATACATTAATGTGTATTGTACATCTCTAGGAAAAGGAACATAGCTTGCAGTTTTTCCTCAACATTCAGTGCTTCTCATGCTCTTCCCATACATAAATATGGATCATGTGGGTATCTCGTAAAATTGAAATTATGACTCAGTATGTCTAACGTGTGGCACCAAATTCTGTACTTCTAACAGAAAATGCCTTTGCAACTGGTCAAGTGACTAACTCAAATCAGCAGACTATACAGTCACAGCCCCTCAATCAGCTTCCAGACTTCAGTGAGTTTTAGGACCCACATAAGACCTTGAATGAAGTGGAGGTTGGGTCTCCTTAAGGAAGACCTCACTACAGTGCCAAAAATTGATACTCTTCATCTTTCTCCCAGTTTCCCCCAAGGGGATCTACCATGTTTTACGATAGTGCCTGTTCACTGGGGGAAAAGGAAATAATCAGACTATTCAGGGGTTACTGATATTGGCTCTGACACTATTTCCAGGAGACTCAAAACATCATTGTGGCCCACCAGTCAGAGTGGGGGAATGTGGAGGTCATAGTAATGGAGTTTTCACTTATTGCATCTCACAGTAGGTCCAGTGGATCCCTGAGTCATCCTGTAGTGATTTCACCGGTTCCAAAATGCGTAATTGGAATAAATATGCTCAGCAACTGGCAGAACACCCAGGCTGGCCACTGACAAGTGGAGTAAAGGCTACTATGGTGGAAAAAGCCACGTGGAAGTGATTGGAATAGCCCATACCTAGGAAAATAGTAATCCAAAAGCAATACAACATTCCCGGAGAGATTGTAGAGATTACTGGCACCATCAAGGACTTAAAGGATGCAGGGGTGGTGATTCCCACCACATCCCCATTCATCTCGCCTATTTGGCCTGTGCAAAAACAGATGGATTTTGGAGAATAACAGTGGATTATCAAAAGCTTAAGCAGATGGTGACTCTAATTGCAGCTGCTGTTCCAGATGTAGTTTCATTGCTTGAGCAAATTAACACATCTTCTGGTATCTGGCTTGAGCTGTTGATCTGGTTAATGTTTTTTTTTTCCATAACTGTTTTGAAGGACCATGAGAAGCAGTTTTCTTTGAGTTGGCAAGGCTAAAAGTACACTTTCAGAGTCCTACCACAGAGCTATATCAACTCTCCAGCCCCATTTCATAACTGAGTTCACAGGGACCTTGATCACCTTTCCTTTCCACAAGATGTCAAACTGGTCCATAACATTGATGATGTTATGATGACTGGAAGTAGTAAGGGACAAGTGTCAATCACTCTGGAGTTTTTGGTAAAATAGTTGAGTGCTAGAGGGTGGAAAATTAATCCCACAAAAACTCAGGCACCTCCCACCTTAGTGAAATTTCTAGGGATTCAGTGGTGTGGGGCATGTGGAGATAGTCCTTCTAAACTGAAGGAAAAGTTATCACATCTGGCCCCTCCCACAACTAAAAAGGAGGCAGAACACCTAGTGGGCCTTTTTGGATTTTGGAGGCAACACATCCCTCATTTGGCTATGCTACTCAGGCTGTTGGTTTTGAGTGGGGCCCAGACCAACACAAGGCTCTGCAACAGGTTCAGACTACAGTGCAAGCTGCTCTGCCACTTGGGCCATGTGATCTGGCTGATCCAATGGTGCTTGACGTATCGGCAGCAGATAGAGATGTTTTTGGAGTCTTTGGTAGGCTCCTATTTGTGAATCACAGCCCAGAGCCTTAGGATTTTGGAGCAAAGCCCTGCCATCCTCTGCAGATGACTACTTTCCTTTTGAGAAACAGCTTTTGGCTTATTACTGGGCCTTAGTAAAGACTGAATGCTTCACCATGGGACACCAGGTCATGAGCTATCCATCATGAACTGGGTGTTCTCTGACCCAGAGAGTCATAATTTAGATATGCATAGCAGCACTCCATCAGTAAATGGAAGTGGTATACACAGATTGGGCCCAAGCACAACTGGAAGGTGCAAGTAAGTTGTGTGAAGAAGTTGCCCAAATGTCCACAGGTCCCACTTCTGTCACATTGCTTTCCATCTCTCAGTCTGCACCTATGGCCTCATGGGGTGTTCCTTATGATCTGTTGACTAAGGAAGAGAAAAAAAATTGTGCCTTGTTTACAGATGGTTCTGCTTGATATGCAGGCACCACTCAGAGGTTGACAGTAGAGCACTACAGCCTCTTTCTGGGACCTCCCTGAAGGTAAATCCTCTCAATGCTCAGAACTTCGAGAGTTCTCCACCTGGCTTTTCAACTTGTGTGAAAGGAGAAATGGGCAAACATGTGATTACATACTGTTTCACAGGCTCTGGCCAGTGGTTTGGCTGGGTAGTTAGTGTCCCAGATTGAATTTTGTCCTCCCAAAATATGTGTTAACTTGGTTAGTCCATCATTCCCAGTATTGTGTGTTCACCCTTCATTTAGTAATTTTCCTATGTGTTATAAATAATATCTTCCTGTGGTTAAAGAGGATTAGGGTAGGATGTAACACCCTTGCTCAAGTCACATCACTGACCTAATGTAAACAGCGTTTCCCTGGGGTGTGGTCTGTACCACCTTTTATCTTACAAGATATTAAAGGAAAGGGAAGCAAGCAGAGTTGGGTGACCTCATACTACCAAGAAAGCAGTACTGGGAGCAAAGCACTTTCTTTGGACCCATAGTTCATGCTCAGAGAAGCACCTAGTCCAGACAAGAACCTTACTTCAGAGTAGGCATAGAAAGTCTTCACCCAGGACAGACACCCTGAATTTGGACATGTAGCCTACTGGACTGTGAGAGAATAAATTTTCCTTTGTCAAAGCCACTCACTTGTGGTATTTCTATTATAGCAGCACTAGATAACTAAGACAGTCAGGGATTTGTAAGCAATATAATCGCAAAATTGGAGACAAGAAGGTACAGGGGAGAGATATAGACAGATCTCTCTGAATGAGCCAAAGAGGTGAAGATATTTGTGTCTCATGTGAATGCTCACCAAATGGTGAACTTGGCAGAGCAGAATTTTAATAATTCAGTGGATATGATTACACATTCTGTAGAAACCAGTCATCCTCTTCCCCCAGCCAATCCTGTTGTTGCCCAATAGGCCCATGTCAAAGTGACCGTGGTGGCAGACACAAGGTGGTTATGTATGGGCTCAGCTACACAGACTTCCACTTACCAAGGCCACTTACCAACTTCCACTTACCAACAACCACTGCTGAGTGCTCAATTTGCCAGAAGTAAAGACCAACACTGAGTCTCTGATACAGCACTATTCCTTGAGGTGATTAGCCAGAAACCTGGTGGCCTGTTGGTTATACTGGACCACTTCCATCATGGAAAAGGCAGCATTTTGTTCCTACTGGCATAGGTCCTTACTCTGATACAGATTTGCCTTCTATGCATGCAATGTTTCTGCCAAAACTACCATTCTTGAGGATACAGAATGCCTTATCCACCATCACGGTATCCCACACAGCATCTCCTCAGATCAAGGGACTCACTTCACAGCAAATGAAGTGCAGTAATGGGCCAAAACTCACGAAATGATTTTGTCATGTGCCATATCATTCTGAAGCAGCAGGTTTGATAGAATGATGGAGTGACCTTCTAAAGACACAATTATGGCAACAGCTAGGTGGTAATACCTTGGAGGGTTGGGGGAATATTCTCTAGGAGCCTGTATATGCTCTAAAGCAGTGTCCAAAATATGTTCGTGTTTTTCCTATAGCCAGAATTCATGTGTCCAGGAATCAAGTCAAGGAAATCAAAGTGGCGCCACTCACTATTAGCCCTAGTGTTTTTTTTTTTTTTTTACTTCCTGTCTCTGCAACTCTATGCTCTGCAGGTCTAGAGGTCTTACTTCCAAAAGGAAGAATGCTCTCACCTGGAAATACAACACTAATTCCATTAAGCTGACAGTTAAGAACACCCCCTGGTCATTTAGGGCTCATTGTGCCCCTGAATTAACTGGCATGTTGGCTGTTGTGAAAGATCCTAATTACCAAGAGGATTGATATTACATAATGGAAGCAAAAAAAGTGTATGTCTGGAATGCAGGTGATTCCTCAGGGCATCTCTAATACAATAAATTGTAGATGACATCTCTCAGTACTTAGTACTGCCCTGTGATTAAAGTCAGTGAAAAACTATAGCAAACCAGTTTCAATTTGACTACTAATAGTCCATATCCTTCAGAAATGAAGGTTTTGGTTAACTCAACAGGCAACACAAGCAGCTGAGGCACTTGCTGTGGAAAAAGGGCATATGGAATGGGTGGTGAAAGAAGATAGTTCTAAATGCCAGTTATGACCATGTGACTGGTTGCACAAATGAGGACTATAATTGTTATGAGCATTTCTACCTTATATATGTGCATCAAATATTTTTGTTTTCTTCACTTATTAAATATAAGATGTAAACAGGGCTAATGCATTTTGATTATATGTGTGTTAATTGTGTCATGTTAGATTCACATATGATTATAATTTTGTTTATTTGGATTTCATGTATGGGAGGTGGAGCCAAGAGGACAAAGTAGTCAGATTCTTCAGATGGCCTGTCTCACAAAGACCTGAAAAAACAAGTGAATCAATTATATATATGACAAGCTAGGAGCTGTGAACATAAAAGGCAAAGTTAAGAAATCAGGCTGAGCAGCAGAGGGAGAGAGAGATGGTTCAGAAGCAGCGAGGAGTTTCCAGACCTGACTCAATGGAAACCAGCACCTCACAGCTGCAATACCCTGGCAAGACCATGTGAGGGCTGGTGGTAGCATTCGGGTTGTGTTTTCCTGAGCAAGGGAGAGGAAGCAACGTGGAACCTACTCATGCCTCTGGAGGAATCAGCAAAGAACAGCACTTTCAACACAAGATAAGTACTCATGTCTCATTTACCCAGCGGATCAAAAAGCACTCCTTTTGAAACAACTCTCTCCCATTTATCTGATTCCTCTCCCTGGGCCTAAGATAGGTCCTACTGCATGCTCTAGCCATTCTCCCAGCCTTGGAGAAGGAACAAATTAACTAATGGGGAAAAAACTAATCTGCCAGCTCCCCTAAGTTGGGAACTCAGGGCAGAAGTGGCTTCTGTCCAGGCACAAACAGCCTATGGATTTTGAGTGACTTTCACCCCTTCATGGACCTGCGTTGATCCATTTCAGCAGCTTAGGTCCTTGTTGGCACAGTGGAACACTGTATATACCTGAGGGATGACTTTGTATAATTTTAGGGAATTTGCAAAAACCAAACAAAAATCACAAGAAATACTAAAGACAGTCCTCCGGTCAGAAAATTGATAACATCAGATAACAACCCAAGACCAGAGCAAAGTACAGAACAAGCAGGTATCACCCCATACAGGGAAATCACAAAAATAAATCAAGATTTAAAAAATGCTCAAAACAGAGAAACAGCTATGTTATTATGTAAAATATGACAACATTAAATCAATAAAGAGGAACTAAAAAATGTAGTCTTTCATATGGAGGGGAAGTCAAGGTGATATAAAAAGATAAAAGTTTGGTTTAAACTTAGAAAAATAGGGGTGAATACTAAGGTAACCACGAAGGAGACTGACAATCCTACACATCAAAATGAAATACAAGAAAAACATAAAGACTCAGCAAAAACAAAATCAACAATGAAAAAGAGGAACAGACAATATATAAAGAAAAGCTACCAAGCAGAAAAAATTAAGTGGAAAAAAGAAACTGTCAACAACACGCACACAAAAAGACATAAAATGACAGCACTAAACTCATACCTTTCCATCATTATGCTGAGTGTAAATGGATTAAATGCACCAATAAAGAGACAGAGAGTGGCAGAATGGGTAAAAAGACACATTGTGCCTATATGCTGCCTGCAAGGGACACACCTTAGACTTAAAGACACAGACTAAAACTCAGAGTTTATGTATGGTTTAAGGAGATGTGTATAGGTGCCAAAATGACAAAGGTTGTACTGTTATAGTCAGGGATCTTTAACAACTTGGCTGGGCTATGATTTTCAGTGGCTTAGTAGTTATAATGTAGTTTGGCAGTTGTATAATGATGTAATACCTCTGTGTTGAGATTTAATATAATCTAATCACTTCCATGATGGAATCTGCTGTGAGTAGCCAATCAGCTGAAAGGCAGTTTCCTTGTGGTTCTGACCTGCATCCAATATAGGTTGACTGTGTGGCAAGGCCTGTGGCATTCTGTTCACTCTGAATCCTACAGATAACTCCTGTTGGTCTGACTCTGGCTCTTGAAATAGTGATTTACCTCCTGTCTTGTCTGCTCATCTTATAATTTATTGGTTTTCATAGTCTGTAAGCCAGTTGCCTGCTGGCTGACTTGTCAGTCTTAGATTTTCCAGCCCCCATGGCTATGTGAATCAGGAGAAGCCTCCAGCCTGACCCAGGGACCTGGGACATTCCAGCATCTACAACTGTATGAGTATTTTCATTAATATAAATCTCTCTGTAAACATGTCTACACACTTTATTGGTTTTGCTTCACTAGGTAATCAAGCCTAAGACACATTGAAAAACTTAAAACATTAGTGAAAGAAATTAAAGAAAGCCTTGCAAATAGTTACCAAAACACTTAATAATGTTCAGATATTAGTACTATCTAAAGCAATTCAGAGATTCATAGAAATCCCCATCAAAATTCTGATATAGAGAAATAGAGAACCCAATCCTCAAATTTATATGGAATTTAAGGGGCCCCAAATTGCCAAAGGAAACTTGAAAAAGAAAAATAAAGTAAGAGGACTCACATGCCCTGGTTTCAAAACATACTACAAAGTTACAGTAATCAAAAAATTCTGGAACTGGTATAATGATAGAAATATTGACCAATGGAATAGAATGGAGAGTCCAAAAAAGAAACTCATACATCTATGACCAATTGATTTTAAACAAGAGTGTTAAGTCCATTCAGTGCAGGAAATAATACTGTCTTTAATAAATGGTTCTGGTAAACTGATTTCCACAGAGAAGGAACCCGGAATAATATTTCACATCATATATGAAAAATGGTCAAGTACTAAATGTAAAAACATAAAACTCTTATACAAAAATGTACTTCTCTGGGATCTAAGTTTTTAGCAAAAGACTCTGGCATGAATGCATGACACCAAAAGCAGAAGCAACAAAAGACTAAGTATATAAGTAAGACCTTATGAAAATTTAGAATTTTTGGTCCTCAAAGAACTTTACCAACAAAACAGACAACTTACACATTGGGAGATAATTGTGGGAAAGCGCATATCCAAAAAATTTAAAGAGTTCTTACAACTGAAATAACAAAAAGACAAACAACCCAATTTTTAAAAAATGGGAAAGGACTTTATTAGACATTTCAGCAAAGAAGAAACACAAATGCCCAAAACGCACATGAAAAGTTCAATGTCAGTAACAGTTGCTATTGTTGGCCTCAAACTTGAGTTGGCCTCCAACTCATGATGACCCCAAGGAAAATGGAACAAAATGCTCCTTGCTCCTCCACCATCCCCAGGATGGTTTGTGAATTAAATCATTGTGATCCATATGGTTTTCTCTGACTGATTTGAGACTTCGATCACTAAGCCTTTTTTCTTAATCTATTTTAATCTGGAAGCACAACTGAAAATTTTTCATCATTGTAGCAGTACACAAGACTCCATTGACAGACAGGTGTGCATAATATGCATTAGCTGTGAAAGGAACACAGTTATATATGAAAGGTGAGAATTTGACCGCTGACTATAATGAGATGATACTTTATATCCACCAGGATGCCTATGATTAATAAAACAGAAAACAATAGGTGTTGGAGAAGACATGGAGAAATTGAAACCCTCATCCATTGTTGGTGGGGTATAAAATGGTTCAGATGTTATGGAAAACAATTTGGTGGATCCTCACAAAGTTAAACATAGAATTGTCATGCGATCTATCAATTGTGTGAAAGCAGCAACACAAAAAGATACTTGTACACCAATGCTCTTTGCACCACTATTCACAATAGCAAAAGGTGAAAACAACCAAATTATCCATGAGCAGATAATGGATAAATAAAACTGGTACATACACACAATGGAATATTACTCAAATATAATGAAAAATAAAGTTCTGATACATACTATTACATGGATAAATGTTGAAAACTATGCTGAATGAAATGAAATCAGACATATAAGGACAAATATTGTATGATCCTACTTATACAAAATATCTACAGTTGGCAAGTGTATAGGAACCAAAGTTTATTAGTGGCTATCGGGGACAAGTGTGAAATAAGGAAAAGAGAGTTCGTTGCTTAGGACACACTGAACATTTGCTAAAGGTAATAAAAAAAATTTGAAATTGTTAATTGTAACGGTCATACAATATGTTAAATCTAATTATTGGCACTAAATAGTACATGTAAAGAATGCTGAAATTTCAAATGTTTTGTTACATATATTTACTGCAATAAGCAAAGGAAAAAAAAAGCAATGACTCCCCAGTGACCAATCACCTTGTAACTAGTATATCTTTTTGCAAAAAAAAAAAGGCATATATACGTGTGTGTCAATATATATATCCCTGGTGGCACAGTAGTTAAGACCTTAGCTGCTAACCAAAAGGTTGGCAGTTCAAATCCCCCAGCTGCTACTTAGGAAGGAGGCAGTTCTACTATGCTTTATAGGGTTGCTATGAGTCAGAATCCAAACAACGGTGATATATAACTATACAGTAAAACCAAATTTCTGGGATACATTTTTGTCAGCCATGACATCTGCATGGAAGATATAACTGAGAGTTACGTTGATTCTACACTAACTTTTCCTTATTGAATAAAACATTCACTTCTTTCAATTTTCCTAAAGAAATCATACTTTGCATTCTTATATGGAGGTTTCTTATTCCCCCATAGATGAATGCAATAAATTAAGAATCAATAAGCAGAATATATGATCCAAGGTTAACCTTTCATAGTCCCTGACCATCAGCAAATTTAGAAGACAATTATTTTGCAATCGCTCTGAATATATAGATTTAGAGAAAACACTATGAACACTTACTATATGCTGGGTATTATACCAAGTGCTTAAAGGCTCTTTTATTTAATCCTGACTATGTCCATGAAAGGGACGATGATTCCTTCCATTATACAGATGTGGAAACTGAGGCCTAGTAACATAAGGAAGTTTGTAAAAAGTAAACTTCTGACAAGTAATGGAATTGAGACTTGAATAAGTGTCTGATTTCAAAGTATTTTCAACCACTGAATTAAATTGTTTTAAACGAAGAAAGGTTGGGGATATATTAAATGTCAAGGAATCTTATTATGTTATATAAAATAAAACATTGAGAATGAAAAAATGATAGGGAGGACTTTTAGAGTTCTGGGACAGCTTTTCTTTTTTTTTTTTTTTAGAAAGAATGTTTTTCAACATGACATGAATTTTAGAAATTTCTGTTGGGATTTAAAATTTAAGCTCACCTGGCTGGTAATTGTTAACAATTTCCTCAGCTTTTATTACCATGTATTTTCCCCTTTGAATATTTCTTCTAATGAAACAAAAATCAAGTAGAATAACTACTTAACACAATATTATTTCCTTAATTATTAAATTTCCGCAGATAACAATAGATGTTGTGTTTTTTGTCTTCAGCACAATTGCAAATATAAGGGTTATACAATTAGGCATAGTAGTGTTGAATTTTATTTCAGAATTTGGAATTTTACACTCTTTATCTTATAATGATGTTGTTGGAACTGCCTGGAATTTGCTAACACAGAAGTTAATTTTATTTCTTCCCTATAAACAGAGAAATGTCTGTACTATCACTTATTTTTCTACAGGTTGTAATACCTAGGTATTGTATTTTCAGCCAAAAATATCCATATACTATTGGGGAGCACTGGGCTAATGTAATGCTTAGTTAAACAGCCTAATGGTAGGAAAAAAAAAAAAAACTTAGGTCATGCAAATGGAAGAGATGCTCACCATAGGTTTTTAGGTTGTTGTTTTCCATTTCTGAAAAAAAAAATCTACAAAATTTGAACAGACCTGTTTGGAAACTAGTCCCAGCTTCTGTCGCATTACTGACTCAATCCCATGACCTGTATAAAGCCTTTTGCTTTTATTTTCTCTACTTCTTCATCTCAAAGTATTCAACTTTATAGTGACTAAGGGCTTGCTTAAAAAAAAAAAAATAGTACAAGATTCTTAAAGTAAAATCTTTAAGTTCTGCCAGTTTTTGGCTTTGTGAGGCTCCATGTGGCTTCATATTGCTATTGGCCTTCCTAATTGCTTTTAATCAGTTAATTTCTGTTTTCTTTGGAGGAGACACAGATAACCAATAAAATAAGTATAATCAGGGTCAGCATTTTAAGGGTCAAGTCTGTCAGCTTGAAGGGGTCACAAACTATTTCACTATAATGTATAGAATACATGTATATGGGATAGACACTGCACACAAATAAAGTGACAGGTCTTGTCACTTAGATATCAGTAAACCATCCAATTCATTCTGCAAATCTTTATTCAGTGAACAGCCTGGCCTGATTCACACTGATGTGCCCTTGTGTCAGGCCAGGCTAAGTGACCTCTTCACCCTGTCCTTGGATGGCTCACCCTGTTTTCTGCAGAGAAACAGTCTCCGTACTTCAGGTAAAAACTGCTTTCTTCCCCCTCACCACAAAGCTTGTATCAAGAAACCATTCTCCTCCTTCCATCCTTCAGAATGCATATTGATGAAGGGAGCACCCCAGGGGGATAAGGAAGTTGGAGAATTGCTTGTGGATGATGAGGTGGGCAGACCCTGGGTTTAAGGTATAGGCCACAGTTCCCAAACTGCAGAATGCATTAGAATCTCCTGGGACACCTGGGAAAAATACCGTTTCCCTGGCCTGACTCTCAGAAATCAAATTCAGATCTGGGATATAGACAAGAAACTGCAATGTAATTATTCGTCAAGCTCATTTCATGCAAAAGATCTGAGGACAACTTTGGAATACAGGCTTCAGGGGATCACACTGTTCCCAGAATGAACAGAGCAAGAAAATCAAAAGCAGAAAGTGGTTAGGCCAGCCTTGAGAAGATCTTGTTTTATTTGGAGTGGTGTCTGCACAGGAGGAAAAAAAAAAAAAAAAACTTGCTGAAAAGTATCAAAGACAGAATACAGTACAAGTAAATATGGAGCATTTAATTTTTAACAAGAATTTTCTGGCAATAAAGATAATTACCAGAGTTGAAAGGACTCAGAAAGGCTGTGCATGCCACCTAGGTGATGGGGTTTAAAAAAAAAAAAAGTAGTATTTCAAAGAGACAAAGTATGTGAGTCTTTAAGAAATTAATGAGTCATTGGTGGTTCAGTAGGAGAATTCTAACGTTTTATACCATTCAATCCCTGACCAGTGTACCTAAGCCACTACCCATCCATCTGTCAGTGGAGACTTGTGTGTTACTATGACGCAAAACAGGTTTTAGCAGAACTAGGAAGCCTGGTGAACTGCTTCCAAAATTTAGTCAGTGAAAACCCCTTGGATCACAATGGTCCAATCTGCAATCAAAAATGCAGAACCTCTCAGCATTTTGTTACTTTGTTCACAGGGTTGCCATGAAACAGCTAACAAAAACAAGAACACATTAATAGCAAAAATATGGACTGGACTGGATAATGTGATACATTTTTAAATTTAATTGTTATACTTTAGGTAAAGGTTTACAGAACAAACTAGTGTCTCATTAAACAGTACACATACTGTTTTATGACATTGGCTAACAACCTCACAACATGTCAGTGCTCACCCTTCTTAACACTGAGTTCCCTATTACCAACTTTCCTCTTCCCTTCTGCCTTCTAATCCTGGCCTGTGGGCTGGTGTGCCACTTTAGTCTGATTTTGTTTTATGGGCCTGTTCAATCCTTGGCTGAAGGATGAACCTCAGGAGTGACTTTATTACTGAGCTGAAAGGGTGTCTGGGGGCCATACTCTCAGGGTTTCTCTGGTTCTGTCAGGCCAGTTAGAATTTTGTCCTACATTTTTTTCTAACTCTGTCAGGGGCCCTCTATTGTGATCCCTGTCAGAGGGGTCAGTGGTAGCCAGACACCATCTAGCTGTTCTGGACTCAGTCGGGTGAAGTCTGTGGTAGAGGTGGTCCATTATTCCTTTGGACTAATCTTTCCTTGTATCTTTAGTTTTCTTCATTCTTTCTTGCTCCTGAAGGGGTGAGGCCAATGAAATATCTTAGATGGCCACTCACAGACTTTTAAGACCCCAGCCACCACTCATCAAAGTAGAATGTAGAACATTTTCTTTACAAATTATGACATTTAAGCTAGATGTTCCCCAAGATCATGGCCTCCACAGCCCTCAGCCCAACAATTCTGTTCCTCAGGGAGTCTGGATATGTCTATGAAGCTTTCATGAACTTGCCTTGTACAGGTTGTGCTGGCTTCTTCAGTATTATATACTGTCCTGCCCTTCACCAAATTTGCCACTTATCTATTGTCTTTTTAGTGTTTTTCCATCCCAACCCTCCCCTCCCTCATAACCGTCAAAGACTGTTTCTTTTTGCATGTAAACCTTTTCATGAGTTTTTACAGTAGTGGTCTCATACAATGTTTGCCCTTTTGTGATTGACTTATTTCACTCAGCAGAATGCCCTCCAGTTTCATCCATGTTATGAGATGATTCTGAGATTCATTGTTGTCTTTTTATCACTGCATAATGCTCCATTGTGTGCATGTATCACAGTTTGAACATCCATTCATTTGTTGATGGGTATCTGAGCTGTTTCATATTTTTGCTATTGAGAACAAGGCTGCAGTGAACATGGGTGTGCATATGCCTATTCATGTGACAACTCTTATTTCTCTAGGATATATTCCTAGAAGTGTGATTGCTGGATTATTGTATTTCTATTCCTAGCTTTCTAAGGAAGCGCCATATCGTTTTCCAAAATGGTTGTATCATTTTGCATTTCCACCATCGCTACATAAGAGTTCCAGCATCCCCACAACCTCTCCAATATTTATTCCCAGTTTTCTTTAATTCGTACTGTAATGGGGTGAGATGGTATCTCATTGCGGTTTTGATTTGCATTTCTCTATTGGCTAGTGATCATGAGCATGTCTTCATGTGACTGTCAGCTACTTGAATGCCTTCTTAGGTAAAGTGCCTGTTCATTTCCTTTGCCCATTTTTTAATTGGATTGTCTTTTTGTTGTAAAGGTGTTGGACTTTCTTGCAGATTTTAGAGGTTAGAGTTTGGTCTGATTTGTAATAGCCAAATTTTTTTTTCCCAGTCTGTAAGTTCTCTTTTTACTCTTTTGGTAAAGTCTTTTGATGAGCATAAGTGTTTAATTTTTAAAAGATCCCAGTTATCGAGCTTGTTTTCTGAAGCTTCTGTGTTGCTGCTCTATGGTTTGTATCCTGTTAATCCATGTATCAGGGCCTCTAGTGTTGATCTTTTTTTTTTTTTCTATGAGATTCATAGTCTTCAGGTTTATATTTAGGTCTTTGATCCATTTTGAGTTAGTTTTTGTGTATGGTGTGAGGTATGGGTCCTGTTTCATTTTTTGCAGATGGACATCCAGTTTCACCAGCCCCATTTATTAAAAAGAGTGTCTTTTCCCCACATGATGGACTTTGGGCCCTTGTTGAAGATCAAGTGGCCATAGGTGGATGGATTTACATCTGGGTTCTCAATTCTCTTGCCCTGGTCAGTACCAGGCTGTTTTTACTACCTTAACTGTATAATAGGTTCTGAGGTCAGGTAGTGCAAGTCCTCCTGCTTTATTCTTCTTCATTGGTGCTTTATTATCTGGGATTTCTTCCCCTTCCATATAAAATTAATGATAAATTTTTCCATCTCTTTAAAGAATGTTCTTGGTATTTGGGTTCATATTACATTGTGTTTGTTAATCGCTTTGGGTATAATTGTCATTTTCACATTGTTGAGTCTACCTTTTCCATGAGCATCATATGTTTTTCCATTTATGTAGATCTCTTTTAGTTTCTTGCAGTAGTATTTTGTAGTTTTCTTTGTATAGGTCTTTTATATCCATTGTTAGATTTATTCCCAAGTATTTAATTTTTTTAGGGGCTGTTATAAGTGGTATTGTTTTGCTGATTTCCTTTTTATTGTTCTCTTTATTGGCTTATAAGAATCCAACTGATTTTTTATGTTTGTCATGTATCCTGCTACTCTGTTAAATCTTTGTATTAGTTTCAGTGGTTTTCTCATGAAGTTTTTTGGATTTTCTATGTATAGTATCATATCGCCCATAAACAGGGACAGTTTATCTTCTTCATTATCAATTTGGGTGCCCATTGTTTCTTTTTCTTCCTTTATTGCTCTAGCTAGAACTTCCAGCACAATGTTAAATAGGAGTGGTGAAAAATGGCATCCTTGTCTTTCTTCTGTCCTCAAGGGGAATGTTTTCAGCCTTTTTCCATTAAGAATGATGTTGGCTGTTGGTTTTTCATGGATGCTCTTTATCATGTTGAGAAATTTCCTTTCTATATCTATTTTCTTGAGAGTTTTTATCAGGAATGGTGTTAGACTTTGCTGAATGCCTTTTCCACATCAATTGAGAAGATCATGTGATTCCTTTTACTTATGTGGTGGATTTATTTTCTGATTTTGAACCATTTTTCCATACCTGCTATGACTCCTACCTGGTGTTGGAGTATTCTTTTTTTAACATGATGCTGAATTCTATCGGCTAGGATTTTGTTGAGAATTTTTGCAACTATATTCATGGGAGATATTGGTCTGTACTTTTTTTTTTTTTTGTGGTGTCTTTGCCTAGTTTTAGTGTCAGGTTATGCTGGCTTCATAGGATAAATTTGGAAGTATCACCCCTTTTACTACATTCTGAAGTAGTTTCAGTACTACTGGTTTAAGCTATTCTCTGAAAGTTTGGTAGAATTCTCCAGTAAAGCCATCTGACTTTTTTTTTTTGGTTGGTTTTTTTTTTAGCTGTTCGATCTCTTCTCTTGTTATGGGTCTGTTCAGATTTTCAAAATCATTTTGTGTCAGTTTGGGTGGGTAATGTGTTTCTAGAAATTTGTCCATTTTCTCTAGGTTTTCAAATTTGTTGGAGTATAGTTTTTCTTAATACTCTACTTTGGTCCTTTTCATGTCAGTTGAGTCTGTTTTATTGTCCCCCATTTCATATCTTATTTGGATTATTTGCATCCTCTCTTGTTTTTCTTTTGTCAGTTAGGCCATTAGCTTGTTAATTTTGTTAATCCTTTCAAAGAACCAAGTTTTGGTTTTGTTGATTCTTTCTTTTGTTTTTCTATTCATTTATTTTTGCTCTGATCTTTATTATTTCCTTTCTTCCGGTGGCTATAGGCTTCTTTTGCTGTTCTCTTTCTATTTGTTTAAGTTGTGTAGATAACATTTTGATTTTGTCCATTTCTTCTTTTTTGATGTGTGCATCTATTGCTATAAATTGACCTCTGAACACTGCCTTTGCTTTGTCCCAGAGGTTTTGGTATTATGTGTTTTTTGGATTCCATCTCTGATTTCTTCTATTACCCAGTGGTTTTTAAGCAGGGTGTTATTCAGTTTCCATGTAATTCATTTTTCCTCACTTTTCCTGTTGTTAATTTCTTCTTTGATGGTAGTCAGTGAAGACACTTTGTATTATCTCATTCTTTTGGATTTTGTTGAGGGTTTCTCTGTGGCCTAACATGTGTGGTCCATTCTGGAGAACATTCCATGTGTACTGGTAAAGAATT
The DNA here is from genome assembly GCF_024166365.1 of Elephas maximus indicus. NCBI lineage: Eukaryota > Metazoa > Chordata > Mammalia > Proboscidea > Elephantidae > Elephas > Elephas maximus. Next base: position 12,390,732 of record NC_064847.1, read on the forward strand.
TGTACTTTGCAGCTGTTGGGTGGAGTGTTCTATATATATCTATGAGGTCAGGTTTGTTGATCGTGCTTTTTAGCTCTTCTGTATTTTTACTGAGTTTCTTTCTAGGTGTTCTGTCGTTTACTGAGAGTGGTCTGTTGAAGTCTCCTACTTTTTTTGTGGAAGTGTTGGTTTCTCTTTTCAGTGCTGTTAGAGTTTGTTTTATGTATTTTTGGAGACCTATCATTGGAATGTTCCTTTAATCATTATATAACACCCTTCTTTGTCTTTTATGATGTATTTTACTTTAAAGTGTATTTTAGCTGAGATTAGTATTGTCACTCCTGTACTTTTTTGGTAGTTATTTGTTTGATTTTTTTTTCCATCTTATGATTTTTAATAATTTTACATCTTTGTTCCTAAAGGTTGTCTCTTATAGACACCATATTTATGGATCCTGTTGTTTTTTTGTTTGTTTGTTTTTATCCATTCCATCACTCTGCGTCTCCTTATGAAAGTTTCCCAGTGTATATTATTCTTGGTTGGATTTTTTTTCTCTTTTAAGGTTTTGTACACGTCATCTCATTGTCTTCTTGTCTGCATGGTTTCTGCTGAACAATCAGAGCTTAATCTTATTGTTTCTACCTTGTATGTCACTTTTTGTTTTTCTCAAGCTGCTTTCAGGATTTTTTGTCTTTGATTTTAGTGAGTGTGATTATGATATGCCTTGGTGTTTTTCTTTTGGGTCTATCCTTTACGGGGTTTGTTGAGCTTCTTGGAAGTTCAGTTTTCCCCATCCCACAGGCTGGGGGAGTGGTTCCCCAGTTGAGTGGGGCTTCACAGCCTTTCAAGAAGAACCAAAGATGGCACATGGAGCCAGGTGTTCAGGAGAAGGAAGGGAGGTTGTGCGAGACACGTAAGAAACCAAAAGAAACGTAAAAATGCAACATGAGCTCAGGGAGCTGGCCAGTATGGGCAGGATGAATCCAAGTGGCCCAGGGCCAAAGCAGTGGCCTCCCAGCCAAAAGGCTGCAGCTGTCAGGAAGAAAGGAGGTCCAAGGGGGTGGGAAAAATGGTGGGGTTTAGGAAAGCGTATATTGCTGGTTACTAGGCACTCTCTTTCATGCTGGGAATTTCGTGAAGCTGCTTTCCTATACTGCCTGTCCACCAACCTCCAGTGTGTGTTGGGTTAATCCAAGAGACATGGTTGCTGCACATCCCATCTGGCCAAGCCACTGCAGCCAGCCAGGAAGTGTGGAGATAGAACAGTGTGGGGAGATTAGGAGGTAGGAAAGTAGGTATCACTGGTTACCAGGTGCTTTGTCTTCTGCTGGGAGCTCCATGAAGCTGCTGTCCCATGCTCCCTGTGTGCTGATCTCTGACAGGAATCGAAGATGGTGAATCCATGCTGCATTAACTGATAGGGGACCTCTGCACATATCTCTGCTTGCTCTCTGTTCTCTGTCAGTTTCTTACACTATTTGGTGTTTGGCTGAGTTCTTTATCTCTTCATTTGACACTTTGGGTTCCAGAAATGATGTTTGTCTCTGTTTTACTTAGTTTTTTTGGTCGTTGCTGTGGAGGAACAGCATGGTGCTTCTGTCTGTGGTGCCATGTTGGCTGGAAGTCTGTGATTCTTTTGAATGGGCACATTTAACTTAACACAGTTACTTTAAGTCTGGAGGTTCTTAGCTTAGATCTAATTCAAAGAGGGCATATCTTTCTGGGGTGGCCCCTTGCCCGTCTCCCAGCATTTCTTCCTGCTGTCTTTCTATAGCTCAAGGGTCTTTTCAGCACTTACATGGCTTCCACCTTATAAGCAGAGACCCCATATTCCAGATATCCCTTTATTCCTTCCATTCTCACCTCATCCAAATTCTCATCCCCTTAGCATCACTGGCTGTTAGGGAAACAACTTTTGATAAATGACCCTCACACTAAGATGTAAATGTCTAGCTCCCCGAGAAAGTGAAAAGCAAGTCATTTGTTAATCAAAAGGAGTGGTCCTTGAGGATTAATTTAAATTCTAAGGAAGAAATCATTTCCCCATGTCTTCAAATTGACCTGCGTAGATGATGTTTTACTCTGTCTGGCAAGATAACATTAGTACCCCTTTGGGACAGTTCTCTGTCAGGTGGGGTCGATACGAGTTGGGATCAACTAGATGGTTCCCAGTAACAACAGCAAAGCTAGTAATCACTAGCACATTTTGTTTACTATGCCCCAGGCACTATTCTAAATGCATTAGTATATTAACTCATTTAGTTCTTGAAACAGCTCTGTGAGATGAGTATAACCGCCCTGAACTTACAGACTAGGATATTAAGGCAAGGAGTGTTTGGTAACTTGCCTTACCAAGGTCATCATGACTTTTTAGAGTGGGGAGTCAAATTTAAATTCAGGTAGTCTTACACCCAAGGCCCAATTCTTATTCACACACTTTACGTCTCTGAGGTTGGAAGTAGCTTTGAGATTTTCTAAGTCCTTTACAGCTGCATTTTTTTCTATGCAGTTGAGAATTATGAATTGCCAGTTTTGATAGACAGCCTTTATTATTTCCATTAAACAGGAAAAAGAATCACTTTGATGTCCTACTGTCAATTTACCCAACCTTATTGTTGCCACTCACCCAACATCATCACCAAAGAGATCTTTTCTGCTCCTGCACCATATGGATAACTCAGCTCCATTCTCAGCCTCAGAATAAAGCTTCTCAGAGTGGCTTTACCCCACCTTTAACTAATTTCCAGTCATGTTTCTCAGGTTAAAATGGCTTCAAACCAACTGGTTATTATGCATTGTTAATTGGATCCCAGCCAATGTTTCTATCTCTTTAGCCAGGCTCAGCCTTCTCCCTGACTTTTTCTTCCTATGAGCTTTCATCCCCACAAGGCTATAGAACTGCTCTTTAATAAAGGGAATCTGTTGCTAATAATCAGGCTGCATGCAGCAGGGCTGGGGAATGACTGTACTGAAGCAGGTAGCCTAAATCAGGAGCATACTGCCCAATGCAAGAACTGAAAACTCTTATAGGTCATGGAGCCCACTTTGGGTAAAATTCGCCCAGATGACCAGAAAGCAAGCAATCAGGATAGGGTGTGTAGAATGACCTGTTGATAATAAGGCTGGTTAGGGGCTCAGATAAACCAGTCAAAAGTTGTGAGTTTCCTGTATGGGTAAAACACACTTAGTCAAGAGTGTGAGAAACATTCTACTTTCCCTATTCTTAGCTCTCAGCATTCACTCCAAAGTAAGACAGGAATACTGCAGGTTCAATGTTGAGAACAGATTTTAAGTGGATGCTACTGGTGTCTTAAAACAATGTTTTCATGTACTTTTTATATAAGAGAAGTTGAAAAATACACATAAGTAGACAAGTATACACACATACACATATATATGTATTGTTGCTGAACTTATTTGTCATGCAGCCAATTCCAACTCACAGCAACCCTAGAGGACAAAGTAAAACTGCTCCATCAGGGTTTCCAAGGAGTGGCTGGTAGACTCAAACTGCTGACATTTTTTGATTAGCAGACTGAGCTCTTAACCACTTAAACTACTCTCTCTGTCCATGTAATTAACCCTCAGTACCCATTCCTAACCTCTGGCAATTCTGCCCCAGTCACACCCATATAAAACCATTACTAAATCAAACTTTATTTTATCCAAAGACATTTCAGAATTACTTCTAATGTGGTTGAATTTGCCCCTTTGGGCACATTGAGGAACCCTGGTAGCACAGTGGTTAAGAGCTCAGCTGCTAACCAAAATGTTGGCAGTTAGAATCCTTGGAAACCTTATTGGGCAGTCCTACTCTGTCCAATAGGGTCATAATGAGTTGGAATCAACTCGATGGCAATGCATATTGTTTGGTTTGCTTTGGGTGTTTTTTTTTTGGGGGGGGGGCATTTAACAATGTGGGGAGATATTTTTATTTGTCAAAACTGAGGGATGCCGGAGGATGTCCTACTGGCAGAAGACCTCCACAAGGAAGAATTATCAGTTCCAAATATCACAGTACTGAGATTAAAAACCATGATCTCCAAAGTAAATATTTTAAAAACATTATCACAGTGGCATTGCCACACCTAAAAATAATAATCACTATAGGGTCTGTATGAGTCAGAATCGACTTGGTGGCAGTGGATTTGGTTTGATTATTATTTTTTAACAAAGCATGAGATGTCTGGGACAGTAATTAATCTTTTTGTGTATATAGGATAGTATGGTATGCTATGGTATGGTACAGGACAGGATGGGACGGGACAGCATGAGATGGGATGGGATGGGATATTACATTACACTGCATTACATCACATCGTGTTACATAGCATCACATTGTATTATAATACAGTGTATATTATTTTTTATTTTAAAGTTAAAACAAGCTCAAAAGGGTATGTCTTCAAGCAGTTTACAACAATTAACTTGCATAGTATCGGTGACCTTATGTATCCTCCAGCTACTCCAAGGATATCAGCTAAGATGCTCATTTTCAGATAAAGCCAATGAAAGAAAGGATTTCACTTGATAATGTTGCTTTAAGTTTGCACTCTATACCAGTCTCCAACCATAATCATGGAAACTTTAAAAATACGTACACAGAAGATTACAACTGAAGAAGAAATCAGAAATTATCTGAGCTAATGTGTAGCTTTTCATGTGAGGAATTTGAGGCTCAGAGAGCTTATCTATTTATGCAAAGTACACATAGCTAGTTTAATGTAAGTTGCTATAAAATTTATTAAAGTAAATTTCATTTCCTTTTAGCTTTTTTTGTAGCTAAAGGAAAATTCATAGAAGAGCTGTGCAAAAATAAAAATATTGAAAATTACTTGCTACTTGCAAATTTATGAAATACTGAAAAATAAAAAGTAATTTACAAATGTGGATAACTTTATATTCAAAATCTATTTATGCGTACAGCATATATGTCAAGACTCAGAATTAAGTAGTAAGGACCTCATTAGCTGAATGAATGAGTTGTGGAAATGAACAGTGGTTTAGGGGGATTTAAAATGTAGGGTAAAAGAAGGTCCTGAAATTAAAGAAGAGAAGTTTTTGTTTTTATTCTAGTGATTAATATGGAATTCATTAAGGTTACTGAGGAAGCAAGTGTAAAATGTCAGCTTCTATCTGAATAGGGAAAGGGCATTAAAAAAAAAAGTCACATTTGAAAAAGTAAACATGATGGGTGATTAAGTGCCACCCTAGATGGAGAAGCATCAGGAAATGCTCAAGCTAGGTGACTGTGTGACTATGAAGCATTATCATTATTGCTGAGAATCATAAAATACATAACAACATGAGCCAAGGCTTAGAGGTTAGATGAACTAACAGAAACTCATTTTTTGCTTTTAAAGAAGCAACAATAGAGTCAGAATACACCTACTCCTCACTTATGGACTATCTCATTATCGGACACTTGCCGTTTACAACAATAGTAACTTTGTGCATTAATGATGTATGTCTGGAAGTAGCAAATGCTGAGGTGTGGGGTGAGAGTATCACTGACCATGATGGTTAAGATTATGTGTCAGCTTGGCTGGAACGTGATTCTCAGTGGTTTGGCAGTTATGTAATGATGTGATTTGGCAGTTAGGTAATGATATAGTTATGGTGCATTTTGTGATCTGATGTGGTTATTCTCCATTTTTGCATAACGCTGGTTTTCAAATATCACAAAGACATAGCGAGGACCAGGGAGGGGGACACTTGCCCACTGGGCACAAGTCCAAGGGGGGTGCCAAGTGAGGCCAGCCATCAAGTCACCCCTCCCCCCAAATTTAGAGATTGCCTCTGGACGCTCATTACCTTCGCTATGCCTCTGACATAATGATCTGGTCTTTGGAACCTAACCATGTTAATAAACAAGGAGTGGACGTAAGTTATAATGTTATTACAGAATTAGAAGTAGAGACCTTTTGGTAGTGATCACTTCTCACTTTTTATCTATGAGGCATCAGAATGTCTATTTGGGAGCAATTCCCCCATTGCATGTGTTTTAGTAGGAGATTCCCCAAGGGGAAAGCCACAGGGAATCTAATAATTTCCTCTCACAGAGTTCTCTGCAACTGGGGGCTTGAGCACATGACCTCGGCTCAGCCGATCAGCTATTCCCTAGGACTTTGATCTTAAAGGTTGGATGCATGAGATTACTTTTGGTGGTCATAGTGTACTTAGGAGCCTGGAGGTGTGGGGAGTATTCAGTAACAATGGTGCCAACAGCCATGCCCTAAGCAGTATATACCGTGATTTTTACCATTGGGCTCGACTTGGTTCTTGCCTATTTTTTGAGCCTGATCCCTAGCTTTTCTGACAGTTATACAAGCAACCTTATGTTCTGCCAATCATTTTCTTTTCTGCTTTAGTCATCCAGACTCGAATTTTATATTTTGTAAATAAGAATTCTGATGACCCACGTTCCATAGCAGAAAGACAATCCAATTGCCCCTGAGAATGGCCTACATTCTGAGGAATAATAAATAATTTATGGAAAAGTCTTGCATAATTATATGTAATACCAGTAATAAAATTTATTATTCTATATCTACATCCCATATAAGCAGATGCACAATAATTTTTCAAAGAGCAATTATAAATATTTATCCTGCCTTCTATTTTTTCTTTAAATCATTAAGCCCTGTCTTCATAAATTGAGGTTTGGTATGTATGTGATGACCTCCCCATAACCAAGAATGGGGATAAATCTAGTATAACCAGAGCATGCTGTTTGCCACTGGCTGTTACAAATACAAAAAGCCTTCTAACATGCTCACAAACTGAGGTTATAAAGAAAGAGACAGCGAGCAAAGAAGAAACCTTCAACTATTCCAGGGACACTTCTAGAATAGATGGCTTAATTTCCTAAACATCAAGACTGGTTTTCATTACCTGCATGTAAAAATTTATATTGGGACAATTTTGTTATTGTAGTTGTTAGGCATTGTCAAGCTGGTCACAACTCATAATGATTATATGTACAATAAAATGAAACACTGCCCACTCCTGCAACATCCTCAAAATCATTGCTATGCTTGAACTCATCGTCATACCCACTGTGTCAATCCATCTTCTTGAGCGTGTTCTCTTTCACTGATCTTCTACTCTACCAAGAATGATGTCCTCCTCCAGGGTGATCCCTCTTGATAACATGTCCAAAGTATGTGAGACAAAGTCTTGCCACCCTTGCTACTAAGGAGCATACTGCCTGTACTTCTTACAAGACATATTTGTTTGTTCTTCTGGTAGACCATTATATATTAAATATTCTTCACCAACACCATAATTTAAAGGCGTCAATTATTACTCAGTTTTCTTTAATCATTTCCCAGCTTTTACATTCATATGACGTCTTTTACAGCAAATTTACCCAATGCAATATATCATTTGATGTCTTCACTGCTGCCTCCATGAGCATTGATTGTAGATTCAAGTAAAATGAAATCCTTGATAACTTCAGAATTTTCTCCATTTGTCATTGTGTTTTTCTATTGGGCCAGTTCTGAGGATTTTTGTTTTCCTTTTTTCTCAGGATAAAGGTGCAATCCGTACTGAAGGCTGTAGACTCTGATCTTCATCAATAAATGCTTTGCATCTTCTTCGTTTTCAGCAAGAAATGTTGTGGTCATTTGCATATCTACGTTGTTAAGGCGTCTTGCTCCAATCCTGATGCCATGTTTTTCTTCCTTTACTGCAGTTTCTTGGATTATTTGCTTAGGATACAGATTAAGTGTGATGACAACTTTGACAAACACCTTTCCTGATTTTAAAACACCCAGTAACCCCTTGTCATACTTGAATGGCTGCCTCTTGGACTATATACAGGTTCCTCATGAACACAATGAAGTGTTCTGGAGTTCTCATTCTTCATAATGTTAACCATAATTTGTACGACTCACAGTTGAATGCTTTCACATTGTCAATAAAACACAGGTAAACATCTCTCTGGTATTCTCTACTTTCAGCCAGTACCCATCTGGCTGGGGAGGGCAAATTTGCAACAGAGCAAAAGATTTTTAAACAGGGCATCTCTTGATCCAGTTTTTTATTTCTAGAGTTTATATAGTTTAAATTCCCACAAAATCATCTTGACAGCCTCTTACTCAGTGATCACTGTAATCATTCTACAGATGTCCACATAGTCAGCAGGGAAATATGTAATCAAAATCTTCCGTGACCTTCTGAGCTGGCCCAGTAGACCTACCCTCTAAAAAATCATTCCTATTGGAATTACTTGTCATGATTTTCAACCCTACCAAAGCTGGAGCTGTAAATGTAAGTGGCAATGACATGCTAGGCAGGCTGGGCATGTGGCTTTGAATTTAGAATTAGCTTACACAGGCCACATGGGACAGTACAATAATAAAGTTGGTTTGGGGCATGTGCAGGGCAGATAGGCCCAACAAGAGAAACAGGGTGAAGGAAGTTAACTGTAGTATCTAAAAGGCACAATTTCATGTTCAAATGTGTACACATATGTGCTACAAAAGTACCCCTTCAGTATAGGACAGATATATAAATGCTAAACATTTGTACAAATTTTTTTTAAGAAAATTAGTGTCTCCTTGTCTTTGTGTGTAGCTAATTGCAGTGGTAACTAAAGGCCTAGTGTTGTAAATTTTCACAAACTTTTCTGTAATTGCTCGAATTAACAAAAATAAAATTAAGAAGTTTAATTTAATTTTAAGCAGAAAGCTTGATACCATAACAAAAAAATTGCAGGAAGGCAGAGATAAGACCACAATGCAGGGGCTATTATGACCTCTCAGCATCAAACAAAAAAGTAAACTAAGATAGCTGGTCCTTGTCTACCCCTAGCAAGCAGACAGTTTTGTCTTTGCAGCCTTCAGTGATATTGTTGAAGCACATCTTCAAAAACAGGAAACTGTGATAGCTATTTTCTAACAAGTTCACACTTTCTTATGTACCACCAACACAATCATGAAAAATTTACTGTGAGTCACACTAAAATAACCTGAGGCAGAAATGGATTTTTTTTTTCGTAAATCTCCAAGTTTTTAGAAACAACTCTAAAGCTAATTCATTCTACTCATTAATATGGCCAATAAACATTCTTAAAATAAGGCAGGCATGTATAACGCAGATCTATTTAGTTTTTGTTTCTGTTTGATCTTGAGTGCGGGGGAATTCATCTTCATCAGGGTAGTAAATTGTGACTTCCTTTGTGATAAAGAAATATAAATAGCACTTAAAATTCAGTGGGTAATGGAGGATATACTAGACAAACAGTGATAACTGTAGGCATTTCTGCTTTGTCAGTACAGGAAAGAAAATGAATACATAAATATAATGGAGCATCTATTTCTTTATCTTTGCAATGAAAGAGGTGACCTAGAAAATGATTGGCAAGCTTTTTCTGTAAAGGCCCCATAGTATAGCTTATGCTTTGAGGGTCATACAATCTCTGTTGTAACTACACACTTATGATAAGGAAGATAAACAGTGGCACTAATAATAAAAATGTAACTTATACTCTACTTGGAAAGGCATTTTATGAACTTTTGGTGAGGAGACAGATGATGGAATTCTGAGGGAGGCACCTTAGTATGTCATACAAATGATTACCCATTGCCATTTAGTCGATTCTGACTTATAGCAATCCTATAGGACAGAACTGCCCCACAGGGTTTCCAAGGAGCACTTGGTGTATTCAAACTGCTGACCTTTTGTTAGCAGCCAAATGCTTAACCACAGAGCCACCATTTCATTCTCCAAGAGCAGGAAAGATGAAGAATGTTTTAGGCCCACATCACTCAAAGAAGATGTAAAAACATGCGAAATTGCTAATTTTACACTAAAATAACACAAATGTATTAGTGAACAGAGTCAATTTCTTTTTTTTTTTTTTTGCTTTTCCATGTGCACATACCACTTTTATTATAGTTATGGTTGCTGGCTGAATGAAAACAAGTAATAGCTTAAAAAAAGTGTCAAATGATAGACAAACATATCTGGGTAAGTTATGACACAATTTTTTGAGTCAGACAATAAAAACTGTATTACATTTTTGCAGCAACTGCCAACGGAAAGTTAAACAATGAATGAAATAAGGGAACTTAAGGTTAAAAAGGGCCTCAAACATACTCACTATCTTTTAATTTTTAGACAATGGAACTGAGAATAGACAAAAAAAACCCAACATATACACCATGATAATAAGTCTTTCTTTTTTTTTTACGACTTTCAATTTTTACTCTTTTCTAAAAGCATTAAGGGCACCAAAACCCTTATTGTAGATTATGTATCATCTCCTCTTTGGCTATGAGGTGTGTGGTTTTGTTAACTAGAGACATCAATGAGTTCAGTTTCTGAGACCAGTCATTTAATAAATTATTTGGATCCTTGGGTCTCTGGAAGTTGATAATTCCTGCCAGCCTGTCTACTTAGCAAAGATGGTCTTATTAACAACTAGATTTGAGAGAAAAGCCTCTGACTCATCAACGGACAGATCCAGAAGCTGTGCCATCCTCTTCATTGTTATCCTCGTATAATATTTGGCCATTATTCTAATATTATGTTCAACAACTCTGTTCTTTAAGTCTTTCCACCCTTTTTCACCCTCCTCTGCAGAGCCAAAAACATCAGTTGCTGGACTCTCAGGAGAACCTTTTCTTCATTCCATTCCAAGTCCTCAATGAGTGTGGACTAATGCATCGACTCCATTGTGGTAAAAAGCTTTAAAAGATCCTTGTATTTGGAAATTTCTTTAAATTTCTTGTCACCGCTTCTTCGGTGAACCAAATCTGACTGTTCATTGTCAAAAGGAGCCAGTATAACATAAAGAACAATACTTTTCAGAGCCTGCTGCCACTTCTCAGTTTCTGCCTGTATGCAGGGAGTGTCATATACTGCTCTGTAGTGCTTACAAATGGACAAATAAGATCCCTCATGTTGATCCAGTTGAATCATTAAGTTATAATATTTCAAGTTTAATTTCTCTGTGGTTTCATCCTGGAAAAATTTGGTATTAATTTCGTTGCTGATGATTTGTGTACAAATGTAATCCTTCACAGCTAGGCAGAGCCTCATTTGCTCCAAAATAAACTCCACTCGCTCTTTCTTTTCCATTGACCCATAGGTTTCCACCTGTAACTCCTGTAAAATGCCTCCTTCACGTCACCATTTTGTTCTTTTATTGTTGCTAATGTTTTAGTCGAGCACCCTCAATTTCAGCATAAATCTTTCTTTCTGTAACCATTCGTGGAGTATCAATTAATCGAAGTTTGATTGGGGGGTCTGTAATTTCGTTAACATACATACAGCACTGTTGAACCATTTTTGCAACAGCTTGTTTTATCTGACTCCGTTTTTTTGACAAAAAGCATAATATTTTCATTTAGTAAATCCCATTCTTTAGCCTCATAGCAAATATTCACGACTGCAACTAAGATACGGCAAGTACAGCATATCAGACGCTGTACGGGTCGGTTTTTCCAAAAACAGAAGGGTTTCAATGACTTCTTGAAGTCTTTCTTTCTTGGCCAGCTTCTCGCACTCCGGCAGGCGCTGATCCACGGTGACGCTGTAGTCCACGTCCATCTTGACGATGCGCCCATCAGCCCGCTCTGAGCCGCCGTCCGCCATGGTTTCTGCCTCAATGTCCCTTGATGTCCCAGAGTCAATTTCTTATCCTTAATATAAAACTTGGTGTTTGAGCCCTCAGGTTACTCGATAGACTACCCTTTATCAAATGTCTGAACCTCTATAATGAGTTTTAGTTTTTCCATTAGAACCTCTGTCTCTCAAGATTGTTGGGAGGAGAATATAGCCTTGTCCATAAAGTGCCTACACAAAGGATTCCGGTTCGAGTTACTGCCAAGCTGATTCCTACTCATGGATACCCCAGTAATACTCCACAGGGTTTTTAGTGCACGATTTTTTGGAAGTAGATTATCAGGCCTTTCTTGTGAGGCATTTCTGAATGGAATTTAATCTGCAGTAGCAGCTAAGTGTGTTAGCCATTTGCATCAACCAGGGACACATAAAGGCTACACACCTTGAATGTTAATTTTCTCATTTCCTAGAGCTAATCCAACTTGGAGCATCAGTAGTTGACTAAGAGGTACTCTGAAATGAACTGCAATGAACTGCAGTTGTGTATCTAAAAACTCCTGTCTAATGCTTTCCAACTTTGCACTACTGACATTTGGGATCGGATGATTTTTTGTTGCGAGGGGCTAACCTGGACATTATAGAATGTTTAGCAGCATCTCTGGCCTCTACCAGGTTCATGCCAGTAGCATCTTTCACTTAAAATGTTACAAACAAAAATTTTTCTAAAGCAGTCATTGCTAAATACCCTTGGGGGACAATGTCGCCCCTAGTTGAGAACCACTGACTTAGGTGATAACTTTCTACCCTAGCAACTTGGTAGATTGTCCTGAGAATCAAATGAAAAAGATAAGTAAATTCAAAAGAACCTGGTACTGTGTAAGCCAAAGATTATCTGTTTGGGCTGCATATTCCTATCACCTGTGGAGACTGTAACATTCTGAGGTCCCGGTTATACTCCCAGTCAGTTATATCAGAATCTTGGTGGGTAGGATCAGAGCAGCAGTATGTTTTGAAATTTGGACTTCTTACGACACAAGATGTCCACATTAATCCATGTATACAGAAAGTACACATTAATCCAAGTATACACAAACACCACATGAATCCACACATACACAGATGCAGCATTTATATATATGCACGTTATTAATTTACATATGTACACTTGCAGCATTCACTGATGGCCTGCTATTGCGTCAGCCATGACACTGAGTGCTGGAGAAGAAAGGATGACCAAGGCTTTGTTCTTACACCTGGAACAATTATAACCTAGTTGGAGAGGACCCTCAAAAAGCTACAGAGAAGGGAAGAGATAGGGTCATGCACATAGAACATATTTATGAGTGGAGAAGGGGGTGTATAGGAAGAAAGGTAGTAAATAATATGAGGCTTTCTGGAGAAGATGCATGCACTAATTTATTCTTGAGCAGCCACAGCCTAAAATTTGTCACTAAATTTGAGTAAAAACTTTTGGTGAGCGTCTAAAAAAGTAAAGAAAATTCTGAAATGTAAATAGATATGAAACATTCGAACAAATATGGGATTATTGGTAGTGACAACTTCATCTCCTGTGCCACCAGCCCCTTTTAATAAGTTGGCAAAGTTTGATTGGCTATTAGAGCTTAAATCACTAATTCAGGTTCCAGAGTATGGCTGTTCTCCATCATTAAATTAATAGTTACAACTTAGATTTCTAGCTGTTTTCAAAATTGAATGGCAGACTTTTTCTACTAATATTTTAGTCTTAAAAAATCCAAATACACAGCAAAGTTGAAAGAATTTATAGACAACGTTTGCATTGTCCTTCCTTGTTTATCACATACCCACCCATCTATCTGTCCTTACCTGTTCATTAATCAGGTGGTGAATTTGTGAGAGTTAGCTCTCAAAGACAGCAATAAAAGAGTGAACATTTAAAAACAAACAAAAAACTATGTTACTCCAGTTTTTGTTATTATACATTATTATTAGTTGTTAGAGAATTTACATAATGAAAGTAGAGCAGAGTGTTAGGGATATGAGGTAAACAGGCCTTAAGCTGTTAGAGCTCAAGTCTCTAACTTACAGTACTTATCCTAATAGCTTTTAAATTTATTAAATATTTCCTGTGGTTTTAGCCATTAATCTCTAGTGAAACAAAAGAATTGAAGTGGTTATATTTGCCCTACATGCTCTAGCCAGTTTACAAAACCTTTGAGAAAAATGCACTTTCAAGACTTGCTGCTTCTTCCTGCTTCAAATTGACTTCCTCTCTTTACTAAAGGTTTAAGATTTGCATATTGACTGATTTCTCTCTGAAAGTTATCTTCAAAATACTCTAGCTGAGAAAAGAGATAAATCACCTCATCAGAGATTTTAGAACTTCTTTGGGGTATTGTAACATCGACACTTGGTGTTCTTAGAAAAATGCCTTCCGCCTGTTTCAGATTGCAGACTCCTTTTTTGCTTGCCTCTAGCCACATGTTCCAAGTGAGTGGCTCTGAAATCCTCATTTATGTCTACCTAACTTCTCATCCTGCTTTAGCTTGAAATTTTTTTCCTTGATTTGGCATATTTTTGAGAAAAAATGACATGGCATTGAATTGTTAGCTGAATACTGCTTGTTTATGTGTTACTGATTACAGACCGGGACGAGCATAGTAATTTAAGCTGAAATCCTTGAAGAAGCATTTGTAAATTGTGTTTATTTATAAGGTAGTGAGACTGGTTGCAAAAAGCACTCTGCAAGATCTGTCTTCTTTTTTAACTGTTACACATTTTAAGCTCCAAATAGAATTTGAGGCAATGTGAATTTAAATTGCTCAAGATATCTTATTGGCTAATTTAGTTATCAACTGGACTATGGGAAAATGGAAAGAGTGGTCAGGAATTAAGGATTCCCTTGGGGTTTTGAGAATTCTACATATAAAAGTGGCCCCACTTGTCAGTGAAAGATGGCTTCAACCTAGCAACAGAAATAATCCCATCAAGTCATGTTTAGATGTAAAAAGGTATAGTAGCTGGTGGTGAAATTGGTAAGCACTTGGCTGTAAACTGAATGGTTGTTGGCTTGAGCCTACCAGCTGCTCTGTGGGACAGAAGACCTGGCAGTCTGCTCCCCTAAAGGTCATAGCCCAGAAAACTCTCGGGCCATTCAACTTTGTCCAATTGGCCATTCGACTCAATGGCATACAAGAACAGCAAGAGCTAAGCTTAAGTCTGGAGCCCTTCTTTCCAGGCTATAGTGGTGCCTGTACCCAAAACAGAAACTAATTTTGGGGAGGGGGAAGTTCTGTGAAATAAATGAAGGAAGCAAGATGGTAGCTGGGCCTGGAGCTGAAGATGAGGAAACAGTCACAGGTGTAATCTTTGGGGACCAAAAATGAGGAAAATCATGACAATTCTTGCTCTGTTTGAAATTATGGACCCCCATGTTTCTGTGCCCAATATATTAGTCAAAACAGGCGCTGTGTGTTCACTGGTCAAATCCCCAGGGGCACATAAAAGACCTACACTCAGTATTGCTGTTCGTAGTCTGGGGCGAAAAGGTGGAATAGGATTTTGAAACGCTTCCTAGTAGAGTAAATGGGTCTGTATATATAGCTAAGGAACATCAGATTGGTTGTTTCTTCCATCAGGATGTAACAGATGAGGCACCTTTGGCAGCCAGAGATGCTGATCTGTGTTGCCCAGGCTCTAGGACCTTCTGAAGCCTGGGAGAGCGAAGGTGTAGGCAACGGATTGGCACATAGGGCGGGAGTTGTGTGAAAGAAAATGAAACAATATTAAGGGTGTGCTCTTTTTATCCCTGATTGTGGTTTCCTGTTCTTTTTACTTTGTGAAGTGGTGCTGTTCATATGGTGGTGAACTCAGCAACTGGTAAAGAAAGCCAAAGTTACTGAAAGACATAGACCACATCTCCCAGAATATTTTGCCTGCTCCGTGCCCCTGCTAGCCATTGGTTGAGCAAGTCTTTAACTTTGCATATTCAGCTTCAAATTTGTGTAATGCCTTATGTGAGTAAGTGAATGCATATAGAACAAAATCAAATGCCCTGAGCCTGTAGCCAGGCCTCCTCCCTGGTACTCAAGCTCAAACAAAGTCTTGATAATCAATTCTAGAAGTAGATGTGGGGTCTAAGTAGTATGAGTGTCAGAAAACGTCTAACTTCAGAGGTGAGAATGGGAATCAAGATCAGCTCAAGGCTGACCCCTATAAGGTAGAAGTTAGACATATCTCCACTCTGCAATCTTTTTATCAATTCTGACGCCATCCATTATCCTTAACAGCACTCTTTACTGATGGGTGAGAAAATCCATGGCAATGGCCATGCAGAATTCAGAGACCATACTCAGAGTTAAGTGGTTTATTAAGGAACAGGGTACAGCTTGAGATCAGGATAAACAGGCTACAACTCAGGATCAAGATCAGGAAACATGCAGGCAAAATTCTCCCTTCCTCAAGGCAGGTTAGCTCTTTCAGTCCTCTAGGCCATGCAGGCCTTCCTCAGCCCCCTGAGGACAGGCATCTTCCAGCCCCCTGAGGGCAGGCTTCCCTTGGCCCTGCCGTCTCTCAGTCTCACATCTGTCTCAGGGCCCCTTTTGGGCCTCTTGCTGTCTTCAGTATTACAGCCCTTGATCCATATTATAGCTCTACTAGGCAGCTCATTGCCTCCTCTCTTTCTCTTTGCTTCTTCTGCTTCTCTTCCCACTTCTTTCTGTCTCAAAAACCTCTGTGGTGTTGGCTGCATGTATACACAACTCCTTGTCAATTTCAAGGCATGGCTTCTCCCAATGGGAGCAATAAACCGACTGATCCCCTCTCGGTAGGCCACAGACACTTCACTTGCATAGCAGACTATACTCACCTCATTTGACTGATCCATAATCACTTGATTTATGTAGTATATTGATCAATCCCTGCAAGGTGAATACCAATTACAGGACAGACTGAAGCCCAAGACCAGACAAAAAATATCAAACTACAAGTTGCTTATAGTTTAATCAAGAAATATTAATCAATCTGGACAAAAGTAACAAACCCTCTGAAGTAGAAAATTAGGGCAAAGTTAACTACTCAGGCCTTAGCGGAAAAAACCTCTCAGGCTGTTTTTCCAAAGAACCAAGGCAAAAGACCACGTAAAGTAGTCCGTTTCATCACCCATAAAAAACCAAACCCGGTGGCATTGAGTCAATTCTGATCCATAGCGACCCTGCAGGACAACATAGAACTGCCCTATAAGGTTTCCAAGAAGCAGCTGGGGGATCCAAACTGCTGACCTTTGGTTAGCAGCCATAGCTCTCAACCACTGCACCACTAGAGCTCCCATTTCACAACAGTAGAGAATTAACACAACCTTAAAGATATCGTAAAACAATCAAGTCCTTATTTCTCACTTATTCTATTGTCATGGACAACACTTTTGGTCTTCATAATATTTGGCCTCTACTTTAATAACTTGAACCTCCAAAAACTGTAGAGATTTCCATTTAACATGCAAAAACACCCCCACGGAGCAATTGGAGATGGGAGAAAGTGAAGAGCAGAAAAAGAAGAAAATAAAAGTGTTTGAAGAATACAGAACAAGCATTAAGCAAGCATAACAAAATACATAATCAGTTATTAGAAGACACAAAATTAAGAAGTTGCTAGATTTATTATTTTAGCTATTCTTCAAACTGAGTGGGGTATGGTTCAAAATCCTGATCAATAAAAATGGCTCAGTCTCTGGAATACAAAGAAGTGATATCTACCTATAAACCAAAACTGTAGGAGGAATCAGTTAACTAGTCCTGGCCAGCAAGATTTGGCTCTAAAAATAAACATTTGAATGCTCAAATTTAATATTGTTTTAATTGCAGCAGCAAAATTCATAAAGATTATTCTTAAGGGACAAAACAGTTTTATTTATCTTGTTCTTAAAGAATATTATTAAAGGACAGAGAAATTGAACAATTTCTGTTACCTCATAAATTAAAATTAAAAGCTTTACTCTCTGTATCTGTTCCCTCCTTTTTGCCTAATTCCTCTCACACACATACTTTTTATGTAAAGGTTTGTTTAGTATGGCAGTTAAGAAAGAGACCACCATCCATTCTATCAGTTTATTGTTTGGGAACTTTCTTTTTGTTTTTTTGCAAGTAACTAATCCTTGAGGTTTTAAAACTGGCTAGGATAAGTTTTAGAGCTCTTGTTTCTACCTGATTTTATCCTGGACTGGTTTTCTGAATTACTGGAGTGTCTATTTCCTTTGAAAATTAAGATTGTTTTTCTCTCTGGTGATTATCGAGGTTTCTGGTCTATGACATAAAATATTTATATCTTCATCCTGTGTAAAGAAATCCACCTAACATGCAAAAATACCACCCCCAATCCAGAGAAACTGGAGATGAGAGAAAGTGAACAGCAGAAAAAGAAGAAAACAAAAGTGAAGAATACAGAACAACCACTAAACAAGCACAACAAAATGCATAATCAGTTACTAGAAGAGCAAAATTACAAAGCTGCTAGATTTATAATTTCAGCAGTTCTTCAAACAGAGTACCCTGTGTCTACTGCTCTTCCTTGGTTGGAGATTGCTGAGAGTGGACATGTTTCCTTTAAATGTCCTTAACACTTTGTAATTAGTCAGGAGACCGAAGAGGATACCCAGTGTCCCTTTGCCATCACAGGCTGGCCGTGTTTCATTTTCTTGTACATAGGATCTCTATGAGTCAGAACCAACTCAATGGCACCTAACAACAACAAAGATTGCAGCTGAGTAGATTTGGACTCAAAGCAGCCCTATAGGACAGAGCTTGAATTGCCCCATAGGGTTTCCAATGACCAGCTGGTGGATTTGAACTGCCAGCATCTTGGTTAGCAGCCAGTCTCCTAACAACTATGCCACCAGTATATAGTAACTACATCCAGGGACTGGTTCCTCCTGAGCACAGGTCCAAAGTATGTGAGATAAAGTCTCGCCATCCTTGCATCTAAGGAGCGTTCTGGTTGTACTTCTTCCAAGACAGACTTGTTTGTTCTTCTGGCAGTCCATGGTATATTCAATATTCTTTGCCAACACCATAATTCAAAGGCATCAGTTCTTCTTTGGCCTTCCTAATTCTTTGTCCAGCTTCTATACGCATATGAGGCCACGGAAAGGATTGTTAGATAAAAAGAGACTGGAAGAGATCTCTGCAGAATATCCATTTATATCCTTGAGGCAGACCACAACACCAAGGAAAGTTCCCTTTCAATTGATTGGTTGATCCCATCAGGTCATGTCATGAAAGGCAATTGCACCATACTTTATAATAAGTAATGGAATAAAGGAGGTGAAACATACTAAAGTCAGACCTCCTCTAACTTCTGGTGGAGGTATAAGAATCAAGATCATCAGCACAATCTGATGTCTATACGGTAGAGGCCAGACATACTTCTACTCTCCAAATTTTTCACATTTCTAAACCAGTTGCCCCTTCCACACAGAACTCACTGACCATACTCAAGATCACATGGTTTATTAGGGAAATAACAGGCTATAATGTGGGATCAGGATCAAGTTGGAAGTAACAATGTATAACTCAGGAGCCAAGATACAGTTTATCCATCAGGACACCTTTCAAAAAGTGCAACTTCCAGTTTCTTCTTGAAGGCTTCCACAGGCAGGCCTTCTCTCAGTCATGCCCACCATCGGGAGAGTGTTATAAGTCTTTAAATCTCCCAGCAAATGCTTGAAAGCACTTCATTCCACAAGCAAGCCTCCTGCCTAAACGCACTCAGGTCTATATATCTCCGTGGGTCAGAAAGTCCTCTATAGCCGCTTCATGCTGATCTCAGGACTCTGCCTATGTGCTGCCGCCATTCACGGTACTACACCATCTTATGCCATCTCTCACTGTCTTCAGTGTCCTAGCTCTTTCTCTCCTATGTCTAAGAGATTCTCAGTGCAGGGAAATTGGTTCCAGAAGGACACACTTTGCTCTAGGCTGTTCTTGATTGTAGTGAGGTCCCCCTCAACCTTTATGGGATTGATCCTTATTTAAGGAAATCTTTGTCAGTTTCAAAGGCTGATCCTCTCACGAGAACCAGGAACTGACCAATCCCCTTAGTAGGCCACAGTCACTTAATTTCCATAGGAATTGACCAATTTCTGCAAGGTCTCTGAATCCTATTAGGTAGTTTTACACATGCTGTTTACATACTAGGCTAGCCAATACAATACCTGCAAGTTGTGTACTTGCAGGAATTGGTAAACATACTTATGATTGTGAAGTTACTACATCCTACCATGCAAATGAGTGGCTATGGTCTACTTTAAGGGGATTGGTCAGTTTGTGGCCCTGGTGTGAGGGATGGCAATGCCTTGAAATTGGCAAAGAGCTTGCTTATATATGCAGCCAACCCCACAGAGGTTGGCCAACAAAGAAGAAAACAAAGGCAAGAAGAAAGAAGAAACCAGAAGCAGAGAGAGAAGAGGTGAGGAACCTCCTAAAAGAGCTATAACACAGGTCAAGGGTTATAATGCTGAAGACAGAAAGAGGCCTGAAAGATGCCCTGCAGCAGAGCTGGCAGTGACAGGACCAGAAAGGACCCTGCAGCAGAGTTGGTGGCGAGGGCAGAAAAGTGCAGCTAGGAATACAGCTAACAGAGATGAACAAAACTGCTATACTATCCATGAGATAGATTAGTTAGATTAGAGAAGTCTGTCCTCAGGGTGCTGAAAGAGTTCTTGTCCTGAGGAGGGCAAGAAGAATTCTGTCCTCAGGGTAGCAAGAGGAGGCCTGTCTTGAGGGGAGTGAGTGGAGGCCTTCTGGGCCAAGATAGATGTTTCACACTGAAAAGGGGAGGGGTGTGCTCTTGACTTCAAGGGAGCCTTCCAGACTTTGTCTGCATGCTTCCGGATCCTTATCCTAATCCTAATCCTAAAGTTATAGCCTTTTGATGCTGATCCCAGGTTGTACTCTGTTACTTCCTTAAAAAACCACTTAGAGTATGGTCTGTAAGTTCTGTCTGGCCAGTGCAATGAATTATCAAACTCAGCAGAGAAGGAGAGTTCCATGGGAGGGACAGCTGGTGTTAGAATTGGTGAAAATGTTAGAGTAGAGGTATGTCTGATCTCTACCTCAGTGGCAATCAACTTTGGGATGATCCTGGTTATAGCTGGTATTATGATCACCTTCTTCCACTACACTTTCCTTATTACCATTGCCCTCAGCAAACACCTCAGGTGGTTGTGGGTGTTGGGTATAGAAAACACTGAACAGCCTGCTTGTGAAATAGTAAATGCTCAAACCACTGTTCATTCATTCATTCATCTTTATTATTATTATTATTATTAATTGTGACTTCTCTAGCATCTGACTTTCCCTATTTCATATCAATGGAACTGACAACAGAATGTAGAGTCGCTGTTAAGGTACGGTATTTTTTTTTTTTTTAACCTTTATTTATTTATTTTCTTAAGCCAGGTATAATTTACATGTGGTAAACCTTGCCCTAATAAAGGCCTTGTATTTGAATTTGTATTTCTTTATAACCGAAAGAGGAAACTGCACTGTGTTCCGAGTCAGGAAACATGGTTCCTGCCCCACCTGCACCCCCTTCCACTGTCATTTACCAAAAATCAAATCCATTGTAGCGTGGTAGATTCTGACTCATAGGACAAAGTAGGACTGACCCATAGAGCTTCCAAGGAGCCCCTGGTCGCTTTGAACTGCCAACATTTTCGGTTAGCTGCTATAGCTCTTAACCACTACACCAGCAGAGTTTCTGCTTAATAGCTCTGAACTCTGTGATGCCTCATCTGTAAAACACCCCTTAAACTAGGCGCTAAGGCCTCTCTGGATTCTGAAAAGATTGTAAGACTCTCACGATTGAAGCTCTCTGTTGAAAGAGGTAAGCTTTTACATCTACAACTTTTATTTTTACAGTTGCTTCTAGCCAAATTTCTAAGCAGTTCAGAGAAAATGATTCTCACCTCTGCTCCTCAAATAACCAGTCCACCTGCCCCTGGGTCTCTATTACCCTAGTCCTCTGGTGGCTGAGGCAGTGGAAACCCAAAATCAATTTTCTCAGAAACTTCTGGCTGTCTTGGCCCTGAACTAAATCACAAGGAGTACAAGCGGTGAAGGCAGGCAGGAAGGTCTCAGAAACTAAAGGTGCTTTCCTTTAGTTACAGAATCAGTCCTCTTATACTTCTCTAATAAACCTTCTGCTTAAATTTGGTGACATTTTGTGGCAGAGGAGAATGTCCAGCACTCTCTGGTTTTGTATTGGGGCTGTGTTTTA
Organism: Elephas maximus indicus; assembly: GCF_024166365.1. Classification (NCBI taxonomy): domain Eukaryota; kingdom Metazoa; phylum Chordata; class Mammalia; order Proboscidea; family Elephantidae; genus Elephas; species Elephas maximus. Next base: position 12,412,539 of record NC_064847.1, read on the forward strand.
TCAGTTTTTGAGCAAGACATTCTGGTATGGAAACTTGTAATTTGGTCTACGTATCTCATCTCTCCTTTCCAAAACAAAAGAATTAAACACTTGGAATTAGCAAAGTGCAGCAACTCCTAGGTCCTAGAATTGAAATGAAACACTTACCAACATGTGACCAGCTTCGAGGTTTTGGAGAATGTTCTCCCCTTTTAAAGGTCTTTAGTTTCATTGCTATGTTTGTGGGGGGAGGCTCTCTCCTTTCTCTTGTAAGTGGACACAAAAGCTTAATATCTGGGCAAGGTTCAAGTGATAATGACCTCATTTTCTTACTCCAAGCTATTCAGAGTAGCATTGCTTTGTTCTAAGTTCCACTAAAAGTTGCTGATTTCCAGGGTGTTCTTGTGAGTTTAAGAACACTGCACTGAAATGTCTACGTTCAGTTCAGTTTGTGAGAATTGTTCAGAACTCAATCTGCATCATTAGATGTCTTCCAGTGGCCCTTTGTACTATTTGATTATTTTGTAAATAACCTTTGTTAACTTCCAAAGATACTATATAATTTTTTTTTCTGTGTTTCTTGTTCTTATTAGAATACAAGACTATGGTGCTGAGATTTGTGTCTGTTTTCTTTATTACTGTAGTTCCAATGCCTTGAACAGTACCTGGGACTAAGTAAGGGCTTAATCACTATTACCTGCATTACTAAATAAATGAATGAATGAATGGCCTCCGAAAGAACTCTTTTAAGATTTTTTTTAAGTCCTTAAATAATTATTGAGCCTATGATATGGATTGAATGATAGCAAAATAGCATAAGGATATGTCAACTGACTAATTAACCAGGGAAGTAATGTCTAAGCATTAAAAAATAAATTGTCTGGAATACTACTTAGCAATAAAGAGAAATACATTTGACATTTACAAGAGCATGGATGACTCACAAAAGAGTTGTGCTCAGTGAAAGTAGCTTGACTAAGAAGACTACCGTATGATTTCATTTATATAAAATTGAACTCATAAATAAATCTATAAATCATCACTCTTGAATAGTAAACACTCAAACCTCATTCATTCATTCATTTTATTAATTGTGACTCCTCCAGCATCTGACTTTTCCTATTTCAGTGGTTGCCTGAGTAGTGGTTGTTGATGGGGGAAAGATTACCAAGGGGCATGAGAAAATTTTGAGCATGTTGAATGTTTTCATTATCTTCTTTTTGGTGATGGTTTCATAAGTCAGAGTTCATCCTACTGCAGTTTATTGTATGCAAATTATGCACAGTAAAGCAGGAAGTGCAAAAGTAGTAAATATTAATGCACCAATCAAGAATTGAGTGCCCAACAGGCAGTTGAATTGGCAGTTGAATTTTACTCTCGTTTCCTTTTTTCTACTTCATCAGAATGTTAACAGAATAAATCCAATAGGCACTCAATAGACTGGTATTATGATGTACAATTGTACTTGTCATAACATACCTTAAGTTTTTATTTCAGAATCAAAATACCTGTTGCTATGATTTGTAGAACTTTTCTAGTAGTAAACTGTTTCTCCAACTTCATCTTCCCCAGAATGCATTGCATTTTTGTCATTCATTCAACAAGCATTTAAGGTATTATTTTATGATTCTTTTTCCAGTGTCCTCTGATTTCTTTTCAGTTATGTACCTATCTCCCAAGCTGTTAGGTATCCTCCTCCAAACTCCAATCTGTGCCTTCACTAATTTTTAAAATCAAGTGAGCAAGGGAATATGTTCCATCATATAAGTCACTGATAAAATGTCGAAGAACAGCAGGCTAATGAAAGAAGAGGCAGAAGACTTTCTAAGGCCATTCACTAAAAAAGCATTCTCCATGCATTTACACACTGGAGGTTTGCCTAAATTTGTGTCCCACAGAAGGCTTAACATGTAAAGAATATTATAAGGACTAAAAACAATCTTAATAAAGGAAGAAAATCTCTCACATATTACAATCAGTTAATAAAAGAAGTTATAAAATCATTCAGTTTTTTAGATTTCAACTTCATTTTAGGCATCATAAAAATGAGTAACATTAATACCATATAGCAACTTAGACACAAAGCTGGGTTAACTTTATGCAGACCAAAGTTTTTGTCATTGTCATTAGTTGCAGTCCAGTTGTCTCTGACTCTTGATGGCCTTATATATAACAGAATAAAAAGCTGCCTGGTCCTGCACCATCTTCATGCTCATTGATATGTTTGAGTCCACTGTGTGGCTATTGTGTCAATCTATGTCATTGAGGGTTTTCTTCTTTTTAGCTGATCCTTACTTCACCAACCATAATATATGTTTTCTAGTGATTGGTCTTTCCTGATGATATGTCTAAAGTAAGTTAGCCGAAGTCTCCTCATCCTCACTTCTAAGAAGCATTCAGATTATACTTTTTCTAAAAATGATTTATTTATTCATCTGGAAGTCCATGGCACACTCAATATTGTTCATCAACATCATCTGAATGCAAAATGACATCATTGCTTTTTAAGCATCTTTGTTTTTTAAACCTTAAAGTTCTTTGTAGTAGATTAGCCCAGTGTAACACATTGTTTGATTTACTGATTGCTCCTTCTATGCATAATGGTTGCAGACCAAGCAGAATGAAATCTTTGACAACTTCAATTTCTTTTCCACTTCTCATGATGTTTATCAGTACAGTCTGGAGATTTTTGTTTTCTTCATATTTGCTGAAGGCTGTAGTCTTTGACTTTCATCTGTAAGTACTTTATGTTGTCTTCATTTTTGGCAAGCAAGATTCTGCCAATTTTTGGAAGGTTGTTAATGAGCTTTCTTCTAACCTTGATGTTGTATTCTCCTTCCATCTTTTTTTGATACTTTCTGTGTCATTCATTTTTTCACCATAAAATCCTTTAGCAATGCATCTCTAGGCTTGAATTTGCATTTCCTTTCTTTCAACTTGAGAAATGCAGATCGTGTTCTTCCTTTCATTTTTCTAACTCCCAGTTAAAAAATGGCCAAAAGACTTGAACAGACATTTCACCAAAGAGGATTTTCAAACACCAACAAACACATAAAAAAATGTTCATTGTCATTAGCTACCAAGGAGAAGTGAATCAAAACCATAATGAGATATCATCTCAGCCCCATCATTAAAATGAGAAAAAAAAAAAAAAGGAAACAAGTGTTTGCATGCTAAAAATTTTGTGAAGAAATGGAAACTATCATCCATTGTTAGCAAAAATGTAAATTTGGGTAGTCATGGTGGAAAAGAGTTTGGTTGTTCCTAAAAAGTTGAACATAGAAATACTATATGATCCAGCAATTCCACTGTTAGCTATATACCTAAAGAGGCATAAAAGCAGTGACACAAACAGACATGTGTATATTAGTGTTCATTGCACCACTATTCACAATAGTCAAAAAGTGGAAACAACCAAAATGCCCATCAAGCCCATATACTAAAATACTACTCACCCATAAAGATGAATGAAGTATTGGTGCATGCTACAACATGGATGAACCTAGAAAACATTATGCTGAGTGAAATACATCTTCCATAAAAGGACAAATACAGCATGATTTCACTTATACAACATAAGCAAATACATAGAAACAAACAAATAATAAAAAAAAAAGATTAGTGGTTACCAGATGTAGAAAAGAGGGAGTTTTTGCTTAGGTTGTTAATAGTGTTGAGGTAATTTGGAATAAGGTAGCCAGTACGGTTGCATAATTTGAAAAATTTAATCAATGTTGCTGGAGTGTACATTAGAAATTAATTGGTGTGTTTTCTGCATTTTTACCACAAGAAAAAATATAAATAGATTTAAAAAAGAGAGAAAGATGTATTAGCAGAGGTAGGGACATGTGGAAAAAAACTTTGTGAATCAAGGAGAAGAGATAAGAAGTTCATTGAGACTTGTGTGGTTGCTGTGAAATCTTCCTAAGAGATAATCATGGAAAATGTGGCTGGAAAAAGTTGTGCGCAGTCTATGTGGAGCATTGAATGCCAGGTGCAAATGATACCAGCATTTCCTAGGCTTCCAAGCTTTCTTTCCTTGAAGCTGACTCATCAATTTCTATAACTATTATTCTTCTGTCACAAATATACATCCAGCTGTCTAACCAAAACAGCTAACATTGACCAAGCACTTTGTAGTATAAGGCATTGTTCTATCTTTTTATAGTGACTACTAATTCTTACAGTAGCCATGTGGCATAAGTATTGATATTCTTCTCATTAAAATGAGGAAACGGAGGCACAGAAATGTTAATTAACTTAGCCAATCCCAGTTAGCATATGTCCCAAATCCGTTTTGAATTCACACAGTGTGATGTTAGAGCCCATTCTATTCTCTACCTAAAAGTACATTTAGTTAAAAAAAAATTTAGATTTTTAGTATATATCCAATGAATTATCCAAGAAGTCTGTTCAGCTTTCCACTCTATTTTACATATGTAAGTCTAGCTACAGTATCACATGTTCTCAAAAGGATACAGATAGTTTATAACATCTCCTGTTATGCTGAAAATTTTGTCTCTGAATCACCTGGTTGACTTTCCAGGCAAATGCACTTGCAAAATTGGTTTTCATGGCATTTGTTGCAAAGTTATACGACGCAAAAAAAAAAAAAAAAAAAAAAAAAAATTGCCATCCAGTCAATTCTGACTCATATTCCTGTGTGTGGTCTTTGATTGTCTAAAGAATAAAACAGTTTTCATCTTTGCTTGTCTGAAGATTAAGGAAATAAGTACACCACGGTACTTTCTTATCCTATAACTTACATGATAAAAACAAAACAAAACCTGTCAAGTCAATTCTGACTCATAGCAACCCCATAGTAGAATCACTTCACAGGGTTTCCAAGGAGTGGCTGGTGGATTAAATTGCCAACTTTTGGTTAGCTGCTCTGATGACAAGAAAGACTAAAACCTGATTCCTTTTTTAAAGGATTATGCTAGCTTTAGTAATTCCTGGCTGTGTTGTGATAACAAATACAAAAATATGAGTGGGTATTTATTTCTTTTAATCTTCAGCCAAGCAATGATTAAACCTGTTTTAATATTTAGACAAAAAAGACCATGCACAGTATATTCAATATTACTTTGAAAATATATTCCTTAGATTAAAAAAAAATTACCATTTTTGTAAGAGCAATTGTTTCTTTTTCCTACAGCTATTTCACTGCCTGGTAGAGGTCATTAACTTGTATAATATGGAGGAACCAAGAATGTTGGTTCCTCATTACAGCTAAAGATTCTGTAGCCCCTCCAACTGCAATGAAACAGAGCTTCACAACAGGAAGTACAACCCACAGTCCGTATATAAAGCCTTTCCTTCCCTTTTCAAGCCTGAGAACTTCCTTATCCTCAGTTTCAAAAGCTTTTTACAGATTTTTGCTTAAGAATTTAAATTTCTATCTTTCAGCTTTTTAGCAGGTCAGACAATGTGCACCAGGCTTCCCTAACTTATCTCACATTTTATGTTAAAATTAATCAAAGATGTCACAATAACCAAAAGATGGAAACAATCCAAATGGCCATCAACAGATGAATGAATAAACATGATGTGGTATAAATGTAAAAACCCATTGCCACTGAGTAGATTCCAACTCAGAGCAACCCCATAGGATAGATTAGAACTGCCCCATAGGGATTCCAAGGAGCACCTGGTAGATTCCAAATGCCACCAGGTGTTCCATAGCATATACATATAATGTAATATTATACAGCCATAAAAAGAAATGCAATTCTGTTAAATGCGACAACATGGAAGAACCTTGAAACCATATGCTTAGTGAAGTAAGTTACAAAAGAACAAATGGTATATGGTCCCACTTACAAGCAATATCTAGACTAGGGAAATGCAAAGAAATGGAAGTCCATTAGTGCCTACTAGGGACTGGTGTGGGGGCAGGAATGGTAGTTATTGCTGAAGAGATCTATTTGGAGTTTTGCAAAAGCTTTCGAAATGGATAATGGTAATGGTAGCACAACATCATGAATGTAGTTAATGTCGCTGAATTGTATACTTAAAAAATGGTTAAAATGGCAAACTTTTCATGGCCCATCTTGCATATTCCATGCTCTACTCCTAGAATGAGCCATTTCCCCAAAAAACATTTGTTACTTTTATTGGAAAATGGTATTAAAAAAAAACATGGACAATGAATAAGCAATACTGAAGAAGAATTGATGCTTTTGAATTATGGCGTTGTTGAAAAATATAGAATATACATACCATCGACTGCTGAGGAATGAACAAATCTGTCTTGGAAGAAGTACAGTCAGAATGTTCCTTAGAAGTGAGAATAGCAAGACTTCATCTCACTTACTTTGGACATGTTATCACAAGGGATCAGTCCCTGAAGAAGGACATCATGCTTGGTAAAGTCAAGGGTCAGTGAAAAAGAGGAAGACCCTCAAGGTGATGGATTGATACAGTGGCTGCAACAATGGGTTCAAGTATGTCAGTGATTGAGAGGATGCCATAGAATGGGCAATGTTTCCCTCTCTTGTACAAAGGTAGCATCTAACAGCAACAACAATTTAAAAAAACAAGATTTGGGCATGGGAGGTGATCCTTGATACTTGGATGTCATTGCTTCTAGGCCCCCTGATCTGACAGAGCAATGAGATACAAGTGTGAATGTTAATCTATGCATACACCCATACACAAACACACACACGTGTATTTCAATATGTAACCATTTAAGCTTATTTAAGTTCATACTGCTGTCTCCAACTTGAAATCATCACTAAATGCGTAATTCTAGCCTCTTCCCCTTGTTTATCTGTACACGCTAAACATTGAAAATCCTGGCTCCCACGTTTGGCCATGTGTTTACTTAACTGTTCAATTTCAGTATGCGTGTGTAGCTGTTTCTGAATTGTTAGCTATGGGAAACAGTATTTTCCACTAGAGTACGGTGCTTAGGTACATAACTTTTTTGCCTGTAATTTTAGAAGCCACTTATTTCCAATGTCACTTAAATCAGCACTTTACTCTCCTACCTACTTCAATGGGGTTTCTTTATATATTTAGGATACATTTATATTATTTTGTCACAATCTGCCTTTCATCCCAGGATCCCCAACTTCATGAATGATTTTTTTAAATAAATTCTATGTGCTTTGACAAATGAATCATGTTTTGCTTTCACCATTACACTATCACGCAGAGTAGTTTCACCACAACCCCAAAAAAAGCCCTGTACTTCACTTATTTAACCTTCTTCTTACGCCTGTGTATCTTTGAAAATCCTGATCTATTTAGTCTCTGTCTTAGTCATCTAATGCTACTATAACAGAATACCAAAAGTGAGTATCTTTAACAAAGAGAAATTTCATACTCTTATGGTACAGGAGGTTAGAAGTCCAAATTCAGGGTGCCAGCTCCAGTGGAAGCCATTCTCTCTCTGTGGACTCTCAGGGAAAGTATTTGTCATCAATCTTCCCTGGCTGAGGAGCTGCTCAGCACAAGGACCTGGGGTCCACAGGAGCACTATTCTCCTGTGTCTTGTTTCTTGATGGTATGTCATCCCCCTATCTCTCTGCTCCCTTCTCTTTTTTATATCTCAAAAGAGTTTAGTTTACATTACAGATTAATCTTGTAGGTTGAGCTTACATAGCTGCCACGAATTCAATATCATCAACATCATAGAGATAGAATTTACAACACATAGGGAAATCATGTCAGATGACAAAATGGGGGAAAGTCAGACAATACTTGGAATGCTAACATAGCCAAATTGACAGATATTTTGGGGGACACATTTCAGTCCATGACATCCTCTCTGTAGTTTCTTCTCTCCCAGAATGCTAAGCATTTGAGATCATACAGTGTCTAACTTTTTCTGACTGGCTTCTTTCGCCATAACAATATGCATTTAAGATTCATCACTGTGTAATAGTGTATTTATTCTTATTGCTGGATGGTGTTCCATTGTATGGATGTATCTTTCTATCTTTTCATCTACTGAGGATATCTTGGTTTTTTATGATTATGAATAAAGCTGCTATAAATATTCACATGTAGGTTTTGGTACAGACATAAGTTTGGTAAATATGTAGGTGCATGATTGCTGTATTCTAAGGTAGGAAGTTTAGCCTTGTAAGAAACAGTCAGGCTGTCTGTCAAAATGGCAATTTCATTTTGCATCCCCAACAGCAAAGAATGAGTAGTCAAAGTTCCTGTTGTTCCACATCCTCTTCAGAGCAGTCATTGGTGGTAGCCAGGCACAATCCAGTTCTTCTGGTCTCAGGCTGATAGAGTGTCTGGCTTATATGGCCCTTTCTGTCTCTTGGGCTCATATTTTCCCTGTGTCTTTGGTGTTCCTCATTCTCCTTTTTTCCAGGTGGATTGAGAGTAATTCATGCATCTTAGATAGCCACTCTTTAGCTTTCAGACCCTAGATGCCACTATTCAAAGTGGAATGCAGAATATTTTCTTAACAAACCTTTTTATGCCAATTTACCAAGATGTCCCCTGAAACCATTGTCTTCAGACCCACCTACCCCTGTTACTCTGTCCCTCAAAGTGTTTCGTTGTATCCATGAAACTTCTAGGCTTTTGGTTTAGTCCAGTTGAGGTGACTTCCCCTATATTGTGTCTTGTCCTTCCCTTCACCTAAAGTAATTCTTGTCTGCTATCTAGTTAGTGAATACTCTTCCCCACACATGCAATCTTCAAAGAAAGTTTTTTTTTCCCGTATTTAAACATTTTCTTGAGTTCTTTTAATAGTGGTCTCATACAATATTTGTCCTCTTGTGACTAATTTTATTCAGCAGAATGCATTCCAGATTCATCCATGTTATGACTTGCTTCATGGGTTCATCATTGTTCTGTATCATTGCATATTATACCATTATGTAAGTATACCATAATTTGTTTATCCATTCATCCATTGATGAACACCTAGGTTGTTCCCATTTTTTCTATTTGAAACAGTGCTGCAATGAATGTGGGTGTGCATGTATCTGTTCTTGTAAAGTCTGTTATTTCTCGGGAGGCAGAGCCAAGATGGTGGAATAAACAGGTGCTTCCGGCGAGCCCTCTTCACAACAAAGACCCAAAAAAACAAGTAAAACGGGCATATTTATGACAACCTAGGAGCCCTGAGCACCAAAGGCAAGCTTAGAAAATGAACAGAGCGGGAGGAGGAGGAAAAGATGGTTCAGGAGCGGAGAGGGGTTACCGGACCAGAACACAGGGAGCCCTCAGGCACCATTACTGGAGCACCAGTGGTGGCTGGTACTAGCATTTGGCTGCAGTATCCTCAGGGAGAAGCAGCCAGCCACACAGCCTACTCATACCTCCAGAACCAGAGAAGAAGGGCACTCTTGGCAAAAACCAAGTTCTTGTGTATATTTTACCGCACACACCCCCCAAAAGTCAGCTTCAGTGGCTGAATTCCCTGGGTCTGAGATAGGCCCTGTTGAACCCCTAGAGCCATCCCCCCAGCCTTGGAGAAGGAAAAAAATTTGCTATTGGGGGAAAAGATAATTTGCCAACTCCACCAACAGGGGCAGCTCAGGACAGAAGCGGCTCCTGTCCAGGCATAAACTGTCCTTGGACTTTGAGCACCTTTCCCCTCTGCACGGACCTGCGTGGGCCTATTTCAGGAGAATAGATCCTTGTTGGCAGACTCTGTTTCAGCTGTGGGGTGGACAGGTGAGTGTTTGATGTTTGACATTGCTTCATCTATTAAAGAGGGTCCTCACCTACCCACATCAGGGGCCTAAGGACTAGTAGCTCCACTCAGGTCACCCAGCCACCGACGACAGGGGTCCAAGGATAACTGGTACCTCCCACTCCTTAAAACCAAAAACACTGGGTGCCATTGATCGATCTGCAGAACCTGCCCACCTGCATGCTCTAGGTAACAGAGATGTGCTTTTCTCAGAGACACTCGGGGGTCAGTTCTCAGCTCCCTGCCTTGTTCAGAGTGTAACCCCCTGCTCGAATCAGATACTGGTACATACACAAATCACCCCTGCCCATCTAATGCTGTAGGTACAGAGACTGGACACCTGAGCTGAATTCATACAAGAAAAGTGAATGGACTTCTAGACTGATATACCCGATAACAGCTCTAGCCATCTGGGGACAGGACATCAGAGCTCTGAAGGCGAAAATAATCAAGCTAGCTCACTCAACCCTCTTATTTCTCTGGGATATATTCCAAGGAGTGGGATTTCTGGATCTATGGTAGTACTATTTCTAGATTTCTAAGGAAGCGTCAAATCGATTTCCAAAGTGGTTGTACCATTTTACATTCCCTCCAGCTGTATGTGCGTGTTCCAGTCTCTCTACAACTTCTCCAACATTTTGTGTGTGTGTGTGTGTTTTGCATTAATGCCAGCCTTGTTGGAGTGAGATGGAATCTCATTGTAGTTTTGATTTGCATTTCTCTAATGGCAAATGATCTGGAGCATTTCCTCATATATCTGTTGGCTACCTGAATGTCTTTTTTAGTGAAGTATCTGTCCATGTTCTTGCCCATTTTCTAATTGGTCACTCGTCTTTTTGTAGTTGAGTTTTTTACAATATCTTGCAAATTTTAGAGATCAGACACTGATCAGAAATGTCATAGCTAAAAACTTTTTCCCAGTCTGTACGTAATCTTTTTACTCTTTTAGAGAAGTCTTTGGGTAAGCATACATGTTTGATTTTTAGGAGCTCCCAGTTATGTAGTTCCTCTTCTGCATCAGTGGTAATGTTTCGTATACTGTTTATGCCATGTATTAGGGCTCCCAACATTATGCCCATTTTTTCATCCATGATCTGTATCATTTTACATTTTATATTTATGTCTTTGATCCATTTTGAGTTCATTTCTGTGTGTGGTGTGATGTATGGGTCTTGTTTCATTTTTTTGCAGGTAGATATCAAGTTAGGCCAGCATCTTTTTTTAAACAGAGTGTATTTTACCCTGTTTAACTGACTTTGGGCCTTTATCAAACATCAGCTGCTCATATGTGAATGGATTTATGTCTGGATTCTCAATTCTGTTCCATTGGTCTATGTATCTGTTGTACCAGTACCAGGCTGTTTTGACCACTGTAGTTGTGTAATAGATTCTAAAATAAAGTAAAACAAGGCCTCCAAGTTTGTTCTTCTTTTTCAGTAATGTTTTACTTATCCAGGGTCTTTTTCCCTTCCACATGAAGCTGGCGATTTTATTCTCCATCTCATTGAAAAATGTCATTGGAATTTGGATTGAAATTCCACCGTATCCATAGATGGCTTTTGGTAGAATAGACGTTTTTACAATGTTAAGTCTTTCTATCCATGAGCAAGGTATGTTTTTCCATTTACTAGGTCTCTTTTGGTTTCTTGCAGTAGTGCCTTGTAGTTTTCTTTGTATAGATCTTTTATGTCTCTGGTAAAATTTATTCCTAATTATTTTAACTTCTTGGAACTACTGTAAATGGTATTGACTTGGTGATTTCCTTTTCGATGTTGTTTTTGTTGGTGTAGAGGAATCCAACTGATTTTTGCATGTTTATGTTGCATCCTGATACTCTGCTGAACTCTTCTATTAGTTTCGGTAGTTTTTTTTTTTCTTTGTTTTTTGAGGATTCTTTAGGGCTTTCTGTGTGTAAGATCATGTCATCTGCAAATTGAGATAATTTTACATCTTCCTTACCAATCGGGATACCCTTTATTTCTTTATCTAGTCTAACTGTTCTGGGTAGAACCCCTAGCACAATGTTGAATAAGAGTGGTAATAAAGGGCATCATTTTTCTGGTTCCTGATCTCAAGGGGAATGCTTTCAGACTTTCCATTTAGGATGATGTTGGCTGTTGGCCTTGCATAAATGCCCTTGATTGTGTTGAGGAATTTTCCATCTATTCGTGTTTTATTGAGAGTTTTTATCATGAATGGGTGTTGCACTTTGTCAAATCCTTTTCTGCATCAATTGATAAGATCATGTGGTTCTTGTCTTTTGTTTTATTTACATGATGGATTGCATTCTTTGTTTTCCTAATATTGAACCATCCCTGCATACCTGGTAGGAATCCTACTTGGTCATGGTGAATTGGTTTTTTTTTAATATGCTGTTGAATTCTATTGGCTAGAATTTTGTTGAGGATTTTTGCATCTAAGTTCATGAGGTATATAGGTCTGTAATTTTCTTTTTTGTGCTGTCTTTACCTGATTTTGGTATCAACCATATGCTTGTTTTATAGGAGTTTTTTTAGGAGTATTCCGTCCTTTTCTATGCTCTGAAATACCATTAATAGTAGTGGTGTTAAGTCTTCTCTGTAAGTTTGGTAGAACTCTGCAGTCAAGCTGTCCAGGCCAGGACTTTTTTTGTTGGAAGATTTTTTATTATCTTTTCAATCTGTTCTTTTGTTATTGGTTTATTTAGTTGTTCTACCTCCGTTTGTGTTAATTTAGGTAGATAGTGTATTTCTAGAAATTCATCCATTTTTTCTAAGTTTTCAAATTTGCTAGAGTGCAATTTTTCATAGTGGTCTGATATGATTCTTTTAATTTCAGTTGGGTCTCTTGTGATACTGCCCATTTTATTTCTTGTTGGGGTTATTTGCTTCCTTTCCTGTTTTTCTTTTGTCAGTTTGGCCAATGATTTACCCACATTTTTAAAACTTTTTCAGAGAAACAGCTTTTCATCTTAACTCTGAAAACTTGTTTTCCTGTTCTCTAATTCTGCTCTAATTTTTATTATTTTCTTTCTTCTTGTGCCTGAGGGTTTCTTTTGTTGCTCTCTTTTCATTTGTTCAAGTTGTAGGGACAATTCTTTGATTTGGGCCCTTTCTTCTTTTTGGATGTGTGCATTTATTAGTATAAATTGACCTCTGAGCATTGCTTTCCCTGTGTCGCAAAAGTTCTGATAGGAAGTGTTGCATTCTCACTGGATTCTATGAATATCTTTATTCCATCCTCAATGTCTTCTATAACCCAGTCGTTTATGAGCAGAGCATTGTTTAGGTTGCAAGTGTTTGATTTATTTTCCCTGCTCTTTCTGTTATTGATTTCTATTTTTATGGCCTTATGGTCAGAGATGATGCTTTATAATATTTCGATGTTTTGGATTCTGCTAAGGTTTGCTTTGTGACCTAATATTTGGTCCATTCTAGAGAACGTTCCATGTGCACTAGAAAAGAAAGTATATTTGGCTGCTGTGTTCTGTATATGTCTGTGAGGTCAGGTTAGTTTATTGTGTTGTGTTGAAGTCTCCTACTACAATTGTGGAGCTGTCTATCTCACTTTTCAATGCTGTTAGAGTTTGATTTATGTATCTTGCAGCCCTGTCATTGGGATCATAAATATTTAATATAGTTATATCCTCCTGGTATATTGTCATTTTAGTCATTATATATTGTCCTTCTTTATCCTTTGTGGTGCATTTAACTTAAAAGTCTAGTTGGTCAGAAAGTACTATTGCCACTCCTGCTCTTTTTGATTGCTGTTTGCTTGATCTATCTTTCCATTCTTTGAGTTTTAGTTTGTTTATGCTCCTTAGTGTAACGTGTGTCTCTTGTAGGCAGCACATGGATTGATTTTTTTTTTAATCCATTCTGCCACTCTCTGTCTGTTTATTGGTGCATTTAGTCCTTTTACATTCAGCATAATTATGGATGGGTATGAGTTTAGTGCTGTCATTTCAATGTCTTTTTTTGTGTGTTTTTGACAGGTTTCTTTTTCCCACTAAATTTTTTGTGCTGAGCAGTTTATATGTTGTCTTTTCTTCTTCTTCATTTTTGATTTTGTTTCTGCTGAGTCTCTTTTTTCTTCTTGTCTATTTTGATGAGTAGTTTTATTAGTCTCCATTGTAGTTACTTTGATATTTACTCCTATTTTTCTAAGTTCAAACCTAACATTTATTTGTATATATCACCTTTTCTTCCTCTCCGTATGAAAGACCTATGACTACATTTCTTAGTCTCTATTGTTTTAGTGTTGTCTTCTTTTACGTAATGACGTTGCTCTTTCCCTTTTTTGAAGTGTTTTTTAATCTTGATTTGTTTCTGTGATTTCCCTATCTGGGTTGACATCCGGTTGATCTGTCCCATGTTCTAGTCTTGGGCTGATACATAATACTACAGATTTTGTAACCAAAGAACTCCCTTTAGTATTTCTTGTAGTTTTGTTTTTTGTGAATTCCATAAACGTCTGTTTATCTGGAAATGTCCTAATTTTCCCTTCATATTTGAGAGACAGTTTTGCTGGATATATAATTCTTGGCTGGAAATTTTCTTCCTTTGATGCTTTATGTAAGTCATTCCATTGCCCTCTTGCCTGCATGGTTTTTGCTGCATAGTCTGAGTTTATTCTTATTGACTTTCCTTTGTAGGTGACTTTTTGTTTATCCCTAGCTGCTTTTAAATTCTCTCTCTTTTTTTTTTTTTTTTTTTTTTTGGTGTTGGCAAGTTTGATTATAATACGTCTTGGTGACTTTCTTTTAAGATCTACCTTAAATAGAGTTCAATGAGCATCTTTGATATCAGAGAAGTTTTCTGCCAACAAATCTTCAACAATTCTTTCTGTATTTTCTGTTATTAGCCCTGTTCTGGTACTTCAAACACTCATAGGTTATCCTTCTTGTCAGAGTCCCACATAATTCTTAGAGTGTCTTCATTTTTAAAAATTCTTTTATCTAATTTTTCCTCAAATATATTGGTGTCAATTGCTTTATTCTCCATCTCACTAATTCTGACTTCCATTTCCTCAATCCTGCTCCTATGACTTTCTATTGAGTATTCTAATTCTGAAATTTTATTTTTATTCTTCTGGATTTCTGTTTGCTGTCTCTCTGTGGGTTCTTGCAGCCTAATAAATTTATCATTATGCTCTTGTCTAATCTGCTTAAGTTCCTCTAATGCTTTGTCTGTGTGTTTCTTGGCTTGTCCTGCATTTTGCCTTATCTCTTTGTTCTCCTGAAGACTTTAGTATATTAATGTTTTGTTTTCTACCTCCAGTAATCCCAGGAAGTCTCTTCATCTGGAAGATTTCATGATTCTTTGTTTTGTGAGCTTTCTGAAGACATCATTGCCTGCTTCTTTTTGTGGCTTTTTATTGACTGTTGTCTCCGAACATCAATAAGTTATTGAATTTATTTATTTTATATTTGCTTACTGTGTCCTAACTTCTTGTTTTCTTTTGTTTTGATATGCCTGAATAGGCTGTTTGAGTGAGCTATTTTGATTATTGTTGTTCTTGAAGCTCTAACACCCTGTCACCAGGTGGTCAGAGCTGTTACTAAGTATGTGAGCCCAGGAGTCCATTTACTTTTCTTGTATGGATTCAGCTCAGATGTCCAGGTAGTTGGTCATCAAATGTGTAGTGCAGGCTCTCATTTACAGTCTTAGATGAGCAGGGGTAATTGGTGTAGGCCTAGGTATCTGGCTGCAGTATGGGTCATATCGTGAGCAAGGCAAGGCACTGACAATTGCCCCTGAGTGTTTGTGAGGAAACATGTCCCTTTTGCCTAGGACACATAGGTGAGTAGGTTTTGCAGCCAGAGTATGGGCTCCCAATGCTGTTGGCTGTAAGGACTGTGAGTCAACACTTATTCTCGGACCTCGATCACGAGTGGCTAAGTGGCATGGGTGGAGCTAGCAGTCCTTAGGCCCCTGGTTCAGGGAGGTGAGACCCTGCTTCATAGGCAGAGTGGTGTCAAGCTTCACGAAACTACTTTTCCACCATATAGCTGAAACAGTTGTAGTGAGACTTCAGGTATATACCCTGTTATACCATGCTAATGAGGGCCTACACTATTGAAATGGGCCCACAGAGGTCTATGCAGGAGTGAAAGGGCTGAAAGTCTGTGGACGCCTTATGTATGTGCCTATGCAAAGGAGCTGTTTCTGCCCTGATTTCCAGGATTAGGAGAGCTGAGAGGTTATTTTTTACCTGTTTGTTAATTTGTCTCTTCTCTAAGCCTGGCAGACTGGCTCAGGGTGCCTGAAGGGTCATATCTCTGGCCTAGGAAACATGGCTATCACTGAAGCCAGCTCAGGACTGGTGCAGAGTGGGGAGGAGCCAGGTAAATGGGGAAGTGTTTTTTCCTAAAGGGGTGTTTTTTGGTCAACACGGTAGGTTAGGCACCTGTACTTTTGCCAACTGCAGACCACTTCTCACTGGTTCTGGAGGGTTGAGCAGACTCTCCATATTCCATCTCTCACAATGTAGAAAAGACACGCTGTACGCCACTGCTTGCCTCGCTGCTGGTACCAGGGTATCCCAGCTTTCAGATTGCCAGTTCCCGCCAGGTCATGCCTGGTAGCTCCTGGCTGCTTCTGAACTGTCTGTGCCTCTCAGTTTGATTCCTCAACTTTGCCTTTGATATTTAGGGCTCCTAGACTGTCATATATAATTGATTCACTTGTTTTGGGGGGGTCTTTTGTAAGAGGACCACAGGAAGAGTCTGACTACTCCAACACCTTGGCCCCGCTTCTCCTTTTTTTTTAATTGAGTTTTTTTTGTTATTATTAAGTTTTAAGTTGGTTTTATGTTTTGAATACAAGACCTTTTATCAGACATGTATTTGTAAATATTTGATCCCAGTTATGAGTTGTTTTTTTCTTAACTGTACCCTTCACAAAGCAGAAGTTTTTAATTTTATTAAAAGTCAAAATAACATTTTTTTTTTCTTTCATGGATTGTTCTTTGGATGTTGTATTTAAAAACTCATTCACCAATCCAATTTTATCTAGATTTTCTCCTATACATTCTTCAAGATTTTTTCCTATACATTCTCCTATATATTTACAGTTTTGTATTATATATTTAGGTCTATGATTTAGTTTGAGTTGATTTCCATGTAAAGCATAAGGTGTATGTCTAGGTTCTTTGTGTGTGTGTGTGTGTGTGTGTGTATAGATATACAATTTTTCCAGCATTATGTGTTGAAAAATAAATTACCCTTTCTTCTTAAATCACCTTGTTTTTTTGTCAAAGATCAGATAACTATATTTGTGTAAGTCTATTTGTAGGCTTTCTGTTGTGTTTCATTGATCTATGTGTCTACTTCTTCACCAAAGCAATCAGCCTTGCTTGTTTTACTTCATAGTGAGTCTTGAGATGAGTAGTGTCAGTCCTCCAATTTTTCCCTCTTTCCCCACAGTGTTTTTGAATTTTAAATATGTCAGTTTATTACAGGAAGCTAGAAACAAGCAAGTAAATTAGAAAAAAACTAAATAAAAAACATCGCAAACTTTTTTTTGTATCATTTTACTACAATAAAAAGAGAACTATATACACATATATAAAATAACCAAAGGGGTTATTTTGAAGTTCAAAGAATCCTTGAAATCACACATAAATGGCCCCCTTGACCATACCTGTCTTTCTTCTCTAAATGTTTTTAGCTGGAGTCCACCAACATCACTTTGCCCTTGAGTTACAACTTCTTTTTTAATTTTTCCTGACATATCCTGTTCAAAACTAAACCAGGTAAGTTGAATCAAGAAGTAGTACTTCTTGTACTGTCAACATAATGGAAAGTATAAAAAAGAACTCTTGAATAAGTATCACGGATCAGCAACTATAATTTTTTCCAGGCAAATGGGGAAAATTTGAAATTCATCATAAAGAAGAAAAAGAAGCCCCTAAAAAACTGTGTCACTTTTAATATTTCATTCCTTTTTCCAAGAATGTTCCTTTTACTTGGGAATTTCTGTTGACAGACATATTACTTTTCTATTGCTGCCTTAATGACCTACTACAAACTTCTTGTCTTACAATTAGACATATTTATAGTCTTACATTCTTGAAGATCAAAACTCTGACATGGGGCTCACTGGACTAAGATCAAGGTATTTCTGGAGTGTATTCCTTTCTGGAGGCTACGAGGAGAGAATCTGTTCCTCTCCAGCTTTCCTTGGCTCATGATACCTTCTTCTATCTTCAGAACCAGCAAGTCCTACTCACACTGCCACCTCTCTGACTCTCTCTTTCATAATTCCATAATTTTCTCTTCTACTTTTAAGGACACTTGTGATTAAATTGAGCCCTCCCAGTTAACCCAGAATGAGCTTCCTACTTTAAGGCTATCTTAACCTTAATTACATATTCCACCATAACTTCCCTATGCAATTTTTTTTTATCTTTGTTAGGATTCTCTAGAGAATTTCTAGAGAAACAGAATCAGTTACATATATCTGAGAAAGAAAGAAAGAGGGGTTGATTTACTTCAAAAGAGATTGTTGGGGTTGGTAAATTAAAAATCCTTGGGTCAGGCAACGCACTAAAAACACCAGCAATTTCATGTCCCGAAATCCATGGGCCAGGCAACACCTGGAAATTCTTGCAGTTTTGTGTCCCAGAATCAGTAGGACTGGTGGTGGGGAGAAAGAGAAAGTCTGTCAAGATATCTATTTGTGGTGAGGAGCCATGATCTGCTCTCAGCGAAACTTTTTTTCTGTATGACCTTCAACTGACTGAGGGAAGCCCACCCACATTTTGGAAGGTAATCTGCTTTACTTGAGGCCAATTGATTTAAATACTAATCACATGTAACTTCTTCATAGCAATAACTAGATTAGGGTTTGACCAAACAACTAAACACCATAATCTAGTAGGGTTGAAACATAAAATCATAAAATTAATTTTCACACTAACATACTTACAGGAATCACATGTTTAGGCACGGACATCTCGGAGGGATGTCGTTCTGCTGTCCATAGCAGGTAAGTAGCTATGCATGTTTTTCTTAATGCAAGCAGACTCTCATATTTACCAAAAGTAAGAAAGTACTCCTTTTTGACACATGTCTTAGTTATGTAGTGCTGCTAAAACAGAAATACCATAAGTGGATGGCTTAAACAGAGAGAAATTTATTTTCTCACAGTCTAGTAGGTTAAAAGTAAAAATTCAGGGCATCAGCTCCAGGGTAAGGCTTTCTCTGTCGGCTCTGGAGGAAGGTCCTTGCCCTCAATCTTTACTTGGACTAGGAGCTTCTCAGTGTAAGAACCCCAGGTCCAAAGGACACACTTTTCTCCCAGCACTGCTTTCTTGGTTGTGTGATGTTCCCCTGTCTCTCTGCTCACTTCTCTTTTTTATATCTCAAAAGAGATTGGCTTAAGACACTGTTTAATCTTGTAGATGTCATCAATATAACTGCTGCTAATCCATCTTATTAATATCATAGTGATAGGATTTATAACACATAGGAAAATCTCATCAAATGACAAAATGTTGGACGATCATACAATATTGGGAATAATGGCCTGAACAATTTACACATATTTTGGGGGGGCACAATTCAATCCATGACAAAATATGAATGTGAAAAATAACCAGTCTATTATAGCAGGCAATGTGCTGTATATTCATTTGTTTTATATTCATTTGTTTTTCCAATTCTTATTAGGGCCTTGCAAAACAGGGCATGTGATATACATATATATATATATTTTTTTTAACAGATGAAAAAAATAGGGTTCACACAACTATTAAAGTCACAGTGGCTCCCACTTAGCCATGAAAACTATGCTTTGCCTTTCCTTTTTCTGGGCCCTCACTCATGGAAGGCTGCTCCCAAGAATTGGAGTCTCTCCCTCTTGTCCTTGAGTTAAACAAACCTGCCCCATGAGTTCTTAAACTAAATAGTCAGAATGTAGAATCATACAGCCCTCTCAGTCCTGGCTGATCTCTATCCTCACACCACATCCACCCTTACACATAAAGTCTGGTTTTGCTGGTAAGGTAAGGGCTCACACATGCAGAATTTGGTGGAAAACCAGAGTAGACTATTGATCCTTCATCTTGTTCTCCTTTGCATCAAGAAAGCGAATTTTCATGGAAGAACTAAAGTTGCAGGGAAATATTACCCCATGAAAGCTCTGAATATCGAAATCACAACTTGGAAACACTTCAGTTGAACTCCATCTAAAATCCCATAGGTCAAAATGACATTTTTTTCTTATATCAATGGATATCCCTCTCCCCTTTTTGGAGAGCAATGCTTTCAGCTATATGTTTAATCTTTCTCCTCAGGGCACCCTGTGATTTCTTCTCTGGAGACCAGGCTGAGACCATGTATAAAAGAGACTGCCCTATAGGGATATAGAATCTTTCTCCGCTGCTCAAGCCTCTCCTACAATAAGGTTCAGCACTACTAGAGTGAGAAGAGAACATAGATGATTGCCACCAACAACATCAATAATTAGTAAATTAAGTGAACAATTTTTTTACCCTAGTGTTGGCACAGTACAATTTTTTTGTATTTTCTTGTGCTTTCAACCTGGAAACAAAGCTACTCTTTTCGTGAGTTCTTTTGAGTAAAATCAAATAGTTTGACTAGCTGCCATATAGTAAAAAATATACTGAAGGGGTTTATTTCTAGTATGCTCCAATTTGAAAAGCTCTGTCTTCCACACACACACAATGTTCCCAGTTTCAGATTAATTCACTTTGTCAATTTTGGAGACTGAAACTTTTCCAAATTTAAAAGTCCACACCTTAAATGATGACTATTACACACTAAGTATTTTTTCTTTCCTATAGAAGTCACATTTGGAATCAACTTACCAGCAATGGGTTTGGTTTGGTTTGCTATAGAATTTAAACTGAGTGGAAACTTGTATCCTCCTGCTGCCTATTTCTCTTTCCAGCAATGACTTCTGATTTTCCCGTACTCATCTCAAATAGATGCTCAGTGAGGTCGCAGACAGAGGAAATGCCTACAATCCAAGCTCCCATGGCACTGTGTACAAATCATTCTGATTGTGTGCATCCCATGATGTGTTTTATGCATCAATGTCTTTAATTAGAAGGCAAACTGCCTGAGGTCTTACTTGTCTGTTGTGTCCCAGAGTCAGTCTTGGGATTGGTGCTGTAAAGGGCCCTACACAGAATAGGCACTTAGTAAAGGTGGTTAGAAAAAGAGATAAATGATGAGCAGGTTATAAATGCAACTAAATTTACTAAAGTGTAGTCTTTTTAGGAAACAGCATGCTACTAAATGCAATATGGTACCCTGGATTGACTGCCAGAATAGAGCAAACACATTAATGGAAAAGCTGGCAAAACCTAAATAACGTCTAGAGGTTACAGTTAATAATTCTGCACAACTGTTGATTTCTGTTTTGACAAATGTACCATAGAAATGTAAGATATTAGCAATAGACGAAACTGGGTGGGGGTATAGGAGAACTCTCCTCTATTTTGTAACTTTTCTGCAAATTTAAAATTATCCCAAAATAAAAATTTAATTTAAAAAACTTAGATATCATTATTGCAGCATTAACTGATGTAGGTAAGTGTTGGGCAATTCACTTTGTATTCCAAAGAAAATCAAAATAGATTACATGCAAAAGGAAGAAATGATATGCTCAAAAATCTGACTGCAGCAACTCATTTCCAACTGCAGGGAAACTTAATATGGAGGTAATAGGAAAGAGAATAGATTTGGGTCAGGAGTGCTAGGTTTTATTCCCAGTCGGCCACTAAGCAGTTAAGGGATCCTGAACCAGTCATCTCATGTCTCAGCGCCTGAGTTTCTTCGTTTGTGCAGAGAGAAAAAGGAGACTAGACATAACGATCTACCATGACTACTTATTCAAAACAGCAAACTCCCAGCTTCCCAGGGTCTTCCTTTCTCTTTCACCTTATTTTTGCTTTTCTCCAAAGCAACAACACAACTTAGTATTTATTCCTGTTTTTTGTCTGTGCCCTTTTATTAGAATACAAGCTCCTTGAGGACAGGAACTCTGAATATTTCAGTCATTGTATATTCCCAAGACCTGGAATAGTCCCAGCAGTGGTTGTAGGCAGGAATCATTTTTTCCCATCTCCAGCAGTTTATGGGTGAACTATTGAGTATTTACTTTTACATTGCTGCCCAAAATTTCTTAGCCCAGGAGGAAAAATCAACATTGCTTTTAGTTCTTATTTATCTTATAATTCTCTAACTACATCTGTTCATGCAACTCTACTCATTGTCCCATTGTTATTTTCTTCATGAGTTCTGGCTCCCGTGACACTTTCCCATGAATCTGTATTTTGTGTTTTCTTTAGGTTTCTTCAGACAACTCTTAAAACTTCTAAGTTCACTGTATGCATATCTTCTTTCCCTATTTATGATGTCCTTCTGGAAACAGACATTGTCCAGAAGGTTCAGCCTTTAAACTGGAAAACAAATTTCCCAACTCCCCCCAAAATTCTGATGAAAGCTGGGAAAGCATTCATACACAGATAAGTAACAACTTCTTTCTTAAAATCTCTTTTAAGAACTATCTACATGTGATCAAACTGAAAACAGAAACTCTGAGAGATTAGTAAAGAAACTTAAGGGACAAGGATTATACCTTACTGAAAGAGGAAAAGCCCAGAAAAGGAGTGTGAGAATGGTCAAATTCTCCTCCCCCACCAAGAGGTATTTTCATAAGCACTACTATTCCAGATTTTTTTACATGTGGCTACAAAAAATTAACATACTGTACTTATAAAACAATAAAGTAGATTTTTTTTAATGTGTCCAGAAGCATGTCCCAACTCATAGTAATCCTGTGTACAACAGAACAGTACACTTGTTCAGTACTGCACCATCCACACAACCATAGTTATGCTTGAGTCCATAACGCAGCCACTGGGTCAGTCCACCTTATCGAGGGTCTTCCTCTTTATTGCTGATCCTCTACCTTAGCATGCATGATGTCCTCCAATGACTGATCCATTCTGATAATATGTACAAAGTACATGAGGTGATGTCTCATCGGCCCAGTTTCCAAGGAGCACTCTGGCTATACTTCTCTCAAGACATATTTTAGGCTGAGTTCTCTAGAAAAGCAAAACCAGTAGAACTTATAAATATATACAGAGAGAGAGATTATACGAAGAAAATAGCCAATGAAGTTGTAGGGACTGGAATGCCCCAAATCCATGGGTCAGGTTGGAGGTTTCTCCTGACTCACATAGCTGCAGGTGCTTTAGAATCCAGGCTCAGAAGATCAGACACCAGTTCTCTGGATCTCAGGCTGCAGAGACCAAGGAATTCCAAGATCGGCAGACAAAAAAGAAAGTAAGCTGCAGGGTCAAATCCCAAGAACTCAATGTCAGATGAAAAGGGAGCAGCTACTGGATCCAGAGTGCAAAAAGCCCACGAGCCCTGGCAGAAAGCCCACCTATATTGAATGCAGGTCACATCCTCAGGGAAATTCCTTTCCAACTGATTGGCTACTCACAGCAGATCCCATCATAGAAGTGATCACATTATATCAGATCTCATCATTATATGACTGTAAACTATATCATAATTGCCAAACCACTGAGAATCATGTTCCAGCCAAGTTGACACACAACCTTCATGATCACAATAGATTTGTTCGTTCTTCTGGCAGTCCACGGTAGATTCGACATTCTTTGCCAACTCCACAAATCAAAGGCATCTACTCTTTTTAGGTCTTCCTTATTTACTGTTCAGCTTTCAAATGCATATGAGCTGGTTGAAAATATCATGCCTTGGGTCATGCATACCTTACTCCTCAAAGTGACATCTTTGCTTTCCAACACTTTAAAGAGGTCTTTTGCAGCACTTTTGCCAAATACAATGAGTCACTCAGTTTCTTTTTTAACATTTTTTATTGTATTTTAGATGAAGGTTTATGGAACAAACTGGTTCTCCAATGAACAGTCAGTATACACGTTGTCCTTTGACATTGGTTAACAATGCCACCATATGTCAACATTCTCCTTTTTCAACCATGGGTTCACTCTTACCAGCTTTCCTGTTCCCCTTTGCCTCCTAGTCCCTGCCGCTGGGCGGGAGTGCACATGTAGTCTTGTTCTGTTTTATGACCCTGTCCAATCTTTGGCTGAAGGGTGAACCTCAGGAGTGACCCCATTACTGAGCTGAAATTGTGTCTGGGGGCCATTCTCTCAGTTTCTCCAGTCTCTGTCAACCAGCAAGTCTGGTCCTTCTTTTTTGGTTAGAATTTTGTTCTATATTTTTCCCCAGCTCTGTCTAGGATCCTCTATTGTGATCCTTTCAGAGCAGTCAGTGGTCATAGAAGGGCAATACGTAGTTGTACTGGACTCGGTCTGGTGGAGGCCCTGGTAGATGTGTTTAATTAGTCCTTTGGACTAATCTTTCCCTTGTGTCTTTAGTTTTCTTCATTGTTTGTTGCTCCTGAAGGGATGAGACAAGTGGAGTATCCTAGATGGGTGCTCATAGGCTTTTAAGATACCTCATGCTACTCACCAAAGTAGAATGTAGAGAATTTTCTTTAGAAACTGGCAAAATTGTCACAAAAGGAGAGACTGGAAGGGCTGACTCATTAGGGGGAGAGTAAGTGGGTGTATTGAGTAAGGTGTATATAAGCTAATATGTGACAGACTGACTTGATTTGTAAACGTTCACTTAAAGCTCAATAAAAATTATTAAAACAAAAAACAAAAACAAAAAAAACTATGCTATGCCAGTTAAGCTAGATGTTCCCTAAGACCATGGTTCTAACAAACCTCAACACAGTAATTTGGTCCCTCAGGAAGTTTGGATGTGTCTATGGAGCTTCCATGACTTTGTCTTATACAAGATGTGCTGGCCTCCCCAGTATTATGTGCCATCTTACCCTTCACCAGTTTCCACTTATCTTTTGTCTAGTTAATGTTTTTCTATCCCCGTCACTTCCCTCCCTTGTAATCACCAAAGACTCTTTTTGTGTGTAAACCTTCTCACGAGTTTTTACAATAATGGTCTTATACAATGTTTGTCTTTTTGTGACTGACTTGTTTCACTCAGGATAATGTCCTCCAGATTCATCCATGTTATGAGACACTTCACAGATTTATCACTGTTCTTTACGGTTGGGTAATACTCCCTTGTGTGTATGTACCACAGGTTGTTTCCATCTTTTTGCTATTGTAAACAATGCTGCAATGAACATGGTGCGCATATGTCTATTTGATTGACAGCTCTTTTTTCTCTTGGGTATATTCTTCGGAGAGGAATTGCTGGTATTTTTATTTCTAGCTTTCTAAGGAAGCACCACATCATTTTCCAAAATGGTTGTATCAGTTTGCATTCCCACCAGCAATGCATAAGAGTCCCAACTTCCCTCACAGTCTCTCCAGCATTTGTTATTTCCAGTTTTTTGATTTGTGCCAGTCATGCTGAGGTGACATGATATCTCATCGTGGTTTTGATTTGCGTTTCTCTAATGGCTAGTGACCTTGAGCATTTCCTATATATCTGTTGGCTGCATGAATTTCTTCTTTGGTGAAGTGTCTGTTCGTTTCCTTTGCCCATTTTTTAATTGGGTTATTTCTGTTTTTGTTGTAAGGGTGTGGGATTTTCCTGTAGATTTTAGATATTAGACCTTGTCTGATTTGTGATAGCCAAATTTTTTTCCCAGTGAAGTCTTTTGATGTGCATGTGTATAATTTTTAGAAGATCCCAGTTATCTAGCTTATCTCCTGGAGTTTGTGTGTTGTTGGTTGTGGTTTGTATCCTCTTAATGTCTTCTTTTAGGGCTTCTAGCATTGATCCTATTTTTCCTTCTTTGAACTTCATAGTTTTTGGTTTTATATTTAGGTCTTTGATCCATTTTGAATTAGTTTCTTTACATGGTGTGAGGTATTTGTCCTGTTTCATTTTTTGCAGATGGACATCCACTTTTCCCAGGACCATTTGTTTAAAAAGACTTGTCTTTTCCCCCATTTAATGGACTTTGGGCCCTTGTTCAAGATCAGGTGACCATAGGTGGATGGATTCACACCTGGATTCTCAATTCTGTTCCATTGGTCGATATATCTGTCATTGTACCAGTACCAGGCTGTTTTGACTACTGTAGCTGTATAGTAGGTTCTTTGGTCAGGTAGTGTCAGTTCCCCTACTTTATTCTTCTTATTCAGTAGTGCTTACTTATCCGGGAGCCTATTCTCTTTCCATATGAAGTTAGTGATAAGTTTTTTCCATCTTTTTAAAGAATGTTGTTGGTATTTGTACCAGGATTTCAGTATACTTGTAAACTGTAAGTTGCTTTCGGTAGGGGAATGTTTTCACAATGTTGAATCTACCTATCCATGAGCATGGTATGTTTTTCCATTTATGTAGTCTCTGTTGGTTTCTTGTAGTAGTCTTTTCTTTGTATAGGTGTTTTACATCCCTGATTAGATTTATTCACAAGTATTTTATTTTTTAGGAGCTGTTATAAATTGTATTGTTTTCCTGATTCCCTTTTCATTGTTCTTTTTATTGGTGTATAGAAATCCAACTGATTTTTGTATGTTTATCTAGTATACTCCTCCTCTGCTTTATCTTTCTATTAGTTCCAATAGTTTTCTCTTTCAGTCTTTTGGGTTTTCTATATATGGTATCATATTATCCACAAGTAGGGACAGTTTAACTTCCTTATTACCAACTTGGATGCCTTTTATTTCTTTTTCTTGCCTTTTTGTGGTAGAAAGGAATTCCAGCAGAATGTTAAATAGGAGTGGTGATAAAGGGCATCCTTGCCTTGTTCCTGTTCTCAAGGGGAGTGTTTTCAACCTCTTCATTAAGAAAGATGTTGGCCATTTGTTTTGCATACATGTCCTTTATCATGATGAGAAATTTCCCTTCTGTATCTATTTTATTAACAGTTTTTATGAGGACTGGGTGTTGGACTTTCTTGAATGACTTTTCTGTGTCAATTGAGTGATCATATAATTCTTTTTTTTTTCCTTTTATTTATGTGGTGGATTACATTGATTGATTGTCTAATGTTGAACCATCCTTGGCTACCTGAGTTGAGTCCAACTTGGTCATGGTGTATTATTTTTTAATATGCTGCTGATTTCTATCGGCTAGAATTTTGCTGAGGATTTTTACATTTATATTCATAAGAGATATTGGTGTGTAATTTTATTTTTTGTGGTGTCTTTGCCTGATTTTGGTATCAGGGCTATGCTGGGTTCATAGAATAATTTGGAAGTATCACTTTCTTTTCTATGTTCTGAAATTGTTTGAGTAGTACTGATAGAATTCTCTAGTGATGCCATCTGGGCCAGGGATTTTTTTTTTTGTTGGGAGTTTTTTTTTCTTTATCTTTTCAGTCCCTTGTTGTGGGTCTGTTCAGATTTTTTACCATCATTTTGTGTTATTTTAGGTAGACAGTGTGATTCTAGAAATTCACCCATTTCCTCCAGGTTTTCAAATTTATAAGGGGTATAGTTTTTCATAATACTGTTATGATCCTTTTTATTTCAGTTGGATCTGTTGTAAAACCCCCCATTTCATTTGTTAGTTGTATTATTTGCTTCCTCTTCTGTTTTTCTTTTGTCAGTTTGGCCAGGGGTTTGTCTATTTTGTTGATCCTTTCAAATACCAACTTTTGATTTTGTTGATTCTATTGTTTTTTCTATTTTCTATTTCTGTTATTTCTGCTCTGATTTTTATTATTCCCTTTCTTCTGGTGGCTGTGGACTTCTTTTGCTGTTCTTTCTATTTTTTCATGTTATGTAGCTAATGGTTTTATTTTGTCCCTTTCTTCTTTTCTGATGTGTGCATCTATTGTTATAAATTGACCTCTGAGCACTGCCTGTGCTGTGTCCCATAGGTTTTGATACCATGTGTTTTCATTCCCACTTGAGTCTAGGAATTTTCTGAGTACTTCTCTAATTTCTTCTACTACCCCGTGGTTCTTAAGCAGGGTGTTATTCAGTTTCCATTTAATTGATTTTGTTCCCCTGATCCTCCTGTTCTTAATTTCTACTTTGATGGCATTTTGGTCAGAGAAGATACTTTGTATTATTTCAATGTTTTGGATTTGTTCAGGGTTGCTCTGTGGCCTCAGATATGGTCTCCTCTGGAGAACACTCCATGCAGTTGGAAAAGAATGTGTACTTTGGAGGAGGCGGAGCCAAGATGGCAGAGTTATCAGACCCTTCCAGTGCACCCTCTTACAACATAGACCTGAAAAAATAAGTGAAATAATTATCTTTATGGCAAACTAGGAGCCCTGAACATCAAAGGCAAAGTTAGAAAATGGACTGAATTGCAGATAGAGGGAGAGATGGTTCAGAAGTGGAGAGGAGTTGCCAGACCTGAATCACTGGAAACTCTCAGGTTGCAATGGTCTGGTGGTAGCATTTGGCTGCAGTTTCCTCAGGGAGAAACAGCCAGTTGCAGAGCCTACTCACACTACCAGAACCAGAGAAGAACGGTGCTCTCAGCAAAAGCTAAGTACTTGCTTATATTTTACTGTGCTTCCAGCCCCCAAGCTGACTTCAGTGGCTGTTGATTTCCCTGGGCCTGAGATAGGTCTTGCTGCATGTCCTGAGCCATTGTTCTGGGCTTGGAGAAGGAATAAACTCACAATTGGGTAAAAGACAATCTGCCAGCTCCACTAACCTGGGGAGCTCAGGACAGAAGTGGCTCCTGTCCAGTCATAAATGGTCCATGGACTTTGAATAAATTTCCCCCCTGCATGGACATGTATGGGCCTATATCAGCAGAAAAGGCCCTTGTTGGCAAACTGCAACTATTTCAGCTGTGTGGTAGAGAGATGGGTGTTTGATGTTTGACCCCACTTTGTCTATTAAACAGGGTCCTCTCCTACCTACATCGGGGGCCTAAGGATTGGTGACTCCACTCAGGTCACTCAGTCACCTGTGATAGCTGTCCAAGGATAACTGGTACCTCTCAATCCTTACAACCAAAAGCATTGAGTGACCATGGTCTGTCTGCAGAACCCACCAACCTGTGCTCTCTAGGGAACAGGCACGTGCTTTCCTCACAGACACTCAGGAGGCGGTTGTCAGCCTTGTTCAGGGCGTGATCCCCTGCTGCAAAAAGACACTGGTGCCTACACCAATAACCTCTGCTGCTCTAAGACTGTAGGACAGAGGAGGTACCACACACTGCATGACCAACTACCTGAGCTGAGCCCATACAAGAAAAAGTGAATGGACTCCTAGGTTCATATACCTGATAACAGCTCTAGCCATCTGGCGACAGGGTGTTAGTATTTCAAGGGTGAAAATAATCAAGCTAACCCACTCAAGCAACATGTTTGGATGTACCAAAACAAAACAAAATAAGAAGCTAGGATACAGTAACTAAAATAAAATAAACTAATACAACACCTTATCTATAGCTCATAGACAACAGTCAATATCCTAACACATAAACAAGCAGACCATGATCATTTTAACAAGCTCTCAAATCAAAGATTCAAGGGGTCTTCCGGATGAAGGTGCCTTCCTGGAACTACTGAAAGCAGTATACAAAAGATTAATATACAGAATTCTTCAAGACATCAGGAATGAGATAGGAAGTCAGGCAATACACAGAACAAGGCAAGGAACACAGATAAAGCTGTTGAAGAAATTAAAAAGGTTATTCAAGAACATAAAGAAAACTTTCATAATCCACAAGTATCCATAGAGAGACAGCAATCAGAAATTCAGAAGATTTGAAACAAAATTACAGAATTAGACAGTTGAATAGAAAGGCAAAGGAGAAGAATTGAGCAAGTGGAAGGCAGAATTGGTGAGATTGAAGATAAAGCCCTTGGCACCAATATATTTTTTGAAAAATCAGATAAAACAATTAAACAAAATGAAGAAACCCTAAGAATCATGTGGGACTCTATCGAGAGAAAGAACCTAAGAGTGATTGGAGTACCAAAACAGGGAAGTGTAACAGAAAATACAGAAAGGCTATGTGAAAATCGGTTGGCAAAAAACTTCCCTGATATCATGAAAGATGAGAAGATATCTATCCAAGATTCTTATTGAAATCCACATAAGGCAGATCTTTAAAAAAGCCCCTAAGACATATTATAATAAAACTTGCCAAAACCAGAGATAAAGAGAGAATTTTAAAACCAGTAAAGGAAAAACGAAACGTCACCTACAAAGAATACGCTGGGAATACTCAGCAGAAACCATATAGGGAAGGAGGCAATGAAATCACTTATATAAAGTATTGAAGGAAAAAAAATGCCAGCCAAAATTCATATATCATATATCCAGCAAAACTCAAATATGAAGGTGAAATTAGGACTTTTCCAGATAAACAGAAGTTTATGGAATTCATAAAAACCAAACCAAAACTGCAAGAAATACTAAAGAGATTCTCTGGTTAGAAAATCAGTAATATCTGATATCAACCCACAACGAGAATACTGGAAAGAGCAATCAGATCTCAATGCAGATAGTGAAATCACAAAAATAGAGTAAGATTAAAAAAAAAAAACCTCAAAGCAGGGAAAGAACGATTTTGTTATGTAAAAGAAAAAACATTAAAATTGTAAAGAGGGAGAGGGGGCCAAGATGGCTGACTAGGTAGAAGCTACCTCGGATCCCTCTGGCAGCAAAAACTCGGAAAAACAAGTGAATCAATCACACACATGACAATCTACGAACCCTGACCATCAAGCACAGATCTAAAGAGTTGACCTGAGTGACAGAGACTGAGAACGAACAACCACGGGGAAGCAGCGGCTGTTTTCGGAGCCTGGAGCTAACATCTCAGTCAGGAAACCTTGGCACCGGGCTTTGGACTGGGCAGAGGGAAGCTGAGCACGGCATCCTGAGATGGTGCAAATGCAGGGTGCAGCCCTAGCCCCCTGAACTGACCTCAGGGGAAGCCCAGGCAGTGCACACAGGCAGTGCAGTGACGCGGCTGACAGGAGAAGTCACCGGGAGGCAGTGACTGGTTTTGGAGCTGGGAGTGCAGCATCCCATCCAGGGAACCTTAGCGCTGGGCTTCAGACTGGGAGCAGAGGAACTAACCGCAGTTTCTGAGACAGCGCAAGCACAGGATGCAGGCCTGACCCTCTGAGGCAATCTCTCCCCAGCCAGCGCACACAGTTGACACGCCCCTTGGGAATCTCAGATAAAACAGTCATCCCAGGCAAGATAAGTAACTTTTTCTATATACGGGGTGCTACTCACTCCTATTTATCTGAACCCTCCCCTTCCCTTCCCAGGTGGCTTCATTAACACTGGAATTACCTGAGCCAGAGAGTAAACTGCTCTGCAGTTTTTCTTTCTTTCTTTCTTTCTTTCTTTCTTTTGTCTTTTCCTAACCCATTCTCCTGGCCTGAGAGAAGTAGCTACAAAAAATCTAGGGACCAAAAATCCTTCCCTAATTGGACTAAAAACACAGAACCTGCTCCAGCCAAGCATATGTGCTCCACAGTCGGACTTTCATCCCTACAGGGAACATGGTGGCTACTATAATGCAAAGGCATTTCTGTTTGGAATCTGACTGTAATTGATTTAGCGGATTGCTGGAAAGACAAGTTTCCCAGGTCTGATATCTCTGCATATTCAACAGAGCCCTGACGGACCCACAACAGGGAACTGAGGGCTGAAGCTCCCCCCAGACCACCTAGCCTCCTGCCTTAGGGGTCTAAGGAGGGTGACACCTACCAATCTGCAGAGGTACTTGCATTGGGGGCCTGAGGTACAGCTGCAGAGTCCACCCACCAAAGTCCTTTAGGAATAGAGACATACCTACCTCACTGGCACTTGGGGGAAGCCTGTCAGCATCCTACCCCCCCTAGAGTGTGAGCCCCTGCTGCTACTAGAATCTGGTGCACACAACTATCACCACTGATCCTCCAGGGGGATAGGAGACGGTCTACACCACACACTTGGTGACCCAAAATCAGATTCTACTCAAGAATAGTGAATGGACTCTTAGGCTTATATATCTGGTAACAGCCCACACCAGCTGGAAATAGGACATAAGTGACTCAAGGGCTACAACAATCAAGACAGTGCAATCTAGTAGCCCATCTACATATATTGAAAGAAAACAAAACAAGATAAGACTCCGTGAGAAAATATAGAATAAATCATTACAATATCTTAGTGATAGCACGGAGACAGCAGACGATATCAAACCACATAAAGAAGCAGACCATGATTGCTTCTACAAATCCCCAATCTAAAGAATCAAAATCTTTCCCAAATGAAGATACGACCCTGGAATTGTCAGATGAAGAATATAAAAATTAATACACAGAAAGCTTCAAGACATCAAGGATGACGTCAGAAATGAAATAAGACAATCTACAGAAAAAGCCAAGGAAAGCACTGATAAAGCAGTTGAAGAACTCAAAAAGATTATTCAAGAACATAGTGGAAAAATTAATAAGTTGCAAGAATCCATAGAGAGACAACATTCAGAAATCCAAAAGATTAACAATAAATTACAGAATTAAAGCAATAGGAACTCAGAGGAGCAGACTCGAGCAATTGGGATGCAGAGCGGGAAAGCTGGAGGACCAGGGAATCGACACCAACACAGCTGAAAAAAAATCAGATAAAAGAATTTTAAAAAATGAAGAAACCCTAAGAATCATGTGGGACTCTATCAAGAAGAATAACTTGTGTGTGATTGGAGTCCCAGAACAGGGAGGAAGAACAGAAAACACAGAGAGAATAGTTGAGGATCTGTTGGCAGAAAACTTCCCTGACATCATGAAAGACAAAAGGGTATCTATCCAAGATGCTCATCGAACCCCATTTAAGATTGATCCAAAAAGAAAATCACCAAGACATATTATCATCAAACTTGCCAAAATCAAAGATAAAGAGAAAATTTTAAAAGCAGCCAGGGATAAAAGAAAGGTCTCCTACAAAGGAGAATCAATAAGAATAAGTTCAGACTACTCAGCAGAAACCATGCAGGCAAGAAGGCAATGGGATGGCATATATAGAGCAGTGAAGGAGAAAAACTGCCAGCCAAGCATCATATATCCAGCAAAACTCTCTCTCAAATATGAAGGTGAAATTAAAACATTTACAGATAAACACAAGTTTAGAGAATTTGCAAAAACCAAACCAAAGCTACAAGAAATACTAAAGGAAATTGGTCAGAAAACCAATAATATCAGAAACCAGCACAACACAAAGTCACAGAACAGAACATCCTGATATCAACTCAAATAGGGAAATCACAAAAACAAATTAAGATTAATTTTAAAGAGAAAAAAATGCTCAAAACAGGGAATCATTGAAGTCAATATGTAAAAGATCACAATAATCAAAAAGAGGGACTAAATACAGGTGGCATAGAACTGCCATATGGAGAGAGATACAAGGCGATATAGGACAATACAAGTTAGGTTTTTACTTAGAAAAATAGGGACAAATATTAAGGTAACCACAAAGAGGTATAACAACTCCATAACTCAAAATAAAAACCAAGAAAAGCATAACGACTCAGCAAACAAAGTCTAATACTATGAAAATGAGGAACACACAATTTACAAAGAAAAACGTCTCAGTACAAAAAAGTAAGTGGAAAAATGAAATTGTCAACAACACACATAAAAAGGCATCAAAATGACAGCACTAAACACATACTTATCTATTATTACACTGAAAGTGAATGGACTAAATGCACCAATAAAGAGACAGAGAGTCTCAGACTGGACAAAGAAACAGGATCCGTCTATATGCTGCCTACAAGAGAAACACCTTACACCTAGAGACACAAACAAACTAAAACTCAAAGGATGGAAAAAATATATCAAGCAAACAATAAGCAAAAAAGAGCAGGACTAGCAATATTAATTTCTGACAAAATAGACTTTAAAGTTAAATCCACCCCAAAGGATAAAGAAGGACACTACATAATGATTAAAGGGACAATTGACCAGGAAGATATAACCATATTAAATATTTATACACCCAATGACAGGGCTGCAAGATACACAAAACAAATTTTAACAGAACTAAAAGTGAGATAGACACCTCCACAATTATAGTAGGAGACTTCAACACACCACTTTCGGAGAAGGCCAGGACATCCAGTAAGAATCTCAATAGAGACACGGAAGACCTAATTGCTACAATCAACCAACTTGACCTCATTGACTTATACAGAACACTCCACCCAACTGCTGCAAAGTATACTTTTTTTTCTAGTGCACATGGAACATTCTCCAGAATGGACCACATATTAGGTCAGAAAACAAACCTTTGCAAAATTCAAAACATCGAAATATTACAAAGCATCTTCTCAGACCATAAGGCCATAAAAGTGGAAATCAATAACAGAAAAATTAGGGAAAAGAAATCAAATACTTGGAAACTGAACAATAACCTGCTGAAAAAAGACTGGGTTATAGAAGACATTAAGGAGGGAATAAAGAAATGCATAGAATGCAATGAGAATGAAAACACTTCCTATCAAAACCTCTGGGACACAGAAAAGCAGTGCTCAGAGGTCAATTTATATTGATAAAGGCACACATACAAAAAGAAGAAAGAGCCAAAATCAGAGAACTGTCCCGACAACTTGAACAAATAGAAAGTGAGCAACAAAAGAATCCATCAGGCACCAGAAGAAAACAAATAAGAAAAATCAGAGCTGAACTAAATGAATTAGAGAACAGAAAAACAATTGAAAGAATTAACAATGCCAAAAGCTGGTTCTTTGAAAAAATTAATCAAATTGATAAACCATTGGCCAGACTGACTAAAGAAATACAGGAAAGGAAACAAATAACCCAAATAAGAAACGAGATGGGCCACATCACAACAGACCCAACTGAAATTAAAAGAATCATATCAGATTATTACAAAAAATTGTACTCTAACAAATTTGCAAACCTTGAAGAAAAGGATGAATTCCTAGAAAAACACTACCTACCTAAATTAACACAATCAGAAGTAGAACAACTAAATAGACCCATAACAAAAAAAGAGACTGAAAAGGTAATCAAAAAATTCCTAACAAAAAAAGCCCTGGACCGGACTGCTTTGCTGCGGAGTTCGACCAAACTTTCAGAGAAGAGTTAACACCACTACTACTAAACGTATTTCAAAGCATAGAAAATGACGGAATACTACCTAACTCATTCTATGAAGCCACCATCTCCCTGATACCAAAACCAGGTAAAGACATCACAAAAAAAAGAAAATTACAGACCTATACTCCTCATGAACATAGGTGCAAAAAAAAAAATTCTCAACAAAATTCTAGCCAAAAGAATTCAACATCATATCAAAAAAATAATCCACCACAACCACAGGTATGCAAGGTTGGTTTAATATTAGAAAAACCGTTAATATAATCCACCATACAAATAAAACAAAAGACAAAAACCACATGATCTTATCAATTGATGCAGAAAAAACATTTGACAAAGTCCAACACCCATTCATGATAAAAACTCTCAGCAAAATAGGAATTGAAGAAAAATTCCTCAACATAATAAAGGGCATCTATGCAAAGCCAACAGCCAACCTCATTCTAAATGAAGAGAGCCTGAAAGCATTTCCCTTGAGAATGGGAACCAGATAAGGATGCCCTTTATCACCGCTCTTATTCAACATTGTGCTAGAGGTCCTAGCCAGAGCAATTAGGCTAGACAAAGAAATAAAGGGCATCCGGTTTTCTTATACACAGAAAACTCTAAGGAATTCTCCAGAAAACTACTGAAACTAATACAAGAGTTTGGCAGAGTCTCGGGTTATAAGATAAACATACAAAAATCACTTGGATTCCTCTACATCAACAAAAAGAACATCGAAGAGGAAATCACCAAACCCATACCATTCACAGTAGCCCCCAAGAAGATAAAATACTTAGGAATAAATCTTACCAAAGATGTAAAAGACCTATACAAAGAAAACTACAAAGTAGTACTGCAAGAAATTAAAAAGGACCTACTTAAGTGGAAAAACATACCTTGCTCATGGATAGGAAGAGTTAACATAGTAAAAAAGTCTATTCTACCAAAAGCCATCTATACATATAAAGCACTTCCGATCCAAAGTCCAATGACGTATTTTAATGTGATGGAGAAACAAATCACCAACTTCATATGGAAGGGAGAGAAGCCTCGGATAAGTAAAGCACTACTGAAAAAGAAGAAGAAAGTGGGAGGCCTCACTCTACCTGATTTTAGAACCTATTATA
Source organism: Elephas maximus indicus (assembly GCF_024166365.1). Classification (NCBI taxonomy): domain Eukaryota; kingdom Metazoa; phylum Chordata; class Mammalia; order Proboscidea; family Elephantidae; genus Elephas; species Elephas maximus. Next base: position 12,448,340 of record NC_064847.1, read on the forward strand.
CAGCCACAGTAGTGAAAACAGTGTGGTACTGGTACAACTACAGGCACATAGACCAAAGGAACAGAATTGAGAACCCAGATATAAATCCATCCACATATGAACAGCTGATATTTGACAAAGGTCCAGTGTCAGTTAATTGGGGAAATCACAGCCTTTTTAACAAATGGTGCTGGCATAATTGGACATCCATTTGCAAACAAATGAAAGAGGACCCATACCTCACACCATGCACAAAAACTAGCTCCAAGTGGATCAAAGACCTAAACATAAAGACTAAAACGATAAAGATCATGGAAGAAAAAATAGGGACAACGTTAGGAGCCCTAATACAAGGCATAAACAGAATACAAAATATTACCAAAAATGATGAAGAGAAACCAGATAACTGGGAGCTCCTAAAAATCAAACACCTATGCTCATCTAAAGACTTCACCAAAAGAGTAAAAAGACCACCTACAGACTGGGAAAGAATTTTCAGTTATTACATCTCCGACCAGAGCCTGATCTCTAAAATCTTTATGATTCTGTCAAAACTCAGCCACAAAAAGACAAACAACCCAGTCAAGAAGTGGGCAAAGGATATGAACACGCACTTCACTAAAGAAGATATTCAGGTAGCTAACAGATACATGAGAAAATGCTCTCGATCATGAGCCATCAGAGAAACGCAAATTAAAACTACGATGAGATTCCATCTCACTCCAACAAGGCTGGCATTAATCCAAAAAACACAAATTAATAGAGGTTGGAAAGGCTGTGGAGAGACTGGAACTCTTATACACTGCTGGTGGGAATGTCAAATGGTACAACCACTTCAGAAATCTATCTGGAGTTTTCTTAAAAAGTTAGAAATAGAACTACCATACACCCCAGAAATCCCACTCCTTGGAATATACCCTAGAGAAATCAGAGCCTTCACACGAACAGATGTATGCACACCCATGTTTATGGCATCTCTGTTTACAATAGCAAAAAGCTGGAAGCAACCAAGGTGTCCAACAATAGATGAATGGTTAAATAAATTGTGGTATATTCACACAATGGAATACTACGCATCGCTAGAGAACAGTGACGAATCTGTGAAACATTACATAATGTGGAGGAACCTGGAAGGCATTATGCTGAATGAAATTAGTCAGAGGCAAAAAGATAAATATTGTATAAGACCGCTATTATAAGATCTTGAGAAATAGTATAAACTGAGAAGAACACATACTTTTGTGGTTACGAGGGGGGAGAGGGAGGGAGGGGGGGAGAGGGTTATTCACTGATTAGTTAGTAGATAAGAACTATTTTAGGTGAAGGGAAGGACAATACTCAATACACGGAAGGTCAGCTAAAATGGACTGGACCAAAAGCAAAGAAGTTTCCTAGATAAACTGAATGCTTCAAAGGTGAGCGGAGCAAGGGCGGGGGTTTGGGGACTATGGCTTAAGGGAACTTCTAAGTCAATTGGCAAAATAATACTATTATGAAAACATTCTGCATCCCACTTTGAAATGTGGTGTCTGGGGTCTTAAAGGCTAACAAGCGGCCATCTAGATGCATCAATGGGTCTCAACCCACCTGGATCAAAGGAGAATGAAGAACAAGAACACCAAGGTCACACGACAACTATGAGCCCAAGAGACAGAAAGGGCCACATGAACCAGAGTCTTACATCATCCTGAGACCAGAAGAAGTAGATGGTGCCCAGTCACAACCGATGACTGCCCTGACAGGGAGCACAACAGAGAACCCCTGAGGGAGCAGGTCAGTGGGTTGCAGACCCCAAATTCTCATAAAAAGACCAGACTTAATGGTCTGATGGTGACTAGAGAAATCCTGGCAGTCATGGTCCCCAAACCTTCTGTTGGCCCAGGACAGAAACCATTCCTGAAGACAACTCATCAGACATGGAAGGGACTGGACAATGGGTTGGAGAGAGATGCTGATGAAGAGTGAGCTACTTGTATCAGGTGGACACTTGAGACTGTGTTGGCATCTCCTGTCTGGAGGGGAGATAGGAGGGTAGAGAGGGTTAGAAACTGGCAAAATTGTCATGAAAGGATAGACTGGAAGGGCTGACTCATTAGGGGGAGAGTAAGTGGGAGTATGGAGTAAGGTGTATATAAGCTTATATGTAACAGACTGACTTGATTTGTAAATGTTCACTGAAAGCTCAATAAAAATTATTGAAAAAAACAATAAAGAGGGACTAGAAATGTAGTCATAGATCTTTCATATGGAGAGGAAGACAAAGTGATATAGAGAAATAAAAGTTATGTTTAAACATAGAAAATAGTGGTAAATATTAAGGTAACCACAAAGGAGACTAACAATCCTACTTATGAAAATAAAATACAAGAAAAAAATAGAGATTCAGCAGAAACAAAATCAACAACAAGGAATAAGGGGAACAGATAATATATAAATATAAACTACTCAGCACAAAACATTAAGTGGGAAAGAGAAACCAGTCAAAAACACACACAAAAAAGACACCAAGATGACAGCAGTGGACTCATACCTATCCATTATTAGGCTGAATGTGAATGGATTCAATGCACCAATAAGGAGACAGAGTGGCTGAATGGATAAAAAACATGATCCATCTATACATTGCTTACAAGAGACACACTTTAGACTTGGAGACACAAACAAACTAAAACCCAAAGGATAGGGAAAAAAATATATCAAGCAAACAACAATCAAAAAAGAGCAGGAGTGGCAATATTAATTTCTGACAAAACAGACTTTAAAGTTAAACCCACCACAAATAAGGAAGAACACTATATAGTGATTAAAGAGAGGAAATACCAGGAGGATATAACCATATTAAATATTTATGCATCCAATGACAGGGCTGCAAGATACATAAAATAAACTACAACAGCACTGAAAAGTGAGATAGACAGCCCCACAATTATAGTAGGAGACTTCAATATACCACTTTCAGTGAAGGACAGGACATCAAGAAAGAAGCTCAATAAAGACACGGAAGATCTAAATGCCACAATCAACCAATTAGACCTCATAGACATATACAGATCACTCCACCCATCAACAGCCAAGTGTAATATCTTTTCCAATGCCCATGGAGCACTCTCTAGAATAGACCATATATTAGGTCATAAAACAAGCCTTTTAGCAAAAATCCAAAATATTGAAATAATACAAAGCATCTTCTTTGACCATAAGGACATAAAAGTAGAAATCAATAACAGAAAAATCACAGAAAAGAAATCGAGCACTTGGAAACAGAACAATACCCTGTTCAGGAACGACTGAGTTATAGAACACACCAAGGATGGAATCAAGAAATTCATAGAATCCAATGAGAATGAAAATACATTCTATCAGAACCTTGGGACACAGCTAAAGCAGTGCTCAGAGGTCAATTTATATCAATAAGTACATACATCCAAAAAGAAGAAAGGGCCAAATTCAAAGAGCTATTGCTACAACTCGAACAAATAGAAAGAGAGCAACAAAAGAAACCTTCAGGCACTAATAGAAAGCAAACACTAAAAATTAAAGCAGAACTAAATGAAATAGAGAACAGAAAAACAATTGAAAGAGTAAACAAGGCCCAAAGCTGATTCTTTGAAAACATTAACAAAATTGATAAACCACTGGCCAAAATGATGAAAGAAAAACAGAAAAGGAAGCAAATTACCAAATAAGAAAGGAGGTGGGTGATATTACAACAGAACCAACTGAAATTAAAAGAATCGTATCAGATTACTATGAAAAATTGTACTCTAACAAATTTGAAAACCTAGCAGAAATGAATGAATTTCTAGAAACTCACTACCTACCTAAACTAACACAAACAGAGGTAGAACAAGTAAATAAACCCATAACAAAAGAAGAGATTGAAGAGATAATTAAAAAATGCCCAACAACAACAACAACAAAAATCCCTGGCCCTGACGGCTTCACAGCAGAGTTACCAAACTTTCAGAGAAGAGTTATAACCACTACTACTAAAGGTATTTCAGAACTCAGAAAAGGACAGAATACTCCCAAACTCATTCTATGAAGCCAGCATATCCCTGAAACCACAACCAGGTAAAGACACCACAAAAAAAGAAAATTGCAGACTTTTATTCCTCAGGAACTTAAATGCAAAAGTCCTCAACAAAATTCTAGCCAATAGAATTCAACAACTTGTCAAAAAAAATAATTCACCATGACCAAATGGGACTCATGCCAGGTGTGCACAGGTGGTTCAACATTGGAAAGACAATGAATGTAATTCATCATATAAATAAAAGACAAGAACCACATGATCTTATCAATTGATGCAGAAAAGGCATTTGACAAAGTTCAGCACCGACTCATGATAAAAACTCTCAGCAAAATAGGAATAGAAGGAAAATTCCTCAGCATAATAAAAGGCATTTATACAAAGCCGATAGCCAAGATCATCTTAAATGGAGAGAGTCTGAAAGCATTCCCCTTGAAATGGGAACCACACAAGGATGCCCTTTACACCACTCTTATTCAACATTGTGCTGGGGATCCTAGCCAGAGCAATTAGGCTAGATAAAGAAAGAAAGGGTATCCAGATTGGTACTGAAAAAGAACAAGTATCTCTATTTGTGGATGACATGACCTTATACACAGAAAACCCTAAAGAACCCTCAAGAAAACTACTGAAACTAATAGAAGAGTTCAGCAGAATGTCAGAATATAAGATAAACATGCAAAAAATCAGTTGGATTCCTCTATGCCAACAAAAAGAATATTGAAGAGGAAATTACAAAATCAATACCATTCAGACTAGACCCCAAGAAGATAAAATACTTAGGAATAAATCTTAGCAGAAAAGTAAAAGACCTATACAAAGAAAAAACTACAAGATGCTACCACACAAGACACCTATATAAGTGCAAAAACGTACCTTGCTCATGGACAGAAAGATTTAACATTGTAAAAATGTCTACTCTGCCAAAAGCCATCTATAGATACAACACAGTTCCAATATAAATTTTGACATTTTTTAATGAGTTGGAGAGAAAAAATCATCAACTTCATATGGAAGGGAAAAAGACCCCACATAATTAAAGCTTACTGAAAAAGAAGAACAAAGTGGGAGGCCTCACTCTACCTGATTTTAGAACCTATTATACCACCTTAGTATTCAAAACAGCCTGGTACTGGTACAACAACAGATACATAGACCAATGGAACAGAATTGAGAATCCAGACATAAACCCATCTGCATATGAGCAGCTGATATTTGACAAGGGCCCAAAGTCAGTGAAGCAGGGAACATATAGTCTTTTTACCAAATGGTATTGGCAAAGCTGGGTATCCATATGCAAAAAAAAAGAAACAAGACCCATACCTCACACCATGCACAAAGGCTAACTCAAAATGGATCAAAGACTAAGTATAAAATGTAAAACTTTAAAGATGATGGAAGAAAAAATACGGACAATGCTGGAAGCCCTAATATATGACATAAACAATATATAAAACATTACTAACAATGCAGAAGAGAAACTAGATAATCAGCAGCTCCTAAAAATCAAACACATATGCTCATCCAAAGACTTCACCAGAAGACTAAAAAGATTACCTGAAGACTGGGAAAACATTTTGAGCTATGATATTTCTGAATTTCGTCTGATCTCTAAAATCTACATGATACTGCAAAAACTAAACTACAAAAAGACAAATAAACCAAAAAAAAAAAAATGGGCAAAGTATGTGAAGAGACACTTCACTACAGAAGGCATTCAGATAGCTAACAGCTACATGAGGAAATCCTCACAATCATTAACCATTAGAGTAATGAAAATGAAAACTACAATAAGATTCCATTTCACTCAAATAAGGCTGCTGTTAATCCAAAAAACACAAAAAATAAATGTTGAAGAAGTTGTGGAGAGACTGGAAAACTCATACACTGCTGGTGGGATTTAAAATGATACAACCACTTTAGAAATCAATTTGGCGCTTCTTTAAAAAGCTAGAAACAGCAGGCAGAGCCAAGATGGCAGAATAGACAGACACTTCTGATGAGCCCTCTTTACAACAAAGACCCAAAAAAACAAGTGAAGTGAGTATATTTGTGGCAAGCTGGGACCCCTGAACATCAAAGGCAAGCTTAGACAACAAACTGAGTGGCTAGGGAGGAAGAGACCGTTCAGAAGGGAAGAGGAGTTACTGGACCTGAATTGCGGGAAGCACTCAGGCACCATTCCCAGAGCGGCAGCAGCAAGGGTGGGCTGGTACTAGTGTTCAGCTGCAGTTTCCTCAGGGAGAAGCAACCAGCCACACAGCCTAGTCACACCTCTGGAACCTGAGGAGAATGGCACTCTTGGCAAAAGCTAAGTACTTGCGTATATTTTAACACACCCTCCTCCCCCTCCCCCGCCGCCCTGAAGCCAGCTTCAGCTTTTGAATCCCTGGGCCTGAGATAGACCCAGAGCACCTAGAGCCATCCTCCTGGCCTTGGGGAAGGAAAAAATTTGCAACTGGGGAGAAAAGATAATTTGCTAGCTCCATTAACCGGGGGAGCTCAGGACAGAAGCGGCTCCTGTCCAGGCATAAACCATCCGTGGACCTTGAGCACTTCTCCCTTCTCCGTGGACCTGTGTGGGCCTATTTCGGGGGAATGGTTCCTTGCTGGCAGACTCCAACCATTTCAGCTGTGCGGTGGAGAGGTGGGTGTTTGACGTTTGACATTGCTTTGCCTATTAAACAAGGTCCTCACCTACCCACAACAGGGACCTAAGGACTAGTAGCTCCACTCAGGTCACCCAGCCACCCACAACAGGGGTCCAAAGATAACTGGTACCTCCCAGTCCTTACAACCAAAAATATTGGGTGCCCATCAACCCTCTGCAGAACCTACCTACCAGCACGCTCTAGGGAACAAAGATACATTTTCCTCAGAGACACTTGGGGGTAGGTTCTCAGCCCCCTGCCTTGTTCAGACCATGACCCTCGTGCTGCAATGAGATACTGGTATATAGCCCTATCACCACTGCCCCTCTAAGGCTGTAGGACAGAGACTGTACCACACACTTGATGATCAGTTACCTGGAAACCTGAGCTGAATTCATACAAGAAAACTGAATGGACTCCTAGACTGATATACCCGATAACAGCTCTAGCGAGCTGGGGACAGGACACCAGAGCTCCAAAGGCAAAGAAAATCATGCTAGCTCACTCAAGCAACCCATAGGGGTATACCAAAACAAAACAAAGCAAGCAGCTACAACACAGTAAGCAAGCATAAACTAGTACAATAACTTATAGATGGGTGAGAGACAACAGTCAATATTAAGTCACGTAAAGAAACAGACCATGATCACCTCAACAGACTCTCAAAACAAAGAATCCAGGCATCTTCTAGATGAAAGTGCATTCCTGAACTACCAAATGCAGAGTACAAAAGCTTAATATACAGAACCCTTCAAGACATCAGGAAGGAAATGAGGCAATACGCAGAACAAGTCAAGGAACACACCGATAAAGCAACTGAAGAAATTAGAAAGATTATTCAGGAACATAATGACAAGTTTAATAAGCTGGAAAAATCCATAGACAGACAGCACTCAGAAATTTAGAAGATTAACAATAAAATTACAGAATTAGACAACTCAATAGAAAGTCAGAGGAGCAGAATTGAGCAAGTGGAAGCTAGAATTTCTGAACTCAAAGATAAATCACTTGGCACTAATACATTTGAAGAAAAATCAGATAAAAGAATTAAAAACTAAGAAACTTTAAGAATCACGTGGGATTGTATCAAAAGAAATAACCTAAAAGCAATTGGAGTACCACAACAGGGAGGAATAACAGAAAATACAGAGAAAATTCTTGAAGATTTGTTGGCGAAAACTTCCCTGATATTGTGAAAGATGAGAAGATATCTATCCAGGATGCTCATCGAACTCCACATAAGGTAGATGTTAAGAGAAAGTCACCAAGACATATTATAATCAAACTTGCCAAAGCCAAAGATAAATAGACAATTAGAAGAGCAGCAAGGGATAAACGAAAAGCCACCTACAAAGGAGAGCCAGTAAGAATAAGCTTGGACTACTTGGCAGAAACCACGCAGGTAAGAAGGCAATGGGATGACATATTTTAAAAATTGAAGGAAAAAAATTGACTGCCAAGAATCATATATCCTTCAAAACTGTCCCTTAAATATGAAGGTGAAATTAAGACATTTCCAGATAAAGAGAAGTTTCAGGAATTCATAAAAACCAAACCAAAACTACAAGAAATACTAAAGGGAGTCCTTTGGTTAGAAAATCAATAATATCAGGTATCAACCCAAGATGAGAACACTGGGCAGAGCAACCAAAAGTCAAACCAGACAGGGAAATTGGAAAAAAAAAAAAAAAGCAAGATTATATATATTTTAAAAAGCCCAAAACAGGGTAACAGCAAAGTTATTATATAAAAGAAGAGAACATTAAAATAATAAAGAGGGACTAAGAAATGTAATCATATACCTTCCATATGGAAAACAAGATACAGCGATACAAAGAAATAACAGTTAGTTTAAAATTTAGAAAAATAGGGGTAAATAATAAGGTAAGCACAAAGGAGACAAACTATCCTACTCATCAAAATAAAATACAAGGGAAAAATACAGACTCAGCAGAAACAAAATCAATAACAACAAATACGAGGAAAGGACAATGTATAAAGAAAATCTACTCAACACGTAAAATCAGTGGGAAAAAGAAATTGTCAGCAACACACACAAAAAAAATAAAAAATGATAGCACTAAATTCATACCTATCTATAATTACCCTGAATGTAAATAGACTAATGCACCAATAAAGAGACAGAGAGTAGCTCAATGGATTAAAAAACGAGATCCATCTATATGCTGCCTACAAGAGACACACCTTAGATTTAGAGACACAAACAAACTAAAACTCGAAGGATGGAAAAAAATATATCAAGCAAACGACAACCAAAAAAGCAGGAGTGGCAATATTAATTTCTGACAAAATAGACTTTAAAGTTAAATCCATCAGAAAGGATAAGGAAGGACATTGTATAATGATTAAAGGGACAGTTCACCAAGAAGATATAACCATATTAAATATTCACGCACCCAATGACAGGGGTGCAAGATACATAAAACAAACTCTATGAGCATTGAAAAGTGAGATAGACAGCTCCACAATAATAGTAGGAGACTTCAATATACCACTTTCAGTGAAGGATAGGACATCCAGAAAGAAGCTCAATAAAGACACCAAAGATCTAAATGCCACAATCAACCAACTTGACCTCGTAAACATATGCGGAACAATCCACTAACAGCAACCAACTATACTCTCTTTTCTAGTGCACACGGAACTTTCTCTAGAATAGACCACATATTAGGTCATAAAGCAAGCCTTAGCAGAATCCAAAACTTTGAAATATTACAAAGCATCTTCTCTGATCATAAGGCCATAAAAGTGGAAATCAATAGCAGGAAAAGAAATCAAACACTTGGAAACTGAACAATACCATGCTCGAAAAAGACTGGAATAGAGAAGACATTAAGGATGGAATAAAGAAAGTCAGAGAATCCAATGGGAAGGAAAACACTTTGTATCAGAACCTTTGGGACACAGGAAAAGTGGTGCTCAAAGACCAATTTATATCAATAAGTGCACACATCCAAAAAGAAGAAAGGGCCAAAATCAAAGAATTATCTCTACAACTTGAGCAAATAGAAAGAGAGCAACAAAAGAAACCCACAGGCACCAGAAGAAAACAAACGATAAAAATTAGAGCTGAACTAAATGAAATAGAAAACAGAAAAACAATTGAAAGATTTAACAAGACCAAAAGCTGGTTTTTGGAAAAAATCAACAAAATTGATAAGGCACTGTCCAAACCGACAAAAGAAAAACAGGAGAGGAGGCAAATAACCCAAATAAAAACTGAGAGGGGCGATATTACAATAGGCTCAACTGAAATTAAAAGAATCATATCAGATTACTGTGAAAAACTATACTCAAATTTGAAAACCTAGAACAAATGGATGAATTCCTAGGAACACACTACCTACCTAAACAGAGGTAGAACAACTAAATAGACCCATAACAAAAGAAGAGATTGAAAGGTAAGCAAAAAACTCTCGACAACAACAACAAAAAAAGCACTGGGCTGGGCAGCGTCACTGCAGAGTTCTACCAAACTTTCAGAGAAGAGTTAACACCACTACTACTAAAGGTATTTCAGAGCATAGAAAATGATGGAATACTACCAAACTCATTCTATGAAGCCACCATATCCCTGATACCAAAACTAGGTAAAGACACCCAAGAAAAGAAAATTATAGATGTATATCCCTCAGGAATGTAGATCCAAAAATGCTCAACAAAATTCTAGTCAATAGAATTCAACAACATATCAAAAAAATAATTCACCAAGACCAAGTTGGATTCATACCAGGTATGCAGGGGGGTTCAATATTAGGAAAACAATTAATGTAATCCACCACATAAATAAAACAAAAGACAAGAATCACATGATTTTATCAATTGATGCAGAAAAGGCATTTGACAAATTTCAACACTTATTCATGATAAAAACTCTCAGCAAAATAGAAATAGAAGGAAAATTCCTCAATATAATAAAGGGCTTTTTTACAAAGCCAACAGCCAACATCACCCTAAATGGAAAGAACCTGAAAACATTCCCATTGAGATCAGGAACCAGACAAGGATGCCCTTTATCACCACTCCTATTCAACATTGTGCTGGAAGTCCTAGCCAGAGCAATTAGGCTAGATGAAGAAATAATGGGCATCTGGGTTGGCAAGGAAGAATTAAAAGCATCACTATTTGCAGATGACATGATCTTATACACAGAAAACCCTAGGAAATCCTCCAGAAAACTACTGAAACTAATAGAAGAGTTCAGCAGAGTATCGGGATACAACATAAACATACAAAAATTAGTTGGATTCCTCTACGCCAACAAAAAGAACACCCAAGAGGAAATCACCAAATCAATGTCATTTACAGTAGCCCCCAAGAAGAAAAAATACTTAGGAAAAAATCTTACCAGAGATGTAAACACTTATACAAAGAAAACTAAAATACACTTCTGCAAGAAGCCAAAAGAGACTTACATTAGTGGAAGAACATACATTGCTCTTGGATAGGAAGGCTTAACATTATAAAAATGTCTATTCTACCAAAAGCGATCTATACATTTAATGCAATTCCGATCCAAATCCCAAAGATATTTTTTAAAAATAATTTTTATTGTGCTTTAACTGAAAGTTTACAAATCAAGTCTGTCTGTCACATATAAGCTTATATACACCTTACTACATACTCCCATTTACTCTCCCCCTAATGAGTCAGCCTGCTCCCTTCTTCCAGTCTCTCCTTTCATGACTGTTTTGCCAATTTCTAACCCTCTCTACCCTCCCATCTGCCCTCCAGACAGCAGATGCCAATACAGTCTCAAGTGTCCACCTGATACAAGTAGCTCACTCTTCATCAGCATCTCTCTCCAGCCCATTGTCCAGTCCCTTCCATGTCTGATGAGTAGTCTTCAGGAATGGCTCCCGTCCTGGGCCAACAGAAGGTTTGGGGACCATGACTATTAAGTCTGGTCTTTTTATGAGAATTTGGGGTCTGCATCCCACTGTTCTCCTGCTCTCTCAGTTATCTGTTGTGTTCCCTGTCAGGGCAGTCATCGATTGTGGCTGGGCACCATCTACTTCTTCTGGTCTCAGGATGATGTAAGTCTCTAGTTCATGTGGCCCTTTCTGTCTTGGGCACATAGTTATTGTGTGACCTTGGTGTTCTTCATTCTCCTTTGATCCAGGTGGGTTGAGACCCACTGATGGATCTTAGATGGCCGCTTGTTAGCATTTAAGACCCCAGATGCAGTGGGATGCAGAATATTTTCATAATAGAGTTTATTATGCCAATTGACTTAGAAATCCCCTTAAGCCATAGTCCCCAAGCCCCTGCACTTGCTCTGCTGACCTTCGAAGCATTCAGTTTATCCTGGAAACTTTATTTGCTTTTGGTCCAGTCCAGTTGAGCTGACCTTCCCTGTATTGAATATTGACCTTCCCTGTATTGAATATTGTCCTTCCCTTCACCTAAAGTAGTTCTTATCTACTAACTAATCAGGAAATAACCCTCTCCCACCCTCCCTCCCTCCCACCTCTCGTAACCATAAAAGAATGTGTTCTTCTCAGTTTATACTATTTCTCAAGATCTTATAATAGTGGTCTTATACATATTTGTCCTTTTGCCTCTGACTAATTTCACTCAGCATAATGCCTTCCAGGTTCCTCTATGTTATGAAATGTTTCACAGATTCATCACTGTTCTTTAGCGATGCGTAGTATTCCATTGTGGTAATGTACCATAATTTATTTAACCATTCATCTATTGATGGACACCTTGGTTGCTTCCAGCTTTTTGCTATTGTAAACAGAGATGCAATAAACATGGGTGTGCATATATCTGTTAGTGTAAAGGCTCTGATTTCTCTAGGGTATATTCTGAGGAGTGGGATTTCTGGGTTGTATGGTAGTTCTAACTTTTTAAGAAAACACCAGAGAGATTTCCAAAGTCGTTGTACCATTTGACATTCCCACCAGCAGTGTATAAGAGTTCCAATCTCTCCGCAGCCCCTCCAACATTTATTATTTTGTGTTTTTTGGTTAAATGGCAGCCTTGTTGGAGTGAGATGGAATCTCATCGTAGTTTTAATTTGCATTTCTCTAATGGCTAATGATCGAGAGCATTTTCTCATGTGTCTGTTTGGCAACTGAATATCTTCTTTAGTGAAGTGTGTGTTCATATCCCTTGCCCACTTTTTGATTGGGTTGTTTGTCTTTTTGTGGTTGAGTTTTAACAGAATCATATAGATTTCAGAGATCAGGCGCTGGTTGGAGATGTCATAGCTGAAAATTTTTTCCCAATCTGTAGGTGGTCTTTTTACTCTTTTGGTGAAGTCTTTAGATGAGCATAGGCGTTTGATTTTTAGGAGCTCCCAGTTATCTGGTTTCTCTTCGTCATTTTTAGTAATGTTTTGTATTCTGTTTATGCCTTCTATAAGGGCTCCAAATGTTGTCCCTATTTTTTCTTCCATGATCTTTATCGTTTTAGTCTTTATGTTTAGGTCTTTGATCCACTTGGAGTTAGTTTTTGTGCATGGTGTGAGGTACGGGTCCTTTTTCATTTTTTTGCAAATGGATATCCAGTTATGCCAGCACCATTTGTTAAAAAGACTATCTTTTCCCCAATTAACTGACAGTGGTTCTTTGTCAAATATCAGCTGCTCATATGTGGATGGATTTATATCTGGGAGCTCAATCCTGTTCCATTGGTCTACGTGCCTGTAGTTGTACCAGTACCACACTGTTTTCACTACTGTGGCTGTATAATAGGTTCTAAAATCAGGTAGAGTGAGGCCTCCCACTTTCTTCTTCTTTTTCAGTAGTGCTTTACTTATCCGAGGCTTCTCTCCCTTCCATATGAAGTTGGTGATTTGTTTCTCCATCACATTAAAAAATGTCATTGGAATTTGGGTCGGAAGTGCATTGTATGTATAAATGGCTTTTGGTAGAATAGACATTTTTACTACGTTAATCTTCCTATCCATGAGCAAGGTATGTTTTTCCACTTATGTAGGTCCCTTTTAGTTTCTTGCAATAGTACTTTGTAGTTTTCTTTGTATAGGTCTTTTACATCCTTGGTAAGATTTATTCCTAAGTATCTTATCTTCTTGGGGGCTACTGTGAATGGTATTGATTTGGTGATTTCCTCTTCGATGTTCTTTTTGTTGATGTAGAGGAATTCAAGTGATTTTTGTATGTTTATCTTGTAACCTGAGACTCTGCCGAACTCTTGTATTAGTTTCAGTAGTTTTCTGGAGGATTCTTTAGGGTTTTCTGTGTATAAGCTCATGTCATCTGCAAATAGAGATAATTTTACTTCTTCCTTGCCGATCTGGATGCCCTTTATTTCTTTGTCTAGCCTAATTGCTCTGGCTAGGACCTCTAGCACAATGCTGAATAAGAGCTGTGATAAAGGGCATCCCTGTCTGGTTCCTCTTCTCAAGGGAAATGCTTTCAGGCTCTCTCCATTTAGAATGATGTTGGCTGTTGGCTTTGCATAGATGCCCTTTATTATGTTGAGGAATTTTCCTTCAATTCCTATTTTGCTGAGAGTTTTTACCATGGGTGTTGGACTTTGTCAAATGCCTTTTCTGCCTCAGTTGATAAGACCATGTGGTTTTTGTCTTTTGTTTTATTTATATGGTGGATTACATTAACGGTTTTTCTAATATTAAACCAACCTTTCATACCTGGTATAAATCCCACTTGGTCGTGGTAGATTATTTTTTTGATATGTTATTGAATTCTGTTGGCTAGAATTTTGTTGAGGATTTTTGCATCTATGTTCATGAAGGATATAGGTCTGTAATTTTCTTTTTTTGTGATGTCTTTACCTGGTTTTTGTATCAGGGATATGGTGGCTTCATAGAATGAGCTAGGTGGTATTCCGTCATTTTCTATGCTTTGAAATACCTTTAGTAGTAGTGGTGTTAACTCTTCTCTGAAAGTTTGGTAGAACTCTTCAGTGAAGCCATCTGGGCCAGGGGTTTTTTTTTGTTGGTAGTTTTTTGATCCAACAACATTCTTAAATGAGATGGAGAAACAAATCACCAACTTCATATAGAAGGGAAAGAGGTCCCGGATAAATAAGGCATTACTGACAAAGAAGAACAAAGTGGGAGCCCTTACTTTACCTGATTTTAGGTTGTATTTATACCGCCACAGTAGTCAAAACAGCCTGGTACTGGTACAACAACAGATACATGGACCAGTGGAACAGAATTGAGAAGGCAGACATAAATCCTTCCACATATGAGCAGGTGATATTTGAGCTTCTTAGCACCAGGACCCCAGAACGCAAGGACACCTTTTACTCCTGCCCCTTCTTTATTTGTGGTACGAGGTCCCTCTCCTCTCTGCTCTGTTTTCTTGTTTATATCTCAAAAGAGTTTGATTGACTCAAGATCCAAACTAAAAGTACTGACTGATCCCTGCCTAACATGACAGCCTCATTAACGTCAGAGAGGTTAGAATTTACAACACACAGGATAATCACATCAGACCACAAAATGGAGGACAACTAAACCATACTGGGAATCATGGCCTAGCCAAGTTGACCCACATTTTTTTTGGGGGGGGGGCACTTAGTTTAATCCATATATTTCCACATTTGGCTTCCAAAACTAATGTCTTTGCCACATGTAAAACACATTCACCCCATCTTATCATAGCGAAATTCTTAAATCAACTCCACTTTGAAAATCTCCTGGGACAAAATTTCTCTCCTGTGACATCTAGAATACAAGTTATCTACTTATGAAGTACAATGGTGGAACAGGGATAATGTAGATGTTTTCATTACAAATGGGAGAATCTGGAGGAAAAGAAGGGATAACAGGCAATAAGCACATCAGCAGAACACCTTATGTTAGCTTTCAAGCTTGAAAATAACCCTCTGTTTTCTGAGACCATTTAAAGAATGGCCCTAAATGGGTGTTGGCCCCACTGTCCAGATTTTGGGAAGGCTTCGGCTCTGCTTCCCAGGCCTGCTGGGACAGCAAATCTGTTCCTTCAAATTTGGGTGGCCCCATTCTCCTAGTTATCTGAGTCATGACTCTACCATCTCGGCCCGGGCAGGCCCTGTTCTTCTACCCACTGGGCATGGCAGACCTATTCCTTCAGCTTTGTGCTGTGGATCGGTACCCATCCCATTGCCATTCATGAAAGGCAGTCCCACACTCTGGTACTCTGGAACCAAGTTAGTGAAGACCTGACTCTGAAACCTAGAGGCTGTGGCTCCCCTCTTTGAAACCCCAGAGGCCATAGCTCCACCCTTTGAGACCCTAGAGGTCATGGCATTGAGACTGAGGTAGCTGTGCTTCTTGTGTTCTTTGTCTCTTCACCTTCTGCTTCTGGTTCCTCTGCCTTTCAGCCTCTCAGGCCTCTTGGGCCAACCTGGCCTCTGCCCCACTTGAGCAAGTGTTCCAGAGATCTTTAGCTTGAGATCTAAGTACCTAGAGACACCTCACTCTGCCAGTAAATCATGGCCAGAAGGCACTTAGCTCTCTTACTCCATGGGTCAGCAAGCCCAGCTGAACCAATAAAGTACCTAGAGGCACATGCTGTGCCAGATAACCTTTTGCCCAAGGGCTGTCAGCTCTATCATTCCATCACTTGGGTCCCCCACCACTTCATGCCATTTCTATGATGTTGCTTCTCACCATCTGTGGTGTTACAGTTCCCCTCACTTCCTTCTGAGCCCTCACCGGAATTGTCTTGGTTGTCCATAACTCCACTAACAATCTCTTCAAGGCAATCTAGGTTTTTACTATTAGGCATTTTGAAACTCTTCCAGGCTCTACCCATTCACACCTTCCAAAATGCTTACATATTTTAGGAATGTGTTACAGCCTCCATCCTCTTTCCTGGTACCAAATTCTGTCTTAGTTATCTAGGGTTGCTGTAACAGAAATATCACAAGTAGATGGCTTCAGTAAACAAGTTTATTCTCTTACAGTTTAAGGGACTCAATATCTGAATTCAGGGTGTCAGCTCCATGGGAAGGCTTTCTCTCTCTCTGTCACTTTTGGGGGAAAGTCCTTGTTATCAACCTTCCCCTGGTCTAGAAGCTTCTTAGCACAGGAACCCTGGGTTCAAAGGATGTACTACACTCCCAGCACTTCTTTCTTGGTGGTATGAGGTCCCCTCTTCTTTCTGCTCAATCCTCTTTTTTATCCCAAAAAAGAATGACTCAAGATACAACTTAATCCTATAGATTGATTCCTGTCTCATTAACATAACTGCCTCTAATCGTGTCTCATTTACATCATAGAAGTTAGGATTTACAACACATGGGATAATCACACCAGATCATGAAATGGTGGACAGCCACACAATATTGGTAATCATAGCTTAGCCAAGTTGAAACATATTTTTGAAGGTACAATTCAATACATAACATTCACTCACTTCTGTTTAGTTAATTTCAGCTCCATGCAATTCTGTATCAGCAGTAGTCTGTAAACCCATCAGCTTTTACACAAGCATTCTGGAAACCTTGACTCAGTTCAGTGGCATCCAAGTTCAAAATATTACAGTCATTTCATAAGTTTTTATTTATTTATTTTTGAAACTGTGTCTTTCAGAAAGGCTAAGTTAGAATCCAGTATACATCTGGAAACCTCAAAAATACCAGTAAAAATAAGCATCCCATTCTTCCTGTGTGGCTTTGGTGACATAGTTTTCTAATTTAGACTTTAAATGTACTGGTCTATCCAGTTGGAAAGTACTTCAAAGCCACCATTGATACAACAAACTGTCATTATATAGTGTCATTACTTAGCCTTTGTGGTGGATTTTACTTTAAAGTCCATTTTGTCAGAAATTAATGTTGCCACTCCTGCCTGTTTTCAATTGTTGTTTGCTTGATTTATTTTTTTCCACCATTTGAGTTTTTGTTTGTGTCTTTGTAGGCAGCATATAGAGGGGTCATGTTTTTTTCTCCATTCTGCCACTTTCTGTCTCTTTATTGGTGCATTTAGTCCATTTGCATTCAGCATAATTGTTGATAAATATGAGTTCAGTGCTGTCATTTTGATGTCTTTTTTTGTGTGTTGTTGAGTTTCTTTTTCCCACTTAGTTTTCTGTGATGAGTTGTTTTTCTTTATGTATTTTCTTTTCCTCTTTTTCTTTGTCATTGATTTTGTATTTGCTGAGTCGGTATATTTTCCTTGTTTTTTTTTTTTTTTTTTTTTTTTGATGTGCAAGATTGTTAGTTTCTTTTGTGGTTGCCTTAATATTTATCCCTGTTTTTCCAAGTTTAAACCAAACTTTTATCTCTTTATATTGCCTTGACTTCCTCTCCACATGAAAGGTCTATGAATACTTTTTTAAATCCCTCTTTTTTGTTTTAGTGTTGTCATCTTTTACATAATGACATCTCTGTTTCCTTATTTTGTGTGTTTCAGCCTCTATTTATTTTTGTCATTTCCTTATCTGGAAATGTTGTTCTGTTCTGTGTTCTAGTTTTGGGTTGTTACCTGATGTTATTGATTTTCTTACTGGAGGACTCTCTTTAGTGTTTCTTATAATTTTGGTTTTGTTTTTGCAAATTCCCTAAGCTTCTATCTATCTGCAAATGTCCTAATTTCACCATCATATTAGAGAAAGAGTTTTGCTGGATATTTCATTCTTGGTGGCAATTTGTTTCTTTCAAGGCTTTATATATGTCATCCTATTGCCCTCTTGCCAGCATGGTTTCTGCGGAGCAGTCTGAGCTTATTCTTATTGACTTTCCTTGGTAGGTGACTTTTTGCTTATCTCTAGCCACTCTTGAAATTCTCTCTTTATCTTTGGTTTTGGCAAGTTTGATGTTAATAGGCCTTGGTGATTTTCTTTTGGGATTTACCTTGTGTGGGGTTCAGTGAGCGTCTTAGATATCTTCTCATATTTCACAGTATCAGGGAAGTTTTCTGCCAACAAATATTCAACAATTGTCTCTGTATTTTCTGTTATCCCCACATGTTCTGGTACTCCAATCACTCATATGTTATTCCTCTTGATAGAGTCCCATGTAATTCTTAGAATTTCTTCATTTTCTAATTATTTTATCTGGTTTTTTGTCAAATATATTGGTGCCAAGTGCTTTTCTTCAGTCTGACTGATTGCCTTTCATTGCCTAAATTCTGCTTTTATGACTTTCTATTGAGTTGTCTAATTCTGAAATTTTGTTGTTAACCTTCTGAATCTCTGGTTGCTATCTGTGTATTCTTGCAGCCTATTAAATTTGCCATTATGCTTTTGTCTAATCAGCTGAAGTTCCTGTAATGTTTTGTCTGTGTGTTCCTTGGCTTGTTCTGCATTTTGCCTGATCTCCTAAACAGTTCTGTATGTTAACCTTTTGTTTTCTACCTCCAATAACTCCAGGAAGTTTTCTTTATCTGGAAGATTTCTTGATTCTTTGTTTTGGGAGCTTGCTGAAGCCATCATGGTCTGCCTGTTTATGTGATTTAATACTAACTGCTGCCTCTGACCCATCAATAAGTTATTGTATTTATTTTATGTTTGCTCACTATGTCTTAGCTTCTTGTTTTGTTATGTTTTAACATGCCCAAATAGGCTGTTTGAGCGAGCTAGTTTGATTATTGGCACCTTTGAAGTGGTTATGGTTGTTACTAGGTATGTGAGCGCAGGAGCTCATTCACTTTTCTTGTATGGATTCAGTTCAGGTATCTAGGTAGTCAGTCACCAAGTGTGTGGCACAGGTTCTCACCTATACTTCTAGAGGAGCAGGGGTGATTGGTGTAGGCACAGGTGTCTGCCTGCAGGAAGAAGTCGAAAACCAAGTAAGGCACCAGGCTGACAACCATCCTTGAGTGTCTGTGTGAATTTGAGTTCTGTTCTACATTTTTCTCCTGCTCTGTAGGGACTTTCCGTTGTATTCCCAGTAAGGGAGGTCATTGGTTGTAGTCTGGCACAAACTAGTTCTTCTCTTCTCAGGCTGGTGTTATCTCTGGTTCATTTGGTCCTTTAATCTTTTGGCTAGTATTTTCCTCATCTCTTTGTTTTTCTTCATTATCTTTTGCTCCAAGTGGGATGGGACGAATATACTTTAGATGGCTGCTCACAAGTTTTTAGGACCCCTGGCACTACTCACCAAAGTGGGATACAGAACATTTTCTTTACAAAATATGTTGCCCCGGTTGACCTAGATGTCCCCCAAAACTATGATCCCCAAGCCCCAGCCTGAACTACTGTGTCCCTCAAAGTATTTAGATGTGTCTAGGAAACTTCTTTGCATTTTCTTTGTTCCAGTTTTGCTGACTTCTCCTACATTGTGTGTTGTCCTTCCCTTCAAGAAATTTGGCCCTTGCCTACTATCTAATTACTGATTTCTTCTCCCCACCGTCCCGCCGTCATAACCATCACATAACGCTTTATTTTTTTCTGTGCTTAAACCCTTTCTTGAGTTCTGATAATAGTGGTTTCACACAATATTTGTCCTTTGATCTCATACAATATTTGTTCTTTTGTGACTGACTTATTTCGCTCTGCATAATCCCCTTCAGATTCATTCATATTGTGAGATGTTTCACAGATTCATCATTGTTCGTTATTGTTGCATAGTATTCCATTGCATATGTAGCATAATTTTTTTATCTAGTCATCTGTTGGTGGACATTTAGGTTGTTTCCATCTTTTTACTCTTGTGAATAGAGCTTCAATTAACATGTCTATTTGTGTGATTGTTCTTATTTCTCTCAGGTATATTCCTAGGAAGGGGATTGCTGGAATGTATGGCATTTCCTCTTCTAGTTTTTAAAGAAGCACCATATCCTTTTCCAAAGTGGTTGTGCCATTTACATTTCCACCAGCAGTGCATAAGTGTTCAAATCTCCGTACAGCCTCTCCAATATGTGTAATTTTGTGGTTTTTAGATTAGTGCCAGCCTTGTTGTGGTAAAATGATATTTCATTGCAGTTTTGATTTGCATTTCTCTAATAGCTAGTGATCTTGAGCATTTCCTCATGTGTCTGTTAGCTGAATGTCTTCTTTGGTGAAGTGCCTGTTTATATTCTTTGCCTATTTCTAATTGGATTATTTATTGTTTGTTGTTGAAATATTGCAGATCTCATAGATTTTAGAGATTAGAACCTTATCAGACATGTTCTAGGCAAAACTTTTTTAGTAGTCTGTAGGTTCTCTTTTTACTCTTTTGCTGTCTTCTGATGAGCATAATTGCTTGACTTTTAGGTGCTTCCAGTTACCTAGTTTTTCTTTTGATGTTTGTGCATTGTTAGTTATAGTTTCTATACTATTCATGCCATGTATGAGGGCCCCTAACATAGTCCCTGTTTTTTTCTTGCACAGTCTTTATTGTTTTATATTTTGTACTTAAGCCTTTGATCCATTTTGAGTACGGTGTGAGGTATGGGTCCCATTTCATTCTTTTACAAATAGATGTCCAGTTATGCCAGCACTGTTTGTTGAAGAGACATTTAACATTCACCATTTAACAGATTTTGGGCCTTTGTCAAATACCAGCTGCCCACAGGTGGATGAATTTACATCTGAATTCTCAATTCGGTTCCATTGGTCTATGTATCTGTTGTTGTGTCAGTACCAGACTCCTTTGACTATCATGGCAGTGTAATACATCTATAATCAGGTAGTGTGAGGCCTCTCAATTTGTTTTTCTTCTTCAGTAATGATTTGTTTATCTGGGACCTCTTCCCTTTCCATGTAAAGTTGGTGATTTTTTTCTCCATCCCATTAAAAAATGCCACTGGAATTTGAATCTGGATTCCATTGTATCTGTAGATCACTTTGGGCCAAATTGACGTTGCCAAAATGTTGAGTCTTCCTATCCATGAGCATGGTATGTTTTTCCAGTTATGTAGATCTTTTTTTGTTTTTTTTGCAATAGTGTTTTGCAGTGTTCTTTGTATAGGTCTTTTATATTTCTGGCTAGATTTATTCCTAAGTACTTTATCTTCTTGGGGCTATTGTAAACCATATTGATTTAGTGATTTTGTTTTCAAAGTTCTCTTTGTTGATGTAGTGAATTCCTACTGATTTTTGAATGTTTGTCCTGTATCCCACTACTTTGCTGAAAAATTCTACTAGTACCAGTACTTTTCTTTATGGTTTTCAGTGTATAAGATCATATCCTCTGTGAACAGGGATGCTTTTACTTCTTACTTATCAATCTGTATGTCCTTTGCCTTAGGCTGTGTTCTCTAGGGAAGAAAAACCAGTGAAGTTTATAAATATGTATATAGAGAGATTTATTTCAAGGCAACAGCTCATGTGATTGTACAGGCTGGAACATTCCAAGTCTGTGGATCAGAATAGAGGCTTCTCCTGACTCACATAGCCATAGTGGCTGGCAAACCCATGACCTGCAGGTCGGTGAGCAGGGCTCTTGCTCACAAGTTGCAAAGATTGATAAATCCCAAGATTAACATGTAAGCTGTTAGCGGAAGTGTCAAGGACTGAGGTCAGATGAACAGAAGGCAGCTGAGGAATCCAGAACCGGCAAAAGGAAAATATCTACTTATATTTGAATGCAGGACAAAAACCCAAAGAAAATCCCTTTCAACTGACTGGCTACTCACAGCAGATCCCATCATGGAGGTGATCACATATAAACACTCAGAATCGTGGCGCAACCAAGCTGGCACTCAATCTTAACCACCACAGTCCACCCCCTGTCAACCTGGCACCTGAACACCTCTCCCCAAACTGTACATAATATCTGAATAAAGATAATTATGAAGTCATACGTGTGCTTAATATGATACCACTAACATGAGTACAACCAAAAACAAACTAGCCCCATTGGCATCTTATACTTTAAAAGTGAAGAATACGAAAATACTCGATGCACACATACAAAGCAGAAATACTCAACAATTTCAGTCCTTGTTTCTGCAACTGGTCACATGGCTGTAACTGGTATTTAGAATGACCTTCTTCCACCACTCATTCCATATGCCCTTTGCCCTCAACAAGTACTCAGCTGGTCATGGTTCTTTACCTGGTGGGGTGACCCAAAACTTCATTCCTGAAGGGTCTGAGTCCTCAGTAGTCATGACAGAATTAGGTTGCTGTAGTTTTCCAAAGACTTTAATCACAGAGCATGGTAGTACTAAGAAACGCCCTGAGGAATGTCCTGCATTCCAGACATGCTGTTCTTTACCTCTGTTACATAATATCCATCTGATTTCCTCTTAGTAATCAGGATCAGTCACACCAGCCAGTATGGCCACTCCCATCTTTGCCTGTTGATCCATATGCATAAGGAGCCCAAAGTGGCCATGTGGCATTCTTGGCTTCCAGTTCAGTGGAATCAATAATGTGTCTCTAGGTGGGAGCCTTCCTCCCTTTGGAACTAAGATCTCTAGGCCTTCAGAGCATAAGGTCACAAGGACAGGAAGCAAAAATCTTGCACTTGGGTCACTAGGGGTAATAGTGAGGGATTCCACTCCAATTCCCACCCCTTGATTTCTGGACCCATGAATCCTGGCTATGGGAGAAAGAGCACCATATATTGGAGGTTGGTTTAAAGCATATACAGTCTCCCGGAGAGCATTGACCCAACCCTGCAAGGTACTGCCACCTAGCTGATGCCATAACTGTGTATTTAGAAGTCTATTCCATTGTTCTATCAGGCCAGCTGTTTCAGGAGGTTGAGGAACATAGTAGGACCAGTGAATCCCATGAGCATGGGTCCGCTGCAAACTTCATTTGCTGTGAAATGAGTCCCTTGATCAGAGGCAATACTGTGTGGGATACCATGACGATGGATAAGGCATTCTGTAACTTCATGGATGGTAGTTTTGGCAGAATCATTGCATGCAGGGAAGAGAAATACATATCCAGAGTAAGTGTGTATTCCAGTAAGGACAAAATACTGCCCTTTCCTTGATAGAAGGAGTCCAGTTTAATCAACTTGCCACCAGGTTGCTGGCTGATCACTTTGTGGGATGGTGCCATATCAGGAACTCAGTGTTAGTCTCTGCTGCTGGAAGATTGGGCACTAGGCAGTGGCTGTTGCCAAGTCAGCATTGGTGAGCGGAAGCTCATGTTGCTGAGCCCATGCATAATTTCCACCCCTGCCACCATAGCCACTTTGTTCATGAGCCCATAGAGCAATGACAGGATTATCTGAGGAAAGAGGGTGAGTGATTTTTACAGGATGTGTCATCCTATCCACTTGATTGTTAAAATCCTTCTCAGCTGAGGTCACCTTTTGGTGAACATTCACATGAGACACAAATATCTTCACTTCTATAGTGTATTCAGAGAGGTCTATCCACATACCTCTTCTCCATAAATTCTTGTCTTCAATTTTCTATCATGTTCCTTCCAAGTCCCTGGTCATCCAGACAAATAATTGGCCACAGCCCATGAATCAGTATACAATTGCACATCTGGCACTTTCTCAACCAAAGTGAACAACCAGGTGCAACATTTGAAGTCCTGCCTGTTGGGAGAATTTCCCTTCACAATATCCTTGAGGGAGATCTCAGAAAGAGGTTGTAGTGCTGCTTAAGTCCACTTTTCAAGTTATGCATGCGTATCACACAGAGTCATCTGTAAACCAAGCATGAGTTTTCTTCAGCCAATTGATCAAAAGGAACTCCCCATGAGGCCATAGGTGCAGACTAGGAGATAGACAGTAATGTGACGAGAATGGAGACTATGGCCATTTGGGTCACTTCCTCATGCAAATGACCTGTGCCTTCAAGTCCTGCTGGAGCCCAATCGCGTATACACCATATCCATTTAATGATGGAGTGCTGCTGTGCATGTCCAACTTTATGACTCTGTGGGTCAGACAATGCTCAGTTCATGATGGACAGCTCAGGCTGCATAGTGACTTAGTCTCCCATAGTTAAGCATTCAGTCTCTAAGGCCCAGTAACAAGCCAAAAGCTGTTTCTCAAAAGGAAAGCAGTTTTCTGCAGAGGATGTCAGGACTTTGCTAAGGGTCTGTGCTGTGATTAACCAATAGGGGCTTTCCAAAGACTCCAAACAGCATCTCTATCTGCCACCAACACTTCAAGCACCATTGATTGGATCAGCTGGATTTTAAGGCCCAAGTGGCAAAGTAGCTTCTACAGCAACCTGAAACTGTTGCAGAGCCTTCCTTTGTCCTGGGCCACACTCAAGTCTAGCAGCATTTAGAGTCACTTGACAAATAGGCTGGAGTAGCACACTCAAATGAGGAATACATTGCCTCCAAAAGAGGCCCACGTGGTGTTGTGTGTCCTTTTTAGTTGTGGGAGAGGCTAGATGCAAGAATTTATCCTTCACTTTAGAAAGAATATCTCTACATGCCCCTCTCCACTGAACCTCTAGAAATTTCACTGAGGTGGAAGATGCCTGAATTTTTGTAGGATTAGTTTTCCACACTTTAGCATGAAAATGTTTTACCAGTAAGCCCAAAGACATTGATACTCATTCCTTACTAGGTCAATCAGCATAATGTCATCAATGTAATGGACCAGACTATGTCTAGTAGGAGGGAAAGGCAATCAAGATCCCTTCGGACTAAATTATGATACAGGGCTGGAGAGTTGATGTAGCTCTGAGGTAGGCAACTGAAGGTGTATTGCTGGCCTTGCTGTCTGAAGACAAACTGCTTCTGATGGTGTTCTGAAATGCGTATGAAGAAAAAGGCATTAGGCAGATCAATAGCTGTATTTCAGATGCCAGGAGATGTATTAATTTGCTCAGTCAATGAAAAAACACCTGGAACAGCAGCTGGATTTGGAGCCCCCACCTGATTAAGTTTTTGATAATCCACTGTCTTTCTCCAACATCCAACTGATTTTTGCACAGGAGAAATAGGCAAGTTGAATAGAGATGTGGTGGGAATCACCACCCCTGCATCCTTCAAGACCTTATGGCAGTAATCTCTGCAATCCCTCCAGGAATGCAGTATTGCTTTTGGTTTACTATTTTCCTAGGTAGAGGCAGTTCTGATGGCTTTTACTTGCTTTTTCTACCATAGTAGCTCTTACTGCATTAATAACCTGGCCTCCATAGGACCCCTCTCTAACTGGTGGGCCACGGTGACATTTTGGATCCCCTGAAATTAGTGTCAGTTCAGAGCTAGTATCCAATAATCCTCGAAAATCTGATTATTTCCTTTTCCCCAAAGAACAGCCACTGTCATGAAAGGCCAGAGACCCCTTTGGAAAAGGCTGGGAGAAAGGTTAACAGTGTAAATTTTTGGCAGTGTGTTGAAGTACTTTCTCAAGAGGAACAAACCTCCCTTTTGTTCAAGGCGTTGTGGGTCCATGTCATGGATTGAATTGTGTCACCCCAAAATATGTGTCAAATAGGTAGGCCAGGATTTCCAGTATTGTGTGGTTGTTCTCCATGTTGTGATTGTAATTTTCTGTTAAAAAGTTTGGGATTGGATTGTAAAACTCTTACTAAGGTCACATCCCTGATCCAATGTAAAGGGTGTTTCCCTGGGGTGCAGCCTGCACTACCTTTTATCTTACAAGAGATTAAAGGAAAGGAAGGCAAGAAGAAAGTGGGAGGACCTCATACCACCAAGAAAGCAGTGCTGGGAGCAGAGTATGTCCTTTGGACCTGGGGTTTCCATGCAGAAAACTCCTTGTCCAGGGAATATTGATTACAAGGTCCTTCCTCCAGAGGCAATAAAGAAAGCCTTCCCCTGGAACTGACACCCTGAATTTGGACTTCTAGCTTACTAGACAGTGAGAGAATAAACTCCTCTTTGTTGAAGCTATCCCTTTATAGTATTTCTGTTATAGCAGCACTAGATGACTAATACAGTCTGTAAACTTACCAAAGTCTTGGAATTAATTGAGGAAACTTAACTCTCTATTCTGGCTATTGGACTAACGACTGCCATTCACCTGACCTAGAATTCATCTATTTGTACAGATTAAGTAAACATTTAGTAGGTTTCCTTTCTATTTCACTCCTAGGGACACCATGACTAAGTAGGCAACTCCGTAAATCCATACAAGTCATATTTTTCTGATTAATGCTTTGACTCCATTGTCCATTCCTGTAACCATGCCCACTCTGTCTTTGTCAATTGAGCGCTGCCACCTGGCCCCTACTACCACAGAATCCAATCAGCCCCACTGTAGTTAAGTTTCTTAATTCAGTTAGGGAAGTTTTCACTGTCAAGTCTGATTTACATAAAATAGCAATCACAGACATCTTCCAGTGTTCTGGAGCTCCCTTTACAAATTTGTCCCTCACAGTTGTGGTAAAAGTTATGTTTTCTGGACATTCCATGTGTGGGTCTGTGGATCTAACCTGAAAAATCCACTCTAGTATGCCAATTTCCCTAAGCTTTTGGGAAACTACTGCAGTATACAAAGGCAAGTCTGGCACTTCAACTCGATTTAGTGTAGGTTACTATGTAATCCATGCTTCAGCAATCCAACCACATAAAATGACATTGTTTCCTAACTTCTTGAGCTGAAACTTTGAATGAGGAATCTGTTGTTAGTGGACCCATATTAATAAACTCTGACTGATCCATCTTTATGTTCTTTACACCATTATCCCACAGGCTTCAAAGCCATTCCAACAAATATTCCCCAGGCTTCTTTTTGTACACGTTAGAAAAGTCAAGCAGTTCTTTTGGTATGCAGTGTATCTCCTCCTGGGTCACACTTTGTACTTCATCTTTTGGGACTCTCTGGGACTTAAGTCTAGTTGTAAGTTTAGAAGACACAATCAGTAGTGTGGAACTATTTTGATAAAATTTAGTGCTGTCTTGTAAAGCACATTACTCAAATGATGCCCCAGGCAATGACTCAGGCAACGACTCTTTACAAGCAGGTGGGCTAGAGCTGACCTCATTAGACGAGAGTGGAGGGACTAACAGGTTTTCTGGGCAGAGTGATGTAGCAGACAAACATGAAGTAATCTCTTCAGATGGGTGTGGTTCTGCTGGCAGGAGTGATTCACTGGAATTTAGGGGTTCAGGGTCTCCAGGGTTCTGATTATCTGTCCATATTTCCCCAACGTGCATTTTTTCCCAATCAATGCCCTCACTTTAACTTCTTGAGGTTGGTAATTGAGTTGGCATTGTAATTCAGCTATTCTTACAATAAGAAACTGGATTTGGTTTCAGCAATATCAGCTCTGTTACTGCAGGAAATGAGGATTTCCTTCAAAGCACAAGTGGAAATTTTGAGGTTGTTTATGTGGCATTTGAACTTTGATTCTGAAGCTCTGAGTGCATCTCTTTCTCTCACCAGCATGTCCAGTGAAAGTAGGACCAACCAACCACCTTCTTGTACTTTTCATTCTGACAAAACTGTAGAAAGACATCACACATATGTTCACCTAGTATCTTGGCTTTCACCAACACCTACCTGATCTATTGGTAGTGATATTTTGGTATTTGTATTGCCATCTCATGCTATGGATTAGCTCCGCTGGAAGCAGAGTCTTTAAAACTAGTCAGACCTTGAAAATCCATCCTTACAATTTTGTTTTCCTAGAACCACTGTCAGTACCAAAGGTCTTAGGCCAGGTTCCCTAGAGTAGCAAAACCAGTTAAGCATTTATCAAGAAAACGGTTCATGCAGTTGCAGAAGCTGGAACATCCCAAGTCTGTGGATCAAGATAGAGGCTTCTCCTGATTCACTTAGCAGCAGGGGCTGGCAAACTCAAGATCAGCAGGCCAGAGAGCAGGGCTCTTGCTCACAGGCTGTGATGATGGGTTAATTTGCAGGTAAACTAGGAGCTCAAGTCCCAAGAACTGGAGGTCAGATGAACAGGAGGCAGCTGCAGAATCCAGAGCATGCAAAAGCCAGAATGTCTACTCATATTTCAACGCAGGCCACACACCCAAGGAAACTTTCTTTCCACTGATTGGCTACTCAGAGCAGATTCTATCATGGGGGTGATCACATGTAAACATTGAGAGTCACAGCCCAGCCAAGCTGACATGCAATCTTAACCATCATACCCGTTATTTCTCTATCTTGTGTTATTGCTTTAGCTAGGACTTCCAGCACAATGTTAAATAATATTGATAAAGGGCATCCTTTTCTGGTTCCTGTTCTCAGAAAGAATGCCTTCAGCATCTCTCTGTGTAGAATGATGTTGGCTTCTGCTTGTATAAGTTGCCCTTTATTATGTTAAGAAATATCCATTCTATTCCTATATTGCTGAGTGTTTTTATCAAGAATGGTTGTTGAGCTTTGTCAAATGCCTTTTCTGCATGTACTGATAAAATCATGTGGTTCTTTTGTTTACTTACCTAGTGGATTATGTTGATTAATTTTCTAATGTTGAACCACTCCTGCATACCTAGCATGAATTCCACTTGGTCAAGAAGCATTATTTTTTTGATATGCTGTTGAATCCTATTGGCTAGAATTTTGTCGAGGATTTTTGCATCTATAGTTATGAGGGATATTGGTCTGTAATTTTCTTTTTTGTGTGTTGTCCTTCCCTGGCTTTGGTATCAGGGTTATACTGGCACATAGAATGAATTCAGGAGTAAAACTTCTTTTTCTACTCTCTGAAATACCCTCAGTAGTATTGGTTTTAACACTTCTCTGAAAGTTTGGTAGAATTCTCCAGTGAAGCTGTGCAGGCCAGGGTTTTTTTTTTTTTTTTTTTTTGGAGGGGTTGAGGTTGTTTTTTTTCACTTCTTCAATATCTTCTTTTGTTGTAGGTTTATTTAGTTTTTCTAGCTTGTGTTTTTGTTTTGTTTTGTTTTTAGTTTAGGCAAGAACTGTGTTTCCAGAAATTTATCCATTTCCTCTAGGTTTTCAAATTTATTGGAGTAAATTTTTTTCATAGTATACTGTTTGATCCTTTTTATTTCAGCTGGGACAGTTGTGATATCACTCACTCTTTTTTTATTCAGGTTATTTGCTTCCTTTTTTGTTGTTTGTTCTTCTTTTGTCAATGACTTGTTGATTTTGTTGACCTTTTCCAAGATCTAACTTTTGGACTTGTTAACTCTTTCTCTTGTTTTTCTATTCTCTATTTCATGTATTTCTGCTTTAACCCTTATTATTTCCTTTCTTTGGCTACCTGAGGGCTTCTTTTGTTGCTCTCTGTTTGTTCAGGTTGTAGGGTTAATATTTCGATTTTGGCCCTTCTTTTTGGAGGTGCACGTTTATTGCAATAAATTGGCCTCTAAGCACTGTCTTTTCTGTGTCCCATATGTTTTGGTACGATATATTCGCATTCTCATTTAATTCTATGAATTTCTTTATTCCATCCTTGATTTCTTCTATACCAGTAGTTTGTAAGCAAGGTGTTGTTTAGTTTCCATGTATTTGGGTTTTTTTTTTTTCCTTGCTGTTTCTGTTATTGATTTCTACTTTTATGGCATTGTGATCGGAAAACATGTTTTGTATTATGTCAGTGTTTTGGATTCTATTGAGGCTTACTTTGTGGCCTAAAACATGGCCTATTCTGGAAAATGTTCCATGGGTTTTGAAAAAGAATGTATGCTTTGCTGCTGTTCGGTGAAGTGTTTTCTATATTGTCTATGACGTCAGTTTGATTGATTGTGGCATTTAGATCTTCTGTGTCTTTATTGAGTTTCTTTCTAGATGTTCTGTCCTTCACCAAAAGTGGTGTGTTGAAGTCTTCTAGAATTACTGTAGAGCTGTCTATTTCTCTTTTTAATGCTGTTAGAGTTTGTTTGATGTGTTTTGGAGATCTGTCATTGAGTATGTCTATATTTATTATGGTTATGTCCTCCTGAAGTAGTGACGCTTTCGTCAATATATAATGTCTTTCTTTACACTTTGTGGTAGATTTTGCTTTAAAGCCTATTTTGTTGGAGATTAATATTGTCATTCCTGATTTTTTTTTTTGGTTGCTGTTTGCTTGATACATTTTTTCCATCCTTTGAGTTTTAGTTTGTTTATGTCTTTGTGTCTAACTTGCGTGTCTTGTAGACAGCATATAGATGGATTTTTTTTTTTTTTTTGTATCCGTTCTACCACTTTCTCTTTACTGGTGCTTTTAGGCCATTAATATTTAGTGTAATTATTGATAGGCATGAGTTTACTGCCATCATTTTGTCTTTTTTCTTGTGTGGGGTGTTGACAGTTTTTGTTCTGAATTTACTGTGCCATGTTCTTTGCCTTTATGTATTGTCTTCTTTATTGTTAATTTTGTTTCCTGAGTATGTTTTTATTATTTTTCATTTTGATGGGTAGGTTTGTTAGGGTCCTTTGTGTATACCTTTTTTTTTCTAAGTTTAAAACAATCTTTTATTTCTTGATATGGCCTTAAATTTCTCTCCATATTGCAGTTCCATGACTACACTCTTTCTTCCTTCTTTTTTGTTTTGACATTGTCGTTATTTACATATTGCCATCCCTGGCTCCCTATTTTCAGTCTTTAACTTTGGTTTGTTTTCATGAATTTCTTGTCTTGATTGATAACTGGTTAATCAGTCTTCATTCTAGTCTTGGATTATTGTCTGATGTTATTAGTTCTCTACCCGAAGGACTCCTCTTAATATTTCTTGTAATGTTGGTTTGACTTTTACATATTCCCTTAGCTTCCCTTTATATGGGTATGACTTAATTTCACCATCGTATTTGAGAGCCAGTTTTGCTGAATATACAATAATTCTTGGCTGGCTTTTTTTTCTTTTTTTTTTCCATTTCAGGGCTTTATATATGTCATCCCATTGCCTTCTTGCCTGCCTGGTTTCTGCTGAGTAGTCAGAGCTTAGAATTATTTGTTCTCCTTTGTAGGTGACTTTTGACTGATCCCTAGCCACACTCTCAAGATTCTATCTTTGTTTTTGGTTTGGCAAGTTTTATTATGATATGTTCTAGTGATTCTCTTTTGGGGTCTACCCTTTATGGGGTTTGTTGATCTTCTTGGGTAGATACCTTTTGGTCTTGTATCAGGGAAGATTTCTGCCAACAAATTTTCAACAATTCTGTGTTTTCTGTCACCCCCCCCCACTCCCAATTCTGATACTCTGGTCACTTGTAGGTGTCTCCTCTAGATAGTCTCCCACATAATTCTTAGGTTTTATTCATTTTTTAAAATTCTTTTTTGTAATCTTTCTTCAAATAAATTGCTGCCAAGGGATTTATCTTCAATCTCACTAATTCTGACTTCCAGTGCCTCAATTCTGTTCTTATGATCTACAGTTTAGTTGTCTGATTCCGGAATATTATTGTTAATCTTTTGCATTTCTAGTTGTGTCTCTGTGTAGTTTCTAGCATCCTGTTAATTTTGTTGTTTTGCCATTGTATTGTTTTCCTGCATTGTCTCTGTTTTCCATTGCTTTGTCTGCATTTTTCTGATCTCCTTCCTAATATCTTGTAGAGCTCTGTGTATTAATCTTTCGAATTCATTCTCAGGGAGTTCCATTGCCTTATCTTCCTCTGGGAGGTTTCCTCATTCTTTATTTTTATCACGTGCTGGAGTCTTTTGATGTGCTTCTTTATGTGAGTTTACATTTTCTGTTGTCTCCAAGACATCAATGAGTTATTACATTTATTTTTTGTTTGTTTACTATGTCCTGACTTTTTCCTTTGTTTTGTTTTGATGTACCCACGTTGGTTGGGCATTTGAGTTCTTTGGTCACTGGCATCTTTGAAGCTTGCATGTCCTGTCTCCAGGTGGTCAGAGGAACAACTAGTTATATGAGCCCAGGAATCTGTTCACTTTCCTTGTGGGGGTGCAGCACAGGTGTCCAGGTTGTTGATCACCTAGTATGCGGTGAAGATTCTCACCTACGGACGTAGGTGGTCAGGGCTTTACAGGTATTTTCAGAATAGGCACAGATATGTGGCTGCTGTGGGGGGTTATGTGTGGAGCAAGGAAGGGGGCTGATCTCTGCTCCTGGGTACCTGGATGGAGGGACATTGCAGCCAGTCCTTGGCACCCAGTGCTGTTGGCTGGAGGGGCTGGAGTTACCCCTAATTCTGAGACCCCTGTCATGGGTGGCTAGATTGAGTGGGTGATACTACCAGCCCTCATGCCCTTGATGTGGGTGGGTGAAATCCCTGCTTAGGGGGCAGGGAATGTCACACATCATGAATCTGCAGCTCCCCCCTGGCTGCTGCAGTTGAAAATAGGCTTCAGGTCTATGCACTGCAGTTTTATGCTAATGAATCAGCCCACACATCTCCAGGAAAGGGTGAAAGGTGCTGTAAGTCCATGGACCCCTTATGCCAGTGGCTGGGCAAAGGAACTGGGACTCCCAAGGATTTCTGAGCTCCCAGATTAGGGGACTTGCCATTTTTGAATGCCACCAGACTAGTGTGGAAGCAGAGAGCCCTGAGTTCCTGGCTTAGGAAGTATGCTGTTTTTTAATATCGGGGGACATAGTGGATCTGCTGTGGAACTCTGGGAGACGGAGAGGTTACTTTGCCCCACACAGTAGGTTAAAAGCTTGCACTTAACTTTTGCAGGTCTGGTGTTACACCTACTTGGTTCTGGAGGTGTATGCAGATTTCCCACTGCTTGGCTGCACCTGATGTGATGAGAATCATCTTCGAATGATTCTGCTTGCCTCAGCTTGTGTGTGCTGGGTAGGCTCAGCTAGCTGGTGCTGGCAATCTAGTGATCTGTACTTCTCCACTTCTTTTTAATTGCCTTTCCTTTCACCTGCCACTCAGCCTGATTTTCCAGCTTTGTTTTTAATGATTAGTTTTTCTAGCTTGTCATATATAATCCTTTCATTTGATTTTTCAGGTCTTCATTGTACGAGGGACAGCAAGAAGTGTCTGTCTATTCTGCCATCTTGGCCCCACCTTTCCATAAGGTTTTCAAGTTTCTTGATCATTTGCTACCTTCTGAAATGATTGAATGTCTACCAATTATTTTTGTACCATAACTCTGTGTATTCCTTCCATCTTCTTCAGTATTTTGCAAACAGAACAATGGGATAATGTGTGGTTTAAAGTCAGGGAATGTGTGCATCAGGGTTGTGTACTTTCACCATACTTAATCAGTATGCTGACTAAATAATCCAAGAAGCTGGGCTATATGAAGAAGAACACAGCATAAGAATTGGAGGAAGACTCATTAACTACCTGTGATATGTAGATGATATAACCTTGCTTGTAGAAAGTGAAGAGGACTTGAAGCACTTACTGATGAAAATCAAAGACCAAGTCTTCAGTATGGATTACACCTGAACATAAAGAAGACAGAAATCTCACAGTGGGACCAATGAGCAACATCATGGTAAATGGAAAAAAGATTGATGTTGTCAAGGATTTCATTTTACATGGATCCACAATCAACACCAATGAAAGCAGCAATCAAGAAATCAAAAGACTCACTGCATTGGGCAAATGTGCTGAAAAGGACCACTTTAAAGTGTTGAAAAGCAAAAACGTCAGTTTGAGGAATAAGGTGTACCTGATCCAAGGCATGATATTTTCAATCACTTCACGTGCATGCAAAACCTGGACAGTAAATATGGAAGTCCAAAGGAGAATTGATATCCTTGAATGGTGATGTTGGCAAAGAATATTGGATACACCATGGACAGCCAAAAGAATAAACAAATCTGTCTAGGGAGAAGTATAGCCAGAATGCTACTTAGAAGTGAAGACAGCAAAACTTCGTCTCATATACTTTGTGTATGTTATCAGGAAGGATCAGTCCCTGGAGAAGGACATCATGCTTGGTAGATGATCAGCAAAAAAAAAAAAAAAAAGAACTTCAATGGCATGAATTTACACACTGGCTACAACTGGACTCAAGCAAACAACAATTAAGAGGATGGCATAGAAGCAGGCAGTGTTTCATTCTGTTATACATTGGGTCGGTATGAGTTGGGATCGAACCAAGGGTACCTAACAACAACAACCGTTACAGAAGCAGACAGTCTCATCTTCCTCCCAAGGAGCAGCTGGTAGTTTCAAATAGCCAAGTGCTTAACACCTATGCCAGCAAGATTCCTTCCCAAATAAATACATACAAGTATTTGAATTAATACAAATAACTATAGATAATGAGTTTATATAAAGCTCAGAAAACCTGTTTCTGTTTATAGTTCCTGAATGTCAAACACTTGGATATTTGAAAACTTCTCCATAATTGGCTCCATTATTTTATTTTCTTATAAATATTTACTCAAAAGCAGATTATATACAGAGAATCTGTGGTAAGCAAGAAGTGATAATCTTTTAATAGACTCTCTTTTCCTAGTTCTGTCTAAGTTACCTGGTCATTGCATTTAATAAAAGGAGAGAAGCAGTGAACATAACTAATGGTCCATGTTACCAGCGGATATTGCAAATTATGCTAAGAAAAAATAACTTGTCTTGGTAGCTTCTCAAATTTTACGACTACTATTTTATCAGTGGTTCGTTTTTTGTTTGTTTTTCATTCTATATATCTGTGGCATTTTTTGGAAGTAACAAACAACCACATATGTTTTTATTTGTACTCTCTGTGGTATTATTGCTGAGAATATTCATGTGTGCTCTGCAATATTAGTTTTATATTGCTGAATATCCCGTGTGTATTACCACATACAGATACTTCAAAAGTAATGCATCCTGATTTCATGGGGACAGCTCAACAGAAGTTTCGTATTTGTAATTTCACTGACCTCTGGCCTATGGTTTATAATTTCTGTAACAGAAATTTAGCAACACATGGATCTACCACTTAGGATGGTGTGTAGCAAAGAATTAATGTTACCCAAACAGTGGTCTGCTCTTTACCATTAACTAATAGGAAGTAAACTTTAAATGTGGGATGTAACTTCTGATAAGTTTGTTTACCTGGGACATTAAGCCACATCAGGTAGTAACAATGTAAGTTAGGGTACAGGTTTCAAACCACACCAACAATGTGATTCGTCTTGGGGACTTTTGTTCAAGTGGTATTAGTTGACTTTCAGGAGGAGTGGAGACAGGTCAGCCACGCAAGGAGTCAACCATGCCTATGTGATTGAGCCTCAACAAAATCTCTGAACACTAAGGCTCAGGTGAACTTCCTTAATTGGCAATACCCTCTGTGTATTATCAAATATCGATACTTCGAAAATGCACCTGATTCCTTGGAAGAGTGGTCAAGAGAAGTTCTGTATTTGTAATTTTACCGAACTCTGGCCTACGTACTCCTTCCTTTGGCTGATTTTATCTGTATCTTTTTGTTGTAGTAAACCATAGCCATGAGTATAACAGCTTTCAGTGAGATCTTTAAGTTCTCCTAGTGAAGAATTCAAGGACACCCCTTGAGCTGGAAACTGATGTCAGAATAAGGGTGGTCTTATGTGAGCTTCCCCTCAAACTTCACAAATGATTAACCATTACTTGACAATGAGACTCAGAATGTTGGTTGAACGTATTCTCTTTCACTCTCCAAAAAACAATAGAAGGGTTCATTTTTTACTCACTCTATTTGGACTTTTGGTAGTCTAAAGCATGACCCTTCTCAGAAATTTCATGGTCAATTTGTAATCTTTTCTGAAGCTACTGCATTATTCCCTTCTCCCTGGAATTTTCCTTTCTGTGTCTCTCCAAACACATCCCACAGCCACAGTATGCACTGTGAAAAGGATTTTTCCACATTCAGACCTCTCTTACCACCAGAAGCCATTCTGCAAAAACAAGAGAATAATATACTGAGAAGACAAAATCCTGTACCGTGTGCTTTTCTGCCTCATTGTTCTGAATACAAGATAACTTGGGGTTGTACATTCTCTGCATAACAAGAAGTCTATAATTAGGGGAAATAGTTTCTTCTTATGTCCAAGAACGTAAGCAAATTTAAAGTGGTGTTTTTGGGGGGGGGTTCCTTTTTTTGATTTTTGTTTTTCTTCCCTCCTCCCCTTCATAGAAGAAGAGCTTAATGCACATTTCAACTTGAAACTGTGGTGTGATGAAAGTTAATTTTTAGTACAGAAACCACAGGTCCTGGATTTGATATTTGTATTTTCCTTTGGCCATGCAACAGTTTCTAAAGAACTCTGGCAAATGCTGTTGAATATTGGTGTTCTCTGTTGGTTTCATATTAATAAAATTCTTATCTTAGTGTAGGAGAGATAGGCTGAGCCACCTAGGCAAACTGAAAATTTGTCTTTTTCAAAAATAATTCTGGAGGAGGCAGGGCCAAGATGGCGGACTAGGTGGACGCTACCGCGGATCCCTCTTGCAACAAAGACTCGGAAAAACAAGTGAATCGGTCACATATATAACAATCTATGAACTCTGAACAACAAACACAGACTTAGAGACGGAGAACGAACAAATACGGGCAGACAGTGATCGTTTTCAGAACTAAGAGCCAGTGTACCAAGCAGGTGACCTTCGGAGCCCGGGCTGGGGCAGAGCCCAGGGGGGCAGACGGCACAGACAAGAGGCCCAGCCCTACCCCCCCGAACCCATCCTGAGAGGAAGTCTAGCTGGTTGGCGCGGGCGGCATAGCGGCACAGCCGGTGGGAGAAACACCCGGGAGGCAGTGACTGATCTTGGAGTGGGGACAGCAGCGTTCCAGCCGGGGAGCCGTCCTGCCGGGAGTTTGGTGGGAGGCGGGCGAGGCGCGAGCGTGGGGATCATCTATATTTCCCTAAAACGGCCCCGGGGGGGGGGCGCCCAGACGTTTGTGAGGGCCACGTCCACCCAGTTTGCGCGAGCGGTGCGGCGCACTGGAGGGAGAAATCCCTGGGAGGAAGTGACTGGTCTTGGAGTGGGGAGAGCAGCATCCCAGCTGGGAAGACATCCCGCTGGGATCTTGGCGAGAACGGGCGGGGTGTGAGCGCATTCCCCTGAATAGACCCCGGGGGCGGGCCCAGCTGTTCGTGAGGGCCACGCCCACTCAGTTCACGCGAGCGGTGCAGCGCACAGGAGGGAGAAATCCCTGGGAGGAAGTGACTGATCTTGGAGCGGGGAGAGTAGCGTCCCAGCTGGGGAGCCGTCCTGCCGGGATTCTGGCAGACAGGGGCGGAGCGTTAATGCAGGGATCAGCTCTATATTCCGTGGTGCTACATGCCTAGCTCTCTGATCTCTCCCTCATCCTCCCCAGGCAGCTCCATTAACATCCGAATACTCTGAGCCAGAAGGAGAATTCCGATAGGGATCTGACTGCATTTTTTTTTTTTAGCTGATTACCTGGAAAATCTAGTTTCCCAGTGATGGCTCAGAGACAGCAGTCCATATAAAACCACATAAAGAAACAGACCATGACAGCTTCTCCAACCCCCTAAACAAAAGAATCAAAATCTTTCCCAAATGAAGATACAATCCTGGAATTATCAGATACAGAATATAAAAAACTAATTTACAGAATGCTTAAAGATATCACAAATGAAATTAGGATAACTGCAGAAAAAGCCAAGGAACACACTGATAAAACTGTTGAAGAACTCAAAAAGGTTATTCAAGAACATAGTGGAAAAATTAATAAGTTGCAAGAATCCATAGAGACAGCATGTAGAAATCCAAAAGATTAACAATAAAATTACAGAATTAGACAACGCAAAAGAAAGTCAGAGGAGCAGACTCGAGCAATTAGAATGTAGACTGGGACTTCTGGAGGACCAGGGAATCAACTCCAACATGGCTGAAAAAAAATCAGATAAAAGAATTTAAAAAAATGAAGAAACCCTAAGAATCATGTGGGACTCTATTAAGAAGGATAACTTGCTAGTGACTGGAGTCCCAGAACAGGGAGGGAGGACAGAGAAAATAGTTGAAGAACTCCTGACACAAAACTTCCCTGACATCATGAAAGACGAAAGGATATCTATCCAAGATGCTCATCGAACCCCATTTAAGATTGATCCAAAAAGCAAAACACCAAGACATATTATCATCAAACTTGCCAAAACCAAAGACAAACAGAAAATTTGAAAAGCAGCCAGGGAGAAAAGAAAGGTTTCCTTCAAGGGAGAATCAATAAGAATAAGTTCAGACTACTCAGCAGAAACCATGCAAGCAAGAAGGGAATGGGACGACGTATACAGAGCACTGAAGGAGAAAAACTGCCAACCAAGGATCATATATCCAGCAAAACTCTCTCTGAAATATGAAGGAGAAATTAAGATATTTACAGATAAACACAAGTTTAGAGAATTTGCAAAAACTAAACCAAGACTGCAAGAAATGCTTAAGGAGATTGTTTGGCCTGATGACCAATAATATCAGGTACCAGCACAATACAAGGTCACAAAACAGAATGTCCTGATATCAACGCAACTCAAATAGGGAAAGCACAAAAACAAAGTAAGATTAATTCTAAAAAATAAATAAATAAACAAAATAATACACATAACAGGAAATCATGGAAATCAATAGATAAACGATCACAATAATCAAAAAGAGGGACTAAATATAGGAGGCATTGAACTGCCAGATGGAGAGTGATACAAGGCGATATAGAACGATACAAGTTAGGTTTTTACTTAGAAAAATAGGGGTAAGTAATAAGGTAACCACAAAAAGGAATATCAATTCCATAACTCAAGAAAAACGTAACGACTCAACAAACATAAAGTTAAACATTATGAAAATGAGGATCGCACAATCTACTAAGAAAAACGTTTCAGCACAAAAAAGTATGTGGAAAAATGAAAAGGCCAACAACACACACGAAAAGGCATCAAAATGACAGCACTAAAAACTTATTTATCTATAATTACGCTGAATGTAAATGGACTAAATGCACCAATAAAGAGACAGAGGGTCACGGACTGGATAAAGAAACACGATCCATCTATATGCTGCCTACAAGAGACACACCTTAGACTTAGAGACACAAACAAACTAAAACTCAAAGGTTGGGAAAAAATATATCAAGCAAATAATAAGCAAAAAAGAAGAGGAGTAGCAATATTAATTTTTGACAAAATAGACTTTAGACTTAAATCTGCCACAAAGGATAAAGAAGGACACTATATAATGATAAAAGGGACAATTGATCAGGAAGATATAACCATATTAAATATTTACGCACCCAGTGACAGGGCTGCAAGATACATAAATCAAATTTTAACAGAATTGAAAAGCGAGATAGACACCTCCACATTTATAGTAGGGGACTTCAACACACCACTTTCGGAGAAGGCCAGGACATCCAGTAAGAAGCTCAATAGAGACACGGAAGACCTAATTACAACAATCAACCAACTTGACCTCATAGACTTATACAGAACTCTCCACCCAACTGCTGCAAAATATACTTTTTTTTCTAGTGCACATGGAACATTCTCTAGCATAGACCACATATTAGGTCACAAAACAAATCTTGGTAGAATCCAAAACATCAAAATATTACAAAGCATCTTCTCAGACCACAAGGCAATGAAGCTAGAAATCAATAACAGAAAAACTAGGGAAAAGAATTCAAATACTTGGAAAAAGAACAATACCCTCCTGAAAAAAGACTGGGTTATAGAAGACATCAAGGAGGGAATAAGGAAATTCTTAGAAAGCAACGAGAATGAAAATACTTCCTATCAAAACCTCTGGGACACAGCAAAAGCAGTGCTCAGAGGCCAATTTATATCGATAAATGCACACATACAAAAAGAAGAAAGAGCCAAAATCAGAGAACTGTCCCGACAACTTGAACAAATAGAAAGTGAGCAACAAAAGAACCCATCAGGCACCAGAAGAAAACAAATAATAAAAATTAGAGCTGAACTAAATGAATTAGAGAACAGAAAGACAATTGAAAAAATTAACAAAGCCAAAAGCTGGTTTTTTGAAAAAATTAACAAAATTGATAAACCATTGGCCAGACTGACTAAAGAAATACAGGAAAGGAAACAAATAACCCGAATAAGAAACGAGAAGGACCACATCACAACAGAGCCAAATGAAATTAAAAGAATCATTTCAGATTACTACGTAAAATTGTACTCTAACAAATTTGAAAACCTAGAAGAAATGGATAAATTCTTGGAAAAATACTACCTACCTAAACTAACACATTCAGAAGTAGAACTAAATAGACCCATAACAAAAAAAGAGATTGAAACGGTAATCAAAAAACTTCCAACAAAAAAAAGTCCTGGCCCAGACAGCTTCACTGCAGAGTTCTACCAAACCTTCAGAGAAGACTTAACACCACTACTACTGAAGGTATTTCAAAGCATAGAACAAGACAGAATACTACCCAACTCATTCTATGAAGCTACCATCTCTCTGATACCAATACCAGGTAAAGACATTACAAAAAAAGAAAAATTTCAACCTATATCCCTCATGAACATAGATGCAAAAATCCTCAACAAAATTCTAGCCAATAGAATCCAACAACACATCAAAAAAATAATTCACC
Source organism: Elephas maximus indicus (assembly GCF_024166365.1). Classification (NCBI taxonomy): domain Eukaryota; kingdom Metazoa; phylum Chordata; class Mammalia; order Proboscidea; family Elephantidae; genus Elephas; species Elephas maximus. Next base: position 12,489,156 of record NC_064847.1, read on the forward strand.
CTGATCAAGTGGGATTTATACCAGGTATGCAAGTCTGGTTTAATATCAGAAAAACCATTAATCTAATCCATCACATAAATAAAACAAAAGATAAAAACCACATGATCTTATCAATAGATGCAGAAAAGGCATTTGACAAAGTTCAACACCCATTTATGATAAAAACTCTTACCAAAATAGGAATTGAAGGAAAATTCCTCAACATAATAAAGGGCATCTATGCAAAGCCAACAGCCAATATCACTCTAAATGGAGAGAACCTGAAAGCATTTCCCCTGAGAACGGGAACGAGACAAGGATGCCCTTTATCACCACTCTTATTCAACATCGTACTTGAAGTCCTAGCCAAGGCAATTAGGCTAGACAAAGAAATAAAGGGTATCCAGATTGGCAAGGAGGAAGTAAAGCTATCACTATTTGCAGATGACATGATTGTATACATGGAAAACCCTACGGAATCCTCCAGAAAACTACTGAAACTAATAGAAGAGTTTGGAAGAGTCTCAGGTTATAAAATAAACATACAAAAATCACTTGGATTCCTCTACATCAACAAAAAGAACACCGAAGAGGAACTAACCAAATCAATACCATTCACAGTAGCCCCCAAGAAGATAAAATACTTAGGAATAAATCTTACCAAGGATGTAAAAGACCTATACAAAGAAAACTATAAAACTCTACTACAAGAAATTCAAAAGGACATACTTAAGTGGAAGAACATACCCTGCTCATGAATAGGAAGACTTAACATAGTAAAAATGTCTATTCTACCAAAAGCCATCTATACATATAACGCACTTCCAATCCAAATACCAATGTCATATTTTAAGGGGATAGAGAAACAAATCACAAATTTCATATGGAAGGGAAAGAACCCCCGGATAAGCAAAGCATTACTGAAAAAGAAGAAGAAAGTGGGAGGCCTCACTCTACCTGATTTCAGAAGCTATTATACAGCCACAGTAGTCGAAACAGCCTGGTACTGGTACAACAGGCACATAGACCAATGGAACAGAATTGAGAACCCAGATATAAATCCATCCATGTACGAGCAGCTGATATTTGACAAAGGACCAGTGTCAGTCAATTGGGGAAATGATAGTCTTTTTAACAAATGGTGCTGGCATAACTGGATATCCATTTGCAAAAGAATGAAACAGGACCCATACCTCACACCATGCACAAAAACTAACTCCAAGTGGATCAAAGACCTAAACATAAAGGCTAAAACGATAAAGATCATGGAAGAAAAAATAGGGACAACATTTGGAGCCCTTATAGAAGGCATAAACAGAATATAAAACATTACTAAAAATGACGAAGAGAAACCAGATAACTGGGAGCTCCTAAAAATCAAACACCTATGCTCATCTAAAGACTTCACCAAAAGAGTAAAAAGACGACCTACAGACTGGGAAAGAATATTCAGCTATGACATCTCAGACCAGCGCCTGATCTCTAAAATCTACATGATTCTGTCAAAACTCAACCACAAAAAGACAAGCAACCCAATCAAGAAGTGGGCAAAGGATATGAACACACATTTCACTAAAGAAGATATTCAGGCAGCCAACAGATACATGAGAAAATGCTCCTGATCATTAGCCATTAGAGAAATGCAAATTAAAACTACGATGAGATTCCATCTCACACCAACTAGACTGGCATTAATCCAAAAAACACAAAATAATAAATGTTGGAGAGGCTGCGGAGAGATTGGAACTCTCATACACTGCTGGTGGGAATGTAAAATGGTACAACCACTTTGGAAATCTATCTGGCGTTATCTTAAACAGTTAGAAATAGAACTACCATACAACCCAGAAATCCCACTCCTCGGAATATACCCTAGAGATACAAGAGCCTTCACACAAACAGACACATGCACACCCATGTTTATTGCAGCTCTGTTTACAATAGCAAAAAGCTGGAAGCAACCAAGATGTCCGTCAACGGATGAATGGGTAAATAAATTGTGGTATATTCACACAATGGAATGCTACGCATCGATAAAGAACAGTGACGAATCTCTGAAACATTTCATAACATGGAGGAATCTGGAAGACATTATGCTGAGCGAAATGAGTCAGAGGCAAAAGGACAAATATTGTATAAGACCACTATTATAAGATCTTGAGAAATAGAAAAAACGGAGAAGAACACATACTTTTGTGGTTACAAAGGGGGGACGGAGGGAGGGAGAGGGTTTTTTATTGATCAATCAGTAGATAAGAACTGCTTTGGGTGAAGGGAAAGACAGCACACAATACAAGGAAGGTCAGCCTAATTGGACTGGACTAAAAGCAAAGAGGTTTCCGGGATAAAATGAAAGCTTCAAAGGTCAGCGGAGCAGGGCCTGGGATCTGGGGAACATGGTTTGAGGAGACTTCTAAGTCAACGGGCAAAATAATTATATTATGAAAACATTCTGCATCCCACTTTGAATTGTGGCGCCTGGGGTCCTAAATGCCAACAAGTGGCCATCTAAGATACAGCAATTGGTCTCAACCCACCTGGAGCAAAGGCAGAGGAAGAACACCAAGGCCACATGACAACTAAGAACCCAAGAGACAGAAAGGGCCACATGAACCAGAGACCTACATTATCCTGAGACCAGAAGAACTAGTTGGTGCCCGGCCACAATCGATGTCTGCCCTGCTAGGGAGCACAACAGACAACTCCTGAGGGAGCAGGAGGCCAATGGGATACAGACCCCAAATTCTCATAAAAAGACCATACCTAATGATATGAATGTGACTAGAGGAATCCCGGAGACAATGCTCCCCAGAACTTCTGATGGCACAGGACAGGAACCATCCCTGAAGACAACTCATCAGGCATGAAAAGGACTGGTCAGCAGAGGGGAGAGAGATGCTGATGAAGAGTGAGCCAATTAAATTAGGTGGACACTGGAGAGTGTGTTGGCAACTCTTGACTGGAGGGGGGATGGGAAGACAGAGAGAGAGGGAAGATGGCAAAATTGGCACGAAACGAGAGACTGAAAGGGCTGACTCAATAGGGGGAGAGCAAGTGGGAGAAGGGAGTAAGATGTATGTAAACCTACATGTAACAGACTGGAATGGTAAATGTTCACTTGAAGCTTAATAAAAATTAATTAAAAAAATAATAATAATTCTGGGGGTAACACTAAAGAAAAAGAAAGATTTTGAAAAGTATAGACAAGTGCAAAAAAGAATACATAAACAGTTATGGTGTTGGCAAAGAATATTGAACATACCATGGACTGCCAGAAGAACAAGCAAATCTGTCTTGGAGGAAGTAGAAATGAGGATCATGAGGTTTTGTCTCGTTTGCTTTGGGCATGTTATCATGTGGGGCCAATCTCTGGAAAAAAAATCATGCTTGGTTCGGGGTCATTAAAAAATAGGAAGACCCTCAAGGAAATGAAATGACAGTGGATGCAAAAATGGGCTTAAACACACCTATTATTATAAGGATGGTGTAGGAATAAGACACATTTCATTCTGTTGTATATAGGGTCACTACAAGTCAGAGCCAACATGACAGCACATAACAAGGGTTATTATTTTTATTATTACAATAAAAACCCCAAACTTTTAGAACTTAAGTGATCAAGTAGGGCTAATAACACAATAACTAACTATAGAGATATGAACCATAAATATATGGGGCCCTTAATCTAGAAAGATCATGATATGCCTGAGATCACCCAGATTCTTCCATATCAATCAGACAAGAAACCACTGCCCTAGCTCATGCTCTAGTTTGTAAATGGCAAAAGATTTTGGTCAACAACACTTGGCAAAACATAAAACTTGGCTGCAGCCACGGAGGAGCTGAAATTTCTACAATGGCACTTTCCTTGGAGTATAAGGCCTGATGGTGGATATAACTAGTGCTTAGTTTTACAGCTCTCTAATTAAAGAGAAGATTTTTAAACTTATTCTCAGAGGTTTCAATATTGTCAACCTTAATTCGTTGGTTGTTTTTTTTTAACTTGTGTTTTACTACTCAGATTAAGTTTTAATTATAATCAAACAGGTCTTCATATAGAGGAACTTAAACTTCAAGAGAATGTGTGCTTTCAGTTATGTGGGGGTGGAGGGTGAAGGTGGGAAGACAGTAAATATTGTTCACTTTAATACAGATTTTTTTTTTTTTTCTGAGCTGGGAAAGGTGTTGGTTCTATTGTTTAAGTTCCTCTTTTTTCTTAAATTTTTTTTTTTTTTTTTGTCTTTATATGTCTATGTCTGCTTTCAGGAGATTTTTGCAATAAGTCCTTGCTATCCTGAGCGTCTCTGCATATCCTGTTTTCTTTGCCCATTTCTTCGTGTTTTCTGTCTTCTTTTTTCTCCTTTTAAACGTCTTTTTCATGACTTTACCGCTAATTGCACTTTGTTCTCCCAACCTTCACATAGGCCTTCCTCTCCAGGCTGTACCTTAGGATTGTTTTTAGAACTCTTCTGACTTTTGGAACCTGTACTAAAAATTATCTTCATTTGTGAGAAGTGGATCTTGAGTTATGTTTTAAGCCAGTTGGTGCCACAGCTGAAAGAAACCCTGTCATCAGGTAAGGCAAACCCTGGTGTATTGGCTGAATTCCACTCAAAGAACCATCTTGAAGAAAAGAAAACACAATCAATTTCTGCATTGATTGTGTTTTCTAAAACATTTCTGCATTACCCTTATTATGAGATCAAATAAACCATTATTTTTAATCTTTGTTTTTACCACTGTGATAATTATGTACAATTCTGTTAGATTAGAGCACAACTTCATCCTCTAAAAATGGAAAGTGCCAAAGAATTTGATTTATTGTTGATGTAAGAGCAACGTAAATAGAGAAATAGGGAGTGGGATAGAGAATATAGAGATGAGTTTCCATATAATGATATTTAACATTTTTTTAAAAAAGCATTTTGATTAATAAATATAAGATCTGGAACCAGCTGTCAAACTGTAGGAGATAAAAACTCTATCTTGAACGCCAAATCTACACTGTAGAAACTCTTTAAGTCAAATGTCCCAGGCACTTCAACAGAAAAATTGTAAGAAGAAGAAAAGGAGGGTGGGGAATATATAGATTAAAAGGCACAACTGAAAAAAAAAAAGATTGAGTCCAAAGTGCCTAGGGATATGCATCTAGGTGATAAAATTATCAAGAAATCCAAGGAAATAATTAGCATAAAAATAGATAATTAATTTCTTTGGAGTGATGAGACAATAATGGAGGCTGCAGAGGACATTTAAAGTAAATGGCAAAGTCCTAATTTTGATTTGGATTATTATTATAGGGTGAGATGTTTGCCTTACAATAACATAATGAGCTATATATTTGTGTGTGTGTTTTGTGATTTAAATTACTTTTTATTTTACAAAAAGAATAATAGAATATTTGGAATTAGTTGCCAACAATTAAAAATTGGGAAGTTTCACATTTAAAAAATCCATACTTCTGCCTTCTCTTGACATATCAGAAAATTGGGCAACATCAGGTCTGTTTTTCCTTAGGGTAATTGTCTAGAGTCAAGAAGGGGCTGCCTTCTCTCTAGATTAGAACTTGGGTTCTCCAGCTTTTATGTATGTGAACTGTTGGGCACCTGTGGACACATGTTTGTGATCCAAGTTGTAAAGGGACCCTTGCCCTTTCCTACCCCTTTCATTGGCAAATTTCCCATGTCTAGCGCATAATTCTATAGAAAACATGTCAGCTTATACTACTTGAGCGTATTCTCTACAGAGCTCCATTCTAGGGCCCCTCTGTCCCTCCTCTTCCAGTCTGGAAACCTCCAGTCTGGTGAGTGAAATAGACATCTACTTAATGATGCTTTTCCAGGACTTCATAGAAGTACCAGCAGAATGTGGTGGGGTATGGGAAAGGTGGAATTAATTCTGAGCAGGGACCTAGGGAGGCTTTCTGGAGAATGGAAATGGTTGGGCCTTATAAGATAACCAGGATGTGGACAGAGCATGGGGAGGAAAGGATTTTATAGGAAGAAAACCCTGAGCCCGGAGACAGGATTGGAGGCTTGTAAATCAGGGTGCTCATATTCAATTCTCCAGTGCTGGTGGCTAATTGAATGTGAGTGGGGAAGAAGATGCTGTTGACTTATCATGTGACTGGGACAAGAGTGATGTCATTGATAGGTTGGGAGGACAGGTTATAGAAAGGATGACTTTAAGTAACAACTACGTAAAGATCTCTAGCCAGGTGGAGGCCGAGAGAGAGAGTCAGATAGAGCCCAATGGTGTCATAGAAATCACCAGTTTAAAGAAACCAAGCGAGCTTTGGGGAAAGGAAGAATGGAGCTGAAGAATAGTGTAAGATCAAGTTAAGTCTTTGCAGAAACCTATATTTAAGGAACAGATGGAAGAAGAAAGCCAGAGAAAAAGATAAAAGGCAAGAGAATCAGGAACATCCTGGACGATGGGAGATGCTAAAACAACAATTAAAACTCTGTGAGAGACGATAATGAGAGATGAGGCTGTTCAGGCTTAGGGACAGTAGGTCTTGTCTACTTGGGCATTTGAATAAAAAAGGAAAAGGACATTTGGACATTCATGAGAGTTAGCAACTATTTTCTTTTTCCTACCTGATATTATTGCTGTTAGGTGCTGTCAGTTTCGTTTAGGCTCATAGTAAGCCCATGAATAACAGAACAAAAGCTGTGCCATCTTCACAATTGTTGCTAGGTTTGAGTCTGTTGTTGTAGACGCTGCGTCAATCCATCTTGTTGAGAGTCTTTCTCCTTTTCACTGACCCTCCACTTCACCAAGCAGAATGTCCTTCTCTAGGAACTGAACCCTCCATATAACGTGTCCAAAGAATGTGAGATGAAGTCTATCCATCAGAATTCTGGCTATACTTCTTCCAAGACAGATTTGTTCATTTCTTTGCTAACACCACCATTCAACGACATTGATTCTTCTTCAGTCTTCCCTATTCATTGTCAGGTTTTCACATGCATATGGTGCAGTTGAAAATACCATGGCTTGGGTAAGGTGTACCTTAGTCTTCAAGGTGACATCTTTGCTTTTCAACACTTTAAAGAAGTCCTTTGCAGCAGATTTGCCCAATGCGGTGCATCTTTTGATTTCCGGACTGCTACTTCCATGGGTGTTTATTGTGAATCCAAGTAAAATGAAATCATTGACAACTTCAATCTTTTCTCTGTTTATCATGATGTGGCTTCTTGGTTCAGTTGTGAGGATTTTTGTCTTCCTTATGTTGATGTGCAATCCATACTGAAGGCTGTGATCTTTGATCTTCATCAGTCAATGTTTCAAGTTTTATTCACTGTCAGCAAGCAAAGCTGTTTCATTTGCATATAACAGATGGCTAATGAATTGTCTTCCAATCCTGATGCTATGCTCTTCTTCATGTAGTCCAGCTTCCTGGATTATTTGCTCAGCATACAGACTGAATAAGAATGATGAAAGGATACAACCCTGACACACCTTTCCTGACTTTAAAACACGCAGTTTGAACTTGTTCTGTTTGAACCACTGCCTCTTGATCCAAGTATAGTTTCATCATGAGTACCATTTAGTGTTCTGGAATTCCCCTTCTTTGGAGTGGTATCCATAATTTGTTATGATCCACACATTTGAATGCCTTTGCATAAACAATATAATATAGATAAACATCTTTCTTGTATTTTCTGCTTTCAGTCAGGGTGTTTCTGACATAAGCAGCCATACTCTTCTTCCACATCCTCTTCTGAATCTGACTTGAATTCCTGGGTGAGGAGTGTCATTTATTGTAATGTCAATTTTTTTAATTTAAAAATAATGTGTTGACATTTAATTGCATTTTTATATTCCTCAATGTGTTTTTTAGTGATTTTGAGAAATAGCCTAAATAATAAAGTCATATTCAAGTGGAGCTGAGAAGAGATGCAGTAATAATATGTACTCTTAGAAAACATCTAGATTGATTCACATGAAACTGATAGTAGCAGCTACCTCTGGGAAATGAATTGGATATTCGGAGAGCTTTGACTTTTTCCTTTATCCATTCTATAATGTTTAATTTAAAAAATTAGAGAATAAATAATACTCTTAAAAAATAATTTTAAAGTTACAAATATTAATTACAAATATGTCATAAAACACCAACTGTGTAAGATAGATGAGAGTAAATAAAATATATGTATTTGTGCATAAATATTGGAAGTAAAACAAAAAATTAATAGGGTTGACTAAAAGAACTAAGAAGAAATCAGTTGAATAAAAATATGCTTTCATATATTACTTTGATATTTAAACCATATAACTTCTATATGTTCAAAAAATTATAATAATTAAAAAATATTTAAAAGGACAATTTCTATTCCATAATAAAAACAAAAATAAAGTTTATTATTATTATTAAGTACTAGATAATCTACCTCCTCTGATAACATGCCCCATTGATATAGACTTTCCTGTTTTTCATAACACGCTTACATGCAGTGGTATCACAAAGGAGTGCAGGGAGTACAGGCCGCACCAGGTGACACTGTAAGGGGGGTAAAACCAAATGACTGTCTAAAAAACCTCTGTGTAATATTTCAGCAGAAATTTATTATTTTGTATAAAATATCCCTGTAGTTAGTTATAATAACAAAAAAATTTTTTTTGTAAGCCCAACTTGCCTGTATCGATATATCTACCAGGCCTTCTGTCTTTGGTGTTCTTCATTCTCCAATCGCTCCAGGTGGGTTGAGACCAGCTGATGCATATTAGATGGCTGCTTGCTAGTGTTTAAGACCCCAGACATGACTCTCCAAAGTGGGATGCAGGATGTATTCTTAGTAGATTTTATTATGCCAATTGAATCAGATGTTCCCTGAAACCATGGTCCCCAAGCCCCCACCCTTGCTACGCTGGCTGTCGAAGTGTTCGGTTTATTAGAAAACTTCTTTGCTTTTGGTTTAGTCCAGTTGTGCTGACCTCTTCTGTATTGTGTGTTGTCTTTCCCTTCACCCAAAATAGTTATCTACTCTCTAATTAGTGAAAACCCTCCCCCTCTGTCCCTCCCCCCTTCATAAACATCAAAGAATATTCTCTGTTTAAACTATTTCTGAAATTCTTATAATAGTGGCCTTATACAATATTTGTCCTTTTGCAGCTGACTCATTTCACTTAGCATAATGCCTTCCAGATTCTTCCATCTTATGAAATGTTTCCCCGATTCGTCATTATTCTTTATCAATGGGTAATAATCCTATGTGTGACTATACCATAATTTATTAATCCATTCGTCTGTGGATGGGCACACTGGTTGCTTCCATCATTTTGCTACTGTAAACAGCACTGCAATTAACATGGGTATGCATATATCTGTTTATGTAAAAGCTTTTATTTCTATAGGATATATTCCAAGGAGTGGGATTGCCAGACCATATGGTACTTCTATTTCTAGTTTTTTAAGGAAGTGCCAAATCAATTTCCAAAGTGGTTCTATATTCCCACCAGGAGTGTATAAGTGTTCCAGTCTCTCCACAACCTCCCCAACATCTATTATTTTGTGTTTTTTGGGTTAATGACAGCCTTGTTGTAGTGAGATGGAATCTCATCTTAGTTTTGATTTGCATTTCTCTAATGGCTAATCATCGCGAGCATTTCCTTATGTATCTGTTAGCTACTTGAATGTCTTCCTTAGTGAAATGTCTATTCATAACCTTTGCCCATTTTTTAATTTGGTTATTTGTTTTTTTGTGGTTGAATTTTTCAGTACTATGTAGATTTTAGAGATCAGATGCTGATTGGAAAAGTCATAGCTAAAACCTTTTTCCCAGTCTGTAGGTAATCTTTTGACTCTTTTGGTGAAGTCTTTGAGTGTAGATGTTTGATTTTTAGGAGCTCCCAGTTATATGGTTTCTCATCTGCATTTTTATTAATGTTTTGTACACTGTTTGTGCCAAATATTAAGGGCTCCTAGTGTTGTCCCTGTTTTTTCTTCCATGATCTTTATTGTTTTAGATTTTATATTTAGGTCTTTGATCCATTTTGAGTTCGTTTTTGTGCATGGTGTGAGGTATGGGTCTTGTTTCATTTTTTGCAGATGGTTACCAGCTATGCCAGCACCATTTATTAAAAAGACAGTCTTCTTCCCATTTAACTGACTTTTTGTCTTTATCAAATGTTGGCTGCTCGTATGTGAATGGGTTTATGTCTGGATTCTCAATTCTGTTCCGTTGGTCTATGTATCTGTTGTTGTACCAATACCAGGCTGTTTTAACTACTGTGGCAGTATAGTAGGTTCTAAAATTAGGTAGAGAGAGGCCTCCCACTTTGTTCTTCTTTTTCAGTAATGCTTTACTTACCCAGGGCATCCTTCTCTTCCATATGAAGTTGGTGATTTGTTTCTCCATCTCATTAAAAAATAATGGTGGAATTTGAATCGGCATTGCATCGTATCTATAGATGGCTTTTAACATTTTTGCAATGTTAAGTCTTCCTATCCATTACCAAGATACGTTTTCCACTTGTGTAGGTGTCTTTTGGTTTCTTGCAGTAGAGTCTTGTAGTTTTCTGTGTATAAGTCTTTTACATCTCTTATAAGATTTATTCCTAAGTATTTTATCTTCTTGGGGGCTACTGTAAATGGTATTGATTTGGCGATTGCCTTTTCGATGTTCTTTTTGTTGGTATAGAGGAATCCAACTGATTTTTGTATCTTTATTTCATATCTAATACTATGCTGAACTCTACTATTAGTTTCAGTAGTTTTCCTGAGTATTCTTTAGGATTTCCTGAGTATAAGATCATGTCATCTGCAAACAGAGATACTTTTACTTCTTCCTTACCAATCTGGATGCACTTTATTTCTTTATCTAGCCTAGTAGCTCTGGCTAGGACCTCCAGCAGAATCTTGAATAAGAGTGTTGATAAAGGGCATCCTTGTCTGGTTCCTGTTCTCAAGGAGAGTGGTTTCAGGCTCTCTCCATTTAGGATGATGTTGGCTATTGGCTTTGTATAAATGTCCTTTACTATGTTCAGGAATTTTCCTTCTGTTGCTATTAAGCTGAGAGTTTTTATCATGAATGAGTGTTGAACTTTGTCAAATGCCTCTTCTGCATCAGTTGATAAAATTGTGTGGTTCTTATCTTTTGTTTTATTTATATGACGGATTACATTCATTGTTTTTCTAATATTGAACCATACCTGGTAGGAATCCTACTTGGTCATGGTGATTTTTTTTTTTTTTTTATGTCGTTGAATTCTATTGGCTAGAATTTTGTTGAGGATTTTTGCATCTAAGTTCATGAGGGCTATAGGTCTGTAATTTTCTTTTTTGGTGATACGTTTACCTGGGTTTGGTATCAGGGACATACTGGCTTCACGAATGAGTTTGGAAGTATTCCATCCTTTTCTATGTTCTGAAATACCTTTAGTAATAGTTGAAAGTTGAACTGAAAGTTTGGTAGAAATCTGGAAGTTTGGTAGAACTCTGCAGTGAAGCCATCCCGGGCTTTTTTTGTTGCTGTAGGAAGTTTTTTGATTATCTCTTCAATCTCTTATTTTGGGTCTATTTAGTTGTTCTACCTCTGTTTGTGTTAGTTTAGGTAGGTAGTGTGTTTCTAGGAATTCATCAATTTCTTCTAGAGTACAATTTTTCGTAGTAATCTGATATGATTCTTTAAATTTCAGTTGGGTCTGTTTAATATCACCATTCTCATTTCTTATTCAGGTTATTTGCTTCCTCTCCTGTTTTTCTTTTGTCAGCTTAGCCAATAGTTTATCGATTTTGTTGATTTTTTCAAAGAACCAGTTTTTGGTCTTGTTAATTCTTTCAAATTGTTTTTTTGTTTTCTGTTTCATTTAGTTCTGTTCTAATTTTTATTATTTGTTTTTTTTCTGGTGCCTGAGGGTTTCTTTTCTTACTCTCTTTCTATTTGTTCAAGCTGTAGGGATAATTCTTTGATTTTGGCCCTTTTTTCTTTTTGGATGTGTGCATTTATTGATATTAATTGACCTCTGAGCACTGCTTTCGCTGTGTCCCAAAGGTCCTGATAGGAAGTGTTTGCATTCTCATTACCCACTGAACGCACTTCTGTCTAGTTGATTCCGACTCATAACGACCCTATAGGACAGAGTAGAACTGCCCCATAGAGTTTCCAAGGAGTGCCTGGCAGATTCGTACTGCCGACCTTTTGGTTAGCAGCCATAGCACTTAACCACTACGCCACCAGGGTTTCCACATTCTCATTGGTTCTATGAATTTCTTTATTCCATACTTAATGTCTTCTATAATCTGGTCTTTTTTGAACAAGGTATTTTTCAGTTTCCAAGTGTTTGATTTCTTTTCCCTGCTTTTTCTGTTATTGATTTCCACTTATATGGCCTTATGGTCACAGAAGATGCTTTGTAATATTTCAATGTTTTGGATTCTGCTAAGGCTTCTTTTGTGACCTAATACGTGGCTTATTCTAGAGAATGTTCCATTTGCAGTAGAAAAGAAAGGATACTTACTTGGCTGCTGTTGGGTGGAGTGTTCTGTATATGTCTATGTGGTCAAGTTGGTTGATTGTAGCATTTAGATCTTCTGTGCCTATATTGAGCTTCTTTCTGGATGTCCTGTCCTTCACCAAAAGTGGTATGTTGAAGCCTCCTACTATTATTGTCGAGATGTCTATCTCACTTTTCAATGCTAATAAAGTTTGTTTTATGTATCTTGCAGCCCTGTGATTTGGGGCATAAATATTTAATATGGTTATATCTTCTTGGTGTATTGTCCCTTTAAACATTATATAATGTCCTTCCTTATCCTTTCTGATGGATTTAACTTTAAAGTCTATTTTGTCAGAAATTAATATTGCCACTCCTGCTCTTTTTTCACTGTTGTTTGCTTGAATTTTTTCCCATTCCTTGAGTTTTTGTTTGTGTCTCTCAGTCTAAGATGTGTCTCTTATAGGCAACATACAAAAGTATTGTGTTTTTTAATCCAATCTGCCACTCTGTCTCTTTATCAGTGCATTGAGTCCATTTACATTCAGCACAATTATGGATAGATATGACTTTAGTGCTGTCATTTTGTTGTCTTTTTTTGTGTGTTGTTGACAATATCTTTTTCCCACTTAATTTTTTGTGCTGAGCAGTTTATCTTTTAATAGTCTTTTCTTCTTATTCATTCTTGTTGATGTTGTTTCTATTGAGTCTCTATTTTTTACTTGTATTTTATTTTGCTGTGTAGGATAGATTGTCTCATTTGTGGTTACCTTAATATTTACCCCATATGTCTAAGTTAAAACCTAACTTTTATTTCTGTAGGTCACCTTACCTTCCTCTCCATATGACTTTATTTCTGAGTCCCTCTTTATTATTTTAATGATGTCTTCTTTTACATAAGGACATCGCTGTTTCCCTGTTTTGAGTGATTTTTAATCTTGATTATTTTTGTGGTTTCCCTGTCTGGGTTAACATCTGATTGCTCTGTTCATTGTTCTAGTCTTGGGTTGATACCTGATATTATTAATTTTCTAACCAAAGCACTCCCTTTAGTATTTCTTGTAGTTTTGGTTTGGTTTTTATGAATTCCCTAAACTTCTGTTTATCTAGAAATGCCCTAATTTCATCTTCATATTTGAGAGACAGTTCTGCTGGATATATGATTCTTGGCTGGCAGTTTTTTTCCTTCAATTCTTTATATAACTCATCCCATTGCCTTCTTGTCTGGATGCTTTCTGCTGAGTAGTCGGGGCTTATTCCTATTGACTGTCCTTTTAGGTGACTTTTCATTTATCCTTAGCTGCTCTTAAAATTCTCTCTTTATCTTTAGTTTAGGCAAGTTTGATTGTAATACGTCTTGGTGACTTTCTTTTAAAATCTACCTTATGTGGAGTTCTCTCATCTTTCTGAATATCAGGGAAGTTTTCTGACAACAAATCCCCAATAATTCTCTCTGAGTTTTCTGTTATCCCTCCCTGCTCTGGTACTCCGATTACTCATAGGTTATTTTTCTGGATAGAATCCCACATGGTTCTTAAGGCTTCTTCATTTGTTTAAATTCTTTTATCTGAGCTTTCTTCAAGGATATTGGTGCTAAGTGCTTTGTCTTCAAGGTCACTTATTCTGCCTTCCAATTTTTTGATTCTTCTCCTCTGACTTTCTATGGAGTTGTCTAATTCTGTAATTTTACTGTGAATCTTCGAATTTCTGATTGCTGTCTCTCTATGCATTCTTGCAGCCTATTAAATTTTTCCTTATGTTCTTGAATTACCTTTTTAATTTCTTCAGTTGTTTTATCTGTCTGTTCCTTGGCTTGTTCTGAGTATTGCCTGACCTCCTTTCTGATGTCTTGGAGATGTTCTGTGTATTAATCTTTTGAGTTCTGCATCCAGTTATTTCAGGAAGGCACCTTCATCCAGAAGATCCTTTGATTCTCTGTGTTGAGAGCTTGTTGGAGAGATCATGGTCTGTTTCTTTATGTGGTTTGATATCAACTGTTGTCTCCAACCCATCTATAAGTTATTGTGTTTATTTTATGTTTACTTACTATATACTAATTTCTTGCTTTGTTTTGTTTTGATCTGCCCAAATGGGTTGCTTGAGTGAGCCAGCTTGATTATTTTCACCTTTGGAGCTCTGACATTCTGTCACCAGATGTCTAGAGCTGTTATCAGGTATATAAGCTTATGAGTTAATTCACTTTTCTTGTGTGGATTCAGCTTAGGTGTCCAGGTAGCTGATCATCAAGTGTGTGATACAGTCTCTGTTGTACAGTCTTAGACAGGCAGGGTTGTTTGGTGTAGGTACCAGTATCTGACTGCAGCAGGGGGTTATGATCTGAACAAGGCAGGGGGCTGAGAACCACCCCCTAAGTGTCTTTGAGGAAAGCACATCCCCGTTCCCCAGAGTGTTTAGGTGGGTGGGTTCTGCAGATGGACCATGGGCACCCAGTGCTTTTAGTTGTAAGGGCTGGGAGGTAGCAGTTATCCTTGGACCCCTGTTGCTGGTGGCTGGTGACCTGAATGGAGCCACGAGTCCTTAGGCCTCTAATGTGGACAGGTGAGGACCCTGTTTAATAGGCAAGTGGTGTCAAATATCAAACACCCACCTCTGCATCACACAGCTGAAATAGTTGCAGTCTGCCAGTAAGGCCCTTTCTCCTGAAATAGGCCCACATAGATCCATACAAGGGAGAAAAGTATTCAAAGTCCACAGACTGTTCATGCCTGGACAGGATCCATTCTCCCCTGAGCTTTCCTGGTTAGTGGAGCTGGCAAATTTTCTTTTCCCTCCAATGTGAATTTATTCCTTCTCTAATTCTGGGAGCATGGCTCAAGGTGCTCAAAAGGGCCTACCTCAGGCCCAGAGAAATCAACAGCCACTGAAGCCAGTTTAGGGGTGGGGGACAAGGTAAAATATACGTATTCAGCTTTTGCCGAGAGCGCCATTCTTCTCTGGTTCTGCAGGTATGTGTAGGCTGTGCAGCTGGCTGCTTCTCCCTGAGAAAACTTTGGCTGAATGCTACTACTGGCCTATCACAGCTGCTCCAAAGGAATGGTGGCTGAGGGATCCAGTGGATTCAGGTCTGGCAACTCCTCTCTGCTTCTGAACCACCTCTCTCTCCCATATCACTCAGTCTGTCTTCTAACTGTGTCTTTGATGTTCAGAGCTCCTAGCTTGTCATAAATATAACTGTTATCACTTGATTTTTTGGGTCTTTGTTGTAAGAGGGATCGCCTGAAGCATCAGGCTATTCTGTCACCTGGCCCTTTCCTTTCTCTTAACTCATTTTTATTTTAAACTCAGAGCAGTGAAATTCCTTTAATTTCTTAACATCTTATTTACCTCTTGTTTGAAGTTTACTCATTACTATAACTTACCATGAGGCTAGTTTATCTTTGTGCCTTGGGTGTTTTTATTATTGCCCACACCTTTCCTTTCATACATGAAAGAAAATGAAGGGGTGGAGGACCCACCTCCATATTGCAGTGATTCCAAGTAACTTTGTGTTCACTGCTGTCATCTTTTATCAATCAGTCTGTGGCATTTCAGGTTTCCAACAGGTCATGCACATTCTTCTTGCAGTGCAGATAAAAGCTTCCAGCTGATAGCTTAGTTTTCTAAACCACAGGTTAATGGTTTCCTGTGCATTTCTCAAAATAACTGTTGAGCAAAGAAAATAAAGCCATGGGCTTAATATTGAGCAGTTTGACAGTCCACTTGCCTATTGCCCTCCCCTTCAAAAGGGCATTTTTACAAATCAATTTTTGAGGAGAAAGTTTAGTTTCCGGTATGTTTGCATCATAAATTGTAGCTAATGAGTAAATCACCATTCTTAAATATTGTTTCCGTTTAATAATTTGGCACTCTTATTTTTTAATTATATATATAATTAAAATATTATACATAATATTTTAATTATATATTGTACATATTTTAATTTTATTTAATATTAATAATTACATACATATAGAAATATAATTAATATTTAATTATATACACCTATATACTTACATATATATGAAACTCTGGTGGGTTAGTGGTTAAAAGCTATGGTTAGCTACACCTGCTAACCAAAAGGTCAGCAGTTCAGATCCACCAGCAGCTCCTTGAAAACCATGTGGGATGGTTCTACTCTATCCTGTAGGGTCAGTATGAGTCAGAATCAACTGTATAGCAAAGGGTATATATATATATATATCAACTAGATATTTTTTATATATATATCCACTGCTGTCCAGTTGATTACAATTAATAGTGATCCTATAGGAAAGAGCAGAGCTGCTTATCAGGTTTCCAAGACTATAATCTTTACCCAAGTAGACTGCCACATCTTTCTTTTACAGAGCAGCTAGTGAGTTCAAATCATTCACCTTTTGGTTAGCTGCTGAGTGTTTAACCACTGTGCAACCAGAGCTCATATATATATATATATATATATGGGAGCGAGGAGAGATACATATATATCAAGGACTCATGAAAGTTAAGACCTGGAAATGGGCAAATTAATTCTTGCTGGATTTAAACTTGGTATAGATGTCATTGTGCACGAGTAACCAAACCCGCTTTGAGTTAGATTCTGGCTCATACAGACTCTACAGGACCCAGCAGAATTGCTCCCATAGCATTTCCAAGGCTGTAAATCTTTATGGCAGCAAACTACCACATCTTTCTCCCATGAAGCAGTTGGTAGCCATGAACCGCCCTCCTTGTAGTTAGCAGCTGAGAACTTTAACCAGTGCTCCACCAGGACTCCTAGTGCCCTAGTAGTTACCCTTTAAGCCCCCCTCAAATTTTTAATTATTCAAATTAAGGTAACTCAATAATTAAAAAATTATGTGATAAACTTACTTTATAAAACAATTTGAAATATTTGATTCTAAATAAAATGTCATTACGCAATGAGAAAACTCAGGCCCCACTTCATTTTTAAAGTAACTATTAAATGCTACTCTAAGTTTTTCTTTGACAAGATTGCATAGTCTATTTTTATCAATACTAGCGATTCCTTAAATTGTAAATTTCAAATTGATACCTGAAATAAAATACTATGTTATAAATTATCACTGCCTCTGTTGGTCATATGAAAGTCAGTGTTGGTTTATCAAAATTTACAGAGTTAGGAACTGCAGAGATGGTATGAAATCTGTCATACAGCTTACACTAGGAATTAAATCAGCTCAAGAGAACCTTCTCCCAATTTGCTGGTATAGTAAGGTACTCTGCATATATGGGTGAAAACCATTTTGATGCTGTAATAGATTTTAAACAGATCACCAAGTGTTTGTAATTTATTGATTCCCAGTAAGACCAAAAGGCAGGCCTGCAAAGGTTCTATAGGCAAACAAACCATGCTTTATTCCAGACACCAGTCATACCATCCAGGTTTTAAAACCTTTTATTTGCATATTTTAAAAATCTGAGTTCCAATAAAATCATTTAAACAAAAGAGTGACACTCTGATTAAAACACATGTATAGCCTGTAGCTTTGCATTTATATAATCACTGTCCTCCCACCCAACTTCTTTTCTTCAGCATGAAAGTTCTCTTCAGTCCCTGTGATGGGAGAGGCAGGCGCTGCTTTCCTTGTCAGTAGTTCTCAATTCTTTGGTGTGAAAAGGAGGCAGTGCAGCCATTTTAACTTGATCCAATCTCTTTGCACCTTACAAAGTTAAGCAGCTAAAACGAAAATAAGGCAAAGCTTGTGGAATGTACAGTGCTTACTGGCGGTGCCACCTCATTATGAATCACCAGCTTGCTTCTCCTGTTCGATTGCTGTAAGGAAAAAAAAAAAAAGAAGAGGAAGAAGAAAACATAACGGAGGTTGATTAAGAAAATTCGATAAAGTCTAAGTATAGGATTTATATTATATAATTTCATTTTAAAACATCTCTTCATAAGCACTCTACATACATGCAGTAAATAAAAAATTCATAATGCATGTACATCTTAACTGCTAAATATATGTGTACGTTAACACTACATTAATTATTCCAGGATTAAATCACCTAAGACTTGTGGTTGCTGGGTACAAAAATGCACATTGATCATAAACCTGCCTGCTTCGCCCTTGCACCCCTTGGTTTCCACTGGAATTCTTCCCCCGCCCTCCCCCCACGCCCCCAGCCCAGCCTGGTCTCATGATGGGGTGGGGATAAGGAGCTTACTTTCTTTTGAAGGCAGTGGATTTTTCTCTTGCGTTTCTGTCTTCTTCAATTTCGATTTATCGAATTTTTCAATCTCAGCCATATCCGGTTTGTCAGACATGGTTGCGGAGGAAGCTGCAAGGTACAAAGCCAAGGGGGACCGTGAGAAATCCATCCATCCTCGTCTCTCAGAGCTTCTGAACGGCTCACCCCCTCCAATCACCTGCCTGAACTCGCACCTTCTCATTCCGTTTTTATTGAGGGCTAAAGAGCTTCCTCTTTCCACAGAAATAGTAAAGACAGCCCCCTCCACGCCAATGCTTCAAAACGTGGGGCGCCCAAGAGCGGAGACCCCTCTCACAGCCAGAGGGAAAATGTTACTAAAGAATGAAATTCACCAGAGACTTGCTAAATGCTGCATTTAAAAAGGGAAATCTGTCTAAAACCTGTGGCTAACTGCAAAGCCACTCTCCCTTGTCTCTGCCTGATCTCTTACCCAAGCTGCCGCCGGCCGGGTCTCGCTTTCTTGTTGGTACAACGGCTGCAGCTGCTGCCCGCGCTCTGACCACCGCCCTGCTGGCTTCCTCCTCCCGCGCGACAAAGCAGTCCTTGGCACACAAAACTCCCCCACACCCAGCCAACAGTCCCCGCCGCAGGCGAGGGCAGCTTGTCGGCCTTCGCACACGCTCCTTTGCGAGAAGGACTGCCACCTTTACCCTGGACCCAGCAGCCCGGAAGCCATCGGAGACTAAGTTAAAAATGGAGCTGTTGAAGCTCGGGGGGTTCGTGGATGTGAGCGGGAACAAAAGAACTTTATGTGCCCGCTCAGTCCCTGCGTCGGTGGCTATGGTGAATGCCTTTGAGGGGGAAGAGAGAAAGAGACCTGTTCCCTCGAGGCTGCGGGACAAAACGCCTGTGGTTTTTAAAAAATCGCCCAGTCCAGGCCCCGTTAGCGAACATCTGGTGGGGCTCAGCCGCACCACACTTCCGGGGCAGCATGCCCAGGGAGGACGCTAGGGCTGGGCTTCAAGGGTGCCTTCAGAGGGATGCGCTGGTGAAGGACCCGGCGGCGAGAGGGGACCACAGGCAGGGGCAGGGGCAGGGGCAGGGGCAGGGGCAGGGGCAGGGGCAGGGGCAGGGGCAGGGGCAGGGGCAGGGGCAGGGGCAGGGGCCCGGGACTCACCGAACTAGGCGCGAGGGAGAGGAGTCCGAATGTGCAGTGGAACCGCCGCCGAGTGCCGGGCGGGGCACCGGGCACATATATATCCTGACTCCTATGTAAATAAGGTGATGTCAACCTTGAGGCAGCTTAACTCCTTCGAGCCTCGACAACTGTGCCTGCTCCTTTCAAAACACAGGCACCTGCAGGACGGCGGAAAAGCAAGTGACAGAAAGCTTTTCCACCTTCTTCCCACAGCCCCCTCCCCGACGCAGCCTGATGCATGCCCCCTTTGATGTTCATTGTCATGGATTTTTGCAACAGCAGCGCGGACCTGCTTTTGGGGACCGGGCATGATCACTATAGCCCTGGGTGGGAGTAGCGGGGACCCGCATTCCTTCACTGTGGTAATGGCATTGACTAGGGCAGACACAGGCCCATTTCCCTTGATGCCTGAGACTCAGCTTGCAGACAAGTGGAGGGCCACCGCCCCACCCTGTCCTTTGTCTTCCTCGCTGGCTTTCTCCTTGACTAGGGCGAGAGGCATGCACCCTGAAGTGATATACCAAAAAAAAAAAAAAAAAGTCACTGTAACATCCATGTTTTTTTCAGTACTATAGTTTCGTGACCACCCAAGTCAAACAACAGTAACATTTGCTGAATGAAGGATAATTTGCAGTCCGTGGAGCACAATCACGCCTCAGAAATACAAGTCGAGTTGGAGCTGTTGCTGCCTGACAATGAAGAACTTCTCTCTCTCTCTTTTTTTTTTAACTTCCTTGTGATTGCTAAGGAGATCTATGTTGGATTCCACAGAGGTATGCTTTCATTATTGTTAAAATCTTAAGATTAAGATAAAAACTCAAACCCTGTATATTGCAGGCCACATTTTTCAACACTAAGATGTTTTCTAAATGCACTTCTAAGTTACTTCAGAAATATTCATTGAGGAGGTTGTACTTGAACAGGGGAACTGTTTTTAAAATGTCAACTGGTGTTATGAGTACATGACCCACTTGTGCTGAAAATTTGTTACAAATACCATGTCAGTGGTAACTAATGTCATGTGAATGGGAAAAGACCCACTGAATCTAGAAAGGTCTATTTGTGGTTGTTTCTAAAGAAGTCGTAACAGTGTTTGAAATAGTCTCCTTTTCTGTGTTCCTGGAAAAGTTGTCCAAAGTTCCCTGGTAATTGTTCATGAGAAGGAGGCCTTCGTCAAACTGGGAAGTAGCGTCAACTGTCGTATATATGCTGAAATGGCACTGCCAGCATCTTGGCCTTCCCCATTTCTGCCACCTCCTTGACTTCCTTTTTCTTGGTGTTGTAGTGAAACAGCTTTAACCAAACCTTCTTCAACAATGGGATTTTCATTGTGACATCAGAAAACAAAAATGGGAAATTGACTTCAGGCACTCAGTCTATCAAAACAAACAAACAAAAAAAACCCCAAAACCCAGTGCCATCGAGTCGATTCTAACTCATAGCAACCCTATAGGACAGAGTAGAACTGCCCCATAGAGTTTCCAAGGAACGCCTGGCGGATTGGAACTGCCGACCCTTTGGTTAACAGCTGTAGCACTGAACCACTATGCCACCAGCACGCAGACCAAAATCCAAAGAAGTACAATCTATAAATGCTTTTTATATCGTTTTGACAGGTGCTGATTCATTGTGAGCATGTCTTTGAACATGCCCTTTACAATCATTGGAACATGCACATATGAGTAGATCACTTACAAACTATAATTGGTTAAAGTAAAGACAAAAAACTAAGATTATGGTTAGATGACCTTTTCTTGTTTTTCTTTTCTGACAGTTTGGTCTCTTAGCTCAGGCATCATGGGCTTGTAATATAATGATTATTTTTTGTTATATGTGATATTGGGTAGATCTTTAACTTGCTTCCTGAGGAAAATTTTTATTTAGCATGTCCACAGTCCACTGAATCAGTTGGAGCACTTTGTTCTACCTGTTTGATGTAGTTTCTTATTGTCTGAAGTCCTGTAGGTTCAGCAGGTTATGGCCTTCTATGATCAGATTAATCTTTCATCAGTCCCTCCTTTTGATCTATGATTAAATTTATTTAATTTTAATTAAGTTAATTGAGGATCACAAGATGATGCTTGGAGTTTGCTGGACTCCTAGACGGCATCCATGACAGGCACTTTAAATTCACCATCTTGTTTTCACCAGATACCATTTGGTTCTTTGCCAGGGTCATTAGATAAGGGCTACCGCTCCATGGATCATATTGCAGAAGTGGACAGAATTAATATACATTACATTGAGTTGGACATGCTCTAGGATGCTGGCATTTATTAATTCCAGCAGCCACACATTTGAACAAAATACAGATTAAGCCAATTAATATCATCATCATTAAAACACCTTGCAGACTTTCAGCCAATATGGCATCATAGATAGAAGCACTCCATTGTCCCTCCACAGCAAAGACTGAAAAAACTAAGTGAAATAGACACGAATATCATTCCTAGAACCTGAAGCGTCAAATGAAGAGATAAGGAATTCAGCCAAATACCAAATGGAGTAAGAACCTCACAGAAGGTAGAGAGCAAAAGGTGCCTATCAGCTAAAGCAGCATGGCTTCGCCATCTTGGGCTCCTGTCAGGGATCAGCAAACATGGAACATACAAAAGGAGGTTCACAGAGCTCCCAGCAGTAGACAGAGCACCTTGTAACCAGAGATACACTATTTTCCACTCCCCTCGTCTACTTGCTGCTCTACCTCCGAGCTTCCTGCCTGGCTGCAGTGGCTCAGCTGGCCAGGAAGTGCAGCATTGGTGCCCCTTGGATTCACCGCAGCCACATCAGAGATCAGGGGACATGGAGAACGGGAAAGCAGCTTCATGAAGCTCCTAGCAAGAGACAAAGCATCCGATAACGAGCAATAGTTGCTTTCCTAATCCCCGCCGTCTTCCCCTCCCCTCTTCGGCCTTCTCTGCTTCCTTCAGCCACAGTCTCTGGTCTGGGAGACAGCTGCTTTGGCCTCAGGCAGCTTGGATTTGACCTGCCCACACTACTGGCCACCCCTGAGCTGGTGTTGGTTATTTCCATTTCTTTTGGTTTCTTCCGTGCCTCCTACCACCTCCCCCTCCTTTCTCTTGAACACCTGCACCCCCACCCCCGTGCCATCTTTGCTTCTTCCTGAAAGACTATGAAGCGCTGCTCGACTGAGGAACCACTCCCCTGGCCTTCTACACCACACTGGTGGGATCTCTGGGACTTTTAATTTTTATTTATTTATTTTTGCTTCTTTTGTTTTGCTTTGTTCTCTTTCCTTTTGTTCATTTGTTCTCTTTCTCTTTTCACACTTGGGAGCCCCTTCTAGCCAGGCTGCCCTGCATGGCTTAGGAGCCACTCCCCTCACCGAGATAGCCACATAGGTGGTATCCCTGGGTGCATTTCTTTTTTTTCTTTCTTATTCTTTTTTCCTTTTTTTTTCCCCCTTACTGTCTTTCTTCATGTCTCAGATCTAGTCTCTCTATACTTACCTTCTTTTCCTATCCCCTGAATGCCTGGTGCTGTGTGACATCTCTATCCCCTCTAGCCAGGCTGTACTGCACAGCCTGGGAGCAACTTCTCTGCTCTTCATAATCCCACCTGTGGGATTCCTGGTGGCTTTCTTTTCCAGATTTTTATCTAGTTTTTTCCTTTTCTTTTTCCTTATCTCCATTTCTTGGTTTCTCATGTCTTCAGTGCAATGGCAAGCTCCGTTATGACTCTTTATTTTTCTTTGCTTTTGACTCCTGTTTCTCTCTTCTCTTTCCCATACCCCATCAGCTCCACACAACACAAATTTCCCATCCTTTCCTGCCTACCTGCACTGTGCCCTGAACATCACACCCCCAAGCAGCACAGGCATGGACTACTGGAACATACCCAATGCTGATTTCTCACCTGCCCAGTCAACCGTAGTGCATGCCACAAACAACTTATTCCAGCCCCTCCCCTTCCACTTGATCTACACTGCTGCACCATACCTGAGTGACTGGCTCTGCCCATTGGACAGGGAAGTGAAAAGTATCATAACTGCAGATGAACAAACAACAAAGAAGGCACAGCCTACCTGCTCAGACACAACCAAATCAAATAAACAAGTCTACAATCAAGAAACAAAGACAATAACTACTGAATGGCCCAAAGACAGCAGACAATATTGAAAAATATGAAAAATAGGACAGATGGTTACAGTAGGTGTCCAAAATAAAACACCAGATGACTTTCCAGGAGAAAAAAAGGCACTAGAACTACCAGAAAGGGGATTCAAATCTCTAATATTCAGAACAATCCAAGAGTGTAAGCAAAAACCAGACAAATATGAGGAAAAACAAGACAAATTAATGGAAAATGGCAGAAAAAAGTGATGGAAACTACAGACAAAAAAAATGGAAGAATTCAGGGGAAAAAACACCAAAATAAAATAGAAAACTTACAAAAACAACAATTAGAAATCCAAAAGATAACAAGATTTCAGAAATGGTCTGAGGGGCAGGTTTGAAATGATGGAAGACAGATCAATGAAACTGAAGACAAACACATGGATACCACTCTGAGGAAAAATCAGAAAAATGAATGTAAAGTGAAGAAACCCTGAGGATTATGTGGGACACGATCAATAGCAAAAATTTATGAGCGATTAGATTCCAGAAGAGGAAGAGGAAATGGAAAACACAGAGAGGACCGTTGAAGACTTGCTGACAGAAAACTTCCCTAATATCATGAATGATGAAAACCTCACCATCCAAGAAGCTCACTGAACCCCATATAGGCTAGACCACAAAAGAAAACCACCAAGGCATATAATAATCGCACTTACTAAAACCAAAGGTAAAGAAAAAAATCCTACAAGAGGCTAGAGAAAAACAAAAAGTCACATACAGAGGAGAAACACAAAGACTAAGCTCTAATTATTCGACAGAAACCATGCAGGCAAGAAGGCAATGGAATGATATATATAAAAGCTTGAAAAAAAAAAAATTGCCCACCGAGAATAATATATCCTGTAAAACTTTCGTTCAAATATGATGATGAAATTAGGACATTTCTAGATAAACAGAAATTAAGGGAACAAGTGAAAACCAAACCAAACGTACAAAAATTATAAAGGGAATCTTTTGGTCTGAGAACAAACACAGCCTGAATATAGGATGCAAGATTGTACCAGCAAGACACCAACCTAGGAAATGAACTCTGAAGGACTACCCAAAACCAAAAGAATTGCAATGGGGAACAAGAGCGGTTAACCTGTAAATAACAACTTCAGCATAATAAATGAGGGAATAAGCAGTACAGGTATAGAACTTTCCAACGGAGAGGAAGACAAGGTGATACCAAGTAATAATAGACTAGTTCAAATCTAGCAAGATTAGGGTAAATTTCAAGGTGACCACAAAGAAAGTTAGCAAACATACTCATCAAAATGAAGAAAAACATAAAATCTTAATAAAAACAAAACCTACAAAAACAAAAGAAACCCACAAACAAAAGCAACTCTGCACAGAATTCTGCGAGAGGAAAAAAAACACCTTAGGACCACAAAAAAAAAAGCACTACAAAATGACAGCAACAAACTCATACCTATCAATAATTGCACTGAATGTAAATGGCCTAAATGCATGCAGGAGGAGGCAGAGACAGAATGGACACATACACACAAACAGTACTCATCAATATGCTGTCTATGAGACACACCATAGAAGCAAAGACATATTTATTAAAAATCTAAGCATGAAAAAAATATATCAAGCAAATAACTTCCAAAAAGAGCAGGAGTGGCAATACTAATCACAGATAAAATAGACTTTAAAACAAAATCCACCATAAATGACAAAGAAGGGCACTATATAATGATTAAAGGGATGACCCATCATGAAGGCTTAATCATAATAAACATCTACGAACCCAATGACAGGGCTCCAAGATACATAAAACAAACTCTAACAGCACTGAAAAGAGAAATTGACAATTCCACAATAATAGTAGAAGGCTTCAACACACCACTGTTGGTAAAGGACAGAACATCTGGAAAGAAACTCAATAAAGATACAGAAGAGCTAAAGAGCATAATCAGCAAACTTGACCTCATAGACGTATATAGAACCCTCCACCCAACAGCTGAAAAATACATATTCTTTTCGAATGTACATGGAACATTTTCCAGAATAGATCACATCTTAGGCCACAGAACAACCCTGAACAAAATCCAAAACTTTGAAATAATACAAAGTATCTTCTCTGCCACAACACCATCAAGTAGAAATTAACAACAGGAAGAGTGAGGAAACAAAATGAATTACATGGAAACTGAATAACACCCTGGTAAAAAATCACTGGGTAATAGCAAAAATCAAAGATGGAATAAAAAATTCCTAGAATCAAACAAGAATGAAAACACATTAAACCAAAATCTTTGGGACACAGCAAATGCAGTGCTCGGAGGTCAATTTGTAGCAATAAATGCACACATCAGAAAAGAAGAATGGGCCAAAATCAAAACATTAGTTACACAACTTGAACAAATAGAAAGGGGACAGCAAAAGAAGCTCAGTGGTACCAGAAGTAAGGAAATAATAAAGACCAGGGCTGAAATAAATGAAAAAGAGAATAGAAAGTCAATAGAAAGACTCAACAAAACCAAAAGTGGATTCTTTAATAAAGGGATAAACAAAATAGAGAAACCACTGGCCAAACTGACAAAAGAAAAACAGGACAGAACACAAATAACCCAAATATAGGAGAGAATAGAACTACCCCATATGGTTTCCAAGGAGCAGCTGTTGGGTTCAAACTTTTTGGTTAGAAGCCAAGCTCTTTAAAATTTATTCCTCATTGGGAACAGCTATGACACTAGAATTCTGAGCACTTTGAGGAGGTGGCCATTGCTAAATCATAGGGCCATTTGCTGACAGTGTTGCACCCTTACAACAAGGCATTGTTGAATTGATACAATGGCAACAGGTTTGGTTTTTTTTAATTTGGTTTTACCCACATCAGTTTCTTTAGGGCCAATAGAAGGCTTCCACCTATTTTTACTAAGCAATAGTATTCCTGTAAATTTGTTAGTAAATCAATTGCAAACTGCAGAAGTTGGTAAAAATATTTGCATAATAGTTGTATTAACTGGTCTTCCTTGCAGGTGAATGGATATTATCACCGGCACCATTGTACTTCAGGATAAACCTCGAAGTGTTTTTTTGACAATGAGTGCAACACCATTCTTCTTCCACTTGTCATTTGTGGCATGGTAGACCACATAATTGTTTGATTAAAATGGCCAATACCAGTTCATTTCAGCTCACGAATGCCTGACATATCAGTGTTTGTTTCATTTCATTTTTGACAATTTCCAATTTTCCTAGATTCAAACTTTGTACATTCCATGTCCTGATTATTAATGGATGTTTGCAGCTGTTTCTTCTCATTTTGAGTCATGCCACATCAGCAAATGAAGGTCCTGAAAGCTTGACTCCATCCACATCATTAACATTGACCCTACTTTGAGGAGGCAGCTCTTCCCCAGTCATCTTTTGAGTGCCTTCCATCCCAAGGGGCTCATCTTCTGGCAATACATCACACAATGTTCTGCTGCTATTCATAAGATTTTCACAGGATAATTCTCAGAAGTAGACTACTGGGCCCTTCTTCCTAGTCTATCTTAGTCTGATTGGAACACAAAAGTTGGGAATCAAAGAAGAAGCAATAGTTGCAAAATATGGCCTTGGTGATAGAAACAATGCTTGGAGATCACAAGATAGAGTTTTGTAAGACAAATGACTTCTTCATTAAAAATACCTTTTTTTCAACAACTTAAACTGTGACAATCCATGTGGACTTCACCGAATGGAATACTTAGGAATCAAAATGACTGCATTTGTGGAAAGAGACCATGGAAAATCTCAGTGTCATCAGTTAGAACGTGCCAGGGGCTGACTATGGAAAAACCATCAATTGCTCTTAAGCAAGTTCGAGCTGAAGCTGAAGAAAATTAGAACAAGTACACAAGAGCCAAAGTACACCCTTGAGAATATTCCACCTGAATTTAGAGACCTTCTCAAGAACAGATTTGACACTTTGAAAACTAAAGTCTGAAGATCCGACAAGTTCTGGAATGACATCAAGAACATTAGACAAGACAGAAAGTGGAGCCAAGATGGCAGAATAGACAGATGCATCTGGCGAGCCCTCTTTACAACAAAGACCAGAAAGAACAAGTGAAACAAGTATACTTATGACAAGCTAGGAGCCCTGAACATCAAGACAAGCTTAAAAAATAAACTGAGGGGCAGGGGGAGGAAGAAATGGTTCAGAAACGGAGAGGAGTTACTGGACCTGAATTGCGTTGAGCCCGCAGGCACCATTCCCTGGAGCTGTGGTGGAGGGCTGGTACTAGCATTGGGCTGCAGTTTCCTCAGGGAGAAGAAGCCAGCTGCACAGACTACTCACAAAACAGAACCAGAGGAGAATGGCACTCTCAGCAAAAGCTAAGTACTTGTGTATATTTTACCACGCCTTGCCCAAGGCAGCCTGAGTGGCTTACTTCCATGGGCCTGAGATAGGCCCCATTGAGCACCTAGAGCCATCCTCCTGACCTGGCAGAAGGAATAAATTTCCAGTTGGGGAAAAGATAACTTGCCAGCTCCACCACAATAGGGAGCTCAGGACAGAAACAGCTTCTGTCCACGCGTAAAAGGTCTGTGGACTTTGAGTACCTTTCCCCTCTACATGGACCTTTGTGGGCCTATTTCAGGAGAATAGGCCCTTGTTGGCAGACTCCAACCACTTCAGCTGTACGATGGAGAGGTGGGTGTTTGATATTTGATATTGCTTTGCCAATTAAACAGGGTCCTCACATATCCACATTGGGGGCCTAAGGACTGGTGGCACCACTCAGTTCACCCAGCCACCCACAGCAGGGGTCTAAGGATAACTGGTACCTCCAAACCACTATGCCACCAGGGTTTCCCCATAGGCAGCAGTCAGAAATTCAGAAGATTAACAATAAAACTATAGAAGTAGACAACTGAATAGTAAGTTGGAGAAGCAGATTTGAGCAAGTGGAAGGCAGACTTTCTGAACTTGAAGATAAAGCACTTGACACCAACATATCAGAAGGAAAATGAGATAAAAGGGTTTTTAAAAAAAGGAGACCAAGATGGCTGACTAGGCAGAAACTTCCACTGATCCCTCTTGCAACAAAGACTTGAAAAAACAAGTGAATTGATTACATACCTGACAATCTACAAACCTTGACATCAAACACAGAACTAAGGAATTAACCTGAATGATAGGGGAGCATGAAACCCCTGCTGAAGCAGGGATCAGTTCGAGGAGCCCCGCATACCACACCCCATCCCTGAGCCCCCAGGGAAGCAAGAAAGCGCATGCTGAAGCAGTGACCAGATCCGGAGCCCAGCGTTCTGCGCACCAGACCTGAGCCCATGTGGAGGCTTGGGGCAAGAGCAGCAGGGCTGATCATGGTTTCCTGAGACAAGGTAACCACAGGATGCAGCCCTAACCCACTGGGGCGATCTCAGAAGCGACCCAGCCAGTGCACACAGGCTACACACCGACCTGGCTGACAGGGGAACAAGAGACTGCGCAGAAGCAGTGACTGGTTCTAGAGCCTGGCGCACAGCATCCCAGCCCTGAGACCTTGGTGCTGGGCTTTGGACTAAGTATGGCAGGGCTGATAGTGGCTTCACAAGACAAGGCAAACATGAGATGCAGCTCTAACCCCCAGGGCAATCACCACGGGGACCCAGCCAGCATACACAGGCTACAAACCAACCTGAGTGAGAGGGGACTGAGAGACCATGCACAAGCAGCCACCCAGCCCTGATCCCCTGGTGCTGGGCTTTGGAGAGAGTGCCACAGAGCTGATGGTGGCTTCTTGAGAAAAGGCAAGCACGGGACACAACCCTAACCCCCTGGGGAAATCTCAGTGGGGACCCAGCCAGCACACACAAGCTACACACCCCTCTGGAATATCAGATAAAACAGTCTTCACCAAACAAGATAAGTGATTATGTCTATTTGACCAGATACTCTCTCTTATATATCTGATCCCTCCCCTCCCTGCCCCAGCTAGCTTCATTAACACTGGAATTCCCTGTGCCAGAGAGTGAAAAGTGCTCTATGGTTTTTTTTTTAACCCATTCTCCTGGCATGGGAAAAGCATCAATTAACGATCAGGGGAAAAATCCTTTCCTGACTTCTCTAAACAGGAATAATAGTACAGAACCAGTTCCATCCTGGTTTAAGAGATCCACAGTCTTTGGCTTTCACCGCTACATGGAACCAGGTGGGTATTATAATGCGTAGGCAATTCTGTTAAAGATTTGACTGTAATTGTTGTAGTTGAGCAGCGGAAAGGCAAGTTTTGGAGGTCTGATACCACTCTACCTTTTAAACGGAGCCCTCCCTGATCCACAGCAGGAAACTGAGGGCTGAGGCTCCATCCACACCACCTAGCCACCTGCTAAAGGGGCCTGAGGGTAGTGATGCCTACCAATCTTTAGAGGTACAAGAATTAGGTGCCTAAGGTACAGCTGCAGAGCCCACCCCCCCCCCAGAGCGCTCTAGAGAATATAGACGCTCCTTCCTCACTGGCACTTGGGGGAAGGCTATCAGTACCCTGCTCTCCTCAGAGTGTTACCCCCTGCTGCTACTAGAAACCAGTGCATACAACCATCACCACTACTCCTCTAAGGTAGTGAGAGCCTACACCACATACTAGGTGACCCACTATCAGGAAACCTGAGTTGATTCTATTCAAGAATAGTGAAAGGACTCATAAACTCATATACCTGGTAACAGCTCAAACCAGCTGGTAACAGGACATAAGTGATTCAAAGAGTCCAACAATCAAGTTAGCACACTCTAGTAGCCCATCTGGGTGTATTGAAACAAAACAAAACAAGAAGATAAGAGTCAGTGAGCAAATATAAAATAAATTATTACAATAACTTATAGATGGCTCAGAGACAACAGTCGAGATCATATCACATAAAGAAGCAGACCATGGCTGCTTCTACAAACCCCCAAAGCAGAGAATCAATACCTTTCCCAGATGAAGATACATTCCTGGAATTGCCAGATGTAGAATATAAAAAACTAATATACAGAATGCTTCAAGACATCAGGGATGACCTCAGAAATGAAAGAAGGCAATCTACAGAAAAAGCCAAGGAACACACAGATAAAACAGTTGAAGAAATCAAAAAGATTGTTCAAGAACATAGTGAGAAATTTAATAAGCTGCAAGATTCCATAGAGAGACAGCATTCAGAAATTCCAAAGATTAATGATAAAATTACAGAATTAGACAACACAATAGGAAGTCAAAGGAGCAGAATCGAGGCATTGGAATGCAGAATTTGGGAGATGGAGGATAAGGCAATTGGCACCAATGTATATGAAGAAAAATCAGATGAAAAGAATTTAAAAAAATAAAGAAAACCTAAGAATCAAGTGGGACTCTACCAAGAAGAATAACTTGCATACGATTGACGTTCCAGAACAGGGAGAGATGACAGAAAATACAAAGAGAATAGTTGAAGATCTGTTGGCAGAAAAATCCCCTGGCATCGTGAAAGAGGAAAGGATATCTATCCAAGATGCTTATCAAACCCCATACAAGATAGATTCCAAAAGAAAATCACCAAGGCATGTTATCATCAAACTTGCCAAAACCAAACATAAAGAGAGAATTTTAAAATCAGCCAGGGATAAATGAAAAGTCACCTACAATGGAGAATCAATAAGAATAAGTTCGGAGTACTTGGCAGAAACCATGGAGGCAAGAAGGCAATGGGATGACAGATACAGAGCACTGAAGGAGAAAAACTGCCAACCAAGAATTGTATATCCAGCAAAATTCTCTCTCAAACATAAAGATGAAATTAAGTCGTTTATGGGTAAGGACAAGCTACGAGAATTTACAAAAATGAAACCAAAGCTACAAGAATTACTAAAGGAAATTCTTTGGTCAGAAAATCAATAATATCGGATATCAACACAACACAAGGTCACAGAACAGAATACCCTGATATCAGCTCAGACAGAGAAATCACAAAAGCAAAATAAGATTAATTTAAAAAAATGCTTAAAACAGGGAATCATTGATGTCATTATGTAAAAGATTACAATAATCAAAAAAGAGGGACTAAATACGGGAGGCACGGATCTTCCATATGGACAGGAAACCAAGGCAATATAGGGCGATACAAGTTAGGATTTCACTTAGAAAAATAAGGGTACATATCAAGGTAAACACAAAGAGGTCTAACAATTCCACATTTCAAAATAAAAACCAGTATAAACATGATGACTCACCAAAAATAAATAAATGAGGAACACCCAATTTACAAAGAAAAACTTCTCAGCACAAAAAAGTGGGAAAATGAAGTTGTCAACGGCACACAAAAAAAGGCATCAAAATGACATCACTAAACTTATACTTATCTACAATTATGCTGAAAGTAAATGGACTAAATGTACCAATAAAGAGGCAGAGAGTTGAAGACCCACAAGAGACACACCTTAGAATTAGACACACAAACATACTAAAACTCAAAGAATGGTAAAAATATATCAAGCAAACAGCAATCAAAAAAGAACAAGAGTGACAATACTAATTTCAGACAAAATAGACTTAAAAGTTAAATCCACCACAAGGGATAAAGAAGGACACTACATAATGATTAAAGGGGCAATTTACCAGGAAGATATAACCAAAATAAATATTTATGATCCCAAATGACAAGGCTGCAAGATACATAAAACAAACTGTAACAGCATTGAAGAGTTAGATAGATACCTCCACAATTAGAGTAGGAGACTTCAACACAC
Organism: Elephas maximus indicus; assembly: GCF_024166365.1. Taxonomy (NCBI): domain Eukaryota; kingdom Metazoa; phylum Chordata; class Mammalia; order Proboscidea; family Elephantidae; genus Elephas; species Elephas maximus. The sequence goes on from NC_064847.1 coordinate 12,521,755, forward strand.
CACTTTTAGTGAAGGACACGACATCCAGTAAGAAGCTCAATAAAGACAAAGAAGATCTAATTGCCACAATCAATCAAGTTGACGTCATAGACTTGTACAGAACATTCCACACAACAGCAGCAAAATGCACGTTCTTTTCTAGTGCACATGACACATTCTCTAGGATAGACCACATATTAGGTCATAAAGCAAGCCTTTGCAGAATCCAAAACATCGAAATATTAGAAAGCATCTTCTCAGACCATAAGACCATAAAAGTGGAAATCAATAACAGAAAAAACAGGGAAAAGAAATCAAATACTCGGAAACTGAACAATACTCTGCTCAAAAAAGGACTGGGCTATAGAAGACATTAAGGATGGAAAAAAGAAATTCATAGAATACAATGAGAATGAAAACACGTCCTAGCAGAACCTTTGGGACACAGCAAAAGCAGTGCTCAGAGGTCAATTTACATTAATAAATGCACACATGCAAAAAGAAGAAAGGGCCAAAAACAAAAGCTGTCCCTACAACTTGAGCAAATAGAAAGAGAGCAACAAAAGAAACCATCAGGCACTAGAAGAAAACAAATAATAAAAATTAGAGCAGAATTAAATGAATTAGAGAACAGAAAAACAATTGAAAGAGTTAACCAGACCAAAAGCTGGTTCTCTGGAAAAAATAACAAAATTGATAAACCATTGGCCAGACTGACTAAAGAAATACAGGAAAGGAAACAAATAACCCAAATAAGAAATGAGATGGGGCATATCACAACAGATCCAAGTGAAATTAAAAGAATCATATCAGATTACTATGAAAAATTATACTCTAAGAAATTTGAAAACACAGAACAAATGGATGAATTCCTAGAAACACACTACCTACCTAAACTAACACAAAAAGGAGTAGAACAACTAAATAGACCCATAACAAAAAAAAGATTGAAAAGGTAATCAAAAAACTCCCAACAAAAAAAAACCCTGGCCCTTACAGTTACACTGCAGAGTTCTACGAAACTTTCGGAGAAGAGTTAACACCACTACTACTAAAGGTATTTCAGATCATAGGAAAGGACAGAATACTCCCAAAATCATTCTATGAAGGCAGCATATCCCTGACACCAAAACAAGCTAAAGACATCACAAAAAAAGGAAATTACAGACTTGTATCCCTCAGGAATATAGATGCAAAATTCCTCAACAAAATTCTAGCCAGTAGAATTCAACAACATATATAAAAAAAATTCACCTTGACGAAGTATGATTTACACCAGGTATGCTATGATGGCTCAATATTAGAAAAACAATTAATGTAATCCACCATATAAATAAAACAAAAGACAAGAATGACATGATGTTATCAGTTGGTACAGAAAAAGCATTTGACAAACTTCAACACACATTCATGATGAAAACTCTCAGCAAAATAGGAATAGAAGGAAAATTCTTCAACATAATAAAAGGCGTTTATACAAAGCCAAAAGCCAACATCATCCTTAATGGAGAGATTCTAAAAGCATTCTGCTTGAGAATGGGAAACAGAGAAGGATGCCCCTTACCACCACTTTTATTCAACATTGTGCTGGAGGTCCTAGCCAGAGCAATTAGGCTAGATAAAGACATAAAGAGCATCCAGAATGATAAGGAAGAAGTAAAAGTATCTCTATTTGCAGATGACACGATCTTATACACAGAAAGCCCTAAGGAATCCTGAAAAAAGCTACTGAGACTAATGGAAGAGTTCAGCAGTGTATCAGGTTACAAGATAAATGCACAAAAATCAATTGAATTCCTCTACACCAACAAAAAGAACATCAAAGAGGAAAACACCAAATCAATACCTTTCACAGTAGCCCCCAAGAAGATAAAATACTTAGGAATAAATCTAAGCAGAGATGTAAACGACCTATACAAAAAAACTACAAGGTACTACTGTAAGTAACCAAAAGAGACCTACATAAGTGGAAAAACATAACTTGCTCATGGATAGGAAGGCTTAACATTGTAAAAATGTCTATTCTACTAAAAGCCATGTATATATACAATGCAATTCTGATCCAAATTCCAACTACTTTTTTTAATGAGATGGAGAAAAAGATCACCAACATCACATGGAAGGGACAGAAGCCCTGGATAAGTAAAGAATTACTGAAGAAAGAAGAACAAAGTAGGAGGCCTCATCCTACCTGATTTTAGAACCTGCTATACTGCCACAGTAGTCAAAACAACCTGGTACTGGTACAATGACAGACACATAGACCAATGGAGCAGAATTGAGAATCCAGATATAAATCCATCCACATATGAGCAGCTGACATTTGACAAAGGCCCAGTGTCAGTTAATTGGGGGGAAAGACAGTGTTTTAACAAATGGTGCTGGCATAACTGGATATCTATTTGCAAAAAAATGAAACAATGTCCATACCTCACACCATGCACAAAAAGTAACTCAAAATATATCAAAGACCTGCACATAAATTATAAAATGATAAAGCTCATGGAAGAAAAAATAGGGACATTAGGAGTTCTAACACATGGCAGAAACAATAAAAACCTTGCAAAAAAGGCCGAAGAGAAACCAGATATCTGAGAGCTCATAAAACTCAAACACCTATGCTCATCCAAAAACTTCACCAAAAGAGTAAAAAGACTACCTACACACTGGAAAAACGTTTTCAGCTATGACATCTCTGACCAGTGCCTGATCTCTAAAATCCACACAAGTCTGCTAAATCTCAGCCAGAATAAGACAACCAAATTAAAAAATGGACAAAGGATATGAACAGGCATTTCACTAAAGAAGACATTTGGGCAGGTACGAGATACATGAGGAAATGCTCTAGACCATTAGCCATTAGAGAAATGCAAATCAAAACTACATTGAAATTCCATCTTACTCCAGTAAGGCTGATTTTAACCCCCAAAACACAAGAGAATAAATGTTGGAGAGGCTGGGGAGAGGCCAGAAGATTGTACACTGCTGGTGGGAATGTAAAATGGTAAACCACTTTGGAAATCAACTTGGCACTTCCTTAAAAAGCTAGAAATAGAAGTACCATATGATCCAGCAATCCCACTCCTTGGAATATATCCTAGAGAAACAAAAGCCTTTACACAGATATATGCACACCCATGTTCATGGCAGCACTGTTTACAATAGCAAAATGTTGGAAGCAACCAAGGTGCCCATCAACGGATGAATGGATAAATAAACTATGGTATATTCACAACGTGGAATACCACGCATCGATAAAGAACAGTGTTGAATCCATGAAATGTTTCATAACATGGAGAAATCTGGAAGAGATTATGCTGAGTGAAATCAGTCAACTGCAAAAGGACAAATATTGTATAAGTCCACTATTATAAGAACTGCAGAAACAATTTAAGGAGAGAAGAAAATACTCCTTAATGGTTATGAGAGATGGGAGGGTAGGAGGGAGGGAGAGGGATATTCACTCATTAGATAGTAGATAAGTTTCATTTTAGGTGAAGGGGAAGACAATACACAATACAGGAGAGGTCAACACAAATGAACTAAACCAAAAGCAAAGAAGTTTCCTTTAAAAACTGAACACTTCAAAGGCCAGCATAACAGGGACGGGGGTTTGAGGACCACGGTTTTAGGGGACACCAAAGTCAATTGGCATAATAAAACCTATTAAGAAAACATTCTGCATCACACTTTGCAGAGTGGCTTCTGAGGTCTTAAACGCTAGCAAGTGACCATCTAAGATGCATCAATTGGTCTCAACCCACCTGGAACAAGGAAGAATGAAGAACACCAAAGGCACAAAATAATTATGAGCCTAAGTGACAAAAAGGACCACATAAATCAGAGACTATATCAGCCTGAGACCAGAAGAGCTAGATGGTACCTGGCCATAACTGATGACTGCCCTGACAGGGAACTCAACAGAGAAACCCTGAGGGAGCAGGAGAGCAGTGGGATGAAGACCCCAAATTCTTGTAAAAGGCCAGACTTAATGGTCAGACTGGGACTGGAGGAACCCCAGAGGCCATTGACCTCCGAACTCATCCCAGGGCAGGAACCATTCCCAAAGCCACCTCTTCAGACAGGGATTGGGCTGGAATAGGGGATGGAAAATGAGACTTGTGAAGAACAAGCTTCTTGGGTCAAGTTGACACATGAGACTATGTTGGCATCTCCTGTCTGGAGGGGAGGTGAGAGGGCAGAGGTGGGCAGAAGCTCCCCAAATGTACATGAGGAGAGAGAGTGGAGGGAAGTACTGTGCTATCTCTTCAAAGGGAGAGCAATTAGGAGTGTATAGCAAGGTGTATGTAAATTTTTGTATGAGAGACTGACCTGATTTGTAAACTTTCACTTAAAGCACAAGAAAAATTAATTTTAAAAAACTGAGGGAAAAAATTGCCAGCAAAACTGTCTCTCAGATATGAAGGCAAAATTTCTGATAAACAGTAGTTTAGGGAATTTATAAAAACCAACCAAAACAACAAGAAATGCTAAAAGGGAGTTCTCTGGTTAGAAAATCAATAATATGACGTATCAACTCAAGTCTAGGACACTACACAGAGCAACCAGATGTCAACCCTGACAGGGTAATCACAAAAATAAATCAATATAAAAAAACACTCAAAAAAAGAAGGAGTGATATTAATATATAACAGAAAACAACATTAAAACAGTAGAGACTAATTAAAGTAGTCATAGATCTTTCATACGGGGAGGAAGGCAAAGCAATATAAAGAATTAAAGGTTAGGTTTAAACTTACAAATATCCAGGTAAATATTAAGGTAAACACAAAGGAGACTAACAATCCTGTTCATCAAAATAAAATACAGGAAAAAAAATACTAGAAACAAAATCAACAACAATGAATAGGAGGGAAAGATATAAAGTACTCAGCACAGAAAAATTAAGTGGGAAAGAGAAACTTTCAAAAACACACAAAAAAAGACATCAACATGACTGCACTAAATTCATACCTATCCATAATTACACTGAATGTAAATGGACAAAATGCACCAATAAAGAGACAGAGAGTAGCAGAATGGTTAAAAAAAATCATGATCCGTCCATATGCTGCCTACAAAAGACACACCTTAGCCTTACAGAAAAATACAAACCAAAACTCAAAGGATGGAAAAAAATCAAGCAAACAACAATCAAAAAACAGAAGTGGCAATATTAATTTCTGACAAAATAGACTTTAAAGTTAAATACACCAAAAAGGATAAGCAAGGACACTATATAATGGTTAAAGGGACAATATAACAGGAAGATACAAACATATTAAATATTTTTGCCCCCAACGACAGGGCTACAAGATACATAAAACAAACTCTAACAGCATTAAAAAGTGAGATAAACAGCTCCACAATTATAGTAGGAGACTTCAACACACCACTTTCGGTGAAGGACAGAACATTCAGAAAGAAGTTTGATAGAGACAGGGAAGATCTAGATGCCACAAGAAACCAAATTGACCTCATAGACATATACAGAACACTCTACCCAACAGCAGCCAAGTATATTTTCTTTTCTAGTGCACATGGAATGTTTTCTAGACTAGTCCACATATTAGGTCATAAAACACGCCTTAGTAGAATTAAAAAAACATTGAAATATTACAAAGCATCTTCTCTGGCCATAAGGACACACACATACAAACCAAAAACAGAAAAAGCAGGGAAAATAAGTCAAACACTTGGAAACTGAACAATAAACCCTAACCAAGCTAAAACTACTGCTGTCAAGTCGATTCTGACTCATAGTGACCCTATATGACACAGAACTGCCCCATACAGTTTACAAGGACCATTAGGCAGATTCGAACTGCCAACCTTTTGGTTAGCAGCCATAACACTTAACCCCTGCTCCAAATGAACAATACACTCCTCAAAAACAACTGGCTTAGGGAAGACATTAAGGATGCAATAAAGAAATTCATAGAATCTGACAATAATAAAAACACTTCCTATCAGAACCTTGGGGATGCAGCTAAAGTAGTGCTCAGAGGTCAATTTATATCAATAAATGCACACATCCAAAAAGAAGAAAGTACCCAAAAAGACCCTACAACTTGAACAAATAGAAAGAGAACAACAAAAGAAGTCCTCAGGCACAAGAAGAAAACAAATAATTAAAATTAGAGTAGAATTAAATGAAATAGAGATCAGAAAAACAATTGAAAAAGTTAACAAGACCGAAAGCTGGTTCTTTGAAAAAAAATCAAGCAAATTGATAAACCACTGGCTAAACTGACAAAAAAAAAAAAAAAAGGAGCGGGGGGGAGGAAGCAAATAACCTGAATAAGAAATGAGTTGGGTGATATTATAACAGACCCAACTGAAATTAAAAGAATCATATCAGATTACTACGATATAGTGCATGCTAACAAATTTGAAAACCTAGAAGAAATGGATGAATTTCTAGAAACACACTACCTACGTAAACTAACACAAACAGAAGTAGAACAACTAAATAAACCCGTAACAAAAGAAGAGATTGAAAAGGTTATCAAAGTACTCCCAACAAAAAAAGCCCTGGTCTGGACTGCTTCACTGCAGAGTTCTACTAAACTTTCTTCAGAGACGAGTTAACACCACTACTACTAAAGGTATTTCAGAGCATAGAAAATGACGGAATACTCCCAAACTCATTCTATGAAGCCACCATATCCCTGATACCAAAACAAACTAAAGACATCATAAAAAAAGTAAATTACGGACCTGTATCCCTCATGAACTTAGATGCAAAAATCCTCAAGAAAATTCTAGCCAATAGAATTCAGCAACATATCAAAAAATAATAATAATCCACCATAACCAAGAGGGATTCACACTGTGTACGCAGGGATAGTCCAACATTGAAAAACAATGAATTAACCCATCATATAGATAAAACAAAACACAAGAATGCCATAATCTTATCAATTGATGCAGAAAAGGCATTTGACAAAGTCCAACGCCCATTCATGTTAAAAACTCTCAACAAAATAGGAAAAGAAGGAAAATTCCTCAACATAAGAAAGGGCATTTATACAAAGTCAACAGCCAAAATCATCTTTAATGAAGAGAGTCTGAAAGCATTCCCCTTGAGGTCAGGAACCAGACAAGGATGCCCTTTACCACCACTCTTATTCAATATTGTGCTGGATGTCTAAGCCAAAGCAATTAGCTAGATAAAGAAATACAGGGCATCCCGGTTGGTAAGGAGGAAGTAAAAGAATCTATTTGCAGATGACATGATCTTATACACAGAGATCCTTAAAGGATCCTCCAGAAAACTACTGAGACTAAGAGAAGAGTTCAGCAGAGTATCAGAATACAAGATAAACACACAACAATCAGTTGGATTCCTCTACACCAACAAAAAGAATATCAAACAGGAAACCAACAAATCAATACCATTTATAGTAGCCCCCAGGAAGGTAAAATACCTTGGGATAAATCTTACCAGTAACATAGAAGACCTGTACAAAGAAAACTACAAGACAGTCTACAAGACAGTACTACGTGAAACCAAAAGAGACCTACATAAGTGAAAAAATATACCTTGCTCATGGATAGGAGGAGAACATTATAAAAATGTCTATTCTACCAAAAACCATCTATACATACAAGGCAATTCCAATCCGAATTCCAATGACATATTTTAATGAGATATAGAAACAAATCACCAACTTCATATGGAAGGGAAAGAAGCCCTGGATAAGTAAAACATTACTGAAAAAGAACAACAAAGTGGGAGGCCTCACTCTACCTGATTTTAGAACCTATTATATCACCACAGTAGTCAAAACAGCCTCGTGCTGGTACAACAACAGATACATAGACCAATGGAAGGGAATTGAGAATCCAGACATAAATCCGTCCTCATATAAGCAGTTGATATTTTACAAAGGCCCAAAATCAGTTAAATGGGGAAAACACAGCCTCTTTAACAAATGGTGCTGGCACAACTGGATATCCATTTGAAAAAAAATGAAACAAGACCCATACCTCACACTACGCACAAAAATGAACTCAAAATGGATCAAAGGCCTAAATATAAAACCTAAAATGATAAAAATTATGGGGGAAAAAATAGGGACAAAGGTAGGAGCCAAACTACATGGCATAAACAGTATATAAAACATTGCTAACAACGCAAAAGAGAAACTAGATAACTGGGAGTTCCTAAAAGTGAAACACCTATGTTCTTCCAAAGACTTCACCAAAAGAGTAAAAAGATTACCTACAGACTGGGAAAAAGTTTTTAGCTATGACATTTCTGATCAGCACCTGATCTCTAAAATCTACATGATACTGCAAAAACTCAACTACAAAAAGACAAATAACCCAATTAAAAAATGGGCAAAGGATATGAACAGGCACTTCACTAAAGAAGATATACAGGAAGCTACATGAGGAAATGCTCACGATCATTACCCATTAGAGAAATGCAAATCAAAACTACAATGAGATTCCATGTTACTCCAACAAGTCTGGCATTAATCCAAAAAACACAAAAGAGTAAATGTTGGAGAGGTTGTGTAGAGACTGGAACACTTATACACTGCTGGTGAGAATGGAAAATGGTACAACCACTTTGGAAACAGATTTGGCACTTCTTTCAAAAGCTAGAAATAGAACTACGATATGATCCAGCAATCCCACTCTTTGGAATATATCCTAGAGAAATAAGAGCCTTTACACAAACAGATATATGCACACCCATGTGTATTGTAGCACTGTTTATAGTAGCAAAAAGATGGAAGCAACCAAGATGCCCATCAGTGGATGAATGGATAAATAAATTATGGTGTATTCACACAGTGAATACTACACATCTATAAAGAACAATGTTGAATCTGTGAAACATTTCATAATATGGAGGAACCTGGAAGGCGTTATGCTGAGTGAAATCAGTCAGTTTCAAAAGCACAAATATTTTATAAGACCAATATTATAAGAACTCAAGATATAGTTTAAACAGAGAAGACAATATTCTTTGATGGTTACAAGAGGGGAGAGAGAGGTAGGGTGGGAGAGGGTTATCCAATAATTAGATAATACATAAGAACTACTTGAGGTAATGGGAAAGACAGCACACAATACGGGTGAGGTCAGCATGATTGGACAAAACCAAAAGCAAAGAAAGTGCTACTTGAAAGTAGTATCAACTATTTTGCATCCTCAAGTCATTAAATAATATATTTTAATTGCTATTGTTATGAATTTGTGTCCCCCCAAAACATGTGTTGTAAATCCTAATCTCTATGCCTGTGGCTGGGGCTGGCTCAGTGGTTAACCACTCGGCTGCAAACTAAAAAGTCAGCAGTACCAACCCCCAGATGCTCCATGGGAGAAAGATGTGGCAGTCTGCTTCTGTAAAGATTTACAAACTTGAAAACCCTATGTAGCAGTTCTACTTTATCCTATAGGGTCACTATGAGTCTGAATCCATTCAATGGCAATAGATTTGGTTTGCTTTTTTTTTTTTTTTTTATGCCTGTGGTTATAATTCCATTTGGGAATGGGTTGTCTTTTATATATTAATGAGACAGAGTTAGTGTCTCTGCAAGCTATGGTTGGAAACAAGAAATGCTACCATGGGTTGTCTTTTTTATGTTAATGAGACAGGATGAGTGTCTTGAGTCAATCTCTTTTGTGAAATAAATGAGATTAAATAAGCAAAAGAGTAAGCAGAGATGGGGAAGATAGATGCCAGGCCACATGGATATCTCCAAGACACCAGGAAACAGAATTGAAGAGACAAGAACCTTCTCCCAGAGCCGACAGACAGAAAGCCTTCCCCTGGAGCTGGCGTCCTGAATTCAGACTTCTAGCACCATAGGCTATGAGAGAATACATTTCTGTTTGTTAAAGCCATACACTTGTGGTGTTTATCTTTTTAACAACACTAGAAACCTGAGACAGACGTATAATATGAAGTCACATAAATGTGTTATTCTCTATTGTTTGACATTTTATTTGACTCCAACTTTACAATTCAAATAACACCATGATGAAACTTCTGATTTAATATTCTGCACATCTCTAATTGTTTCCTTCGGATAAATTTCCAGAAGAATAATATTTTGGGACCAAAGGCAGTGAAAACTTTTAAAGCCTGAGGTAACATTGTACGACACTGACCCTCATAAAGAATGTTCCAATTTACCACAGCCCTACATGAGACTATTTCCCCTCACCCTTGCAATAGTAGAGATTATTGACATTTAAAATTTTTCATTTTACCACTTTTGCAGAAAAAAACACTGTCTCAGTGTTTTAGTTTTGGTTTGTTTGATTACTTTTGAGATTCAACGTTTTTTCTTGTTTTTTGGCCATTTGTCTTTCCCCTTTGGTGAAATAACTATTCACGTGCTTTGTCCATTTTTGTGTTATGTTCACCTTTTTATTATTGATTCATATGAGCTTTTCACGTATTATAGACATTAACTCTTTGCCTAACATGTTGCAAACTATTTCACAAATTGTTGTTGGCTTCTTTTTTCAGGCAGGTTTTAAATTTTTATAGCATCATACATATTACTTTACCTTTGTGGTTTCTTTACTTCCATTTATGCTTTGAAAAGCCGCCCTTACTCCCAAAACCCCCCATGAGTCTGTCAGTTTGTCATACTGTAGGGACTTGCCTGTGATGCTGGAAGCTATGCCTAGTAGAGTATGCTACAGTTGGTATTATTCCAAATACCAACATTCAGCTGAGCTTCTGGACTAAGACAGACTAGGAAGAAGGATCTGGTGGTCTACATCTGGAAAAAAAAAGCCAGCAAAAACCTTACGAACAGCAGCAGAATTTTGTCTGATTTAATGTCAGATGAGCCACTCAGGTTGCAAGGACCTCAAAAGATGGCTGGGGAAGAGTGGAATCAACCTAAATAACACGGATCAACTCAAGCTTTTAGGACCTTCATTTGATGAGGTGGCATGATTCAAACGGAGAAGAAACAGATGCAAACATACATTAATAATCGGAACAGGAAATGTACAAAATATGAATCTAGGAAAATTGGAAATTGTCAAAAATGGAAATGCAATGCATAAACATTGTAGGCATTAGGGAGCTGAAATGGGCTGGACTGGTCATTTTGAACTGGACAATCATATGGTCTACTATACCAGGAATGACAACTTGGAGAGGAATGGTGTTGCATTCATCCTCAGAAAGAACATTTCAAGATCTATCCTGAAGTACAATGCTGTCAGTGATAGGATAACAACCATACGCCTACAAGGAAGACCAGTTGATACGACTATTATTCAAATTTATGCACCAATCACTAAGGCCAAAGATGAAGAAATAGAAGATTTTTGACAGCTGCTGCAGTCTGAAATTGATCAAACATGGAATCGGGATACATTGATAACCACTGGTGATTGGAATGTGCAAGTCAGAAACAAAGAAGGATTGGTAGTTGGAAAATATGGCCTTGGTGATAAGAACAATGCCAGAGATCAAATGATAGAATTTTGCAAGACCAACGACTTTTTCATTGCAAATACCTTCTTTCACCAACATAAACTGCAACTATACACATGGACATCACCAAAGGGAATATACTGGAATCAAATTGGCTACATCTGTGGAAAGAGACAACATCATCAGTCAGAATGAGGCCAGGGTCTGACCATGGATCAGACCATCAATTACTCATATGAAGGTTCATGTGTCCACTTGAGCTAAGAAGCGCACTCCTCACCAGTAGAATTTTATGTCTTGTAGTCCAGTCTAATCTTTGTCTGAAGTGTTGGCTTCGAGGACGGCTTTAGTTTTGGGCTAACAGGGAGTCCAGGGGCCATGAACTCTGTGGTCCCTCCAGTCTCACTGAGACCATTAGGTCTGGTCTTTTTACTAGAATTTGAGGTCTGCACCTCACTTTTCTCCTGTTCCAGCAGGGATTCTCTGTTATGTTCCCTGTCAGGGCAGTCATCGGTGGTAGCCGGGCACCATCTAGTTCTTCTGGTCTCAAGCTGATGGAGTCTATGGTTTATGTGGCCCTTTCTTTCCCTTGGGCTCTGTTTTCCTCATGTCTTTGGTGTTCTTTGTTCTCCTTTCCTCCAAGGTGGGTTGAGCCCAACTGATTCACCTTAGATGGCCACTTGCTAGTTTTAAGACCCCAGACACCACTCACCAAAGTGGGATGCAGAACATTTTCTTAATAAACAAACACTTATGCTTATCAAAAGACTTTGCCAAAGGAGTAAAAAGACTATCTACAGACTGGGAAAAAAATGTTAACTAAAACAAATCAGATCAGGTCTAATCTCTAAAATCTATATGATACTGCAAAAACTCAACAACAAAAAAACAAATAACCCAATTTAAAAATGGGCAAAGGGGATATGAACAGACACTTCAGTAATGAAGACATTCAGGTAGCTAACAGATTCACAAGGAAATGTTCACGATCATTAGCCATTAGAGAAATGCAAATCAAAACTACGATGAGATTCCATCTCACTTGAACAAGAATGGCATTAATCCAAAAAACACAAAATAATAAATGTTGGAGAGGTTGTGGAGAGACTGGAACACTTGTACACTGCTGGTGGGAATGTAAAATGGTACAACCACTTTGGAAATCTATTTGGCGCTTCACTAAAAAACTAGAGATATAATTACCATATGATCTAGCAATCCCACTCCTTTGAATGTATTCTAGAGAAACAAGAGCCTTTACGTGAACAGATATATGTGCACCCATGTTCATTGCAGCACTGTTTACAGCCAAGTTGCCTGCCAATGGATGAATGGATAAAGAAATAATGGTATATTCGCACAATGGAATACTAACCAAAAAAACCAAACCCAGAGTCATCAAGTCGATTCTGACTCATAGCGACCCTATGCATCAGTAAAGAACAATGATTAATCTGTGAAACATTTCATAACATGGAGGAATCTGGAAGGTGTTATGCTGAGTGAAATTAGTCAGTTGCAAAAGGACAAATATTACATAAGTCCAGTATTGTAAGAACTCAAAACATAGTTTAAACATGAGGAAAATATTCTTTCATGGTTATGAGACGGGGAGGGAGGGAAGGAGCGAGAGGGCTTCCACTAATTAGATAGTAGATAAGAACTATTTACGGTGAAGGGAAAGACAACACACGATACAGGAGAGGTCAGCATAGCGGGACTAAACTAAAAGCAAAGAAGTATGGTGAATAAACTGAATGGTTCAAAGGCCAGCGTAGTGGGGCTTGGGGTTTGGAGACCATGGTTTCAGGGGACATCTAAGTCAATTGGCATAATAAAATCTATTAAGAAAACATCCTGCATCCCACTTTGGAGAGTGGCATCTGTAGTCTTAAATGCTAGCAAGCAGCCATCTAAGATGCATCAGTTGTTCTCAACCCACCTGGAACAAACAAGAATGAAGAATACCAAAAAGACAACATGATTATGAGCCCAAAAGACAGAAAGGGTCGCATAAACTGGAGACTACATCTCCCTGAGACCAAAAAAACTAGATGGTGCCTGGCTAAAAAAGATGACTGCCCTGACAGGGAACACATCAGAGAGCCCCTGAGGGAGCAGGAGAGCAGTGGACTGCAGACCTCGAACTCTTGTAAAAAGACCAGACTTAATGGCCTGACTGAGAATAGAAGGACCCTGGTGGTCATGGTCCCCAGGCCTTCTGTTAGCCCAAGACAGAAGCCATTCCCAAAGCCAACTCTTCAGACAGGGATTAGACTGGACTATGGGATAGACAATGATACTGGTGAAGAGTGAGCTTCTTGGGTCAAGTAGACACATGAGGCTGTGTGGGCAGCTCCTGTCTGGAGAGGAGATAAGGGGGCAGAGGAGGTCAGAGGCTGCCTGAATGGGCATGAAAATAGAGAGTGGAGGGAAGGAATGTGCTGTCTCGTTAGGCGAAGAGCAACTAGGAGTTTATGTAGCAAGGTGTATATAAATTTTTGTATGACAGGCTGACTTGATTTGTAAACTTTCACTTAAAGCACAGTAAAATTTTTTTAAAAAGCATAACTCAAAGAAATTCAAACATAAGGTTTATTCTGTGCCATTATTCTATATCATGTAGGGAGGTCATTCTAATTCTAAAGCAACAATGACAATGGCAAAACAAATGCCTCCTTTTGGCTAATTATAATGGGGCTTATGAAGAGAAGAGGCAGAAGAATAGCAAACCTACCACTGGCTAATCTTAATATGACTGATTGAATCCCCCTCTCCCCCTTTTCTGAGATCAGTTGATAACCAGATTACTATGCAGTCTCTGGCCTGGCAGCTAAAAATTTGTTTTGTGGTAAGAAAAAAACCTTAAAATCAAACTAAGATGACTGTTACTAATTTTTCTCTTTGACACCCCCTACACTCACTCTACAGTTTAATTCCTTGCGTTTTCTGTAGTTTATAAAGAAGTCTGTTTGGTAAAACAGTCTATCAAGTTAGAACTGGAAGCTCAGGCTCCACATAAAATGGGAGACTTCAGGGCGTTCACTGGAAGCAGATTCAGGGTATAATTTCACTCCTAGAAAACCAGTTTTCTCAACCTAGTGTTATATCACCAGGAGCCAATAAAAAGCTCCCACTTGGATTTGCTGGTTACCATCTGGATTCATTAGACCCATCAAATTGCTGGTTAAACAGCATTAGGATTTATCCCAAAAGCTTGCTCCTTTTATGAGAGCTCAGTCTCTAATTTATCATGAATTTAGCCTTTTACCAGCCCTGTTTTGACATAGTAGCTTTGTAGCTGTTGTAGTAATGACAGAAAGGGAATTTGCGTTCACAGTCAGGTGAGACGCAAGGTTTTAAACAATGAGGATTCCACACCCAGAGCTTTTGTATGCAAATAGTAGTGTAAAATCTTTGCGCAAACTGAGCTGCCACCTACTGGCAAGGATTGGTATTGACACATGCAGAAAGCTTCCCGGTGGTAAATGCCCACTGCACTCATCTGTACTGTTGTTCCATATTTCATTAATAATATTGCAGGCAGAATTTATCCTTAAATGTAAGGTAATAAAAACAAGAGATACACTCACCTAGTAGTTCAACTTGTTTTTGGACCATGTTCATTTGAATCTTTAATGAATCTTCATTTTGTGATGTTTCATATTCTGTGATCAGAAAATTATGACAGAATTGAGATGGGTTATTCTTAATATTTAGTATTCAAATTAATCCCTACTGAAAATTCTGGCTATTGGAGTCCATTTCAGTTCACTAATCCCTGAGATATCAATCTTCAAGGGTCTATTTTATTTTTTACTACTTCCAATTTTCCTTGATTTGTATTTTATATATTCTATGTTACAATTACTAACGGATTTGTGCAGTTTAGTTCTTCCTTGAGTAATTCCACGTCAACAGATTTAGGCTTTACTCCATTTCTGTCACCAAGGCTGACTTTCATTTGAGGAGGCAATCCTTACCCAGTTGTATTTTCAGTAGCTTCCAACTTCAGGGGCTCACCTTTTCAGCACTATAACAGACAAGGTTCTGTTATAATCCACAGGATTTTCTTTGGCTAATTTTTAGAAGTAGATTCCTGGGCTTTTTTTTTTTTTTTTAATTTGTTTTTTTAATTGTGTTTTAGGTGAAAGTTTACAGTTCAACTCAGTTCCTCATACAAAATCTTATACACACATTGTTATATGACCCTAGTTGCTCTCCCTACAATGTGACAGCACACTCCTACTCTCCACCTTGTATTTCCTCTGTCCATTCAACTAGCTCCTGTCCCCCTCTGCCTTCTCATCTCACCTCCAGATGGGAGCTGCACACATAGTCTCATGAGTCTACTTGAGTACAGAAGCACCCTCCTTACCAGTATAATTTTATGTCTTATATTCCAGTCTAATCTGTGTCTGAAGAGTTGGCTTTGGGAAGGGTTTTAGTTTTAGGCTAGCAGAGATTATGGGGACCGTGACCTCTGGGGTTCATCCAGTCTCAGTCAGACCATTAAGTCTGGTCTTTTTACCAGAATTTGAAGTCTGCATCCCAATTTTCTCCTACTCCATCAGGGATTCTCTGTTGTGCTGCCTGCCAAGGGTAGTCATTGTTGGTAGCTGGGCACCATCTACTTCTTCCAGTCTCAGGCTGATGAAGTCTCTGGTTTATGTGGCCCTTTCTGTCTCTTAGGCTCATATTTTCCTTGTGTCTTTGGTGTTCTTCATTCTCCTTTGCTCCAGGTGGGTTGAGACCAATTGATACATCTTAGATAGCCACTTGTTAACTTTTAAGAGCCCAGACCCCACTCACCTAAGTGGAATGCATTTGTCAAATGCCTTTTCTGCATCAGTTGATAAGATCATGTGGTTCTTGTCTTTTGTTTTATTTATGTGATGGATTACACTGATTTTTCTTCTAATGTTGAACCATCCCTGTGTAGCTGGCATGAATCCTACTTGGTCATAATGAATTTTTTTTTTTTTGATATGTTGTTGAATTCTATTGGCTAGAATTTTGTTGAGGATTTTTGCATCCAAGTTCATGAGGGACATTGATCTGTGATTTTCTTTTTGTGTGATGTTTTTAACTGGTTTTCATATCAGAGTTATGCTGGCTTCATAGAATGAGTTTGGGAGTAGTCCATCCTATTCTGTACTTTAAAATACCTTCAGTAGTAGTGGTGTTGACTCTTCTCTGGAAGTTTAGTAGAATTGTCCAGTGAAATCATCAGGGCCATGGCTTTTTTGTTGTTTTTGTTGGGAGTTTTTAAATTACCTTTTCAATTTCTTCTTTAGTTTTGGATTTATTTAGTTGTTCTATCTCAGTGTCGGTTTAGGTAGGTAATGTGTTTTTGGAAATTATTCCATTTACTCTAGGTTTTCAACACTATTTCAAATAGTATTCTGTTATGATTCTTTTCATTTCAGTTGGGCCTGTTATACTATCACCCATGTCATTTCTTCTTCAAGTTATTTTCTTCCTCTTGAGTTTTTCTTATGACAGTTTGACCCAGAGATTTATCGATTTTGTTGCTCTTTTCAAAGAACCAGCTTTTGGTCTTCTTAACTCCTATGATTTTTATTCTGTTCTCTATTTAATTTAATTCTGCTCTAGTTATCATTATTTGTTTTCTTCTGGTACCCAAGGGCTTCTTTTGTCAATCTCTGTTCAAGTTGTAAGGGTAATTTTTTATTTGGCCCTTCTTTTTGTATGTGTGGATTTATTGATATAAATTGACTTCTGAGCACTGGTGATGCTGTGTCCCAAAGGTTCTGATAGGAAGTTTTTTTCATTCTCATTGGATTCTATGAATTTCTTTATTGCATCCTTAATGTCTTCTATAACCCAGTAGTTTTTGAGCCGGGTATTGTTCAGTTTCCAAGTATGTGATTTCTTTTCCCTGCTTTTTCTGTTATTGATTTCTCCTTTTATGGCATTATTGTCAGAGAAGATGCACTGTAATATTTCAAAGTTTTGGATTCTGCTAAGGCTTGCTTCCCCCAGATGTCTGTCAGTTTGTCATACTGTGGGGGGTTGCATGTTGCTGTGATGCTGGAAGCTATGCCACCAGTATTCAGATGCCAGGAGGGTCACCCTTGGAGGACAGGTTTCAGCTGAGCTTCCAGACTAAGACAGACTAGGAAGGAGGACCAGGCAGTCTACTTCTGAAAAGCATTAGCCTCTGAAAACCTTACGAATAGCAGTGGAACATTGTCTGATATAGTGCTGGAAGATGAGCCCCAGGTTGGAAGGCACTCAAAAGATGACTGGGGAAGAGCTGCTTCCTCAAAGTACAGTCGACCTTAATGACATGGATGGAGTAAAGCTATTGGGACCTTCATTTGCTGATGTGGCACTACTCAAAACAAGAAGAGACAGCTGCAAATATCAGAACCTGGAATGTACAAAGAATAAATCTAGGAAAATTGCAAATTGTCAAAAATGAAATGGAATGCATAAACATTGATATCCTAGGCATTAGGAGCTGAAATGGACTGGTATTGGCCATTTTGAATCAGACAGTCATATAGTCTACTATGCTTGGGATGGCAACTTGAAGAGGAATGGCGTTGCATTTATCGTCAAAAAGAACATTTCAAGGTCTATCCTGAAGTATAATGCCGTCAGTGATAGGATAATATCCACACACCTACAAGGAAGACCAGTTAATATGACTATTATTCAAATTTACACACCAACCACTAGGGCCAAAGATGAAGAAGTAGAAGGTTTTTATCAGCTGCTGCAGTCTGAAATTGATCAAAAATGCAATCAAGATGCTTTGATATTTACTGGCAATTGGAATGCAAAAGTTGGAAACAAAGAAGGATCAGCAGTTGGAAAATATTGCCTAGGTGATAGAAACAATGCTGGGGATCGAATTATAGAATTTTGTAAGACCAACGACTTCATTGTAAATACCGTATTTCACCAACATAAATGGTGAATATACACATGGACCTCACCAGATGAAACACACAGAAATCAAATTGACTACATCTGTGGAAAGAGATGATGGAAAAGCTCAATATCATCAGTCAGAACAAAGCCAGGGAGCAACTATGGAACAGACCATCAATTACTCTTATGCAACTTCAAGCTAAAACTGAAGAAAATCAGAGCAAGTCCATTAGAGCCAAAATATGACCTTGAGTGCATCATACCTGAATTTAGGGACAATCTGAAGAATAGATTTGACCCACTGAACACTAGTGACCAAAGACCAGATGAGTTGTGGAATGACATCAAGGACACCATCCATGAAGAAAGCAAGATGTCATTGAAAAGACAGAAAAGAGAGAAAAGGCCAAGATGGATGTCAGAGGAGACTCTGAGACTTGCTTTTGAATGTCGAGCAGCTAAAGCAAAAGGAAGAATTGATGAAGTAAAAGAAGCAAACAGAAGATTTCAAAGGGCTCCTAGAGAAGACAAAGTAAAGTATTATAATGAAATGTGCAAAGAGCTGGAGATGGAAAACAAAAAGGGAAGAACACACCTGGCATTTCTCAAGCTGAAAGAACTGAAGAAAAAATCAAGCCTCGAGTTGCAATAGTGGATTCTATGGGGGAAAATCTTAAACGATGAAGGAAGCATCAAAAGAAGATGGAAGAAATACACAGAGTCATTATACCAAAAAGAATTAGTCGATGTTCAACCATTTCAAGAGGTGATATACGATCAGGAACCAATAGTACTGAACGAAGAAGTTCAAGCTTCTCTGAAGGCATTGGTGAAAAATAAGGCTCCAGGAATTCATGGAATATCAATTGTGATGTTTCAGCAAACAGATGCAGCGCTGGAGGTGCTCACCCATCTATGCCAAGAAATATGGAAGACAGCTCCTTGGACAACTGACTGGAAAATATCCATATTTATGCCTATTCCCAAGAAAGGTGATCCAACTGAATGTGGAAATAAAGAACAATATCATTAATATCACACACAACCAATATTTTGCTGAAGATCTTTCAAAAACGGCTGCAGCAGTATATCTACAGGGAACTGCCAGAAATTCAGGCCAGTTTCAGAAGAGGACATGAAACCAGGGATACCATTGCTGATGTCAGATGGATCCTGGCTGAAAGCAGAAAATACCAGAAGGATGTTTACCTGTGTTTTATTGACTATGAAAAGGCATTCAACTGTGTGGATTGTAACAAACTATGGATAACATTGCGAAGAATGGGAAATCCAAAACAATAATGCTCATGAGGAAACTTTACATAGATCAAGAGGCAGTTGTTCAGACAGAACAAGAGGATACTGATTGCTTTAAAGCCAAGAAAGGTGTGCATCAGGGTTGTATTCTTTCACCATACCTATCTAATCTGTATGCTAAGCAAATAATCAGAGAAACTGGACTATATGAGGAAGAACAGGGCATCAGGATTGGAGGAAGGCTCGTTAACAACCTGTCTTGTGCAGATGACACAATCTTGCTTGCTTAAAGTGAAGAGTACTTGAAGCACTTACTAATGAAGATCAAAGACCACAGCCTTCAGTATGGATTGCACCTCAACATAAAGAAAACAAAAATCCTCGCAACTGGACCAATGAGCAACATCATGATAAATGGAGAAAAGATTGAAGTTGTCAAGGATTTCATTTTACTTAGATCCACAATCAACAGCCATGGAAGCAGCAGTCAAGAAATCAAAGACGCATTGCATTGGGTAAATCTGCTGCAAAGAACCTCTTTAAAGTGGTGAAGAGCAAAGATGTCACCTTAAAGACTAAGACGCACCTGACTGAAGCCATGGTATTCTCAATCACATCATATACATGTGAAAGCTGGACAATGAATAAGGAAGACTGAAGAAGAATTGACTCCTCTGAATTGCGGTGTTGGCGAAGAATATTGAATATATTGTGGGCTGCCAAAAGAATGAACAGGTCTGTCTTGGAAGAAATACACCCAGAGTGCTCCTTGGAGGTGAGGATGAGGAGGCTGCATCTTACATACTTTGGACATGTTGTCAGGAGGGATCAGCCCCTGGAGAAGGACATCATGCTTGGCAGGATACAGGGTCAGCGGAAAAGAGGAAGACGGTCAATGAGGTGGATTGACACAGTGGCTGCATCAATGAGCTCAGGCATAACAACAATTGTAAGGATGGCTCAGGACCGGGCAGTGTTTTGTTCTATTGTGCATAGCGTAGCTATAAGTTGGAAGCAACTCAACAGCACCTAATAACAACAACAACCCCACCCATTGCCCTTGAGTCAATTCCACTCATAGCAACCCTATAAGGCAGAGTAGAACTGCCCCACAGAGTTTCCAAGGAGCTCCTGGTGGATTTGAACTGCCGACCCTTTGGTTAGCAGCCCTAGCACTTAACCACTACACCACCAAGGTTTCCAACAACTCAACTACAAAACTCACAAAAAACAAGGCTTGCTTAATTACCTAATATATGGTCTATTCTAGAGAATGCCACATGTGCATTGGAAAAGAAAATGTATTTGGCTGCTGTTTCGTGGAGTATTCTGTATATGTCGATGAGGTCAAGTTGGTTACTTGTGGCATTTAGAGATTCCATGTCTTTATTGAGCTTCTTTCTGGATGTTCTGTCCTTCACTGAAGTGCTGTATTGAAGTCTCCTATTATTATTTTGGAGCTATCTATCTCACTTTTCAATAATGTTAGAATTTGTTTTATATGTTTTGGAGCCCTGTCATCGGGTGTGTAAATGTTTATTATGCTTATATGCTCCTGGTGTATTAACCTTTTAATCATTATATAATGTCCTTCCTTATCCTTAGTGGTAGATTTTACTTTAAAGTCTATTTTGTAAGAGATTAATATTGCCACTCGTGCTCTTTTTCAATTGTTGTTTCCATGACACATTTTCTTTTCCATCCTTTGAGTTTTCTTTTGTTTGTGTCTCTAAGTCTAAGGTGCATCTCTTCTAGGCAGTACATAGATGGATTTTTTTTAAATCCATTCTGCCACTCTCTGTCTCTTTATTGCTGTGTTTATTTCCATTTACATTCTGTGTAATCATTGATAGGTTAGTTCTGTGATTTTTAATGTCTTTCTTTTGTGTTGTTCAGAGTTTCTTTTTTCCACTTAATTTTCTGTGCTGTCATTTTTTAAAATATATTGTCTTTTCCTCTTTTTCATTGTCATTGATTTTGAATTTTCTAAGTCTTCAAGTTTTTCTTGTTTTTTTATTTTGATGTATGGGATTCTTGTTTCCTTTGTGGTTACCTTAATATTTACCCCTATTTTTCTAAGTTTAAGCCAATCTTTTATTGCTTTACATCATCTTTACTTCCTCTTCATATGTTTTAGTCCCTCTTTTTTGTTTTAATGTTGTCTTTTGCATAATGGCATTCTCTGTTTCCCCTTTTTGAGCATTTTATCTTCTATTTATTTTTTATGATTTCTGTATCTGGATTGCTATCTGGTTGCTCTGTCCTATGTTCTAGGCTTGGGTTGTAATCTGATGTTATTGGTTTTCTAACCAGACAGCTCCCTTTAGTATTTCTTGTAATTTTGGTTTGGTTTTTGCAAATTTCCTAAATTTATGTTTATCTGGGAATTTTTTAACTTTGCCATCATGTTTGAGAGATAGTTTTTCAGGGTATGTAATTCTTGGCTGGCATTTTTTTTCCTTCAAGGCTTCATATATATCATCCCATTGCCTTAGTGCCTGCATGACTTCCACTGAGTAGTCAAGTTTGGTCTTACTGACTCTCCTCAGTAGGTGGCTTTTTGTGTAACCCTAGCTGCTCTTAAAATTCTCTCTTCATCTTTGCTTTTGGCAATATTGATTATAATATGTCTTGGTGACTTTCTTTTTGGCTCTACCTTCTGTGGGTTCAATAAGCATCTCTGATAGATATCTTCTCATGTTTCATGATATCAGGGAACTTTTCTGTCAACAATTCTCTCCGTATTTTCTGTTATCCCTCACTGTTCTGTTTCTCCAGTCACTCATGGGTTACCCTCTTGACAGAGTCCAACATGGTTCTTGGGGTTTCTTCATTTTCTAAAATTCTTTCATCTGATTTTTCCTCAAATAAATTGGTATCAAGTGCTTTATGTGACATCCATTGTCTCAATTCTGCTCCTATGTCTCTCTATTGAGTTGTCTAGTTGTATAATTTTATTGTTAATCTTCTGAATTTCTGTTTGCTGTATCTCTATGGATTCTTGTAGGCTATTAAATGTCATTATATTCTTCTTTGATCTTCTTAAGTTCCTCTAGCGCTATGCCTTTGTGCTTCTTGGCTTGTTCTGCGTTTTGCCAGATCTCCTTCTTGATCCCTTGAAGAGGCTGTATATTAATATTTTGTATTCTACCTCTGGTAGTTCCAAGGAGTTACCTTCTTTCAGAAGATTTCTTGATTCTCAGTTTGGGAACTTTCCTGAAGTCATCACGATCTGCCTTTTTACATGATTTAATATTGACTATTTTTCTAGAGCCATCAATGTTACTGTATTTATTTATGTTTGCTTACTCTGTGGGCCAGGGTGCACAACATGTCTTAATTCCAGCCCAGGGAAAGTGACTATCACTGAAGCCATATCAGGACCCAGTGCAGAGGAGGGAAGGGTCAGTGAAATGGGAGAGAGTTTTTTTTTTTTCCAAAGGAGTGTTTTTGGTCCATCCAGTAGATTAGATGCAAGTATTTATCTTATGCTAACAGCACCACTCTTCTCTGACCCTGGAGGCACCTGAGTGAATGCTCTGCCACTTGGACTCTCCCAATGTGGAAAATCCATCCTGAACACCAATGCTTGTCTCACCACACTAGCACTGTGCCAGTGGATCTGGTCTGCAGGGTGCTGGTTTCTGCCAGGTCAGGCTCAACAACTCCTTACTTCTTCTGAACTGTCTCTTCCTCCCCCTGTTCCTCAGCCTGATTGCTCAACTTTGCCCTTGATGTTCAAGGCTCCTAGGTTGTCATATATAATTGATTCCCTTGCTTTCTTGGGTATTTATTGTAAGAGGGACCACAGGAAGTGTCTGACTACTCCGCCATCTTGGCCCCACCTCTTTCAGCCCTTTCTTCCTAGTTTGTCTTACTTTGGAAGCTCCACTGAAACCTGTCCACCATAGGCAACCCTGCTGATATTTGAAACATAGGTGGCATAGCTTCCAGCATCATAGCAAAGTAAAACAACCATAGAACTAAAATCTGACAGTTATGTGGTTGATTTTATTGGTTACACAAAATTTTTCTAAATATCATAGCTTAAAAACAGCAACAAGCATTTATCTCAGTAACCTTGGCTCAAGAATTTAGGTATGAGGGGGAGGCTGATCCTTGTTCAGGGTCTCTCACAGAGTTGTAGTCAAGAAGTTGAGCAGGGCTGTAGTCATCTGAAAGCTTGACTAGGACAGTAGCCCTGCGTCCAGGATGGTGTCACTCATGTGACCAGAGGTTGGTACTGGTTCTTTGCAGGATTGTAGGCTCTTCACAGGGGCTGTTCAAATGTTTTTAAGAAATGGCAGCTGATTTCTCCCAAAGCAAATAATCCAAGAGAGCAAAGTGACACTGTAATGTCTTATCTGATCTAGGCTCAGGTGTCACATTCCGTAACTCCATAACATACTGTTGGTCACCCCAGACAATCAGGATTCAATATTGTGACTCTAATATTCCACAGCATGTTTTCTCCTTTTTAAAATGGGTGGTTGAGAACTTGACATAACTAATGCGATGATGACTCTACAATTTTTTTTTTTTTTTTTTTTTGGCCTGCCTTCTCCTTTCTGTATAGTCTGGTTAATGATTTTGTTTTGTTCTGTCTGGCCACCTGTGACTTATAGCCCCACCATGGAAAGTAGGGGCCAGATGTCTGGCATGTATATCTTTAGCCTGATAAGGAGAAGTCCAACACATATCTATTTAGTCTGATAATGAGTTTCTTGTAATTATCTTGTAATGAATAACTCATCCATCCATGCCATCTGTGTGCTGCAAAGATACTTCCAACCCTTTTAAAAATCATATATAAACTCTAATGTAAAATTACTTTTCAGGGTTCTGCAAAGAAAGCCTGGGGTGCTGTCAGAGTTTCTGGGGGCACCACCTCCTAAATAAACTTTCTTTTTCCTTCTGACTTGGAGCGTATTTCACTGGCTCAAATGTTCTAGGGCAGAGATCCTAATCAGGCAACAATGTGGGAAAGGGCTGTACTGAAGTGAGAACTGTTATGAAGGAAGGATCAAGGGACCATCATGGGAGCTGGTGATGGAGTGAGCAGAGAACTTTCGGTAGGAAGGTTAGAAAAATCTATTTTTACCCCCAAATTACTGAGACTATACAGTATACAGGAGAATAGAGGGGAGGAAGTGGTAGAAAATTAATCAAGAAGTAATATTATAAGATAGACTTCAAAGTGCATATGAATCACCTATATATCTTGTTGTAGTTGTTGTTAGGTGCTGTCAAATCAGTTCCGACTCATAGCAACCCTATGCACAACAGAACGAAACACTGCCCGGTCCTGAGCCATCCTTACAATCATTGTTATACTTGAGCTCATTGGTGCAGCCACTGTGTCAGTCCACTTTGTTGAGGGTCTTCCACTTTTCCACTGACCTTGTACTCTGTCAAGCATGATGCCCTTCTCCAGGGACTGATCCCTTCTGACAACATGTCCAAAGTATGTAAGATGCAGTCTCACCATTCTTGCCTCTAAGGAGCATTCTGGGTGTACTTCTTCCAAAACAGATTTGTTCCTTCTTTTGGCAGTCTAGGGTATATTTAATATTCTTCACCAACACCACAATTCAAAAATGTCAACTTTTCTTCTGTCTTCCTTATTCATTGTCCAGCTTTCACATGCATATGATACAATTGAAAATACCATGGCATGGGCCAGGTGCACCTTAGTCTTCAAGGTGACATCTTTGCTCTTCAACACTTTAAAGAGATTCTTTGCAGCAGATTTACCCAATGCAGTGTTTCTTTTGATTTCTTGACTGCTACTTCCGTGGCTGTTGATAGTGGATCTAAGTAAAATGAAATCCTTGACAACTTCAATCTTTTCTCCATTTATCATGATGTTGCTTATTGGTCCACTTGTGAGGATTTTTGTTTTCTTTATGTTGTGGTGCAATCCATACTGAAGACTGTGGTCTTTGATCTTCATTAGTAAGTGCTTCAAGTACTCTTCACTTTAAGCATGCAAGATTGTGTCATCTGCATAAGGCAGGTTGTTAATGAGTCTTCTACCAATCCTGATGCCCCATTCTTCTTCATATAGTCCAGCTTCTCTGATTATTTGCTCAGCATACAGATTGAATAGATATGGTGAAAGAATACAACCCTGACACACAGCTTTCCTGACTTTAAACCAATCAGTATCCCCAGGTATCTTATTAAAATATAATTCTGATTCCACAGGTATGGGATGAGACCTGAAATGCTATAATTCTAATGAACTTCTAGGGGGTGTTGATTCTGCTACTTTATGGAACGTACTTTTAATAATAAGAGACTAGACAAAAGATAATGTGAGGCCTGAATGAAGATTATAATAGTGGAAATTCTGGAGGCTTCTGTGGATTTTTCTAACTTTTCATGGGGTCTGAAGGAAAGAGATTTGACTCTTTTTTTTTCAAATATTTGAAGAACTATTATGTATGGAGGAAGAAAGAGACCTTTGGTCCTGTACAAAACAGACCTAAGGTGAATGTGTGGAATCAATAAGGAGAACAATTTCTGGTTCAACATAAATACAAATTTGTAACAATTAAACAAAATATATAAATGTTTAAATTTTTCTTATAAAATATGCTTTATTATGGTAAAATTTAGTTTAATTAAATATCCCTTCATAAAACCAAAACCAAAGCATTTCTTGTTGAGTCAGTTCCAACTGATAGTGACCCTATAGCACCAGAGTAGAACTAGCCCATAGGATTTATAAGGAGGACCTTTGATTGGCAGCCAAACACTTAAGCGCTGAACCCCCAAGGCTCCATCCCTTCATAAAGGTAGGCTCAATATACTGACATAAATTTTAAACTTTTTTCTGGAAGTTTCACTCAATCATCTTTATGTACTTCCTTTTTATCTCTTAAATTTGGTTGTGCAAAAACCAGTTGCTGTATAGTTAACTCTGACTCATGG
Source organism: Elephas maximus indicus (assembly GCF_024166365.1). Classification (NCBI taxonomy): domain Eukaryota; kingdom Metazoa; phylum Chordata; class Mammalia; order Proboscidea; family Elephantidae; genus Elephas; species Elephas maximus. Next base: position 12,548,252 of record NC_064847.1, read on the forward strand.
TGACCTGGTGGTCTACTTCTGAAAAGAATTAGCAAATGAAAACCTCATGACTTTCAGTGGAACATAGTTTGATATACTGCCAGAAGATAAGACCCTCAGGTTGGAAGGTGCTCAAATGACGACTGGGGAAGAGCTGATGTCCCAAACTACTATCAATTTTAATGATGTAGATGGAGTCAAGTTCTCAGGACCTTCATTTGCTGATGCGGCACAACTCAAAATAAGAAGAAATAGCTGCAAACTCCACTAATAATAGGAATGTGGAATGGATGAAGCATGAATCTACGAAAACTGGAAAATGCCAAAAAATGAAATGGAATGCATAAACATCAATATCCTATGCATTTAGTGAGCTGCAATGGACTGGTGTTGGCTGTTTTGAATCATAAAATCATATGGTCTACTATGGCAGAAATTACATCTTGAAGAGGAATGGTGTTGCATTCATCTTCAAAAAGAGTGTTTCAAGATCTATCCTGAAGTACAATGCTGTGAGTGATAACATAATCTCCATATGCCTACAAGGAAGGCCAGATAATAGAGCTATTATCCAAATTTATGCACTAACCACTAAAGCCAAAGATGAAGAAATTGAAGATTTTTACCAACTTCTTCAGTCTGAAATTTAACAGTCAGGTAATCAGAAGGTATTCATAATTACTGGTAATGGAATGTAAATGAAGAGGGATCAGAAAATATGGCCTTGGTGATAGAAGTGATGCCAGAGATCTAATGATAGAATTTTGCAAGACCAATGACTTCTTCATGGCAAATAACATAAACAGCAACTATACATGTGGATCTCACCAGATGGAATGCACAGGAATCAAATAGACCACATCTGTAGAAAGAGATAATGGAAAAACTCAATATCATTAGTCAGAACAAGGCTAGGGACTGACTGCAGAACGGACTATCAATTGTTCATATACATGTTTGACTTGAAGCAGAAGAAAATTAGAACTAGTTCCCGAGAGCCAAAGTATGATCTTCAGTATATCTTACCCGAATTTAGAGACCATCACAAGAGCAGATCTGACATGTTGGACACTAATGACTAAAGATCAGATGAGTTGTGGAATGACATCAAGGACATCATATGTGAAAAAAAGCACTAGGTCATTAAAAAGATGGGAAAGAAAGAAAAGACCAAAATGGATGTCACAAGAGACTCTGAAACTTGCTATTGAATGTCAAGTAGCTAAAGTAAATAGAAGAAATGATGAAGCAAAAGAGCTGAACAGAAGATTTCAAAGGGCAGCTCTAGAAGACAAAGTAAAGTTTTATAAAGATATGTGCAAAGACCTGACAATAGAAAACCAAAAGGGAAGAACACGCTTGGCATTTCTCAAGCTAAAATACCTGAAGAAAAAATTCAGCCTGGAGTTGCAATGTTGAAGGATTCTTTGGGGAAAATATTAAACAATGCAGGAAGTGTGAAAGGAAAATGGAAGGAATACATAGAGTCACTACACCAAAAAGCCTGAGTTCAATCATTACAGGAAGTAGCATATGACCAGGAACTGATGATACTGAAGGAAGGTCTCCAAGCTGCACTGAAGGGATTGGGGGAAAAAAAGGCTCCGGGATTGACAGATTACCAATTGAGGTGTTTCAGCAAAACATGTGGTGCTGGAAGTGCTCACTCTTCTATTACAAGAAATTTGGAAAACCGCTACCTGGCCAGTCTACTGAATGGGATCCATGTTGATGCCTTTTCCAAAGAAAGGTGATCCAACTGAATTTGAAAATTATAGAATGATATTGTTAATATCACACTCAAGTAAAATTTTGCTGAAGAACATTCAAAAGTAGCTGCAGCACTACATCAAAAATGAACTGTCAGAAATTCAAGCTGAATTCAGGTGGATCGTGGCTGAAGGCAGAGAATACCAGAAAGATGTGTACCTGTGTTTTATTGACTACGCAAATGCATTCAACTGTGAAGATTATAACAATTATAGATAACATTCCAAAGAATGGGAATTCTAGAATACTTAGTTGTGCTGATGTAGCATGTGTCAAATTTTATTTCTCCATATGGCTAAATAGTATTCCACTGTAACTATAATGTCATATTTTCTCTGCTCATTCATCTGTTGAGGAGCATTTAGATTGGTTCCACATTTTGGATATTGTATACAAGTATCTGTGTATCTCCTCTCAATTCTTTTCGCTATAAAACTTGGAGTGGAATTGCTGGGTCATATTGATTTTATGGTTTACTTTTTGAATGGCCATACAATTATTCTCACTCAACAGCTACACCATTTTACAATCCCACCAGCAACTCATGAGTGTCCCAGTTTCTCCATATTATTACTATTTTCTGTTTTTCTGATAATATCCATTTTAGTGGATGTGAAATGGTACCTCATGTGGTTTTGATTTGCCATTCTCTAATGACTAATGGCATTGAGAATCTTTTCGTATGTTTATTTCTTATTTGTATATCTTCTTTGTGAAATGCCTATTCAAGTTGTTTACCCATTTTTTTTTTGATGGCCTTTTTCTTACAGAGTTGTAGGAACTCTGTATATTCTGGATATATAGAGTTTCTGATATCTATAGATTATCAGATACATGGATAAAGTATTTTTCATACTCTATTGGTTGCCCTTTAATGAACAAAGACTTTTAATTTTGATATAGTTCAATTTATCTTTTGGTGTCATATCTAAGAATCCATTGTTAAAAACTAGCTCCCCAAATAATTCTCCTGTATTTTGTTCTCAGTGTTTTATGGTTTTACTTCCTATATTTAGGTCATTAATCCATCTTCAGATAATTTTTTTTATGGGGCATGAGGTATGGATCCTGCTTTATTTATTTATTTATTTTTGCATGAGGAGATCTAGTTCTAGTAGCACATGTATTTAAAAGGCTTTAAAAAAAAATTCTCCGTTCAGTGAACTTAGCATTCTTTTTGAAAATCAATTGACCATGGTATATAGATTTATTTCCAGACTCTCAATTCTATCCCATTGGTCTGTCTACCATTATATCAGTATTAGACTCTTTTGATTACTGTAGTTTTATAGTATGTTTTGATATCAGGAAGTGTGAGTCCTTCTATTTTCTTTTTTTCAAGAATGCTTTGGCTATTCATAGCCCCTTTGGAAGTTCACATAATTTGGGGAGCTGACTTTTCTGGTTTGCAAAAATAAAATAAACTTTTAAAATTGTGATAGAAGTTGCATTGAAACTGTATATTGCTTTGGGCATTATTGACATGGTAACAATATTAGACCTTTTAATTTATGAACATTGAATATCCTTCTATTTATTTGGGCTTCTAATTTCTTTCAGAAATATTTTATACTTTTCTCTGTACAAGACTTTCACCTTCCTAGTTAAATTGATTTTTTAGTATTTTAGTCTTTGAGGTGCTCTTGTAAATGAATTTTTAAAATTTCATTTTCCAGATTGCTAATTGCTGGTGTAAAAAAAAAAAATTAAGTTTTTTTGTGTGCATCGACTTTGTATCCTGCCACTTTGCTGAATTCATTTGGTAATTTTTTTGTGGATGCTTTGCCATTTTCTATATACAGTGTCACATCGTCTGCAAAAAAGGAATAGTTTTCCTTCTTCCTTGCCTATTTGAATACCTTTTATTTATTTTTCTTGCCTAATTGATCTGGCTATGATTTCCAGTATAATATTAAATAGCAGTGGTGAGAGGAAAACTCTTAGTATTTTTCCATTGAGTGTGATGTTAGCTGTGGGTTTTTTTTAAAAAATTCCCTTTATCAGATTGAGTAATTTCCCTTCTATTCCTAGCTTCTTGAGTGTTTTGTGATGAAAAGGTGTTGAATGTTGTCAAATGCTTTCTCTGCATTGATTGAAATGATCATGCGGTTGTTTTCTTTGACAAATCCCAAGATTCAGCATGCAAGCTGCTGGTTCAAGTCCTAAGAACCACAGGTCAGATGATGATGAACTGAATGCAGGATCCAGAGCAAGAACTAATTTGACTGCTCTTAGAAGGTCTCATCATGGAACTGATTACATCATTACATAACTGCCAAATGCCAAACTACATTATAACTTCCAAACCACTGAGAATCATGGCCCAGCCAAATTGTTGCACAAATTTAACCATCACATATAACATACCGATAAAAGCCTTTCAAATTCTGCCTCTGAAATACAAATGTTTTTAACTATTTATTCTTAAAAAAAAAATTCTATGTATATACCAACATATAACTATATACAGAATTCCTTTATAAAAACAGGATCAAATGGTGTGTTTCCCAAGTAAGGTAGGGAAATGGAATGAGGAACAAAAGTGGGTGACTTTTCAAATGACCCAGGGGAATGACTACCTTTTCTTGAGGGAGAGGAAAGAAGGAGGGCAGAGTTTTTAAGGGAAGAATCTTGTGGTTGTGAGGTTATGAGAACATAAAACATACTCTGATGTACAGAAGTGGAAATATGAGGAAATTCATTTTGGCAGGCCTAAAGTTTCATCTATAAAATTTGGAGTTGAGGTTGTGTTCTGCGCAAGGGGCATCCGAGAGAATCAGAATAAAAGGCTGAAAAAAAATCTGAGAAGATTTTACTAGAGGCCACTAAATATGATTTCTGAGTGTGAAAATATGTAGTATAAAATTAGTAAAAAAAAAAAAGTTAAATATTCTAAAAAGTAATAACATCTAAAAAACAAAAGCCACTGCAGTCAAGTCCATTCTGACTTACAGTGACCATAAAGGTTGGAGTAGAAATGTCCCAACGGTTTCCAAGGCTGTAAATATTTACAGAACCAGATTGCTACATTTTTTTCCCATGCAGTAGCTGGTGCGTTTGAGCTGATGACCTCTGTTAGTCAAGTGCTTAACTTTTGCGCAACCATGGCACCTCAATAAAGTGCTTAAAATTTTATTCCTGATTTTGGGCCATTTTATTCCAGGCAACCCATGTTTACAAATAAAAACAATCTTTTATTCATCATTTTCCCTAAGGATATTGTGGGTCAACTTGTCTGGGCCATGATTCTCAGTGCTTTGTCAGTTATAATGTAATTTGGCAGTTATGTAATAATATAATACCCTCAATGATGAGATACAACTCAATGTAATCACCTCCATGATGAGATCTGTTATGAGCAGCCAGTAACTTGAAAGGTATTTTCCTTGGGAGTGTGGCCAGGTAAACTTGCTGACTTCTGTCACTCTGGATCCTGCATTCAGCTCATCATCATCTGATTTACAGTTTTTCACACTTGAGCCTGCATCTTGCTGTATTGTCTGCCAATCTTGGGATTCATTAGCTAATCATTGCAGCTGGTAAGCCAGGAGTCTGCTCTCTGATCTGACAATCTTGGGTTTTTGGCCCAGCTACACGAGTCAGGAAGAGGTTTCAGCCTGACACCTAATCCATGGACTTGGAATTTTCCAGCCTCTACAACCATGTGAGCCATTTCCTTGATATGAGAAACTAGACAAAGACTTTTAGTACCAAGAGTGGTTCTAAAGAATCAAAATTTTAAGGATGAGTTTCCTAAATAAGTTCCCAAGTCTGAGTAGTCTTAACGATGCTGATGACTCTGTTTCTAATAGTAAAGAGAGCACTGCTAATCTATGGTACAAGGTCACAATAGAAATAAGCAAAATATTACCACCAATACATCAAGTACTGGTGAAAGGCAAGGCTCTGAGTGATTGCATGTTTGATACACTTCTACAATTTTGTCACAATGATACGTATAGGGAATTTGGTTGGTTGGTCCTACTTTGACTAGACAAAAGATGGAAGAAAGAGATTAGCTAAGGGTTTCAGAGTCAAACTCAAGTGCCACATAAATAACCTCAAAAATGCCACTGATGCCCTGAAAAAAAAGCCATATTTCTTGTAGTAACAGAACTGATATTGCTGAAAACCAAATCTTAAGAGCGAAAAAAATTATACACCAACCACTACCACTAAAGATGAAGAAACTAAAGGTTTTTATTAGCTTCTGCAGTCTGAAATTAATCAAACATGCAATCAGCATGCATTGATAATTACTGGCGGTTGGAATGCAAAAGTTGGAAACAAAGAAGAAGGATTGGTGGTTGGAAAATATGGCCTTGGTGACAGAAACAATGCTGGAGGTCAAATGATAGAATTTTGCAAGACCAATAACTTCTTCATTGCAAATATCTTTTCTCACCAACATAAACATATGGACTTAACCCCCATGGACTTCCACAGATGGAATGCATAGGAATCAAATGGATGACATCTGTAAAAAAAAAAAAAAAAAACACAATAGAAAAACTCAATATCATCAGTCAGAACAAGGCCAGGGGCCCATGGTGGAACAGAACATCAATTGCTCATACGCAAGTTCAAGTCGAAACAGAAGAAAATCAGGGCAAGTTGACAAGAGCCAAACTACAACCTTGAGTATATCCCACCTGAATTTATAGACCATCTCTAGAATAGAGTTGATGGGTTGAACACTAAAGACCAAAGAGCACGTGAGTTGAGGAATGACATCAAGGACATCATACATGAAGAAGGCAAGAGGTCATTGAAAAGACAGGAAAGAAAGAAAAGGCCAAGACGGATGTTCGAGGAAACTCTGCAACTTGCTCTCAAACGTTGAACAGCTAAAGCAGCAGAAAGAAATGATGAAGTTAAAAGAACTGAACAGAAAATTTTGGAGGGTGGGTCAAGAAAAGAAAGTATTATAATGACATGTGCAAAGAGCTGGAGATAGAAAACCAAAAGGGAAGAAGACACTCGGCATTTCTCAAACTGAAAGAACTGAAGAAAAACTTTGAGTCTCAATGTGCAATACCAAAGGATTCTATGGGGGGAATATTAATGAGTCAGGAAGCATCAAAAAAAAATATGGAAGGAATACACAGAGTCATTATACCAAAAGTGATTGGTGTACATGTATCTGTTTCAAGGGATTGCATATGATCAGGAAACTATGGTGCTGAGGAAGAAGTCCAAGATGCACTGAAGGCATCAAAGGAAAACAAGGCTCCAGGAATTGATGCAGTATCAATTGAGATGTTTTGACACACTGATGCAGTGCTGGAAGCGCTCACTAGTCTATGCCAAGAAATTTGGAAAACAGCTACCTGGCCAACTGAGTGGAAAAAATCCATATTTATGCCTATTCCCAAGAAAGGTGATCCAACCAAATGTGGAAATTATACAACAATGTCATTAATATCACATGCAAGCAAAATTTTGCAGAAGATCATTCCAAAGCAGCTCCAGCAGGATGTCAACAGAGAACTGCCAGAAATTCAGGTCAGATTCAGAAGGGGATGTGGAACCAGAGATATAACTCCTGATGTCAGATGGATCCTGGCTGAAAGTAGAGAATACCAGAAGAATATTTACCTGTATTTTATTGACTATGCAAAGGCATTCGACTGTGTGGATCATAACAAACTATGGATAACGTTGCGAAGAATGGAAATTCCAGAACATTTAATTGTGCTCATGAGGAACATTTACATAGATCAAGAGGTGGTTGTTTGGACAGAACAAGGGGATACTGATTGGCTTAAAGTCAGGAAAGGTGTACGTCAGGGTTGTATTCTTTCACCATACCTATTTAATCTGTATGCTGAGCAAATAATACAAGAAGCTGGACTATATATATGAAGAAGAATGGGCATCAGGATTGGAGGAAGACTCATTAACCTGCGTCATGCAGATGACACAACCTTGCTTGCTGAAAGTGAAGAGACCTTGAAGCACTTACTGATGAAGATCAAAGATCACAGCCTTCAGCATGGATTACACCTCATCATAAAGAAAACAAAAAATCCTCACAACTGGACCAATAAGCCACATCATGAAAAATGGAGAAAAGATTGAAATTGTCAAGGATTTCATTTTATTTGGATCCACAATCAACAGCCATGGAAGCAGCCTTCAAGAAATCAAACAACCCATTGCACTGGACAAATCTGCTGCAAAGGACCTCTTCAAAGTGTTGAAGGGCAAAGATATCACCCTGAAGACTAAGATGTGTCTGACCCAAGCCACGGTACTTTCATTTGAATCTTATGCATGTGAAACCTGGACAATGAATAGGCAAGACTGAAGAAGAATTGATAACTTTGAATTGTGGTGTTGGCAAAGACTATTGACTATACCATGGGCTGCCAAAAGAATGTACAAATCTGTCTCTGAAAAGGTACAACTAGAACACTCCTTAGAAGCAAGGTTGGCGAGATTGCATCTTACATACTCTGGACGTGTTGTCAGGAGGGATCAGTCCCTGGAGAAGGACGTCATGCTTGGTAAAGTACAGCCTTAGCAGAAAAAAGGAAGACCCTCAATGGGATGGATAGACACAGTGGCTGCAGCAATGGGCTCAAGTATAACAAAGATTATAAGGATGGCTCAGGACCAGGCAGTGTTTTATTCTGTGACACATACGGTCGCTATGAGTTGGAACTGACTTGACGGCACCTAACAACAACAATTGTAAAAGTGGCTGAGTTGCAACGCTCTTTTAATTCTCAAGCTTAAATGGTGTCTGTAGTTAGAGTGAGGACACCAGTTGGAAAGAAATGGGATCCTGGAACAGGAATGGGGACATATGGGTAGATAATGAGGATGATAATGAGGACACTGAACCCCTAAATTCCATTGAATCACTCTTGCCAATGAAACCATTAGCCCCTCAACTGCTACTTGATGAGGTTAACCCAGGTGTGTCTCAAAGAGCCTACCTCTGAGATATCACTTGGGGAAACTTCTGAGTCAATTTCTGTGGCATCAGCAGAGGCAGATGCAGTAAGGCATTGTTGAATGTTCTCAAAACACATCTCCAACACTCATTTTCCTTCTAGACCTATAACTAGAACTAAGTTCCAGTGTGCCCCAAAAAGTGAAGTACGAAGTGTGATCCAGGAAGAGGTACACTACACTTCAAAACAACTGCTTGACTTCTCTAAAAGGTACACAAAAACCTTGGGAATATGTTTAGGAATGGCTATTAAGAGTGTGGGACAACAGTGCTAGAAACATTAAGTTGCATCAGTCTGAGTTTATCAGTGTGTGTCCACTAACCACAGATTCTTCATTCTCTGTTTCAACTTGAGAGGTTAGGAATCTAATAGTTCATTTGGTTGTGTCACTGAAGCATGAAATACGTGGTGGTCCACACTAAATCAAGTTGAAGTACCAGGCCTGCCTTGGTGTACTGCGGGATAAGGAAACCAAAGGCTTAGGGAAATTGGCATACTAGAGCAGATTTATCAGCTTAGACCCACAAACCCACACATGGTATGACCAAGGGACATACCTTTCACACAATGTTAAGGAGAAATTTGTGAAGGGAGAACCAAAATCCTTGAAGATTGCTCTGATGGTTATCTTAAGTCAGATTTGACAGTAGGGTCTTCCCTAACTGAATTAAGACATCTAACTACCATGGGGCTTATTGGATCCTTTTGTAGTAGGAAACAAGTGGCAGCATTCAGTCGACAAAGGCAAGGTGGACATGGTTACCGTAAGAGACAGCAGAGTCAAAGCAGTAATCAGGCTACTCTGACTCATACAGACTTATGGCATTAACTACTTAGTCATGCCCCCTAGGAGTGAAATAGATGAAGAATCTACTAAATACTTACTTCATTTGTACGAACAGAATAATTCTAGGTCAATTGCCAGAAAAGAGAGCCCAGTTCCTCAATAAGTTCCCAGACTTGGGCAAGTTTACACACCCACCACCATCCCTTGAATGAAGAGGTGGTCACGTCTCCTTGAGGAAGGACCCCACATAATACCAAAATTTCATAATGTTAATCTTTCTCCGAACTGGCCCTAGAAGTAACACCAGCCTTTATTATGAAAGTGACTATTCATTGGGCAAAAGGAAATAATCAGGCTTTTTGGGGATTACTGGATACTTGCTCTGAAATGACACTACTTCCAGGAGACCTGAAACATCACTGTGACGCACCAGTCACAGAGGGGGTTTATGGAGGTGAGGTTGTTAATGAAGTCTTAGCTTAGGTTGATCTCACAGTGGGGCCAGTAGGGCCCCAAACTCATCTTGTAGTGATTTCCTCAATTCCAGTTCCAGAGCAGATAATTAGAATAGATAGACTCAGCAACTGGCAGAATGTCCACACTGGATCCCTGACAAGTGGAGCAAGTGAGGGCTATTCTGGTAGGAAAATCCAAATGGAAGCCATTAGAACTGCCCCTACCTAATAAAACAGGAAACCAAAAGAAATGCTGCATTCCTAGAGCAATTGCTGAGATAACTGCAACATCAATGATTTGAAGGATGCAGGGGTGGTGATTCCACACATCCCCATTCAACTTGAGTATTTGGCCTGTTCAAATAACAGATGGATCTTGGAGAATAACAGCACATTATCATAAACTTACCCAGGTGATGACTCCAATTGCAGCTACTACTCCACCTGCGGTTTCATTACTTGAGCAAATTAATACTCTTCCTGGTACCTGGTATGCAAATATTGACCTGGCCAATGTGTTTTCCTCAATTCTGGTTTTGAAGGAACACCAGAAGCAGTTTGCCTTCTGTTGGCAAGGTCAACAATACAGGCTTACTGTCCTGCCTCAGGTTTAAATGCACTGTCCAGTGGTATGTCATAACTTCATCTGCAAGGACTTTGTTTGCCTTTCCCTTCAACAAGACCTCACACTGGTCCATTACATTGATGACATTATGCTGATTTGACCTAGTTAGGACAAAGTGTCAATGACTCTGGACTTATTGGTAAACACATTTGCATGCTAGAGAATGGAAAGTTAATCTGACAAAAATTCAGGCACCTTCCACCTCAGTGAAATTTCTAGGGGTCCACTGATGCAGGACATACCAAGATATTCTAAAGTGAAATATAAATTATTTCATTTGGCCCCTCCCACAACTAAACAGGAGACAAACATCTAGTGGGCCTCTTACGAGTTTGGATACAACATATCCCTTATTTGTCTGTGCCACTCTGGAAAACCTAGTGGTATAGTCATTAAAAGCTGCAGCTGCTAACCAAAATGCCGGCAATTCAAATCCACCAGGTGCTCCTTGGAAACCCTATGGAGCAGTTCTACTCTGATCTTTAGGGCTACTATGAATCGGAATCCAATCAATGGCAATGGGATTTTTTTTTCTGGTTTTTTTTTTTTTTTTTTGGTACTCTGGCATATAAATCAAGAGTCCTGAAAAGCTTCTAACTTTGGTTGTGGTCTAGAAAAAGAGATGGCCCTGCACCAGGTTCAGGCTGCTGTACAAGCTGCTCTTCAATATGTTCCTGCTGGTTCAATGGTGGATAAAGTGTCAGCAGCAGACAGAGATGTTGCTTGGAATTTTTGGCAGGTCCTATTGACGAATAACAGTGCAGATTCTAGGGTTTTTGGAGCAAAGCTCTGCCTTTCTCTGAAGATAACTATTCTCCTTTTTAAGGAACAGCTTTTGGCTTGTTACTAGGCCTTAGGAAAGACTGAAAGATGGGCCACAAAGTCATCATGTAACCTGAGATGCCCATTATGAATTTGGTGCTGTCTGGTCCACACAGCCATAAATTTCTATGTGCCCAGGACCACTTACTTTCCTGAACATTGGTGAGATTGTAACTCTTGTTAAAAATGGACCTGTGTCATCTTCCATATCTATGTTTGCACTAGAAAAAAACTTAAAACCACTAGTCTAGAATAATATGGGTTTTAACATGTTCCCACCAGCATGTTGTTAAGTACCAAGTCGCTTCCGAATCACAGTGACCTTATGTATAACAGAATGAAACACTGCCTGATCTTGCACAATGCTCACAATCATTGTTATGTTTGAGCTCATTGTTGCAGCCACTGTGTCAGTTGGCTGAGGGTCTTGCTCTTTTTTGATGACTTTTCTAATTTGCCAAGCATGATGTCTTTCTCCATGGACTGGTCCCTCCTGAAAACATGCACAAAGTATGTGAGATAAAGTCTCTTCATTCTCGCTTCTAAGAGTATTCTGGCTGTATTTCTTCCAAGACAGATTAACTTATTCTTCTGGCAGTCCATAATATGTTCAATATTCTTCTCCAACACTTGTTGCAAACTTGTTGCTGTCAAGTTGATTCCAACTCATAGTGACTGTATGAGACAGTAGAGCTGTACCACAGCATTTCTAAGGAGTGTCTGGGGGCTTTGAACTGACAGCCTTTTGGCTAGCAGTTGACCTCTTAACCACTATGACATAGAGAACAATTAACAAAGACATTAAGATTGTGCTTACATTAAACTATACTAGATATTCTTTAATGAAAGTTAATTTCAAGCTCATTTTCATTTGCTAATGGACACTAATTGCCTTAATAAAAATATAAAATAACATGTTTAGACCTTAATAAAATCACGTATTTTTGAGTCTGTGATTGCATTGGAGGTTGGCAGGACAGTGATTAAGAGCTCAGGCTGCTAACCAAAGGGTCAGCAGGGGTATATTATTAATAGTTGTACAAATTGCAAAAGAAGAAAAGAAGCTTCCTGTATACAATTGAACACTTCAAAGGACAGAGTAGCTGGGGCGGGGGTCTGGGGACCATGGTTTCAAGGGGACATCTAGGTCAATTTGTATAACAAAATGTATTAAGAAAAAATTCTGTATCCCCCTTTGGAGAGTGGCATCTGGGGCCTTAAACACTCGCAAGCAGCCACCTAAGATACATTAGTTGGTCTCAACACACTTGTAGCAAAGGGAATGAAGAACACCAGGACACGAGGTAATTATGAGCCCAAGAGAGAGAAAGGACCACATAAACCAGAGACTACCTCAGCCTTAAACCAGAAGAACTAGATTCTGCCTGGCTATAACCAATGACTGCCCTGAGAAAGAACACAACAGACAATCCCTGAAGAAGTAGGAGAGCAGTGGGATGCAGACCTCAAATTCCTGCAAAAAGACCAGACTTAATGGTTTGAGACTAGAAGGACCCCACAGGTCATGGTCCCCTGAACTTGTGTTCGCCCAAGACTAGTACCGTTTCCAAAGCCAACTCTTCAAACAGGGTTTGGACTGGACTATAAGATAGAAAACTATACCGGCAAGGAGTGAGTTTCTTGGATCAAGTAGATGCATGAGACTAAGTGGGCAGCTCCTGTCTGGAGGTGAGATGAGAATGCAGAGGAGGACAGGAGCTGGCTGAATGGACACTGGGAATACAGGGTGGAGAAGGGGAGTTTGCTGTCTCATTAAAGGGAGAGAAACTGGGAATACATAGCAAGGTGTACATAAGTTTTTGTATGAGAGACTGACTTGATTTGTAAACTTTCACTTAAAGGACAATAAAAAAAGTAGGTATGCACTAAGTTCTGATTTGAGAGTGAAAATTGTATGTTTTTCTTTTTAAATTTCCACGATGTTTAAACATACAATATTCTTTTAAATATGTTAATAGAAGGCAGTATAATTAAGACACTCAGGTAGCAAACCACTTGTATATACAATCATTGTCTTTAGTTGCCATCAAGTCAATTCCACTCATGGCAAACTCTTCCCCCTCTTTCACTCCCAAACTAATTTAAAGAATCTCCTATTAGCAGCATTTCTAAAACTGGAATGTATATAGAAATAACCTGCGGATCTTGGTAAAACACAGACTTTGCATCAGTAAGCCTAGGCCTGAAATTCTGCATTTTCCATCAGCTCCCAGGTGACACCAATTTTGCTGGTCCTGGGGCCACTCTGAGTTACAAGTAACTATACACACTCTCTTAGTTTCTTCACCTCTCACTAATTTACCAACCTTCAAACTAAATTTACCTTTTCTTTTATTCCAACAGAACTTATTCCAAAGTCACCAGTAAACTCCATGTCACTAAATGAAACAGTAACTTTGTAATCTGAAGTTTTGTCTTCATCTTATTCCTCCTGAATTTTCTTCTATATCCTCTCCTTTTGTTTTTTTACAAGCTCATCTTTTAACAGCTATGAAAAATTAGAGTATATCAAAGATCAATTTCAGTTGCTTTTTCCTCCATACTCCATAGCCTTTCCCAGGTCAGTAGTTCTCAAATAGGAGAAGGGAGAGTGTATATTGTCCCCCAGGTGACGATTAGCAACATCTAGAGACATTTTTGGTACTCAAAACTAAGGGAGAGGAGTTTCTGGCATCGCTAAAATGTATAGAAAGCTCTCTTCCACCTCCAAAATAGAATTATCTGGCCTAAAGTGTCAATAGTGGTGAGATTAAGACTTTCTATGCTAGGGAAGTCTCCTCAAACTGTAATATGCATGTGAACAAACTGAATATCTTGTTAAAATTCAGATTCTGATTCAGCAGTTCTGAGATCCTGCATTTCTAACAAATTCCTAGGTGATGTGGATATTGCTGGTCTAGGGACCACAATCTAAGCAGAAAGCCCTGAAGTATATCATTTACGTCCAAGATATCCATCACAACCATTGCCAAAGGAGGCTTAACTGCATATCTCCAGCTTAGTTCTCTTCTTTGAGTTCCATAGATCATATCAACTTCTTTGAGTTCCACAGATTATATCAATTACTTACTCAGCATCCCCAAAGTGGGAATTCAAGTCTCAAAATTCAAGAAGACTCCGCGTTTCTCAAGCTGAAAGACCTGAAGAACAAATTCAAGCCTTGAGTTGCAATAGTGAAGGATTCCATGGGGAAAGTATTAAATGATGCAGGAAGCATCAAAAGAAGATGGAAGGAATACACAGGGTCATTATACCAAAAAGAATTAGTCCATATTCATCCATTTCAAGAGGTGGCATACCATCAGGAACCAAAGATACTGAAGGAAGAAGCCCAAGCTGCTCTGAAGGAGTTGGGAAAAAACAAGCCTCCAGGAATTGATGGAATATCAATTGAGATGTTTCAACAAACAGATGCAGCACTGGAGGTGCTCACTTGTCTATGCCAAGAAATATGGAAGACAGCTTCTTGGACAACCGACTGGAAGAGATCCTTTTTATGCCTATCCCAAGAAAGGTGATCCGACTGAATGTGCAAATTACAGAACAATATCATTAATATCATATGCAACCAAAATTTTGCTGACGATCATTCAAAAACGGCTGCAACAGTATATCTACAGGGAACTGCCAGAAATTCAGGCAAGCTTCAGAAGAGGATGTGGAACCAGGGATATCGTTGCTGATGTCAGATGGACCCTGGCTGCAAGCAGAAAATACCAGAAGGATGTTTGCCTGTGTTTTATTGACTATACAAAGGCATTCAACTGTGTGGATCATAACAAACTGTGCATAACATTGCGAAGAATGGGAATTCCAGAACATTTAATTGTGCTCATGAGGAAACTTTACATAGATCAAGAGGTGGTACTTTGTACAGAGCAAAGGGATACTGATTGGTTTAAAGTCAGGAAAGGTGTGCGTCAGGGTTGTATTCTTTCACCATACCTATTCAGTCTGTGTGCTGAGCAAATAATACAAGAAGCTGGACTGTATGAAGAAGAACAGGGCATCAGGGTTGGAGGAAGGCTCCTTAACAATCTGCGTTATGCAGATGACACATCCTTGCTTGCTGAAAGTGAAGAGCACTTGAAGCACTTACTAATGAAGATCAAAAACCACAGCCTTCAGTTTGGATTGCACCTCAATATAAAGAAAACAAAAATCCTCACAACTGGACCACTGAGAAACATCATGAAAAATGGAGAAAAGATTGAAGTCATCAAGGATTTCATTTTACTTAGATCCACTATCAACAGCCATGGAAGCAGCAGTCAAGAAATCAAAAGACACATTGCATTGGGTAAATCTGCTGCAAAGAACCTGTTCAAAGTGTTGAAGAGCAAAGATATCACCTTGAAGACTCAGGTGCACCTGACCCAAGCCATGGGATTTTCAATTGCATCCTATGCATTTGAAAGCTGAACAATGAATAAGGAAGACCAAAGAAGAACCGATGGCTTTGAATTGTGGTGTTGGCAAAGAATATTGAATATACCATGGACTGCCAAAAGAATGAATAAATCTGTTTTGGAAGAAGTACACTCAGAATGCTCCTTAGAGGCAAGGATGGTGCGACTGCATCTTACATACTTTGGACATGTTGTCAGGAGGGATCAGTCCCTGGAGAAGGACATCATGCTTGGCAGAGTACAAGGTCAGCGGAAAAGAGGAAGACCCTCAACGAGGTGGACTGACACAGTGGCTGCACCAATGAGCTCAAGCATAACAATGATTGTAAGGATGTCGCAAGACTGGGCAGTATATCATTCTGTTGTGCATAGAGTTGCTATGAGTTGGAACTGACTCGATGGCACCTAAAACAACAAGATACTCATGATTTTCCACCCCCCAGTTGGAAATGCTGTCTACCTTAGTTAACTCTTCTCACACATCAGGTCATGTGACCTTCTGCAGGACATCTAACCCTTCCAACCCTCCAGTCTACTCAGTTCTCTGTATGTAAGAATTATATAAATTTATAGAATATCCCTTTTCCTTTAACACACTTGAATCTCCCTCAGTGTGGCTTTCTGATTAATGGGTTTCTGAATGGTTCTTTACGAGAAAAGAGAACATATGTACTTTTGCTAACCAGTCTCTTCTCACACCCTAACGCTGTGCCCAGCAATGATGGGCACACAGAAAATATTTGGCTGCCATGAATAAATGAATTAATAAAATGAATTAATGGATCAGTGAATGAATAAATGGAGGGCTAAACAAATGAATTGCCAGTTTTGGAATATTACATCTACATAATGAAGCTTACAAGTATCATAGCTACATTTTGTACCATCTCATAAATACCTACAGGAAATTATGGAACTCAAGCAATAATAATGAGCCTGGAAAAGCCTACCTTAACCCACCTGAAATGAGGGACTCTGTTTACTTTTTGTAAGATACATACACAATGAAGGGAAATCTATAAGTTCTGATCTCTGGCTCTAAAGAGACAAGTCTTCCTCATCTCATTAATTCACACATAGTCTCATGTTTATAAACTTATTAGCACATGCAATTTAATTTAGAATTTTATTTATTTATTTTAATTTCCAGCGGTATTTTAGAGAAAGCTTTCTTTTCCCTGAATTTTGATGTCAACTTCTAAAATGGGGAATGACTATATATGTCATACATAGTCATATATGTCTATGTGATATAACGAATATATCACAATTCCCTGCTACTCCATCCTATCCTTCTCGTGACACATGAAGTGACTTGTCTGCTTGGTGACAGTGACAAAATGGTCACTATCCCTGTTTGATGCAGCCTCTTGGGACCAAATACCCAAAGCAGACCTACCTTCTCTTTGCTTTCCCTGCCTTAAGGTAAGCAATCTATTGCAGATAGCCCTGGATCTGAACAAAAGCTTGTATTTTTTCTTTTTCGTCTGTGACTGGTGGGTCAACTCCAATAAGAGGGGGAGGCAGAGAAGGGGAAAATGACAAACCCAAGTCATGGCCACTAAATTTGGCAAAAGCCATATTTTAACCACACCATTTCTCTAGTGTGTGTTGCTCAGCAAGAAAGAGGTGTATGAAGTTGGCTTCTCCAAACCCTAACAGTAATGAAAACTTCTAAGAGGAATTCTAAATTCCCAGATCTGTTTCTCCAAGGCTAGACTTCTTTGGATTTGGACAACACTTCTTGCGGGTGGATAAGCTTTGTCCATTACATTTGAAAGAAACCACTTTATATTTGTGCATACAGTATGACCTCTCTGAACATGAATTTTTATGTAAAGATTTATAAAAATGAGCTATATCTGGAAGGATGTAAACTGTGCAACAATGAAGATGACCAGTTATACCTGTATTTGGGGAAATATCAGGAGAGAAAGGAGAGAAGAATGGGAAGAAATCAGCTCTAATTCTTACAGGAAAAGAAACATTACAAAGTTTCATGCAAACTACTTTTGGTACAATTTCATTCTCTGGGATTTCCTCTTTTTCTTCTGAGATCATAGGAAAAAGTGAAATTGAAAAATATGGGAACTTGGAATAAACATTGAGAGACTTCCCTTAAATATTTAAGTATTAGGGGGCCAACGTTCCCATAGTAAAGATTTCAAAAAATGAAAATTTTATTTAAAATGTCACAGAACTCATCTCTGGGTATGTGGGACATTACTGGACAGTTTGACAAGTTAAGTATAAATAAAACTAGCATAGACCAAGCAGTGATGAGTGGAAGAGCTAACTAATTGAGCGTCACCTGTATCTGTCAATCGACCTACCTGTTTGTTAATCCATTAATTTAATTACTTTTAAAAATAATTTATTTTATTTTTGGTGTTGTTGAGAATATATACAGCAAAAAAAGTGCAAGAATTAAAGTTCCTACATGTACAATTCAGGACATTGATTACATTCTTAGAGTTGTGCAAACAGTCCCATTCTCCATTTCTGCATTATTCCTCTCCAATTAACATAAACTTACTGGCCCCTAAGGCACCTACCTAACCTTCTGAGTTGCTATTGTAGTTTTAATCCCATACAAATAGATCTTCCTGGACTTGTCTGTCAGTTTGTCCTACTGTGGAGACTTACTTGCATGTTGCTGTGATGATGGAGGTTGTGCCACAAGTATTCAAATACTAGCAGGGTTACCCGTGACAGGTTTCAGCTGATCTTCCAGGCTAAGATGGACTAGGAAGAAGGACTTGGCAGTTTACTTCAGAAAAGAATTATTCAGTGAAAACACATGAAGAGAAGTGGAGCATTGTCTGATATAGTGCCAGATGATGAGCCCCTCAGAATGGAAGGCACTCAAAAGAAAACTGGGGACAAGGTGCCTTCTAAAAATAGAGTTAACGTTAATGACCTTAGTCTGGTGATGTGGCATGATTCGAAGAAGTAATAAGTAAGCGCTGCAATCATGTACTAATAATCAGAAAGTGGAATGTATGGACTATTAATCTAGGAAAATTGGCATTAGTAAAAAATGAAATGGAATGCATAAACATTATCCTAAGCAATAGTGAGCTGAAATGGACTGATTGGCCATTCTGAGTGGGCCAATCATATGGTCTACTACACCAGGAATGAAAAATTGGAGATTAATAACATTACATTCATTGTCTAAAAGAACATTTCAAGATGTGTCCTGAAGTACAACCCTGTCGGTGATAACATAATATCCATACACCTACAGGAAGACCAGATAATACAACTATTATCCAAATTTATGCACCAACTACTAATGCCAAAGATGAAAAAACTGAACATTTTTACCAATTTCTGCAGTCTGAAATTGAACATGCAATCACAATATCTTGATAATTACTGGTGTTTGGAATGCAAAAGTTGGAAACAAAAATAAAGGCTTGGTAGTTGGAAAATATGATCTTAATAATAGAAACGGTACTGGAGAGCATATGATAGAATTTTTTAAGACCCACACTTGTTTCATTTCTTTATTGCAGACTTTTTTCAACAACATAAATGACGACTATCCCCTTGGACCTTACCGGACAGAATACACAGGTATCAAATTAACTACATCTGAGGAAAGTGAAAATGGAAAAGTTCAACATTCTCGGTTAGAACAAGGCCAGGGGCCAACTGTGGAGCAGACCATCAGTTGCTCCTATGCAAGTTCATGTTGAAACTGAAGGAAATTAGAACAAGTACATAGGAAACAAAATACGACCTTGAGTAAATCCCATCTGACTTTAGAGACCTTAATGATAGACTGTCAAAGACGAGATGAGTTGTGGAATAACATGTGCAAAGACCTGGAGGTAGAAAATCTAAAGGAAAGAACGTATTTGGCATTTCTCAAGCTGAGAGAGCTGAAGAAAAAATTTAAGCCCTGAATTGCAATATTAAAGGATTCCATGTGCAAAATGCTGAATGATGCAGGAGGTATCAAAAGAAGAGGCAAAGAACGTGCAGTCACTGTACCAAAATGAATTGGCCAACATTCAATCATTTCAGGAGGTAGCATATGACTAGGAACTGATGCAACTGGAAGAAATCCAAGGTGCACTGGGGGCATTGGCAAAAAACAAGGCTCCAGGAATTAATAGAATAGCAAAACAGTTGTTTCAACGAGCATATGCAGCACTGAAAGTGCTCACTTGTCTATGTCAAGAAATTTGGAAGACAGCTACCTGGCCAAATGACTGGAAGAGATCCATATTTATGCCTATTCCAAAGAAAAGTTATCCAACTGAATGTGGAAATTATCAAACAATATCATTAGTATCACAGACAAGTAAAATTTTGCCGAAGATCATTCAAAATTGCTTGCAGCAGTACATTGACGGATGAATGCCAGAAATTCAAGCTGGACTCAGAAGAGGACATGGAATCAGGGATATCATTGCAGGAATCAAATGGATCCTGGATGAAAGGAGAGAATACCAGGAAGATGTTTACTTGTGTTTTGTTGACTATGCAAAGACATTTGACCATATGGATCACAACAAACTATGAATAACATTGTGAAGAATGGGAATTCCAGAACACTTAATTGTGCTCGTGAGGAACCTGTACACAGACCAAGAGGTAGTCATTTGGACAGAAGAAGAGGATACAGCACTGTTAAAAGTCAGGATAAGGGGGAAAACAGAGAGTATATTTTCTAATTCTCAGGGTTGTGTCCTTTCACCATGTCTATTCAATCTGCATGCCAAGCAAATAACCTGAGAAGCTGGACTATATGAAGAAGAATAGGGCATCAGGATTGGAGCAAGACTCATTAGCAAGCTGTGTTACGCAGATGACAAAACCTTGCTTGCTGAAAGTGAAAAGGACTTAAAGCCCTTATTAATGAAGACCAAAGGCTATTGTCTTCAGTACAGATTAGATTCAATGTAAAAAAAACAAAAACAAAAACAAAAAAAAACTTCACAACTGGACTAAAAAGTGACATCAGGATAAATAGGGAAAAGATTGATATTGTCAAGGATTCCATTTTACTTGAATCCACAATCAACGACCACAGAAGCAGCAGTCAAAAAATCAAACCACCCATTGCACTGGGCAAATCTGCTGTGAAAGAACTTTTTAATGTGTTAAAAAGCAATAATGTCACTTCGAGGATTGAATGTGCCTGACCCAAGTCATGGTGTTTTCAATCATCTCATATGCCTGCAAAAGCTTGCCAGTGAATAAGGAAGACCGAAGAAGTGGCATCTTTGAGTTGTGGCGTTGGTGAAGAGTATTGAATATACCCCAGACTGCCAAAAGAATGAACAAATCTGACTTAGAAGAAGTACATCTATAATGATCCTTAGAAACAAGGATGAAAGAGACTTTGCCTCACATACTTTGGACATGTTAGCAGAAGAGACCAATCCTTGGAGAAGTACACCATGCTTGGTAAAATGGAGGATCAGTGAGAAAGGGGAAGACTTCAAGGAGATGGATTGAAACTGTGGCTACAACATTGAGCTTGAGCATAGCAACCATGATGAGGATGGCACATCCCCATGCAGCATTTCATTCTGTTGTACATAGGGTCACTATGTGGTGGAACTGACTCAACAGCACCTAAGTACAACACAGCAACATAAATAGATCTTTGAGAGCATAATGCTCAAGGCAGACATCCTTTACTAGTTTGGAGAAGACTTCAGGGGATATTTTTAGTTTAAGGTTTAAAGATTACCTTAGGGCAATAGTCTCATGGGTTAATTCACCCTCCATGGTTCTAGAAGTCTGGAATTTAAAAATATATTCTCTGTTTTCCCCCTTATGATGAGGATTCTCCTATAGAATCTTTGATCAACATATGGTACCTGGGCATCATCCAGTTCTGGTCTCATGACAAAGGAGGCAGTTGATCAGGAATGCAATTAGCCAAATTTTTCACATCCTCCTCCTATTCCTGGCTATCCATCTTTCTCTGTTCTCTAGGCAAACGGAGACCATTTTCTATCTTGATTGGTCACTTGTGAGTTTTTAAGACTCAAGGTAAAACGGAGACCATTTTCTATCTTGATTGGTCACTTGTAAGTTTTTAAGACTCAAGGTACAAAGTTACAAACTAGGGGAGAACAGAAGCATTAAATGTATTATTAGGCCAATTAACTGATATTCCATGAAACCAGGAGCCTAAATCTCCAAAGGAACCAAATCCCATGAGGTTTTTGGTTATACCTAAGCAGCCTCAGAATCTACTTTTTTTTTTTTTTTTGGCAATGTTTTAAGTATATCTATCACACTTTTGCCTATTCAATTTTTTACAGGTGTAGAGTTTATTGTTAGCAATTGCAACAATCACCTGTGCAACCCTATCTTTAATCAATGTTATTAACGTGCTCAGTCCACGATCATGAGTGGCAAGGGGAATGCGCAAGGAAGGTGGGGAGCCCAAAGACCCCCAGGTCTTATGCACAGGAGCTGGGGTGGGTGCAGTGGGTGGAGTGCATGCACTTAACTTTCACAAGGAAGGAATCCGTTCTTCCTGGCTCTGAATGTGAATGCAGAGTTGCTCCTCCTTGGTTACACTAGGTTATGGGGGTTTCAGCTGGGAACGCTATTTTATTTTGCTCAATATGGCTGAACTGTTTATGTTCAGCTATCAGGGCAGCAGGAATTCGTAATTCTCCAAGTCCAGTGTTTTTGTACTGTTTCTCCTTACACTTGGCAGTCAGTCCAGTATTTCAGAACTGTCTTTGATAGTGAGGGTTCCAAAGTTGTAATTACATTCAATTCACTTGTTTTCTCCAGTGTTTCTGGTGAGAGGGATGTTATGAAACATCTGACTACTCTGCCATCTTGGATTATCTCCCTCAGAAATGGCCCTTATAAGAATATTCAAATAACTTTTAAAAGAAACATGTTTTTATTCAGGAAACCTGTTGGGAAGTTCTGCTGTGATTATAGGATTGCTGTGAGTTGGAAATGATTGAAAGAAATGGGGTTGAGGTATAATCCATGTTGAGGGCTGCAGGCTTTGGTCTTCATCAGTAAGTTCCAGTCCTCTTCTCTTTCAGTAAAGAAGGTTGCGTCATCTGCATATCACAGGTTGTTAATGAATCTTACTCCAACCATGATGCCCTGTTCGTCTTCATACATTTTGGCTTCTCAGATTATTTGCTCAGTATACAGACTAAAAAGTATGGTGAAAGGGTACAACTTTGACACACACCTTTCCTGACTTAAAACCATGCCATGTTCCCTTGTTCTGTTCTGATGGCTGCCTCTTGATCTATGTCCAGGTTCCTTATAAGCAAAATTAAGTGTTTTGGAATTTCCATTCTTCACAATTTTTTCCATAATTTTTTTGGTCCACTCAATCAAATGCCTTTGTGTAGTCTTTTCTTCCAGAAAAGAATCAAAATTAATAAACACATCTTGTTTTCAAGATAAGTAAACATATACTTTTTCCAAAACTTATAAACATAAACTGTTTTCAAAATTGATGAACATACACTGTTTTCAAGATAGATGAAAATACCCCGTTTTCAAAACTTTAGGAATCTTAAAACCAGGATTAACTGATCTTAAAGCTTTGCTTAGCAAATATACATAAATGCAAAATAATCAGAAATTTTGTTCAAAGTTTCATGATAATTTTGTATATAAAGCCCTTTGGGAATCCTGATTAATCAGAATACTCATTTACGGCCCAACTTTAAAATTATCTATTAAACCTGCATAACAATCTATTAACAACTTCCTGAGTTGTTTATTTTTTTGACCACAGAAACTAGGCTTTGTAGTTTCTTTGTGAAGTATCAGCAACTACAGCCTACGGGCCATATCCAGCATGACACCTGTCTGCTAAAAAATAGTTTTTATATTTTCAAATGGTTGAAATAAATCAAAATAATAACACTCATTGGCATGTTTAAATCATGAAATTCATTGATAAGTGTCCAAAATATGGATCTTTCTTAGCACACAGGAAGGACATCTATTTTTTATAGTCTATCCATGCTGCTTTCATGCCATAAAACTGAAGTTGAATTGGATGCCCATGGTCAGCCTGCAGAACCCAGCCATCTGTACAGTCTAGGGATCATGGACACACTTTCCTCAAAGACATGTGAGGGGTGATTCTTAGCCACCTGCTTTGTTCAGAGTGTGACCCCCTGCTACAACCAGATACCAGTACCTACATCAATCGCCCCTGCCCCTCTAAGACTGTAGGACAGAGCCTGTACCACATACTTGATGATCAGTTACCTGGACACCTGAGCTGAATTTATACAAGAAAAGCGAATGGACTCCTACACTGATATACATGATAACAGCTCTAGCCATCTGAGGACAGGACATCAGAGCTCCAAAGGCAAAAATAATAAAGCTAGCTCACTCAAGCAACCCATTTTGGCATATCAGAACAAATAAAAAAAAAAGCAAAAAGCTATGACACAGTAAGCAAACATAAAATAAATTAATACAATGACTTATAGATTGTTCGGAAACAAGAGTCAATATCAAGTCACATAAAGAAACAGACCATGATCACCGTAAGAAGCTCTCAAAACAAAGAATCAAGGGATCTTCTAGATGAAAGTGCATTCCTGGGGCTACCAGGGGCAGAACACAAAAGATTAAGACTCAGAACCCTTCCAGACATCAGGATGAAAATGAGGCAGTAGGGAGAAGAAGCCAAGGAACACACAGATAAAGCAATTGAAGAAATTAGAAAGGTTATTCAGGAAGATAATGAAAAATTTAATAACATGGGAAAATCCATAGATAAACAGCAATCATAAATACAGAAGATTAATAATAAAATTACAGAAGTAGACAACTCAACAGAAAGTCAGAGGAGCAGAACCTAGCAAGTGGAAGGCAGAATTTCTGAACTAGAAGATAAAGCACTTGGCACTAATATATTTGAAGAAAAATCAGATAAAAGAATTTAAAACATGAAGAAACCTTAAGAATCATGTGGGAGTCTATCAAGAGAAATAACCTACAAGTGATTGGAGTAACAGAACAGGGAGGGACAACAGAAAATACAGAAAGAATTGTTGAAGATTTCTTGGCAGAAAACTTCCCTGATATCGTGAAAGATGAGAAGATATCTATCCAAGATGCTCATCGAACTCCACACAAGAGAGATGTTAAAAGAAAGTCACCAAGACATATTATAAACAAACCTGCCAAAACAAAGAGAGGATTTTAAGAGCAGCTAGGGATAAACAAAAAGAAACTTACAAAGGAGAGCCGATAAGAATAAGCTTGGGCTACTCAGCCATCCAAGAATCATATATCCAACAAAACAGTCTGTCAAATATGAAGGTGAAATTAGGACATTTCCAGATAAACACAAGTTTAGGGAATTTGTAAAAGCCAAACCAAAACCACAAGAAATACTAAAAGGAGTTCTTTGGTTGGAAAATCAAAATATCAGCTATCAACCCAAGACTAGAACACTGGGCAGAGCAATCAGAAGTCAACCCAGACAGCGAAAAAAAAACAAAAAACAGAGTAACAGTGGTGTTATTATGTAAAATAAGACAACTTTAAAACAATAAAGAGAGAATAAGAAATGTAGTCATAGATCTTGCATATGGAGAGGAAGATAAGGTGACAAAGCAATAAAAGTTAGATTTAAGTTTAGAAAAATAGGGGTAAATAATGAGGTAACCACATAGGAACAAACTATCCTACCCATCAAAATAAAATACAAGAAAAAAATAGAGACTTAGCAGGAACAAAATCAACAACAATGAAAATGAGGCAAGGACAATATATAAAGATAATCCACTCAGGACATAAAACTAAGTTGGAAAAAGCAACTGTCAACAACACACACAAAAAGACACCAAAATGATAGCACTAAATTCATGCCTATCCGTAATTACGCTGAATGTAAATCGAATAAATGCACCAATAAGAGACAGAGAGTGGCAGAATGGATTAAAAAACATCATCTGTCCATATGCTGCCTACAAGAGACACACCATAGAACTAGAGACACAAACTAAAACTCAAAGTATGGGAAAAAAAATATATCAAGCTAACAAGCAAAAACAGCAGGACTGGCAATATTAATTTCTGACAAAATAGACTTACAAGTTAAATCTATCATAAAGGATAATGAGAAACAATATATAATGATTATGGGGACAATATACAAAGAAGATATAACCATATTGTATATTTTTCCACCCAATTACAGGGCTGCAAGATACATAAAACACTCTATCAGCATTGAAAATGAGAGAGACAGCTCCACAATAATAGTAGGAGACATCGACACACCACTTTTGGTTAAGGACAGGATATCCAGAAAGAAGCGCATTAAGACACAGAAGATCTAATTGCCACAATCAACCAACTTGACCTCATACACATATACAGAACACTTCACCCAACAGCAACCAAGTATACTTTCTTTCCTAGTGCACATGGAACATCTCTACAGTAGACCACATATTAGGTCTTTAAGCAAGCCTTAGCAGAATCCAAAACACTGAAATATTACAAAGCATCTTCTCTGACTCTAAGGACATAAAAGTGGAAATCAATAACAGAAAAGTCAGGGAAAAGAAATCAAACACTTGGAAACTGAACAATACCCTGCTCAAAAAAAGGCTGGATTCTAGAAGACATTAAGGACGGAATAAAGAAATTCATAGAATCCAATGAGAATGAAAACAAGTCCTATCAGATCCCTTGGGACACAGCAAAACCGGTGCTCAGAAGTCAATTTATATCAATAAATGCACACACCCAAAAAGACGAAAGGGTCAAAATCAAAGAACTATCTCTACAACTTGAACAAATAGAAAGAGAGCAAAAAAAGAAACCTCAGGCACCAGAAGAAAGCAACTAATAAAAATTAGAGCAAAACTAAATGAAATAGAAAACAGAAAAATAATTAAAGGAATTAACAAGACCGAAAGCTGGTTCTTTGAAAAAAATCAAGAAAATTGATAAACCATTGGCCAAACTGACAAAAGAAAAACAGGAGAGAAAGCAAATAACCTGAATAAGAAATGAGATGGGTGATATTACAACAAACCCAACTGAAATTAAAAGAATCATATCAGATTACTATGAAAAATGGTACTCTGACAAATTTGAAAACCAAGAGGAAATGGATGAATTCCTAGAAACACACTACCTTCCTAAACTAACACAAACAGAGGTAGAACAACTAAATAGACCCATAATAAAAGAAGAGATTGAAAAAGTAATTAAAAAAAAAAAACTCCCAACAACAACAACAACAAGCCCTGGCCCAGATGTCTTCACTGCCGAATTCTACCAAACTTTCAGAGAAGAGTTAACACCACTACTCCTAAAGGTATTTCAGAGCGCAGAAGAGGAGGGAATGCTCCAAAACTCATTCTATGAAGCCATCATATCCCTGATACCAAAACTAGGTAAAGACACCGCAAGAAAAGAAAATTACAGGCCTATATCCCTCATGAAGTTAGATGCAAAAATCCTCAGCAAAATTCTAGCCAATAGAATTCAACAACGTATCAAAAAAAATAACTCACCATGACCAAGTGAAATTTATACCAGCTATGCAGGGATGGTTCAACATTAGAAAAACAATCAATGTAATCCATCATATAAATAAAACAAAAGAATCACATGATGTTATCAGTTGGTACAGAAAAGGCATTTGACAAAGTTTAACACCCATTCATTATAAAAACTCTCAGCAAAATACAAACAGAACAAAAATTCCTCAGTGTAATAAAGTGCATTTATACAAAACCAACAGCTAACATCATTCTAAATGGAGAGAGTCTGAAAACATTCCCCTTGATAATGGCAACCAGACAACAATACCCTTTATCACCACTTTAATTCAACATTGTGCCGGAGGTCCTAGCCAGAGCAATTAAGCTAGATGAAGAAATAAAGGGCATCCAGATTGGTAAGGATGAAGTAAAATTATCTCTATTTGCAGATGACATGATCTTATATGTAGAAAACTCTAAGCAATCACCAAGAAAACTACTGAAACTAATAGACGAGTTCACCATAGTTTCCGGATACAAGGTAAACATACAAAAACCAGTTGGATTCCTCTACACCAAAAAAAAAAAAACAACATCGAAGAGGAAATCACCGAATCATTGCCATTTACAGTAGCTCCCAAGAAGATAAAATATTTAGGAATAAAACCTACTAGAGATGTAAAAGACTTACACAAAGAAAACTACAAAACTCTTCTTCAAAAAACCAAAAGAGACCTACATAAGTGGAAAACCATACCTTGCTCATGGATAGGAACACTTAACATTATATAAATGTCTATTCTACCAAAAGCGATGTATAGATTTAATGCAATTCTGATCCAAATTTCACCGACATTCTTTAATGAGTTGGAGAAATAAATCACCAACTTCGTATAGAAGGGATAGAGGCCCCAGATAAGTAAAGCATTACTGAAAAAGAAGAACAAAGTGGGAGGCCTTACTCTACTTGATTTTAGAACCTATTGTACCACCACACTAGTCAAAACAGCCTGGTACTGATACAACAACAAATACATAGACCAGTGGAACAGAATTGAGAATCCAGACATAAATCCATCCACATATGAGCAGGTGATATTTGCCAAAGGCCCCAAAACAGTTAAAGGGGAAACGACAGTCTTTTTAACAAATGGTGCTGGCATAACTGGATATCCATCTGCAAAAAAATGAAACAAGACCCATACCTCACTCCATGCACAAAAAACAAGCTCAAAATGGATCAAAGCCCTAAATATAAAATCTAAAACAATAAAGATCATGGAAGAAAAAAATAGGGACAACATTAGAAGCCCTAACACATTGCATAAACAGTATACAAAACATGATTAACAACGCTGAAGAAAACTAGATAACTAGGAAATCTTAAAAATTCAACGCCTATGCTCATCCAAAGACTTCACCAAAAGAGTGGAAAGATTACCTACAGAATGTGAAAAGGTTTTTAGCTGTGACATTTCCGATGAGCATCTGATCTCTAAAATCTACATGATACTGCAAAAACTCAACTACAAAAAGGCAAATAACCCAATTAAAAAATGGGCAAAAGATATGAAGAGACACTTGCTAAAAAGACATTCAGGTAGCCAACAGATACATGAGGAAATGCTCAAGATCATTAGCCATTAGAGAAATACAAATCAAAAGTACAATGAGATTTCATCTCACTCAACAAGGCTGGCATTAATACAAAAAACACAAAACAATAAATGTTGGAGAGGTTGTGGAGCAATTCGAACACTTATACACTGCTGGTGAGAATGTAAAATGGTACAATCACTTTGGGAATCAATTTGGCACTTCCTTAAGAAACTAGAAATAGAACTACCGTATAATCCAGCAATCCCACTCCTTGGAGTATCTCCTAGAGAAATAAGAGCCCTTACATGAACAGATATATGCACACCCATATTCATTGCAGCACTGTTTACAATAACAAAAACGTGGAAGCAACCAAGGTGCCCATCAGAGGAAGAATGGATAAATAAATTATGGTATATTCACACAATGGAAAACAATACATCGATAAAGAACAGTCATGAATCTGTGAAACATTTCATAACATGGAGGAATCCGGAAGGCATTATACTGAGTAAAATTAGTTGCAAAAGGACAAATACTGTATAAGACCACTGTCGTAAGAACTTGAGAAAAAGTTTAAACAAAGAAGAAAATATTCTTTGATGGATACGAGATGGGGGATGGAGGGAGGATGGGAGAGAGGTAGTCACTAATTAGTAGATAAGAACTACATTAAGAGACAGGAAAGACAACACAATACAGGCAAGGTCAGCACAATTGGACTAAACCAAAAGCAAAGAAGCTTCCTGAATAAACTGAATGCTTCAAAGGGCAGAGTAGCAGGGGTGTGGGTTTGGGGACCATGGTTTCAGGGGACATCTAAATCAATTGGCATAATGAAATTAAGAAAATATTCTGCATCCCACTTTGGAGAGTGACACCTGGGGTCTTAAACACTAGCAAAGCGGCCATCTAAGATGCATCAATTGGTCTGAATCCGCCTGTATCAAAGGAGAATGAAGAACACCAAGGACACAAGGTAATTATGAGCCCAAGAGACAGAAAGGACCACATAAACCAGATTACATCACCCTGAGACCAGAAGAACTAGGTGGTGCCCAGCTACAACAGATAACTTCCCTGACAGGGAACAGAACAGAGAACCCCTGAGGGAGCAGGAAAGCAGTGGGGTGCAGACCCCAAATTCTCATAAAAAGACCAGACTTAATGGTCTGACTGAGACTAGAAGGACCCCAGTGACTATGGCCCCTAGACTTTCTGTTCGCACAGAATGGGAACCATTCCCAAAACCAACTCTTCAGACAGGGATTGGACTAGACAATGCACTGGAAGAGATGCTGGTGAGGAGCGAGCTTCTTGGATCAAGTGGACGCTTGAGGGTATGTTTGCATCTCCTGCCTGGAGGGAAGATGAGAGGGTAGAGGGGTTAGAAGCTGGCAAAATGGACAAGAAAAAGAGAGTGTGGGAGGAAGCGGGCTGTCTCCTTAGGGGGAGAGCAATTGGGAGTATGGAGTGAGGTGTATATGTTTTTGTGTGAGAGACTGACTTGATTTGTAAACTTTCACTTAAAGCACAATAAAAATTAAAACAACAACAACAACAAAAAAAAAAACAGTAGAATGTGGGACATTTTCTTTGTAAAATATATAATGCCATTTGAACTAGATGTTCCCAGAGACCATGGTCCCCACAGCCCTCAGTGCAGCAATTCAGTACCGCAGTGAGTTTGGGTGTGTCTATGGAACATCCACAACCGTGCCTTGGACAAGTTGTGCTGGCTTCCCCAGTGCTGTGTGCTGTCTTAACCTTCACCAAGGTTACCACTTATCTGTTACCTATTTAGTGCTTTTCCAATCCCTCCCCTCCACTGCCCTCCTTTGTGAACATCAGAGATTATTTCTTTTTGTTTGTAAATGTTTTCATAGCAGTGGTCTCATACAATATTTGCCCTCTTGTGATTGACTTATTTCACTTAGCCTAATGCTGCCTAGATTCATCCATGTTTTGAGATGCTTGGTAGATTCATCATTGTTCTTTGTCATTGCATAGTACTCCATTCTGTGTCTGTACTGTAGTTTGTCCATTCATTTATTGATGGACATCTAAGTTGTTTCCATCTTTTTGCTATTGTGAACAATGCTGCAAAGAACATGGGTGCAATGAACATGGATGTCCATATGTATATTTGTACAACAGCTCTTATTTCTCTAGGATACATTCCTAGGAGTGGGATTGCTGGATCACATGGTATTTGTATTTCTAGCTTTCTAAGGAAGAGCTGTATCATTTTCCAAAATAGTTGTAACATTTTTCATTCTCACAAGCACTCCGTAAGAGCTACAATCTCCCTGCAGCCTCTCCAACATTTGTTCTTTTGTTTTTGTTTTGATTCATGGCAGTAATACCAGGGTGAGTTGGTATCTCATTTTGATTTGCATTTCTCTAATGGCTAGGGATCATGAGCATTTCTTCATGTGTCTGTTAGCCACTTGAATGTCTTCTTTGGTAAAGTATTCATTTGCTTTGTCCATTTTTTATTGGATTATTTATCTTTTTGTTGTAGAGGCGTCGGATTTCCCTGTGGATTCTAGAGATTAGGCCTTTGTTGGATTTGTAATAGCTAATTTTTTTCCTGGTCTATAGGTTTCCTTTTTACTCTTTTGGTGAATACTTTTGATAAGCATAAGTGTTTGATTTTTAGAAGATCCCATTTATCTACCTTATCCTCTGGAGGAGTTTGTATATTGTTAGTTATACTTTATATCCTGTTAATGCTGGGTATTAGAGCCTCTAGTGTTGATCCTGTTTGCTCTTCTATGATTTTTATAGTTTTTGGTTTATATTTAGGTTCTTTGATCCATTTTGAATTAGTTTTTGTATATAGCGTAAGGTATGGGTCCTGTTCCATTTTTATGCAGATGGACACCCAGTTTTGCCGGCACCATTTGTTAAAAAGACTATCTTTTCTCCATCTGATGGACTTTGGGCCCTTGCCAAAGATCAGGTGGATGGATTACACCCACGTCCTAAACTCTGTTCCATTGGTCAATATATCTGTCCTCGTACCAGTAACAGGCTGTTCTGACTACTGTAGCTGTATAGCAGGTTCTCAGGTCAGGTAGCGCGGGTCTTCTTCAATAGTGCTTTACTTATCTGAGGCTACTTACATTTCCATATAAAATTAATAATTAGTTTTCCATCTCTTTGAAGGATGTTATTGGTATTTGGGTTGGGATTGAATTGTATTTTTAGATTGCTTTGGGTAGAATTATCGTTTTCACCATGTTGAGTCTACCTATCTGTGAGCATGATATGTATTTCCATTTATGTAGATCTCTTTTTTTTTTTTTTTTGCAGTAGTGTTTTGTAGTTTTCTTTGTAGGGTCTTTTACTTCCCTGGTTAGGTTTATTCCTAGTATTTTATTTTTTTTAGGGGCTATTATAAACTGTATTGCTTTCCTGATTTCCTTTTCTTACTCTCCTTTGTTGGTGTATCGGAATCCAACTGACTTTTGTATGTTTATCTCCTATCTTGCGGCTCTGTTGAATCTTTCTATTAGTTCTAGTAGTTTTCTTGTGCAGCTTTTTGGGTTCCTTTTCTGTAGTATCGTATCATCTATTATGTGGATAGTTTTCCTTCTTTCTTACCAGTCTGGTTACTCTTTCCATCTTTTACTGCCTTACTGATCTTCCCAGGATTTGCAGTACAATATTAAACAGGAGTGGTAAAAAAGGGTACCTTTGTCTTGTTCCTGTTCTCAAGGGGAATGTTTTCAGCCTTTCTCCATTAAGAATGAGGTTGGCTATTGGTTTTGTATAGATATCCTTTATTACGTTAAGGAATTTTCCTTCTATACCTATTTTGGAAACCCTGGTGGTGTAGTTGTTGAGTGGTAAGGCTGCTAACCAAAAAGCCTGCAGTTCAAATCCACCAGGTGCTTCTTGGAAACTCTATGGAGCAGTCCTGATCTGTCCTATAGGATTACTATGTTTCAGAATCGACTCAGTGGCAATGGGTTTGGTTGGTTTTATACCTATTTTATTGAGAGTTTTTATCAGGAATGTGTGTTGGACTTTGTTAAATGCTTTTTCTGCATTGACCGAGATGATCATGTGATTCTTTTATTTATGTGGTGGATTACATTGATTGATTTTCTAAATGTTGAACCATCCTTGCATACCTAGTATAAATTTTACTTGGTCGTGGTTTTTTTATTTTATTTTTTTGATATGATGCTGAATTCTATTGGCTAGAATTTTGTTGAGAATTCTTGCATCTATATTCATGATAGATATTGGTCTGTAATTGTCTTATATTTGTGGTACATTTGCCCGGTTTTAGTATCAAGGTTATCCTGGCTTCATAGAATGAATTCAGAAGTATCACTTCCTTTTCCATGTTCTGACGTAGTTGAGTAGTACTGGTATAAACTTTTCTCTGAATGTTTGTAGAATTCTCCAGTGAAGCTGTCTGGGCTAGGGCTTTTTGTGGGGGAGTTTTTTTGTTTTGTTTTTTTATAATTACCTTTTCAATCTTTTCTCTTGTAATGGGTCTGTCCAGATTTTCAACATCATTTTGAGTTAGTTTGTGAGGTAGTGTGTTTCTAGAAATTTGTCCATTTCTTCTAACTTTTCAGACTTATTCGAGTATAGTTTTCCATAACACTCTGTTATAATCTTTTTATTTCATTTGGGTCTGTTGTAATGTCCCCCATTTCATTTCTTATTTGGGTTATTTGAGCCCTTTCCTGTTTTTCTTTTTTTTGGTTTGGCCAGTGGTTTGTCAATTTTGATGGTCCTTTCAAACAACCAATTTTGGTTTTGTTGGTTCTTTCTACCATTTTTCTATTCTCTATTTCATTTTTTCTGCTCTGATCTTTATTATTTCTTTTCTTCTGGTGACTCTGGGCTGCTTTTGTCTTTGTATCTGTTCAATGTTTTGATTTTGTCTATTTCTTCTTTTTTGATGTGTGCATCTCTTGCTATAAATTGATCTCTGAGCACTGTCTTTGCTGTATCCCAAAGGTTTTAGTATGATGTGACTTCATTTTGGTTCGATTTAGGATTTTTTTTATTCCACCTTTGATTTTTTCTATTACCCAGTGGTTTTTAAGCAGGGTGTGATCCCATTTACATGTAATTGACTTTTTTCCTTTCATTTCCTGTTGTTAGTTTCTATTTTGGTGGTGTTATGATCAGAGAAGACATTTTGTATTATCACAATGTTTTGGGTTTTGTTGAGGTTGCTTTTTGGGCTAAGATGTGGTCTATTCTGGAAAACATTCCATGTGCAGAGGAAAAGAATGTGTACTTTGCACCTGTTGGGTGGAGTGTTCTATATACGTCTATAAGGTCAGGATGGCTGATTGTGTCCTTTAGATATCACGTATCTTTGTTGAGTTTATTTCTAGATGTTCTGTCCTTTACTGAGAGTGGTGTGTTGAAGTCTCCTACTATTACTGTGGAAACATTGATTTCCCTTTTCAGTGTCTTTAGAGTTTATGTATTTTGGAGCCCTGTCATTGGGTACATAAATATTTATTATGGTTATGTTTTCATGATGGGTTATCCCTTTAATCATTTTATAGTGCTTTTCTTGAACTTTCTTGGTGGATTTTGTTTTAAAGTGTGTTTTATCTAACATTTGTATTGCCACTACTGCTCTTTTTCCATAGCTGTTTGCTTGATATATTTTTCCATCCTTTGATATTTAATAATTTTTTTTATGTGTTTCTAAGGTGTGTCTCTTGTAGACAGGGTGTCCATTTCGTCATTCTATTGTCCCTTTATCGTTGCATTTGAGCCATTTACATTCATTCTAATTATTTATAGGTATGAGTTTATTGCTGTCATTTTTAGTGTCTCTTTTTGTGATGCTGACATTTTCTTTGTTCCTCTTATTCTCCTGTGCTGAATTCCTTTTGTGGATTTTATTTTTTCATTTCTTTTGTTTTTGTAGGTTTTGTTTTTACTGAGACTTTATGTTTCCTTCTTTATTTTGACAATTAGGTTTCTTAACTTTCTTTGTGGTTACCTTGAAATTTACCCTTATCTTCCTAGGTTTGAACCAGTCTGTTATTACTTGGTATCACCTTGCCTTCCTCCCCATTACAAAGTTCTATACCTACACTGTTTATTCCCTCTTTTATTGTGTTGAAGTTATTATTTACTGATTAACCTCTCTTGTTCCCTGTTGTAAATCTTTTGGTTTTGAATAGTCCTTGAGAATTCATTTCCTAGGTTGGTATCTGGGTGGTGCGATCTTGTGTCCTAGATTCAGGCTGTAGTCTGATGTATGTTCTCAAGAAGAAGGACTCCCTTTAAAATTTCTTGTAAGTTTGGTTTGATTATCTGGAAATGTCCTAATTTCACCATCATATTTGAATGAGAGTTTTGCAGAAGGTATTATTCTTGTTTGGCAACTTTTTCTTTCAAGGTTTTATATTTGCCATCCCATTGCCTTCTTGCCTGTCTGGTTTCTACCAAATAATCACAGTTTAGTCTTATTGTTTTACCTCTGTATTTGAATTTCCCTTTTTCTCAAGCTGCTCTCAGAGTGCTTGCTCTGTCTTTGTTTTCAGCTACTGTGACTATAAGGTGCCGTGGTGATTTCATTTCGGGTTCTATCCTATATGGCATTCGTTGAGCTTCTCGGATGGTTGGCTTTTCATCTTTCTTGATATTAAGGAAGTTTCCTGTCAGCAATTCTTCAATAATCCCCTCTGTGTTTTCTGTTTTCTCCCACTGTTCTGGAATTTGATCACTCACAAAATTTTGCTTTTGTTTGTATCCCACATAATTCTCAGAGTTTCTTCATTTTTTTTTCTGATTTTTCTTCAAAGTGGTATCCAATATTTGTCTTCAATTTCACTGACCCTGTCTTCCATTGTTTCAAACCTGTTCCTCAGACCTATGTCACTGTCCATTTCAGAAATCTTGTTTATCTTTGGATTTCTAATTGTTGTTTTTGTATAGTTTCCTGTTGTGAATATATTTTGACATTTTGTTCCTGTATTATTTGCCTGAATTCTTCCAAAGTTTTGTCTGTATTTTGCTTGAGTTTGCCTATTTTTTCTTTTTTTTGTCTGTTTTTGTTTTGTTTCAACTCTTGTATAACTCTGAAAATTAGAGATATGAATTCTATATTAGGTAGTTCCAGTGCCTTTCCTCCTACTGGAAAGTCATATCTGGTGTTTTATTTTGGATGCATACTTAAACTACCCCATCCTATTTATATATATATATATATATATGTTTTGATATTTTCCACTGCCCTAGGGACATTCAGAAGTTATTTTCTTCCTTTATTGATTATAGATTTGTTTGTTTAGTCCTGATTTTTTTTTCTGTTTGGTTATGTCTGAACAGGCAAGCTGTGTATTCTTTGTTGTTTGCTCATCTGTAGGCACAACACTTTTCACCAGTTTGTCCAATGGGCAGGGCCAAATGCTGAACTATAGCACAGCAGGAGAGGTCCAACTGAAGGGGAGTGACTGGTATGGGTTTTTTGTGGCACATACTGGAGCTGACGTGGTGCTGTGGGTCAGTGCAGGATATGTTCTGTTAGGCTGTGCCTGTGCTGCTTGGTGGTGCAATGTTCAGCACACAGTACAGGAAGGCAAGAGGGAGAGAGAAGATTGTGATATGTGGAGCTAAGATGAGTATGGGAAAGAAGAGAGACAGCACAGAGAAACAGGGCCAAAAAAGTGTTGAGTGAGTCTGCCATTGGAGTGGAGAGACAAGAAATTGGGAAAATAAGAAAAACAAAAAGGAAAAAAGAATAAAAGAAAACAAATAAATAATATAAAAATAAATGTCCCCTGGGACCCCACTGGTGACCAAGGAAGTGGCTTCCAGGCCTCGGGACACAGTCCATCTAGAAGGGGCAGAGACAGGACAGGATGCCAGGTATTCAGGAGACAGAAAAAAAAAAAAAAAAAAGGAAAACAGAGATGAGAAACTGAGAAATGAAGAAAACAAAATGGAAAAGAGAAAATTAGTAAATCGAAGAAAGGCCTCTAGGGATACAACTGATGAGGCTGTGCAGACTGGGGATGTGATTGTGCAGTACAGCCTGGCTAGAAGGAGCAGAGATGGCACACAGTGCCAGGTATTCAGAATACAAGAAAAGAATTTAAGTAGAGAGGGATGAGAAACTGAGTAATGAAGAAAAACAAAAAGAAAATAATAATAATAAAGAAAAAAAGGAAGAAATTCCCCTAGACATCCCACCTGTGCAGCTGCACAGACCAGGGAATTGGCTTTTAAGCCACACAGTACAGCTCGACTAGAAGGGGTGGAGATGGCACACAGTGCCAAGTATTCAGGAGGAAACAGGAAAAGAGGATAAGCAGAGAGAGGTGAGAAACTGAGAAATGAAGGAAAATGAAATGGAAACAAACAAACAAACAAACCAACAACCAAAAAGTCCCCAGGGATCCAACTGGCATGACAGTGCTGACTAGGGAAGGAGTTCCTCAGCTAAGCAGTGCTTCACAGCCTGTGAAGAAGAAGCAAACATGGCACACAGAGCCAGGTGTTCAAGAGATAGGATGGGGAGGAGGTGAGAAGCAGGGAAGAAACCAAAAGAAGAAAAGAAGCCAAAAAAAGCAACACCAGCTGGTGTGGGTGGGATCATTCCAAGAAGCGTGGAGCTGGGACTTCCCAGCCCAGTGACCTCAACCCATTGGAAAGTGGTGAAGGCCAAGCAGGGAGAAGAAGGGTGGGAGTGGGAAACAGTGTATTGCTGGTTACTTGGTGCTCTGCCTCTTTCTGGGGGCTCTGTGAAGTTGCTTTCCCATACTCCCTGTCAATCCCCAATAGGAGTCCAAGACGGCTAGTCCATGCTGCATTAGTTGATAGGGGACCTCCACTCATCTCTCTCCTTTCTCTCTGTTCTCTCTCTTTGTTATTCCATTAGGTGCTTGGTTGAGTTCTTTATCCTTTCATTTGATGATTAGGGTTCAGGACTGACATTTTTCTGTTTTACTTAGTTTTTCAGGTCTTTTCTGTGGAGGGATTGTGTGGTGCTTCTGTCTATAGTGCCATGTTGGCTGTACTTCCTAAAGCAAATTTTAAATTAATTTCTGGAAAAACTAGGAACAGCCTGTGACCTTACAACTTTAACCAGAGTAAATATGTCTTAGGAAGTACGTAGACCTACATTCCAAGACTGTGTTTTGTAGTTAACAAATATTCTGATAAAAAGTTGTGATTATTTATATCCATTGCCTAGGGTAAGACCCTGTTTGCAACAAATTTGTCCCTGGTGACAAGTGAGCAAAAATAACTTTTGGTCCTCAATCTTCTTATTCAAGATTAAATGTTTGAAACTGAGGCTTACTCCTGCTAGGGGAACCAAACAATAATTGCATTTATTTACCAAGTGCCTGATTGCCAGGTTTTTTATTTATCCTTTTTTTTTTTATTATTATTTACTTAGTGTTTTAAAAATTCTCTTAGATAGTAGGTATGATTATCCCTACTTAAAAGCAAGAAGACTAAGGTTCAGAAACGTTATGTGACTTCTTAAGGTAGCCC
Organism: Elephas maximus indicus; assembly: GCF_024166365.1. Taxonomy (NCBI): domain Eukaryota; kingdom Metazoa; phylum Chordata; class Mammalia; order Proboscidea; family Elephantidae; genus Elephas; species Elephas maximus. Next base: position 12,586,671 of record NC_064847.1, read on the forward strand.
ATAAATAAACATCAAAATACCAATTGGTGTTCCAGTTTGATTACAATATCAAATTTTGAAACTTTTTCAGTACACTGCTTGCATCCCAAAGAGTTTTACAAGTGTCAAAAAACTTTCAAACCACTCTAAAGTAATTGAAATACCTGGTCTTCATGTTCTTGTTGTTAGCTGCCATCCAATACGCAGGGATAAAATGCTGCCGAATCTTGTGATATACCCATGACAAGTTGCGGGGTGGATCACCGTGATCCATAGAATTTCCTTCCTTTTTATATTTTTTAATATTTTATTGTGTTTTCGGTGAAGGTTTATACAGCATTTAGATTCCCGTTCAACAATTTCTACACAAGTTGTTCACTGACATCGTTTACATTCTTGAAAATGTTCATTCTCATTGTTTCTCTTCTGGTTATTCCATTGATTGATAAACAGTTTTTCACTGGCTGATTTTTGCAAGTATGTCATCAGACCTTTCCTCCTAGTCCATCTTAGTCTGGAAGCACCACTAAAAGCTGTTTGGTATCATAGCTGTGAAATATTAAAGCATGAATTGAAAATTGGTATAATAATTTTAACAGAAGTGTTATATGTCATATTAACCAAAATTTCACTTATTTAAGATTTAGACTATGTTTTTGATTAAAATTACTATGCCTTTGCCTAATTACATCAAATACTAACGTTATAATGTGAATAATGAAGCTATTAATTCCAAATTGTTGGTGAACCTTAACTGGGGGACATATTTATCCTCAAGTGCAGATTTTGCTGTTAACTCTCCTCTAAAACTTGTTAATTCTTTACATAATTTGTTTTTTGGTTTTATCATGTTTGAAAAGTTGATTTTTGATACCCAAAATGAATTTACTCTTCAATGTTCAAGAAAGAAGTGTTCATATGTCTATTTGTGTGATGGCTCTTATTTCCCTAGAAGTGGGATTGCTGGATTGTATGGTACTTTTATTTTTAGTTTTTAAGGAAGCTTCAAATCATTTTCCAAAGTGGTTGTACAATTTTACATTCACACCAGCAGTGCTTTAAGTGTTACAGCCTTCCCACAACCTCTCCAGCATTTATTGTTTTGGGGTTTTTGAACTAGTGCCAGCCTTGTTGAGGTGAGATAGTATGTCAATGTAATTTTGATTTGCATTTCTCCAATGGCTAATGATCATGAGCATTTTGTCATCTGTTAGCATCCTAAATGTCTTCTTTGGTGAAGTGTCTGTTCATATCCTTTGTTCATTTTTTAATAGGGTTAGTGGTCTTTTTGTTGTTCAGGTTTTGCCATTATCTTGTAGATTTTAGAGATAAGACCCTTATCGGATATGTTCTAGCAAAAAATTCTTTCCCAGCCTGTAGGTTGTCTTTTTACTCTTTTGGGGAAGTCTTTTGATGAACATAGGTATTTGATTTTTAGGAGTTCCTGGTTATCTAGTTTCTCTTCTGGTGTTTGTGCATCATTAGTTATGGTTTGTATTCTGTTTATGCTGTGTAGTAGTATTCGTATCATTGTCCCTATTTTTTCTTCCATGATCTTTATCATTTTAGATTTTATATTTAGGTCTTTGATCCCTTTTCAGTTAGTTTTTGTACATGTTGTAAGGTATGGGTCTTGTTTCATTTTTTTGCAAATGGATACCAGTTATGCCAGCACCATTTGTTAAAGAGTCTGTCTTTTCCCCCATTTAATAAAATTTAGGTCTTTGTCAAATATCAGATGTTCATAGGTGGATGAATTTATGTCTGGGTTCTCAACTCTTTTCCATTAATCTATGTATCTTTTCTTGTACATATTCATGGCAGCACTGTTTACAGTAGCAAAAAGATGTTAAAAACCTAGGTGCCTATCAACAGAGAAGTGGATAAACAAATTATGGTACATACACACAATAGAATATGACTCAATGATAAAGAACAATGATGAATCTATGAAACATCTCACAACATGGATGAATCTGGAGAGCATTACACTGCTTGAAATTAGTCAGTCACAAAAGGACAATTATTGTTTGAGACTACTATTATAAGAACTCAAGAAAAGGATTAAACAGAAGAAAACATTCTTTGATGGTTATAAGGGTGGGGAGAGAGGGACAGGGGAATTCAATAAATAGTAGACAAGAGGTTTTAGATGAAGGGAAGGACAACACACAATTCAGGAAGTCAGCACAACTGGACTAAACCAAAAGCTGTGAAATTTCCTGAACATAACCAATTTGAGGGACAGAGTTGCAGGAGTGGGGGTCTGGGGACCATGGTTTCAGTGGATATCAAGCTCAACTGGTATAACAAAGTTTATTAAAAAATGTTCTGTAACATACTTTGATGACTGGCATCTGGGCTCTTAAAACCTAGTGAGCAGCCGTCTAAGATGCATGAATTTGTCCCAACCCACCTGGACCAAAGAAGAATGAAGAACAAGAAGCACACAATGAAAATATTCACCCAACAGACAAAAAGGACCATTTTATTTAGAGGCTCCGCGAGCCTGAGATCAGAACAAGATGGTTCCCAGCTACCATCAATGACTGCCCTGACAGGGAACTCAACAGAGAGTCTTGGATGGAGGGGGAGAAAACTGCAAAGCAGGGCTCAAATTAACATTAAAAAAACAGTCTAACAGAGACTGGAGGAGCCCCAGAAGACATGGACCCAGCCTGTCTGTTAACCCAGAACTGGAAGCATTCCCAAAACCAACTCATCAGACAAAGACAAGACTGGTCTACAAAACCTAAAATAATACTTGGGAAGAATGTGCTTCTTAGTTCAATCAGATACACAAGACCAAATGGGTGGCTCCTGTCTGGAAGCAAGATGAGAAGGCAGGAAGGTACAGAAACTGGTTGAATGACCCAAGAAACCTGGCGTGGAAAGGAGGAGTGTTCAGTCACATTACAACTAATGTCGCATAACAATATGGGTATAAATTTTTGAGCGAGAAATTAGCTCGTGTTGTAAACTTTCACCTAAGGCACAATTAAAAAAAAAAAAAAAAAGAAAGTGTTATAATCGAGCTTTGTTGAGTGCTGTCAGCTTTCAGTACTCTGAGGAATCATATTTATGCCTAATTTTTACTCACCTGTGTAATTAATACTTATGAGATGTTATATTGGCATTGTTTTTAAAACAGGGATTCATGAAGACAACACCATAAGCATCAGTTAGTAACAGGTCATTAAAAAAAAAGGCTCATTCATGAAATTAGAAACTATTGACCTAGGTTATCCTTCATTTTACTTGTAAAGCATGTAGAAAAACCTAGACAAAAATGACATGTTTGAGCAAGAAAATAACAATATTATTTCAGTATTATATTTTCAGATTTTAACAATTTATAACAAAAAATGATATTTATAAAATGGTCGGTTTTGTGAGGATGTTCAGTGATGTATATGATTCAATTCCTCCTCTTATTCTGTCTACATATTCTATATTCACTAATGACAATTATGCACAAGGATAATTCTGAAGTAATGTCAGATCTTTTTTTTTTTTTAATCCTACCGTATAACTTTAACGGGGTGTAGTGCCAATAAGTATCCTTCTCTGGAGTTACTACTTGGACAAGAGGAGATAGCAACTCAAGTGGAAGTTAAGGAGCCAAACTAGGACTGGGATGACATCTTTCATACCCTGTGGAGAAGGTGATTTTTCATAATAGTGTACGAAACTCACAAAGAGAAGTAGAAACAAGTTGAAATTCCAAAATACAAAGTGTACCAGTTGTTGCATTTCCTAAATTCTCAGTCTCTGTACCTTTTTCTTAGATTCAGTGAGCTGCTATAAAATGGCTTTGGATCTATTAGTAGTAGCAGGTCAGCACTTGTCTAACTTCAAGGGGGATAATGCAAATCAAGATTAATCCAAGGCTGACTTCTATGAGGTAAAGGTCAGACATGCCTTTCACTCTCCAAACTTTATACCAATTCTAATACCAGCTGTCCCTCCCACAGCTCTAATTCTTTTCCAGATTTGATAATCTGTTGCAATAGCCACATGGAACTCCAAGCCCATATTTACAGTTAAGTGGTTTATTAAGGAACAGGGTGCAACTTGGGGCCAGGATCAAGAGAATGAAATTCAGGATGAGAATCAGGAAGTATGTAGGCCATGTCTCTCTTCTTCAGTATAGGACAGCTGTCTCAGTCCCCTGAGGACAGGCTCCTCTTGGTCCCTGAGGACAGACTTCCCTCATTTCCTCAGGGCAGTCTCTTCTTTACCTTTTCTTCTGTTCCCACAAACTCTGCCACTGGGCCCTTTCTGGGCCTTTTGCTATCTTCAATGTTACAGACCTTGACCCATGTTATAGCTCCTGCTGCTTCTCTTCCTCCTTCTTTCTGTCTGTAAAACCTCTGTGAGACTGATTGCCTAAATACTCGAACTGCTTGTCAATTTCAAGGCACACACTCCTACCAGGGCCATGAACAGACCAATTCATTCTCAATGGGCCACCAACACTCTATTTGCATAATAAGCTAAAACTCATCTCATTTACAGACTATTGACCAACCCTGGCAAGATGCATACCAATCACAAGATAGGCTGCAGCCCAGGACCAGAAAAAAATATCAAAACCAAGCTGTTTGTAACCTACCCAGGCAATGTCAATCAACCCAGATAAAAGTAACAAACCCTCTGGGATAGAAAACTGGGGAAAAGCTAACTCCTTAGGAATTAGGGGAAAATCTCTCAAGATGTTTTTCTAGAAAAACAAGGTAAACAGCAATATAAAGAAATTCATTTCACCACAGCTGCCCAACTATCAAAGGCAATTTTTTTTTTTAATTTAATTTAAGCTTTTTTCAGATGTGTTTCTGTCACTTGTAACCAAAGGACAACCACATTGAGTACCTACTGACGTGGTCACTCTTTTTGCATATACTAAAGGTAATAAAGTGAAGTATGTTATATTAGAAATATTTTTAACAAGTCTGAAAAACAAAATGTTGGTTTCCCAAGCTTTGTACCAAATTTAGTTTTTTTTTTTAATTTTTGTTGTGCTTTAAGTGAAAGTTTACAAATCAAATCAGTCTCTCATACAAAAATTTATATATACCTTGCTATCTACTCCTAGTTGCTCCCTCCTAATGAGAGAGCACACTCCTTCTCACCTCTCTCTATTTTCGTGTCCATTTGGCTAGCCTCTGACCCACTTTGCCCTCTCATCTTCTCTCCAGACAGAAGCTGCTCACAGTCTCATGTGTCTACTTGATCCAAGAAGCTTACTCCTCACTAGTATCATTTTCTATCCCATTGTCAATCCAATCCTGTCTCAAGAGTTGGCTTTGGCCCAAGAGACAGAAAGGGCCCCATGAACCAGAGATTACATCATCCTGAGACCAGAAGAACTAGATGGTGCCTGGCTACAACTGATGACTGTCCTGACAGGGAACACAACAGAGAACCCCTGAGGGAGCAGGAGAGCAGTGGGATGCAGACCCTAAATTCTCATAAGATCAGACTTAATGGTCTGACTGAGACTGAAGGACCCCGGTTGCCATGGCCCCCAGACCTTCTGTTGGCCCAGGACAGGAACCATTCCCGAAGCCAACCCTTCAGACATGAATTGGACTGAACAATGGGTTGGAGTGGGATGCTGGTGAGGAGTGAGCTTCTTGGATCAGGTGGACACTTGAGACAATGTTGGCATCTCCTGCCTGGAGGGGAGATGAGAGGGTGGAGGGGGTTAGAAGCTGGCGAAATGGACACGAAAAAAGAGAGTGGAGGGAGGAAGCGGGCTATCTCATTAGGGGAAGAGTAATTGGGAGTGTGTAGAAAGGCATATATGGGTTTTTGTTTGAGAGACTGACTTGATTTGTAAACTTTCACTTAAGGTAAAATAAAATTTATATATATATATATATATAAAAGAGTTGGCTTTGGGAATGGTTCCTGTCTTGGGCTAAGAGAAGATCTGGGGACCATGACCTCGGGTCTTTCTAGTCTCAGTCAGACCATTAAGTCTGGTCATTTTAGGAGAATTTGAGGACTGGATCCCACTGCTCTCCTGCTCCCTCAGGGGTTCTCTGATGTGTTCCCTGTCAGGGCAATCATTGGTTGTAGCTGGGCACCATCTAGTTCTTCTGGTCTCAGGCGGAAGTAGTCTCTGGTTTATGTGGCCCATTCTGTCTCTTAGGCTCACAATTACATTTTGTCTTTGGTGTTCTTCATTCTCCTTTGCTCCAGGTGGGTTGAGACCAATTGATGCATCTTAGATGGCCACTTGCTGGCATTTAAGACTTCAGATGACCCTCTGCAAAGTGGGATGCAGAATGTTAATAGATTTTATTATGCCAATTGACCTACATGTCCCCTGAAACCATGCTCCCCAAACCCCTGCCCCTGCTACACTGACTTTTGAAGTGTTCAATTTATTCAGGAAATTTCTTTGCTTTTGGTTTAGTTCAGTTGTGTTGACCTATCTTATATTGCATGTCTCTCCATTCACCAAAAATAGTTCTTACCTACTGTCTAGTTAGTGAATGCCTCTCTCTCTTACTCCCTCCCCACTCTCGTAATTATCAAAGAATATTTTCTTTCCTGTTTAAACTATTTCTCGAGTCCTTGTAATAGTGGTCTCATACAATATTTGTGCTTTTGCAACTCACTAATTTCACTCAGCATAATGCCTTCCAGATTCCTCCATGTTATGAAACATTTCACAGATTCATCATTGTTCTTTATCGATCTGTAGTATTCTATTGTGTGAATATAACCTGATTTGTTTATCCAATCATCCATTCATGGGCACCTTGGTTGCTTCTCTTTTTCCCATTATAAACAGTGGTGCAATGAACATGGGTGTGCATACATCTGTTCGTGTAAAGGCTCTTATTTCTCTAGGGTATATTCCAAGGAGTGGGATTGCTGGTTCATATGGTAACTCTGTTTCCAATTTTTTAAGGAAGTGCCAAATCGATTTCCAAAGTGGTTGTACCATTTTACATTCCCACCAGCAGTGTAGAAGTGTTCCACTCTCTCCACAACCTCTCCAGCATTTATCCTTTTGTGTTTTTTGGATTAATGCCAGCCTCATTGTAGTGAGATGGTATCTCATTGTAGCTTTGATTTGCATTTCTCTAACAGCTAATGATCATGAGCTTTTCCTCATGTATCTGTTAGCTACCTGAATGTCTGCTTTAGAGATGTGCCTGTTCATATCTTTTGCCCATTTTTAATTGGGTTGTCCTTATAGTTGAGTTTAGAGTTTATAGTGTTGATTTTAGAGTTCAGGCGCTGATCGGAAATGTCATAGCTAAAAGCTTTTTCCCAGTCTGTAGGTGATCTTTTAATTTTTTTGATAAAGTCTTTGGATGAGCGTGTTTGATATTTAGGAGCTCCCAGTCATCTAGTTTTTTTTCTGCATTGTTAGTCATGTTTTGTATACTGTTTCTGCCATGTATTAGGGCTCCTAATGTTGTCCCTATTTTTTATTCCATGATCTTTATCATTTTAGATTTTATATTTAGGTCTTTCATCCATTTTGAGTTCATTTTTGTGCATGAGGTATGGGTCTTGTTTCATTTTTTTGCAGATGCCAGTACTATTTGTTAAAAAGTCTGTCTTTTCCCATTTAACTGCTTTAGGGCCTTTATCAAATATCAACTGCTCATATGTGGATGGATTTATGTCTGGATTCTCAATTCTGTTCCATTGGTCTATGTGTCTGTTGTATCAATACCAGGCTGTTTTGATAACTCTGGTGGTGTAAAAGGTTCTAAAATCAGATAGAGTAAGGCCTCCCACTTTGTTCTTTTTTTTCAGTAATGCTTCACTTATCCAGGGCCTCATTCCCTTCCATACAAAGTTGGTGATTTGTTTCTCTATCTCATTAAAAAGTGTCATTGGAATTTAGATTGGTATTGCAGTATATCTATAGATCACTTTTGGTAGAATAGACATTTTTACAACGTTAAGTCTTCCTACCCATGAACAAGTTATATTTTTCCACTTATGTAAGTCTCTTTTTTCTTCTTGCAAGAGTGTTTTTTAGTTTTCTTTGTATAAGTCTTTTACATCTCTGGTAAGATTTATTTCTAAGTACTTTATCTTCTCAGGAGCTACTACAAATGGTATTGATTGGTGATTTCCTCTTCGATGTTCTTTTTGTCGATGTAGAGGAATCTGATTTTTGTAAGTTTATCTTGTATCCTGATACTCTGCTGAAATCTTCTATTAGTTTCAGTGGGTTTCTTGAGGAACCCTTAGGGTTTTCTGTATATAAGATCATGTCAATTGCAAATAGAGATACTTTTACTTCTTTCTTGCTAATTTGGATGCCCTTTATTTCTTTATCTAGCCTAATCAATCTGGCTGGGACCTTGAACACAATGTTGAATAAGATCGGTGATAAAGGGCATCCTTGTCTGATTCCTGATCTCAATGGGAATGCTTTCAGGTTCACTCCATTTAGAGTGATGTTGGCTTTGTATAAATGCCCTTTATTATTTTGAAGAATTTTCCTTCTGTTCCTGTCTGGCTGAGAGTTTTTTTAATCATGAACAGATGTTCAGCTTTGTCAAATGCCTTTTCCGCATCAATCAATAAGACCATGTGATTCTTGGTCTTGTTTTATTTGTAAGATAGATTGCATTAATTGGTTTACTAATGTTGAACCGTCCCTGCTATAACTGTTATAAATTCCACTTTGTCACAGTGAATTATTTTTTGATATGTTGTTGATTATACTAGCTAGAATTTTGTTGAGGGTTTTTGCATTCAAGTTTATGATGGATATAGGTCTGTAATTTTCTTTTTTTGTGGTGTCTTTACCTGGTTTTGGTAATAGGAATATGCTGAAATATGCTCTGAAATACCTTTAGTAGTAGTGGTGTTAACTCTTCTCTGAAAGCTTGGTAGAACTCTGCAGTGAAGCCATGCGGACCAAGGTTTTGTTGTTGTTGTTGCTGGGAGTTTTTTGATTATCTTCTAAATCTCTTCTTTTGTTATGGGTCTGTTTAGATGTTCTACCTTGTTTGTGTTAGTTTAGGTAGGTGGTGTGTTTCCAGAAATTCATCCATTTTTTCTAGGTTTTCAAATTTGTTAGAGTACAATTGTTCATAGTAACCTGATATGATTCTTTCCATTTCGGTTCAGTCTGTTGTAATATCTCCAATCTCATTTCTTATTCGGGTTATATGCTTCCTGTCCTTTTTTTCTTTTGTCAGTTTGGCCAAAATTTTTACCAATTTTGTTAATTTTTTCAGAGAACCAGCTTTTGGTTCTGTTAATTCTTTCAATTGTTTTTCTTTTTTCTATTTCATTTAATTCTGGTCTAATTTTTATTATTTGTTTTCTTCTGATGCCTGAGGGTTTCTTTTGTTGCTCTCTTTCTATTTGTTCAAGTTGTAGGGATAATTCTCTGATTTTGACCCTTTCTTCTTTTTGGATGTGTGCATTTATTGATATTAATTGACCCCCGAGCACCATTTTTGCTGTGTCCCAAAGGTTCTGATAGGAAGTATTTTCATTCTCATTGGATTCTATGAATTTCTTTATTCCATCTTTAATGTCTTCTCTAATCCAGCCTTTTATGAGCAGAGTATTGTTCAGTTTTCAAGCATTTGATTTATTTTCCCTGCTTTTTCTGTTATTGATTTCCACTTTTATGGCCTAATGGTCAGAGATGATGCTTTGTAATATTTCAACGTTTTGGATTCTGCTAAGGCTTGCTTTATGACCTAATATGTGATCTATTCTAGAGATGTTCCATGTACAGTAGAGAAGAAAGTGTACTTGGCTGCTGTTGGGTAGAGTGTTCTGTACATACCTGTGAGGTCAAGTTGGTTGATTGCGACATTTAGGTCCTCTGTGTCTTTATTGAGCTTCTTTCTGGATGCTCTGTTCTTCACCGAAAGTGGTGTGTTGGACTTTCCTACTATTATTGCGGAGCTGTCTATCTCATTTTTCAATGCTGATAGAGTTTATGTATCTTGCGGCCCTGTCATTGGGTTCATAAATATTTAACTTGGTTACAGTCTCATGGTCTATTGTCCCTTTATTCATTACATAATGTTCTTCCCTATCCTTCCTGATGGATTTAACTTTAAAGTCTCTTTGGTCAGAAATTAACATTGCCATTCCTACTCTTTTTTGATTGTTGTTTGCTTGATATATTTTTTTCCATCCTTTGAGTTTTAGTTCATTTTTGTCTCTAAGTCTAAGGTGTGTCTCTTGTAGGCAGCATATACAGGGATGTTGTTTTTTAATCTATTTTGCCACTATGTCTCTTTATTGGTAAATTTTCCATTTACATTCAGCATAATTGTAGGTAAGTATGAATTTAGTCCTATCATTTTGATGTCTTTTTTTGTGTGTTGCTGACAGTTTCTTTTTCCCACTTAGTTTTTTTGTGCTGAGTAGTTTATATACAGTCTTTTCTTCATGTTCATTGTTGTTGATTTTGTTTCTGCTGAGTCTCTATTTTTTTCCCATATTTTATTTTGACGTGTAAGATAGTGTGTCTCCTTTGTGGTTACTTTAATATTTACCCCTCTTTTACTAAATTTAAACCTAACTTTCATTTCTTTCCATTGCCTTGTCTTCCTCTCCATATGAAAGATATATGACTACATTTCTTAGTCCCTCTTTATTGTTTTAATATTGTCTACTTTTACATAATAACGTCTCTGTTTCCCTGTTTTGAGTGTTTTTTTAACTTGATTTATTTTTGTGATTTCCCTCACTGGGTTGACCTCTAATTGCTCTGTCCAGCTTTCTAGTCTTGGGTTGATACCTGATATTACTGATTTTCTAAACAAAGAACTCCTTTTATTATTTCTTGTAGTTTTGGGTTTTTTTTTTTATGAATTCCCCAAACTCCTGATTATCTGGAAATGTCCTAATTTCACCTTCATCTTTAAGAGACAGTTTTGCTGGATATATGATTTTTGGCCGGCAATTTTCTTCCTTCAATGCTTCACATAAAACTTCCCATTGCCTTCATGTCTGCATGGTTTCTGCTGAGTAGTCTGAGCTTATTCTTTTTGACTCTCCTTTGTTGGTGACTTTAGCTGCTCTTAAAATTCTCTTTATCTCTGGTTTTGGCAAGTTTGATTATAATATATCTTGGTGACTTCCTTTTAAAATCTAACTTATGTGCAGTTCGATGAGCATCTTAGATAGATATCTTCTCATCTTTCACAATATCAGGGAATTTTTCTGCAAAAAAATCTTCAACAATTCTCTCTGTATTTTCTGTTATTCCTCTCTGTTCTGATACTCCAATCATTTGTAGTTTCTCTCTCTTTAGAGTCCCAAGTGATTCTTAAGTTCTCTTCACTTTTTAAAAATTCTTTTATCTGATTTTTCTTCTAATCTATTGGTGCCAAGTACTTTATGTTTGAGTTTATGAATTCTGCCTTTCACTTGCTCAGTTCTGCTCTTCTGACTTTCTATTGAGTTGTCTACTTCTGTAACTTTATGTTAATCTGAATTTCTGATTACCGTCTCTCTATGGATTTTCCAGTTTATTAAATTTTTCATTATGTTCCTGACTAAAGTTTTTAACTTCAACGGCTTTATCTGAGTGTTCCTTGGCTTGTTCTGAGAATTGCCTCATTTCCTTCCTGGTGTCTTGGAGGGCTCTGTATGTTAAACTTCTGTATTCTGCCTCTGGTAATTCCAAGAAGGCATTTTCATCTTGAAGATCCCTTGATTCTTTGTTTTGAGAGCTTCTTGAGGTGATCATAGTCTGTTTCTTTATGTGACTTGATATCGACTATTGTCTCTGAGCCATCTGTAAATTATTGTATTAGTTTATGTTTGCTTACTGTATTGTAGTTTCTTGCTTTGTTTCGTTTTGATATGCCCAGATGGGTTGTTTGAGTGAGCTGGCTTGATTATTTTCACCTTTGGAGCTCTGACGTCCTGTCCCCACATGGCTAGAGCTGCTATCAGGTATATCAGTCTAGGAGTCCGTTCACTTTTCTTCTATGGATTCATCTCAGGTGTCCAGGTAGCTGCTTATCAAGTGTGTGGTACAGGCTCTGTCCTACATTTTTTGAGGGGCAGAGGTGATTGGCATACGTACCGCTATCTGGTTGCGGCAGGGGGTCATGCTCTGAACAAGGCAGTGGTCTGAGAATCGTCCCTGAACTGCCTCCGATCAAAGCATGTCCCTCTTTCCTAGAACATACAAGTAGGTGAGTTTTTTAGGTGGACCATGAGCACTCAATGTTTTTGGTTGTGAGGACTGGGAGGTACCAGTTATCCTTGGACCCCTGTTGCAGGTGGCTGGGTGACCTGAGTGGAGCCACCACTCCTTAGGCTCCTAATGTGGGTAGGTGAGGACCCTGATTAATAGGCAAAGTGGTGTCAAACATCAAACACCCACCTCTCCACTGCACAGCTGAAACAGTTGTAGTCTGCCAACAATGGGAAGTTCTCTTGAAATAGTCCCACACATGTCCTTCCAGGGTGGAAAGGTACTCAAAGCCCACTAACCATTTATGCTGGGACAGGAATTTCTTCTGTCCTGATCTTCCCAGGTTAGTGGAGCTGGCAAATTATCTTTTCCCTAATTGCAAATTTATTTCTTCTCCAATGCTGGGAGGATGGCTCTAGGTGCTCAGCAGGGCCTATCTCAGGCCCAGGGAAATCAACATCACCTGAAGCCAGCTTAGGGGTGGGGGTGCAGTAAAATACACACAAGTACCTAGCTTTTGCTAAGAGCCCCATTCTTCTCTGGTTCTGGAGGTGTGAGTGGGTTGTGTGGCTGGCTTCTTCTCCCTGAGGAAACTGCTGCCAAATGCTAGTATTAGCCCATCAGCCCACCACAGCCACTCCCGGTAATGATGCCTCAGAATTCCCGGTGATTCAGGACAGGTAACACCTCTGTGCTTCTAAATCATCCCTTCCTCCCCCTGCGGCACAGTTGTTTTCTAATTTTGCCTTTGATGTTCAGGGCTCCTAGCTTGTCGTAAATATACTCGTTTCACTTGTTTTTTAGCGCATCTTTGTTGTAAGAGGGCTCGCGAGAAGTGTCTGGCTATTCTGCCATCTTGGCCCGCCTCTCTAGACCTTTTAAAGTGTTTGATTTATACATATTTTCTCCCATTCTACAGGTTTTCTTTTTGCTTAAAATCAAAGTTTAAGGTATTATTTCTTTCTTATGGGTTAGTATTTTCAAATGAGAAACATTCAGTGAGTTTTTTTTTTTTTTCTTTCCTGCTTTATCAAAACAAAAACTGAAGGGAAAATGCACCTTACTGAAAGCTCAGAGAATGGCTTTTTAGTCCCTTATCTTGTTGTAAAGCCCTATTTTCTGAACCAAAATGATATCCTTAAGGAAAACAGTCAGAAACTAATATTAAAAAAAATTTGAACATGTCTGACACAGCCCTCTCCTCAATACTTCTCTTTTGCCTCCCATACTCCTAACAGTATTAATTAGATAATATTATATTTAAATTATACATTGTTAGTTTTTCTTGTTTGCTTTTTTTTTTAGCATTATATAAGCAAGGTTCAATTGTAACCTATTATACCCTATTGATGTTATACAAGTTTACACTACATGCTATTTTATTTGAATTCCACAGGATGCACTAACAGCATCATTTTTTGTGATATAAGGGCTCACTAAATAAATGTAATATAATATAAGCAAAAGTTCACACACAGATGGGAAAAAATAATTTTCAAGAGTATATAGTGCAATTACATCATATATGCAGAATTACTCTTTCTGAAGATGAAAGTCATAGCACCACTTAGGGAGTTTATCATGTGGCATACCCTGTGATAAAGGCTTTACACATGTGTTTTCAATTTAATCTTCCCAATAATCCAGTGAGACAGGCAGTATCATTCATGTATTCAGAAAAAGAAATAAAGGTTTCTGAGCATATGTTTATTGAACAAATGTTCTGTTCCTGTCATTAGAGGCTGGAGCTTATAAAGGTAAAGATTCTGGGGCTTGGTCACAAGTCTGTCTTTGCTCTTATGAGAACCCCGTACTGACAGAAGAATATGAAAAGCAATATTTTCCCAAGTTTGCATTATAGAGTGTCTTCACTTTAGTTCTGTATAGACTTTGTTAGCATTCTCCAACATATGCAACTCCAGAGTTATGAAATCTCTATCTAGAAAGGAGTCTAGAAAAGACAGTTACCTTTTCCAGAATTGAAGTCTCTCAGAATCTTCAAACACTTATAGAAATTCCTGTTGTATTCTAAGATGTGATACATCAGGAAAGCTTCCTTATTTTGGAAATTTTTGAGAAAGCACTAAATTCACAAATATAAAATACCATGCATTTTGTTACAGGGTATAAAATTTTGGCCTAATTTTACGTATTTTGAAATGAAGTAAATAATTTCTGTGAAAAATAAATATGTTTCAGATGATGTAAACAAAAAAAATTCAAGAAGCGATGATAATTACACTTTCTGGATTTTTCTGTAATAGTGGTAAATCTATACAAAATAGAGCTGTAGATTTTGAAAGTCTGTGAAGCAGAGATTGGTCCACGAAACTTAGTAAATCACACTGCAACTTTTCCAGACTGCTGTAACTGTACTATTGAACTATGTTAAACAAATCCCTTCTATACTAGTTTTAAAAGATTGTAATTATAGCAAGAACATTGGTAGGGTACAGAAGGTTAAACTTGGTTGTCCTGTTACACATTAGGGAAGATTTCTTAGTCTTAATTTTCGCTTGAGGTTTGCTATTTTCCTCTGCTGTAGTTTTGAGCAATAACTTTCCAGTATTTTGTTTCTGATTCTGAAAGATTTTAAAATCAGTATATACTTGCATGAGTCCTTTCTACCTATTTTATAACTAGAAGGCCAGAAAAATAGTGGAATTTAAGGATGTCATTTAAAATTATGGCATTCAAAGGAATATATGAGAGGTTCACTGTTAAGAAACAGTTTCAGAGTTTTAAGGTAGCTCTTCTTTTTTTGAATAGCTAGTTAGAGTTCTAACTGTTGAGTGTGTAGATTAAAACAAATCGTAGATAACGTAGTGAAGAATGTGAACTCCAGGACACTTAATTTTGCTCATGAGGAACCTGTAAATAGATCAAGAGAGAATCTTTCAAACAGAACAAGTGGGTACAGTGTAGCTTAAATTCAGGAAAGGTGTGCAATAGGGTTGTATCATTTCATTATACTTAATCTGTATGCTCAGCAAACAACCTGAGAAGCTGTACTATATGAAGAAAGGGGCATCAGAATTGGAGGAAAACTCAAAAATCCAACCAACTGGACCAATAAACAACATCATGATAAATGGAGAAAATGTTGAAGTTATAAAGGACTTCATTTTACTTAGATCTATAATCAACACCCATGGAAGCAGCAGTCAAGAAGTCAAATGACATATTGCATTGGGAAAATCTGCAGCAAAAAACACACTTCTTTGAAGTATTAAAAAGAGGGATGTCACTTTGAGACTGTAATATGCCTGACGCAAACCATGGTATTTTAGTTACCATATGCATGTGAAAGCTAGACAATGAATAAGGAAAACTGAAGAAGAATTGATAATGTAAGTTATGGTGTTGGTGAAGAATATTGAATATGCCATTGTGCCATTGATTGCTAGAAAAACACTTCTGTCTTGGAAGTACAACCAGAATGCTTCTTAGAAGTGAGAATAGCAAGACTTCATCTCATGTATTTTAAATATGTTATCACGAGGTTCCAGTTCCTGAAGAAGGTTATCGTGCTTGGTAAGCAAGAGAATGAAAATGAGGAAAACCCTCAATAAGATGGCTTGACAAAGCAACTGCAATGATGGTCTCAAACACAGCACTATTGTGAGAATGGTGTGGGACAGGGCAATTCTTTCCTGTGTTTTACATGTGGTCCCTATGAGTTAGAACCAAGCCAATGGCACCTAACAACAACACAGTTAAAGCTCTTAAAAAAATTAAGTATTCTTTCAATGGGCTGTAACAGCTTCTATGTTCAGATAATATGTCTTTTTGCCTTATTTTCAAATATTATTTTTCCAAATTTGCTCAGCCAAAAGAGTTGTTGTACCATCTTGGATTTAACAATAACAATAAAAGTGGATTGTTAACCAAAAACATTTATCCCCCCCCCCCAACCCCAGGCACAAAGAAGGAAAATAGTGCTTTTCTGGATTTTTTAAACTGTTGAATGCTTGTCATTTTGATATTATAGCCAAGACAGCTATTCAAGTAATACTTTTGGACATTATTAACAACTAATTTAACACTAAATTCCTCCAGTGTGACCACTACCAACATTAGTTTAATGAATATATTTTTGAATTAAAACTTATCCCTCTAATTCTTAAGATAAAAAGAAACTAGTTAATGTCAATAATGAAAATGACATCCTAATTTGCTTTACTTTTAAAGATTAGCAGTAAAGCTGATTAGCCCTGAACATTATTAGACACATGATAACTGTTTCTCTTCTTCTAATATACATATTTTAACTAAAGCAAGAATGTTAACTTCAATAACTATTCACTCTTTTGCTATTGATTTAACTTAAAATCAGAAGGTAAATGGGTGAAATTCGTTTTGCTTTGCAAAATGATATGTAATGGCAATGTAGCTTTATAGAATATAAAAAAAGGTAAAAGACACGTTTTTCACAAAAACGCAAAGCAATATAGAATCAATTCCAAACTTCTAAATACATGTTCCCATCTCCTGTTTTTTGGAAGAGTTGGAGAAGAACTGATGTCAATTCTTCTTTAAATCATTCATATAGTTTACTTGTAAAGTCATCTAGTCCTGAAATTTTCTTTACGGGGAGGTTTTAAATACTTGTTCGATATTCTTAATTATTTTATGTCTGTGCAGATTTTTCATTTTTTCTTGGTTTGCATAGTTTATGTGTTCTTTTCATTTAGCCTGTCCAATTAGTTTGTGTATAATTATTTATTGTACTCTCTTATAATCCTTTTATTTCTTCAAAATCAGTAGTGGTGTCCTGAGTATCATATCTGATTTTAGTAATTTGAGTCTAACCTCCTTTTTTAGTCATTCAAAAGAGAGTTTATCAGCTGTGTTAAGAATCCTATCTCTCAACAAAAGTGGGGCCACATTATACAAAAAAAAAAAAAACGAAAAACTATTTTACTTTGCACATTTTTCCTATTAGTACATACAGAGATTACCTTAACAAAAAAAAAAAAAAAAACTAATATTCAATTAAATGTGTGATTAAATATTCCTGGATCACATGAAGCAGGTATATACAGTGAAACCTCTGAAAGCCAGAGCCCAATGGGACTGCCTTCTTTTTCCTGGTTTTACAATTTTTCAGACCTTGACAGGGTGAAGTCTTACAGCTTTTCTTTATGATAAATGAATTTTCTTTCTCAGACGGGTTTCCACTTTATGCACGTTCTGGTTTTTGCAGGTTTTACTGTTTCCGCCCCGCCCCCCCACAAGTCTCTCAGTTTGTCGTACTGTGGGGGCTTGTGTGTTGCTGTGATACTGGAAGCTGTGCCACCGGTACTCAGATACCAGCAGGGCCACCCACGAGGACAGTTTTCAGCTGAGCTTCCAGACTAAGGCAGACTAGGAAGAAGGACCCGGCAGTCTACTTCTGAAAAGTGTTAGCCAGTGAAAACCTTACGAATAACAGTGAAACATTGTCTGATATAGTGCTGGAAGATGAGCCCCTCAGGTTGGAAGGCACTCAGAAGATGGCAGGAAGAGCTGCCTCTTCAAAGTAGAGTCAACCTTAATGACGTGGATGGAGTAAGGCTTTTGGGACCTTCATTTGCTGTCGTGGCACAACTCAAAATGAGAAGAAATAGCTGCAAACCTCCATTAGTAATTAGAACCTGGAATGTATGAAGTATGAATCTAGGAAAATTGGAAATCATCAAAAATGAAATGGAATGCAAAAACATCAATATCCTAGGCATTAGTGAGCTGGAATTGGCTGGTATTGGCCATTTTACATTGGACAATCATACAGTCTACTATGCTGAGAATTACAACTCAAAGAGGAATGGTGTTGCATTCATCACTGAAAAGAACTTTGTAAGATGTATTCTGAAGTAAGATGCTGTCAGTGATAGGATAATATCCACACACCTACAATGAAGACCAGTTAATGTGACTATTATTCAAATTTACACACCAACCATTAGGGCCAAAGATGAAGAAATAGAAGAATTTTTCCAGCTTCTGCAGTCCAAAATTGATCAAACATGCAATCAAGATGCATTGATAACTACTGGTGATTGGAATGCAAAAGTTGGAAACAAAGAAGAAGGATTAGTATTTGGAAAATATGGCCTTGGTGATAGAAAGAATGTAGGAGATCAAATGATAGAATGTTGCAATGCCAGTGACTTCTTCATTGCAAATACCTTTTTTTCACCAACATAAATGGCAACTAAACACATGGACCTCGCCAGATGGAACACACAGAAATCAAATTGACTACATCTGTGGAAAGAAATGATGGAAAAGCTTGATATCATCAGTCAAAACAAGGCCAGAGGCCGACTGTGGAACAGAACAACAATTGCTAATATGAAAGTTCAAACTGAAACTGAAGAAAATCCAAGCAAGCCCTCAAGAGCCAAAATATGACTTTGAGTATATCCCACCTGAATTTAGAGACCACCTGAAGAACAGATTGGATGCATGGAACATTAGTGACTGAAGATCAAATAAGTTGTGGAATGACATCAAGGACATCATCCATGAAGAAAGCAAGAGGCCATTAAAAAGACAAGGAATAAAGAAAAGACCAAGATGAATGTCAGATGAGACTCTGAAACTTGCTCTTGAACATAGAGCATCTAAAGCCAAAGGAAGAATTGATGAAGTAAAAGAACCAAACAGATTTCAAAGGGCACCTAGAGAAGACAAAGTAAAGTATTATAATGACATGTGCAAAGAGCTGGAGATGGAAAACCAAAAGGGAAGAACACACTCAGCGTTTCTCAAGCTGAAAGAACTCCAGAAAAAATTCAAGCCTTAAGTTCCAATAGTGAAGGATTACACGGGGAAAATATTAAATGACACAGAAACCGTGAAAAGAAGGTGGAAGGAATACACAGAGTCATTATACCAAAAAGAAGTAGTCAGTGTTCAACCATTTCAAGAGGTGGCATATGATCAGGAACCGATGGTACTGAAGGAAGAAGTCCAAGTTGCTCTGAAGGCATTGCTGAAAAAAAGGCTCCAGGAATGGATGGGATATCAATTCAGATGTTTCAAAATACAGCTGCAGCACTGGAGGTGTTCACTCATTTATGCCAAGAAATATGGAAGACAGCTTTCTGGACAACTACTGGAAGAGATCCATATTTATGCCTACTACCAAGAAAGGTGATCCACCCGAATGTGGAAATTATAGAACAAAATCATTAATATCACAGGTAAGCAAAATTTTGCTGAAGATCCTTCAAAAATGGCTGTAGCAGTATATCTACAGGGAACTGCCAGAAATTCAGGCTGGTTTCAGAAGAGGATGTGGAACCAGGGGTACCATTGCTGTTGTCATATGGATCCTGGCTGAAAGCAGAGAATACCTGAAGGATGTTTACTTGTGTTTTATTGACTATACAAAGGCATTCAACTGTGTGGGTCATAACAAACTGTGCATAACATTGCGAAGAATGGGAATTCCAGAATATTTAATTGTGCTCATGAGGAAACTTTACATAGATCAAGAGGCAGTTGTTTGGACAGAACAAGGGGATACTGATTGGTTTAAAGTCAGGAAAGGTGTGCGTCAGGGTTGTATTCTTTCACCATACCTATTCAGTCTGTGTGCTGAGCAAATAATACAAGAAGCTGGACTATATGAAAAAGAACAGGGCATCAGGATTGGAGGAAGGCTGCTTAACAATCTGTGTTATGCAGATGACACAACCTTGCTTGATGAAAGTGAAGAGGATTTGAAGCACCTACTAATGAAGATCAAAAACCACAGCCTCCGTTTGGATTGCACCTCAACATAAAGAAAACAAAAATCCTCACAACTGGGCCACTGAGCAACATCATGAAAAATGGAGAAAAGATTGAAGTTGTCAAGGGTTTCATTCTGCTTGGATCCATAATCAGCAGTCAGGGAAGCAGCAGTCGAGAAATCAAAAGACGCATTGCATTGGGTAAATCTGCTGCAAAGAACCTGTTTAAAGTGTTGAAGAGCAAAGATACCACCTTGAAGACTAAGGTGCACCTGACCCAAGCCATGGTATTTTCAATCGCATCCTACGCATTTGAAAGCTGGATAATGAATAAGGAAGACCGAAGAATTGATGGCTTTGATTGGTGGTGTTGGTGAAGAATATTGAATATATCATGGACTGCCAAAAGAATAAACAAATCTGTCTTGCAAGAAGTACACCATGAATGCTCCTTAGAGGCAAGGATGGTGAGACTACATCTTAACATACTTTGGACTTGTTGCCAGGGGGGACCAGGCCCTGGAGAAGGACATCATGCTTGGCAGAGTACAAGGTCAGAGGAAAAGAGGAAGACCCTCAGAGAGGTGGATTGACAAAGTGGCTGCACCAATGAGCTCAAGCATAACAATGATTGTAAGGATGGCTCAGGACCGGTCAGTGTTTCGTTCTGTTGTGCATAGGGTTGCTATGAGTCGGACTGACTCTACGGCACCTAACAACAAGTGTTTTTTCCCAACAAGATTTTGTTTTTACTTATTTATTTATTAGCCCTACAGGCTAGTTATTGATTAAATACTGTACACGTATAGGATTTGGTAAAAACGTAGAATATTTTAAGTGGTTAGCTAGGGTTTCTTAGTTTTCAGCCACTCTTTTTTTTTTTTTGTGCTAAGATGGTATGTTTGGTTTATAATCTTTAAAACTATATACTAAGGAAAATTTCTTTTGTTCTGTTTATAATTTCTAAGTAACAACTCAAATAGCATCTTAATCAAGATGATACAATGCACATTGCATTCTATTTTTCAAGAGCTATAGGCAAATTGGTGGCACAATGGATAAAAGCTTGGATGTTAACCAAAAGATCAGTAGTTCAAACTCACCAGCTGCTAGTGGAAACCGTACAGGACAGTTCTAATCTGTCCTATAGGGTCACTATGAGTTGGAATTGATTCCGTGGCAATGGATTTGTTTTTTTTTTTTTTTTGGTCAAATACAATTCTAAATTCCTCTGAAATTTATAGCTAGCTGTCTTAGGCTGGGCCTCCTAGTCTTGCAAAACCAGTAAATTGTATAATTGTATAGGCACTTAGAGAGAGAAATTTATGTCATGGAAATGACACACAAGTTTGAGAAGGCTGGAAAATTACAAGTCCATGGGTCAGGATAGGGGCTTCTACTGATTCACTTACCTGCAGGAATGGGCAAACCCAAGAATGGCAGGACAGACAGGAGGACTCTAGCTTACGGGATGAGAATATCAAGAAATCCCAAGATTGGCAAGCAAGACTGCAGGTAAGCTGCTAGATCAAGTCCCAAGAACAGGAGATCAGATGAATGGGAACCAGCTGCAGGATCCACAGCAAGCAAAAGCTTACTTTCGACTTACTGGCTACTCACAGTAGGCTCCATTGTGGAGGTGATTGCATTATATCAAGTTTCATCTTGTGGAACTGATCACATCATCATACAACTGCCAAACTACATCATAACTGCCAAACTGCTGAGAATCATGGCCCAGCCAAGGTGACACGTAACCTCAATGATCACACTAGCTTACTTTTATGTTATTGATATTCCTCAGAAGAGGTAAGTGTGAGTAGGTGAAGGATGATATTGTTGCCCATTTAAATTCTAACCTGAGGCTTCTTTTCCATTCATCTTTGGCATTGCAATTTTGATATTAAAAGTTTTTCTTTTTGAAAAAATTAAGAATGTTTTTGTCTGATATTTCCATGACAATATATATGAGTGAATCTTATTGGCACGATAATCTAACATTTTGGTATGGTTTCCTCCCATCTCCCACCTCACACCTGTTATCTGAAAAGAAACATGAAAATGTAAAAAATTGCCAATAACTAAGGCATTTTTTATTTGAGGCTTCAAATGATTATAAATAGCCATAGATTGGTGAAAAGAAGCAGATCTTGAAATGAACTGCCATCAGGAACAATGGCACCTTCTGGGAACCTTGTTTCTTTCCATGGCTTCACAAAAAATTACTATAAATTTAGAGGATTACAACATATACTTTATCGTCTCACACGGATCAAGAGCCCAGGAATGAGTTAGCTGATCCTCTGCTCAGTGAGGTCTCCATTTTCTTGCTGGCTGTTCATCAAGTGTTACTCTCAGTTTCTAAGATATCTCTTACAGGTCTTTTCACAACACAGCAGATTAATTCTTCAAAGCCACCAATGGTGAGTCTTTTGCTCCAGTCTTCTATGGGGGAGTTGTAATCATCTTTACTATGTATAAGAATTTGTTAGAAACAGGTCACGTGGATTGCCCATAATCAAAGGAAGGGGATTAAGCAAGAGTCTTACTTACTGGAGATCATCTTAGTTTGTGTCTCTCACAAGATTTTTCTGGTTTAATCCACTTCCTTCTCTCCATTTCTCCTCCAGTGCCCCTTTGTTGTTTGTCTCTTACCTCATTTCAAACTCCCACCTATTGGGTCCACACATTCTTTTGTCGTCCACCTGCTTCGTGATCATGTTTTACCACACATTTCCTACATCCCCATAAAATGTATCCCTCTGCCTCTCTCCACAATCTCTCTCCAGATTTTACACAACATGCATAAAATGAACTTTGATGTCATTATGTGCAATATTTCCTCATTCTGACTTTTTTTTTTTTTTTTACCTATCTCAGTTATATGGTCATTTTACAAGTCATCTGAGCTTTAAAATCAGAGAGTTATCTTGGATTCCTTTTAAACATTGGTCCACCACAAACTATAGCACGTAAACCAAGTTTGACCTGAATGCCTGTTTTTGTAAGGGAAGTTTTATTGGAATATAGACACTTGTTTACATGTTGTCCAAAGTTGCTTTGACACTACAACACTGGAGCTTAGTATTTGTGACTATCTGAGCTATAAAGCCGAAAATATTTACTATCTGGACTTTACAGGAAAATGTTTGCTGACCCAGTCTGTAAAGAAATCAACCTTGTGTCATTTTCATTTAAAACTCTCATAGCATCCACTTGTTATATTCTGTTCCTTCTGCATTTCTAACCCTAGTTAACTCCTTGCTTTTCATATGCTGCCAACAGGAAAGATTGGCAGTATGAATCCACCCAGTAGTTCTGTGCAAGAAAGGCCGGATGACTTGCTTCCATAAAGATAAAGATTTAAAAAATGAAAACAAAACCCAAATCCATTGCTGTCAATCCTGATTCATAGTGACCCTATTAAAAAAAAAAAATTGCGTTGAGTCAATTCAGACTCATAGCGACCCAGTAGGACATAATAAAAGTGTTCCAAAGAGTTTCCAAGGATGTAATCTTTATGGAAGCAGCCTGTCACATCACTTCCTGCCACATCTTTCTCCCACAAAACAGCCGGTGATTTTGAACTACCAACCTTTTGGTTACCAGCAGACTGCTTAACCACTGTGCTACCAGTGCTCCATCCATGAAGTTTATGGCCAAGAAAACACTATGCTTCAGTTCTACTCTGTAGTGCAAAGAGTCTTCATGAGTTGTAATTAACTCAACAGCAATGAGCTTGGATTTTTTTTTTTTTTAATTGGCAACACCATCACCTAAAGGGCTAGGGACTAACAAGGGCTTTTTTAACTTAATTTTTTTTTTTCTTTACTTTAAAGCCTTTTGGGGATCTCCACTACCTTTGTATATAGCATTATTCCCTTATTATTCTAAGTTCTTTCTCTCTTTTCCTCTATGCTTTTCAATAGAAACCCATCTTCCCCAGTCAACCTGAGAGCAAACACTACCGTAAAGACTGCTTGTGTTGGGTGTATGATTTATTTAGTACTTCTTGTGAATGGTTTAAATTTGATAGCTATTTCTTACCCTATATAAGTCTTGGATCTTGTTTACCATTGCACAAAAGACCTGTCATATACCTTGAATCTTGTAAAATTCATAGCACTGGATTGAGTTGGACAAACAGCACTGAAGCTGTAAACTGATGATAAATCTGTGTGACAAGCTACTACAAAAAAACCTCTTATGTAGTGTTCTTTTTTTTTTTTGAGCCACTATATTTTAGGGTCACCTTGTTACAGCACCTCAGCCTATATTCTTTTTTTCTAAATAATTTTCATTGTGCTTTAAGTGAAAGTTTACAATTCAAGTCTCTCTGTCACACATAAGCCTATATACACCTTACTACATACTCCCATTAACTCTACCCCTAATGAGTCAGCCCGCTCCCTTCTTTCAGTCTCTCCTTTCATGACTGTTTTGACAGTTTCTAGCCCTCTCTACCCTCCCATCTCCCCTCCAGACAGGAGATGCCAACACAGTCTCAAGTGTCCACCCGATACAAGTAGCTCACTCTTCATCAGCATCTCTCTCCAACCCATTGTCCAGTCCCTTCCATGTCTGATGAGTTGTCTTCGGAAATGGTTCCTGTTCTGGGCAAACAGAAGGCTTGTTGATTCTTCTAGTCTCAGTCAGACCATTAAGTCTGGTCTTTTTATGAGAATTCAGGGTCTGCATCCCACTGTTCTGCTCCCTCAGGGGTTCTCTGTTGTGCTCCCTGTCAGGGCAGTCATCAGTTGTGGCCAGGCACCATCTAGTTCTTCTGGTCTCAGGATGATGTAAGTCTCTGGTTCATGTGGCCCTTTCTATTTCTTGGGCTCATAGTTATGGTGTGACCTTGGTGTTCTTCATTCTCCTTTGATCCAAGTGGGTTGAGTCCAATTGATGCATCTTAGATGGCTGCTTCTTAGCATTTAAGACCCCAGATGCCACACTTCAAAGTGGGATACAGAATGTTTTCATAACAGAATTTATTTTGCCAATTGACTTAGAAGTCCCCTTAAGCCGTAGTCCCCAAACCCCCGCCCTTGTTCCCCTGACCTGCGAAGCATTCGGTTTGTCCTGGAAACGTCTTTGCTTTTCGTCCAGTCCAGTTAAGCTGATCTTCCCTGTATTAAGTATTGTCCTTCCCTTCACCTAAAGTATTTCTTATCTACTAACTAATCAGTAAATAACCCTCTCCCACCCTCCCTCCTCCTGCCTCGCGTAACCACAAAAAATGTGTTCTTCTCAGTTTATACTATTTCTCAAGATCTTATAATACTGGTCTTATACAATATTTGTCCTTTTGCATCTGACTAATTTCACTCAGCATAATGCCTTCCAGGTTCCTCCATGTTATGAAATGTTTCACAGATTCATCACTGTTCTTTACTGATGCGTAGAATTCCATTGTGTGAATGTACCATAATTTATTTAACCATTCATCTATTGATGGACACCTTGGTTGCATCCAGCTTTTTGCTATTGTAAACAGAGCTGCAATAAACATGGGGGTGCATATATCTGTTAGTGTAAAGGCTCTGATTTCTCTAGGGTATATTCTGAGGAGTGGGATTTCTGGATTGTATGGTAGTTCTATTTCTAAATTTTTAAGAAAACACCACATAGATTTCTAAAGTGGTTGTACCATTTGACATTCCCACCAGCAGTGTATAAGAGCTCCAATCTCTCTGCAGCCTCTCCAACATTTATTATTTTGTGTTTTTTTGGATTAATGACAGCCTTGTTGGAGTGAGATGGAATCTCATCGTAGTTTTAATTTGCATTTCTCTAATAGCTAATGATTGAGAGCATTTTCTCATGTATCTATTAGCTGCCTGAATATCTTCTTCAGTGAAGTGCGTGTTCATATCCTTTGCCCACTTTTTGATTGGGTCGTTTGTCTTTTTGTGGTTGAGTTTTAACAGAATCATATGGATTTTAGAGATCAGGCGCTGGTCAGAGATGTCATAGCTGAAAATTCTTTCCCAATCTGTAGGTGGTCTTTTTACTCTTTTGGTGATGTCTTTAGTTGAGCATAGGTGTTTGATTTTTAGGAGCTCCCAGTTATCTGGTTTGTCTTTGTCATTTCTGGTAATGTTTTGTATTCTGTTTGTGTCTTGTATTAGGGCTCCTAATGTTGTCCCTATTTTTTCTTCCATGATCTTTATCGTTTTAGTCTTTATGTTTAGGTGTTTGATCCACTTGGAGTTAGTTTTTGTGCATAGTGTGAGGTATGGGTCCTGTTTCATTTTTTTGAAAATGGATATCTAGTTATGCCAGCACCATTTGTTTAAAAGGCTGTGATTTCCCCAATTAACTGACACTGGGCCTTTGTCAAATATCAGCTGCTCATATATGGACTGATTTATGTCTGGGTTCTCAATTCTGTTCCATTGGTCTATGTGCCTGTTGTTGTACCAGTACCAGGCTGTTGTGACTACTGTGGCTGTATAATATGTTCTAAAATCAGGTAGAGTGAGGCCTCCCACTTTCTTCTTCCTTTTCAGTAATGCTTTACTTATCCAGAGCTTCTTTTCCTTCCATATGAAATTGATGATTTGTTTCTCCATCACATTAAAAAATGTCATTGGAATTGGGATCAGAAGTGCATTGTATATATGGATGGCTTTTGGTAGAATAAACATTTTACTGTGTTAAGTCTTTCTATCCCTGAGCAAGGTATGTTTTTCCACATATGTAGGTGCTTTTTTAGTTTTTT
This sequence comes from Elephas maximus indicus, assembly GCF_024166365.1. Taxonomy (NCBI): domain Eukaryota; kingdom Metazoa; phylum Chordata; class Mammalia; order Proboscidea; family Elephantidae; genus Elephas; species Elephas maximus. Next base: position 12,613,264 of record NC_064847.1, read on the forward strand.
GCACTAGTACTTTGTAGTTTTCTTTGCATAGGTCTTTTACATCTTTGGTAAGATTTATTCCTAAGTATTTTATCTTCTTGGGGGCTACTGTGAATGGTATTGATTTGGTGATTTCCTCTTCAATGTTCTTTTTGTTGATGTAGAGGAATCCAAGTGATTTTTGTATGTTTATCTTGTAACCTGTGACTCTACTGAAGTCTTCTATTAGTTTCAGTAGTTTCCTGGAGGATTCCTTAGGGTTTTTTGTGTATAAAATCATGTCATCTGCAATTAGAGATAATTTTACTTCTTCCTTGCTGACTGGATGCCCTTTATTTCTTTGTCTAGCCTAATTGCTCTGGCTAGGACCTCTAGCACAATGTTGAATAAGAATGGTGATAAAGGGCATCCTTGGCTGGTTCCTGTCCTCAAGGGAAATGCTTTCAGGCTCTCTCCATTTAGAATGATGTTGGCTGTTGGCTTTGCATAGATGCCCTTTATTATGTTGAGGAATTGTCCTTCAATTCCTTTTTTGCTGAGAGTTTTTATCATAAATGGATGTTGGACTTTGTCAAATGCCTTTTCTGCATCAATTTATAAGATCATGTGGTTTTTGTCTTTTATTTATGTTCTAGATTACATTAATGGTTTTTCTAATATTAAACCAGCCTTGCATACGTGGTATAAATCCCACTTGGTTGTGGTGGATTATTTTTTTGATATGTTGTTGAATTCTATTGGCTAGAATTTTGTTGAGGATTTTTGCATCTATGTTCATGAGGGATATAGGTCTGTAATTTTCTTTTTTTGTGGTGTCTTTACCTGGTTTTGGTATCAGGGAAATGGTGGCTTCATAGAATGAGTTAGGTAGTATTCCATCATTTTCCATGCTTTGAAATACCTTTAGTAGTAGTGTTGTTAACTCTTCTCTGAAAGTTTGGTAGAACTCTGCAGCGAAGCCATCCAGGCCAGGACTTTTTTTTGTTGGGAGTTTTTTGATTAGCCTTTCAATCTCTTTTTTTGTTATGGGTCTATTTAGTTGTTCTACTTCTGATTGTGTTAGTTTAGGTAGGTAGTGTTTCTCTAGGAATTCATCCATTTCTTCTATGTTTGCAAATTTGTGAGAGTACAATTTTTTGCGGTAATCTGATATGATTCTTTTGATTTCAGTTGGGTCTGTTGTGATATGGCCCATCTGGTTTCTTCTTGGGGTTATTTGTTTCCTTTCTTGTATTTCTTTAGGCAGTCTGGCCAATGGTTTATCAATTTGGTTAATTGTTTCAAAGAACCAGCTTTTGGCTTTGTTAATTCTTTCAATTGTTTTTCTGTTCTCTAATTCATTTAGTTCAGCTCTAATTTTTATTATTTGTTTTCTTCTAGTGCCTGATGGTTTCTTTTGTTGCTCGCTTTCTATTTGTTCAAGTTGTAGGGACAGTTCTCTGATTTTGGCTCTTTCTTCTTTATGTATGTGTGCATTTATTGATATAAATTGACCTCTGAGCACTGCTTTTGCTGTGTCTCAGAGGTTTTGATAAGAAGTGTTTTCATTCTCGTTGCATTCTATGAATTTCTTCATTCCCCCCTTAATGTCTTCTATAACCCAGTCTTTTTTTGAGTGGGGAATTGTTCAATTTCCAAGTATTTGATTTCTTTTCCCTAATTTTTCTGTTATTGATTTCCACTTTTATGACCTTGTGGTGTAAGATGCTTTGTAATATTTCGATGTTTTGGTTTCTGCAAAGGTTTGTTTTATAATGTTAATATGTGATCTATTCTAGAGAATGTTCCATGTGCACTAGAAAAAAAAGTCCACTTTGCAGCTGTTGGGTGGAGTGTTCTGTATAAGTCTATGAGGTCAAGTTGGTTGATTGTAGCAATTAGGTCTTCCATGTCTCTGTTGAGCTTCTTGCCGGAAGTCCTATCCTTCTCCAAAAGTGGTGAGTTGAAGTCTTGTACTATAATTGTGGAGGAGTCTATCTCACTTTTCAGTTCTGTTAAAGTTTGTTTTATGTATCTTGCAGCCCTGTCATAGGGTGCATAAATTTTTAATTTGGTTATATCTTCCTGGTCAATGTCCCTTTAATCATTATATAGTGTCCTTCTTTATCCTTTGTGGTGGATTTGACTTTAAAGTCTATATTGTCAGAAATTAATATTACTACTCCTGCTCTTTTTTGCTTGTTGTTTGCTTGATATATTTTTTCCATCCTTTGAGTTTTAGTTTGTTTGTTTCTCTAACTCTAAGGCGTGTCTCTTGTAGGCAGCATACAGATGGATCGTGTTTCTTTATCCAGTTTGAGATTCTCTGTCTCTTTATTGGTGCATTTAGTCCATTTACATTCAGCTAATTATAGATAAGTATGTGTTTAGTCCTGTCATTTGATGCCTTTTTGTGTGTGTTGTTGAGAATTTCATTTTTCCCCTTCCATTTTTGTGCTGGGACGTTTTCTTTGTAAATTGTGTGTTCCTCATTTTCATAGTAGTTGAGTTTATTTTTGTTGAGTCGTTATGTTTTTCTTGGTTTTTATTTTGAGTTATGGAATTGTTAGTCCTGTTTGTGGTTACCTTAATATTTACCCCTATTTTTCTAAGTAAAAACCTAACTTGTATTGTCCTATATTGCCTTGTTTTCCTCTCCATATGGCAGTTTTATGCCTCCTGTATTTAGTCCCTCTTTTTGACTATTGTGATCTTTTACATAATGACTTCAATGATTCCCTGTTTTGAGCATTTTTTTTTTCTTTTTACAAATTAGTCTTGTTTTCGTTATTTCCCTATTTGAGTTGATATCAGGATGTTCTGTTCTGTGACCTTGTGTTGTGCTGGTATCTGATATTATTGTTTTTCTGACCAATTTCCTTTAGTATTTCTTGTAGCTTAGGTTTGGTTTTTGCAAATTCTCTAAGCTTGTGTTTATCTGTAAATGTTTTAATTTCACCTTCATATTTGAGAGAGAGTTTTGCTGGATATATGATCCTTGGCTGGCAGTTTTTCTCCTTCAGTGCTCCATATATGTCATCCCATTGCCTTCTTGGCTGCGTGGTTTCTGCTGAGTAGTGTGAACTTATTGATTCTCCTTTGTAGGAGACCTTTATTTTATCCCTGGCTGCTTTTAAAATTTTCTCTTTATCTTTGGTTTTGGCAAGTTTGATGATAATATGTAATGGTGATTTTCTTTTTCGATCAATCTTATATGGGGTTCGATAAGCATCTTGAATAGATATCCTTTCATCTTTCATGATGTCAGGGAAGTTTTCTGCCAACAGATCTTCAACTATTCTCTCTGTATTTTCTGTTATCCTTCCCTGTTCTGGAACTCCAATCACATGCAAGTTATTCTTCTTGATAGAGTCCCACATGATTCTTAGGGTTTCTTCATTTTTTTTTAATCTTCTTATCTGATTTTTCTTCAACTATATTGGTGTCAATTGCTTTATCCTCCAACTCCCCCACACTGCATTCCAATTGTTCGAGTCTGCTCCTCTGACCTATTGCGTTGTCTAATTCCGTAAATTTATTGTTAATCTTTTGGATTTCTGAATGCTGTCTCTCTATGGATTCTTGCAGCTTATTAATTTTTCCACTATGTTCTTCAATAATCTTTTTGAGTTCTTCAACAGCTTTATCAGTGTGTTCCTTGGCTTTTTCTGTAGATTGCCTTATTTCATTTCTGAAGTCATCCCTGATGTCTTCAAGCATTCTGTAAATTAGTTTTTTATAATCTGCATCTGGCAATTCCAGGATTGTATCTTCATTTGGGAAAGATTTTCGTTCTTTAATTTGGGGAGTTGTAGAAGCAATCATGGTCTGCTTCTTTATGTGGTATGATATTGACTGCTGTCTCTGAGCCATCTATAAGATATTGTAATGATTATTTTATATTTGCTCACTGAGTCTTATCTTGTTTTGTTTTCTTTCAATATATGTAGAGGGCTACTAGATTGCACTGTCTTGATTGTTGTGGCCCTTGAATCACTTGTGTCCTATTATTAGCTGATTTGGGCTGTTACTGGATATATAAGCCTAAGAGTCCATTCACTATTCTAGAGTAGAATCTGATTTTGGGTCACCAAGTGTGTGGTGTAGACTGTCACCTCTTCACTTAGAGGAGTAGTGGTGATAGTTTTGTGCACCAGATTCTAGTAGCAGCAGGGGGTCACACTCCAGGGAGGCAGGATGCTGACAGACTTCTCCCAAGTGTCAGTGAGGTAGGTGTGTCTCTATTCCTAAAGCACTTTGGTGGGTGGGCTCTGCAGCTGTACCTTAGGCCCCCAATGCAAGTACCTCTACAGATTGGTAGGTGTCACTATCTTCAGACCACTATGGCAGGAGGTTAGGTGGTTTGGTGGAGCTTCAGCCCTGAGTTCCCCGTTGTGGGTCAGTGAGGGCTCTGTTTAATAGGTAGAGATATTAGACCTGGGAAACTTGTCCTTCCAGTAATCTGCTAAAACAATTACAGTCAGATCACTATCAGAATTGCCTTTGCATTATAACAGCCACCTTGTTGCCTGTAGGGATGAAAGCCCAAGACTGTGGATCTCATATGCTTGGCTGGAGCTCATTCTGTATTTTTAGTCCAATTTTGGGAATTTAGGGAAGGATTTTTGGTCCCTGGGTTTTTTGTAGTTGCTTGTCTCAGGCCAGGAGAATGGGTTAGGAAAAAAAAAAAAAAAACTCAGAGCACTTCACTCTCTGGCCCAGGAAATTCGAATGTTAATGAAGCCGCCTGGGAAGAGGAGGGGAGGGATCTGATAGATAGGAGAGAGTAGCACCCAGGAATTTAGACAAAGTTACTTATCTAGCTTTGTGATAACTGTTTTATCTGAGATTCCTGAGCAGTGTGTAGCCTGTGTTGGCTGGGTCGAGATTGTCCCCGAGGGTCAGGCCCGCATCCTATGCTTGTGCTGTCTCAGAAGCCATGGTCAGTTCCTCGGCTCCCAGTCCAAAGCCCAGCACCAAGATTCCCCGGCTGGGACACCACACTCCAGACTCCAAAACCAGTCGCTGCCTCCCAGTGATTTCTCTTCCTGTCAGCCGCATCGCTGCACTGCCTGCGTGCACTGGCTGGGCTTCCCCTGAGGTCACTTCTGAGGGGTAGGGCTGCATCCCATGTTTGTGCAATCTCAGGATGCCTTGCTCAGCTCCCCTACACCCAGTCCAAAGCCCGGCACCAAGGTTTTCTGACTGGGATGCTGGCTCCAGGCTCTGAAAACAGTTGCTGCTTCCCCATGGTTGCTTGTTCTCTTGTTAGCCCCATCAGTGTGCAGCCTGTTTGCACTGGCTGAGTCTTTACGGAGGTTACCCCAGGGGGCTAGGGGTTAGGGCTGTGTCCTGTGCCTGCCCCACCTCAGCAAGCCGCAATCAGCCCCACCACTTGGCACCCAGGAACCACAAGGGCTTAAGGCTGTGGCATGGGTTGCCAGTTCCAGAAGCGGTTGCCGCTTCAGGATGCAGCTTTTTGCTTTCTGTCACTCGGGTCAAGTCTTTAGATCTGTGTTTGGTGGTCAGGGTTCACAGATTGTCATGTATGTGATCGATTCACTTGTTTTTCCAAGTCTTTGTTGCAAGAGGGATCCCAGGTAGCTTCTACCTAGTCAGCCATCTTGGCCATGCCTCTCAGCCTATCTTATGTAGTTTTTATCAAGAGTGACATTAAAAAAATATTTTAAATAAATTTACATTAAAAAAAGATTTTGTGATAGTAAACAGAGCTTTTTCCTCTGTCTCTCTTGAAAATGAGTTGCCAATATGATGCTCCATCACTCCTAATTCTTTAGTATTTCTACAGTCTTCTACTTGACTAGAGTACAAGTGTCAAGATCAGGAAATTAATGTAGGTATACTGCTACAATTTAGTCTTCAGACCCTATGCAAGTTTTACCACTATACCAGTAATCTCCTTTGTATCAAAAAGATCTCAGATTGGACTTAATTGTCTTGTGTCTTTAGTTTCCTTCAATCTCGAACAGATTCTCAATTTTTCTGACTTGCAAAACTTTGACAGTTTTGAAGAGTACATGCTGATTTTTGTAGATTGTCCCTAAACTTGGGGTTGTCTGATGTCTCCTCATTATTTGATTCAGTTTATAATTTTTGTCAAATATTTACACACTTTAGAATGTGTAAAATTCCTATTCCTTGTCAAACTACTCCCCCAGGGCTTTAGCATTAATGAAATATTTCTTGGTTAAATTAATTACTACTGTGATAGTTGCCACACAATAATTTTCTAGTTTTAGCACCCTTTCTACAAATATTGCTTCACATTCCAACAGATGCAGTTTACATCTGGATTCTTAATTCTGTTCCACTGCTCTATGTATCTTTAGTAGTACCAGTTACAGGCTGTTTTTACTACTGTGGAAGCATAATAGGTTCTAAAATCAGGTAGTGTGAGGGTTCCCACTTTGTTCTTCAGTAATGCTTCACTTATCTGGGGTTTCTTCCCTTTCCATATAAAGTTGGTGATTTGTTTCTCTAACTCATTAAAAAATGTCATGGGAATTTATGTGGGGATTGCATTGTATCTGTAGATAGCTTTGGGTAGAATTGGCATTTTCACAATATTGAATCTTTCTGCCCATGAGTAAAATGTTCTTCCTCTTTTGTAGGTCTCTTTTGTTTTCTTGCAGTAGTGTCTTGTAGTTTTCTTTGTGTAGATCTTTTATGTCTTTGGTTAGATTTATTACCAAGTATTTTATCTTCTTAGAGGCTATTGTAAATGATATTGATTTGGTGGCTTCCTCTTCAAAGTTCTTTGTTGATGTAGAGGAATCCAACTGATTTTTGTATCTTTATCTTGTTTCCTGATACTTTGCTGAACTCTTGTATTAGTTCCAGTGTATAAGACCACATTATCTGCAAATAGAGATATTTTCTGTCTTCCCTACCAATTTGGGTGTCCTTTATTTCTTTATCTAGCCTAATTACTCTGGCTATGATCTACACCACAATGCAGAATAAGAGTAGTTATAAAAGGCACCCTTGTCTAGTTTCCATTCTCAAGGGGAATGCTTTCACACTTTCTTCATTGAGGATGATATTGCTGTTGAGGAATTTCCCCTCTAACCCTATTTTGCTAAAAGTTTTTATCATGAATGTGTGCTGGCCTTTGTCAAATAACTTTTCTGTATCAACTGATAAAATCGTCTGGTTCTTATCTTTAGTTTTATTTATATGCTAGATTACACTGATTATTTTTCTTATGTTGAGCCGTTCCTGTATACCTGGTATGAATCCAACTTGGTTGTGGTGAATTTTTTTTTTTTGATACATTGTTGAATTCTATTGGGCAGAATTTTTTTTTTTTTTGACGATTTTTGCATCTATGTTCATGAGCAATATTGGTCTGTAATATTTTTTTGGTGCAGTCTTACCTAGCTTGGTGTCAGGCCTATACAGGCTTCATAGAATGAGTTCAGGAGTATTCCATCATCTTCTATGCTCTGAAATACCTTTAGTAGTACTGATGTTAACCCTTATCTGAAACTTTGGTAGAATTTTTCAGTGAAGGACTTTTTGTATTGGCAGTTTTTTTTTTTTAATTACCTCTTCAATCTCTTCTTTCGTTATAGGTTTTTTTTTTTTTAAGTTGTTTTACCTCTGTGTTAGTGTAGGTACTATGTTTCTAGAAATTTTTCCATTTCTGCTAGGTTTTCAAATTTGTTGAGTACAATTTTTCCTAGTATTCTGTATTCTGTTATGATTCTTTTAATTTCAGTTTGTTCTGTTGAGATATCACTGATCCCATTTCTTATTTGAGTTACTGTCTTCCTCTCCTGTTTTTCTTTTGTCGACTTGGCCAATGGTTTATCAATTTTGTTAATCTTTTCAAAGAACTAGCTTGTGGTCTTGTTAACCTTTTCACTTGTTTTTCTATTCTCTATTTCATTTAATTTTGTTCTAAGCTTTATTATTGCCTTTGTTCTGGTGGCTGAGGGCTCCTTTTGCTGCTTTCTATTTTTTAAAGTTATAAGCTTAATGTTTTGGTTTGGGCTCTGTCTTCTTTTTGGATGTGTGCATTTATTGCTATAAATTGACCTCTGAGCTGTTGCTCTGTTTCAAAGGTTCTTCTAGGTTGTGTTTTCATTCTCATTTGATTCTGTGGATTTCCTTATTCCCTCCTTAATTTCTTCTATAACCCAGTAGTTTTTGAGCAAGGTATTGTTCAGTTTCCACGTATTTTATTTTTTTTCCCCTTGCTTTTCTGTAATTGATTTCTGCTTTTATGGCTTTATGGTCAGAAAAGATGTTTTGTAATATGTCAATATTTTGGGTTCTGTTAAGTCTTGTTTTATGACCTAATATGTGGACTATCCTGGAGAAGGTCCCATGTGTGTTGGAAAAGAATCCATGCTTTGCTGCTTTTGGGTGGAATGTTCTGTATGTCTATAAGATCAACTTGCTTCTTACATTTAGATCTTCTGTGTCTTTACTGAGTTTCTTTCTGGATATTCTGTCCTTCATCAAAAGTGGTTTTTTGAAGTCTTCCACTATTATTCTGGAGCTGTCTGTTTCTCTTTTTAATGGTATTAGAGTTTGTTTTATGTATTTTGGAGGGCTGTTCTCAGGTGCATAAGTATTTATTATGGTTATGTCCTCCTGATGTATTGACCCTTTAGTTATTATATAGTGTCCTTCTTAATCCTTTGTGGTAGATTTTACTTTAAAGTCTATTTTGTCAGAGAGTAATATTACTGTTTGTACCCTTTTTTGATTGTTTGCTTGATTTTTTTTTTTCATCCTTTGAGTTTCAGTTTGTGTCTTTAAGTCTAAGTAGGCAGCATATATGTGGGTCTTTTTTTTTTTTTAATCCCTTCTGCTATTCTCTGACTCTAAGTCGGCATTTAGTCCACTTTCATTCAATGTAATTATTGATAGCTATGACTTTAGTGCTGTCATTTTGATTTTGTCTTCTTTGAGTGTGTGTTGTTGACAGTTTCTTTTCTTCACTTAAATTTCTGTGCTGTCGTTTTTCTTCATTGTTTTTGATTTTGTTTTTGCTCAGTCTACGTTTTCATTGTGATGTGTAAGATTGTAAGTTTCTTTTATGGTTACCTTAAAATTTGCCTCTATTTTTCTAAGTTTAAACCAATCTTTTATTTCTTGTTATCACCTAGTCTTCCTCTCCATATGAAATATCTGTGACTACACTATTTAGACCCTCTTTTTTGTTTTAATGTTTTCATCTTTACATATCGACATTTCTGTTTGCCTATCTTCAGTGTTTTAGTTTTGATTTATTTTTGTGACTTCCCTATATGGGTTGATATCTGGTTGTTCTGTCCTGTGTTCTAGTCTTAAGTTGTTATCTGATATTATTGATTTTCTAATCAAAGGGCTTCCTTATCATTTTTTGTAATTTTGGTTTGGGCTTTCACAAATTTCCTAAACTTTTGTCTCTCTGGAAATGCTGAAATTTTGCCATCCATATTTGAGAGACAGTTTTGCTGGGTATATAATTCTTGCCTGGCGATTTTTTTCCTTCAAAGTTTTACATATGTCATCCCATTGCCTTTTTGCCTGCATGGTTTCTTCTGAGTAGTCAGAGTCTTATTGACTCTCCTTTGTAGATAATGTTTTGTTTATCCCTAGCAGCTCTTAAAATTCTTTCCTTATCTTTGGCTTCAGCAGGTTTGAAATATGTTTTGATGATTTCCTTTTGGGAAACCCCAGTGTGGGGTTCAATGAGCTTCTTGGGTAGATATCTTCTCATCTTTCACTATATCAGTGATGTTTTCTGCCAACAAATTGTCAACAATTCTTTGTATTTTCTGTTGTTCTCCTTGTTCTGGCACTACAATCACTCACTGGTTATTCCTCTTGATAGAGTCTCACATAATTCTTAGGGTTTCTTAATTTTTTAAAATTATTTTCTCCGATTTCTGAAATAAGTTGGTGTCAAGTGCTTTATCTTCAGTGTCACTTATTTTGATTTCCTTTGCCTCAATTCTGCTCCTATGGCTTCTTATTGAGTTGTCTAATTCAGAACTTTTATTGTTAATATTTTGGATTTCTGTTTGCTATCTCTCTATGGTTTCTTGCAGCCTATTAAATTTATCATTATGGTCTTGTGTAACCTTCTTAAGTCCCTCTACTGCTTTGCCTGTGTGTTGCTCAGTGTGGTCTGAATTTTGCCTGATCTCCTGAAGAGGTCTGTTTACTAATCTTTTGAATTTTATCTCTGGTAATTCCAAAAAATTCTCTTCCTTTGGGAGATTTCTTGGGTCTTTGTTTTGGTTGCTTTCTGAAGCTATCATGATCTGCCTGTTTATATGATTTGGCATTGACCATTGTCTCTGAATCATCAATAATTTACAGTATTTATTTATTTTATGTTTGCTTATTGTGTCCTAGCTTCTTGTTTTGTTTTGTTTAGATACACCCAAATAGTCTGGGCATATGAGCTACTTTGATTTTTGACATCCTTGACGCTCTCACATCCTGCTACCAGGTGGTTAGTACTGTTACTAGGTATGTGAGCTGAAGAGTCCATTTATTTTTCTTGTGTGAATTTAGCTCAGGTTTCCAGGTCATCAGTAACCAAGTATGTGCTGGAGGCTCTCGCCTACAGTCCTAGAGGGGCAGGGATAATTGGAATAGGCACAGGTATCTGTCTGCAGTAGGGAGTCATGTGCTGAGCAAGGTTGGGGGCTGAGAGCTGCCCCTGAGTACTTGGGTTGAAGGTGTGTCCCTATTCCTTAGAGCATGTAGATGGGTGGGTTTTGCAGCCAGACTTTGGGAACCCAATGATGTTGGCTTTGAGGATAGGGAGGTACCACACATTCTTGGACTACTCTTATGGGTGGTTAAGTGGAATGAATGGAGTCACCAGTCCTGAGGTCCCAGATGCGGGTAAGTGGCGACCCTGCTTAAGAGCAAGGGAGTGTCAAATGTCCTGAACCTGCCACTCCCCCTTATAGCTGTTGCAATTTAAAATAGGCTTCAAGTTATACCCCATTCCACTATGCTAATGAATGCCTATACTGTTGAAATGGGCCAACATAGATCTATGCAGTGGTGAAAGGCATTCAAAGTCTGTGGACATCTTATGCTTGTGCCTAGGCAAATGGGCTGTGCCTCCCCTGAGTTCCTGTCCTAGGGGAGATGGCAGATTTTTTTTTTTCCTGTTTGTTCATTTGTTCCCTCTCCAAAACCAGGAGAATGGCTCGGGGCAGGTGATGAGTCCTACTTCTGGCCCAGAGGAAGCAGCAGTTGCTAAAACCAGACCCAGAACAGAGTGGTGAGGAAGCAGGTAAATGTAAGAGAGGTACCTCCCAAACGAGGGAAGGCTTTCTTGATTCACATGATAGGATAGATGCTTGTACTTATCTTTCACTGATTCAGAGCCACTTCTCCCTGGTCCTGAGGGCTTGAGTGGACTCTCTGCTGCTTGGTCTCTCCCAGCATGGAAAATGTTTCCTTAGTGCCACTGCTTGCCTCACCATGCACACTGGCTGACCCAGCCTACAGGATGCCGGTTCCTACAGTGTCAGGTCTGGAAAGTACTTCCTGTTTCTGAACTGTTTCTCCCTCCCCCTGCTGCTCAGTTCAACTTCTCAATTTTTTCTTTCATGTTCAGGGCTCATACACTGTTATATGTAATTGATTCCTTTGTTTTTTCAGGTCTTTGTTTTAAGAGGGACCACATGAATTGTCTGAGTGCTCTACCATCTGGGCCCAGCCTTTTGTTTTTCTTTTCTTAATTTCTTGTGTCTCCCTACCTTCCTTCCTTTCTTTTCTCCCAAACACCTGGTGCTGCGTACCATCTTCACTCCTTCTAGGTGGGTTGTGCAGTGTCACTTATCTGCCAAGCACCTTCCCTGATCAGAGCCACCATGTCAGTGGGCTCCCTGGGGGGATTTTTTTTTCTTTCCTCAGTTTCATGTCTCTCTTACCTTCCTTTCCTTTCTTCTGCCTACATAGCCACATGTGTTGATTCTGCCTTCTTGATGATCTGTGCCACACTGCCCAGATAGACAGCCACCAGCACACAGCTTCCTCAGGTCTGTGCCATTTAATGGCAGCTCCCACAGAATCTTTTTTTTTTATCTTGTTTTCTTCTTCTTCTTCGTTTTTTTTTTTTTTTTTTTAGCTTTTATTTCTCTGTCTTCTTTCCTTCCTTTCTTTTCTTTTCTCCCAAAAACCTGGTGCTCTGTGCCACCTCTACTCCTTCTAGATGTGTTGTGCAGTGTTGCTCGTCTGTGGACCACGTTCCCTGATCAAAGCCACCATGCCAGTGGGTTCCCTGAGGGCATTTTTTCCTTTCCTCGTTCTTGACTCTCTTTACCTTCCTTCCCCTTCTTCTGCCCACATAGCCACGTGTCAACTCTTTCCCTTCTTGTAGAGCTGTGCCACACTGCCCAGCTAGAAAGCCACCAGCACACAGCTTTCCCAGGTCTGTGCCATTCAAAGGCGGGCTCCCACAGAATCTGTGTTGTTTTTTTTTTTTTTTTTTGGTCTTGTTTTGTTTGGCTTTTGTCCCTCCATCTTCTTGCTCTTCTTCCCCATACTCATTTAGCTCCACACATCACATCTTCCCACTCATCTTGCCTTTCCCTCCTGCATATCTACACCACACACTGAATACCATACCCCTGAGCAATATAGAAGTGGACCAGCAGATTCTGCTCTTCTCTGCCCCACCCATATGGCCCTAGTGCATGCCACAAAAGACTCATCCCCACCCCTCCTCATCAGCTGGAACTGCCCTGCTGCACCGGAGCTGAGCAACTGGCCTAGCCCATTGAGAAGTATCATGCTCACAAATAAGCAAACAACAAAACATACCCAGCCCATCAGCTGAGAAATAACCAAAAAAAGAACAAAACAAAGAAATCTACAAACAATACATGATGGAAATAATTACTGAATGTCCCAAAGACAGCAGACGATATCAAACACATTAAAAAATTTGACAGAATGCGTACAGTAGGTGTCCAAAGTAAAACACGAGATGATCTTCTGGTAGAAAAAAGGCACTGGAACTACTGGATAGGGAATTGAAAACTCTAATATTCAGGGTTATCCAAGAGGTGACAGAAAGAACAGACAGAAATAAGGAAAAATAGACAAAATCATGAAAAAGACAGAGAAAACAATGGAAGAATTCAGGAAAATAATAGAGGAACATAATTTCAGAATAAACACACAGCTAGAAATTATACAAAAACAGCAGTTAGAAATCCAAAAGGTAACAATATTTCAGAAAGAGTGTCATAGAAGTTTTGAGTAGCAAGTGAGAAACAATGGGAGACAGAAGCAGTGAAATTGATAACAACTACTTGGATACCATTTTGAGGAAAAATCAGAGAAAAGAATGAAGAAACCCTGAGAATTATGTGGGATACAATCAAAAGCAAATGTTTGTTGGAGATTGGAGTTCCAGAACAAGGGGAGAAAACAGAAAACACAGAGAGGATCATTGAAGGATTACCGATAAAAATCTTCCCTAATATTAGAAAGGGTGAAAAGCTAAGATTAAAAACTGACTATCCACATGCTCAGTGAACCTCATATAGGATAGACCTCAAAAGCAAATCACCAAGACATATCATAATCACACTTACTAAAATCAAAGACAAAGAAAGAATCCTGAGAACAGCTTGAGGAAAACAAAAAGTTACATACAGAGGGGAAACAATAAAACTAAGCTCAGATTACTCAGCAGAAACCATGCAGGCAAGAGGAAAAAAGGATGACATATATAACTCCTTGAAAGAAAAAGATTGCCAACCAAAAATAATATACCCTGCAAAACTATGTCTTAAATATGATGGTGAAACTAGGACATTTCCAGATAAATAGAAATTAAGGAAATATATAAAAACAAAAACAAATTTATAAACTGTTAAAGGGAGACCTTCCATTAGAGAATCAAAACATCAAACAACAGCCTAAAATAAGGACAAAAGACAGTGTGAGCCAGATACCAACCTAGGTAATGAACTCTCAAGGATAAAACAAAGCTAAAAGATTTTCAAAAGAGAGGTGAATCTGCAACTGACAGCAAAGTCAGAACATTATAAGGAGAGACTAAGTGGTGTAGGTATTAACATTTCAAATGGAGAGAAAGTCAAGGCAATGCCAAGTAATAAAACAACAGTTCAAACCTAGGGAAATAGGGGTTTATTGCCAGATAATCACAAAGAAAGCTTACAAACCTACTCATCAAAATAAAGGAGAAAAACATAAAGTCTCATTAAAAACAAAATCTACAAAAGTGAAAGAAAAGAAAATCCACATACCAAAGGAATCCAGAAGAGGAGAGTAAGAGGAACAAAGAAAATATCAGCACCACAAAAAAAGCACTAGAAAATGACAGGAAAAAAACTCACACCTATCAGTAATCACAGTAAACAAAATGGCCTAAATGCACCCATAAAGAGATAGAGAGTGAAAGAGTGGGTTAAAAAAAAAATCAATATGTTGTCTAAAAGACACACATCTTAGAAACAAAGCACAAATTTCCTAAAAGTGAAAGGATGGAAAAATATATCAAGCAAACAGCTAACAAGAAAGAACAAGGGTAGCAATACTAATCTCAGATAGAAAAAGACTTTAAAATAAATCCCACCATAAAGGACAAATAAAGGCATTATATAATGATTTAAAGGGATGATCATCATGAAGACATTACCGTGACAACTACCTATGCACTCAGTGACTAGGAGATGCAATTTAGCCCTATTTTCCTAAGTTTGAACCAGTTTTTATTAATTGTTATAACATGGTATAAAGATACATAAAACAAATTCTAACAGCACTGAAGAGAAATTGAAAGTTCCACAATAATATTGGGAGGCTTCAACACACCACTCTGGGTAAAGGACAGAACATCTAGAAAGAAACTCAACAAAGATACAGGAGCTTTAAAGGTTGCGATCAACCAGCTTCACCTCACAGACATATATAGAACACTCCACCCAACAGCAACAAAGTACACATTACAACAGACCTAACTGAAATAAGAAAAATCATAGCAGAGTACTATGAAAAACTATACGCCAACAAATTTGAAAACCTATAGGAAATGTACAAATTTCTAGAAACACAGTGTCTGTGCAAACTAACACAAGCTGTGGTAGAAAATCTGAACAGACCCATAACAAGAGAAGAGATTGAAAGGGTAAAAAAAGAAAAAAAAAAATCCTAACAACAATAACAAAAAAGCCCTGGCCCAGATAGCTTCACTGGAGAATTCTACCAGACATTTAGAGAAGATATTATACTAGTACTACCCAAACTATTTCAGAACAGAAAAAGGAAGGAAGACCTCCAAATTCATTCTATGAAGGCAAAATAATGCTGATAGCAAAACCAGGCTTATACCAAAACCAAAAAGCAAACCCACCGCTCTCAATTCCAACTCATAGTGACCTCATAGGATAGAGTGAAACTGCCCCATAGAGTTTCCAAGAAGCACCTGGTAGATTTGAACTGCTGACCTTTTGGCTAACAGCCATATCTTTAATCACAATGCCATCAGGATTTCCAAACCAGCAAAGACCACAAGGAAAGAAAACTACAGACCGATATCTTTCATGAATACAGACCCAGAAATTCTCAACAAAACTCTAGCCAATAGCATTCAGCATCATTTTTAAAAAAAATGATATGCCACAACCAAGTAGGATTCCTACCAGGTATCCAAAGATGTGTTCAACATTAAAAAATCAGTGTAATCCATATAAAGAAAATAAAGGAATCACATGATAATCTCAATTGACACAGAAAACATATTTGACAAAAATCCAACAAACATTTCTGATTAAAAAAAAAAACTTTCAGTAAAATTGGTATAGAAGGGAAATTTCTCAACATAAAAAAGGGCATCTACACAAACCAAGAGCCAACATCATTCTTAATGGAGAGAGGCTAAAAACTTTACTTGAGAACAGGGACAAGACAAGGATGCCCTCTATTACCACTCCTATTTAACTTTGTGCTGGAAGTTGTAGCTAGAGCAAAAAGGCAAGAAAAAGAAATAAAGGGCATCCAAATTGGTAATGAAGAAGTAAAACTGACCCTACTTGCAGATGATATGATGCTATACATAGAAAACCCAAACTCCACAAGAAAACTACTGGATCTAATAGATTCATCAGAGTAGCAAGCTAAAAGATAAACATACAAAAATCATTTGGATTGCTATACACCAGCAAAGAGAATGAGAAAAAGGGAATCAGGAAAGCAATACCATTTATAATAGCCCCTAAAAAAAATAAAATACTTAGGAAAATCTAACCAGGTATGTATACAAAGAAAATTATGAAACACTACTACAAGAAAACAGAAGAGATCTACATAAATGGAAAGACATATATGCCTGTGAACAGATAGACTTAACATTATAAAAATGTCGTCTACCCAAAGCAATCTACAAATAAAATGCAATCCTGATCCAACAGCATTCGAAAAAGGGATGGAAAAACTAATCATTAACTTTATACAGAAAGTGAAGAGGCCTTGGATAAATAACACACTGTTGAAGATTAAGAATAAAGTTGGAGGACTCACACTGCCTGACCTCAGAACTTACTATACAGCTACAGTAGTCAGAACAGTCTGGGTACTGGTACAATAGCAAATAAATTGAGAAACCAGATATAAATCCATCCAGCTGTGGTTCCCTGATCTTTGACAAAGGCCAGAAGTCCATTAAATGGGGGAAAAGACAGACTTTTTAACAAATGGTGCTGGTAAAAATGGATGTTCATCTGCAAAAAAAAAAAAAAGAAACAGGACCCATACTCACACCATACACAAAAACCAGTTCACAAAGGGATCAAAGACCTAAATATAAAACCAAAAACTACACAGATCATAGAAGAAAAAATAGGGTCACTGCTAGAGGACCTAATACACAGCATAAACAGAATATAAACCATAACTAACAATAAACAAACACCAGAAGATAAGCCAGATAACTGGGATCTTCTAAAAACTAGACACTTATGCCCATCAAAAGACTTCATCAAAAAAATAAAAAGGGACTGAGAAAAATTTTGGCTATGACAAATCTGTCAAAGATTTAACTTCTAAAATCTATAGGAAAATCCAACATCTCTATAGCAAAAAGACAAATAATCCAGTTAAAAAATGGACAAAGGAAATGAAGACACTTCACCAAAGAAGACATTCAAGTGGCTAACAGACACATGAGGAAATGCACAGGATCACCAGCCTTTAGAGATATGCAAATCAAAACTACAAAGAGATAACACCTCATCTTGACATTACTGGCATGAATCAAAAAAAAAAAAAAAAGAACAGATGTTAGATAGGCTCTGAGGAGGTTGGAACTCTTATGCACTGCAGGCGGGAATCCAAAAGGATACAACCATATTGGAAGACAATTTGGCACTTCCTTAGAAAACAAGAAATAGAAATACTATATGATCCAGCAACCCCACTCCTAGGAATATATCCTAGAGAAGTAAGAGCCATCACACAAATAGATACATGACACCTGTCTTCCTCAAAGCTTTATTCACATTAGCAAAAAATGGAAGCAACCTGGGTGCTCATCAACAGATGAATGAATAAGCAATCTATGGTACATACACACAATGGAATAATACCCAACAATAAAGAACAATGCTGAATTAACCAAGCATTTCACAACATGTATGCATCTGGAGGGCATTATGTTGAGTGAAGTAAGTCAATCACAAAAGGACAAATATTGTATGAGACCACTAGTGTGAAAATATTTACACACAAAAGAAACAATCTTTGAGAGAGAGGAGGATTGTTGTTGTTGTTAGGTGCCATCGAGTCAGCTCCTATTTATATCGACCTTACCTATGCACAGCAGAAAGAAACACTGCCCAGTCCTGCACCATCCTTACAATCCTTGTTATGCTTGAGCCCTTTGTTGCAGCCACTGTGTCAATCCACCTCACTGGGGGTCTTCCTCTTTTCTTCTGGCCCTGTACTTTGCCAAGCATGATGTCCTTCTCCAAAGACTGATCCCTCCTGACAACATGTCCAAAGTATGTAAGATGCAGTTTTGCCATCCTTGCTTCTAAGGAGCATTCTGCTTGTGCTTCTTCCAAGACAGATTTATTCATTCTTCTGGCAGTCCATGGTATATTCAATATTCTTCATCAACACCACAATTCAAATGCATTAATTCTTCTTCGGTCTTCCTATTCATTGTCCAGCTTTCAAATGCATAGGATGCAATTGAGAATACCATGGCTTGGGTCAGGCACACCTTAGTCTTCAGGGTGATATCTTTGCTCTTCAATACTTTAAAGAGGTCCTTTGTGGCAGATATACCCAATGCAATGTGCCTTTTGATTCCTTGACTGCTGCTTCCATGACTGTTCATTGTGGATCCTAGTAAAATGAGATCCTTGAAAACTTCAATCTTTTCTCCGTTTATTATGATGTTGCTCATTGGTCCAGTTGTGAGGATTTTTGTTTTATGTTTAGGTGCAATCCATACTGAAGGCTGTGGTCTTTGATCTTCATTAGTAAGTGCTTCAAGTCCTCTTCACTTTCAGCAAGCAAGGTTGTGTCATCTGCATAATGCAGGTTGCTGATAAGTCTTCCTCCAATCCTGATGCCCTGTTCTTCTTCATATAGTCCAGCTTCTCAGATTATTTTCTCAGCATACAGATTGAATAGGTATGGTGAAAGAACAAAATCCTGGCACACACCTTTCCTGAATTTAAATCAATCAGTATCCCCTTGTTCTGTCCAAACAACTGCCTCTTGATCTATGTAAAGGTTCCTCATGAACACAATTAAGTGTTCTGGATTCCCCATTCTTCACAACTTTATTCATAATTTATTATGATCCACACAGTCGAATGCCTTTGCATAGTCAATAAAACACAGGTAAACATCCCTCTGGTATTCTCTGCTTTCAACCAGGATTCATCTGACATCAGCAATGATATCCCTGGTTCCACATCCTCTTCTGAAACTGGCCTGAATTTCTGGCAGTTCCCTGTCGATAAACTGCTGCAGCCATTTTTGAAGGATCTTCAGCAAAATTCTGCTTGCGTGTAATATTAATGATTTTGTTCTACAATTTCCACATTCAGTTGGATCACCTTTCTTGGGAATAGGCATAAATATGGATCTCTTCCAATCAGTTACCCAGAAATCTGCCTTCCATATTTCTTGGCATAGACCAGTGAGCACCTCCATCACTGCATCTGTTTGTTGAAACATCTCAATTGATATTTCATCAATTCCTGGAGCCTTGTTTTTCACCAATGCCTTCAGAGCAGCTTGGACTTCTTCCTTCAGTACCATCAGTTCCTGATCATATGCTACCTCCTGAAATGTTTGAGCATCGACTAATTCTTTTTGGTATAATGACTCTGTGTATTCTTTCCATCTTCTTTTGATGCTTCCTGTGTCATTTAATATTTTCCCTGTAGAATCCTTCACTATTGCAAATTGAGGCTTGAATTTTTTCTTGAGTTCTTTCAGCTTGAGAAACACTGAGCTTGTTCTTCCTTTTTGGTTTTCCATTTCCAGCTTTTTGCACATGTCATTATAATACTTTACTTTGTCTTCTCTGGGCGCCCTTTGAAATCTTGTGTTCAGTTCTTTTACTTCATCAATTCTTCCTTTTGCTTTAGCTGCTCGACATTTGAGAGCAAATTTCAGAGTCTTCTCCAACACCCATCTTGGTCTTTTCTTTCTTTCCTGCCTTCTCAATGTCCTCTTGCTTTCTTCGTGTATGAGGTCCTTGATGTCATTCCCTGACTCATCCGGTTTCAGTCACCAGTGTTCAATGCATCAAATCTATTCTTCAGATGGTCTCTAGATTCAGGTAGGATATACTCAAGGGCATATTTTGGCTCTGGTGGACTTGCTCTGATTTTCTTCCATTTCAGCTTGAACTTGCATAGAAGCAATTGATGGTCTGTTCTGCAGTTGGCCCCTGGCCTTGTTCTGACTGATGATATTGAGCTTTTCCATCGTCTCTTTCCACAGATGTAGTCAATTTGATTTCTGTATGCTCTCTCTGGCGAGGCCCATGCGTATAGTCACCGATTATGTTGGTGAAAGAAGGTATTTGCAATGAAGAAGTTGTTGGTCTTGCAAAATTCTATCTCCAGCATTGTTGCTATCACCAACGCCATATTTTCCAACTACTGATCCTTGTTCTTTGTTTCCAACTTTCCCATTAAAATCACCAGTAATTATCAATGCATCTGGATTGCATGTTCGATCAATTTCAGACTGCAGCAGCTAATAAAAGTCTTCTATTTCTTCATCTTTGGCCCTAGTGGTTGGTGTGTAAATTTGAATAATAGTCATATTAACTGGTCTTTCTTGTAGGCATATGGATATTATCTTATCACTGACAGCATTGTACTTCAGGATAGATCCTGAAACGTTCTTTTTGATGATGAATGCAAGACCATTCCTCTTTGTCATTCCCAGCAGAGTAGACTATATGATTGTCTGCTTCACAATGGCCAATACCAGTCCATTTCAGCTCACTAATGCCTAGGATATTGATGCTTATGCATTCCATTTCATTTTTGTTGATTTGCCATTTTTCTAGTTTCATACTTCATACATTCCAGGTTCCATGGATGTTTGCAGCTGTTTCTTCTCATTTTGAGTCATGCCACACCAACAAATGAAGGTCCTGAAAGCTTTACTCCATCCACATCATGAAGGTCAACTCTACTTTGAGGAGGCAGCTATTTCTCAGTCATCTTTTGAGTGCCTTCCAATATGGGGGGCTCATGTTCCAGCACTATATCAGACAATGTTCCACTGCTATTCATAAGGTTTTCACTGGCTAATGCTTTTCAGAAGTAGACTGCCAGGCCCTTCTTCCTAGTCTGTCTTTGTCTGGAAGCTCAGCTGAAACCTGTCCTCCGTGGGTGGCCCTGCTGGTATCTGAATAACGGTGGCATAGCTTCCAGCATCACAGCAACACACAAGCCCCCACAGTAAGACAAACTGACAGACACATGGGAGGAAGAGTAAGAGGGAAACAAAAAAATACTAACTAGATGATAGGTAAGTGATAACTTTGGTGAAGGGCAAGACTGTACACAACACTGGGGAAGGCAGGATAACTTGATGAAGGCAAGTTCATGGATGCTCCATAGACATATCCAAGCTCCCTGAGGACTAAATTACTGGGATGAGGGCTGAGGGGACCATGGTCTCAGGGAACATCCAGCTTAATTGGCATAACATAGTTTATAAGGAAAAAGTTCTACTTTGTACTTTGGTGAGTAGAGTGTGGTGTCTCAGAAGCTTGTAAGTGACCATCTAAGACACTCCACTGGTACCACCTTATCTGCAGCAAATAAGAATGAAGAAAACCAAAGATACAAGAGAAAGGTTAGTCTGAAGGACTAATGACCAAAACTACCACAACTTCCACCATATTGAGTCCAGCACAACTAGATATAGTGCCTGGCTACTACTATTGACTGCTCTGTTAGGAAACACAATAGACGGTACTGGACAGGGCTTGAGAAAAAAAAGTAGAACAAAATTCTAACACACACACACACCCTGGCTTTCTGGTCTGAGAGAAGCTGGAGAAATGCTGAGGTTAGGGCCCCTGGACACCCTTATAACTCAGTACTAAAGTCACTCCTGGGGTTCACTTTTCAGCCAAAGATAAGACAAGCCCATAAAACAAAATGAGACTAAATTAACACACCAGCCCAGGGTTAAGGATGAGAGGGCAAGAGAAGCAGGAAAGCTGGTAATGGGGACCTAAGGTTAAGAAGGGGAGAGTATTGCCATGTCATGGGCTTGGCAACCAATGTAACAGGATAATATGTATATTTGTTTTTAATGAGGAGCTAATTTACTGTGTAAACCTCCACCTAAAGTACAATAAAAAGAAAAAAATTTTTTAGTCAGTGGAGTGACATACTATAAATCTAGGTGGACGTAACTGTGGTAGCATCAGCATCAACAACATCAGAGCCTGTCTAACTTCAGGGCAGGTAATAACAGGATTAGCCCAAAGCTGATTCCTATGAAGTGAGGTCAAACATACCTCCACCCTCCAAATTTTTTATCAATTCTAACACCAGCCATATCTTTCCTGGCACTCTCTACTTCTCTTCTGGGTCCTATAATCTGTTGCAATGACCATGCAGAACTCACAGACCATACTTACAGTTAAGTGGTTTATTAAGGAACAGGATAAAACCAGGGTACAGGATCAACAGGCTACAGCTCAGGAATCAGGATCGGGAAGTATGTAGGTAGAGTCTTCCTTCTTCAGTGCAGGAACGCTGTCTCAGCTGTTATGGCCTGATCAGAGCAAGTTCCTCTTTGCCCTGCCATCTGTTGACACCACCTCTGCCCTGAGTCCCTTCTGAGTCACTCTTTTTTCTTCAGAGTTTTAGCCCTTGACCAGTGTTACAACTCTTCTAGGAGGTCCCTTGACTTCTCTCTCCCTATCTTTCTCTTTCTCTTCATTCTTTCTTCAGCTTCTACCTCCTATTTCTCTGCCTACTTCTTTCTGTCTGACAAACCTATGTGGGGTTGGTTACATACACATAAATGCTCCATGTAAATTTTAAGGCATAGCCCTCCTACCAGGACCACAAAATGACAAATCCCCTCTTCTTAAGTGCAGACACTTTACTTACATATTAAGTGTAGCTGGGCTACAATTCACCTCATTTGCATAGTCTTGACCAATCCCTGCCAAGTGTATACCAATCACGGGGTAAGTTGCAGCTCAGGGCCAGGCAGAAAGGATCAAACCAAGCTGTTTACAATTACTGGGAAAGGTCAATCAACCTGGGCAAAAGTAACAAACGCTTTAGTATAAAACTAGGGCAAATGTAACTGCTCAGGGCTTACCAAAAAAAAAAAAATCCCTCAAGTTGTTTTTCCAAAGAACTGAGGCAAAGTCTACGTAAAGGAACTTATTTTGCAACATAAAATCAGATCTTAATTTTAGAAATAGATCAATCTGGTGGCAGTGTGACTTATGCTATCAGATTGATTATACCTCAAAGTAAAGAAAAAAAATCTCACAACTGGACCAATATGCACCATCACGATAAATGGAGAAAAGACTGAAGTTATCAAGGGTTTCATTTTTCTTGAATCCACAACCAGTGCCCATGGAAGTAGCAGTCAAGAAGTCAAACACTGCATTGCATTTGGTAATTCTGCTGCAAAAGGCCTCCTTGAACTATTAAAAAGCAAAGATGTCACTTAAAGGATTAAGGTGCACCTGACCCAAACCATGGTATATTCAATTGCCTCATATGCACGTGGATGTTGGACAATAAATGAGGAAAACTGAAGAAGAATTGATGCCTTTGAATTATGGCATTGGCAAAGAATATTGAATATACCACGGACTGCCAGAAGAACAAGCAAACGTGTCCTGAAAGAAGTACATCCAGAATGCTCCTTAGAAGTAAGCATGGCAACACTTTGTCTCATATACATGAGACATGTTATTGAACATGTTATTAGGAGGGACCAGTCCCTGGGGAAAGACATCATGCTAGGTGAAGTAGACAATAAGTGAAAAAGAGGAAGACCCCTGACAAGATGGATTGACACAGTGGCTGCAACAATGGGCTCAAGTATAAAACCAATTATGAGGATGACACAGGACTGAGCAGCATTTCATTGTATTGTACATAGGATCTCTATGAGTCAGAATTGACTCAGTGACATCTAACAACAACAACAAAAGTATGAAGGATACTTTGGAGAAGAAAGGAAAGGGAGAGAATCTAGGTAGGAAGAGGCTGTAGAAATCCAAAAAGAAACAATAGAGGGTTAACTTCAGTACACTTCTTTCCCTTCCTTCAATTCTCTGATTTAATCCTTTTCTAGGTTTACCTCACTGTTAATGGCTTATAATTTTTGTACATATATTTTACCCACCCTAACTGATTACATATTTCAGAGAAAGGCTTTTGGTAGAACTCAGTTGGAGGTCTAATTATACCTGGCTGGGTTTGGAAATGCAAAGACAGCCGAGCACATGAACTCTACCACCATGCTACCTATCCAATGAATTTAAGAACCAAATAAAAGATTTACTTGTTTGTTTTGTTTTTTTCTCTTTATAAAGTGCATTAAGAGCAAAGTTCCCTTCTAATCTCATGCTCAAGGTACGTATGAGATTAACTTTAGTAGAGTCAGAATAAGTTACATAATTTGCAGGACCTATTGCAAAATAAAAAATGTTATTGTCCTTGTTCAAATCTTGTAAAAAATCTCAAGACATCCAAGGCAGAGCAATATACCATCACAGGGGCCTTCTTAGCATGGAACTGCAGAGGCTGTACACTGATGAAACTGGATCTGAGTAGAGTGTTTCAAAGGTTAAGAATTACATCTGCCACAAAGTACCTCCACATCTGTCAGTTTATCATACTGTGAGGGCTTGCTGTGATCCTGGAAGCTATACCACTGGTATTTAAAGATCAGCAGTGTCTTAAGCTGGCTTCTCTAGAGAAATAAAGCCAGTAAAGCATATAAATATATATGTACTGAGGTTTACATAGAGAAAACAAATCACGTGATTGTAAAGGCTGGAACAACCCAAGTCCATAGATCAGGATAAAAGCTTGACCTGATTCACATAGCCAGAGGGGCTGGCAAACCCAAGATTGGTAGGTCAAAGAGCAGGGCCCTTGTTCATAGGCTGTGAAGATCAGTAAATCCCAAGATCAACAGGCAAGACCACAAACCTTCCCTGATTCATGTAGCTGCAAGGGCTGGAGAACTCAAGATCAGCAGGTTGAAGAGTAGGGCTGTGAAGATCAAAGAAGCTCAAGACTGGCAAGTAAGCTGCTAGCTCAAGTCCCAAGAACCAGAGGTCAGATGACAGGGTACAGCTACAGAATCCAGAGAAGGCAAAAGCCAGAACATCTATGTATATTCAGATGCAGGCCACACACCCAAGGAATCTCCCATTCAACTAACTGGCTACTGACAGGAGATCCCATCATGGGGTTGATCACATATAAACACTGAGAACCATGGCCCAGCCAAGTTTACACAAAACCTTAACCATCACAACCTACCCTTTGTCAACTGTACACATCTCCCCAAACCACACATAATCTCCAAATAAAGATAATTACAAAGTCATACTTGTGTCTAACTTGATACAACTAACATGTGTACAGTCAAAAACATATTAGCCCCATTTACATCTCATATTTTATAAGTGAAGAAAACAAAAATATTTGATGTGCACATAAAAAGCAGAAATACTTATAACAATTACAATCCTCTTTTCTGCAACTGGTCACATGGATATATGGTATTTAGAACCAGCTTCTTCTACCACCCATTCCACATTCCCTTTGCCCTCAGCAAGTACCTCAGCTGTTGTGGTTCTTTACCTAGTGGGGTAGCTCAAACTTTCATACCTGAAGGGTCTTGGACATTAATAGTCACATCAGAATTGGGTTGTAGTTTTCCACTGACTTTAAAGCATAGGGCATGGTAGTATTAAGAGATACCCTAAGGGATCCCTGCATTCCAGACATATTTTCCTTCAAATCCATTATGTAAAATCAATCTGATTTCCTCTTGGTAATCAAAATCACTTACACCAACCAGTATGGTAACTCCCTTTTTTGCTTGTTGATCCAGAGGCATAAGGAGCACAAAGTGACCATGTGGCATTCTTATCTTCCAGTTCAATGGAATCAGTGATGTATCTCCAGGTGGGAGTATTCTTCTTTTTGGAACTAAGACCTCTAGACATGCAGAGCATAAGGTTGCGGGGCCAGGGAACAAAAATCGTGCAAATGGTTCACTACGGGTAATTGTGAATGGTTCCACTCCCATTTCCACCCATTGATTCCTGGGTCCGTGAATCCTGGCTATGGGGGAAAGAGCACAATATATTGGATGCTGGTTTAGAGCATACGCAGCCTTCCGGAAAACATAGCCCCAGCCCTGCAAGGTATTGCCACCTAGCTGGTGCCATAATTGTGTCTTTAGTGGCCACTCCATCATTCTGTCAAGCCAGCTGCTTCAGGATGAAGGAGAACATGGTAAAATCAGTGAACTCAATAAGCATGGGCCCATTGCTGCACTTCATTTGCTGTGAAGTGAGTCTCTTGATCAGAGATAATGCTGTGTGGGACACCATGACAGTGATAAGGTATTCTATAAGTCCACAGAGAGTAGTTTTGAAAGAAGCATTGCTTGCAGGGAAAGCAAATCCATATCCAGAGTAAATTTATATTCTAGTAAAGAAAAAATGCTGTCCTTACCATGATGGATGTAGTCCAGTGTAATCAACTTGCCACCAGGTTGCTGGCTGATCATCTCCAGGGAAGGTGTATTATGGGAGACTCAGTGTTGGTCTTTGGTTCTGGCAGATTGGGCACACAGCAGTGGCTGTAGCCAAGACAGCCTTGGTCGGTGGAAGTCCAAGTATCTAGGCCCATGCATAACCTTCAGCCCTGCCGCCATGGCCACTTTTTTTCTTGAGCCCATTCAGTAATGATAGGAGCAGCTGGGGAAAGTGGATGACTGGTTTTCACAGAACTCATCATCTTATGTACTTGATTGTTAAAATCATTCTCTGCTGAGGTCACATTTTGGTGAGCATTCACGTGAGACACAAATATCTTTACTTCCTTGGCCCATTCAGAGAGGTCTATCCACATATCTCTTCCCCATAAATCCTTGTCTCCAATTTATCAGTCAAATTCCTTTCAAGTTACTGACCATCCAGGCAAATCATTGGCCGCATCCCATGAATCAATAAAGGATCACATATCTGGCCATTTCTCTTTCCAAGCAAAGTGAACAACAAGGTGCACTGCTTGAAGTTCTGTCTACTGAGAGGATTTCCCTTTACAATGCCTCCAGGGAGGTCCCAGAAAGGGGCTGTAGTGCAGCCGTTGTCTGCTCTCGAGTGTTGCCTGCACATAGCATAGAACTGTCTGTAAGCCAGGCTGGAGTTTTCTGTTCTTCAGCCAACTGATAATAAGAAACTCTCCATGAGATCATAGGTGCAGACTGGGACATGGAAGGTAATGTGACGGGAGTGGAGACGGTGGGAACTTGAGCCAGTTCCTCATGCAACTTATTTTTGCCTTTATGTCCTGCTTGGGCCCGATCTCGTATATATCATTTCTGTTTAATAATGGAGTGCTGCTGTGCATGTCCAACTTTATGACTCTGTGGGTCAGACAACACCCAGTTCATGATGAGTACCTCAGGCTGCCAGATGACTTGATGTCCTATGGTTAAGCATTCAGTCTTTACTAAGGCCCAGTAACAGCCAAAAGCTGTTTCTCAAAAGAAGAGTAGTTATCTTCAGAGGATGGCAGGGCTTTGTTCCAATACCCTAAGGGTCTTCCCTGTAATTCACTAATAAGGGCCTGCCAAAAACTCCAAACAGCTTCTCTATCTTCCACCGACACCTCATGCACTATTAGGTCAGCTGAATTATGTGGCCCAAGTGGCAGAGTGGCTTGCACGGTAGCTGGAACCCGTTGCAGAGCCTTCTCTTGTTCTGGGCCCCACTCAAAACTAGCTAGCAATGTTTCAACTCACTTGATAAACAGGCTGGAGTAGCACACCCAAATGAGGAATGTGCTGCCTTCAAAATCCAAAAAGGCCCACTAGGCATTGTCTTTCATTTTCAGTTGTGGGAGCAGCCAGGTGCAATAACTTATCTTTTATTTTATCAGGAATGTCTTGAGATGCCCCACACCACTGGACCCCTAGAAATTTCACTGAGGTCGAAGGTGCCAGAATTTTGTAGGATTAATTTCCCACCATCTAGCACACAAATATTTTACCAATAAGTCCAGAGTCCTTGACATTTAGCACTTTCCAGGTCTAATCCACATAATGTCACCAACATAATGGACCAGTGTGACATCTTGTTGGAGGGAAAGACAATCAACTTTCCTTCAGACTAAATTATGACATAGGGCTGGAGAATTGATGTAGCTCTGAGGTAGGCATCTGAAGGTGTATTGCTGGCCTTGACAACCGAAGGTAAGCTACTTCTGACAGTCCTTCAAAACAGGTATGGAGAAAAAGGCATTAGATCAATAATTGTATACCAGGTACCAGGGGATTATTAACTTGCTTAATTAATAAAACAACATCTGGAACAGCAGCTGCAATTGGAGTCTTGACCTGGTTAAGTTTTTGATAATCTACTGTCATTACTCAAGCTCCTTCTGTTTTTTGCACAGGCCAAATAGATGAGTTGAATTGGGATGTGGTAGGAATCACCACCCTTGCATCCTTCAAGTCCTTAATGGTGGCAGTAATCTCTGAAATTCCTGCAGCAATGTGGTATCACTTTTTGTTTACTATTTTCTAGGTAAGGGAAGTTCTAATGGTTTTCACTTGGCTTTTTGTACCATAATAATCCTACTCCATTAGTCAGGGATACACTGTGGGTGTTCTGCCAGTTGCTGAGTATATGTATTCCAATTATGCATTCTGGAACTGGGGAAATCACTACAGGTTGGATTCGGGGACACACTAGATTTACTTGAGATGAATATGAGCCAATACTCCATTAATAACCTGACCTTCTATGCCCCCATTCTGACTGGTGGGCCACAGTGATGTTTTGGGTCTCCTGGAATTAGTGTCAGTTCAGAGCCAGTATCCAGTAATCTCCAAAAAGTCTGATAATTTCCTCTTCCCCATTGAACAATCACTCCTGTAAAAGACAATAGACCCCTTTGGGGAAGGATAGGAGAGAGATAAGCAGTACAAATTTTTCCTGGTGTATTGGAGTCCTTCTTCAAGAAGACCAAGTCTCCCCTTTATTCAAGGAGTTATGGGTCTTTAAACTGGCTCAAATCTGGGAATTGATTGAGGGGCTGTGACTCTATTCTGATGATACAGATTGGACTGCTGTTCACTTGACTTAGAATCCACCTATTTGTACAGATGAAGTAAATACTTAGTAGGTTTCCTATCTATTTCACTCCTAGGGACATCATGACTAAGTAGCCAATGCCAAAAGTCCATAAGAGTCAAAGTATTCTGATTACTGCTATGACTCTGCTGTCCATTACTGTTACCACACCCATCTTTCTTTGTCAATTGAGTGCCACCACTTGGCCCCTACTTCCATTGGATCCAATCAGCCCCATTGTACTTAGGTGTATTAATTCAGGTAGGGCAATTCTGACTGAAAAATACGACAGATAAAATAACAATCACAACAGACTTCAAGGGTCCTGGATTTCCCTTCACAAATTTGTTTCTCACAGTTGCAGGAAAAGGTGTGTCCTCTGGGCATTCCATGTGTGGATTTGTGGGTCTAACCTGGTAAATCCACTCTAGCATGCCAATTTTCCTAAGTCTTTGGATACCTTCTTTCACAGTATACCAAGGCAGGTCTGGTGTTTCAACTTGATTTAGTGTAGGCTATCTCCTAATCAATGCTTCAGCAATCCAACCAAATAAACTATTAGATCTTCTCTTAACTTTTGGGGTTGAAACATTGAATGAAGAATCTGTGCTTAGTGGACAAATATCAATAAACTCAGACATATCCATTTTTATGTGCCTTGCACCGTTATCCCACACCCTTAATAGCCATTTGCACACATATTCTCCAGGTTTCTGTTTGTACATATTAGAAAATTCAAGCAGTTCTTTTGGAGTATACTGAACCTTTGGGGGCTTACTGGGACTTATGTCTAGTAGGTCTAGAGGCCAGAATCAGTAGTATGGAGTTCTTTTGAGAATATTCATTATTGTCTTGTAAATCATCTGCCTCAGATGATGCCTCAGGCAAGGGCTCTTTAGAGGCAAGTAGGCTAGGGCTAATCTTATTAGATGCGAGTGGAGGGGCTAACGGTTTTTTTGGTCATGGTGGTGTAGCACACAAACATGAAGTAATCTCTTCAGATGGGAGTTCTTGTTGGGAGGAGTTATTTAACAGAATTTAGGGGCTCAGTCTCTCCAGCTTCCTGGTTATCTGCCCATATGTTCCAAGTATTAGGATCCCATTTCTTCCCAATCAGTACCTTCACTTTGACTTCAGACATCTCTCGAGGCTGGCAATTGAGCTGGCATTATAATTCAGCCACTGTTACAATAAGACTCCGGGTTTGGCTTTCGGCAACATCAACTCTGTTACTACAAGAAATAAGGCTTTCTTTCAAAGCACAAGTGGAAATTTTGGTGTCTTTTAGGTGGCACTTGAGCTTTGACTCTGAAGCCCTGAGCTCCCCTTTTTCATTGATTAATTTGTCTAGCAAGAGTAGGACCAACCACCCAGCTTCCTTATACTTCTCTTTATGACAACACTGCAGAAAGGTATCATACATGCAATCACCCAGAGCCTCGCCTTTCACCAATACCTGATCTATTAGTGGTGATATTTTGCATATTTGAATTGCCAACTCATGCCATGCTTTAGCAGTGCCCTCTTTACTATTGGAAGCAGAGTGATCAACATCTTTAAGACTAACCAGATTTTGGAACCAATTTAGATAACTCGTCCTTACAATTTTGTTTCTCTAGAACCACTTCCAGTACCAAATATCTTAGACTGAGTTCTCTAGAGGAGAAAGGACAGTAAAATGTATAAATATACATATACAGATAGATTTATATCAAGAAAGTGGCTCAAATGAAGGTAGAGGCTGGAATGTATCAAGACCTTGAATCAGGATAGAGGCTTCTCCTGATTCACATAAATACAGGTGCTAACAAACCCAAGACTGGCAGGTTGGAGTGCAGGGCTCATGTTTGCAAGCTGTGAAGATTGACGAATTCCAAGATCAGTAGGTAAGTGGATAGCTCAAGTCCCAAGAATTGGACGTCAGATGAACAGGAGGCGGATGCAGGATACAGAGAGGGCAAAAGCCAGAAAGTCCACTTATATTCAGATGCAGGCCACATGCCCAAGGAAACTCCCTTTCAACTGATTGGCTATTGTAGTAGATTGCATCATGCAGGTTGTTGTTATGTGCCTTCTAGTTGGTTCTGACTCACAGAGACCTCAAGTACCACAGAATGAAACACTGCCCAGTCCTACGCCATCCTCAAAATCATTGTTATGCTTCAGCACATTGTTGCAGCCAGTGTGTCAATCCATCTCATTGATGGTCTTCTTCTTTTCCACTGACTCTGTACTTTACCAAGCATGGTGTCCTTCTCCAGGAACTTATCTCTCCTGATAAGGTGCCCAAAGCATGTGAGAAGCAGTCTCACCATCCTTGGTTCTAAGGAACATTGTGGTTGTACTTCTTCCTCTTGGACATGTTCATTCTTTTGGCAGTCTATGGTATGCTAAATATTCTTCACCAGCATCACAATTTAAAGGCAGTCTTCTTTATTCACTGTCCAGATTTCACATGCATATGGTGCAATTGAAAATACCATGGCTTGGGTCAGGTGCCCCTTAGTCTTCAAGGTGACATTTTTGCTTTTCGACACTTTAGAAATGTCCTTTGTGGCAGATTTGCCCAACGCAATGCATCTTTCAATTTCTTGACTGCTACTATACTATGGGTGTTGATTGTGGATCCAAGTAAAATGAAATCCTTGACAACTTCAATTTTTTCTCCATTCATCATGATGTGGCTTTTTGGTCCAGTTGTGAGGATCTTTGATTCCTTTATGGTGAGGTGTAATCCAAACTGAAGGCTGTGGTATTTGATCTTCATCAGTAAGTGCTTCAAATCCTCTTCAGTTTCAGCAAGCAAGGTTGTGTCATCTGCATAACGCAGATTGTTAATGTGTCTTCCTCCAATTCTGATGCCACATTCTTTTTCATATAGTCCAGGTTTGCAGATTATTTGCTCAGCACACAGATTGAACAGGTATGGTGAAAGGATACAACCCTGATGCACACCTTTCCTGACTTTAAACCACTCAGTATCTCCTTGTTCTGTCCGAACAACTGCCTCTTGATCTATGCATAGGTCCATCTATGTATACGTTCATTTATGGACAGGTTCTTCACAAGCACAACTAAGTGTTCCGGAGTTCCCATTCTTCTCAAAGTTATCCAAAATTTGTTATGATCCACACAGTCAAATGCGTTTGTGTAGTCAATATTACAGAGGTAAACATCCTTCTGGTATTCTCTGCTTTCAGCCATGGTCCATCTGATATCAGCAATGATATCCCTGGTTACATGTCCTCTTCTGAATCTTCCCTCAATTTCTTGCAGCTGCCTGTGGATATACTGCTGCAGCTGCTTTTGAATGACCTTCAGCAAAATTTTGCTGGCATATGATAATAATATTATTCAATAATTTCTGCATTTGGTTGGATCACCTTTTTTGGGAATAGGCATAAATATGGACCTCTTCCAGTTGGTTGGCCAGGTAGCTGTCTTACAATTTTCTTTGCATAGATGAGTGAGCACTTCCAGTGCTGCATCCATTAGTTGAAAATTTAATTGATATTCCATCAATTCCTGGAACCTTGTTTTTCACCAACGCTTAGTGCAGCTTGGACTTCTTCCTTCAGTACCATAGGTTCCTGATCATGTGCTACCTCTTGAAATGGTTGAACATCAGCCATATTCTTTTTGGTGTAGTGACTCTCTGTGTTCCTTCCATCTTCTTTTGATGCTTCCTGTACTGTTTAATATTTCCCCCACAGAATCATTCAGTATTGCCACTTGAGGCTTGATTTTGTTCTTTAGTTCTTTCTGCTTGATAAATACTGAGTATATTCTTCCCTTTTGATATTCTATCTCCAGGTCTTTGTACATGTAATTTTAACACTTTGTCTTCTTGAGCTGTCCTTTGAAATCTTCACTTCAGTTCTTTTGTCTCATGATTACTTCCTTTTGTTTTAGCTGCTCTTGATGTTCAAGAGCAAATTGCAGAGTCTCCTCTGGCATCCATCTTGGTCTTTTCTTTCTTTCCTGTCTTTTTAATGACCTCTTCCTTTCTTCATGTTTATGCCCTTGATATCATCCCACAACTCATCTGGTCTTCGGTCATTAGTGTTCAGCATGTCAGATCTATTCTTGAGATGGTCTCCAAAAAGTAAAATATTATAACGACATGTGCAAAGACCTGGAGTTAGAAAACCAAAAGGGAAGAACATGCTTGGCATTTCTGAAGCTGGAAGAACTGAAGAAAACATTCAAGCCTTGATTTGCAATATTGCAGGATTTTAGAGGGAATATATTAAATGATGTAAGAAGCATCAAAAAAAGATGGAAGGAATACAAAGAGTTTCTATACCAAAAAGAATTTGTTGATGTTTGCCCATTTCAGAGGGTAACTTATGATCAGGAACCAATGGTAGTGAAGGAAGAAGTCCAAACTGCACAGAAGTTATTCATGAAAAGCATGCTGTAGGAATTGATGAAATACCAATTTAGAAGTTTCAGCAAGTGTGCACAGCACTGGAACTGCTCACTTGCCTATGCCAAGAAATTTGGAAGACAGCTACACGTCTAACAGATGGAAAGAGATCCGTATTTATGTCTATTCTAAAGAAAGGTGATCCAATCAGAATAGAAAATTATGAAATGATGTCACTAATATCACACTTAAGTAAAATTTTGCTGAAGGTTATTCAAAAGCAGCTGCAGCAGTACATCAACAGGGAACTGCAAGTAATTCAACCTTGATTCAGAAGAGGACATGGAGTGTGGGATATCACTGCTGATATCAGATGAATCTTGACTGAAAGCAGAGAATACTTTTCTAGTATTTACCTGTTTTACTGACTGTGCAAAGGCATTTGACTGTGTCGATCATAACAAATTATGGATACCATTGTGAAGAATGGGAATTCCAAAACATTTAATTGTGCTCATGAGTCACCTGTACATAGATGAACAGTAACTTGTTCAAACAGAACAAGTAGATACTGTACGTTTTCAAGTCAGAAAAGGTGTATATCAGGGTTGTATCCTTTCACAATACTTATTAAATCTGTATGCTGAGCAAATAATCTGAGAAGCCAGATAATATGCAGAAGAATGTGACATCAGGATAGGAGGAAGACTCACTAACAACTTGCATTATGCAGATAACATAACCTTGCTTGCTGAAAGTGAAGAGGACTTGAAGCACTGACTGATGAAGATCAAAGGCCACAGCCTTTAGTATAAATTGCACCTCAACATAAAGAAAACAAAAATCTGCACAGCTAGACCAATAAGCCTTATCAGGATAAAATGGATAAATGATTGACATTGTCAAGGACTTCATTTTCTCTGAAACACAATCAATACCCGTACAAGCAGCAGTCAAGAAATAGAAGGACACATTTCATTGGGCTAATGTGTTGCAGAAGGCCTCTTTAAAGTGTTAAGAAGCAAAGATATCACCTTGAAGGCTAAGGTAGGCCTGACCCAAGCCATTGTCTTTTCAATAACTCCATCAGCATAAAAATCTGGACAATTAATAAGGAAGAGTGAAGAAGAATTGATGCCTTTGAATTATGGTGTAGGTGAAGAATAAGGAATATACCATAGACTGCCAAAAGAATAAAAAAAATTGTTTCGAAAGAAGTACAGCCAGGAAGCTTTTTAGAAGCAAGGATGACGACATTTTGTCTCATATACTTTGGACATGTTATCAGGATGGATAAGTCCCTGGAGAAAGAAAAAAGTCATCAAAAGGGGGAAGGGCTTCGAGGAGATGAACTGACACAACTATATGTAACTGTATAATGAGGCAAGCTTAGAGGCAGTTGTGTTAATGAAGCTGGACTCAATTTACAAGATTAGGTTGTATGTTCAGTCAATCTCCTTGTAATATAAAAAGAAATTGAGCAGAGAGGAAGAGAACCTCATGTTACCAAGAAAAAAGCACTGGCAGTAGAGAGTGTCCTTTGTTCATGGATTCCCTGCACTGAGAAGTTACTAGAGCAGAGGAAGTTAGATGACAAGGATCTTCCCTCAGAAATGACAAAGTAAGCATTCCTTGGTAGCTAGTGCCCTGAATTCAGACTTCTAGCCTCCTAGACTGTGAGAAAATTAATTTCTGTTTGTTAAAGCCATCCACTTGTGATATTTCTGTTGTAGCAGCACTAGATAACTAAAAAACTAAGTATATATATACACACACATATACATATGTATATATGTGCATGTGTGTATATATGTGTATGTGTATATATGTATGTGCACATGTATGTATATGTGTAGGTGTATATATGTATGTGTATATATATGTGTGTGTGTACGTATGAATACATATATATGTATGTATATAATCCAAAACCAAACCTGCTGCCTTTGAGTTGATTCTGACTCATAGCAACCCTACTAGATAGAATAGAATTGCCCCATAGGGCTTCCAAGGAACACCTGGTGGATTTGAGCTGCCAACCTTTTGGTTAGCAGCCAGACTCTTACATATGTACTGCTGGCCCTCCTTTCTGGACCTGTGGGATCAGCAGATGTGGATATATACAAGACAGTTTTCTCAAAATGGATGAGAGGTCTGTTTTCTATTAATATAATCCAACCTTGCCAAGTAATCACCCTCATGTTGGGATCCAGTTGCATATTGGGTGAATGTAGGAGGAGTTAAACTCGGCAGCCCACTCCTACTTCTTGCTTATTAGAAAAGAATAATATACTCCCAAGAGGCTCACTGAGATAAGGAGTTTTAATTACATGGGAGGGTACTGTAGGAAACAGACGTCAAGGAAGGTGTGAAAGTGACTGGGGCATTATAGCTTAATCAGCGTTGTGTGTGGGCTTGTCACCCTTGTAACCCTGCATGAGCTGTATTCCCAGCCACTATATTCTCATGCACTGGAGCTGCTATCACTTTCATTCAGTGTCCTGCCAGTTCTCTTCCACTGCAGCACTTGCTTTTCCTTGTATCCTGTCTGTTTGGCATCTATGGGTCTTTGTTGTGGACAATTGGTGTCCCTGTTTTGCTGATGCCCTAAACATATGCTTACCCTGCTTATTGGGTAATCAGTCCCTCCAGGGGGGTATTACTCCTCAGAAGTACATGTGCCATGAAGGTATTTCCAACATTAAATATCTTAGGCAGAATCTTTGACGTATGGTCCAGTGAGCTGGACTGTTATATTGTCCTTGTCTGAGACTTCTTGCTGATGTGCAGTCACGCTGCTTTACATTTCATGAGAGCAACAATAAAATGCCGGACCAATGCATTGCCCTTTGTGTGGCAATCCCTGTTTGTCAAAAGACAGATGAGAACTCTTCTGACATGGAAGACCCACAAGCTCAGGACCCCACAACTCAGAACTTTAACCACAGAATTCTTGGCTTGTTATGAGTACTTTTGGGAGAAAGCTACATTTGTTTAAGGAGGGACTAGGGAGCTACAGAAGGACATCTGTGATGATCAGATAGCCGTTTCAGTAGACCATTGCCTGTCTGAAGTGTTTGTGTGCATTAATGGTTCTGTGAGAAACAGAAAATATTTTGGTCCCCAATTTAGAATTCCTTATTCTGGAAGTTCAAAGAATCTGGGCTTCTACATTTCAGCAGGCTATTCTTTTTGTTCCTTTGTGTCCCAGAGGAATTGAGCACCATGTCACTTTGTTCTTGAAGGAATTTTGATGTTTGGAATGAGTTCTATTGATAATTAGTATCATTAGAATATCCAAGAAAATGAAAAAAACAAGTACAAATGAATATAATCTCTGAAGAACTCTTAAAACACATGTCTCATAAATCTGTCTCCAAGTTTTATTTTGTTTGTTTTTAAATATTAATGATACTTTATCGATGTATAATTTCTACAGAGTGAAATGTGCCATTCCTATAAGTGTACAACTAGATGTATTTTGTGAAACAGGTATACCCATAGTCCAAATTAAGATAAGAACTTTGCATCACCATCACTTTATGGTGTTTTCTTCTGCTGAATTTCACTGCTTAGGTGCAACCACTACTTTGATTTCTATCCATGTAGATAAATGTAGCCTGATTATGAAATTTATATAAATGGAATCATACTATATGTACTCTTATGCCTCCTTCATATAACACTTCCAAGATTTATCCATGCTGTTGTATCATTAGGTTGTTCCTTTTTTTTTTGCTGAGTAGTCTTCCATTGTCTGAATACACTACAGTTTATTTTGCTGTTGATGGTTATTTTTAGTCTGGTTATTATGAATAACACTCCCATGGACGTTCTCATACAGGTCTTTTTTAATGAGCTTATGTATTTATTTATTTGGGGTCTAAAGCTAGTAGTGGAATTTGTGGGTCAAAGATTGGTAACTGCCTTTAAGCCAGCTCCAACTCATGTTATCCTTATATATAACAGATACATTGCCCACGCATGCATCATCTTCACAGTCATCAGTATGTTTAAGCCATTGTTATGTTCATTGTGACAATCCATCTTACTGAGCGTCTCCCTTCCTACTCTTGGCCCTATACTTCACCAAACATGATTTATCCTTCCTGATGAAATGTCCAAAGCAAGTGAGTCAGGCAGTGATCTGCTGTGATTTATAAGGTTTTCAGTGGCTAATTTTTGGAAGTAGGTTGCCAGGCCTTCTTCCCAGTTTGTCTTTGTTTGGAGGCTCCTCTTAAACCCATTTAGCATGGATGATCCTGCTGGTATCCATGATATCAGTGGCATAACTTCGAGCACCACAGGAACACAAAGCCACAAGTTTGTTAAAGCCATGCAATTGTGGTATTTCTGTTGCAGCAGCACTAGATAGCCAAGACTGTGTATATATATAAATACATATATGTGTGTATATATATGTTTATATCTGTATATATATGTTTGTGGATATGTTTGTATATGTATAATACGTGTGCACACGTATGACAGGTGGTGGTTTGGTCATATGGTAGTATTTATTTAAAGTTGTCAGAAAGTTTTTCATCAATGTACAAGAGTACTGCTTCAAATCCTTACCAACCCCTGATCTTGTCAGACTTTAATTTCAGTTATTTGGTGGGTATGTGGTTGTATCTCATTTTTTTAAATCAATTTTTTGAATGTAGTTTACATATAATAAAGTACACCATTTTCAATGTATGGACTGATGAGGTTGGAAAAACTTACTCATGTAACTAATACAATAAAAACATTGGATATTTCCATCATAGCAGAGTTCCTTCATGTCCCTTATCAGTCAAACCTTTCTTCTCTGGAAACAATCAAGCACTGATCTTCTTTATGACCCTGTAGATTAATTTTGCTTCTTCTAGAATTTCTTAGATTTGGAATCATAAAGCGTATGCTATTTTTGTCTAGTTTCTTGTGCTCAGTATACTTTTAAGATTTATTCATATTGTATATAGTATTAGTTTGTTTCTTTTTATTGTTGAGTTGTATTTCATTAAAAGGACAAATTATTGTATGTTTATCTATCCATCTGTTGATGAACATTTGGATTGTTTCCAGTTTTTGGCTATTATGAACAGAGCTGCTATGAATATTTGTATCTAAATGTTTGGGGAAACATATTTTAATGTCTCTCAAGTAAATATCAGAAGGAAAATGTTTAAATTTATAAGAAATTGCCAGAGTTCTTTAAAGAGTTGTAATATTTTGAACTACCAACAGCAATGCATGAGAATTCCATTTTTTCCACATCCTTGTCATCACATATTAAGACATAGTAACAACACAATATACATTTAATTCTAGAGGGTTTATACTAGTTTCTCACTGAATTTTAATTTGCATGTTCCTACTGACTAATGCTGCTGGGGCTGTGGTGGAACAGTGGTTAAGCATTAGCTGTTAACCAAAAGGTCAGCAGTTCAAACCCACCAGCCAATCCTTGGAAACCTTATGGAGCAGTTCTGCTTTGTCTTATGCCACTCCTTCGAAACCTTATGAGGCAGTTCTACTTTGTCCTATACAATCACTATGTGGTAAATATACATGCATCAAATTGTTTCCTAGGTCAACATTTTTCTTCTGCACAGTTCAGTGACATTAGTTGTATTCATCACGTGGTCCAACAATTATTATGATTAATTTCCAAAGTTTCCCATCACCCTTAGAATCTCAGTGTCCCTTAAAAAATGAGCAACCATTTTCCCACCTCCTGGAACTACCAATAAACTTTGGTCTGTATACACTTGCCTATTCTAGATATTTCCTATAAATGGAATTAGTATCTGTCCCTGGTTTGAACCTATGTCCCACACCATAAAACTATATACAAAAACTAATTCAGACTGGATTAAAGACCTAAATGTAACAACTAATAAAAACCATAGAATAAAATAAAAGGATAATGCTTGGAATATAGTTTTTAGCAACGGAGCCCTAAATATGACAGCAAAAACACAAGGAACAAAAAACAAAATTAAAACATTAGTTTGAAGAAACAACCTATAATGTGGGAGACAAATTTTGGTAACCAAATATCTGATGAAGATATACTAACCAGAATTAAAAAAAAAAAAACACTCCTAAAACTTAACAAAAAAAGACAAATCACTTAATGAAAACAATGGGCAAAGGGTATGAACAGGCATTTCACC
Source organism: Elephas maximus indicus (assembly GCF_024166365.1). Classification (NCBI taxonomy): domain Eukaryota; kingdom Metazoa; phylum Chordata; class Mammalia; order Proboscidea; family Elephantidae; genus Elephas; species Elephas maximus. The sequence goes on from NC_064847.1 coordinate 12,652,631, forward strand.
AAAACAAACAAACAAAAAACGCTAATGGTGAACAAGCACACTAAAACATGCTCAATGTCTAGCCCTTCATCTGTTGCCATTATGTTGGTTTCGACTCATAGTGGCTATATACGACACAGCAGAACTGCCCCATAGGGTTTTCAAGGCCACAGTCTTTACAGAAGCAGACTGCCACGTCTTTCTTCTGTGGAGCCACTGATGTGTTCAAACCACTGACCTTTTGGTTATTAGTCAAGGATTTGACCACTGTGCAGGAAGGGCTCCTTTCATTAGTCATTAAACCAAAAAAACAAAGCAAACAAAACAAAACCCATAGCCATGTAGTCGATTCCAAATCATAATGACCCTATAGAACATAGCAGAATTGCCCCATAGGGTTTGCAAGGAGTGCCTGGTGGGTTCAAACTGACAAACTTTTAGTTAGCAGCTAAGCTCTTAACCACAGTGTCAGCAGGCCTCCATTAGCCACTAGGGAGATGCAAATCATAACTTCAAGACACAGTTTACACCCATTAGCTTGGCTATGATTTAAAATAAATAAATAAATAAATGTTGGCAAGAATGTGAAGAGTTTGGAATTGTGGTGTAATGAGCTGATTTATGTGGCCTTTTGCCTGGGTTTTTTGGAAAACAGCATGAAAGATTTTGTTTTCCTTAAAACCAGAGGAGTTACCTTTGCCGAAGTTTTCTCTTCCAGAAGGTTTGTTAGTTTTGTCCAGGTTGATTAATATTTCTTGGCTAAACTGTAAACAGCTGGTAGCTTGATACTTTTTATTTGGTCCTGGGCTGCAGCCTGCATTGTGATTGGTATGCACTTTGCAGGGATGGGTTAATAGACTAATGCACATAAGGTGATGTATAGCCCAACCATACCTATTATGAAAATGAAGTATCTGGCCTACTAAGAGGGGATTGGTTAGTTTGTGGCCCTGGTGGGAAGACCATGCCTTGAAATTGACAGGTGTTTGGGTATAAGTAGCCAAACACAAAGAGGATTTTCAGAAAGAAAAAAGCAGGAAGAGAATCAGCAGGAAGAAACAAAAGAAATGAAGATCAGAGAAGAAAGAGAAGTAGAAGGCAAGCAACCTCCAAAAAGAGCTGCAACACAAGTCAAGGGTTGTAACACTGAAAATAGTGAGACACCAAGAAGGGGCCCAGAATCGGAGTTAGTGGTGACAAAAGGCAGGGCCAAATGGATGCTGTTCTAAAAGGGCCAAGAGAAGCCCTGTCCTCAGGGGGCTGAGAAGAGGTCTGCAGGGCTGATAGCTGCTGAGGCAGCTGGCTTGTGCTGAAGAAGGGAGACTTTGCCTGCATGCTTCCTGATCCTGATCCTGATTTTTAGCCTATTGATGCTGATTCCAAGTTTTACGCTATTACTTCCTTAACAAACCACTTAACTGTAAACACGATCTGTAGTTCTGCTTGGCCATCGCAGTGGATTATCAAGCACAGAAGAAAAACAGAGTCCTGTGGGAGGGATGACTGGTTTCAGCATTGGATAATGGAGGTACGTCTGATATCTACCTCACAGAGATTAGCCTGGGACTGATCTTGATTAGAATTAAACCCACTGAAGTTGGACAGGTTCTACTACTACCACTCCGACCATTTTACAGAAACCTTCATGTGTTGCTGGTGGGAATGTCAAATGATACAAGCATTGTAGAAAACATTTTGGCAGTTCCTCAAAGATCTACTATATGATCCAGCAATTCTACTCCTAAATATTTACAAGCAGTCCTGAGTTATAAAAGTCCAATTTACGTATAGCCTGTAGTTATAAACCAATTCCTATAAAGCCTATTATATCAAAAATTTCAAGTACATTAAACAAAAGAGTTTATAATAATATATAGGCGATACTTTCCAGTGCTCATCAAAACAGTATTATTATTACTGCATTATTATGTTAAAATGTTTTAGTGTATCTGGAAGTGACTTTAATGTTTTTATGCATAGAAAGGTACACATCTCTATATAAGTGTGTGTGTGCATGCATGTGTGTGTTTATGTGTGTATCATTAACCTACTATTCAAATATCTTGTAACTATTTTAATGGGAAAAATTGATAAAGTAGAAAAATATATGATACATAATGTTGGTAATTTGGAAAATAAAGAGGCATTCAGGTCTGCTTCTGAAAAAGCAAGTGCATATAGCCTTTTGACACTAATGGGTTCAACTCAGCAATACAAGTAAAAAGTTTGAACAATGTTGACTCCCAGAGATACACAAAATTATCCTGTGGAAATAATTCTGGGTATGAGACCGTGTAGAACACACCTTAGAATTGTCTCTGTGAAGGGGAATGAAACAGAGTTATGCAACATTAACTGTATCTCTCTCGGCCCTCAACTCCCCTGCACTTCCATTCTTCTCTGGAAGGCTGGAAGATCCCACATGTTTTCATGGCCAGAGACTGCCCAAGGCAGATACAAGAATTCCTCTGAACGTGGGGTAACTGTCTTCAGGCTCTATGGGACAACAATTCACTGTGGATCTCTAGCATTTAATGTTGGACTCTCTTTTCAGAAAGGTTGTACAGAAAACGGTTTCAAGAGATATAGCGTCTCTCTCCAAAATGAAGGGTATGTCTTTTCTGTCTTGTATAAGAAAAATAATTACTCCCTCAGAGGCAAACATCAGGTAGCTTTATCGTCCAGCATTAAAAAAAAAAAAAAAAGTTCTCTATGCTTAGGGTCCCTCCCCTGTAACGCGATCTACTGTGTATGCAGGTGTCACCTGGCCTTCTTCCCAACATGTTATGAGAAATGAGCCTTGGGGAACCTGCAATGAATTCTAATACTGTGGCTACTGCTATTGCTATGAATTATGACATATCCTTTCTCTGACCCGGAAGTCTCATGTCTTCTGCCAGCATCTTTAATACTGTGGCAACATGACTTCTTAGCTTGCAAGTTGGGTAAAATCTAAGACTTTTTACGGTTCCTAATGACTTCATGAGTGTGTATAAAGAATATGAACATGGTTCTAACCCTTATACCACATGTCGTGGTGTATTGATAAGGATATTACTAACCTGAGAGTACTAAATCTCTATTTCATTCTGTAGGTTTGACTAAGACTCGTAGCTGAGTGTTGCGGTAATTTTAAGTAGTACTACCAACATTTTAGGGATAACAAGAAAACAATATTTGGGGAAAATTTATGAGCATATAAAAATGTATTACATATTAAATAATTATCTGTTATATATCTCAGTTTTTTCTTTTTTTAAAATAATTTTTATTGTGCTTTAAGTGAAAGTTTACAAATCAAGTCAGTCTCTCACACAAAAACCCATACACACCTTGCTACACACTCCAAATTACTCTCCCCTTATGAGGCAGCCCACTCTGTACCTGCACTCTCTCTTTTCATGTCCGTTCCGCCAGCTTCTAACCCCCTCCACCCTCTCATCTCCGCTCCAGGTAGGAGATGCCAACATAGTCTCAAGTGTCCACCTGATCAAGAAGCTCACTCCTCACCAGCATCCCTCTAGAACTCATTGTCCAGTCCAATCCATGTCTGAAGAGTTGGCTTTGGGAATGGTTTCTGTCCTGGGCCAATAGAACATCTGGGGTCCTTCCAGTCTCAGTCAGACCATTAAGTCTGGTCGTATGAGAATTTGGGGTCTGCATCCCACTGCTCTCCTGCTCCTTCAGGGGTTCTCTGTTGTGTTCCCTGTCAGGGCAGTCATTGATTGTAGCCGGGCACCATCTAGTGCTTCTGGTCTCAGGGTGATGTAGGCGCTGGTTCGTGTGGCCCTTTCTGTCTCTTGGGCTCGTAAATGCCTTGTGTTCTTGGTGTTCTTCATTCTCCTTTGATCCAGGTGGGTTGAGACCAATTGATGCATCTTAGATGGCTGCTTGGTCACATTTGAGACCTCAGATACCACTCTTCAAAGTGGGATGCAGAATATTTTCTTAGTAGATTTTGTTATGCCAATTGACTTAGATGTCCCCTGAAACTATGGTCCCCAGACCCCTGCCCCTGCTATGGCGGCCTTCAAAGCATTCAGTTTATTCAGGAAATTTCTTTGCTTTTGGTTTAGTCCAATTGTGCTGACCTCCCCTGTATTGTGTGCTGTTTTTCCCTTCACCTAAAGTAGTTCTTATCTACTATCTGATTAGTGAATGCCCCTCTCTCACCCTCCCTTCCACAAAAGAATGTTTTCTTCTCGGATTATGATAGTGGTCTTATACAATATTTGTCCTTTTGCAACTGACTGATTTCACTCAGCATAATGCCTTCCAGGTTCCTCCATGTTCTGAAATGTTTCACAGATTCCTCACTGTTCTTTATCAAAGCATAGTATTCCATTGTGTGAATATACCATAATTTATTTACCCATTCATCCGTTGATGGGCACCTTGGTTGCTTCCAATTTTTTGCTCTTGTAAACAGTGCAGCAATAAACAGGGGTGTGCATATATCTGTTCGTCTAAAGCTCTTATTTCTCTAGGATATATTCCAAGGAGTGGGATTGCTGGATCTTATGGCAGTTCTATTTCTAGCTTTTTAAGGAAGTGCCAAATCAATTTCCAAAGAGGTTGTACCATTTTACATTCCCATCAGCAGTGTAGAAGTGTTCCAATCTCTCCACAGCCTCTCCAACATTTATTATTTTGTGTTTTTTGGATTAATGCCAGCCTTGCTGGAGTGAGATGAAATCTCATTGTAGTTTTAATCTGCATTTCTCTAATGGCTAATGATCGTGAACATTTCCTCATGTATCTATTAGCTACCTAAACGTCTTCTTTAATGAAGTGTCTATTCATATCTTTTGCCCATTTTTTAATCGGGTTATTTGTCTTTTTGCAGTTGAGTTTTTGCAGTATGATGTAGACTTTAGAGATCAGGTGCTGATCAGAAATGTCATAGATAAAAATTTTTCCCAGTCTGTAGGTAGCCTTTTTACTCTTTTGGTGAAGTCTTTGGATGAGCATACGTGTTTGACTTTTAGGAGCTCCAAGTTATCTAGATTTTCTTCTACATTCTTTAAAATGTTTTATATACTGTTTATACCATGTATTAGGGCTCCTAACATTGTCCCTATTTTTTCTTCCATGATCTTTATCATTTTAGATTTTATATTTAGGTCTTTGATCCATTTTGCGTTAGTTTTTGTGCATGGAGTGAGGTATGGGTCTTGTTTCACTTTTTTGCAAATGGATATCCAGTTATGCCAGCACCATTTGTTAAAAAGACTGTCTTTTCCTCCATTTAACTGTTTGGGGCCTTTGTCAAATATCAGCTGCTCGTTTGTGGATGGATTTATGTCTGGATTCTCAATTCTGTTCCATTGGTCCATGTATCTGTTGTTGTACCAGTACCAGGCTGTTTTGACTACTGTGGTGGTATAATACGTTCTAAAACCAGGTAAAGTAAGACCTCCCACTTTGTTCTTCTTTTTCAGTAATGCCTTATTTATCTGGGGCCTCTTTTCCTTCCATATGAAATTGGTGATTTGTTTCTCCATCTCATTAAAGAATGTCCTTGGGATTTGGATCAGAATTGCATTAAATGTATAGATCGCTTTTGGTAGAATAGACATTTTTATAATGTTAAGTCTTCCTACCCACGAGCAAGGGTATATTCTTCCACTTACGTAAGTCTCTTTTGGTTTCTTGTAGAAGAGATTTGTATAAGTATTTTACATCTCTGGTAAGATTTCTTCCTAAGTATTTTATCTTCTTGGGGGCTACTGTAAATGCCATTGATTTGGTGATTTCATCTTTGATGTTCTTTTTGTTGGTGTACAGGAATCCAACTGACTTTTGTATGTTTATCTTGTATCCTGATACTCTGCTGAACTCTTCTATTAGTTTCAGTAGTTTTCTTGAGTATTTCTTAGGGTTTTCTGTGTATAAGATCATGTCATCTAAAAAAGGAGATACTTTAACTTCTTTCTTGCCAATCTGGGTGCCCTTTATTTCTTTATCTAGCCTAATTGCTCTGGCTAGGACTTCCAGCCCAGTATTGAACGAAAGTGGTGATAATGGACATCCTTTTCTGGTTCCCGATCTCAGTGGGAATGTTTTCAGGCTCTCTCCATTTAGGGTGATGTTGGCTCTTGTCTTTGTATAAATGCCTTTATTATGTTGAGAAATTTTCCTTCTATTCCTATTTTGCTGAGAGTTTTTATCATGAATGAGTGTTGAACTTTGTCAAATGCCTTTTCTGCATCAATTGATAAAATCGTGTGATGCTTGTCTTTTATTTATGTGGTGGATTACATTAATTGGTTTTCTAATGTTGAACCATCCCTGCATACCTGGTATGAATCCCACTTGATCATGGTGGATTATTTTTTTTGATATATTGTTGAATTCTGTTGGCTAGAATTTTGTCGAGGATTTTTACATCTACATTCGTGAGGGATATAGGTCTTTAATTTTCTTTTTTGTGGTGTCTTTACCTGGTTTTGATATCAGGGATATGGTGGCTTCATAGAATGAGTTCGGTAGTATTCCATCCTTTTCTATACTCTGAAATACCTTTAGTAGTAGTAGTTGTGTTAACTCTTCTCTGAAAGTTTGGTATAACTCTGCAGTGAAGCCATCTGGACCAGGGCTTTTTTTTTGTTGGGAGTTTTTTGATTACCTTTTCAATCTCTTCTTTTGTCATGGGTCTATTTAGTTGTTCTACCTCTGTTTGTGTTAGTTTAGGTAGGTAGCGTGTTTCTAGGAATTCACGCATTTCTCCTAGGTTTTCAAATTTGTTTGAGTATAGTTTTTCATAGTAATCTGATAAGATTCTTTTAATTTTGGTTGGGTCTGTTGTAATATCACCCATCTCATTTCTTATTTGGGTTATTTGCTTCCTCTCCTGTTTTTCTTTTGTCAGTTTCACCAGTGGTTTATCAATTTTGTTGTTTAAAAAAAACACAGCTTTTGGTCTTGTTAATTCTTTCAATTGTTTTCATGTTTTCTATTTCATTTAGTTCAGCTCTAATTTTTATGATTTGTTTTCTTCTGGTGCCTGTGGGTTTCTTTGTTGCTCTCTTTCTATTTGTTTAAGTTATAGGGATAATTCTTTGATTTTGGCCCTTTCTTCTTTTTGGATGTGTGCATTTATTGATATAAATTGGCCTCTGAGCACCACTTTGCTGTGTCTCAAAGGTTCTGACAGGAAGTGTTTTCTCTTTCATTGGATTCTATGAATTCCATCCTTAATGTCTTCTATAATCCAATCTTTTTTGAGTATTGTTCAGTTTCCAAGTGTTTGATTTCTTTTCCCTGCTTTTCCTGGTATTGATTTCCACTTTTATGGCTTTATGGTCAGAGAAGATACTTTGTAATATTTCAGTGTTTTGGATTCTGCTAAGGCTTGCTTTATGACCTAATATGTGGTCTATCTTAGAGAATGTTCCATGTGCGCTACAAAAGAAAGTACAGTTGGTTGCTGTTGGGTGGATTGTTCCATATATGTCTACGAGGTCAAGTTGGTTGATTGTGGCATTTAGATCTTCCATGTCTTTATTGAGCTTCTTTCTGGATGTCCTGTCCTTCACTGAAAGTGGTGTGTTGAGGTATCCTACTATTATTGTGGAGCTGTCTATCTCACTTTTCAATGCTCATAGAGTTTGTTTTACGTATCTTGCAGCCCTGTCATTGGGTGCATGAATATTCAATATGGTTATATCTTCTTGGTGTATTTTCCCTTTAATCATTATATAGTGTCCTTCCTTATCCTTTCTGATGGATGTAACTTTAAAGTCTATTTTGTCAGAAATTGATATTGCCACTCCTGCTTTTTTGGTTGTCGTTTGCTTGATATATTTTTTCCATCCTTTGAGTTTTAGTTTGTTCGTGTCTCTAAGTCTAAGGTGTGTCTCTTGTAGGCAGCATATACATGGTTCTTGTTTTTTAATCCAATCAGCTAATCTCTGTTTTTTTATTGGTGCATTCAGTCTATTTACATTCAGGGTAATTGTAGATAGGTATGATTTAGTGCTATCATTTTGATGTCTTTTTGTGTGTGTTGACAGCTTCTTTTTCCCACTTGAATTTATGTGCTGAGTAGATATTCTTTATATATTGTCATTTCCTCATATTTGTTGTTCTTGATTTTGCTTCTGCTGAGTCTGTATTTTTCCCTTGTATTTTATTTTGATGAGTACGATAGTTTGTCTCCTTTGTGGTTACCTTATTATTTACCCCTATTTTTCTAAATTTAAAACTAACTTTTATTTCTTTGTATTGCAATATCTTCCTTTCCATATGGCAGGTGTATGTTTACATTTCTTAGTCCCTCTTTATTATTTTAATGTTGTCATCTTTTATATAATAACTTCATCATTACCCTGTGTTCGGCTTTTTTTTTTTTTTTTTAATCTTGCTTTTCTGTTTTGGATTTCCCTGCCTGGGTTGACTTCTGGTCGCTCTGCCCAGTGTTCTAGTCTTGGGTAGATACCTGATATTATTGATTTTCTAACCAAAGGACTCCCTTTAGTATTTCTTGTAGTTTTGGTTTGGTTTTGATGAATTCCCTCAACTTGTGTTTATCTGGAAATGTCTTAATTTCACCCAGATATTTAAGAGACAATTTCGATGGCTATATCATTCTTGGCAGGCATTTTTTTCCTTCAATTTTTTAAAAATGTCATCCCATTGGCTTCTTGGCTGCCTGGTTTCTCCCGAGTAGTCCAAGCTTATTCTTATTGGCTCTCCTTTGTAGGTGACTTTTCTTTTATCCCTCGCTCTTATAATTGTCTCTTTATCTTTGGTTTTGGCAAGGTTGATTATAATATGTCTTGGTGACTTTCTTTTAAGATCTACCTTATGTGGAGTTCGATGAGCATCTTGGATATATATCTTCTCATCTTTCACAATATCAAGGAAGCTTTCTGCCAACAAATCATCAACAATATTCTCTATATTTTCTGTTATCCCTCCCTGTGCTGGGACTCCAATCACTCATAGGTTATTTCTCTTGATAGAGTCCCACATGGTTCTTAAGATTTCTTCATTTTTAAAAATTCTTTTATCTGATTTTTCTTCAAATATATTAGTGCCAAGTGATTAATCTTCAAGTTCAGAAATTCTAGCTTCTACTTGCTCAATTCTTCTTCTCTGACTTTCTATCGTGTTATCAATTCTGAAATTTTATTGTTAATTTTCGAATTTTCTATTGCTGTCTATGGATTTTTCCAGCTTACTAAACTTTTCATTATGTTCCTGAATAATCTTTCTAATTTCTTCAGTTGCTTTATCTGTGTGTTCCTTGGCTTGTTCTGCGTATTGCCTCATTTCCTTCCTGATGTTTTGAAGGGTGTTGTATATTAAACTTTTGTATTGTTCATCTGGTAATTCCAGGAATGCAGTTTCATCTAAAAGATCCCTAGATTCTTTGTTGTGAGAGCCTGGTGAGGTGATTCTGGGGTGTTTCTTTATGTGACTTGATATTGACTCTTGTCTCCGAGCCATCTATAAGTTATTGTATTAGTTTATGCTTGCTTACTATGTCGTAGCTGCTTGCTTTGTTTTGTTATACCCCTATGGGTTGCTTGAGTGAACTAGCTTGATCATTTTTGCCTTTGGAGCTCTGGTGTCCTGTCCCCAGCTGGCTAGAGCTATTATCAGGTATATCATTCTAAGAGTCCATTCAGTTTTCTTGTATGAATTCAGCTCAGGTTTCCAGGTAGCTGATATCAAGTGTGTGGTATCTGCTCTGTTCTTAAGTCTAAGAAGGGCAGGGGTGATTGGCGTATTTACTGGTACCTGATTGCAGCAGGGGGTCACACTCTGAACAAGGCAGAGGGCTGAGAACCGACCCCCAAGTGTCTCTGAGGAAAATGCATCTCTGTTCCCTAGAGCATGCTGGTGGGTGGGTTCTGCAGAGGGACCATGGGCACTCAAAGGTTTTGTTGTAAGGACTGGGAAGTGCCATTTACCTTTGAGCCCCTGTTGTGGGTGGCTGTGTGACCTGAATGGAGCTACCAGTCCTTAGGTCCCTGTTGTGGGTAGGTGAGGACCGTGTTAAATAGGCAAAGCAATGTCAAACGTCAAATACCCACCTCTCCACCGCACAGCTGAAATGGTTGGAGTTTGCCAACAAGGGCCTATTCTCCTGAAATAGGCCCACACAGGTCCATGCAGAAGGGAAAGGTGCTCAAGGTCCATGGATGGTTTATGCCTGGACAGGAGCCGCTTCTGTCCTGAGTGCCCCCGGTTAATGGAGCTAGCAAATTATCTTTTTCCCCCAGTTGCAAATTTTTTCCTTCTCCAAGGCCGGGAGGGTGGCTCTAGGTGCTCACCAGGGTCTATCTCAGACCCAGGGATTCAGCTGCTGAAGACAGCTTGGGGGTGGGGAGGGACACGGTAAAATATATGCAAGTGCTTAGCTTTTGCCGAGAGCACGGCGTTCTCCTCAGATTCTGGAGGTGTGAATGGGCTGTGTGGCTGGCTGTTCCTCCCTGAGGAAACTGCGGCTGAACGCTCGTAGCAGACAGCCACTGTCACCTCCGCCGCCACTCCAGAATTGGTGCCTGAGGACTCCCCATGATTCAGGTCCAGTAACTCCTCTCCACTTCTGAACGGCCTCTTCCTCCACCTGCCCCTCAGTTCGTTGTCTAAGCTTGCCCTTGATGCTCAGGGCTCCCAGCTTGTCACAAATATACTCATTTCACTTGTTTTTTCGTGTCTTTGTTGTAAAGAGGGCTCGACAGAAGCATCTGTCTATTCTGCCATCTTGGCTCATATATATCTCATTTTTTTCAAAGCATTTTTTTTTCCTTTTTTTTAACTAAGGTAATTATTTTTCCTTCTCTATTTTGTTGAAGATATCAGAAAAATTACCAGGATTGTTTTTTCTAATGCAGGTTTATGCTGTTCCCATTTTTGAGGAGTGTTCACATGTTTTGTGATATGCAAAGAAACATCATCTTCTGTTAGATATTAGAAAATGTTTCCCTCTCCACGGTGGTGAAATTCACAGGAGAACTGAAGTTCTTTTTTTAAAGACAACTGCGTGTCATATATGTGCTTGGCATATCTGAGAGTGGGTTAGAGTTATTGAACACTGAAGGGACCATTGTCTGGTGGTCTGGGCCAACAGTGCTCATGGGAGAAATTTAGGAAATAGAGGGAAGGAAAGTTCCATTACTGAGGGCTCCAGTTCCCCTTTGGGTTACAGCAGTTCAACACACTGAGTTGCCTACTAGAGACTGGCCAATGGATCTGGGCCAGACTAAGGAACCAATGGCATAAGGGAGAGGTTATCACTGCTGGAAATGGACACTGACTGGGTGGTCATTGAGGGACAGGGGAATATAATCCATGATAGTAGATAATATTGCCTACTCTGGGAGGTGAGTCATAGCAATGGGGGTAGAGGGAAGGTGGAGGACAGAAACTAATCTATTTTCCCTTCTGTCCTTACAACACATCAGATGTATACACAGTCTACCAGCACATTAACCGAATCCTGGATCTGACGCATGCTGTAGCTGATTTGGTGGACTGTACCAATAGTTGAGTCTGTACCTACATTCCTCATACCTCCTGGATTGGTGTTCCACTATCACTCATCCCTTTGGCTGCTGGAGATGCAAGTGAATTGTCACCCACAGGTGTCTGTCACCCCTCAAACACCAAAATGGAATGTTTTGCCATTAATAGTTTTCAGTGACCTGGCCTATGAAGTAGCAATTTTGACTGAAGGACACTGGCTTTACTGGGAAAAAAAAAAAACTGGTGGATATAGTAGATATACAGGACAGAGTTTCTGTACAATTTCCCAGTGAGTGGAGTGTTACTGATATAAAAACACCACCATGTTTCATCCTGGAACTTACCCTTTTTCTGATATGATATCCTTTTCTAATTTAACAGGTCAGGGACCTGATAAATATGGTAAGGTAGGACTACTTAATAATGCAACAGTTTGTAATTGTTGGTATAAGAGTCCAGGATCTTGATGGCTGGCCTTAGATTATCTGTTGGTCTCCCAGGGAAGAGTCTGCGACCTAGTGGGCACTTGGTGCTGTGTCCTTTTTAGTTACAGTTACCAAGAGATACAGAGAGAAACTGTTGAAGCCCAAGCCCTGGTAGGCAGGGAGCTGAAATTGTATCTGTATCCCTGGACAATATTAGGACCTGTCTAACTGATTACTAACCAGAAGGAGGACGTGGATGCTATCCATTTTCCAAGTAAGCCTGATCATCCTGTTGATAATGATCGTAGTCATATGACTTATTGAATGTGTTACGACTTCTGTTGATGCTGATATATGAAGACTATGGCAATCAAGGTGATTAAGAAATATGAAGATGTTGACTTGCACCTACACATTCATGAAGGTCTTTGGGCTTATGAAAGTCATATGGACAAAGAATAATAAAAAGACATTAATAAAACAATCAGGAATGAACTGCTGTATGCATAGGTATGTTGTGTTATAATTGCCTCCTCATCATCTCCCTAGCTACTAATGCACATAAAGTAATGTATGTGCTTTAGGGGGAGATGACTGCCTTCTGAAGAAACCCAGACTTGTTGAACTGTCTTTGTGGGATAAAGAAGGAAGGGCTGTTTTTAGCACCAGTAAAACCAGCATGGCCTCAAGAGGATAATATGTGGTGCCCATTGTCTGCTAGGGACTTCCATGTTTATTACCTCCTTTTACCTTTTGTTATCCCCTTTTATTACTCCTTCCTGTTCTCTATACATGCTGTTTGGCATATAGATATGGCTGCTTTATTTGTATTTAATCCGAAAGGGAGGGATTTAGGTGTTCTCTTCTCATAATGTGAACTGGGTCTTGCTTGGATGTGATCTGTCATTACCCTGTCAATGGGAGCCTAACTTTGGGGAACTTCAGGTGATAATGATGTGTGCTGTTTTACCCAACCCTGTCCCATTTATTCTATGAGTAATAAATGCCTATTGATCCTGCCATTAGAACAGTGGTCTGTGTTTTGCTGCAAACAATCTTTCACTAACTTCTGAATATAGTGACATTGCAGCATGATCTCACAGAAAAACTAGACAGGTCAGTGAGAAAACAGAGCTTGAATAACACTATAAATCAAGTAAACCTAACAGACGTATGTTGGACACTCCACCTGATGACAACATGATATGCATTCTTCTCTAGTGTATACAGATTATTCTCCATATTAGACCACATGTTAGGTCACAAAGCAAGCCTCAATAAATTAAAAAAAAAAAAAAGAATTTAAAATCTACCAAATATTTTCCTCAACTTTAATGTAATAAAATCATAAATTATTAACAGAGGAAAACTGGAAAATGCACAGATAGGTGAAGTTAACAAAACTATTAAGAAACCAATGAGTTAAGAGAGAAATAGAAAATGAAATGAAAGCATGACATACCAGAAGTTATGAGACAGTGTTCAAATGGAAATTCATAGCAGTAAACTCTAAAAAGAAGAGCTTTGTAAGTTTAACTACTGACATGCATTGAATTGTGTCTCCCCAAAACACAGGTATCAACTGTTTAGGCCATGCTTCCCAGTGTTAGGTGACTGTCCATCATTTTGTCATCTGATGTGATTTTTCTATGTGTTGTAAACTTATCACTGGAACGTTAGTGAGATGTATTAGCAGCAGCTATGTTGAAGAGATTTACAAGATTAGATTGTGTCTTAAGCCAACCTCTTTTGAGATATAAAAGAGAGAAACAAGCAGAGGGACAGGGGGACCTCGTACCACCAAGAAAGGAGCACTGAGAGCAGAGTGTGTACTTTGGACCCGGGGTCCCTGTGCCCGAGAAGCTCCTCCACCAGGGGAAGATCAATGACAAGGGCCTTCTTCTACAGCAGAGAGGGAAAGTCTTGCCCGGAGCTGAAGCCTTGAATTTGGACTTCTAGCCTACTAGACCATGAAAGAATAAACTTCAGTTTGTTGAACCTATCCACTTGTGGTATTTCTATTATAGCAGTGCTAGATGATTAAGACAATTATCTAACTCTGTGAGCTGAGAATAATAACTGCAAATGAAACCCAAAGCCACCGGAGCAGTTGGTAGGGAAATAACAAAGATCAGAGCAGAGTTAAAAGACATAGAGAATAAAACAATAGAGAGAATCAATGAATCCTCTGTTTTTGAAAAGATAAATACGATTGACAAACTCCTAGTTAGACTGAAAACCTTTTAAAAAGAAGGGAAATGTATATTTCTAAAATCAGAACCAAAAGTGGGGACAGTATAGACGACTCTACAGAAAATTTTTAAAAAGTCTTTAAGGGAATATCATGAACAATTCTGCAATCACAAATTAGATAATTTTGATGAAATGATCAAATTACTAAGCACAGATAAACCTGTTGCCATCGAGTCAATTCTGACTCATAGTGACTCTATATAACAGGGTAGAACTGCCCCATACATTTTTCTAGGCTGTAAATATTTACACAATTGAATAGCTACATCTTTTTCCTGCAGAGCCACAGTTGGGTTTGAACCTCCAACTTTCCTGTTAGCAACTGAGCACTTTAACCACTGTGCCACCAGGACTCCTTAAACACATAACTACCAACATTGACCTATGGACATTAAAAAAAAGGAAATTTGCCATCAAGTCAATTCCAACTAGGGAGTGCAAATCAAAACTAAACAAGATATCACTACAAAAGGACTATGATACATTTTTTAAAATACAGACAAGTACTGGCAAGGATGTGGAGAAATTGGAACCCTCATTCATTACTAGTAGGATTGTAAAATGGTACAGCAGTATGGAAAACAAAAAATTAAAAGAGAGGTGGAACCTAGATAGCATAATAGACAGACACTTCTGTCGAGCCCTCTTTACAACAAAGACACGAAAAAAAACAAGTGAAATGAGTATATTTGTGACAAGCTGGGAGCCCTGAGCATCAAGGGCAAGCTTAGACAACGAACTGAGGGGCAGGTGGAGGAAGAGGCCGTTCAGAAGTGGAGAGGAGTTACTGGACCTGAATCATGGGGAGTCCTCAGGCACCAATTCTGGAGTGGCGGCGGAGGTGACAGTGGCTGTCTGCTACGAGCGTTCAGCCGCAGTTTCCTCAGGGAGGAACAGCCAGCCACACAGCCCATTCACACCTCCAGAATCTGAGGAGAACGCCGTGCTCTCGGCAAAAGCTAAGCACTTGCATATATTTTACCGTGTCCCTCCCCACCCCCAAGCTGTCTTCAGCAGCTGAATCCCTGGGTCTGAGATAGACCCTGGTGAGCACCTAGAGCCACCCTCCCGGCCTTGGAGAAGGAAAAAATTTGCAACTGGGGGAAAAAGATAATTTGCTAGCTCCATTAACCGGGGGCACTCAGGACAGAAGCGGCTCCTGTCCAGGCATAAACCATCCATGGACCTTGAGCACCTTTCCCTTCTGCATGGACCTGTGTGGGCCTATTTCAGGAGAATAGGCCCTTGTTGGCAAACTCCAACCATTTCAGCTGTGCGGTGGAGAGGTGGGTATTTGACGTTTGACATTGCTTTGCCTATTTAACACGGTCCTCACCTACCCACAACAGGGACCTAAGGACTGGTAGCTCCACTCAGGTCACACAGCCACCCACAACAGGGGTTCAAAGGTAAATGGCACTTCCCAGTCCTTACAACAAAACCTTTGAGTGCCCATGGTCCCTCTGCAGAACCCACCCACCAGCATGCTCTAGGGAACAGAGATGCATTTTCCTCAGAGACACTAGGGGGTCGGTTCTCAGCCCTCTGCCTTGTTCAGAGTGTGACCCCCTGCTGCAATCAGGTACCAGTAAATACGCCAATCACCCCTGCCCTTCTTAGACTTAAGAACAGAGCAGATACCACACACTTGATATCAGCTACCTGGAAACCTGAGCTGAATTCATACAAGAAAACTGAATGGACTCTTAGAATGATATACCTGATAATAGCTCTAGCCAGCTGGGGACAGGACACCAGAGCTCCAAAGGCAAAAATGATCAAGCTAGTTCACTCAAGCAACCCATAGGGGTATAACAAAACAAAACAAAGCAAGCAGCTATGACATAGTAAGCAAGCATAAACTAATACAATAACTTATGGATGGCTTGGAGACAAGAGTCAATATCAAGTCACATAAAGAAACACCCCATAATCACCTCAACAGGCTCTCACAACAAAGAATCTAGGGATCTTTTAGATGAAACTGCATTCCTGGAATTACCAGATGAAGAATACAAAAGTTTAATATACAGAACCCTGAAGACATCAGGAAAGAAATGAGGCAATATGCAGAACAAGCCAAGGAACACACAGATAAAGCAACTGAAGAAATTAGAAAAATTATTCAGGAACATAATGAAAAGTTTAATAAGCTGGAAAAATCCATAGACAGACAGCAATCAGAAATTCAGAAGATGAACAACAAAATTACAGAATTAGGTAACTCAATAGAAAGTCAGAGGAGCTGAATTGAGCAAGTAGGAGCTAGAATTTCTGAACTTGAAGATTAATCACTTGGCACTAATATATTTGAAGAAAAATCAGATAAAAGAATTTTAAAAAATGAAGAAACCTTAAGAACCATGTGGGACTCTATCAAGAGAAATAACCTATGAGTGATTGGAGTCCCAGCACAGGGAGGGATAACAGAAAATACAGAGAATACTGTTGAGGATTTGTTGGCAGAAAACTTCCCTGATATTGTGAAAGATGAGAAGATATCTATCCAAGATGCTCATCTAACTCCACGTAAGGTAGGTCTTAAAACAAAGTCACAAAGACATAGTATCATCAAACTTGGCAAAACCAAAGATAAAGAGAGAATTTTAAGGGCAGCGAGGGATAAAAGAAAAGTCACCTACAAAGGAGAGCCAATAAGAATAAGCTCGGACTACTCGGAAGAAACCATGCAGGCAAGAAGCCAATGGGATGACATATTTAAAAAATTGAAGGAAAAAAATTGCCTGCCAAGAATCATATATCCATCAAAACTGTCTCTTAAATATGTAGGTGAAATTAAGACATTTCCAGACAAACACAAGTTGAGGGAATTCATCAAAACCAAACCAAAACTACAAGAAATACTAAAGGGAGTTCTTTGGTTAGAAAATCAATAATATCAGGTATTAACTCAAGACTAGAACACTGGGCAGAGCAACCAGAAGTCAACCCAGACAGTGAAATAAAAAAAAACAAAGAAAGATTAAAAAAAAAAAAAACCTCAAAACACAGTAAGAGTGATATTATATAGAGGAAGACAACACTAAAACAGGAAAGTGGGACTAAGAAATGTCATCATAGACTTTCCATAAGGGGAGGAAGATAGGGCAATACAAAAAATAGAAGTTAGTTTTAAATTTAGAAAAATGGGGGTAAATAAAAAGGAAACCACAAAGGAGACAAACTATCCTACTCATCAAGATAAAATACAAGAAAAAAATAGAGACTCAGCAGGAACAAAATCAACAACACCTAATATAAGGAAAGGACAATATATAAAGACTACTCAGCACATAAAATTAATTGGGAAAAAGAAACTGTCCACAACACACAAAAAAGACACCATAATGACACCACTAAGTTCATACCTATCCATAATTACACTGAATGTAAATTGACTAAATACATCAATAAAGAGACAGAGAGTGGCAGAATGGATTAAAAACACGCTTCTTCTAAATGCTGCCTACGAGATACAAACAAAAACTCAAAGGTTGGAAAAAAATATATCGAGGAAAGAAGAATCAAAAAAAGAGCAGGAGTGGGAATATTAATTTCTGACAAAATAGACTTTAAAGTTAAATCCATCATAAAGGATAAGGAATGACACTATATAATGATTAAAGGGAAAATATACCAAGAAGATATAACCATATTAAATATTTATGCACCCAATGACAGGGCTGCAAGATACATAAAAAAAAAAAAATCTGTCAGAACTGAAAAGTGAGATAGACAGCTCCACAATAATAATAGGAGACTTCAACACACTACTTCCGGTGAAGGACAGAACATCAAGAAAGAAGCTCAATACAGACACGCAAGATCTAAATGCCACAATCAACCAATTTGACCTCATAGACATATACAGAACATTCCACCCAACAGCAGCCAAGTGTATGTTCGTTTCTAGTACACATGGAATGTTCTCTAGGATAGACCACATATTAGGTCATAAAGCAAGCCTTAGCAGAATCCAAAACATTGAAATATTACAAAGCATCTTCTCTGACCATAAGGCCATAGAAGTGGAAATAATAACAGAAAAGTCAGGGAAAAGAAATCAAACACTTGGAAACTGAACAATACCCTGCTCAATAAAGACTGGATTATAGAAGACATTAAGGATGAAATAAAGAAATTCATAGAATCCAATGAGAATGAAGACACTTCCTATCGGAACCTTTGGGCCACAGCAAAAGCGGTACTCAGATGCCAATGTATATGAATAAATGCACACATCTAAAAAGATGGAAGGGCCAAAACCAAAGAATAATCCCTACAACTTGAACAAATAGAAAGAGAGCAAAAAAAGAAACCCTCAGGCACCAGAAGAGAGAAAATAATAAAAATTAGAGCTGAACTAAATGAAATAGAAGACAGAAAAATAATTGAAAGAATTAACAAGACTGAAAGCTGGTTCTTTGAAAAAATCAACAAAATTGATAAGCCATTGGACAGACTGACAAAAGAAAAACAGGAGAGGAAGCAAATAACCTGAATAAGGAATGAGATGGGTGATATTACAACAGAAGCAACTGTAATTAGAAGAATCATATCAGATTACTATGAAAAATTATACTCAAACAAATTTGAAA
This sequence comes from Elephas maximus indicus, assembly GCF_024166365.1. Classification (NCBI taxonomy): domain Eukaryota; kingdom Metazoa; phylum Chordata; class Mammalia; order Proboscidea; family Elephantidae; genus Elephas; species Elephas maximus. The sequence goes on from NC_064847.1 coordinate 12,671,364, forward strand.
ACCTAGAAGAAATGGACGAATTCCTAAAAACACACTACCTACGTAAACTAACACAAAGAGAGGTAGAACAACTAAATACACCCATAGCAAAAGAAGACATTGAAAAGGTAATTAAAAAACTCACAACAACAAAAAAGCCCAGGCCCAGACAGCTTCAGTGAAAAGTACTACCAAACTTTCAGAGAAAAGTTAACAGCACTACTGCTAAAGATATTTCAGAGTATAGAAAAGCATGGGATACTACCAAACTCATTCTATGAAGCCAGCATATCCCTGATACCAAAGCCAGGTAATTTTACCACAAAAAAAAATAAAATTACAGACCTATATCCCTCATGAACTTAGATGCAAAAATACTCTACAAAATTGTAGCCATAGAATTAAAAGACATATCAAAAATAATTCACCATGACCAGGTGCGATTCATACCAGGTATGCAGGGGTGGTTCAACATTAGGAAAAAATTCATGTAATCCGCCACATAAATAAATAAAACAAAAGACAAGAATCACATGCTGTTATCAATTGATGCAGAAAAGCCATCTGACAAAGCTCAACACCCACTCATGATTAAAAAAAAAAAAACTCTCAACAAAATAGGAATAGAAGGAAACTTCCTCAACATAATAGAGGGCATTTATACAAAGCCAACAGCCAACATCATCCTAAATGGAGAGAGCCTGAAAGCATCCCCACCGAGATCAGGAACCAGACAAGGATGCCCTTTATCACCACTCTTATTCAACATTGTGCTGGAGGTCATAGCTAGAACAATTAGGCTAGAGAAAGAAATAAATGGCATCCATATTGGAAGGAAGAAGTAAAATTATCTCTATTTGCAGACGGCATAATTTTATACACAGAAAACCCTAAGGAATCCTGAAGAAAACTACTGAAACTAATAGAAGACTTTAGCAGAGCATGCGGATACAAGATAAACATACAAAAATCACTTGGATTCCTCTACACCAACAAAAAGAATATCAAAATGGAAATCACCAAATCAATACCATTCACAGAAGCCCCCAAGAAGATAAGATACTTGGGAATAAATCTTACCGGAGATGTAAAAGACTTATACAAAGAAAACTATAATGAGCTTCCGCAAGAAACCAAGAGATACCTACATAAATGGGAAAACATTCCTTGCTCATGGATAGGCAGACTTAAAATTATAAAAATGTTTATTCTACCAAAAGTGATCTATACACTTACTTCCTATCCAAATTCCAAAGACATTCTTTAATGAGATGGAGAAACAAATCACCAACTGCATAAGGAAAGGAAAGAGGCACCGGATAAGTAAAGCATTACTGAAAAAGAAAAACAAAGTGGGAGGCCTTACTCAACCTCATTTTAGAACCTATTATACTGTCAAAGTAGTCAAAACAGCCTGGTTCTGGTACAACAGACACAGAAACCAATGGAACAGAACTGAGAATCCAGACATAAATCCATCCACATGTTAGCAGCTGTTATTTGACAAAGCCTTGAAAACAGTTAAATGGGGGGAAAGACAGCCTTTTAAACAAATGGTGCCGGCATAACTGGATATCTATCTGCAAAAAATGAAACAAGACCCATAAAAACGAGCTCAAAATGGATCAAAGACCTAAATATAAAATCTAAAATGATAGAGATCATGGAAGAAAAAAATAGTGACAACATTAAAAGCCCTAATACATTGCATTAACAGTATACAAAACATCATGAACAATGCAGAAGGAAACTAGATAACTGGAGCTCCTAAAAATCAAACACCAATGCTCATCCAGAGACTTCGCCAAAAGTGCCAGAAGATTACATACAGACTGGGAAAAATTTTTTAGCTACGACATTTCCAATCAGCGACTGACCTCTAAAATCTACATGATACTGCAAAAACTCAACTACAAAAAGACAAATAACCCAATTAAAAAGTGGGCAAAAGATATGAACAGACACTTCACTAAAGAAGACATTCAGGTAGCTAACAGATAAATGAGAAATGCTCACGATCATGCAAATCAAAACTACAATGAGATTCCATCTCACTCCGACAGGGCTGGCATTAATCCAAAAAACTCAAATGTTGGAGAGGCTGTGGAGAGATTGGAACACTTCTACACTGCTGGTAAGAATGTAAAATGATAGAACCACTTTGGTTATTGATTTGGTGCTTCCTTAAAAAGCTAGAAATAGAACTACCATATGATCCAGCAATCCCACTCCTTGGAATATACCCTAGAGAAATAAGAGCTTTTACACGAAAAGATACAGGCACACCCATGTTCATTGCAGCACTGTTTACAATAGCAAAAAGATGGAAGCAACCAAGGTGTCCATCAACGGATGAATAAATTATGGTGTATTCACACAATGGAATACTATACATCAATAAAAAACAGTCAGGAATCTGTGAAACATTTCATAACATGGAGGAACCTGGAGGGCATTATGTTGAGTGTAATTAGTCAGTTGCAAAAGGAGAAATACTGTATAAGACCACTATTATAAGGAAAATATTCTTTGATGGTTATGATGAGGGGAAGGATGGAGCGAGGGAAAGGGGTATTCACTAATTAGATAGTAGATAAGAACTACTTTAGGTGATGAGAAAGACAACACACAATACAGGCAAGGACAGCACAACTGGACTAAACAAAAAGCAAATAAGTTTCTGGAATAAAGTGAATGCTTCAAAAGGCCAGCGTAGCAGGGGCAGGGGTTTGGGGGCCATGGTTTCAGGGGATATCTAAGTCAATTGGCATAATAAAATCTATTAAGAAAACATCCTGCAACCCACCTTGGAGAGAAGCATTTGGGGTCTTAAATGCTAACAAGCAACCATCTAAGATGCATCCATTGGTCTCAGTACATCTGTATCAAAGGAGAATGAAGAACACCAAGGACACAAGGTAATTATGCGCCCAAGAGACGGAAAGGGCTGCATAAACCAGATACTACGTAAGCCTGAAACCAAAAGAACTAGATGGTGCCTGGATGCAACCAATGACTGCCCTGACAGAATGCAACAGAGAACCCCTGAGGGAGCAGGAAAGCAGTGGGAAGCAGACCCCAAATTCTTGTAAAAAGACCAGACTTAATGGTCTGACTGAGACTAGAAGGACAATGGTGGTCATGGCCCCCAGAATTTCTGTTGGCCCAGGACAGGAACCATTTCCAAAGCCAACTCTTCAGACAGGGATAGGAGTGGACAATGGTTTGGAGAGGGATGCTGGTGAGGAATGAGCTTCTTGGAACAGGTGACACTTGAGACTATGTTAGCATCTCCTCCCTGGAGGGGAGATGAGAGGGTAGAGGGGGTAGAAGATGGCAAAATGGACATGAAAATAGAGAGTAAAGAGAAGGAGTGGGTTGTTTCGTTAGGGGGAGAGCAACTGGAGTATGTAGCAAGGTGCATATAAGTTTTTGAGTGAGAGACTGACTTGATTTGTAAACTTTCATTTAAAGCATAAGAAAATTTTTTTAAAAAGAAGATGGGAGGAATACACAGTCATTGTGCCAAAAAGAATTAGTCTATCCTTTCATGAGGCAGAATATGATCAAGTACTGATAGTTCTGAAAGAAGAAATCCAAGCTACAGTGAAGGTATTAGACCCATACCTTGTATTATAAGGAAAATTAATTCAAAGTGGATCAAAGTCCTAAATGTAGGAACTAAAGTATAAAATATTAGAAGAATATGGAGAAAAAAGTCTCCATGACCTTGAATTTGTCAATGAATTCTTAAAAAGATAATGAAAGGAAAAATAGTTCAATTGGACTTCATTAAAATTAAAAACTTTTGTACACTAAAAGATATTCCAAGACAGTGAAAGGTAACCTCAAAATACACAAAAAAAGTTACATTGTGTGTATTCGATAACAGTATCCAGTGTGTATAAAGAATTGTTACAACTGAATAGCAAATCCCCATGTGCCTGTCAGTTTGTCATACTATGGGGGCTTGTATGTTGCAGTGATCCTGGAAGTGTTGGCACTGGTGTTCAATCACTAGCAGGGTCACCCATGGTGAACAGGTTTCAGCTGAGCTTCCAGACTAAGACAGACTAGGAAGAAGGATGAAGCAGTCAGCTTCTGAAGAGAATTATCCACTGAAAACCTTAAAATCTGCAGTAAAACATGATATAGTACCATGATGAGCCTTTTGGTTTGGAAGGTACTCAAAAGACGAATGGAAAAGAGCTGCCTTCTCAAAGTAGAGTCAACCTTAATGACATGGATGGAGTAAAGCTTTTGGGACCTTCATTTGCTGATGTGGGGTGACTGAAGTGAGAAGAAATAGCTGCAAACACCTATTAATAATATATCAGAGCCTGGAAGGTACAAAGTACAAATCAAGGAAAATAAGGAGCTGTCAAAAATGAAATGGAATACATAAACATTGATACCCTAGGCATTAGTGAGCTGAAATGGACTGGTATTGGCTATTCTGAATAGGACAATCATACAGTCTACTTTGCTGGGAATGACAACTTGAAGAGGAATGATGTTGCATTCATCTTCAAAAAGAACGTTTCAAGATCTATCCTGAACTAAAAAGCTGTTAGTGATAGGATAATATCCATATGCCTACAAGGAAGACCAGTTAATACGACTATTATTCAAATTTACACACCAACCACTAGGGCCAAAGATGAAGAAGTAGAAGATTTTTATCAGCTGCTGATGTCTGAAATTGATCGAACATTCAATCAAGATGCATTAATAATTACTGGTGATTTTAATGGGAAAGTTGGAAACAAAGAAGAAGGATCAGTAGGTGGAAAATATGGCTTTGGTGATAGAAACAATGCTGGAGATCAAATGATAGAATTTTGCAAGACCAATGACTTCTTCATTGCAAATACCTTCTTCCACCAACATAAACAGCAAGTATACACATGGACCTCTCCAGGTGGAACACACACAAGCAAATTGACTTCATCTGTGGAAAGGAATAGTGGAAAAGCTTGATATCATTAGCCAGAACAAGGCCACGGGCAGACTGTGGAACAGACCATCAATCGCTCAGATGAAAGTTCAAGCTGAAACTGAAGAAAATCAGAGCAAGTCCATGAGATCCAAAATATGACCTTGAGTACCTCCCGCCTGAATTTAGAGACCACCTGAAGGATAGATTTCACACACTGAACAGTAGTGACTGAAGCCCAGAGGAGTTGTGGAATGACATCAAGGACATTATACATGAAGAAAGCAAGAGGTCCTTGAAAAGACAAGAAAGAAAGAAAGTAAAGGCCAAGATGGAAGTCAGAGAAGACCCTGAAACTTGCTCTCAAACATAGAGCAAGCTAAAGCAAAAGGAAGAATTGATGAAGTAAAAGAACCGAACAGAAGATTTCAAAGGGTGTCTGGAGAAGACAAAGTAAAGCATTACAACAACACATGCAAAGAGCTGGAAATGGAAAACCAAAGGGGAAGAACATGCTTGGCATTTCTCAAGCTGAAAGTACTGCAGAAAGAATTCAATCCTCCAGGAGCAATAGTGAAGGATGCCATGGGGGAAATATTAAATGAAGCAGAAAGCATCGAAAGAAGATGGAAGGAATACACAGAGTCATTATACCAAAAAGAATTAGTCAATGTTCAACCACTTCAAGAGATAGCATATGATCACAAGAACTGATGCTACCGAAGGAAGAAGTCCAAGCTGCTCTGAAGGCATTGGGAAAAAACAAGGCTCCAGGAATTGATGAAATATGAATTGAGTTGTTTCAACAAACGGGTGCAGCAGTGGAGGTGCTCACCCGACTATGCCATGAAATATGGAAGACAGCTTCATTGCCAACTGACTGGAAGAGATCCGTATACATGCCTGTTCACCAGAAAGGCGATCTAATCGAATGTAGAAATTATAGAAAAATATCATTAATATCACATGCAAGCAAAATTTTGCTGAGGATCATTGAAAAGTGGCTGCAGCAGTATATCGACAGGGAACTGCCAGAAATTTAGGTCAGGTTCAGAAGATGATGGGGAACCAGCAATATCATTACTGATGTCAGAGGGAATTTTTCATTGCAGATACCTGTTTCAACAACATATACAGTGACTATACATGTGGACCTCACCAGATGAAATACACAGGAATCAAACTGACTACTTCTGTGGAAAGAGACGGTGGGAAAGCTCAATGTCATCACTCAGAATAAGGCTAGGTGCTGACTATGGAATAGACCATCGAGTATTCCTACGCAAGTTAGAACTTGAAACTGAAAAAGATTGAAACAAGTCCATTAGAGCCAAATTATGACATTAAGTATATCTCATCTGAATTTCCAGACCATCTCGAGAATAGATTTGACACTTTGAACACCAGTGCCTGAAGATGTTGTGGAAGGACATCATACATGAAGAAAGCAAGAGGTCATTACAAAGGTGGGAAAGAGAGAAAAGACAAAAATGGATGTCAGAAGAAACTCTCAAACTTGCTCACAAAAAGAAATGGTGAAGTAAAAGAACTGAACAGAAGATCTCAAGGGATTACTGGAGAAGACATAGTAAAGAGTTGTAATGACATGTGCAAAGAGCTGGAAATAGAAAACCAAAAGGGTAAAAGATGCTCAGCATTTCTCAAGCTGAAAGAAATGAGGAAAAAATTCAAGCCTCAAGTTGCAATGTTGAAGGAGTCTATGGGGAAAATATTAAACAATGTAGAAAGCACCCAGATAAGATGGGAGGAATACACAGAGTCAATATACCAAAAAGACCCAGTGAACGTTCACCTCTTTCAGGAAGTGGCATATAATCAGTTTCCAATGGTACTGAAGGAAGAAGTTCAAGCTGCACTGAAGGAATTGGAGAAAAACAAGGCTTCAGGAATTGATGGAATATCAATTGCAGTATTTCAACAAACAGATGCAGCATTGGAAGTGCCCACTTGTCTATGCCAAGAAATTTGGAAGACAGCTGCCTGGTCAACTGACTAGAAGAAATCCATATTTATGCCTATTCCCAAGAAAGGTGATGCAACTGAATGTGGAAATTCTCAAACAGTGGGTTCAGACAGAACAGGGGAATACAGTGTAGTGTAAAGCCAGGAAAGGTGTGCATCAGGGTTGCATCCTTTCACCATACCTACTCAATCAGTATGTGGAGCAAATAATCTGAGAAGATGGATTATATAAGGAGAATGGGGCATCAGAATTGAGGAAAACTTATCAACCTGCATTATGCAAATGACACAACTTTGCTTGCTGAAAATGAAGACGACCTGAAGAACTTACTGATGAAGATCAAAGACCAGAGCCTTTAATATGGACTATATCTCAACATAAAGAAAAAAAAAATTCACAACTGTACCAGTAAATCACATCATGATAAAGGGAGAAAAGATTGAAATTGTCAAGGGTTGCATTTTACTTGGGTCAACAATCAACATTCATGGAAGCAGCAGTCAAGAAATCAAAAGGAGCATTTCACTGGGCAAATCTGCTGCAATAACCTCTTTCAAGTGTTGAAAAGCAAAGATGTCACCCTGAAGTCTAAGATGTGCCTGACCCAAGCCATATTTTCAATTCCCTCGTATGCATCCAAAAGCTGAAAGGTGAATAAGGAAGACAGAAGAAGAATTGAAGCCTTTGAATTGCGGTGTTGGTGAAGAATATTGAATATACCATGGGCTGCCAGAAGAATGAACTAATTTGTCTTGGAAGAAGTACAACCAGAATGTTCCTTAGAAGAAACGATGGCGAGACTACATCTCACGTACTTTGGACATGTTGTCAGGAAGGATCAGTCCCTGAAGGACATGGTTGGTAAATTTGAGGATTTTGTCTTCTTGAGGAAGACACTCAAGAAGATGGATTGACACAGTGGTTGCTTCAGTGGACTCAAGCATAACAGGAATTGTGAGGATGGTGCAGGATCAGCCAGTGTTTCACTCGGTTGAACATAGGGTCACTATGAGTTGGAACTGACCCTATATATCACCTAACAACTATGACAGCAAAAACACTCAAACCAATATGAAAATGGGCAAAGAGCTAGAATAGATATATTTCTCCAAAGAAGATAAACAAATTTCAATAAATATTTGATAAGATGCTCAATTTCATTAGTCATTGTTGCAGCCGTCATTAGGTGTCTTTGACTCAGTTCCAACGCATAGTGAGACCCTGCGTACAACAGAACAAAACACTGTTCAGTCCTGCGCCTTGCCCAACAATTGGTTCCAGCTTCCAGCATCACAGCAATACACAAGTCCCCACAGTAGACAAACCGACAGCTATGTGAGGAATTAGTTATTAGGGAAATCAAAATCAGAATGAGATGGCACCCTGGTAGGACAATGGCTAAAGCTTGTGGCTGCTAAAAAAAAGGTCAGTGGTTTAAACTCACCAGCCACTCAGTGGGAAAAATTTGTTGCAGTCTACTTGTATAAATATTACAGCCTTGGAAACCCCATGGTGTAGTTCTTCTCTGTCCTATGAGTCACTATGATTTGGAATCCACTCAACAGCAATGGGTTAGGATGGTTATTAAAAATAAAAGGAAAACAGTATAAATTAAAAATGAAATGGAGGAAGTGGGTAAGATGGTAACAAAAGCAGTGGAATGCTCTCACCCTCCCACATTAGAGGAAAAGAATTTTTTTTTTAATGGGTAGAATTAATTAATCCATTAATTCAGAACTCTGGATACGAAACAGGTACACCATTCAACTGAAAGCTGAAAAAAGCAAAATCTGACAATGTAGGAAAGTTTGTATCTTTATAATATAACTCCTCACACTTCCCAGCTTTTGCAACAGTGGGGACCCCAGGTGAACTGTCCATCATTCCACAGAAGTGGTAGTGTGAGAGAGAGATTTCCTGGCAGGCTGTCGTATCAGACTTTTTTGGATTTGTCTGGTGACAGCCAGGAAAACAAGGATCCTCACAGGAAGGGCGACATCATACTCCTGGTGGAACTGGAGAGAGACAGAAAAAAAAAAATCTTACAATTTCTCTATCACTGTGATTCAATTGCAAGCAGCTTGTCCTGTATCTAAAAAGAAAAAAAAGTAAACTTCGAAAGTAAAAATGTGGAAAAGGCCTGCACTAGCAGGACAGACTTTAACGCAGAAACTAAAACTCAAAAATCTGTACTGTGGATGAAATGGTGACTAAGATTGACACAGTCCCTATTCTTTGGATGCTTTACATCTAGAAGCAAGATAATAAACACTGGTAAATCAGTAATTCTAAATTGTAGTTAATGTTGTTAAGGAAACAATTTCTTGTGACATTAGAAGACAAAATCTAATTTGAAGTGTTAGGAGAGTTTGCTCTGAGAAAAGGACATTTCATCTGAGGACTGAAGGATGAGGAGGAGACCATTACATGAAGTGGGCAAAGGGAAGCTGGACAATGAATAAGGCAGAGGAAACAGTGTGTACAAAATGGGTATCAGGAATATGGTTAGAGAAGCGACAATGGTAGGAGACTCTGTGGACAGATAGGTAGGGTTTGGGTAAGGCATAGATACATCATTTCTTTGCAATTGGAAGGAACTGAATGTGGATAGGCCTGTAATCGTGGGTGATTTGATGAATGCTTCTAGTCCTGTGTAGAAAATTGACTTTAGAAGAGCAAGAGGATGTATGGAGCCAGTTGAAGTATAGCTACTGTCCAGTTGACTCTTAATGGTGGATTGGGCTTTGGTAGGTGCCATGGAGATAAATAAAGGAGTGAAACGGCTTTGAAATACATTTTAGAAGCAGAAGTAAAAGGGCTAGATGTTTGACTGAATATTGGAAAGGAGGTTGGTGAAGAAAAATGAGAAATCAAATGTGAATGTTTAAGCAACTGAGTAGGGGATGCCTCTTACTGATGTGAAGAAAATATTGAGAGAGAAGTGAGATTCTGGAGGGCATCAGAAGTTTGGTTTGGGGGAAGATTAAAATAGGGAAAGCTATTACATGGAGATGTGAAGCCTGTAGATGGATATTTAGTTTGGAATTCAGCAGATCCCTGAGCTGGAGAGTGAAGTTGGTTTTATTGTTTAATTATTAATATATTCTTTAAATCTATTTTCTAATAATTGATTACTAACAGAATTTATATATATTAACATTAATAAAATGCTAGTTCATATTATTAATATTAAATTTTTATTCATTGATTTTTATTGAGGGCCCACACTGAATGAGGCTTACTTGAGGAAATAGGGGTACGATGGTGAGCACAAAGTATGACCTGAGGCAGACTGGTAGGAAAGATAAGGCTTTGCTAAATGCTCACATATAACAAATTATAACCAGCAATAAGGAGAGGGTTTTATGGCATGGCACAAGAGGGAAATTTGGCTTAGCCTGGGGTGGTAGTGGGAGTCAGAAAAGTCTTCCTGGAGCACTGAAGAATGAGTAATGGGGAGACGGTATTTGGAAGACGAAAGAGCATGAATAAGAGCCATGTATCAAGAGATCAGAGATTTAGGTCCTTAGATATGCTATGAATCCAATTTAGAAGTCCAGGGGTGCATCCCAGGAGCATACATTTTCAAAAGCACTTTAAGCAATGTATTTATTCAGCAAATATTTGAGTATTAGAAGCATACTTAATTCTCTTTCAGGCGCTGTGAATTCAGCAATTGATGTGAAAATGTCCTTTTCGTTATGGACCTTCCTCTCTGATTCAGTCTTGAGAAAAGTTAGAGGTATTGGTCTACAAAAGAGCTGTGAGAAGGGCCATGATTTGCAGCCCTAAAGAAAGTGGAGCAGCAGGAAAGGTCCTAGATTAAGTGGCTAGTGAAGGAAGAAGGGAGTTAAGTGGTGCATATAGCAAGATGGTACGGTGAGTGATCAGCTAGATCTAATGCTGCTAAGTGGTCAGATAAAGACAGAAAAATTTCCCTTGAACTTGGCAACATGCTACTATCATCAGTGATCTTAACCAATCCAGTTTTATCTTAATAGAGGGGTTAGAATACGGATTGATGATTGGAAAACAGATTGGAGATGGGAAATAAGAAAATGGAAAGCGAGAAGTTACTAGCAGCTGGAAAGTGAGAATTTATCAATGGGTATGGAGAAGTTTGCTTTCTCTTCAGGACTATACTATTGTAGTACAGGAAAGTGTCTGTGGTTAGGGTAGTTAGCCTACTTTAGCCTAATTTTCTCAAATAAGAGGAAAACAGTAATACATTATATGATTGAGATTGTTAGGTATGAAATAATGTAGTACATGCTCATAATTAGTACTCACTAAAAGTAATGGCTTGTATTTGTAGAAGGCTTAAATTTACAGATTACACTGTATACCTGACATAAAATTCTTGTTACTGCAATTTCACAGGTCATAGCTGCTTGCTGCAGATAGACAATTCCTGAGACAGGCGTGAGGTGAGTAGAAAGAGCTTTAATGTGTATCAGTACACAGGAGACAGAGGGGAATACTCTCCTCCAAAGCCTGTCTCCCCAAACTGGGGATAGGCTGAAAGATTTATAGGGCAAAATCACAGGTTTCGGGAACTTGTGGAACATGATTCTCTCAGTGGTTTCGGTGATCATGGTATCTCATCTGCCAAGGGGGTGACTGGTATCTTGGGGTGGTTTCAGTGGTCATAAGGCTTTCTTAGATCATATCATTTGTTTTCTACACTCTGAAAAGGACATTAGTCATTACTAAAAAATTTAACAAGGGAAAAGGTACTAAGCAGTCAAGAATAAGTTTAGAAGAGAGAAAAATGGCATAGGTCTTGTTCATGTCATGGTGGAACAGCCTATTCCATTCTCAAAGTATCTTGTTACATACCAAATGAAAGCAAAAGTAATATTACATTAAGGTTGTTATTATTATTATGATCCTCTGATTTTGGAGTGAGGAAATAAAGGATGCCAAACAACTTGTCTCAAATCTTACTGCTACTAATTTGAATTCATACCTTCGACTAAGTTCTATGCTGGGTTTGCTCTCCTTTATGTTATATACAGTTTTAGTCTTCTACAGAATTGTAATCTGCTCAAGCACCATCTGAGTACTTTTTGGCTTTGTATCCCCACCACCACTATTGCCTTTAGTTCTGTGCCTCACACAGGATAAGTCTTCTATCTCAAACATTATTGAAGTAGAACTCCCTGGATTCTTGGCTCAACTTTCTTTGGCTGCCCTTGTTTCTAATGAGACCTTGTTTCTAATAAGCATTCAAAAGAATGCTTTTTCAAACCCCTAAGTAATTTAGTTGCCAAAACAGCAGTGGAAAAAATAAGACAAATTGAGGTGGGTGTGGAGAGATCTCTTGAAACTGACCATAGAAATGGCAGCAGAAAATTAACTTGTGCATATATCTCGTTAAGGAAAACAAATGTAGCAATAGTAAATTATAAGGCAAAAAGTGAAACTCATGTCATTGCCAGATGTCATCTTACATATAACTTCACCCTGTTGTTGTTTTTTTTTTCCTCCAAAAAAAATATACCATGAGTAGCAAAAAGTACTCGTATGAAGATTTCCTTGAGAGTCAGAGTATACAAACTATTCTCATAACTTGTTAAGAGGCCTAGGTACAGGTCAAGTCAGCTTAAAGAGAACTTGAAAGCTGCCTCTCACTGCCAGAAAGAATCATGAGAAATGAAGTAGAATATCTTGGTATATATATCTCCTGGAAGGTATATTTGTAGAAGATAAGCATACGAGGAGTTAGATAATGAAAATGGCAGAAAAAAACATAGCAGAAAGCGAGTTACTGAGTATAAGCAGTAGACCTAGGTCTTGTGAAAGGAATACTTTCGCTAAGCCTTTAAAATCAAGTAAAAGACTTGAAATGAATGGATGAGAATGAGAAGATAAACATGACATTTGGAAATGTTCTTGTATGTATGTACTTTGCTGTCATTCATTTAGTAATATGCTCAATTTTATTAGTTGTTTATAATTAACTTCACAGCTAATTTTAAAGTAAGTCATTTTAAGTTACAGCTAGCTTTTCCTCACTTTGAAGATAAGGAAACTAATCCACAGAAATGCTAAGAAACTTTCCTGAAGTCACATAGCTAGTTAAGTATGGTTTTCATTTAGGGTTTGTACCCAGACACTATCTGTTTGACTAGAGTCCCAAGGCAGATGTAACTGATGAATCTAACTCAGAAAGCAAAAGAGATGCTTACCTCTGATTTTCTGACTCTACTGACAGGCTTCATCCCTTCATTCCTTCAACAAATATTCTTTAAATGCCAACCATGTTCAAGTGCTGTAATTGGTGATACAAACACAATACGACCTCATCTCCTATGAGATTTACAGTCTACAAGATGGAGCAAATAATACGAGAAGCTGGACTATATGAAGAAGAATGGGGCATCAGGGTTGGAGGAAGACACATTACCAGCCTGCATTATACAGATGACGCAACCTTGCTTGCTGAAAGTGAAGAGGACTTTAAGCACTTACTAATGAAGATCAAAGACCAAAGCCTTCAGTATGGACTGTACCTCAACATAAAGAAAACAAAAATTCTCACCACTGGGCCAATGAGCAACATCATGATAAATGGAGAAAAGATTGAAGTTGCCAAGGATTTCATTTTACTTGGATCCACAATCAACAGCCATGGAAGCAGCAATCAAGAAATCAAAAGATGCATTGCTTTGGGTAAATCTGCTGCAAAGGACCTCTTCAGAGTGTTAAAGAGCAAAGATGTCACCTTTAAGACTAAGGTGCACCTGACCCAAACCATGGTATTTTCAATCACATCATACACATGTGAAAGCTGGACAAAATAAAGAAGACCAAAGAAGAGTTTACGCCTTTGAATTGTGGTGTTGGCGAAGAATATTGAATATACCATGGACTGCCAAAAGAATGAACAAATCTGTCTTAGAAGAAGTACAACAAGAATGCACCTTAGAAGCAAGGATGGCGAGACTGCATCTTACATACTTTGGACATGTTGTCAGAAGGGATCAGTCCCTGGAGAAGGACATCATGCTTGGCAGAGAACAGGGTCAGTGGAAAAGAGGAAAATCCTCAACGAGGTGGATTGACACAGTGGCTGCATTAATGAGCTCAAGCATAACAACGATTGTGAGGATGGCTCAGGACCAGGCAGTGTTTCGTTCTGTTGTGCATAGGGTCACTATGAGTTGGAACTGACTTGACGGCACTTAACAACAACAACAAAGAGGGAAGAACCTGGTATACAAGTTTTAGGGTGATTGGCCTTTGGGGGAAATTTTCCTAAGAATGACCCAGAGAAATGATTCCCAAAAACCAAATCCAGTGCCGTCGAGTCGATTCTGACTCATAGCTACCCTATAGGACAGAGTAGAACTGCCCCATAGAGTTTCCAAGGAGCACCTGGCAGATTTGAACTGCCGACCTTTTGGTTAGCAGCTGTAGCACTTAACCACTACGCCACCAGGGTTTCCAGAGAAATGATTAGCAGGAAGCAAATGAAGTGGAGATTACCTCCAGCAGAAGAAAGGAAGGGGCATTATCCAAAATTATGTGAAGGAGGTAGCATTTCAGTGGACAGGAAAAGTCTTGATATGTGAGAGAAAATTTCAGTTTGTCTGTCAGATGTGTAGTCTTAAAAATAATCTGTTTTATGACTGGAGATTGGATCAGTGGAGGGAGGCGAAAAGAGAAATAAGAAAGACTTAAACAGAAATGGGTCATATAAAGAGGTTGTTTGAAATAAGAATCTGGAGCCAATCTTTGAAGGTCTTATATGATCCCTGATAATTTAGCAATTATTCTTGTGTGTATTGGTAAAGTATTTAAAGTTATAATCACTCAACTTATATTTTAGAAATACCTCTTGCTTGCAGTGAATATGAGAAATTAAAGAAATGAAGGCTTCAGGCAGAAAGACCAGCCTATTCTCCCAGTCCATGCAAAATCACTTAAGGCCTTGACAGACCAGGAGGTCGGAATGAAAAGGAAAGGAGGGAGAAGTTTGAGAAGCTGCTCAGGAGTATTGGCTGGTTTTGTGTAGGAAATAATAGAGAGGAGGAGATGGGATTCTGGAGTTTGCAGGCTGAGCGACAAGACGTATGATTTTTTTTGTTAGGTGCCATTGAGTTGGATCCAAATCATAGTGGCCCTGTGAGCAACAGAATGAAACACTGCCCAGTCCTGTGCCATCTTCACAATCGTTATGCTTGAGCCCATTTTGCAGCCACTGTGTCAATGCATCTCCTTCAGAGTCTTCCTCTTTTTTGCAGACACTCTACTTTCTCAAGCATGATGTCCTTCTCCAGGGGCTGATTACTCTGGATAACATGTCCAAAGTATGTGAGACATAGTCTCACCATCCTTGCTTCTAAGGAGCACCCTGGTTGTACTTCTTCCAAGACAATTTTTTTCATTCCTTTGACAGTCTATGGTATATTCAATATTCTTCACCAACACCACAATTCAAAGGCTTCAATTCTTCGGCCTTCCTTATTGATCGTCCAGCTTTCACATGCATATGAGGCAATTGAAAACACCGTGGCTTTGGCTGGGCATACCTTAGTCTTCAAAGTGCCATCTTTGCTTTTCAATAAATCAAAAAATCACCAAGACGTGTGACCATACCATTTCAAGTGACTCAAATGTTTAGCTAAATCTAGTATCTTAATTCTTAACTCTGTCACTTACTAGTTGTTGGTCTGTGGGAAAGTTTCTCCACCTTTCTGTCTGTAAAATGGGAACAATGTTGCAGTTACTATCATTACATAAGTGAATATATTTAGTGTCTGATACACAGGAGGCCCTCATTTAATATATGTTGAATGAATGAAGGGTTGGGCTTATCTGTTCGTCTATAAAGATTAACCTTTTCAAAGACGCTAAGAAAGTAGCTTCCATGCTTTCTCAAGGTGTAATACCTATGTACATCTCCCTAACCATTGAGAAATTTGGTGGGCACTCTTACAATTTTTAAACAGCATTAATGGAGTCCCTTGGAACATGTTTACATCATTAGATAGATAACTGGAAATACTAAATAACTGATGACCAGAATCTGATTGTGAATATCCTTACAGATACAATTCTTGCACAACTGATTGGAAGGTGATAAGCTAGATAGCAGAAATAAGTGTTAGCAAGATAAATCATTCAATGATCAATTCATTAAAACAACTCTCAAATTTACTAAATAATTTCAGGTAGAAAAGGAGAAAGTGGAAACCCTGGTGGCATAGTGGTTAAGTGCTATGGCTGCTAGCCAAAGGGTTGGAAGTTTGAATCCACCAGGTGCTCCTAGGAAACTCTATGGGGCAGTTCTACTCTGTCCTATGGGGTCACTATAAATCAGAATCGAGTGGACTGAACTGGGTTTGCTTTTTGGTTTATGGGGAAAATTCCTTAAATTATTCTAATTTTTAACTCATCTATGATATATGTACCATCTTCTGATAATGACAAGAAAGTTAGATTGTTGAATACCCAAACAAGTTTTGAAAATATTGGAAAACAATCACTCCAATGTAGATCAATAAAACCTTTCCTATCACACTGCTCACTTTATCTCTAGGAATTTCTCACAATGTTTTTATAACCCTGGTGCTAGCTATTTATCAGCTATTGTGAAGTTCACCATTAAAATTTGGTTTGTTTATGTGTAGGTGTAATGAGGCTAATCAAACTGCAAATATGTTAGAGCTCCCACTGAAGGAAAAGCTAACACTTCCCTCTTCTATGTCACCCTAAGATTATCAAATTTTATTTCAGGGAATTAGCTGTTTTGTAGGCCTGATAGCTTTTGACTGAAATATTCAGTATTTTGGGCTGGGGAAAAATCTAACAATGCAGCTTAGTATTTTTAAGATTGAATGTGTTAACATTTAAACTGGATTTTGAATTAAACTGGATTTTCTTTATGGCTGAATAATATTCCCTTGTATGGATATAAAAGGACAGGTACCACTAAGTCCTCTTTTATCGACTATCTCATCTGACACTCCACATTTGCCACAATAGTAAAAAATCTACTTTCCAACTATTTTGCACTTAAATCACTTATATCTGGCAGTAACGAACACTGAGGTGTAAAGCAAGAGTAATGCTGGCTGTGATGGTTGAGGTTATGCATCAACTTGGCTGGACCATTATTGTCAGTGGTCTGGTAGTTACATAATGATGTAGTTTTGCAGTTACGTAGTGATGCAGTCATCTTCCATTTTCAAATGAACATCTGGTCTTTGGAACATAACTATGTCGATAAGTAAGGGGTGGGTGTATGTTATTAACCACTGAAACAGTAAATACTCTTTGGATTTTAATGAATATGGCAGATCAACTTGAGACATGGCAGAAGAAAGGAGAATGATCATACACTGGATTTAGTTAACTAACAACTTTTAAGAACTTCTGAATCTCAAAATGCATTGCATAACTTCAGGTAGATGATGAAGAAATAGGTTTAATTATTCCAACTGTCACAAACCTGTGACATATGTTTAATTTTGGGCAGAGAATAAGAAAGATATGATCGTTGAATACCCAAACAAGGCTTGTAAAATATTGAAAAAATAGCTACCCCAGTGCTGATCCATAAAACCCTTATCATCCTGCAAACGTGTAATATATATTACAACTTTTTAACAATTTTTATGATTGAGAAATGTGTCTTGTATGGATAGAAAACATTTTGTTTGTTTATCTATTGATGGATATTTGCATTGTTTCCTTCTTTTGCTATTGCTGGTGGTGCTGCTATATCCATACAAGTATTTGAGTATGTTTTCAATTTTGGGGGTATGTACTAAGAGTAGAATTTCATGGTCATATGAGTTTTCTAAGTTTAACCTAATGAGGAAACATCAAGTTATTTTCTATAGCGGCTGCACCATTTTACATTCTCACTGGCAATACACAAAGATTCCAATTTCACTACATCTTTTCCAACACTTGTTATTTTCTGCATTTTGGGAATATACCTAGGAGTGGAATTGCTGGGTAACATGATAATTTTATGTTTAATCTTTTGAGGAACTGCCAGCTATTTGCCTAAATGACTGCACCATTTTTCATTGCTACCAGCAAAATACTAGTGCTCCCATTACTGTACTTTCTCACTAATATTTGCATTTTCCTTTTTTCTGATAATATCCATCTTAGTGGATACACAGTCAATACCCATCTGTCAGTGAAGGCTTTCATGTTGCTGAACAGGTTTCAGTAGAGCTTCCTGTTGGGGGAATGGTCTGCCTTTATGCCTTCCATCCAGGCTCCTTAAGTAAAGGCTTTGGGCCCAGAGCATTCTCTGACAAGCAGGCTGATAATTGGGTCACCTTCGCTCTCCCACTTTCTTCTTCTTATGAAAGAAACCTTTCTTCTGTTCTGGGAATACAGTAGCATAATTTTGTCTGTCTCTTGCACATGACTGGGCACCATATGACACCTGGCCAACTCCACTTCTATATCTATTCACTGCGAGGAGGGAACGGGGCGTCTCATACTATGGCACGAGAGTAGGACCATGCCATGTTGTACAAGTAGGCCTCAAGGGATTAACTAAAGGGGAAACAAGCTTTGTGAGGCTGAACATGAGCACCCTCATGTGGTCTGTTACTTCACTACCATTTGCTGACTTATTCTAAGGTAAGCCTTATTCACTATCACTGTAAAACATGTGCCCTCCCACTGCAGAGTGTGGGGATCTGCTTTGGTCCTGTGGCTGCCCAGGACTGCCTCATTCGTAAGTATACCTAATAAACTCCTTTGCCTCCATGTTGGAGTTACCTGCCTCTTTCTTCATTTTGGGGGGCAGGTTTCTCCATTTTGGGGGCAAAGTTTCATGCTACTGGTCTATGCCCAGAAAAATTTGGACAAAAATGCACTAGGAGGAAGATCTGGCGATCTGTTTCAAATATCACCCAGTGAAAACCATATGGATTACAACAATTCAATTTGCAATTGAAATGTGGATGGTGTCGGACAAGTCAGCATTCTGTTTTTTTGTTGGGTGCTGACTGGATGGCAGTTAACAACAGCAATCATGAGTGTGAGGTGGTATCTCTCTGTGATTTTGATTTATATTTCCCTATGACTAATGAAGCAGCCCTAGTGGTGAAACAATTAAGTGCTCATCTGCTAACTTGAAGGTTGGTGGTTTGAACACAGAAGCTATTCTGAGTTGTGATAAAGGGTCTTTATGAATCAGAATCAACTTGATAACATACAACAATGATTACTAATGAGGGGCAATGATGATTAAATGGTAGGATACTTGTCTTTCATGTTGAAGACCTAGATTCTATTCTCAGCTGATGCACCTCAGGTGCAACCACCACATGCCTGTCAAAGGAGGCTTGAGTGTTACCATGAAGCTGAACAGGTTTAAGAGAAGCTTTCAGACTAAGACAGAGTAGGAAGAAAATCCCAGTAATCTACTAGCCAATGAAAATCGGAATAGAGAGATGCTTCCAGTGAGCTCTCTTTATAACACAGACCTGAGAAAACAAATGAAACGAGTACATTTATGACAAACTAGGAGCCCTGAATATCAAAGTCAAGCTTAGAAAATGAACTGCAGGGCAGGGGAAGGAAGAGACAGTTTAGAAGCAGAGAAGGGTTACCGGACCTGAATCGCGGGGAGCCCTCAAGCACCACTCTCGGGAGCAGTGGCAGTTGGTCCTATTTCCTCAGGGAGAAGTAGCCAGATGCACCGCCTACTCACACCTCTGGAACCAGAGAAGAATGGCACTCTCAGCAAAAGCTAAGTACTTCCATATATTTTACCTCTCCCCCCACCCCAAGCTGGCTTCAGTAGCTATTGACTTCCCTGGGCCTGAGATAGGCACTGCTGAGCACCCAAAGCCATCCCCCCGGCCTTAGAGAAAGAATAAATTCACAGTTGGGGAAAAGATAATTTGCCAGCTCCACTAACCTGGAGAGCTCAGGACAGAAATGGGCCCTGTCCAGGCTAAATGGTCCATGGATTTTGAGTACCTTTCCTCTCTGCATAGATTTGTGTGGGCCTGTTTCAGTAAAATAGGACCTTGTTGGCGGACTCTAACCCTCTCAGCTGTGCAGTGCAGAGGTGGGTGTTTGATGTTTGACATTGCTTTACCTATTACACAGGGTCCTCCCCTACCAACATTAGGGTCCTAAGGACTGGTGGTTCCACTCATGTCACACAGCCAACATGAGGAGGGTCCAAGGGTAACTGGTACCACCCAGTCCTTACAACCAAAAACAATGGGTGCCCACGGTCTATCTGCAGAACTTACCCACCAGTATATGCTAGGGAACAGGGACACACTTTCCTCAGAGACACATGGAGAACAATTCTGAGACCCTGCCTTGTTCAGAGTGTAACTCCCTACTGCAACAAGATACTAGTACCTACACCAATCACTCCTGCCCCTCTAAGACTCTAGGACAGAGCCTGTACCACACACTTAATGATCAGCTACCTGGACACCTGAGCTGAATTCATACCAAAAAAAGTGCATGGACTCCTACAATGATATACCTGACAACAGCTCTAGCCATCTGGGGACAGGACATCACAGCTGCAAAGGCAAAAATAATCAAGCTAGCTCACTCAAGCAACCCATCAGAGCATATGAAAACAAAACAAAACAAGAAGCTACAACACAGTAAGCAAACATAAACTAATATGATAACTTAAGATGGCTCAGAGAAAACAGGCAGTATCAGGTCAGATAGAGAAACAGACCATGATCACCTCAACAAGCTCTCAAAAAGAGAACCCAGGGATCTTCTAGATGAAAGTGGCATCCTGGAATTAACAGAAGAAGAATACAAAAGTTAATATACAGAACTCTTCAAGACATCAGGAAGGAAATGAGGCAATACGCAAAACAAGCCAAGGAACACACAGATAAAGCAAATGAAGAAATTAAAAAGGTTATTTAGGAACATAACAAAAAAATTAATAAGCTGGAAAAACCCATAGACAGCAATCAGAAATTCAGAAGATTAACAAAAAAATTACAGTAGTAGATACCTCAATACTCAGAGAAGCAGATTTAAACAAGTGGAAGGCAGAATTTCAGACCTTGAAGATAAAGCGCTTGGCAATAATATATTTGAAGGAAAATCAGATAAAAGAATTTAAAAAAATTTAGAAACCTTAAGAATCATGTGAGACTCTATCAAGAGAAATAGCCTACACGTGATGAAGTACCAGAACAGGGAGGCATAACAGAAAATACAGAGAATTGTTGATGATTTGTTGGCAGAAAACTTCACTTATTTTGTGAAAGATGAGAAGATATCTATCCAAGATGCTCATCGAACTCCACATAAGGTAGATATCAAAACAAAGTCACCAAGACATATTATATCAAACTTGCCAAAATCAAAGATAAAGAGAGAATTCTAAGAGCAGCTAGGGATAAACAAAAAGTCACCTACAAAGGAGAGCTAATAATAAAGCTTGGACTACTTGTGAGAAACCATGCAGGCAATAAGGAAATGGGATGACTTATATAAAAAATTGAAGGAAAAAAATTGCCAGCCAAGAATCATATCCAGCAAAACTGTTTCTCAAATATGAAGGTGAAATTACGACATTCCCAGATAAACAGAAGTTTAGGGAATTCGTAAAAACCCAACCAAAAGTACAAGAAATAACAAAAGTTCTTTGGTTAGAAAATCAATAATATCAGGTATTGACCCAAGACTAGAACACTGGTCAGAGCAATCAGAAGCCACCCCAGGTAGGGAGATCAAACAAATAAATCAAGATTTAAAAAAAAAAAAAAGCTCAAAACACGGTAACAGAGATGTTATGTAAAAGAATACAACATTAAAACAATAAAGAGTGACTAAGAAATATGGTCATAGATCTTCCATATGGAGAGGAAAATAAGGTGATACAAAGAAATAAAAGTTAGGTTTAACTTTAGAAAAATGGGGTTAAATAAAGAGGTAGCCACAAAGGAGACAAACTATCCTTTACATCAAAATAAAATACAAGAAAAAATAGACTCAGAAGAAAAAAAATCAACAACGAATACAAAGAAAGGACAATGTATAAAGATAATCTACCTGACACATAAAATTAAGAGGGAAAAAGAATCTATCAACAATGCACAATAAAAGACATTAAAATGATAGCGCTAAATTCATACCTATCTATAATTACGCTGAATGTAAATGGACTAAATGCACCAATAAAGAGACAGAGAGTGGCAGAATGGATTAAAAGATACAATCTGTCTATATGCTGCCTACAAAAGATGCACCTTAGACTTAGAGACACAAACAAATTAAAACTCAAAGGGTGGGAAAAAGTATATAAAGCAAACAACAATCAAAAAAGAGCAGGAGTGGCAATATTAATTTCTGACAAAATAGACTTTAAGGTTAAAGCCATCATAAAAGGTAAGGAAGGACTCTATATAATGATTAAAGGGACAATATACCAAGAAGATATAACCATATTCAATATCTATGCACCCAATAACAGGGCTGCAAGATACATTAAAAAAACTCAGCATTGAAAAGTGAGATAGCTCCATAATAATAGTAGGAGACATCAACACACCACTTTTGGTTAAGGACAGGACATCCAGAAAGGAGCTCATTAAGACACAGAAGATCTAAATGCCACAGTCAACCAGCTTGACCTCATAGACATACACAGAACACTCTACCCAACAGCAACCAAATATACTTTCTTTTCAAGTGCACATGGAACATTCTCTATAATAGAGCACATATTAGATCTTAAAGCAAGCCTTAGCAGAATCCAAAACATTGAAATATTACAAAGCATCTTCTCTGACCATAAGGCCATAAAAGTGAAAATCAATAGCAGAAAAAGCAGGGAAAAGAAATCAAAAGCTTGGAAACTGAACAATACCCAGCTCAAAAAAAGACTGGATTATAGAAGACATTAAGGATGGGATAAAGAAATTCTTAGAATCCAATGACAATGAAAACACTCCCTATCAGAACCTTTGGAACACAGCGAAAACAGTGCTCAGAGGCCAATTTCTATCAATAAATGCACTCATCCAAAAGAAGAAAGTGCCAACATCAAAGAATTATTCCTACAGCTTGAACAAATAGAAACAGAACAACAAAAGAAAACCTTAGACACGAGAAGAAAGCAAATAATAAAAATTAGAGCTGAACTAAATGAAATAGAAAACAGAAAAACAGTTGAAAGAATTAACAAGGCCAAAAACTGGTTCTTTGAAAAAATTAACATAATTGATAAAACATTGGCCAAACTGACAAAAGAAAAACAGGAGAGGAAGCAAATAACCCAAATAAGAAATGACATGGTAGATATTAAAACAGACCCATCTGAAATTAAAAGAATCATATCAGATTACTATGAAAAATTGTACTCTAGCAAATTTAAAAACCTAGAAGAAGTAGACAAATTCCTAGAAATACGCTATGTACCTAAACTAATACAAACAGAATAGACCCACAGCAAATAGACCCATAGCAAAGGAAGAGATTGAAAAGGTAATCAAAAGACTAACAACAAGAAAAAAGCCTTGGCCCGGACAGCTTCACTGAAGAGTACTACCAAACTTTCAGAGAAGAGTTAACACCACTACTACTAAAGGTATTTCTGAGCATAGAAAAGGATGGAATACTCCTAAACTCAGTATATGAAGCCAGTTCATCCCTGATATGATAATCCGGTAAAGACACCACAAAAAAAAGAAAATTATAGACCTATATCCCTCATGAACTTAGATGCAAAAACCCTCAACAAAATTCTAGCCAATAGAATTCAACAACATATCAAAAAAGTAATTCACCATTACCAAGTGGGATTCATACTAGGTATGCAGGCATGGTTTAACATTAGAAAAACAATTAATGTAATCCAGCACATAAATAAAACAAAAGATAAGAATCACATGACTTTATCAATTGATGCAGAAAAGGCATTTGACAAAGTTCAACACCCATTCATGATAAAAAAAAACCCTCAGCAAAATAGGAATAGAAGGAAAATTCCTCAACATAATAAAGGACGTTTATACAAAGCCAACAGCCAACATCATCCTAAATGGAGAGAGGCTGAAAGCATTCTGCTTGAGATTGGGAACCAGAGAAAAATGCCCTCTATCACCACTCTTATTCAGCATTGTGCTGGAGGTCCTAGCCAGCACAAATAGGCAAGATAAAGAAATAAAGGGCATCCAGATTGGCAACGAAGAAGTGAAAAGTATCTGTATTTGCAGATAACATGCTCTTACACAGAAAACCCTAAAGAATCCTCAAGAAAACTACTGAAACTAATAGAAGAGTTCAGCCGAGTATCGGGATACAAAATAAACATACAAAAATCATTTGGAGTCCTCCACACCAACAAAAAGAACACCAAAGGGGAAATCACCAAATTAATACCATTTACAGTGGTCCCCAAGAAGATAAAATACTTAGGAATAAATTTTACCAGAGATGTAAAAGACTTACACAAAGAAAACTACAAAACGCTTCTGCAAGAAACCAAAAGAGACCTACATAAGTGGAAAAACACACCTTGCTCATGGATAGGAACACTTAATATTATAAAAATGTCTATTTTACCAAAAGTGAACTATAGATTTAATGCAATTCTGATCCAAATCCCAACAATATTTTTTAATGAGATGGAGAAACAAATCACCAACTTCATAGGGAAGGGAAAGAGGCCCAGATAAGTAAAGCATTACTGAAAAAGAATAACAAAGTGGGAGGCCTTACTCTACCTGATTTTAGAACCTATTGTATTGCCACAGTAGTCAAAACAGCCTGGCACCTGTAAAACAACACATACATACACCAAGGAAACAGAGTTGAGAATCCAGACATAAATTCATCCACGTATGAGCAGTTGATGTTTGACAAAGACCCCAAAACCATGAAAAGGGGAAAAGACAGCCCTTTTAATAAGTGGCACAGGCATAACTGAATATTCCCCAGCAAGAAAATGAAACAAGACCCATACCTCACTCCATGCACAAAAACGAGCTCAAAATGGATCAAAGACCTAAATATAAAATCTAAAATGATAAAGACCTTAGAAGAAAAAATAGAGACAACATTAGAAGCTCTATTATGTTGCATAAACAGTATACAAAACATTACTAACAATGCAGAAGAAAAACTAGATAACTGGGAGCACCTAAAAATCAAACTCCTGTGCTCATCCAAAGACTTCATCAAAAGAGTAAAAAGATTACCTATAAGCTGGGAAAAAGTTTTTAGCTATGACATTTCCGATCAGCACCTGATCTCTAATATCTACATGATACTGCAAAAACCCAACTACAAAAAGACAAATAACCTGATTTAAAAATGGGCAAAACATATGTATAGACATTTCACTAAAGAAGATATTCAGGTAGCTAACAGATATATGAGGAAATGTTCACAGTCATTAGCCATTAGAGAAATGCAAATCAAAACTACAATGAGATTTTATCTCACTCCAACAAGGCTGGCATTAATCCAAAAAGTACAAAATAATTAATGTCGGAGAGGCTGTGGAGAGATTGGAACACTTATACACTGCTGGTAGGAATGCAAAATGGCACAACCACTTTGGAAATGGATTTGGCGCTTCCTTAAAAAGCTAGAAATATAACTACCATACAATCCAGCAATCCCACTCCTGGAATATATCCTAGAGAAATAAGAGCTTCAGACAAACAGATATATGCACACCCAAGTTTATTGCAGCAGTGTTTACAATAGCAAAAAAGATGGAAGCAACCAAGGTGCCCATCAACAGATGGAGGGGTAAATAAATTATGGTATATTCACACAATGTAATACTATGCATCGATAAAGAATCATGATGAATCTATGAAACCTTTCATAACATGGAGGAGTCTGGAAGACCTTATACCGAGTGAAATTAGTCAGTTGCAAAAGGACAAATATTGTATAAGACCACTATTAGAAGAACTCAAGAGATAGTTTAAACAGAGAAGAAAATAATTTTTGATAGTTATGAGACAGAGGAAGGATGGAGGGTGAAAGAGGGGCATTCACTAATTAAACAGTAGATAAGAACTACTTTAGGTGAAGGGAAAGACAACACACAATAGAGGTGAGGTCAGCACAACTGGAGTAAAACAGAAGCAAAGAAGTTTCCTGAATAAACCGGATGCTTCAAAGGCCAGTGTAGCAGTGGCAGGGGTTTGGGGACCATGGTTTCAGGGGACATCTAAGTCAAAGGGCATAATAAAATCTATTCAGAAAACATTCTGCATCCCACTTTGGACAGTGGCTTTTGAGGTCTTAAATGCTAGCAAGCAGCCACCTAAGATGCATCAATTGGTCTCGACCCACCTGGATCAAAGGAGAATGAAGAACACCAAAGACACAAGGTAATTACGATCCCAAGAGACAGAAAGGGCCACATAAACCAGAGACTACATCATCCTGAGACCAGAAGAACTAGATGGTGCCTGTCTACAACTGATGACTACCCTGACAGGGAACACAACAGAGAACCCCTGAGAGAGCAGGAGAGCAGTGGGATGCAGACTCCAAATTCTCGTAAAAAGACAAGACTTAGTGGTCTAACTGAGACTAGACGATCCCGGGGGTCATGGCCCCCAGACCTTCTGTTGGCCCAGGACAGGAACCATTCCCGAAGCCAACTCTTCAGACATGGATTGGACTGGACAATGGGTTGGAGAGGGGTTCTGGTGAGGAGCGAGCTTCTTGGAACAGGTGGACACTTGAGATTATGCTGGCATCTCCTGCCTGGAGGGTAGATGAGAAGGTAGAGGGGGTTAGAAGCTGGCGAAATGGACATGAAAAGAAAGAGTGGAGGGAGGGAGTGTGCTGTCTCATTAGGGGGCTAGCAATTGGGAGTAGGTAGCACGGTATTTATAAGTTTTTGTGTGAGAGACTGACTCGATTTGTAAACTTTCACTCAAAGCACAATAAAATTTTATCAAAAAATGACATTTTGCATAGTAGCTGAATACTTAACCACTGCACCATCAGGGCACTTCTCAACTTTAATAGAGATTACTAATTGCCATCCAAAGTAGTTGTATCAATTTACACTCCCTCCAGGAGGTAATTCAAGTTCAGTTGCAACAAATTCTCACAAACACGTGGTGTTTGCAGACCTTTTAAAATAGTATTTTCCAACTTTTACTTTTAGTCCCTGAGTATTTGCATTATTTTTTTTTGTATGTAAAACTTTTAAAAGCCAAGTATTTAAGAAGATGTTGATTATATTTCACCCAGTATTTCTAGGAGATTGTGGTAGAAGATTTTTAAAAAGAGCTAAGCTATCATATGGAGCCCTGATGGTGCAATGGTTAAGAGCTATGGCTGCTAATCAGTTGTCAATTTGAGTCCCCCAGCCACTCCTTGGAAGCCTGGCACTAGAAGAAACCCTATGGGGCAGTTCTGTTCTGTCCTTTAGGATCACTATGAGTCAGAATCAACTCGATGGCAATGGGTTTGGTTCCCTTTGGTTTAATCTATCGTATTGCAGAAAACACATTAGTGAAAAATCCAAAAACAGAAATATATTCAATGCAAGAAATTGGTTATAAAGGTAATAAAAGGATTGCAAAAGCAAATAAGGGAAAGGAAATTCTAGAGCAGCAAGAGAGGAAAGAATGCTACCCAGATAAGGAAGCTGCCTTTAACTCTGGCTGGAACCCAAGCCTGCACCTTCTGTGACCTACTGGTGGTGCCATGTAGCTTGTTCTGGAGCCACTGAAGAGGAAATACTGAGGGTATTGCTGGAACCAGTGTGGCTAATTTCTTCCTCTCCCCTTCCAATCTCGTGCCATTGTCTTCTATGGAAAATGTAATTAGAATCCAGCTGTCAAAGATCTAAGAAATTTAGTTTACAGGTGTTTAGCTCTAAAAGCACAGAAAAGCTGGAATGGAATTAAGAACAAGTAAATGTTCAGCATACCAAGTCACTAATATTTTCTCTCTGGAAGCTTTTAGAATCTCACATTATCTATAGTACTCTAAAATGTCTCAGAGATGTGCAACTGTCATGGCTTGAGTTGTGTTCACCAAAAATATCTGTCAACTTGGCTAGGTTATGATTCCCAGTATTGTATGAATGTCTACCATTTCGTCTGTCGTCTGATGTGATTTCCCTAGGTGTTGTAAATCCTATCAGTATGATGTAATGAGATGGGTTAGTGGCAGTTATGTTGATAAGATCTACAAGATTAGATAATATCTAAAGACAATCTCTTTTGAGATATAGAAAAGAGAAGCAAGCGGAAAGACATGGGTACCTCATACAACCAAGAAAGCACCACCGGGAGCAGAGAATGTTCTTTGGACCTGAGGCTCCTGTGTGGAGAAGCTCCTTGACTAGGGGAAGATTGATGACAAGGACATTCCTTCAGAGCTGACAGAGAGAGAAAGTTCTCCCCTGGAACGGATGCCCTGAATTTGGACTTTTAGCCTACTAGACTATGAGAGAATAAATTTCTCTTTGTTAAAGCCATCCTTTTATAGTATTTCTGTTACAGCAGCAGTAGATGACTAAGTCGGCAACCAGTGTCACAAAACAATTTGTGTATTGACTAATGAAAAACTAATTTGCACCGTAAACTTTCTCCTAAATCACAATAAAAAAAAAAAAAGATTAAAATCATGGAAACCCTATGGGACAGTTCTACTCCATCCTAGAGGAATTGCTATGAGTCACAACTGACTCAACAGCCCACATCACGCTGCCATTTTTTTCTCTTTCTTTTGTTCCTTCTCTCTCCCACATAGCCCCATATGCTAACTCCACCTACCTCCTGCCAGCCTCCTCCATGCCACCATGGCTAGAGAGCCACCAATGCCCCAACCTGACATTGCCCAGGGTCTGTCCTGCCCCAACCCACAAACTGCCACCGCACCATTTTTTCCTTTCTTTTCTATCATTTATTTTTCTGTTCACCTAACTCCATACCTCACTTCTTCTTTCCCACTAGCCACTGGGTCCACTGCAGCCCCATTCATTGGCCCCCACTGTGCCACCATTTTTTTTTCTTTTTCCTTTTCTTTCCTTTCTTTCTTCCTCACACGTAGCCCCTATATACCACCTCCCCCTTCCCATCAGTCCCTACTTGCTCCCACAGATAGTGTGCCACCTGTGCCCCAGCCTGCTGTTGCCCCATGTCTGCCCCATTGTCACCCACTGTTCCCCACCACAAAGCAATACATTTTTAAATTTTTTCTTTTTTATTATTTTTTCTCTTTCTTTTCTCCTTCCACCCACCTAACCCCATACACCACCTCTCTTCCCTTCCCATCAGCTCTGGGTGCCCCAACCCCACTTGCTGGCTCCTGCCATGCCACCCCCTTTTTTTTTTCTTTTATTTATTACCCCCACCTAGCCTTACATGCCACCTTCCCCCTTTTCCTGCACTGCCATGGCTACAGCATCCCCAGCACTCAGGCTAGCTACTGCACCAGGTCCACTGTGAATATCCCATCCTTCCACTCAACCATCTGCTGAATGGTGGTAAACAAGCCTGAACCACATTGTGTCTGAAACCTTTGCCATCCTGACAAGATTCTGTGAACACTCCCACACTGCTGGACCATATCAGAAGTCAGATAACGCCTGTCTAGTCTATCTTCAAACACTTTGCTTAACCAGTGAACAGTGAAGTGGGCTCAGACCACCTGCTTCTTTCCTGCCCACTGAACAGAGTGATAAGAGCTATCGAGCCCATGGACAAGCAAGCACCAAAGCACACCTGGCTGATGTGCCCTGACATATCGAAACAAAAGTAAAAAACCTGCTGAAACAAATGAGTGTATATACACACACACACATATACATACATATATACACTTTAATGTATATATAATGTGTGTGTATGTGTGTGTGTATATATATATACTTCAATGTCTCAGAGACAGCAGACAATATCAAAACATAAAAAAGCAGGACAAGGTGGCATAAGCAAGTGACCAAAACAAAGAATCAGATGACCTTCTGGAAGAAGAGAAGACAGTGGAGCTACCTGATATATGGAAATCAAAAGGCAAATAGTTAGGTCTTTCCAAGAGTTCAGGAACGAAATCAAGTAAAACACAGACAAAACCAAGGAAAAATAAAATCATGGAAAACAGACAAAACCAATGAAAACATAGGCAAAATCAAGGAAAACACAGAAAAAGCAAGAGAAGAATTCAGGAAAGACATACAGAACAAAATATAAAAAAAAAAAATTGGAAATCATACAAAAAACAGCAACTAGAAATCCAAAAGGTAAACCATCAAATTTTAGAAATCAACAACTCAGTAGAAAATTTTAGGAAAAAATTTGAAACGATAGAAGGCAGAAGCAGTGAGATTGAAAAGAGAACCTTGAAAACCACTTTTTTTGAGGAAAAATCAGAGAAAAGAGTGAAGAAAAATGAAGAAAACCTAAGAATTATATAAGATACAAGCAAGGGCAAAAAATTACACGTGATTGGAAATTCTAGAATGGTGAAAAAATGGAAAACACAGAAAAGATTATTGAAGATCTGCTGGCAGTAAACTTCCCAAATATCAGAAAAAATATAAAGCTAAGAAGTACAATAGATTCCACGTAGGATAAACCCCAAAAGGAAGTCACCAAGACTTATCATACTTGCACTTGCTAAAACCAAATGCAAAGAAAGAATCCTGAGAACAGCTCAAAAGAAATGCAATTTCATATGCGAAGACAGAAAAATAAGACTAAGCTGTGATTATTCAGCAGTAACTAGGTAGGCAGGAAGGCAATGGGATGACATATATAAAATCTTGAAATAAAAAAACCTCCAACCAAGAATAATACATCTGAAATACAATGACAAAATTATGACATCTCCAGATAACCAAAATTAAGGAAATTTATAAAAACCAAACCAAACCTACAGGAATTATTAAAGGGATTCCTTTGGTTAGAGTACCAAAATATCAGGCAACAGCCAGAAGCTAAGACACAGGACAGCATCAGCCAGATATCAACCTAGGTAAAGAACTCTCAATTATAAAACAAAGCTAAAAGACTTAAAACAGAGAGACAAAGACATCAGTCTGTAAATTACGACAAAGTCAAAATAACAAAAGGGGATTGCAGTGTGTAGAAATAGAACTTTCAAATGGAGATAAAGTCAAAGTAATACCAAGTAATAAAAGACTGGTTCAAACTTAGGAAGGTAAGGGTAAATTTCAAGGTAAGTTGGAAAGTTAACAAACCTAAGTCATCAAAATAAAAACAGGAAAAACATAAAGACTCAGTAAATCACAAAATCTATGATAAAGTAAAGAAAATCCATGAACAAAAGAAAATCTGCACAGGAAAGTAAAAGGAGCATAGAAAACATCAGCAACACACACACACACACACAAAGCACAATGATATGACTTAAACATCCTATTGATGATCACACTGAATTTAATTGGCTTAAATGCACCCTTAAAGAGACAGAGAGTGACAGAATGGATTAAAAAACTTGACCTATCAATATGCTGTCTACAACAGACACATCTTAGACACAAACATATAGGTAGGTATACTAAAAATGAAAGGAAAAATATATTAAGAAAACAGTAACCAAATGAGCAGGAGTGGCAATACTACTCTAGACAAAATAGACTTTAAGGCAAAATCAACATGACAGACAAGGAAGGACATTATGTAATGATCAAAGAGACAATATGTCAAAAAGACATCACCCTAATAAATACCTATGCACCCAAAGACAGGGCTCCAAAATACGTAAAACAACCTATAACAGCAATGAAAAGAAAAATAGACAGTTCCACTATACTAGTAGGAGGCTTCAACAACCATCCTCAGTAATGGACAGAACATCTAGAAAGAAACTCAACAAAGATACAGATCTAAAGGCCAAAATCAGCCAACTTGAACTCATGGATGCCACAGCAGCGAAGTATACATTCTTTTCCAACACACATGGAACATCTTCAAAATAGACCACATTTTAGGCCATAAAACAACCCCAGATAAAATAAAAAACATCAAAATAATAGACAATATTCTCTGTGATCACGATGTCATAAAAGTAAAAATTAATAACAGGAAGAGCAAGGAAAAAAATCAAATACTACTATTTTCAAATACATGGAAAATGTTGCTTAAAAACAACTGGGTAATAGAAAAAAATCAAAGACGAAATTTTTTAAAATCTTAAAATCAAATGGGAATGAAAATACATCTGTTATGGGTTGAACTGTGTGCCCCCAAAAATGTGTGTCAACTTGACTGGGCCATGATTATCGGTATTGTATGATTGCTTACCATTGTGTCATCTGGTGTGATATTCCCATGCATTGTAAATCCTACCACTATCATGCTAATAAAGTAGGATTAGAGGCAGTGAGGTTATTGAGGAAGGACTCAATCTACAATGTTACATTCTAACTTGAGACAATCTCCTTTGAGACATAAAAGAGAGAAGCAAGCAGTGAGATCAGGACCTCATACCACCAAGAATGAAGAACCAAGAGGGGAGCACATCCTTTGGACCTAGTGTCCCTGAGCAAAGAGGTTTCTAGACCAGGGGAAGATTGATGACAAGGACCTTCCCCAGCAGCCAAGAAAGAGAGAAAGCCTTCCCCTGGAGCTGGCACCATGAATTTGGACTCCAATTCCCCTAGATCGTGAATGAATAAATTTCTCTTTGCTAAAGCCATCCACTTGTGGTAGCAGCACAGACAAGTAAGTCAACATCATACAAAAACTTTGGGACATCATTAAAAAAAACAATTTATAGCAATAAACACAGAAAAAATAAGAATAGGTCAAAATTAAAACATTAGCCATATAACTCATAAAAGAAGAGCAGCAAAATAGCCCACATCGACAAGAATAAAGGAAATAATACTGAATAGAGCAGAAATAAATGAAATAGCGAACAGAAATACAATAGAAAGAATTGACAAGACCAAAAATTGGTTATTCGAAAACACTAAATAAATTGACTAACCAGTGGCTGAAGAGGCATAAAAAAAAAAAAAAGGACAGGGAGTAAATAACCTAAACAGGCTATGAGGTAGGGGGCATCACAACAGAACAAACTGAAATAAAAAGAATCATAATACTATGAAAAATTGTACTCCAACAAATTTGAGAACCTACAGGAAATGGGAAATTTTCTAGAAACACACTATCTACCTAAACTAACATAAGCTGAGATAGAAAATGTGAACAGATTGAAAAGAGAAGAGATTCAAGAGGTTAAAAAAAAAAATCCCAAAACATCAAGAAACTCTGTCTCGAATGGCTTCACTGAAGTATTCTACTAAACGTTCAGAGAAGCGCTCACACTAATACTACTCAAACTATTTCAGAGCATGAACAGAAAGGAATACTACTGAATTCATTCTATGAAGCCAGCATAACCCTGATCCAAATCCAGGAAAAGACACCACAAGAAAAAGAAAATTACAGATTTAATATCTTTCATCGATATAGGTGCAAAAATTCTCAACACAAGTCTAGCTAATAGAATTCAACACTATATTTAAAAAAAGGTAATAATATACCATGGCCAAGTGGAATTCATACCAGGTATGTAAGGATGATTCAACATTAGAAAAGCAAAGTAATCCACCACACAAATAGAACAAAAGAATCACATCCTTATCAATGATACATAAAAGGCATTTGGTAAAGTTCTTTCCTTATAAAAATCCATTCCTGATTAAAAAAAAAAAAAACTCTTGATAAAATGGGAATAGCAGGAAAATTTCTCAACATAATAAAAGGCATCTATACAAAGCCACCAGCCAACATCATTCTCAATGCAGAGAAGCTGAAAGCATTCCTTCTGAGAATGGGAACAAGACAAGGATGTCGTTTATCACTACTCCTATTTGACATTGTGCTGTAAGTCCTAGCTAGAGAAAGAAGGCAAGAAAAGGAAACAAAGGGATCTAAACTGGAATGGAAGAAGTAACACTATTTCTATTTGCAAATGATATGATAGTATACATAGAGGACACCAAAGATTCCTCAAGAAAACTACTGGAAATAATAGAAAGATTCAGAAAGTAGCAAGCTACAAGATAAACATACAAAAAACAGCTGGATTCCTATACACCAACAAGAATTTTGAAAAGAAACCAGGAAAATCATACCATTTATAATAACCCCTAAAAAGATAAAATACATAGGAATAAATCCAACCAGGGACGTAAAAGACATATACAAAGAAAACTACAAAAGACTACTGCAAGAAAACAAGAAACCTACGTAAATGGAAAAACGTACTATTCTTGTGGATAGGAAGACTCAACATCATGAAAATGTCAGTTCTACCCAAAGGGAGCTACAGATCTAATATAATCCCAATTCACATACCAACAGCGTTCTTTAACAAGATGGAAAATCTAATCATCAACTTTATACAGACAGGAAAGAGTATCTGGATAAGCAAAGCATTACTGAAGAAAGAGAAAGTAGGAGGCTTCATTCTACCTGATCTCAGAAACCACTATACAGTCACGGTAGTCAAAGCAGCCTGGAACTTGTAAAATAGATGCATAGACCAGTGGAACAGAATAGAGAACTCACCCACCTATGATCACAACTTAGTCTGCAGGGACCTTTCTCTTCCACAAGATGTAACACTGGTCCATTACATTGGTGACATTAGGCTCATTGGACCTAGTAAAGAAGAAGTGTCAATGATTCTGGACTTATTGGTAAACATTTGTGCGCTAAAGGATGGGAAATTAATCTGAAAAAATTCAGGTGCCTTCTATCTCGGTGAAATTTGTAGGGGTCCGGTGGTGTGGAGCATGTTGAGGTTATCCTTCTAAAGTGAAGGAGAATTTCTTGAATCTCGCTATTCCTACAACTAAAAAGGAGGCACAGTGCCTGATTGGCCTCCTTGCATTTTTGGAAGCAATGTATCCCTCATTTGGATGTGCTACTCCAACTTATTTATCAAGTGACTTGAAAAACTGCTAAATTTGAGTAAGCCCACTACAGGAGAAGTCTTGGTAACAGGTTCAGGCTGCTGTGCAAGCCACTGACATTTGGGCCATATGATCCACCTTACCCAGCAATGATTGAAGTATCAGTTGCAGATAAAGATGCTGTTTGGAGTCTTTGTCAGGTCCCTACTGGTGCATGTCCTTAGGATATTGAGGCAAAGTTCTGCCATTTTTTGTAGGTAACTACTCTCCTTTTCAGAAAGAGCTTTTGGGTTCTTACTGGGCCTTATTAGAGACTGAATAACAAACCCTGGGACACCAAGTCTCTGTGTGGCCAAAACTATCCATCATAAACTCAGTGTTGTCTGAAGCATGAAGTCGGACATGCACAGCAGCACTCCATCGTTAAATGGAAGAAGCCTATATGAGATTGGGGTTGAGCAGGGCCTGAAAGCACAAGTAAGTTGTGTGAGGAAGTGGTTCAAATTCTCATGGTTTGCACTCCTCTCGTATTACATTATCCCTCTCGGTCTGTACCTTTGGTCTCATGGGGAGTTCCTTGTGTTCAGTTGACTGAGGAAGAGAAGACTTGTGCCTGATTTATAGGTGGTTCTGTGAAATATGTAGGCACAACTCAAAAGAGGACAGCAGCAGCACTACAGTCCCTTTCTGGGACCTCTCTGAAGGACAGTGGTAAAGTGAAATCCTCCCAATGGGCAGAACTTTGAGCAGAGTGCCTACTTGTTCACTTTGGTTTGAAGGAGAAATGGCCAGATGTGTAATTGTATACAGAATAATGGGCTGTGTCAATAGTTTGGCTGGCTAGTCAGGGACTTGGAAGGAACATAACTGAGAAATTGGTGACAATGAGGTATGAAGAAGAGGTATGTTGATAGATCTCAGAATAGGCCAAAAGAACTGATATTTGTATTTCGTGTGAATGCTCACCAAAAGGTCACCTCAGAATAGAGAGATTTAATTAACGACCACGTGGATAAAATGACATGTTCTGTGCGAACCTGTTATCCTCTTTTTCCAGCCATTCCCACCATTGTCCAATGGCTTATGTGCAAAGATGATCAAGGGGACGGAGGTTGTGCCTGGGCTCAGCAACATGGAGTTCCAGTCACCAAGTTCAGTTGGCTACAGCCATTGCTGAGTGCCCAATCTACCAGCAAAAGAGAGCAAGACTGTTTTCTTGATATGGCACCACTCTTTGAGGTCATCAGCCAGCAACCTGGTGGCAGGTTTATTATATTGGAGCACTTCCATCGTGGAGAGGGCAGCTTTTCTTCCTTACTGCAGTAGATACTCGCTCTGGATACTGATTTGCCCTCCCTGCTGCAATGCTTCTGCCAAAACTACCATCTGTGGACTTACGGAATGCCTTATCCACCGTCATTGTATCCCACACAGCATCGTCTCAGATCAAAGCACTCACTTTACAGAAAATGAAGCACAGCAGTGGGCAAACGCTCCTGAACTCATTGGTCTTACCATGTTCCCCACTATCCTGAAGCAGCTGGCTTGATAGAATGATGGAATGGTCTCCTAAAGACACAATTATAGCACCAGCTAGGTAGAAATATTTTTCAGGATTGGGGCAATGTTCTCTAAGAGACTATGTGCTCTATTTATATTTTGTGCTGTTTCTTGCATAGCTAGGATTCAAGGTTCCAGGAATCAAGGGGTAAAAAGGGGAGAGGCACCACTCACTATTACCACTAGTGACCCACTTGCAAGATTTTTGTTTCCTGTTCCCATCACCTTATGCTCTGTGGGTCTAGAGGTAACATTTCCAAAGAGAAAAATGCTCCCACCTGGAATATGTAACACAGATTCCACTGAACTAGAAGTTAAGAATGCCACTGACCACTTTGTGTTCCTCCTGCCTCTGGAACAACAGGCAAAGAAGGCGGTTATCGTGTTGTCTGGTGTGACTGATTCTGACTACCAAGGGGAAACTGGATTGATATTACATGACATATTAAAGGAGATTATGCCTGGAATACAGGAGATCTCTTAGAGTGTCACCATGCCCTTTGATTAAAGCCAATGGAAAACTACAAAAGCCCAATTCACATGTGACTACTAAAAGTATAAACCAATAGCTGACCTCTTTCAAAAGGCCAATGCGTGTGTGTGTTTCTGTGTGTGGGTGTGTGTGTGTAAACTTATTGCCGTTGAGGTGATTCTGACTCATAGATACCCAGCAGGACAGAGTAGAACTGCCCCGTAAGGTTTCCAAGAAGTGCCTGGTGGATTTCAAACTGCTGAACTTTTGGTCAGCATCCATAACTCTTAACCAGTATGCCACCAGGGTTTACCACATATATAGATATACAGCAAATATTTTTGTTTTCTTCTCTCCCTAGTACCAAACCTCCAAATACAAGATGTAATCATGTGATGCATTTGGGTTGTATGCATGTTAGTTGTATCATGTTACGCACACATATGGCTTTTCAATTGTCTTTATTTAGATATTATGCATGGCTTAAGGAGATGTGTACTGGTGCCAAATTGTCAAGGGGTAGACAGTTACAGTTAATAGTTAATCATAGTTAATTATGGCTAGGTCATGATTGTCAGTTTTATGTAATTATTCAATTATTCTCCATTTTGTGATATGACTTCCATAATGTGATCTGTAGTGGTCAGCAATCTGTTGTAAGGGGATTTATCCCAGGGTTGTGGCCTGCATCAATATATATAGATGTTCTGCCAAAGCTCACCGGCTAGCAATAGATCCTGTTTCCAGTGTGCATCATCTCAACTCCAGTTTTTGCAACTTGAGCCAACAACTTGCCACCTGACCTGCAGATTCTTGGTTTGTCAGCTCCTGCAACCACATGCATTGCCTCCAGCCATTGCCTGACCCACAGGCTTTGGTACTTGCCAGCCTCCCCAACCACGAGCCATTTCCTTTCTGCCTCTCTTTGTACATACATATACCTATATGTCTGTGTAGAGAAGTCACTCTTATCTACCTCTGTCTTTATATATATGTAGGTAGAGAACCCATTCTAAGAGAGCCCCTTATCTAAGTGAGGCTCATTTTTCAGTGTTACTTTAACTGCAAGTCCTTCAAAAAGATTTTTCAGTAAAATACAGGCAATTCTCCTATTTATGGTCAACTTATGTTAATGAGAGTAAAAATTTTACTCCATTCCTATAAAAAGTTTTTAAAAACTTTCTGTTGGAAACATTTTACACAACTGCTTTGTGGTTTATATGTGTTTTTGAAACATGAGGTTGAATGATGCAAAAATTGTTATAATGACTATAGCGAAACTGCATTTTTTGTGTAATGGAAAGATGAAACTTTGCTTGTCACAGCTTATTTTTAATCTGATTACATTTGTTTTGAATACATATATACATATACACATATGGTATGCACATCCACGTACATGCATATATATGTGCATATGGTATGTTGGATTCCCAGGAGTCCCTGGGTAGCACAATGGTTAAACACTGGACTATTAACCAAAAACCTCTCAGTCCAAATCCACCCAGAGTTGCTTTAGAAATAAAGTCTGGCAATCTACTTTTGAAAGGTCACAGTTTTGAAAACCTTACAAACCAGTTCTACTCTGCACTTAAGGGATCACAATGAGTCTGAATTGATAGCAACTAACAACAGCAGTAGCTACCTATTGGTTCAGTTTGTCATAATGTTATGGTCTATGTGTTGTTGGAAACTATGCCACCTGTATTTCAAATACCAGCAAGAGTCACTTATAGCAGATAGGTTTCAGTGGACCGTCTAGACTAAGACAGACTAGAAAGAAAGGTCTGATGATCTACTTCTAAATATTAGCCATTGAAGCCCTAGGAATTGTAACAGAATGTTGTCTGATTCAGTGCTGGCAGAAGCCATGCTGGAAGGTTTGAAGGCACTCAAAATGCACGGTGTCCATGACAACTATCTCAGGCATACCAATAATTGTGAAGATGGCTCAGTACTGGGCAATGTTTTGTTCTATTGTACATAGGGTCACTGTGAGTCAGAAGCGACTTAACAGAACCTAACAAAAACAACAGCCAATAGCCAAGAGATTAGATAATCCATTTTTGTATTCACTAATCACCCATTCCTTCATTCTTTCATTTTAATTTTGAAGTTACTTATACATTTATCTCGTAATTTTTTGCATACAAATATTTCATTTCTTTAGAAGTACAATTTTTAAAAATGTTCACATTTTTTGTCTTTTATGCTAGGTTTTATATCAAAACTTCATTTTGCAACTAAATTTGTACCTAATAAATAAACTGAAACTGAAAGCCAAAATGTTCCAAATAAATCTCTTAGAAATAGCCTCCATTTATTTCATTGCGGTGCCTCCAGTGAATCCCATACACAGCACAATTTGTAGGAATTGACTTTTTTAATTACATATGTCTTTAACAATAAAAAGCACCACTTGGGTTCATAATAACCATACCAATAACCACAGATGTTAAAAATGCCAAAGAATGCAGATTTTCATGTTGCTACAAAATTTCTTTTTGTGAAATTTTATTTTGACAGCTCTATTTTAAGGTTTTGACTTCATCAGTCATTCAGTGAGTACTGGCTAAAATATTTGCAATTTGTTATTGTTAGTTGCCGTTGAGTCAATCTGACTCACGGCAATCCCATGCGTGCCAAGTAGAACTGCCCCATAGTGTCTTAAACCTGGACCTTTCGGAAAAAGATTGCCAAGTCTGTCTTCCAAAGCATCTTTTGGTGGGTTTAATCCACTAACTTTCTGGCTAGTAGTTGAGCGCTTAACCAACCATTTACTTAATGGGAGCAAAAAGACCTTATGCTTATATTTGAATTATTACATAAATTCTGAGCTTCTCTGTTTGTGTATATGTCTGTGTGTGTGTTTGTATGTGTCATATCTTCTATGAATTGACAAAAATGTACATTTTCCTTTTCCACTCTGATGCACAGTTACTGTGAATACTGGACACATTTTGCTTGTTTTTACTTATAGTTTATTCTATCCTGCCACTATAAAGACACTTTCAATATGTAGTGGGTTTTATTTTATAATCATTTGTTTTTGTCAGGTGCTGTCAAGTCAGTTCTGACTCTCAAAGACCCTATTTACACAGAACAAAACTCTGCCTTGTCCTGTGCTATTTTCACAATCATTGCTATGCTTGGAACCATCACTGTAACTACTCAGTCCATCTCATCAAGAGTCTTCCTTTCTTTTCTGATACTTTACCAAGCATGATGTCCTTCTCCGGGGACTGGTACTTCCTGATAATATGTCCAAAGTACTTGAGATAGAGTCTCCCCATTCTCAATTCTTAGGAATATTCTATTTGTACTTCATTTTAAGGAGCATTCTGGCTGTACTTTTCCAAGATGGATTTGCTTGTTCTGGTAGTCTATGGTATATTCAAAATTCTTCACCAATACCATAATTCAAAGGCATCAGCTCTTCAGTTTTCTTTATTCATTGACCAATTTTCATTAACCATCTCATGCATATGAGGTGATTGAAAAGACCATGGCTTGGGTCAGACACACCTTTGTCTTCAAAGTGACATCTTTGCTTTTTAATACTTTAAGAGGTCTTTACAGCAGATTATAATCACTTAGGTAGTGAAATCTATCATTCCGGGATTATTCCGAATCTTGTCACACATTAACTCCTCATTTAGTCAGACTTTGCTTTGACTTCATCTTCATCTGTAAAAATTTTCATAGACTTTCTTCTTTTTTTAATTTTTATTGTACTTTAAGTGACAGTTTATAGATCAAGTCAGCCTCTTATACAAAACTTTATATACACCTTGCTATATACTCCTAGTTGCTCTCCCCCTAATAAGACAGCACACTCCTTCCCTTCAATCTCTGTTTTCATGTCCATTTGGTCAGCTTCTGACCCCCTCTACCTTCTCATCTCTTCTCCAAAAAGGAGCTGCCCACATAGTCTCATGTGTCTACTTGATCCAAGAAGTTCACTCTTGATCAGTATCATCTTCTATCTCATAGTCCAGTCCAATCCCTATCTCACGAGTTGGCTTTGGGCGTGGTTCCTGTCTTGGGCTAATAGAAGGTCTGGGAACCATGACCCCGGGGGTCCTTCAAGTCTCAGTCAGGCCATTCAGCCCGAACTTTTTACCAGAATTTGAGGTCTGCCTCCACAGCTTTCCTGTTCCCTTAGGGGTTCTCTGTTCTGTTCCTTTTCAGGGC
The DNA here is from genome assembly GCF_024166365.1 of Elephas maximus indicus. Classification (NCBI taxonomy): domain Eukaryota; kingdom Metazoa; phylum Chordata; class Mammalia; order Proboscidea; family Elephantidae; genus Elephas; species Elephas maximus. Next base: position 12,712,357 of record NC_064847.1, read on the forward strand.
AGTCATCTGTTGTAGCTGGGCACCATCAAGTTCTCCTGGTCTCAGGCTGATGTACTCTCTGGTTTATGAGGCCTTTTCTGTCCCTTGGGCTCATACTTACCTTGTGTCTTTGGTGTTCTTCATTCTCTTTTGCTCCAGGTGGGTCGAGATAAATTGATGCATTAGCATCAAGTTCTCCTGGTCTCAGGCTGATGTACTCTCTGGTTTATGAGGCCTTTTCTGTCCCTTGGGCTCATACTTACCTTGTGTCTTTGGTGTTCTTCATTCTCTTTTGCTCCAGGTGGGTCGAGATAAATTGATGCATTAGATGGCCACCTGCTAGTGTTTAAGGCCACTCTCCAAAGTGGGATGCAGACTGTTTTCTTAATAGATTTTATTATGCCAATTGACTTAGACATCCCCTGAAGCCATGGTTCTCAAATCCCTGCCCCTCCTAAGCTGGCCTTCAAAGCGTTCCGTTTGTTCAGGAAACTTATTTCCTTTTGGTTTAGTCCCATTGTGCTGACCTCGCCTGTATTGTGTGTTGTCTTTTCCTCCACCTAAAATAGTTATCTAATTAGTGAAAACCTCTTGCCCTCCACTCTCGTAACCATCAAAGAATATTTCTTCTCTGTTTAAGCTATTTTTTGAGTTCTTATAATAGTGGTCTCATACAATATTTGTCCTTTTGCAACTGACTAATTTCACTCAACACAATGCCTTCCAGATTCCTCAATGTTATGAACTGTTTCAAGGATTCATCTTTGTTTTTTATCAATGCATAGTATTCCATTGTGTGAATATACCATAATTTATCCATTCATCCATTGGTGGGCACCTTGGTTGCTTCCATCTTTTTGCTATCGTAAACAATGCTGCAATGAACATGGGTGTGCATATATCTGCTTGTATAAAGGCTTTTATTTCTCTAGGATATATTCCAAGGAGTCAGATTGGTGAATCATATGGTAGTTCAATTTCTAGCTTCTTAAGGAAGTGCCAAATCGATTTCCAAAGTGATTCTACCATTTTACATTCCCACCAGCAGTGTAGAAGTGTTCCAGTCTCCCCACAACCTCTCCAACATTTATTCTTTTGTGTTTTTGGATTAATGTCAGCCTTGTTTGAGTGAGGTGGAATCTCATTGTAGTTTTGATTTGCATTTCTCTAATGACTAATGGTCATGAGCATTTCCTCATGTATCTGTTAGCTACCCTGAATGTCTTCTTTAGTGAACTGCATGTACATATATTTTGCCCATTTTTTAACTGGGTTATTTGCCTTTTATAGTTGAGTTTTTGCAGTATCATGTAGAATTTAGAGATAAGATACTGATTGGAGATGTCATAGCTAAAAAATTTTCCCAGTCTGTCCATAATCTTTTTACTGTTTTGAGGAAGTCTTTGGATGAGCATGGGTGTTTGATTTTTGGGAACTTCCAGTTACCTGGTTTCTCTTCTGCATTGTTAGTAATTTTTATATACTGTTTATGCCATGTATTAGGACTCCTAGTATTGTCCTTATTATTTCTTATTGTTTTAGATTTTATATTTAGGTGTTTGATCCACTTAGAGTTAGCTTTTGTGCATGGCGTGAGGTATAGGTCTTGTTTCATATTTGAAGATGGATGTTCAGTTATGGCAGCACCATTTGTTAAAGAGGTTTTCTCTTCCCCAATTAACTGGCTTTGGGACTTTGTCAAATATCAGCTGCTCGTATATGGCTGGATTTATGTCTGGATTCTCAATTCTGTTCCACTGATTTATGTATCTGTTGTATCAGTAACAGGTACAGTGAGGCCTCCCACTTTGTTCTTTTTCAGTAATGCTTTACTCATCTGGGGCTTCTTTCCCTTCTATATGAAGTTGGTTATTTGTTTCTCCGTTTCATTAAAAAATGTTGGAATTTGGGTAGGAATTCCATTGTATCTATAGATCTCTTTTGGTAGACCAGACATTTTTACAATGTTATCTTCCTATCCATGAGCAAGGTAAGTTTTTCCATTTACGTAGGTCTCTTTTGGTTTCTCGCAGTAGAGTCTTATAGTTTTCTTTGTATAGGTCTTTTATGTCTCTGGTATGATTTATTGCTAAGAATTTTATTTTCTTGGGGTCTACTGTAAATGGTACTGATTTGGTGATTTCCTCTTCAATGTTCTTTTTGTTGGTGTAGAGGAATCCAACGGATTTTTGTATGTTTATCTTGTATCCTTGTACTGTGCTGAACTGTTCTATTAGTTTCAGTAGTTTTCTTGAGGATTCTTTAGGGTTTTCTGTGTGTAAGGGCATGTCATCTGCAAATAGAGTTATTTCTTCTTTACCATTCTTGATGCCATTTATGTCTTCGTCTAGCCTAATTGCTCTGGCTAGGACCTCAAGCACAATGTTGAATAAGAGTTGTGATAAAGGGAATCCTTGTCTGGCTCCCGATCTCAAGGTGAATGCTTTCAGACTCTCCATTTAGGATGATGTTGGCAGTAGGCTTTGTGTAAATGCCCTTTATTATGTTGAGGAATTTTCCTTCCATTCCTATTTTGCTGAGATTTTTTATCATGAATTTGTGTTGAACTTTGTCAGATGCCTTTTCTGCATCAATTGATGAGATCATGTGGTGCTTGTCTTTTGTTTTACTTGTATGATGGATTCCGTTAATTGTTTTTCTATTGTTGAACCATCCCTGCATACCTGGTATGAATCCCACTTGGTCATGATAAATTATTTTTTTGATATGTTGTTTAATTCTATTTTCTAGAATTTTGTTGAGGATTTTTGCATCTAAGTTCAAGAGGGATATAGGTCTGTAATTTTCTTTTTTTCTGGTAGTTTTACCTGGACTAGGTATCAAGGATATACTGGCTTCATAAAACGAGTTTGGGAGTATTCCATCCTTTTCTATGCTCTGAAATACCTTTAGTAGTTGTGGAGTTAACTCTTCTCTGAATGTTTGGTAGAACTATACAGTGAAGCTGTCTAGGCCAGGGCTTTTTTTTTTTTTGGTGGGGAGGGGAGTTTTTTAATTACTTTTTAGAAATCTCTTCTTTTGTTACGGGCTTATTTAGTTGTTCTATGTCTGTGTTAGTTTAGGTAGGTAGTTTGTTTCTAGAAATTCATCCATTTCTTCCAGGTTTTCCATTTTCTTACAGTGCACTGTTTCGTAGTAATCTGATATGATTCTTTTAATTTTGTTTGGGTCTGTTGTAATATTACCCATCCCATTTCTTATTTGGGTTATCTGCTTCCCCTCCTGTTTTTGTCAGTTAGGCCAGTGGTTTATCAATTTTGTTAATTTTTTCAGAGAACCAGCTTTTGATCTTGCTATCTCTTTCAATTGTTTTTCTGTTCTCTATTTCATTTAATTCTGCTCTAATTTTTATTATTTGCTTTTTTTCTGGTGCCTGTGGGTTTCTTTTGTTGCTCTCTTTCTATTTGTTCAAGTTGTAGGGATAGTTCTTTGATTTCGGCCCTTTCTTCTTTTTGTATGTGTGCATTTAGTGATGTAAATTGACCTCTGAACCCTGCTTTTGCCATGTCCCAAAGGTTCTGGTAGGCAATGTTTTCATTCTCATTGGATTCTATTAATTTCTTTTTTGCCTACTTGATGCCATGTATAACCCATTCTTTGTTGAGCAAGGTATTATTCAGTTTCCGTGTTTGATTTGTTTTCCCTGACTTTTCTGTTATTGATTTGTACTTTTATGGCCTTCTGATCAGAGAAGATGCTTTGCAATATTTCGATGTTTTAGAGTCTGCTAAGGCTTGCTTTATGACCTAATATGTGATCTATTCTAGAGAATGTTCCATGTGCACTAGAAAAGAAAGTACACTTGGTTGCTGTAGGGTGGAATGTTCTGTATATATCTACGAGGTCATGTTGGTTGATTGTGGCATTTGATCTTCTGTGTCTTTATTGAGCTTGTTTCTGGATGACCTGTCCCACTCCGAAAGTCTTGTGTCGAAGTCTCTTACTATAATTGTGGAGCTGTCTATCTCACTTTTCAAAGAAGTTAAAGTTTGCTTTGTGTGTCTCACAACCCTGTCATTGGGTATGTAAATATTTAATATGGTTATGTCCTTCTTCTATACTGTCCTTTAATCATTATATAGTGTCCTTCCTTATCCTTTGTGATGGGTTTAACTTTAAAGCCTATTTTGTCAGAAATTAATATTGCCTCTCCTGCTCTTTTTTGATTGTTGTTTGCTTGATATATTTTTTTCCATCCTTTGAGTTTTAGTTTGTTCATGTCTCTAAGTCTAAGGTTTGTCTCTTGTAGGTAGCATTTAGATGAATCATATTTTTTTAATCCATTCTGCCACTCTCTGTCTTTTTATTGGTGCATTTAGTTCATTTACATTCAGTGTAATTAAGGATAGGTCTGAATTTAGTACTGTCATTTGGATGTCTTTTTTTATGTGTTATTGACTGGTTCCTTTTTCCCAATTAATTTATTGTGCTGAGTAGTTTATCTTTATACATTGTGTAGTCCTCTTATTCATTGTTGCTGATTTTGTTTCTGCTGAGTTTCTATTCTTCTGTTGTATTTTATTTTGATGAGTGGAACTGTTAATCTCCTTTGTGGTTACCTTAATATTTACCTCTATTTTTCTAAGTTTAAGTCTAACTTTTTTTCTTTATATTACCTTGTCTTCCTCTCTATATGAAAGATGTATGGCTACATTTCTTAGTTCCTTTTATTGTTTTAATGTTGTGGTCTTTTACATAGTAGTATTGCTGTTTCCTTGTTTTGAGCATTTTTTTAAATCTTGATTAAATTTTGTGATTTCCCTATCTGAGTTGACATCTGGTTGCCCTGTCCTGTGTTCTAACCTTGGGTTGATATCTGATATTATTGATTTTCTAACGATAGATCTCCCTTTAGTATTTCTTGTAGTTTGGGTTTGGTTTTTACAAATTCCCTAAGCTTCTCTTTATCTAGAAATGTCCTAATTTCATCTTCATATTTGAGAGACAGTTCTCCTAGATATATGATTCTTGTTTGGCAGTTTTTTTCCTTCAATGCTTTATATATGTCATCCTATTGTCTTCTTCTTGCATGGTTTCTGCTGAGTAGTTCAAGCTTATTCTTATTGACTCTCCTTTGTAGGTGAGTTTTCATTTATTCCTAGCTGCTCTTAAAATTCTTTACCTTTGGTTTTGGCAAGTTTGATTATAATATGTCTTGGTGACTTTCTTTTAATATCTACCTTACGTGAAGTTCGATGAGCATCTTGGATAGGTATCCTTTTATCTTTCACGATATCAGGGAAGTTTTCTGCCAAGAAATACTTAACAATTCTGTCTGTATTTTCTGTTATCCGTCTCTGTTCTGTTACTCCAATCGTTCATAGTTTATTTCTCTTGAAAGAGCCCCACATGATTAAGTTTTCTTTATTTTTAAAATCCTTTTATCTGATTTTTCTTCAAATATATTGGTGCCAAGAGCTTTATATTCAGTCTCACTAATTTTGCCTTCCACTTGTTCAATTCTGCTCCTCTGACTTTCTATTGAGTTATCTACTCCTGTAATTTTACTGTTAATCTTCAGAATTTCTGATTGCTGTCTCTCTATAGATCTTGCAGCTTATGAGATTTTTCATTATATTCTTGAATAACCTTTTATTTTCTTCAACTGCTTTATCTGTGTGTTCCTTGGCATGTTCTGCATATTGCCTGATCTCCTTCCTGATCTTGTTCCTGATGTCTTAAAGAGTTCTGTATATTAATCTTTGTAAACTGCATCCTGTAATTCCAGGAAGGCACTTTCATCCAGAAAATTTCTTGATTCTTTGTTCTGAGAGCTTGTTGAAGTGATCATGGTCTGCCTTTTTATGTGATTTGATATAGACTGCTATCTCTGAGGCAAGTATATGTTATTGTATTAGTTTATTTTTTGTTTGCTTACTGTATCCTAGCTTCTTGCTTTGTTTTATTTTGATAGGCCCAAATAGGTTGCTTGAGTAAGCTAGCTTGATTATTTTCATGTCTGAAGATCTAATGTCCTGTGGCCAGGTGGCTAGAGCCGTTATCATGTATATGAGCCTAGGAGTCCATTCAATTTTCTTGTATGGTTTCAGCTCACATGTCCATGTTGTTTGTCATCAAGTGTGTTGTACAGGCTCTGTCCTACAGTCTTAGAGGGGCAGGGGTGTTTGGTGTAGGTACTGATATCTGGTAACAGCAGGAGGTCACACTCTGAAAAAGGCGGGGGGCTGACAATCGTACCCCAAGTGTCTGTGAGTGAAGTGCATCCCTACTCCCTAGAGCACACACATGGGTAAGTTCTGCAGACAGACCATGGGCACCCAATGCTTTTCGTTGTATGGGCTGAGAGGTACCAGTTATTCTTGGACCCCAGTCATGGGTGCCTTGGTGACCTGAGTGAAACCACGAGTTCTTAGGCCCCTGATGTGTGTAGGTGAGGACACTGTTTAGTAGGCAAAGGGGTGTCACACATCAAACAACCACCACTCCACCACACAGCTGAAAGAGCTGCATCTGCCAACAAGGGCCTATTCTCCTGAAATTGGCCCACAGACACCTATGCAGGGGGAAAGGTATTCAAAGTCCATGGACCATTTATGCCTGGACAGAAGCCATTTCTGCCCTGAGCTCCCCATGTTAGTGGAGCTGGCAGATTATCTTTTCCCTTAGTGGTGAATTTATTCCTTCTCCAAAGCAGAGAGAATGGACCAGGCTGCTCAACAGGACCTATCACAGGCCCAAGGATATCAACAGCTGCTGAAGCCAGCTTGGGGGCTGGGGGCACAGTAAAATATATGCAAGTACTTAGTTTTTGCCAAGAGTGCTGTTCTTCTCTCATTCTGGAGGTGTGAGTAGGCTGTGTGGCTGGCTGTTTCTCCCTGAGGAAACTGCAGCCAAACGGTTCCACCAGACCACAGCAGTCACTCCAGGGAATGGTGCCTGAGAGTTCCTGGTGATTCAGGTCCAGCAACTCCCCTCGGCTGTTGAACCATCTCTCCCTCCCCCTGCTGCTCAGTCCATTTTCTAATTTTGGCTTCGATGTTCAGGGCTTATAGCTTGTCATGAATATAATTGTTTCACTTGTTTTTTCAGGTTTTTATTGTAAAAGCAACCATTGGGGCCATCTGACTACTCCATCTTGGCTCTGCCTGGATTTTCTTCCTTTTTAGTGTGTATTTTGCTAATTTTTTTCTTAAGGATTTAGACAAAATACGGAATTTCCCTAACTACACCAGCTCAGTGTGATTTCTCTGTTACTCAGTCCTACAAGTGTTCATTCTTTGAAATGACTGATTACATTTTTTTGTGTATATGTCTTGCCTTTCAGTAACTAGTACCCACTAAGACCTGAGACAGCACACCCATGTTCTTTAACTTGACCATGAGGAGATTCAGGCTTTGTTTTATTCATGTTAAGGTTATATCTGTCAAGCTTTCTTCCCACTGAATGCTGAAACATGAGCCAACATCACCCTCAAATTAAATGTTGTAAACTAACATGAGGAAGCAGGTTGCAGAGCTATCTCCAAGAACCTTTGTTTTCAGAACCACAACTTGACTATGGCTAATCTTTGATGTCCAAAAAAGCCAAAATTTACTTCAAGTAATGAGGTAGTGCTAGAAGGTAAAATTAAATGATAGCTCTGGCTTTGCCAAGGACAGGAAGTCCAGTGTAAATAGATACATTTTTAGAAGTTAAAACCATGAATAATCCTTATTTAGGGAAATGAAGTGGTTTTGATACAATATGTCCTCTGCTTTTTGAAAGACGTAGTGATTTGTCATTCTCAAGAAGTGTTTTAAACTGGATAATGGCACTTTTCCTGATATTTGGGGACAAACCCATGACATGATCTTCTTTTGAAGACCTTCTTTAAAGCTAAACATACATTGATTTTAATTCTCCTTCCTTAAAACCCCTCCCTGTTCTAAAATTCTACAAATCTTTAACTAAGGTAAGTCTTAGTTATCCAGTGCTGCTATAACAGGAACAACAAGGTGACGGCTTTAACAAAGAGAAATGTATTCTCTTAGAGTCTAGGAGGCTAGAGGTACAAATTCAGGGTACCAGCTCCAGGAGAATGTTTTCTCTGTCTGTCAGCTCAAAGAGAAGGTCCCTATAATTAATCTTCCCCAAAGGACACACTGTTCTGGCTCTTGTTTCTTGCTGATGGGAGCTCCTCCTGTCTCTCTGTTAGCTTCTCTCTGTCTTTTATATCTCAGAAGAGATTAACTCAAGATACAATTAGGGGGCCAAGACGGCTGACTAGGTAGAAGCTACCTCGGATCCCTCTTGCAACAGACTCGGAAAAACAAGTGAATCCATCACATACATGACAATCTATGAACTCTGACCATCAAACACAGATCTAAAGAGTTGACCTGAGTGACTGAGACTGAGAACAAGCAACCATGGAGAAGCAATGACTGCTTTCAGAGCCTGGAGCCAGTGACCCAGTCAGAAAACCTTGGCGCCGGGCTTTGGACTGGGCACAGGGGAGCTGAGCATGGCATCCTGAGACAGCGCAAACATGGGACACAGCCCTAGCCCCCAGAAGTGATCTCGGAGGAAGCCTAGCCAGTGCATGCAGGCAGCACAGCAACGTGGCTGACAGGAGGAGAAGTCACTGGGAGTCAGTGACTGGTTTTGGAGCCTGGAGTGCAGCATCCCAGCTGGGGAACCTTGGCTCTGGGCTTTGGACTGGGAGTGGAGGAACTGACCACGGCTTCTGAGATAGCACAAGCACACGACGAGGACCTGAACCTCGGGAGCAATGTCAACCCAGCCAATGCACACAGGCTACACACCCCTCGGGAATCTCAGATAAAACAGTCATCACCAAGCAAGATAAGTAACTTTTTCTGTATTCCAGGGTGCTACTCTCTCCTATCTATCTGATCCCTCCACTCCCCTTCCCAGGTGGCTTCATTAACATTGGAATTTCCTGGGCCAGAGAGTGAAGTGCTCTGCGGTGTTTTTGTTTTTGTTTTTTGGTCTTTTCCTAACCCATTCTCCTGGCCTGAGAGAAGCAGCTACAAAAAAGCCAGGGACAAAAATTCCTGCCCTGACTTCCTGAAATTGGATTAAAAATACAGAATGAGCTCCAGCCAAGCATATGAGATCCACAGTCTTGGGCTTTTTCATCCCTACAGGCAACAAGGTGGCTATTATAATGCAAAGGCAATTCTGATAGGGATCTGACTGTAATTGTTTTAGCAGATTACTGGAAAGACAAGTTTCCCAGGTCTGATATCTCTACTTATTCAACAGAGCCCTCACTGGCCCACAACAGGGAACTGAGGGCTGAAGCTCCCCGCAGACCACTTAGCCTCCTGCCTTAGGGGTCTGAGGATGGTGACACCTATGAATCTGTAGAGGTACTTGCATTGGGGGCCTAAGGTACAGCTGCAGAGCCCACCCACCAAAGTGCTTTAGGAATAGAGACACACCTACCTCACTGGCACTCGGGGGAAGCCTCTCAGCATCCTGCCCCCCTCCCCCGGAGTGTGACCCCTGCTGCTACTAGAATCTGGTGCACACAACTATCACCACTACTCCATTAGGTGGGTAGGTGACAGTCTGCACCACACACTTGATGACCCAAAATCAGATTCTACTCTAGAATAGTGAATGGACTCTTAGGCTTATATATCCAGTAACAGCCCAAACTACCTAATAACAGGACATAAGTGATTCAAGGGCCACAACAATCAAGACAGCGCAATCTAGTAGCCCATCTACATATATTGAAAGAAAACACAACAAGATAACACTCAGTGAGCAAATATAAAATAAACCACTACAATATCTTAGTGATGGCTCGGAGACAGCAGTTGATATCAAACCACATAAACAAGCAGATCAAGATTGTTTCTACAACTCCCTGAACTAAAAAATCAAAATCTTTCCCAAATGAAGATACAATCCTGGAATTGCTAGATGCAGAATATAAAAAACGAATTTACAGAATGCTTCAAGACATCAGGGATGACCTTAGAAATTAAATAAGACAATCTAAAGAAAAAGCCAAGGAACACACTGATAAAGCAGTTGAAGAACTCAAAAAGATTATTCAAGAACATAGTGGAAAAATTAATAAGCTGCAAGAATCCATAGAGAGACAGAATTCAGAAATTCAAAAGATTAACAGTAAAATTACAGATTTAGACAACTCAACAGGAAGTCAGAGGAGCAGACTCAAGCAATTAGAATGAAGAGTGGGGGACCTGAAAGATAAGAGAATTGACACCAATGTAGCTGAAAAAAAATCAGATAAAAGAATTTTTTTTTTAATGAAGAAACCCTAAGAATCATGTGGGACTCTACAAAGAACAATAACTTGCGTGTGATTGGAGTTCCAGAAGAGGGAGGGATAACAAAAAATACAGAGAGAATAGTTGAAGATCTGTTGGCAGAAAACTTCCCTGACATTATGAAAGATGAAAGGATATCTGTCCAAGATGCTCATCAAACCCCATTTAAGATTGATCCAAAAAGAAAATCACCAAGACATATTATCATCAAACTTGCCAAAACCAAAGATAAACAGAAAATTTTAAAAGCATCCAGGGATAAGAAAGGTCTCCTACAAAGGAGAATCAATAAAAATAAGTTCAGACTACTCAGCAGAAACCATGCAGTCAAGAAGACAATGGGATGACATATATAGAGCAGTGAAGGAGAAAAACTGCCAGCCAAGGATCATATATCCAGCAAAACTCTCTCTCAAATATGAAGGTGAAATGAAAACATTTACAGATAAACACAAGCTTAGAGAATTTGTAAAAACCAAACTAAAGCTACAAGAAATACTAAACGAAATTGTTTGATCAGAAGATCAATAATATCAGATACCAGCACAACACAAGCTCTCAGAACAGAACATCCTGATATCAACTCAAATAGGGAAATCACAAAAAAGTTAAGATTATTTTAAAAAGGAAAAAAATGCTCAAAACAGAGAATCATTGAAATCAGTATGTAAAACATCACAATAATCAAAAAGAGGAACTAAATACAGGAGGCATAGAACTGCCATATGGAGAGGGAAACAAGGCGATATAGGACAATACAAGATAGGTTTTTACTTAGAAAAATAGGGGTAAATATTAAGGTAACCACAAAGAGGTGTAACAACTCTATAACTCAAAATAAAAACCAAGAAAAACGTAACGACTCAGAAAACATAAATTCAACTACTATGAAAATGAGGAACACCCAATTTACAAAGAAAAATGTCTCATCACAAAAAAGTAAGTGGAAAAATGAAATTGTCAACAACACACACAAAAACACATCAAAATGACAGCACTAAACACATACTTATCTATAATTACGCTGAATGGAAATGGACTACAAGCACCAATAAAGAGACAGAGAGTCTCAGACTGGATAAAGAAACACGATCCGTCTATATGCTGCCTACAAGAGACACACCTTAGACTTAGAGACACGAACAAACTAAAGCTCAAAGGATGGAAAAAAATATATCAAGCAAACAACAACCAAAAAACAGCAGAAGCAGCAATATTAATTTCTGACAAAATAGACTTTTAAGTTCAATCAACCACAAAGGATAAAGAAGGACACTACATAATGATTAAAGGGACAATTGACTAGGAAGATATAACCATATTAAATATTTATGCACCCAATGACAGGGCTGCAAGATACATAAAACAAACTTTAACAGAACTGAAAAGTGAGATAGACACCTCCATAATTATACTAGGAGAGTTCAACACACCACTTTCGGAGAAGGATAGGAGTTCCGGTAAGAAGCTCATTAGAGACACAGAAGACCTAATTGCTACAATCAACCAACTTGACCACATAGACTTATACAGAACACTCCACCCAACAGCTGCAAAGCATACCTTTTTTTCTAGTGCACATGAAACATTCTTTAGAATAGACCACATATTAGGTCATAAAACAAACCTTTGCAGAATCCAAAACATCGAAATATTACAAAGCATCTTCTCAGACCACAAGGCCACAATAGTGGAAATCAATAACAGAAAAATTATGGAAAAGAAATCAAATACTTGGAAACTGAACAATACCTGCTAAAAAAACACTGGGTTATAGAAGACATTAAGGAGGGAATTAAAAAATTCATAGAATGCAATGAGAATGAAAACACTTCTTATCTAAACCTCTGGGACACAACAAATGCAGTGCTCAGAGGTCAATTTATATCGATAAATGCACACATACATAAAGAAGAAAGAGCAAAATCAGAGAACTGTCCCTACAACTTGAACAAATAGAAAGTGAGCAACAAAAGAATCTATCAGGCACCAGAAGAAAACAAATAATAAAAATTAGAGCTGAACTAAATGAATGAGAGAACAGAAAAACAATTGAAAGAATTAACAAAGCCAAAAGCTGGTTCTTTGAAAAAATTAACCAAATTGATAAACCATTGGCCAGGCTGACAAAAGAAAGGAAAGGAAACAAATAACCCAAATAAGAAACGAGATGGGCCATATCACAACAGACCCAACTGAAATTTAAAAAATCATATCAGATTATTAATAACAAATTTGCAAAACTATAAGAAATGGATGAATTCCTAGAAAAACAGTACCTACCTAAACTAACACAATCAGAAGTAGAACAACTAAATAGACCCATAACAAAAAGAAGATTGAAAAGGTAATCAAAAAACTCCCAACAAAAAAAAGCCCTGACCCGGATGACTTCACTGCAGAGTTCTACCAAACTTTCAGAAAAGAGTTACCACTACTACTAAAAGTATTTCAAAGCATAGAAAATGACGGAATACTACCTAATTCATTCTATGAAGCCACCATATCCGTGATACCGAAGTCAGGTAAAGACACCACAAAAAAAGAAAATTACAGACCTATATCCCTCATGAACATAGTTGCAAAAATCCTCAACAAAATTCTAGCCAATAGAATTCAACAACATATCAAAAAAATAATCCACCACAATCAAATGGGATTTATACCAGATATGCAAGTTTGGTTTAATATCAGAAAAACCATTAACGTAATCTACCGTATAAAGAAAACAAAAGACAAAAACCACATGATCTTATCAATTGATGCAGAAAAGGCATTTGACAAAGTCCAACATCCATTCATGATAAAAACTCTCAGCAAAATAGGAATTGAAGGAAAATTCCTCAACATACTAAAGGGCATCTATGCAAAGCCAACAGCCAACATCGTTCTAAATGGAGAGAGCCTGAAAGCATTTCCCTTGAGAACAGGAACCAGACAAGGATGTCCTCTATTACCGCTCTTGTTCAACACTGTGCTACAGGTCCTAGCCAGAGCAATTAGGCTAGACAAAGAAATAAAGGGCATCCGGTTTGGCAAGGAAGAAGTAAAATTATCTCTATTTGCAGATGACATGATCTTAAACACAGAAAACCCTAAGGAATCCTCCAGGAAACTACTGAAACTAATAGAAGAGTTTAGCGGAGTCTCAGGTTATAAGATAAACATACAAAAATCACTTGGATTCCTCTACATCAATAAAAAGAACATCGAAGAGGAAATCACCAAATCAATACCATTCACAGTAGCCCCCAAGAAGATAAAATACTTAGGAATAAACCTTACCAACGATGTAAAAGACCTATACAAAGAAAACTACAAAGTACTAGAGTAAGAAACTAAAAAGGTCCTACATAAGTGGAAAAATATACCTTGCTCATGGATAGGAAGACTTAACATAGTAAAAATGTCTATTCTACCAAAAGCCATCTATACATACAATGCACTTCTGATCCAAATTCCAATGACATTTTTTAATGTGATGGAGAAACAAATCATCAACTTCATATGGAAGGAAAAGAAGCTCCGGATAAGTAAAGAATTACTGAAAAGAAGAAGAAAGTTGGAGGCCTCACTCTACCTGATTTTAGAACCTATTATACAGCCACAGTAGTCAAAACAGCCTGGTACTGGTACAACAACAGGCACATAGACCAATGGAACAGGATTGAGAACCCAGATATAAATCCATCCACATATGAGCAGCTGATATTTGACAAAGGCCCAGTGTCAGTTAATTGGGGAAAAGATAGTCTTTTTAACAAATGGTGCTGGCATAACTGGATATCCATTTGCAAAAAAACGAAACAGGACCCATACCTCACACCATGCACAAAAACTAACTCTAAGTGGATCAAAGACATAAACATAAAGGCTAAAACGATAAAGATCATGCAAGAAAAAATAGGGACGTTAGGAGCCCTAACACAAGGCATAAACAGAATACAAAACATTACCAAAAGTGAAGAAGAGAAATCAGATAACTGGGAGCTCCTAAAAATCAAACACCTGTGCTCATCCAAAGACTTCACCAAAAGAGTAAAAAGACCACCTACAGATTGGGAAAAAATTTTCAGCTATGACATCTCTGACCAGCGCCTGATCTCTAAAATCTATATGATTCTGTTAAAACTCAACCACAAAAAAAACAAACAATCCAATCAAAAAGTGGGCAAAGGATATGAACACGCACTTCACTAAAGAAGATATTCAGGCAGCTAACAGATACATGAGAAAATGCTCTCGATCATTAGCCATTAGAGAAATGCAAATTAAAACTACTATGAGATTCCATCTCACTCCAACAAGGCTGGCATTAATCCAAAAAAAAACAAAATCATAAATGTTGGAGAGGCTGCGGAGAGACTGAAACTCTTATACACTGCTGGTGGGAATGTCAAATGGTACAACCACTTTGGAAATCTATCTGGTGTTTTCTTAAAAAGTTAGAAATAGAACTACCATACAATCCAGAAATCCCACTCCTCGGAATATACCCTAGAGAAATAAGAGCCTTTACCTGAACAGATATATGCACACCCATGTTTACTGCAGCTCTGTTTACAATAGCAAAAAGCTGAAAGCAACCAAGGTGTCCATCAGCGGATGAAGAGTTTTATAAATTATGGCATATTCACACAATGGAATACTACGCACTGATAAAGAATAGTGACGAATCTGTGAAACATTTCATAACATGGAGGAACCTGGAAGGCATTATGCTGAGTGAAATTAGTCAGATGCAAAAGGACAAATATTGTATAAGACCACTATTATAAAATCTTGAGAAATACTATAAACTGAGAAGAACACATACTTTTGTGGTTACGAGGAGGGGAGGGAGAGAGAGTGGGAGAGGGTTATTCACTGATTAGTTAGTAGATAAGAACTACTTTAGCTGAAGTTAAGGACAATAATACTCAAAACACGAAAGGTCAGCTCAACTGGACTGGACCAAAAGCAAAGAAGTTGTCAGGATAAACTGAATACTTCGAAGATCAGCGGAGCAAGGGCGGGGGTGTGGGGACTATGGCTTAAGGGGACTTCTAAGTCAATTGGCAAAATAAT
The DNA here is from genome assembly GCF_024166365.1 of Elephas maximus indicus. Taxonomy (NCBI): domain Eukaryota; kingdom Metazoa; phylum Chordata; class Mammalia; order Proboscidea; family Elephantidae; genus Elephas; species Elephas maximus. The sequence goes on from NC_064847.1 coordinate 12,727,696, forward strand.
TCTATTATGAAAACATTCTGCATCCCACTTTGAAGTGTGGCGTCTGGGGTCTTAAATGTTAACAAGCGGCCATCTAAGATGCATCAATTGGTCTCAACCCACCTAGATCAAAGGAGAATGAAGAACACCAAGGTCACACGATAACTATGAGCCCAAGAAACAGAAAGGGCCACATGAATCAGAGACTTACATCATCCTGAGACCAGAAGAACTAGATGGTGCCTGGCCAAAACCGATGACTACCCTGATAGGGAGCACAACGGAGAACCCCTGAGGGAGCAGGAGAACATTGAGAAGCAGACCCTAAATTCTCATAAAAAGACCAGACTTAATAGTCTGACTGAGACTACAAGAAACCCAGCAGTCATGGTCCCCAAACCTTCTGTCAGCCCAGGACAGGAACCATTCCCGAAGACAACTTATCAGACATGGAAGGGACTGGACAATGGGTTGGAGAGAGATGCTGATGAAGAGTGAGCTACTTGAATCGGGTGGACACTTGAGACTGTGTTGGCGTCTCCTGTCTGGAGGGGAGATGGGAGGGTAGAGAAGGTTAGAAACTGGCAAAACTGTCACAAAAGGAGAGACTGCAAGGAGGGAGCGGGCTGACTCATTAGGGGGAGAGTAAGTGGGAGTATGGAGTAAGGTGTATATAAACTTACATGTGACAGGCTGACTTGATTTGTAAACTTTCACTTGAAGCACAATAAAAATTATTTAAAAAAAAAGAAGGATACAATCTAATCTCGTAGGTAGAATCCTGCCTCATTAGCATCATATAGGTAGGATTTACTACACAGAGGAAAATCACATCGGGTGACAAAATGGTGGACAATCTAGCAATGCTGGGAATTATGACCTAGCCAAGTTGATGCATTTTTGGGGAGACACAATTGAATCCATAATATTTTACCCTTTGACCACCCAAAATTCATGTCCTTGCCACATGTAAAACACATTCACTTTATTACATCATAGCAAAAGCCTTAAATCAACTCCAAGTCCAAAATTAAAAATGTTCCTTTTCATCTGTGAAGTTTAGAATATAAGTTATCTGCTTCCAAATTACGATGTTGAAACAGGAACAAGGTAAACATTTCCTTTACAAACGGGAGAAATCAGAGGGAAAGAAGGGATGACAGGTACCAAGCAAGTCAGCAGAACACGTTACGTTAGCTCCCAAGGCTTGAAAGTAATCCTCTGTTCTCTGAGACCATTCAAGCAATGCCTCTGCCCTCCAGATTCTGGGTGTTGGCCACACACTCTGGATTCTGAGTGGAGGTCATTCAGTCCTGGGCTTCAGCTTTGCCTTCCAGGCCTATTGGAATGACAACTGTGCTCCCTCAGCTTTGGGTGGCTCCATTCTCCTCATCCATCTGAGTGGCAGTCATACCCACTCAGCCCTAGCAGGCCCATTTTTTGGAACTTGGGCCTGGCAGACCCACCCCCTCAGCTTTGGGCAGTGGATCCAGTTCCATCCCACTAACAGTAGTAAATGGCTCACAACAATCCAGAAGATCTGACTCTTTGAAACCAAGGAGGCTCTGCCCTCACCCTTTGAAGGTACAGAGACCATGGCATCCTATGAGAGCCTAGAGGCAGTGGCCCTATGCTTTCATATTGAGGCAGCTCTGCTTCCTCTTTCATTGGTCTCTTGGACCCTTGTACCTCATGACCCAGGTCTTTCCTGCAGAGGTAACTATTCCAAAGTTCTTTAGCTCTATGAAGGAGTGCCTACAGGCACCGTACTCTACAAGTAAACTTCAGACAGAATGCACTCAGCCGCATTGCTTCACGACATGGCAAGCCTAGCTCCACTGATAAGTGCCCCAAAGCACCCTACTCTGCCAGGAAGCCTCCTGTGCAAAGGTATTGAGCTCTCTATCTCCATGGGTCTGTTCCAGCATCTTGCTTGTCTCCTGGTTCTGCTTCTGTGGTTTTTTTTGCTGCTGCTTCTTGCTGTCTGTACCACTTCCAGCATAACGGCTCTCCTCACTTCCTTCAGACTCCTCACTGGAATTGCCTCTGATGTCCATAATTCCACCAATGGCCTCTTCAACAGAATCTTATTTTTACTATCAGGCTCTTTGAAGCTCTTCCAGCCTCCATCCATTCACAGTTTCAAAACTGCTTCCACATTTTGGGTTATCTCTTGGAGCACCACACCACTCCTGGTACCAAATTCTGTCTTAGTTACCTAGGGCTGCTATAATAGAAATCGTGTGGATGGCTTTAGCAAAGATAAATTTATTCTCTCACAGTCTAAGAGGCTAGAAGTTCAAATACAGAGTGCCAGTTCCAGGAACAATATTTCTTTCTGTGTTGGCTCTGAGGAAAGGGCCTCATCATCAGTCTTACCCTGGTCTAGGAGCTTCTCAGTATAGGGACTCCAGGTCTAAAGGGCATACCTGGCTCTTCTTGCTTGGTGGTAAGGAGGTCTCCTGTCTTTCTTCTCACACCTCTCTTTTATATTTCAAAAGAGATTGACTCAAAATACAACCTAATCTTCTAGATTGAGTCCTGCCTCATTGACATAACTGTCTCTAATTCTACTTCATTAATACCATACAGGTAGGATTTACAGCACATAGGAAAATCACAACAGGTGACAAAATGGTAGCCAATCACCATTGTGAATTATTGCCTAGCCAAGTTGACACAGATTTTGGGGGGATGCAATTCAGCCCATAAAAATGTGTATAAGCAATGATTTTCAAGAAGGAAAGCAAGCCATCTTACTTTCTCCCCTACACGTGAAACTACACTATTGCAGTCTTTTCTCAAGATATGGCATGAGTTCTTTCTATTGAGATGCGGGGTGTTTTGGAACACAGAAATGCACTATGTGCTGGTAGATCACAGATCACTTTTCATTCCCCTGTCTGATAATATTAGTAAACCATACTTATGTCAGTTTAAATTAACAAGGAATTTTAGAGGCTTATAATGCCAAAATCCACTGGTAGGGAAAATTTCACTCAGTGACTCTTGTTTTTGTTTTTTTCCTGCAGTCATCATTTATGCTCCTCTATGTATTCTCTCTTTGCTGGTGGAGAAAGAGTCTGTGTGAGTTTAGGGATACATGTGGAACTGTCTGTTCCAGCACTTAACTGAATGCCCTTCAGAGGACATTCATTAATGTCTCATTTTAACATGGGAGGAGATAAAAGTGGACAATATTTTAATGGGTAGAGGCCAGGAATGTTGCTAAACCTGAAAGACTGTAGAGGACAACCACTTTCCTCAACAAAAATAATTTAAGAATTCTCTAGCTTAAAACGTCAGTAGTGCTGAGGTTGCAAAAACCTGGCATGGATAAAGAAAACATTTTACTTTCCTGTGGCTTTTGCTTAGGTTCTGTTTTCTAGAAGCCTCCAGTCTCCTTTCCTTCATGTTTTACTGGCTGTGAGTAGAGGGAAGTTTGATGGCTTTGTGCCTAGGTTTCAGGATCAATCATAGACAGGAGGATGACATTCCCAAGGTTGGCACACTCAGCCACAAAGTGTATGAGAAATAACCACTCTATACAGTGTCCTTCAGAATAAAAAAGAAAAAATGTAAATCATGTAACAGCACTATTTTGTTCTGAGCAAGAAAGGGAAACTCATGTATCATTAAGAAACCAGTGCTTGCTAAAAAAATAAACTCATGCATTGTACATAGCAATTCAAGTCTTCACTTTGGTATTTTGGGCCCTTCTGTAGCTGGTATTTTTCTGTGTTATCGGCATTAATGTTACCAACTGCCAATCTGACAAAAAGGGTCCTTGTCTTTTCCTGAGTAAGAATACATGTGAAAGATAAATTTTATCTTCAGCAAGCTTTATTTTGCTACAGTCAAGCAAAAGGAGTCAGTGAGGATCTAAGCCTCTCCAAAAGACTGACTTGAAAAGGGAAGTAAGGCTAGGGCTTATATGCGTTCAGTGAAGACAAAAGAATAATGAATATTCAGTGGGCTTCTTTCAAGGTGCGGGTACTTCTCAGATTGATGGTGTATGCTAATTAGGTTGCACATGCATCTGGAATCTAGATGGAACGTTTTGCTATTCAAGAAGGAGTCCTCTCAGCAGCTCTTGGCATCACTTATTATGGGATATAGCACAAGCACATTTGAACTTTGACACTACATTACCATCTTTGGAGGGCTAAGGAAGCTTAAAGAGTAGTCACGCTTTGTGCATTTGGAGCCTGTAAAGGAAGAGGGCACTAGAAAAACACTAAGAAGGAGACAGGGTGGGTTTCTGTTACCCAACTTCTAGATGGTAATCTTTTAACGCCTCTTTTGTTCAGCTGCAGGCACAGTTAACCCTATCTGTCTCATTAACACATTTTTGGAAAATAATACGAGTGGAAGAAAATAACTGACAATCTAAGATTTTCTCAGGGAAAATTATCCTCTACTAGGAGAAATGACTATTTTATCAGGGATTTTGCAGAATGAACCTCTATACTAAATTATTTAACAAACTGAAGAGGTTACATTTATTTTTAGTAAGTGGTATTGTTACCATGGACCAAAAGTATTATTATTGTAAAAAGAATCATATTTGGGTATATTTTGAAGGTAGACCTATGGAGAATGATATAGAGTTTGTGGCGATATGTAGTTTAGATTTTGACATGAGTCTTTGGAAGTATAGAGTTGCCATTGACTAAAATAGACAAGACTACAGATAATCAGGGTGGAGGGAATTTGAATAGCTCAGGGATTTCAGAAAAACGGTGGGGTAGTAGATGTAAATTACATTAAAAAGTATATATACTAACTGGGAGAAATCAGTACACAGATGTAATTGAAGGTCATAAAGTTGAAGGAGATTATCACAGAATGATTGTAAATGAAAAATATAGGAGATCCAAGGACAGAGACTTTGGAAACACTAACATTAAAAAGTCGGGGGGAGTGACACCAGCAAAAATTTCACAATAGGAAGCTCCAAGAGTCCAACCATGCACACAAAAAAATTGAAATAAATCAATCAAAACCAGCTATAATCAACTTTGTAAGAACTCTGAAAACAGAGGTTATGGTGATGACGAAAACTCTGAATCAAGAAAAAAAAAACTTAAAAATGGTAGAAAAACATTAGGGCATTTTTATTCGTCCTTGAACCACCACACTTGTGGGGCAATGAATTGCTTAATATAACTCTCCTAGGCATAGTCTTTTTGGCACACAAAATATTTGAATGGGACTATGCAAATATGGTGTATGAACCCTACTGAAGGGACTGGTCAGTTTTGCCATTCTGTTAGTCTTAAAATGAGCCATCCCAGAGGCAGAAGTAGGGGATTTCACCATCAAAAAGGAAGAAGATCCTGGAATCCCTGCACTGAGAAGGTGCTGGGTCTAGATACTGAGACAGAGAGCTGTAACACCAAGGACAGCAAGAAGCAGTAGCAGAAAAACTGTGGCCGCAGAGACAGAGCAGCAAGAGACTGTGTGGTGGGCCAGCAACCCAGAGAGTGAGCTCAGGCGGGAGGCTTGCTGGTGGAGCAGGATGCCTCTGGGCATTTGGTGGAGCTAGGTTTGCGAACCCATAGAGCTAGAAATAAGTGCCTACAGGATGTAGCTTACTGGCTGAATGGGGTACCTCAGGGCTCTTATTGGTAGAGCTAAAAGAGCTTTGAAACACTTGCCCGAGCAGGGAAAAGGCCAATGCCCAGAGAGAGGCACGCCCATGGGCAAGACTGAGAAGAAGCTCTCCTGATGCAAGAACTGTAACCTTAGTATTCCTGAACCTGATTGGTAATCCATTCCTTCCCTAATAAATGGTGTACTGTATTGCCTATGAGTTCTGTGTGACCATTGTAATGAATTATCAAACTCAGTAGAGAAGTAGAGTGCACTGTAGAAAAGTCAGAATTGGTCAAGATGGCATAGAGGGGGCATGTCTGACTTCTGCCTCATAGGAATCACCTTTGGTTTGTTCGGCAATTCTGCTTTCCTCTTGAGAAGTTAGAGGAGGTCAGACAATTCTGTCATGCTATTCTTACAAATTTACGCAGCTTGGCAGTGGTCTTAAAGACATCAGCAATATTCCTAGTTGTGGAACTTTGGTCCCTGGTTGCAGAAGTAGCTCTTCTACGATGTTTGGAAGACTTGAAGGACTGATGCAAGATGCTTTCCTTTGTTTTACTTAACTCGGAACTAACTCAGCAGGGCAAAGTTTCTTGAAATCGTCGCAAAGCAAATGAGCAACCTACAGCTAGTAAAATAAAAGATTATGGTCAAGAAGCACAACAGAGCACTGGAACCCTCAAAACAAAATCTGGAGAAAGAGTTTCTTTGGGAAATTAAGGCATCCAAAAGTACCTGTGTGTAGAAGAGAATTCAGAATGTCTCATGCATGCCCTGGAAAGACCACATAACCAGAAAAGACTTGAAAAGACCCTAAGCTTTTCCCAGTGGCTGATTTCTAGGTTAAGTGCAAGCAGAAACTGAAAGTTAAGACAGTGTTGAGAATGGCCTAGCTAAGTGTTATAGAAGTGCCCCAGCACAGACTAATCTGCAAAGGCTGGGAGAGGTTTTATTTATTTACTTATCCCTTTTTTTTTTTTTTTTTTTGTCATTACGGTTACATATACCTTATTGCATAGTCCCACTCAATCACTGTGTGTGAGTCACAAAAACTATGGCTAGAAGTACCACATTAAGCAATTCTTCCCCTCCAAATCACTTTCTCACTGTCTTTCTCTGTGTGTGTCCTCTTACCCTAGAAATCAAGAAAATCTCTGTCAAACACAAGCTGACTCTAAGGTAAATGGAGAGAGACTTCTTAGAATCACACACAACAAAAAACACTTGGCAAAAATAGTTTAAATAAGTCATCAAACAAACAAAAGACTACTACAGCCTCTAAGAGGCAATAAAAACAAACCCTAAGGAGGGGGAGAATCTGATAAATACAGTTACCATATCATAATATTCAAAATATTGAGTTTTCAACAACAACAACAAAAATACAAAGTATGCAAAGGAAAATAAAAAAGTGTTTCATTCTCATACAAAATTAACAGAAACACTGGGAAAGCACAAGCATTGGATTTACTAGACAAAGACATTAAATTAACTGTGTTAAATATGTTCAAAAGATCTAAAGGAAATCATTGACAAAAGCTAAAGGAAACCAAAGGAGCAATGTCTCAATATACAGAGGAAATCAATAAAAAGATAAAAGGACCTAAACAGAAACTCTGGAGTTGAAAAGTACAATTACTGAACTGAAAACTGACTAGAAGATCTCAACAGCAAATATGGACATACAGACCAAAGACTTAAACTTGAAGCACAGGAGTAACAAATGAAAATAAAGAACAGATCCTAACAGACTTCTGAAGGATCATCCAATGTGCCAACATATGCCTAATGGGGTTCAAAAGGAGAGAAAAAGCAGAAAGGGCAGAAAGATTAGAAGAAATTGTTGTTGCTGTTGAGTAACTTCTGACTTACAGCAGCCCCAGGTATGCAGAGTGGAACTGGTCCAAGACTGTAACCTTTGAGATGGGAACCATGTGGTACAGAGTGCTCAGTTCCTAACCTAAAGGTGAGCAGTTTGAACTTACCAGCTGTGCTCTGTGGGAGAAAGATGTGGAAGTTTTCTTCCATAAAGATTCCAGACTTGAAAGCCCAACAGAGCAGTTCTACTCTCCTGTAGGGCTTCTATGAGGCAGAATCAACACATTGGCAATGACTTTGGAGTTCAGGACTTTCCAGAAGCAGATCAGGAGTCTTATGAGGTGGATTCAAACCATGAAACTTTTGGCTTGTAGTCAAGTGTTTAGTGATTTGCACCACCCAATATTTCCTTGTGTCAAGTTGGTTCCAACTCATAATGACTCAGGTACTCTAATGGCTAAGAATTTCCCAAATTTGATAAAAGACATGAATTACACACTCAAGGAACTCGACAGGGCAGGGCCAAGATGGTAAACTAGTCAGAAGCTTCCGCCAATCCCTCTTACAACAAAGACCCAAAAAACAAGTGAATCAATTACATATATGACAAACTAGGAACCTTGAGCACCAAAGGCAAAATTAAGGAATCAATCTGAGTGACGGGGAGGGATAGATAGTGCAGAAGCAGCGACAAGTTGCATAGCCTGTGTAGCACCTCAACTCTGATTCCTTGGTGCTGTTCTTTGGTGCGGCTGATGGTAGTTCCCTGAGGCACAGCAGCTTCAGGCAAGCAAAGTGATGCAACCCTAACCCTGTGGCATATCTACAGCAGGGCTGGCCATGGAGTTGAGGAAGTGGCTGCTTCAGCAAAAGAAGGAAACCAAAGTGCCAGCATCATAATGCCCTGGTGTGATGGCCACCGGACTGGCTGTGGAGTTTAGGACACAGCTGCTTCAGTGAAAGAAGGCAAGCATGGGATGCAACCCTAGTCCTCTGGGGCAATCTTCGTGGGAACCCAGCCAGCACACTCAGGCTACACACACCTCTGAAATCTGAGATAAAAAAGCTCTCTTAACACAAGATAAGTGATTTTATCTAATTCACTGCATGGGGATCTAATCACTCCTTCTTTTGAAAGAACTCTCTCCTACCTATCTGATCCCTGCACCCTCTGCCCCAGCTGGGTTCATTAACAGTTGATTTCCCTGGGCCTGAGACAAAACCTGCTGTGTTTCCTGAGCCATTCTGTGGCCGGGGAGAAGGAACAAATTAACAAACAGGGGAAAAATACTTTGCCAACTCCCCTAATCTGGAAGTTCAGAGTGGAAGCTGCTTTAGTCCAGGCACAAGCGATCCACAGATTTTGGCTTTCAACTCTGCATGCATCCAGGTAGCTACTATAGTGCAAGGGCAAATCTGTTTGAGGTCTGACTGTAACTGTTTCAGCTGTGTGGCGGAGAGGCAGATTTAGGAGGTCTGATACTGCTCGCCTATTAAACAGGACCTTCGTTACCCACAGCAGGGACCTGAGGGATGGAGGCTCTATCCATGCCACCTAAGCACCCATGAAAGGCACCCAAGTACATTGATAGCTAATAGTCCTTGACAGTTATAAGCTTAAGGTGCCTAAGTTACAGCTATCAAGCCCACCAACCAGAATGCTCTAGAGAACAGATACGCTCCTTCCTCACTGGCACTTGGGGAAAGGCTATCAGCCCCCTGCCTTCCTCAGAGTGTGACCCCCTGCCACTACCAGAAACCAGTGGATGCACCCATCACCATTGCTCCTCTAGAATAGTAGGTGAGAGCTGACACTACATCCTAGGTGACCAACTATCAGGACACCTGAGCTGAGTGTATACAAGAATACTGAAAGGACTCATAAACTCATATACCTGGTAACAGCTCTAGCCATCAGGTAACAGGACATTTAGTGCTTCAAAGGCTCTAATAATCAAGTTAGCTCACTCTAGTAGCATATTTGTGTATATCAAAACAAAACAAAGCAAGAAACTGGGGCACAGTGAGCAAATATAAAAGAAATTAATACAATAACTTATAGATAGCTCAGAGACAACAGTCCACATCTAATCACAAAAAGAAGCAGACCATGATTGCTTCAACAAACTCTCAAAACAGACAGTCAAGGACTCTCCTAGATGAAGATGTATTCCTGGAATTACTAGAGGTAGTATATAAAAGATTAATATACAGAACACTTCAAGACATCAGGAACAACATTATGAATGAGATCAGACAATACACAGAAAAAGCCAAGGAACACACAGATAGAGCAGTTGAAGAAATTAAAAAGATTATTCAGGAACATAATGAAAACTTCAGTAAGCTGGAAAAATCCATAGACAGACAGCAATCAGAAATTCAAAATATTAACAATAAAATTACAGAAGTAGAAAATTCAATAGAAAGTCAGAGGAGCAGAATTGAGGAATTGGAATGCAGAATTGGTGAGCTACAAGACAAAGCACTTGGCAACAATACATATAAAGAAAATCAGATAAAAAGAATTAAAAAGAAACCCAAAAATCATGTGGGACTCAATCAAGAAGAATAATTTCCAAGTGATTGGAATAACATAACAGAGAGGGATAACAGAAAATACAGAGAGGATTATTGAAGATTTGTTGGCAGAAAACTTCCCTGACATCACGAAAGATGGAAGGATATCCATCCTAGATGCTCATCAAACTCCATACATGGTAAATCCCAAAAGAATGTCACCAAGATATATCATCAAACTTTCCAAAACAAAAGATAAAGAGAAAATTTTAAGAACAGCCAAGGATAAGTGAAATGTCACCTACAAAGGAGAATCAAGAAGTTTGGACTACACAGCAGAAACCATGTAGACAAGAAGGCAATGGGATGACATATATAGAGCACTGAAGGAGAAAAATTGCCAGCCAAGAATCATATATCCAGTGAAACTGCCTCTCACATATGAAGGTGAAATTAAGACATTTACAGATAAACAGAAGCTTAGGAAATTTGCTAAAACCAAACCAAAACTACAAGAAATACTAAAGGGAATTCTCTGGTTAGAAAATCGATAACATCAGAAATCAACCCAACACTAGAACACAGAACAGAGAATAAGATACCAGCTCAGATAGGAAAATCACAAAAATAAATTAAGATTTAAAAAAAAAACAAAAAACACTCAAAGCCAGGAATCAATGATGACATTATGTAAGAGATGACAATAATCAATAAAGAGGGGCTAAGTAAAGTAGGCATAGATCTTCCAAATGAACAGGAAATCAAGGCAATATAGGGAGATAAAAGTTTTGTTTAAACATAGAAAAAAAGACTAACAATACTACAAATTAAAAAAAAAAAAGATAAACATAAAGACTCAGCAAAAACAAATTCAACTACAATGAAAAATAGGAACACACACTTTCCAAAGAAAAACTTCTCAGCACAACAAGTAAGTGGAAAAACTAAACTGTCAACAACACACAAAAGCAGGCATCAAAATGACAGCACCAAACTCACACCTATCTATAATCACGTGAAGGCAAATGGACTAAATGCACCAATAAAGAGACAGAGAGTTGCAGACTGGATAAAAAAACATGATCCGGCTATATGCTGCCTACAAGAGACACACCATAGACTTAAAGACACAAATAAACTGAAACTCAAAGGATGGAAAAAAACATATCAAGCAAACAACAATTGAATAAGAGCAGGAGTGGGAGGTGGAGCCAAGAAGGCAGAATAGAAGATGCTTCTGGTGAGCCCTCCTTACAACAAATACCCCCCAAAAAGTGAAACGAGTATATTTATGACAAACTAGGATCCCTGAGTATCTCAGGCAACCTTAGAAAAGGAACTGAGGGGCAGTAGAAGGAAGAAATGATTCAGAAGTGGAGAGGAGTTAACGGACCTGAATTGCAGGGAGCCCTTAGGCACCATTCCCTGGAGTGGCTGATGAGGGCTGATAGTAGCATTCGCTGCAGTTTCCTCAGCGAGAAGAAGCCACCACACAGCCTACTCACACCTCCGGAACCAGATTAGAACAGCACTCTCGGCAAAAGCTAAGTACTTGTGTATATTTTACTGGGCCCCCCGTACCCAAGCCACTTTCAGCGGCTAACTTCCTTGGGCTTGAAATAGGCCATGTTAAGCATCTAGGGACATGATTCCGGCCTTGGAGAAGGAAAAACTTTGCAATTGGGGAAAAGATAATGTGCCAGCTCCACTAACTGGGGGAGCTCAGGAGAGAAGCAGCTCCTGTCCACGCATAAACAGTCCATGGACTTCAAGTACATTTCCCCTCTGCGTGGACCTGTGTGGGCCTAAGTCAGGAGAATATGCCCTTGTTGGCAGACTCCAACTCTTTCAGCTGAGCGGTGGAGAGGCGAGTGTTTGATGTTTGACATTGCTTTGCCTGTTAAACAGGGTCCTCACCTACCTATATCAGGGGCCTAAGCACTGGTAGCTCCACTCAGGTCACCTAGCCACCCACAACAGGAATCCAAGGATAACTGGTACCTCACAGTCCTTACAACAAAAACACTGGGTGCCCATTGCCCTTCTGTGGAACCCAACCACCTGTATGCTGTATGGAACAGGGACATGCTTTTTTCAGAGACACTCAGGGGACAATTCTCAGACCCCTAGCTTGTTCAGAGTGTGACTCCCTGCTACAACCAGATACTGGTACCTACACCACTCACCCCTGCCCCTCTAAGACTGTAGGACAGAGCCTGTACCACACACTTAATAATCAGCTACCTGGACACTTAAGCTGAATTCATACAAGAAAAGTGAATGGACTCCTATGCTGATATACCTGATAACAGCTCTAGCCATCTGGGGCAGGACGTCAGAGCTCCAAAGGCAAAACTAATCATGTTAGTTCACTCAAGTAACCCATTTGGGCATATGAAAACAAAACAAAGCAAGAAGCTACAACACAGTAAGCAAACATAAAGTAAACTAATACAGTAACTTATAGATGGCTTGGAGACAACAGTCAATATCAAGTCACATAAAGAAAGAGACCATGATTGCCTCAACAAGCTCTCAGAACAAAGATCCAAAGGATATTCTAGATGAAAGTGCATCCCTGGAATTACAAGAGGCAGATACAAAAGATTAATATAAAGAGCCCTTCAAGACATCAGAAAGGAAATGAGGCAATACACAGACCAAGCCAAGGAACACGCAAATAAAGCAATTGAAGAAATTAAAAGGATTATTCAGGAACATAATAAGCTGGAAAAATCCATAGACAGACAGCAATCAGAAATTTAGAATATTAACAATAAAATTACAGAAGTAGACAATTCAATAGAAAGTGAGAGGAGCAGACTTGAGCAAGTGGAAGGCAGAATTTCTGAATTTAAAGATAAAGCATTTGGCACTAACGTATTTGAAGAAAAATCAGATAAAAGAACTAAAAAAATGAAGAAACCTTAAGAATCATGGGACTCTATCAATAGAAATAATCTAGAAGTGATTGGAGTACCAGAACGGGGAGGGATACCAGAATATACATAGCGAATTGTTGAAGATTTGTTGGAAGAAAACTTCCCTGATATCGTGAAAGATGAGAAGATATTTATCCAAGATGTTCATTGAACTCCATACGAGATAGATGTTAAAAGAAAGTCACCAAGACATAGTATCATCAAACTTGTCAAAACCAAACATAAAGAGAAAATTTTAAGAGCAGTTAGGGATAAGCAAAAAAGTCACCTATAAAGGAGAGCCAATAATAATAAGCTAGGACTACTCAGCAGAAACCATGCAGGAAGGAGGCAATGGGATGACATATTTAAAAAATTGAAGGAAAAATAATTGCCAGCCAAGAATCATATATCTGCCAAAGCTGTCTTTCAGGTGTAAAGGTGAAATAAGGACATTTCCAGATAAACAGAATTTTAGGGAATTTGTAAAAACCAAACCAAAACTACAAGAAATTGTAAAGGGAGTTCTTTGGTTAGAAAATCAATAATATCAGGTATCAACCCAAGACTAGAACACTGGGCAGAGCAATCAGAAGTCAACCCAGACAGGGAAATAAATAAATAAAGCAAGGTTTTTAAAAATCTCAAAACAAGGTAACAGTGATGTCATTATGTAAAAGAAGACAAATTAAAACAATAAAGAGAGACTAAGAAATGTAGTCATATGGAGAGGAAGATAAGGTGACACAAAGAAATAAAAGTTAGGTTTAAATCTAGAAAAATAGGGGTAAATAATAAGGTAACCGCAAAGGAGACAAACTACCCTAAAACTCAAAACAAAAATACAAGAAAAAACTGAAACTCAGCAGAAACAAAATCAACAACAGATATGAGGCAAGGACAATATATAATCTACTCAGCATATAAAATTAAGTGGGAAAAAGGAACTGTCAACAACACACAAAAAGACATCAAAATGATAGCACTAAATTCACACCTATCCATAATTACACAAAATGTAAATCACTAAATGCACCAATAAAGAGACAGAGAGTGGCAGAATGGATTAAGAAACACTACCCATCTAAATGGTGCCTACAAGAGACACAGTTTAGACTTAGAGACACAAATAAACTAAAATTCAAATGATGGAAAAAATATATTAAGCAAAAAGCAAGAAAAAGAGCAGGAGTGGACTGGCACAACAACAGCTACATAGACCATAGAAGAGAAGTGAGAATCTAGACATAAATCCATCCCCATATGAGCACTTGATATTTGACAAAGGCCCCAAAATAGTTAAATTGGGAAAAGGCAGTCTTTTTAACAAACGGTGCTGGCGTAACTGGATATCCATCTGCAAAAAAGTGAAACAAGACCCATACCACACACCATGCAAAAAAACTGACTCAAAATAGATTAAAGACCTAAATATAAAATCTAAAACAATAAAGGTCATGGAAAACAAAAAATAGAGACAATGTTAGGAGCCCTAATACATTGCATAAAGAGTATACAAAAATACTAAAAATGCAGAAGAAAAACTAGATAACAGGAAGCTGTTAAAAATCAAACACCTGTGCTTATCCAAAGATTTCACCAAAAGAGTGAAAAGATTATCTACAGACTGGGAAAAAGTTTTTAGCTATGACATTTCCAATCAGCATCTGATCTTTAAAATCTACAAGGTACTGCAAAAGCTAAACTGCAAGAAGACAAATAGCCCAATTAAAAAATGGGCAAAAGATATGAACAGACACTTCACTAAAGAAGACACTCAGGTAGCTAATAGATACATGAGGAAATGTTCACGATCATTAGCCATTAGAGAAATGCAAATCAAAACTACAATGAGATTTCATCTCACTCCAACAATGCTGGCATTAATCCAAAAAACACAACCCAGTAAATGTTGGAGAGATTGGAACACTTATACACTGCTGGTGGGAATGTAAAATGGTAACCACTTTGGAAATTGATTTGGTGCTTCCTTAAAAGCTAGAAATATAACTACCATACGATCCAGCAATCTCACCCTTAGAATATATCCTAGAGAAATAAGAGCCTTTACACGAACAGATATATGCACACCCATGTTCATTGCAACACTGTTTACAATAGCAAAATTCAGAAGCTACCAAGATGCCCATCAATGGATGAATGGATAAATAAATTATGGTATATTCACAGAATGGAATACTATGCATCAATAAAGAACAGTGATGAATCTGTGAAACATTTCATAACATGGAGGAATCGGGAAGACATTATGCTGAGTGAAATTAGTCAATTGCAAAAGGACAAATATTGTATAAGACCACTGTTATAAGAACTCAAAAAATAGTTTAAACAGAGAAGAAAATATTGTTCGATGGTTAAGAGCAGCGGAAGGGAGGGAGGGTGGCAGAGGGGTATTCACTAGATAGTAGATAAGAACTACTTTAGGTGATGGGGAAGACAACACATGATAAAGGCGAGGTCAGCACAACTGGAACAAACCAAAAGTAAAGAATTTTCCTGAATAAACTGAGTGCTTAGAAGGCCAGCGTAGCAGGGGCGGGGGTATGGGGACCATGGTTTCAGGAGATATGGAAGTCCCCTATTAAGAAAACATTCTGCACCCCACTTTGGAGAGTGGCTTCTGAGGTCTTAAACACTAGCAAGCAACCATTTAAGATGCAGCGATTGGACTCAACCCACCTGAATCAAAGGAGAAGGAAGAACACCAAGGATGCAAGGTAATTACAAGCCCAAGAGACAAAAGGGCCACATAAACCAGAGATAACATCAGCCTGAGACCAGAAGAGCTAGTTGGTGTCTGGCTACAACCAATGACTGACAGGGAACACCACAGAGAACCCCTGAGGGAGCAGGAGAGAAGTGGGTGCAGACCCCAAATTCTCATAAAAAGACCAGACTTAATGGTCTGACTGAGACTAGACGGACCATGGTGGTCATGGCCGCAGCCCTTCTGTTAGCCCAGGACAGGAAACATTCCCAAAGCCAACTCTTCAGGTAGGGATTGCACTGGGTAATGGTTCGAGAGGGATGCTGGAGAGGAGTGAGCTTCTTGGATCAGGTGGACAGTTGAGACTTTTTTGGCATCTCCTGCCTGGAGGGATGGTGAGAGAGTAGAGGGGGTTAGAAGCTGTTGAAATGGACAGGAAAAATGAAAATGGAGGGAGGAAGTGGGCTGTCTCATTAGGGGGAGAGCAATTGGGAGTATGTAGCAATGTTTATAGAAGTTTTTGTGTGAGAGATTGACTTGATTTGTAAACTTGCACTTAAAGCACAAGAAAAAAAATTTTTTAAAGAGCAGGAGTGTCTATGCTTATTTCTGACAAAACAGATTTTGAACTTCTATAACATAGAATAAGGAAAGGCACTGTATAATGATCAAATGGACAATGTGCCCGGAGTGTTTTCCCATATTAAATATTTATGCACCCAATGACATTTCTTCAAGATACATAAAACAAACTCTAATGGCATCAAATAGTGAGATAGACAGCTCCACAATCATAGTAGGAGACTTCAACACACTAATTTCAGTGAAGGACTGAGAATCCAGAAAGAAGCTCAATAAAGACACAGAAGAGTTAATGCCAAAATTAACCAACTCGGCCTCATAGACAAGTACAGAACACTCAATCCAACAACATCCAGGTATACTTTCTTTTCCAATGTACATGGAAAATTCTCTACAATAGGTTTCATATGAGGCCGTAAAGCAAGCTTTAACAGAATCCAAAAGATCGAAATATTAGAAAGCATCTTTGAGTATAAAGCCATAAAGCTAGAAGTCAATAACAGAAATATCAGGGTAAAGACATCAGACACATGGAAATTGAACAAAGCTTTCCTCAAAAACCAATGGATAATAGAACAAATTAAGGACAAAAAAAGTTCATAAAATCCAGTGAGAATGAAAAAACTTCCTACGAGAACCTTTGGGCACAGCTAATGCAGTGTTCAGAGGTCGAGTTATATCAATAACTGCACACATACAAAAAGAAGAAAGAGCCAAAATCAAAGAATTATCCCTACAACATGAACAAAAAGAAAGAAGGCAACAAAAGAAAACATGAGGCACCGGAAGAAAGCAAATAATAAAAATTAGAGCAGAATTAAATGAAAGAGAGAAAAAAAAATTGTTAACAAGACCAAAAGCTGGCTCTTTGGAAAGATTAGCAAAATCAATAAACCACTGGCCAGAGTGACAAAAGAAAAGCAGGGGGCGAAACAAATAATGCTAATAAGAAATGACATGAGTGATATCACAACAGACTCAAATGAAATTAAAAGAATCATAACAGAATATTATGAAAAGCTATACTCTAACAAATTTGAAAAGCTAGAGGAAATGGACAAATTTCAAGAAATGCACTACCTGTCTAAACTAACACACAGACAGAACAAGTAAATAAACCCATAACAAAAGAAGAGGTTGAAAAAGTAACAAAAAACTGCCAGCAAAGAAAAGCCCTGGCCCTGACGGCTTCACCGGAGAATTCTACCAAACTTTCAAAGAAGTTAATGCTGCTCTACTAATGGTATTTCAGAGCATAGACAAGAAGGGAATACTCCCAAACTCATTCTATGAAGCCAGCATAACCCTGATACAAAACCAGGTAAAGATTCCACAAACAAAAGAAAATTACAGACCAATATCCTTCATGAACTCAGACACAAAAACCCTCAACTAAATTCTAGCCAATAGGATTCAACAACATATCAAAAAATATAATACACCATGTCCAAGTGGGATTCATACTGAGCACGCAGGGATGGTTCAACATTAGAAAAACAATGTAATCCATCACATAAACAAAACAAAGGCAAGAACCTCATGATCTTATCAATTGGTGCAGAAAAACATTTGACAAAGTTCAATGCTCATTCACGATAAAAACTCTCATCAAAATAGAAACAGAAGGAAAATTCCTCAACATAATAAAGAGCATTTATACAAAGCCAACAGCCAACATCATCCTAAATGGAGTCAGCATGAAACCATTCTCATTGAGAACAGGAACCAGACAGGGAGCCCTTTATCACTACTCTTATTCAACATTTTGCTGGAGGTCCTAGCCAGAGCTATAAGGCTAGGTAAAGAAATAAAGGGCATTCAGATTGACAAAGAAGTAAAAGTATTTCTATGTGCAGATGACATGATCTTATACACAGGAAACCCTAAAGAACCCTTAAGAAAACTTCTGGAACTAATAGAAGACTTCAGCAGTTTCAGGATACAAGTTAAGCATACATAGATCAGTTGGCTTTCTCTACATCAACGAAGAGAGTGAAAACTAGGAAATCACTAAATCAATACCACATACCATAGCCCTTAAGAAGATAAAGTACTTAGGAATAAATCTTACCAGAGATTTAAAAGACCTATACAAGGAAAACTACAAGACAATACAGCAAGAAAGTAAAAGAGACTGACATAAGTGGGAAAACATACCATGCTCATGCACAGGAAGTCTCAACATTGTAAAAATATCTATTCTGCCCAAAGAGATCTATAGATACAATGCAATCCCAATCCAAATACCAGTGACATTTTTTAATGAGATGGAGAAACAAATCACCAACTTCATATGTAAGGGAACAAGGCTCAGAATAAATAAAACATCACTGAAAAATAAGAACAGAGTGGGAGGCCTCACACTACCCAATTTTACAATACATTATACTGCCACGGTAGTCAAAGCAGGCTGGTAGTGATATAACAACAGATACATAGACCACTGGAACAGAATTGAGAATCCAGACATAAATCCATCCACATACAAGCAACTGATATTTGACAAAGGCCCAAAGTCTGTTAAATGGGGAAAATACAGTCTCTTTAACAAATGGGGCTGGCATAACTGGATATCCATGTGCAAAAAAAAAGAAACACGGCCCATACCTCACACCACGCACAAACACAAACTCAAAATGGATCAAAAACCTAAATATAAAATCTAAAACGATAAAGATCATGGAGGAAACCCTGGGGACAACATTAGGAGCCCTAATACATGGCACAGTGTGAAAACATTTCTAACAATGCAGAAGAAAAACTAGATAACTGGAAGCTTCTAAAAATCAAACATCTATGCTCATTGAAGACTTCACAAAAAGAGTTAAAAGATTAATTACAGACTGGGAAAAAGTTTTTAGGTATGATATTCCTGATCAGACCCTGATCTCTAAAATTTAGATGATACTGCAAAAATTCAACTACAAAAAACAACTCAATTAAAAAATGGACAAAGGATATGAACAGACATTTCACTAAAGAAGACATTCAGTTGGCTAACAGATATATTAGGAAATGCTCACAATCATTAGCCATTAGAGACATGCAAACTGAAACTACGATGAGATTCCATCTCACTCCAACAAGGCTGGCATTAATCCAAAAAACACAAAACTAATCTGGGGAACATGGTTTGAGGAGACTTCTAAGTCAACGGGCTAAATAATTCTATTATGAAAACATTCTGCATCCCACTTTGAATGGTGGCGCCTGGGGTCCTAAATGCCAACAAGTGGCCATCTAAGATACATCAATTGGTCTCAACCCACCTGGAGCAAAGGCAAAGGAAGAACACCAAGGCCACACGACAACTAAGAACCCAAGAGACAGAAAGGGCCACATGAACCAGAGACCTACATTATCCTGAGACCAGAAGAACTAGTTGGTGCCCGGCCACAATCGATGTCTGCCCTGCTAGGGAGCACAACAGACAACTCCTGAGGGAGCAGGAGGCCAATGGGATACAGACCCCAAATTCTCATAAAAAGACCATACCTAATGATATGAATGTGACTAGAGGAATCCCAGAGACAATGCTCCCCAGAACTTCTGATGGCACAGGACAGGAACCATCCCCGAAGACAACTCATCAGGCATGAAAAGGACTGGTCAGCAGGGGGGAGAGAGATGCTGATGAAGAGTGAGCAAATTAAGTTAGGTGGACACTGGAGAGTGTATTGGCAACTCTTGACTGGAGGGGGGATGGGAAGATAGAGAGAGAGGGAAGATGGCAAAATTGGCATGAAACGAGAGACTGAAAGGGCTGACTCAATAGGGGGAGAGCAAGTGGGAGAAGGGAGTAAGATGTATGTAAACCTACATGTGACAGACTGATTGGAATTGTAAATGTTCACTTGAAGCTTAATAAAAATTAATTAAAAAAAACACAAAACTATAAATGTTGAAGAGGTTGTGGAGAAACTGGAATGCTTATACACTGCTGGTGGGAAAGTAAAATGGTACAACCGCTTTGGAAATCCATTTGGCGCTTCCTTAAAAAGCTAGAAATGGAACTACCATATGATCCAGCAATCCCAGTCCCTGGGATATATCCCAGAAAAATAAGAGCCTTTATATGAACAGGTATATGCACACCCATGTTCATTGCAGCACTGTTTAGAATAGCAAAAAGGTGGAAGCAACCAATGTGCCATGGGGGAATGAACAATTGATGAATGGATAAATAAACTACGGTATGTTCACACAATGGAGTACTATGGATCAACAAAGAACAGCGATGAATCTGTGAAACATTTCCTAACATGGAGGAATCTTGAAGTCTTTATGCTGAGTGAAATTAGTCAGTTGCAAAAGGACAAATATTTTATGAGACCACTATAAGAACTCAGGAAATAGTTTAAACGGAGAAGAAAATATTCTTTGATGGTTTCGAGAGTGGGGAGAGAGGGAAGAAGGGAGAGGCAGATTCACTAATTAGATAGTAGACAGGAACTAATTTAGATGAAGAGAAGGACAACACACAATATAGAAGAGGTCAGCACAACTGGTCAGCAGTTTCCTGAATAAACCAAATGCTTCAAAGGCCAGCGTAGCAGGGGTGGAGGTTTGGGGACCGTGGTTTCAGGGGACAACACGGTCAATTAGCATAAGAAAAGCTATTAAGAAAACATTCTGCATCCCATTTTGTAGAGTGGCATCTGGGGTCTTAAACACTAGCAAGCATCCATCTGAGATGCAACAATTGGTCTCAACCCATGTAGGCAAAGGAGAATGAAGAATTCCAAAGACACAAGGTAAGTATGAGCCCAAGAGTCAGAATAAGCCACATAAATCAAAGACTACATAAGCTTGAGACCTGAAGAACTAGATGGTACCTGCTACTACCAATGACTGCCATGACAGGGAGCACAACAGAGAATCCCTGCAGGAGCAGGAGAGCAACGGGATGCAGACCCCAAATTCTAGTAAGAAGGCCAGATTTAAATGTCCAACTGCGACTAGAGGAACCCCGGAGGTCATGGTCCCCAGATTTTCTGTTAATCCAAGATAGGAACCATTCCTGAAGCCAACTCTTCAGACAGGGATTGGACTGGACTATAAGACAGAAAATGATAGTGGTAAGGATTGGGCTTCTTGGATCAAGTAGACACATGAGACTTTGTGGGCAGCTCCTGTCTGGAGGGGAGATGTGAAGGTTGAGGAGACAGAAGCTGGCTGAATGGACACGGAAACACAGGGTGGAGAGACAGAATGTGTTGTCTCATTAGCGGGAGGGCAACTAAGAGTATATAGCAAGGTGTATATAAGTTTTTGTATGAGAGAATGACTGGATTTGTAAACTTTCAGTTAAAGAACAATTAAAAAAAAAAAAAGAAACTCAACAAACTCCATGTAACATAAAGTCACAGTGATCCATACCAAGACACATTTTAATAAACTGCCAAAAACCAAAGGCAAAGAGAGAGTCTTAAAAACAGTGAGAAGAATAGCAACTTGTCATATGCAATGGAGTCTCAATAAGATTAACAGCAGATTTCCCACAGTAAATTATGGAGACAAAAAAACTGTGGAATAACATATTGCTGTTGCTGTTGTTATATGCTGTCCAGTTGGTTCCAACTCATGGTGACCTTATTTATAATAGAACAAAACACTGCCCAGTCTTGTGCCATTTCACAGTTGTTGCTATGTTTGAACCCATTGTTGCAGCTACTGTGTCAATCCATCTTGTTGAATGTCTTCTTCTTTTACTGACCCTCTACTTTACCTAGCATGATGCCCTTCTCCAGTGACTTGTCCCTCCTAATAATATGTTCAAGGCACTTGAGATGAAGTCTTGCCATCCTCAATTCTAAGGAAAATTCTGACTGTACTTCTTCCAAAACAGATTTGCTCTTTCTTCTGGCAGTACATAGTATATTCAGCATTCTTTGCCAACACCATAATTCAAAGGCATCAATTCTTCAGTCTTCCTTATTCAGCTTTTGCATGCATATGAGATGATTGAAAATATCATAGCTGGGGTCAGGCACACCTTAGTCTTCAAAGAGACTGTCATGGATTGAATTGCATCCACTAAAAATATCTGTCAACTTGGCTAGACCATGCTTCCCAGTATTATGTGATTGTCCACCATTTTGCCACCTGACATGATTTTCCCATGTTTTGTAAATCTGCACTCTATGATGTTAACAAGATGGAATTAGTGGCAGTTAAGTTGATGAGTCTCCATCTACAACATTAGGTTGTGTCTTAAGCCAATCTCTTTTGATACATAATAGAGAGACATGAACAGAGAGACATAGAGATGAAGTACCACCAGGAAAAAGACCCAGGAGAATAGTGTGGCCTTTGGACCCAGGGTTCCTGGGCTGAGAAGCTTCTCAACTGGGAAGATTGACAACACTTTAAAGAAGTCTTTTTGCAGCAAATTACAATCACTTACATAGTAAAATTTGCCATTCCTCAGATTGTTCCCAGTTTTGTCACAAGTTAACTCTTGGTTTATGCAGATGTTGATTTGACTTCATCCTCATCTATAAAAATTTGCATAGATTTTCTTTTTATTGTGCCTTTTGTTAGGTTTTTTTTTTCCTCAAGGATTTGCACAAATAAAATATGGTATTTCCAGAGCTGCACCAGCTCAAGGTGACTTCCCTGTTACACAATCCTGCAAGTGTTCACTGTTTAAAATGACTTATTATGTTTACTTCAGTCAAGTTGGTTCCAACTCATAATGACCCTATTTACACTAGATCAAAACACTGCCTTATCCTGTGCAATCCTCGTGATCATTGCTATGTTTTAGTCCATTGTTGCAGCAACTACTGCAATCCATCTTGTTGAGGGTCTTTCCCTTTTTTACTGACCCTCTACTTTACCTGCAATGATGTCCTTCTCCAGGGACTGGTCCCTTCTGATAATATGTCCAAAATTCATGAGACAAATTCTAGCCATATTTGCTTCTAAGGAGAATTCTGGAATGCTTTTTCCAAGGAACATTTGTTTGTTCTGGCAGTGTGTAGTATATTCAATATTCAACATCGCCATAATTCAAGTGTATCGATTCTCCTTCAGTCTTCCTTATTCATTGTCTAGCTTTTGCATACATATCAGGGGATTGAAAATACCATGCCTTGGGTCAGGTGCACCTTAGTCCTCAAAGTGACATACTTGCCTTTTAACAATTTAAAGAGGTCTTTTGTGGTATATTTGCCCAGTGTAATACATCATTTGACTTCTTGACTTCTGCTTTCATGGACATTGATTGTAGATGCAAGTTAAATAAAATCCTTGACAACTGGAGTGTTTTCTCTGTTTATCTTTTTTTTTTTTTTTTTTTTTTGGTCTAGTTGTGAGTGTTTTGGTTTTCTTTATGTTGAAGTGTAATCCATACTGAAGGCTGTAGTTTATCTTCATCAGTAAGGGTTTCAAATCTGCTTCACTAATAACATGTTTAACGTGTTAAAAAGATTTTTAGAAAACCCATTAACATTGATTTTTATCTTTGGTCAAACTCTCAAAATTAAAGGAGAACTTAAGAGATTCGGAGATTTTTAAAAATGCTGAAATTTGTTAGCAGTAGACCTGCCTTACAAGGATATCTGGTGGTACTATGTTTACATGCTTGGCTGATAACCAAAAGGTTGTTGTTTCAAATCCACACGGTGGCTCCACAGGAGAAAGAGCTGGTGACCTGCTTTCATAAAGATTACTGCCTAGAAAATCCTATAGGGCAGGCCTACTCTGTCAAGTTGGGAGGCTACATGTCAGAATCAACTCATCAGCATCTAAAAACCATGACAGACATTTCCTAGAAAAAATCAGTCTTCCAGGCTGAAGTGAAAGGACACTAGACAGTAACTCAAAGCCATATATTCAGAAGTAAAGAACACTTGTAAAAGTAACTACATAGTTAAATGTAAAAGCAGTGTTGTATTTTTGTTTGCAATTAGTCTATTTATTTCCTATAAGGTATAAAATGCAAAAGCATGTAACAATAATTATTAATCTGTTGTAATGAGCACACATTGTATAAAGACATAATTTGTGACAACAACAACACATGTGGTTAGAGAAACAGAGCTGTGCAGAACAAAGATTTTTTATGCTGTTGAAGCTGAATTGATATCAATTCGATTAGGTTGTTAAAAATTTAAGAAATGAGTTGTAATTGTCGTTGAAACCACTAGCTCTATCAAAAAATACACCAAAGAGAAGTGTTAACCCATGCACACAGGGATTTCATGGGACAATACTTGCATAGATAAGAGATAGGGTAATGTCAGCTTCGGTAGTGGCTTCAGTCCCTTCAGGGCTGGTATTCTGTGCCCACCTTTTTCATGCCACAGGTAAGGGACTCCATTCCCTTTCTGCCAGGAACAGACATAGAAATTTGATTGGCCGGGAGCCATATGGTGCCTGTGTATGATCAGCAAACAGAAAAGTTACTAAGTACCCAAAACAGGGAGGGAGGCTCCCTAATGAGGAGAAGAAAGTTGGAAACAGGGAGAAATTCAGTCCCCAGTCTCTTTATGGAATGCTCTGGATCTAAGTCTTCTGATTAGGTGACCGTAGTGAGAGGTGCAGAGGCTGCAATACACCAACCTCCCAAGAAGCAAATCAAAATGGTACACTAAAAAAATGAATTAAACACAAAGGAAGGCAGTAAAGAATAAACGAGGAACAAAAAGGCATAATATATTCAGAAAATGAAATTGCAGAAGTCCTGTATTGATAGTAATTACTATAAGTGTGAATAGACTAAACTCTTCAGTTGAAAAGGAAAGCCTGACAAAATATATTTTAAAATATGCTCCAACTATAGGCTGCCTTAAAAAGCCTCACTTCAGAGCCAAAAAACACAAATAGGTTGTGAACAAAAGGATGGAGAAAACTATTCCATTAAATAATAACCAGAAGAGAATTTGGGATATTATACTAATACACCCTCTCCTCACTTATCAGCATGGTTATGTTTCAAAGACTAGGTAATTGTGCAAAATTGGTGTTATGTAAAAACAGAGGATAACAACATCAGATCACAAAATGGAGGATAACTATACCATTACCTAGCTGCCAAAATACATCATTACCTAACTGCCATATTATATCCTTACATAACTTCCATACCACTGAGAATCACAGCCCATCCAAGTTGACACATAACCTTAACAATCACAGCCAGTGTTACTCTTGCCTCACACCACAGCATTTGCTACTGTCAAACATGAGTCATTTATGTGGAAAAGAGTTGGGTGGTAGGTTTTTTACAATTTTTGTAAATGCAAAATTTCAAATGACAAGATAGTTGATAAGTTAGAAGAAGGTGAAAAATCAACTTTAGTCAAAATCATGTATGAGAGTTCCAAAATTGGAACTGGCAGTTATCAAAATGACTGGTCTGGGTCTGAATCTTGACTCCATTTTAGTCTTTGTCTCTCCTCAGTCGCTGTTAATCTTCGAACAGACTTAATCTTGCAGCTAAGAAAATGTTTTTCTCTGCAATTAGCTTAATGGTATGGAAATAATGTCTCTCAAGGGATGATCTTGGCTCAAGTCACTTATCGGAAATCTCTTGAGCAAGCAACTCCCTGAGAATGTTTGCTAACAATACTATCTCAGAAAATGTTCTCAAAAAGAAGTGTTTTGTGTTTGTCTTGTAACTGCCCTCAAAACACTTCTATAGCCACAATCTTCTGTAATTATCTAAGGTAACCAACCTGAGGACCCATATATACACTTAAAACCAATCATATTAAAGCCCCTGCTTCAAGTTGCCCTGCCTTCTACTTCCCTAATCTTTTAACATCCAATTAGAATAGTGTACTTTGAATTCCTGATTTTGCCTCAGAAGTATGCCTCTGCAACTTCACCATTTTGGGGCATTTGGTTTCACTTTGTGAGTTCTAACATATCCCTTGTTAAAACTGCTTTGAGCCTTCATTAAATGGTTTTGCTTTTACTTTTAGCAAAATAAGCATTTTTACTCTTTGACATTTTTTGGTATCAGATACATGGCATTCAAAGGTGTATTATCTTCTGTGGTCCTGGGAAAGCAAGGATTTGGAGCTTCAATAACAGCATGGGCTCCTTAAGCCCTTCCATTGCCACAGGGTCCTGGAAGTCGTCCTAAGTAAAAACCTCTTGAACTGAGCTCTGCTCTGTTGTGTAAGATGCTTTTCAAGATTTGTTGTTGGTTTCTCTCACATTTTAATTTTCAGTTCACTCTCTGAACATTTCAACCAATTCGTTGCCAAATTAGGTTTGGTGAGGAGGACAGCTAGCACCAAATTTCTGTTTAGATTTGGGTCTGATCTCCTCAAAGCCAAAGATTTCAGCCCATTAAAATTTGAACTCATTTGTTTTTCAGTGCACATTCAGATTTTAGTGAACGTTTAGGCTTTAGTGCACATTCAGGTTTCCTTATATATACAATTCACTGTTTCAGTAAGATAAGAAATGCCAGTTCTAAGGACTCAGCAAGATCACCTTTGGGCACACCAATCACTTACATGAACAAATGTTTCAGCTTCCATACCTACCTGTTTCTGGAGAGCTGGCATGACTTTATGAAGAAGAGTTTAAAACATCGATGGCCCATTTGAGCTTTTTTGACATATAAACCAGTTTTTCTGCACAGTAAATTAGAAGAAAAAGGCTATCACACTGGGAAACTACAATAGGATGCTTATTGTGATTAGTATATAGAATCCTCTAAATGGCACAAAGAGAGCAAAAGGAGTTCCATCCGAATACTATTTCCAAATTAACAAAGAGAAACAGAAGGAACTACAGTGTCAGGTGCCTGTTCCTGCTTCCTTTGGTCCTCTGACAGCTGTAATCTCTTTATATCTGTCTCTGCCTTCTTACTCCTCTACTAAAACACTCTAAGAACATTCTACTTCCCTAAAAAATCTACTAATGAGGAAAACCCTATCCCAGAAATTTTATTTAAAATACTAGCTCCTAGGCCTGGAGTGGTACTAGAGGAACTCCTAAAGAGCAAGAAGTGTCCTTTGTCCCTTGGACTCATGGTGAACTACAGAGAATTGTTAAATATTTTCCAGGTTTGTGAAAGGACCCCGATAAATTTGCCAAAGAATGTAAATGGTGCATTGGATAAAGCGATCGACTGCTAACCCACTAGAGGCTCCGTGGGAGAAAAATATGGCAGTCAGCTACTGTAAAGATTTACAGCCTCGGAAAGCGTATTGGTTGCTACGAGTCAGAATCAACTTGATGGCAGTGGGTTTGGCTTTTTGTTTTTTGGTTATCAAAACTTACCAACCTGGATTATCTGATTTATATCAACTGGTTCACAAGTTAACAAGCCCTGGGGATGCTTAACTATGGTTGGAGTATGCTGATTGGAAAGATCCTCAATTTAGTCTTGTCTTAGATAAAAATGAGACAGCTGATGATTCTCTATGAGAAGCCCAGAAAAACAGGAAATGTTTTCTTGACGCCCTTAGTGAAGCCTTTCTTCTATAACAGAAAGGACAAATATCCATTCTTGTATACAGAATAAAGATAAAGGCATTTATGATTACTAAAATTAGCTCCTTCAGAGATTTACTGGGCATTCTGGGCTTGACAATTTTACCCTGGGGCATCAGGAGGTTTTAATTTTTCTTTGTGTCTGGTCTTAATCCTGAGTTTTTTAGCCTTAGTAAAAAGGCACTGGTTGCATTGAAAAGCAGGCCTGGTGGCCCGGCTAGCTGGTTTAGCTCATGAACAAGTTCAAACCTTGGAAACTAAATATACCATGAAAAAAAATGAATTAATGGCTTTGCAGTTGCAACTACTACAGTCTCGTAGTTACCAAGGATTCAAGTCCTTTGAGACCACTAAGCTTGGCACTTATTATTGTATAAAATCTGGTCATTATAGGAATGAGTGTGTAAAGAAAAAGAATAAAATGAGTACCCTACTATTAGACAAAACTCTATTTAAATCAAATTGAAGGGGTTCCAGGGACAAAACAGGGGCTTTTCCAATGATGGGTTTAAATTCTTAAGGAGGAAAAAATTATTCAAGTTAATGGAGAAGCTTGTAAATTTTTAATTGATGTCACTCTGCCATCAATAAAACCCACATGTTTAGAGAAGCCCCAGCTCTGGAGTACTATAACTATGTGTGGGAGGAAAGGTTAGATGGTGCCCAACTACTAAACAGTAATTTCTGGGGTCTTAAATCTTTACCTAAGTAAGCAGCCTTCTGAAAGATCACATGTCATCGTAAGTCCCTGTGGAAGAAAGTATTCATACAATGGTGATCAAAAGATGTTAATGAAGTCCTTAATCAAAAAGAGGGGATGTGTGAATCCTCCAAAATTTAGACCCTTGGCTTATATCAAATTGACTCACATAGGTGTGAGCCCTAACTTCATTTTAGCCCTTGCCTACTCTTCAGTAGCTGTTAACCTTTGAATGTACTTAAATTTGCAACCAAGAAAAGGTTTTTCTCTGTGGGTGTGGAAACAATGTCTCTAAAGAGAGTGTCTTGACAAAAGCCAATCATCAGAAATCTCCTGAGCAAGCAACACTCTGAGAATGTTTGCTAAAAATCCTATCTTATCAGAATATTCTGAGAAAAGAATGTTCTGTGATCCTATTGTAACCACCCTGTAAATCCCTTTTAGCCATGAACTTCTGCAATTATCTAAGGTAACGGATCTGAGAAACTCATACACATACTTTAAACCAATCATTTTAAAGCCCCCACTTTGAGTTGCTCTGCCTACTCCTTCCCTGAATTTGTATCCTCTAATAAGAATATTATACTTCCTGATTTTACCTTATAAATATGTCTCTGTAATTCCACCATTTTAGAGCCTTTGGTTTCACTTTATGAGATCTAATGTATCCCATGTTCAAAATCCTTCAATTCTCAATAAATAGGTTTGCTTTTACTTTTAACAAGTATGCATTTTCACTCTTTGACAACCATTAGAAGAGAAAAGAATATAAATATTTTATACTGATAAAAGGGTAAATTCATCGTGGTTATATAACAATTATAAATGCAACAAAAAACAAAGCAACAGATACATGATGCAAACATTGCCAAATCGAAAATAGACAAGTTTACAACAGTAGATGTAGACTCCAATGCACACAACCTTCAATGATTTCTACAACACCTACACAGACATTCAATAAGGAAATAGAAGCCTTGGTCAGGACTATAAACCAACTAGACCTAATAAATATATATAGTACATGCCATCCGACAACAGCACAATACATATTCATCTCCAGTGCACATAGGTTATTCTTCAGGATTGAGCATATGTTAGGCAATACACAATTCCCAGTAAATTTTAAAAGATTGAAATAACACAATATCTTCTCCAACCACCTTTGAATAAAGCTAGAAATCAGTAAAAAATTGAAAACGAAAAAAGAAAGTAAAATCATTAGAAACATGTTGATTTAAAAAAAAAAAAAAAGCTCTTAGACACCAGTATGTAAAAAAAAAAAAAAAAAAGCTGGGGATTTTAGGAAGTACTTAAAGATGGTTAAAAATGAAAGCACGATTCATCAAAAGTTATGGGACATGGTGAAAACCCTGTCTAGGAGGGAACTTACAGTGGTAAACGTGTATGTAAAAAAATAAATCAATACCCTAATTTTAACCCCAAAGGTCTAGAAAAAAGATGCACAAACAAGGCACAATAACAACAAGGAAGAATGTAGTAAGCTTTTAGAATAAGAATAAATATATCAGAGAATAGAAAGGAAAATGTTGACAGAATCAAGGAAAGAAAAGTTGGTTCTTTACAAAGATCAGCAAATTCATAAACCTTAAGACAGACTTAAAAAAAAGAGAGAGAGAAGAGACACAAATAACTAAACGAGAAAAGAAGGGGCACTGATACTGACCCTAAAGAAATAAAAAGGGTTATAGAGAATACTATGAACAAGTATACACTAATAAAATAAATAAGCTAAATTAAGAGGACAGATTCTTAGAAACACACAAATTACTAAAATTGACTGAACAAAAAATAAAAATCTGAAGAGACATATTCAAGTAATGAGACTGAATCAAAGTACAAGCTTTCCGAAATGAAAAATTGAGGAACAGATAGATGGCTTCACTGGTGAATTATACCCAACTTAAAAAAAAAAACACAACCAATACTCAAAATCTCCTAAAACCTAGAAGAGGAGGTAACACTTCCTAAATCATTCTCTGCACAGCATTACCATGGCATGTCAGAGAACCACTACAAAAGAAGCAAACTACAGACTAACAGCTCTTCAACAAAATACTAGCAAACAAATACAACAGCATACTAAAAATATTATATATCATGACCAAGTGCAATTTATTCAAAGGTTCAACAAGAAAAGCAAAACTAATTACTTCACATAAACAGAAAAAGGGGCAAATAATTTAATCACCTCAGTTGTTGAATTCAGGAAAGGCATTTGAAACAACATTCTTTTATGATATAAGCTTCAGATACTAAGAATAGAATGGAACTTCCTCAATTTGATAAAGTACTAATATTAACTAAATAAAGACAGAATGAATGGTATCCACCTAAGATTAGGAATAAGTCAGGTGTCTGCTCTCACCACTGCTATTGAACATTGTACTGAAAGTTCTAGCTAGAGAAATTAGGCATGAAAAAGGAAGCATCCTAACTGGAAATTAAGTTATAAAATTATAATTGCAGATGACTTGATCTCACTTGACTCCTTTTGTACCATTTTGTTGTCGTTTTGGCTTTTTCTGTTTGTTTCTTCTCTCTGCCACTTTCTTTTCTTTTACCCACCCATCCAGCACCATGTGTTGTCTCTGCCCCTTCTTGACTGTCTTTGCCATACTGCTAGTGAGAAAGCTACCAGGACAACGTCTCCACTGTGTGCACCATGCCACCGGCAGGCTCCCTCAACACCATTTTTTTTTTCTAGTTTCTTATCTCTCTCTCCCTTCCTTCCTCTTCTTTCCCCCACCCACCTAGCTATGTGTGCCATTTCCACCCCTTCTTGACAGGCTGTGTCACACTACTGAGCTAGAGAGCCATCAGCACACAGCTCCCCTGCGTTCATCCCACCCCACTGGCAGTCTACCTCGGTGCCTTTTTTTTTTAATTAATTTATGTATTATGTATGTATGTATCTATTCATCTATTTATTTATTCATTTTTCAGTTTCTTAGCTGTCACTTCCTTCCTCTCCTTCCTTCCATCCACCAAGCCCCGTATGCCATCCCTGCCTCTTCTTGATGGGCTGTGTCACACTGCTTAGCTAGGGAGCCACGGACACAAGGTCTCCTTGGGTGCATGACACCGCACTGCCAGGATTCCTCAGCACCAATTTTATTCAGTTTCTCCTTTCATGCTCCCTTTCCTTCCTCTCTCCCATCCACCTACTTGTGTGTTCCATCCCCACCCTTTCTTGATGGACTGTGCTATGCTAGTTAGCTAGAGAGCTACTGGAACATGGCTTCCCTGGGTCTACACCATCCCCACTGGCAGGCTTCTTCAGTTGTATTTTTTCTTTTATTCTTTTGTTGTTTCTTGTTTCTTCCTCCCTTCCTTTCCCTTCTCCCACCCACTTAGCCCCATGCACTACTTCCCCATCTGAGTGCAGTACCACTCAGTTGATAGCCTATGGTACAAGGACTTACCAGGTCTCTACAGCCCCCACAGGTCAGCTCCCTTGGTTCCAAGTTTTTTCTTTCTATTCCCTCTTCTCCTTTTTCATTTTCTCTCCCTTCTAGGCTCTATGTGCTTCAGTCCCTTCTTGACTGGCCATGCCACACCACTAGGTGAGTGTGATGTTAGCTCATCACAACCCAATTTCTGCCCTGCCCCCAATGGCCAGATTTCCAGTACATATTTATTTTTGCTGTTGATCTTGTTTGTTTTGCTTTTTTTTTCTCTCTCTCTCTCTTTCCGTTCTTTCCTTTCTCCAGCCCCTCTAGCCTCATGAGCTGTCTAAGGCCCATTTTTCACAGGCTGAGCCAAAAGGCTCAGCTAGACAGCCACCAGCACACAATGTGGAACACACTCAAAAGCAAAAATTTGCATGTGATTGGAGTTCCAGAACAGGGGGAGAAAAAGAAAAACACAGAGAGGATCATTAAAGATTTGCTGACAGAAAACTTCCCTAATGTCATGAAAGATGAAAAGTTGACTATCCAAGAAGCTTGATTAATCCCACATAGGAGAGATCACAAGAGAAAAACACCAAGACATCATCATCACACTCGTTAAAGTATCTTTGTCACCAAAGACAAAGAAAGAACCCTGAAAGCAGCTTGAGAAAAAACAAAAAAACGCATAGAAAGAGAAAACAATAAACCTAAAACCCAATTACTTGGCAGAAACCATACAGGAAAGAAGACAAAGGGATGAAATATATAAAACCTTGAATGAAAAAAAATTGCCAACCAAAAATAACATATTGCACAAAACACTTGCTCAAATATAATGGTGGAATTAGGACATTTCCAGATACAGAGAAAGTAAGGGAATATTTAAAAAATCAAACCAAACTTACAAGAATTATTTGGGGGTGGGGGGTCCTTCAGATAGAGAAGCAAAAACATCAGGCAAGAAAATCCTGGATTCAAGAACACAAGACAGCATCAGCAAGATATCAATATAGGTAATGAACTCTCAGTATAAAATAAAACCAAAAGATTTACAACAGGGAACCCATGAGATCAATCTGTAAATCACAACAGCATCAGAACAATAAGAGAGGGAATAAGTGGTATAGGTATAGAATTTTCAAATGGAAAGGAAGTGAAGGCAGTACCAAGTAATAAAAGACTGGTTTAAACATAGGAAGATAGGCATAAATTTCAAGGTAACCATAAAGAAAGTTAATAAACCTACTCATCAAAATAAAGATTAAGAACATAAAGTCTCAATTAAAAAAAAAAACTACAAAAATGAAAGAAGTGAAAAAAATCCACAAATCAGAAGAATTCATCACAGGAGAGTATGAGCAACCAAAAATTTTCTGCACCACACACAAAAAAAACAACAATAATATGAAAGCAATAAACTCATACCTATCAATAGTCACAATGAACATAAATGTCTTAAATGCACTCATAAACAGACAAACATTGACAGAATGGATAAAAACAATATGCTGTCTATAAAAGACACACCTTAGAAACAAACACATAAATATATTAAAAATCAAATGATGGAAAAAATACATAAAGCAAACAGAAACAAAAAAAAGTAGAGGTTGCAATACTAATCTCTTTTAAATACATTTTAAAATGAAATCCACCACTAATGACAAAGAAGGGCGTTATATAATGATTAAAGGGATAGTCCACCATGGCGACATAACCATAATAAATACCTATACACCCAGTGACAGGGTCCCCAAATACATATAACAAACTCTAACAGCACTGAAAAGAGATATAGTTCCACAATAATAGTAGGAGACTTTGACACACCACTCAGTTAATGACAGAACATCTAGAAAGAAACTAAACAAAGATACTCAAGATCTAAAGGTCACAATCAACCAACATGACCTCACAGACATGTATAGGACAATTCATCTGACAGCAGCAAAGTATAATTTCTTCTCCAATGCACATGGAATGTTCTCCAGAAGACAGCATATCTTAGTTCACAAAGCAATCCTCAACAAAATCTGAAACGTTCAGATAATACAAAACTCCTTATCTGATCACAATGCCATAAAACTAGAAATTCATAACAGGAAGAGCAAGGGAAAAAAATCAATTACATGGAAACTGAATAACACCCTGCTTAAAAGAAGTTAATAGAAGAAATCAAAGATGCAATGAAAAAATTCCTAGAATCAAACAAAGATGAAAACACATCATACCAAAATCTTTAGGATACAGCAAAGGCAGTGGTCAGAGGTCAATTTATAGCAGTAGATGCAGATAATAAAAAAGAAAAAAGGACAAAATCAAAACGTCAGTTACACAACTCGAACAAATAGAAAGAGAGCAGCAAAAGAAGCCCACAGTCACCAGAAAAAAGGAAATACTAAAGATCAGAGCAGAAACAAATTAAACAGAGAATAGGAGAAAAATATCAACAAAATCAAAAGTTCATTCTTTGAAAGGATCATCAAACCACGGCCTAACAACAACAACAAAAAAAGGTGAGAAAGCAAATAACCCAAATAAAAAATGAAATGTGGGACATTACAACAGACCTAACTTAAATAAAAACAATTGTCTTGGTTACCTGGTGCTGGTATAACAGAAAAACCCCAAGTGGACAGCTTTAACAAAGACAAGTTTTTTTCTCTCACAGTCCAGTAGGCTAAAAGTCTAAATTTAGGGAGCCAGCTCCAGGAGAAATCTTTCTCTTTCTGTTGGCTCTGAAGGCAGCTCCTTTTGATTCATCTGTCTTCCCTTGGTCTGGGAGCATCTCTGCACAGGAATGTCAAGTTCCAAGGATGGGCTCTGCTCCTGGCACTACTTTCTCGATGGAATGAGATCCCTTTGTCTCTCTGCTTGCTTCTCTCTTTTATAACTCAAAAGAAATTTGCTTAAGACACTATTAAATCTTGTAGACCTCATCAATATAACTGTCATTAACCCATCTTATTACATCATAGTGACAGGATTTAGAACATATAGAGAAATCATCTCAGAAGGTAAAATGGTAGACAAACATATAATCATACAAGGCAATCACCACCTAACTAAGTTGACAGATATGTTTGGGGGACAGAATTCAATCCATGAAAAGGATCATAACACAGCACTATGAAAAACTATACTCCAACAAATTTGAAAACCTAGAGGAAGTGGACAAATTTCTAGAAACACACTACCTACCTAAACTAACACAAATTGAGATTAAAAATCTGAACAAACACAGAGCAAGAGAAGAGATTGAAAAAATTAAAAAAAAAAAAAAAATCTCCCAACAAAAAATGCCCAGGCCCTGATTTCTTCACTGGAGAATTCTGCCAAACATTCAGAAAAGTGTTTGTACAAATACTACTCAAACTATTTCAGACATAGAAACGGAAGGAATACTTCCAAAATCATTCTATTAATCCAGCATAACTCTAATACCAAAACCAGGCAAAGACGCCACTCAAAAAAGAAAATGCAGAGCAATATCTTTCATGAATATAGATGCAAAAATTCTCAAAAAATTATAGTCAATACAATTCAGCATTATATAAAAAAAATAATATATCCCTTCAAAGTGAGATTCATACCAGGTATGCAAGAATAATTCAACACTAGAAAATCAATAGACATAATCCAGCATGTAAATAAAACAAGAGAATCACAGGATCATCTCAATAAACACAGAAAGGCATTTGACAGAATCCAACACCCATTCCTGGTAAACTCTCAATAAAATAGGTTGAGAATGGAAATTCCGCAACATAATAAAAAGCGTCTATACAAAACCAACAGCCAGCATCATTCTTAATGGACAGAGTCTGAAAACATTCCCCTTCAGAATAGGAGCAAGCCAAGGATAGCCTCTATAACCACTCCTATTTAATGATGCACTGGAAGTCCTAGCCAGAACAATAAGGCAAGTAAAAAAAAAAAAAAAGAAGAAGGAATCCAAATTGGTAATGAACAAGTAAAGCTGCCCTATTACTATATATAATGAACTCAAAAGACTTGATAAGAAATAGATTCATCATAGTAGCAGGGAACAAGATCAACATAAAAATCAATTGGATCCTTACACCCCAATAAAGAGAGCTACTGAAAGGAAATCAAGTGAGCAACACCATTTATAATAAGCCGTAGGGAAAATGAAATATTTAGGAATAAATCTAACCAGGGATGTAAAATGCCTATACAAAAAAAACTGCGCAAAATATTATAGGAATAAACCAAAAAAGACCTAACCTACATAAATGGAAAAACATAATATGTTCACAGATAGGTAGACTCAACGTTGTGAAAATGCTAATTCTTCCCAAAGCATCTACAAATACAATGCAAATCTGATCCAAATACCAAAAACATTCTTTAAAGAGAAGGAAAAATTAATCATTAGCTTTATAGGGAAAAGGAAGAGGCCACGGATCAGTAAGCTCGATTGAAAAAAAAAGAATAAAGTAGGAGAATTCACACTACCTGACCTCAAAATGTACCATACAGCTAGAAATAGTCAAAACAGTCTGGTACAGGTAAAATGACAGATAAATTGACCAATGGAACAGACTTGAGAAAGCTGATGTAAATCCATTTGCCTATAAGCAACTGATAATTGACAAAGGCTCAAAGTTCATTAAATGGGGAAAAGACAGTTTTTGTAACAAATGGTGCGGGCAAAACTGTATGTCCACCAGTAAAAAATGAAACAGGATCCATAACTCACACCATATTCAAAAATTAATTCAAAATATGTCAAAGACCTAAATATAAAACCAAAAACTAGGGTTAACACTAAAGGATCTAATGCATGGCATAAACAGGATAGGAACCATAACCAATAACCCACAAACACCAGAAGATAAGCTAGACAACTGGAATCTTGTAAAAATTAAACACTTACATTCATAAAAAAAAAAAAAAAGTGTTGCTGTCAAGTTGATTTCAACTCATAGCAACCCTAAAAGACAGAAAAGAACTGCCCCATAGGGCTTCCAAAGAGGGCCTGGTGGATTTGAACTGCCAACCGTTTGGTTAGCAGTTGTAGCTCTTAACAATTATGGCACCAGGGTTTTCTATGTTCATCAAAAGACTTCACCAAAAGAGTTAAAAGAGAACCTATAGGCTGGAAAAAAAAATTTGGCTATTACAAATCTGACAAAGGACTAATCTGTAAAATCCCATACCTACACAACAAAAAGACAAATAATCCAGTTAAAAAATGGGCAAAGAACACACACTACACCAAAGGAGACATTCAGGGAGCTGGCAGACACATGAGGAAATGCCTGAAATCACTAGCCATTACAGAAATGCAAATCAAAACCACAATGAGATATCATCTCATTCCAACATTTCTGACAGGAATTTAAAAAACAGAAAATGAGAAACATTGGAGAGACTGTGGAGAGATTGGAACCCTTATGTGCTACTGGTGGAATGCAAAATGATACAACAATTTTGGAAAACGATATGGTGCTTCCTTAAAATCTAGAATTAGGAATTCCATACAATCCAGCAACTCACTCCTAGGAATATATCCTACAGAAATAAGAGCCATCACATGAATAGACAAATGCATATCCATGTTTATGGCGACATATTCATAATAGCAAAAGGATGCAAATAACCTAAATGCACATCAACAGATGAATGGATGAACAAACTATAGTACATACAGGCAATGGAACAGTACGCAACTATAAAGAACAATGATGAATCTGTGAAGCATCTCACAACATGGATGAATCTGGAAGGCACTATGCTGAGTGAAATAAGTTATTCACAAAAGAACAAATATTTTATGAGACCACTATTATAAAAACTCATGTAAAAGTTTACGCAAGGAAAGAAATAATCTTTAATTTTTCCAAGGATGGGCATGAGTGGGGTGGTAAAAACACTAGACAATAAGGAACTCCTGTGAAGGGTAAGAGTACACAACCCTGGGAAGGGTAAGGGTACAAAACACTGGGCAAGCCAGCACAGCTTGACCAAGGCAAGGTTGTCAAAGCTTCGTTGACACATCCAAACTTCCTGAGGAATAAAATCACTAGGCCGAGGACTGGGTCTTGGGTAACATGTAGCTCAAATGGCATAACATATTTTATAAAGAAATTGTTCTACATCGTACTTTGGTGAGCAGCATTTGGGGTCTTAAAAGCTTCTGAGGATACATCTAAGATCTTCCACTGACTATACCCAGTCTGAAGCAAGGGAGAATGATGAAAAACAAAGACGAAAGATTAGTCCAAAAAATTAATTGACCACAACTTCCATGAGACAGAGTCCACAACAACTAGATGGTGCCCAGCTACCTCCATCAACAGCTCTGACAGGAATCACAATAGAGGGTCCCAGGCAGAGCTGGAGAAAAATGTAGAACAAAATTCTAACTCACTGAAAAAGACCAGACTTACTGGTTTGAAACTGGAGAAACCCCAAGAGTATGAACTCAGGTCACATTCTTAACTCAGTACTGAAGTCACTCTTGAAGTTCAGCCTTCAGCCAAAGATTAGACAGGTCCATAAAAAAAAAATTTTTTTGAGACTAAAAAGGCACAAAAGCCGAGGGGCAAGGAAGAGAAGGCAGCAGAGAGCAAGAAAGCCGATAGTGGGGAACCCAAAGTCAAGAAGGGGAGAGTGTTGTCACGTTGTGGGGTTGGCAACCAATGTCACAAAATAATATGTGTATTAAATGTTTAATAAGAAATTAATTTGTTCTGTGAATCTTCATCCGAAGCACACACGCACAAAATTTAAAACCTTTGCTCATCAGGCACATTCTCAAGAATGTGGGGAAATGACCTTCAAAAGGCGATAATATATTTGTAAATTATATTCCCAACAAAGCTCTAGTACCCAGAACATATAAAGACCTCTTACAATGCACAAAAAAGAGGACAAAGAACCCAATTAAAAAGTAGAGAAAGAACTTGGGTAGGTATTTCTCCAAAAATATATACAAATTTCAACTGGCTGATGAAAAGATACTCAACGTAATTAGTCATTGTTCTTGTTGTTAGGTGTCATTGAATCAGCTCCCACTCACACCTACCTTATGGATGACATTACAAAATGATGCCTAGTTTTGTATAATCTTTGTGATGGTTACTATGTTTGACTCTGTTGCTTTGCCTATGGTGTCCACCTATCTCATTGAGGGCTTTCCCTGTGTTCACTGGCCCCCTACTAAACATGACGTCATTTTCTAGCAATTTGTCTTTCCTACTGACAAGTCCAAAATAAGCAAGCGTAACTCTTACTATCCTTGCTGTTAAAGAGCATTCTGTTTGTATATCTTCAAAAAGCTATTTGTTTGTTCTTCTCAGAACCCACAGCATATTCAATATTCTTTGCCAACGCCCAGTTGAAATGTGTCAGCTCTTCTGTTTTCCTTTTTTTACTGTCTAATATTTGCATGCATCTGAGGCAATTGAAAAGACCAGGGCTTGGGTCAGGTCAACGCAAAGAAATATAACAAATATTTGTGATGATGTGGAGAAATTGAAACACTTGCACATTACTGATGGGGATGTAAAATGGTGCAGTGGCTATGGACAACAGTTTGGTGGTTTCCCAATAAGTTAAACATGGGATTATATGACACTTAATTCCACTCAGGTATGTGTTCAATAGAAGCAACAAGTGTTTAAAGAAATACTTGTACATTGATGTTTATAGCAGCATTATTCATAATTATTGGTTGTGAAAACAATCTAAGTATCCATAATGAATAAATAATTATACAAAATTAGCATGTTATAAATTTTAACATTGTTTTTGTTGTTAGTTGCCTGCCATCAAGTCAGTTCTGACTCATGAGGACCCCATGTGGGCAGAGTAGAGCTGCTCTATAGGTTTTCAAGACTGTGAACTTTTGGAAGTATATTTACATGCCTGTCTTCCTGGGCACTTCTGGGTGGGTTCCAACAACCAGTCTCTCAGCTTGCAGTCGTGTGCTTAACATTTGTGCCACCCAGAGACTCTAGTCACCCATAAAAAGGAATGATGGACAAAGGCTACAGAACATGGTGCTACAGATAGCAGCCCCACGCCGTCCCTCCACAGCAAAGACCCAAAAAACTGAGTAAAACAGAGACAAATATCAATCCTGGAACCCTGAGCATCAAATGAAGAGAAAAAGAACCCAGCCAAGCACTGAATAGAATAAGAAACTGACAGAACAGGAAGCTAGGAGAGGTATGTGTGGGGGTCCCCTATTGGTTAATGCAGCACACATCTGCAATCTTAGGCTCCTGTCAGAGACCAGCCAACAGAGAGTACAGGAAAACAGCTCCATGGAACTCCCAGCAGGATACAGAGCACCTGGTAACCAGTGACATATGATTTCCCACTCTATATCCTTCTCTTCCCTGCTCTACCTCCTCTGCATCCTAGCTGGCTGTGATAGCCTGGAAGTGCAGGGTCCATGCCCCTTGGATTTGCCCCACCACATAAAAATTTGGCAGACAGGGAGTATGGGAAACCAGCATCATAAAGCTCCAAGCAGGAGACACACACCTGGTAACCAGCAATATATGCTTCCCACCCTCACTTGGCCTCCTCTGCTTCCTGCCAGGAACAGTCCCTTGGCCAGGAGGCACCAGCTTCGGTCCCGTGCTGCTTGGATTCATCCCATCCACACTGGTCAGCTCACTGAGTGCCATTTGTTTGTTGCTGTTGTTGCTTTTTTCAGCTTCTTTTTGTTTCTTCCATACCTCTCACTACCTCCACTTCCTTTCTCTCAAACACCTGGATTCTTGTGCCATCCTTGCCTCTTCCTGCAAGGCCGTGAAGCACCACTTGATTGGGGAACTTTTTCCCTGGCTTATGTCAGCACAGCAGTGAGATTCCTGGGTTTTGTTTTGTTTTGTTTTGCTTTGTTCTGTTTGGTTCGTGTGTTTTCTTTTTCTTTTCATGGCTTGGGAGTCCTTTCTGGCTGGGCTGTAATGCATGACTTCTGAGCCATTTCCCCAAATCGCAAAGCCAAACTGGTGGGATCCCTGAGGGCATTTCCTTTTTTTTTTTTTTTTTTGTATTTCCTTTCTGTCTTTTTTCACTTCTCAGTTTCTCATCTCTCTGTACTTACCTTCTTTTCCTACTGAATACCTGGCTGTGTGTGACAACTCTACTCCTTCTAGGAAAGCCATACTGTGTGACATGGGAGCCACTTCCACAGCATATGAAGCCACCCCAGTGGGATTCCTGGGAGATTTTCTTTCCTTTTTTTCCTTCTAATTTGTATTAGTTTATTACCTTCCTCTTTCTTTTTTTTTTTCCCCTCCACTTCTTGGTTTCTCATCTCTCCGCCCCAAAGGTAAGCTCCTTTAGCAGTTTATTTATTTGTCCGTTTATTTTTGTCTTCTGTTTCTCTCTCCTGTCTCCCTTCTTTCCCATACCATCATAGCTCCACATATCACCACATTCCCCCTTCTTCCTGCCTACCTGCACCATGTGCTGAAGATCACACCCCAGAGCAGCACAGGCATAGCTTACCAGGAACTGCCATGCACTGATTCCTGGCACACTCTGGCAGCCCTAGAACTTGCCACAAACCATCCCAGGCCCTCCCCTTCAGCTGGACATGCCCTGCAGCATCATAGCTGAGTGACTGGCCCTGCCCAATGGACAAGAAGGTGAAAAGTATTGTGCTCACAGCTGAGCAAACAACAAAGAATGCCCAGTCCACCTGCACAGACATAACCAAATAAAACAAAAAAGCAGGGTGAAACAAACAAATCTGTAATCAATAAAGAAAGAAAATAACTACTGAATTCCTGAAGACAGCAGACAATAACAAAACATATAACAGTAGGACAGAATATTTCCAGTAGGTTTCCAAAATAAAACATCAGATGACTTTCCATTAGAAGAAAAGGCACTATAATTACTTGATGGGGAATTAAAATCTCTAACATTAAGAGGTATTTAAGAGTTGAAGCAAAAACAGACAAAAATAGAGAAAGAAGACAAATTCATGGAAAACACAGACAAAAAAGGAAAAAATGCCAAAATAAATTCACAACTAGAAAGCATACAAAAACAGCAATTAGAAATCCAAAAGATAAACAAGATTTCAGAAATGGACAGTGTCATAGAAGGGTTGAAAACACGTTCGAAATGATGGATGACAGGATCAGTGAAATTGAAACATTTGGCTACAATCTTGTTTAAGGAAAAATGAAAAAAAAAACAAGAAAAGCAGAGAAACACTGAGAATTATGTGGGATACAATCAAAAGCAAATATCTGTGAGCAATCAGAGTTCTAGACGGGGAGAAAACAGAAAACACAGAGAGGATCACTGAGGAATTGCTGAGAGAAAACTTCCCTAGTATCGTGAAAGATGAAAAGCTGACCTTCCAAGAAGCCCAATAAACCCCACAGAGGTTAGACCCCAAAAGAAAATCACTAAATCCAGAGACAGAGAAAGAATACTGACAGCAGCTCATGAAAAACAGATAATCACATATAGAGCTCTAGTTATTCAGCAGAAACTGTTCAGGCAAGAAGGCAATAGGATGACATATAAAAAACCTTAAAAGAAAAAATTTCCAACCATTAATTATATATCCTGGAAAACTCACTTTCAAATACAATGGTGATATTAGGATATTTCCAGACAAACAGAAATTAAGGGAATATGTAAAAGCCAAACCAAATTTAAAAGAATTATTAAAGGGAGTCCTTTGGTCAGAGAACAAAAAACATCATACCACAGCCTAAATCTAGGACACAAGATTGTACCAGATAGATACCACCCTAATAAATGAACTCTCAGGGTATATCCAAAACCAAAAGAATTACAACAGGGTACCACAGAGGTTAATCTGTAAATGACAACAATGTCAGAACAATAAAAGTGAGAGTAAGAGGTATAGCTGCAGAACTTTCTAAGGGAGAGGAAGGCAAGGCAATACCAAGTAATAATAGGCTGGTTCAAGTCTAGGAATACAAGGATAAATTTCAAGGTAACCACAAAGAAAGTTAACAAACCTATGCATCAAAATAAAGAAGAGAAACACAAAGTTTCAGTAAAAACAAAATCTACAAAAACAAAAGAAATGAAGAAGAAAAATCCACAAACAAAAGGAATTCAGTACAAGAGAGGAGGACCGAAGATAACATCAGCACCACAAAAAAAGCACTACAAAATGACGCCAATAAACTCACCAAACCAAAAAAAAAAACAAACCCTGGGCCACCAAGTTGATTCTGACTCATAGCAACCCTACAGGACAGGGTGGAACTGCCCCATAGAGTTTCCAAGGAGCCCCTGGCAGATTCAAACTGTTGGCCCTTTGGTTAGCTATAGCACT
Organism: Elephas maximus indicus; assembly: GCF_024166365.1. Taxonomy (NCBI): domain Eukaryota; kingdom Metazoa; phylum Chordata; class Mammalia; order Proboscidea; family Elephantidae; genus Elephas; species Elephas maximus. The sequence continues at coordinate 12,770,738 of NC_064847.1, forward strand.
TAACCACTATACCACCAGGGTTTCCAATAAACTCACACCTCTGAATAATTATACTGAATGTAAATGGCCTAAATGCCCCCATATAGAGACAGAGAGTGACAGAATGGATTAAAAAACAGGATCCATCAATATGTAATCTACAGGAGACACATCTTAGAAACAAAGATGTAAATTTATTAAAAATCAAAAGATGGAAAAAATATATCAAGCAAACTACTACCAAAAAAGAGCATTAATGGCAATACTAATCTCAGATAAAACAGACTTTAAGACAAAATCCACCATAAAAGAAGAAAAAACGGCTTTATATAACGATTACAGGGATGATCCGTCATGAAGGATTAACCATAATAAACATCTATGCAGCCAATGTCAGGGCTCCAGAATACATAAAACAAACTAAGAGCACTGGAAAGAGAAATTGGCAGTTCCACAATAATAGTAGGAGACTTCGAAACACCACTCTTGGTAAAGGACAGAACATTTAGAAAGAAACTCAACAAAGACACAGAAGAGCTAACTAGCACAATCAGCCAACTGACCTCTTAGACTTATATAGAACACTCCACCCGACAACTGCAAAGTTACATCCTCCAAAGCACATGTAACATTCACCAGAATAGGCCACATCTTAGGCCACAGAGAAACTCTCAACAAAATCCAGAACATTGAGATAGTACAAGTGTCTTCTCTGACTACAACTCCCTCAAGGTAGAAATTAACAACAGGAAGAGCAAGGAAAAAAAGAAAGGAAACAGTAACACCCAGCCTAAAAACCACTGGGTAATAGAAGAAATCAGAGATGGAATCCAAAAATTCCTAGAATCAAACAAGAATAAAAACACATCATAATGAAACCTTTGGGACACATGAAAGACTGTGCTCAGAGGTCAATTTACAGCAACAGATGCTTTACAGCAACAGATGCACACATCAGAAAAGACGGTACCAAAACATTAGCTACACAACTTGAACAAATAGAAAGAAAACAGAAAAAGAAGACCACAGCCACCAGAAAAACAAATATCAGAGCAAAAGTAAGTGAAAAATAGAATAGAAAAACAATAGAAAGAATCAACAAAAGCAAAAATTGGTTCTTTGAAAATAAAAAAAATCAGCAAACCAGCGGCCAAACTGACCAAAGAAAAACAGGAAAGGTTCCAAAAAACTTGAATAAGAAATGAAACAGGGGACATTACAATACCTCTAACTGAAATAAAAAGGCTCATAACAGAGTATTGTGAAAAAGTATACTCCAACAAATTTGATAACCCAGAGGAAATGGAGAAACTTCTAGAAACACACTACCTATCCAAACTAGCACAAAATGATGTTGAAAATCTGAATAGACAAATAACTAAAGAGACTGAAAAAAAAAAAACTCCCATCAAAAACAAGTCCTGGCCAAGATGTCTTCACAGCAGATTTCTACCAAACATTCAGAAAAAAGCTTATGCCGGCACTACTCAAACTATTTCAGAACACAGAAAAAGAAAGGATATTTCCAAATTCATTCTATGAAGCAAGTACCAAAATCAGGCAAAGACACTACAAAAAAATTACGCAATTACAAACCAACACCTCTCATGAATATAAATGCAAGAATTCTCAACAAAAGTTTAGCCAATATGATTCAGCATCGTATCAAAGAAACAATATACCACAACCAAGTAGGATTCATCCCAGGTATGCAAGGATGGTTCAACATTAGAAAATCAATCAATGTAATCTACCACATAAATGAATCATGTGAGCGTATCAACTGATGCAGAAAAGGCATTCAACAGAGTCCAATACCCATTCCTGATAAACTCTCAATAAAATATGTATAGAAGGGAAATTCTTCAACATAATAAAGGACATCTATATAATACTAACAGCAATCATCATTCTTAATGGAGAGAGGCTGAAAATACTCCCCATGAGATTAGGAACAAGACAAAGATGCCCTTTATCACCACTTTTATTTATCATTGTGCTGGAAGATATAACTAGAGAGCAATAAGGCAAAAAATAGAAATAAGGTACATCCAAATTGGTAATGAAGAAGTAAAACTGTCCCTATTCGTGGATGATATGATACTGTACATAGAAAACCCAAAGACTTCACCAGAAAATTACTAGAACTAATAGAAAGATTCAGCAGAGTAGCGAGATACAAGATAGACATACAAAATTCAGTTGGATTCCTATACACCAATAAGGAGAACAACAAAAAGAAATCAGGAAAACCATACCTTTTATAATAGTCCCTACAAAAAAAAAAAAATTACAGGAATTTAACCAGGGTTGTAAAAGACCTACACAAAAAAACTACAAAACACTAATGCAAGAAACCAAAAAGACCTACATAAATGGAAAATCATACCATGCTCATGGAAAGGTAGACTCAACAATGTGGAAATGACAATTCTACCCAAAGCAATTTACAAATATAATGCAATCCTGATCCAAATAGAAATGGAAAAACTAATCATTAAATTTATATGGAAAGGGAAGAAGCCCCAGATAAATAAAGCAATACTGAAGAAGAATAAACTAGTAGGACTTGTACTCCTTAACCTCAGAATGAGCTATATAGCTACAGTAATCAAAACAGCCTAGTACTGGTACAAAGACAGATACACTGGCCAATGGAACAAAACTGAGAACCCAGATATAAATCCATCCACATTTGGTCACCAGATCTTCGACAAGTGCCCAAAGTCCATCAAATGGGGAAAAGACTGTCTTTTTAACAAATGGTTCTGCCAAAACTGAAGGTCCATTTGCAAAAAGAAATGAAACAGGACATACACCTCAAACCATATATAAAAATGAATTCAAAATGGATCAAACACCTAAATATAAAGCCAAAAACTATAAAGATCATAAGAAGAAAAAAATAGTATCAATGCTAGAGGCCCTAATACACGGCATTAACATCATACAAACCATAACTAGCAACTCACAAACTCCAGAAGAAAAGCTAGATAACTGGGATCGTCTAAAAATTAAACATTTTGCTCATCAAAAGACTTCACCGAAAAAGTAAAAGGAGAACCTACAGACAGGAAAAAAAAATTTTTTGGCTATTACAAATCCGACAAAGTTCTAGTCTCTAAAATCTACGTGAAAATCTAACACCTCTTCAACAAGAAGACAAATAATCCAGTTAAAAAATGGGTAAAGGAAATGAACAGACTCTATCCAAAGAGGACATTCAAGGAGCTGACGTATGAGGAAAGGCTCCTGATCAGTAGCCATTAGAGAAATGCAAATCAAAACCAGAATGAGATATCATCTCACACTGGCATTACTGGCACATATAAAAAATAAATAAATAAAATGAATATCAGAGAGGCTATGGGAGATAGGAATCCTTATGCACTGCTGGTCATAATGCAAAATGGTATGACCATTTTGGAAAACAATATTGTGTTTCTTTAGAAATAGAAATACAATATGATACAGCAATCCCATTCCTAGGAAGATAGCCTGGAGAAACAAGAGTTGTCTCTTGAATAGGCCTATGCATACCCATGTTTATTGCAGCATTGCCCGCAACAACAAAAAGATGGAAACAACCTAGGTGCCCATCTACAGATGAATAAACTATGGTATATACACACAACAGAGCACTACACAAAGATGAATAACAATGAATCTGTGAAGCATCTCATAACATAGGTTAATCTGGAGGGCATAACACTGGGTAAAATAAGTCAATTACAAAAGGACAGATATTATATGAGAACATTACTATAAAAATACATAGAAAGGCTTACACACAAAAAGAAACAATCTTTGATGGTGAAGAGTAGGGGTGGGTGGGGTTGGGAAAACACTAAATAGTTGACAGATAAGTGGTAAATTTGATTAAGGGTAAGACAGTACACAATACTGGGGAAGTCAGCACAACTTGACCAAGGCAAGGTCACAGAAGCTCCATAAATCAGAAAACCAAACCTGTTGCCATTAAGTTGATTTCAACTCATAGCGACCCTATAGGACAGAGTAGAGCTGCCCCATACAGTTTCCAAGTAGCACCTGGTGGATTCTAACTGCCACCAGGGTTTCTGGGAGCTCTATAGACACATCCAAACTCCCTGAGGGACCAAATTACTGGGCTGATGGCTGATGGGCGCTTTGTCTCGGGAAACATCTAGCTCAGTTGGTATAACATAGTTTATAAATAAAAAGTTCTGTGTTCTACTTTTGTGAGTAGTGTCTGGGTTCTTAAAAGCTTATGAGAGGGAGGCAGTGTCAAGATTGCGGAATACACAGATGCTTCTGTTGAGCCCTCTTTACAACAAAGACCTGATAAAACAAGTGAAACGAGTATATCTGTGACAAGCTGGGAGCCCTGAGCATCAAAGGCAAGCTTGACAATGAACTGAGGGGCAGGGGAAGGAAGAGACTGTTCAGAAGCAGAGAGGAGTTGCCAGACCTGAATCATGGGGAGCCCTCAGGCACCTTTCCTGGATCTGTGGCGGTGGCGGCAGCGGGCTGGTACTAGCATTTGGCTGCAGTTTCCTCAGGGAGAAGCAGCTAGCCACACAACCCACTCACACCTCCGGAACCTGAGGAGAAGTGCACTCCTGGCAAAAGCTAACTACTTGTGTATATTTTACTGTGCACCTCCCACCCCCAAGCCAGCTTCAGCAGCTGAATCCCTAGGCCTGAGATAGACCCTGATGAGCACCTGGAGCAGTCCTACTGGCCTTGGGGAAGGAAAAAATTTGCAAATGGGGGGAAAGATAATTTGCTAGCTCTATTACCTGGGAAAGCTCAGGACAGAAGCAGCTCCTGTCCAGGCATAAACCATCTGTGGACCTTGAACACCTTTCCCTTCTGCATGGACCTGTGTGGGCCTATTTCAGGAGAACAGGCCCTTGTTGGCAAACTCCAACCACTTGAGCGGTGCAGTGGAGAGGTGGGTGTTTGATGTTTGACATTGCTTTGCCTATTAAACAAGATCTTCACCTACCCACAACCGGGACCTAAGGACTGGTGGCTCCACTTGGGTCGCCCAGCCACCTGCAACAGGGGTCCAGGGATAACTGGTACCTCCCAGTCCTCACAACAAAAACTTTGGGTGCCATGGTCCCTCTGCAGAGCCCACCCACCAGCACGCTCTAGGGAACAGACTGTTTTCCTCAGAGACACTTGGGGGTTGGTTCTCAACCCCCTGCCTTGTTTAGAGCATGACCCCCTGCTGCAATCACATACCAGCTAATACACCAATCACCCCTGCCCCTCTAAAACTGGAGGACAGAGCCCGTACCACACACTTGATATCAGCTACCTGGAAACCTGAGCTGAATTCATACAAGAAAACTGAATGGACTCCTAGACTGATATACCTGATAACAGCTGTAGCCAGCTGGGGACAAGACACCAGAGCTCCAAAGGTGAAAATAATCAAGCTAGCTCACTCAAGCAACCCATAGGGATATACCAAAACAAAACAAAGCAAGCAGCTAGACACAGTAAGCAAGCATAAACTAATACAATAACTTATAGATGGCTCAGAGACAAGAGTCAATATCAAGTCACATAAAGAAACACCTCATGATTACCTCAACAGGCTCTCACAACAAAGAATTTATGGATCTTTTAGATGAAACTGCATTCCTGGAATTACCAGATGCAGAATAGAAAAGTTTAATATACAGCACCCTTCAAAACATCAGGAAGGAAATGAAGCAATAGGCAGAACAAGCCAAGGAACACAGGTAAAGCAACTGAAGAAATCAGAAAGGTTATTCAGGAACATAAGGAAAAGTTTAATAAGGTAGAAAAATCCATAGACAGACATCGATCAGAAATTCAGAAGATTAACAATAAAATTACAGAATTAGAAACTCAATAGAAAGTCAGAGGAGCAGAACTGAGCAATTAGAAGCTAGGATTTCTGAACTTGAAAGTAAATCACTTGGCACTAATATATTTGAAGAAAAATTATAAAAAATGAAGAAACCTTAAGAACCACGTGGGACTCTATCAAAAGAAATAACCTATGAGTGATTGGAGTACCAGAACAGGGAGGGATAACAGAAAATACAGAGAAAATTGTTGAAGATTTGTTGGCAGAAAACTTCCCTGATATTGTGAAAGATGAGAAGATATCTATCCAAGATGCTCACTGAACTCCACATAAGGTAGATCTTAAAAGAAAGTCACCAGAACATATTATAATCAAGCTTGCCAAAACCAAAGATAAAGAGACAATTATAAGAGTAGTGAGGGATAAAAGAAAAGTCACCTACAAGGGAGAGCCAATAAGTATAAGCTAGGACTACTAAGCAGAACCTATGCAGGCAAGAAGGCAACGGGATGCCATATTTAAAAAATCGAAAGAAAAAATTGCCTGCCAAGAATGATATATCCTTCAAAACTGTCTCTTAAATATGAAGGTGAAATTAAGAAATTTCCAGATAAACACAAGTTGAGGGAATTCGTAAAAACCAAACCAAAACTACAAGAAATACTAAAAGGAGTTCTGTGGTTAGAAAATCAATAATATCAGGTATCGACCTAAGACTAGAACACTGGGCAGAGGAACCAGAAGTCAACCCGGACAGGGAAATCCAAAAAAAAAAAAAGCCCAACACAGGGTAACAGGGATGTTATTACATAAAAGAAGACTACATTAAAATAATAAATAGGGATTAAGAAACATAATCGTACATCTACCATAGGGAGAGGAAGATACAGAGATACAAAGAAATAAAAGTTAGTTTTAAATTTAGAAAAATGGGGGTAAATAATAAGGTAATTATAAAGGAGACAAACTATCCTACTCATCAAAATAAAATACAAGGGAAAAATACAGACTCAGCAGAAACAAAATCAAAAACAACAAATATGAGGAAAGGCCAATATACAAAGACAATCTACTCAGCACATAAAATCAAGTGGGAAAAAGAAGCTGTCAACACACAAAAAAAGACATCAAAATGGATAGCACTAAATGCATACTTATCCATAATTACCATGAATGTCAATGGACTAAATGCACCAATAAAGAGACAGAGAGTGGCAGAATGGATTAAAAAACAAGATTGTCTATATGCTGCCTACAGGAGACACGCCTTAGACTTAGAGACACAATCAAACTAAAACTCGAAGGATGGAAAAAAAATATATCAAGCAAACAAGAATCGAAAAAGAGCAGGAGTGGCAATATTAATTTCTGACAAAACAGGCTTTAAAGTTAAATCCATTAGAAAGGATAAGGAAGGACACTATATAATTATTAAAGGGACAATACACCAAGAAGAGGCAACCATATTAAATATTTATGCATCCAATGACAGGGCTGCAAGATACATAAAACAAACTCTAACAGCACTGAAAAGTGAGATAGCTGCACAATAATAGTAGGAGTCTTCAAACACCACTTTCAGTGAAGGACAGGACATCCAGAAAGAAGCTCAATAAAAACACGGAGGATCTAAATGCCAGAACCAACTTGACCTTGTAGACATGTTCAGAACAATCCACCCAACAGCTACCAACTATACTTTCTTTTCTAGTGCACATGGACCATTCTCTAGAATAGACCACATATTAGTTCATAAAGCAAGCCTTAGCAGAATACAAAACATTGAAATATTACAAAGCATCTTCTCTGATCATAAGGCCATAAAGTGGAAATCAAAACAGGAAAAGCAGGAAAAGAAATCAAACACTTGGAAACTGAACAATACCCTGCTCAAAAAAGACTGGATTATAGAAGACATTAAGGATGGAATAAAGAAATTCACAGAATCCAATGAGAATGAAAACGCTTCCTATCAGAACCTTTGGGACACAGCAAAAGCGGTGCTCAGAGGCCAATTTATATCAATAAATGCACACATCCAAAAAGAAAGGGCAAAATCAAAGAACTATCCCTACGACTTGAACAAATAGAAAGAGAGCAACAAGAGAAACTCACAGGCACCAGAAGAAAACGAATCATAAAAATTAGAGCTGAACTAAATGAAATAGAAAACAGGAGAACAATTGAAAGAATTAACAAGACCAAAAGCTGGGGTTTTTTTAAACAACAAAATTGATAAAACACTGATGAAACTGACAAAAGAAAAACAGGAGAGGAAGCAAATAACCCAAATAAGAAATGAGATGGGTGATATTACAACAGACCCAACTGAAATTAAAAGAATTATATCAGATTACTATGAAAAACTATACTCTAACAAATCTGAAAACCTAGAAGAAAGGGGTGAATTCTTAGACACACACTACGTACCTAAACTAACACAAACAGAAGTAGAACGACGAAATAGACCCATAACAAAAGAAGAGTTTGAAAAAGTAATCAAAAAACTCCCAACAAAAAAAAGTCCTGATCCGGACGGCTTCACTGCAGAGTTCCTCAAAACTTTCAGAGAATAGTTAAAACACCACTACTACTAAAGGTATTTCAGAGCATAGAAAATGATGGAATACTCCCCAACTCATTCTATGAAGCTACCTTATCCCTGATACCAAAACTGGGTAAAGACACCACAAAAAAAGAACATTATATACCTATAGCCCTCATGAATGTAGATGCAAAAATCCTCAACAAAATTCTAGCCAATAGAATTCAATAAAACCTCAAATAATTAACCGTGACCAAGTGGGATTCATACCAGGTGTGCAGGGGTGGTTCAACACTAGAAAAAAATTCATGTAATCCACCACATAAATAAAACAAAAGGCAAGAATCACATGATTTTATCAATTGATGCAGAAAAGGCATTTGACAAAGCTCAACACACATTCATGATAAAAACTCTCAGCAAAATAAGAATAGAAGGAAAATATCTCAACATAATAAAGGGCATTTACACAAAGCCAACAGCCAACATCGCCCTAAATGGAGAGAGCCTGAAAACATTCTCACTGAGATAGAGAACCAAACAAGGATGCCCATTATCACCAGTTTTATTCAACATTGTGCTGGAAGTCCTAGCAAGAGCAATTAGGCTAGCTAAAGAAATAAAGCGCATCCAAATTGGCAAGGAAGAAGTAAAAGTATCTTTATTTGCAGGTGACATGATCTTATACACAGAAAACCCTAAGAATCCTCCAGAAAACTACTGAAACTAACAGAAGAGTTCAGCAGAGCATCAGGATACAAGATAAACATACAAAAATCAGTTGGATTCCTGTACACCAACAAAAAGAACATCAAAGTGGAAATCACCAAATCAATACCACTTACAGTAGCCCCCAAGAAGATAAAATACTTAGGAAGAAATCTTACCAGAGATGTAAAAGACTTATCAAAGAAAACTACAGTACACTCCTGCAAGAAACCAAAAGAGACTTACATAAGTGGAAAAATATACCTAGCTCATGGATAGGAAGACTTAACATTATAAAAATGTCTATTCTACCAAAAGCGATCTCTACATTTAATGCAATTCTGATCCAAATTCCAACAACATTCTTTAACGAGATGGAGAAACAAATTGGAAGGAAAAGAGGTCCCAGATAAATAAGGCATTACTGAAAAAGAATAACAAAGTGGGAGGCCTTACTTTACCTGATTTTAGAACCTATTATACCGCCACAGTAGTCAAAACAGCCTGGTACTGGTACAACAACAGATACAGGGACCAATGGAACAGAATTGAGAATCCAGACATAAATCCATCCACATTCGAGCAGTTGATATTTGACAAAGGCCCCAAAACAGTTAAATGGGAAAAGACAGCTTTTTTAACAAATGGTGCTGGCAGAGCTGGATATCCACCTGCAAAGAAATGAAACAAGACCCATACCTCACTCCGTGCACAAAAACCAACTCAAAATGGATCAAAGACCTAAATATAAAACCTAAAATGATAAAGATCATGGAAGAAAAAGCAGGGACAATGTTAGGAGCCCTAATACATGGTGTAAACAGTATAGAAAACATTATAAAGAGCATAGAAGAAAAACTAGATAACTGGGAGATCCTAAAAATCAAACACTTATGCTCATCCAAAGACTTCACCAAAAGAGTAAAAAGACTACCTACAGACTGGGAAAAAGTTTTTAGCTATGACATTTCTGATTGGCGCCTGATCTCTAAAATCTACATGATACTCAACTGCAAAAAGGCAAATAACCCAACTAAAAAATGGGCAAAAGATATGAATAGACACTTCACTAAAGAAGACATTCGGGTAGCTAACAGATACACAAGGAAATGTTCACCATCATTAGCCATTAGAAAAACGCAGATCAAAACTACAATGAGATTTCATCTCACTTCGACAGGGCTGGCATTTATCCAAAAAAGACAAGAGAATAAATGCTGGAGAGGCTGTGGAGAGATTGGAACACTTCTACACTTCTGGTGGGAATGTCAAATGGTACAACCACTTTGGAATATGATTTGGTGCTTCCTTAAAAAGTTAGAAATAGAACTAGCATACGATCCAGCAATCCCACTCCTTGGAATATATCCTAGAGAAATAAGAGCCTTTACACGAACAGATACATGCACACCCATGTTTATTGCAGCAGTGTTTACAAGAGCAAAAAGATGGAAGCAACCAAGGTGCCCATCAACAGATGAATGAATAAATAAATTATGGTATATTTACACAATGGAATACTACGCATCGATAAAGAACAGTGAGGATCTGTGAAACATTTTATAACATGGAGGAACCTGGAAGGCATTATGCTGAGTGAAATCAGTCAGTTGCAAAAGGACAAATATTGTATAAGACCACTAGTATTAGAACTTGAGAAATAGTTTAAACTGAGAAGAAAACATTCTTTTGTGCTTACGGGACGGGGGAGGGAGGTAGGGTGGGAGAGGGGTATTCACTAATTAGGTAGTAGATAAGAACTACTTTAAATGAAGGGAAAGACAGCACACAATACAGGGGAGCTCAGCACAACTGGACTAAACCAAAAGCTAAGAAGTTTCCTGAATAAAGTGAAGGTTTAAAAGCCAGCGTAGCAGGGGCAGGGGTCTGGGGACCATGGTTTCAGGGGACATCTAAGTCAATTGGCATAATAAAATCTATTAACAAAACATTCTGCATCCCACTTTGAAGAGTGGTGTCTGGAGTCTTAAACGCTAGCAAGAAGCCATCTAAGATGCATCAATTGGTCTCGAGCCACCTGGATCAAAGGAGAATGAAGAACACCAAGGACACAAGGCGATTACAAGCCCAAGAGACAGAAAGAGCCACGTGAACCAGTGACTACATCATCCTGAGACCAGAAGAACTAGATGGTGCCTGGATACAGCCGATGACTGCCCTGACAGGGAACACAACAGAGACCCCTGAGGGAACAGGGGAGCAGTGGGTTGCAGGCCCCAAATTCTCATACGACCAGACTTACTGGTCTGACTGAGACTGGAAGGACCCCCGGTGGTCATGGCCCCCAGACCTTCTGTTGGCCCAGGACAGGAAGGAACCATTCCCAAAGCCAACTCTTCAGACATGGATTAGACTGAACAACGGGTCGGAGAGGGATGCTGGTGAGGAGTGAGCTTCTTGGGTCAGGTGGACGCTTGAGACTATGTTGGCATCTCTTGCCTGGAGCAGAGATGAGAGGGTGGAGGGGGTTAGAAGCTGGTGAAAAGGACATGAAAAGAAAGAACTGAGGAAGAGATCAGGCTGTCTCATTAGGGGGAGAGTAATTGGGAGTGTTTAGCAAGGTGTATATGGGTTTTTGTGTGAGAGACTGACTTGATTTGTAAACTTTCACTTAAAGCACAATAAAAATTATTTTTTTTAAAAAAAAAGCTAAAGAGAGACCATCTAACATACTCCGCTAGTCTCACCCCAGCTGGAGCAAGGGAGAATGAAGAAAACGAAAGGGGTAATATGAATGACTAATGGACCACAATACAACTGCCTCCACCAGACTGAGTCTTGCACAGCTAGGTATTGCCCGACTACCACCAGTGGCTTCTCTGACAAGAATCACAATAGAGGGTCCCAAAGAGAGCTGGAGAAAAATGTAGAACAAAATTCCAACTCACAGGAAAAAAAAAAAAACAGACTTACTGGCCTTACTGAGAGTGGAGAAACCATGAGAATATGGCTTCTGGACACCATTTTAGCTCAGTAATGAGGTCACTCCTGATACTTTGATACTTCAGTCAAAGATTAGTTAGGCCCATAAAACAAAGCAAGATTAAACAGGCACAGCAACCCAAGGGCAAAGACAAGAACACAAGAAGGGTCAGGAAACCTGGTAATAGGGAACCCAAGGTCAAGAAGGGAAGAGTGTTGAAATGTGGTAGGGCTGGCAGCCAATGTCACAAAACAATATGTGTGCTAATTTTTTAATAAGAAGCTTGTTTGCTCTGTAAACTTTCATTTAAAATACAATAAAAAATAAGTAAAAATAAGAAGTACCTCAAGTGCTTCTCCTAAGTATAGACTCCTAGGTCTCTCACCTGAAAGATGCTGACTCAGCAGGATTTTTTTTTTTTTTTAAGATCAAGAATTCAGATTATTTTAGTTTATATGTCTTGGAAGCACACTGTATTAGGTAAAGCCTGCTAGAAATGATGTAACTATCAGAATTTCCACCATGTGCACAGGCTTCTCAGTTAGTCATGACAGCAAAATCAACAGGTCAGATGGGTCATCAAGAAAGTATATTTTCTATTGCCAATGCAAAAATTCTAGTATGGAGAGTTATAGAAACTAGAACAGCTTTGAAATAGGAAATCAGTGCAACTGATTTGGATCCCCTTTGAGTGCTTTTAGCTAAGTGTTTGCACTGGGGACTTTATGGTAATAAAAAGTTTTGTGGTAATAAAGAAATATTCTGTTGGATCTGTATTCTCCTTTGCCTGTTTTATAGCGTCGGCATGCCAGAAAAATTTTAAAATAGACAAATATACTGCCCCCCAAAAACAACCAAGTCCTGGAGCTGACGCTATTTTGAACACTTGCTTTTGATGCCTACTACAGTATGTGCTTCCGTTATCATAAATTTTTAACTAAAGAATTGTTTAGCTTATTCAATTATTTTTAGCTGTAATTTTAATAATCATATAAATGTTTACAAATTCATGCTGAGAGAAATATAAATTATACATTTCTTTCCCATGTGATGAAATTTCTAAAATACTAATCAACAATGAAATTGATGAATTATTTTTTAGATACTTAGGTAAACAGTTAATAATTTCTTTACCATCCCATGATTTATCTTCTTCTCACAGCCAATTGTATGGGCTTCTGTTCCCTATAACCAGATAATCGTACAAAATAGCCAAGATGAATTTGATTGGAGCTGAGTATTGAATGAACTACAAGGTTCCTGGGGCCCAGGAATCTGTATTTTAAGAAGCATCTTAGGAAATTCTTAAAATAAGCTTTGAAAACTACCTGTTCTCTTTATCAAGCTATATATATACGTATTTAGAAATATGTTAAAAGCTCACCTTTATTTTTTAATGGAGCACAGTATTTACAGTAATATTATTTTTTGAGTCAATTTGTTATTCAGCTACAAGGCGACCTGGAAGATTAGTTTTGGTTCAAGGTTTGAAAAGAATCTCAGAGCAATATGGACTTATAGAGCTCTCTAGTCTTAACCATTCCTGTAGGCCTTTTAAAAAAAAAAATTGAGTTTCTGTTCCATGCTTTTCTCTGATTCTCTCAGATCGACCTTTTGTCACCCTCAATAGAACATTTGGTAGTGGTAGCTGGGAACTATCTAGTCCTTCTGGTCTCAGAATAGATAAGGCTGTGTTTCATGTAGACTATTTTCATGTAGACTAATTTCTTCTCTGAGTCTTTAGCTCTCTTCTTTGTCTTTTGCTCCAGATGAGTAGGGACAAATAAATAGCTGTATTTTAGATGGCCACTTGAGAGCCTTTAAGACCTCAGAGGCTACTCACCAAATTAGCATTTAAAACATAACTTTATAAATCATACTATGCCAATTGACCAAGGTATTCCAGGATACTAGAGTACTAACTTTTCAAACCCAGAAATCTAATCCTACAGGAGTCTGGTTATATCTAAGAAGTATCCATAACTCTGCCCCAAGTGTGCTTTATTATATGTATGAATACATGTGCATACAGTCACAGAAACGCATATACCTATGCACATACATATAAAGAAAGAAAGCCAAACCTGTTGCTGTTGAGTAAATTCCAACTCACTGCGACCCTATAGGACAGAATAGAAGTGCCACATAGAGTTTCCAAGAAGCACCTGGTGGATTCGAACTACTGATCTTTTAGTTAGCAACCATAAAACTTAACCACTATGCCACCAGGGTTTCCACATACACATATGTATATTCCTATATATACAGACATACATACATACATGTACACATACATGCCTACACATACATACATATCCTTACATACATTTTTAGGTTGTTTTTGCTGTTTTTTTCACAATTATATATGCTATTAGAAATTACCAATAGGTCTTTTTTTCTTGTGTACTTTTTAGTGACATTGTTTACTTTCATCAAACTGGGTACACTTCACCCCATTCAGTGTTACCTTTCCTATCACCAAAAATAACAAGTGTCTACAATCTACAAAGTAGATTCTCCTCCCTGTTCCATGTCTGGTAACCAACCATTAATGTGTATGTGGGTGATAGACTTCTTTTGCTCAGTATAATGTCTTCCAGGTTTCTCCATGTTTTGGGAACTCAGTTATCTTTGTCACTGAGAAATATTGCATTTTATGTATGTACCACATTTTACTTATCCATTGACTGGGACACAAGCTGTTTTCATTCTTTTGCTATTGTGAATAGTGCTGTGATGAACATAGACACGCATATGTTTATTCCCGTCACTTCTATTAGATCCTTAGGGAATATACCTCGGAGTAGAACTGTTGGGTCTTATGGCAGATCTACCTCCAATTCTCTGACATTTTTCACAATGGCTATACCATTTTGTATTCTACCAACAATGGATAAGAGTTTCAATTTCTCCACATCCCTTTCAACACTTGTGATTTTCTGTTTTTGTCTTTTATCTTGGTGATCCTAAACCAAAACCTACTGCTGCTGAGTCAATTCTGACTATAGGACAGAGTAGAACTACACTATAGGGCACCAATGAGGGGCTGTAAAATTTGAACTGCTGACCTTTTGGTTAGCTGCCAAGCTCTTAACCAGAGCACCACCAGGGCTACAACTAGTGTGAGTGAAATGGTATTTCATTGTTGTTTTGATTTACATTTCTCTGATGGCTAACGACATTGAGCATGTTTTCATGTATATGCTGGCCACTTGAATATTCTCTCTGGTGAAATGTCAGTTCATGTCCCTTGCCCATGTTCGTACTATTTAAAGCTTGGGTGTGATATGGCACATTGTATGTAGCAGCTGAACACACAGGCAGATGTCTCAAGTATGAGTTTGTTCTGCTACTGAGAAGCAGAGTAATCTTGGAATATTCTAGCCTTTTTTTGCTCAACTCTTTCCCTGTAAAATAGTGTTACCTACCTCACATGTTGCATAGCAGACTTACATGCATGACAAACATCATACATATCTTAGTTATGGGGATTTATGTTGAAGAAGATAACTCTAGCTTATATGTAGACATTGATCAGGCAAGAGTGGACATAGTTATACTGGTTAGAAGGCTTTAAAATTTGTTCAGGAAAAGTAAGATGGAGGCCAGAAGCTGGGAGGGGTCAGATTTTTTATTTATCTAAGAGGCAGACTTGACAGAATGTGGTGATGGATGAAACGTGGGGTATTTGGCGAGGACAAAAATAAAGTGGGATTTTGACTCAATTAATTGGGTAGATTTTAAAAAATCATTATTTTCATCACTGTGGTCATCACCAAACTAAGTAACATTTATTGAGCAGGATACATCCCAGACACTGTGGTAAAATTTTTATAAATGTTTCTTGAGATGTGAGAAGCTGAGATAAAAAGATGTTTGCCAGAAGGGTGAGTCAAGAGTGCTGTATTGGATAAATGAAGTTTGAAATGACCATGAGATAATTGGTAAAATGGTCAAGAAGGCAGAGTCAAATGCTGCAATACTGTTGTGAACATACTTGCTAAATTTTACTCTATAAAGTATTCTCCGCAATTTGTAACTTCATGTGTATCCCCTATAAGGAGCTCTCAAAAAAAAAAAAAAAAGGTGGCTAACAACAACAAAAAAAAGACAGAAGAGCACTTTTCCTAGGTTTTTTTTTTTTTTTTTTTAAAGGAAGTCTTCGTAACTTCTGAGCTCATGAAAGCCTGGCTGCTGGGATTAATTTAAGCTCTCCAATAAGAAAGGAGTGTTGGGGATTGTTGTTGGACACCTAGCTAACAACACCTGCCATATTGGGTCGAGCATTTTGACTGTACTTCTGACATACACTGTTAACACTGTTAGGACTCACAACTTTTTTGAGTTTATTTTATCCTTTTGGTTGATTTAAGTTTTTAAAGGATAGAGGCTTCCTATTTTTTCAATTCATGAAACATTAGTCACCACTTGACATAACAGCAGCTAACAACGTCAACAACAAAAACGTGTGCTTAATAAATATTTACTGAATCTATTAAAAATTTTCCTGCTGATTAGAATGCTTTCCAACCTCTTTTTAAAAAACCTGAGTTCTTTAAAATCAAGTTGTTTGTTTGAACATCAACACCTTTCTAATAAAGTTCTGTTTATTCATTCCAGAAAATGGGTAAACATTACTAATCACGAAAATACTAGAATTAAATTACTATTGGTGCCATGAAAAGATGGCAAAGAGTGGTTACAATTCTGTGTAAGTGTAGGAGAAAAAATGATTTAAATATAAAAATGAGTGGAAGAAAGCTTGTTCTGACCCTCTTATACACGACTTAACATTTTGAAGACCATGCAATAAAAGGTGTTATGTTAAAGACTATGAACTGAAAGAAAAGATTTACACATGAAACATATGTGATTCTCTATTTTACAAAAGTTAGGAAAATGAATTATATCAAATTTTAAATCCAGAACATTATTACATATATATTTTTACAATAAATTTTTCAGTAGAATGAGATTAAAATGTCAAATTTTGATTACTAATGTGATATGAAGTATGAGAACAGTGTTGCAAGTCCTAACTTGTTTTGTGATATAAACATCAGGAGCCTCGTGCTACAATGGTTAAACACTGGCTGCTAACTGAAAGGTTGGTAGTTGGAAGCCACCAGTTGCTCTGTGGGGGAAAAATACCTTGGTGATCCACACTTGTAAAGATTTCAGATTAGAGAACCCTGTGGGGCAGTTCTACTATGTCACAAGGGTTCACTATGAGTCAGTTAAATTGACAGCACACAACATCAACAGCAGCAATAGCAACAATATATACATTGCCTAGGAGTTTAACTTTTTCAACATAAAGGGTTCTTCTTATGAACTTCTACTCATTTTGTTCAGATTCAATGATTGTATGTACATGTTGATAATTTTATCAAGTTTATAACTGACTTATAAAATTATCAGATTACATACTTGAGAAGATTTGAGATAGCATAATTTAAATTTTCTCTAAAAAGGAATATAGTCATTATTTGCTTGCCAAATAATTTATATGTTGCATATAAGCAGTTTATACCTTATTCAAGAATATCCATTTATTATATTCTCTCAAGTGATGTGAAGTTTTAAATTTAATACAATAAAAAAGCATCATCAGTAATTTTAAAGTGTTTTATTGTCTGCTATTGAAACTTATTTTTAGTTTCAGAATTTACTAAATAAACAAATTCTTGTGTCCTTGTCTTATTTCTGAAAGCAACTGGAATATCTAGATTTGTTCTTTTTTTCTTTTTCTGATCTTTTAATCCTGAAATAAAAAGAAAAAAAGGTTAAAGTCATTTAAAAATATTCCTAGTGAGTACCATATATAATAACATACATGATTTCAGTTTTGTTGAAAACTGAACTGCCAAAAAAAACATTTCAAGTTAAACTTTCTAATCTCCTAAATGTCTTATCTCATTGGATATGAAGTGTCCGTGAAGGAGTCCCCTGCTTTCTTCAGAATTCTTAAAAATGACTAATAATAAAGTAACAATAGCTATATTTCATTGAGTACTTTCTGTATAACAGACTCTGAACTAGTAACCCTAATCTTCATAATCACCACTAAGGATGTATCTGTATTCTAATTTTACATACTAAGAAACTAAGATTTAAAGAGTTTTAACTACCCGGCAAAGTTATTTTCCATAAATAGCTTTGGCAACATACTGCTGCAGTATAAAGTCCATGACATTAGTTACTAAAAAATAGTTAATAAATGTATTTTTATACAAAGGGAGATATGTTTCCTAGAATAATTGAGTATTATTAGATTATTAAGAATTAACTATTGTTAGTTAAATAATTATATCAACTAGTTAAATAATATTAACTATTATAAGGTTATTAAGGATACAATCAATTTGTAAAACTCATTCTCCATAAATATATTCATAAATGTGTAGATCTGTATACACATATACACATACATAATGTAAATTTTAACTTGGTACTTAAACTTCAAAATTATCTGATCCAGTCACTTTCCTCCATTTTTAAATGGGAAAACAAAAAGCCAGAAATTTGAAATAACTTGTACAATGCTGTTCTAAAACCAAAGCTAGAACCCACAAGTTCTGGCTTACCATCTAGATTATTCCACCTCACTTCTAGCTACTTCTTAGTAGTAAATTACTAATAACATCTCTAGTTGTAGAATTACGTCTAATGTAGAGAGAAGTGAGGGTATATAGCTATAGCTGAGGGTTACCTTATTGACTATTTCCCATTCATTTGGAAACTCTCTATAATTTGAAGAAATTTGAGCTAAATTTTGAAAATTAAAATTTTAATCTATAGTAACCCAGCACTGAAATCAAAAAGCTCATCTAGTTTAGCTGCCTTTAAATTAGATTAATAATCACTTCCCTATTGCAGTTGAGTTGGTTCTGTCTTAGAGTGACATCATAGGATGGAGTAGAACTGCCTCATAGGGTTTCCAAGGAGCAGCTACTGGATTCAAACCATCAGCCTTTTGGTTACAGCTGAATTCTTAAAAACTGAGCCACCAGTGCTCCTAAAACCACTTTAGATAGGTAATTTTCCCTTAGATATTTAAAGACATTCCCTATCTACTTTTTTCAGACTGTTCAAGTGCTTGTATCTCTCCATTCTTAAAAATTGTTCTTTTTGTATTTTTCAGTCCCTTACTAGACTATTCTTACTAGCCAAACCTTGAAAGATAAAAACTAAGCTTATACTGTTGCCCTTAAAATTAATGAGTAGTATATATTCTGGTTGGAATTAAAAGAATTGTAGAATTTGAACTCACCATAAAATCTCTAGTCTTAATTACCAAGCCATCCAAGCTAATGAACTTGTTTACATGTAAAGTTACCCTACATGCTTTTGACTAACAGAATCATAGACCTGAAGCTACTGCAGCTCTGGAGCCTGGGATTTTCAAGAACTCAAAACTCCAGGGCAGATTTTGCACCCCCCTCTTTTCCAAGATTTGTACAGTGCTGGCTTCAAGGTGCACTCACCACTTCTTCCCGCTTGGTCTTGTCGGTTGCTGGCCAAGCTTCCAGAGGCAGATCATGGAGCATGGGGGGTAGAGGCTGCATGGGGAACATCGGGGGCAGAGGTGGCTGTGGTGGCAAGGGCTGGATGGGGTGCACAGGTGGCTGGGGCTGCATGGGCTGGTGAGGCTGCGGCTGGACTGGCTGGGGCTGGTAGGGTTGCTGGACCAGCGGAGGGAGGTTTGGCTGGTGGTGTTGGGTTGGAGTCATGGAGTGTTGGCCGGGAAGTGGCATCATTGGCTGCTGGGGGACCACGGGCTGTTGAGCGGGCACCATGGGGATGTGGTGATGAGGCTGCAGGGTGTGACTCGGGAGATGCTGCTGGGACAGCACAGGGATGATTTGGTGGTGCAGCCATCCACCCATGGGCTCGTAACCATAGGAAGGGTACTGGTGAGATACAGAGAATCACATTTACTTTGGTTCCATTGATATTCAACCAAGAAGTAGCAATTTCTTTGTCATAATGACCGTATGAATATTTCATACTTTTTTCTCTTTGCAATGATTTCTAACTGTGTATACACACAGAACATTGAAAACTGTGGAGCACACAGTTCTAGTCTGACACTCATGAGGTTACCAAGAATCAGAATTTACTCCACTACAACTGGTTGATTGGTTGGATACAGGTACAACTTATTGAAAATAAATTTCCCACTAGTGTCTGTATGTAGAAGAAACCACCTATTTCACTTAAAAAGGGATTTAAATGTAGGCTTAACATTTTCAGAGAACAAATAATATATCTACCTACCGGCTGCCTCATCATATTCTGGTACCACTTCAAAGGGGTAAGAACCTTAAGAGAAGGAAACATTAGGATACATTTGACTTAATTTAGGTCCACGAAATATAAACTCACTCCTGCAGTCTTGTTAATATTGGTGAAGCCTGAAAATGTGATTTTTACAGACAAGAAAAGAAGGTAAGCCTTTGTTGGGTGCTTCCCATGTGTCAGGCACTGCAATGTATCCATCACATGCATGTACCATGTTTTCTCACATGCTTTGAGGCAAGTAGAATCACCATCACTTTTACCGACAAGGTCATGGGGCATTACAGAAAGAAGCTCATTAACTTAACTGAGGTTACAGGACTAGTAAGTCTGTTTAAATTCCATAGCCCTTGCTATTAATTGCAAGGGCAAATAATAATGTTATTATTGATTTCATCCTTTTAGATTTGATGTGACAATGAAAAGCAGCAGAAGAAAAAAAGAAGGCAGGATCTCTGTGATCCTGAAAACAAAAATTTACTGGTCAAATATTTTAGACTTAGTACTTAACAGAACTTCTTGCTCTAAATTCTTGTTAATATTTTCCTTCAGCTTGTAGGAGTAAATGGACTCACAGACCATATCTGAATCTATGAGGCATATAATTTCTTTCTGAAAAATATGTACTCAGATTCAGAGTTTCCTTCATGCAGTAGTTCAGCATTTTGTCAATATAAACAAAGGATTGTTAATCTTGCTCATATTATACCTGAAAAAGCTCAATTTATACTCACTGTTTTATACCCCAAACATTGTTTTGAGGTGTGGTTACTATAATTATTTCCCCCTTCCAATGAGGAGAACAAAATCCCAGAAAGAGACACTGATTTTCTCAAGGGAATGCTTGGTTAGTATGAGGCTGAGAAAAGCCTCAAACCAGATTCCAGAATTTTTTTCCAATAAACTGTGGAGTCTCTCAGAAACTACTTGAATGCCAATCTTTCAGGAAAGTTAAATGAGGGAAACATGCAGCGCAAAGGTCTTAGAATCAAGCGATTTGAAGCTGAAAAGGACCTTAAATAACATCCTACCTGATCCCCGTGTTTTCCAGGCAAGGCTAGAACAAGTTTTTTCAGCCCCAGTTCACTTTGTGCCCTAACGTAAAACCTCCCTGAGTTGTATTTCATGATGGAGAATTTCATTGTCATAAGTAGGAGGAGAGACTGAGTCAGACAGGTAAGATAAGGAGGTTCTGGAGCAATGCAGGCTTTAGGTGATCCTGCAAGTCTTAACCTGAGAAGTTGGTTGCAGGAAATAAAAATTGAACGATTTGAGAAACACTTTGAATGAATAATCAACACAGTACTCTTTACAGAACCCAGGGTATTGTTAAGTCAAAACAATGATCAAAATTAGTAAAGAGAAAAATTACCTCATAGCTGAAGTTGATATAACCAGGGTGCCCAGGATGAGGTGGTAGCTTTTTAGGGAAGGGAAGGGGGAAAGAATAGAAAGAGAGAAAGGAAAAGAGAAAAAGGAGAGATTAAGTCAATATGCAATTGCTTACATGAAGAGATGCTGAAGCTACTATAAAATATCTATATAGTGCATAATATTGTCATGAGTTGGAATTGGCTCCACGACAGCAGGTTTGGTTTATTTATTTTTTTTAATAATTTGAACTTGCATGCTATGTAAGTGACCCCTGTTGTTGTTAGGTGCTGTCCAGTTGACACCAACTCATAGAAACCCTATAATGAAACATTGCTGGTTCTTGCACCAACTTTCACAATAGTAGATATGTTTGAGCCCATTGTTCCAGCCACTGTGTCAATTCTTCTCAAGATGGGTTAAATAAAGAGGCCACCTCTTATACTAAAGAGTTCCAAAACAGCTAAATTACTTTTCTGTGGAATATAGTCTTAAGGTGAGAAAATGAAAGCGGAAACTAGCATAAAATTTTTCTCCAGTGTTCTTCAAACCAGTTGTATTGCTAATGAATGCTACTTTACTCCACCCACCATTTCACTTGAAGAAATTCTCTCACTGTTGGAAAGTGAAGTATGTTTTCTCTCAGTTACAAAAAAACAAGAGGAGAATTGTCTCCCAAATCTTACCTTGTTGAATAGAAGGTTGTTAAGTGTTTACATATTAGAAGGTTTCATCATAATTGGTATGCAAAGTAAATAGCACATCAAAAACAACAACAATGAAAACCTAGTTGCTAATAAGGTTGGATTCCGAAAAACAGAAACAGCAAATCCCATGGAAAATATTTGTTTACTAAGTTTAGAACAATTCTTTTTATTATCTTGTCAACATTTTTTATAAAAGAAGAGCTTAAATGTTCAAAATTTCAAAAAATGGCATGGGTAATAATAAACCAGGACAATCTGACACAGTAAATATTCAGAATAAAACTGCACCATCTAGCCAAGACTATCAAAAGTGGGTGACAAGCAGCTAATACTTGCATTGTGAAATTCTGCTTGATCCTGGAGTGGGAACAAGGGGAGAGAGGCCTGAAGAGTGAATAATGGGCAAAGAAAATCTCCTTCAGACACCTAAACTCATCCAGAGTCCGATGTATTATTTAAAAATGCTATCATATCGTAACAGAGTTAACTCACTGTCCTCTATGCCTTCTTGATAGAAGGCTTGAAAGAGTAGGATGTTGAACAGAGTTGTAGAAAGGCCCAAATGTATAAGATGTGTGTCCCTTGGGGGACTCAGTGTTGTCACCATGCAGGACGTCAGGAAGGCAGAGCAGAGAACCTTGGTCTTATAGGTGAGAAAGGAGGAGAGGAGGTAAATTGGCTGGCTGCCCTCTGGTTGTATCAACTGCTACATATGCCACTGAAAAGCAGATGGATCTACATTGGCTACACATGAACTAAAGTTTTCTTCTTGTCTAGGAGAGTAGGTCAGGTTCCTGATCTTCAGTACATTTGAATGTAAAATATACCAATATGTAATGGCGTAGATAGGATTCCACACAGTCCAACAGAAGCCACACACTTAACAGACACACACAAAGAGATGGAACTCCTGGGAACAGAAAGGTGGTTCAGAAAGGAGTATTCTTAATACTGTAATCTTACCCTCTAAATAATATCAGCTGTAGAATTTAGAGATCTGGAGGATATGTGGAAACTTGTGAGAAATTGAGTTTTAGGGAAAGCTTTTTTTTTTGTAAAGAAGTCTTAGGTGCCTTTCAAGGGTCCATTTTGAAAGTTTCCAGTCATGATGGACTCATTTGTTTCTCAAAGTGTGGTTCACAAATTACCTGCTATCCAACTCCTAGGGTGATTGCTAAAATGCAGTCTTGAAATTACCCTTGCTGTATAGACTCAGAATATTTGGGTGAGTCATCCAAGAATCTATTTTTTTAAACAAGCTTCTTGGGTATTTCTTGAACATAGGGACATTTGGGGACATCTGATCTTGTACTATTTTAAATTCTAAGTTTGCCAGGTGTGGGGCAGATTTTTATGTCCAGGCTTGTGAAATTGGACACTGCCTTGCACAGCAGCATGATACTCACTGGCATGGTAAGGGCTGTTCCCAGGAGGCAGGCAAACAAAACCCAGGGCCCCATTCTTGCTGGTCCTGAAACATAAGGCAATACCTTCTTTTCTTATCATTTCTCAAACACAGACATATTTAACACCACACAAAACACGCATAATCCACATCAGCCTATTTCTAATTAAAAAAAAGTAACCATTCTTTATGAGATTACTTTATTCATATTTGGATCCCAGACCTCAGCCCATTTTGTGGCTTCTGGAGTCACAATGGTGATATTAGTGCTTTTAAGTCAGGTTGAGAGCTGACCAAGTCTTAGGGACATTAACTATCAATACATGATTCAACATGTCATTTTCCTTTATATGCACACCGTGTAGGATCAGCTAGAGGTGCAGAAGCAAAATATAATTCATAGTTAATGATTAAAGAAAAAGGTAGGCTGTGAAAGTCAGGTAGGTCCTCAAGGTCTTCGTACATCAGTGCACAGTACCTTATAATTTAGAATGTGAAAGCACAAAACGCTTTTCATGCTGTCCACTTGACCATCACTATTGTTAAAAACAGAGACTAATCATTTGAGTAAATACATAAAGTAATATTCCCACATAGATTTAGAAGGGAGTGGGGCTTAGTTCCCAAATATCAACCCTATGAAACTTCAGATAAGACCCCCAAATAATGTCTGCGCTCCAGGGTCCATGTGAGCTGACGAGATACGATAGCACTAATATTCTGAGATTTTTCCATGAATTTTGAATGAATACAACTTAAAGTATTTCATCTTTAGTCAATAGCATCTTTATTTTGTTTTGTGTTGTAATGTGATTATTCCACAAATTAAACTTGTGGGGTATGAGGCAAAATAGTCCATTCTAAAATGCACACTTTGCTTCATGGCCCAAATTACTGACTTTGAAAACTGTATGTGGAAATCAAATTTCTCACAGAATGTGAATATAATATGTAAGAATACTGACTATGAAAATCACACTGAAGCTGTCTGTATCCTAAGTCTGTTCCTATTTTAAAATATTATTTGTTGTGCTTAAACACATTTTTTTCAAAGTAGTGGATCACAGCCTGAAGGTGTTATTTTACCTTAATTAATAAACCAAAAATCAAATCTTTTGCTGTTGAGTCGATTTTGAATTACAGCAACCCTACAGGACACAGTACAACTGCCCCATATTGTTTCCAAGGCAGTAAATCTTTACAAAAGCAGATTGCCACATTTTTTACTCATGGAGAGATTGGTGGCTTCAAGCTGCCAACTTTTGCTTAGCAGCTAAATGCTTAATCATTGTGCCACCAGGCAAATACAAAATATTTTATAGTAAATGTTAGTTCTAATAAGCACTTTAGTTCTGAAACTAAAAATTAAAGAATTATAGACACTTTGCTGCTAAAAAATTAATTGACATAATCAATGTCTATAAGATAACTCATTACTGACAGCACAAAGAATCAGAAATTTGGAATATATTTGCAACTGTTTAATATGTAATATACAGAAACATCAAACAATACAAAGTATGTAAAATTATGAATAAATTCCTCTTACCTCTGAATATATTCAGATTAAGTTTCCTTCTGAAATTCAGGGATACTTGATCCTTTAGATTTCTTCCAACTACGAGCTAAATTTATATTATACACAGCATCTAGAATAACCAATCAAGTTGCTAAAGGAAAAATGTGCTACAAACAACAGAAAATCCTGAAATTTTACCAACTATGATCAAACACATGGCAGTATGTTATGATTAGGGCATGTGGAGTCTTTCATTATGGGTAATAACAGATTTTACAAGCACAAGGTCTTCACCAGAATGTTTTTAAGTCAGCAAATTAGTTAACTACACATAAATTCAGATTTACATATAAAAATCTGCTATGTCATGTATCTGAGGAATTATTGTTTTGGAATCATCACTGCTCTTTTTCCAACTTCCATTTTAAGTATGTTCTCTCATCCCTGTGGCTATACCTTTTCAATACTCAGATGCCCTCGGAAGAGGAAACAAAGTCCATTTTTCTTGGCTCCATCCTACAACCCATCTGCCACCCAAGCAATCATAAATTTAAGGTTATCACAGGAGCAAAAATTTTACTAACAATCTGAAGGACAAGGCAAAAGGCATTACACACCAGACGACACAACTAAAAACGTACTTTAATACTTACAAACACGTATCACAGGGATAGAGCTCTGGCTGCCCTTTTAACACAGCAACTGAGCCTCTCGGACCAATGGTCCTCCTTGGCCTACACACTTCTAGCTCATTCCCACTTTTACTCATAAACAGATCCAAATTTCTTTATTTCTTTTTCAGAGCTTCTTAGCTTTCTCTGTATTTGCATTGTCCTGATCCTTAGTAGCCTGTCTTTTGCCTAAACACCAACAATCAAAGCCCATCTCCCTATTTAAGAGGACCTAAGATATAGCTACTAAATTCATATTTTTTTAGAATTATCAACTTCTTTGGGGAAGACCCAGGCTCAACTCCCAGCAAATGACTCTCATGTAGTCACCATCCATCAGTGAAGGCTTATATGTTACTATGATGCTAAACAGGTTTTAGCAGAGCTTCTAGACCAAGTCACACAAAGAACAAAAGTCAACGAATCACAAGGGTTTTATCCATGACTGTTCATGGGAATGGATCAGGATTGGGCAGTGTTTGATTTTATTGTACATGGGGTTGCCATGAATCAGGGGCTGACTCAACAATAGCAAACAACAACCTGAGTAAAGCACATGAATTTTTTCTTTTATTATAAAATTCAATAGATTAAAAAGAGCAGATTTGTGACTAATGACAAGAAATAATGGATGATTATCTATCAATATTAGATATGTAAAGGAAATACTAACTACATACCAAGATAAAATTGATCTTATAGCCTGATCTCTTTGAATATTTAGGTAATATTAATAAAGCTTTTATGTATAAATTTATATATATTATAGAAATGCTCCACATTTGCTGAATTAAATTCTAGGAGAAAATATAAAGACATATTAAGAAAATATGAACTACATGGATGAAATATTAATGTGTAAGAGATAGGGTATAGATTTACAGGAGTCCTGACTCCAACTTTAACATTGGTTGAAGAATCATTGACAGGTTAATGAGACTGTCTGAGCCTCAGTTTCCACATCTATAAAATGGGGATAATAGAATAAAATTGGGATTACCATGAAAACTAAATGAAGGATATCTGTAGATAACAACTTATTCCTCTCACAACTCTAACAGCTGACACACATTAATTTTTTTTTTAATGCAGATAAATAAGATTCTAGGATGACCTTTGTGATGAGTTGGTAGGGAATCAACAATCTTCAAGAAGAATGGTAGACAGACCCTTCAAGTCAAGGAGAGAAAGATTGCAAAGAACTAAATGGAAAGTTACAAAAGGCAAAATGGATGAATTAAAGATAACCTAGAGTATGGTAGTAAGTCAATTATTTATGGGGTTTATTTTTTTATGAATATATTTATTGGTAAATTGTATATCAGAGACAAGAAGGATTTCCTTTGAAATAAATTTTAAAATGAATCTTAACAGAGTTAGCACCAGCTTATTTTTCTTCTGGTGGGATGAGTTTGTCATTTGATCATTTTGACTCATGGCAACCCATGCATTTCAAAACAGAACTGCACTCCCTAGGGTTTTCTTGGCTGTAGTCTTATGGAATTAGATAGCCAGGCCTTTCTTCCATGGATTTGTAGGTGCCAACTTTCCAATTAGTAACTGAGCACACATCATTTGCACCACCCATTTCATGGCTGTCTACCTACTGGATAGATAGTTGTTCAGTATTCGATGACTAGTGCCGTAGAAACCATGTGGATCTTTCTGTTTATTTCACCAACACATGTTGCACGGCCTGAGTCACTGGGTCTTAAAATCACCCAATTGTTTTAATTGGGTCTGATTTAGGAAATAATATTGGAATTATTATAAAGTTATTATAATGCCCTGTCCTTGTGCATAGAAAATGTGATCCACCTGGAGCTGGGCTCACAGAGACTCCCAAAGAGACATTAACTGGGCCCTGAAGTATAAAGACAATAGCTAGGATAATCTTGGAAAATATCTTTTAGGGGAGAAAATATCTTTTAGGCTGACTTTCACGTGAGCCAAACAGAACACACAAGACTTTCCACTCTTTTACTATTAGCTTTTAGGGAATAGAAAATTTGTTGGACCAGTAGAGACACTTCTGACCGTTGTTACTGCAAACTGCACCTATAATTATTAAGAAAGACAATTCAAGATATATCATTACATTTTCTAGCCAATCTGTGAAAAGGTGAAGCTTTCAGTGGTTTTGCCCATTTTGTAATGTTAATATACACGAATAACTCTCTAATGTTCTTTGGACTTGGGCAGCATGCTTGTCTATTTTCCTATTCTTGCCCATTCTGTAATACTCTTTGGACTTGGGCAGACATGGCTATGGCAGCATGCTTGTCTGTTTTTCCACTTTTGTCTGTTTTATAATATTTCTTGGACATGGGCAGGCATGACTCTGGTAGCATGCTTGTCCACTTCCCACTTTTGCCTTTTTGAAAATATGCTGAATAAACTTTTTTTTTTTTCTGCTTCACTAAACTTTGTGATGTTTCTTCCTGTACAATAGGTCTAAAACAATTTCTGTTTGTTGAACTCTCTTCTGTTGAATTTGGTCCCATTTATCCACCTAAAAATTATTAGCTGTTTTGGAAAAGAAAAGAAAATGTAAATAAATTGTTTTTCCTATAAACAACTATTTCCTTTATGGAATTAAGTTGATTTCAGAACCCTCATAGCACAGTGATTAAGCATGCCACTGCTAACCAAAAGGTTAGCAGTTTAAATCCACTAGCTGCTCCTTGGGAACCCTGTGGGGCAGTTCTTTTCTGTCCTATAGGAAGTCTATGAGTCAGAGTTGACTCAATGGCAACAGGATTTTTTTAAGTTGATTTCATAACAGAATCACCATTTACTAAATAGGCTAATTATTTTACTACAGAGAGGTGTTACAGGTTAAACTGTGTCCCACAGAAATATGTGTTTATAAATCCCACTATAACTGTGGTTATAATCCCATTTGGGAATAAAATTTTCTTTGTTATATTCATGATTAGAGTGTATTTTAAATCAATTGTTTTTGAGATTAAAAAGAGCAGATTAAGTGCAAACAAGCAGAGATGGTCAAAGAGAGATGCCAATCCAAATGACCATCAGCGAGGACCAGAAGCTCAAAAGAGGCAAGGACCTTCATCCAGAGCCTACAGAGAGAAAAAGCCTTCCCCTAAGAGCCAGCTCCCTGAATTTGGAGTTCTAGTCACCCAAACTGTGATAAAATAAATTGGTTGTTAAAATCAGCCATTTGTGATTATTTCTGTTTTAGCAGGACTAGATAACTAAGACAAGAAGCTGTAATATTTTTAGAGTCTTTATATACTTGCTTTTGTTGCTCTTTGAGGTCAAATCATTTCTTCTGTTTACTATTTTAAAATTAAATCATAAGAACAAATTATTTTCCTCTATGGTAATATACCGAGACATCTATGATACTATGATGCCAGAAAGCTAATTTTGCTCACATATTTGTTCCAAATATATACATTGAATATCTATAAATTTGCAACTTTTTTGTTCCTATAGGGATAAATCCCCTATAGGGGATAAATACATGCTTACATTTATTATTTTGTCTAAATCTCTTTCCCAATACGATGATGACTGAATAAACACTCTTATAATTTATACTGGAGCTCTTTTCCCATTTTTGGTAGCTTTTATTCTTTGTCTTGACTTGCATTTTATCACATTTTGCTGTTTCAATGATGCTCCCACCTTCTTATTTTCTGTTCCTAATTTATGGTGTACTGAAAAACCATATGCCCATTTTTGCTAGAAGAATATGTGGACTGCAAATAAAGAGATACATTATGGGATACTTACCTGTAGAACTCATCTGTGATTAAAGCACAAAAATTTCAGTATTCTGGCTTTTTCTTTTTTTTTTAACTGCTGGGTGGGTGTTTTGTTTTGGAAGTTTTTTCCTACTGCCTACTCCCTGGTTTTCAGCAGTGTTTGGGATATATGTATGTGATCTTTAGATATGATAGGATTATCTATAGGAATTAAACTGGTGGTGTGGTTAAGAGACACAGCTGCTAACCAAAAGGTAATCAGTTCAAACCCACCAGGTGCTCCTTGGAAACCATTTGGGGCAGTTCTACTACGTCCTATAGGGTCACTATGAGTCAGAATCAACTCAACATCAATGAGTTTGCGTTTGCTTGTTTAGGATTGTTTGTGGCAGTAAATTGCCCCAGGGATGTCTAACAATGCCTGGAGACATTTTTAGTTGTCAGAACTGGAGAGAAGAAGAAGGATTGCTACTGGCATCTAGTGGGTAGAGGCAGGGATGCTACCATACACATTTGGCAATGTACAGGTCAGTCCCACAGCAAAGAATGTTTCAGCTCCAAATGGCATAGTACCAAGACTGAGAAACTATTTAACTAACCCAGCAGTATCTCAGTTTCTCTTATAAAATGTTGAGGATGTCAATATTCACAGCCCCACCTTGTGCCACATGGAATGCTGGAAGAAGAAAATATAGTCATACATGGAAATATTCTTTAACATGTTAGGAAGATTCGTCTATGTATTCTACACTTTATTTTTCAGTGGTGTAATTGTCTTTGCCTACATCTGTTTTCCAAACCCCTAGAGGTCTGTGGAGACTTTTTCACTGAGCAAACTCATGAAGTAAAGACTGTTAAAGAGATCACTCATCTGCTAATGAAATATCAATCACAAACATGGTACCTTGTTTTTTAGTTTAATGGTAAACATCACCTCTTTTACCTTAAATGGTAACTTTGTTGTTGTTAGTTGCCATCAAATTGGCTCTGACTCATGGTGACTTCGCATACAGCAGAAAAAAATGCTGTCAGGTCCTGTGTCATTTTTACGATCACTGTTATGTTTGGATCCATTGTTGCAGTTATTGTGTCAATGCATCTCATGACAGTTTTATATTAGTATTCCTTAAAGCTGTAGTTCTCAAAGTGTGGTCCTTGGTCCAGTAGAACCAGCCTAGGAATGCTAAGAAAATTCTCAGACTCCACTATAGGTCTACTGCTTCGGAAGCTCTCGATGTGGAGCTCAGCAATCTGTGT
Organism: Elephas maximus indicus; assembly: GCF_024166365.1. NCBI lineage: Eukaryota > Metazoa > Chordata > Mammalia > Proboscidea > Elephantidae > Elephas > Elephas maximus. The sequence goes on from NC_064847.1 coordinate 12,801,709, forward strand.
TTTAATAGACTTCAAGGTGATTCTGATAATGCTTAAATCTGTTAGCCACTGAGGCCCAAAGTGTGATTCTTGGACGTGAAAAATCAAGAGCATCTGTGAACTTACTAGGAATTGCATGAATAGCCTGATTGGTCTTGTTTAAAAAAAAAGTTAATTATTTTTTAATATACTTGAGCAAAAACCAAGATTTGGGAATTAATATATGATATTAATATATTATAGCATTGTCAGTTTGTCGTACTGTGGGGCCTTGTGTGTTGCTGTGATGCTGGAAACTATGCCACCGGTATTCAGATACCAGCAGGGTCACCCATGGAGGACAGGTTTCAGCTGAGCTTCCAGACTAAGACAGACTAAGAAGAAGGACCCAGCAGTCTACTTCTGAAAAGGATTAGCCAGTGAAAACCTTATAAATAGCAGCAAAACATTGTCTGATACAATACTGGAAGATGAGCTCCCCAGATTGGAAGACACTCAAAAGATGACTGGGGAAGAGCTGCCTCCTCAAAGTGGAGTCATCCTTAATGACATGGATGGAGTAAAGCTTTTGGGATCTTCATTTGCTGGTGTGATACAAATCAAAATGAGAAGAAACAGCTGCAAACATCCATTAATAATCAGAACCTGGAATGTAAAAAGTATGAATCTAGGAAAATTGGAAATCATCAAAAATGAAATTGAATGCATAAACATCGATACCCTAGGCATTAGTGAGCTGAAATGGACTGGAATTGGCCATTTTGAATCAGACAATCATACAGTCTACTGTGCTGGGGATGACAACTCATAGAGGAATGGTGTTGCAGTCATCATAAAAAAGAACGTTTCAAGATCTATTCTGAAGTACAACGCTGTCAGTGATAGGATAATATCCATACACCTACAAGGAGGACCAGTTAATACGACTATTATTTAAATTTACGCACCAACCACTAGGGCCAAAGATAAAGAAATAGAAGATTTTTATCAGCTGCTGCAGTCTGAAATTGATCAAACATGCGATCAAGATGCATTGAAAATTACTGGCAATTGGAAGGCAAAAGTTGGAAACAAAGAAGCAGGATCAGTAGTTGGAAAATATGGCCTTAGGGATAGAAACAATGCCAGAGATCGAATGATAGAATTTTGCAAGACCAATGACTTCTTCTTTGCATAACCTTCTTTCACCAACATAAATCGCAACTATACACATGGACCTCAACAGATGGAACACAGGGAAATCAAATTGACTACATCTGTGGAAAGAGATGATAGAAAAGCTCAATATCATCAGTCAGAACAAGGCCAGGGGCTGACTGTGGAACAGACCATCAATGGCTCATATGCAAGTTCAAGCTTAAACTGAAGAAAATCAGATCAAGTCCACGAGAGCCAAAATGTGACCTTGAATATATCCCACCTGAATTTAGAGGCCATCTCAAGGATAAATTTGATGCATTCAACACTAGCGGCCAAAGACCAGGTCAGTTGTGGAATGACATCAAGGACACCATCCACGAAGAAAGCAAGAGGTCACTGAAAAGACAGGAAAGAAAGTAAAGACCGAGGTGGATGTCAGAGGAGACCCTGAAACCTGCTCTTGAGTGTCCAGCAGCTAAAGCAAAAGCAAGAATTGATGAAGTAAAAGAACTGAAAGGGCCTCTCGAGAAGACAAAGTGAAGTATTATAATGACGTGGGCAAAGAGCTGGAGATGGAAAACCAAAAGGGAAGAACACGCTCGGCATTTCTCAAGCTGAAAGAGCCAAAGAAAAAATTCAAGCCTCGAGTTGCAATAGTGAAGGATTCCATGGGGAAAATATTCAACGATGCAGGAAGCATCAAAAGAAGATGGAAGGAATACAAAGAGTCATTATACCAAAAAGAATTAGTCGATATTCAACCATTTCAAGAGGTGGCATATGATCAGGAACCAATGGTACTGAAGGAAGAAGTCCAAGTTGCTCTGAAGGCATTGACGAAAAGCAAGGCTCCAGGAATTGATGGAATATCCATTCAGATGTTTCAACAAACAGATGCAGCACTGGAGGTGCTCACTCATCTATGCCAAGAAATATGGAAGACGGCTTCCTGGCCGACTGATTCGAAGAGATCCATATTTATGCCTATTCCCAAGAAAGGTGATCTAATCAAATGTGGAAATTATAGAACAATATCATTAATATCACACACAAGCAAAATTCTGCTGAAGATCATTCAAAAACGGCTGCAGCAGTATATTGACAGGGAACTGCCAGAAATTGAGGCTGGTTTTAGAAGAGGATGTGGAACTAGGGATACCATTGCTGATGTCAGATGGATCCTGGCTGAAAGCAGAGAACACCAGAAGGATGCTTACCTGTGTTTTATTGATTATGCAAAGGCACTTGACTGCGAGGATCATAACAAACTATGGATAACACTGCGAAGAATGGGAATTTCAAAACACTTAATTGTGCTCATGAGGAACCTTTACATAGATCAAGAGGCAGTTGTTCAGACAGAACAAGAGGATACTGATTGGTTTAAAGTCAGGAAAGGTGTGCGTCAAGGTTGTATTCTTTCACCATACCTATTTAATCTGTATGCTGAACAAATAATACAAGAAGCTGGACTATATGAAGAAGAATGGGGCCTCAAGATTGGAGGAAGACTCATTAACAACCTGCATTATGCAGATGACACAACCTTGCTTGCTGAAAGTGAAAAGGACTTGAAGCACTTACTAATGAAGATCAAAGACCACAACCTTCAGTGTGGACTGCACCTCAACATAAAGAAAACAAAAATCGTCACAACTGGACCAATGAGCAACATCGTGATAAACAGAGAAAAGATTGAAGTTGTCAAGGATTTCGTTTTACTTGGATCCACAATCAACAGCCATGGAAGCAGCAGTCAAGAAATCAAAAGACACATTGCATTCGGAAATCTGCTGCAAAGGACCTCTTCAAAGTGTAGAAGAACAAAGATGTCACCCTGAAGACTAAGGTGTGCCTGACCCAAGCCATGGTATTTTTCAATCACATCATATGCATGTGAAAGCTGGACAATGAATAAGGAAGACCAAAGAAGAGTTGACACCTTTGAATTGTGGTGCTTGCAAAGAATATTCAATATACCATGGACTGCCAAAAGAACGAAGAAATCTGTCTTAGAAGTACAACCAGAATGCTCGTTAGAAGCAAGCATGGCGAGACTGCGTCTTACATACTTTGAACATGTTATCAGGAGGGATCAGTCCCTGGAGAAAGACATCATGCTTGGCAGAGTACAGGGTCAGTGGAGAAGAGGAAGACCCTCAACGGGGTGGATTGACACAGTGTCTACAACAATGAGCTCAAGCATAACAACGATTGTAAGGATGGTGCAGGACCGGGCAGTGTTTCGTTCTGTTGCTCATAGGGTTGCTATGAGTTGGAACCGACTCAATGGCACCTAACAACAACAACAATGCCTTCCAGATTCATCCATGTTATGAGATGCTTTGCAGATTCTCTGTTGTTCTTTATTGTTGCATACTACTTCATTGTGTGGATGTACCACAGTTTGTTTATTCATTCATCTGTTGGGGTGCATCTAGGTTGTCTCTCTTTTTGCTATTATCAACAATGCTGTGATAAATATGGGTGTGCATATGTCTATTTGTGTGACAACTCTTATTTCTTTAGGATATATTCCTAGGAGTGGGATTGTTAGATCATATTGCATTTCTATTTATAGATTTCTAAGGAAGCATCATACCATTTCCCAAAAAGGTTGTATCATTTTGCATTCCCATGAGCAGTGCATAAGAGTTTTGATCTCCCTGCAGCCTCTCCAACACTTGTTATTTCCTGTTTTTTTGATTGGTGCTAGTAATGCCAGGGTGAGATGGCATCTCATTGTGGTTTTGATTTACATTTCTCTAATTGCTAGTGATCACAAGCATTTCCTCGTGTGTGTGTGGGCTGCTTGAATGTCTTCTTTGTTGAAGTGTCTGTTCGTCTCCTTTGCCCATTTTTTAATTGGATTAATCATCTTTTTGTTATAGAACTCTTAGATTTTCATGTAGATTTTAGAGATTAGACCCTTGTTGGATATGTAATACACAAGCAGAACAGTAAGCCCACCAATTAGAGGGAGTAGCTTACAGGGCTGGATGGATGGAAGAGGTGAAAGGAAGAAAGAGAGGGAGAAGAAACAACATCAACAAAAAGAAAAACTAAAATGGCACTAAGGGAGCTGGGTGGTGAAGGTACAGGTGGTGAGTAGTGACTTTCCAACTGAGCTATGCAGCTCTTCTACAAGGGTAGGGGTGGTTTACAGGGCTGGGTGGGCAGGAGAAAGGGAAAGAAGGAAAGGACAGAGAAAGAAGAAAAAACAAAGGAAACAAACCAAAAAAACTCACAATCCATCAAGAGGGGGAGAGGATGGCACACGGTGTTAGCTGGGCAGAAGAAAGGAAAAGAAGGAAAAGAGAGGGAGGGAAGAAACAGGGAAAAGGAGAACAAAGGAAACAAGCAAAAAAAAATCACAGCCCATCAAGAAAGGGAGGGGATGGCACATGGCACTAGCTGGGTGGGAGAAAGGAAAAAAGGAAAGGAGAAAGAGAGAAAAGTAAAAAAAAAAAAAAAAAAATCCAAAAAATATGTCAAAGAGCAAACAAACAAAAAAAGAATAAAGGAAACAAACAAAAAAATCACAGCCTGTCAAGAAGGGGAGAGGATGCCACACAGGGCTAAATGGATGGAGATAGGTAAAGGAATGAAGCGAGAGAGGGAAAACCAAAAACAAAAAAGCCAAAAAACAAATAAATGAACACCCAAACAAAAAAATGACACTGAAGGGGCCAGCCAGTGAGGGTGTGACAGACCACGGTGGCAGTGAGCTGGTGTCTTTTTTGGCCTTGCAACCATGGCTGTTTGGAAAGCAGTGGAGGCATTGTACCAGGAAGAAGGATGACGGGGTACAAGGAAAGTGGATATCCCTGGTTACCAGGTGCTTTGACTCCTGTTGGGAGTTTTTAAATCTGCCTTCCTGTATTCACTGTCAAAATTCTTTAGTGGCAGTAGTCCAAGATGGAAAACCCATGACACATTAGCTGGTAGGTAACCTCCACTGCACAGTTCTTCTAGTTCTCTCTTCTCTGTCAGTTTCTTATTCCTTTTGGTGCAAATTCTTTATTCCTCATTTGGTGCTTAGGGTTCCAGGATTGACATTTGTATTCATTTTACTTAGTTTTCCGAGTCTTTGCTGCAGAGGGAGGGTGTGGTGCTACTGTCTATAGCACCATGTTGCACAAAAAGTCTTGATGGCACAAGTAGAAATATTCCAGAATACAGGTACAAGAAGAAGGCAGATACTAATATCAGATCTCAAGAGTGTAAATTATTTCTTGGTATCCTTGGCTAAAAAAGGGTCAAATGAGTCAAATTTGACATTGAATCCTAAGATTTTTACTGGGTACAAAAACTCTCGAATAGATTTACCTTTTAATTATTTTCTGATATTTATTCTCACAACTGACTGAATGACATTTTGGGACTATTAAAACTTAATACTTTTTTAGAGGGAATTCCTTATGTTCACCCTTCCTTTTTCTGACTCAAATGCATTTTTCCAAAGACACAATTTATCCATCATTTTTTTTTCTTTTGAGGGCTGTGTTGGTTCCACTCATAAAATTGAGAAATTTCACAATCAATTGTCTCGAGGTTATTCACTTAAGTAGTCTAAGAATGTTTCTTTGAAACATCCATTGACCTGGCAATGCATTTATTCACCAAATAGTTAATTTGACAGGCCACTCCAATCATAGATCAACATTGTTATTAAATTATTTGTACTTATTTCTCTCTGGACACTTATAACATGACTACTACTAATGTTAGCAATAGATCCATGGTTTAATTTATAACCTTCATAGTGGTTTGGATCATATCCATATCACGTATGAGCAATCTTAACTTTTTTGAGCTTGATTTCTTATCTGATAAGAAGTATCTTATCTTTATACAGATAAAAATATAATCTACTAAGAACTGCTTTAGGTGAAGGGAAGGACAATACTCAATACATGGAAGGTCAGCTCAACTGGACTGGACCAAAAGCAAAGAAGTTTCCGGGATAAACTGAATGCTTCAAAGGTCAGTGGAGCAAGGGCAGGGGTTTGGGGACCATGGTTTAAGGGGACTTCTAAGTCAATTGGCAAAATAATTCTATTATGAAAACATTCTGCATCCCACTTTGAAATGTGGCATCTGGGGTCTTAAATGCTAACAAGCGGCCATCTAAGATGCATCAATTGGTCTCAACCCACCTGGAGCAAAGGAGAATGAAGAACACCAAGGTCACACGATAACTAAGAGCCCAAGAGACAGAAAGGGCCACATGAACCAGAGACTTACATCATCCTGAGACCAGAAGAACTAGATGGTGCCTGGCCACAACTGATGACTGCCCTGACAGGGAGCACAACAGAGAACTCCTCAGGGAGCAGGAGATCAGTGGGATGCAGACCCCAGATTCTCACAAAAAGACCATACTTAATGGTCTGACTGAGACTAGAGGAATCCCGGCAGTCATGGTCCCCAAACCTTCTGTTGGCCCAGGCAGGAACCATTCCTGAAGACAACTCATCAGAAATGAAAGAGACTGGACAGTGGGTAGGAGAGAGATGCTGATGAAGAGTGAGCTATTTGTATCAGGTGGGCACTAGAAACTGTGTTGGCATCTCCTGTCTGGAGGGGAGATGGGAGGATAGAGAGAGTTGGAAGCTGGCAAATTTGTCACAAAAGGAGAGACTGGAAGGGCTGACTCTTTAGGGGGAGAGCAAGTGGGAGTACGGAGTAAGGTGTATATAAACTTATATGTGACAGTTTGACTTGATTTGTAAACGTTCACTTGAAGCTCAATAAAAGTTAATAAAAAAAAGTAACACCAAAAAGCCAAAAAAAAAAAAATGAAATACAGCTATGAATGAAATATATATATAATCTACTTCTTAGGATTATATGAGGATTAAATGACTCAATGCCCATAAAATGCTCAGAACAATGCCAAGAATCTAATAAGTGCCCAATCAGAACTACGTGTTTATTTCTGTATTCACAAACTGAAAGATTATTTGCCTAACAACTTTATGTTAAATAATGTGTAAAAACTTTAAATGAAAGTCTAACCCATTTCAATGATACAATTTTAAGTAGTAGTATGGGAATCATGGTGACCATCTGCTAGAATTATGAGTGTTTTCAATATTTGCAGTGATAGAAATGGAGGAATTGTATTAACAGGTAGATTTTACTCTAAAGTTTTCTTTAACTTTAATTGGTCTAGCAAATAAATCCATATTAAATTCCTTCCTTATGTTACATAAATACCAGTAGCACCTGAGACAGTTTATAGCTTACATCAAGTGACGAATAATCTCATGGAATCCTAGCTAAATTTGTACTGAGTTTTTATAATATAAATTATAATTATAAAAATTCATGAAAAGGTATACACGCAGAAAGAAACAATCTTTGATGGCTACTAGGGTGAGGAGGAAGAAACACTAAACAGACAGTAGATAAGTGGTAACTTTGGTGAAGGGTAAGACTGTACTTAGTACTGGGAAAGCCAGCACAACTCGACAAAAGCAAGGTCCGGGAATCTTCATAGACACATCCAAATTCCCTTAGGGACAAAATTACTGGGCTGAATGCTAGGGCTATGGTCTCAGGAGACCTTTACCTCAACTGACATAACATAGTGTATAAAGAAAATGTTCTACATTCTACTTTGGTAAGTAGCATCTGGGGTCTTAAAAGTTTATGAGTGGCTGTCTAAGATACTACATGGGCCTCACCCTGTCTGGAGCAAAGAAGAATGAAGAAAACCGAAGACATGAGGGAAAGATTAGTCCAAAGGACTAATGGACCACAACTACCGTAGCCTCCACCAGACTGAGTCCAGCACAACTAGATGGTGCCTGGCTACCACCACCAACTGCTCTGACAGGAACCACAATAGAGTGTCCCAGGCAGAGCTGGAGTAAAATACTAACTCACAGAACAAGACTAGACCTACTGGTCTGACAGAAACTAGAGAAGCTCCAACAGTAAGGCCCCCAGACACACTTTTAACTCAGTACTGAAGTCCCTCCTGAGGTCCACCCTTCAGTCCATAAAGCAAAATGAGACTCAATGGGCACACTAGCCCAGGGTTGAGTATGAGAAGGCAGCAGGGGACGGGAAAGCTGGTAACAGAGAACCCTAGTTCAAGAAGGAGAGAGTGTTGACATGTGGTTTTGGCAACCAATGTCACAAAACAATATGTGTATTAAGTGCTTAATGAGAAAGTAATTTACTCTGTAAACCTTCATCTAAAGTACTGAGTCCTTTAATTTTGAGTCAGTAAGATTTTCCAAGAAATCAGAACTTCATTTCTTTTTCTGGGTAAGTAGTATTCCATTATATCTAAGTACATTTTGTTTATAGTCAACTGATGGGAATTTAGGTTGTTTCTACATTTTGACAACTCTAAATTTTGCTTCAATAAACATTGGTATACATATGTATGTTCATATCACTCCTCTCAAGTCTCTTGGATATATTCCTAGTAGTGGAATTGCTGAATCATATGGTAGTTTTATTTTTAGTGTTTTGAGGAAGTGCCATACTATTTTCCACAATGCCTGTACCTTTTTGCATTCCCATTAGCAATGGAAAAGTTCCAGTTTCCATTATTTTCTTTTTCTTCTCCTTTTTTTTTTTCTTTTTTAAAATTACTTAGACATCCTCGTTGGAGTGAAATGGTATTATATTTTAGTTTAGATTTGCAACTCTGATTAAAAACATTGAGGGTTTTTTCATATGTTTGTCGGCCATTTGAATACCCCCTTTCAAATTCCTTTGCCTATTTTGCTTGGTTGATTTCTCTCTCCTTTTTTTAATTGTTGAAGTTTTATATATTTAGTTTTTAGATTCTAATTGGATATTTGGTTTCTGAAGACATTCTTCCAATCAATAGTTTATCTTTTTTATGTTTCTCTTAAAGTATTTTGATAAACAGAAGCATTTCATTTTTTGAGGGCCTATTTGTTTCATCTGTAAACCTTATTTGTGCTTTTATTATATGAGATTATACATTGTTAAAATCTAGGCCCAGCAGCCTTGCCCACGTGTTTCCTTCTAAGAATTTTGTGATTTTAATTTTCATATTTAGGTCCTTAATTCATTTTGAGTTTCTTTTTATGTATGCTGTGCGGCATGGATCCTATTGCATTTTCCTGCATGTGGAAATTCAATTTTTTTCCAACAACATTTATTAAAGGGATCCCTGGTGGTGACTGGTTATGAACTCAGCTGCTAATGAAAATGTTGGCAGTTTGATCCCTCAGCTGCTCCTTGAAAACCCTGTAGAACAGTTCTACTCTGTCTTATAGGGACACTATGAATTGGGCTCGGCTCGACGGCAACAAGCCTTTAATTTTTTTTTTAATTTATTGAAGAGACTCTTCTTTCCTTATTGAGTTAATTTAAACCCCTTTTCAAAAATCAGTTGACCATAGATGTGTAGGTTTATTTCTGGATTCTCAATTTTATTTCATCAGCCTCTGTGCCTCTTATAATTATAGTAGTACCAGGTTAATTTCATTATTGCAGCTGTATAATATATTTTGAGATCTGGAAGTGTGAGTTCTTCTACTTTATTGTCTTTCAAAATTGCTTTGGCTATTCGGGGCCTCTTCCCATTTTATATAAAATTAATTAGTTTTTCCAAATTGGTAAAGAAGGGTGTTTGTGTTTTCATTGAGATTGCATTGAATCTATGGATAATTTTGAATAGTATTGGCATCTCAACAATATTTAGTTTTCCAATCCATAAATGGGGAACATCTTCCTATTTATCTATGTCTTCTTTAATCTTTTAAAGCAATGTTTCACAATTTTCATTGAATATGTTTTTCTCATCTGAAACAGGGTGGCGTATGAAGCCCTCTAACTTTACAAGGTGGGGAGGATAATCATCAGCGCAAAGCTGATTCCTATGAGACGGAGATCAGAAATACCTCCACTCTCCAACCTTTTTACCAATTCTGACAGTAGCTGTCCTTCCCATGGCACTGGCTACTTCTCTGCTGGGTTTGATAATTTGTTGCAATGGCCTCATAGAACTCACAGAACATACTTACAGCTAAGTGGTTTATTAAGAAAGAAACAGTAAACAACTCCATATCAGAATCAACAGGCTACTCAGGATCAGGATGAGGAAGCATGTAGAAGCCTGGAAGGACGCCCTAAAGTGGAGAGCACACCCCTCCCTTCTTCACTGCAGGGATAGCTCTCTCAGCCATGTAAGCAAGTAGGCCCTTGTCTCTGCTGTACACATCCCTTCTTAGTTGTGATGGTCTCCTCTCAGCCCCCTCAGGAAAGGCCTCCTCTTGGTCCTCTCAGGACAGACCTCCTATTGGCCAGACACACTCCCTCTCAGCCATCCAGGCCTTACTTCAGCTCCCTGGCATCAGACTCTCCACTGCTAACTGACCCAGTGTATAGCCAGTGTAGCAGCTTTGTTTAGCTCTCTTAGCTGCATTTCTAGCAGCAGGTTTCTGCCATCAGCTAGCTGTGTCACAGGGTACCTTCTGTGCTTCTCACTGCCTTGGGTGTTACAGCCCTTGACTAATGTTACAGCTCTTCTAGGAGGTTCCTTACCTTCTCTCTCTCTGCTTCTTCTCTTTCTCTCTTATTGCCTGTCTTGCCATTTCTTCATTTCTTCTTTCTTCCTTCTGAAACTTCTCCGGGGTTGACTGCATATACAAGCAAACTCCTTGTCAATTCCAAGACATGGCCCTCCCAGCTGAGCAACAAATTGACCAATCTACTTGATGAACCATAGTCACTTTATTTGCATAGACTATAGTCACTTCATTTGCATAGTTTGCAGTATATGCAGTAAACAATCTCTCCAAGGAGTGTAAAATAGACTAACAACATGGCAGGCTGCAGTCCAGGGCCAGACAAAAATATCAGTCTAGTTGTTTACAGCTTACCAAGGAAATGTCAATCAACTAGAAAAAGGTAACAAATCCTCTGGGAAGAAAAGTAAGACAAAAGTAACTCCTCAGGACTTAGGGGAAAATATATCTCAAGTTATTTTTTCAAAGAAACAAGGCAGAGGCAGAGCCAAGATGGCGGAATAGACAGATGCTTCCGTCGAGCCTGCTTTACAACAAAGACCCCAAAAAACAAGTGTAACCAGTATATTTGTGACAACCTGGAAGCCCTGAGCTTCAAAGGCAAGCTAAGAAAATGAACTGAGGGGCAGAAGGAGGAAGCAACCATTCAGAAGTGGAGAGGAGTTACCAGACCTGAATTGCAGGGAGCCCTCAGGCATCAATGCCGGAGTGGCGCTGGTGGCGGCTGTGGGCTTGTACTAGCACCGAGCTGCAGTTTCCTCAGGGAGAAGCAGCTAACCGCACAGCGTACTCACACCTCCAGAACCTGAAAAGAATGGCGCTCTCAGCAAAAGCTAAGTACCTGAGTATATTTTACCACACACCCCGCACCCAAGCCAGATTAAGTGGATGAATTCCCTGGACCTGAGACAGGCACTGATGAGCACCTAGAGCCATCCTCCCAGCCTTGGAAAGGAAAAAATTGCAATTGGAAGAAAATATAATTTGCTAGCTCCACTAACCAGGGGAGCTCAGGACAAAAGTGGCTCCTGTCCAGGCATAAACCATGCATGGACTTTGAGGACCCTTCCCTTCTGCTGGGACCTGGGTGGGCGTATTTCAGAAATAGGCCCTTGTTGGCAGACTCCAACCATTTCAGCTTTGTGGTGGTGAGGTGGGTGTTTGATGTTTGACATTGCTTTGCCTATTAAACAAGGTCCTTGCCTGTCTACATCAAGGACCTAAAGACTGGTAGCTCCACTCAGGTCACCCAGACACCGATGACAAAGGCCCAAAGATAACTGATACCCACCAGTCCTTACACCAAAAACATTGAGTGCCCGTGATTCATGTGCAGAACCCACCCACCTGCACACTCTAGGGACCAGGGACATGCTTCCCTCAGAGGCACTTGAGGGTCAATTCTCAGCCCCTGCCTTGTTCAGAGCATGAACCCTGCTGCAACCAGATACCAGTATATACACCAATCACCCCTGCCCCTCTAAGACTGTAGGACAGAGCCTGCACCACACACTTGATGATCAGCTACCTGGACCCTAAGCTGAATTCATACAAGAAAACTGAATGGACTCCTGGACTGATATACCTGATAACAGCTCTAGCCATCTGGGGACAGGACATAAGAGGTCCAAAATAAAATTAAAAAAAAGTAATTAAGCTAGCTCACTCAAGCAACCCATAAGGGTATACCAAAACAAAACAAAGCAAGGAGCTATGACACAGTAAGCAAGCATAAACTAATACAATAACTTATAGATGGCTTAAGACAACAGTCAATATCAAGTCACATAAGAAACAGACCATGATCACCTCAACAGGCTCTCAAAACAAAGAATTCAGGGATCTCCTAGATGAAAGTGCATTCCTGGAATTACCAGAGGCAGAATACAAAAGTTTTATATACAGAACCCTCAACACATCAGGAAGGAAATGAGGCAATATACAGAACAAGCCAAGGAACACACAGATAAAGCAATTGAAGAAATTAGGAAGATTATTCAGAAACATAATGAAAAGTTTAATAAGCTGGAAAAATCCATAAACAGACAACAATCAGAAATTCAGAAGATTAACAATAAAACTACAGAAGTAGACAATTCAATAGAAAGTCAGAGGAGCAGAATTGAGCAAGTAGAAATTAGAATTTCTGAATTTGCAGATAAATCACTTGGCATTAATACATATGAAGAAAAATCAGATAAAAGAATTTTTAAAAATGAAGAAACCTTAAGAATTATGAGGGACTGTATCAAGAGAAATAACCTACAAGCAATTGGAGTACTAGAACAGGGAGGGATAACAGAAAATACACAGAGAAATGCTGAAGATTTGTTGGCAGAAAACTTCCCTGATATTGTGAAAGATGAGAAGATATCTATCCAAGATGCTTATCAAACTCAACATAAAGTAGATGTTAAAAGAAAGTCACCAAAACATATTATAATCAAACTTGCCAAAACCAAATATAAAGAGAGAATTATAAGAGCAGGGAGGGATAAATGAAAAGTCACCTACAAAGGAGAGCCAATAAGAATAAGCTTGGACTACCTGGCAGAAACCATGCAGGCAAGAAGGCAATGGGATGACATATTTAAAAAATTGAAGGAAAAAATTCACTGCCAAGAATCATATATCCAGCAAAACTGTTTCTTAAATATGAAGGTGAAATTAAGACATTTCCAGATAAATACAAGTTGACGGAATTCGTAAAAACCAAACCAACACTACAGTAATAAAGGGAGTTCTTTGGTTAGAAAATCAGTAAGATCAGTTATCGACCCAGGACTAGAACACTGGGCAGAGCAACCAGAAGTCAACTCAGAGAAATCAAAAAAAAAAAAAAAGCAAGATTATAAAAAAAAAGGTTAAAACAGGGTAATAGTGATGTTATTATATAAAAGAAGACAGAATTAAAATAATAAAGGGGGACTAAGAAATGTAATCATACACCTTCCATATACAAAGGAACACATGGTGATACAAAGAAATAAAAGTTAGGTTTAAATTTAGAAAAATAGGGGTAAATAATAAGGTAAACACAAAGGAGACAAACTATCCTACTCATCAAAATAAAACACAAGGAAAAAAAAAACAGATTCAGCAGAAACAAAATCAACAACAACAAATACAAGGAAAAGGCAGTATATAAAGATAACCTGCTCAGCACATAAAATTAAGTGGAAAAAAGAAACTGTCAACAACACACAAAAAAAGACATCAAAATGATAGCACTAAATTCATGCCTATCCATAATTACCCTGAATGAAAACGGACTAAATGCACCAATAAAGACACAGAGAGTGGGAGAATGAATGAAAAAACAAGATCTGTCTATATGTTGCTTACAAGTGACACACCTTAGACTTAGAGACACAAACAAACTAAAACTCAAAGGATGGAAAAAAATATATCAAGCAAACAACAATCAAAAAAGAGCAGGAGTGCCAATATTAATTTCTGACAAAACAGACTTTAAAGTTAAATCTATCATAAAGGATAAGGAAGGACACTATATAATGATTAAATGGACAATACATCAAGAAGATATAACCATATTAAATATTTATGCACCAAATCACAGGGCTGCAAGATACATAAAACAAACTTTATCAGCATTGAAAAGTGAGATAGACATCTCCACAATAATAGTTGGAGACTTCAACATACCACTTTCGGTGAACGATAGGGCATCCATGAAGAAGCTCAAAAAAAGACATGGAAGATCTAAATGCCACAATCAACCAACTTGACCTCATAGACATATACAGAACACTCCACGCAACAGCAACCAAGTATACTTTCTTTTCCAGTGCACATGAAACATTATCTACAATAGACCACATATTAGGTAAGTCTTAGCAGAATCTAAAACATTGAAATATTACAAAGCATCTTCTCTGATCTTAAGGACATAAAAGTGGAAATCAATAACAGGAAAAGAAATCAAACACTTGGAAACTGAAAAAGGCCCTGCTCAAAAAAGACTGGATTATAGAGGACGTTAAGAATGGAATAAAGAAATTCATAAAATCCAATAAGAATGAAAACACTTCCTATCAGAACCATTGGGACACAGCAAAAGCGGTGCTCAGAGTCCAATTTATATCAATAAATGCACACATCCAAAAGAAGAAATGGCCAAAATCAAAGAATTACCCTTACAATTTGAACAAATAGAAAGAGAGCAACAAAGAAACCCACAGGCACCAGAAGAAAACAAATAATAAAAATTAGAGCTGAACTAAATGAAATAGAAAAGAGAAAAACAACTGAAAGAATTAACAAGACCAAAAGCTGGTTTGTGGAAAAAATCAACAAAATTGATAAACCACTGGCCAAATGACAAAAGAAAAACAAGAAAGGAAGCAAAGAACCTAAATAAGAAATGAGATGGGTGATATTACAACAAACCCAACTGAAATTAAAAAGAATCATATCAGATTACTACAAAAATCTATACTCAAACAAATTTGAAAACCTAGAAGAAATGGATGAATTCCTAGCAATACACTACCTACCTAAGCTAACACAAACAGAAGTAGAACAACTAAACAGACCCATAACAAAAGAAGAGATTGAAAAGGTAATTTAAAAACTCCCAACAAAAACGTCCTAGTCGGGACAGCTTCACTGCAGAGTTCTACCAAACTTTAGAGAAGAGTTAACACCACTACTACTGAAGGTACTTCAGAGCATAGAAAAGGATGGAATACTACCAAACTCATTCTATGAACCCACCATATCCCTGATACCAAAACCAGGTAAAGACACCACAAGAAAAGAAAATTATAGACGTATATCCCTCATGAATGTAGATGCAAAAATCCTCAACAAAATTCTAGCTGATAGAATTCAACAACATATCAAAAAAATAATTCACCATGACCAAGTGGAATTCATACCAGGTATGCAGGGATGGTTCAACATTAGAAAAACAATTAAAGTAACCTACCTCATAAATAAAACAAAAGACAAGAATCACATGATTTTATAAACTGATACAGAAAACGCATTAGACAAAGCTCAACACCCATTCATAATAAAAACTCTTAGTGAAACAGGAATAGAAGGAAAATATCTCAACATAGTAAAGGGTATTTATACAAAGCCAACATCATCCTAAATGGAGAGAGTCTGAAAACATTCCCATTAAGATCGGGAAGCAGACAAAGATGCCCTTTATCATTGCACTTATTCAACATTGAGTTGGAGGTCCTAGCCACAGCGATTAGGCTAGATAAGGAAATAAAGGGCATCCAAATTGGCAAGGAAGAAGTAAAAGTATCTCTATTTGCGGATGACATGATCTTATACACAGAAAACCCTAAGGGATCCTCCAGGAAGCTACTGAAACTAATAGAAGAGTTCAGAAGAGTATCGGGATACAAGATAAACATACAAAAATCAGTTGTATTCCTGTACACCAACAAAAAGAACATCGAAGTGGAAATCACCAAATCAATACCATTTACAATAGCCGCCAAGAAGATAAAACACTTAAGTATAAACCTTACCAGAGACGTAAAAGGCTTATACAAAGAAAACTACAGTACACTTCTGCAAGAAACCAAAAGAGACTTATGTAAGTGAAAAAATATACCTAGCTCATGGATAGGAAGACTTAACATTATAAAAATGTCTATTCTACCAAAAGCGATCTATACATTTAATGCAATTCTGATCCAAATCCCAACAACGTTCTTTAAAGGGTTGGAGAAACAAATCGCCAACTTCATATGGAAGCGAAAAGGGCCCTGGGTAAGTAAAACATTACTGAAAAAGAAGAATATAGTGGGAGGCCTTATTTTACCTGATTTTAGAACCTATTATACCGCTACAGTAGTCAAAACAGCCTGGTACTGGTACAACAGATGCATAGACCAATGGAGTAGAACTGAGAATCCAGACATAAATCCAACCACATATGAGCAGATGATATCTGACAAAGGCCCCAAAACAGGTAAATGGGGAAAAGACAGTCTTTTTAACAAATGGTGCTGGTATAACTCAATACCCACCTGCAAAAAAAAATGAAACAAGATCCATACCTCACTCCATGCACAAAAACGAGCTCAAAGTGGATCAAAGACATAAATATAAAATCTAAAGTGATAAAGATCACGGAAGAAAAAATAGGGACAACATTAGGAGCCCTAATACATGGCATAAACAGTATAGAAAATATTATTAAGAATGCAAAAGGAAAACTAGATAACTGGGAGCTCCTAAAAATCAAACACCTGCTCTCATCCAAAGACTTCACCAAAAGAGTAAAAAGACTACCTACAGACTGGGAAAAAGTTTTTCCAATCAGCGCCTGATCTCTAAAATCTGCATGATACTGCAAAAACTCAACTACAAAAAGACAAATAACCCAATTAAAAAATGGGTAAAAGATATGAAAAGACACTTCACTAAAGAGGACATTCAGGTAGCTAACAGATACATGAGGAAATGTTCACGATCATTAGCCATTAGAGAAATCCAGACCAAAACTACGATGAGATTTCATCTCCAACAACGCTGGCATTAATCCAAAAAACACAAAAGAATAAATGTTGGAGAGACTGTGGAGAGATTGGAACACTTATACACTGCTGGTGGGAATGTCAAATGGCACAATCAGTTTGGAAATCTATTTGGCATTTCCATAAAAAGTTAGAAATAGAACTACCATACGATCCAGCAATCCCACTCCTTGGAATATATCCTAGAGAAATAAGAGCCTTTACACAAACAGATATATGCATAAACATGTTTATTGCAGCACTGTTTACAATAGCAAAAAGATGGAAGCAACCAAGGTGTCCATCAACAGATGAATGGATAAATAAATTATGGTACATTCACACAATGGAATACTACGCATCGATAAAGAACAGTGAGGAATCTGTGAAACATTTCATAACATGGAGGAACCTGAAAGGGATTATGCTGAGTGAAATTAGTCAGTTGCAAAAGGACGAATATTGTATAAGACCGCTATTATAAGAACTTGAGAAATAGTTTAAACTGCGAAGAAAACATTCTTTTGTGATTACGAGAAGGGGGAGGGATGGGGGGCAGGAGAGGTGTATTCACTAATTAGATAGTAGATAACAACTACTTTAGGTGAAGGGAAGGACAACACACAATACAGGTGAGGTCAGCACAACTGGACTAAACCAAAAGCAGTTTCCTGAATAAACTGAATGCTTTGAAGGCCAGTGTAGCAGGGGCAATCGTTTGGGGACCATGGTTTCAGGGGTAATCTAAGTCAGTTGGCATAATAAAATCTATTAAGAAAACATTCTGCATCCCAATTTGAAGAGTGGTGTCTGGGGTCTTAAACGCTAGCAAGAAGCCATCTAAGATGCATCAACTGGTCTCAACCCACCTGGATCAAAGGAGAATGAAGAACACCAAGGACACAAGGTAATTACGATCCCGAGATACAGAAAGGGCCACATAAACCAGAGACTACATCATCCTGAGATCGGAAGCACTAGATGGTTCCCAGCTACAATGGATGACTGCCCTGACAGGGAACACAACACAGAACCCCTGAGGGAGCAGGACAGCAGTGGGAAGCAGGCCCCAAATTCTCATGAAAAGAACAGACTTAATGGCCTGACTGAGACTAGAAGACACCAGTGGTCATGGCCCCCAGACTCTCTGTTGGCCCAGGACAGGAACCATTCCTGAAGCCAACTCTTCAGACATGGATTGGACTGGACAGTGGGTTGGAGAGGGATTCTGGTGAGGAGTGAGCTTCTTGGATAAGGTGGACACTCGAGACGATGTTGGCATCTCCTCCCTGGAGCGGAGATAAGAGGGCAGAGGGGGTTAGAAGCTGGTGAAATGGACATGCAAAGAGAGAGTGGAGGGAGAGACTGAACTGTCTCATTAGGGGGAGAGTAACTGGGAGTACGTAGCGAGATGTATATAATTTTTTGTGTGACAGATTGACTTGATTTGTAAACTTTCACTTAAATCACAATAAAAATTATTTAAAAAAAGAACTACAGCAAAATGTCACTTAAAATAACTCATTTCACCACATCATCCCCAGTTAAATTTATTCCTAGGTGCCTTCATTTTTTCGATGCTACTGTAAATGAAATTGTTTTCCTAATTTCCATTTCAAATTTTTTATCACTGGTGTACAATAATGAGAAATGTTGGCTTTGTACCCTGCAACATAGCTATATTTCTCTATTAGCTCTTCACTTTCATTTCGTAGTTTTGTGTGTCTTTTCTTTGTCAGTCTAGCTATAAGTTTGTCAATTTTATTGATTTTTTTCTAAGAACCAACTTCAGGTTTTGTTGATTTTCTCTATTGTTTGTTTTTCTATTTCATTTATTTCTGATCTTGTATACGTTAATTCTTTCCTTCTAGTTGCTTTTAGATTAGTTTGTCCATAGTTTCTCAAATTGTAATGTTAGATTATTTTTTTTTAAATCTTATTTTTTCTTTCTTTTTTGCTTTTGAATCAGTTCTGATTCATGGGACTGCATGTCTATCAGAGTAAAACTGCTCCATAGGACTTTAAAAAAAAATGTTATTTTGTTTTTGGTGAATGTTTCCATAGCAAATTAGGTCCCCATTTGACAATTTCTACATAAGTTATTCAGTGACAATAGTTACATTTTTCACAGTGTGTTAATGTTCTCATTAATTGCTTTCGGGTTCCATTCCTAGTGCTCTAGTTATCCTGTCCCTTTGTCTTCTCATCTTTACTTTAGAGTAATTGTTGAAATTTGGTGCTCGTATAGATGGCTTTTTAATAGAGACATGTACTCCTGAGTAATCTCCTTTATTTTGTGTATCAATCTGTTATGCCACAAAAAGGTGTCATCAGGTAACAGTCTTAGTTCAGGGTTTAAACACTCAGGACAATAGTCTCCAGAAGTCCTCCACTCTCAAAAGGTGTGGTAAGTCTGGACTTTTTACATTGAGCTGTTGTCCTTATTTTTCTTCTATTTTATTCAGGTCTAGCTATTGTTCTCCTCATTGGAATATTCAGTAGTGGTAGCCAGACACCATCTAGATATACCGGTCTCACAGGAGATGAAGCTATGGCTTTTGCAGGCTGTTAGCCCAGTAGACTAGTTTTTTCCCTGTGACTTTGGTTTCCTTCTTTCTCTTTTGTTCCTAACTAATAAAGACAAACAGTTATATCTTAAATGGCCATTCACAAGTTTCTAAGACCCCAGATACTACTCACCAGATACTTTCTTCTGTTTGTATTGTAACTTAATTAGTTCAGTTACCATGTCTGCAATTTCACTTATCTTCTCTCTGCTTGAATCTGCTGTTGAATCTTTCCCTTGTATTTTCCAATTCAGTTATTTTATTCCTCAACTCTAGTACCTCTTTTGGTTCTTTGTAATATTTTTTTAATTTCCTTATTGAGTTTCTCATTTTGTTTTCTGATCTCCTATAATTCGTCGTATGTCTGTTCTTCGCTTTCTTTGAACACATCTAATATTATTCTCCGAAAGACCTGTTTTTCCCATCAACTTGTCCTCCATAGGACTAATTTCTGAATTATTATGATTTTCTTTGTGTCATTTTTGTCTATGTTCTTGTATGCCTTAGAGGTTTTTTTTGTTTTTTGTTTTTTTTGACCTAGGCATTTGAGTATTTTATTTTGGTAATTCTGGAACTTAAAATTTTCTCTTTTCTCAGGAATTTTTTGCCCCTGTCCCATTATTTCTTCCCTTTTCTGCCAAATTCCAGTAGAGCATACTCTTGTCCTCAAGTTTTCCAGCACTGAGTTAGGTGTACTGAGGACTTGTGTCCCTTTCTTTTTTCTGTAACAGAGCCCCCAGAGCTTTCTTTATTGATATAAGATTCTTATCCAGTTCCATAGGTTTTCAGTGATTGGGGTAGATTTAAGTCTATGGGCCTAGTAGGAAAATAACCCTATTGTTTATAACCATTAAGTTCCTTGCTCTAGAGTGCAAATTGTCTCTGTGTATCTCATAGGTTCTGCTTGCAGCTCCAAACTTGGATAGGAAGAGACTCTCAAGCACTGCAGAGAAAAATTTCCCTGCCTTGTAAGATACAGGAAGAGGGCTATTTCCTATTTTCTCCCTGTGACTCCATTTTCCTGGTTTTCCCCAGAAACATATTTGGAATTTGAAATATTGGACTATTAGTGGAATTTAAGTCCCTTCACTGTTCTCCTTGCCCTGTGGAGTCAGTTCCCTGATTGCTTGTCTTGGCTCAGCTCAGCCTACCTCTCCCTGGGTTTGCAGCTCCTGGCTTGAATGGGAGAAGGGTAGGAGGGACTTTCTCAAGTGCTGGAGAAAATGATTTTTCTGCGTTATCTCAGAACATCTCCACTCACTCTGGTCACTGTGTTTGCAGTTCCCAAAACAGATGGGGGTAACTCCTGGAGAGAGATTTTGCCTGTGAGATTAGGAGGTAAGTATTTTCTCCTTGGGTATCCATTTTCCTGGGTACCCACAGAAATACATTAAGACTTTGCAGTATCAGATTATCCACAGAATTTAAGATCCTGTTGTTTCCCTAACCTGCCAGTTCCCTGTTTGTGTTTCTTAACAAGGCTCAGCATGCTATTCACTATGCTTGCTTGTGGTTGCTGGCTTACATGACGCTGGGGAAGAACAAGCTCTCATAAGCCAAGAAGATAATTTTTTTTCTACCTTGTAGTCTTTTTCCTCCTCCTGCCTTCAGCCAGGGGCCCTGTTGCTTGGACACCAAGATTCCATCAGTCCCACCACTTTGCTTGTGATATTTTGCTTCTTTTTTCTCTCAAATTGCTGTGGGGAAATGGAGACCCTTGATTATCTATGTTACCATCTTAAGGGAGGAGGCACAGCACTAAACTTTTAAGATATATTATTTGCTGTGTTTCTTAGCCATTATGTTGTGACATTGCTTGACTTTATGAGTGTTTGGCCCTGGAAGTTATGTCTCTCACTTCTCTAAAATGTATAATTGTAATAAGGATAAAAAAATGAATATGGTTCTATCCCATGTTTTAGTTTTATAATTTCTCAGCATGGGTTTGTCTGTAAATCTGACATACTTCCAACATTTGACAATCTGTTAAAATTAATAATTTGAAAAATATATTAAAATTCACAGTGACATAAGTACAGATGAGTGATGAAATAATTGGGAGGTAGAGAAAGAAGGAGCAAATGGCATGTCGCAAAAAGCATAATAAATGAGTAGTAGATGAACTGGAACAGCCTTAATATTTTCCCAGGTCTATACGAACACTTTCTTTAGACTTACACTTTTTAAGTTTGTTGTAAATAATAGATTATGAAGCAACTTGGCCATTACTCATAATAATAAAATACATGAGTGAAAGATTTTATTGTTATTTAAGGTGCCTCCCCCAATTAGATGATGATAATAGTTATCTTTGGTGACACACTTGAAGTCCTTTTATTATTATTATTATTTGACAATCTTCCCAGAAAAAATGGTTTTAAGAATGGATTTAAGGACCAGTTGGCCTGAAGACTGTATTTCCTTACTTTCTGAAGTGAGTTTTTCAAGTCATGTAATGCCACTCCATGTATTCAAGAAAGTGTCATACCCTGCTTTCTTCCTGGAGACTAATTCTGCCTACTATCAATTAAGCTATCAATTGCTTCAAGAGCTAAAATCTTAGAGGAAAACAGCTTTATAAATTCAGGTTATTGTGGATAACTGAAGTTGTTTTCTCTGTTTTGGGTAATATTTTAGCAAATAAGTTTAAAAAGCTCTAAGAATAAAGAATCTTGGGTTGTGATGAACAATGAACTAAGGGAAAATTTAACCCTCACATTTTACTTTATTATTATTATGCTAGGTGTAGTGATTTACAAACAGTTTTAAAAACCCTATGTTACTTGGTTGTGTCAGAACTGTTTTAATTATGAAAATCAAGGCTCAAGAAAAGTATAAACTTTAGAGCATCTGCTACACCAAATATGAAAATGTATTTTACTTTTCCGTTTTTTGCTTTTTTTAATAAAACATGATTCTCAACATGTCCAAAACTTGAACATCTTCTTTTTCTCACCATCAAATTGTTCTAAGTATCTTTTTTGCCTGTATGAATTTGAATCAGCATCACACCTAGCCCAGGGATTTTCTCATTTCTATGTCTTTGACTTGCTCCCTCCCCCAGCTACTTTAAAATTTTTGTCCAGTCATCCCTCTTATCTGCAAATCTGCTTGTATTTTTCTCTTACCTGAGGTGCACTTAAGACTAGTCATCACCCACTCAGCAAAATCTAACTTAATTTTTTCTGTAATTACAGAGAAGTTCCTAAAGTCTCTGATCATGCTTTTTAGACTTTACCTCCTATTATTTGTCTTCTTCGAGTCTTGTAATTTTCTGAACAAGCTTGATATCTCAAATTCTTTTGCCTTGAAACCCACTGTTTATTTGAACTTTGCATTTCTACTACCTTACCCATGTTATTTTTCTTTCAAATCTCCATTGCAAACACTGCCTTCTCTAAAACCTTTCTTGGTCTCCCAGACAGATGTAAACAGTCTTTTTCTTCTAGGTATTTCTTTGCATTTTTTATTTACGTCTAGATTCACAATCTCTGTATTTTATAGTTTGTATGTATTTTTCCTACCAGATGGTTAATTCTTTGAGGACAAGAACTCTGTTGTCATAATAATAATCACAAGCCTAGTACAATGTTTAGCATGTAGTAAGTGCTCAATGACTATTGTTCGAATTAGTTATTAAGACATAGTAAATAGGAACAAAATCCAGCTTTGTATGAATTGGTCTATTTCAGTCATAAACTACAGCTCAGGGCTGTCCAACTACAGCCCCTAGGCTACCATCTGTTTGTATGTAAGTTTTATTGGAATAGGTCACAATCATTCATTTTTGTATGATCTATGGCTGCTTTTTTTCTGGTTTATGGATGATTTTATGCTACAAAGGCAGAGTTAAGTGGTTGTGGTTGCTCAGGTTCATGGGCAGTGACAGACCGGGAGGCTGGGCAATGCTCCATGGCTGTCCTCAAGAAAGAATGAGAAGCATATCACAATGAGTGGAGGCAAGAGGCCAGAACAGGTTAATGGGATCAAGAAAATTGCTCAAAGCAGAGAAGGAGCTGAGGCACCATGAAGAAAGCATCCTCAAGGATACCTGTCCAGGCCTATAGTATTGGACACTTCTTGAAGGGTCCTCATAGCCAGGGTCACTTAGTTCTTACATTCCAGTAATAATGAATACAGTGATTACTTGTTTATTTAGGACTTGTCTATGCATGTGTTGTACTGTGATGACTTATGAATTGCTATGATGCTGGAATTTCAAATACCAGCCAGGTGAGCATGATGGACAGGTTTTAGTGCAGCTTCCAGTCTAAGACAGACTAGAAAGAAAGACCTGGTGATCTACTTCTAAAAATTAACCAATACAAACCCTATATGTAACAACAGAATATTGCCCAATATAGCAGTAGAAGATGAGCCCTTTGAGTTACAGGGCACTCAAACATACCAAAGACAATTAAGATGGCACAGAAGCTGGAAAATTTTTGCTCTGTTATATATATACAGTCTCTGCGAGTTGGAGCCAATCACATGGGAATTACCATCAACAGTTGCAAGTAATGGAAAATCTAACTCAAAGTGCTTTAAATTAAAAAAGTGCATCTATCTTTCATGGAAAAGATTGAAAAAGTCATTTCAGGAAGTAAGGAAATGCAGGCTCTAGGGCAATTGGTTCTTAAATCCAGTCTTAAAACCATTTTTTCTGGGAGAGAAGATTGTCAAATAATAATCAAAAAAATGATTTCAAATGTGTCATCAAAGATAGCTATTATCATAATCTAATGGGAAGAGTCACCTTAAATAATGATAATAATAAAATCTTTTACTTATGAGTAATGGCCAAGTGGCTTCATAATTTATTATTTACAACAACCTTGAAAAATGGAAATCTAAAGGAAGTGTTGACAATCAAAGATATCACTTTGAGGACTAAGGTGAACCTGACCCAACCAATGGTATTTTCAGTCTCCTCATATGCATGCAAAAGCTGGACAATGAATAAGGAAAAGCAAAAAAGAACAGATGGTTTCGAATTATGGTATTGGCAAAGAATATTGAATATGCCATGGAATTCCACAAGGACAAACAAGTCTATCTTGGTAGAAGACAGCCAGAATGCTCCTTGGACATGTTATCAGGAGGGCTCAGTCCCTGAGGAAGGACATCATACTCAGTAAACTTGAAGGTCAGCAAAAAAGAGGGGGACCCTCGATGAAATGGATTGTCACATTGGCTGCATCAATGAGCTCAAACATAGCAATGATTTTGAGGAAAGCTGAGAAATTATAATACTAGTACATAGATTACAACCATATTCATTATCCTTATTAAAATTATACACTTTAGAGAAGTGAGAGATGTAATTTCAGAGCCAAACACTCATAGAGTCAAGCAATGTCACAACATAATGGCTAAGAAACAGTGCAAATAATATATCTTAAAAGTATAGTGCTGTGCCTCCTCCCTTAAGATGGTAACATAGATAATCAAGGGTCTCCATTTCCCCACAGCAATTTGAGAGAAAAAAGAAGCAAAATATCACAAGCAAAGTGGTGAGACTGATGGAATCTTGGTGTCCAAGCAACAGGGCCCCTGGCTGAAGGCAGGAGGAGGAAAAAGACTAAAAGGTAGAAAAAAAAAATTATCTTCTTGGCTTATGAGAGCTTGTTCTTCCCCAGCGTCATGTAAGCCAGCAACCACAAGCGTAGTGAATAGCATGCTGAGCATTGTTAAGAAACACAAACAGGGAACTGGCACTCAAAGGTTAGGGGAACAACAGGATCTTAAATTCTGTGGATAATCTGATACTGCAAAGTCTTAATATATTTCTGTGGGTACCCAGGAAAATGGATACCCAAGGAGAAAATACTTACCTCCTAATCTCACAGGCAAAATCTCTCTCCAGGAGTTACCCCCATCTGTTTTGGGAACTGCAAACATAGTGACCAGAGTGAGTGGAGATGTTCTGAGATAATGCAGAAAAATCATTTTCTCCAGCACTTGAGAAAGTCCCTCCTACCCTTCTCCCATTCAAGCCAGGAGCTGCAAACCCAGGGAGAGGTAGGCTGAGCTGAGCCAAGACAAACAATCAGGGAACTGACTCCACAGGGCAAGGAGGACAGTGAAGGGACTTAAATTCCACTAATAGTCCAATATTTCAAATTCCAAATATGTTTCTGGGGAAAACCAGGAAAATGGAGTCACAGGGAGAAAATAGGAAACAGCCCTCTTCCTGTATCTTACAAGGCAGGGAAATTTTTCTGTACAGAATTTAAGAGTCCCTTCCTGCCCTGCTGCTATCTGAGCTGGGAGCTGCAAAGCCACAAGCTGCAATTTCATCTCCTACCTGACATTAACACAGGAAGAAAACAACCATCTTTGGCTTATTGTCTGGTATTGGTGTATATTTTGAAAAACATTTTCAAGCAGAATAATTTGCATGTCAACTAAAATGTTCATTTAAATGGAAAACCAACCTAGGGCATTAGAAAGAAAAACTGTGCATATCTCAATAGTCTACACAGCTGTAGAACAATAAGTTGAAAATAATTTCCAAGAGATTAGCTTAAAGTGTTAGAAGAAAGCCTATGTTTGTCAAAACATGATTTCAAAATAACCAGTTGAAACTTTCTTAAACTTCATTTGGCATTATAAAAGAAAAACCCAGTGCCATCTAGTCAATCCTGACTCCTAGCAACCCTATAGGACAGAGTAGAGATGCCCTGTAGAGTTTCCAAGGAGCACCTGGAGGATTCGAACCGATGACCCTTTGGTTAGCAGCCAAAGCACTTAACCACTACACTGGTAATTTTATTTTATTGAGCCTTTCACCTGGTGTCATATGTTGGGGTTCACCATCATGACACTGAAAGAAATATAGATGTTGTTGTTTGATGCTTTGCCAAACATAGATCCTGACTCTGATAAAGATGAGAAGCATGCACCTGAATTTTTAAAGCCATAAATATCTATTTCTGAATGCATACTACCTACTTTAAAGATACTTCATGATTTTTATTAGTGCATAAAAGAAAGCTAATTTGAGGCAGTAGGCATAAATATGATGTGTACAAATAGAGTAAACCCACATGAAGAACAACCTTCAGGAAAATAGAAGAAAGGGACAAGTTTTGGAAATTTTATAAAATTTCATTGGAGAATTTAAGTATCTGCAGAATTTCTCTTCGACCTTGTTTTCTCTATTATAGGACTATATGGTTGCTTCATAAATATTTATTCATAAAATTATTCATCTTATATACATATATGTACAGGCATATTTCATTTTATTGAGCTTCACTTGATTGCATTTCATAGATCCTGTGTTTTTTACAAAGTAAAGGTTTGTGGCAACACTGTGTTGAGGAAGCCTATTGGTGCCATTTACCCAAAAGCATGTGCTTACTTTGTGTCTCTGTGTCATGTTTGGGTAATCCTCACAATATTTCAAACTTTTTCATTATTATTATATCTGTTTTGGTGATCTGTGATCAATTATCTTTGATGTTACTGTTGTTTTGGGGCACTACAATCCATGCCCATTAAAGACAGTGAACATAATCAAGAGACATTATGGGTGTTCTGGCTACTCCACAGGCTGGTCTTCACCCATCTCTTTCTATCTCTTCTCAAGCTTCCCTATTCCCTGAAACACAGCAACATTGAAATTAGGCCAATAAATAACCCCAAAATAAACTCTAAGCATCAAGTGATAGGAAGAATTACATACTTCTTACTTTAAATCAAAAGCCAGAGGTTATTAAGTTTAGTGAGGAAGGCATGTCAACAGCTAAGATAGTGTAAAAGCTAGGCCTCTTGCAGCAAACAGTTGGCCAAGTTGGGAATGCAAAGGAAAAGCTCTTGAAGGGAATTATAAGTGCTACTCCAGTGAACACACTAATGAAGAAAGTAAAACAGCCTTATTGCCGATACAGAGAAAGTTTTAGTAGTCTGGATAGAAGATTAAATCAGCCACAACATACTGACTAGCCTAATCCAAAGCTAGACCCGGACTGTCTTCAATTCTCTGAAAACTGAGAGGGTGAAAAAGCTCAAGGAGAAAAATTTGAAGTTAATTCATAAGGTTTAAAGAAAGAACCTGTCTCCATAACACAAAAGGACAAGGTGAAGCACCAACTGCTGCTGTAGAAACTAGAGCAAACTATCCAGAAGTTCCAGCTAAGAAAAATGATTGTCATGGATTGAATTCATCCCCTAAAAGATGTATCAGTTGGGCTGGGCCATGATTCCTGGTATTGTGTGACTTTCCTATATGTTGTAAATACTGCCTCTATGATGTTAATGAGGGAAGAAGGATGGCAGTTGTGTTAGTGAGGCAGAAGTCAACATACAAGACTGAATTGTGTCTTGAGACAATCTCTTGAGACGTAAAAGAAAGAAGCGAGCAGAGAGTCGGGGGACCTCATACCACCAAGAAAGCAGTGCCAGGAGCAAAGCGAATCCCTTGAACTCGGTGTCCCTGCACAGAGGGGCTCCTAGTCTGGGGGAAGATTGATGAGAGGGCTGATAGAGAGAGAAAGCCTTCTCCTGAGCTGACAGCCTGAATTTGGGCTTTTACCTCTGAAAAAATAAACTTCTTTTTCAAAGGCTTCCACTCGTGGTATTTGTTATAGCAGCACTAGATAACTAAGACAGAATTGTGTACCAAGAAAATGGGTGCTGCTCTAACAGCACCTAATGTGTAAGGTGGTTTTGAAATTGTGAATGAGCCAGCAGCGGCAGAGAACCTTCAGCAGAAGAGAGGTGGCAGCAGCAGAGAACAACCAGCAGCAGAACAAGGAGAGCAGTGAGGTATGGTGCAGAAACTGACCCATGAGTGAGAAAGCAAAGTGCCTGTGTGCAGGAGGCTTCCTGGTGGAGTGGGGTGCCTCTAGGCACTTATCAGTGAAACTACAGAGCTTTGGAACACTAGCCCCAACAGTGCAGATGTGGGTATGAAGCTCAAGGAGCCAAGAGGCCAAGAAACCAGGAAACAGGAGCTGAGAGACAAGGAAGACAAGAAGCTGAGCTGCCTCAGTCTCAAAAGTATGGCCATGACTCAGGGGTTTCAAAGGGTGTTTCTAGAGGTGGACTCACCTCTCAGATGGACTAGGAGAATGGTGCTTAAAGCTGAAGGATCAGAGCTGCTGTCCCAGTGGGCCTGGAAGGCAGACCTGAAGCCTAGGGCTGAGGGGCCTCCACTCAAAATCTGGAGTATGGCCAATACCTAGAACCTGGAGGGCAGGGCCTTTGTGTAAACTGCCTCAGAGAACGAAAGATTATTTTCAAATTTGAGGGCTAATGTAATGTGTTCTGCTGACTTGCTTGATACCTGTTATCCCTTCTTCTCCTCCAATTTCTCCCATTTGTATTGGAAAAGTCTAGCTTGTGCCTATTCTGCCATTGTACCTTCGGAAGCAAATAATATATATTCTAGATTTCACGGATGAAGAAGAATTTTTGGATTTTGGCCTTGGAGTTAAGACTTTTGCTATGACATGAGGGGGTGAGTATGTTTTGCGTGTTGCAAGGATGTGATTTGGGGGGGGCAAAAGGTGGAATGTCATGGATTGAATTATGTCTTCTAAAATATGTGTCTACCAGTTGGGCGGGGCCATGATTCCTGGTATTGTGTAATTTTCCTATATGTTGTAAATCCTGCCTCTAAGATGTTAATGAGGGAGGAAGGGCAGCAGTTGTGTTAGTGAGGCAGGAGTCAACCTACAAGATAGTATTGTGGCTTCAGGTAATATCTTGAGATATAAAAGAAAAGTGAGCAGAGAGACAGGAGTGCTTCATACCACCAAGAAGGCAGTGCTGTGAGCAGAGTGTGTCCTTTGGACTGGGATCCCTATGCAGAGAGGCTCCTAGTCTGGGGGAAGATTGATGAGAAAGCCGACAGAGACAGAAATCCTTCCCTTGGAGCTGACACCCTGAATTAGGACTTTTAGCCTACTTTCCTGTGATAAAATAAACTTTTTGTTAAAGCAAACAACTTGTGGTATTCTTTTATAAAAGCACTAGATAACTAAGTCAGTGATGAAGGTGACTACACTAACAACAGATTTTCAGTACAGATAAAACAAAATATTAGAAGATGCCATCTAGGACTTTCATAAGTAGAGAGGAAAAAGTCAATACCTGGCTTCAAAGATTCAAAAGATCAGCTGACTTACTTGTTAGGGCCTAATGCAGATGGTGACTTAAAGTTGAAGCCCAATGCTCATTTACCACTCTGAAGATCCTAGGACCCTTAAGAATTATGCTAATTCTACTCTGCCTATTCTCTATAAATGAGACAACAAAGCCTGGGTGACAACTCATCTGTTTACAACATGGTCTACTGAATACTTAAGCCCACTGTTGGGACCTATTGCTAAGGAAAGAAAAAGATCTCTTTCAAAATATTACTACTTATTGACAATGCTTTGATGGAAGTGTACAAGATTAATGTTGTTTCATGCCCGTTACCCATTCTGCAACCCATGGATCAAGGAGCAATTTTGACTTTCAAGTCTTATTACTTAAGAAATACATTTAGTAAGACTATAGCTGCCACAGATAGTATTCCTCTGATGAATCTGGGCAAAGTAAATTCAAAACCTTGTGAAAAGGGTTCGCAATTCTGGATGACATGAATAACAGTCATAATTCATGGGAGGAGTCATAATTCATAATTAATCAGGAATTGGGAAGAAGTTGATTCCAACTCTCAAGGATGACTTTGAGGATTTCAAGGCTTCAGTGGAAGAAGTAACTGCAGATGTGGTGGAAATAGCAAAAGAACTAGAACTAAAGTGGAGCCTGAAAATATGGTTGAATTGTTGCAATCTCATGACAAAACTTTAATGGATGAGGAGTTGTTTCTTATGGAAGAGCAAAGAAAGTGGTTTCTTGAGAAAGAACGTACTCCTGGTGAAGATGTTGTATACATCGTTGAACTTACAAGAAATTTACAATAGACTTAGTCAATAAAGCAGTGGCAGGGTTTGAGAGGGTTGACTCCAACTTTGAGAGAAGTTTTACTGTGAAAAAATGCTATCGAACAGTATTCCATACTACAGACAAATATTTTTTCAAAGAAACAGCCCATTGATGCAACACATTCATTGTAGTGTTATTTTAGGAAATTCTCGCAGCCTTCCCACCGTTCAGCACCACCATCCAGATCAGTCATCAGCCATCAACATTGAGGCAAGACCCTCCACCAGCAAAAAAAATTAAAACTTGCTGAAGTCTCAGATGGTGGTTAGTGTTTTTTAGCAATAAAACTTTTTTAAATTAATATATGTATTTTTTTAGACATAATGCTATTGCACACTTAATAGAAAATAGGGTAGTGTAAACATAAATTTATATGCACTGGGAAACCAAAAAATTCATGTGACTCACTTTATTATGATGTTTGCTGTATTGTGGTAGTCTGGAACTGAACCCGCAACATCTCTGTAATCATACACACATACAAGTGTACATACATACACGTATATGTATGTATGTATGATTATACACACACACACATGCATAGATGTTTGCTTTTGCCCTTTACCCTCAGAAGGCATTTGAAAATGTCTGGCTAAATTTTTGTTGTCACAGGTTTGAAGAGACATGTTACTTGTATCTAGTGCTTAGGGACCAGGGATGCTGCTAAACATTTTACAGTGATGCTGGTAACAGTTTTCTGTTACCAAATCCTCAAGTTCTGAGGCTGAACAACTCTGCATTACTTCCAAACATACACTCACTTTCTGTCACTAACAGTGTTGATGAGGAATGAAAAGTGCACTGGCTTTGGAACATAAAGACTGGGATGTGAAGATCTGTTCCATCACTCCCACACAAATGAGCTTAGGTAATTTGCCTCCAACCAAAAAACCAAACAAAGCCCAGTGCAGTTGAGACAATTCTGACTCATAGTTACCCTATAGCGACCCTCTAGAACAGTAGAGCTGCCTCATAGAGTTCCAAGGAGCACCTGGCAGACTCAAACTGTCACCCCTTTGGTTAGCAGCTGTAGCTATTAACCACTACGCCACCAGGTTTTCTTAAAATGTTTGACTGTAGAGATGAAGACAAAAACACTGACCACAAGTTTTTTGTGGTGTGCTGACTCTCAAAGCAATGATTTTTATGGGCTGAAATCTGAAAGTCAGCTGGAGGTCATAAAGAGGGATACAGAAGGAAGATGTAGGTAAGACAAAAGTTCTAGAAAGATGCACACATTTCATTGATTTATGCCTGGCCTCTTTGGCTTCATAGTCACTCTCTCCTTTTTACCACAACAACAGTCATCTTCTCCCAAGAGGGGACTAAATTTCCTGTTAATGTTTTTGCTCTAATCTCTCACTTAGAGATCCTTAGCAGAGGTAGACAGAAAATTCTTTGGGCAATCAATAAAAAATAGTCTGAGTCCAAGCTAGTACTGTACTGCGCTGCTGCTTCTGTAGGACAGCCTGTGTCCCCTTGTCTTAGTTTAGTTGAAGACTTGTGAGGAGTAAGGTCTCCTGCACTTTCCTCTCTGTTAACTCACAAGGTGGCCCAGGTGAACCCAAAATTTCTGCCTCCCTTGCACAGAGATATTATTTCTTTTATTTGAAAATAGGAATATTTTTGGCAAAACAAGCTTACGGCGAGGGAAATGATAATTTTAAAAAATTGTTTGAATCCTGGATTGAATGCATGTCAAATAAGATATTCGACAGATATTCCATGTGGTTGTGTTTTTAAATGCAGATCATTTGGTGTTTCTTTTTGTTCTTACTTTAAAGAGTCTACTAAATAAAAACCGTAACCAAACTGAATAGATAACTGAAGGACAACCTCTTAAAGAGCTTCACGTATAACTTCATGGCTATAACTTTGATGATAAGAATCTCAATAATTTGGTTACAATTTACTCATTATTTTGTCAGCAGCCATCCCACAGCTCTCTTTCTACTAGGATAAAGAATTCACTGCAACATCCACAGAACTGAGAGAATCACTATGTCTGTGATAACTTTAATATAACAGAGAACGATATAGACAAGGAAAAACATAAATGAAGAAATGGAAAGGGCAAAGTTCAGGAGAGGTACCAACACAGAGATTCAACATTCAAAGGGGACTGACTTATATCTGAAAGGAGAATCTGCTTAAGCTTTAACCCTTCATTCTCACCCATTAGCAAATTTTCAAACAGGAAGTGACATAATTCTGTGGGTTTGGCTTTTGGCCACTACTCTCAGGCAACTCCCGGCTTCCCCCTTCCAGGTGCAGGACAGGTTCTAGACTGCATCATGACAGCTCATAGAGCATAACTGTTGTACAGTGGATCAGTTCCCTAAACTTAGTGGGCATCCCCTTGCTCAGGATGTCCAAGCCTCGTCGGCAGTCCCCTGTTAGTGCAGTTCTTGGGGTGAACACTCCCCCTGCTGTTGCAATGATTGGGCCAACACATAACCAGTCGGTACAACTTAGCTCTGCTGTTCTCTATGGCCATCGTTTGGGCTTGCTGGTTGTCTCTACTGCATTTGGCACCATCTCTGCCAGTCCGCAGGGCAAACATGCTACAGCTCTTTTACCCATGTCTGTCCCAGGTCTTTGGCACAGGGGATTCTTTGTCATAATGGAGCTGACACCTTCTCAACTCTTACCCAAGAAGCCCCAATATATCTGTGTTTTATCTGGGCCTACTCTCCCCTGTGACCACTCTGTTGCTGGGCTTTTGCCTAGCCTGCTGGCTGCTTCTGTTTTTCCTGGTCACTGCTTTTCTACTAGGGCCAGCTCTTTACCCAGACCCAGGTCTTCCTCAGAGTTATTTTAGTGGTACAGCTTCTTGCCAGATCTTTTTGCCAGGGTCCTCAGCACTGGGATCCTATATCCCAAAGGATCCACCTACCCCTCCAGCTCTCCCTATTCATGAGGCCACAAACACCTCTGTGTTTTGTTCCTTTATATAGGATATTTCTTGTCAGCCTCAAGGTGGGGCCTCCGTAGTCCTATGGGAACACAACAAATCCTTCTAGCTGAATCGGAACCCAACCAATCCTTGATAACCCAAGAAATGTCAATCAACTCAGGCATTGTAAATTACCAGGTCAGGCCATATAAAAGTAACAAACTCTCCACTTATTTACAGCTTACCCCAGGAAATGTCAATCAACTCAGGAAATCACCTTTCAAGTTGTTTTGTTTTTTCCAGAAACCCAAGGCAGAAAGGCCACATAAGTTAACTCATAACATCACACAGATAGGTTAATTTTATAAGACTTGTCTTCCGGAAGATCTGTCTCCACTGCTTCAAAATACATCATTCTCGGCACACTTGGGAGAAGATTTGTGCAATATCATAAAGATGTTTGAAGATATTTCTGAAACACTTTTTAATTATTTTTAACAAAATGGGAACTACCGAATTACAAATAATTTTCTAGCTTATCAAGGAGAGAAATATATAGGAGGGTAGGAGAGGGAAGACATCACCCGTGATTTCTGAAGCCATTGTTTGGGGTAAAGAATTATAGATATCAAATATTTACTGAGATCTTCTGAATGTGTAGCCTGTGCTAAGTGTTGTAATGGCATCTTTGGTTTGAGTGTGGTTGCTTGGTCCCTATATAAACCTCTAAGTTGAAGTTCTGAATAGGCCCATATTCACTCTATAAAATTTTTATCCAG
Organism: Elephas maximus indicus; assembly: GCF_024166365.1. Classification (NCBI taxonomy): domain Eukaryota; kingdom Metazoa; phylum Chordata; class Mammalia; order Proboscidea; family Elephantidae; genus Elephas; species Elephas maximus. The sequence goes on from NC_064847.1 coordinate 12,836,044, forward strand.
GAAAAATAAATACCAATAGAAATGATGCCAAGCCTAATGAAAGCATGGGTATAATGAAAATGGAAACATAACCAAGCTCACATTTCTGGTGTCAGTCACATTAGGATAACATTTTAGGGATTATTTGTGGTGTCTGTTTGGCAAATCAACTCCTTTTGTGATGGTATGTGTCCAAGGCTCAGAAGAATGGTATTATAACATATCTATTAGCTATCAGAAGCCACCATAGAAAGGAAAAAATTGAGGACACAGGAAAAAGAGGATAGTGGATGAAATCATTTCCTAGAGTACACTCCAGGGATGAGATACAGGGCCCAAATGAAGGGTTTGATCTTCTTTCAAGCTATAGTAATAGATGGATGTCATCGATTGAATTGTGTCCCCCCAAAATATGTGTCAGTTTGGATAGGCTGTGATTTCTAGTATTGTGTTGCAGTCTTCAATTTTGTGATTGTAATTTTATGTTAAAGGGGATTACGGTGGTATTGTAACACCCTTACTAGGTCACATCATTAACCCCATGTAAAGGGAGTTTCCCTGGGGTGTGGCCTGCACCACCTTTATCTCTTAAGAGATTAAAAAGGAAAGAGAATTGAGAAGAGAAGGGGTACCTCATACCACCAAGAAAGCAGTGCCAGGAGCAGAGCGCATCCTTTGGACCCAGCGTCCCTGTGTGAAGAAGCTCCCAGTCCAAAGGAAAATTGATAAGAAAGCAGCAGCAGAGAGAGAGAGAAAGCCTTCCCCTGGAGCTGACAACATGAATTTGGACTTTCAACCTACTTTACTGTGAGGAAATAAACTTCTCTTTGTTAAAGCCATCCACTCGTGATATTTCTGTCACAGCACCAATAGATAACTAAGACAGTGAACAACGATTCTATAGGTAAATACACAGGTAAGTTAGAATACAGTGGGGAAAGTACGTGGTATTTCGCTGCAAAAGCCTTCTCTACTCTCAGGAAAATAGGAACTATTTTATCCCCTTGATGCTTGAGGCAACGGGAGAGGAGTAGAAGAGGGAAAGGTTAATGGGCCAACAATCCGTAACAGAAAGCCAGAAGCTAGAAATTTAAAATTCAGAATGGCATTTAAAGTGAGAGCTAAACATGACTAAATAAAAATCTACCATTTTAAATTCTTCGCCCTGGTTAAATCCAAATCTCTTCTCACTAGGAGAGGTCAATAAAGGTAAAAGAAACATGAGTGAAAAGTATATCTCTGATAGGCAGAATAATGGTTTCATAAATTGTCCATGTCAGAATTCTGGAACCTGTGACTTTGCTACCTTACATAGCAACGGGATCTTTGTAGTTATGATCAAGTTAAGAATTTTGCGAGTGGAGATTTTCATGGATTACCCATATTGACCTAATGACATCACAATAGTTAGTCCTTAATGGTGAGGAATCTCTTCCAGTTTTAACGAGGCAGCTAGGTGATTATGAAGAATGATCTTAAAGATGCAAAGTTGCTGATTTTGAAGATGGAAAAAGAGACCCAAGAACCAAAGAATACATATTTTCTGTAAATGTTGGAAAGGGCAAGGAAACAGGTTCTCCTCTAGATCCTCCAGAAGGAATATAGGCATGTTAACACTTTGATTTTAGCCCAGTGAATCCTATTTTGGGCTTCTAATATCCAGAAAAATAAAATAATAAATGTGAGTTGTTCAAGTCATTAAGTTTGTGGAAGAAGAGAAAACAGTATCCAAAGTAGTAATTACAATCCTATGCAATTCAAGTTGGATTAGAAGGATGTTAAGAATAAATGAAAAAAGCTTACATTTTTCTTGAGTTGAAAGTTAATAATATAAAGACATCACTTATGCCATTAAATCCACAAAAATCAAAGAGATTCCAAAGAAATAAAGGTTTTTTTCTTTGCAGTATAACTGAATTGATCTGTTTTATGTGGAAGAATAATTGCATGCACATAATCAGGGAAATCTGATAACTACACACCCAGTGCCATCAAGTAGATTCCGACTCATACTGACGCTATAGGACAGAGTAGAACTGCCCTGTAGAGTTTCCAAGGAGCACCTGGCAGAATCAAACTGCTGGCTTCTTGGTTAGCAGCCATAGCACTTAACCACTATGCCACCAGGCTTCAACCTAATAGAAATGGATTTTTCTTTAATGAAGATTATCCCTAGCCATTTTTTAACATATGTCGTAACAAAACACAAGTATTCTGATACCTTAGGAATGGACAAGTAGTATAATGGGAGAGAACTCAGTTCAAAATTCAGCCAGTAATGTCATAAAAAATAGTGGAATTGGGAACACCAGTCATCCATTCCTTATATAAAAAAAAAATCAAAAATGGTTCTAGACAAACTTTTGCGTAATTCTTGAGTGCAGTCAAAAACTTACCACAAATTCAAGGAGGTGAATGAGGAAAGAAGCTGTTGCATTATAGTAAGATTGCACTGTGGTGTTTTAAATTACCTGCATATCATTACCTATGTGCTAGATTTACAGCAGCCATGGGCTCAGCAGCCTATTGATGCAGGTTCTTAGTCCCAAGGGAGCAATGTGAACTCTATTCTCAAAGAATTGTGATTGAGTGAGTGTTCAACTGCCTTCTGCTCTCTAAAGGACTGGAACAAGAGCTTGACTGTTCTTCATTAAAAGGGAGCAGTTCCAGAGATAAGGTGGCTTTCTGGATGGATTTTCCAAAAGCATATTTACACATAAGTATTGGCCACAGAAGCCAGAGGCAAAAGGCAAGAAGCAGGACAAGTAATGGACCAAAAGCCCTGGAGACAAAAGAGGTTGAGAAAGAAGATATGTAGAGTATGAAAATCCAGTGTATACAAGAAAATTGAGACATCTAGTTTCGTGCTTATAGCTGGACACAGCCCCAAAAAGCCTGAGAAGTCCATAAGCTTCACCACTGGCTCTTTAGCTCCACTAAAGAGAGAGAAGCAAGATGTGAAGACTAAAGCAGAATTGTTAACAGCCTACCTAAGCACTAAAGGGAAAGCCTGATGGTATGGTTGGTAAGTGCTACAGCTGCTAACCAAAAGGTAAGCATTCGAATTCACTAGGCTCTCCTTGGAAACTCTATGGGGCATTTCTACTCTGTACTATAGGGTTGCTATGAGTTGGAATCAACTTGGTGGCAGTGGGTTTGGTTTTTGGTTGAAGCACTAAAGGAATACCCTAACATGAAGCCAATGTGAGAAGCCCAAGAGAGACGGTTATTCTATTTATTTTTCTCCAAAAAAACTCTTGTTAAACACTAGATGGTCACTAAATCAATAGAACAGACTTCAGTAACCACACAAAAGAAAGAATTTTAAAAAATCATTGTTTTAAATCAAAAACTGTTTTTAAAAAACCATAGATGCAAAAAACAATGTAATAGAAGCACTAACAAGAGGTGGGACCAAGATGGTGGAGTAGTCAGACGCTTCAGGTGAACCCTCTTAGAGCAAAGACCCAAAACAACAAAAGAAATGATTACATTAATGATAAGCTAGAAGCTCTGAACACCAAAGGCAAAGAAAGTGGTTGAATGGACATGGAGAATCCAGGTGGAGAGAGGTAGTATGTTCTCTCATTAGGAAGAGAACAACTTGAAGTATATAGTAAAGTGTATATAAATTTTTGTTAAAGCACAATAAAAATAAAAGAAATAATGTGCCTATACACCTCAAAATTGTTTAATTATCTCGCTTACCTGTAAAGTGGTTTTACCCCAAAACTCTTGAGACAATGTAAAACCAAACCAAACAATGAAATTGAGAAAAAAATATACAAAAGCTGTCTTCAGTTTGTGATTTAAATGTTGATGTAAAAAATGAAGGGTAATATTTTTGCAAGAAGAAAGAAAACATAGCTGCCCTATTTCCTTTTTTTTTTTCCTTTTTAAGAAAATTTTACTTTAAATGTAGATTTACAGAACAAACTTGCTTCTCATTAAACAGAACACACACTGTTTTACGACCTTGGTTAACAACCCCAAGACATGTCAACACTCCCCATTCTTGAGCATAGATTCCCTATTACAGCTTTCCTGTCCCTCTCGCCTCACCCCGACACACACTGCCTTCTAGTCCTTGGCCCTGGGCTGGTGTGCCCTTTATTCTCGTTTTGTTTTACGGGCCTAATCTCTGGGTGAAGGGTGAACCTCGGGAGTAATTTCATTACTGAGCTACAAGAATGTCGAGGGAGCCATACTCTCAGGGTTTCTCCAGTCTTTGTTAGGCCAGTAAGTCCAGTCTTTCTTTTTGAGTTAGAATTTTGTTCTACATTTTTCTCCAGCTCTGTCTGGAACCCTCTATCATGATTTCTGTCAGAGCAGGCAGTGGGGGTAGCCAGGCACCATCTAGTTGTGCCAAACTCAGTCTGGTGGAGGCCATGGTAATTGATTAGTCCTTTGGAATAAGCTTTTCCTTGTATCCTTAGTTTTCTTCATTCTCCCTTTCCCCTGAAGGCGTGAGACCAGTTGAGTATCTTAGTTGGTGGCTCACAAACTTTTAAGACCCCAGACTCTACTCACCAAAGTACAGCATAGAATATTTTCTTTCTGAATTTTGTTATGCCGATTGAGCTAGATGTTCCCTTAGACCATGGTCCTCACTAGCTGTCCTATTTCTATGTTATTCTTACTGGCAGTGTTTAGTTGAAAAGATGATGTGGTAAAACTATAGAGCTTTTTGTTCAAGTAGAAATTGAGTTGAAACCTGGAGTAGAATCCATAAAGTTCACTGTATGTACAAATGCTGATAGGATTCAACTATTGCAAATAGTGGTGATGTTGCTGGGTAGAAAGCCCACGCACTGTGCAGTGGAACTCAAATTGGCCAATACATGGGAGAATGAGGTGGGAGAGCAGGAAAGACACCTTTTTTTAATTGAGCAAAGAAAGAAGTCGGTTGGAGATGCTGCTGCAAAGACTGTTTTCCAAGGGTGAGAGAAAAAGTTACTTTTAAGGAGTTTACAAGTAGGGAGTTCATACAAATTATGTCAGTAACATTGTTAATCATACTATGCAGGTGCAATGGGATTTACATATAACTTCCAAGTGAAGAAAACAGGATTTTTAATGCAAAACTGTGGGGGAGGAATCCAAGAAAAGAAAACAGGATTTTGATGCAATGCTGATTGAGGCTCTGCCTTCTTCCTTCCATTTCCTTTTGGACATTTGTCATTCATGACCAGCATCCATTTTGAACTATAGCTCAGCTCGGAATTGTTTGGCATATTCTTGGGGAGGGGCAAATATTGGACCTAGGCCTTTCATTGTGGCTACTTCCTGTTGGTTTACAACTATTTACTAAATATTACAAGAAAACAATAAGATTGGCTTTTATGCCATGTTTATGGAACTATTTCCCTAAAGATGTTTTATAAGATTTTTCTAGCCCTTGGTGGTCATGGCCCCCAGACCTTCTGCTGGACCAGAGCAGGAAACATTCCCAAGGCCAACTCTCCAGACAGGGATTGGACTGGACAATGGGAAGGAGAGGGATGCTGGTGAAGAGTGAGCTTCTTGGATCAGGTGTATACCTGAGCCTATGTTGGCATCTCCTGTGTGGAAGGGAGATGAGAGTAATGTTCCCATCAATCACATTGCTGAAGTGAGCAGACTCAATGTACAATAATATTTTGGTCTGAGGGCTTCTTAAATGTGCAAGACAATAGAAGATAATAAGTTTTATTATCTTAATACTATCGGGATGCAGACTGGGTATTACTATTTCTTGCATTAGTGATTTAGCTCACGTATTTGTTTTTAATGGGAGCTACACAAATCAATCTGGTGTTTGTAAGGGTGTTACATACAGTGTGTACCCAAGTAGCTTGTCTAATTCTATGTATATTGTGTTTTGCTTGTCTTGTGTTATTTATCTGAATGCAAGAGTTATTCACTACAATACAGATTATAATTTCTTGGGCTAGAAAAAGAATTTAAGGCTATTTTGTTATCTCATGTCATCTTGGCTAATGAGGTCAGAAATTGCTGTTGAGGGTTTATCCCATTAGCAACTTTTTCTGTTATTTGTCCCATAATGACTGACAGAATTTCTTAAATAGTTCTCCAATTTAACTATACCAAGATAGGAATTGAAGCTACCAACCCCACCCTGAGTATTGAACCAATGGGTATTTTTGACTCTAATTTTATAATATGTAACAATTTAACATTATCTTTTCAATATTTGCTAGCATCATTATTATGAATATCTAAAGGTAACGCTAAAATTCCCAAAGTGCCCATGCATTCACCAGGAATTTAAACAAGAGATTGCTCATGTAAACTCGCTGTCAGTTGGGAAGGAAACACTTAAATTAGTATAGTTGCATCCACCACACAAAGCATGTATCCAGAAGGAGCACACAAAGTTTGTCTACAGGAAACAGAAGGTGTAGAAAAACATACATATGAGAACCAAATTTCTATTTATTAGCAAGATAATACAGTATGTCCCTTTCCTTATGTAGGTCTTCAGTTAATCTGTTCAAAACATGCTTAAGGATTCTTCCTGAAGGCAAGCTACTGCTCCCTGGTTTAAAATCTCATGAGGTGTTTGTTTATACATAAGCAGCATCAGTAATTACTTTTCATGTCAACAGCTCTTTGCCTCAACAGCAACTACGTTCTGCAAAACCTCAGATTGTATATTAATATCAACAGAGCAACATATATCTATTTAAGGTACAAAACTGTTCTTTGAGAGAACTTATAGGAATTTAATGCTATTCTTTTTTAAAAAAATCATAGCTAGAATAAATTTTAGATGCTTTCCTGGTTACGATATTTACAACTTTGCTAAGTTTACCAATAACAACGCTAATTCAAGAGTTAGAGATGCACTTCCAGCCAACATGGCAGCATAGACAGAAGCACAACACCATCCCTCCACAGCAAAGACACAAAAAACGAGGTAAAACAGAGACAAGTGTCATTCCTGGAATCTGAAGTGTTTCAAATAGATAAAGAACTCAGCCAAACATAGAATAGTGTAAGAAACCGAGAAAGGACAGAGAGCAAGGAGAGATGATTTTGAAGGGCCTTATCAGCTAACCCAGAATGAATCAGAATCTTAGACTCCTGTCAGGAATCAGCAGACAGGGAGCATGGGAAAGCAGCTTCATGGAACCTCCAGCAGGAGACAGAGCACCGGGTAACAGGTGATACTTTCCCACTCCCCATTCTCTCCCCACTGCTCTACCTCTGAACCTCCTGGCTGGCTGTGGTGGCTTAGTGGGCCAGAGGTGCAGCGCCCCTGCTACTTGAATTTCCCCCACTCACCTAGGAGATCGACAGACCAGGAGTACTGGAAAGCAGCTTCCCGAATTTCCAGCAGGACACAGAGCACACGGTAACCAGCAATATACGCTTTCCTAAACCTGGGTTCTTCCCATCCCCTTCAGCCTCCCCTGCTTCCCACCAGCTGCAATCTCGTGGCTGATAGGCAATTGCTTGGATTCACCCTGCTGACACTGGCCAGGCGCCTGAGCTGGTGCTGGTTCTTTCTGTCTGTTTTGGCTTCTTCAGTGCCTCTTACACCTCCCTCTCCATTCTCTTGAACACCTGGCTCTGAGTGTCATCTTTGCTTCTTGAAAGGCTGTAAAGGCATGCTCAACTAGGGGATCACTCCCCTGGGCCAGCCACAGCACACTGGTGGGTCACCTGGGGCTTTTTTTTTTTTTTTTTTTTGCTCATTTTGTTTTGTTTGTTTGCTTTCTTTTTCTTTTCCAGCTTGGGAGCCCCTTCTAGCCAGGCTGCATGGCTTAGGAGCCACTCCACAAAACTGTGCAGCCACTTAGGTGGATCTCTGGGGGCATCTCTAATTTTCTTTTCTCTGTTTTTTCCTCTTTTCTCTTTCTTTTCCCCTTTCTGTCTTTCCTCATTTTTCAGTTCTCATCTCTCTATAATTATCTGCTTTTCCTGCCTCCTGAATACCTAGTGCCACATTACATCTATACCCCCTCTATCCAGGCTATACCGTGCAAACTGGGAGCCACTTCCCTGGTCTTAGCAGCCTCACTGGTGGGACTCTAGGACTCCTGGGGGCTTCTCTTTTCTTTCTTTCTTTTACAAATTTTTATCTAGTTATTTTTCATTCTTTTTCCCTTTTTCTTCCTTTCTTTTTCCCCCTCTTTTTGTTTTCTACATTTCTCAGTTTCTCTTCTCTCCACTCCACTCTTTTTTTTCTTTCTTTCTCTCTTTGCTCATTTGTTTTGGGCTCCTGTTTCTCCTCACTCTCCTCTTTTCCATACCCCTAGTAGCTCCACATATCACAACCTCCCCCCTCTTTCCTGCCTACCTGCACTATGCACTGAACATCACACCCCTGAGCAACACAGGCTGGGCCTACTGGAATCTGCCCAGCACTGATTCTTGGCCCACCATGATGGCCTTAGCCTGTGCCACAAACTATCCCAGCCCTTCCTCTTCAACTAGACCTGCATTGCTTCACCATAGCTGAATGACTGGCCCTCCCTTTGGACAAGAAGATGAAAACTCTCATGACTACAGACAAGAAAACAACAAAAATGTGCAACCCATCTATTCAGACATAACCAAATAAAACAAAAAAAAACAGGATGAAACAAACAAATCTACAACCAAGAAACAAAGAAAATAACTATTGAATGTCCCAAAGACAGCAGATAATATCAAAATATATAGAAAAGCAGGATAGGATGGGTCCAGTAGGCATCCAAAATAAAACACCAGATGACTTTTCAGTACAAGAACCTACACTAGAACTACCTGACAGGGAACTCAAATCTCTAATATTCAGAGTAATCCAAGAGTTGAAGGAAAAAGCAGAAAAAAATAGACAAATTTATGGAAAAGGCAGACAAATTCATTGAAAATAGGGCCAAAAAAAAAATGGAACAGTTCAGGAAATCAATACAGGAACAAAATGCCAAAATAAATACACAACTAGAATCATACAAAAAGTACAACTACAAGTCCAAAATATAAACAAGATTTTAGAAATGGACAGTGTCATAGAAGGGCCGAGGAGCAGGTTTGAAACAATGGAAGACAGAATCACCGAAATTGAAGGCAAACACTTGGATACAACTCTGAGGAAAAATCAGAAAAAAAGAACGAAGAAAAAAATGAAGAAAACCTGAGAATTACGTGAGATAAAATCAAAAGCAAAAATTATGAGTGACTGAAGTTCCAGAACAGGGAAAGAAAATGGAAAACAGAGAGATAGTCATTGAAGAGCTGCTGACAGAAAAATTTCCTGATGAAAAGCTGGCCATCTAAGAAGCTCAATGAACTCCGTATAGAATAGACCCCAAAAGGAGAACACCAAGGCATATCATAATTGTACTCGCTAAACTTAAAGACAAAGAAAAAATCCTGTGAGAAGATTGAGGAAAACAAAAAATCACATACGAAGGAGAAACAATAAGAGTAAGCTCTGATTATTCCACAGAAACCATGCAGGAAAGAAGGGAATGGGATGAAATATATAAAACCTTGAAAGAAAAACACTGCCAACCAAGAATAATATATCTGAAAAACTTTTGTTCAAATGTAATGGTGAAATTAGGATAAATCCAGGTAAACAGAAATTAAGGGAATATATAAAAACCAAACCAAAATTACAAAAACTATTGAAGGGAGCATTTCGATCTGAGAACAAGCAATATTACACCACAGCCTGAATCGAGGATGCCAGATTGTACCAGCCAGATGCCTGCCTAGGAAATGGACTCTCAAGGGCTATCAAAAACTGAAACAATTGTAACAGGGAACCTGAAAAAAAAAAAAAAAGACCTGTTGACATAAGTCGATTCTGACTCATAACGACACTATAGGACCAAGTAGAACTTCCCCCATAGAGTTTCCAAGGAGCCCCTGATGGATTCAAACTGCTGACCTTTCAGTTAGCAGCCATAGTACTTAACCACTATGCCACCAGGGTTTCCACCTACAGTGAACCAGAGAGGTTAATCTGTAAATGACAACAACATCAGAACAATAAAAGAGGGGATAAATGGTATATGTGTAGGACTCTCTAATGGAGAGGAAGGCAAAACAATACCAAATAATAATCGACTTGTTCAAATCTAGAAAGATAAGCGCAAATTTCAAGGTAACTACAAAGAAAGTTAACACATGTAGTTATCAAAATAAAGAAGAAAAACATAAGGTCTCGATAAAATCAAAAGAAATGAAAAGGAAATCCACAAACAAAATGAATTCAGCACAGGAGAGTAACAGGAACAAAGAAAATGTTAGCTCTACAAAAAAGGTACTACAAAATGACAGCAATAAACTCACACCAATCAATAATTATGCTGAATGTAAATGGCATAAATTCACCCATAAAGAGATACAGAGTGATGGAATGGATAAAAAACAGGATCTATCAATATGCTGTCTACAAGAAACACACCTTAGGAAAAAAATGTAAATTTATTAAAAATCAAAGGGCAGAAAATATCTATCAAGTAAATAACTACCAAAAAGGGGCAGGAGTAGCAATACTAATGTCAGATAAAATAGACTTTAAAACAAAATCCACCGTAAAAGACAAAGAAGAACATTATGTACTGTTTAAAGGGATGATCCATCATGAAGACTTAACCATGGTAAACACCAACGCACCAAATGACAGGGCTCCAAAATACATAAAACAACCTCTAACAGCACTGAAAAGAGAAATTGACAGTCACATAATAATAGTAGGAGGCTTCAACCCACCACTCTCAGTAAAGGAGAGAATATCTAGAAAGAAACTCAACAAAGATACAGAAGAGCTACAGAGCACAATCAGCCAACTTGACCTTATAGACATATACAGAATACTCCATCCAACAGCTTCAAACTACATATTCTTTTCCAAAGCACATGGAACATTCTCCAGATTAGACCACATATTAGGCCACAGAGCAACCCTCAACAAAATCCAAAGCACTGAGATAATACAAAGTATCTTCTCTGACTAAAATGCCATTAAAGTAGAAATTAACAACAGGAAGATAAGGGGAAAAAATCAATTACATGGAAACTGAATAACACCCTGCTTAAAACCACCGGGTAATAGAAGAAATAAATGATGGAATGAAAAAATTCCTAGAATCAAAACCTTTGAAACACAGCAAAGACTGTCCTCAGAGGTCAATTTACAGCATAGCTGCTCACATCAAAAAAGAAAAAAAGGGACAAAGTCAGAGCATTAGTCACACAACTTGAACAAATAGAAACAGAACAGCAAAAGAAGCCCACAGCCTCAAGAATTAATGAAAAGATCAGATCAGAAATAAATGAAATAGAATATAGAAAAATAATAGAAACAATCAACAAAACCAAAAGTTGGTTCTTTGAAAGGAGCAACAAAATTGACAAACCACTGGCCAAACAGATAGAAGAAAAACAAGAGAGAATGCAAATAACCGAAATAAGAAATGACATGAGGGACATTACAACAGACCCAACTGAAATAAAAAGGATCATAACAGAGTATTATGAAAAAACATACTCCAACAAATTTGAAGCCTAGAAGAAATGGACAAATTTCTACAGACACGCTTCCTACCAAGCTAACTCAAAATGAGGTTAAAAATCTGGACAGAAGCGTAACAAAAGAGATTGAAAAATAATTAAAAAAAAAAAAAAAACTCCCCACCAAAAAAAGTCCTAGCCCAGATGGGTTCACTGGAGAATTCTACCAAACATTCACAGGAGATCTTACGCCAGTACTACTCAAACTATCTCATAACGAAGAAAAAGAAGCTATACTTCTGAATTCATTCTATGAAGCCAACGTAACCCTGATACCCAAACCAAAGACACCACCAAAAATGAAAATTACAGACCAAAATCTCTCATGAATATAGATGTAAAAATTCTCACCAAAAGAATCCAGCATCATATAAAAAAATTTGCCATGACCAAGTAGGATTAATACCAGGTATGAAAGAATGCTTCAATATTAGAAAATCAATGTAATCCACTGCATAAATAAAAGAATCACATGATCATTCAAATCTACACAGAAAAGGCATTCGACAAAGCCCATTCCTGATAAAAACTGCCAACAAAATAGGTATAGAAGAGAAACGTATCAACATAATAGAGGGAATCTATGCAAAACCAATGGTCAACATCTCTCAATGGAAAGAGACTGAAAACATTCCACTTAAGAACAGGAACAAGACAAGAACGCCCTTTATCACCACTCCTATTTAACATTGTGGTGGAAGTCCTAGCCAGAACAATAATTCAAGAAACAGAAATGCAGGGCATCCAAAGTGGTAATGAAGAAGTTAAACTGTCCATATTTGAGGATGATATGATACTAAGAAAACACAAAAGATTCAATGAGAAAACTACTGTAAGTAATAGATTCAGCAGAGTAGCAGGATATATGATAAGCATACAAAACTCAGCTGGATTCCTGTACAACAATATGTATAGAATGATGAAAAGGAAATCAGGAAAACAATAACATTTATAATAGGCCCTTAAAAAAAAAAGGAATAAATCTAACCAGGGATATAAAAGGCCTATAAAAAGAAAATTACAAAACACTACTGCAAGAAACCAAAAGCAATCTACATAAATGGAAAAACATACCATGCTCATGGATAGGTAGACTCAACATTGTGAAAATGACAATTCTACCCAAAGTGATTTATAAATACAATGTAATACCAATCAAAAGACCGATGACATTCTTTAAGATGGAAAAACTTATCATTAACCTTATATGGAAAGGGAAGAGGCCCTGGATAATAAAGCACTATTGAAAAAGAAGAATAAAGTAGGACAAATCACACTACCTGACCTCAGAAACTACTACACAGCTACAGAAGTCAATTCAGCCTGGTACTGGTACAATGACAGATACATTGACCAATGGAACAGAATTGAGAACCCAAATGGAAATCCATTCACCTACGGTCACGGAAAGCCTGTTGGCATAGTGGTTAAGTGCTACAGCTGCTAACCAAATAATAATCCTGATAACATGTCCAAAGTATATGAGACAAAGTTTCATCTATCTTTGCTTCTCAGATTCTTAGCTGAACATACAGAATAAGTATGGTGAAAGGATACAACCCTGACATGTAACTTTCCTGAATTTAAACCACACGGTATACTCTTTTTCTCTTTGAATGACTGCCTCTTGATCTATGTACAGGTTCTGCATGACACAATTAAGTGTTCTGGAATTCCCATTCTTCATTTTATCAACAATTTATTATGATCCACACACTCAAATTCCTTTGCGTAGTGAATAAAACAGAGGTAAATATCTTTCTGGCATTCTCTGCTTTTCAGCCAAGATCCATCTGACATCAGCAATGATATCCCTCATACCATGCCTTCTTCTGAATCTGGCTTGAATTTTTGGCAGTTCCCTGTTGATGTACTGGGAAGACATACAATTATAAAAATATATGCATCTAACATCAGTACCAAAAAATACGTGAAAGAATGCTGACAGATCTGAAATGAGTAATAGACAACACAATAATAATAATTGGAGGTTTCAATACACTATAAATACGGAACACAAATCTAAAAAGAAGATAAGTAAGGACACACAGGATTTAACACCACAAACCAATTAGACCTATCAGACATATATAGAACACTCCATTCAACATTAGAACAATACACATTTTTTCCTGTGCACGAGTCATTCTCCAGGACAGACCACATACTAGGCACAAAACATGTCTCAACAAATTTAAAAAGACTGAACTTATACAAAGTATCTTCTCTGACCACAAAGGAATGATAGCAGAAATTAAGAGCAGGAAAAAAAAAATCCTTTGCTGTCTAGTTGACATTCTGACTCATAGCGACCCTATAAGAGGGTAGAACAGCCCCCTAGGATTTCCAAGGAGCAACTGGTGGCTTCGAACTGCTGACCTTTTGGTTAGTAGCTGAGCTCTTATCCACTGCACAATTAGGGTGCCACAAAGGAATAACAGCAAAATTAATAGAGAAGGAAAATTATAGAACACAAAAATATATGCAAATTAAACAATGCACTATTAAACAAACAATGGGTCAGGGAAGAAAAGAGAGAGAAATTAAAAACACCTGGAGTTAAACAATAATGATAAATAGCATAGCAAAACTTACATGCTGCAGCAAAGGCAGCATTCAAAGGGAAATATATAGCAATAAACACCTATGTTAACAAAGAAGAAAGGTCTAAAATTAACTGCAATTTTAGGAGCTGGAAATTGGAGAGAAGACTAAAGCTAAAAGTACTAAAAGAAAGGAATTAACAAATATCAGGAAAAAAAATGACATAGACAATAGAAAAATAATAGAATCAGGAAAACCAGAAGCTGCTGATTCTTTGAAAAGATCGGGAAAATTGACAAGCCTTTATGTAGGCTGACAAAGAAAAAAAAGACAGAAGATGCAGATAACCAAAACACAAAACCAAAGTGGTTACCTCAGGTGCAAGAAAGTAGGGAGAGGGAATTATCCTCTGGGAAGTAGTGGGTTTACGTTTCTGGTTATAGGAAAATTGGCATCAATGAAAGGTAACATATGCACAATTTTATGATTATATCTGATATCATTAAGTTGTACACCAGAATAAGGGCAAAGTGGAAATTCTGTATTATATATAATTTTACAAAAACAACTAAAATAATAGTAATAGGCCAAATTTGCTAATACTACTTACGTACATCCAAACACCTCATGGAATTAATCCTGTTGGTTCATAAGTACAGGACTGTGGCTTCATAGGACTGCCCAGTCAGTTAACCTTAAATTGTTTTTTTTGTTTTTTTTGTTTTTTATAATAACTTTTATTAAGCTTCAAGTGAACGTTTACAAATCCAATCAGTCTGTCACATATAAGTTTACATACATCTCACTCCCTACTCCCACTTACTCTCCCCGTCTTGAGTCAGCCCTTTCAGTCTCTCCTTTCTTGACAATTTTGCCGGCTTCCCTCTCTCTCTATCCTCCCATCCCCCCTCCAGACAAGAGTTGCCAACACAATCTCAAGTGTACACCTGATATAATTAGCTCACTCTTCATCAGCGTCTCTCTCCCACCCGCTGACCAGTCCCTTTCATGTCTGATGAGTTGTCTTCAGGGATGGTTCCTGTCCTGTGTCAACAGAAGGTCTGGAGAGCATGGCCGCCGGGATTCCTCCAGTCTCAGTCAGACCATTAAGTTTGGTCTTCTTATGAGAATTTGGGGTCTGCATCCCACTGCTCTCCTGCTCCCTCAGGGGTCCTCTGCTGAGCTCCCTGTCAGGGCAGTCATCGATTGTGGCCGGGCACCAACTAGTTCTTCTGGTCTCAGGATGATGTAGGTCTCTTGTTCATGTGGCCCTTTCTGTCTCTTGGGCTCTTAGTTGTCATGTGGGCTTGGTGTTCTTCATTTTCCTTTGCTCCAGGTGGGTTGAGACCAATTGCTGCATCTTAGATGGCTGCTTGTTAGCATTTAAGACCCCAGACGCCACATTTCAAAGTGGGATGCAGAATGATTTCATAATAGAATTATTTTGCCAATTGACTTAGAAGTCCCCGCAAACCATGTTCCCCAGACCCCCGCACTTGCTCCGCTGAGCTTTGAAGCATTCATTTTATCCCGGAAACTTCTTTGCTTTTGGTCCAGTCCAATTGAGCTGACCTTCCATGTATTGAGTGTTGTCTTTCCCTTCACCTAAAGCAGTTCTTATCTACTGATTAATCAATAAAAAAACCCTCTCCCACCCTCCCTCCCTCCCCCCCTCGTAACCACAAAAGTATGTGTTCTTCTCAGGTTTACTATTTCTCAAGATCTTATAATAGTGGTCTTATACAGTATTTGTCCTTTTGCCTCTGACTCATTTTGCTCAGCATAATGCCTTCCAGGTTCCTCCATGTTATGAAATGTTTCAGAGATTCGTCACTGTTCTTTATCGATGCGTAGTATTCCATTGTGTGAATATACCACAATTTATTTACCCATTCATCCGTTGATGGACACCTTGGTTGCTTCCAACTTTTTGCTATTGTAAACAGAGCTGCAATAAACATGGGTGTGCATATATCTGTTTGTATGAAGGCTCTTGTATCTCTAGGGTATATTCCGAGGAGTGGGATTTCTGGGTTGTATGGTAGTTCTATTTCTAACTGTTTAAGATAACGCCAGATAGATTTCCAAAGTGGTTGTACCATTTTACATTCCCACCAGCAGTGTATGAGAGTTCCAATCTCTCCGCAGCCTCTCCAACATTTATTATTTTGTGTTTTTTGGATTAATGCCAGCCTTGCTGGTGTGAGATGGAATCTCATCGTAGTTTTAATTTGCATTTCTCTAATGGCTAATGATCGAGAGCATTTTCTCATGTATCTGTTGGCTGCCTGAATATCTTCTTTAGAGAAATGTGTGTTCATATCCTTTGCCCACTTCTTGATTGGGTTGTTTGTCTTTTTGTGGTTGAGTTTTGACAGAATCATGTAGATTTTAGAGATCAGGCGCTGGTCGGAGATGTCATAGCTGAAAATTCTTTCCCAATCTGTAGGTGGTCTTTTTACTCTTTTGGTGAAGTCTTTAGATGAGCATAGGTGTTTGATTTTTAGGAGCTCCCAGTTATCGGGTTTCTCTTCATCATTTTTGGTAATGTTTTGTATTCTGTTTATACCTTGTATTAGGGCTCCTAGGGTTGTCCCAATTTTTTCTTCCATGATCTTTATCGTTTTAGTCTTTATGTTTAGGTCTTTGATCCACTTGGAGTTAGTTTTTGTGCATGGTGTGAGGTATGGGTCCTGTTTCATTTTTTTGCAAATGGATATCCAGTTATGCCAGCACCATTTGTTAAAAAGGCTGTCTTTTCCCCAGTTAATTGACACTGGTCCTTTGTCAAATATCAGCTGCTCATACGTGGATGGATCTATGTCTGGGTTCTCAATTCTGTTCCATTGGTCTATGTGTCTGTTGTTGTACCAATACCAGGCTGTTTTGACTACTGTGGCTGTATAATAGGTTCTGAAGTCAGGTAAGGTGAGGCCTCCCACTTTCTTCTTCTTTTTCAGTAGTGCTTTGCTTATCCGGGGCTTCTTTCCCTTCCATATGAAATTGGTGATTTGTTTCTCTATCCCCTTAAAATATGACATTGGAATTTGGATCGGAAGTGCGTTAAATGTATAGATGGCTTTTGGTAGAATAGACATTTTTACTATGTTAAGTCTTCCTATCCATGAGCAAGGTATGTTTTTCCACTTAAGTATGTCCTTTTGAATTTCTTGTAGTAGAGCTTTGTAGTTTTCTTTGTATAGGTCTTTTACATCCTTGGTAAGATTTATTCCTAAGTATCTTATCTTCTTGGGGGCTACCGTGAATGGTATTGATTTGGTTATTTCCTCTTCGGTGTTCTTTTTGTTGATGTAGAGGAATCCAAGTGATTTTTGTATGTTTATTTTATAACCTGAGACTCTGCCAAACTCTTCTATTAGTTTCAGTAGTTTTCTGGAGGATTCCTTAGGGTTTTCTGTGTATATAATCATGTCATCTGCAAATAGTGATAACTTTACTTCTTCCTTGCCAATCCGGATACCTTTTATCTCTTTGTCTAGCCTGATTGCCCTGGCTAAGACTTCCAACACGATGTTGAATAAGAGCGGTGATAAAGGGCATCCTTGTCTGGTTCCCGTTCTCAAGGGAAATGCTTTCAGGTTCTCTCCATTTAGAGTGATATTGGCTGTTGGCTTTGCATAGATGCCCTTTATTATGTTGAGGAATTTTCCTTCAATTCCTATTTTGGTAAGAGTTTTTATCATAAATGGGTGTTGGACTTTGTCAAATGCCTTTTCTGCATCAATTGATAAGATCATGTGGTTTTTGTCTTTTGTTTTATTTATGTGATGGATTACATTAATGGTTTTTCTGATATTAAACCAGCCTTGCATACCTGGTATAAATCCCACTTGATCAGGGTGAATTATTTTTTTGATGTGTTGTTGGATTCTATTGGCTAGAATTTTGTTGAGGATTTTTGCATCAATGTTCATGAGGGATATAGGTCTATAATTTTCTTTTTTTGTAATGTCTTTACCTGGTTTTGGTATCAGGGAGATGGTGGCTTCATAGAATGAGTTGGGTAGTATTCCGTCATTTTCTATGCTTTGGAATACCTTTAGTAGTAGTGGTGTTAACTCTTCTCTGAAAATTTGGTAGAACTCTGCAGTGAAGCCGTCCGGGCCAGGACTTTTTTTTGTTGGGAGTTTTTTGATTACCGTTTCAATCTCTTTTTTTGTTATGGGTCTATTTAGTTGTTCTGCTTCTGAATGTGTTAGTTTAGGTAGGTAGTGTTTTTCAAGGAATTCATCCATTTCTTCTAGGTTTTCAAATTTGTTAGAGTACAATTTTTCATAATAATCTGAAATGATTCTTTTAATTTCATTTGGTTCTGTTGTGATGTGGTCCTTCTCATTTCTTATTCGGGTTATTTGTTTCCTTTCCTGTATTTCTTTAGTCAGTCTAGCCAATGGTTTATCAATTTTGTTAATTTTTTCAAAGAACCAGCTTTTGGCTTTGTTAATTCTTTCAATTGTTTTTCTGTTCTCTAATTCATTTAGTTCAGCTCTAATTTTTATTATTTGTTTTCTTCTGGTGCCTGATGGATTCTTTTGTTGCTCACTTTCTATTTGTTCAAGTTGTAGGGACAGTTCTCTGATTTTGGCTCTTTCTTCTTTTTGTATGTGTGCATTTATTGATATAAATTGGCCTCTGAGCACTGCTTTTGCTGTGTCCCAGAGGTTTTGATAGGAAGTATTTTCATTCTCGTTGCTTTCTATGAATTTCCTTATTCCCTCCTTGATGTCTTCTATAACCCAGTCTTTTTTCAGGAGGGTATTGTTCATTTTCCAAGTATTTGATTTCTTTTCCCTCGTTCTTCTGTTATTGATCTCTAGTTTTATTGCCTTGTGGTCTGAGAAGATGCTTTGTAATATTTCGATGTTTTGGACTCTGCAAAGGTTTGTTTTATGACCTAATATGTGGTCTATTCTAGAGAATGTTCCATGTGCGCTAGAAAAAAAAGTATATTTTGCAGCAGTTGGGTGGAGAGTTCTGTATAAGTCAATGAGGTCAAGTTGGTTGATTGTTGTAATTAGATCTTCCGTGTCTCTGTTGAGCTTCTTACTGGATGTCCTGTCCTTCTCCGAAAGGGGTGTGTTGAAGTCTCCTACTATAATTGTGGAGGTATCTATCTCGCTTTTCAGTTCTGTTAAAATTTGATTTATATATCTTGCAGCCCTGTCATTGGGTGCGTAAATATTTAATATGGTTATGTCTTCCTGATCAATTGTCCCTTTTATTATTATATAGTGTCCTTCTTTATCCTTTGTGGTGGATTTAAGTCTAAAGTCTATTTTGTCAGAAATTAATATTGCTACTCCTCTTCTTTTTTGCTTATTGTTTGCTTGATATACTTTTTTCCATCCTTTGAGTTTTAGTTTGTTTGTGTCTCTAAGTCTAAGGTGTGTCTCTTGTAGGCAGCATATAGATGGATCGTGTTTCTTTATCCAGTCTGTGACTCTCTGTCTCTTTATTGGTGCATTTAGTCCATTTACATTCAGGGTAATTATAGATAAATAAGTTTTTAGTGCTGTCATTTTGATGCCTTTTTATGTGTGTTGTTGACAATTTCATTTTTCCACATACTTTTTTGTGCTGAGGCGTTTTTCTTAGTAAATTGTGAGATCCTCACTTTCATAGTGTTTGACTTTATGTTAGTTGAGTCGTTACGTTTTTCTTGGTTTTTGTCTTGAGTTATAGAGTTGTTATACCTTTTTGTGGTTACCTCATTATATACCCCTATTTTTCTAAGTAAAAACCTAACTTGTATTGTTCTATATCGCCTTGTATCACTCTCCATATGGCAGTTCAATGCCTCCTGTATTTAGTCCCTCTTTTTGATTATTGTGATCTTTTACCTATTGACTTCCATGATTCCCTGTTATGTGTATTTTTTTTTTAATTAATCTTAATTTGTTTGTTTTTGTGATTTCCCTATTTGAGTTGATATCAGGACGTTCTGTTTTGTGACCTTGTGTTGTGCTGATATCTGATATTATTGGTTCTCTGACCAAACAATATCCTTTAGTATTTCTTGTAGCTTTGGTTTGGTTTTTGCAAATTCTCTAAACTTGTGTTTGTCTGTAAATATCTTAATTTCGCCTTCATATTTCAGAGAGAGTTTTGCTGGATATATGATCCTTGGTTGGCAGTTCTTCTCCTTCAGTGTTCTGTATATGTCGTCCCATTCCCTTCTTGCCTGCATGGTTTCTGCTGAGTAGTCAGAACATATTCTTATTGATTCTCCCTTGAAGGAAACCTTTCTTTTCTCCCTGGCTGCTTTTAAAATTTTCTGTTTATCTTTGGTTTTGGTGAGTTTGATGATAATATGTCTTGGTGTTTTTCTTTTTGGATCAATCTTAAATGGGGTTCGATGAGCATCTTGGATAGATATCCTTTCGTCTTTCATGATGTCAGGGAAGTTTTCTGTCAGAAGTTCTTCAACTATTTTCTCTGTGTTTTCTGTCCCCCCTCCCTGTTCTGGGACTCCAATCACCCGCAGGTTATCCTTCTTGATAGAGTCCCACATAATTCTTAGGGTTTCTTCATTTTTTTTAATTCTTTTATCTGATTTTTTTTCAGCTATGTTGGTGTTGATTCCCTGGTCCTCCAGATGTCCCAGTCTGCATTCTAATTGCTCGAGTCTGCTCCTCTGACTTCCTAGTGTGTTGTCTAATTCTGTTATTTTATTGTTAATCTTTTGGATTTCTACATGTTGTCTCTCTATGGATTCTTGCAACTTATTAATTTTTCCAGTATGTTCTTGAATAATCTTTTTGAGTTCTTCAACAGTTTTATCAGTGTGTTCCTTGGCTTTTTCTGCAGATATCCTAATTTCATTTGTGATATCATTAAGCATTCTGTAAATTAGTTTTTTATATTCTGTATCTGATAATTCCAAAATTGTATCTTCATTTGGGAAAGATTTTGATTCTTTTGTTTGGGGAGTTGGAGAAGCTGTCACGGTCTGCTTCTTTAAGTGGTTTGATATGGATTGTTGTCTCCGAGCCATCACTGGGAAACTAGTTTTTCCAGAAAATCCGCTAAAAAAAAAACTGCAGTCAGATCCCTATCAGAGTTCTCCCTCTGGCTCAGGCTATTCAGATGTTAATGAAGCCGCCTGGGGAGGGTGGGGGAGGGAACAAAGAGATAGGAGAGTAGCACCTCAGAATATAGCCAGAGTTGCTTGTCTTGCTTGGAATGACTCTTATATCTGAGATTCCCGCGGGCGCGTCGCCTATGTGTGCTGTCTGTGTGGAGATTGCCCCCGGGGGGTCTGGCCCGCTGGAGTCACGGTCAGATCCTCCGCTTCCAGCCCCACGCCCAGCGTCAAGGCTCCCCTACTGGGACGGTGCACTCTCGACTCCAAAATCAGTCGCTGCCTCCCGGGGACTTCTCGTCCCTCCAGCCGCGTGGCCGTGCCGCCCCCGTGAACCAGGTGGGCCCCCTCCCGGGGTTAGTTCAGATGGGTGGAGTAGCTCCCCGTGCTTGTGCCGCGACCGAGTGTCCCGGCTGGAACGCTGTTCTCCCCGCTCCAATACCAGTCGCTGCCTCCCGGGGACTTCTCCTACCGGCTGCGTCCCACGCCGCCCGCGCGACCCGGATGGTCACCTTCCCGGGGTTAGTTCAGGGGGTGGAGCAACTCTCCGTGTTTATGGCGTACCTGCGTGCAGTCCAAATCCCTGTGGGACGGTTCCCCGGCTCGGATGCTACTCTTTCTGCTCCAAGATCAGTCACTGCCTCCCGGGGACTTCTCCTAACGGCTGCGTCCCACGCCGCCCGTGGAACCGGCTAGTCCCCCTCCCGGGGTTAGTTCAGGGGGGTGGAGCAGGTCTCTGTGCTTGTGCCGTACCTGACTGGTATGCTGGCTCCAGGCTCTGGAAACAATCGCTGCTTCCCCGTATTAGTTCGTTCTCCGTCTCTAAATCTGTGTTTGTTGTTCAGGGTTCGTAGATTGTTATGTATGTG
This sequence comes from Elephas maximus indicus, assembly GCF_024166365.1. Classification (NCBI taxonomy): domain Eukaryota; kingdom Metazoa; phylum Chordata; class Mammalia; order Proboscidea; family Elephantidae; genus Elephas; species Elephas maximus. The sequence goes on from NC_064847.1 coordinate 12,858,052, forward strand.
ATCGATTCACTTGTTTTTCCGTGTCTTTGTTGTAAGAGGGATCCGAGGTAGCGTCTGCCTAGTCCGCCATCTTGGCTCTCCTTAAATTGTTTTTAAAGTTACTGTTCTCCATAGCTTGGTGAGTAGTGCCTGGGGTCTTTATTTTTAATGGAACTTTAGATGAAGGTTTTCAGAACAAACTAGTTTCTCACCAAACAGCCCACACATTGTTGTATGACACTGGTTAACAACCCCACAACACATCAATACTCTCTCTTCTCAACCCTGGGTTCCCTATTACCAGGTGTCCTGTTCCTTCCTGTCTTCCAGTCCCTGTGCCCCTTTAGTCTTGCTTTACTCCGTGGACCTGTTCTTTTGCTAAAGGGTGAACCCCAGGAGCAACCTCATTACTGAGCTGAAAGGGTGTCCAGGGCCATGCTCTTAGGTTTTCTCCAGTTTCTCTCAGGACCGCAAACCTGGTGTTTCTTTCTGAGTTAGAATTTTGTTCTACATTTTTCTCCAGCCCTCCCTGTCTGGGACTCCCTATTGTGATCCCTGTCAGAGTAGTCAGTGGTTGTACCTTGGCACCGTCTAGTTGTACTGGGCTTAGTCTGGCGGAGGCCAGGGTAGATGTAGTTCATTAGTCCTTTGGACTAATCTTTCCCTTGTGCCTTTAGTTTTCTTCATTCTTCCTTTGTCCCAAAGGGGTGAGACCACTGGAAATCCTAGATGGCTGCTCACAGGCTTTTAAGACCCCAAATGCTACTCACCAAAGTAGAATGTAGAATATTTTCTTTATAAACTCTGTTATGCCAACTGAGCTAGATGTTCCCTGAAACCATGGTCCCCACAGCCCTCAGCCCAGTGATTCGGTCCCTCAGGGAGTTTGTATGTGTTTATGGAGCTGCAGGTTGTACTGACTTGCCCAGTATTGTATACTGTCTTACCCTTCACCAAAGTTACTGCTTATCTTTTGTACATTAAGTATTTCCCATCCCTACTCCTCCCCCTCCTTGCAACCTTCAAATATTGTTTCTTTCGTAAACCTTTTCATGATTTTTTACAGTAGTGGTCTTGTATAATACATGTCCTGTGGTTGGCTTATTTCACTCAACATACTGCCCTGTGCTGAGTTCCTTTTGGTTTGGGATTTCTTTTTCATTTCTTTTGTTTTTGTAGATTTTGTTTTTATTGAGGCTTTGTTTTTCTTCTTTATTTTGATGAATAGTTTTGTTAACTTTCTTTGCAGTTAGCTTGAAATTTACCCTTATCTTCCTAAGTTTGAACCAACCTATTATTACTTTGTATCACCATGCCTTCCTCTCTCTTAGAGAGTTCTATACCTATACTGTTTATTCCCTCTTTTATTGTTTTGAGGTTGTCATCATTTACAGGCTAACCTCTCTGGTTCCCTGTTGCAATTGTTCTGGTTTTTGATAGTCCTTTAGAGTTCATTTTCTACGTTGGCATCTGGCTGGTCCAATCTTGTGTCTTAGATTCAGGTTTCTGTCTGATGTTTTTTGTTCTCAGACCAAAAGACTCCCTTTAATAATTATTGAAAGTTTGGTTTGATTTTTACATATCCACTTAATTTCTGTTATCTGGAAATGTTCTAATTGCATCATCGCTTTTGAAATAAACTCTTGCAGCATATATTATTCTTGGTTGGCAATTTTTTTCTTTCATGGTTTTATATATGTCATCCCATTGTCTTCTTGCCTGCCTGGTTTCTGCTGAATAATCAGAGTTCAGTCTTATTTTTTCTCCTCTGTATGTGACTTTTTGTTTTTCTCAAGCTGCTCACAGGATTTTGTCTTTGTCTTTGGTTTTAGTGAGTGTGATTATGATATGCCTTGGTATTACTTTTGAAGTCTGTCCTATATGGGGTTCTTTGAGCTTCTTGCGTGGTCAGCTTTTCCTCGTTCACAATATTAGGGAAGTTCCCTGTCAGCAATTCTTTAATGATCCTCTCTGTATTTTCTGTTTTCTCTCCTTGTTTTGGAACTCCAATCACTCTCAAATTTTCACTTTTAATTGTATCCCACGTAATTCTCAGAGTTTCCCCATTTTTCTTCATTCTTTTTTCTGATTTTTTCCTCACACTGAATTGTATCCAAGTGTTTGTCTTGAATTTCACTTATTCTGCCTTCCATTGTTTCAAAACTGCTCCTCAGCCCTTCTATGACACTGTCCATTTCTGAAATCTTGTTATTTACCTTTTGGATTTCTAATTGTTTTTGTACAATTTCTAGTTGTGAATTTTGGCGTTTTGTTCCTGTGTCGCTTTCCTAAATTTCTCCATTTTTTTTGTCTGTAGTTTCCATGAATTTGTCTGCCTTTCCCAAAAATTTGTCTGTTTTTTCATTTTTGTCTGTTTTTTCTTCAACTTTTGGATTGCTCTGAGTATTAGAGATTTTAATTTCCCTGTTAGGTAGTTCTAGTGCCTTTTCTTCTACTGGAAAGTCATCTGGTGTTTTATTTTGTATGCTTACTGGACCAATGCTGTCCTGTTCTTTTAAATACATTTTGATATTGTCTACTGCTACTACTATTGTCTACTGTCTACTACTGGGACATTTAGTAGTTATTTTCTTGGTGTCTTGATTGTAGAGTTGTTTCCTTTTTCCTACTTTTTTGTTTTATTTGGTTACGCATGAGCAGGCTGGCTGTGCATTATTTGTTGTTCGCTCATCTCTAGTCATAATATTTTTCACCTTCTTGTCCAGCGGGCAGGGCCATTCATTTGGCTGTGGTGCACCAGGGCAGGTCCAGCTGAAGGAGAGGGATTGGGATGTACATGGCAGGTACTAGGGCCAATAGGGCAGGCCAGGAATCAGTGTTGGGCAGGTTCCTACAGGCTGTGTCTGTGCTGCTCAGACATGTGACATTCAGTGCACGGCGCAGGTAGGCAGGAAATGGGGGGAGGCTGTGATATGTAGAGCTAATAGGGGTGTGGGAAAGAGGAGAAAAGGAGGGGAATTCAGGAGGCAGAAACTAAGAAAAAAAGTGCTAAGGGGGATTGCCATTGCAGTGGAGAAATGAGAAACAGGGAAACGGAGAAAAGAAAAAAATAACTAGATAAAAATTTGGAAAAGGAAAAAAAGAAAAGCCCCCAGGAGTTCCAGAGTCGCACCAGTGGGGCTGCTAAGACCTGGGAAATGGCTCCTAACCTGCAAAAAAGAAAAAGAAACAAACTAAACATAACAAAGCAAAACAGGGAAAAAAAGAGCCCCAGGGATCCCACCAGCATGGTGTCACAGGCCAGGTGAGTGTTTCCCCAGTTTAGCATGGCTTTACAACCTTTCAAGAAGAAGCAAAGATGGCACATGGAGCCAGGTGTTCCAGAGAAAGGAGGGGAGGTGGTAGGAGGCACAGAAGAAACCAAAAGGGATGGAAGGAACAAGCGCCAGCTCAGGAGCCCAGCCAGTGTGGACCTGAGGCCAAAGCAGTTGCCTCCCGGCCAAGAGACTGTGGCTGGCAGGAAGCAGAGGAGGCTGAAGGGTGGAGGAAAGTAAAGGAAGGCTAGGAAAGTGTATATTGGTCATTACCAGGTGTTCTGTCTCCTGCCGGGAACTTCGCCAAGCTGCTTTCCCATACTCCTTGTCTGCCAATCAGCATGGGTGGAGTGAATCCTAGCAGCACTGATGCTGCACTTCCCAGCCAGCTGAGCCACCACAGCCAGACAGCAAGCTTGGAGGTAGAGCAATGGGGAGAGAATGGGGGGTGGGAAAGCATGTATCGCTGGTTACTGGGTACTCCGTCTCCTGCTGAGAGTTCTGTGAAGCTGCTTTCCCCTGCTCCCACTCTGCCAATCCCCGACTGGAGTCTAAGATGGTGGATCTGTGCTGCGTTAGCTCACGCAGCCTTCCACGCTTCTTTGTCCTTGCTCTTCATCCTCTGTCATTTCTTATTCCCTTCCGTGCTTGGCTTTATCTCTTCATTTGGCATTTCAGGTTCCAGAAATGACATTTGTCTCCTTTTTATTTAGTCTTTTGGGTCTTTGCTGTGGAGGAACAGTATGATGTTTCTGTCTGTGATGTCATGTTGGCTGTAAGTCCCTGTTGTTTAATTTCTTGACTGCTGCTTCCATGAACTGTGTTTGCTGATCCAAGCAGAAAAAAATCATTGATAATTCAATTTTTTCTCTATTCATTATGATGTTGTTTGTCAGTCTAGTTGTATTTTTATTTTCTGCATGTGAACAAAGTGCTTAAACATTATGGATCACACTAAAATAATGGTTAAATAACTTACATTAAATGGACTAATTCCTAGAAACATATGAATAACCAAAACTGAATCAGGAAGGATCAGAAGTATAGCAAGTAGAGAAACTGAATCATTTAAAAAAAAAAAAACTGTCCCAACAAGAAAACCCAAGAACCAAATAGTTTCACTGGTGAATCCTTCTCAAACTCACTCTATGAGACCCACATTACCCAGAAACCAAACACCAGATTTGGTGCAAGGAAATTATTTTACTAATGCTCCATATGGACATAAATATGAATATTCTCCAAAAATATTAGCAAATCAAATACAGCTGCATATGAAGAAAATACACCAGGACCAAGTCAGGTTTATGCGTGGAATGCAAGGATAGTTTCTTATTTAAATATATCAAAAATGGCCTCTTTGTTTTGGACTGTTTTCTCCTTTTTTTTTCAATCTGAAGTGCACTAGCCCAAAGAACTTCTTTGCACTAAACAACCTTTACACATCCAGTTGTTTTAAACATAGACCAAATAAACAGATTTTTAGCTACTCAACAAATTCAACAACACTCAACATCTGAAACTGAAACTGCACTCAACAACTGCTAGCCCCAGGTAAGATAAAACTCTACACTTATAAGAACCCCAGTGCTCTTCTTTCATTCAGAGTTCTTTAACCCACAGACTGCTCACCTTCCTGTAGGAGGATATAGATGTTTTTTCTCTCCTCTCCCTTTGGGGTTCTTTTGCTCTCTTACCCTTCTTGTGGCTCCCTGTGCTGCTTGTCTCTGGAGGGTCTCCTGATGCAGAAAATTTTATTTTGCATGTAAACTGTCAACACACTAATTGAGTAAATAGTTTGTTGTGAAACACAGATATCTCATGGTGTATCTCTGTCCTAGATCATTCCCAAACTTCTGCAAACTTACTAAATAGTTCAATACACAAAAATCAGTGTATTATTAACTCTAACAGAGCATATTAAAGAATCAGTTAACGCACTGGATTAACAGAATGAAGGGAAAGACACCACACATGATCATCTCAGATGATGCACAAAAAAGCATCTGACAAAATTCAGTTTCCTTTCATGATTAAAACAAAACAACAAAGGAAATTTCTGCAACACGATAAAGGTCCTATATAAAAAACTCACAGAGAACATCATATTCAACGGTAAAGGACTTAAAGCTTCCTTTTAAGATCAGCAACAAGACAAGGATGCCTACTTTCACCACTTCTATTCAACGTTGCACTGGAAGTTATAACCTGAGCAGTTAGGAAAGGAAAAGAAATTGGAAGGGAAGAAAAAAAATTTCCTATGCACAGATGACATGATTTATATATATATATATATATCCTTAAAAGTACACACACAGGGACTTCTGGCTAACATGACACTATAGACAGAAGTACCACGGTATCCCTCCACAGCAAAGACTCAAAAAACAAGGTAAAACAAACTTCGACCCTGGAACTCTAAATGTGAAATGATATGAGACAAAGAACTCAGCCAAGCACTAAATAGAATAAGAAAATAATAGAAAACAGAGACTGAGGAGAGATACTAGGAGAGGTCCCCTACCAGCTAACACAGCATGGATTCACCATCTTGGACTCCTGTCGGTGATCTGCAGACAGGGATTACAGGAGAGCAGCTTCACAGAGCTTCCAGCAGGAGATGGAACACCTGGTAACCAGCAATATCCATTGCCATCCCCCATCTTTCTCTCCCATGCTTGACCCCTCTGCTTCATAGCTGGCTTCAGTCACTAGGCCAGCCAGGAACTGCAGGGTCTGTGCCACTTGGATTTGTCCAACCCACATTGGATGTTGGTGTAAAGGGAGTATGGGAAAGCAACTTCAAGGAGCTCCCAGGAGGAGACAGAGCACCCAATAACCAGTGATATACGATTCCCCCCTCCACTCTCATTTTTCTCCCCCCTGCTGCTTGGCCTCCTTTGCTTTCTGCTGGCCTCAGTATCTTGGCCAGGAGGCACTGCCTTCAGCCCCTTGAGGATTGGATTTGCCCTGCCCACACTGGCCACCTACCAGTGTGCCATTTGTTTGTTGCTGATGTTTCTTCTTTCCACCTCTTTTGGTTTCTTCTGTGCCTCTCACCACCTCCTCGTCCTTTTTCTGGAACACTTAGCTTCATGTGCCACCTTCGCTACTTCTTGAAAGCCTGTTAAATTCTGCTCAACTGGGGAGCTGCTTCCCTTGCCCGCCCTGCCATGTTGTGGGATTTTTTGTTTGTTTTGTTCTGTTCTGTTTGTTTGTTTTATTTTTCTTTCCACAGCTTGGGAGCTCCTTCTAGCCAGGCGGTACTGTGTGGTTTGGGAACCACTAATCTGTCCTGTGCAGCCACATCAGTGGAATCCTTGAGGTCATTTTTTTCCTTTTTCTGTTTCGTCACGTCTTAGTTTCTCATCTCTCTATACTTACCTTCTTTTCCTGCCTACTGAAAACCTAGCACTGTGTGACATCTCTACCCCTTCAAGTCAGGCTTTACTGTGCCGACTGGAAGCCACTTTCCCAGTCTTCACCACTGTACTGTTAGGATCCCTGGGGGGGGGAGGGTCTTTTCTTTGTTTTTCCTAATTTTTACTTATTTATATTTTTCCTTTATTCTCCCCTTTTTGTTTTTCTCCATTTCGCAGTTTCTTATCTCTTCACTCCAACAGAAATCTCCCTCAGCACTTGTTTATTTTTTTCTTTTGGGCTCCTGTTTGTTCTTCCTCTTTTGCCTTTTTCTCATAGCCATTTTAGTGTCACACATCACAACATCCCCCCTCCATCCTGCTTGCATGCTCCATGTGCTAAGCATCACAACACTGAGCAGCACAGGCATGGCCAACAAGAACCTGCCCTGCAGTGATTCCAAATCCATAAAAAATGCCACAAAAAACACATCCCAAGCCCTGCCTTTCACCTGGACTTGCCCTCCTGCACCATAAGTGAGCAGTTGACTTTGCTAACTGGACATGGAAGTGAAAAGTATTGTGCCTACAGACAAAAAAAAAAAAAGAACAAAGAACTCACAGCCCACCTGCTCAGACATAGCAAATAAAATGAAAAAGCAGAATAAAACAAATATAAAATCCACAAATGAAGAAAATAACCACTGAAAGTCAGAGGATATTAAAAACAGGACAGAATGGTTCCAGTAGGCATCCAAAATGAAAAAACCAGATGAATTTCCAGTAGAAGAAAAGGCACTAGAACAACCTGACAGGGAATTGAAATCTCTAGTATTCACAGCTGTGCAGGAGTTAAGGCAAAAACTAGGCAAAAATAAGGAGAAAAAACACAGAAACATGGAGAAGGCAGACAAAGCCATGGAAAACACAGACAAAAAATGGAAGAATTCAGGAAAGTGTACAGGAACAAAATGACAAATTCACAACTAGGTCATAGAAAAACAACAATTAGATATTCAAAAATAAGCAAATTTTAAAAATGGGCAGTGACATAGAAGGGCTGAGGAAGAGGTTTGAAACAATGAAGGACAGGATCACCAAAATAGAAGACAAATGCTTGGATACAACTATGAGGAAATATCAGAAAAAAGAATGAAGAAACTCTGAGAATTATGTGGGATACAATTAAAAGAAAAATCTGAGAGTGGTTGGAGTTCCAAAAACGGAGAGAAAATGGAAAATACAATGAGCATCATTGAAGAATTGCTGACAAGAAACTTCCCTAATATTGTGAATGATAAAAAGCTGACCATCCAAAAAGCTCAAAGAACCCCATATAGGATAGATTTCAAAAGTAAAACACAAAGGCATATCATAATCACACTCATTAAAACCAAAGACAGAGACAAAATCCTGCGAGCAGCTCGAGAAAAACAAAAAGTCACATGCAGAGGACAAACAATAAGACTAAGCTCTGATTATTTGGCAGAAACCCTGCAGGGGTAAAGGCAATGGTTTGACATATTAAAAAAAGAAAATGCCAACCAAGAATAAGATATCCTGCAGAACTCTTATTCAAATATGATGCTGAAATTAGGACATTTCCAGATAAGAAAAATTAAGGGACTCTGTAAAAACCAAACCTAAATTACACTAATTACTAAAGGGAGTCCTTCGGTCTTAGGAGAAACAATATCATACCACAGCCTGAATCTAGAATTCAAGAGTTTACTCGCCAGATACCAATGTAGTAAATGAATTCTCAACAACTATCCAAAACCAAAAGAATTACAACAGGAAACCAGAAATGTTAAACTGTAAATGACAACAATATCAGGAAAACAAAAGAGGGAATAAACGGTGGAGGTATAGAAGTTTCTAATGGAAGAGAGGCAAGGCAACACCAAGTAATAATACAGTGGTTCAAACCTAGGGAAATTTCAAAGTAACCACAAAAAGGGTTAAAAAGCCTACTCATCTGAATAAAGAAGAAAAATATAAAGTCTCAGTAAAAATGAGATGTACCAAACCAAAAGAACTAAAAAAACAAATCCAAAAGTGGAAGGAATTCAGCACAGAAGAGTAAGAGGAACAAAGAAAACATCAGCACCGCAAAAAATGCAGTATAAAATGACAGCAATAAACTGACAACTATCAATAATTACACAGAATGTAAATGCCTAAATGTACCCATAAAGAGTCAGAGAGTGACAGAATGGATTTAAAAAAAAGAAAAAAAGATCTATCAATATGCTGTCTAATCAAAAGATGGAAACAACTGTGTCAAGCAAACAGCTATCAAAAAAAGCAGAAGTGGCAATAGTAATTTCAGATAAAATAGACTTTAAAACAAAGTCCACCATAAAAGATGAAGTAGGGCACTATATAATGATGAAAGGATGATCCACTGTGAAGACATAACCATAAAAAACATTATGCACCCAATGATAGGGCTCCAAAATGCATAACACAAACTCTAACAGCACAAAAAAGAGAAACTGACAGTTCTACAAGGATAGTAGGAGACTTCAACACACTACTCTTGGTGAAGGACAGAACATCTAGAAAGAAATTCAGCAAAGATACAGAACAGCTAAAGGGCACAATCAGCCAGCTTGACATATATGTCTTGACCTCATAGATATATATGGAACACTCCACGCAGCAGCTGCAAAGTACACATTCTTTTTCAATACCTATGGAATATTCTCCACAGTAGACCACAAGTTAGGCCACAGAGCAAACAAAATCCAAAATATTGAGATATTACAATGATTCTCTCTGACCACAACATAATCAAGGTAGAAATTAACAACAGGAAAGCAAGGAAAATAAACCAATTACACAGAAGCTGACTAACACCTTGCTTAAAAACCACAAGGTAATAGAATAAATTCCAGATGGAATATAAAAATTCCTAGAATCAAATGAGAATGAAACCAAAACATTTGGGAGGCAGCAAAGGCAGCTCTCAGACGTCAATTTACAGTAGGAGACGCACACACCAAAAAATAAGAAAGAGAACAGATCAAATTTTAGCTACAAAACTTGAACAAATAGAAACATAATAACAAAAAAATCCCACAGCCACCAGAAGAAAGGAAATAATAAAAACCAGAGCAAAAATAAATGAAATAGAGAACGGAAAACAATAGAAAGAACCAACAAAACCAAAGTGTGGTTCTTGGAAAGGATCTACAAAATCTACAACCCACTGGCTAAGCTGACCAAAGAAAAACAGGGGAGGTCGGATATAACCCAAATAAAAAACCAAATAGGGGAAATGACAACAGACCCAACTGAAATAATCATAACAGAGTGTTAAGAAAAACTATTCTCCAACAAATGTGAAAACCTAGAGGAAAGAGACAAATTTCTAGAAATACACTACCTACCCAAATTACCACAAAAAGTTGAAAATCTGAACAGACCCATAACAAGGGGTTGAAAGGTAATTAAAAAAAAAAAAAAGTCCAGCAACGACAAAAATAAAACCTGACCAAGATGGCTTCCTTGGGGAATTCTACCAAAATTTCAGAGAAGAGCTTACACCAGTACTACTCGGACTATTTCAGAACACCGAAAAGGAAGCAGTATTTCCGAATTCATTCTATGAAGTGAGCAGAACCCTGATACCAACCAGGAAAAGACACCACAAAAAAAGGAAAAGTACAGACCTGTATCTGCCATGAATGTAGATGCAAAAATTCTCAACAAAATTCTAGCCAATAGAATTCAGCATTATATCCAAAAAATAACACAGCACAATCAAGATTCATACCATGTATACAAAGATGGTTCAGCATGAGAAAATCAATCAATGTAACTGACCACACAAATAAAAAGGAAGAATCAAAGGATCATCTCAATCAATGCAGAAGAGGCATTCGACAAGGTCCAACACACCTTCACGATAAAAAATCTCAATAAAATAGGTATAGAAGGGAAATCTCTCAACAAACATTTAAAGGCCATCTATGCAAAGCCTGAAAACATTCCCCCTGAGAAAGAGAACAAGAAAAGTATGCTCTTTACCACCACTCCTATTTAATGTTGTGCTAAAAGTCCTGGCTAGAACAATAAAGCAAGAAACAGAAATAAAGGGCATTTGAATTGGTAATGAAAAAGTAAAAACTGTCCCTATTTGTGGGCGATATGATACAATACATAGAACACTACTGAAACTAATAGAAAGATTTAGTAGAGTTGCAGGATACAAGATAAAAATACAAAAATCAGATTCCTATACACCAATACAGAAGTGATGAAAGGGAAATCAGGAAAACAAAGCCATTTACAATAACTCTTAAAAAATAAAATTCTTAGGAATAAATCTAACCAAGGATGTAAAAGACTTATAAAAAGAGAACTACAAAAATTCCTGGAAGAAACCAAAAGAGATCTACATACACAGAAGAACATACTATACATGTGGTTCGGTAGAATCAACTTTGCGAAAATGACAATTCTACCCAAAGAGATGAACAATTACAATGTAATCCCAATCCAAATACCAACAACATTCTTCAAAGACACTGAAAAACTTATTAACTTTATACGTAAAGGGAGGAAACCCTGGATAAGTAAAGCATTCTTGAAGAAAAATAAAGCAGGAAGACTCACACTACCTTACCTCAGAACCTACATACACAGCTAAAGTAGTCATAACAGCCTGGTACTGGTACAATGAAAGACTCATTGGCCAATGTAACAGGATTGACAACCCAGGAGTAAATCCACCCACCTTTGGTCACCAGATCTTCAGCAAAGGCCCAAAGTCCATCAAATGGGGAAAAGACAGTCTTTTTAATAATTCTGCTGGAAAAACTGGTTATTCACTTGCAAAATAAGGAAACGGGATCCATACCTCACACCATATACAAAAACTAATTCAAAATGGATCAAAGACGTAAATATAAAGCCAAAAACTAGAGTCAACACCAGAGGCACTAACACAGCATTGACAGGATACAAACCATAAAAAACAACACACAAACTCCAGGAGATAAGCTACATAACAGGGAATTTCTAAAAATTAAACACATTTGTTTAATAAAAGACTTCAACAAAAGAATAAAAACAGAACCGACAGTCTGGGGAAAAAATTTTGGCTATTGCAAATCAGACAAAAGTCTAATCCTTATAAACTACAGGAAAATCCAACGTGTCTACAACAAAACTCTAACATGTCCAGCAGCTTGTCATACTGTGTGGACTTGCATGTTGCTGTGATGCTGGAAGCTATGCCACTGATATTCAGACACCAGCAGGGTCAGTCATGGAAGGTAGGATTCAGCTGAGCTTCCAGAATAAGACAGGCTAGGGAGAAGAACCCGACAGCCTACTTCTGAAAATAATTAGCCACTGAAAACCTTGTGAATAAGCAATGGAACATTGATACAGTGCTGGAAGATGACCCCCTAGTTTGGAAGGCAGTCAGGAGACGACTGGGGAAGACCTGCCTCCTCAAAACAGAGTCCATGTCAATGATGTGGATGGGGTCAAGCTTTGAGGAATTTCATTTGCTGATGTGGGATGACTCAAAATTAGAAGAAACAGCTGCATACATCCAATAATAATCGGACCCTGGAATGTATAAAGTATGAATCCAAGAAAATTGGAAATTGTCAAAAACTGAAATGGGCCATGTGAACATAGATATCCTAGCCATTAGTGAGCTGAAATGGACTGATACTGACCATTTTGAATCACGTCATCATACAGTCTGCTATGCCAGGAATGACAAATTGAAGAGGAATGACCTTACATTCATTGTCAAAAAGAATATTTCAAATCTATCCTGAACTACACTGCTGTCAGTAATAGGATACTATCCATATGCCTACAGGGACGACCAGTAAATACGACTTTTACTAAAATTTATGCACCAACTACGGAGGTGAAAGATGAAGATTTTGAAGGTTTTATCAGTCTCTGCACTCTGAACTGGACTGAATATACAATCACGCTTCTTTTTGAAATGTGAAAGTTGGAAGCAAAGAAGAAGGATCCTTAGTTTGAATATATGGTCTTGGAGATCGAATAATACAATTTTGCAAGACCAAAGCCTTCTTCATGGCAAATACCTTTTTTCACCAACATAAATGGTGACTATACACATGGACTTTGCTGGGTGGAATCCACAGGAATCAAATCAACTACATCTACGGAAAGAGACAATGGAAAGGCTCAATATCCTCAGTCAGAACAAGGCCATGGGCCAACTGTGGAACAGACCATCAATTGCTCATATGCAAATTCAAGCTGAAACTGAAGAAAATCAGAGCAAGTCCATAAGAGCCAAAGTACAACCCTGAGTGTATCGTACCTGAATTTACAGACCATCTCGAGAATAGATTTGAAGCAATGAAGACTAATGACTGAAGACCAGATGAGACGTGGAGTGACATCAAAAACATCATAAACGAGGAAAGCAAGAGATGACTGAAAAGACAGGAAAGAAATACAAGACCAAGAAGGATATCTGAGGAGACTCTGCAACTTGCTCTTAAACACCAAGCAGCTAAAGCAAAAGAAAGAAATCACGAAGTGAAAGAACTGAACAGAAGATTTCACAGCACATCTGGAGAAGACAAAATATTATAATGATATGTGCAAATAGCTGGAGATAGAAAACCAAAAGGGAAGAACATGCTTGCCATTTCTCAAGCTGAAAGAACTGAAGAAAAAATCCAAGCCTTTAGTTTAAGTAGTCGGGGATTCTATCGGAAAAATACTGAACAGACAAAAAGATGGACAGAGTACACAGAGCCATTATACCAAAGGGAACTGGTTGACAAGACCAATTCATGAGGTAGGTAGCACATAATCTGGAATGGATAGTACTGAAGGAGGTAGTCCAAGCCACACTGAAGGCACTAGCAGAAACAAGGATTTTAGCAATGATGGAATACCAATTGAGATGTTTCAACAAACAGACGCAGTACTGGAAGTGCTCGCTTGTCTACACCAAGAAATTTGGAAGAGACCTACTTGACCAACCGACTGAATGAGGTCCACATTTATACCTATTCCCAGGAAAGGTGATGCAAGCGAATGTGGAAATTATCGAACAATGCCAATATCACATGTAAAATTTTGCTGAATATCTTTCAAAAGTGGTTGCAGCAGTATATTGACAGAAAACCACCAGAAATTCAGGCCAGACTAAAAAGAGGACACGGATTCAATGATATCCACGTTGATGTCAGATGGTTGCTGGCTGAAAGCACCAAATACCTGAAAGATGTTTACCTGTGTTTTACTGAGTATTCTAATGCATTGAAGTCTGTGGGTCATAACAAATTATGGATAACATTGTAAAGAATGGGACTTCCAGAACACTTAATTCTGCTCATGACAAAAGTGTGCGTAGATCAACCAGCAGTTTGGACACAACAAGGGAATACTGAGTGGTTTTAATTCAGGAGAGGTGTGTGTCAGGGTTGTACCCTTTTACCGCATCTATTCAAATGTGAATGCTGAGCAAATGATCCAAGAAACTGGACTATATGGAGAAGAACGGGGCACTAGGTTTGCGGGAGGACTCATTAACTACCTACGCTATGCAGACGACACAACCTTGCTTGCCTAAAGCGAAGAGGACTTGAAACACTTACCGATGTAGATCAAAGACCACAATCTTCAGTATTGATTACACCTCAACATAAAGAAAAGAAAAATCTTCACCACTGGAGCATGAGGCAAAATTCCGATAAATGGAGAAAAGACGGAAGTTTGGAAGGATTTCTTTTTACTTGGGTCTGCATTCAGCAGCCATGGAAGCAGTGGTCAAGAAATCCAAAGATGAACTGCTTTGGGCAAATCTCCTCTAAAGGACCTCTTTAAGGCGTTGAAAAGCAAAGATACCACCTTGAAGACGAAGGCATGCCTGACCCAACGAATTGTATTTCAATGACATCATATTCATGTGAAAGCTGCACAAGGAATAAGGAAGACTGAAGAAGAACTGACGCCTTTGAAGTGCAGTGTTGGTGAAGAATATTGCATGTAGCATGGACCGCCAAAAGAACGCACAAATCTGTCTTGGAAGAGGTAAAACCGGAATGCTTCTTCGAAATAAGGTTGGTGAGACTGCATCTGACATACTTTGCACGCGTTGGCGGGGAGATCAGTCCCTGGAGAAGGAAGTCATGCTTGGTGCAGTACAGAGTCGGCCAAATAGAGGAAGGCCCTCAACGATGAGGATTGATGCAGTGGCTGAAAGCACGGGCTCAAGGAAAAGAAGGATTTTAAGCATGGCGCAGGACAGTGAATTCTTTCCTCTGTGGTACCTCGGGTACCTATGAATTGGAAATAACTTGATGGCCCTTAACAACAACAAAAGCTGCAATAAAAAGACAAGTAATCCGATTTAAAACAGGGCAAAAGCAATGAACGGACACTTCACCAAAATGTATGGAACCATCGGTTCCTCATCCTATGCTACCTCATGAAATGGTTGAATGTCGACCAGTTCTTTTGGGTATAATCACTCTGTGTATTCTTTATATCTTGTTTAGACGCCTCCTGCATCATTAATATGTTCCCCATAGAAATCCTTCATCACTGCAACTCAAGCCTTGAATTCTCTCTTCCGTTCTTTCAGCTTGAGAAATGCCAAGCATGTTCTTCCCTTCTGGTTTTCTAACTCCAGGTTTCTGCACATGTTCCATTACTTTGTCTTCTCGAGCTGCTCTTTGAAATCTTCTCTTCAGCTTTTTTACTTCGTCATTTCTCCTTTTGCTTTAGCTGCCTGACGTTGCAGAGCAAATTTCAGAGTCTCTTCTGACATCCTTCTTGGTCTTGTATTTCTTTCCTGTCTTCTCAGTCACCTCTTGCTTTCTTCAGGGATGATGTCCTTGATGTCATTCCACAACTCGCCTAGTCTTCATTCATTAGTGTGCAATGTGTCGAATCTCTTTCTGAGACGGTCTGTAAATTCAGGTAGGATACACTCAAGGTCGTACTTTGGCTCTCATCGACTTGTTCTCATTTTCTTCAGTTTCGACTTGAACTGTCCTATGCGCAGTTGATGGTCCATTCCACAGTTGGTCCCTGACCTTGTTCCACCATCTCTTTTCATAGGTGTAGTTGTCATGATTCCTGTGTATTCTACCTGATGAGACCCATGTATGACCGTTTATGTTGTTGAAAAAGCTACTTGCCATGAAGAAGTCGTTGATCGTGCAAAGCTCTGTCGTGCAATCTCTAACATGCTTTCTATCAACAATGTCAGATTTTCCAACAACTGATCTTTCTTCCTTTCCAGCTTTTGCATTGCAGTCATCAGTAATTCTCAATGTATTCTGATGGAATGTTTGACCAATTTCAGTCTACAGAAGTTGGTAAAAATCCTCAATTTCTTCACCTTTGGCCTTAGTGGTCGGTGTGTAAATTTGAATAATGGTTGTATTCACTGGTCTTCCCTGTTGGAGTAGGGGTATTAGCCTATCACTGACAATCTTGTACTTCAGGATAGATCTGGAAATGTTCTTTTGGACAAATCATTCCTCTTCAAGTTGTCATTCCTGGCATAGGAGATGAAATGATAGTCCGATGCAAAGTGACCGATACCAGTTCCAGTCATTTTGGCTCACTAATGACCAGGATCTTGATCTCTATGCGTTCCACTTTAGTTTTGACAATTTCCAATCCGAGATTCATGCTTCTTTCATTCCGTGTTCCAATCGTTAATGAATGTTCGCAGCTATTTCTTCTCATTTTGAATCGTGCCACTTCAGCAAATGAAGGTCCCTAAAGCCTGACGCCATCCACCTCATTAAGGACAGCTCCAATTGGATGAGGCAACTCTTCCCGAGTTGTCCTTTGAGTGCCTTCTAACCTGGGACGCTCATTTTCTGCCACTACATCCGTCCGTGTTCCGCTGCTATTCCTATGGTGTTCATTGGCTAGTTCTTTTCACATATAAAACTTTGAGTCCTTCTTCCTTTGTCTTGCAGCTCAGCTAAAACCTGTCAATCATGGGTGACCCTGTTCATATCCTAATCCCAGTCGCATAGCTCCCAGCATCACAGCAACACGCAAGCCTCCACAGTACGACAAACTGACAGATAGGTGTGAGGTCACAAATATTAATACAGAGAAATTATATGAACCTATTTGGCCTCATCAGCTATGGAACTTCCTCATTAGTAGAGACTGCCAGGTAAAGCATTTTTTTCTGTGGCTTTATTTATTGAATTATACTGCAGATGAAGGTTTACAGAGCAAAGTAGTTCCTCATTAAAGAATTAGTACCCATATTATTTGATGACATTGTTTGCAAGCCTCACAACATGTCACCTTTCTCCTTTCTTGCCTTTGGTTTCCTATCACCAGCTTTCCTGTACCCTCTTTCTTCCTAGTCCTTGCCCCTGGGCTGCTGTGCCCTTTTATGTGCCTTTCTAATCTTTGTGTTAGGAGCCTATCTAATCTTTGGTGAAGGCTGAGTATCAAGCGTGACTCCATTACTGAGCTAAAAGTGTGTCAGGGACCTTACTCACAGGGTTTCTCCCATTTATGACAGGCCGGTATGTCTGGCCTTTTTTTGTGACTTAGGGATATTTTTTTCTTCATTTTTCTCCAGCTCTGTCCAGGACTCCCTATTGTCATCCCCGTCACAGAGGATCATTGAAGAATTGCTAACAGGAAACTTCCCTAATATTGTGAATCATGAAAAGCTGACCAACCAAGAAGCTTAAAGAACTGCATAGAGGATAGACTGCAACACTAAAACACCAAGGCCTATCCTAAACGCACTCGCTAAAACCAAAGACAAAGACAAAATCCTGTGAGCAGCTCGAGAAAAACAAAAAGTCACATGCAGAGGACAAACAATAAGACTGAGCTCTGATTATTAGGCAGAAAACATGCAGGCAAAAAGGCCAATGGTTTGATATGGTAAAAAAAAAAAAAATTCCAACCAAGAATAAGATATCCTGTCGAACCCTCATTCAAATATGATGCTGATATTAGGACATTTCCAGATAAGAAAAATTAAGGGACTCTGTAAAAACAGAACCAAAATTAAACTAATTAATAAAGGGAGACCTTCAGTATTAGGAGAAACAATATCATACCACAGCCTGAATCTAGAATTCAGGAGTTTACTCGCCAGATACCAGTGTAGTAAAAGAACTCCCAACGACTATCCCAAACCAAACGAATTACAACAGGAAACCAGAAATGTGCAACTCTAGTAGACAACAATATTAGAAAAAAAAAGGGAATAATTGGTGGAGGTATAGAAGTTTTTAATGCAGGGAATGGCAAGGCAAAAGCAAGTAATAATAGTCTGGTTCAAGCAGGGGAAATTTCAAAGGAACCACAGAGTGAAAAAGAATACACATCTAAATAAAGAAGAAAACTATAAATTCTCACTAAAAACAAAATGTAAAAAATCAAAAGAAATGAAAGAAAAATCCAAAAGCAGAAGGAATCCAGTCCAGGAGACTAAGGGGAAGAAAGAAAACATCAGCACCACCAAAAAAGCACTGGAAAATGACAGCAAGAAACTGAAACCTAGCAACACTGACACAGAATGTAAACGGCCTAAATGCAACCCGAAAGAGTCAGAGAGCGACAGAATGGATTCCAAAAAAGGCCTATCAACATGCTGTCTACCAGAGGTGCCCCTTACAAACAAAGGAATCAATTCATTAAAAATCAAAAGATGGGAACAACTACGTCAAGCAAACGGCTATCAAAAAAGAGCAGAAGTGACAAGAGTCATTTCAGAGAACAATAAACTTTAAAACAAAGTCTGATATACGAGACAAAGTAGGGCATTACAGAAAGATGAAAGGGACGATCCACCGTGAAGACATAACCGTAACAAACATTTATGCACCCAACGAAGGACAGCATTCCAATAAACGTGAAACTCAGCTCTAAAGAGAGAAACTGACAGTTCCACAAGAACAGTAGGAGACTTCGACACACCACTCTCGGTGAAGGACAGAACATCTAGAAAGAAATTCAGCAAAGATATACAACAGCTCAAGGGCACAATCAGCCAGCTTGACATAGATGTCTTGAACTCACAGACGTATACGGAACACTCCAGCGAGCGGCAGCAAAATACACTTTCTTCTTCAATCCCATCGGGAATATTCTACACATCAGACCATGCCTTGCTCTTAAACACCAAGCAGCTCAACACCAAGCAGCCAAAGCCAAAGGAAGAAATGATGAAGCAAAAGAACTGAACACGTCATTTCAAAGCGCATCTCGAGAAGACAAAGTATTCTAATGCCATGCACAGAGCTGGAGATAGAAAACCAAAAGGGAAGAACACGCCTGCCATTTCTCCAGCTGAAAGAACTGAAGAAAAAAATCAAACCTTTACTTTTGGTAGTCAAGGATTCTACCGGAAAAATACTAAATGACGCTGGAAGAACCAAAGATGGACTCAATACACAGAGTCATTCTATACCAAAAAGAACTGGTGGACAACGGACCATTTCATGAGGTAGGTAGCACATGATCAGGAAGGCATGGTACTGAAGGAGGTAATCCAAACCGCACTGAAGGCATTGGCAGAAACAGGAATTATAGCAGTGACGGAATTCCAGCTGAGATGTTTCAACAAACAGATGCAGTGCTGAAAGTGCTCGCATTTCTACACCAAGAATATTGGAAGGGAACTACTTGGCCAGCCGACTGAAAGAGGTCCATATTTATGGGTATTCCCAAGAAAGGTGATCCAACCGAACGTGGAAATTATCGAACAACACCAATAACACATGTAAAATTTTGCTGGAGATCATTCAAAAGTGGCTGCAGCAGTATATTGACACGGAACTGCCAGAAATTCAGGCCAGACTCAGAAGACGACGGCCAATCAGGGCCATCCATGCTGATGTCAGATGGATGCCGGCTGAAAGCACCAAATACCTGAAAGATGCTTCCCCGTGCTTTACTGAGTATTCTAAGGCATTCAAGTCTGTGGGTCATAACAAATTATGAATGACATTGTGAAGAATGGGAGTTCCAGAACACTTAATTGTGCTCAAGAGGAAACTGTACACAGATCAATCAGCACTTTGGACAGAACAAGGGAATACTGAGTGGTTTCAATTCAGGAAAGCTGTGTGTCAGGGTTGTACCCTTTTCCCGCACCTATTCGAATGCGAATGCTGAGCAAATGATCCAAGAAGCTGGACTATATGGAGAAGAACGGGGCACTAGGATTGCAGGAAGACTCATTAACCACCTGCGCTATGGAGACGACACAACCTTGCTTGCCTAAAGCAAAGAGGACTTGAAGCACTTACTGATGAAGATCAAAGGCCACAAGCTTCAGTATCGATTACACCGCAACATAAAGAAAAGAAAAATCTTCACCACTGGAGCATGAGGCAAAATTCCGATAAATGGAGAAAAGACGGAAGTTTGGAAGGATTTCTTTTTACTTGGTTCTGCGTTCAGCACCCACGGAAGCAGTGGTGAGGAAATCAAAAGACGAACTGCTTTGGGCAAATCTCCTGTAAAGGACCTCTTTAAGGCGTTGAAAAGCAAAGATACCACCTTGAAGACGAAGGTGTGCCTGACCCAAGGAATGGTATTTCAATCACATCATATGCATGTGAAAACTGGACAATGAAGAAGGAAGACTGAAGAACTGACGCCTTTGAAGTGCGGCGTTGGTGAAGAATATTGCATGCAGCATGGACCGCCAAAAGAACGCACAAATCTGTCTTGGAAGAGGTAAAACCGGAATGCTTCTTCGAAACAAGGTTGGTGAGACTGCATCCGACATAGTTTGGACGCGTGGGCAGGGGAGATCAGTCCCCGGAGAAGGAAATCGTGCTTGGTACAGGACAGGGTCGGCTAAATAGAGGAAGGCCCTCCACGATGAGGACTGACACAGTGGCTGAAAGCACAGGCTCAAGGAAAAGAAGGATTTTAAGCATGGCGCAGGGCAGTGAATTCTTTCCTCTGTGGTACCTCGGGTACCTATGAATTGGAAATAACTTGATGGCCCTTAACAACAACAAAAGCCGCAATAAAAAGACAAGTAATCCGATTTAAAACAGGGCAAAAGCAATGAACGGACACTTCACCGAAGTGTATGGTACCATCGGTTCCGCATCCTATGCTACCTCATGAAATGGTCGAATGTCGACCAGTTCTTTCGGGTATAATCACTCCGTGTATTCCTTGCATCTTGTTTAGACGCCTCCTGCATCATTTAATATGTTGCCCATAGAATCTTTCACCACTGCAACACAAGGCTTGAGTTTTCTCTTCCGTTCTTTCCGCTTGAGTAATGCCAAGCATGTTCTTCCCTTCTGGTTTTCTAACTCCAGGTTTCTGCACATGTTCCATTACTTTGTCTTCTCGAGCTGCTCTTTGAAATCTTCTCTTCAGCTTTTTTACTTCGTCATTTCTCCTTTTGCTTTAGCTGCCTGACGTTGCAGAGCAAATTTCAGAGTCTCTTCTGACATCCTTCTTGGTCTTGTATTTCTTTCCTGTCTTCTCAGTGACCTCTTGCTTTCTTCAGGGATGATGTCCTTGATGTCATTCCACAACTCGCCTAGTCTTCATTCATTAGTGTGCAATGTGTCGAATCTCTTTCTGAGACGGTCTGTAAATTCAGGTAGGATACACTCAAGGTCGTACTTTGGCTCTCATCGACTTGTTCTCATTCTCTTCAGTTTCGTCTTGAACTGGCCTATGTGCAGTTGATGGTCCGTTCCACAGTTGGTCCCTGACCTTGTTCCACCATCTCTTTTCATAGAGGTAGTTGTCATGATTCCCGTGTATTCTACCTGATGAGACCCATGTATGACCGTTTACCTCGCTGAAAAAGCTACTTGCCGTGAAGAAGTCGTTGATCGTGCAAAGCTCTGTCGTGCAATCTCTAACATGCTTTCTATCAACAATGTCAGATTTTCCAACACCTGATCTTTCTTCCTTTCCAGCTTTTGCATTGCGATCATCAGTAATTCTCAATGTATCCTGATGGCATGTTTGATCAATTTCAGTCTACAGAAGTTGGTAAAAATCCTCAATTTCTTCACCTTTGGCCTTAGCGGTCGGTGTGTAAATTTGAATAATGGTTGTATTCACTGGTCTTCCGTGTTGGAGTAGGGGTATTAGCCTATCACCGACAATCTTGTACTTCAGGATAGATCCGGAAACGTTCTTTTGGACAAATCATTCCTCTTCAAGTTGTCATTCCTGGCATGGGAGATGAAATGATAGTCCCATTCAAAATGACCGATACCAATTCCAGTCATTTTGGCTCGCTCATGACGAGGATGTTGATCTTTATGCGTTCCACTTTAGTTTTGACAATTTCCAATCCTAGATTCATGCTTCTTTCATTCCGCGTTCTGATCGTTAATGAAGGTTCGCAGCTATTTCTTCCCATTTTGAATCGTGCCACTTCAGCAAATGAAGGTCCCTAAAGCCTGACGCCATCCACCTCATTAAGGACAGCTCCAACTGGATGAGGCAGCTCTTCCCGAGTTGTCTTTTGAGTGCCTTCTAACCTGGGAGGCTCATCTTCTGGCACTATATCAGTCAGTGTTCCGCTGCTATTCCTACGGTGTTCACTGGCTAGTTCTTTTCAGACGTCAAACGTGGAGTCCTTCTTCGTCTTGCAGCTCAGCTAAAACCTGTCAATCATGGGTGACCCTGTTCGGATCCTAATTCCAGTCGCACAGCTCCCAGCATCACAGCAACACGCAAGCCCCCCCAGTACGACACACGGACAGACAGGTGGGCGATCACAACCATTAATGCAGAGAAATTCTACGAAGCTATTTGGCCTCATCCACAATTGAACTTCCTTATTAGTAGAGACTGCCAGGTAAAGCATTTTTTTTTTCTGCGCCCTTATTGATTGAATTATATTGCAGATGAAGGTTTCCAGAGCGAAGCAGTTTCTCATTAAAGAGTTAGTACCCATATTACGTGATGGCGTTGTTTGAAAGCTTCACAACATGTCACCTGTCTCCCTTCTTAGCCTTGGGTTTCCTATCACCAGCTTTCCTCTGCCCTTTCTCCTCCTAGTCCTTGCCCCTGGGCTGCTGTGCCCTTTTATGGGCCTATCTAAGCTTTGTGTTAGGAGCCTATCTAATCTTTGGTGAAGGGTGAGTCTCAGGAGTGACCTCATTACTGAGCTAAAGGGGTGTCAGGGACCTTACTGGCAGGGTTTCTCCCATCTATGACAGCCCAGTAAGTCTGGCCTTTTTTTGTGACTTAGGGATTTTTTTCTGCATTTTTTCTCCAGCTCTGTCCAGGACTCACTATTGTCATCCCCGTCACAGAGGATCATTGAAGAATTGCTGACAGGAAACTTCCCTAATATTGTGAATCATGAAAAGCTGAGCAACCAAGAAGCTCAAAGAACCGCATAGAGGACAGACGGCAACAGTAAAACACCAAGGCCTGTCCTAATCACACTCTCTAAAACCAAAGCCAAAGGCAAAATCCTGCGAGCAGCTCGAGAAAAACAAAAAGTCACACGCAGAGGACAAACAATAAGACTGAGCTCTGATTATTCGGCAGAACCATGCAGGCAAAAGGGCAATGGTTTGACATAGTAAACAAAACAAATTACCAACCAAGAATAAGATATCCTGCAGAACTCTCACTCAAATATGATGCTGAAATTAGGACATTTCCAGATAAGAAAGATTAAGGGACTCTGTAAAAACAGAACCAATTACTAATTACTAAAGGGAGTCCTTTGGTCTTAGGAGAAACAATATCATACCACAGCCTGAATCTAGAATTCAAGAGTTTACTCGCCAGATACCAGTGTAGTAAAAGAACTCCCAACGACTATCCAGAAACAAAGGAATTACAACAGGAAACCAGAAACGTGAAACTCTAATAGACAATATGAGAAAAAAAAAAAAAAAAGAGGGAATAATTGGTGGAGGTATAGAAGTTTTCATGCGGGGAATGGCAAGGCAACACCAAGGAATAATAGACTGGTTCAAGCAGGAGAAATTTCAAAGGAACCACAGAGTGCAAAAGAATACACATCTAAGTAAAGAAGAAAAGGATAAAGTCTCCGTGAAAACAAAATGTACAAAACCAAAAGCAATGACAGCAAAATCCAAAAGCAGAAGGAATTCAGCACAGGAGACTAAGGGGAACAAAGAAAACATCAGCACCACCAAAAAAGCACTTGAAAATGACGGCAAGAAACTGAAACCTAGCAACACTGACACAGAATGTAAACGGCCTAAATGCAACCCGAAAGAGTCAGAGAGCGACAGAATGGATTCCAAAAAAGGCCTATCAACATGCTGTCTACCAGAGGTGCCCCTTACAAACAAAGGAATCAACTCATTAAAAATCAAAAGATGGCAACAACTACGTCAAGCAAACGGCTATCAAAAAAGAGCAGAAGTGACAAGAGTCATTTCAGAGAACAATACACTTTAAAACAAAGTCTGCCATACGAGACAAAGTAGGGCATTACAGAAAGATGAAAGGGACGATCCACCGTGAAGACATAACCGTAACAAACATTTGCGCACCCAACGAAGGACAGCATTCCAATAAACATGAAACTCAGCTCTAAAGACAGAAACTGACAGTTCCACAAGAACAGTAGGAGACTTCGACACACCACTCTTGGTGAAGGACAGAACATCTAGAAAGAAATTCAGCAAAGATATACAACAGCTCAAGGGCACAATCAGCCAGCTTGACATATATGTCTTGAACTCACAGACGTATACGGAACACTCCAGCGAGCGGCAGCAAAATACACTTTCTTCTTCAATCCCATCGGGAATATTCTACGCATCAGACCATGCCTTGCTCTTAAACACCAAGCAGCTCAACACCAAGCAGCCAAAGCCAAAGGAAGAAATGATGAAGCAAAAGAACTGAACACGTCATTTCAAAGCGCATCTCGAGAAGACAAAGTATTCTAATGCCATGCACAGAGCTGGAGATAGAAAACCAAAAGGGAAGAACACGCCTGCCATTTCTCCAGCTGAAAGAACTGAAGAAAAAAATCAAACCTTTACTTTCGGTAGTCAAGGATTCTACCGGAAAAATACTAAATGATGCTGGAAGAACCAAAGATGGACTCAATACACAGAGTCATTCTATACCAAAAAGAACTGGTGGACAACGGACCATTTCATGAGGTAGGTAGCACATGATCAGGAAGGCATGGTACTGAAGGAGGTAATCCAAACCGCACTGAAGGCATTGGCAGAAACAGGAATTATAGCAGTGACGGAATTCCAGCTGAGATGTTTCAACAAACAGATGCAGTGCTGAAAGTGCTCGCATTTCTACACCAAGAATATTGGAAGGGAACTACTTGGCCAGCCGACTGAAAGAGGTCCATATTTATGGCTATTCCCAAGAAAGGTGATCCAACCGAACGTGGAAATTATCGAACAACACCAATAACACATGTAAAATTTTGCTGGAGATCATTCAAAAGTGGCTGCAGCAGTATATTGACACGGAACTGCCAGAAATTCAGGCCAGACTCAGAAGACGACGGCCAATCAGGGCCATCCATGCTGATGTCAGATGGATGCCGGCTGAAAGCACCAAATACCTGAAAGATGCTTCCCCGTGCTTTACTGAGTATTCTAAGGCATTCAAGTCTGTGGGTCATAACAAATTATGAATGACATTGTGAAGAATGGGAGTTCCAGAACACTTAATTGTGCTCAAGAGGAAACTGTACACAGATCAATCAGCACTTTGGACAGAACAAGGGAATACTGAGTGGTTTCAATTCAGGAAAGCTGTGTGTCAGGGTTGTACCCTTTTCCCGCACCTATTCGAATGCGAATGCTGAGCAAATGATCCAAGAAGCTGGACTATATGGAGAAGAACGGGGCACTAGGATTGCAGGAAGACTCATTAACCACCTGCGCTATGGAGACGACACAACCTTGCTTGCCTAAAGCAAAGAGGACTTGAAGCACTTACTGATGAAGATCAAAGGCCACAAGCTTCAGTATCGATTACACCGCAACATAAAGAAAAGAAAAATCTTCACCACTGGAGCATGAGGCAAAATTCCGATAAATGGAGAAAAGACGGAAGTTTGGAAGGATTTCTTTTTACTTGGTTCTGCGTTCAGCACCCACGGAAGCAGTGGTGAGGAAATCAAAAGACGAACTGCTTTGGGCAAATCTCCTGTAAAGGACCTCTTTAAGGCGTTGAAAAGCAAAGATACCACCTTGAAGACGAAGGTGTGCCTGACCCAAGGAATGGTATTTCAATCACATCATATGCATGTGAAAACTGGACAATGAAGAAGGAAGACTGAAGAACTGACGCCTTTGAAGTGCGGCGTTGGTGAAGAATATTGCATGCAGCATGGACCGCCAAAAGAACGCACAAATCTGTCTTGGAAGAGGTAAAACCGGAATGCTTCTTCGAAACAAGGTTGGTGAGACTGCATCCGACATAGTTTGGACGCGTGGGCAGGGGAGATCAGTCCCCGGAGAAGGAAATCGTGCTTGGTACAGGACAGGGTCGGCTAAATAGAGGAAGGCCCTCCACGATGAGGACTGACACAGTGGCTGAAAGCACAGGCTCAAGGAAAAGAAGGATTTTAAGCATGGCGCAGGGCAGTGAATTCTTTCCTCTGTGGTACCTCGGGTACCTATGAATTGGAAATAACTTGATGGCCCTTAACAACAACAAAAGCCGCAATAAAAAGACAAGTAATCCGATTTAAAACAGGGCAAAAGCAATGAACGGACACTTCACCGAAGTGTATGGTACCATCGGTTCCGCATCCTATGCTACCTCATGAAATGGTCGAATGTCGACCAGTTCTTTCGGGTATAATCACTCCGTGTATTCCTTGCATCTTGTTTAGACGCCTCCTGCATCATTTAATATGTTGCCCATAGAATCTTTCACCACTGCAACACAAGGCTTGAGTTTTCTCTTCCGTTCTTTCCGCTTGAGTAATGCCAAGCATGTTCTTCCCTTCTGGTTTTCTAACTCCAGGTTTCTGCACATGTTCCATTACTTTGTCTTCTCGAGCTGCTCTTTGAAATCTTCTCTTCAGCTTTTTTACTTCGTCATTTCTCCTTTTGCTTTAGCTGCCTGACGTTGCAGAGCAAATTTCAGAGTCTCTTCTGACATCCTTCTTGGTCTTGTATTTCTTTCCTGTCTTCTCAGTGACCTCTTGCTTTCTTCAGGGATGATGTCCTTGATGTCATTCCACAACTCGCCTAGTCTTCATTCATTAGTGTGCAATGTGTCGAATCTCTTTCTGAGACGGTCTGTAAATTCAGGTAGGATACACTCAAGGTCGTACTTTGGCTCTCATCGACTTGTTCTCATTCTCTTCAGTTTCGACTTGAACTGGCCTATGTGCAGTTGATGGTCCGTTCCACAGTTGGTCCCTGACCTTGTTCCACCATCTCTTTTCATAGAGGTAGTTGTCATGATTCCCGTGTATTCTACCTGATGAGACCCATGTATGACCGTTTACCTCGCTGAAAAAGCTACTTGCCGTGAAGAAGTCGTTGATCGTGCAAAGCTCTGTCGTGCAATCTCTAACATGCTTTCTATCAACAATGTCAGATTTTCCAACACCTGATCTTTCTTCCTTTCCAGCTTTTGCATTGCGATCATCAGTAATTCTCAATGTATCCTGATGGCATGTTTGATCAATTTCAGTCTACAGAAGTTGGTAAAAATCCTCAATTTCTTCACCTTTGGCCTTAGCGGTCGGTGTGTAAATTTGAATAATGGTTGTATTCACTGGTCTTCCCTGTTGGAGTAGGGGTATTAGCCTATCACCGACAATCTTGTACTTCAGGATAGATCTGGCAACGTTCTTTTGGACAAATCATTCCTCTTCAAGTTGTCATTCCTGGCATGGGAGATGAAATGATAGTCCCATTCAAAATGACCGA
The DNA here is from genome assembly GCF_024166365.1 of Elephas maximus indicus. Classification (NCBI taxonomy): domain Eukaryota; kingdom Metazoa; phylum Chordata; class Mammalia; order Proboscidea; family Elephantidae; genus Elephas; species Elephas maximus. Next base: position 12,885,547 of record NC_064847.1, read on the forward strand.
TACCAATTCCAGTCATTTTGGCTCGCTCATGACGAGGATGTTGATCTTTATGCGTTCCACTTTAGTTTTGACAATTTCCAATCCTAGATTCATGCTTCTTTCATTCCGCGTTCTGATCGTTAATGAAGGTTCGCAGCTATTTCTTCCCATTTTGAATCGTGCCACTTCAGCAAATGAAGGTCCCTAAAGCCTGACGCCATCCACCTCATTAAGGACAGCTCCAACTGGATGAGGCAGCTCTTCCCGAGTTGTCTTTTGAGTGCCTTCTAACCTGGGAGGCTCATCTTCTGGCACTATATCAGTCAGTGTTCCGCTGCTATTCCTACGGTGTTCACTGGCTAGTTCTTTTCAGACGTCAAACGTGGAGTCCTTCTTCGTCTTGCAGCTCAGCTAAAACCTGTCAATCATGGGTGACCCTGTTCGGATCCTAATTCCAGTCGCACAGCTCCCAGCATCACAGCAACACGCAAGCCCCCCCAGTACGACACACGGACAGACAGGTGGGCGATCACAACCATTAATGCAGAGAAATTCTACGAAGCTATTTGGCCTCATCCACAATTGAACTTCCTTATTAGTAGAGACTGCCAGGTAAAGCATTTTTTTTTTCTGCGCCCTTATTGATTGAATTATATTGCAGATGAAGGTTTCCAGAGCGAAGCAGTTTCTCATTAAAGAGTTAGTACCCATATTACGTGATGGCGTTGTTTGAAAGCTTCACAACATGTCACCTGTCTCCCTTCTTAGCCTTGGGTTTCCTATCACCAGCTTTCCTCTGCCCTTTCTCCTCCTAGTCCTTGCCCCTGGGCTGCTGTGCCCTTTTATGGGCCTATCTAAGCTTTGTGTTAGGAGCCTATCTAATCTTTGGTGAAGGGTGAGTCTCAGGAGTGACCTCATTACTGAGCTAAAGGGGTGTCAGGGACCTTACTGGCAGGGTTTCTCCCATCTATGACAGCCCAGTAAGTCTGGCCTTTTTTTGTGACTTAGGGATTTTTTTCTGCATTTTTTCTCCAGCTCTGTCCAGGACTCACTATTGTCATCCCCGTCACAGAGGATCATTGAAGAATTGCTGACAGGAAACTTCCCTAATATTGTGAATCATGAAAAGCTGAGCAACCAAGAAGCTCAAAGAACCGCATAGAGGACAGACGGCAACAGTAAAACACCAAGGCCTGTCCTAATCACACTCTCTAAAACCAAAGCCAAAGGCAAAATCCTGCGAGCAGCTCGAGAAAAACAAAAAGTCACACGCAGAGGACAAACAATAAGACTGAGCTCTGATTATTCGGCAGAACCATGCAGGCAAAAGGGCAATGGTTTGACATAGTAAACAAAACAAATTACCAACCAAGAATAAGATATCCTGCAGAACTCTCACTCAAATATGATGCTGAAATTAGGACATTTCCAGATAAGAAAGATTAAGGGACTCTGTAAAAACAGAACCAATTACTAATTACTAAAGGGAGTCCTTTGGTCTTAGGAGAAACAATATCATACCACAGCCTGAATCTAGAATTCAAGAGTTTACTCGCCAGATACCAGTGTAGTAAAAGAACTCCCAACGACTATCCAGAAACAAAGGAATTACAACAGGAAACCAGAAACGTGAAACTCTAATAGACAATATGAGAAAAAAAAAAAAAAAAGAGGGAATAATTGGTGGAGGTATAGAAGTTTTCATGCGGGGAATGGCAAGGCAACACCAAGGAATAATAGACTGGTTCAAGCAGGAGAAATTTCAAAGGAACCACAGAGTGCAAAAGAATACACATCTAAGTAAAGAAGAAAAGGATAAAGTCTCCGTGAAAACAAAATGTACAAAACCAAAAGCAATGACAGCAAAATCCAAAAGCAGAAGGAATTCAGCACAGGAGACTAAGGGGAACAAAGAAAACATCAGCACCACCAAAAAAGCACTTGAAAATGACGGCAAGAAACTGAAACCTAGCAACACTGACACAGAATGTAAACGGCCTAAATGCAACCCGAAAGAGTCAGAGAGCGACAGAATGGATTCCAAAAAAGGCCTATCAACATGCTGTCTACCAGAGGTGCCCCTTACAAACAAAGGAATCAACTCATTAAAAATCAAAAGATGGCAACAACTACGTCAAGCAAACGGCTATCAAAAAAGAGCAGAAGTGACAAGAGTCATTTCAGAGAACAATACACTTTAAAACAAAGTCTGCCATACGAGACAAAGTAGGGCATTACAGAAAGATGAAAGGGACGATCCACCGTGAAGACATAACCGTAACAAACATTTGCGCACCCAACGAAGGACAGCATTCCAATAAACATGAAACTCAGCTCTAAAGACAGAAACTGACAGTTCCACAAGAACAGTAGGAGACTTCGACACACCACTCTTGGTGAAGGACAGAACATCTAGAAAGAAATTCAGCAAAGATATACAACAGCTCAAGGGCACAATCAGCCAGCTTGACATATATGTCTTGAACTCACAGACGTATACGGAACACTCCAGCGAGCGGCAGCAAAATACACTTTCTTCTTCAATCCCATCGGGAATATTCTACGCATCAGACCATGCCTTGCTCTTAAACACCAAGCAGCTCAACACCAAGCAGCCAAAGCCAAAGGAAGAAATGATGAAGCAAAAGAACTGAACACGTCATTTCAAAGCGCATCTCGAGAAGACAAAGTATTCTAATGCCATGCACAGAGCTGGAGATAGAAAACCAAAAGGGAAGAACACGCCTGCCATTTCTCCAGCTGAAAGAACTGAAGAAAAAAATCAAACCTTTACTTTCGGTAGTCAAGGATTCTACCGGAAAAATACTAAATGATGCTGGAAGAACCAAAGATGGACTCAATACACAGAGTCATTCTATACCAAAAAGAACTGGTGGACAACGGACCATTTCATGAGGTAGGTAGCACATGATCAGGAAGGCATGGTACTGAAGGAGGTAATCCAAACCGCACTGAAGGCATTGGCAGAAACAGGAATTATAGCAGTGACGGAATTCCAGCTGAGATGTTTCAACAAACAGATGCAGTGCTGAAAGTGCTCGCATTTCTACACCAAGAATATTGGAAGGGAACTACTTGGCCAGCCGACTGAAAGAGGTCCATATTTATGGCTATTCCCAAGAAAGGTGATCCAACCGAACGTGGAAATTATCGAACAACACCAATAACACATGTAAAATTTTGCTGGAGATCATTCAAAAGTGGCTGCAGCAGTATATTGACACGGAACTGCCAGAAATTCAGGCCAGACTCAGAAGACGACGGCCAATCAGGGCCATCCATGCTGATGTCAGATGGATGCCGGCTGAAAGCACCAAATACCTGAAAGATGCTTCCCCGTGCTTTACTGAGTATTCTAAGGCATTCAAGTCTGTGGGTCATAACAAATTATGAATGACATTGTGAAGAATGGGAGTTCCAGAACACTTAATTGTGCTCAAGAGGAAACTGTACACAGATCAATCAGCACTTTGGACAGAACAAGGGAATACTGAGTGGTTTCAATTCAGGAAAGCTGTGTGTCAGGGTTGTACCCTTTTCCCGCACCTATTCGAATGCGAATGCTGAGCAAATGATCCAAGAAGCTGGACTATATGGAGAAGAACGGGGCACTAGGATTGCAGGAAGACTCATTAACCACCTGCGCTATGGAGACGACACAACCTTGCTTGCCTAAAGCAAAGAGGACTTGAAGCACTTACTGATGAAGATCAAAGGCCACAAGCTTCAGTATCGATTACACCGCAACATAAAGAAAAGAAAAATCTTCACCACTGGAGCATGAGGCAAAATTCCGATAAATGGAGAAAAGACGGAAGTTTGGAAGGATTTCTTTTTACTTGGTTCTGCGTTCAGCACCCACGGAAGCAGTGGTGAGGAAATCAAAAGACGAACTGCTTTGGGCAAATCTCCTGTAAAGGACCTCTTTAAGGCGTTGAAAAGCAAAGATACCACCTTGAAGACGAAGGTGTGCCTGACCCAAGGAATGGTATTTCAATCACATCATATGCATGTGAAAACTGGACAATGAAGAAGGAAGACTGAAGAACTGACGCCTTTGAAGTGCGGCGTTGGTGAAGAATATTGCATGCAGCATGGACCGCCAAAAGAACGCACAAATCTGTCTTGGAAGAGGTAAAACCGGAATGCTTCTTCGAAACAAGGTTGGTGAGACTGCATCCGACATAGTTTGGACGCGTGGGCAGGGGAGATCAGTCCCCGGAGAAGGAAATCGTGCTTGGTACAGGACAGGGTCGGCTAAATAGAGGAAGGCCCTCCACGATGAGGACTGACACAGTGGCTGAAAGCACAGGCTCAAGGAAAAGAAGGATTTTAAGCATGGCGCAGGGCAGTGAATTCTTTCCTCTGTGGTACCTCGGGTACCTATGAATTGGAAATAACTTGATGGCCCTTAACAACAACAAAAGCCGCAATAAAAAGACAAGTAATCCGATTTAAAACAGGGCAAAAGCAATGAACGGACACTTCACCGAAGTGTATGGTACCATCGGTTCCGCATCCTATGCTACCTCATGAAATGGTCGAATGTCGACCAGTTCTTTCGGGTATAATCACTCCGTGTATTCCTTGCATCTTGTTTAGACGCCTCCTGCATCATTTAATATGTTGCCCATAGAATCTTTCACCACTGCAACACAAGGCTTGAGTTTTCTCTTCCGTTCTTTCCGCTTGAGTAATGCCAAGCATGTTCTTCCCTTCTGGTTTTCTAACTCCAGGTTTCTGCACATGTTCCATTACTTTGTCTTCTCGAGCTGCTCTTTGAAATCTTCTCTTCAGCTTTTTTACTTCGTCATTTCTCCTTTTGCTTTAGCTGCCTGACGTTGCAGAGCAAATTTCAGAGTCTCTTCTGACATCCTTCTTGGTCTTGTATTTCTTTCCTGTCTTCTCAGTGACCTCTTGCTTTCTTCAGGGATGATGTCCTTGATGTCATTCCACAACTCGCCTAGTCTTCATTCATTAGTGTGCAATGTGTCGAATCTCTTTCTGAGACGGTCTGTAAATTCAGGTAGGATACACTCAAGGTCGTACTTTGGCTCTCATCGACTTGTTCTCATTCTCTTCAGTTTCGACTTGAACTGGCCTATGTGCAGTTGATGGTCCGTTCCACAGTTGGTCCCTGACCTTGTTCCACCATCTCTTTTCATAGAGGTAGTTGTCATGATTCCCGTGTATTCTACCTGATGAGACCCATGTATGACCGTTTACCTCGCTGAAAAAGCTACTTGCCGTGAAGAAGTCGTTGATCGTGCAAAGCTCTGTCGTGCAATCTCTAACATGCTTTCTATCAACAATGTCAGATTTTCCAACACCTGATCTTTCTTCCTTTCCAGCTTTTGCATTGCGATCATCAGTAATTCTCAATGTATCCTGATGGCATGTTTGATCAATTTCAGTCTACAGAAGTTGGTAAAAATCCTCAATTTCTTCACCTTTGGCCTTAGCGGTCGGTGTGTAAATTTGAATAATGGTTGTATTCACTGGTCTTCCCTGTTGGAGTAGGGGTATTAGCCTATCACCGACAATCTTGTACTTCAGGATAGATCTGGCAACGTTCTTTTGGACAAATCATTCCTCTTCAAGTTGTCATTCCTGGCATGGGAGATGAAATGATAGTCCCATTCAAAATGACCGATACCAATTCCAGTCATTTTGGCTCGCTCATGACGAGGATGTTGATCTTTATGCGTTCCACTTTAGTTTTGACAATTTCCAATCCTAGATTCATGCTTCTTTCATTCCGCGTTCTGATCGTTAATGAAGGTTCGCAGCTATTTCTTCCCATTTTGAATCGTGCCACTTCAGCAAATGAAGGTCCCTAAAGCCTGACGCCATCCACCTCATTAAGGACAGCTCCAACTGGATGAGGCAGCTCTTCCCGAGTTGTCTTTTGAGTGCCTTCTAACCTGGGAGGCTCATCTTCTGGCACTATATCAGTCAGTGTTCCGCTGCTATTCCTACGGTGTTCACTGGCTAGTTCTTTTCAGACGTCAAACGTGGAGTCCTTCTTCGTCTTGCAGCTCAGCTAAAACCTGTCAATCATGGGTGACCCTGTTCGGATCCTAATTCCAGTCGCACAGCTCCCAGCATCACAGCAACACGCAAGCCCCCCCAGTACGACACACGGACAGACAGGTGGGCGATCACAACCATTAATGCAGAGAAATTCTACGAAGCTATTTGGCCTCATCCACAATTGAACTTCCTTATTAGTAGAGACTGCCAGGTAAAGCATTTTTTTTTTCTGCGCCCTTATTGATTGAATTATATTGCAGATGAAGGTTTCCAGAGCGAAGCAGTTTCTCATTAAAGAGTTAGTACCCATATTACGTGATGGCGTTGTTTGAAAGCTTCACAACATGTCACCTGTCTCCCTTCTTAGCCTTGGGTTTCCTATCACCAGCTTTCCTCTGCCCTTTCTCCTCCTAGTCCTTGCCCCTGGGCTGCTGTGCCCTTTTATGGGCCTATCTAAGCTTTGTGTTAGGAGCCTATCTAATCTTTGGTGAAGGGTGAGTCTCAGGAGTGACCTCATTACTGAGCTAAAGGGGTGTCAGGGACCTTACTGGCAGGGTTTCTCCCATCTATGACAGCCCAGTAAGTCTGGCCTTTTTTTGTGACTTAGGGATTTTTTTCTGCATTTTTTCTCCAGCTCTGTCCAGGACTCACTATTGTCATCCCCGTCACAGAGGATCATTGAAGAATTGCTGACAGGAAACTTCCCTAATATTGTGAATCATGAAAAGCTGAGCAACCAAGAAGCTCAAAGAACCGCATAGAGGACAGACGGCAACAGTAAAACACCAAGGCCTGTCCTAATCACACTCTCTAAAACCAAAGCCAAAGGCAAAATCCTGCGTGCAGCTCGAGAAAAACAAAAAGTCACACGCAGAGGACAAACAATAAGACTGAGCTCTGATTATTCGGCAGAACCATGCAGGCAAAAGGGCAATGGTTTGACATAGTAAACAAAACAAATTACCAACCAAGAATAAGATATCCTGCAGAACTCTCACTCAAATATGATGCTGAAATTAGGACATTTCCAGATAAGAAAGATTAAGGGACTCTGTAAAAACAGAACCAATTACTAATTACTAAAGGGAGTCCTTTGGTCTTAGGAGAAACAATATCATACCACAGCCTGAATCTAGAATTCAAGAGTTTACTCGCCAGATACCAGTGTAGTAAAAGAACTCCCAACGACTATCCAGAAACAAAGGAATTACAACAGGAAACCAGAAACGTGAAACTCTAATAGACAATATGAGAAAAAAAAAAAAAAAAGAGGGAATAATTGGTGGAGGTATAGAAGTTTTCATGCGGGGAATGGCAAGGCAACACCAAGGAATAATAGACTGGTTCAAGCAGGAGAAATTTCAAAGGAACCACAGAGTGCAAAAGAATACACATCTAAGTAAAGAAGAAAAGGATAAAGTCTCCGTGAAAACAAAATGTACAAAACCAAAAGCAATGACAGCAAAATCCAAAAGCAGAAGGAATTCAGCACAGGAGACTAAGGGGAACAAAGAAAACATCAGCACCACCAAAAAAGCACTTGAAAATGACGGCAAGAAACTGAAACCTAGCAACACTGACACAGAATGTAAACGGCCTAAATGCAACCCGAAAGAGTCAGAGAGCGACAGAATGGATTCCAAAAAAGGCCTATCAACATGCTGTCTACCAGAGGTGCCCCTTACAAACAAAGGAATCAACTCATTAAAAATCAAAAGATGGGAACAACTACGTCAAGCAAATGGCTATCAAAAAAGAGCAGAAGTGACAAGAGTCATTTCAGAGAACAATACACTTTAAAACAAAGTCTGCCATACGAGACAAAGTAGGGCATTACAGAAAGATGAAAGGGACGATCCACCGTGAAGACATAACCGTAACAAACATTTGCGCACCCAACGAAGGACAGCATTCCAATAAACATGAAACTCAGCTCTAAAGACAGAAACTGACAGTTCCACAAGAACAGTAGGAGACTTCGACACACCACTCTTGGTGAAGGACAGAACATCTAGAAAGAAATTCAGCAAAGATATACAACAGCTCAAGGGCACAATCAGCCAGCTTGACATATATGTCTTGAACTCACAGACGTATACGGAACACTCCAGCGAGCGGCAGCAAAATACACTTTCTTCTTCAATCCCATCGGGAATATTCTACACATCAGACCATGCCTTGCTCTTAAACACCAAGCAGCTCAACACCAAGCAGCCAAAGCCAAAGGAAGAAATGATGAAGCAAAAGAACTGAACACGTCATTTCAAAGCGCATCTCGAGAAGACAAAGTATTCTAATGCCATGCACAGAGCTGGAGATAGAAAACCAAAAGGGAAGAACACGCCTGCCATTTCTCCAGCTGAAAGAACTGAAGAAAAAAATCAAACCTTTACTTTCGGTAGTCAAGGATTCTACCGGAAAAATACTAAATGATGCTGGAAGAACCAAAGATGGACTCAATACACAGAGTCATTCTATACCAAAAAGAACTGGTGGACAACGGACCATTTCATGAGGTAGGTAGCACATGATCAGGAAGGCATGGTACTGAAGGAGGTAATCCAAACCGCACTGAAGGCATTGGCAGAAACAGGAATTATAGCAGTGACGGAATTCCAGCTGAGATGTTTCAACAAACAGATGCAGTGCTGAAAGTGCTCGCATTTCTACACCAAGAATATTGGAAGGGAACTACTTGGCCAGCCGACTGAAAGAGGTCCATATTTATGGCTATTCCCAAGAAAGGTGATCCAACCGAACGTGGAAATTATCGAACAACACCAATAACACATGTAAAATTTTGCTGGAGATCATTCAAAAGTGGCTGCAGCAGTATATTGACACGGAACTGCCAGAAATTCAGGCCAGACTCAGAAGACGACGGCCAATCAGGGCCATCCATGCTGATGTCAGATGGATGCCGGCTGAAAGCACCAAATACCTGAAAGATGCTTCCCCGTGCTTTACTGAGTATTCTAAGGCATTCAAGTCTGTGGGTCATAACAAATTATGAATGACATTGTGAAGAATGGGAGTTCCAGAACACTTAATTGTGCTCAAGAGGAAACTGTACACAGATCAATCAGCACTTTGGACAGAACAAGGGAATACTGAGTGGTTTCAATTCAGGAAAGCTGTGTGTCAGGGTTGTACCCTTTTCCCGCACCTATTCGAATGCGAATGCTGAGCAAATGATCCAAGAAGCTGGACTATATGGAGAAGAACGGGGCACTAGGATTGCAGGAAGACTCATTAACCACCTGCGCTATGGAGACGACACAACCTTGCTTGCCTAAAGCAAAGAGGACTTGAAGCACTTACTGATGAAGATCAAAGGCCACAAGCTTCAGTATCGATTACACCGCAACATAAAGAAAAGAAAAATCTTCACCACTGGAGCATGAGGCAAAATTCCGATAAATGGAGAAAAGACGGAAGTTTGGAAGGATTTCTTTTTACTTGGTTCTGCGTTCAGCACCCACGGAAGCAGTGGTGAGGAAATCAAAAGACGAACTGCTTTGGGCAAATCTCCTGTAAAGGACCTCTTTAAGGCGTTGAAAAGCAAAGATACCACCTTGAAGACGAAGGTGTGCCTGACCCAAGGAATGGTATTTCAATCACATCATATGCATGTGAAAACTGGACAATGAAGAAGGAAGACTGAAGAACTGACGCCTTTGAAGTGCGGCGTTGGTGAAGAATATTGCATGCAGCATGGACCGCCAAAAGAACGCACAAATCTGTCTTGGAAGAGGTAAAACCGGAATGCTTCTTCGAAACAAGGTTGGTGAGACTGCATCCGACATAGTTTGGACGCGTGGGCAGGGGAGATCAGTCCCCGGAGAAGGAAATCGTGCTTGGTACAGGACAGGGTCGGCTAAATAGAGGAAGGCCCTCCACGATGAGGACTGACACAGTGGCTGAAAGCACAGGCTCAAGGAAAAGAAGGATTTTAAGCATGGCGCAGGGCAGTGAATTCTTTCCTCTGTGGTACCTCGGGTACCTATGAATTGGAAATAACTTGATGGCCCTTAACAACAACAAAAGCCGCAATAAAAAGACAAGTAATCCGATTTAAAACAGGGCAAAAGCAATGAACGGACACTTCACCGAAGTGTATGGTACCATCGGTTCCGCATCCTATGCTACCTCATGAAATGGTCGAATGTCGACCAGTTCTTTCGGGTATAATCACTCCGTGTATTCCTTGCATCTTGTTTAGACGCCTCCTGCATCATTTAATATGTTGCCCATAGAATCTTTCACCACTGCAACACAAGGCTTGAGTTTTCTCTTCCGTTCTTTCCGCTTGAGTAATGCCAAGCATGTTCTTCCCTTCTGGTTTTCTAACTCCAGGTTTCTGCACATGTTCCATTACTTTGTCTTCTCGAGCTGCTCTTTGAAATCTTCTCTTCAGCTTTTTTACTTCGTCATTTCTCCTTTTGCTTTAGCTGCCTGACGTTGCAGAGCAAATTTCAGAGTCTCTTCTGACATCCTTCTTGGTCTTGTATTTCTTTCCTGTCTTCTCAGTGACCTCTTGCTTTCTTCAGGGATGATGTCCTTGATGTCATTCCACAACTCGCCTAGTCTTCATTCATTAGTGTGCAATGTGTCGAATCTCTTTCTGAGACGGTCTGTAAATTCAGGTAGGATACACTCAAGGTCGTACTTTGGCTCTCATCGACTTGTTCTCATTCTCTTCAGTTTCGACTTGAACTGGCCTATGTGCAGTTGATGGTCCGTTCCACAGTTGGTCCCTGACCTTGTTCCACCATCTCTTTTCATAGAGGTAGTTGTCATGATTCCCGTGTATTCTACCTGATGAGACCCATGTATGACCGTTTACCTCGCTGAAAAAGCTACTTGCCGTGAAGAAGTCGTTGATCGTGCAAAGCTCTGTCGTGCAATCTCTAACATGCTTTCTATCAACAATGTCAGATTTTCCAACACCTGATCTTTCTTCCTTTCCAGCTTTTGCATTGCGATCATCAGTAATTCTCAATGTATCCTGATGGCATGTTTGATCAATTTCAGTCTACAGAAGTTGGTAAAAATCCTCAATTTCTTCACCTTTGGCCTTAGCGGTCGGTGTGTAAATTTGAATAATGGTTGTATTCACTGGTCTTCCCTGTTGGAGTAGGGGTATTAGCCTATCACCGACAATCTTGTACTTCAGGATAGATCTGGAAACGTTCTTTTGGACAAATCATTCCTCTTCAAGTTGTCATTCCTGGCATGGGAGATGAAATGATAGTCCCATTCAAAATGACCGATACCAATTCCAGTCATTTTGGCTCGCTCATGACGAGGATGTTGATCTTTATGCGTTCCACTTTAGTTTTGACAATTTCCAATCCTAGATTCATGCTTCTTTCATTCCGCGTTCTGATCGTTAATGAAGGTTCGCAGCTATTTCTTCCCATTTTGAATCGTGCCACTTCAGCAAATGAAGGTCCCTAAAGCCTGACGCCATCCACCTCATTAAGGACAGCTCCAACTGGATGAGGCAGCTCTTCCCGAGTTGTCTTTTGAGTGCCTTCTAACCTGGGAGGCTCATCTTCTGGCACTATATCAGTCAGTGTTCCGCTGCTATTCCTACGGTGTTCACTGGCTAGTTCTTTTCAGACGTCAAACGTGGAGTCCTTCTTCGTCTTGCAGCTCAGCTAAAACCTGTCAATCATGGGTGATCCTGTTCGGATCCTAATTCCAGTCGCACAGCTCCCAGCATCACAGCAACACGCAAGCCCCCCCAGTACGACACACGGACAGACAGGTGGGCGATCACAACCATTAATGCAGAGAAATTCTACGAAGCTATTTGGCCTCATCCACAATTGAACTTCCTTATTAGTAGAGACTGCCAGGTAAAGCATTTTTTTTTTCTGCGCCCTTATTGATTGAATTATATTGCAGATGAAGGTTTCCAGAGCGAAGCAGTTTCTCATTAAAGAGTTAGTACCCATATTACGTGATGGCGTTGTTTGAAAGCTTCACAACATGTCACCTGTCTCCCTTCTTAGCCTTGGGTTTCCTATCACCAGCTTTCCTCTGCCCTTTCTCCTCCTAGTCCTTGCCCCTGGGCTGCTGTGCCCTTTTATGGGCCTATCTAAGCTTTGTGTTAGGAGCCTATCTAATCTTTGGTGAAGGGTGAGTCTCAGGAGTGACCTCATTACTGAGCTAAAGGGGTGTCAGGGACCTTACTGGCAGGGTTTCTCCCATCTATGACAGCCCAGTAAGTCTGGCCTTTTTTTGTGACTTAGGGATTTTTTTCTGCATTTTTTCTCCAGCTCTGTCCAGGACTCACTATTGTCATCCCCGTCACAGAGGATCATTGAAGAATTGCTGACAGGAAACTTCCCTAATATTGTGAATCATGAAAAGCTGAGCAACCAAGAAGCTCAAAGAACCGCATAGAGGACAGACGGCAACAGTAAAACACCAAGGCCTGTCCTAATCACACTCTCTAAAACCAAAGCCAAAGGCAAAATCCTGCGTGCAGCTCGAGAAAAACAAAAAGTCACACGCAGAGGACAAACAATAAGACTGAGCTCTGATTATTCGGCAGAACCATGCAGGCAAAAGGGCAATGGTTTGACATAGTAAACAAAACAAATTACCAACCAAGAATAAGATATCCTGCAGAACTCTCACTCAAATATGATGCTGAAATTAGGACATTTCCAGATAAGAAAGATTAAGGGACTCTGTAAAAACAGAACCAATTACTAATTACTAAAGGGAGTCCTTTGGTCTTAGGAGAAACAATATCATACCACAGCCTGAATCTAGAATTCAAGAGTTTACTCGCCAGATACCAGTGTAGTAAAAGAACTCCCAACGACTATCCAGAAACAAAGGAATTACAACAGGAAACCAGAAACGTGAAACTCTAATAGACAATATGAGAAAAAAAAAAAAAAAGAGGGAATAATTGGTGGAGGTATAGAAGTTTTCATGCGGGGAATGGCAAGGCAACACCAAGGAATAATAGACTGGTTCAAGCAGGAGAAATTTCAAAGGAACCACAGAGTGCAAAAGAATACACATCTAAGTAAAGAAGAAAAGGATAAAGTCTCCGTGAAAACAAAATGTACAAAACCAAAAGCAATGACAGCAAAATCCAAAAGCAGAAGGAATTCAGCACAGGAGACTAAGGGGAACAAAGAAAACATCAGCACCACCAAAAAAGCACTTGAAAATGACGGCAAGAAACTGAAACCTAGCAACACTGACACAGAATGTAAACGGCCTAAATGCAACCCGAAAGAGTCAGAGAGCGACAGAATGGATTCCAAAAAAGGCCTATCAACATGCTGTCTACCAGAGGTGCCCCTTACAAACAAAGGAATCAACTCATTAAAAATCAAAAGATGGGAACAACTACGTCAAGCAAATGGCTATCAAAAAAGAGCAGAAGTGACAAGAGTCATTTCAGAGAACAATACACTTTAAAACAAAGTCTGCCATACGAGACAAAGTAGGGCATTACAGAAAGATGAAAGGGACGATCCACCGTGAAGACATAACCGTAACAAACATTTGCGCACCCAACGAAGGACAGCATTCCAATAAACATGAAACTCAGCTCTAAAGACAGAAACTGACAGTTCCACAAGAACAGTAGGAGACTTCGACACACCACTCTTGGTGAAGGACAGAACATCTAGAAAGAAATTCAGCAAAGATATACAACAGCTCAAGGGCACAATCAGCCAGCTTGACATATATGTCTTGAACTCACAGACGTATACGGAACACTCCAGCGAGCGGCAGCAAAATACACTTTCTTCTTCAATCCCATCGGGAATATTCTACACATCAGACCATGCCTTGCTCTTAAACACCAAGCAGCTCAACACCAAGCAGCCAAAGCCAAAGGAAGAAATGATGAAGCAAAAGAACTGAACACGTCATTTCAAAGCGCATCTCGAGAAGACAAAGTATTCTAATGCCATGCACAGAGCTGGAGATAGAAAACCAAAAGGGAAGAACACGCCTGCCATTTCTCCAGCTGAAAGAACTGAAGAAAAAAATCAAACCTTTACTTTCGGTAGTCAAGGATTCTACCGGAAAAATACTAAATGATGCTGGAAGAACCAAAGATGGACTCAATACACAGAGTCATTCTATACCAAAAAGAACTGGTGGACAACGGACCATTTCATGAGGTAGGTAGCACATGATCAGGAAGGCATGGTACTGAAGGAGGTAATCCAAACCGCACTGAAGGCATTGGCAGAAACAGGAATTATAGCAGTGACGGAATTCCAGCTGAGATGTTTCAACAAACAGATGCAGTGCTGAAAGTGCTCGCATTTCTACACCAAGAATATTGGAAGGGAACTACTTGGCCAGCCGACTGAAAGAGGTCCATATTTATGGCTATTCCCAAGAAAGGTGATCCAACCGAACGTGGAAATTATCGAACAACACCAATAACACATGTAAAATTTTGCTGGAGATCATTCAAAAGTGGCTGCAGCAGTATATTGACACGGAACTGCCAGAAATTCAGGCCAGACTCAGAAGACGACGGCCAATCAGGGCCATCCATGCTGATGTCAGATGGATGCCGGCTGAAAGCACCAAATACCTGAAAGATGCTTCCCCGTGCTTTACTGAGTATTCTAAGGCATTCAAGTCTGTGGGTCATAACAAATTATGAATGACATTGTGAAGAATGGGAGTTCCAGAACACTTAATTGTGCTCAAGAGGAAACTGTACACAGATCAATCAGCACTTTGGACAGAACAAGGGAATACTGAGTGGTTTCAATTCAGGAAAGCTGTGTGTCAGGGTTGTACCCTTTTCCCGCACCTATTCGAATGCGAATGCTGAGCAAATGATCCAAGAAGCTGGACTATATGGAGAAGAACGGGGCACTAGGATTGCAGGAAGACTCATTAACCACCTGCGCTATGGAGACGACACAACCTTGCTTGCCTAAAGCAAAGAGGACTTGAAGCACTTACTGATGAAGATCAAAGGCCACAAGCTTCAGTATCGATTACACCGCAACATAAAGAAAAGAAAAATCTTCACCACTGGAGCATGAGGCAAAATTCCGATAAATGGAGAAAAGACGGAAGTTTGGAAGGATTTCTTTTTACTTGGTTCTGCGTTCAGCACCCACGGAAGCAGTGGTGAGGAAATCAAAAGACGAACTGCTTTGGGCAAATCTCCTGTAAAGGACCTCTTTAAGGCGTTGAAAAGCAAAGATACCACCTTGAAGACGAAGGTGTGCCTGACCCAAGGAATGGTATTTCAATCACATCATATGCATGTGAAAACTGGACAATGAAGAAGGAAGACTGAAGAACTGACGCCTTTGAAGTGCGGCGTTGGTGAAGAATATTGCATGCAGCATGGACCGCCAAAAGAACGCACAAATCTGTCTTGGAAGAGGTAAAACCGGAATGCTTCTTCGAAACAAGGTTGGTGAGACTGCATCCGACATAGTTTGGACGCGTGGGCAGGGGAGATCAGTCCCCGGAGAAGGAAATCGTGCTTGGTACAGGACAGGGTCGGCTAAATAGAGGAAGGCCCTCCACGATGAGGACTGACACAGTGGCTGAAAGCACAGGCTCAAGGAAAAGAAGGATTTTAAGCATGGCGCAGGACAGTGAATTCTTTCCTCTGTGGTACCTCGGGTACCTATGAATTGGAAATAACTTGATGGCCCTTAACAACAACAAAAGCCGCAATAAAAAGACAAGTAATCCGATTTAAAACAGGGCAAAAGCAATGAACGGACACTTCACCGAAGTGTATGGTACCATCGGTTCCGCATCCTATGCTACCTCATGAAATGGTCGAATGTCGACCAGTTCTTTCGGGTATAATCACTCCGTGTATTCCTTGCATCTTGTTTAGACGCCTCCTGCATCATTTAATATGTTGCCCATAGAATCTTTCACCACTGCAACACAAGGCTTGAGTTTTCTCTTCCGTTCTTTCCGCTTGAGTAATGCCAAGCATGTTCTTCCCTTCTGGTTTTCTAACTCCAGGTTTCTGCACATGTTCCATTACTTTGTCTTCTCAAGCTGCTCTTTGAAATCTTCTCTTCAGCTTTTTTACTTCGTCATTTCTCCTTTTGCTTTAGCTGCCTGACGTTGCAGAGCAAATTTCAGAGTCTCTTCTGACATCCTTCTTGGTCTTGTATTTCTTTCCTGTCTTCTCAGTGACCTCTTGCTTTCTTCAGGGATGATGTCCTTGATGTCATTCCACAACTCGCCTAGTCTTCATTCATTAGTGTGCAATGTGTCGAATCTCTTTCTGAGACGGTCTGTAAATTCAGGTAGGATACACTCAAGGTCGTACTTTGGCTCTCATCGACTTGTTCTCATTCTCTTCAGTTTCGACTTGAACTGGCCTATGTGCAGTTGATGGTCCGTTCCACAGTTGGTCCCTGACCTTGTTCCACCATCTCTTTTCATAGAGGTAGTTGTCATGATTCCCGTGTATTCTACCTGATGAGACCCATGTATGACCGTTTACCTCGCTGAAAAAGCTACTTGCCGTGAAGAAGTCGTTGATCGTGCAAAGCTCTGTCGTGCAATCTCTAACATGCTTTCTATCAACAATGTCAGATTTTCCAACACCTGATCTTTCTTCCTTTCCAGCTTTTGCATTGCGATCATCAGTAATTCTCAATGTATCCTGATGGCATGTTTGATCAATTTCAGTCTACAGAAGTTGGTAAAAATCCTCAATTTCTTCACCTTTGGCCTTAGCGGTCGGTGTGTAAATTTGAATAATGGTTGTATTCACTGGTCTTCCCTGTTGGAGTAGGGGTATTAGCCTATCACCGACAATCTTGTACTTCAGGATAGATCTGGAAACGTTCTTTTGGACAAATCATTCCTCTTCAAGTTGTCATTCCTGGCATGGGAGATGAAATGATAGTCCCATTCAAAATGACCGATACCAATTCCAGTCATTTTGGCTCGCTCATGACGAGGATGTTGATCTTTATGCGTTCCACTTTAGTTTTGACAATTTCCAATCCTAGATTCATGCTTCTTTCATTCCGCGTTCTGATCGTTAATGAAGGTTCGCAGCTATTTCTTCCCATTTTGAATCGTGCCACTTCAGCAAATGAAGGTCCCTAAAGCCTGACGCCATCCACCTCATTAAGGACAGCTCCAACTGGATGAGGCAGCTCTTCCCGAGTTGTCTTTTGAGTGCCTTCTAACCTGGGAGGCTCATCTTCTGGCACTATATCAGTCAGTGTTCCGCTGCTATTCCTACGGTGTTCACTGGCTAGTTCTTTTCAGACGTCAAACGTGGAGTCCTTCTTCGTCTTGCAGCTCAGCTAAAACCTGTCAATCATGGGTGACCCTGTTCGGATCCTAATTCCAGTCGCACAGCTCCCAGCATCACAGCAACACGCAAGCCCCCCCAGTACGACACACGGACAGACAGGTGGGCGATCACAACCATTAATGCAGAGAAATTCTACGAAGCTATTTGGCCTCATCCACAATTGAACTTCCTTATTAGTAGAGACTGCCAGGTAAAGCATTTTTTTTTTCTGCGCCCTTATTCATTGAATTATATTGCAGATGAAGGTTTCCAGAGCGAAGCAGTTTCTCATTAAAGAGTTAGTACCCATATTACGTGATGGCGTTGTTTGAAAGCTTCACAACATGTCACCTGTCTCCCTTCTTAGCCTTGGGTTTCCTATCACCAGCTTTCCTCTGCCCTTTCTCCTCCTAGTCCTTGCCCCTGGGCTGCTGTGCCCTTTTATGGGCCTATCTAAGCTTTGTGTTAGGAGCCTATCTAATCTTTGGTGAAGGGTGAGTCTCAGGAGTGACCTCATTACTGAGCTAAAGGGGTGTCAGGGACCTTACTGGCAGGGTTTCTCCCATCTATGACAGCCCAGTAAGTCTGGCCTTTTTTTGTGACTTAGGGATTTTTTTCTGCATTTTTTCTCCAGCTCTGTCCAGGACTCACTATTGTCATCCCCGTCACAGAGGATCATTGAAGAATTGCTGACAGGAAACTTCCCTAATATTGTGAATCATGAAAAGCTGACCAACCAAGAAGCTCAAAGAACCGCATAGAGGACAGACGGCAACAGTAAAACACCAAGGCCTGTCCTAATCACACTCTCTAAAACCAAAGCCAAAGGCAAAATCCTGCGAGCAGCTCGAGAAAAACAAAAAGTCACACGCAGAGGACAAACAATAAGACTGAGCTCTGATTATTCGGCAGAACCATGCAGGCAAAAGGGCAATGGTTTGACATAGTAAACAAAACAAATTACCAACCAAGAATAAGATATCCTGCAGAACTCTCACTCAAATATGATGCTGAAATTAGGACATTTCCAGATAAGAAAGATTAAGGGACTCTGTAAAAACAGAACCAATTACTAATTACTAAAGGGAGTCCTTTGGTCTTAGGAGAAACAATATCATACCACAGCCTGAATCTAGAATTCAAGAGTTTACTCGCCAGATACCAGTGTAGTAAAAGAACTCCCAACGACTATCCAGAAACAAAGGAATTACAACAGGAAACCAGAAACGTGAAACTCTAATAGACAATATGAGAAAAAAAAAAAAAAAAAGAGGGAATAATTGGTGGAGGTATAGAAGTTTTCATGCGGGGAATGGCAAGGCAACACCAAGGAATAATAGACTGGTTCAAGCAGGAGAAATTTCAAAGGAACCACAGAGTGCAAAAGAATACACATCTAAGTAAAGAAGAAAAGGATAAAGTCTCCGTGAAAACAAAATGTACAAAACCAAAAGCAATGACAGCAAAATCCAAAAGCAGAAGGAATTCAGCACAGGAGACTAAGGGGAACAAAGAAAACATCAGCACCACCAAAAAAGCACTTGAAAATGACGGCAAGAAACTGAAACCTAGCAACACTGACACAGAATGTAAACGGCCTAAATGCAACCCGAAAGAGTCAGAGAGCGACAGAATGGATTCCAAAAAAGGCCTATCAACATGCTGTCTACCAGAGGTGCCCCTTACAAACAAAGGAATCAACTCATTAAAAATCAAAAGATGGGAACAACTACGTCAAGCAAATGGCTATCAAAAAAGAGCAGAAGTGACAAGAGTCATTTCAGAGAACAATACACTTTAAAACAAAGTCTGCCATACGAGACAAAGTAGGGCATTACAGAAAGATGAAAGGGACGATCCACCGTGAAGACATAACCGTAACAAACATTTGCGCACCCAACGAAGGACAGCATTCCAATAAACATGAAACTCAGCTCTAAAGACAGAAACTGACAGTTCCACAAGAACAGTAGGAGACTTCGACACACCACTCTTGGTGAAGGACAGAACATCTAGAAAGAAATTCAGCAAAGATATACAACAGCTCAAGGGCACAATCAGCCAGCTTGACATATATGTCTTGAACTCACAGACGTATACGGAACACTCCAGCGAGCGGCAGCAAAATACACTTTCTTCTTCAATCCCATCGGGAATATTCTACGCATCAGACCATGCCTTGCTGTTAAACACCAAGCAGCTCAACACCAAGCAGCCAAAGCCAAAGGAAGAAATGATGAAGCAAAAGAACTGAACACGTCATTTCAAAGCGCATCTCGAGAAGACAAAGTATTCTAATGCCATGCACAGAGCTGGAGATAGAAAACCAAAAGGGAAGAACACGCCTGCCATTTCTCCAGCTGAAAGAACTGAAGAAAAAAATCAAACCTTTACTTTCGGTAGTCAAGGATTCTACCGGAAAAATACTAAATGATGCTGGAAGAACCAAAGATGGACTCAATACACAGAGTCATTCTATACCAAAAAGAACTGGTGGACAACGGACCATTTCATGAGGTAGGTAGCACATGATCAGGAAGGCATGGTACTGAAGGAGGTAATCCAAACCGCACTGAAGGCATTGGCAGAAACAGGAATTATAGCAGTGACGGAATTCCAGCTGAGATGTTTCAACAAACAGATGCAGTGCTGAAAGTGCTCGCATTTCTACACCAAGAATATTGGAAGGGAACTACTTGGCCAGCCGACTGAAAGAGGTCCATATTTATGGCTATTCCCAAGAAAGGTGATCCAACCGAACGTGGAAATTATCGAACAACACCAATAACACATGTAAAATTTTGCTGGAGATCATTCAAAAGTGGCTGCAGCAGTATATTGACACGGAACTGCCAGAAATTCAGGCCAGACTCAGAAGACGACGGCCAATCAGGGCCATCCATGCTGATGTCAGATGGATGCCGGCTGAAAGCACCAAATACCTGAAAGATGCTTCCCCGTGCTTTACTGAGTATTCTAAGGCATTCAAGTCTGTGGGTCATAACAAATTATGAATGACATTGTGAAGAATGGGAGTTCCAGAACACTTAATTGTGCTCAAGAGGAAACTGTACACAGATCAATCAGCACTTTGGACAGAACAAGGGAATACTGAGTGGTTTCAATTCAGGAAAGCTGTGTGTCAGGGTTGTACCCTTTTCCCGCACCTATTCGAATGCGAATGCTGAGCAAATGATCCAAGAAGCTGGACTATATGGAGAAGAACGGGGCACTAGGATTGCAGGAAGACTCATTAACCACCTGCGCTATGGAGACGACACAACCTTGCTTGCCTAAAGCAAAGAGGACTTGAAGCACTTACTGATGAAGATCAAAGGCCACAAGCTTCAGTATCGATTACACCGCAACATAAAGAAAAGAAAAATCTTCACCACTGGAGCATGAGGCAAAATTCCGATAAATGGAGAAAAGACGGAAGTTTGGAAGGATTTCTTTTTACTTGGTTCTGCGTTCAGCACCCACGGAAGCAGTGGTGAGGAAATCAAAAGACGAACTGCTTTGGGCAAATCTCCTGTAAAGGACCTCTTTAAGGCGTTGAAAAGCAAAGATACCACCTTGAAGACGAAGGTGTGCCTGACCCAAGGAATGGTATTTCAATCACATCATATGCATGTGAAAACTGGACAATGAAGAAGGAAGACTGAAGAACTGACGCCTTTGAAGTGCGGCGTTGGTGAAGAATATTGCATGCAGCATGGACCGCCAAAAGAACGCACAAATCTGTCTTGGAAGAGGTAAAACCGGAATGCTTCTTCGAAACAAGGTTGGTGAGACTGCATCCGACATAGTTTGGACGCGTGGGCAGGGGAGATCAGTCCCCGGAGAAGGAAATCGTGCTTGGTACAGGACAGGGTCGGCTAAATAGAGGAAGGCCCTCCACGATGAGGACTGACACAGTGGCTGAAAGCACAGGCTCAAGGAAAAGAAGGATTTTAAGCATGGCGCAGGACAGTGAATTCTTTCCTCTGTGGTACCTCGGGTACCTATGAATTGGAAATAACTTGATGGCCCTTAACAACAACAAAAGCCGCAATAAAAAGACAAGTAATCCGATTTAAAACAGGGCAAAAGCAATGAACGGACACTTCACCGAAGTGTATGGTACCATCG
Organism: Elephas maximus indicus; assembly: GCF_024166365.1. NCBI lineage: Eukaryota > Metazoa > Chordata > Mammalia > Proboscidea > Elephantidae > Elephas > Elephas maximus. Next base: position 12,907,016 of record NC_064847.1, read on the forward strand.
GTTCCGCATCCTATGCTACCTCATGAAATGGTCGAATGTCGACCAGTTCTTTCGGGTATAATCACTCCGTGTATTCCTTGCATCTTGTTTAGACGCCTCCTGCATCATTTAATATGTTGCCCATAGAATCTTTCACCACTGCAACACAAGGCTTGAGTTTTCTCTTCCGTTCTTTCCGCTTGAGTAATGCCAGGCATGTTCTTCCCTTCTGGTTTTCTAACTCCAGGTTTCTGCACATGTTCCATTACTTTGTCTTCTCGAGCTGCTCTTTGAAATCTTCTCTTCAGCTTTTTTACTTCGTCATTTCTCCTTTTGCTTTAGCTGCCTGACGTTGCAGAGCAAATTTCAGAGTCTCTTCTGACATCCTTCTTGGTCTTGTATTTCTTTCCTGTCTTCTCAGTGACCTCTTGCTTTCTTCAGGGATGATGTCCTTGATGTCATTCCACAACTCGCCTAGTCTTCATTCATTAGTGTGCAATGTGTCGAATCTCTTTCTGAGACGGTCTGTAAATTCAGGTAGGATACACTCAAGGTCGTACTTTGGCTCTCATCGACTTGTTCTCATTCTCTTCAGTTTCGACTTGAACTGGCCTATGTGCAGTTGATGGTCCGTTCCACAGTTGGTCCCTGACCTTGTTCCACCATCTCTTTTCATAGAGGTAGTTGTCATGATTCCCGTGTATTCTACCTGATGAGACCCATGTATGACCGTTTACCTCGCTGAAAAAGCTACTTGCCGTGAAGAAGTCGTTGATCGTGCAAAGCTCTGTCGTGCAATCTCTAACATGCTTTCTATCAACAATGTCAGATTTTCCAACACCTGATCTTTCTTCCTTTCCAGCTTTTGCATTGCGATCATCAGTAATTCTCAATGTATCCTGATGGCATGTTTGATCAATTTCAGTCTACAGAAGTTGGTAAAAATCCTCAATTTCTTCACCTTTGGCCTTAGCGGTCGGTGTGTAAATTTGAATAATGGTTGTATTCACTGGTCTTCCCTGTTGGAGTAGGGGTATTAGCCTATCACCGACAATCTTGTACTTCAGGATAGATCTGGAAACGTTCTTTTGGACAAATCATTCCTCTTCAAGTTGTCATTCCTGGCATGGGAGATGAAATGATAGTCCCATTCAAAATGACCGATACCAATTCCAGTCATTTTGGCTCGCTCATGACGAGGATGTTGATCTTTATGCGTTCCACTTTAGTTTTGACAATTTCCAATCCTAGATTCATGCTTCTTTCATTCCGCGTTCTGATCGTTAATGAAGGTTCGCAGCTATTTCTTCCCATTTTGAATCGTGCCACTTCAGCAAATGAAGGTCCCTAAAGCCTGACGCCATCCACCTCATTAAGGACAGCTCCAACTGGATGAGGCAGCTCTTCCCGAGTTGTCTTTTGAGTGCCTTCTAACCTGGGAGGCTCATCTTCTGGCACTATATCAGTCAGTGTTCCGCTGCTATTCCTACGGTGTTCACTGGCTAGTTCTTTTCAGACGTCAAACGTGGAGTCCTTCTTCGTCTTGCAGCTCAGCTAAAACCTGTCAATCATGGGTGACCCTGTTCGGATCCTAATTCCAGTCGCACAGCTCCCAGCATCACAGCAACACGCAAGCCCCCCCAGTACGACACACGGACAGACAGGTGGGCGATCACAACCATTAATGCAGAGAAATTCTACGAAGCTATTTGGCCTCATCCACAATTGAACTTCCTTATTAGTAGAGACTGCCAGGTAAAGCATTTTTTTTTTCTGCGCCCTTATTCATTGAATTATATTGCAGATGAAGGTTTCCAGAGCGAAGCAGTTTCTCATTAAAGAGTTAGTACCCATATTACGTGATGGCGTTGTTTGAAAGCTTCACAACATGTCACCTGTCTCCCTTCTTAGCCTTGGGTTTCCTATCACCAGCTTTCCTCTGCCCTTTCTCCTCCTAGTCCTTGCCCCTGGGCTGCTGTGCCCTTTTATGGGCCTATCTAAGCTTTGTGTTAGGAGCCTATCTAATCTTTGGTGAAGGGTGAGTCTCAGGAGTGACCTCATTACTGAGCTAAAGGGGTGTCAGGGACCTTACTGGCAGGGTTTCTCCCATCTATGACAGCCCAGTAAGTCTGGCCTTTTTTTGTGACTTAGGGATTTTTTTCTGCATTTTTTCTCCAGCTCTGTCCAGGACTCACTATTGTCATCCCCGTCACAGAGGATCATTGAAGAATTGCTGACAGGAAACTTCCCTAATATTGTGAATCATGAAAAGCTGAGCAACCAAGAAGCTCAAAGAACCGCATAGAGGACAGACGGCAACAGTAAAACACCAAGGCCTGTCCTAATCACACTCTCTAAAACCAAAGCCAAAGGCAAAATCCTGCGAGCAGCTCGAGAAAAACAAAAAGTCACACGCAGAGGACAAACAATAAGACTGAGCTCTGATTATTCGGCAGAACCATGCAGGCAAAAGGGCAATGGTTTGACATAGTAAACAAAACAAATTACCAACCAAGAATAAGATATCCTGCAGAACTCTCACTCAAATATGATGCTGAAATTAGGACATTTCCAGATAAGAAAGATTAAGGGACTCTGTAAAAACAGAACCAATTACTAATTACTAAAGGGAGTCCTTTGGTCTTAGGAGAAACAATATCATACCACAGCCTGAATCTAGAATTCAAGAGTTTACTCGCCAGATACCAGTGTAGTAAAAGAACTCCCAACGACTATCCAGAAACAAAGGAATTACAACAGGAAACCAGAAACGTGAAACTCTAATAGACAATATGAGAAAAAAAAAAAAAAAAGAGGGAATAATTGGTGGAGGTATAGAAGTTTTCATGCGGGGAATGGCAAGGCAACACCAAGGAATAATAGACTGGTTCAAGCAGGAGAAATTTCAAAGGAACCACAGAGTGCAAAAGAATACACATCTAAGTAAAGAAGAAAAGGATAAAGTCTCCGTGAAAACAAAATGTACAAAACCAAAAGCAATGACAGCAAAATCCAAAAGCAGAAGGAATTCAGCACAGGAGACTAAGGGGAACAAAGAAAACATCAGCACCACCAAAAAAGCACTTGAAAATGACGGCAAGAAACTGAAACCTAGCAACACTGACACAGAATGTAAACGGCCTAAATGCAACCCGAAAGAGTCAGAGAGCGACAGAATGGATTCCAAAAAAGGCCTATCAACATGCTGTCTACCAGAGGTGCCCCTTACAAACAAAGGAATCAACTCATTAAAAATCAAAAGATGGGAACAACTACGTCAAGCAAACGGCTATCAAAAAAGAGCAGAAGTGACAAGAGTCATTTCAGAGAACAATACACTTTAAAACAAAGTCTGCCATACGAGACAAAGTAGGGCATTACAGAAAGATGAAAGGGACGATCCACCGTGAAGACATAACCGTAACAAACATTTGCGCACCCAACGAAGGACAGCATTCCAATAAACATGAAACTCAGCTCTAAAGACAGAAACTGACAGTTCCACAAGAACAGTAGGAGACTTCGACACACCACTCTTGGTGAAGGACAGAACATCTAGAAAGAAATTCAGCAAAGATATACAACAGCTCAAGGGCACAATCAGCCAGCTTGACATATATGTCTTGAACTCACAGACGTATACGGAACACTCCAGCGAGCGGCAGCAAAATACACTTTCTTCTTCAATCCCATCGGGAATATTCTACGCATCAGACCATGCCTTGCTGTTAAACACCAAGCAGCTCAACACCAAGCAGCCAAAGCCAAAGGAAGAAATGATGAAGCAAAAGAACTGAACACGTCATTTCAAAGCGCATCTCGAGAAGACAAAGTATTCTAATGCCATGCACAGAGCTGGAGATAGAAAACCAAAAGGGAAGAACACGCCTGCCATTTCTCCAGCTGAAAGAACTGAAGAAAAAAATCAAACCTTTACTTTCGGTAGTCAAGGATTCTACCGGAAAAATACTAAATGATGCTGGAAGAACCAAAGATGGACTCAATACACAGAGTCATTCTATACCAAAAAGAACTGGTGGACAACGGACCATTTCATGAGGTAGGTAGCACATGATCAGGAAGGCATGGTACTGAAGGAGGTAATCCAAACCGCACTGAAGGCATTGGCAGAAACAGGAATTATAGCAGTGACGGAATTCCAGCTGAGATGTTTCAACAAACAGATGCAGTGCTGAAAGTGCTCGCATTTCTACACCAAGAATATTGGAAGGGAACTACTTGGCCAGCCGACTGAAAGAGGTCCATATTTATGGCTATTCCCAAGAAAGGTGATCCAACCGAACGTGGAAATTATCGAACAACACCAATAACACATGTAAAATTTTGCTGGAGATCATTCAAAAGTGGCTGCAGCAGTATATTGACACGGAACTGCCAGAAATTCAGGCCAGACTCAGAAGACGACGGCCAATCAGGGCCATCCATGCTGATGTCAGATGGATGCCGGCTGAAAGCACCAAATACCTGAAAGATGCTTCCCCGTGCTTTACTGAGTATTCTAAGGCATTCAAGTCTGTGGGTCATAACAAATTATGAATGACATTGTGAAGAATGGGAGTTCCAGAACACTTAATTGTGCTCAAGAGGAAACTGTACACAGATCAATCAGCACTTTGGACAGAACAAGGGAATACTGAGTGGTTTCAATTCAGGAAAGCTGTGTGTCAGGGTTGTACCCTTTTCCCGCACCTATTCGAATGCGAATGCTGAGCAAATGATCCAAGAAGCTGGACTATATGGAGAAGAACGGGGCACTAGGATTGCAGGAAGACTCATTAACCACCTGCGCTATGGAGACGACACAACCTTGCTTGCCTAAAGCAAAGAGGACTTGAAGCACTTACTGATGAAGATCAAAGGCCACAAGCTTCAGTATCGATTACACCGCAACATAAAGAAAAGAAAAATCTTCACCACTGGAGCATGAGGCAAAATTCCGATAAATGGAGAAAAGACGGAAGTTTGGAAGGATTTCTTTTTACTTGGTTCTGCGTTCAGCACCCACGGAAGCAGTGGTGAGGAAATCAAAAGACGAACTGCTTTGGGCAAATCTCCTGTAAAGGACCTCTTTAAGGCGTTGAAAAGCAAAGATACCACCTTGAAGACGAAGGTGTGCCTGACCCAAGGAATGGTATTTCAATCACATCATATGCATGTGAAAACTGGACAATGAAGAAGGAAGACTGAAGAACTGACGCCTTTGAAGTGCGGCGTTGGTGAAGAATATTGCATGCAGCATGGACCGCCAAAAGAACGCACAAATCTGTCTTGGAAGAGGTAAAACCGGAATGCTTCTTCGAAACAAGGTTGGTGAGACTGCATCCGACATACTTTGGACGCATTGGCAGGGGAGATCAGTCCCCGGAGAAGGAAATCGTGCTTGGTACAGGACAGGGTCGGCTAAATAGAGGAAGGCCCTCCACGATGAGGACTGACACAGTGGCTGAAAGCACAGGCTCAAGGAAAAGAAGGATTTTAAGCATGGCGCAGGACAGTGAATTCTTTCCTCTGTGGTACCTCGGGTACCTATGAATTGGAAATAACTTGATGGCCCTTAACAACAACAAAAGCCGCAATAAAAAGACAAGTAATCCAATTTAAAACAGGGCAAAAGCAATGAACGGACACTTCACCGAAGTGTATGGTACCATCGGTTCCGCATCCTATGCTACCTCATGAAATGGTCGAATGTCGACCAGTTCTTTCGGGTATAATCACTCCGTGTATTCCTTGCATCTTGTTTAGACGCCTCCTGCATCATTTAATATGTTGCCCATAGAATCTTTCACCACTGCAACACAAGGCTTGAGTTTTCTCTTCCGTTCTTTCCGCTTGAGTAATGCCAAGCATGTTCTTCCCTTCTGGTTTTCTAACTCCAGGTTTCTGCACATGTTCCATTACTTTGTCTTCTCGAGCTGCTCTTTGAAATCTTCTCTTCAGCTTTTTTACTTCATCATTTCTCCTTTTGCTTTAGCTGCCTGACGTTGCAGAGCAAATTTCAGAGTCTCTTCTGACATCCTTCTTGGTCTTGTATTTCTTTCCTGTCTTCTCAGTGACCTCTTGCTTTCTTCAGGGATGATGTCCTTGATGTCATTCCACAACTCGCCTAGTCTTCATTCATTAGTGTGCAATGTGTCGAATCTCTTTCTGAGACGGTCTGTAAATTCAGGTAGGATACACTCAAGGTCGTACTTTGGCTCTCATCGACTTGTTCTCATTCTCTTCAGTTTCGACTTGAACTGGCCTATGTGCAGTTGATGGCCCGTTCCACAGTTGGTCCCTGACCGTGTTCCACCATCTCTTTTCATAGAGGTAGTTGTCATGATTCCCGTGTATTCTACCTGATGAGACCCATGTATGACCGTTTACCTCGCTGAAAAAGCTACTTGCCGTGAAGAAGTCGTTGATCGTGCAAAGCTCTGTCGTGCAATCTCTAACATGCTTTCTATCAACAATGTCAGATTTTCCAACACCTGATCTTTCTTCCTTTCCAGCTTTTGCATTGCGATCATCAGTAATTCTCAATGTATCCTGATGGCATGTTTGATCAATTTCAGTCTACAGAAGTTGGTAAAAATCCTCAATTTCTTCACCTTTGGCCTTAGCGGTCGGTGTGTAAATTTGAATAATGGTTGTATTCACTGGTCTTCCGTGTTGGAGTAGGGGTATTAGCCTATCACCGACAATCTTGTACTTCAGGATAGATCCGGAAACGTTCTTTTGGACAAATCATTCCTCTTCAAGTTGTCATTCCTGGCATGGGAGATGAAATGATAGTCCCATTCAAAATGACCGATACCAATTCCAGTCATTTTGGCTCGCTCATGACGAGGATGTTGATCTTTATGCGTTCCACTTTAGTTTTGACAATTTCCAATCCTAGATTCATGCTTCTTTCATTCCGCGTTCTGATCGTTAATGAAGGTTCGCAGCTATTTCTTCCCATTTTGAATCGTGCCACTTCAGCAAATGAAGGTCCCTAAAGCCTGACGCCATCCACCTCATTAAGGACAGCTCCAACTGGATGAGGCAGCTCTTCCCGAGTTGTCTTTTGAGTGCCTTCTAACCTGGGAGGCTCATCTTCTGGCACTATATCAGTCAGTGTTCCGCTGCTATTCCTACGGTGTTCACTGGCTAGTTCTTTTCAGACGTCAAACGTGGAGTCCTTCTTCGTCTTGCAGCTCAGCTAAAACCTGTCAATCATGGGTGACCCTGTTCGGATCCTAATTCCAGTCGCACAGCTCCCAGCATCACAGCAACACGCAAGCCCCCCCAGTACGACACACGGACAGACAGGTGGGCGATCACAACCATTAATGCAGAGAAATTCTACGAAGCTATTTGGCCTCATCCACAATTGAACTTCCTTATTAGTAGAGACTGCCAGGTAAAGCATTTTTTTTTTCTGCGCCCTTATTCATTGAATTATATTGCAGATAAAGGTTTCCAGAGCGAAGCAGTTTCTCATTAAAGAGTTAGTACCCATATTACGTGATGGCGTTGTTTGAAAGCTTCACAACATGTCACCTGTCTCCCTTCTTAGCCTTGGGTTTCCTATCACCAGCTTTCCTCTGCCCTTTCTCCTCCTAGTCCTTGCCCCTGGGCTGCTGTGCCCTTTTATGGGCCTATCTAAGCTTTGTGTTAGGAGCCTATCTAATCTTTGGTGAAGGGTGAGTCTCAGGAGTGACCTCATTACTGAGCTAAAGGGGTGTCAGGGACCTTACTGGCAGGGTTTCTCCCATCTATGACAGCCCAGTAAGTCTGGCCTTTTTTTGTGACTTAGGGATTTTTTTCTGCATTTTTTCTCCAGCTCTGTCCAGGACTCACTATTGTCATCCCCGTCACAGAGGATCATTGAAGAATTGCTGACAGGAAACTTCCCTAATATTGTGAATCATGAAAAGCTGACCAACCAAGAAGCTCAAAGAACCGCATAGAGGACAGACGGCAACAGTAAAACACCAAGGCCTGTCCTAATCACACTCTCTAAAACCAAAGCCAAAGGCAAAATCCTGCGAGCAGCTCGAGAAAAACAAAAAGTCACACGCAGAGGACAAACAATAAGACTGAGCTCTGATTATTCGGCAGAACCATGCAGGCAAAAGGGCAATGGTTTGACATAGTAAACAAAACAAATTACCAACCAAGAATAAGATATCCTGCAGAACTCTCACTCAAATATGATGCTGAAATTAGGACATTTCCAGATAAGAAAGATTAAGGGACTCTGTAAAAACAGAACCAATTACTAATTACTAAAGGGAGTCCTTTGGTCTTAGGAGAAACAATATCATACCACAGCCTGAATCTAGAATTCAAGAGTTTACTCGCCAGATACCAGTGTAGTAAAAGAACTCCCAACGACTATCCAGAAACAAAGGAATTACAACAGGAAACCAGAAACGTGAAACTCTAATAGACAATATGAGAAAAAAAAAAAAAAAGAGGGAATAATTGGTGGAGGTATAGAAGTTTTCATGCGGGGAATGGCAAGGCAACACCAAGGAATAATAGACTGGTTCAAGCAGGAGAAATTTCAAAGGAACCACAGAGTGCAAAAGAATACACATCTAAGTAAAGAAGAAAAGGATAAAGTCTCCGTGAAAACAAAATGTACAAAACCAAAAGCAATGACAGCAAAATCCAAAAGCAGAAGGAATTCAGCACAGGAGACTAAGGGGAACAAAGAAAACATCAGCACCACCAAAAAAGCACTTGAAAATGACGGCAAGAAACTGAAACCTAGCAACACTGACACAGAATGTAAACGGCCTAAATGCAACCCGAAAGAGTCAGAGAGCGACAGAATGGATTCCAAAAAAGGCCTATCAACATGCTGTCTACCAGAGGTGCCCCTTACAAACAAAGGAATCAACTCATTAAAAATCAAAAGATGGGAACAACTACGTCAAGCAAATGGCTATCAAAAAAGAGCAGAAGTGACAAGAGTCATTTCAGAGAACAATACACTTTAAAACAAAGTCTGCCATACGAGACAAAGTAGGGCATTACAGAAAGATGAAAGGGACGATCCACCGTGAAGACATAACCGTAACAAACATTTGCGCACCCAACGAAGGACAGCATTCCAATAAACATGAAACTCAGCTCTAAAGACAGAAACTGACAGTTCCACAAGAACAGTAGGAGACTTCGACACACCACTCTTGGTGAAGGACAGAACATCTAGAAAGAAATTCAGCAAAGATATACAACAGCTCAAGGGCACAATCAGCCAGCTTGACATATATGTCTTGAACTCACAGACGTATACGGAACACTCCAGCGAGCGGCAGCAAAATACACTTTCTTCTTCAATCCCATCGGGAATATTCTACGCATCAGACCATGCCTTGCTCTTAAACACCAAGCAGCTCAACACCAAGCAGCCAAAGCCAAAGGAAGAAATGATGAAGCAAAAGAACTGAACACGTCATTTCAAAGCGCATCTCGAGAAGACAAAGTATTCTAATGCCATGCACAGAGCTGGAGATAGAAAACCAAAAGGGAAGAACACGCCTGCCATTTCTCCAGCTGAAAGAACTGAAGAAAAAAATCAAACCTTTACTTTCGGTAGTCAAGGATTCTACCGGAAAAATACTAAATGATGCTGGAAGAACCAAAGATGGACTCAATACACAGAGTCATTCTATACCAAAAAGAACTGGTGGACAACGGACCATTTCATGAGGTAGGTAGCACATGATCAGGAAGGCATGGTACTGAAGGAGGTAATCCAAACCGCACTGAAGGCATTGGCAGAAACAGGAATTATAGCAGTGACGGAATTCCAGCTGAGATGTTTCAACAAACAGATGCAGTGCTGAAAGTGCTCGCATTTCTACACCAAGAATATTGGAAGGGAACTACTTGGCCAGCCGACTGAAAGAGGTCCATATTTATGGCTATTCCCAAGAAAGGTGATCCAACCGAACGTGGAAATTATCGAACAACACCAATAACACATGTAAAATTTTGCTGGAGATCATTCAAAAGTGGCTGCAGCAGTATATTGACACGGAACTGCCAGAAATTCAGGCCAGACTCAGAAGACGACGGCCAATCAGGGCCATCCATGCTGATGTCAGATGGATGCCGGCTGAAAGCACCAAATACCTGAAAGATGCTTCCCCGTGCTTTACTGAGTATTCTAAGGCATTCAAGTCTGTGGGTCATAACAAATTATGAATGACATTGTGAAGAATGGGAGTTCCAGAACACTTAATTGTGCTCAAGAGGAAACTGTACACAGATCAATCAGCACTTTGGACAGAACAAGGGAATACTGAGTGGTTTCAATTCAGGAAAGCTGTGTGTCAAGGTTGTACCCTTTTCCCGCACCTATTCGAATGCGAATGCTGAGCAAATGATCCAAGAAGCTGGACTATATGGAGAAGAACGGGGCACTAGGATTGCAGGAAGACTCATTAACCACCTGCGCTATGGAGACGACACAAGCTTGCTTGCCTAAAGCAAAGAGGACTTGAAGCACTTACTGATGAAGATCAAAGACCACAATCTTCAGTATTGATTACACCGCAACATAAAGAAAAGAAAAATCTTCACCACTGGAGCATGAGGCAAAATTCCGATAAATGGAGAAAAGACGGAAGTTTGGAAGGATTTCTTTTTACTTGGTTCTGCGTTCAGCACCCACGGAAGCAGTGGTGAGGAAATCAAAAGACGAACTGCTTTGGGCAAATCTCCTGTAAAGGACCTCTTTAAGGCGTTGAAAAGCAAAGATACCACCTTGAAGACGAAGGTGTGCCTGACCCAAGGAATGGTATTTCAATCACATCATATGCATGTGAAAACTGGACAATGAAGAAGGAAGACTGAAGAACTGACGCCTTTGAAGTGCGGCGTTGGTGAAGAATATTGCATGCAGCATGGACCGCCAAAAGAACGCACAAATCTGTCTTGGAAGAGGTAAAACCGGAATGCTTCTTCGAAACAAGGTTGGTGAGACTGCATCCGACATACTTTGGACGCATTGGCAGGGGAGATCAGTCCCCGGAGAAGGAAATCGTGCTTGGTACAGGACAGGGTCGGCTAAATAGAGGAAGGCCCTCCACGATGAGGACTGACACAGTGGCTGAAAGCACAGGCTCAAGGAAAAGAAGGATTTTAAGCATGGCGCAGGACAGTGAATTCTTTCCTCTGTGGTACCTCGGGTACCTATGAATTGGAAATAACTTGATGGCCCTTAACAACAACAAAAGCCGCAATAAAAAGACAAGTAATCCAATTTAAAACAGGGCAAAAGCAATGAACGGACACTTCACCGAAGTGTATGGTACCATCGGTTCCGCATCCTATGCTACCTCATGAAATGGTCGAATGTCGACCAGTTCTTTCGGGTATAATCACTCCGTGTATTCCCTGCATCTTGTTTAGACGCCTCCTGCATCATTTAATATGTTGCCCATAGAATCTTTCACCACTGCAACACAAGGCTTGAGTTTTCTCTTCCGTTCTTTCCGCTTGAGTAATGCCAAGCATGTTCTTCCCTTCTGGTTTTCTAACTCCAGGTTTCTGCACATGTTCCATTACTTTGTCTTCTCGAGCTGCTCTTTGAAATCTTCTCTTCAGCTTTTTTACTTCATCATTTCTCCTTTTGCTTTAGCTGCCTGACGTTGCAGAGCAAATTTCAGAGTCTCTTCTGACATCCTTCTTGGTCTTGTATTTCTTTCCTGTCTTCTCAGTGACCTCTTGCTTTCTTCAGGGATGATGTCCTTGATGTCATTCCACAACTCGCCTAGTCTTCATTCATTAGTGTGCAATGTGTCGAATCTCTTTCTGAGACGGTCTGTAAATTCAGGTAGGATACACTCAAGGTCGTACTTTGGCTCTCATCGACTTGTTCTCATTCTCTTCAGTTTCGACTTGAACTGGCCTATGTGCAGTTGATGGTCCGTTCCACAGTTGGTCCCTGACCTTGTTCCACCATCTCTTTTCATAGAGGTAGTTGTCATGATTCCCGTGTATTCTACCTGATGAGACCCATGTATGACCGTTTACCTCGCTGAAAAAGCTACTTGCCGTGAAGAAGTCGTTGATCGTGCAAAGCTCTGTCGTGCAATCTCTAACATGCTTTCTATCAACAATGTCAGATTTTCCAACACCTGATCTTTCTTCCTTTCCAGCTTTTGCATTGCGATCATCAGTAATTCTCAATGTATCCTGATGGCATGTTTGATCAATTTCAGTCTACAGAAGTTGGTAAAAATCCTCAATTTCTTCACCTTTGGCCTTAGCGGTCGGTGTGTAAATTTGAATAATGGTTGTATTCACTGGTCTTCCGTGTTGGAGTAGGGGTATTAGCCTATCACCGACAATCTTGTACTTCAGGATAGATCCGGAAACGTTCTTTTGGACAAATCATTCCTCTTCAAGTTGTCATTCCTGGCATGGGAGATGAAATGATAGTCCCATTCAAAATGACCGATACCAATTCCAGTCATTTTGGCTCGCTCATGACGAGGATGTTGATCTTTATGCGTTCCACTTTAGTTTTGACAATTTCCAATCCTAGATTCATGCTTCTTTCATTCCGCGTTCTGATCGTTAATGAAGGTTCGCAGCTATTTCTTCCCATTTTGAATCGTGCCACTTCAGCAAATGAAGGTCCCTAAAGCCTGACGCCATCCACCTCATTAAGGACAGCTCCAACTGGATGAGGCAGCTCTTCCCGAGTTGTCTTTTGAGTGCCTTCTAACCTGGGAGGCTCATCTTCTGGCACTATATCAGTCAGTGTTCCGCTGCTATTCCTACGGTGTTCACTGGCTAGTTCTTTTCAGACGTCAAACGTGGAGTCCTTCTTCGTCTTGCAGCTCAGCTAAAACCTGTCAATCATGGGTGACCCTGTTCGGATCCTAATTCCAGTCGCACAGCTCCCAGCATCACAGCAACACGCAAGCCCCCCCAGTACGACACACGGACAGACAGGTGGGCGATCACAACCATTAATGCAGAGAAATTCTACGAAGCTATTTGGCCTCATCCACAATTGAACTTCCTTATTAGTAGAGACTGCCAGGTAAAGCATTTTTTTTTCTGCGCCCTTATTCATTGAATTATATTGCAGATGAAGGTTTCCAGAGCGAAGCAGTTTCTCATTAAAGAGTTAGTACCCATATTACGTGATGGCGTTGTTTGAAAGCTTCACAACATGTCACCTGTCTCCCTTCTTAGCCTTGGGTTTCCTATCACCAGCTTTCCTCTGCCCTTTCTCCTCCTAGTCCTTGCCCCTGGGCTGCTGTGCCCTTTTATGGGCCTATCTAAGCTTTGTGTTAGGAGCCTATCTAATCTTTGGTGAAGGGTGAGTCTCAGGAGTGACCTCATTACTGAGCTAAAGGGGTGTCAGGGACCTTACTGGCAGGGTTTCTCCCATCTATGACAGCCCAGTAAGTCTGGCCTTTTTTTGTGACTTAGGGATTTTTTTCTGCATTTTTTCTCCAGCTCTGTCCAGGACTCACTATTGTCATCCCCGTCACAGAGGATCATTGAAGAATTGCTGACAGGAAACTTCCCTAATATTGTGAATCATGAAAAGCTGAGCAACCAAGAAGCTCAAAGAACCGCATAGAGGACAGATGGCAACAGTAAAACACCAAGGCCTGTCCTAATCACACTCTCTAAAACCAAAGCCAAAGGCAAAATCCTGCGAGCAGCTCGAGAAAAACAAAAAGTCACACGCAGAGGACAAACAATAAGACTGAGCTCTGATTATTCGGCAGAACCATGCAGGCAAAAGGGCAATGGTTTGACATAGTAAACAAAACAAATTACCAACCAAGAATAAGATATCCTGCAGAACTCTCACTCAAATATGATGCTGAAATTAGGACATTTCCAGATAAGAAAGATTAAGGGACTCTGTAAAAACAGAACCAATTACTAATTACTAAAGGGAGTCCTTTGGTCTTAGGAGAAACAATATCATACCACAGCCTGAATCTAGAATTCAAGAGTTTACTCGCCAGATACCAGTGTAGTAAAAGAACTCCCAACGACTATCCAGAAACAAAGGAATTACAACAGGAAACCAGAAACGTGAAACTCTAATAGACAATATGAGAAAAAAAAAAAAAAGAGGGAATAATTGGTGGAGGTATAGAAGTTTTCATGCGGGGAATGGCAAGGCAACACCAAGGAATAATAGACTGGTTCAAGCAGGAGAAATTTCAAAGGAACCACAGAGTGCAAAAGAATACACATCTAAGTAAAGAAGAAAAGGATAAAGTCTCCGTGAAAACAAAATGTACAAAACCAAAAGCAATGACAGCAAAATCCAAAAGCAGAAGGAATTCAGCACAGGAGACTAAGGGGAACAAAGAAAACATCAGCACCCCCAAAAAAGCACTTGAAAATGACGGCAAGAAACTGAAACCTAGCAACACTGACACAGAATGTAAACGGCCTAAATGCAACCCGAAAGAGTCAGAGAGCGACAGAATGGATTCCAAAAAAGGCCTATCAACATGCTGTCTACCAGAGGTGCCCCTTACAAACAAAGGAATCAACTCATTAAAAATCAAAAGATGGGAACAACTACGTCAAGCAAATGGCTATCAAAAAAGAGCAGAAGTGACAAGAGTCATTTCAGAGAACAATACACTTTAAAACAAAGTCTGCCATACGAGACAAAGTAGGGCATTACAGAAAGATGAAAGGGACGATCCACCGTGAAGACATAACCGTAACAAACATTTGCGCACCCAACGAAGGACAGCATTCCAATAAACATGAAACTCAGCTCTAAAGACAGAAACTGACAGTTCCACAAGAACAGTAGGAGACTTCGACACACCACTCTTGGTGAAGGACAGAACATCTAGAAAGAAATTCAGCAAAGATATACAACAGCTCAAGGGCACAATCAGCCAGCTTGACATATATGTCTTGAACTCACAGACGTATACGGAACACTCCAGCGAGCGGCAGCAAAATACACTTTCTTCTTCAATCCCATCAGGAATATTCTACGCATCAGACCATGCCTTGCTCTTAAACACCAAGCAGCTCAACACCAAGCAGCCAAAGCCAAAGGAAGAAATGATGAAGCAAAAGAACTGAACACGTCATTTCAAAGCGCATCTCGAGAAGACAAAGTATTCTAATGCCATGCACAGAGCTGGAGATAGAAAACCAAAAGGGAAGAACACGCCTGCCATTTCTCCAGCTGAAAGAACTGAAGAAAAAAATCAAACCTTTACTTTCGGTAGTCAAGGATTCTACCGGAAAAATACTAAATGATGCTGGAAGAACCAAAGATGGACTCAATACACAGAGTCATTCTATACCAAAAAGAACTGGTGGACAACGGACCATTTCATGAGGTAGGTAGCACATGATCAGGAAGGCATGGTACTGAAGGAGGTAATCCAAACCGCACTGAAGGCATTGGCAGAAACAGGAATTATAGCAGTGACGGAATTCCAGCTGAGATGTTTCAACAAACAGATGCAGTGCTGAAAGTGCTCGCATTTCTACACCAAGAATATTGGAAGGGAACTACTTGGCCAGCCGACTGAAAGAGGTCCATATTTATGGCTATTCCCAAGAAAGGTGATCCAACCGAACGTGGAAATTATCGAACAACACCAATAACACATGTAAAATTTTGCTGGAGATCATTCAAAAGTGGCTGCAGCAGTATATTGACACGGAACTGCCAGAAATTCAGGCCAGACTCAGAAGACGACGGCCAATCAGGGCCATCCATGCTGATGTCAGATGGATGCCGGCTGAAAGCACCAAATACCTGAAAGATGCTTCCCCGTGCTTTACTGAGTATTCTAAGGCATTCAAGTCTGTGGGTCATAACAAATTATGAATGACATTGTGAAGAATGGGAGTTCCAGAACACTTAATTGTGCTCAAGAGGAAACTGTACACAGATCAATCAGCACTTTGGACAGAACAAGGGAATACTGAGTGGTTTCAATTCAGGAAAGCTGTGTGTCAGGGTTGTACCCTTTTCCCGCACCTATTCGAATGCGAATGCTGAGCAAATGATCCAAGAAGCTGGACTATATGGAGAAGAACGGGGCACTAGGATTGCAGGAAGACTCATTAACCACCTGCGCTATGGAGACGACACAACCTTGCTTGCCTAAAGCAAAGAGGACTTGAAGCACTTACTGATGAAGATCAAAGGCCACAAGCTTCAGTATCGATTACACCGCAACATAAAGAAAAGAAAAATCTTCACCACTGGAGCATGAGGCAAAATTCCGATAAATGGAGAAAAGACGGAAGTTTGGAAGGATTTCTTTTTACTTGGTTCTGCGTTCAGCACCCACGGAAGCAGTGGTGAGGAAATCAAAAGACGAACTGCTTTGGGCAAATCTCCTGTAAAGGACCTCTTTAAGGCGTTGAAAAGCAAAGATACCACCTTGAAGACGAAGGTGTGCCTGACCCAAGGAATGGTATTTCAATCACATCATATGCATGTGAAAACTGGACAATGAAGAAGGAAGACTGAAGAACTGACGCCTTTGAAGTGCGGCGTTGGTGAAGAATATTGCATGCAGCATGGACCGCCAAAAGAACGCACAAATCTGTCTTGGAAGAGGTAAAACCGGAATGCTTCTTCGAAACAAGGTTGGTGAGACTGCATCCGACATACTTTGGACGCATTGGCAGGGGAGATCAGTCCCCGGAGAAGGAAATCGTGCTTGGTACAGGACAGGGTCGGCTAAATAGAGGAAGGCCCTCCACGATGAGGACTGACACAGTGGCTGAAAGCACAGGCTCAAGGAAAAGAAGGATTTTAAGCATGGCGCAGGACAGTGAATTCTTTCCTCTGTGGTACCTCGGGTACCTATGAATTGGAAATAACTTGATGGCCCTTAACAACAACAAAAGCCGCAATAAAAAGACAAGTAATCCAATTTAAAACAGGGCAAAAGCAATGAACGGACACTTCACCGAAGTGTATGGTACCATCGGTTCCGCATCCTATGCTACCTCATGAAATGGTCGAATGTCGACCAGTTCTTTCGGGTATAATCACTCCGTGTATTCCCTGCATCTTGTTTAGACGCCTCCTGCATCATTTAATATGTTGCCCATAGAATCTTTCACCACTGCAACACAAGGCTTGAGTTTTCTCTTCCGTTCTTTCCGCTTGAGTAATGCCAAGCATGTTCTTCCCTTCTGGTTTTCTAACTCCAGGTTTCTGCACATGTTCCATTACTTTGTCTTCTCGAGCTGCTCTTTGAAATCTTCTCTTCAGCTTTTTTACTTCATCATTTCTCCTTTTGCTTTAGCTGCCTGACGTTGCAGAGCAAATTTCAGAGTCTCTTCTGACATCCTTCTTGGTCTTGTATTTCTTTCCTGTCTTCTCAGTGACCTCTTGCTTTCTTCAGGGATGATGTCCTTGATGTCATTCCACAACTCGCCTAGTCTTCATTCATTAGTGTGCAATGTGTCGAATCTCTTTCTGAGACGGTCTGTAAATTCAGGTAGGATACACTCAAGGTCGTACTTTGGCTCTCATCGACTTGTTCTCATTCTCTTCAGTTTCGACTTGAACTGGCCTATGTGCAGTTGATGGTCCGTTCCACAGTTGGTCCCTGACCTTGTTCCACCATCTCTTTTCATAGAGGTAGTTGTCATGATTCCCGTGTATTCTACCTGATGAGACCCATGTATGACTGTTTACCTCGCTGAAAAAGCTACTTGC
Organism: Elephas maximus indicus; assembly: GCF_024166365.1. Taxonomy (NCBI): domain Eukaryota; kingdom Metazoa; phylum Chordata; class Mammalia; order Proboscidea; family Elephantidae; genus Elephas; species Elephas maximus. Next base: position 12,924,708 of record NC_064847.1, read on the forward strand.
CGTGAAGAAGTCGTTGATCGTGCAAAGCTCTGTCGTGCAATCTCTAACATGCTTTCTATCAACAATGTCAGATTTTCCAACACCTGATCTTTCTTCCTTTCCAGCTTTTGCATTGCGATCATCAGTAATTCTCAATGTATCCTGATGGCATGTTTGATCAATTTCAGTCTACAGAAGTTGGTAAAAATCCTCAATTTCTTCACCTTTGGCCTTAGCGGTCGGTGTGTAAATTTGAATAATGGTTGTATTCACTGGTCTTCCGTGTTGGAGTAGGGGTATTAGCCTATCACCGACAATCTTGTACTTCAGGATAGATCCGGAAACGTTCTTTTGGACAAATCATTCCTCTTCAAGTTGTCATTCCTGGCATGGGAGATGAAATGATAGTCCCATTCAAAATGACCGATACCAATTCCAGTCATTTTGGCTCGCTCATGACGAGGATGTTGATCTTTATGCGTTCCACTTTAGTTTTGACAATTTCCAATCCTAGATTCATGCTTCTTTCATTCCGCGTTCTGATCGTTAATGAAGGTTCGCAGCTATTTCTTCCCATTTTGAATCGTGCCACTTCAGCAAATGAAGGTCCCTAAAGCCTGACGCCATCCACCTCATTAAGGACAGCTCCAACTGGATGAGGCAGCTCTTCCCGAGTTGTCTTTTGAGTGCCTTCTAACCTGGGAGGCTCATCTTCTGGCACTATATCAGTCAGTGTTCCGCTGCTATTCCTACGGTGTTCACTGGCTAGTTCTTTTCAGACGTCAAACGTGGAGTCCTTCTTCGTCTTGCAGCTCAGCTAAAACCTGTCAATCATGGGTGACCCTGTTCGGATCCTAATTCCAGTCGCACAGCTCCCAGCATCACAGCAACACGCAAGCCCCCCCAGTACGACACACGGACAGACAGGTGGGCGATCACAACCATTAATGCAGAGAAATTCTACGAAGCTATTTGGCCTCATCCACAATTGAACTTCCTTATTAGTAGAGACTGCCAGGTAAAGCATTTTTTTTTTCTGCGCCCTTATTCATTGAATTATATTGCAGATGAAGGTTTCCAGAGCGAAGCAGTTTCTCATTAAAGAGTTAGTACCCATATTACGTGATGGCGTTGTTTGAAAGCTTCACAACATGTCACCTGTCTCCCTTCTTAGCCTTGGGTTTCCTATCACCAGCTTTCCTCTGCCCTTTCTCCTCCTAGTCCTTGCCCCTGGGCTGCTGTGCCCTTTTATGGGCCTATCTAAGCTTTGTGTTAGGAGCCTATCTAATCTTTGGTGAAGGGTGAGTCTCAGGAGTGACCTCATTACTGAGCTAAAGGGGTGTCAGGGACCTTACTGGCAGGGTTTCTCCCATCTATGACAGCCCAGTAAGTCTGGCCTTTTTTTGTGACTTAGGGATTTTTTTCTGCATTTTTTCTCCAGCTCTGTCCAGGACTCACTATTGTCATCCCCGTCACAGAGGATCATTGAAGAATTGCTGACAGGAAACTTCCCTAATATTGTGAATCATGAAAAGCTGACCAACCAAGAAGCTCAAAGAACCGCATAGAGGACAGACGGCAACAGTAAAACACCAAGGCCTGTCCTAATCACACTCTCTAAAACCAAAGCCAAAGGCAAAATCCTGCGAGCAGCTCGAGAAAAACAAAAAGTCACACGCAGAGGACAAACAATAAGACTGAGCTCTGATTATTCGGCAGAACCATGCAGGCAAAAGGGCAATGGTTTGACATAGTAAACAAAACAAATTACCAACCAAGAATAAGATATCCTGCAGAACTCTCACTCAAATATGATGCTGAAATTAGGACATTTCCAGATAAGAAAGATTAAGGGACTCTGTAAAAACAGAACCAATTACTAATTACTAAAGGGAGTCCTTTGGTCTTAGGAGAAACAATATCATACCACAGCCTGAATCTAGAATTCAAGAGTTTACTCGCCAGATACCAGTGTAGTAAAAGAACTCCCAACGACTATCCAGAAACAAAGGAATTACAACAGGAAACCAGAAACGTGAAACTCTAATAGACAATATGAGAAAAAAAAAAAAAAGAGGGAATAATTGGTGGAGGTATAGAAGTTTTCATGCGGGGAATGGCAAGGCAACACCAAGGAATAATAGACTGGTTCAAGCAGGGGAAATTTCAAAGGAACCACAGAGTGCAAAAGAATACACATCTAAGTAAAGAAGAAAAGGATAAAGTCTCCGTGAAAACAAAATGTACAAAACCAAAAGCAATGACAGCAAAATCCAAAAGCAGAAGGAATTCAGCACAGGAGACTAAGGGGAACAAAGAAAACATCAGCACCACCAAAAAAGCACTTGAAAATGACGGCAAGAAACTGAAACCTAGCAACACTGACACAGAATGTAAACGGCCTAAATGCAACCCGAAAGAGTCAGAGAGCGACAGAATGGATTCCAAAAAAGGCCTATCAACATGCTGTCTACCAGAGGTGCCCCTTACAAACAAAGGAATCAATTCATTAAAAATCAAAAGATGGGAACAACTACGTCAAGCAAATGGCTATCAAAAAAGAGCAGAAGTGACAAGAGTCATTTCAGAGAACAATACACTTTAAAACAAAGTCTGCCATACGAGACAAAGTAGGGCATTACAGAAAGATGAAAGGGACGATCCACCGTGAAGACATAACCGTAACAAACATTTGCGCACCCAACGAAGGACAGCATTCCAATAAACATGAAACTCAGCTCTAAAGACAGAAACTGACAGTTCCACAAGAACAGTAGGAGACTTCGACACACCACTCTTGGTGAAGGACAGAACATCTAGAAAGAAATTCAGCAAAGATATACAACAGCTCAAGGGCACAATCAGCCAGCTTGACATATATGTCTTGAACTCACAGACGTATACGGAACACTCCAGCGAGCGGCAGCAAAATACACTTTCTTCTTCAATCCCATCGGGAATATTCTACGCATCAGACCATGCCTTGCTGTTAAACACCAAGCAGCTCAACACCAAGCAGCCAAAGCCAAAGGAAGAAATGATGAAGCAAAAGAACTGAACACGTCATTTCAAAGCGCATCTCGAGAAGACAAAGTATTCTAATGCCATGCACAGAGCTGGAGATAGAAAACCAAAAGGGAAGAACACGCCTGCCATTTCTCCAGCTGAAAGAACTGAAGAAAAAAATCAAACCTTTACTTTCGGTAGTCAAGGATTCTACCGGAAAAATACTAAATGATGCTGGAAGAACCAAAGATGGACTCAATACACAGAGTCATTCTATACCAAAAAGAACTGGTGGACAACGGACCATTTCATGAGGTAGGTAGCACATGATCAGGAAGGCATGGTACTGAAGGAGGTAATCCAAACCGCACTGAAGGCATTGGCAGAAACAGGAATTATAGCAGTGACGGAATTCCAGCTGAGATGTTTCAACAAACAGATGCAGTGCTGAAAGTGCTCGCATTTCTACACCAAGAATATTGGAAGGGAACTACTTGGCCAGCCGACTGAAAGAGGTCCATATTTATGGCTATTCCCAAGAAAGGTGATCCAACCGAACGTGGAAATTATCGAACAACACCAATAACACATGTAAAATTTTGCTGGAGATCATTCAAAAGTGGCTGCAGCAGTATATTGACACGGAACTGCCAGAAATTCAGGCCAGACTCAGAAGACGACGGCCAATCAGGGCCATCCATGCTGATGTCAGATGGATGCCGGCTGAAAGCACCAAATACCTGAAAGATGCTTCCCCGTGCTTTACTGAGTATTCTAAGGCATTCAAGTCTGTGGGTCATAACAAATTATGAATGACATTGTGAAGAATGGGAGTTCCAGAACACTTAATTGTGCTCAAGAGGAAACTGTACACAGATCAATCAGCACTTTGGACAGAACAAGGGAATACTGAGTGGTTTCAATTCAGGAAAGCTGTGTGTCAGGGTTGTACCCTTTTCCCGCACCTATTCGAATGCGAATGCTGAGCAAATGATCCAAGAAGCTGGACTATATGGAGAAGAACGGGGCACTAGGATTGCAGGAAGACTCATTAACCACCTGCGCTATGGAGACGACACAACCTTGCTTGCCTAAAGCAAAGAGGACTTGAAGCACTTACTGATGAAGATCAAAGGCCACAAGCTTCAGTATCGATTACACCGCAACATAAAGAAAAGAAAAATCTTCACCACTGGAGCATGAGGCAAAATTCCGATAAATGGAGAAAAGACGGAAGTTTGGAAGGATTTCTTTTTACTTGGTTCTGCGTTCAGCACCCACGGAAGCAGTGGTGAGGAAATCAAAAGACGAACTGCTTTGGGCAAATCTCCTGTAAAGGACCTCTTTAAGGCGTTGAAAAGCAAAGATACCACCTTGAAGACGAAGGTGTGCCTGACCCAAGGAATGGTATTTCAATCACATCATATGCATGTGAAAACTGGACAATGAAGAAGGAAGACTGAAGAACTGACGCCTTTGAAGTGCGGCGTTGGTGAAGAATATTGCATGCAGCATGGACCGCCAAAAGAACGCACAAATCTGTCTTGGAAGAGGTAAAACCGGAATGCTTCTTCGAAACAAGGTTGGTGAGACTGCATCCGACATACTTTGGACGCATTGGCAGGGGAGATCAGTCCCCGGAGAAGGAAATCGTGCTTGGTACAGGACAGGGTCGGCTAAATAGAGGAAGGCCCTCCACGATGAGGACTGACACAGTGGCTGAAAGCACAGGCTCAAGGAAAAGAAGGATTTTAAGCATGGCGCAGGACAGTGAATTCTTTCCTCTGTGGTACCTCGGGTACCTATGAATTGGAAATAACTTGATGGCCCTTAACAACAACAAAAGCCGCAATAAAAAGACAAGTAATCCAATTTAAAACAGGGCAAAAGCAATGAACGGACACTTCACCGAAGTGTATGGTACCATCGGTTCCGCATCCTATGCTACCTCATGAAATGGTCGAATGTCGACCAGTTCTTTCGGGTATAATCACTCCGTGTATTCCTTGCATCTTGTTTAGACGCCTCCTGCATCATTTAATATGTTGCCCATAGAATCTTTCACCACTGCAACACAAGGCTTGAGTTTTCTCTTCCGTTCTTTCCGCTTGAGTAATGCCAAGCATGTTCTTCCCTTCTGGTTTTCTAACTCCAGGTTTCTGCACATGTTCCATTACTTTGTCTTCTCGAGCTGCTCTTTGAAATCTTCTCTTCAGCTTTTTTACTTCATCATTTCTCCTTTTGCTTTAGCTGCCTGACGTTGCAGAGCAAATTTCAGAGTCTCTTCTGACATCCTTCTTGGTCTTGTATTTCTTTCCTGTCTTCTCAGTGACCTCTTGCTTTCTTCAGGGATGATGTCCTTGATGTCATTCCACAACTCGCCTAGTCTTCATTCATTAGTGTGCAATGTGTCGAATCTCTTTCTGAGACGGTCTGTAAATTCAGGTAGGATACACTCAAGGTCGTACTTTGGCTCTCATCGACTTGTTCTCATTCTCTTCAGTTTCGACTTGAACTGGCCTATGTGCAGTTGATGGTCCGTTCCACAGTTGGTCCCTGACCTTGTTCCACCATCTCTTTTCATAGAGGTAGTTGTCATGATTCCCGTGTATTCTACCTGATGAGACCCATGTATGACCGTTTACCTCGCTGAAAAAGCTACTTGCCGTGAAGAAGTCGTTGATCGTGCAAAGCTCTGTCGTGCAATCTCTAACATGCTTTCTATCAACAATGTCAGATTTTCCAACACCTGATCTTTCTTCCTTTCCAGCTTTTGCATTGCGATCATCAGTAATTCTCAATGTATCCTGATGGCATGTTTGATCAATTTCAGTCTACAGAAGTTGGTAAAAATCCTCAATTTCTTCACCTTTGGCCTTAGCGGTCGGTGTGTAAATTTGAATAATGGTTGTATTCACTGGTCTTCCGTGTTGGAGTAGGGGTATTAGCCTATCACCGACAATCTTGTACTTCAGGATAGATCCGGAAACGTTCTTTTGGACAAATCATTCCTCTTCAAGTTGTCATTCCTGGCATGGGAGATGAAATGATAGTCCCATTCAAAATGACCGATACCAATTCCAGTCATTTTGGCTCGCTCATGACGAGGATGTTGATCTTTATGCGTTCCACTTTAGTTTTGACAATTTCCAATCCTAGATTCATGCTTCTTTCATTCCGCGTTCTGATCGTTAATGAAGGTTCGCAGCTATTTCTTCCCATTTTGAATCGTGCCACTTCAGCAAATGAAGGTCCCTAAAGCCTGACGCCATCCACCTCATTAAGGACAGCTCCAACTGGATGAGGCAGCTCTTCCCGAGTTGTCTTTTGAGTGCCTTCTAACCTGGGAGGCTCATCTTCTGGCACTATATCAGTCAGTGTTCCGCTGCTATTCCTACGGTGTTCACTGGCTAGTTCTTTTCAGACGTCAAACGTGGAGTCCTTCTTCGTCTTGCAGCTCAGCTAAAACCTGTCAATCATGGGTGACCCTGTTCGGATCCTAATTCCAGTCGCACAGCTCCCAGCATCACAGCAACACGCAAGCCCCCCCAGTACGACACACGGACAGACAGGTGGGCGATCACAACCATTAATGCAGAGAAATTCTACGAAGCTATTTGGCCTCATCCACAATTGAACTTCCTTATTAGTAGAGACTGCCAGGTAAAGCATTTTTTTTTTCTGCGCCCTTATTCATTGAATTATATTGCAGATGAAGGTTTCCAGAGCGAAGCAGTTTCTCATTAAAGAGTTAGTACCCATATTACGTGATGGCGTTGTTTGAAAGCTTCACAACATGTCACCTGTCTCCCTTCTTAGCCTTGGGTTTCCTATCACCAGCTTTCCTCTGCCCTTTCTCCTCCTAGTCCTTGCCCCTGGGCTGCTGTGCCCTTTTATGGGCCTATCTAAGCTTTGTGTTAGGAGCCTATCTAATCTTTGGTGAAGGGTGAGTCTCAGGAGTGACCTCATTACTGAGCTAAAGGGGTGTCAGGGACCTTACTGGCAGGGTTTCTCCCATCTATGACAGCCCAGTAAGTCTGGCCTTTTTTTGTGACTTAGGGATTTTTTTCTGCATTTTTTCTCCAGCTCTGTCCAGGACTCACTATTGTCATCCCCGTCACAGAGGATCATTGAAGAATTGCTGACAGGAAACTTCCCTAATATTGTGAATCATGAAAAGCTGACCAACCAAGAAGCTCAAAGAACCGCATAGAGGACAGACGGCAACAGTAAAACACCAAGGCCTGTCCTAATCACACTCTCTAAAACCAAAGCCAAAGGCAAAATCCTGCGAGCAGCTCGAGAAAAACAAAAAGTCACACGCAGAGGACAAACAATAAGACTGAGCTCTGATTATTCGGCAGAACCATGCAGGCAAAAGGGCAATGGTTTGACATAGTAAACAAAACAAATTACCAACCAAGAATAAGATATCCTGCAGAACTCTCACTCAAATATGATGCTGAAATTAGGACATTTCCAGATAAGAAAGATTAAGGGACTCTGTAAAAACAGAACCAATTACTAATTACTAAAGGGAGTCCTTTGGTCTTAGGAGAAACAATATCATACCACAGCCTGAATCTAGAATTCAAGAGTTTACTCGCCAGATACCAGTGTAGTAAAAGAACTCCCAACGACTATCCAGAAACAAAGGAATTACAACAGGAAACCAGAAACGTGAAACTCTAATAGACAATATGAGAAAAAAAAAAAAAAAAGAGGGAATAATTGGTGGAGGTATAGAAGTTTTCATGCGGGGAATGGCAAGGCAACACCAAGGAATAATAGACTGGTTCAAGCAGGAGAAATTTCAAAGGAACCACAGAGTGCAAAAGAATACACATCTAAGTAAAGAAGAAAAGGATAAAGTCTCCGTGAAAACAAAATGTACAAAACCAAAAGCAATGACAGCAAAATCCAAAAGCAGAAGGAATTCAGCACAGGAGACTAAGGGGAACAAAGAAAACATCAGCACCACCAAAAAAGCACTTGAAAATGACGGCAAGAAACTGAAACCTAGCAACACTGACACAGAATGTAAACGGCCTAAATGCAACCCGAAAGAGTCAGAGAGCGACAGAATGGATTCCAAAAAAGGCCTATCAACATGCTGTCTACCAGAGGTGCCCCTTACAAACAAAGGAATCAACTCATTAAAAATCAAAAGATGGGAACAACTACGTCAAGCAAATGGCTATCAAAAAAGAGCAGAAGTGACAAGAGTCATTTCAGAGAACAATACACTTTAAAACAAAGTCTGCCATACGAGACAAAGTAGGGCATTACAGAAAGATGAAAGGGACGATCCACCGTGAAGACATAACCGTAACAAACATTTGCGCACCCAACGAAGGACAGCATTCCAATAAACATGAAACTCAGCTCTAAAGACAGAAACTGACAGTTCCACAAGAACAGTAGGAGACTTCGACACACCACTCTTGGTGAAGGACAGAACATCTAGAAAGAAATTCAGCAAAGATATACAACAGCTCAAGGGCACAATCAGCCAGCTTGACATATATGTCTTGAACTCACAGACGTATACGGAACACTCCAGCGAGCGGCAGCAAAATACACTTTCTTCTTCAATCCCATCGGGAATATTCTACGCATCAGACCATGCCTTGCTGTTAAACACCAAGCAGCTCAACACCAAGCAGCCAAAGCCAAAGGAAGAAATGATGAAGCAAAAGAACTGAACACGTCATTTCAAAGCGCATCTCGAGAAGACAAAGTATTCTAATGCCATGCACAGAGCTGGAGATAGAAAACCAAAAGGGAAGAACACGCCTGCCATTTCTCCAGCTGAAAGAACTGAAGAAAAAAATCAAACCTTTACTTTCGGTAGTCAAGGATTCTACCGGAAAAATACTAAATGATGCTGGAAGAACCAAAGATGGACTCAATACACAGAGTCATTCTATACCAAAAAGAACTGGTGGACAACGGACCATTTCATGAGGTAGGTAGCACATGATCAGGAAGGCATGGTACTGAAGGAGGTAATCCAAACCGCACTGAAGGCATTGGCAGAAACAGGAATTATAGCAGTGACGGAATTCCAGCTGAGATGTTTCAACAAACAGATGCAGTGCTGAAAGTGCTCGCATTTCTACACCAAGAATATTGGAAGGGAACTACTTGGCCAGCCGACTGAAAGAGGTCCATATTTATGGCTATTCCCAAGAAAGGTGATCCAACCGAACGTGGAAATTATCGAACAACACCAATAACACATGTAAAATTTTGCTGGAGATCATTCAAAAGTGGCTGCAGCAGTATATTGACACGGAACTGCCAGAAATTCAGGCCAGACTCAGAAGACGACGGCCAATCAGGGCCATCCATGCTGATGTCAGATGGATGCCGGCTGAAAGCACCAAATACCTGAAAGATGCTTCCCCGTGCTTTACTGAGTATTCTAAGGCATTCAAGTCTGTGGGTCATAACAAATTATGAATGACATTGTGAAGAATGGGAGTTCCAGAACACTTAATTGTGCTCAAGAGGAAACTGTACACAGATCAATCAGCACTTTGGACAGAACAAGGGAATACTGAGTGGTTTCAATTCAGGAAAGCTGTGTGTCAGGGTTGTACCCTTTTCCCGCACCTATTCGAATGCGAATGCTGAGCAAATGATCCAAGAAGCTGGACTATATGGAGAAGAACGGGGCACTAGGATTGCAGGAAGACTCATTAACCACCTGCGCTATGGAGACGACACAACCTTGCTTGCCTAAAGCAAAGAGGACTTGAAGCACTTACTGATGAAGATCAAAGGCCACAAGCTTCAGTATCGATTACACCGCAACATAAAGAAAAGAAAAATCTTCACCACTGGAGCATGAGGCAAAATTCCGATAAATGGAGAAAAGACGGAAGTTTGGAAGGATTTCTTTTTACTTGGTTCTGCGTTCAGCACCCACGGAAGCAGTGGTGAGGAAATCAAAAGACGAACTGCTTTGGGCAAATCTCCTGTAAAGGACCTCTTTAAGGCGTTGAAAAGCAAAGATACCACCTTGAAGACGAAGGTGTGCCTGACCCAAGGAATGGTATTTCAATCACATCATATGCATGTGAAAACTGGACAATGAAGAAGGAAGACTGAAGAACTGACGCCTTTGAAGTGCGGCGTTGGTGAAGAATATTGCATGCAGCATGGACCGCCAAAAGAACGCACAAATCTGTCTTGGAAGAGGTAAAACCGGAATGCTTCTTCGAAACAAGGTTGGTGAGACTGCATCCGACATACTTTGGACGCATTGGCAGGGGAGATCAGTCCCCGGAGAAGGAAATCGTGCTTGGTACAGGACAGGGTCGGCTAAATAGAGGAAGGCCCTCCACGATGAGGACTGACACAGTGGCTGAAAGCACAGGCTCAAGGAAAAGAAGGATTTTAAGCATGGCGCAGGACAGTGAATTCTTTCCTCTGTGGTACCTCGGGTACCTATGAATTGGAAATAACTTGATGGCCCTTAACAACAACAAAAGCCGCAATAAAAAGACAAGTAATCCAATTTAAAACAGGGCAAAAGCAATGAACGGACACTTCACCGAAGTGTATGGTACCATCGGTTCCGCATCCTATGCTACCTCATGAAATGGTCGAATGTCGACCAGTTCTTTCGGGTATAATCACTCCGTGTATTCCTTGCATCTTGTTTAGACGCCTCCTGCATCATTTAATATGTTGCCCATAGAATCTTTCACCACTGCAACACAAGGCTTGAGTTTTCTCTTCCGTTCTTTCCGCTTGAGTAATGCCAAGCATGTTCTTCCCTTCTGGTTTTCTAACTCCAGGTTTCTGCACATGTTCCATTACTTTGTCTTCTCGAGCTGCTCTTTGAAATCTTCTCTTCAGCTTTTTTACTTCATCATTTCTCCTTTTGCTTTAGCTGCCTGACGTTGCAGAGCAAATTTCAGAGTCTCTTCTGACATCCTTCTTGGTCTTGTATTTCTTTCCTGTCTTCTCAGTGACCTCTTGCTTTCTTCAGGGATGATGTCCTTGATGTCATTCCACAACTCGCCTAGTCTTCATTCATTAGTGTGCAATGTGTCGAATCTCTTTCTGAGACGGTCTGTAAATTCAGGTAGGATACACTCAAGGTCGTACTTTGGCTCTCATCGACTTGTTCTCATTCTCTTCAGTTTCGACTTGAACTGGCCTATGTGCAGTTGATGGCCCGTTCCACAGTTGGTCCCTGACCTTGTTCCACCATCTCTTTTCATAGAGGTAGTTGTCATGATTCCCGTGTATTCTACCTGATGAGACCCATGTATGACCGTTTACCTCGCTGAAAAAGCTACTTGCCGTGAAGAAGTCGTTGATCGTGCAAAGCTCTGTCGTGCAATCTCTAACATGCTTTCTATCAACAATGTCAGATTTTCCAACACCTGATCTTTCTTCCTTTCCAGCTTTTGCATTGCGATCATCAGTAATTCTCAATGTATCCTGATGGCATGTTTGATCAATTTCAGTCTACAGAAGTTGGTAAAAATCCTCAATTTCTTCACCTTTGGCCTTAGCGGTCGGTGTGTAAATTTGAATAATGGTTGTATTCACTGGTCTTCCGTGTTGGAGTAGGGGTATTAGCCTATCACCGACAATCTTGTACTTCAGGATAGATCCGGAAACGTTCTTTTGGACAAATCATTCCTCTTCAAGTTGTCATTCCTGGCATGGGAGATGAAATGATAGTCCCATTCAAAATGACCGATACCAATTCCAGTCATTTTGGCTCGCTCATGACGAGGATGTTGATCTTTATGCGTTCCACTTTAGTTTTGACAATTTCCAATCCTAGATTCATGCTTCTTTCATTCCGCGTTCTGATCGTTAATGAAGGTTCGCAGCTATTTCTTCCCATTTTGAATCGTGCCACTTCAGCAAATGAAGGTCCCTAAAGCCTGACGCCATCCACCTCATTAAGGACAGCTCCAACTGGATGAGGCAGCTCTTCCCGAGTTGTCTTTTGAGTGCCTTCTAACCTGGGAGGCTCATCTTCTGGCACTATATCAGTCAGTGTTCCGCTGCTATTCCTACGGTGTTCACTGGCTAGTTCTTTTCAGACGTCAAACGTGGAGTCCTTCTTCGTCTTGCAGCTCAGCTAAAACCTGTCAATCATGGGTGACCCTGTTCGGATCCTAATTCCAGTCGCACAGCTCCCAGCATCACAGCAACACGCAAGCCCCCCCAGTACGACACACGGACAGACAGGTGGGCGATCACAACCATTAATGCAGAGAAATTCTACGAAGCTATTTGGCCTCATCCACAATTGAACTTCCTTATTAGTAGAGACTGCCAGGTAAAGCATTTTTTTTTTCTGCGCCCTTATTCATTGAATTATATTGCAGATGAAGGTTTCCAGAGCGAAGCAGTTTCTCATTAAAGAGTTAGTACCCATATTACGTGATGGCGTTGTTTGAAAGCTTCACAACATGTCACCTGTCTCCCTTCTTAGCCTTGGGTTTCCTATCACCAGCTTTCCTCTGCCCTTTCTCCTCCTAGTCCTTGCCCCTGGGCTGCTGTGCCCTTTTATGGGCCTATCTAAGCTTTGTGTTAGGAGCCTATCTAATCTTTGGTGAAGGGTGAGTCTCAGGAGTGACCTCATTACTGAGCTAAAGGGGTGTCAGGGACCTTACTGGCAGGGTTTCTCCCATCTATGACAGCCCAGTAAGTCTGGCCTTTTTTTGTGACTTAGGGATTTTTTTCTGCATTTTTTCTCCAGCTCTGTCCAGGACTCACTATTGTCATCCCCGTCACAGAGGATCATTGAAGAATTGCTGACAGGAAACTTCCCTAATATTGTGAATCATGAAAAGCTGACCAACCAAGAAGCTCAAAGAACCGCATAGAGGACAGACGGCAACAGTAAAACACCAAGGCCTGTCCTAATCACACTCTCTAAAACCAAAGCCAAAGGCAAAATCCTGCGAGCAGCTCGAGAAAAACAAAAAGTCACACGCAGAGGACAAACAATAAGACTGAGCTCTGATTATTCGGCAGAACCATGCAGGCAAAAGGGCAATGGTTTGACATAGTAAACAAAACAAATTACCAACCAAGAATAAGATATCCTGCAGAACTCTCACTCAAATATGATGCTGAAATTAGGACATTTCCAGATAAGAAAGATTAAGGGACTCTGTAAAAACAGAACCAATTACTAATTACTAAAGGGAGTCCTTTGGTCTTAGGAGAAACAATATCATACCACAGCCTGAATCTATAATTCAAGAGTTTACTCGCCAGATACCAGTGTAGTAAAAGAACTCCCAACGACTATCCAGAAACAAAGGAATTACAACAGGAAACCAGAAACGTGAAACTCTAATAGACAATATGAGAAAAAAAAAAAAAAAAGAGGGAATAATTGGTGGAGGTATAGAAGTTTTCATGCGGGGAATGGCAAGGCAACACCAAGGAATAATAGACTGGTTCAAGCAGGAGAAATTTCAAAGGAACCACAGAGTGCAAAAGAATACACATCTAAGTAAAGAAGAAAAGGATAAAGTCTCCGTGAAAACAAAATGTACAAAACCAAAAGCAATGACAGCAAAATCCAAAAGCAGAAGGAATTCAGCACAGGAGACTAAGGGGAACAAAGAAAACATCAGCACCACCAAAAAAGCACTTGAAAATGACGGCAAGAAACTGAAACCTAGCAACACTGACACAGAATGTAAACGGCCTAAATGCAACCCGAAAGAGTCAGAGAGCGACAGAATGGATTCCAAAAAAGGCCTATCAACATGCTGTCTACCAGAGGTGCCCCTTACAAACAAAGGAATCAACTCATTAAAAATCAAAAGATGGGAACAACTACGTCAAGCAAACGGCTATCAAAAAAGAGCAGAAGTGACAAGAGTCATTTCAGAGAACAATACACTTTAAAACAAAGTCTGCCATACGAGACAAAGTAGGGCATTACAGAAAGATGAAAGGGACGATCCACCGTGAAGACATAACCGTAACAAACATTTGCGCACCCAACGAAGGACAGCATTCCAATAAACATGAAACTCAGCTCTAAAGACAGAAACTGACAGTTCCACAAGAACAGTAGGAGACTTCGACACACCACTCTTGGTGAAGGACAGAACATCTAGAAAGAAATTCAGCAAAGATATACAACAGCTCAAGGGCACAATCAGCCAGCTTGACATATATGTCTTGAACTCACAGACGTATACGGAACACTCCAGCGAGCGGCAGCAAAATACACTTTCTTCTTCAATCCCATCGGGAATATTCTACGCATCAGACCATGCCTTGCTGTTAAACACCAAGCAGCTCAACACCAAGCAGCCAAAGCCAAAGGAAGAAATGATGAAGCAAAAGAACTGAACACGTCATTTCAAAGCGCATCTCGAGAAGACAAAGTATTCTAATGCCATGCACAGAGCTGGAGATAGAAAACCAAAAGGGAAGAACACGCCTGCCATTTCTCCAGCTGAAAGAACTGAAGAAAAAAATCAAACCTTTACTTTCGGTAGTCAAGGATTCTACCGGAAAAATACTAAATGATGCTGGAAGAACCAAAGATGGACTCAATACACAGAGTCATTCTATACCAAAAAGAACTGGTGGACAACGGACCATTTCATGAGGTAGGTAGCACATGATCAGGAAGGCATGGTACTGAAGGAGGTAATCCAAACCGCACTGAAGGCATTGGCAGAAACAGGAATTATAGCAGTGACGGAATTCCAGCTGAGATGTTTCAACAAACAGATGCAGTGCTGAAAGTGCTCGCATTTCTACACCAAGAATATTGGAAGGGAACTACTTGGCCAGCCGACTGAAAGAGGTCCATATTTATGGCTATTCCCAAGAAAGGTGATCCAACCGAACGTGGAAATTATCGAACAACACCAATAACACATGTAAAATTTTGCTGGAGATCATTCAAAAGTGGCTGCAGCAGTATATTGACACGGAACTGCCAGAAATTCAGGCCAGACTCAGAAGACGACGGCCAATCAGGGCCATCCATGCTGATGTCAGATGGATGCCGGCTGAAAGCACCAAATACCTGAAAGATGCTTCCCCGTGCTTTACTGAGTATTCTAAGGCATTCAAGTCTGTGGGTCATAACAAATTATGAATGACATTGTGAAGAATGGGAGTTCCAGAACACTTAATTGTGCTCAAGAGGAAACTGTACACAGATCAATCAGCACTTTGGACAGAACAAGGGAATACTGAGTGGTTTCAATTCAGGAAAGCTGTGTGTCAGGGTTGTACCCTTTTCCCGCACCTATTCGAATGCGAATGCTGAGCAAATGATCCAAGAAGCTGGACTATATGGAGAAGAACGGGGCACTAGGATTGCAGGAAGACTCATTAACCACCTGCGCTATGGAGACGACACAACCTTGCTTGCCTAAAGCAAAGAGGACTTGAAGCACTTACTGATGAAGATCAAAGGCCACAAGCTTCAGTATCGATTACACCGCAACATAAAGAAAAGAAAAATCTTCACCACTGGAGCATGAGGCAAAATTCCGATAAATGGAGAAAAGACGGAAGTTTGGAAGGATTTCTTTTTACTTGGTTCTGCGTTCAGCACCCACGGAAGCAGTGGTGAGGAAATCAAAAGACGAACTGCTTTGGGCAAATCTCCTGTAAAGGACCTCTTTAAGGCGTTGAAAAGCAAAGATACCACCTTGAAGACGAAGGTGTGCCTGACCCAAGGAATGGTATTTCAATCACATCATATGCATGTGAAAACTGGACAATGAAGAAGGAAGACTGAAGAACTGACGCCTTTGAAGTGCGGCGTTGGTGAAGAATATTGCATGCAGCATGGACCGCCAAAAGAACGCACAAATCTGTCTTGGAAGAGGTAAAACCGGAATGCTTCTTCGAAACAAGGTTGGTGAGACTGCATCCGACATAGTTTGGACGCGTGGGCAGGGGAGATCAGTCCCCGGAGAAGGAAATCGTGCTTGGTACAGGACAGGGTCGGCTAAATAGAGGAAGGCCCTCCACGATGAGGACTGACACAGTGGCTGAAAGCACAGGCTCAAGGAAAAGAAGGATTTTAAGCATGGCGCAGGACAGTGAATTCTTTCCTCTGTGGTACCTCGGGTACCTATGAATTGGAAATAACTTGATGGCCCTTAACAACAACAAAAGCCGCAATAAAAAGACAAGTAATCCGATTTAAAACAGGGCAAAAGCAATGAACGGACACTTCACCGAAGTGTATGGTACCATCGGTTCCGCATCCTATGCTACCTCATGAAATGGTCGAATGTCGACCAGTTCTTTCGGGTATAATCACTCCGTGTATTCCTTGCATCTTGTTTAGACGCCTCCTGCATCATTTAATATGTTGCCCATAGAATCTTTCACCACTGCAACACAAGGCTTGAGTTTTCTCTTCCGTTCTTTCCGCTTGAGAAATGCCAAGCATGTTCTTCCCTTCTGGTTTTCTAACTCCAGGTTTCTGCACATGTTCCATTACCTTGTCTTCTCGAGCTGCTCTTTGAAATCTTCTCTTCAGCTTTTTTACTTCGTCATTTCTCCTTTTGCTTTAGCTGCCTGACGTTGCAGAGCAAATTTCAGAGTCTCTTCTGACATCCTTCTTGGTCTTGTATTTCTTTCCTGTCTTCTCAGTGACCTCTTGCTTTCTTCAGGGATGATGTCCTTGATGTCATTCCACAACTCGCCTAGTCTTCATTCATTAGTGTGCAATGTGTCGAATCTCTTTCTGAGACGGTCTGTAAATTCAGGTAGGATACACTCAAGGTCGTACTTTGGCTCTCATCGACTTGTTCTCATTCTCTTCAGTTTCGACTTGAACTGGCCTATGTGCAGTTGATGGTCCGTTCCACAGTTGGTCCCTGACCTTGTTCCACCATCTCTTTTCATAGAGGTAGTTGTCATGATTCCCGTGTATTCTACCTGATGAGACCCATGTATGACCGTTTACCTCGCTGAAAAAGCTACTTGCCGTGAAGAAGTCGTTGATCGTGCAAAGCTCTGTCGTGCAATCTCTAACATGCTTTCTATCAACAATGTCAGATTTTCCAACACCTGATCTTTCTTCCTTTCCAGCTTTTGCATTGCGATCATCAGTAATTGTCAATGTATCCTGATGGCATGTTTGATCAATTTCAGTCTACAGAAGTTGGTAAAAATCCTCAATTTCTTCACCTTTGGCCTTAGCGGTCGGTGTGTAAATTTGAATAATGGTTGTATTCACTGGTCTTCCGTGTTGGAGTAGGGGTATTAGCCTATCACCGACAATCTTGTACTTCAGGATAGATCCAGAAACGTTCTTTTGGACAAATCATTCCTCTTCAAGTTGTCATTCCTGGCATGGGAGATGAAATGATAGTCCCATTCAAAATGACCGATACCAATTCCAGTCATTTTGGCTCGCTCATGACGAGGATGTTGATCTTTATGCGTTCCACTTTAGTTTTGACAATTTCCAATCCTAGATTCATGCTTCTTTCATTCCGCGTTCTGATCGTTAATGAAGGTTCGCAGCTATTTCTTCCCATTTTGAATCGTGCCACTTCAGCAAATGAAGGTCCCTAAAGCCTGACGCCATCCACCTCATTAAGGACAGCTCCAACTGGATGAGGCAGCTCTTCCCGAGTTGTCTTTTGAGTGCCTTCTAACCTGGGAGGCTCATCTTCTGGCACTATATCAGTCAGTGTTCCGCTGCTATTCCTACGGTGTTCACTGGCTAGTTCTTTTCAGACGTCAAACGTGGAGTCCTTCTTCGTCTTGCAGCTCAGCTAAAACCTGTCAATCATGGGTGACCCTGTTCGGATCCTAATTCCAGTCGCACAGCTCCCAGCATCACAGCAACACGCAAGCCCCCCCAGTACGACACACGGACAGACAGGTGGGCGATCACAACCATTAATGCAGAGAAATTCTACGAAGCTATTTGGCCTCATCCACAATTGAACTTCCTTATTAGTAGAGACTGCCAGGTAAAGCATTTTTTTTTTCTGCGCCCTTATTCATTGAATTATATTGCAGATGAAGGTTTCCAGAGCGAAGCAGTTTCTCATTAAAGAGTTAGTACCCATATTACGTGATGGCGTTGTTTGAAAGCTTCACAACATGTCACCTGTCTCCCTTCTTAGCCTTGGGTTTCCTATCACCAGCTTTCCTCTGCCCTTTCTCCTCCTAGTCCTTGCCCCTGGGCTGCTGTGCCCTTTTATGGGCCTATCTAAGCTTTGTGTTAGGAGCCTATCTAATCTTTGGTGAAGGGTGAGTCTCAGGAGTGACCTCATTACTGAGCTAAAGGGGTGTCAGGGACCTTACTGGCAGGGTTTCTCCCATCTATGACAGCCCAGTAAGTCTGGCCTTTTTTTGTGACTTAGGGATTTTTTTCTGCATTTTTTCTCCAGCTCTGTCCAGGACTCACTATTGTCATCCCCGTCACAGAGGATCATTGAAGAATTGCTGACAGGAAACTTCCCTAATATTGTGAATCATGAAAAGCTGACCAACCAAGAAGCTCAAAGAACCGCATAGAGGACAGACGGCAACAGTAAAACACCAAGGCCTGTCCTAATCACACTCTCTAAAACCAAAGCCAAAGGCAAAATCCTGCGAGCAGCTCGAGAAAAACAAAAAGTCACACGCAGAGGACAAACAATAAGACTGAGCTCTGATTATTCGGCAGAACCATGCAGGCAAAAGGGCAATGGTTTGACATAGTAAACAAAACAAATTACCAACCAAGAATAAGATATCCTGCAGAACTCTCACTCAAATATGATGCTGAAATTAGGACATTTCCAGATAAGAAAGATTAAGGGACTCTGTAAAAACAGAACCAATTACTAATTACTAAAGGGAGTCCTTTGGTCTTAGGAGAAACAATATCATACCACAGCCTGAATCTAGAATTCAAGAGTTTACTCGCCAGATACCAGTGTAGTAAAAGAACTCCCAACGACTATCCAGAAACAAAGGAATTACAACAGGAAACCAGAAACGTGAAACTCTAATAGACAATATGAGAAAAAAAAAAAAAAGAGGGAATAATTGGTGGAGGTATAGAAGTTTTCATGCGGGGAATGGCAAGGCAACACCAAGGAATAATAGACTGGTTCAAGCAGGAGAAATTTCAAAGGAACCACAGAGTGCAAAAGAATACACATCTAAGTAAAGAAGAAAAGGATAAAGTCTCCGTGAAAACAAAATGTACAAAACCAAAAGCAATGACAGCAAAATCCAAAAGCAGAAGGAATTCAGCACAGGAGACTAAGGGGAACAAAGAAAACATCAGCACCACCAAAAAAGCACTTGAAAATGACGGCAAGAAACTGAAACCTAGCAACACTGACACAGAATGTAAACGGCCTAAATGCAACCCGAAAGAGTCAGAGAGCGACAGAATGGATTCCAAAAAAGGCCTATCAACATGCTGTCTACCAGAGGTGCCCCTTACAAACAAAGGAATCAATTCATTAAAAATCAAAAGATGGCAACAACTACGTCAAGCAAATGGCTATCAAAAAAGAGCAGAAGTGACAAGAGTCATTTCAGAGAACAATACACTTTAAAACAAAGTCTGCCATACGAGACAAAGTAGGGCATTACAGAAAGATGAAAGGGACGATCCACCGTGAAGACATAACCGTAACAAACATTTGCGCACCCAACGAAGGACAGCATTCCAATAAACATGAAACTCAGCTCTAAAGACAGAAACTGACAGTTCCACAAGAACAGTAGGAGACTTCGACACACCACTCTTGGTGAAGGACAGAACATCTAGAAAGAAATTCAGCAAAGATATACAACAGCTCAAGGGCACAATCAGCCAGCTTGACATATATGTCTTGAACTCACAGACGTATACGGAACACTCCAGCGAGCGGCAGCAAAATACACTTTCTTCTTCAATCCCATCGGGAATATTCTACGCATCAGACCATGCCTTGCTCTTAAACACCAAGCAGCTCAACACCAAGCAGCCAAAGCCAAAGGAAGAAATGATGAAGCAAAAGAACTGAACACGTCATTTCAAAGCGCATCTCGAGAAGACAAAGTATTCTAATGCCATGCACAGAGCTGGAGATAGAAAACCAAAAGGGAAGAACACGCCTGCCATTTCTCCAGATGAAAGAACTGAAGAAAAAAATCAAACCTTTACTTTCGGTAGTCAAGGATTCTACCGGAAAAATACTAAATGATGCTGGAAGAACCAAAGATGGACTCAATACACAGAGTCATTCTATACCAAAAAGAACTGGTGGACAACGGACCATTTCATGAGGTAGGTAGCACATGATCAGGAAGGCATGGTACTGAAGGAGGTAATCCAAACCGCACTGAAGGCATTGGCAGAAACAGGAATTATAGCAGTGACGGAATTCCAGCTGAGATGTTTCAACAAACAGATGCAGTGCTGAAAGTGCTCGCATTTCTACACCAAGAATATTGGAAGGGAACTACTTGGCCAGCCGACTGAAAGAGGTCCATATTTATGGCTATTCCCAAGAAAGGTGATCCAACCGAACGTGGAAATTATCGAACAACACCAATAACACATGTAAAATTTTGCTGGAGATCATTCAAAAGTGGCTGCAGCAGTATATTGACACGGAACTGCCAGAAATTCAGGCCAGACTCAGAAGACGACGGCCAATCAGGGCCATCCATGCTGATGTCAGATGGATGCCGGCTGAAAGCACCAAATACCTGAAAGATGCTTCCCCGTGCTTTACTGAGTATTCTAAGGCATTCAAGTCTGTGGGTCATAACAAGTTATGAATGACATTGTGAAGAATGGGAGTTCCAGAACACTTAATTGTGCTCAAGAGGAAACTGTACACAGATCAATCAGCACTTTGGACAGAACAAGGGAATACTGAGTGGTTTCAATTCAGGAAAGCTGTGTGTCAGGGTTGTACCCTTTTCCCGCACCTATTCGAATGCGAATGCTGAGCAAATGATCCAAGAAGCTGGACTATATGGAGAAGAACGGGGCACTAGGATTGCAGGAAGACTCATTAACCACCTGCGCTATGGAGACGACACAACCTTGCTTGCCTAAAGCAAAGAGGACTTGAAGCACTTACTGATGAAGATCAAAGGCCACAAGCTTCAGTATCGATTACACCGCAACATAAAGAAAAGAAAAATCTTCACCACTGGAGCATGAGGCAAAATTCCGATAAATGGAGAAAAGACGGAAGTTTGGAAGGATTTCTTTTTACTTGGTTCTGCGTTCAGCACCCACGGAAGCAGTGGTGAGGAAATCAAAAGACGAACTGCTTTGGGCAAATCTCCTGTAAAGGACCTCTTTAAGGCGTTGAAAAGCAAAGATACCACCTTGAAGACGAAGGTGTGCCTGACCCAAGGAATGGTATTTCAATCACATCATATGCATGTGAAAACTGGACAATGAAGAAGGAAGACTGAAGAACTGACGCCTTTGAAGTGCGGCGTTGGTGAAGAATATTGCATGCAGCATGGACCGCCAAAAGAACGCACAAATCTGTCTTGGAAGAGGTAAAACCGGAATGCTTCTTCGAAACAAGGTTGGTGAGACTGCATCCGACATAGTTTGGACGCGTGGGCAGGGGAGATCAGTCCCCGGAGAAGGAAATCGTGCTTGGTACAGGACAGGGTCGGCTAAATAGAGGAAGGCCCTCCACGATGAGGACTGACACAGTGGCTGAAAGCACAGGCTCAAGGAAAAGAAGGATTTTAAGCATGGCGCAGGACAGTGAATTCTTTCCTCTGTGGTACCTCGGGTACCTATGAATTGGAAATAACTTGATGGCCCTTAACAACAACAAAAGCCGCAATAAAAAGACAAGTAATCCGATTTAAAACAGGGCAAAAGCAATGAACGGACACTTCACCGAAGTGTATGGTACCATCGGTTCCGCATCCTATGCTACCTCATGAAATGGTCGAATGTCGACCAGTTCTTTCGGGTATAATCACTCCGTGTATTCCTTGCATCTTGTTTAGACGCCTCCTGCATCATTTAATATGTTGCCCATAGAATCTTTCACCACTGCAACACAAGGCTTGAGTTTTCTCTTCCGTTCTTTCAGCTTGAGAAATGCCAAGCATGTTCTTCCCTTCTGGTTTTCTAACTCCAGGTTTCTGCACATGTTCCATTACCTTGTCTTCTCGAGCTGCTCTTTGAAATCTTCTCTTCAGCTTTTTTACTTCGTCATTTCTCCTTTTGCTTTAGCTGCCTGACGTTGCAGAGCAAATTTCAGAGTCTCTTCTGACATCCTTCTTGGTCTTGTATTTCTTTCCTGTCTTCTCAGTGACCTCTTGCTTTCTTCAGGGATGATGTCCTTGATGTCATTCCACAACTCGCCTAGTCTTCATTCATTAGTGTGCAATGTGTCGAATCTCTTTCTGAGACGGTCTGTAAATTCAGGTAGGATACACTCAAGGTCGTACTTTGGCTCTCATCGACTTGTTCTCATTCTCTTCAGTTTCGACTTGAACTGGCCTATGTGCAGTTGATGGTCCGTTCCACAGTTGGTCCCTGACCTTGTTCCACCATCTCTTTTCATAGAGGTAGTTGTCATGATTCCCGTGTATTCTACCTGATGAGACCCATGTATGACCGTTTACCTCGCTGAAAAAGCTACTTGCCGTGAAGAAGTCGTTGATCGTGCAAAGCTCTGTCGTGCAATCTCTAACATGCTTTCTATCAACAATGTCAGATTTTCCAACACCTGATCTTTCTTCCTTTCCAGCTTTTGCATTGCGATCATCAGTAATTGTCAATGTATCCTGATGGCATGTTTGATCAATTTCAGTCTACAGAAGTTGGTAAAAATCCTCAATTTCTTCACCTTTGGCCTTAGCGGTCGGTGTGTAAATTTGAATAATGGTTGTATTCACTGGTCTTCCGTGTTGGAGTAGGGGTATTAGCCTATCACCGACAATCTTGTACTTCAGGATAGATCCGGAAACGTTCTTTTGGACAAATCATTCCTCTTCAAGTTGTCATTCCTGGCATGGGAGATGAAATGATAGTCCCATTCAAAATGACCGATACCAATTCCAGTCATTTTGGCTCGCTCATGACGAGGATGTTGATCTTTATGCGTTCCACTTTAGTTTTGACAATTTCCAATCCTAGATTCATGCTTCTTTCATTCCGCGTTCTGATCGTTAATGAAGGTTCGCAGCTATTTCTTCCCATTTTGAATCGTGCCACTTCAGCAAATGAAGGTCCCTAAAGCCTGACGCCATCCACCTCATTAAGGACAGCTCCAACTGGATGAGGCAGCTCTTCCCGAGTTGTCTTTTGAGTGCCTTCTAACCTGGGAGGCTCATCTTCTGGCACTATATCAGTCAGTGTTCCGCTGCTATTCCTACGGTGTTCACTGGCTAGTTCTTTTCAGACGTCAAACGTGGAGTCCTTCTTCGTCTTGCAGCTCAGCTAAAACCTGTCAATCATGGGTGACCCTGTTCGGATCCTAATTCCAGTCGCACAGCTCCCAGCATCACAGCAACACGCAAGCCCCCCCAGTACGACACACGGACAGACAGGTGGGCGATCACAACCATTAATGCAGAGAAATTCTACGAAGCTATTTGGTCTCATCCACAATTGAACTTCCTTATTAGTAGAGACTGCCAGGTAAAGCATTTTTTTTTTCTGCGCCCTTATTCATTGAATTATATTGCAGATGAAGGTTTCCAGAGCGAAGCAGTTTCTCATTAAAGAGTTAGTACCCATATTACGTGATGGCGTTGTTTGAAAGCTTCACAACATGTCACCTGTCTCCCTTCTTAGCCTTGGGTTTCCTATCACCAGCTTTCCTCTGCCCTTTCTCCTCCTAGTCCTTGCCCCTGGGCTGCTGTGCCCTTTTATGGGCCTATCTAAGCTTTGTGTTAGGAGCCTATCTAATCTTTGGTGAAGGGTGAGTCTCAGGAGTGACCTCATTACTGAGCTAAAGGGGTGTCAGGGACCTTACTGGCAGGGTTTCTCCCATCTATGACAGCCCAGTAAGTCTGGCCTTTTTTTGTGACTTAGGGATTTTTTTCTGCATTTTTTCTCCAGCTCTGTCCAGGACTCACTATTGTCATCCCCGTCACAGAGGATCATTGAAGAATTGCTGACAGGAAACTTCCCTAATATTGTGAATCATGAAAAGCTGACCAACCAAGAAGCTCAAAGAACCGCATAGAGGACAGACGGCAACAGTAAAACACCAAGGCCTGTCCTAATCACACTCTCTAAAACCAAAGCCAAAGGCAAAATCCTGCGAGCAGCTCGAGAAAAACAAAAAGTCACACGCAGAGGACAAACAATAAGACTGAGCTCTGATTATTCGGCAGAACCATGCAGGCAAAAGGGCAATGGTTTGACATAGTAAACAAAACAAATTACCAACCAAGAATAAGATATCCTGCAGAACTCTCACTCAAATATGATGCTGAAATTAGGACATTTCCAGATAAGAAAGATTAAGGGACTCTGTAAAAACAGAACCAATTACTAATTACTAAAGGGAGTCCTTTGGTCTTAGGAGAAACAATATCATACCACAGCCTGAATCTAGAATTCAAGAGTTTACTCGCCAGATACCAGTGTAGTAAAAGAACTCCCAACGACTATCCAGAAACAAAGGAATTACAACAGGAAACCAGAAACGTGAAACTCTAATAGACAATATGAGAAAAAAAAAAAAAAGAGGGAATAATTGGTGGAGGTATAGAAGTTTTCATGCGGGGAATGGCAAGGCAACACCAAGGAATAATAGACTGGTTCAAGCAGGAGAAATTTCAAAGGAACCACAGAGTGCAAAAGAATACACATCTAAGTAAAGAAGAAAAGGATAAAGTCTCCGTGAAAACAAAATGTACAAAACCAAAAGCAATGACAGCAAAATCCAAAAGCAGAAGGAATTCAGCACAGGAGACTAAGGGGAACAAAGAAAACATCAGCACCACCAAAAAAGCACTTGAAAATGACGGCAAGAAACTGAAACCTAGCAACACTGACACAGAATGTAAACGGCCTAAATGCAACCCGAAAGAGTCAGAGAGCGACAGAATGGATTCCAAAAAAGGCCTATCAACATGCTGTCTACCAGAGGTGCCCCTTACAAACAAAGGAATCAATTCATTAAAAATCAAAAGATGGCAACAACTACGTCAAGCAAACGGCTATCAAAAAAGAGCAGAAGTGACAAGAGTCATTTCAGAGAACAATACACTTTAAAACAAAGTCTGCCATACGAGACAAAGTAGGGCATTACAGAAAGATGAAAGGGACGATCCACCGTGAAGACATAACCGTAACAAACATTTGCGCACCCAACGAAGGACAGCATTCCAATAAACATGAAACTCAGCTCTAAAGACAGAAACTGACAGTTCCACAAGAACAGTAGGAGACTTCGACACACCACTCTTGGTGAAGGACAGAACATCTAGAAAGAAATTCAGCAAAGATATACAACAGCTCAAGGGCACAATCAGCCAGCTTGACATATATGTCTTGAACTCACAGACGTATACGGAACACTCCAGCGAGCGGCAGCAAAATACACTTTCTTCTTCAATCCCATCGGGAATATTCTACGCATCAGACCATGCCTTGCTCTTAAACACCAAGCAGCTCAACACCAAGCAGCCAAAGCCAAAGGAAGAAATGATGAAGCAAAAGAACTGAACACGTCATTTCAAAGCGCATCTCGAGAAGACAAAGTATTCTAATGCCATGCACAGAGCTGGAGATAGAAAACCAAAAGGGAAGAACACGCCTGCCATTTCTCCAGCTGAAAGAACTGAAGAAAAAAATCAAACCTTTACTTTCGGTAGTCAAGGATTCTACCGGAAAAATACTAAATGATGCTGGAAGAACCAAAGATGGACTCAATACACAGAGTCATTCTATACCAAAAAGAACTGGTGGACAACGGACCATTTCATGAGGTAGGTAGCACATGATCAGGAAGGCATGGTACTGAAGGAGGTAATCCAAACCGCACTGAAGGCATTGGCAGAAACAGGAATTATAGCAGTGACGGAATTCCAGCTGAGATGTTTCAACAAACAGATGCAGTGCTGAAAGTGCTCGCATTTCTACACCAAGAATATTGGAAGGGAACTACTTGGCCAGCCGACTGAAAGAGGTCCATATTTATGGCTATTCCCAAGAAAGGTGATCCAACCGAACGTGGAAATTATCGAACAACACCAATAACACATGTAAAATTTTGCTGGAGATCATTCAAAAGTGGCTGCAGCAGTATATTGACACGGAACTGCCAGAAATTCAGGCCAGACTCAGAAGACGACGGCCAATCAGGGCCATCCATGCTGATGTCAGATGGATGCCGGCTGAAAGCACCAAATACCTGAAAGATGCTTCCCCGTGCTTTACTGAGTATTCTAAGGCATTCAAGTCTGTGGGTCATAACAAGTTATGAATGACATTGTGAAGAATGGGAGTTCCAGAACACTTAATTGTGCTCAAGAGGAAACTGTACACAGATCAATCAGCACTTTGGACAGAACAAGGGAATACTGAGTGGTTTCAATTCAGGAAAGCTGTGTGTCAGGGTTGTACCCTTTTCCCGCACCTATTCGAATGCGAATGCTGAGCAAATGATCCAAGAAGCTGGACTATATGGAGAAGAACGGGGCACTAGGATTGCAGGAAGACTCATTAACCACCTGCGCTATGGAGACGACACAACCTTGCTTGCCTAAAGCAAAGAGGACTTGAAGCACTTACTGATGAAGATCAAAGGCCACAAGCTTCAGTATCGATTACACCGCAACATAAAGAAAAGAAAAATCTTCACCACTGGAGCATGAGGCAAAATTCCGATAAATGGAGAAAAGACGGAAGTTTGGAAGGATTTCTTTTTACT
Organism: Elephas maximus indicus; assembly: GCF_024166365.1. Lineage (NCBI taxonomy): Eukaryota > Metazoa > Chordata > Mammalia > Proboscidea > Elephantidae > Elephas > Elephas maximus. Next base: position 12,951,560 of record NC_064847.1, read on the forward strand.
TGGTTCTGCGTTCAGCACCCACGGAAGCAGTGGTGAGGAAATCAAAAGACGAACTGCTTTGGGCAAATCTCCTGTAAAGGACCTCTTTAAGGCGTTGAAAAGCAAAGATACCACCTTGAAGACGAAGGTGTGCCTGACCCAAGGAATGGTATTTCAATCACATCATATGCATGTGAAAACTGGACAATGAAGAAGGAAGACTGAAGAACTGACGCCTTTGAAGTGCGACGTTGGTGAAGAATATTGCATGCAGCATGGACCGCCAAAAGAACGCACAAATCTGTCTTGGAAGAGGTAAAACCGGAATGCTTCTTCGAAACAAGGTTGGTGAGACTGCATCCGACATAGTTTGGACGCGTGGGCAGGGGAGATCAGTCCCCGGAGAAGGAAATCGTGCTTGGTACAGGACAGGGTCGGCTAAATAGAGGAAGGCCCTCCACGATGAGGACTGACACAGTGGCTGAAAGCACAGGCTCAAGGAAAAGAAGGATTTTAAGCATGGCGCAGGACAGTGAATTCTTTCCTCTGTGGTACCTCGGGTACCTATGAATTGGAAATAACTTGATGGCCCTTAACAACAACAAAAGCCGCAATAAAAAGACAAGTAATCCGATTTAAAACAGGGCAAAAGCAATGAACGGACACTTCACCGAAGTGTATGGTACCATCGGTTCCGCATCCTATGCTACCTCATGAAATGGTCGAATGTCGACCAGTTCTTTCGGGTATAATCACTCCGTGTATTCCTTGCATCTTGTTTAGACGCCTCCTGCATCATTTAATATGTTGCCCATAGAATCTTTCACCACTGCAACACAAGGCTTGAGTTTTCTCTTCCGTTCTTTCAGCTTGAGAAATGCCAAGCATGTTCTTCCCTTCTGGTTTTCTAACTCCAGGTTTCTGCACATGTTCCATTACCTTGTCTTCTCGAGCTGCTCTTTGAAATCTTCTCTTCAGCTTTTTTACTTCGTCATTTCTCCTTTTGCTTTAGCTGCCTGACGTTGCAGAGCAAATTTCAGAGTCTCTTCTGACATCCTTCTTGGTCTTGTATTTCTTTCCTGTCTTCTCAGTGACCTCTTGCTTTCTTCAGGGATGATGTCCTTGATGTCATTCCACAACTCGCCTAGTCTTCATTCATTAGTGTGCAATGTGTCGAATCTCTTTCTGAGACGGTCTGTAAATTCAGGTAGGATACACTCAAGGTCGTACTTTGGCTCTCATCGACTTGTTCTCATTCTCTTCAGTTTCGACTTGAACTGGCCTATGTGCAGTTGATGGTCCGTTCCACAGTTGGTCCCTGACCTTGTTCCACCATCTCTTTTCATAGAGGTAGTTGTCATGATTCCCGTGTGTTCTACCTGATGAGACCCATGTATGACCGTTTACCTCGCTGAAAAAGCTACTTGCCGTGAAGAAGTCGTTGATCGTGCAAAGCTCTGTCGTGCAATCTCTAACATGCTTTCTATCAACAATGTCAGATTTTCCAACACCTGATCTTTCTTCCTTTCCAGCTTTTGCATTGCGATCATCAGTAATTGTCAATGTATCCTGATGGCATGTTTGATCAATTTCAGTCTACAGAAGTTGGTAAAAATCCTCAATTTCTTCACCTTTGGCCTTAGCGGTCGGTGTGTAAATTTGAATAATGGTTGTATTCACTGGTCTTCCGTGTTGGAGTAGGGGTATTAGCCTATCACCGACAATCTTGTACTTCAGGATAGATCTGGAAACGTTCTTTTGGACAAATCATTCCTCTTCAAGTTGTCATTCCTGGCATGGGAGATGAAATGATAGTCCCATTCAAAATGACCGATACCAATTCCAGTCATTTTGGCTCGCTCATGACGAGGATGTTGATCTTTATGCGTTCCACTTTAGTTTTGACAATTTCCAATTCTAGATTCATGCTTCTTTCATTCCGCGTTCTGATCGTTAATGAAGGTTCGCAGCTATTTCTTCCCATTTTGAATCGTGCCACTTCAGCAAATGAAGGTCCCTAAAGCCTGACGCCATCCACCTCATTAAGGACAGCTCCAACTGGATGAGGCAGCTCTTCCCGAGTTGTCTTTTGAGTGCCTTCTAACCTGGGAGGCTCATCTTCTGGCACTATATCAGTCAGTGTTCCGCTGCTATTCCTACGGTGTTCACTGGCTAGTTCTTTTCAGACGTCAAACGTGGAGTCCTTCTTCGTCTTGCAGCTCAGCTAAAACCTGTCAATCATGGGTGACCCTGTTCGGATCCTAATTCCAGTCGCACAGCTCCCAGCATCACAGCAACACGCAAGCCCCCCCAGTACGACACACGGACAGACAGGTGGGCGATCACAACCATTAATGCAGAGAAATTCTACGAAGCTATTTGGCCTCATCCACAATTGAACTTCCTTATTAGTAGAGACTGCCAGGTAAAGCATTTTTTTTTTCTGCGCCCTTATTGATTGAATTATATTGCAGATGAAGGTTTCCAGAGCGAAGCAGTTTCTCATTAAAGAGTTAGTACCCATATTACGTGATGGCGTTGTTTGAAAGCTTCACAACATGTCACCTGTCTCCCTTCTTAGCCTTGGGTTTCCTATCACCAGCTTTCCTCTGCCCTTTCTCCTCCTAGTCCTTGCCCCTGGGCTGCTGTGCCCTTTTATGGGCCTATCTAAGCTTTGTGTTAGGAGCCTATCTAATCTTTGGTGAAGGGTGAGTCTCAGGAGTGACCTCATTACTGAGCTAAAGGGGTGTCAGGGACCTTACTGGCAGGGTTTCTCCCATCTATGACAGCCCAGTAAGTCTGGCCTTTTTTTGTGACTTAGGGATTTTTTTCTGCATTTTTTCTCCAGCTCTGTCCAGGACTCACTATTGTCATCCCCGTCACAGAGGATCATTGAAGAATTGCTGACAGGAAACTTCCCTAATATTGTGAATCATGAAAAGCTGAGCAACCAAGAAGCTCAAAGAACCGCATAGAGGACAGACGGCAACAGTAAAACACCAAGGCCTGTCCTAATCACACTCTCTAAAACCAAAGCCAAAGGCAAAATCCTGCGAGCAGCTCGAGAAAAACAAAAAGTCACACGCAGAGGACAAACAATAAGACTGAGCTCTGATTATTCGGCAGAACCATGCAGGCAAAAGGGCAATGGTTTGACATAGTAAACAAAACAAATTACCAACCAAGAATAAGATATCCTGCAGAACTCTCACTCAAATATGATGCTGAAATTAGGACATTTCCAGATAAGAAAGATTAAGGGACTCTGTAAAAACAGAACCAATTACTAATTACTAAAGGGAGTCCTTTGGTCTTAGGAGAAACAATATCATACCACAGCCTGAATCTAGAATTCAAGAGTTTACTCGCCAGATACCAGTGTAGTAAAAGAACTCCCAACGACTATCCAGAAACAAAGGAATTACAACAGGAAACCAGAAACGTGAAACTCTAATAGACAATATGAGAAAAAAAAAAAAAGAGGGAATAATTGGTGGAGGTATAGAAGTTTTCATGCGGGGAATGGCAAGGCAACACCAAGGAATAATAGACTGGTTCAAGCAGGAGAAATTTCAAAGGAACCACAGAGTGCAAAAGAATACACATCTAAGTAAAGAAGAAAAGGATAAAGTCTCCGTGAAAACAAAATGTACAAAACCAAAAGCAATGACAGCAAAATCCAAAAGCAGAAGGAATTCAGCACAGGAGACTAAGGGGAACAAAGAAAACATCAGCACCACCAAAAAAGCACTTGAAAATGACGGCAAGAAACTGAAACCTAGCAACACTGACACAGAATGTAAACGGCCTAAATGCAACCCGAAAGAGTCAGAGAGCGACAGAATGGATTCCAAAAAAGGCCTATCAACATGCTGTCTACCAGAGGTGCCCCTTACAAACAAAGGAATCAATTCATTAAAAATCAAAAGATGGCAACAACTACGTCAAGCAAATGGCTATCAAAAAAGAGCAGAAGTGACAAGAGTCATTTCAGAGAACAATACACTTTAAAACAAAGTCTGCCATACGAGACAAAGTAGGGCATTACAGAAAGATGAAAGGGACGATCCACCGTGAAGACATAACCATAACAAACATTTGCGCACCCAACGAAGGACAGCATTCCAATAAACATGAAACTCAGCTCTAAAGACAGAAACTGACAGTTCCACAAGAACAGTAGGAGACTTCGACACACCACTCTTGGTGAAGGACAGAACATCTAGAAAGAAATTCAGCAAAGATATACAACAGCTCAAGGGCACAATCAGCCAGCTTGACATATATGTCTTGAACTCACAGACGTATACGGAACACTCCAGCGAGCGGCAGCAAAATACACTTTCTTCTTCAATCCCATCGGGAATATTCTACGCATCAGACCATGCCTTGCTCTTAAACACCAAGCAGCTCAACACCAAGCAGCCAAAGCCAAAGGAAGAAATGATGAAGCAAAAGAACTGAACACGTCATTTCAAAGCGCATCTCGAGAAGACAAAGTATTCTAATGCCATGCACAGAGCTGGAGATAGAAAACCAAAAGGGAAGAACACGCCTGCCATTTCTCCAGCTGAAAGAACTGAAGAAAAAAATCAAACCTTTACTTTCGGTAGTCAAGGTTTCTACCGGAAAAATACTAAATGATGCTGGAAGAACCAAAGATGGACTCAATACACAGAGTCATTCTATACCAAAAAGAACTGGTGGACAACGGACCATTTCATGAGGTAGGTAGCACATGATCAGGAAGGCATGGTACTGAAGGAGGTAATCCAAACCGCACTGAAGGCATTGGCAGAAACAGGAATTATAGCAGTGACGGAATTCCAGCTGAGATGTTTCAACAAACAGATGCAGTGCTGAAAGTGCTCGCATTTCTACACCAAGAATATTGGAAGGGAACTACTTGGCCAGCCGACTGAAAGAGGTCCATATTTATGGCTATTCCCAAGAAAGGTGATCCAACCGAACGTGGAAATTATCGAACAACACCAATAACACATGTAAAATTTTGCTGGAGATCATTCAAAAGTGGCTGCAGCAGTATATTGACACGGAACTGCCAGAAATTCAGGCCAGACTCAGAAGACGACGGCCAATCAGGGCCATCCATGCTGATGTCAGATGGATGCCGGCTGAAAGCACCAAATACCTGAAAGATGCTTCCCCGTGCTTTACTGAGTATTCTAAGGCATTCAAGTCTGTGGGTCATAACAAGTTATGAATGACATTGTGAAGAATGGGAGTTCCAGAACACTTAATTGTGCTCAAGAGGAAACTGTACACAGATCAATCAGCACTTTGGACAGAACAAGGGAATACTGAGTGGTTTCAATTCAGGAAAGCTGTGTGTCAGGGTTGTACCCTTTTCCCGCACCTATTCGAATGCGAATGCTGAGCAAATGATCCAAGAAGCTGGACTATATGGAGAAGAACGGGGCACTAGGATTGCAGGAAGACTCATTAACCACCTGCGCTATGGAGACGACACAACCTTGCTTGCCTAAAGCAAAGAGGACTTGAAGCACTTACTGATGAAGATCAAAGGCCACAAGCTTCAGTATCGATTACACCGCAACATAAAGAAAAGAAAAATCTTCACCACTGGAGCATGAGGCAAAATTCCGATAAATGGAGAAAAGACGGAAGTTTGGAAGGATTTCTTTTTACTTGGTTCTGCGTTCAGCACCCACGGAAGCAGTGGTGAGGAAATCAAAAGACGAACTGCTTTGGGCAAATCTCCTGTAAAGGACCTCTTTAAGGCGTTGAAAAGCAAAGATACCACCTTGAAGACGAAGGTGTGCCTGACCCAAGGAATGGTATTTCAATCACATCATATGCATGTGAAAACTGGACAATGAAGAAGGAAGACTGAAGAACTGACGCCTTTGAAGTGCGACGTTGGTGAAGAATATTGCATGCAGCATGGACCGCCAAAAGAACGCACAAATCTGTCTTGGAAGAGGTAAAACCGGAATGCTTCTTCGAAACAAGGTTGGTGAGACTGCATCCGACATAGTTTGGACGCGTGGGCAGGGGAGATCAGTCCCCGGAGAAGGAAATCGTGCTTGGTACAGGACAGGGTCGGCTAAATAGAGGAAGGCCCTCCACGATGAGGACTGACACAGTGGCTGAAAGCACAGGCTCAAGGAAAAGAAGGATTTTAAGCATGGCGCAGGACAGTGAATTCTTTCCTCTGTGGTACCTCGGGTACCTATGAATTGGAAATAACTTGATGGCCCTTAACAACAACAAAAGCCGCAATAAAAAGACAAGTAATCCGATTTAAAACAGGGCAAAAGCAATGAACGGACACTTCACCGAAGTGTATGGTACCATCGGTTCCGCATCCTATGCTACCTCATGAAATGGTCGAATGTCGACCAGTTCTTTCGGGTATAATCACTCCGTGTATTCCTTGCATCTTGTTTAGACGCCTCCTGCATCATTTAATATGTTGCCCATAGAATCTTTCACCACTGCAACACAAGGCTTGAGTTTTCTCTTCCGTTCTTTCCGCTTGAGTAATGCCAAGCATGTTCTTCCCTTCTGGTTTTCTAACTCCAGGTTTCTGCACATGTTCCATTACTTTGTCTTCTCAAGCTGCTCTTTGAAATCTTCTCTTCAGCTTTTTTACTTCGTCATTTCTCCTTTTGCTTTAGCTGCCTGACGTTGCAGAGCAAATTTCAGAGTCTCTTCTGACATCCTTCTTGGTCTTGTATTTCTTTCCTGTCTTCTCAGTGACCTCTTGCTTTCTTCAGGGATGATGTCCTTGATGTCATTCCACAACTCGCCTAGTCTTCATTCATTAGTGTGCAATGTGTCGAATCTCTTTCTGAGACGGTCTGTAAATTCAGGTAGGATACACTCAAGGTCGTACTTTGGCTCTCATCGACTTGTTCTCATTCTCTTCAGTTTCGACTTGAACTGGCCTATGTGCAGTTGATGGTCCGTTCCACAGTTGGTCCCTGACCTTGTTCCACCATCTCTTTTCATAGAGGTAGTTGTCATGATTCCCGTGTGTTCTACCTGATGAGACCCATGTATGACCGTTTACCTCGCTGAAAAAGCTACTTGCCGTGAAGAAGTCGTTGATCGTGCAAAGCTCTGTCGTGCAATCTCTAACATGCTTTCTATCAACAATGTCAGATTTTCCAACACCTGATCTTTCTTCCTTTCCAGCTTTTGCATTGCGATCATCAGTAATTCTCAATGTATCCTGATGGCATGTTTGATCAATTTCAGTCTACAGAAGTTGGTAAAAATCCTCAATTTCTTCACCTTTGGCCTTAGCGGTCGGTGTGTAAATTTGAATAATGGTTGTATTCACTGGTCTTCCGTGTTGGAGTAGGGGTATTAGCCTATCACCGACAATCTTGTACTTCAGGATAGATCTGGAAACGTTCTTTTGGACAAATCATTCCTCTTCAAGTTGTCATTCCTGGCATGGGAGATGAAATGATAGTCCCATTCAAAATGACCGATACCAATTCCAGTCATTTTGGCTCGCTCATGACGAGGATGTTGATCTTTATGCGTTCCACTTTAGTTTTGACAATTTCCAATCCTAGATTCATGCTTCTTTCCTTCCGCGTTCTGATCGTTAATGAAGGTTCGCAGCTATTTCTTCCCATTTTGAATCGTGCCACTTCAGCAAATGAAGGTCCCTAAAGCCTGACGCCATCCACCTCATTAAGGACAGCTCCAACTGGATGAGGCAGCTCTTCCCGAGTTGTCTTTTGACTGCCTTCTAACCTGGGAGGCTCATCTTCTGGCACTATATCAGTCAGTGTTCCGCTGCTATTCCTACGGTGTTCACTGGCTAGTTCTTTTCAGACGTCAAACGTGGAGTCCTTCTTCGTCTTGCAGCTCAGCTAAAACCTGTCAATCATGGGTGACCCTGTTCGGATCCTAATTCCAGTCGCACAGCTCCCAGCATCACAGCAACACGCAAGCCCCCCCAGTACGACACACGGACAGACAGGTGGGCGATCACAACCATTAATGCAGAGAAATTCTACGAAGCTATTTGGCCTCATCCACAATTGAACTTCCTTATTAGTAGAGACTGCCAGGTAAAGCATTTTTTTTTTCTGCGCCCTTATTCATTGAATTATATTGCAGATGAAGGTTTCCAGAGCGAAGCAGTTTCTCATTAAAGAGTTAGTACCCATATTACGTGATGGCGTTGTTTGAAAGCTTCACAACATGTCACCTGTCTCCCTTCTTAGCCTTGGGTTTCCTATCACCAGCTTTCCTCTGCCCTTTCTCCTCCTAGTCCTTGCCCCTGGGCTGCTGTGCCCTTTTATGGGCCTATCTAAGCTTTGTGTTAGGAGCCTATCTAATCTTTGGTGAAGGGTGAGTCTCAGGAGTGACCTCATTACTGAGCTAAAGGGGTGTCAGGGACCTTACTGGCAGGGTTTCTCCCATCTATGACAGCCCAGTAAGTCTGGCCTTTTTTTGTGACTTAGGGATTTTTTTCTGCATTTTTTCTCCAGCTCTGTCCAGGACTCACTATTGTCATCCCCGTCACAGAGGATCATTGAAGAATTGCTGACAGGAAACTTCCCTAATATTGTGAATCATGAAAAGCTGACCAACCAAGAAGCTCAAAGAACCGCATAGAGGACAGACGGCAACAGTAAAACACCAAGGCCTGTCCTAATCACACTCTCTAAAACCAAAGCCAAAGGCAAAATCCTGCGAGCAGCTCGAGAAAAACAAAAAGTCACACGCAGAGGACAAACAATAAGACTGAGCTCTGATTATTCGGCAGAACCATGCAGGCAAAAGGGCAATGGTTTGACATAGTAAACAAAACAAATTACCAACCAAGAATAAGATATCCTGCAGAACTCTCACTCAAATATGATGCTGAAATTAGGACATTTCCAGATAAGAAAGATTAAGGGACTCTGTAAAAACAGAACCAATTACTAATTACTAAAGGGAGTCCTTTGGTCTTAGGAGAAACAATATCATACCACAGCCTGAATCTAGAATTCAAGAGTTTACTCGCCAGATACCAGTGTAGTAAAAGAACTCCCAACGACTATCCAGAAACAAAGGAATTACAACAGGAAACCAGAAACGTGAAACTCTAATAGACAATATGAGAAAAAAAAAAAAAAAAGAGGGAATAATTGGTGGAGGTATAGAAGTTTTCATGCGGGGAATGGCAAGGCAACACCAAGGAATAATAGACTGGTTCAAGCAGGAGAAATTTCAAAGGAACCACAGAGTGCAAAAGAATACACATCTAAGTAAAGAAGAAAAGGATAAAGTCTCCGTGAAAACAAAATGTACAAAACCAAAAGCAATGACAGCAAAATCCAAAAGCAGAAGGAATTCAGCACAGGAGACTAAGGGGAACAAAGAAAACATCAGCACCACCAAAAAAGCACTTGAAAATGACGGCAAGAAACTGAAACCTAGCAACACTGACACAGAATGTAAACGGCCTAAATGCAACCCGAAAGAGTCAGAGAGCGACAGAATGGATTCCAAAAAAGGCCTATCAACATGCTGTCTACCAGAGGTGCCCCTTACAAACAAAGGAATCAATTCATTAAAAATCAAAAGATGGCAACAACTACGTCAAGCAAATGGCTATCAAAAAAGAGCAGAAGTGACAAGAGTCATTTCAGAGAACAATACACTTTAAAACAAAGTCTGCCATACGAGACAAAGTAGGGCATTACAGAAAGATGAAAGGGACGATCCACCGTGAAGACATAACCATAACAAACATTTGCGCACCCAACGAAGGACAGCATTCCAATAAACATGAAACTCAGCTCTAAAGACAGAAACTGACAGTTCCACAAGAACAGTAGGAGACTTCGACACACCACTCTTGGTGAAGGACAGAACATCTAGAAAGAAATTCAGCAAAGATATACAACAGCTCAAGGGCACAATCAGCCAGCTTGACATATATGTCTTGAACTCACAGACGTATACGGAACACTCCAGCGAGCGGCAGCAAAATACACTTTCTTCTTCAATCCCATCGGGAATATTCTACGCATCAGACCATGCCTTGCTCTTAAACACCAAGCAGCTCAACACCAAGCAGCCAAAGCCAAAGGAAGAAATGATGAAGCAAAAGAACTGAACACGTCATTTCAAAGCGCATCTCGAGAAGACAAAGTATTCTAATGCCATGCACAGAGCTGGAGATAGAAAACCAAAAGGGAAGAACACGCCTGCCATTTCTCCAGCTGAAAGAACTGAAGAAAAAAATCAAACCTTTACTTTCGGTAGTCAAGGATTCTACCGGAAAAATACTAAATGATGCTGGAAGAACCAAAGATGGACTCAATACACAGAGTCATTCTATACCAAAAAGAACTGGTGGACAACGGACCATTTCATGAGGTAGGTAGCACATGATCAGGAAGGCATGGTACTGAAGGAGGTAATCCAAACCGCACTGAAGGCATTGGCAGAAACAGGAATTATAGCAGTGACGGAATTCCAGCTGAGATGTTTCAACAAACAGATGCAGTGCTGAAAGTGCTCGCATTTCTACACCAAGAATATTGGAAGGGAACTACTTGGCCAGCCGACTGAAAGAGGTCCATATTTATGGCTATTCCCAAGAAAGGTGATCCAACCGAACGTGGAAATTATCGAACAACACCAATAACACATGTAAAATTTTGCTGGAGATCATTCAAAAGTGGCTGCAGCAGTATATTGACACGGAACTGCCAGAAATTCAGGCCAGACTCAGAAGACGACGGCCAATCAGGGCCATCCATGCTGATGTCAGATGGATGCCGGCTGAAAGCACCAAATACCTGAAAGATGCTTCCCCGTGCTTTACTGAGTATTCTAAGGCATTCAAGTCTGTGGGTCATAACAAATTATGAATGACATTGTGAAGAATGGGAGTTCCAGAACACTTAATTGTGCTCAAGAGGAAACTGTACACAGATCAATCAGCACTTTGGACAGAACAAGGGAATACTGAGTGGTTTCAATTCAGGAAAGCTGTGTGTCAGGGTTGTACCCTTTTCCCGCACCTATTCGAATGCGAATGCTGAGCAAATGATCCAAGAAGCTGGACTATATGGAGAAGAACGGGGCACTAGGATTGCAGGAAGACTCATTAACCACCTGCGCTATGGAGACGACACAACCTTGCTTGCCTAAAGCAAAGAGGACTTGAAGCACTTACTGATGAAGATCAAAGGCCACAAGCTTCAGTATCGATTACACCGCAACATAAAGAAAAGAAAAATCTTCACCACTGGAGCATGAGGCAAAATTCCGATAAATGGAGAAAAGACGGAAGTTTGGAAGGATTTCTTTTTACTTGGTTCTGCGTTCAGCACCCACGGAAGCAGTGGTGAGGAAATCAAAAGACGAACTGCTTTGGGCAAATCTCCTGTAAAGGACCTCTTTAAGGCGTTGAAAAGCAAAGATACCACCTTGAAGACGAAGGTGTGCCTGACCCAAGGAATGGTATTTCAATCACATCATATGCATGTGAAAACTGGACAATGAAGAAGGAAGACTGAAGAACTGACGCCTTTGAAGTGCGGCGTTGGTGAAGAATATTGCATGCAGCATGGACCGCCAAAAGAACGCACAAATCTGTCTTGGAAGAGGTAAAACCGGAATGCTTCTTCGAAACAAGGTTGGTGAGACTGCATCCGACATAGTTTGGACGCGTGGGCAGGGGAGATCAGTCCCCGGAGAAGGAAATCGTGCTTGGTACAGGACAGGGTCGGCTAAATAGAGGAAGGCCCTCCACGATGAGGACTGACACAGTGGCTGAAAGCACAGGCTCAAGGAAAAGAAGGATTTTAAGCATGGCGCAGGACAGTGAATTCTTTCCTCTGTGGTACCTCGGGTACCTATGAATTGGAAATAACTTGATGGCCCTTAACAACAACAAAAGCCGCAATAAAAAGACAAGTAATCCGATTTAAAACAGGGCAAAAGCAATGAACGGACACTTCACCGAAGTGTATGGTACCATCGGTTCCGCATCCTATGCTACCTCATGAAATGGTCGAATGTCGACCAGTTCTTTCGGGTATAATCACTCCGTGTATTCCTTGCATCTTGTTTAGACGCCTCCTGCATCATTTAATATGTTGCCCATAGAATCTTTCACCACTGCAACACAAGGCTTGAGTTTTCTCTTCCGTTCTTTCCGCTTGAGTAATGCCAAGCATGTTCTTCCCTTCTGGTTTTCTAACTCCAGGTTTCTGCACATGTTCCATTACTTTGTCTTCTCGAGCTGCTCTTTGAAATCTTCTCTTCAGCTTTTTTACTTCGTCATTTCTCCTTTTGCTTTAGCTGCCTGACGTTGCAGAGCAAATTTCAGAGTCTCTTCTGACATCCTTCTTGGTCTTGTATTTCTTTCCTGTCTTCTCAGTGACCTCTTGCTTTCTTCAGGGATGATGTCCTTGATGTCATTCCACAACTCGCCTAGTCTTCATTCATTAGTGTGCAATGTGTCGAATCTCTTTCTGAGACGGTCTGTAAATTCAGGTAGGATACACTCAAGGTCGTACTTTGGCTCTCATCGACTTGTTCTCATTCTCTTCAGTTTCGACTTGAACTGGCCTATGTGCAGTTGATGGTCCGTTCCACAGTTGGTCCCTGACCTTGTTCCACCATCTCTTTTCATAGAGGTAGTTGTCATGATTCCCGTGTGTTCTACCTGATGAGACCCATGTATGACCGTTTACCTCGCTGAAAAAGCTACTTGCCGTGAAGAAGTCGTTGATCGTGCAAAGCTCTGTCGTGCAATCTCTAACATGCTTTCTATCAACAATGTCAGATTTTCCAACACCTGATCTTTCTTCCTTTCCAGCTTTTGCATTGCGATCATCAGTAATTCTCAATGTATCCTGATGGCATGTTTGATCAATTTCAGTCTACAGAAGTTGGTAAAAATCCTCAATTTCTTCACCTTTGGCCTTAGCGGTCGGTGTGTAAATTTGAATAATGGTTGTATTCACTGGTCTTCCGTGTTGGAGTAGGGGTATTAGCCTATCACCGACAATCTTGTACTTCAGGATAGATCCGGAAACGTTCTTTTGGACAAATCATTCCTCTTCAAGTTGTCATTCCTGGCATGGGAGATGAAATGATAGTCCCATTCAAAATGACCGATACCAATTCCAGTCATTTTGGCTCGCTCATGACGAGGATGTTGATCTTTATGCGTTCCACTTTAGTTTTGACAATTTCCAATCCTAGATTCATGCTTCTTTCATTCCGCGTTCTGATCGTTAATGAAGGTTCGCAGCTATTTCTTCCCATTTTGAATCGTGCCACTTCAGCAAATGAAGGTCCCTAAAGCCTGACGCCATCCACCTCATTAAGGACAGCTCCAACTGGATGAGGCAGCTCTTCCCGAGTTGTCTTTTGAGTGCCTTCTAACCTGGGAGGCTCATCTTCTGGCACTATATCAGTCAGTGTTCCGCTGCTATTCCTACGGTGTTCACTGGCTAGTTCTTTTCAGACGTCAAACGTGGAGTCCTTCTTCGTCTTGCAGCTCAGCTAAAACCTGTCAATCATGGGTGACCCTGTTCGGATCCTAATTCCAGTCGCACAGCTCCCAGCATCACAGCAACACGCAAGCCCCCCCAGTACGACACACGGACAGACAGGTGGGCGATCACAACCATTAATGCAGAGAAATTCTACGAAGCTATTTGGCCTCATCCACAATTGAACTTCCTTATTAGTAGAGACTGCCAGGTAAAGCATTTTTTTTTTCTGCGCCCTTATTGATTGAATTATATTGCAGATGAAGGTTTCCAGAGCGAAGCAGTTTCTCATTAAAGAGTTAGTACCCATATTACGTGATGGCGTTGTTTGAAAGCTTCACAACATGTCACCTGTCTCCCTTCTTAGCCTTGGGTTTCCTATCACCAGCTTTCCTCTGCCCTTTCTCCTCCTAGTCCTTGCCCCTGGGCTGCTGTGCCCTTTTATGGGCCTATCTAAGCTTTGTGTTAGGAGCCTATCTAATCTTTGGTGAAGGGTGAGTCTCAGGAGTGACCTCATTACTGAGCTAAAGGGGTGTCAGGGACCTTACTGGCAGGGTTTCTCCCATCTATGACAGCCCAGTAAGTCTGGCCTTTTTTTGTGACTTAGGGATTTTTTTCTGCATTTTTTCTCCAGCTCTGTCCAGGACTCACTATTGTCATCCCCGTCACAGAGGATCATTGAAGAATTGCTGACAGGAAACTTCCCTAATATTGTGAATCATGAAAAGCTGAGCAACCAAGAAGCTCAAAGAACCGCATAGAGGATAGACGGCAACAGTAAAACACCAAGGCCTATCCTAATCACACACTCTAAAGACAAAGGCAAAATCCTGCGAGCAGCTCGAGAAAAACAAAAAGTCACACGCAGAGGACAAACAATAAGACTGAGCTCTGATTATTCGGCAGAAACCATGAGGGCAAAAGGGCAATGGTTTGACATAGTAAAAAAAACAACTTACCAACCAAGAATAAGATATCCTGCAGAACTCTCACTCAAATATGATGCTGAAATTAGGACATTTCCAGATAAGAAAGATTAAGGGACTCTGTAAAAACAGAACCAAAATGACACTAATTACTAAAGGGAGTCCTTTGGTCTTAGGAGAAACAATATCATACCACAGCCTGAATCTAGAATTCAAGAGTTTACTCGCCAGATACCAGTGTAGTAAAAGAACTCCCAACGACTATCCAGAAACAAAGGAATTACAACAGGAAACCAGAAACGTGAAACTCTAATAGACAATATGAGAAAAAAAAAAAAAAGAGGGAATAATTGGTGGAGGTATAGAAGTTTTCATGCGGGGAATGGCAAGGCAACACCAAGGAATAATAGACTGGTTCAAGCAGGAGAAATTTCAAAGGAACCAGAGAGTGCAAAAGAATACACATCTAAGTAAAGAAGAAAAGGATAAAGTCTCCGTGAAAACAAAATGTACAAAACCAAAAGCAATGACAGCAAAATCCAAAAGCAGAAGGAATTCAGCACAGGAGACTAAGGGGAACAAAGAAAACATCAGCACCACCAAAAAAGCACTTGAAAATGACGGCAAGAAACTGAAACCTAGCAACACTGACACAGAATGTAAACGGCCTAAATGCAACCCGAAAGAGTCAGAGAGCAACAGAATGGATTCCAAAAAAGGCCTATCAACATGCTGTCTACCAGAGGTGCCCCTTAGAAACAAAGGAATCAATTCATTAAAAATCAAAAGATGGGAACAACTACGTCAAGCAAATGGCTATCAAAAAAGAGCAGAAGTGACAAGAGTCATTTCAGAGAACAATACACTTTAAAACAAAGTCTGCCATACGAGACAAAGTAGGGCATTACAGAAAGATGAAAGGGACGATCCACCGTGAAGACATAACCGTAACAAACATTTGCGCACCCAACGAAGGACAGCATTCCAATAAACATGAAACTCAGCTCTAAAGACAGAAACTGACAGTTCCACAAGAACAGTAGGAGACTTCGACACACCACTCTTGGTGAAGGACAGAACATCTAGAAAGAAATTCAGCAAAGATATACAACAGCTCAAGGGCACAATCAGCCAGCTTGACATATATGTCTTGAACTCACAGACGTATACGGAACACTCCAGCGAGCGGCAGCAAAATACACTTTCTTCTTCAATCCCATCGGGAATATTCTACGCATCAGACCATGCCTTGCTCTTAAACACCAAGCAGCTCAACACCAAGCAGCCAAAGCCAAAGGAAGAAATGATGAAGCAAAAGAACTGAACACGTCATTTCAAAGCGCATCTCGAGAAGACAAAGTATTCTAATGCCATGCACAGAGCTGGAGATAGAAAACCAAAAGGGAAGAACACGCCTGCAATTTCTCCAGCTGAAAGAACTGAAGAAAAAAATCAAACCTTTACTTTCGGTAGTCAAGGATTCTACCGGAAAAATACTAAATGATGCTGGAAGAACCAAAGATGGACTCAATACACAGAGTCATTCTATACCAAAAAGAACTGGTGGACAACGGACCATTTCATGAGGTAGGTAGCACATGATCAGGAAGGCATGGTACTGAAGGAGGTAATCCAAACCGCACTGAAGGCATTGGCAGAAACAGGAATTATAGCAGTGACGGAATTCCAGCTGAGATGTTTCAACAAACAGATGCAGTGCTGAAAGTGCTCGCATTTCTACACCAAGAATATTGGAAGGGAACTACTTGGCCAGCCGACTGAAAGAGGTCCATATTTATGGCTATTCCCAAGAAAGGTGATCCAACCGAACGTGGAAATTATCGAACAACACCAATAACACATGTAAAATTTTGCTGGAGATCATTCAAAAGTGGCTGCAGCAGTATATTGACACGGAACTGCCAGAAATTCAGGCCAGACTCAGAAGACGACGGCCAATCAGGGCCATCCATGCTGATGTCAGATGGATGCCGGCTGAAAGCACCAAATACCTGAAAGATGCTTCCCCGTGCTTTACTGAGTATTCTAAGGCATTCAAGTCTGTGGGTCATAACAAATTATGAATGACATTGTGAAGAATGGGAGTTCCAGAACACTTAATTGTGCTCAAGAGGAAACTGTACACAGATCAATCAGCACTTTGGACAGAACAAGGGAATACTGAGTGGTTTCAATTCAGGAAAGCTGTGTGTCAGGGTTGTACCCTTTTCCCGCACCTATTCGAATGCGAATGCTGAGCAAATGATCCAAGAAGCTGGACTATATGGAGAAGAACGGGGCACTAGGATTGCAGGAAGACTCATTAACCACCTGCGCTATGGAGACGACACAACCTTGCTTGCCTAAAGCAAAGAGGACTTGAAGCACTTACTGATGAAGATCAAAGGCCACAAGCTTCAGTATCGATTACACCGCAACATAAAGAAAAGAAAAATCTTCACCACTGGAGCATGAGGCAAAATTCCGATAAATGGAGAAAAGACGGAAGTTTGGAAGGATTTCTTTTTACTTGGTTCTGCGTTCAGCACCCACGGAAGCAGTGGTGAGGAAATCAAAAGACGAACTGCTTTGGGCAAATCTCCTGTAAAGGACCTCTTTAAGGCGTTGAAAAGCAAAGATACCACCTTGAAGACGAAGGTGTGCCTGACCCAAGGAATGGTATTTCAATCACATCATATGCATGTGAAAACTGGACAATGAAGAAGGAAGACTGAAGAACTGACGCCTTTGAAGTGCGGCGTTGGTGAAGAATATTGCATGCAGCATGGACCGCCAAAAGAACGCACAAATCTGTCTTGGAAGAGGTAAAACCGGAATGCTTCTTCGAAACAAGGTTGGTGAGACTGCATCCGACATAGTTTGGACGCGTGGGCAGGGGAGATCAGTCCCCGGAGAAGGAAATCGTGCTTGGTACAGGACAGGGTCGGCTAAATAGAGGAAGGCCCTCCACGATGAGGACTGACACAGTGGCTGAAAGCACAGGCTCAAGGAAAAGAAGGATTTTAAGCATGGCGCAGGACAGTGAATTCTTTCCTCTGTGGTACCTCGGGTACCTATGAATTGGAAATAACTTGATGGCCCTTAACAACAACAAAAGCCGCAATAAAAAGACAAGTAATCCGATTTAAAACAGGGCAAAAGCAATGAACGGACACTTCACCGAAGTGTATGGTACCATCGGTTCCGCATCCTATGCTACCTCATGAAATGGTCGAATGTCGACCAGTTCTTTCGGGTATAATCACTCCGTGTATTCCTTGCATCTTGTTTAGACGCCTCCTGCATCATTTAATATGTTGCCCATAGACTCTTTCACCACTGCAACACAAGGCTTGAGTTTTCTCTTCCGTTCTTTCCGCTTGAGTAATGCCAAGCATGTTCTTCCCTTCTGGTTTTCTAACTCCAGGTTTCTGCACATGTTCCATTACTTTGTCTTCTCGAGCTGCTCTTTGAAATCTTCTCTTCAGCTTTTTTGCTTCGTCATTTCTCCTTTTGCTTTAGCTGCCTGACGTTGCAGAGCAAATTTCAGAGTCTCTTCTGACATCCTTCTTGGTCTTGTATTTCTTTCCTGTCTTCTCAGTGACCTCTTGCTTTCTTCAGGGATGATGTCCTTGATGTCATTCCACAACTCGCCTAGTCTTCATTCATTAGTGTGCAATGTGTCGAATCTCTTTCTGATACGGTCTGTAAATTCAGGTAGGATACACTCAAGGTCGTACTTTGGCTCTCATCGACTTGTTCTCATTCTCTTCAGTTTCGACTTGAACTGGCCTATGTGCAGTTGATGGTCCGTTCCACAGTTGCTCCCTGACCTTGTTCCACCATCTCTTTTCATAGAGGTAGTTGTCATGATTCCCGTGTATTCTACCTGATGAGACCCATGTATGACCGTTTACCTCGCTGAAAAAGCTACTTGCCGTGAAGAAGTCGTTGATCGTGCAAAGCTCTGTCGTGCAATCTCTAACATGCTTTCTATCAACAATGTCAGATTTTCCAACACCTGATCTTTCTTCCTTTCCAGCTTTTGCATTGCGATCATCAGTAATTCTCAATGTATCCTGATGGCATGTTTGATCAATTTCAGTCTACAGAAGTTGGTAAAAATCCTCAATTTCTTCACCTTTGGCCTTAGCGGTCGGTGTGTAAATTTGAATAATGGTTGTATTCACTGGTCTTCCGTGTTGGAGTAGGGGTATTAGCCTATCACCGACAATCTTGTACTTCAGGATAGATCCGGAAACGTTCTTTTGGACAAATCATTCCTCTTCAAGTTGTCATTCCTGGCATGGGAGATGAAATGATAGTCCCATTCAAAATGACTGATACCAATTCCAGTCATTTTGGCTCGCTCATGACGAGGATGTTGATCTTTATGCGTTCCACTTTAGTTTTGACAATTTCCAATCCTAGATTCATGCTTCTTTCATTCCGCGTTCTGATCGTTAATGAAGGTTCGCAGCTATTTCTTCCCATTTTGAATCGTGCCACTTCAGCAAATGAAGGTCCCTAAAGCCTGACGCCATCCACCTCATTAAGGACAGCTCCAACTGGATGAGGCAGCTCTTCCCGAGTTGTCTTTTGAGTGCCTTCTAACCTGGGAGGCTCATCTTCTGGCACTATATCAGTCAGTGTTCCGCTGCTATTCCTACGGTGTTCACTGGCTAGTTCTTTTCAGACGTCAAACGTGGAGTCCTTCTTCGTCTTGCAGCTCAGCTAAAACCTGTCAATCATGGGTGACCCTGTTCGGATCCTAATTCCAGTCGCACAGCTCCCAGCATCACAGCAACACGCAAGCCCCCCCAGTACGACACACGGACAGACAGGTGGGCGATCACAACCATTAATGCAGAGAAATTCTACGAAGCTATTTGGCCTCATCCACAATTGAACTTCCTTATTAGTAGAGACTGCCAGGTAAAGCATTTTTTTTTTCTGCGCCCTTATTGATTGAACTATATTGCAGATGAAGGTTTCCAGAGCGAAGCAGTTTCTCATTAAAGAGTTAGTACCCATATTACGTGATGGCGTTGTTTGAAAGCTTCACAACATGTCACCTGTCTCCCTTCTTAGCCTTGGGTTTCCTATCACCAGCTTTCCTCTGCCCTTTCTCCTCCTAGTCCTTGCCCCTGGGCTGCTGTGCCCTTTTATGGGCCTATCTAAGCTTTGTGTTAGGAGCCTATCTAATCTTTGGTGAAGGGTGAGTCTCAGGAGTGACCTCATTACTGAGCTAAAGGGGTGTCAGGGACCTTACTGGCAGGGTTTCTCCCATCTATGACAGCCCAGTAAGTCTGGCCTTTTTTTGTGACTTAGGGATTTTTTTCTGCATTTTTTCTCCAGCTCTGTCCAGGACTCACTATTGTCATCCCCGTCACAGAGGATCATTGAAGAATTGCTGACAGGAAACTTCCCTAATATTGTGAATCATGAAAAGCTGAGCAACCAAGAAGCTCAAAGAACCGCATAGAGGACAGACGGCAACAGTAAAACACCAAGGCCTGTCCTAATCACACTCTCTAAAACCAAAGCCAAAGGCAAAATCCTGCGAGCAGCTCGAGAAAAACAAAAAGTCACACGCAGAGGACAAACAATAAGACTGAGCTCTGATTATTCGGCAGAACCATGCAGGCAAAAGGGCAATGGTTTGACATAGTAAACAAAACAAATTACCAACCAAGAATAAGATATCCTGCAGAACTCTCACTCAAATATGATGCTGAAATTAGGACATTTCCAGATAAGAAAGATTAAGGGACTCTGTAAAAACAGAACCAATTACTAATTACTAAAGGGAGTCCTTTGGTCTTAGGAGAAACAATATCATACCACAGCCTGAATCTAGAATTCAAGAGTTTACTCGCCAGATACCAGTGTAGTAAAAGAACTCCCAACGACTATCCAGAAACAAAGGAATTACAACAGGAAACCAGAAACGTGAAACTCTAATAGACAATATGAGAAAAAAAAAAAAAAGAGGGAATAATTGGTGGAGGTATAGAAGTTTTCATGCGGGGAATGGCAAGTCAACACCAAGGAATAATAGACTGGTTCAAGCAGGAGAAATTTCAAAGGAACCAGAGAGTGCAAAAGAATACACATCTAAGTAAAGAAGAAAAGGATAAAGTCTCCGTGAAAACAAAATGTACAAAACCAAAAGCAATGACAGCAAAATCCAAAAGCAGAAGGAATTCAGCACAGGAGACTAAGGGGAACAAAGAAAACATCAGCACCACCAAAAAAGCACTTGAAAATGACGGCAAGAAACTGAAACCTAGCAACACTGACACAGAATGTAAACGGCCTAAATGCAACCCGAAAGAGTCAGAGAGCGACAGAATGGATTCCAAAAAAGGCCTATCAACATGCTGTCTACCAGAGGTGCCCCTTACAAACAAAGGAATCAATTCATTAAAAATCAAAAGATGGGAACAACTACGTCAAGCAAATGGCTATCAAAAAAGAGCAGAAGTGACAAGAGTCATTTCAGAGAACAATACACTTTAAAACAAAGTCTGCCATACGAGACAAAGTAGGGCATTACAGAAAGATGAAAGGGACGATCCACCGTGAAGACATAACCGTAACAAACATTTGCGCACCCAACGAAGGACAGCATTCCAATAAACATGAAACTCAGCTCTAAAGACAGAAACTGACAGTTCCACAAGAACAGTAGGAGACTTCGACACACCACTCTTGGTGAAGGACAGAACATCTAGAAAGAAATTCAGCAAAGATATACAACAGCTCAAGGGCACAATCAGCCAGCTTGACATATATGTCTTGAACTCACAGACGTATACGGAACACTCCAGCGAGCGGCAGCAAAATACACTTTCTTCTTCAATCCCATCGGGAATATTCTACGCATCAGACCATGCCTTGCTCTTAAACACCAAGCAGCTCAACACCAAGCAGCCAAAGCCAAAGGAAGAAATGATGAAGCAAAAGAACTGAACACGTCATTTCAAAGCGCATCTCGAGAAGACAAAGTATTCTAATGCCATGCACAGAGCTGGAGATAGAAAACCAAAAGGGAAGAACACGCCTGCCATTTCTCCAGCTGAAAGAACTGAAGAAAAAAATCAAACCTTTACTTTCGGTAGTCAAGGATTCTACCGGAAAAATACTAAATGATGCTGGAAGAACCAAAGATGGACTCAATACACAGAGTCATTCTATACCAAAAAGAACTGGTGGACAACGGACCATTTCATGAGGTAGGTAGCACATGATCAGGAAGGCATGGTACTGAAGGAGGTAATCCAAACCGCACTGAAGGCATTGGCAGAAACAGGAATTATAGCAGTGACGGAATTCCAGCTGAGATGTTTCAACAAACAGATGCAGTGCTGAAAGTGCTCGCATTTCTACACCAAGAATATTGGAAGGGAACTACTTGGCCAGCCGACTGAAAGAGGTCCATATTTATGGCTATTCCCAAGAAAGGTGATCCAACCGAACGTGGAAATTATCGAACAACACCAATAACACATGTAAAATTTTGCTGGAGATCATTCAAAAGTGGCTGCAGCAGTATATTGACACGGAACTGCCAGAAATTCAGGCCAGACTCAGAAGACGACGGCCAATCAGGGCCATCCATGCTGATGTCAGATGGATGCCGGCTGAAAGCACCAAATACCTGAAAGATGCTTCCCCGTGCTTTACTGAGTATTCTAAGGCATTCAAGTCTGTGGGTCATAACAAATTATGAATGACATTGTGAAGAATGGGAGTTCCAGAACACTTAATTGTGCTCAAGAGGAAACTGTACACAGATCAATCAGCACTTTGGACAGAACAAGGGAATACTGAGTGGTTTCAATTCAGGAAAGCTGTGTGTCAGGGTTGTACCCTTTTCCCGCACCTATTCGAATGCGAATGCTGAGCAAATGATCCAAGAAGCTGGACTATATGGAGAAGAACGGGGCACTAGGATTGCAGGAAGACTCATTAACCACCTGCGCTATGGAGACGACACAAGCTTGCTTGCCTAAAGCAAAGAGGACTTGAAGCACTTACTGATGAAGATCAAAGGCCACAATCTTCAGTATCGATTACACCGCAACATAAAGAAAAGAAAAATCTTCACCACTGGAGCATGAGGCAAAATTCCGATAAATGGAGAAAAGACGGAAGTTTGGAAGGATTTCTTTTTACTTGGTTCTGCGTTCAGCACCCACGGAAGCAGTGGTGAGGAAATCAAAAGACGAACTGCTTTGGGCAAATCTCCTGTAAAGGACCTCTTTAAGGCGTTGAAAAGCAAAGATACCACCTTGAAGACGAAGGTGTGCCTGACCCAAGGAATGGTATTTCAATCACATCATATGCATGTGAAAACTGGACAATGAAGAAGGAAGACTGAAGAACTGACGCCTTTGAAGTGCGGCGTTGGTGAAGAATATTGCATGCAGCATGGACCGCCAAAAGAACGCACAAATCTGTCTTGGAAGAGGTAAAACCGGAATGCTTCTTCGAAACAAGGTTGGTGAGACTGCATCCGACATAGTTTGGACGCGTGGGCAGGGGAGATCAGTCCCCGGAGAAGGAAATCGTGCTTGGTACAGGACAGGGTCGGCTAAATAGAGGAAGGCCCTCCACGATGAGGACTGACACAGTGGCTGAAAGCACAGGCTCAAGGAAAAGAAGGATTTTAAGCATGGCGCAGGACAGTGAATTCTTTCCTCTGTGGTACCTCGGGTACCTATGAATTGGAAATAACTTGATGGCCCTTAACAACAACAAAAGCCGCAATAAAAAGACAAGTAATCCGATTTAAAACAGGGCAAAAGCAATGAACGGACACTTCACCGAAGTGTATGGTACCATCGGTTCCGCATCCTATGCTACCTCATGAAATGGTCGAATGTCGACCAGTTCTTTCGGGTATAATCACTCCGTGTATTCCTTGCATCTTGTTTAGACGCCTCCTGCATCATTTAATATGTTGCCCATAGAATCTTTCACCACTGCAACACAAGGCTTGAGTTTTCTCTTCCGTTCTTTCCGCTTGAGTAATGCCAAGCATGTTCTTCCCTTCTGGTTTTCTAACTCCAGGTTTCTGCACATGTTCCATTACTTTGTCTTCTCGAGCTGCTCTTTGAAATCTTCTCTTCAGCTTTTTTACTTCGTCATTTCTCCTTTTGCTTTAGCTGCCTGACGTTGCAGAGCAAATTTCAGAGTCTCTTCTGACATCCTTCTTGGTCTTGTATTTCTTTCCTGTCTTCTCAGTGACCTCTTGCTTTCTTCAGGGATGATGTCCTTGATGTCATTCCACAACTCGCCTAGTCTTCATTCATTAGTGTGCAATGTGTCGAATCTCTTTCTGAGACGGTCTGTAAATTCAGGTAGGATACACTCAAGGTCGTACTTTGGCTCTCATCGACTTGTTCTCATTCTCTTCAGTTTCGACTTGAACTGGCCTATGTGCAGTTGATGGTCCGTTCCACAGTTGGTCCCTGACCTTGTTCCACCATCTCTTTTCATAGAGGTAGTTGTCATGATTCCCGTGTGTTCTACCTGATGAGACCCATGTATGACCGTTTACCTCGCTGAAAAAGCTACTTGCCGTGAAGAAGTCGTTGATCGTGCAAAGCTCTGTCGTGCAATCTCTAACATGCTTTCTATCAACAATGTCAGATTTTCCAACACCTGATCTTTCTTCCTTTCCAGCTTTTGCATTGCGATCATCAGTAATTCTCAATGTATCCTGATGGCATGTTTGATCAATTTCAGTCTACAGAAGTTGGTAAAAATCCTCAATTTCTTCACCTTTGGCCTTAGCGGTCGGTGTGTAAATTTGAATAATGGTTGTATTCACTGGTCTTCCGTGTTGGAGTAGGGGTATTAGCCTATCACCGACAATCTTGTACTTCAGGATAGATCCGGAAACGTTCTTTTGGACAAATCATTCCTCTTCAAGTTGTCATTCCTGGCATGGGAGATGAAATGATAGTCCCATTCAAAATGACCGATACCAATTCCAGTCATTTTGGCTCGCTCATGACGAGGATGTTGATCTTTATGCGTTCCACTTTAGTTTTGACAATTTCCAATCCTAGATTCATGCTTCTTTCATTCCGCGTTCTGATCGTTAATGAAGGTTCGCAGCTATTTCTTCCCATTTTGAATCGTGCCACTTCAGCAAATGAAGGTCCCTAAAGCCTGACGCCATCCACCTCATTAAGGACAGCTCCAACTGGATGAGGCAGCTCTTCCCGAGTTGTCTTTTGAGTGCCTTCTAACCTGGGAGGCTCATCTTCTGGCACTATATCAGTCAGTGTTCCTCTGCTATTCCTACGGTGTTCACTGGCTAGTTCTTTTCAGACGTCAAACGTGGAGTCCTTCTTCGTCTTGCAGCTCAGCTAAAACCTGTCAATCATGGGTGACCCTGTTCGGATCCTAATTCCAGTCGCACAGCTCCCAGCATCACAGCAACACGCAAGCCCCCCCAGTACGACACACGGACAGACAGGTGGGCGATCACAACCATTAATGCAGAGAAATTCTACGAAGCTATTTGGCCTCATCCACAATTGAACTTCCTTATTAGTAGAGACTGCCAGGTAAAGCATTTTTTTTTTCTGCGCCCTTATTCATTGAATTATATTGCAGATGAAGGTTTCCAGAGCGAAGCAGTTTCTCATTAAAGAGTTAGTACCCATATTACGTGATGGCGTTGTTTGAAAGCTTCACAACATGTCACCTGTCTCCCTTCTTAGCCTTGGGTTTCCTATCACCAGCTTTCCTCTGCCCTTTCTCCTCCTAGTCCTTGCCCCTGGGCTGCTGTGCCCTTTTATGGGCCTATCTAAGCTTTGTGTTAGGAGCCTATCTAATCTTTGGTGAAGGGTGAGTCTCAGGAGTGACCTCATTACTGAGCTAAAGGGGTGTCAGGGACCTTACTGGCAGGGTTTCTCCCATCTATGACAGCCCAGTAAGTCTGGCCTTTTTTTGTGACTTAGGGATTTTTTTCTGCATTTTTTCTCCAGCTCTGTCCAGGACTCACTATTGTCATCCCCGTCACAGAGGATCATTGAAGAATTGCTGACAGGAAACTTCCCTAATATTGTGAATCATGAAAAGCTGAGCAACCAAGAAGCTCAAAGAACCGCATAGAGGACAGACGGCAACAGTAAAACACCAAGGCCTGTCCTAATCACACTCTCTAAAACCAAAGCCAAAGGCAAAATCCTGCGAGCAGCTCGAGAAAAACAAAAAGTCACACGCAGAGGACAAACAATAAGACTGAGCTCTGATTATTCGGCAGAACCATGCAGGCAAAAGGGCAATGGTTTGACATAGTAAACAAAACAAATTACCAACCAAGAATAAGATATCCTGCAGAACTCTCACTCAAATATGATGCTGAAATTAGGACATTTCCAGATAAGAAAGATTAAGGGACTCTGTAAAAACAGAACCAATTACTAATTACTAAAGGGAGTCCTTTGGTCTTAGGAGAAACAATATCATACCACAGCCTGAATCTAGAATTCAAGAGTTTACTCGCCAGATACCAGTGTAGTAAAAGAACTCCCAACGACTATCCAGAAACAAAGGAATTACAACAGGAAACCAGAAACGTGAAACTCTAATAGACAATATGAGAAAAAAAAAAAAAAGAGGGAATAATTGGTGGAGGTATAGAAGTTTTCATGCGGGGAATGGCAAGGCAACACCAAGGAATAATAGACTGGTTCAAGCAGGGGAAATTTCAAAGGAACCACAGAGTGCAAAAGAATACACATCTAAGTAAAGAAGAAAAGGATAAAGTCTCCGTGAAAACAAAATGTACAAAACCAAAAGCAATGACAGCAAAATCCAAAAGCAGAAGGAATTCAGCACAGGAGACTTAGGGGAACAAAGAAAACATCAGCACCACCAAAAAAGCACTTGAAAATGACGGCAAGAAACTGAAACCTAGCAACACTGACACAGAATGTAAATGGCCTAAATGCAACCCGAAAGAGTCAGAGAGCGACAGAATGGATTCCAAAAAAGGCCTATCAACATGCTGTCTATCAGAGGTGCCCCTTACAAACAAAGGAATCAATTCATTAAAAATCAAAAGATGGCAACAACTACGTCAAGCAAACGGCTATCAAAAAAGAGCAGAAGTGACAAGAGTCATTTCAGAGAACAATACACTTTAAAACAAAGTCTGCCATACGAGACAAAGTAGGGCATTACAGAAAGATGAAAGGGACGATCCACCGTGAAGACATAACCGTAACAAACATTTACGCACCCAACGAAGGACAGCATTCCAATAAACATGAAACTCAGCTCTAAAGACAGAAACTGACAGTTCCACAAGAACAGTAGGAGACTTCGACACACCACTCTTGGTGAAGGACAGAACATCTAGAAAGAAATTCAGCAAAGATATACAACAGCTCAAGGGCACAATCAGCCAGCTTGACATATATGTCTTGAACTCACAGATGTATACGGAACACTCCAGCGAGCGGCAGCAAAATACACTTTCTTCTTCAATCCCATCGGGAATATTCTACGCATCAGACCATGCCTTGCTCTTAAACACCAAGCAGCTCAACACCAAGCAGCCAAAGCCAAAGGAAGAAATGATGAAGCAAAAGAACTGAACACGTCATTTCAAAGCGCATCTCGAGAAGACAAAGTATTCTAATGCCATGCACAGAGCTGGAGATAGAAAACCAAAAGGGAAGAACACGCCTGCAATTTCTCCAGCTGAAAGAACTGAAGAAAAAAATCAAACCTTTACTTTCAGTAGTCAAGGATTCTACCGGAAAAATACTAAATGATGCTGGAAGAACCAAAGATGGACTCAATACACAGAGTCATTCTATACCAAAAAGAACTGGTGGACAACGGACCATTTCATGAGGTAGGTAGCACATGATCAGGAAGGCATGGTACTGAAGGAGGTAATCCAAACCGCACTGAAGGCATTGGCAGAAACAGGAATTATAGCAGTGACGGAATTCCAGCTGAGATGTTTCAACAAACAGATGCAGTGCTGAAAGTGCTCGCATTTCTACACCAAGAATATTGGAAGGGAACTACTTGGCCAGCCGACTGAAAGAGGTCCATATTTATGGCTATTCCCAAGAAAGGTGATCCAACCGAACGTGGAAATTATCGAACAACACCAATAACACATGTAAAATTTTGCTGGAGATCATTCAAAAGTGGCTGCAGCAGTATATTGACACGGAACTGCCAGAAATTCAGGCCAGACTCAGAAGACGACGGCCAATCAGGGCCATCCATGCTGATGTCAGATGGATGCTGGCTGAAAGCACCAAATACCTGAAAGATGCTTCCCCGTGCTTTACTGAGTATTCTAAGGCATTCAAGTCTGTGGGTCATAACAAATTATGAATGACATTGTGAAGAATGGGAGTTCCAGAACACTTAATTGTGCTCAAGAGGAAACTGTACACAGATCAATCAGCACTTTGGACAGAACAAGGGAATACTGAGTGGTTTCAATTCAGGAAAGCTGTGTGTCAGGGTTGTACCCTTTTCCCGCACCTATTCGAATGCGAATGCTGAGCAAATGATCCAAGAAGCTGGACTATATGGAGAAGAACGGGGCACTAGGATTGCAGGAAGACTCATTAACCACCTGCGCTATGGAGACGACACAACCTTGCTTGCCTAAAGCAAAGAGGACTTGAAGCACTTACTGATGAAGATCAAAGGCCACAATCTTCAGTATCGATTACACCGCAACATAAAGAAAAGAAAAATCTTCACCACTGGAGCATGAGGCAAAATTCCGATAAATGGAGAAAAGACGGAAGTTTGGAAGGATTTCTTTTTACTTGGTTCTGCGTTCAGCACCCACGGAAGCAGTGGTGAGGAAATCAAAAGACGAACTGCTTTGGGCAAATCTCCTGTAAAGGACCTCTTTAAGGCGTTGAAAAGCAAAGATACCACCTTGAAGACGAAGGTGTGCCTGACCCAAGGAATGGTATTTCAATCACATCATATGCATGTGAAAACTGGACAATGAAGAAGGAAGACTGAAGAACTGACGCCTTTGAAGTGCGGCGTTGGTGAAGAATATTGCATGCAGCATGGACCGCCAAAAGAACGCACAAATCTGTCTTGGAAGAGGTAAAACCGGAATGCTTCTTCGAAACAAGGTTGGTGAGACTGCATCCGACATAGTTTGGACGCGTGGGCAGGGGAGATCAGTCCCCGGAGAAGGAAATCGTGCTTGGTACAGGACAGGGTCGGCTAAATAGAGGAAGGCCCTCCACGATGAGGACTGACACAGTGGCTGAAAGCACAGGCTCAAGGAAAAGAAGGATTTTAAGCATGGCGCAGGACAGTGAATTCTTTCCTCTGTGGTACCTCGGGTACCTATGAATTGGAAATAACTTGATGGCCCTTAACAACAACAAAAGCCGCAATAAAAAGACAAGTAATCCGATTTAAAACAGGGCAAAAGCAATGAACGGACACTTCACCGAAGTGTATGGTACCATCGGTTCCGCATCCTATGCTACCTCATGAAATGGTCGAATGTCGACCAGTTCTTTCGGGTATAATCACTCCGTGTATTCCTTGCATCTTGTTTAGACGCCTCCTGCATCATTTAATATGTTGCCCATAGAATCTTTCACCACTGCAACACAAGGCTTGAGTTTTCTCTTCCGTTCTTTCCGCTTGAGTAATGCCAAGCATGTTCTTCCCTTCTGGTTTTCTAACTCCAGGTTTCTGCACATGTTCCATTACTTTGTCTTCTCGAGCTGCTCTTTGAAATCTTCTCTTCAGCTTTTTTACTTCGTCATTTCTCCTTTTGCTTTAGCTGCCTGACGTTGCAGAGCAAATTTCAGAGTCTCTTCTGACATCCTTCTTGGTCTTGTATTTCTTTCCTGTCTTCTCAGTGACCTCTTGCTTTCTTCAGGGATGATGTCCTTGATGTCATTCCACAACTCGCCTAGTCTTCATTCATTAGTGTGCAATGTGTCGAATCTCTTTCTGAGACGGTCTGTAAATTCAGGTAGGATACACTCAAGGTCGTACTTTGGCTCTCATCGACTTGTTCTCATTCTCTTCAGTTTCGACTTGAACTGGCCTATGTGCAGTTGATGGTCCGTTCCACAGTTGGTCCCTGACCTTGTTCCACCATCTCTTTTCATAGAGGTAGTTGTCATGATTCCCGTGTGTTCTACCTGATGAGACCCATGTATGACCGTTTACCTCGCTGAAAAAGCTACTTGCCGTGAAGAAGTCGTTGATCGTGCAAAGCTCTGTCGTGCAATCTCTAACATGCTTTCTATCAACAATGTCAGATTTTCCAACACCTGATCTTTCTTCCTTTCCAGCTTTTGCATTGCGATCATCAGTAATTCTCAATGTATCCTGATGGCATGTTTGATCAATTTCAGTCTACAGAAGTTGGTAAAAATCCTCAATTTCTTCACCTTTGGCCTTAGCGGTCGGTGTGTAAATTTGAATAATGGTTGTATTCACTGGTCTTCCGTGTTGGAGTAGGGGTATTAGCCTATCACCGACAATCTTGTACTTCAGGATAGATCCGGAAACGTTCTTTTGGACAAATCATTCCTCTTCAAGTTGTCATTCCTGGCATGGGAGATGAAATGATAGTCCCATTCAAAATGACCGATACCAATTCCAGTCATTTTGGCTCGCTCATGACGAGGATGTTGATCTTTATGCGTTCCACTTTAGTTTTGACAATTTCCAATCCTAGATTCATGCTTCTTTCATTCCGCGTTCTGATCGTTAATGAAGGTTCGCAGCTATTTCTTCCCATTTTGAATCGTGCCACTTCAGCAAATGAAGGTCCCTAAAGCCTGACGCCATCCACCTCATTAAGGACAGCTCCAACTGGATGAGGCAGCTCTTCCCGAGTTGTCTTTTGAGTGCCTTCTAACCTGGGAGGCTCATCTTCTGGCACTATATCAGTCAGTGTTCCTCTGCTATTCCTACGGTGTTCACTGGCTAGTTCTTTTCAGACGTCAAACGTGGAGTCCTTCTTCGTCTTGCAGCTCAGCTAAAACCTGTCAATCATGGGTGACCCTGTTCGGATCCTAATTCCAGTCGCACAGCTCCCAGCATCACAGCAACACGCAAGCCCCCCCAGTACGACACACGGACAGACAGGTGGGCGATCACAACCATTAATGCAGAGAAATTCTACGAAGCTATTTGGCCTCATCCACAATTGAACTTCCTTATTAGTAGAGACTGCCAGGTAAAGCATTTTTTTTTTCTGCGCCCTTATTCATTGAATTATATTGCAGATGAAGGTTTCCAGAGCGAAGCAGTTTCTCATTAAAGAGTTAGTACCCATATTACGTGATGGCGTTGTTTGAAAGCTTCACAACATGTCACCTGTCTCCCTTCTTAGCCTTGGGTTTCCTATCACCAGCTTTCCTCTGCCCTTTCTCCTCCTAGTCCTTGCCCCTGGGCTGCTGTGCCCTTTTATGGGCCTATCTAAGCTTTGTGTTAGGAGCCTATCTAATCTTTGGTGAAGGGTGAGTCTCAGGAGTGACCTCATTACTGAGCTAAAGGGGTGTCAGGGACCTTACTGGCAGGGTTTCTCCCATCTATGACAGCCCAGTAAGTCTGGCCTTTTTTTGTGACTTAGGGATTTTTTTCTGCATTTTTTCTCCAGCTCTGTCCAGGACTCACTATTGTCATCCCCGTCACAGAGGATCATTGAAGAATTGCTGACAGGAAACTTCCCTAATATTGTGAATCATGAAAAGCTGAGCAACCAAGAAGCTCAAAGAACCGCATAGAGGACAGACGGCAACAGTAAAACACCAAGGCCTGTCCTAATCACACTCTCTAAAACCAAAGCCAAAGGCAAAATCCTGCGAGCAGCTCGAGAAAAACAAAAAGTCACACGCAGAGGACAAACAATAAGACTGAGCTCTGATTATTCGGCAGAACCATGCAGGCAAAAGGGCAATGGTTTGACATAGTAAACAAAACAAATTACCAACCAAGAATAAGATATCCTGCAGAACTCTCACTCAAATATGATGCTGAAATTAGGACATTTCCAGATAAGAAAGATTAAGGGACTCTGTAAAAACAGAACCAATTACTAATTACTAAAGGGAGTCCTTTGGTCTTAGGAGAAACAATATCATACCACAGCCTGAATCTAGAATTCAAGAGTTTACTCGCCAGATACCAGTGTAGTAAAAGAACTCCCAACGACTATCCAGAAACAAAGGAATTACAACAGGAAACCAGAAACGTGAAACTCTAATAGACAATATGAGAAAAAAAAAAAAAAGAGGGAATAATTGGTGGAGGTATAGAAGTTTTCATGCGGGGAATGGCAAGGCAACACCAAGGAATAATAGACTGGTTCAAGCAGGGGAAATTTCAAAGGAACCACAGAGTGCAAAAGAATACACATCTAAGTAAAGAAGAAAAGGATAAAGTCTCCGTGAAAACAAAATGTACAAAACCAAAAGCAATGACAGCAAAATCCAAAAGCAGAAGGAATTCAGCACAGGAGACTTAGGGGAACAAAGAAAACATCAGCACCACCAAAAAAGCACTTGAAAATGACGGCAAGAAACTGAAACCTAGCAACACTGACACAGAATGTAAATGGCCTAAATGCAACCCGAAAGAGTCAGAGAGCGACAGAATGGATTCCAAAAAAGGCCTATCAACATGCTGTCTATCAGAGGTGCCCCTTACAAACAAAGGAATCAATTCATTAAAAATCAAAAGATGGCAACAACTACGTCAAGCAAACGGCTATCAAAAAAGAGCAGAAGTGACAAGAGTCATTTCAGAGAACAATACACTTTAAAACAAAGTCTGCCATACGAGACAAAGTAGGGCATTACAGAAAGATGAAAGGGACGATCCACCGTGAAGACATAACCGTAACAAACATTTACGCACCCAACGAAGGACAGCATTCCAATAAACATGAAACTCAGCTCTAAAGACAGAAACTGACAGTTCCACAAGAACAGTAGGAGACTTCGACACACCACTCTTGGTGAAGGACAGAACATCTAGAAAGAAATTCAGCAAAGATATACAACAGCTCAAGGGCACAATCAGCCAGCTTGACATATATGTCTTGAACTCACAGATGTATACGGAACACTCCAGCGAGCGGCAGCAAAATACACTTTCTTCTTCAATCCCATCGGGAATATTCTACGCATCAGACCATGCCTTGCTCTTAAACACCAAGCAGCTCAACACCAAGCAGCCAAAGCCAAAGGAAGAAATGATGAAGCAAAAGAACTGAACACGTCATTTCAAAGCGCATCTCGAGAAGACAAAGTATTCTAATGCCATGCACAGAGCTGGAGATAGAAAACCAAAAGGGAAGAACACGCCTGCAATTTCTCCAGCTGAAAGAACTGAAGAAAAAAATCAAACCTTTACTTTCAGTAGTCAAGGATTCTACCGGAAAAATACTAAATGATGCTGGAAGAACCAAAGATGGACTCAATACACAGAGTCATTCTATACCAAAAAGAACTGGTGGACAACGGACCATTTCATGAGGTAGGTAGCACATGATCAGGAAGGCATGGTACTGAAGGAGGTAATCCAAACCGCACTGAAGGCATTGGCAGAAACAGGAATTATAGCAGTGACGGAATTCCAGCTGAGATGTTTCAACAAACAGATGCAGTGCTGAAAGTGCTCGCATTTCTACACCAAGAATATTGGAAGGGAACTACTTGGCCAGCCGACTGAAAGAGGTCCATATTTATGGCTATTCCCAAGAAAGGTGATCCAACCGAACGTGGAAATTATCGAACAACACCAATAACACATGTAAAATTTTGCTGGAGATCATTCAAAAGTGGCTGCAGCAGTATATTGACACGGAACTGCCAGAAATTCAGGCCAGACTCAGAAGACGACGGCCAATCAGGGCCATCCATGCTGATGTCAGATGGATGCTGGCTGAAAGCACCAAATACCTGAAAGATGCTTCCCCGTGCTTTACTGAGTATTCTAAGGCATTCAAGTCTGTGGGTCATAACAAATTATGAATGACATTGTGAAGAATGGGAGTTCCAGAACACTTAATTGTGCTCAAGAGGAAACTGTACACAGATCAATCAGCACTTTGGACAGAACAAGGGAATACTGAGTGGTTTCAATTCAGGAAAGCTGTGTGTCAGGGTTGTACCCTTTTCCCGCACCTATTCGAATGCGAATGCTGAGCAAATGATCCAAGAAGCTGGACTATATGGAGAAGAACGGGGCACTAGGATTGCAGGAAGACTCATTAACCACCTGCGCTATGGAGACGACACAACCTTGCTTGCCTAAAGCAAAGAGGACTTGAAGCACTTACTGATGAAGATCAAAGGCCACAATCTTCAGTATCGATTACACCGCAACATAAAGAAAAGAAAAATCTTCACCACTGGAGCATGAGGCAAAATTCCGATAAATGGAGAAAAGACGGAAGTTTGGAAGGATTTCTTTTTACTTGGTTCTGCGTTCAGCACCCACGGAAGCAGTGGTGAGGAAATCAAAAGACGAACTGCTTTGGGCAAATCTCCTGTAAAGGACCTCTTTAAGGCGTTGAAAAGCAAAGATACCACCTTGAAGACGAAGGTGTGCCTGACCCAAGGAATGGTATTTCAATCACATCATATGCATGTGAAAACTGGACAATGAAGAAGGAAGACTGAAGAACTGACGCCTTTGAAGTGCGGCGTTGGTGAAGAATATTGCATGCAGCATGGACCGCCAAAAGAACGCACAAATCTGTCTTGGAAGAGGTAAAACCGGAATGCTTCTTTGAAACAAGGTTGGTGAGACTGCATCCGACATAGTTTGGACGCGTGGGCAGGGGAGATCAGTCCCCGGAGAAGGAAATCGTGCTTGGTACAGGACAGGGTCGGCTAAATAGAGGAAGGCCCTCCACGATGAGGACTGACACAGTGGCTGAAAGCACAGGCTCAAGGAAAAGAAGGATTTTAAGCATGGCGCAGGACAGTGAATTCTTTCCTCTGTGGTACCTCGGGTACCTATGAATTGGAAATAACTTGATGGCCCTTAACAACAACAAAAGCCGCAATAAAAAGACAAGTAATCCGATTTAAAACAGGGCAAAAGCAATGAACGGACACTTCACCGAAGTGTATGGTACCATCGGTTCCGCATCCTATGCTACCTCATGAAATGGTCGAATGTCGACCAGTTCTTTCGGGTATAATCACTCCGTGTATTCCTTGCATCTTGTTTAGACGCCTCCTGCATCATTTAATATGTTGCCCATAGAATCTTTCACCACTGCAACACAAGGCTTGAGTTTTCTCTTCCGTTCTTTCCGCTTGAGAAATGCCAAGCATGTTCTTCCCTTCTGGTTTTCTAACTCCAGGTTTCTGCACATGTTCCATTACCTTGTCTTCTCGAGCTGCTCTTTGAAATCTTCTCTTCAGCTTTTTTACTTCATCATTTCTCCTTTTGCTTTAGCTGCCTGTCGTTGCAGAGCAAATTTCAGAGTCTCTTCTGACATCCTTCTTGGTCTTGTATTTCTTTCCTGTCTTCTCAGTGACCTCTTGCTTTCTTCAGGGATGATGTCCTTGATGTCATTCCACAACTCGCCTAGTCTTCATTCATTAGTGTGCAATGTGCCGAATCTCTTTCTGAGACGGTCTGTAAATTCAGGTAGGATACACTCAAGGTCGTACTTTGGCTCTCATCGACTTGTTCTCATTCTCTTCAGTTTCGACTTGAACTGGCCTATGTGCAGTTGATGGTCCGTTCCACAGTTGGTCCCTGACCTTGTTCCACCATCTCTTTTCATAGAGGTAGTTGTCATGATTCCCGTGTGTTCTACCTGATGAGACCCATGTATGACCGTTTACCTCGCTGAAAAAGCTACTTGCCGTGAAGAAGTCGTTGATCGTGCAAAGCTCTGTCGTGCAATCTCTAACATGCTTTCTATCAACAATGTCAGATTTTCCAACACCTGATCTTTCTTCCTTTCCAGCTTTTGCATTGCGATCATCAGTAATTCTCAATGTATCCTGATGGCATGTTTGATCAATTTCAGTCTACAGAAGTTGGTAAAAATCCTCAATTTCTTCACCTTTGGCCTTAGCGGTCGGTGTGTAAATTTGAATAATGGTTGTATTCACTGGTCTTCCGTGTTGGAGTAGGGGTATTAGCCTATCACCGACAATCTTGTACTTCAGGATAGATCCGGAAACGTTCTTTTGGACAAATCATTCCTCTTCAAGTTGTCATTCCTGGCATGGGAGATGAAATGATAGTCCCATTCAAAATGACCGATACCAATTCCAGTCATTTTGGCTCGCTCATGACGAGGATGTTGATCTTTATGCGTTCCACTTTAGTTTTGACAATTTCCAATCCTAGATTCATGCTTCTTTCATTCCGCGTTCTGATCGTTAATGAAGGTTCGCAGCTATTTCTTCCCATTTTGAATCGTGCCACTTCAGCAAATGAAGGTCCCTAAAGCCTGACGCCATCCACCTCATTAAGGACAGCTCCAACTGGATGAGGCAGCTCTTCCCGAGTTGTCTTTTGAGTGCCTTCTAACCTGGGAGGCTCATCTTCTGGCACTATATCAGTCAGTGTTCCTCTGCTATTCCTACGGTGTTCACTGGCTAGTTCTTTTCAGACGTCAAACGTGGAGTCCTTCTTCGTCTTGCAGCTCAGCTAAAACCTGTCAATCATGGGTGACCCTGTTCGGATCCTAATTCCAGTCGCACAGCTCCCAGCATCACAGCAACACGCAAGCCCCCCCAGTACGACACACGGACAGACAGGTGGGCGATCACAACCATTAATGCAGAGAAATTCTACGAAGCTATTTGGCCTCATCCACAATTGAACTTCCTTATTAGTAGAGACTGCCAGGTAAAGCATTTTTTTTTTCTGCGCCCTTATTGATTGAATTATATTGCAGATGAAGGTTTCCAGAGCGAAGCAGTTTCTCATTAAAGAGTTAGTACCCATATTACGTGATGGCGTTGTTTGAAAGCTTCACAACATGTCACCTGTCTCCCTTCTTAGCCTTGGGTTTCCTATCACCAGCTTTCCTCTGCCCTTTCTCCTCCTAGTCCTTGCCCCTGGGCTGCTGTGCCCTTTTATGGGCCTATCTAAGCTTTGTGTTAGGAGCCTATCTAATCTTTGGTGAAGGGTGAGTCTCAGGAGTGACCTCATTACTGAGCTAAAGGGGTGTCAGGGACCTTACTGGCAGGGTTTCTCCCATCTATGACAGCCCAGTAAGTCTGGCCTTTTTTTGTGACTTAGGGATTTTTTTCTGCATTTTTTCTCCAGCTCTGTCCAGGACTCACTATTGTCATCCCCGTCACAGAGGATCATTGAAGAATTGCTGACAGGAAACTTCCCTAATATTGTGAATCATGAAAAGCTGACCAACCAAGAAGCTCAAAGAACCGCATAGAGGACAGACGGCAACAGTAAAACACCAAGGCCTGTCCTAATCACACTCTCTAAAACCAAAGCCAAAGGCAAAATCCTGCGAGCAGCTCGAGAAAAACAAAAAGTCACACGCAGAGGACAAACAATAAGACTGAGCTCTGATTATTCGGCAGAACCATGCAGGCAAAAGGGCAATGGTTTGACATAGTAAACAAAACAAATTACCAACCAAGAATAAGATATCCTGCAGAACTCTCACTCAAATATGATGCTGAAATTAGGACATTTCCAGATAAGAAAGATTAAGGGACTCTGTAAAAACAGAACCAATTACTAATTACTAAAGGGAGTCCTTTGGTCTTAGGAGAAACAATATCATACCACAGCCTGAATCTAGAATTCAAGAGTTTACTCGCCAGATACCAGTGTAGTAAAAGAACTCCCAACGACTATCCAGAAACAAAGGAATTACAACAGGAAACCAGAAATGTGAAACTCTAATAGACAATATGAGAAAAAAAAAAAAAGAGGGAATAATTGGTGGAGGTATAGAAGTTTTCATGCGGGGAATGGCAAGGCAACACCAAGGAATAATAGACTGGTTCAAGCAGGGGAAATTTCAAAGGAACCACAGAGTGCAAAAGAATACACATCTAAGTAAAGAAGAAAAGGATAAAGTCTCCGTGAAAACAAAATGTACAAAACCAAAAGCAATGACAGCAAAATCCAAAAGCAGAAGGAATTCAGCACAGGAGACTTAGGGGAACAAAGAAAACATCAGCACCACCAAAAAAGCACTTGAAAATGACGGCAAGAAACTGAAACCTAGCAACACTGACACAGAATGTAAATGGCCTAAATGCAACCCGAAAGAGTCAGAGAGCGACAGAATGGATTCCAAAAAAGGCCTATCAACATGCTGTCTACCAGAGGTGCCCCTTACAAACAAAGGAATCAATTCATTAAAAATCAAAAGATGGCAACAACTACGTCAAGCAAACGGCTATCAAAAAAGAGCAGAAGTGACAAGAGTCATTTCAGAGAACAATACACTTTAAAACAAAGTCTGCCATACGAGACAAAGTAGGGCATTACAGAAAGATGAAAGGGACGATCCACCGTGAAGACATAACCGTAACAAACATTTACGCACCCAACGAAGGACAGCATTCCAATAAACATGAAACTCAGCTCTAAAGACAGAAACTGACAGTTCCACAAGAACAGTAGGAGACTTCGACACACCACTCTTGGTGAAGGACAGAACATCTAGAAAGAAATTCAGCAAAGATATACAACAGCTCAAGGGCACAATCAGCCAGCTTGACATATATGTCTTGAACTCACAGACGTATACGGAACACTCCAGCGAGCGGCAGCAAAATACACTTTCTTCTTCAATCCCATCGGGAATATTCTATGCATCAGACCATGCCTTGCTCTTAAACACCAAGCAGCTCAACACCAAGCAGCCAAAGCCAAAGGAAGAAATGATGAAGCAAAAGAACTGAACACGTGATTTCAAAGCGCATCTCGAGAAGACAAAGTATTCTAATGCCATGCACAGAGCTGGAGATAGAAAACCAAAAGGGAAGAACACGCCTGCCATTTCTCCAGCTGAAAGAAGTGAAGGAAAAAATCAAACCTTTACTTTCGGTAGTCAAGGATTCTACCGGAAAAATACTAAATGATGCTGGAAGAACCAAAGATGGACTCAATACACAGAGTCATTCTATACCAAAAAGAACTGGTGGACAACGGACCATTTCATGAGGTAGGTAGCACATGATCAGGAAGGCATGGTACTGAAGGAGGTAATCCAAACCGCACTGAAGGCATTGGCAGAAACAGGAATTATAGCAGTGACGGAATTCCAGCTGAGATGTTTCAACAAACAGATGCAGTGCTGAAAGTGCTCGCTTTTCTACACCAAGAACATTGGAAGGGAACTACTTGGCCAGCCGACTGAAAGAGGTCCATATTTATGGCTATTCCCAAGAAAGGTGATCCAACCGAACGTGGAAATTATCGAACAACACCAATAACACATGTAAAATTTTGCTGGAGATCATTCAAAAGTGGCTGCAGCAGTATATTGACACGGAACTGCCAGAAATTCAGGCCAGACTCAGAAGACGACGGCCAATCAGGGCCATCCATGCTGATGTCAGATGGATGCCGGCTGAAAGCACCAAATACCTGAAAGATGCTTCCCCGTGCTTTACTGAGTATTCTAAGGCATTCAAGTCTGTGAGTCATAACAAATTATGAATGACATTGTGAAGAATTGGAATTCCAGAACACTTAATTGTGCTCAAGAGGA
Source organism: Elephas maximus indicus (assembly GCF_024166365.1). Taxonomy (NCBI): domain Eukaryota; kingdom Metazoa; phylum Chordata; class Mammalia; order Proboscidea; family Elephantidae; genus Elephas; species Elephas maximus. The sequence goes on from NC_064847.1 coordinate 12,990,721, forward strand.
AACTGTACACAGATCAATCAGCACTTTGGACAGAACAAGGGAATACTGAGTGGTTTCAATTCAGGAAAGCTGTGTGTCAGGGTTGTACCCTTTTCCCGCACCTATTCGAATGCGAATGCTGAGCAAATGATCCAAGAAGCTGGACTATATGGAGAAGAACGGGGCACTAGGATTGCAGGAAGACTCATTAACCACCTGCGCTATGGAGACGACACAAGCTTGCTTGCCTAAAGCAAAGAGGACTTGAAGCACTTACTGATGAAGATCAAAGACCACAATCTTCAGTATTGATTACACCGCAACATAAAGAAAAGAAAAATCTTCACCACTGGAGCATGAGGCAAAATTCCGATAAATGGAGAAAAGACGGAAGTTTGGAAGGATTTCTTTTTACTTGGTTCTGCGTTCAGCACCCACGGAAGCAGTGGTGAGGAAATCAAAAGACGAACTGCTTTGGGCAAATCTCCTGTAAAGGACCTCTTTAAGGCGTTGAAAAGCAAAGATACCACCTTGAAGACGAAGGTGTGCCTGACCCAAGGAATGGTATTTCAATCACATCATATGCATGTGAAAACTGGACAATGAAGAAGGAAGACTGAAGAACTGACGCCTTTGAAGTGCGGCGTTGGTGAAGAATATTGCATGCAGCATGGACCGCCAAAAGAACGCACAAATCTGTCTTGGAAGAGGTAAAACCGGAATGCTTCTTCGAAACAAGGTTGGTGAGACTGCATCCGACATACTTTGGACGCATTGGCAGGGGAGATCAGTCCCCGGAGAAGGAAATCGTGCTTGGTACAGGACAGGGTCGGCTAAATAGAGGAAGGCCCTCCACGATGAGGACTGACACAGTGGCTGAAAGCACAGGCTCAAGGAAAAGAAGGATTTTAAGCATGGCGCGGGACAGTGAATTCTTTCCTCTGTGGTACCTCGGGTACCTATGAATTGGAAATAACTTGATGGCCCTTAACAACAACAAAAGCCGCAATAAAAAGACAAGTAATCCGATTTAAAACAGGGCAAAAGCAATGAACGGACACTTCACCGAAGTGTATGGTACCATCGGTTCCGCATCCTATGCTACCTCATGAAATGGTCGAATGTCGACCAGTTCTTTCGGGTATAATCACTCCGTGTATTCCTTGCATCTTGTTTAGACGCCTCCTGCATCATTTAATATGTTGCCCATAGAATCTTTCACCACTGCAACACAAGGCTTGAGTTTTCTCTTCCGTTCTTTCCGCTTGAGTAATGCCAAGCATGTTCTTCCCTTCTGGTTTTCTAACTCCAGGTTTCTGCACATGTTCCATTACTTTGTCTTCTCGAGCTGCTCTTTGAAATCTTCTCTTCAGCTTTTTTACTTCATCATTTCTCCTTTTGCTTTAGCTCCTGACGTTGCAGAGCAAATTTCAGAGTCTCTTCTGACATCCTTCTTGGTCTTGTATTTCTTTCCTGTCTTCTCAGTGACCTCTTGCTTTCTTCAGGGATGATGTCCTTGATGTCATTCCACAACTCGCCTAGTCTTCATTCATTAGTGTGCAATGTGTCGAATCTCTTTCTGAGACGGTCTGTAAATTCAGGTAGGATACACTCAAGGTCGTACTTTGGCTCTCATCGACTTGTTCTCATTCTCTTCAGTTTCGACTTGAACTGGCCTATGTGCAGTTGATGGTCCGTTCCACAGTTGGTCCCTGACCTTGTTCCACCATCTCTTTTCATAGAGGTAGTTGTCATGATTCCCGTGTATTCTACCTGATGAGACCCATGTATGACCGTTTACCTCGCTGAAAAAGCTACTTGCCGTGAAGAAGTCGTTGATCGTGCAAAGCTCTGTCGTGCAATCTCTAACATGCTTTCTATCAACAATGTCAGATTTTCCAACACCTGATCTTTCTTCCTTTCCAGCTTTTGCATTGCGATCATCAGTAATTCTCAATGTATCCTGATGGCATGTTTGATCAATTTCAGTCTACAGAAGTTGGTAAAAATCCTCAATTTCTTCACCTTTGGCCTTAGCGGTCGGTGTGTAAATTTGAATAATGGTTGTATTCACTGGTCTTCCGTGTTGGAGTAGGGGTATTAGCCTATCACCGACAATCTTGTACTTCAGGATAGATCCGGAAACGTTCTTTTGGACAAATCATTCCTCTTCAAGTTGTCATTCCTGGCATGGGAGATGAAATGATAGTCCCATTCAAAATGACCGATACCAATTCCAGTCATTTTGGCTCGCTCATGACGAGGATGTTGATCTTTATGCGTTCCACTTTAGTTTTGACAATTTCCAATCCTAGATTCATGCTTCTTTCATTCCGCGTTCTGATCGTTAATGAAGGTTCGCAGCTATTTCTTCCCATTTTGAATCGTGCCACTTCAGCAAATGAAGGTCCCTAAAGCCTGACGCCATCCACCTCATTAAGGACAGCTCCAACTGGATGAGGCAGCTCTTCCCGAGTTGTCTTTTGAGTGCCTTCTAACCTGGGAGGCTCATCTTCTGGCACTATATCAGTCAGTGTTCCTCTGCTATTCCTACGGTGTTCACTGGCTAGTTCTTTTCAGACGTCAAACGTGGAGTCCTTCTTCGTCTTGCAGCTCAGCTAAAACCTGTCAATCATGGGTGACCCTGTTCGGATCCTAATTCCAGTCGCACAGCTCCCAGCATCACAGCAACACGCAAGCCCCCCCAGTACGACACACGGACAGACAGGTGGGCGATCACAACCATTAATGCAGAGAAATTCTACGAAGCTATTTGGCCTCATCCACAATTGAACTTCCTTATTAGTAGAGACTGCCAGGTAAAGCATTTTTTTTTTTCTGCGCCCTTATTGATTGAATTATATTGCAGATGAAGGTTTCCAGAGCGAAGCAGTTTCTCATTAAAGAGTTAGTACCCATATTACGTGATGGCGTTGTTTGAAAGCTTCACAACATGTCACCTGTCTCCCTTCTTAGCCTTGGGTTTCCTATCACCAGCTTTCCTCTGCCCTTTCTCCTCCTAGTCCTTGCCCCTGGGCTGCTGTGCCCTTTTATGGGCCTATCTAAGCTTTGTGTTAGGAGCCTATCTAATCTTTGGTGAAGGGTGAGTCTCAGGAGTGACCTCATTACTGAGCTAAAGGGGTGTCAGGGACCTTACTGGCAGGGTTTCTCCCATCTATGACAGCCCAGTAAGTCTGGCCTTTTTTTGTGACTTAGGGATTTTTTTCTGCATTTTTTCTCCAGCTCTGTCCAGGACTCACTATTGTCATCCCCGTCACAGAGGATCATTGAAGAATTGCTGACAGGAAACTTCCCTAATATTGTGAATCATGAAAAGCTGAGCAACCAAGAAGCTCAAAGAACCGCATAGAGGACAGACGGCAACAGTAAAACACCAAGGCCTGTCCTAATCACACTCTCTAAAACCAAAGCCAAAGGCAAAATCCTGCGAGCAGCTCGAGAAAAACAAAAAGTCACACGCAGAGGACAAACAATAAGACTGAGCTCTGATTATTCGGCAGAACCATGCAGGCAAAAGGGCAATGGTTTGACATAGTAAACAAAACAAATTACCAACCAAGAATAAGATATCCTGCAGAACTCTCACTCAAATATGATGCTGAAATTAGGACATTTCCAGATAAGAAAGATTAAGGGACTCTGTAAAAACAGAACCAATTACTAATTACTAAAGGGAGTCCTTTGGTCTTAGGAGAAACAATATCATACCACAGCCTGAATCTAGAATTCAAGAGTTTACTCGCCAGATACCAGTGTAGTAAAAGAACTCCCAACGACTATCCAGAAACAAAGGAATTACAACAGGAAACCAGAAATGTGAAACTCTAATAGACAATATGAGAAAAAAAAAAAAAGAGGGAATAATTGGTGGAGGTATAGAAGTTTTCATGCGGGGAATGGCAAGGCAACACCAAGGAATAATAGACTGGTTCAAGCAGGGGAAATTTCAAAGGAACCACAGAGTGCAAAAGAATACACATCTAAGTAAAGAAGAAAAGGATAAAGTCTCCGTGAAAACAAAATGTACAAAACCAAAAGCAATGACAGCAAAATCCAAAAGCAGAAGGAATTCAGCACAGGAGACTTAGGGGAACAAAGAAAACATCAGCACCACCAAAAAAGCACTTGAAAATGACGGCAAGAAACTGAAACCTAGCAACACTGACACAGAATGTAAATGGCCTAAATGCAACCCGAAAGAGTCAGAGAGCGACAGAATGGATTCCAAAAAAGGCCTATCAACATGCTGTCTACCAGAGGTGCCCCTTACAAACAAAGGAATCAATTCATTAAAAATCAAAAGATGGCAACAACTACGTCAAGCAAACGGCTATCAAAAAAGAGCAGAAGTGACAAGAGTCATTTCAGAGAACAATACACTTTAAAACAAAGTCTGCCATACGAGACAAAGTAGGGCATTACAGAAAGATGAAAGGGACGATCCACCGTGAAGAGATAACCGTAACAAACATTTACGCACCCAACGAAGGACAGCATTCCAATAAACATGAAACTCAGCTCTAAAGACAGAAACTGACAGTTCCACAAGAACAGTAGGAGACTTCGACACACCACTCTTGGTGAAGGACAGAACATCTAGAAAGAAATTCAGCAAAGATATACAACAGCTCAAGGGCACAATCAGCCAGCTTGACATATATGTCTTGAACTCACAGACGTATACGGAACACTCCAGCGAGCGGCAGCAAAATACACTTTCTTCTTCAATCCCATCGGGAATATTCTATGCATCAGACCATGCCTTGCTCTTAAACACCAAGCAGCTCAACACCAAGCAGCCAAAGCCAAAGGAAGAAATGATGAAGCAAAAGAACTGAACACGTGATTTCAAAGCGCATCTCGAGAAGACAAAGTATTCTAATGCCATGCACAGAGCTGGAGATAGAAAACCAAAAGGGAAGAACACGCCTGCCATTTCTCCAGCTGAAAGAAGTGAAGGAAAAAATCAAACCTTTACTTTCGGTAGTCAAGGATTCTACCGGAAAAATACTAAATGATGCTGGAAGAACCAAAGATGGACTCAATACACAGAGTCATTCTATACCAAAAAGAACTGGTGGACAACGGACCATTTCATGAGGTAGGTAGCACATGATCAGGAAGGCATGGTACTGAAGGAGGTAATCCAAACCGCACTGAAGGCATTGGCAGAAACAGGAATTATAGCAGTGACGGAATTCCAGCTGAGATGTTTCAACAAACAGATGCAGTGCTGAAAGTGCTCGCTTTTCTACACCAAGAACATTGGAAGGGAACTACTTGGCCAGCCGACTGAAAGAGGTCCATATTTATGGCTATTCCCAAGAAAGGTGATCCAACCGAACGTGGAAATTATCGAACAACACCAATAACACATGTAAAATTTTGCTGGAGATCATTCAAAAGTGGCTGCAGCAGTATATTGACACGGAACTGCCAGAAATTCAGGCCAGACTCAGAAGACGACGGCCAATCAGGGCCATCCATGCTGATGTCAGATGGATGCCGGCTGAAAGCACCAAATACCTGAAAGATGCTTCCCCGTGCTTTACTGAGTATTCTAAGGCATTCAAGTCTGTGAGTCATAACAAATTATGAATGACATTGTGAAGAATTGGAATTCCAGAACACTTAATTGTGCTCAAGAGGAAACTGTACACAGATCAATCAGCACTTTGGACAGAACAAGGGAATACTGAGTGGTTTCAATTCAGGAAAGCTGTGTGTCAGGGTTGTACCCTTTTCCCGCACCTATTCGAATGCGAATGCTGAGCAAATGATCCAAGAAGCTGGACTATATGGAGAAGAACGGGGCACTAGGATTGCAGGAAGACTCATTAACCACCTGCGCTATGGAGACGACACAAGCTTGCTTGCCTAAAGCAAAGAGGACTTGAAGCACTTACTGATGAAGATCAAAGACCACAATCTTCAGTATTGATTACACCGCAACATAAAGAAAAGAAAAATCTTCACCACTGGAGCATGAGGCAAAATTCCGATAAATGGAGAAAAGACGGAAGTTTGGAAGGATTTCTTTTTACTTGGTTCTGCGTTCAGCACCCACGGAAGCAGTGGTGAGGAAATCAAAAGACGAACTGCTTTGGGCAAATCTCCTGTAAAGGACCTCTTTAAGGCGTTGAAAAGCAAAGATACCACCTTGAAGACGAAGGTGTGCCTGACCCAAGGAATGGTATTTCAATCACATCATATGCATGTGAAAACTGGACAATGAAGAAGGAAGACTGAAGAACTGACGCCTTTGAAGTGCGGCGTTGGTGAAGAATATTGCATGCAGCATGGACCGCCAAAAGAACGCACAAATCTGTCTTGGAAGAGGTAAAACCGGAATGCTTCTTCGAAACAAGGTTGGTGAGACTGCATCCGACATACTTTGGACGCATTGGCAGGGGAGATCAGTCCCCGGAGAAGGAAATCGTGCTTGGTACAGGACAGGGTCGGCTAAATAGAGGAAGGCCCTCCACGATGAGGACTGACACAGTGGCTGAAAGCACAGGCTCAAGGAAAAGAAGGATTTTAAGCATGGCGCGGGACAGTGAATTCTTTCCTCTGTGGTACCTCGGGTACCTATGAATTGGAAATAACTTGATGGCCCTTAACAACAACAAAAGCCGCAATAAAAAGACAAGTAATCCGATTTAAAACAGGGCAAAAGCAATGAACGGACACTTCACCGAAGTGTATGGTACCATCGGTTCCGCATCCTATGCTACCTCATGAAATGGTCGAATGTCGACCAGTTCTTTCGGGTATAATCACTCCGTGTATTCCTTGCATCTTGTTTAGACGCCTCCTGCATCATTTAATATGTTGCCCATAGAATCTTTCACCACTGCAACACAAGGCTTGAGTTTTCTCTTCCGTTCTTTCCGCTTGAGTAATGCCAAGCATGTTCTTCCCTTCTGGTTTTCTAACTCCAGGTTTCTGCACATGTTCCATTACTTTGTCTTCTCGAGCTGCTCTTTGAAATCTTCTCTTCAGCTTTTTTACTTCATCATTTCTCCTTTTGCTTTAGCTCCTGACGTTGCAGAGCAAATTTCAGAGTCTCTTCTGACATCCTTCTTGGTCTTGTATTTCTTTCCTGTCTTCTCAGTGACCTCTTGCTTTCTTCAGGGATGATGTCCTTGATGTCATTCCACAACTCGCCTAGTCTTCATTCATTAGTGTGCAATGTGTCGAATCTCTTTCTGAGACGGTCTGTAAATTCAGGTAGGATACACTCAAGGTCGTACTTTGGCTCTCATCGACTTGTTCTCATTCTCTTCAGTTTCGACTTGAACTGGCCTATGTGCAGTTGATGGTCCGTTCCACAGTTGGTCCCTGACCTTGTTCCACCATCTCTTTTCATAGAGGTAGTTGTCATGATTCCCGTGTATTCTACCTGATGAGACCCATGTATGACCGTTTACCTCGCTGAAAAAGCTACTTGCCGTGAAGAAGTCGTTGATCGTGCAAAGCTCTGTCGTGCAATCTCTAACATGCTTTCTATCAACAATGTCAGATTTTCCAACACCTGATCTTTCTTCCTTTCCAGCTTTTGCATTGCGATCATCAGTAATTCTCAATGTATCCTGATGGCATGTTTGATCAATTTCAGTCTACAGAAGTTGGTAAAAATCCTCAATTTCTTCACCTTTGGCCTTAGCGGTCGGTGTGTAAATTTGAATAATGGTTGTATTCACTGGTCTTCCGTGTTGGAGTAGGGGTATTAGCCTATCACCGACAATCTTGTACTTCAGGATAGATCCGGAAACGTTCTTTTGGACAAATCATTCCTCTTCAAGTTGTCATTCCTGGCATGGGAGATGAAATGATAGTCCCATTCAAAATGACCGATACCAATTCCAGTCATTTTGGCTCGCTCATGACGAGGATGTTGATCTTTATGCGTTCCACTTTAGTTTTGACAATTTCCAATCCTAGATTCATGCTTCTTTCATTCCGCGTTCTGATCGTTAATGAAGGTTCGCAGCTATTTCTTCCCATTTTGAATCGTGCCACTTCAGCAAATGAAGGTCCCTAAAGCCTGACGCCATCCCCCTCATTAAGGACAGCTCCAACTGGATGAGGCAGCTCTTCCCGAGTTGTCTTTTGAGTGCCTTCTAACCTGGGAGGCTCATCTTCTGGCACTATATCAGTCAGTGTTCCGCTGCTATTCCTACGGTGTTCACTGGCTAGTTCTTTTCAGACGTCAAACGTGGAGTCCTTCTTCGTCTTGCAGCTCAGCTAAAACCTGTCAATCATGGGTGACCCTGTTCGGATCCTAATTCCAGTCGCACAGCTCCCAGCATCACAGCAACACGCAAGCCCCCCCAGTACGACACACGGACAGACAGGTGGGCGATCACAACCATTAATGCAGAGAAATTCTACGAAGCTATTTGGCCTCATCCACAATTGAACTTCCTTATTAGTAGAGACTGCCAGGTAAAGCATTTTTTTTTCTGCGCCCTTATTCATTGAATTATATTGCAGATGAAGGTTTCCAGAGCGAAGCAGTTTCTCATTAAAGAGTTAGTACCCATATTACGTGATGGCGTTGTTTGAAAGCTTCACAACATGTCACCTGTCTCCCTTCTTAGCCTTGGGTTTCCTATCACCAGCTTTCCTCTGCCCTTTCTCCTCCTAGTCCTTGCCCCTGGGCTGCTGTGCCCTTTTATGGGCCTATCTAAGCTTTGTGTTAGGAGCCTATCTAATCTTTGGTGAAGGGTGAGTCTCAGGAGTGACCTCATTACTGAGCTAAAGAGGTGTCAGGGACCTTACTGGCAGGGTTTCTCCCATCTATGACAGCCCAGTAAGTCTGGCCTTTTTTTGTGACTTAGGGATTTTTTTCTGCATTTTTTCTCCAGCTCTGTCCAGGACTCACTATTGTCATCCCCGTCACAGAGGATCATTGAAGAATTGCTGACAGGAAACTTCCCTAATATTGTGAATCATGAAAAGCTGACCAACCAAGAAGCTCAAAGAACCGCATAGAGGACAGACGGCAACAGTAAAACACCAAGGCCTGTCCTAATCACACTCTCTAAAACCAAAGCCAAAGGCAAAATCCTGCGAGCAGCTCGAGAAAAACAAAAAGTCACACGCAGAGGACAAACAATAAGACTGAGCTCTGATTATTCGGCAGAACCATGCAGGCAAAAGGGCAATGGTTTGACATAGTAAACAAAACAAATTACCAACCAAGAATAAGATATCCTGCAGAACTCTCACTCAAATATGATGCTGAAATTAGGACATTTCCAGATAAGAAAGATTAAGGGACTCTGTAAAAACAGAACCAATTACTAATTACTAAAGGGAGTCCTTTGGTCTTAGGAGAAACAATATCATACCACAGCCTGAATCTAGAATTCAAGAGTTTACTCGCCAGATACCAGTGTAGTAAAAGAACTCCCAACGACTATCCAGAAACAAAGGAATTACAACAGGAAACCAGAAACGTGAAACTCTAATAGACAATATGAGAAAAAAAAAAAAAAGAGGGAATAATTGGTGGAGGTATAGAAGTTTTCATGCGGGGAATGGCAAGGCAACACCAAGGAATAATAGACTGGTTCAAGCAGGGGAAATTTCAAAGGAACCACAGAGTGCAAAAGAATACACATCTAAGTAAAGAAGAAAAGGATAAAGTCTCCGTGAAAACAAAATGTACAAAACCAAAAGCAATGACAGCAAAATCCAAAAGCAGAAGGAATTCAGCACAGGAGACTTAGGGGAACAAAGAAAACATCAGCACCACCAAAAAAGCACTTGAAAATGACGGCAAGAAACTGAAACCTAGCAACACTGACACAGAATGTAAACGGCCTAAATGCAACCCGAAAGAGTCAGAGAGCGACAGAATGGATTCCAAAAAAGGCCTATCAACATGCTGTCTACCAGAGGTGCCCCTTAGAAACAAAGGAATCAATTCATTAAAAATCAAAAGATGGCAACAACTACGTCAAGCAAACGGCTATCAAAAAAGAGCAGAAGTGACAAGAGTCATTTCAGAGAACAATACACTTTAAAACAAAGTCTGCCATACGAGACAAAGTAGGGCATTACAGAAAGATGAAAGGGACGATCCACCGTGAAGACATAACCGTAACAAACATTTACGCACCCAACGAAGGACAGCATTCCAATAAACATGAAACTCAGCTCTAAAGACAGAAACTGACAGTTCCACAAGAACAGTAGGAGACTTCGACACACCACTCTTGGTGAAGGACAGAACATCTAGAAAGAAATTCAGCAAAGATATACAACAGCTCAAGGGCACAATCAGCCAGCTTGACATATATGTCTTGAACTCACAGACGTATACGGAACACTCCAGCGAGCGGCAGCAAAATACACTTTCTTCTTCAATCCCATCGGGAATATTCTACGCATCAGACCATGCCTTGCTCTTAAACACCAAGCAGCTCAACACCAAGCAGCCAAAGCCAAAGGAAGAAATGATGAAGCAAAAGAACTGAACACGTGATTTCAAAGCGCATCTCGAGAAGACAAAGTATTCTAATGCCATGCACAGAGCTGGAGATAGAAAACCAAAAGGGAAGAACACGCCTGCCATTTCTCCAGCTGAAAGAAGTGAAGGAAAAAATCAAACCTTTACTTTCGGTAGTCAAGGATTCTACCGGAAAAATACTAAATGATGCTGGAAGAACCAAAGATGGACTCAATACACAGAGTCATTCTATACCAAAAAGAACTGGTGGACAACGGACCATTTCATGAGGTAGGTAGCACATGATCAGGAAGGCATGGTACTGAAGGAGGTAATCCAAACCGCACTGAAGGCATTGGCAGAAACAGGAATTATAGCAGTGACGGAATTCCAGCTGAGATGTTTCAACAAACAGATGCAGTGCTGAAAGTGCTCGCTTTTCTACACCAAGAATATTGGAAGGGAACTACTTGGCCAGCCGACTGAAAGAGGTCCATATTTATGGCTATTCTCAAGAAAGGTGATCCAACCGAACGTGGAAATTATCGAACAACACCAATAACACATGTAAAATTTTGCTGGAGATCATTCAAAAGTGGCTGCAGCAGTATATTGACACGGAACTGCCAGAAATTCAGGCCAGACTCAGAAGACGACGGCCAATCAGGGCCATCCATGCTGATGTCAGATGGATGCCGGCTGAAAGCACCAAATACCTGAAAGATGCTTCCCCGTGCTTTACTGAGTATTCTAAGGCATTCAAGTCTGTGGGTCATAACAAATTATGAATGACATTGTGAAGAATTGGAATTCCAGAACACTTAATTGTGCTCAAGAGGAAACTGTACACAGATCAATCAGCACTTTGGACAGAACAAGGGAATACTGAGTGGTTTCAATTCAGGAAAGCTGTGTGTCAGGGTTGTACCCTTTTCCCGCACCTATTCGAATGCGAATGCTGAGCAAATGATCCAAGAAGCTGGACTATATGGAGAAGAACGGGGCACTAGGATTGCAGGAAGACTCATTAACCACCTGCGCTATGGAGACGACACAACCTTGCTTGCCTAAAGCAAAGAGGACTTGAAGCACTTACTGATGAAGATCAAAGACCACAATCTTCAGTATTGATTACACCGCAACATAAAGAAAAGAAAAATCTTCACCACTGGAGCATGAGGCAAAATTCCGATAAATGGAGAAAAGACGGAAGTTTGGAAGGATTTCTTTTTACTTGGTTCTGCGTTCAGCACCCACGGAAGCAGTGGTGAGGAAATCAAAAGACGAACTGCTTTGGGCAAATCTCCTGTAAAGGACCTCTTTAAGGCGTTGAAAAGCAAAGATACCACCTTGAAGACGAAGGTGTGCCTGACCCAAGGAATGGTATTTCAATCACATCATATGCATGTGAAAACTGGACAATGAAGAAGGAAGACTGAAGAACTGACGCCTTTGAAGTGCGGCGTTGGTGAAGAATATTGCATGCAGCATGGACCGCCAAAAGAACGCACAAATCTGTCTTGGAAGAGGTAAAACCGGAATGCTTCTTCGAAACAAGGTTGGTGAGACTGCATCCGACATAGTTTGGACGCGTGGGCAGGGGAGATCAGTCCCCGGAGAAGGAAATCGTGCTTGGTACAGGACAGGGTCGGCTAAATAGAGGAAGGCCCTCCACGATGAGGACTGACACAGTGGCTGAAAGCACAGGCTCAAGGAAAAGAAGGATTTTAAGCATGGCGCAGGACAGTGAATTCTTTCCTCTGTGGTACCTCGGGTACCTATGAATTGGAAATAACTTGATGGCCCTTAACAACAACAAAAGCCGCAATAAAAAGACAAGTAATCCGATTTAAAACAGGGCAAAAGCAATGAACGGACACTTCACCGAAGTGTATGGTACCATCGGTTCCGCATCCTATGCTACCTCATGAAATGGTCGAATGTCGACCAGTTCTTTCGGGTATAATCACTCCGTGTATTCCTTGCATCTTGTTTAGACGCCTCCTGCATCATTTAATATGTTGCCCATAGAATCTTTCACCACTGCAACATAAGGCTTGAGTTTTCTCTTCCGTTCTTTCCGCTTGAGTAATGCCAAGCATGTTCTTCCCTTCTGGTTTTCTAACTCCAGGTTTCTGCACATGTTCCATTACTTTGTCTTCTCGAGCTGCTCTTTGAAATCTTCTCTTCAGCTTTTTTACTTCGTCATTTCTCCTTTTGCTTTAGCTGCCTGACGTTGCAGAGCAAATTTCAGAGTCTCTTCTGACATCCTTCTTGGTCTTGTATTTCTTTCCTGTCTTCTCAGTGACCTCTTGCTTTCTTCAGGGATGATGTCCTTGATGTCATTCCACAACTCGCCTAGTCTTCATTCATTAGTGTGCAATGTGCCGAATCTCTTTCTGAGACGGTCTGTAAATTCAGGTAGGATACACTCAAGGTCGTACTTTGGCTCTCATCGACTTGTTCTCATTCTCTTCAGTTTCGACTTGAACTGGCCTATGTGCAGTTGATGGTCCGTTCCACAGTTGGTCCCTGACCTTGTTCCACCATCTCTTTTCATAGAGGTAGTTGTCATGATTCCCGTGTGTTCTACCTGATGAGACCCATGTATGACCGTTTACCTCGCTGAAAAAGCTACTTGCCGTGAAGAAGTCGTTGATCGTGCAAAGCTCTGTCGTGCAATCTCTAACATGCTTTCTATCAACAATGTCAGATTTTCCAACACCTGATCTTTCTTCCTTTCCAGCTTTTGCATTGCGATCATCAGTAATTCTCAATGTATCCTGATGGCATGTTTGATCAATTTCAGTCTACAGAAGTTGGTAAAAATCCTCAATTTCTTCACCTTTGGCCTTAGCGGTCGGTGTGTAAATTTGAATAATGGTTGTATTCACTGGTCTTCCGTGTTGGAGTAGGGGTATTAGCCTATCACCGACAATCTTGTACTTCAGGATAGATCCGGAAACGTTCTTTTGGACAAATCATTCCTCTTCAAGTTGTCATTCCTGGCATGGGAGATGAAATGATAGTCCCATTCAAAATGACCGATACCAATTCCAGTCATTTTGGCTCGCTCATGACGAGGATGTTGATCTTTATGCGTTCCACTTTAGTTTTGACAATTTCCAATCCTAGATTCATGCTTCTTTCATTCCGCGTTCTGATCGTTAATGAAGGTTCGCAGCTATTTCTTCCCATTTTGAATCGTGCCACTTCAGCAAATGAAGGTCCCTAAAGCCTGACGCCATCCACCTCATTAAGGACAGCTCCAACTGGATGAGGCAGCTCTTCCCGAGTTGTCTTTTGAGTGCCTTCTAACCTGGGAGGCTCATCTTCTGGCACTATATCAGTCAGTGTTCCGCTGCTATTCCTACGGTGTTCACTGGCTAGTTCTTTTCAGACGTCAAACGTGGAATCCTTCTTCGTCTTGCAGCTCAGCTAAAACCTGTCAATCATGGGTGACCCTGTTCGGATCCTAATTCCAGTCGCACAGCTCCCAGCATCACAGCAACACGCAAGCCCCCCCAGTACGACACACGGACAGACAGGTGGGCGATCACAACCATTAATGCAGAGAAATTCTACGAAGCTATTTGGCCTCATCCACAATTGAACTTCCTTATTAGTAGAGACTGCCAGGTAAAGCATTTTTTTTTTCTGCGCCCTTATTGATTGAATTATATTGCAGATGAAGGTTTCCAGAGCGAAGCAGTTTCTCATTAAAGAGTTAGTACCCATATTACGTGATGGCGTTGTTTGAAAGCTTCACAACATGTCACCTGTCTCCCTTCTTAGCCTTGGGTTTCCTATCACCAGCTTTCCTCTGCCCTTTCTCCTCCTAGTCCTTGCCCCTGGGCTGCTGTGCCCTTTTATGGGCCTATCTAAGCTTTGTGTTAGGAGCCTATCTAATCTTTGGTGAAGGGTGAGTCTCAGGAGTGACCTCATTACTGAGCTAAAGGGGTGTCAGGGACCTTACTGGCAGGGTTTCTCCCATCTATGACAGCCCAGTAAGTCTGGCCTTTTTTTGTGACTTAGGGATTTTTTTCTGCATTTTTTCTCCAGCTCTGTCCAGGACTCACTATTGTCATCCCCGTCACAGAGGATCATTGAAGAATTGCTGACAGGAAACTTCCCTAATATTGTGAATCATGAAAAGCTGAGCAACCAAGAAGCTCAAAGAACCGCATAGAGGATAGACGGCAACAGTAAAACACCAAGGCCTATCCTAATCACACACTCTAAAGACAAAGGCAAAATCCTGCGAGCAGCTCGAGAAAAACAAAAAGTCACACGCAGAGGACAAACAATAAGACTGAGCTCTGATTATTCGGCAGAAACCATGAGGGCAAAAGGGCAATGGTTTGACATAGTAAACAAAACAAATTACCAACCAAGAATAAGATATCCTGCAGAACTCTCACTCAAATATGATGCTGAAATTAGGACATTTCCAGATAAGAAAGATTAAGGGACTCTGTAAAAACAGAACCAAAATGACACTAATTACTAAAGGGAGTCCTTTGGTCTTAGGAGAAACAATATCATACCACAGCCTGAATCTAGAATTCAAGAGTTTACTCGCCAGATACCAGTGTAGTAAAAGAACTCCCAACGACTATCCAGAAACAAAGGAATTACAACAGGGAACCAGAAACGTGAAACTCTAATAGACAATATGAGAAAAAAAAAAAAAAAAGAGGGAATAATTGGTGGAGGTATAGAAGTTTTCATGCGGGGAATGGCAAGGCAACACCAAGGAATAATAGACTGGTTCAAGCAGGAGAAATTTCAAAGGAACCAGAGAGTGCAAAAGAATACACATCTAAGTAAAGAAGAAAAGGATAAAGTCTCCGTGAAAACAAAATGTACAAAACCAAAAGCAATGACAGCAAAATCCAAAAGCAGAAGGAATTCAGCACAGGAGACTAAGGGGAACAAAGAAAACATCAGCACCACCAAAAAAGCACTTGAAAATGACGGCAAGAAACTGAAACCTAGCAACACTGACACAGAATGTAAACGGCCTAAATGCAACCCGAAAGAGTCAGAGAGCGACAGAATGGATTCCAAAAAAGGCCTATCAACATGCTGTCTACCAGAGGTGCCCCTTACAAACAAAGGAATCAATTCATTAAAAATCAAAAGATGGGAACAACTACGTCAAGCAAATGGCTATCAAAAAAGAGCAGAAGTGACAAGAGTCATTTCAGAGAACAATACACTTTAAAACAAAGTCTGCCATATGAGACAAAGTAGGGCATTACAGAAAGATGAAAGGGACGATCCACCGTGAAGACATAACCGTAACAAACATTTGCGCACCCAACGAAGGACAGCATTCCAATAAACATGAAACTCAGCTCTAAAGACAGAAACTGACAGTTCCACAAGAACAGTAGGAGACTTCGACACACCACTCTTGGTGAAGGACAGAACATCTAGAAAGAAATTCAGCAAAGATATACAACAGCTCAAGGGCACAATCAGCCAGCTTGACATATATGTCTTGAACTCACAGACGTATACGGAACACTCCAGCGAGCGGCAGCAAAATACACTTTCTTCTTCAATCCCATCGGGAATATTCTACGCATCAGACCATGCCTTGCTCTTAAACACCAAGCAGCTCAACACCAAGCAGCCAAAGCCAAAGGAAGAAATGATGAAGCAAAAGAACTGAACACGTCATTTCAAAGCGCATCTCAAGAAGACAAAGTATTCTAATGCCATGCACAGAGCTGGAGATAGAAAACCAAAAGGGAAGAACACGCCTGCAATTTCTCCAGCTGAAAGAACTGAAGAAAAAAATCAAACCTTTACTTTCGGTAGTCAAGGATTCTACCGGAAAAATACTAAATGATGCTGGAAGAACCAAAGATGGACTCAATACACAGAGTCATTCTATACCAAAAAGAACTGGTGGACAACGGACCATTTCATGAGGTAGGTAGCACATGATCAGGAAGGCATGGTACTGAAGGAGGTAATCCAAACCGCACTGAAGGCATTGGCAGAAACAGGAATTATAGCAGTGACGGAATTCCAGCTGAGATGTTTCAACAAACAGATGCAGTGCTGAAAGTGCTCGCATTTCTACACCAAGAATATTGGAAGGGAACTACTTGGCCAGCCGACTGAAAGAGGTCCATATTTATGGCTATTCCCAAGAAAGGTGATCCAACCGAACGTGGAAATTATCGAACAACACCAATAACACATGTAAAATTTTGCTGGAGATCATTCAAAAGTGGCTGCAGCAGTATATTGACACGGAACTGCCAGAAATTCAGGCCAGACTCAGAAGACGACGGCCAATCAGGGCCATCCATGCTGATGTCAGATGGATGCCGGCTGAAAGCACCAAATACCTGAAAGATGCTTCCCCGTGCTTTACTGAGTATTCTAAGGCATTCAAGTCTGTGGGTCATAACAAATTATGAATGACATTGTGAAGAATGGGAGTTCCAGAACACTTAATTGTGCTCAAGAGGAAACTGTACACAGATCAATCAGCACTTTGGACAGAACAAGGGAATACTGAGTGGTTTCAATTCAGGAAAGCTGTGTGTCAGGGTTGTACCCTTTTCCCGCACCTATTCGAATGCGAATGCTGAGCAAATGATCCAAGAAGCTGGACTATATGGAGAAGAACGGGGCACTAGGATTGCAGGAAGACTCATTAACCACCTGCGCTATGGAGACGACACAAGCTTGCTTGCCTAAAGCAAAGAGGACTTGAAGCACTTACTGATGAAGATCAAAGGCCACAATCTTCAGTATCGATTACACCGCAACATAAAGAAAAGAAAAATCTTCACCACTGGAGCATGAGGCAAAATTCCGATAAATGGAGAAAAGACGGAAGTTTGGAAGGATTTCTTTTTACTTGGTTCTGCGTTCAGCACCCACGGAAGCAGTGGTGAGGAAATCAAAAGACGAACTGCTTTGGGCAAATCTCCTGTAAAGGACCTCTTTAAGGCGTTGAAAAGCAAAGATACCACCTTGAAGACGAAGGTGTGCCTGACCCAAGGAATGGTATTTCAATCACATCATATGCATGTGAAAACTGGACAATGAAGAAGGAAGACTGAAGAACTGACGCCTTTGAAGTGCGGCGTTGGTGAAGAATATTGCATGCAGCATGGACCGCCAAAAGAACGCACAAATCTGTCTTGGAAGAGGTAAAACCGGAATGCTTCTTCGAAACAAGGTTGGTGAGACTGCATCCGACATAGTTTGGACGCGTGGGCAGGGGAGATCAGTCCCCGGAGAAGGAAATCGTGCTTGGTACAGGACAGGGTCGGCTAAATAGAGGAAGGCCCTCCACGATGAGGACTGACACAGTGGCTGAAAGCACAGGCTCAAGGAAAAGAAGGATTTTAAGCATGGCGCAGGACAGTGAATTCTTTCCTCTGTGGTACCTCGGGTACCTATGAATTGGAAATAACTTGATGGCCCTTAACAACAACAAAAGCCGCAATAAAAAGACAAGTAATCCGATTTAAAACAGGGCAAAAGCAATGAACGGACACTTCACCGAAGTGTATGGTACCATCGGTTCCGCATCCTATGCTACCTCATGAAATGGTCGAATGTCGACCAGTTCTTTCGGGTATAATCACTCCGTGTATTCCTTGCATCTTGTTTAGACGCCTCCTGCATCATTTAATATGTTGCCCATAGACTCTTTCACCACTGCAACACAAGGCTTGAGTTTTCTCTTCCGTTCTTTCCGCTTGAGTAATGCCAAGCATGTTCTTCCCTTCTGGTTTTCTAACTCCAGGTTTCTGCACATGTTCCATTACTTTGTCTTCTCGAGCTGCTCTTTGAAATCTTCTCTTCAGCTTTTTTGCTTCGTCATTTCTCCTTTTGCTTTAGCTGCCTGACGTTGCAGAGCAAATTTCAGAGTCTCTTCTGACATCCTTCTTGGTCTTGTATTTCTTTCCTGTCTTCTCAGTGACCTCTTGCTTTCTTCAGGGATGATGTCCTTGATGTCATTCCACAACTCGCCTAGTCTTCATTCATTAGTGTGCAATGTGTCGAATCTCTTTCTGAGACGGTCTGTAAATTCAGGTAGGATACACTCAAGGTCGTACTGTGGCTCTCATCGACTTGTTCTCATTCTCTTCAGTTTCGACTTGAACTGGCCTATGTGCAGTTGATGGTCCGTTCCACAGTTGGTCCCTGACCTTGTTCCACCATCTCTTTTCATAGAGGTAGTTGTCATGATTCCCGTGTGTTCTACCTGATGAGACCCATGTATGACCGTTTACCTCGCTGAAAAAGCTACTTGCCGTGAAGAAGTCGTTGATCGTGCAAAGCTCTGTCGTGCAATCTCTAACATGCTTTCTATCAACAATGTCAGATTTTCCAACACCTGATCTTTCTTCCTTTCCAGCTTTTGCATTGCGATCATCAGTAATTCTCAATGTATCCTGATGGCATGTTTGATCAATTTCAGTCTACAGAAGTTGGTAAAAATCCTCAATTTCTTCACCTTTGGCCTTAGCGGTCGGTGTGTAAATTTGAATAATGGTTGTATTCACTGGTCTTCCGTGTTGGAGTAGGGGTATTAGCCTATCACCGACAATCTTGTACTTCAGGATAGATCCGGAAACGTTCTTTTGGACAAATCATTCCTCTTCAAGTTGTCATTCCTGGCATGGGAGATGAAATGATAGTCCCATTCAAAATGACCGATACCAATTCCAGTCATTTTGGCTCGCTCATGACGAGGATGTTGATCTTTATGCGTTCCACTTTAGTTTTGACAATTTCCAATCCTAGATTCATGCTTCTTTCATTCCGCGTTCTGATCGTTAATGAAGGTTCGCAGCTATTTCTTCCCATTTTGAATCGTGCCACTTCAGCAAATGAAGGTCCCTAAAGCCTGACGCCATCCACCTCATTAAGGACAGCTCCAACTGGATGAGGCAGCTCTTCCCGAGTTGTCTTTTGAGTGCCTTCTAACCTGGGAGGCTCATCTTCTGGCACTATATCAGTCAGTGTTCCGCTGCTATTCCTACGGTGTTCACTGGCTAGTTCTTTTCAGGCGTCAAACGTGGAATCCTTCTTCGTCTTGCAGCTCAGCTAAAACCTGTCAATCATGGGTGACCCTGTTCGGATCCTAATTCCAGTCGCACAGCTCCCAGCATCACAGCAACACGCAAGCCCCCCCAGTACGACACACGGACAGACAGGTGGGCGATCACAACCATTAATGCAGAGAAATTCTACGAAGCTATTTGGCCTCATCCACAATTGAACTTCCTTATTAGTAGAGACTGCCAGGTAAAGCATTTTTTTTTCTGCGCCCTTATTGATTGAATTATATTGCAGATGAAGGTTTCCAGAGCGAAGCAGTTTCTCATTAAAGAGTTAGTACCCATATTACGTGATGGCGTTGTTTGAAAGCTTCACAACATGTCACCTGTCTCCCTTCTTAGCCTTGGGTTTCCTATCACCAGCTTTCCTCTGCCCTTTCTCCTCCTAGTCCTTGCCCCTGGGCTGCTGTGCCCTTTTATGGGCCTATCTAAGCTTTGTGTTAGGAGCCTATCTAATCTTTGGTGAAGGGTGAGTCTCAGGAGTGACCTCATTACTGAGCTAAAGGGGTGTCAGGGACCTTACTGGCAGGGTTTCTCCCATCTATGACAGCCCAGTAAGTCTGGCCTTTTTTTGTGACTTAGGGATTTTTTTCTGCATTTTTTCTCCAGCTCTGTCCAGGACTCACTATTGTCATCCCCGTCACAGAGGATCATTGAAGAATTGCTGACAGGAAACTTCCCTAATATTGTGAATCATGAAAAGCTGAGCAACCAAGAAGCTCAAAGAACCGCATAGAGGATAGACGGCAACAGTAAAACACCAAGGCCTATCCTAATCACACACTCTAAAGACAAAGGCAAAATCCTGCGAGCAGCTCGAGAAAAACAAAAAGTCACACGCAGAGGACAAACAATAAGACTGAGCTCTGATTATTCGGCAGAAACCATGAGGGCAAAAGGGCAATGGTTTGACATAGTAAAAAAAACAACTTACCAACCAAGAATAAGATATCCTGCAGAACTCTCACTCAAATATGATGCTGAAATTAGGACATTTCCAGATAAGAAAGATTAAGGGACTCTGTAAAAACAGAACCAAAATGACACTAATTACTAAAGGGAGTCCTTTGGTCTTAGGAGAAACAATATCATACCACAGCCTGAATCTAGAATTCAAGAGTTTACTCGCCAGATACCAGTGTAGTAAAAGAACTCCCAACGACTATCCAGAAACAAAGGAATTACAACAGGAAACCAGAAACGTGAAACTCTAATAGACAATATGAGAAAAAAAAAAAAAAAGAGGGAATAATTGGTGGAGGTATAGAAGTTTTCATGCGGGGAATGGCAAGGCAACACCAAGGAATAATAGACTGGTTCAAGCAGGAGAAATTTCAAAGGAACCAGAGAGTGCAAAAGAATACACATCTAAGTAAAGAAGAAAAGGATAAAGTCTCCGTGAAAACAAAATGTACAAAACCAAAAGCAATGACAGCAAAATCCAAAAGCAGAAGGAATTCAGCACAGGAGACTAAGGGGAACAAAGAAAACATCAGCACCACCAAAAAAGCACTTGAAAATGACGGCAAGAAACTGAAACCTAGCAACACTGACACAGAATGTAAACGGCCTAAATGCAACCCGAAAGAGTCAGAGAGCGACAGAATGGATTCCAAAAAAGGCCTATCAACATGCTGTCTACCAGAGGTGCCCCTTACAAACAAAGGAATCAATTCATTAAAAATCAAAAGATGGGAACAACTACGTCAAGCAAATGGCTATCAAAAAAGAGCAGAAGTGACAAGAGTCATTTCAGAGAACAATACACTTTAAAACAAAGTCTGCCATATGAGACAAAGTAGGGCATTACAGAAAGATGAAAGGGACGATCCACCGTGAAGACATAACCGTAACAAACATTTGCGCACCCAACGAAGGACAGCATTCCAATAAACATGAAACTCAGCTCTAAAGACAGAAACTGACAGTTCCACAAGAACAGTAGGAGACTTCGACACACCACTCTTGGTGAAGGACAGAACATCTAGAAAGAAATTCAGCAAAGATATACAACAGCTCAAGGGCACAATCAGCCAGCTTGACATATATGTCTTGAACTCACAGACGTATACGGAACACTCCAGCGAGCGGCAGCAAAATACACTTTCTTCTTCAATCCCATCGGGAATATTCTACGCATCAGACCATGCCTTGCTCTTAAACACCAAGCAGCTCAACACCAAGCAGCCAAAGCCAAAGGAAGAAATGATGAAGCAAAAGAACTGAACACGTCATTTCAAAGCGCATCTCAAGAAGACAAAGTATTCTAATGCCATGCACAGAGCTGGAGATAGAAAACCAAAAGGGAAGAACACGCCTGCAATTTCTCCAGCTGAAAGAACTGAAGAAAAAAATCAAACCTTTACTTTCGGTAGTCAAGGATTCTACCGGAAAAATACTAAATGATGCTGGAAGAACCAAAGATGGACTCAATACACAGAGTCATTCTATACCAAAAAGAACTGGTGGACAACGGACCATTTCATGAGGTAGGTAGCACATGATCAGGAAGGCATGGTACTGAAGGAGGTAATCCAAACCGCACTGAAGGCATTGGCAGAAACAGGAATTATAGCAGTGACGGAATTCCAGCTGAGATGTTTCAACAAACAGATGCAGTGCTGAAAGTGCTCGCATTTCTACACCAAGAATATTGGAAGGGAACTACTTGGCCAGCCGACTGAAAGAGGTCCATATTTATGGCTATTCCCAAGAAAGGTGATCCAACCGAACGTGGAAATTATCGAACAACACCAATAACACATGTAAAATTTTGCTGGAGATCATTCAAAAGTGGCTGCAGCAGTATATTGACACGGAACTGCCAGAAATTCAGGCCAGACTCGGAAGACGACGGCCAATCAGGGCCATCCATGCTGATGTCAGATGGATGCCGGCTGAAAGCACCAAATACCTGAAAGATGCTTCCCCGTGCTTTACTGAGTATTCTAAGGCATTCAAGTCTGTGGGTCATAACAAATTATGAATGACATTGTGAAGAATGGGAGTTCCAGAACACTTAATTGTGCTCAAGAGGAAACTGTACACAGATCAATCAGCACTTTGGACAGAACAAGGGAATACTGAGTGGTTTCAATTCAGGAAAGCTGTGTGTCAGGGTTGTACCCTTTTCCCGCACCTATTCGAATGCGAATGCTGAGCAAATGATCCAAGAAGCTGGACTATATGGAGAAGAACGGGGCACTAGGATTGCAGGAAGACTCATTAACCACCTGCGCTATGGAGACGACACAAGCTTGCTTGCCTAAAGCAAAGAGGACTTGAAGCACTTACTGATGAAGATCAAAGGCCACAATCTTCAGTATCGATTACACCGCAACATAAAGAAAAGAAAAATCTTCACCACTGGAGCATGAGGCAAAATTCCGATAAATGGAGAAAAGACGGAAGTTTGGAAGGATTTCTTTTTACTTGGTTCTGCGTTCAGCACCCACGGAAGCAGTGGTGAGGAAATCAAAAGACGAACTGCTTTGGGCAAATCTCCTGTAAAGGACCTCTTTAAGGCGTTGAAAAGCAAAGATACCACCTTGAAGACGAAGGTGTGCCTGACCCAAGGAATGGTATTTCAATCACATCATATGCATGTGAAAACTGGACAATGAAGAAGGAAGACTGAAGAACTGACGCCTTTGAAGTGCGGCGTTGGTGAAGAATATTGCATGCAGCATGGACCGCCAAAAGAACGCACAAATCTGTCTTGGAAGAGGTAAAACCGGAATGCTTCTTCGAAACAAGGTTGGTGAGACTGCATCCGACATAGTTTGGACGCGTGGGCAGGGGAGATCAGTCCCCGGAGAAGGAAATCGTGCTTGGTACAGGACAGGGTCGGCTAAATAGAGGAAGGCCCTCCACGATGAGGACTGACACAGTGGCTGAAAGCACAGGCTCAAGGAAAAGAAGGATTTTAAGCATGGCGCAGGACAGTGAATTCTTTCCTCTGTGGTACCTCGGGTACCTATGAATTGGAAATAACTTGATGGCCCTTAACAACAACAAAAGCCGCAATAAAAAGACAAGTAATCCGATTTAAAACAGGGCAAAAGCAATGAACGGACACTTCACCGAAGTGTATGGTACCATCGGTTCCGCATCCTATGCTACCTCATGAAATGGTCGAATGTCGACCAGTTCTTTCGGGTATAATCACTCCGTGTATTCCTTGCATCTTGTTTAGACGCCTCCTGCATCATTTAATATGTTGCCCATAGACTCTTTCACCACTGCAACACAAGGCTTGAGTTTTCTCTTCCGTTCTTTCCGCTTGAGTAATGCCAAGCATGTTCTTCCCTTCTGGTTTTCTAACTCCAGGTTTCTGCACATGTTCCATTACTTTGTCTTCTCGAGCTGCTCTTTGAAATCTTCTCTTCAGCTTTTTTGCTTCGTCATTTCTCCTTTTGCTTTAGCTGCCTGACGTTGCAGAGCAAATTTCAGAGTCTCTTCTGACATCCTTCTTGGTCTTGTATTTCTTTCCTGTCTTCTCAGTGACCTCTTGCTTTCTTCAGGGATGATGTCCTTGATGTCATTCCACAACTCGCCTAGTCTTCATTCATTAGTGTGCAATGTGTCGAATCTCTTTCTGAGACGGTCTGTAAATTCAGGTAGGATACACTCAAGGTCGTACTGTGGCTCTCATCGACTTGTTCTCATTCTCTTCAGTTTCGACTTGAACTGGCCTATGTGCAGTTGATGGTCCGTTCCACAGTTGGTCCCTGACCTTGTTCCACCATCTCTTTTCATAGAGGTAGTTGTCATGATTCCCGTGTGTTCTACCTGATGAGACCCATGTATGACCGTTTACCTCGCTGAAAAAGCTACTTGCCGTGAAGAAGTCGTTGATCGTGCAAAGCTCTGTCGTGCAATCTCTAACATGCTTTCTATCAACAATGTCAGATTTTCCAACACCTGATCTTTCTTCCTTTCCAGCTTTTGCATTGCGATCATCAGTAATTCTCAATGTATCCTGATGGCATGTTTGATCAATTTCAGTCTACAGAAGTTGGTAAAAATCCTCAATTTCTTCACCTTTGGCCTTAGCGGTCGGTGTGTAAATTTGAATAATGGTTGTATTCACTGGTCTTCCGTGTTGGAGTAGGGGTATTAGCCTATCACCGACAATCTTGTACTTCAGGATAGATCCGGAAACGTTCTTTTGGACAAATCATTCCTCTTCAAGTTGTCATTCCTGGCATGGGAGATGAAATGATAGTCCCATTCAAAATGACCGATACCAATTCCAGTCATTTTGGCTCGCTCATGACGAGGATGTTGATCTTTATGCGTTCCACTTTAGTTTTGACAATTTCCAATCCTAGATTCATGCTTCTTTCATTCCGCGTTCTGATCGTTAATGAAGGTTCGCAGCTATTTCTTCCCATTTTGAATCGTGCCACTTCAGCAAATGAAGGTCCCTAAAGCCTGACGCCATCCACCTCATTAAGGACAGCTCCAACTGGATGAGGCAGCTCTTCCCGAGTTGTCTTTTGAGTGCCTTCTAACCTGGGAGGCTCATCTTCTGGCACTATATCAGTCAGTGTTCCGCTGCTATTCCTACGGTGTTCACTGGCTAGTTCTTTTCAGACGTCAAACGTGGAGTCCTTCTTCGTCTTGCAGCTCAGCTAAAACCTGTCAATCATGGGTGACCCTGTTCGGATCCTAATTCCAGTCGCACAGCTCCCAGCATCACAGCAACACGCAAGCCCCCCCAGTACGACACACGGACAGACAGGTGGGCGATCACAACCATTAATGCAGAGAAATTCTACGAAGCTATTTGGCCTCATCCACAATTGAACTTCCTTATTAGTAGAGACTGCCAGGTAAAGCATTTTTTTTTTCTGCGCCCTTATTGATTGAACTATATTGCAGATGAAGGTTTCCAGAGCGAAGCAGTTTCTCATTAAAGAGTTAGTACCCATATTACGTGATGGCGTTGTTTGAAAGCTTCACAACATGTCACCTGTCTCCCTTCTTAGCCTTGGGTTTCCTATCACCAGCTTTCCTCTGCCCTTTCTCCTCCTAGTCCTTGCCCCTGGGCTGCTGTGCCCTTTTATGGGCCTATCTAAGCTTTGTGTTAGGAGCCTATCTAATCTTTGGTGAAGGGTGAGTCTCAGGAGTGACCTCATTACTGAGCTAAAGGGGTGTCAGGGACCTTACTGGCAGGGTTTCTCCCATCTATGACAGCCCAGTAAGTCTGGCCTTTTTTTGTGACTTAGGGATTTTTTTCTGCATTTTTTCTCCAGCTCTGTCCAGGACTCACTATTGTCATCCCCGTCACAGAGGATCATTGAAGAATTGCTGACAGGAAACTTCCCTAATATTGTGAATCATGAAAAGCTGACCAACCAAGAAGCTCAAAGAACCGCATAGAGGACAGACGGCAACAGTAAAACACCAAGGCCTGTCCTAATCACACTCTCTAAAACCAAAGCCAAAGGCAAAATCCTGCGAGCAGCTCGAGAAAAACAAAAAGTCACACGCAGAGGACAAACAATAAGACTGAGCTCTGATTATTCAGCAGAACCATGCAGGCAAAAGGGCAATGGTTTGACATAGTAAACAAAACAAATTACCAACCAAGAATAAGATATCCTGCAGAACTCTCACTCAAATATGATGCTGAAATTAGGACATTTCCAGATAAGAAAGATTAAGGGACTCTGTAAAAACAGAACCAATTACTAATTACTAAAGGGAGTCCTTTGGTCTTAGGAGAAACAATATCATACCACAGCCTGAATCTAGAATTCAAGAGTTTACTCGCCAGATACCAGTGTAGTAAAAGAACTCCCAACGACTATCCAGAAACAAAGGAATTACAACAGGAAACCAGAAACGTGAAACTCTAATAGACAATATGAGAAAAAAAAAAAAAAAGAGGGAATAATTGGTGGAGGTATAGAAGTTTTCATGCGGGGAATGGCAAGGCAACACCAAGGAATAATAGACTGGTTCAAGCAGGAGAAATTTCAAAGGAACCACAGAGTGCAAAAGAATACACATCTAAGTAAAGAAGAAAAGGATAAAGTCTCCGTGAAAACAAAATGTACAAAACCAAAAGCAATGACAGCAAAATCCAAAAGCAGAAGGAATTCAGCACAGGAGACTAAGGGGAACAAAGAAAACATCAGCACCACCAAAAAAGCACTTGAAAATGACGGCAAGAAACTGAAACCTAGCAACACTGACACAGAATGTAAACGGCCTAAATGCAACCCGAAAGAGTCAGAGAGCGACAGAATGGATTCCAAAAAAGGCCTATCAACATGCTGTCTACCAGAGGTGCCCCTTACAAACAAAGGAATCAATTCATTAAAAATCAAAAGATGGGAACAACTACGTCAAGCAAATGGCTATCAAAAAAGAGCAGAAGTGACAAGAGTCATTTCAGAGAACAATACACTTTAAAACAAAGTCTGCCATACGAGACAAAGTAGGGCATTACAGAAAGATGAAAGGGACGATCCACCGTGAAGACATAACCGTAACAAACATTTGCGCACCCAACGAAGGACAGCATTCCAATAAACATGAAACTCAGCTCTAAAGACAGAAACTGACAGTTCCACAAGAACAGTAGGAGACTTCGACACACCACTCTTGGTGAAGGACAGAACATCTAGAAAGAAATTCAGCAAAGATATACAACAGCTCAAGGGCACAATCAGCCAGCTTGACATATATGTCTTGAACTCACAGACGTATACGGAACACTCCAGCGAGCGGCAGCAAAATACACTTTCTTCTTCAATCCCATCGGGAATATTCTACGCATCAGACCATGCCTTGCTCTTAAACACCAAGCAGCTCAACACCAAGCAGCCAAAGCCAAAGGAAGAAATGATGAAGCAAAAGAACTGAACACGTCATTTCAAAGCGCATCTCGAGAAGACAAAGTATTCTAATGCCATGCACAGAGCTGGAGATAGAAAACCAAAAGGGAAGAACACGCCTGCAATTTCTCCAGCTGAAAGAACTGAAGAAAAAAATCAAACCTTTACTTTCGGTAGTCAAGGATTCTACCGGAAAAATACTAAATGATGCTGGAAGAACCAAAGATGGACTCAATACACAGAGTCATTCTATACCAAAAAGAACTGGTGGACAACGGACCATTTCATGAGGTAGGTAGCACATGATCAGGAAGGCATGGTACTGAAGGAGGTAATCCAAACCGCACTGAAGGCATTGGCAGAAACAGGAATTATAGCAGTGACGGAATTCCAGCTGAGATGTTTCAACAAACAGATGCAGTGCTGAAAGTGCTCGCATTTCTACACCAAGAATATTGGAAGGGAACTACTTGGCCAGCCGACTGAAAGAGGTCCATATTTATGGCTATTCCCAAGAAAGGTGATCCAACCGAACGTGGAAATTATCGAACAACACCAATAACACATGTAAAATTTTGCTGGAGATCATTCAAAAGTGGCTGCAGCAGTATATTGACACGGAACTGCCAGAAATTCAGGCCAGACTCAGAAGACGACGGCCAATCAGGGCCATCCATGCTGATGTCAGATGGATGCCGGCTGAAAGCACCAAATACCTGAAAGATGCTTCCCCGTGCTTTACTGAGTATTCTAAGGCATTCAAGTCTGTGGGTCATAACAAATTATGAATGACATTGTGAAGAATGGGAGTTCCAGAACACTTAATTGTGCTCAAGAGGAAACTGTACACAGATCAATCAGCACTTTGGACAGAACAAGGGAATACTGAGTGGTTTCAATTCAGGAAAGCTGTGTGTCAGGGTTGTACCCTTTTCCCGCACCTATTCGAATGCGAATGCTGAGCAAATGATCCAAGAAGCTGGACTATATGGAGAAGAACGGGGCACTAGGATTGCAGGAAGACTCATTAACCACCTGCGCTATGGAGACGACACAAGCTTGCTTGCCTAAAGCAAAGAGGACTTGAAGCACTTACTGATGAAGATCAAAGGCCACAATCTTCAGTATCGATTACACCGCAACATAAAGAAAAGAAAAATCTTCACCACTGGAGCATGAGGCAAAATTCCGATAAATGGAGAAAAGACGGAAGTTTGGAAGGATTTCTTTTTACTTGGTTCTGCGTTCAGCACCCACGGAAGCAGTGGTGAGGAAATCAAAAGACGAACTGCTTTGGGCAAATCTCCTGTAAAGGACCTCTTTAAGGCGTTGAAAAGCAAAGATACCACCTTGAAGACGAAGGTGTGCCTGACCCAAGGAATGGTATTTCAATCACATCATATGCATGTGAAAACTGGACAATGAAGAAGGAAGACTGAAGAACTGACGCCTTTGAAGTGCGGCGTTGGTGAAGAATATTGCATGCAGCATGGACCGCCAAAAGAACGCACAAATCTGTCTTGGAAGAGGTAAAACCGGAATGCTTCTTCGAAACAAGGTTGGTGAGACTGCATCCGACATAGTTTGGACGCGTGGGCAGGGGAGATCAGTCCCCGGAGAAGGAAATCGTGCTTGGTACAGGACAGGGTCGGCTAAATAGAGGAAGGCCCTCCACGATGAGGACTGACACAGTGGCTGAAAGCACAGGCTCAAGGAAAAGAAGGATTTTAAGCATGGCGCAGGACAGTGAATTCTTTCCTCTGTGGTACCTCGGGTACCTATGAATTGGAAATAACTTGATGGCCCTTAACAACAACAAAAGCCGCAATAAAAAGACAAGTAATCCGATTTAAAACAGGGCAAAAGCAATGAACGGACACTTCACCGAAGTGTATGGTACCATCGGTTCCGCATCCTATGCTACCTCATGAAATGGTCGAATGTCGACCAGTTCTTTCGGGTATAATCACTCCGTGTATTCCTTGCATCTTGTTTAGACGCCTCCTGCATCATTTAATATGTTGCCCATAGACTCTTTCACCACTGCAACACAAGGCTTGAGTTTTCTCTTCCGTTCTTTCCGCTTGAGTAATGCCAAGCATGTTCTTCCCTTCTGGTTTTCTAACTCCAGGTTTCTGCACATGTTCCATTACTTTGTCTTCTCGAGCTGCTCTTTGAAATCTTCTCTTCAGCTTTTTTGCTTCGTCATTTCTCCTTTTGCTTTAGCTGCCTGACGTTGCAGAGCAAATTTCAGAGTCTCTTCTGACATCCTTCTTGGTCTTGTATTTCTTTCCTGTCTTCTCAGTGACCTCTTGCTTTCTTCAGGGATGATGTCCTTGATGTCATTCCACAACTCGCCTAGTCTTCATTCATTAGTGTGCAATGTGTCGAATCTCTTTCTGAGACGGTCTGTAAATTCAGGTAGGATACACTCAAGGTCGTACTGTGGCTCTCATCGACTTGTTCTCATTCTCTTCAGTTTCGACTTGAACTGGCCTATGTGCAGTTGATGGTCCGTTCCACAGTTGGTCCCTGACCTTGTTCCACCATCTCTTTTCATAGAGGTAGTTGTCATGATTCCCGTGTGTTCTACCTGATGAGACCCATGTATGACCGTTTACCTCGCTGAAAAAGCTACTTGCCGTGAAGAAGTCGTTGATCGTGCAAAGCTCTGTCGTGCAATCTCTAACATGCTTTCTATCAACAATGTCAGATTTTCCAACACCTGATCTTTCTTCCTTTCCAGCTTTTGCATTGCGATCATCAGTAATTCTCAATGTATCCTGATGGCATGTTTGATCAATTTCAGTCTACAGAAGTTGGTAAAAATCCTCAATTTCTTCACCTTTGGCCTTAGCGGTCGGTGTGTAAATTTGAATAATGGTTGTATTCACTGGTCTTCCGTGTTGGAGTAGGGGTATTAGCCTATCACCGACAATCTTGTACTTCAGGATAGATCCGGAAACGTTCTTTTGGACAAATCATTCCTCTTCAAGTTGTCATTCCTGGCATGGGAGATGAAATGATAGTCCCATTCAAAATGACCGATACCAATTCCAGTCATTTTGGCTCGCTCATGACGAGGATGTTGATCTTTATGCGTTCCACTTTAGTTTTGACAATTTCCAATCCTAGATTCATGCTTCTTTCATTCCGCGTTCTGATCGTTAATGAAGGTTCGCAGCTATTTCTTCCCATTTTGAATCGTGCCACTTCAGCAAATGAAGGTCCCTAAAGCCTGACGCCATCCACCTCATTAAGGACAGCTCCAACTGGATGAGGCAGCTCTTCCCGAGTTGTCTTTTGAGTGCCTTCTAACCTGGGAGGCTCATCTTCTGGCACTATATCAGTCAGTGTTCCGCTGCTATTCCTACGGTGTTCACTGGCTAGTTCTTTTCAGACGTCAAACGTGGAGTCCTTCTTCGTCTTGCAGCTCAGCTAAAACCTGTCAATCATGGGTGACCCTGTTCGGATCCTAATTCCAGTCGCACAGCTCCCAGCATCACAGCAACACGCAAGCCCCCCCAGTACGACACACGGACAGACAGGTGGGCGATCACAACCATTAATGCAGAGAAATTCTACGAAGCTATTTGGCCTCATCCACAATTGAACTTCCTTATTAGTAGAGACTGCCAGGTAAAGCATTTTTTTTTTCTGCGCCCTTATTGATTGAACTATATTGCAGATGAAGGTTTCCAGAGCGAAGCAGTTTCTCATTAAAGAGTTAGTACCCATATTACGTGATGGCGTTGTTTGAAAGCTTCACAACATGTCACCTGTCTCCCTTCTTAGCCTTGGGTTTCCTATCACCAGCTTTCCTCTGCCCTTTCTCCTCCTAGTCCTTGCCCCTGGGCTGCTGTGCCCTTTTATGGGCCTATCTAAGCTTTGTGTTAGGAGCCTATCTAATCTTTGGTGAAGGGTGAGTCTCAGGAGTGACCTCATTACTGAGCTAAAGGGGTGTCAGGGACCTTACTGGCAGGGTTTCTCCCATCTATGACAGCCCAGTAAGTCTGGCCTTTTTTTGTGACTTAGGGATTTTTTTCTGCATTTTTTCTCCAGCTCTGTCCAGGACTCACTATTGTCATCCCCGTCACAGAGGATCATTGAAGAATTGCTGACAGGAAACTTCCCTAATATTGTGAATCATGAAAAGCTGAGCAACCAAGAAGCTCAAAGAACCGCATAGAGGACAGACGGCAACAGTAAAACACCAAGGCCTGTCCTAATCACACTCTCTAAAACCAAAGCCAAAGGCAAAATCCTGCGAGCAGCTCGAGAAAAACAAAAAGTCACACGCAGAGGACAAACAATAAGACTGAGCTCTGATTATTCAGCAGAACCATGCAGGCAAAAGGGCAATGGTTTGACATAGTAAACAAAACAAATTACCAACCAAGAATAAGATATCCTGCAGAACTCTCACTCAAATATGATGCTGAAATTAGGACATTTCCAGATAAGAAAGATTAAGGGACTCTGTAAAAACAGAACCAATTACTAATTACTAAAGGGAGTCCTTTGGTCTTAGGAGAAACAATATCATACCACAGCCTGAATCTAGAATTCAAGAGTTTACTCGCCAGATACCAGTGTAGTAAAAGAACTCCCAACGACTATCCAGAAACAAAGGAATTACAACAGGAAACCAGAAACGTGAAACTCTAATAGACAATATGAGAAAAAAAAAAAAAAAGAGGGAATAATTGGTGGAGGTATAGAAGTTTTCATGCGGGGAATGGCAAGGCAACACCAAGGAATAATAGACTGGTTCAAGCAGGAGAAATTTCAAAGGAACCACAGAGTGCAAAAGAATACACATCTAAGTAAAGAAGAAAAGGATAAAGTCTCCGTGAAAACAAAATGTACAAAACCAAAAGCAATGACAGCAAAATCCAAAAGCAGAAGGAATTCAGCACAGGAGACTAAGGGGAACAAAGAAAACATCAGCACCACCAAAAAAGCACTTGAAAATGACGGCAAGAAACTGAAACCTAGCAACACTGACACAGAATGTAAACGGCCTAAATGCAACCCGAAAGAGTCAGAGAGCGACAGAATGGATTCCAAAAAAGGCCTATCAACATGCTGTCTACCAGAGGTGCCCCTTACAAACAAAGGAATCAATTCATTAAAAATCAAAAGATGGGAACAACTACGTCAAGCAAATGGCTATCAAAAAAGAGCAGAAGTGACAAGAGTCATTTCAGAGAACAATACACTTTAAAACAAAGTCTGCCATACGAGACAAAGTAGGGCATTACAGAAAGATGAAAGGGACGATCCACCGTGAAGACATAACCGTAACAAACATTTGCGCACCCAACGAAGGACAGCATTCCAATAAACATGAAACTCAGCTCTAAAGACAGAAACTGACAGTTCCACAAGAACAGTAGGAGACTTCGACACACCACTCTTGGTGAAGGACAGAACATCTAGAAAGAAATTCAGCAAAGATATACAACAGCTCAAGGGCACAATCAGCCAGCTTGACATATATGTCTTGAACTCACAGACGTATACGGAACACTCCAGCGAGCGGCAGCAAAATACACTTTCTTCTTCAATCCCATCGGGAATATTCTACGCATCAGACCATGCCTTGCTCTTAAACACCAAGCAGCTCAACACCAAGCAGCCAAAGCCAAAGGAAGAAATGATGAAGCAAAAGAACTGAACACGTCATTTCAAAGCGCATCTCGAGAAGACAAAGTATTCTAATGCCATGCACAGAGCTGGAGATAGAAAACCAAAAGGGAAGAACACGCCTGCAATTTCTCCAGCTGAAAGAACTGAAGAAAAAAATCAAACCTTTACTTTCGGTAGTCAAGGATTCTACCGGAAAAATACTAAATGATGCTGGAAGAACCAAAGATGGACTCAATACACAGAGTCATTCTATACCAAAAAGAACTGGTGGACAACGGACCATTTCATGAGGTAGGTAGCACATGATCAGGAAGGCATGGTACTGAAGGAGGTAATCCAAACCGCACTGAAGGCATTGGCAGAAACAGGAATTATAGCAGTGACGGAATTCCAGCTGAGATGTTTCAACAAACAGATGCAGTGCTGAAAGTGCTCGCATTTCTACACCAAGAATATTGGAAGGGAACTACTTGGCCAGCCGACTGAAAGAGGTCCATATTTATGGCTATTCCCAAGAAAGGTGATCCAACCGAACGTGGAAATTATCGAACAACACCAATAACACATGTAAAATTTTGCTGGAGATCATTCAAAAGTGGCTGCAGCAGTATATTGACACGGAACTGCCAGAAATTCAGGCCAGACTCAGAAGACGACGGCCAATCAGGGCCATCCATGCTGATGTCAGATGGATGCCGGCTGAAAGCACCAAATACCTGAAAGATGCTTCCCCGTGCTTTACTGAGTATTCTAAGGCATTCAAGTCTGTGGGTCATAACAAATTATGAATGACATTGTGAAGAATGGGAGTTCCAGAACACTTAATTGTGCTCAAGAGGAAACTGTACACAGATCAATCAGCACTTTGGACAGAACAAGGGAATACTGAGTGGTTTCAATTCAGGAAAGCT
Source organism: Elephas maximus indicus (assembly GCF_024166365.1). Lineage (NCBI taxonomy): Eukaryota > Metazoa > Chordata > Mammalia > Proboscidea > Elephantidae > Elephas > Elephas maximus. The sequence continues at coordinate 13,024,697 of NC_064847.1, forward strand.
GTGTGTCAGGGTTGTACCCTTTTCCCGCACCTATTCGAATGCGAATGCTGAGCAAATGATCCAAGAAGCTGGACTATATGGAGAAGAACGGGGCACTAGGATTGCAGGAAGACTCATTAACCACCTGCGCTATGGAGACGACACAACCTTGCTTGCCTAAAGCAAAGAGGACTTGAAGCACTTACTGATGAAGATCAAAGGCCACAATCTTCAGTATCGATTACACCGCAACATAAAGAAAAGAAAAATCTTCACCACTGGAGCATGAGGCAAAATTCCGATAAATGGAGAAAAGACGGAAGTTTGGAAGGATTTCTTTTTACTTGGTTCTGCGTTCAGCACCCACGGAAGCAGTGGTGAGGAAATCAAAAGACGAACTGCTTTGGGCAAATCTCCTGTAAAGGACCTCTTTAAGGCGTTGAAAAGCAAAGATACCACCTTGAAGACGAAGGTGTGCCTGACCCAAGGAATGGTATTTCAATCACATCATATGCATGTGAAAACTGGACAATGAAGAAGGAAGACTGAAGAACTGACGCCTTTGAAGTGCGGCGTTGGTGAAGAATATTGCATGCAGCATGGACCGCCAAAAGAACGCACAAATCTGTCTTGGAAGAGGTAAAACCGGAATGCTTCTTCGAAACAAGGTTGGTGAGACTGCATCCGACATAGTTTGGACGCGTGGGCAGGGGAGATCAGTCCCCGGAGAAGGAAATCGTGCTTGGTACAGGACAGGGTCGGCTAAATAGAGGAAGGCCCTCCACGATGAGGACTGACACAGTGGCTGAAAGCACAGGCTCAAGGAAAAGAAGGATTTTAAGCATGGCGCAGGACAGTGAATTCTTTCCTCTGTGGTACCTCGGGTACCTATGAATTGGAAATAACTTGATGGCCCTTAACAACAACAAAAGCCGCAATAAAAAGACAAGTAATCCGATTTAAAACAGGGCAAAAGCAATGAACGGACACTTCACCGAAGTGTATGGTACCATCGGTTCCGCATCCTATGCTACCTCATGAAATGGTCGAATGTCGACCAGTTCTTTCGGGTATAATCACTCCGTGTATTCCTTGCATCTTGTTTAGACGCCTCCTGCATCATTTAATATGTTGCCCATAGAATCTTTCACCACTGCAACACAAGGCTTGAGTTTTCTCTTCCGTTCTTTCCGCTTGAGTAATGCCAAGCATGTTCTTCCCTTCTGGTTTTCTAACTCCAGGTTTCTGCACATGTTCCATTACTTTGTCTTCTCGAGCTGCTCTTTGAAATCTTCTCTTCAGCTTTTTTACTTCGTCATTTCTCCTTTTGCTTTAGCTGCCTGACGTTGCAGAGCAAATTTCAGAGTCTCTTCTGACATCCTTCTTGGTCTTGTATTTCTTTCCTGTCTTCTCAGTGACCTCTTGCTTTCTTCAGGGATGATGTCCTTGATGTCATTCCACAACTCGCCTAGTCTTCATTCATTAGTGTGCAATGTGCCGAATCTCTTTCTGAGACGGTCTGTAAATTCAGGTAGGATACACTCAAGGTCGTACTTTGGCTCTCATCGACTTGTTCTCATTCTCTTCAGTTTCGACTTGAACTGGCCTATGTGCAGTTGATGGTCCGTTCCACAGTTGGTCCCTGACCTTGTTCCACCATCTCTTTTCATAGAGGTAGTTGTCATGATTCCCGTGTGTTCTACCTGATGAGACCCATGTATGACCGTTTACCTCGCTGAAAAAGCTACTTGCCGTGAAGAAGTCGTTGATCGTGCAAAGCTCTGTCGTGCAATCTCTAACATGCTTTCTATCAACAATGTCAGATTTTCCAACACCTGATCTTTCTTCCTTTCCAGCTTTTGCATTGCGATCATCAGTAATTCTCAATGTATCCTGATGGCATGTTTGATCAATTTCAGTCTACAGAAGTTGGTAAAAATCCTCAATTTCTTCACCTTTGGCCTTAGCGGTCGGTGTGTAAATTTGAATAATGGTTGTATTCACTGGTCTTCCGTGTTGGAGTAGGGGTATTAGCCTATCACCGACAATCTTGTACTTCAGGATAGATCCGGAAACGTTCTTTTGGACAAATCATTCCTCTTCAAGTTGTCATTCCTGGCATGGGAGATGAAATGATAGTCCCATTCAAAATGACTGATACCAATTCCAGTCATTTTGGCTCGCTCATGACGAGGATGTTGATCTTTATGCGTTCCACTTTAGTTTTGACAATTTCCAATCCTAGATTCATGCTTCTTTCATTCCGCGTTCTGATCGTTAATGAAGGTTCGCAGCTATTTCTTCCCATTTTGAATCGTGCCACTTCAGCAAATGAAGGTCCCTAAAGCCTGACGCCATCCACCTCATTAAGGACAGCTCCAACTGGATGAGGCAGCTCTTCCCGAGTTGTCTTTTGAGTGCCTTCTAACCTGGGAGGCTCATCTTCTGGCACTATATCAGTCAGTGTTCCGCTGCTATTCCTACGGTGTTCACTGGCTAGTTCTTTTCAGACGTCAAACGTGGAGTCCTTCTTCGTCTTGCAGCTCAGCTAAAACCTGTCAATCATGGGTGACCCTGTTCGGATCCTAATTCCAGTCGCACAGCTCCCAGCATCACAGCAACACGCAAGCCCCCCCAGTACGACACACGGACAGACAGGTGGGCGATCACAACCATTAATGCAGAGAAATTCTACGAAGCTATTTGGCCTCATCCACAATTGAACTTCCTTATTAGTAGAGACTGCCAGGTAAAGCATTTTTTTTTTTCTGCGCCCTTATTGATTGAACTATATTGCAGATGAAGGTTTCCAGAGCGAAGCAGTTTCTCATTAAAGAGTTAGTACCCATATTACGTGATGGCGTTGTTTGAAAGCTTCACAACATGTCACCTGTCTCCCTTCTTAGCCTTGGGTTTCCTATCACCAGCTTTCCTCTGCCCTTTCTCCTCCTAGTCCTTGCCCCTGGGCTGCTGTGCCCTTTTATGGGCCTATCTAAGCTTTGTGTTAGGAGCCTATCTAATCTTTGGTGAAGGGTGAGTCTCAGGAGTGACCTCATTACTGAGCTAAAGGGGTGTCAGGGACCTTACTGGCAGGGTTTCTCCCATCTATGACAGCCCAGTAAGTCTGGCCTTTTTTTGTGACTTAGGGATTTTTTTCTGCATTTTTTCTCCAGCTCTGTCCAGGACTCACTATTGTCATCCCCGTCACAGAGGATCATTGAAGAATTGCTGACAGGAAACTTCCCTAATATTGTGAATCATGAAAAGCTGAGCAACCAAGAAGCTCAAAGAACCGCATAGAGGACAGACGGCAACAGTAAAACACCAAGGCCTGTCCTAATCACACTCTCTAAAACCAAAGCCAAAGGCAAAATCCTGCGAGCAGCTCGAGAAAAACAAAAAGTCACACGCAGAGGACAAACAATAAGACTGAGCTCTGATTATTCAGCAGAACCATGCAGGCAAAAGGGCAATGGTTTGACATAGTAAACAAAACAAATTACCAACCAAGAATAAGATATCCTGCAGAACTCTCACTCAAATATGATGCTGAAATTAGGACATTTCCAGATAAGAAAGATTAAGGGACTCTGTAAAAACAGAACCAATTACTAATTACTAAAGGGAGTCCTTTGGTCTTAGGAGAAACAATATCATACCACAGCCTGAATCTAGAATTCAAGAGTTTACTCGCCAGATACCAGTGTAGTAAAAGAACTCCCAACGACTATCCAGAAACAAAGGAATTACAACAGGAAACCAGAAACGTGAAACTCTAATAGACAATATGAGAAAAAAAAAAAAAAAAGAGGGAATAATTGGTGGAGGTATAGAAGTTTTCATGCGGGGAATGGCAAGGCAACACCAAGGAATAATAGACTGGTTCAAGCAGGAGAAATTTCAAAGGAACCAGAGAGTGCAAAAGAATACACATCTAAGTAAAGAAGAAAAGGATAAAGTCTCCGTGAAAACAAAATGTACAAAACCAAAAGCAATGACAGCAAAATCCAAAAGCAGAAGGAATTCAGCACAGGAGACTAAGGGGAACAAAGAAAACATCAGCACCACCAAAAAAGCACTTGAAAATGACGGCAAGAAACTGAAACCTAGCAACACTGACACAGAATGTAAACGGCCTAAATGCAACCCGAAAGAGTCAGAGAGCGACAGAATGGATTCCAAAAAAGGCCTATCAACATGCTGTCTACCAGAGGTGCCCCTTACAAACAAAGGAATCAATTCATTAAAAATCAAAAGATGGGAACAACTACGTCAAGCAAATGGCTATCAAAAAAGAGCAGAAGTGACAAGAGTCATTTCAGAGAACAATACACTTTAAAACAAAGTCTGCCATACGAGACAAAGTAGGGCATTACAGAAAGATGAAAGGGACGATCCACCGTGAAGACATAACCGTAACAAACATTTGCGCACCCAACGAAGGACAGCATTCCAATAAACATGAAACTCAGCTCTAAAGACAGAAACTGACAGTTCCACAAGAACAGTAGGAGACTTCGACACACCACTCTTGGTGAAGGACAGAACATCTAGAAAGAAATTCAGCAAAGATATACAACAGCTCAAGGGCACAATCAGCCAGCTTGACATATATGTCTTGAACTCACAGACGTATACGGAACACTCCAGCGAGCGGCAGCAAAATACACTTTCTTCTTCAATCCCATCGGGAATATTCTACGCATCAGACCATGCCTTGCTCTTAAACACCAAGCAGCTCAACACCAAGCAGCCAAAGCCAAAGGAAGAAATGATGAAGCAAAAGAACTGAACACGTCATTTCAAAGCGCATCTCGAGAAGACAAAGTATTCTAATGCCATGCACAGAGCTGGAGATAGAAAACCAAAAGGGAAGAACACGCCTGCCATTTCTCCAGCTGAAAGAACTGAAGAAAAAAATCAAACCTTTACTTTCGGTAGTCAAGGATTCTACCGGAAAAATACTAAATGATGCTGGAAGAACCAAAGATGGACTCAATACACAGAGTCATTCTATACCAAAAAGAACTGGTGGACAACGGACCATTTCATGAGGTAGGTAGCACATGATCAGGAAGGCATGGTACTGAAGGAGGTAATCCAAACCGCACTGAAGGCATTGGCAGAAACAGGAATTATAGCAGTGACGGAATTCCAGCTGAGATGTTTCAACAAACAGATGCAGTGCTGAAAGTGCTCGCATTTCTACACCAAGAATATTGGAAGGGAACTACTTGGCCAGCCGACTGAAAGAGGTCCATATTTATGGCTATTCCCAAGAAAGGTGATCCAACCGAACGTGGAAATTATCGAACAACACCAATAACACATGTAAAATTTTGCTGGAGATCATTCAAAAGTGGCTGCAGCAGTATATTGACACGGAACTGCCAGAAATTCAGGCCAGACTCAGAAGACGACGGCCAATCAGGGCCATCCATGCTGATGTCAGATGGATGCCGGCTGAAAGCACCAAATACCTGAAAGATGCTTCCCCGTGCTTTACTGAGTATTCTAAGGCATTCAAGTCTGTGGGTCATAACAAATTATGAATGACATTGTGAAGAATGGGAGTTCCAGAACACTTAATTGTGCTCAAGAGGAAACTGTACACAGATCAATCAGCACTTTGGACAGAACAAGGGAATACTGAGTGGTTTCAATTCAGGAAAGCTGTGTGTCAGGGTTGTACCCTTTTCCCGCACCTATTCGAATGCGAATGCTGAGCAAATGATCCAAGAAGCTGGACTATATGGAGAAGAACGGGGCACTAGGATTGCAGGAAGACTCATTAACCACCTGCGCTATGGAGACGACACAACCTTGCTTGCCTAAAGCAAAGAGGACTTGAAGCACTTACTGATGAAGATCAAAGGCCACAATCTTCAGTATCGATTACACCGCAACATAAAGAAAAGAAAAATCTTCACCACTGGAGCATGAGGCAAAATTCCGATAAATGGAGAAAAGACGGAAGTTTGGAAGGATTTCTTTTTACTTGGTTCTGCGTTCAGCACCCACGGAAGCAGTGGTGAGGAAATCAAAAGACGAACTGCTTTGGGCAAATCTCCTGTAAAGGACCTCTTTAAGGCGTTGAAAAGCAAAGATACCACCTTGAAGACGAAGGTGTGCCTGACCCAAGGAATGGTATTTCAATCACATCATATGCATGTGAAAACTGGACAATGAAGAAGGAAGACTGAAGAACTGACGCCTTTGAAGTGCGGCGTTGGTGAAGAATATTGCATGCAGCATGGACCGCCAAAAGAACGCACAAATCTGTCTTGGAAGAGGTAAAACCGGAATGCTTCTTCGAAACAAGGTTGGTGAGACTGCATCCGACATAGTTTGGACGCGTGGGCAGGGGAGATCAGTCCCCGGAGAAGGAAATCGTGCTTGGTACAGGACAGGGTCGGCTAAATAGAGGAAGGCCCTCCACGATGAGGACTGACACAGTGGCTGAAAGCACAGGCTCAAGGAAAAGAAGGATTTTAAGCATGGCGCAGGACAGTGAATTCTTTCCTCTGTGGTACCTCGGGTACCTATGAATTGGAAATAACTTGATGGCCCTTAACAACAACAAAAGCCGCAATAAAAAGACAAGTAATCCGATTTAAAACAGGGCAAAAGCAATGAACGGACACTTCACCGAAGTGTATGGTACCATCGGTTCCGCATCCTATGCTACCTCATGAAATGGTCGAATGTCGACCAGTTCTTTCGGGTATAATCACTCCGTGTATTCCTTGCATCTTGTTTAGACGCCTCCTGCATCATTTAATATGTTGCCCATAGAATCTTTCACCACTGCAACACAAGGCTTGAGTTTTCTCTTCCGTTCTTTCCGCTTGAGTAATGCCAAGCATGTTCTTCCCTTCTGGTTTTCTAACTCCAGGTTTCTGCACATGTTCCATTACTTTGTCTTCTCGAGCTGCTCTTTGAAATCTTCTCTTCAGCTTTTTTACTTCGTCATTTCTCCTTTTGCTTTAGCTGCCTGACGTTGCAGAGCAAATTTCAGAGTCTCTTCTGACATCCTTCTTGGTCTTGTATTTCTTTCCTGTCTTCTCAGTGACCTCTTGCTTTCTTCAGGGATGATGTCCTTGATGTCATTCCACAACTCGCCTAGTCTTCATTCATTAGTGTGCAATGTGCCGAATCTCTTTCTGAGACGGTCTGTAAATTCAGGTAGGATACACTCAAGGTCGTACTTTGGCTCTCATCGACTTGTTCTCATTCTCTTCAGTTTCGACTTGAACTGGCCTATGTGCAGTTGATGGTCCGTTCCACAGTTGGTCCCTGACCTTGTTCCACCATCTCTTTTCATAGAGGTAGTTGTCATGATTCCCGTGTGTTCTACCTGATGAGACCCATGTATGACCGTTTACCTCGCTGAAAAAGCTACTTGCCGTGAAGAAGTCGTTGATCGTGCAAAGCTCTGTCGTGCAATCTCTAACATGCTTTCTATCAACAATGTCAGATTTTCCAACACCTGATCTTTCTTCCTTTCCAGCTTTTGCATTGCGATCATCAGTAATTCTCAATGTATCCTGATGGCATGTTTGATCAATTTCAGTCTACAGAAGTTGGTAAAAATCCTCAATTTCTTCACCTTTGGCCTTAGCGGTCGGTGTGTAAATTTGAATAATGGTTGTATTCACTGGTCTTCCGTGTTGGAGTAGGGGTATTAGCCTATCACCGACAATCTTGTACTTCAGGATAGATCCGGAAACGTTCTTTTGGACAAATCATTCCTCTTCAAGTTGTCATTCCTGGCATGGGAGATGAAATGATAGTCCCATTCAAAATGACCGATACCAATTCCAGTCATTTTGGCTCGCTCATGACGAGGATGTTGATCTTTATGCGTTCCACTTTAGTTTTGACAATTTCCAATCCTAGATTCATGCTTCTTTCATTCCGCGTTCTGATCGTTAATGAAGGTTCGCAGCTATTTCTTCCCATTTTGAATCGTGCCACTTCAGCAAATGAAGGTCCCTAAAGCCTGACGCCATCCACCTCATTAAGGACAGCTCCAACTGGATGAGGCAGCTCTTCCCGAGTTGTCTTTTGAGTGCCTTCTAACCTGGGAGGCTCATCTTCTGGCACTATATCAGTCAGTGTTCCGCTGCTATTCCTACGGTGTTCACTGGCTAGTTCTTTTCAGACGTCAAACGTGGAGTCCTTCTTCGTCTTGCAGCTCAGCTAAAACCTGTCAATCATGGGTGACCCTGTTCGGATCCTAATTCCAGTCGCACAGCTCCCAGCATCACAGCAACACGCAAGCCCCCCCAGTACGACACACGGACAGACAGGTGGGCGATCACAACCATTAATGCAGAGAAATTCTACGAAGCTATTTGGCCTCATCCACAATTGAACTTCCTTATTAGTAGAGACTGCCAGGTAAAGCATTTTTTTTTTTCTGCGCCCTTATTGATTGAACTATATTGCAGATGAAGGTTTCCAGAGCGAAGCAGTTTCTCATTAAAGAGTTAGTACCCATATTACGTGATGGCGTTGTTTGAAAGCTTCACAACATGTCACCTGTCTCCCTTCTTAGCCTTGGGTTTCCTATCACCAGCTTTCCTCTGCCCTTTCTCCTCCTAGTCCTTGCCCCTGGGCTGCTGTGCCCTTTTATGGGCCTATCTAAGCTTTGTGTTAGGAGCCTATCTAATCTTTGGTGAAGGGTGAGTCTCAGGAGTGACCTCATTACTGAGCTAAAGGGGTGTCAGGGACCTTACTGGCAGGGTTTCTCCCATCTATGACAGCCCAGTAAGTCTGGCCTTTTTTTGTGACTTAGGGATTTTTTTCTGCATTTTTTCTCCAGCTCTGTCCAGGACTCACTATTGTCATCCCCGTCACAGAGGATCATTGAAGAATTGCTGACAGGAAACTTCCCTAATATTGTGAATCATGAAAAGCTGAGCAACCAAGAAGCTCAAAGAACCGCATAGAGGACAGACGGCAACAGTAAAACACCAAGGCCTGTCCTAATCACACTCTCTAAAACCAAAGCCAAAGGCAAAATCCTGCGAGCAGCTCGAGAAAAACAAAAAGTCACACGCAGAGGACAAACAATAAGACTGAGCTCTGATTATTCAGCAGAACCATGCAGGCAAAAGGGCAATGGTTTGACATAGTAAACAAAACAAATTACCAACCAAGAATAAGATATCCTGCAGAACTCTCACTCAAATATGATGCTGAAATTAGGACATTTCCAGATAAGAAAGATTAAGGGACTCTGTAAAAACAGAACCAATTACTAATTACTAAAGGGAGTCCTTTGGTCTTAGGAGAAACAATATCATACCACAGCCTGAATCTAGAATTCAAGAGTTTACTCGCCAGATACCAGTGTAGTAAAAGAACTCCCAACGACTATCCAGAAACAAAGGAATTACAACAGGAAACCAGAAACGTGAAACTCTAATAGACAATATGAGAAAAAAAAAAAAAAAAAGAGGGAATAATTGGTGGAGGTATAGAAGTTTTCATGCGGGGAATGGCAAGGCAACACCAAGGAATAATAGACTGGTTCAAGCAGGAGAAATTTCAAAGGAACCAGAGAGTGCAAAAGAATACACATCTAAGTAAAGAAGAAAAGGATAAAGTCTCCGTGAAAACAAAATGTACAAAACCAAAAGCAATGACAGCAAAATCCAAAAGCAGAAGGAATTCAGCACAGGAGACTAAGGGGAACAAAGAAAACATCAGCACCACCAAAAAAGCACTTGAAAATGACGGCAAGAAACTGAAACCTAGCAACACTGACACAGAATGTAAACGGCCTAAATGCAACCCGAAAGAGTCAGAGAGCGACAGAATGGATTCCAAAAAAGGCCTATCAACATGCTGTCTACCAGAGGTGCCCCTTACAAACAAAGGAATCAATTCATTAAAAATCAAAAGATGGGAACAACTACGTCAAGCAAATGGCTATCAAAAAAGAGCAGAAGTGACAAGAGTCATTTCAGAGAACAATACACTTTAAAACAAAGTCTGCCATACGAGACAAAGTAGGGCATTACAGAAAGATGAAAGGGACGATCCACCGTGAAGACATAACCGTAACAAACATTTGCACACCCAACGAAGGACAGCATTCCAATAAACATGAAACTCAGCTCTAAAGACAGAAACTGACAGTTCCACAAGAACAGTAGGAGACTTCGACACACCACTCTTGGTGAAGGACAGAACATCTAGAAAGAAATTCAGCAAAGATATACAACAGCTCAAGGGCACAATCAGCCAGCTTGACATATATGTCTTGAACTCACAGACGTATACGGAACACTCCAGCGAGCGGCAGCAAAATACACTTTCTTCTTCAATCCCATCGGGAATATTCTACGCATCAGACCATGCCTTGCTCTTAAACACCAAGCAGCTCAACACCAAGCAGCCAAAGCCAAAGGAAGAAATGATGAAGCAAAAGAACTGAACACGTCATTTCAAAGCGCATCTCGAGAAGACAAAGTATTCTAATGCCATGCACAGAGCTGGAGATAGAAAACCAAAAGGGAAGAACACGCCTGCAATTTCTCCAGCTGAAAGAACTGAAGAAAAAAATCAAACCTTTACTTTCGGTAGTCAAGGATTCTACCGGAAAAATACTAAATGATGCTGGAAGAACCAAAGATGGACTCAATACACAGAGTCATTCTATACCAAAAAGAACTGGTGGACAACGGACCATTTCATGAGGTAGGTAGCACATGATCAGGAAGGCATGGTACTGAAGGAGGTAATCCAAACCGCACTGAAGGCATTGGCAGAAACAGGAATTATAGCAGTGACGGAATTCCAGCTGAGATGTTTCAACAAACAGATGCAGTGCTGAAAGTGCTCGCATTTCTACACCAAGAATATTGGAAGGGAACTACTTGGCCAGCCGACTGAAAGAGGTCCATATTTATGGCTATTCCCAAGAAAGGTGATCCAACCGAACGTGGAAATTATCGAACAACACCAATAACACATGTAAAATTTTGCTGGAGATCATTCAAAAGTGGCTGCAGCAGTATATTGACACGGAACTGCCAGAAATTCAGGCCAGACTCAGAAGACGACGGCCAATCAGGGCCATCCATGCTGATGTCAGATGGATGCCGGCTGAAAGCACCAAATACCTGAAAGATGCTTCCCCGTGCTTTACTGAGTATTCTAAGGCATTCAAGTCTGTGGGTCATAACAAATTATGAATGACATTGTGAAGAATGGGAGTTCCAGAACACTTAATTGTGCTCAAGAGGAAACTGTACACAGATCAATCAGCACTTTGGACAGAACAAGGGAATACTGAGTGGTTTCAATTCAGGAAAGCTGTGTGTCAGGGTTGTACCCTTTTCCCGCACCTATTCGAATGCGAATGCTGAGCAAATGATCCAAGAAGCTGGACTATATGGAGAAGAACGGGGCACTAGGATTGCAGGAAGACTCATTAACCACCTGCGCTATGGAGACGACACAACCTTGCTTGCCTAAAGCAAAGAGGACTTGAAGCACTTACTGATGAAGATCAAAGGCCACAATCTTCAGTATCGATTACACCGCAACATAAAGAAAAGAAAAATCTTCACCACTGGAGCATGAGGCAAAATTCCGATAAATGGAGAAAAGACGGAAGTTTGGAAGGATTTCTTTTTACTTGGTTCTGCGTTCAGCACCCACGGAAGCAGTGGTGAGGAAATCAAAAGACGAACTGCTTTGGGCAAATCTCCTGTAAAGGACCTCTTTAAGGCGTTGAAAAGCAAAGATACCACCTTGAAGACGAAGGTGTGCCTGACCCAAGGAATGGTATTTCAATCACATCATATGCATGTGAAAACTGGACAATGAAGAAGGAAGACTGAAGAACTGACGCCTTTGAAGTGCGGCGTTGGTGAAGAATATTGCATGCAGCATGGACCGCCAAAAGAACGCACAAATCTGTCTTGGAAGAGGTAAAACCGGAATGCTTCTTCGAAACAAGGTTGGTGAGACTGCATCCGACATAGTTTGGACGCGTGGGCAGGGGAGACCAGTCCCCGGAGAAGGAAATCGTGCTTGGTACAGGACAGGGTCGGCTAAATAGAGGAAGGCCCTCCACGATGAGGACTGACACAGTGGCTGAAAGCACAGGCTCAAGGAAAAGAAGGATTTTAAGCATGGCGCAGGACAGTGAATTCTTTCCTCTGTGGTACCTCGGGTACCTATGAATTGGAAATAACTTGATGGCCCTTAACAACAACAAAAGCCGCAATAAAAAGACAAGTAATCCGATTTAAAACAGGGCAAAAGCAATGAACGGACACTTCACCGAAGTGTATGGTACCATCGGTTCCGCATCCTATGCTACCTCATGAAATGGTCGAATGTCGACCAGTTCTTTCGGGTATAATCACTCCGTGTATTCCTTGCATCTTGTTTAGACGCCTCCTGCATCATTTAATATGTTGCCCATAGAATCTTTCACCACTGCAACACAAGGCTTGAGTTTTCTCTTCCGTTCTTTCCGCTTGAGTAATGCCAAGCATGTTCTTCCCTTCTGGTTTTCTAACTCCAGGTTTCTGCACATGTTCCATTACTTTGTCTTCTCGAGCTGCTCTTTGAAATCTTCTCTTCAGCTTTTTTACTTCGTCATTTCTCCTTTTGCTTTAGCTGCCTGACGTTGCAGAGCAAATTTCAGAGTCTCTTCTGACATCCTTCTTGGTCTTGTATTTCTTTCCTGTCTTCTCAGTGACCTCTTGCTTTCTTCAGGGATGATGTCCTTGATGTCATTCCACAACTCGCCTAGTCTTCATTCATTAGTGTGCAATGTGCCGAATCTCTTTCTGAGACGGTCTGTAAATTCAGGTAGGATACACTCAAGGTCGTACTTTGGCTCTCATCGACTTGTTCTCATTCTCTTCAGTTTCGACTTGAACTGGCCTATGTGCAGTTGATGGTCCGTTCCACAGTTGGTCCCTGACCTTGTTCCACCATCTCTTTTCATAGAGGTAGTTGTCATGATTCCCGTGTGTTCTACCTGATGAGACCCATGTATGACCGTTTACCTCGCTGAAAAAGCTACTTGCCGTGAAGAAGTCGTTGATCGTGCAAAGCTCTGTCGTGCAATCTCTAACATGCTTTCTATCAACAATGTCAGATTTTCCAACACCTGATCTTTCTTCCTTTCCAGCTTTTGCATTGCGATCATCAGTAATTGTCAATGTATCCTGATGGCATGTTTGATCAATTTCAGTCTACAGAAGTTGGTAAAAATCCTCAATTTCTTCACCTTTGGCCTTAGCGGTCGGTGTGTAAATTTGAATAATGGTTGTATTCACTGGTCTTCCGTGTTGGAGTAGGGGTATTAGCCTATCACCGACAATCTTGTACTTCAGGATAGATCCGGAAACGTTCTTTTGGACAAATCATTCCTCTTCAAGTTGTCATTCCTGGCATGGGAGATGAAATGATAGTCCCATTCAAAATGACCGATACCAATTCCAGTCATTTTGGCTCGCTCATGACGAGGATGTTGATCTTTATGCGTTCCACTTTAGTTTTGACAATTTCCAATCCTAGATTCATGCTTCTTTCATTCCGCGTTCTGATCGTTAATGAAGGTTCGCAGCTATTTCTTCCCATTTTGAATCGTGCCACTTCAGCAAATGAAGGTCCCTAAAGCCTGACGCCATCCACCTCATTAAGGACAGCTCCAACTGGATGAGGCAGCTCTTCCCGAGTTGTCTTTTGAGTGCCTTCTATCCTGGGAGGCTCATCTTCTGGCACTATATCAGTCAGTGTTCCGCTGCTATTCCTACGGTGTTCACTGGCTAGTTCTTTTCAGACGTCAAACGTGGAGTCCTTCTTCGTCTTGCAGCTCAGCTAAAACCTGTCAATCATGGGTGACCCTGTTCGGATCCTAATTCCAGTCGCACAGCTCCCAGCATCACAGCAACACGCAAGCCCCCCCAGTACGACACACGGACAGACAGGTGGGCGATCACAACCATTAATGCAGAGAAATTCTACGAAGCTATTTGGCCTCATCCACAATTGAACTTCCTTATTAGTAGAAACTGCCAGGTAAAGCATTTTTTTTTTCTGCGCCCTTATTCATTGAATTATATTGCAGATGAAGGTTTCCAGAGCGAAGCAGTTTCTCATTAAAGAGTTAGTACCCATATTACGTGATGGCGTTGTTTGAAAGCTTCACAACATGTCACCTGTCTCCCTTCTTAGCCTTGGGTTTCCTATCACCAGCTTTCCTCTGCCCTTTCTCCTCCTAGTCCTTGCCCCTGGGCTGCTGTGCCCTTTTATGGGCCTATCTAAGCTTTGTGTTAGGAGCCTATCTAATCTTTGGTGAAGGGTGAGTCTCAGGAGTGACCTCATTACTGAGCTAAAGGGGTGTCAGGGACCTTACTGGCAGGGTTTCTCCCATCTATGACAGCCCAGTAAGTCTGGCCTTTTTTTGTGACTTAGGGATTTTTTTCTGCATTTTTTCTCCAGCTCTGTCCAGGACTCACTATTGTCATCCCCGTCACAGAGGATCATTGAAGAATTGCTGACAGGAAACTTCCCTAATATTGTGAATCATGAAAAGCTGAGCAACCAAGAAGCTCAAAGAACCGCATAGAGGACAGACGGCAACAGTAAAACACCAAGGCCTGTCCTAATCACACTCTCTAAAACCAAAGCCAAAGGCAAAATCCTGCGAGCAGCTCGAGAAAAACAAAAAGTCACACGCAGAGGACAAACAATAAGACTGAGCTCTGATTATTCGGCAGAACCATGCAGGCAAAAGGGCAATGGTTTGACATAGTAAACAAAACAAATTACCAACCAAGAATAAGATATCCTGCAGAACTCTCACTCAAATATGATGCTGAAATTAGGACATTTCCAGATAAGAAAGATTAAGGGACTCTGTAAAAACAGAACCAATTACTAATTACTAAAGGGAGTCCTTTGGTCTTAGGAGAAACAATATCATACCACAGCCTGAATCTAGAATTCAAGAGTTTACTCGCCAGATACCAGTGTAGTAAAAGAACTCCCAACGACTATCCAGAAACAAAGGAATTACAACAGGAAACCAGAAATGTGAAACTCTAATAGACAATATGAGAGAAAAAAAAAAAAGAGGGAATAATTGGTGGAGGTATAGAAGTTTTCATGCGGGGAATGGCAAGGCAACACCAAGGAATAATAGACTGGTTCAAGCAGGGGAAATTTCAAAGGAACCACAGAGTGCAAAAGAATACACATCTAAGTAAAGAAGAAAAGGATAAAGTCTCCGTGAAAACAAAATGTACAAAACCAAAAGCAATGACAGCAAAATCCAAAAGCAGAAGGAATTCAGCACAGGAGACTTAGGGGAACAAAGAAAACATCAGCACCACCAAAAAAGCACTTGAAAATGACGGCAAGAAACTGAAACCTAGCAACACTGACACAGAATGTAAATGGCCTAAATGCAACCCGAAAGAGTCAGAGAGCGACAGAATGGATTCCAAAAAAGGCCTATCAACATGCTGTCTATCAGAGGTGCCCCTTACAAACAAAGGAATCAATTCATTAAAAATCAAAAGATGGCAACAACTACGTCAAGCAAACGGCTATCAAAAAAGAGCAGAAGTGACAAGAGTCATTTCAGAGAACAATACACTTTAAAACAAAGTCTGCCATACGAGACAAAGTAGGGCATTACAGAAAGATGAAAGGGACGATCCACCGTGAAGAGATAACCGTAACAAACATTTACGCACCCAACGAAGGACAGCATTCCAATAAACATGAAACTCAGCTCTAAAGACAGAAACTGACAGTTCCACAAGAACAGTAGGAGACTTCGACACACCACTCTTGGTGAAGGACAGAACATCTAGAAAGAAATTCAGCAAAGATATACAACAGCTCAAGGGCACAATCAGCCAGCTTGACATATATGTCTTGAACTCACAGACGTATACGGAACACTCCAGCGAGCGGCAGCAAAATACACTTTCTTCTTCAATCCCATCGGGAATATTCTATGCATCAGACCATGCCTTGCTCTTAAACACCAAGCAGCTCAACACCAAGCAGCCAAAGCCAAAGGAAGAAATGATGAAGCAAAAGAACTGAACACGTGATTTCAAAGCGCATCTCGAGAAGACAAAGTATTCTAATGCCATGCACAGAGCTGGAGATAGAAAACCAAAAGGGAAGAACACGCCTGCCATTTCTCCAGCTGAAAGAACTGAAGGAAAAAATCAAACCTTTACTTTCGGTAGTCAAGGATTCTACCAGAAAAATACTAAATGATGCTGGAAGAACCAAAGATGGACTCAATACACAGAGTCATTCTATACCAAAAAGAACTGGTGGACAACGGACCATTTCATGAGGTAGGTAGCACATGATCAGGAAGGCATGGTACTGAAGGAGGTAATCCAAACCGCACTGAAGGCATTGGCAGAAACAGGAATTATAGCAGTGACGGAATTCCAGCTGAGATGTTTCAACAAACAGATGCAGTGCTGAAAGTGCTCGCTTTTCTACACCAAGAACATTGGAAGGGAACTACTTGGCCAGCCGACTGAAAGAGGTCCATATTTATGGCTATTCCCAAGAAAGGTGATCCAACCGAACGTGGAAATTATCGAACAACACCAATAACACATGTAAAATTTTGCTGGAGATCATTCAAAAGTGGCTGCAGCAGTATATTGACACGGAACTGCCAGAAATTCAGGCCAGACTCAGAAGACGACGGCCAATCAGGGCCATCCATGCTGATGTCAGATGGATGCCGGCTGAAAGCACCAAATACCTGAAAGATGCTTCCCCGTGCTTTACTGAGTATTCTAAGGCATTCAAGTCTGTGAGTCATAACAAATTATGAATGACATTGTGAAGAATTGGAATTCCAGAACACTTAATTGTGCTCAAGAGGAAACTGTACACAGATCAATCAGCACTTTGGACAGAACAAGGGAATACTGAGTGGTTTCAATTCAGGAAAGCTGTGTGTCAGGGTTGTACCCTTTTCCCGCACCTATTCGAATGCGAATGCTGAGCAAATGATCCAAGAAGCTGGACTATATGGAGAAGAACGGGGCACTAGGATTGCAGGAAGACTCATTAACCACCTGCGCTATGGAGACGACACAAGCTTGCTTGCCTAAAGCAAAGAGGACTTGAAGCACTTACTGATGAAGATCAAAGACCACAATCTTCAGTATTGATTACACCGCAACATAAAGAAAAGAAAAATCTTCACCACTGGAGCATGAGGCAAAATTCCGATAAATGGAGAAAAGACGGAAGTTTGGAAGGATTTCTTTTTACTTGGTTCTGCGTTCAGCACCCACGGAAGCAGTGGTGAGGAAATCAAAAGACGAACTGCTTTGGGCAAATCTCCTGTAAAGGACCTCTTTAAGGCGTTGAAAAGCAAAGATACCACCTTGAAGACGAAGGTGTGCCTGACCCAAGGAATGGTATTTCAATCACATCATATGCATGTGAAAACTGGACAATGAAGAAGGAAGACTGAAGAACTGACGCCTTTGAAGTGCGGCGTTGGTGAAGAATATTGCATGCAGCATGGACCGCCAAAAGAACGCACAAATCTGTCTTGGAAGAGGTAAAACCGGAATGCTTCTTCGAAACAAGGTTGGTGAGACTGCATCCGACATACTTTGGACGCATTGGCAGGGGAGATCAGTCCCCGGAGAAGGAAATCGTGCTTGGTACAGGACAGGGTCGGCTAAATAGAGGAAGGCCCTCCACGATGAGGACTGACACAGTGGCTGAAAGCACAGGCTCAAGGAAAAGAAGGATTTTAAGCATGGCGCAGGACAGTGAATTCTTTCCTCTGTGGTACCTCGGGTACCTATGAATTGGAAATAACTTGATGGCCCTTAACAACAACAAAAGCCGCAATAAAAAGACAAGTAATCCGATTTAAAACAGGGCAAAAGCAATGAACGGACACTTCACCGAAGTGTATGGTACCATCGGTTCCGCATCCTATGCCACCTCATGAAATGGTCGAATGTCGACCAGTTCTTTCGGGTATAATCACTCCGTGTATTCCTTGCATCTTGTTTAGACGCCTCCTGCATCATTTCATATGTTGCCCATAGAATCTTTCACCACTGCAACACAAGGCTTGAGTTTTCTCTTCCGTTCTTTAAGCTTGAGAAATGCCAAGCATGTTCTTCCCTTCTGGTTTTCTAACTCCAGGTTTCTGCACATGTTCCATTACTTTGTCTTCTCGAGCTGCTCTTTGAAATCTTCTCTTCAGCTTTTTTACTTCGTCATTTCTCCTTTTGCTTTAGCTGCCTGACGTTGCAGAGCAAATTTCAGAGTCTCTTCTGACATCCTTCTTGGTCTTGTATTTCTTTCCTGTCTTCTCAGTGACCTCTTGCTTTCTTCAGGGATGATGTCCTTGATGTCATTCCACAACTCGCCTAGTCTTCATTCATTAGTGTGCAATGTGTCGAATCTCTTTCTGAGACGGTCTGTAAATTCAGGTAGGATACACTCAAGGTCGTACTTTGGCTCTCATCGACTTGTTCTCATTCTCTTCAGTTTCGACTTGAACTGGCCTATGTGCAGTTGATGGTCTGTTCCACAGTTGGTCCCTGACCTTGTTCCACCATCTCTTTTCATAGAGGTAGTTGTCATGATTCCTGTGTATTCTACCTGATGAGACCCATGTATGACCGTTTACCTCGCTGAAAAAGCTACTTGCCGTGAAGAAGTCGTTGATCGTGCAAAGCTCTGTCGTGCAATCTCTAACATGCTTTCTATCAACAATGTCAGATTTTCCAACACCTGATCTTTCTTCCTTTCCAGCTTTTGCATTGCGATCATCAGTAATTGTCAATGTATCCTGATGGCATGTTTGATCAATTTCAGTCTACAGAAGTTGGTAAAAATCCTCAATTTCTTCACCTTTGGCCTTAGCGGTCGGTGTGTAAATTTGAATAATGGTTGTATTCACTGGTCTTCCGTGTTGGAGTAGGGGTATTAGCCTATCACCGACAATCTTGTACTTCAGGATAGATCCGGAAACGTTCTTTTGGACAAATCATTCCTCTTCAAGTTGTCATTCCTGGCATGGGAGATGAAATGATAGTCCCATTCAAAATGACCGATACCAATTCCAGTCATTTTGGCTCGCTCATGACGAGGATGTTGATCTTTATGCGTTCCACTTTAGTTTTGACAATTTCCAATCCTAGATTCATGCTTCTTTCATTCCGCGTTCTGATCGTTAATGAAGGTTCGCAGCTATTTCTTCCCATTTTGAATCGTGCCACTTCAGCAAATGAAGGTCCCTAAAGCCTGACGCCATCCACCTCATTAAGGACAGCTCCAACTGGATGAGGCAGCTCTTCCCGAGTTGTCTTTTGAGTGCCTTCTAACCTGGGAGGCTCATCTTCTGGCACTATATCAGTCAGTGTTCCGCTGCTATTCCTACGGTGTTCACTGGCTAGTTCTTTTCAGACGTCAAACGTGGAGTCCTTCTTCGTCTTGCAGCTCAGCTAAAACCTGTCAATCATGGGTGACCCTGTTCGGATCCTAATTCCAGTCGCACAGCTCCCAGCATCACAGCAACACGCAAGCCCCCCCAGTACGACACACGGACAGACAGGTGGGCGATCACAACCATTAATGCAGAGAAATTCTATGAAGCTATTTGGCCTCATCCACAATTGAACTTCCTTATTAGTAGAGACTGCCAGGTAAAGCATTTTTTTTTTCTGCGCCCTTATTGATTGAATTATATTGCAGATGAAGGTTTCCAGAGCGAAGCAGTTTCTCATTAAAGAGTTAGTACCCATATTACGTGATGGCGTTGTTTGAAAGCTTCACAACATGTCACCTGTCTCCCTTCTTAGCCTTGGGTTTCCTATCACCAGCTTTCCTCTGCCCTTTCTCCTCCTAGTCCTTGCCCCTGGGCTGCTGTGCCCTTTTATGGGCCTATCTAAGCTTTGTGTTAGGAGCCTATCTAATCTTTGGTGAAGGGTGAGTCTCAGGAGTGACCTCATTACTGAGCTAAAGGGGTGTCAGGGACCTTACTGGCAGGGTTTCTCCCATCTATGACAGCCCAGTAAGTCTGGCCTTTTTTTGTGACTTAGGGATTTTTTTCTGCATTTTTTCTCCAGCTCTGTCCAGGACTCACTATTGTCATCCCCGTCACAGAGGATCATTGAAGAATTGCTGACAGGAAACTTCCCTAATATTGTGAATCATGAAAAGCTGACCAACCAAGAAGCTCAAAGAACCGCATAGAGGACAGACGGCAACAGTAAAACACCAAGGCCTGTCCTAATCACACTCTCTAAAACCAAAGCCAAAGGCAAAATCCTGCGAGCAGCTCGAGAAAAACAAAAAGTCACACGCAGAGGACAAACAATAAGACTGAGCTCTGATTATTCGGCAGAACCATGCAGGCAAAAGGGCAATGGTTTGACATAGTAAACAAAACAAATTACCAACCAAGAATAAGATATCCTGCAGAACTCTCACTCAAATATGATGCTGAAATTAGGACATTTCCAGATAAGAAAGATTAAGGGACTCTGTAAAAACAGAACCAATTACTAATTACTAAAGGGAGTCCTTTGGTCTTAGGAGAAACAATATCATACCACAGCCTGAATCTAGAATTCAAGAGTTTACTCGCCAGATACCAGTGTAGTAAAAGAACTCCCAACGACTATCCAGAAACAAAGGAATTACAACAGGAAACCAGAAACGTGAAACTCTAATAGACAATATGAGAAAAAAAAAAAAAAAGAGGGAATAATTGGTGGAGGTATAGAAGTTTTCATGCGGGGAATGGCAAGGCAACACCAAGGAATAATAGACTGGTTCAAGCAGGGGAAATTTCAAAGGAACCACAGAGTGCAAAAGAATACACATCTAAGTAAAGAAGAAAAGGATAAAGTCTCCGTGAAAACAAAATGTACAAAACCAAAAGCAATGACAGCAAAATCCAAAAGCAGAAGGAATTCAGCACAGGAGACTTAGGGGAACAAAGAAAACATCAGCACCACCAAAAAAGCACTTGAAAATGACGGCAAGAAACTGAAACCTAGCAACACTGACACAGAATGTAAACGGCCTAAATGCAACCCGAAAGAGTCAGAGAGCGACAGAATGGATTCCAAAAAAGGCCTATCAACATGCTGTCTACCAGAGGTGCCCCTTAGAAACAAAGGAATCAATTCATTAAAAATCAAAAGATGGCAACAACTACGTCAAGCAAACG
Organism: Elephas maximus indicus; assembly: GCF_024166365.1. Taxonomy (NCBI): domain Eukaryota; kingdom Metazoa; phylum Chordata; class Mammalia; order Proboscidea; family Elephantidae; genus Elephas; species Elephas maximus. Next base: position 13,045,917 of record NC_064847.1, read on the forward strand.
GCTATCAAAAAAGAGCAGAAGTGACAAGAGTCATTTCAGAGAACAATACACTTTAAAACAAAGTCTGCCATACGAGACAAAGTAGGGCATTACAGAAAGATGAAAGGGACGATCCACCGTGAAGACATAACCGTAACAAACATTTACGCACCCAACGAAGGACAGCATTCCAATAAACATGAAACTCAGCTCTAAAGACAGAAACTGACAGTTCCACAAGAACAGTAGGAGACTTCGACACACCACTCTTGGTGAAGGACAGAACATCTAGAAAGAAATTCAGCAAAGATATACAACAGCTCAAGGGCACAATCAGCCAGCTTGACATATATGTCTTGAACTCACAGACGTATACGGAACACTCCAGCGAGCGGCAGCAAAATACACTTTCTTCTTCAATCCCATCGGGAATATTCTACGCATCAGACCATGCCTTGCTCTTAAACACCAAGCAGCTCAACACCAAGCAGCCAAAGCCAAAGGAAGAAATGATGAAGCAAAAGAACTGAACACGTGATTTCAAAGCGCATCTCGAGAAGACAAAGTATTCTAATGCCATGCACAGAGCTGGAGATAGAAAACCAAAAGGGAAGAACACGCCTGCCATTTCTCCAGCTGAAAGAACTGAAGGAAAAAATCAAACCTTTACTTTCGGTAGTCAAGGATTCTACCGGAAAAATACTAAATGATGCTGGAAGAACCAAAGATGGACTCAATACACAGAGTCATTCTATACCAAAAAGAACTGGTGGACAACGGACCATTTCATGAGGTAGGTAGCACATGATCAGGAAGGCATGGTACTGAAGGAGGTAATCCAAACCGCACTGAAGGCATTGGCAGAAACAGGAATTATAGCAGTGACGGAATTCCAGCTGAGATGTTTCAACAAACAGATGCAGTGCTGAAAGTGCTCGCTTTTCTACACCAAGAATATTGGAAGGGAACTACTTGGCCAGCCGACTGAAAGAGGTCCATATTTATGGCTATTCCCAAGAAAGGTGATCCAACCGAACGTGGAAATTATCGAACAACACCAATAACACATGTAAAATTTTGCTGGAGATCATTCAAAAATGGCTGCAGCAGTATATTGACACGGAACTGCCAGAAATTCAGGCCAGACTCAGAAGACGACGGCCAATCAGGGCCATCCATGCTGATGTCAGATGGATGCCGGCTGAAAGCACCAAATACCTGAAAGATGCTTCCCCGTGCTTTACTGAGTATTCTAAGGCATTCAAGTCTGTGGGTCATAACAAATTATGAATGACATTGTGAAGAATGGGAGTTCCAGAACACTTAATTGTGCTCAAGAGGAAACTGTACACAGATCAATCAGCACTTTGGACAGAACAAGGGAATACTGAGTGGTTTCAATTCAGGAAAGCTGTGTGTCAGGGTTGTACCCTTTTCCCGCACCTATTCGAATGCGAATGCTGAGCAAATGATCCAAGAAGCTGGACTATATGGAGAAGAACGGGGCACTAGGATTGCAGGAAGACTCATTAACCACCTGCGCTATGGAGACGACACAAGCTTGCTTGCCTAAAGCAAAGAGGACTTGAAGCACTTCCTGATGAAGATCAAAGACCACAATCTTCAGTATCGATTACACCACAACATAAAGAAAAGAAAAATCTTCACCACTGGAGCATGAGGCAAAATTCCGATAAATGGAGAAAAGACGGAAGTTTGGAAGGATTTCTTTTTACTTGGTTCTGCGTTCAGCACCCACGGAAGCAGTGGTGAGGAAATCAAAAGACGAACTGCTTTGGGCAAATCTCCTGTAAAGGACCTCTTTAAGGCATTGAAAAGCAAAGATACCACCTTGAAGACGAAGGTGTGCCTGACCCAAGGAATGGTATTTCAATCACATCATATGCATGTGAAAACTGGACAATGAAGAAGGAAGACTGAAGAACTGACGCCTTTGAAGTGCGGCGTTGGTGAAGAATATTGCATGCAGCATGGACCGCCAAAAGAACGCACAAATCTGTCTTGGAAGAGGTAAAACCGGAATGCTTCTTCGAAACAAGGTTGGTGAGACTGCATCCGACATACTTTGGACGCATTGGCAGGGGAGATCAGTCCCCGGAGAAGGAAATCGTGCTTGGTACAGGACAGGGTCGGCTAAATAGAGGAAGGCCCTCCACGATGAGGACTGACACAGTGGCTGAAAGCACAGGCTCAAGGAAAAGAAGGATTTTAAGCATGGCGCAGGACAGTGAATTCTTTCCTCTGTGGTACCTCGGGTACCTATGAATTGGAAATAACTTGATGGCCCTTAACAACAACAAAAGCCGCAATAAAAAGACAAGTAATCCGATTTAAAACAGGGCAAAAGCAATGAACGGACACTTCACCGAAGTGTATGGTACCATCGGTTCCGCATCCTATGCTACCTCATGAAATGGTCGAATGTCGACCAGTTCTTTCGGGTATAATCACTCCGTGTATTCCTTGCATCTTGTTTAGACGCCTCCTGCATCATTTAATATGTTGCCCATAGAATCTTTCACCACTGCAACACAAGGCTTGAGTTTTCTCTTCCGTTCTTTCCGCTTGAGTAATGCCAAGCATGTTCTTCCCTTCTGGTTTTCTAACTCCAGGTTTCTGCACATGTTCCATTACTTTGTCTTCTCGAGCTGCTCTTTGAAATCTTCTCTTCAGCTTTTTTACTTCATCATTTCTCCTTTTGCTTTAGCTGCCTGACGTTGCAGAGCAAATTTCAGAGTCTCTTCTGACATCCTTCTTGGTCTTGTATTTCTTTCCTGTCTTCTCAGTGACCTCTTGCTTTCTTCAGGGATGATGTCCTTGATGTCATTCCACAACTCGCCTAGTCTTCATTCATTAGTGTGCAATGTGTCGAATCTCTTTCTGAGACGGTCTGTAAATTCAGGTAGGATACACTCAAGGTCGTACTTTGGCTCTCATCGACTTGTTCTCATTCTCTTCAGTTTCGACTTGAACTGGCCTATGTGCAGTTGATGGTCTGTTCCACAGTTGGTCCCTGACCTTGTTCCACCATCTCTTTTCATAGAGGTAGTTGTCATGATTCCCGTGTATTCTACCTGATGAGACCCATGTATGACCGTTTACCTCGCTGAAAAAGCTACTTGCCGTGAAGAAGTCGTTGATCGTGCAAAGCTCTGTCGTGCAATCTCTAACATGCTTTCTATCAACAATGTCAGATTTTCCAACACCTGATCTTTCTTCCTTTCCAGCTTTTGCATTGCGATCATCAGTAATTGTCAATGTATCCTGATGGCATGTTTGATCAATTTCAGTCTACAGAAGTTGGTAAAAATCCTCAATTTCTTCACCTTTGGCCTTAGCGGTCGGTGTGTAAATTTGAATAATGGTTGTATTCACTGGTCTTCCGTGTTGGAGTAGGGGTATTAGCCTATCACCGACAATCTTGTACTTCAGGATAGATCCGGAAACGTTCTTTTGGACAAATCATTCCTCTTCAAGTTGTCATTCCTGGCATGGGAGATGAAATGATAGTCCCATTCAAAATGACCGATACCAATTCCAGTCATTTTGGCTCGCTCATGACGAGGATGTTGATCTTTATGCGTTCCACTTTAGTTTTGACAATTTCCAATCCTAGATTCATGCTTCTTTCATTCCGCGTTCTGATCGTTAATGAAGGTTCGCAGCTATTTCTTCCCATTTTGAATCGTGCCACTTCAGCAAATGAAGGTCCCTAAAGCCTGACGCCATCCACCTCATTAAGGACAGCTCCAACTGGATGAGGCAGCTCTTCCCGAGTTGTCTTTTGAGTGCCTTCTAACCTGGGAGGCTCATCTTCTGGCACTATATCAGTCAGTGTTCCGCTGCTATTCCTACGGTGTTCACTGGCTAGTTCTTTTCAGACGTCAAACGTGGAGTCCTTCTTCGTCTTGCAGCTCAGCTAAAACCTGTCAATCATGGGTGACCCTGTTCGGATCCTAATTCCAGTCGCACAGCTCCCAGCATCACAGCAACACGCAAGCCCCCCCAGTACGACACACGGACAGACAGGTGGGCGATCACAACCATTAATGCAGAGAAATTCTACGAAGCTATTTGGCCTCATCCACAATTGAACTTCCTTATTAGTAGAGACTGCCAGGTAAAGCATTTTTTTTTCTGCGCCCTTATTGATTGAATTATATTGCAGATGAAGGTTTCCAGAGCGAAGCAGTTTCTCATTAAAGAGTTAGTACCCATATTACGTGATGGCGTTGTTTGAAAGCTTCACAACATGTCACCTGTCTCCCTTCTTAGCCTTGGGTTTCCTATCACCAGCTTTCCTCTGCCCTTTCTCCTCCTAGTCCTTGCCCCTGGGCTGCTGTGCCCTTTTATGGGCCTATCTAAGCTTTGTGTTAGGAGCCTATCTAATCTTTGGTGAAGGGTGAGTCTCAGGAGTGACCTCATTACTGAGCTAAAGGGGTGTCAGGGACCTTACTGGCAGGGTTTCTCCCATCTATGACAGCCCAGTAAGTCTGGCCTTTTTTTGTGACTTAGGGATTTTTTTCTGCATTTTTTCTCCAGCTCTGTCCAGGACTCACTATTGTCATCCCCGTCACAGAGGATCATTGAAGAATTGCTGACAGGAAACTTCCCTAATATTGTGAATCATGAAAAGCTGACCAACCAAGAAGCTCAAAGAACCGCATAGAGGACAGACGGCAACAGTAAAACACCAAGGCCTGTCCTAATCACACTCTCTAAAACCAAAGCCAAAGGCAAAATCCTGCGAGCAGCTCGAGAAAAACAAAAAGTCACACGCAGAGGACAAACAATAAGACTGAGCTCTGATTATTCGGCAGAACCATGCAGGCAAAAGGGCAATGGTTTGACATAGTAAACAAAACAAATTACCAACCAAGAATAAGATATCCTGCAGAACTCTCACTCAAATATGATGCTGAAATTAGGACATTTCCAGATAAGAAAGATTAAGGGACTCTGTAAAAACAGAACCAATTACTAATTACTAAAGGGAGTCCTTTGGTCTTAGGAGAAACAATATCATACCACAGCCTGAATCTAGAATTCAAGAGTTTACTCGCCAGATACCAGTGTAGTAAAAGAACTCCCAACGACTATCCAGAAACAAAGGAATTACAACAGGAAACCAGAAACGTGAAACTCTAATAGACAATATGAGAAAAAAAAAAAAAAAGAGGGAATAATTGGTGGAGGTATAGAAGTTTTCATGCGGGGAATGGCAAGGCAACACCAAGGAATAATAGACTGGTTCAAGCAGGGGAAATTTCAAAGGAACCACAGAGTGCAAAAGAATACACATCTAAGTAAAGAAGAAAAGGATAAAGTCTCCGTGAAAACAAAATGTACAAAACCAAAAGCAATGACAGCAAAATCCAAAAGCAGAAGGAATTCAGCACAGGAGACTTAGGGGAACAAAGAAAACATCAGCACCACCAAAAAAGCACTTGAAAATGACGGCAAGAAACTGAAACCTAGCAACACTGACACAGAATGTAAACGGCCTAAATGCAACCCGAAAGAGTCAGAGAGCGACAGAATGGATTCCAAAAAAGGACTATCAACATGCTGTCTACCAGAGGTGCCCCTTAGAAACAAAGGAATCAATTCATTAAAAATCAAAAGATGGCAACAACTACGTCAAGCAAACGGCTATCAAAAAAGAGCAGAAGTGACAAGAGTCATTTCAGAGAACAATACACTTTAAAACAAAGTCTGCCATACGAGACAAAGTAGGGCATTACAGAAAGATGAAAGGGACGATCCACCGTGAAGACATAACCGTAACAAACATTTACGCACCCAACGAAGGACAGCATTCCAATAAACATGAAACTCAGCTCTAAAGACAGAAACTGACAGTTCCACAAGAACAGTAGGAGACTTCGACACACCACTCTTGGTGAAGGACAGAACATCTAGAAAGAAATTCAGCAAAGATATACAACAGCTCAAGGGCACAATCAGCCAGCTTGACATATATGTCTTGAACTCACAGACGTATACGGAACACTCCAGCGAGCGGCAGCAAAATACACTTTCTTCTTCAATCCCATCGGGAATATTCTACGCATCAGACCATGCCTTGCTCTTAAACACCAAGCAGCTCAACACCAAGCAGCCAAAGCCAAAGGAAGAAATGATGAAGCAAAAGAACTGAACACGTCATTTCAAAGCGCATCTCGAGAAGACAAAGTATTCTAATGCCATGCACAGAGCTGGAGATAGAAAACCAAAAGGGAAGAACACGCCTGCCATTTCTCCAGCTGAAAGAACTGAAGGAAAAAATCAAACCTTTACTTTCGGTAGTCAAGGATTCTACCGGAAAAATACTAAATGATGCTGGAAGAACCAAAGATGGACTCAATACACAGAGTCATTCTATACCAAAAAGAACTGGTGGACAACGGACCATTTCATGAGGTAGGTAGCACATGATCAGGAAGGCATGGTACTGAAGGAGGTAATCCAAACCGCACTGAAGGCATTGGCAGAAACAGGAATTATAGCAGTGACGGAATTCCAGCTGAGATGTTTCAACAAACAGATGCAGTGCTGAAAGTGCTCGCTTTTCTACACCAAGAATATTGGAAGGGAACTACTTGGCCAGCCGACTGAAAGAGGTCCATATTTATGGCTATTCCCAAGAAAGGTGATCCAACCGAACGTGGAAATTATCGAACAACACCAATAACACATGTAAAATTTTGCTGGAGATCATTCAAAAATGGCTGCAGCAGTATATTGACACGGAACTGCCAGAAATTCAGGCCAGACTCAGAAGACGACGGCCAATCAGGGCCATCCATGCTGATGTCAGATGGATGCCGGCTGAAAGCACCAAATACCTGAAAGATGCTTCCCCGTGCTTTACTGAGTATTCTAAGGCATTCAAGTCTGTGGGTCATAACAAATTATGAATGACATTGTGAAGAATGGGAGTTCCAGAACACTTAATTGTGCTCAAGAGGAAACTGTACACAGATCAATCAGCACTTTGGACAGAACAAGGGAATACTGAGTGGTTTCAATTCAGGAAAGCTGTGTGTCAGGGTTGTACCCTTTTCCCGCACCTATTCGAATGCGAATGCTGAGCAAATGATCCAAGAAGCTGGACTATATGGAGAAGAACGGGGCACTAGGATTGCAGGAAGACTCATTAACCACCTGCGCTATGGAGACGACACAAGCTTGCTTGCCTAAAGCAAAGAGGACTTGAAGCACTTACTGATGAAGATCAAAGACCACAATCTTCAGTATCGATTACACCACAACATAAAGAAAAGAAAAATCTTCACCACTGGAGCATGAGGCAAAATTCCGATAAATGGAGAAAAGACGGAAGTTTGGAAGGATTTCTTTTTACTTGGTTCTGCGTTCAGCACCCACGGAAGCAGTGGTGAGGAAATCAAAAGACGAACTGCTTTGGGCAAATCTCCTGTAAAGGACCTCTTTAAGGCGTTGAAAAGCAAAGATACCACCTTGAAGACGAAGGTGTGCCTGACCCAAGGAATGGTATTTCAATCACATCATATGCATGTGAAAACTGGACAATGAAGAAGGAAGACTGAAGAACTGACGCCTTTGAAGTGCGGCGTTGGTGAAGAATATTGCATGCAGCATGGACCGCCAAAAGAACGCACAAATCTGTCTTGGAAGAGGTAAAACCGGAATGCTTCTTCGAAACAAGGTTGGTGAGACTGCATCCGACATACTTTGGACGCATTGGCAGGGGAGATCAGTCCCCGGAGAAGGAAATCGTGCTTGGTACAGGACAGGGTCGGCTAAATAGAGGAAGGCCCTCCACGATGAGGACTGACACAGTGGCTGAAAGCACAGGCTCAAGGAAAAGAAGGATTTTAAGCATGGCGCAGGACAGTGAATTCTTTCCTCTGTGGTACCTCGGGTACCTATGAATTGGAAATAACTTGATGGCCCTTAACAACAACAAAAGCCGCAATAAAAAGACAAGTAATCCGATTTAAAACAGGGCAAAAGCAATGAACGGACACTTCACCGAAGTGTATGGTACCATCGGTTCCGCATCCTATGCTACCTCATGAAATGGTCGAATGTCGACCAGTTCTTTCGGGTATAATCACTCCGTGTATTCCTTGCATCTTGTTTAGACGCCTCCTGCATCATTTAATATGTTGCCCATAGAATCTTTCACCACTGCAACACAAGGCTTGAGTTTTCTCTTCCGTTCTTTCCGCTTGAGTAATGCCAAGCATGTTCTTCCCTTCTGGTTTTCTAACTCCAGGTTTCTGCACATGTTCCATTACTTTGTCTTCTCGAGCTGCTCTTTGAAATCTTCTCTTCAGCTTTTTTACTTCATCATTTCTCCTTTTGCTTTAGCTGCCTGACGTTGCAGAGCAAATTTCAGAGTCTCTTCTGACATCCTTCTTGGTCTTGTATTTCTTTCCTGTCTTCTCAGTGACCTCTTGCTTTCTTCAGGGATGATGTCCTTGATGTCATTCCACAACTCGCCTAGTCTTCATTCATTAGTGTGCAATGTGTCGAATCTCTTTCTGAGACGGTCTGTAAATTCAGGTAGGATACACTCAAGGTCGTACTTTGGCTCTCATCGACTTGTTCTCATTCTCTTCAGTTTCGACTTGAACTGGCCTATGTGCAGTTGATGGTCTGTTCCACAGTTGGTCCCTGACCTTGTTCCACCATCTCTTTTCATAGAGGTAGTTGTCATGATTCCCGTGTATTCTACCTGATGAGACCCATGTATGACCGTTTACCTCGCTGAAAAAGCTACTTGCCGTGAAGAAGTCGTTGATCGTGCAAAGCTCTGTCGTGCAATCTCTAACATGCTTTCTATCAACAATGTCAGATTTTCCAACACCTGATCTTTCTTCCTTTCCAGCTTTTGCATTGCGATCATCAGTAATTGTCAATGTATCCTGATGGCATGTTTGATCAATTTCAGTCTACAGAAGTTGGTAAAAATCCTCAATTTCTTCACCTTTGGCCTTAGCGGTCGGTGTGTAAATTTGAATAATGGTTGTATTCACTGGTCTTCCGTGTTGGAGTAGGGGTATTAGCCTATCACCGACAATCTTGTACTTCAGGATAGATCCGGAAACGTTCTTTTGGACAAATCATTCCTCTTCAAGTTGTCATTCCTGGCATGGGAGATGAAATGATAGTCCCATTCAAAATGACCGATACCAATTCCAGTCATTTTGGCTCGCTCATGACGAGGATGTTGATCTTTATGCGTTCCACTTTAGTTTTGACAATTTCCAATCCTAGATTCATGCTTCTTTCATTCCGCGTTCTGATCGTTAATGAAGGTTCGCAGCTATTTCTTCCCATTTTGAATCGTGCCACTTCAGCAAATGAAGGTCCCTAAAGCCTGACGCCATCCACCTCATTAAGGACAGCTCCAACTGGATGAGGCAGCTCTTCCCGAGTTGTCTTTTGAGTGCCTTCTAACCTGGGAGGCTCATCTTCTGGCACTATATCAGTCAGTGTTCCGCTGCTATTCCTACGGTGTTCACTGGCTAGTTCTTTTCAGACGTCAAACGTGGAGTCCTTCTTCGTCTTGCAGCTCAGCTAAAACCTGTCAATCATGGGTGACCCTGTTCGGATCCTAATTCCAGTCGCACAGCTCCCAGCATCACAGCAACACGCAAGCCCCCCCAGTACGACACACGGACAGACAGGTGGGCGATCACAACCATTAATGCAGAGAAATTCTACGAAGCTATTTGGCCTCATCCACAATTGAACTTCCTTATTAGTAGAGACTGCCAGGTAAAGCATTTTTTTTTCTGCGCCCTTATTGATTGAATTATATTGCAGATGAAGGTTTCCAGAGCGAAGCAGTTTCTCATTAAAGAGTTAGTACCCATATTACGTGATGGCGTTGTTTGAAAGCTTCACAACATGTCACCTGTCTCCCTTCTTAGCCTTGGGTTTCCTATCACCAGCTTTCCTCTGCCCTTTCTCCTCCTAGTCCTTGCCCCTGGGCTGCTGTGCCCTTTTATGGGCCTATCTAAGCTTTGTGTTAGGAGCCTATCTAATCTTTGGTGAAGGGTGAGTCTCAGGAGTGACCTCATTACTGAGCTAAAGGGGTGTCAGGGACCTTACTGGCAGGGTTTCTCCCATCTATGACAGCCCAGTAAGTCTGGCCTTTTTTTGTGACTTAGGGATTTTTTTCTGCATTTTTTCTCCAGCTCTGTCCAGGACTCACTATTGTCATCCCCGTCACAGAGGATCATTGAAGAATTGCTGACAGGAAACTTCCCTAATATTGTGAATCATGAAAAGCTGACCAACCAAGAAGCTCAAAGAACCGCATAGAGGACAGACGGCAACAGTAAAACACCAAGGCCTGTCCTAATCACACTCTCTAAAACCAAAGCCAAAGGCAAAATCCTGCGAGCAGCTCGAGAAAAACAAAAAGTCACACGCAGAGGACAAACAATAAGACTGAGCTCTGATTATTCGGCAGAACCATGCAGGCAAAAGGGCAATGGTTTGACATAGTAAACAAAACAAATTACCAACCAAGAATAAGATATCCTGCAGAACTCTCACTCAAATATGATGCTGAAATTAGGACATTTCCAGATAAGAAAGATTAAGGGACTCTGTAAAAACAGAACCAATTACTAATTACTAAAGGGAGTCCTTTGGTCTTAGGAGAAACAATATCATACCACAGCCTGAATCTAGAATTCAAGAGTTTACTCGCCAGATACCAGTGTAGTAAAAGAACTCCCAACGACTATCCAGAAACAAAGGAATTACAACAGGAAACCAGAAACGTGAAACTCTAATAGACAATATGAGAAAAAAAAAAAAAAGAGGGAATAATTGGTGGAGGTATAGAAGTTTTCATGCGGGGAATGGCAAGGCAACACCAAGGAATAATAGACTGGTTCAAGCAGGGGAAATTTCAAAGGAACCACAGAGTGCAAAAGAATACACATCTAAGTAAAGAAGAAAAGGATAAAGTCTCCGTGAAAACAAAATGTACAAAACCAAAAGCAATGACAGCAAAATCCAAAAGCAGAAGGAATTCAGCACAGGAGACTTAGGGGAACAAAGAAAACATCAGCACCACCAAAAAAGCACTTGAAAATGACGGCAAGAAACTGAAACCTAGCAACACTGACACAGAATGTAAACGGCCTAAATGCAACCCGAAAGAGTCAGAGAGCGACAGAATGGATTCCAAAAAAGGCCTATCAACATGCTGTCTACCAGAGGTGCCCCTTAGAAACAAAGGAATCAATTCATTAAAAATCAAAAGATGGCAACAACTACGTCAAGCAAACGGCTATCAAAAAAGAGCAGAAGTGACAAGAGTCATTTCAGAGAACAATACACTTTAAAACAAAGTCTGCCATACGAGACAAAGTAGGGCATTACAGAAAGATGAAAGGGACGATCCACCGTGAAGACATAACCGTAACAAACATTTACGCACCCAACGAAGGACAGCATTCCAATAAACATGAAACTCAGCTCTAAAGACAGAAACTGACAGTTCCACAAGAACAGTAGGAGACTTCGACACACCACTCTTGGTGAAGGACAGAACATCTAGAAAGAAATTCAGCAAAGATATACAACAGCTCAAGGGCACAATCAGCCAGCTTGACATATATGTCTTGAACTCACAGACGTATACGGAACACTCCAGCGAGCGGCAGCAAAATACACTTTCTTCTTCAATCCCATCGGGAATATTCTACGCATCAGACCATGCCTTGCTCTTAAACACCAAGCAGCTCAACACCAAGCAGCCAAAGCCAAAGGAAGAAATGATGAAGCAAAAGAACTGAACACGTGATTTCAAAGCGCATCTCGAGAAGACAAAGTATTCTAATGCCATGCACAGAGCTGGAGATAGAAAACCAAAAGGGAAGAACACGCCTGCCATTTCTCCAGCTGAAAGAACTGAAGGAAAAAATCAAACCTTTACTTTCGGTAGTCAAGGATTCTACCGGAAAAATACTAAATGATGCTGGAAGAACCAAAGATGGACTCAATACACAGAGTCATTCTATACCAAAAAGAACTGGTGGACAACGGACCATTTCATGAGGTAGGTAGCACATGATCAGGAAGGCATGGTACTGAAGGAGGTAATCCAAACCGCACTGAAGGCATTGGCAGAAACAGGAATTATAGCAGTGACGGAATTCCAGCTGAGATGTTTCAACAAACAGATGCAGTGCTGAAAGTGCTCGCTTTTCTACACCAAGAATATTGGAAGGGAACTACTTGGCCAGCCGACTGAAAGAGGTCCATATTTATGGCTATTCCCAAGAAAGGTGATCCAACCGAACGTGGAAATTATCGAACAACACCAATAACACATGTAAAATTTTGCTGGAGATCATTCAAAAATGGCTGCAGCAGTATATTGACACGGAACTGCCAGAAATTCAGGCCAGACTCAGAAGACGACGGCCAATCAGGGCCATCCATGCTGATGTCAGATGGATGCCGGCTGAAAGCACCAAATACCTGAAAGATGCTTCCCCGTGCTTTACTGAGTATTCTAAGGCATTCAAGTCTGTGGGTCATAACAAATTATGAATGACATTGTGAAGAATGGGAGTTCCAGAACACTTAATTGTGCTCAAGAGGAAACTGTACACAGATCAATCAGCACTTTGGACAGAACAAGGGAATACTGAGTGGTTTCAATTCAGGAAAGCTGTGTGTCAGGGTTGTACCCTTTTCCCGCACCTATTCGAATGCGAATGCTGAGCAAATGATCCAAGAAGCTGGACTATATGGAGAAGAACGGGGCACTAGGATTGCAGGAAGACTCATTAACCACCTGCGCTATGGAGACGACACAAGCTTGCTTGCCTAAAGCAAAGAGGACTTGAAGCACTTACTGATGAAGATCAAAGACCACAATCTTCAGTATCGATTACACCACAACATAAAGAAAAGAAAAATCTTCACCACTGGAGCATGAGGCAAAATTCCGATAAATGGAGAAAAGACGGAAGTTTGGAAGGATTTCTTTTTACTTGGTTCTGCGTTCAGCACCCACGGAAGCAGTGGTGAGGAAATCAAAAGACGAACTGCTTTGGGCAAATCTCCTGTAAAGGACCTCTTTAAGGCGTTGAAAAGCAAAGATACCACCTTGAAGACGAAGGTGTGCCTGACCCAAGGAATGGTATTTCAATCACATCATATGCATGTGAAAACTGGACAATGAAGAAGGAAGACTGAAGAACTGACGCCTTTGAAGTGCGGCGTTGGTGAAGAATATTGCATGCAGCATGGACCGCCAAAAGAACGCACAAATCTGTCTTGGAAGAGGTAAAACCGGAATGCTTCTTCGAAACAAGGTTGGTGAGACTGCATCCGACATACTTTGGACGCATTGGCAGGGGAGATCAGTCCCCGGAGAAGGAAATCGTGCTTGGTACAGGACAGGGTCGGCTAAATAGAGGAAGGCCCTCCACGATGAGGACTGACACAGTGGCTGAAAGCACAGGCTCAAGGAAAAGAAGGATTTTAAGCATGGCGCAGGACAGTGAATTCTTTCCTCTGTGGTACCTCGGGTACCTATGAATTGGAAATAACTTGATGGCCCTTAACAACAACAAAAGCCGCAATAAAAAGACAAGTAATCCGATTTAAAACAGGGCAAAAGCAATGAACGGACACTTCACCGAAGTGTATGGTACCATCGGTTCCGCATCCTATGCTACCTCATGAAATGGTCGAATGTCGACCAGTTCTTTCGGGTATAATCACTCCGTGTATTCCTTGCATCTTGTTTAGACGCCTCCTGCATCATTTAATATGTTGCCCATAGAATCTTTCACCACTGCAACACAAGGCTTGAGTTTTCTCTTCCGTTCTTTCCGCTTGAGTAATGCCAAGCATGTTCTTCCCTTCTGGTTTTCTAACTCCAGGTTTCTGCACATGTTCCATTACTTTGTCTTCTCGAGCTGCTCTTTGAAATCTTCTCTTCAGCTTTTTTACTTCATCATTTCTCCTTTTGCTTTAGCTGCCTGACGTTGCAGAGCAAATTTCAGAGTCTCTTCTGACATCCTTCTTGGTCTTGTATTTCTTTCCTGTCTTCTCAGTGACCTCTTGCTTTCTTCAGGGATGATGTCCTTGATGTCATTCCACAACTCGCCTAGTCTTCATTCATTAGTGTGCAATGTGTCGAATCTCTTTCTGAGACGGTCTGTAAATTCAGGTAGGATACACTCAAGGTCGTACTTTGGCTCTCATCGACTTGTTCTCATTCTCTTCAGTTTCGACTTGAACTGGCCTATGTGCAGTTGATGGTCTGTTCCACAGTTGGTCCCTGACCTTGTTCCACCATCTCTTTTCATAGAGGTAGTTGTCATGATTCCCGTGTATTCTACCTGATGAGACCCATGTATGACCGTTTACCTCGCTGAAAAAGCTACTTGCCGTGAAGAAGTCGTTGATCGTGCAAAGCTCTGTCGTGCAATCTCTAACATGCTTTCTATCAACAATGTCAGATTTTCCAACACCTGATCTTTCTTCCTTTCCAGCTTTTGCATTGCGATCATCAGTAATTGTCAATGTATCCTGATGGCATGTTTGATCAATTTCAGTCTACAGAAGTTGGTAAAAATCCTCAATTTCTTCACCTTTGGCCTTAGCGGTCGGTGTGTAAATTTGAATAATGGTTGTATTCACTGGTCTTCCGTGTTGGAGTAGGGGTATTAGCCTATCACCGACAATCTTGTACTTCAGGATAGATCCGGAAACGTTCTTTTGGACAAATCATTCCTCTTCAAGTTGTCATTCCTGGCATGGGAGATGAAATGATAGTCCCATTCAAAATGACCGATACCAATTCCAGTCATTTTGGCTCGCTCATGACGAGGATGTTGATCTTTATGCGTTCCACTTTAGTTTTGACAATTTCCAATCCTAGATTCATGCTTCTTTCATTCCGCGTTCTGATCGTTAATGAAGGTTCGCAGCTATTTCTTCCCATTTTGAATCGTGCCACTTCAGCAAATGAAGGTCCCTAAAGCCTGACGCCATCCACCTCATTAAGGACAGCTCCAACTGGATGAGGCAGCTCTTCCCGAGTTGTCTTTTGAGTGCCTTCTAACCTGGGAGGCTCATCTTCTGGCACTATATCAGTCAGTGTTCCGCTGCTATTCCTACGGTGTTCACTGGCTAGTTCTTTTCAGACGTCAAACGTGGAGTCCTTCTTCGTCTTGCAGCTCAGCTAAAACCTGTCAATCATGGGTGACCCTGTTCGGATCCTAATTCCAGTCGCACAGCTCCCAGCATCACAGCAACACGCAAGCCCCCCCAGTACGACACACGGACAGACAGGTGGGCGATCACAACCATTAATGCAGAGAAATTCTACGAAGCTATTTGGCCTCATCCACAATTGAACTTCCTTATTAGTAGAGACTGCCAGGTAAAGCATTTTTTTTTCTGCGCCCTTATTGATTGAATTATATTGCAGATGAAGGTTTCCAGAGCGAAGCAGTTTCTCATTAAAGAGTTAGTACCCATATTACGTGATGGCGTTGTTTGAAAGCTTCACAACATGTCACCTGTCTCCCTTCTTAGCCTTGGGTTTCCTATCACCAGCTTTCCTCTGCCCTTTCTCCTCCTAGTCCTTGCCCCTGGGCTGCTGTGCCCTTTTATGGGCCTATCTAAGCTTTGTGTTAGGAGCCTATCTAATCTTTGGTGAAGGGTGAGTCTCAGGAGTGACCTCATTACTGAGCTAAAGGGGTGTCAGGGACCTTACTGGCAGGGTTTCTCCCATCTATGACAGCCCAGTAAGTCTGGCCTTTTTTTGTGACTTAGGGATTTTTTTCTGCATTTTTTCTCCAGCTCTGTCCAGGACTCACTATTGTCATCCCCGTCACAGAGGATCATTGAAGAATTGCTGACAGGAAACTTCCCTAATATTGTGAATCATGAAAAGCTGACCAACCAAGAAGCTCAAAGAACCGCATAGAGGACAGACGGCAACAGTAAAACACCAAGGCCTGTCCTAATCACACTCTCTAAAACCAAAGCCAAAGGCAAAATCCTGCGAGCAGCTCGAGAAAAACAAAAAGTCACACGCAGAGGACAAACAATAAGACTGAGCTCTGATTATTCGGCAGAACCATGCAGGCAAAAGGGCAATGGTTTGACATAGTAAACAAAACAAATTACCAACCAAGAATAAGATATCCTGCAGAACTCTCACTCAAATATGATGCTGAAATTAGGACACTTCCAGATAAGAAAGATTAAGGGACTCTGTAAAAACAGAACCAATTACTAATTACTAAAGGGAGTCCTTTGGTCTTAGGAGAAACAATATCATACCACAGCCTGAATCTAGAATTCAAGAGTTTACTCGCCAGATACCAGTGTAGTAAAAGAACTCCCAACGACTATCCAGAAACAAAGGAATTACAACAGGAAACCAGAAACGTGAAACTCTAATAGACAATATGAGAAAAAAAAAAAAAAGAGGGAATAATTGGTGGAGGTATAGAAGTTTTCATGCGGGGAATGGCAAGGCAACACCAAGGAATAATAGACTGGTTCAAGCAGGGGAAATTTCAAAGGAACCACAGAGTGCAAAAGAATACACATCTAAGTAAAGAAGAAAAGGATAAAGTCTCCGTGAAAACAAAATGTACAAAACCAAAAGCAATGACAGCAAAATCCAAAAGCAGAAGGAATTCAGCACAGGAGACTTAGGGGAACAAAGAAAACATCAGCACCACCAAAAAAGCACTTGAAAATGACGGCAAGAAACTGAAACCTAGCAACACTGACACAGAATGTAAACGGCCTAAATGCAACCCGAAAGAGTCAGAGAGCGACAGAATGGATTCCAAAAAAGGCCTATCAACATGCTGTCTACCAGAGGTGCCCCTTAGAAACAAAGGAATCAATTCATTAAAAATCAAAAGATGGCAACAACTACGTCAAGCAAACGGCTATCAAAAAAGAGCAGAAGTGACAAGAGTCATTTCAGAGAACAATACACTTTAAAACAAAGTCTGCCATACGAGACAAAGTAGGGCATTACAGAAAGATGAAAGGGACGATCCACCGTGAAGACATAACCGTAACAAACATTTACGCACCCAACGAAGGACAGCATTCCAATAAACATGAAACTCAGCTCTAAAGACAGAAACTGACAGTTCCACAAGAACAGTAGGAGACTTCGACACACCACTCTTGGTGAAGGACAGAACATCTAGAAAGAAATTCAGCAAAGATATACAACAGCTCAAGGGCACAATCAGCCAGCTTGACATATATGTCTTGAACTCACAGACGTATACGGAACACTCCAGCGAGCGGCAGCAAAATACACTTTCTTCTTCAATCCCATCGGGAATATTCTACGCATCAGACCATGCCTTGCTCTTAAACACCAAGCAGCTCAACACCAAGCAGCCAAAGCCAAAGGAAGAAATGATGAAGCAAAAGAACTGAACACGTGATTTCAAAGCGCATCTCGAGAAGACAAAGTATTCTAATGCCATGCACAGAGCTGGAGATAGAAAACCAAAAGGGAAGAACACGCCTGCCATTTCTCCAGCTGAAAGAACTGAAGGAAAAAATCAAACCTTTACTTTCGGTAGTCAAGGATTCTACCGGAAAAATACTAAATGATGCTGGAAGAACCAAAGATGGACTCAATACACAGAGTCATTCTATACCAAAAAGAACTGGTGGACAACGGACCATTTCATGAGGTAGGTAGCACATGATCAGGAAGGCATGGTACTGAAGGAGGTAATCCAAACCGCACTGAAGGCATTGGCAGAAACAGGAATTATAGCAGTGACGGAATTCCAGCTGAGATGTTTCAACAAACAGATGCAGTGCTGAAAGTGCTCGCTTTTCTACACCAAGAATATTGGAAGGGAACTACTTGGCCAGCCGACTGAAAGAGGTCCATATTTATGGCTATTCCCAAGAAAGGTGATCCAACCGAACGTGGAAATTATCGAACAACACCAATAACACATGTAAAATTTTGCTGGAGATCATTCAAAAATGGCTGCAGCAGTATATTGACACGGAACTGCCAGAAATTCAGGCCAGACTCAGAAGACGACGGCCAATCAGGGCCATCCATGCTGATGTCAGATGGATGCCGGCTGAAAGCACCAAATACCTGAAAGATGCTTCCCCGTGCTTTACTGAGTATTCTAAGGCATTCAAGTCTGTGGGTCATAACAAATTATGAATGACATTGTGAAGAATGGGAGTTCCAGAACACTTAATTGTGCTCAAGAGGAAACTGTACACAGATCAATCAGCACTTTGGACAGAACAAGGGAATACTGAGTGGTTTCAATTCAGGAAAGCTGTGTGTCAGGGTTGTACCCTTTTCCCGCACCTATTCGAATGCGAATGCTGAGCAAATGATCCAAGAAGCTGGACTATATGGAGAAGAACGGGGCACTAGGATTGCAGGAAGACTCATTAACCACCTGCGCTATGGAGACGACACAAGCTTGCTTGCCTAAAGCAAAGAGGACTTGAAGCACTTACTGATGAAGATCAAAGACCACAATCTTCAGTATCGATTACACTGCAACATAAAGAAAAGAAAAATCTTCACCACTGGAGCATGAGGCAAAATTCCGATAAATGGAGAAAAGACGGAAGTTTGGAAGGATTTCTTTTTACTTGGTTCTGCGTTCAGCACCCACGGAAGCAGTGGTGAGGAAATCAAAAGACGAACTGCTTTGGGCAAATCTCCTGTAAAGGACCTCTTTAAGGCGTTGAAAAGCAAAGATACCACCTTGAAGACGAAGGTGTGCCTGACCCAAGGAATGGTATTTCAATCACATCATATGCATGTGAAAACTGGACAATGAAGAAGGAAGACTGAAGAACTGACGCCTTTGAAGTGCGGCGTTGGTGAAGAATATTGCATGCAGCATGGACCGCCAAAAGAACGCACAAATCTGTCTTGGAAGAGGTAAAACCGGAATGCTTCTTCGAAACAAGGTTGGTGAGACTGCATCCGACATACTTTGGACGCATTGGCAGGGGAGATCAGTCCCCGGAGAAGGAAATCGTGCTTGGTACAGGACAGGGTCGGCTAAATAGAGGAAGGCCCTCCACGATGAGGACTGACACAGTGGCTGAAAGCACAGGCTCAAGGAAAAGAAGGATTTTAAGCATGGCGCAGGACAGTGAATTCTTTCCTCTGTGGTACCTCGGGTACCTATGAATTGGAAATAACTTGATGGCCCTTAACAACAACAAAAGCCGCAATAAAAAGACAAGTAATCCGATTTAAAACAGGGCAAAAGCAATGAACGGACACTTCACCGAAGTGTATGGTACCATCGGTTCCGCATCCTATGCTACCTCATGAAATGGTCGAATGTCGACCAGTTCTTTCGGGTATAATCACTCCGTGTATTCCTTGCATCTTGTTTAGACGCCTCCTGCATCATTTAATATGTTGCCCATAGAATCTTTCACCACTGCAACACAAGGCTTGAGTTTTCTCTTCCGTTCTTTCCGCTTGAGTAATGCCAAGCATGTTCTTCCCTTCTGGTTTTCTAACTCCAGGTTTCTGCACATGTTCCATTACTTTGTCTTCTCGAGCTGCTCTTTGAAATCTTCTCTTCAGCTTTTTTACTTCATCATTTCTCCTTTTGCTTTAGCTGCCTGACGTTGCAGAGCAAATTTCAGAGTCTCTTCTGACATCCTTCTTGGTCTTGTATTTCTTTCCTGTCTTCTCAGTGACCTCTTGCTTTCTTCAGGGATGATGTCCTTGATGTCATTCCACAACTCGCCTAGTCTTCATTCATTAGTGTGCAATGTGTCGAATCTCTTTCTGAGACGGTCTGTAAATTCAGGTAGGATACACTCAAGGTCGTACTTTGGCTCTCATCGACTTGTTCTCATTCTCTTCAGTTTCGACTTGAACTGGCCTATGTGCAGTTGATGGTCTGTTCCACAGTTGGTCCCTGACCTTGTTCCACCATCTCTTTTCATAGAGGTAGTTGTCATGATTCCCGTGTATTCTACCTGATGAGACCCATGTATGACCGTTTACCTCGCTGAAAAAGCTACTTGCCGTGAAGAAGTCGTTGATCGTGCAAAGCTCTGTCGTGCAATCTCTAACATGCTTTCTATCAACAATGTCAGATTTTCCAACACCTGATCTTTCTTCCTTTCCAGCTTTTGCATTGCGATCATCAGTAATTGTCAATGTATCCTGATGGCATGTTTGATCAATTTCAGTCTACAGAAGTTGGTAAAAATCCTCAATTTCTTCACCTTTGGCCTTAGCGGTCGGTGTGTAAATTTGAATAATGGTTGTATTCACTGGTCTTCCGTGTTGGAGTAGGGGTATTAGCCTATCACCGACAATCTTGTACTTCAGGATAGATCCGGAAACGTTCTTTTGGACAAATCATTCCTCTTCAAGTTGTCATTCCTGGCATGGGAGATGAAATGATAGTCCCATTCAAAATGACCGATACCAATTCCAGTCATTTTGGCTCGCTCATGACGAGGATGTTGATCTTTATGCGTTCCACTTTAGTTTTGACAATTTCCAATCCTAGATTCATGCTTCTTTCATTCCGCGTTCTGATCGTTAATGAAGGTTCGCAGCTATTTCTTCCCATTTTGAATCGTGCCACTTCAGCAAATGAAGGTCCCTAAAGCCTGACGCCATCCACCTCATTAAGGACAGCTCCAACTGGATGAGGCAGCTCTTCCCGAGTTGTCTTTTGAGTGCCTTCTAACCTGGGAGGCTCATCTTCTGGCACTATATCAGTCAGTGTTCCGCTGCTATTCCTACGGTGTTCACTGGCTAGTTCTTTTCAGACGTCAAACGTGGAGTCCTTCTTCGTCTTGCAGCTCAGCTAAAACCTGTCAATCATGGGTGACCCTGTTCGGATCCTAATTCCAGTCGCACAGCTCCCAGCATCACAGCAACACGCAAGCCCCCCCAGTACGACACACGGACAGACAGGTGGGCGATCACAACCATTAATGCAGAGAAATTCTACGAAGCTATTTGGCCTCATCCACAATTGAACTTCCTTATTAGTAGAGACTGCCAGGTAAAGCATTTTTTTTTCTGCGCCCTTATTGATTGAATTATATTGCAGATGAAGGTTTCCAGAGCGAAGCAGTTTCTCATTAAAGAGTTAGTACCCATATTACGTGATGGCGTTGTTTGAAAGCTTCACAACATGTCACCTGTCTCCCTTCTTAGCCTTGGGTTTCCTATCACCAGCTTTCCTCTGCCCTTTCTCCTCCTAGTCCTTGCCCCTGGGCTGCTGTGCCCTTTTATGGGCCTATCTAAGCTTTGTGTTAGGAGCCTATCTAATCTTTGGTGAAGGGTGAGTCTCAGGAGTGACCTCATTACTGAGCTAAAGGGGTGTCAGGGACCTTACTGGCAGGGTTTCTCCCATCTATGACAGCCCAGTAAGTCTGGCCTTTTTTTGTGACTTAGGGATTTTTTTCTGCATTTTTTCTCCAGCTCTGTCCAGGACTCACTATTGTCATCCCCGTCACAGAGGATCATTGAAGAATTGCTGACAGGAAACTTCCCTAATATTGTGAATCATGAAAAGCTGAGCAACCAAGAAGCTCAAAGAACCGCATAGAGGACAGACGGCAACAGTAAAACACCAAGGCCTGTCCTAATCACACTCTCTAAAACCAAAGCCAAAGGCAAAATCCTGCGAGCAGCTCGAGAAAAACAAAAAGTCACACGCAGAGGACAAACAATAAGACTGAGCTCTGATTATTCGGCAGAACCATGCAGGCAAAAGGGCAATGGTTTGACATAGTAAACAAAACAAATTACCAACCAAGAATAAGATATCCTGCAGAACTCTCACTCAAATATGATGCTGAAATTAGGACATTTCCAGATAAGAAAGATTAAGGGACTCTGTAAAAACAGAACCAATTACTAATTACTAAAGGGAGTCCTTTGGTCTTAGGAGAAACAATATCATACCACAGCCTGAATCTAGAATTCAAGAGTTTACTCGCCAGATACCAGTGTAGTAAAAGAACTCCCAACGACTATCCAGAAACAAAGGAATTACAACAGGAAACCAGAAACGTGAAACTCTAATAGACAATATGAGAAAAAAAAAAAAAAGAGGGAATAATTGGTGGAGGTATAGAAGTTTTCATGCGGGGAATGGCAAGGCAACACCAAGGAATAATAGACTGGTTCAAGCAGGGGAAATTTCAAAGGAACCACAGAGTGCAAAAGAATACACATCTAAGTAAAGAAGAAAAGGATAAAGTCTCCGTGAAAACAAAATGTACAAAACCAAAAGCAATGACAGCAAAATCCAAAAGCAGAAGGAATTCAGCACAGGAGACTTAGGGGAACAAAGAAAACATCAGCACCACCAAAAAAGCACTTGAAAATGACGGCAAGAAACTGAAACCTAGCAACACTGACACAGAATGTAAACGGCCTAAATGCAACCCGAAAGAGTCAGAGAGCGACAGAATGGATTCCAAAAAAGGCCTATCAACATGCTGTCTACCAGAGGTGCCCCTTAGAAACAAAGGAATCAATTCATTAAAAATCAAAAGATGGCAACAACTACGTCAAGCAAACGGCTATCAAAAAAGAGCAGAAGTGACAAGAGTCATTTCAGAGAACAATACACTTTAAAACAAAGTCTGCCATACGAGACAAAGTAGGGCATTACAGAAAGATGAAAGGGACGATCCACCGTGAAGACATAACCGTAACAAACATTTACGCACCCAACGAAGGACAGCATTCCAATAAACATGAAACTCAGCTCTAAAGACAGAAACTGACAGTTCCACAAGAACAGTAGGAGACTTCGACACACCACTCTTGGTGAAGGACAGAACATCTAGAAAGAAATTCAGCAAAGATATACAACAGCTCAAGGGCACAATCAGCCAGCTTGACATATATGTCTTGAACTCACAGACGTATACGGAACACTCCAGCGAGCGGCAGCAAAATACACTTTCTTCTTCAATCCCATCGGGAATATTCTACGCATCAGACCATGCCTTGCTCTTAAACACCAAGCAGCTCAACACCAAGCAGCCAAAGCCAAAGGAAGAAATGATGAAGCAAAAGAACTGAACACGTGATTTCAAAGCGCATCTCGAGAAGACAAAGTATTCTAATGCCATGCACAGAGCTGGAGATAGAAAACCAAAAGGGAAGAACACGCCTGCCATTTCTCCAGCTGAAAGAACTGAAGGAAAAAATCAAACCTTTACTTTCGGTAGTCAAGGATTCTACCGGAAAAATACTAAATGATGCTGGAAGAACCAAAGATGGACTCAATACACAGAGTCATTCTATACCAAAAAGAACTGGTGGACAACGGACCATTTCATGAGGTAGGTAGCACATGATCAGGAAGGCATGGTACTGAAGGAGGTAATCCAAACCGCACTGAAGGCATTGGCAGAAACAGGAATTATAGCAGTGACGGAATTCCAGCTGAGATGTTTCAACAAACAGATGCAGTGCTGAAAGTGCTCGCTTTTCTACACCAAGAATATTGGAAGGGAACTACTTGGCCAGCCGACTGAAAGAGGTCCATATTTATGGCTATTCCCAAGAAAGGTGATCCAACCGAACGTGGAAATTATCGAACAACACCAATAACACATGTAAAATTTTGCTGGAGATCATTCAAAAATGGCTGCAGCAGTATATTGACACGGAACTGCCAGAAATTCAGGCCAGACTCAGAAGACGACGGCCAATCAGGGCCATCCATGCTGATGTCAGATGGATGCCGGCTGAAAGCACCAAATACCTGAAAGATGCTTCCCCGTGCTTTACTGAGTATTCTAAGGCATTCAAGTCTGTGGGTCATAACAAATTATGAATGACATTGTGAAGAATGGGAGTTCCAGAACACTTAATTGTGCTCAAGAGGAAACTGTACACAGATCAATCAGCACTTTGGACAGAACAAGGGAATACTGAGTGGTTTCAATTCAGGAAAGCTGTGTGTCAGGGTTGTACCCTTTTCCCGCACCTATTCGAATGCGAATGCTGAGCAAATGATCCAAGAAGCTGGACTATATGGAGAAGAACGGGGCACTAGGATTGCAGGAAGACTCATTAACCACCTGCGCTATGGAGACGACACAAGCTTGCTTGCCTAAAGCAAAGAGGACTTGAAGCACTTACTGATGAAGATCAAAGACCACAATCTTCAGTATCGATTACACTGCAACATAAAGAAAAGAAAAATCTTCACCACTGGAGCATGAGGCAAAATTCCGATAAATGGAGAAAAGACGGAAGTTTGGAAGGATTTCTTTTTACTTGGTTCTGCGTTCAGCACCCACGGAAGCAGTGGTGAGGAAATCAAAAGACGAACTGCTTTGGGCAAATCTCCTGTAAAGGACCTCTTTAAGGCGTTGAAAAGCAAAGATACCACCTTGAAGACGAAGGTGTGCCTGACCCAAGGAATGGTATTTCAATCACATCATATGCATGTGAAAACTGGACAATGAAGAAGGAAGACTGAAGAACTGACGCCTTTGAAGTGCGGCGTTGGTGAAGAATATTGCATGCAGCATGGACCGCCAAAAGAACGCACAAATCTGTCTTGGAAGAGGTAAAACCGGAATGCTTCTTCGAAACAAGGTTGGTGAGACTGCATCCGACATACTTTGGACGCATTGGCAGGGGAGATCAGTCCCCGGAGAAGGAAATCGTGCTTGGTACAGGACAGGGTCGGCTAAATAGAGGAAGGCCCTCCACGATGAGGACTGACACAGTGGCTGAAAGCACAGGCTCAAGGAAAAGAAGGATTTTAAGCATGGCGCAGGACAGTGAATTCTTTCCTCTGTGGTACCTCGGGTACCTATGAATTGGAAATAACTTGATGGCCCTTAACAACAACAAAAGCCGCAATAAAAAGACAAGTAATCCGATTTAAAACAGGGCAAAAGCAATGAACGGACACTTCACCGAAGTGTATGGTACCATCGGTTCCGCATCCTATGCTACCTCATGAAATGGTCGAATGTCGACCAGTTCTTTCGGGTATAATCACTCCGTGTATTCCTTGCATCTTGTTTAGACGCCTCCTGCATCATTTAATATGTTGCCCATAGAATCTTTCACCACTGCAACACAAGGCTTGAGTTTTCTCTTCCGTTCTTTCCGCTTGAGTAATGCCAAGCATGTTCTTCCCTTCTGGTTTTCTAACTCCAGGTTTCTGCACATGTTCCATTACTTTGTCTTCTCGAGCTGCTCTTTGAAATCTTCTCTTCAGCTTTTTTACTTCGTCATTTCTCCTTTTGCTTTAGCTGCCTGACGTTGCAGAGCAAATTTCAGAGTCTCTTCTGACATCCTTCTTGGTCTTGTATTTCTTTCCGTCTTCTCAGTGACCTCTTGCTTTCTTCAGGGATGATGTCCTTGATGTCATTCCACAACTCGCCTAGTCTTCATTCATTAGTGTGCAATGTGTCGAATCTCTTTCTGAGACGGTCTGTAAATTCAGGTAGGATACACTCAAGGTCATACTTTGGCTCTCATCGACTTGTTCTCATTCTCTTCAGTTTCGACTTGAACTGGCCTATGTGCAGTTGATGGTCCGTTCCACAGTTGGTCCCTGACCTTGTTCCACCATCTCTTTTCATAGAGGTAGTTGTCATGATTCCCGTGTATTCTACCTGATGAGACCCATGTATGACCGTTCACCTCGCTGAAAAAGCTACTTGCCGTGAAGAAGTCGTTGATCGTGCAAAGCTCTGTCGTGCAATCTCTAACATGCTTTCTATCAACAATGTCAGATTTTCCAACACCTGATCTTTCTTCCTTTCCAGCTTTTGCATTGCGATCATCAGTAATTGTCAATGTATCCTGATGGCATGTTTGATCAATTTCAGTCTACAGAAGTTGGTAAAAATCCTCAATTTCTTCACCTTTGGCCTTAGCGGTCGGTGTGTAAATTTGAATAATGGTTGTATTCACTGGTCTTCCGTGTTGGAGTAGGGATATTAGCCTATCACCGACAATCTTGTACTTCAGGATAGATCCGGAAACGTTCTTTTGGACAAATCATTCCTCTTCAAGTTGTCATTCCTGGCATGGGAGATGAAATGATAGTCCCATTCAAAATGACCGATACCAATTCCAGTCATTTTGGCTCGCTCATGACGAGGATGTTGATCTTTATGCGTTCCACTTTAGTTTTGACAATTTCCAATCCTAGATTCATGCTTCTTTCATTCCGCGTTCTGATCGTTAATGAAGGTTCGCAGCTATTTCTTCCCATTTTGAATCGTGCCACTTCAGCAAATGAAGGTCCCTAAAGCCTGACGCCATCCACCTCATTAAGGACAGCTCCAACTGGATGAGGCAGCTCTTCCTGAGTTGTCTTTTGAGTGCCTTCTATCCTGGGAGGCTCATCTTCTGGCACTATATCAGTCAGTGTTCCGCTGCTATTCCTACGGTGTTCACTGGCTAGTTCTTTTCAGACGTCAAACGTGGAGTCCTTCTTCGTCTTGCAGCTCAGCTAAAACCTGTCAATCATGGGTGACCCTGTTCGGATCCTAATTCCAGTCGCACAGCTCCCAGCATCACAGCAACACGCAAGCCCCCCCAGTACGACACACGGACAGACAGGTGGGCGATCACAACCATTAATGCAGAGAAATTCTACGAAGCTATTTGGCCTCATCCACAATTGAACTTCCTTATTAGTAGAGACTGCCAGGTAAAGCATTTTTTTTTTCTGCGCCCTTATTGATTGAATTATATTGCAGATGAAGGTTTCCAGAGCGAAGCAGTTTCTCATTAAAGAGTTAGTACCCATATTACGTGATGGCGTTGTTTGAAAGCTTCACAACATGTCACCTGTCTCCCTTCTTAGCCTTGGGTTTCCTATCACCAGCTTTCCTCTGCCCTTTCTCCTCCTAGTCCTTGCCCCTGGGCTGCTGTGCCCTTTTATGGGCCTATCTAAGCTTTGTGTTAGGAGCCTATCTAATCTTTGGTGAAGGGTGAGTCTCAGGAGTGACCTCATTACTGAGCTAAAGGGGTGTCAGGGACCTTACTGGCAGGGTTTCTCCCATCTATGACAGCCCAGTAAGTCTGGCCTTTTTTTGTGACTTAGGGATTTTTTTCTGCATTTTTTCTCCAGCTCTGTCCAGGACTCACTATTGTCATCCCCGTCACAGAGGATCATTGAAGAATTGCTGACAGGAAACTTCCCTAATATTGTGAATCATGAAAAGCTGAGCAACCAAGAAGCTCAAAGAACCGCATAGAGGACAGACGGCAACAGTAAAACACCAAGGCCTGTCCTAATCACACTCTCTAAAACCAAAGCCAAAGGCAAAATCCTGCGAGCAGCTCGAGAAAAACAAAAAGTCACACGCAGAGGACAAACAATAAGACTGAGCTCTGATTATTCGGCAGAACCATGCAGGCAAAAGGGCAATGGTTTGACATAGTAAACAAAACAAATTACCAACCAAGAATAAGATATCCTGCAGAACTCTCACTCAAATATGATGCTGAAATTAGGACATTTCCAGATAAGAAAGATTAAGGGACTCTGTAAAAACAGAACCAATTACTAATTACTAAAGGGAGTCCTTTGGTCTTAGGAGAAACAATATCATACCACAGCCTGAATCTAGAATTCAAGAGTTTACTCGCCAGATACCAGTGTAGTAAAAGAACTCCCAACGACTATCCAGAAACAAAGGAATTACAACAGGAAACCAGAAACGTGAAACTCTAATAGACAATATGAGAAAAAAAAAAAAAAGAGGGAATAATTGGTGGAGGTATAGAAGTTTTCATGCGGGGAATGGCAAGGCAACACCAAGGAATAATAGACTGGTTCAAGCAGGGGAAATTTCAAAGGAACCACAGAGTGCAAAAGAATACACATCTAAGTAAAGAAGAAAAGGATAAAGTCTCCGTGAAAACAAAATGTACAAAACCAAAAGCAATGACAGCAAAATCCAAAAGCAGAAGGAATTCAGCACAGGAGACTTAGGGGAACAAAGAAAACATCAGCACCACCAAAAAAGCACTTGAAAATGACGGCAAGAAACTGAAACCTAGCAACACTGACACAGAATGTAAACGGCCTAAATGCAACCCGAAAGAGTCAGAGAGCGACAGAATGGATTCCAAAAAAGGCCTATCAACATGCTGTCTACCAGAGGTGCCCCTTAGAAACAAAGGAATCAATTCATTAAAAATCAAAAGATGGCAACAACTACGTCAAGCAAACGGCTATCAAAAAAGAGCAGAAGTGACAAGAGTCATTTCAGAGAACAATACACTTTAAAACAAAGTCTGCCATACGAGACAAAGTAGGGCATTACAGAAAGATGAAAGGGACGATCCACCGTGAAGACATAACCGTAACAAACATTTACGCACCCAACGAAGGACAGCATTCCAATAAACATGAAACTCAGCTCTAAAGACAGAAACTGACAGTTCCACAAGAACAGTAGGAGACTTCGACACACCACTCTTGGTGAAGGACAGAACATCTAGAAAGAAATTCAGCAAAGATATACAACAGCTCAAGGGCACAATCAGCCAGCTTGACATATATGTCTTGAACTCACAGACATATACGGAACACTCCAGCGAGCGGCAGCAAAATACACTTTCTTCTTCAATCCCATCGGGAATATTCTACGCATCAGACCATGCCTTGCTCTTAAACACCAAGCAGCTCAACACCAAGCAGCCAAAGCCAAAGGAAGAAATGATGAAGCAAAAGAACTGAACACGTCATTTCAAAGCGCATCTCGAGAAGACAAAGTATTCTAATGCCATGCACAGAGCTGGAGATAGAAAACCAAAAGGGAAGAACACGCCTGCCATTTCTCCAGCTGAAAGAACTGAAGAAAAAAATCAAACCTTTACTTTCGGTAGTCAAGGATTCTACCGGAAAAATACTAAATGATGCTGGAAGAACCAAAGATGGACTCAATACACAGAGTCATTCTATACCAAAAAGAACTGGTGGACAACGGACCATTTCATGAGGTAGGTAGCACATGATCAGGAAGGCATGGTACTGAAGGAGGTAATCCAAACCGCACTGAAGGCATTGGCAGAAACAGGAATTATAGCAGTGACGGAATTCCAGCTGAGATGTTTCAACAAACAGATGCAGTGCTGAAAGTGCTCGCTTTTCTACACCAAGAATATTGGAAGGGAACTACTTGGCCAGCCGACTGAAAGAGGTCCATATTTATGGCTATTCCCAAGAAAGGTGATCCAACCGAACGTGGAAATTATCGAACAACACCAATAACACATGTAAAATTTTGCTGGAGATCATTCAAAAGTGGCTGCAGCAGTATATTGACACGGAACTGCCAGAAATTCAGGCCAGACTCAGAAGACGACGGCCAATCAGGGCCATCCATGCTGATGTCAGATGGATGCCGGCTGAAAGCACCAAATACCTGAAAGATGCTTCCCCGTGCTTTACTGAGTATTCTAAGGCATTCAAGTCTGTGGGTCATAACAAATTATGAATGACATTGTGAAGAATTGGAATTCCAGAACACTTAATTGTGCTCAAGAGGAAACTGTACACAGATCAATCAGCACTTTGGACAGAACAAGGGAATACTGAGTGGTTTCAATTCAGGAAAGCTGTGTGTCAGGGTTGTACCCTTTTCCCGCACCTATTCGAATGCGAATGCTGAGCAAATGATCCAAGAAGCTGGACTATATGGAGAAGAACGGGGCACTAGGATTGCAGGAAGACTCATTAACCACCTGCGCTATGGAGACGACACAAGCTTGCTTGCCTAAAGCAAAGAGGACTTGAAGCACTTACTGATGAAGATCAAAGGCCACAATCTTCAGTATCGATTACACTGCAACATAAAGAAAAGAAAAATCTTCACCACTGGAGCATGAGGCAAAATTCCGATAAATGGAGAAAAGACGGAAGTTTGGAAGGATTTCTTTTTACTTGGTTCTGCGTTCAGCACCCACGGAAGCAGTGGTGAGGAAATCAAAAGACGAACTGCTTTGGGCAAATCTCCTGTAAAGGACCTCTTTAAGGCGTTGAAAAGCAAAGATACCACCTTGAAGACGAAGGTGTGCCTGACCCAAGGAATGGTATTTCAATCACATCATATGCATGTGAAAACTGGACAATGAAGAAGGAAGACTGAAGAACTGACGCCTTTGAAGTGCGGCGTTGGTGAAGAATATTGCATGCAGCATGGACCGCCAAAAGAACGCACAAATCTGTCTTGGAAGAGGTAAAACCGGAATGCTTCTTCGAAACAAGGTTGGTGAGACTGCATCCGACATACTTTGGACGCATTGGCAGGGGAGATCAGTCCCCGGAGAAGGAAATCGTGCTTGGTACAGGACAGGGTCGGCTAAATAGAGGAAGGCCCTCCACGATGAGGACTGACACAGTGGCTGAAAGCACAGGCTCAAGGAAAAGAAGGATTTTAAGCATGGCGCAGGACAGTGAATTCTTTCCTCTGTGGTACCTCGGGTACCTATGAATTGGAAATAACTTGATGGCCCTTAACAACAACAAAAGCCGCAATAAAAAGACAAGTAATCCGATTTAAAACAGGGCAAAAGCAATGAACGGACACTTCACCGAAGTGTATGGTACCATCGGTTCCGCATCCTATGCTACCTCATGAAATGGTCGAATGTCGACCAGTTCTTTCGGGTATAATCACTCCGTGTATTCCTTGCATCTTGTTTAGACGCCTCCTGCATCATTTAATATGTTGCCCATAGAATCTTTCACCACTGCAACACAAGGCTTGAGTTTTCTCTTCCGTTCTTTCCGCTTGAGTAATGCCAAGCATGTTCTTCCCTTCTGGTTTTCTAACTCCAGGTTTCTGCACATGTTCCATTACTTTGTCTTCTCGAGCTGCTCTTTGAAATCTTCTCTTCAGCTTTTTTACTTCGTCATTTCTCCTTTTGCTTTAGCTGCCTGACGTTGCAGAGCAAATTTCAGAGTCTCTTCTGACATCCTTCTTGGTCTTGTATTTCTTTCCGTCTTCTCAGTGACCTCTTGCTTTCTTCAGGGATGATGTCCTTGATGTCATTCCACAACTCGCCTAGTCTTCATTCATTAGTGTGCAATGTGTCGAATCTCTTTCTGAGACGGTCTGTAAATTCAGGTAGGATACACTCAAGGTCATACTTTGGCTCTCATCGACTTGTTCTCATTCTCTTCAGTTTCGACTTGAACTGGCCTATGTGCAGTTGATGGTCCGTTCCACAGTTGGTCCCTGACCTTGTTCCACCATCTCTTTTCATAGAGGTAGTTGTCATGATTCCCGTGTATTCTACCTGATGAGACCCATGTATGACCGTTCACCTCGCTGAAAAAGCTACTTGCCGTGAAGAAGTCGTTGATCGTGCAAAGCTCTGTCGTGCAATCTCTAACATGCTTTCTATCAACAATGTCAGATTTTCCAACACCTGATCTTTCTTCCTTTCCAGCTTTTGCATTGCGATCATCAGTAATTGTCAATGTATCCTGATGGCATGTTTGATCAATTTCAGTCTACAGAAGTTGGTAAAAATCCTCAATTTCTTCACCTTTGGCCTTAGCGGTCGGTGTGTAAATTTGAATAATGGTTGTATTCACTGGTCTTCCGTGTTGGAGTAGGGGTATTAGCCTATCACCGACAATCTTGTACTTCAGGATAGATCCGGAAACGTTCTTTTGGACAAATCATTCCTCTTCAAGTTGTCATTCCTGGCATGGGAGATGAAATGATAGTCCCATTCAAAATGACCGATACCAATTCCAGTCATTTTGGCTCGCTCATGACGAGGATGTTGATCTTTATGCGTTCCACTTTAGTTTTGACAATTTCCAATCCTAGATTCATGCTTCTTTCATTCCGCGTTCTGATCGTTAATGAAGGTTCGCAGCTATTTCTTCCCATTTTGAATCGTGCCACTTCAGCAAATGAAGGTCCCTAAAGCCTGACGCCATCCACCTCATTAAGGACAGCTCCAACTGGATGAGGCAGCTCTTCCCGAGTTGTCTTTTGAGTGCCTTCTATCCTGGGAGGCTCATCTTCTGGCACTATATCAGTCAGTGTTCCGCTGCTATTCCTACGGTGTTCACTGGCTAGTTCTTTTCAGACGTCAAACGTGGAGTCCTTCTTCGTCTTGCAGCTCAGCTAAAACCTGTCAATCATGGGTGACCCTGTTCGGATCCTAATTCCAGTCGCACAGCTCCCAGCATCACAGCAACACGCAAGCCCCCCCAGTACGACACACGGACAGACAGGTGGGCGATCACAACCATTAATGCAGAGAAATTCTACGAAGCTATTTGGCCTCATCCACAATTGAACTTCCTTATTAGTAGAGACTGCCAGGTAAAGCATTTTTTTTTTCTGCGCCCTTATTGATTGAACTATATTGCAGATGAAGGTTTCCAGAGCGAAGCAGTTTCTCATTAAAGAGTTAGTACCCATATTACGTGATGGCGTTGTTTGAAAGCTTCACAACATGTCACCTGTCTCCCTTCTTAGCCTTGGGTTTCCTATCACCAGCTTTCCTCTGCCCTTTCTCCTCCTAGTCCTTGCCCCTGGGCTGCTGTGCCCTTTTATGGGCCTATCTAAGCTTTGTGTTAGGAGCCTATCTAATCTTTGGTGAAGGGTGAGTCTCAGGAGTGACCTCATTACTGAGCTAAAGGGGTGTCAGGGACCTTACTGGCAGGGTTTCTCCCATCTATGACAGCCCAGTAAGTCTGGCCTTTTTTTGTGACTTAGGGATTTTTTTCTGCATTTTTTCTCCAGCTCTGTCCAGGACTCACTATTGTCATCCCCGTCACAGAGGATCATTGAAGAATTGCTGACAGGAAACTTCCCTAATATTGTGAATCATGAAAAGCTGACCAACCAAGAAGCTCAAAGAACTGCATAGAGGACAGACGGCAACAGTAAAACACCAAGGCCTGTCCTAATCACACTCTCTAAAACCAAAGCCAAAGGCAAAATCCTGCGTGCAGCTCGAGAAAAACAAAAAGTCACACGCAGAGGACAAACAATAAGACTGAGCTCTGATTATTCGGCAGAACCATGCAGGCAAAAGGGCAATGGTTTGACATAGTAAACAAAACAAATTACCAACCAAGAATAAGATATCCTGCAGAACTCTCACTCAAATATGATGCTGAAATTAGGACATTTCCAGATAAGAAAGATTAAGGGACTCTGGAAAAACAGAACCAATTACTAATTACTAAAGGGAGTCCTTTGGTCTTAGGAGAAACAATATCATACCACAGCCTGAATCTAGAATTCAAGAGTTTACTCGCCAGATACCAGTGTAGTAAAAGAACTCCCAACGACTATCCAGAAACAAAGGAATTACAACAGGAAACCAGAAACGTGAAACTCTAATAGACAATATGAGAAAAAAAAAAAAAAGAGGGAATAATTGGTGGAGGTATAGAAGTTTTCATGCGGGGAATGGCAAGGCAACACCAAGGAATAATAGACTGGTTCAAGCAGGGGAAATTTCAAAGGAACCAGAGAGTGCAAAAGAATACACATCTAAGTAAAGAAGAAAAGGATAAAGTCTCCGTGAAAACAAAATGTACAAAACCAAAAGCAATGACAGCAAAATCCAAAAGCAGAAGGAATTCAGCACAGGAGACTAAGGGGAACAAAGAAAACATCAGCACCACCAAAAAAGCACTTGAAAATGACGGCAAGAAACTGAAACCTAGCAACACTGACACAGAATGTAAACGGCCTAAATGCAACCCGAAAGAGTCAGAGAGCGACAGAATGGATTCCAAAAAAGGCCTATCAACATGCTGTCTACCAGAGGTGCCCCTTAGAAACAAAGGAATCAATTCATTAAAAATCAAAAGATGGCAACAACTACGTCAAGCAAACGGCTATCAAAAAAGAGCAGAAGTGACAAGAGTCATTTCAGAGAACAATACACTTTAAAACAAAGTCTGCCATACGAGACAAAGTAGGGCATTACAGAAAGATGAAAGGGACGATCCACCGTGAAGACATAACCGTAACAAACATTTACGCACCCAACGAAGGACAGCATTCCAATAAACATGAAACTCAGCTCTAAAGACAGAAACTGACAGTTCCACAAGAACAGTAGGAGACTTCGACACACCACTCTTGGTGAAGGACAGAACATCTAGAAAGAAATTCAGCAAAGATATACAACAGCTCAAGGGCACAATCAGCCAGCTTGACATATATGTCTTGAACTCACAGACGTATACGGAACACTCCAGCGAGCGGCAGCAAAATACACTTTCTTCTTCAATCCCATCGGGAATATTCTACGCATCAGACCATGCCTTGCTCTTAAACACCAAGCAGCTCAACACCAAGCAGCCAAAGCCAAAGGAAGAAATGATGAAGCAAAAGAACTGAACACGTCATTTCAAAGCGCATCTCGAGAAGACAAAGTATTCTAATGCCATGCACAGAGCTGGAGATAGAAAACCAAAAGGGAAGAACACGCCTGCCATTTCTCCAGCTGAAAGAACTGAAGAAAAAAATCAAACCTTTACTTTCGGTAGTCAAGGATTCTACCGGAAAAATACTAAATGATGCTGGAAGAACCAAAGATGGACTCAATACACAGAGTCATTCTATACCAAAAAGAACTGGTGGACAACGGACCATTTCATGAGGTAGGTAGCACATGATCAGGAAGGCATGGTACTGAAGGAGGTAATCCAAACCGCACTGAAGGCATTGGCAGAAACAGGAATTATAGCAGTGACGGAATTCCAGCTGAGATGTTTCAACAAACAGATGCAGTGCTGAAAGTGCTCGCATTTCTACACCAAGAATATTGGAAGGGAACTACTTGGCCAGCCGACTGAAAGAGGTCCATATTTATGGCTATTCCCAAGAAAGGTGATCCAACCGAACGTGGAAATTATCGAACAACACCAGTAACACATGTAAAATTTTGCTGGAGATCATTCAAAAGTGGCTGCAGCAGTATATTGACACGGAACTGCCAGAAATTCAGGCCAGACTCAGAAGACGACGGCCAATCAGGGCCATCCATGCTGATGTCAGATGGATGCCGGCTGAAAGCACCAAATACCTGAAAGATGCTTCCCCGTGCTTTACTGAGTATTCTAAGGCATTCAAGTCTGTGGGTCATAACAAATTATGAATGACATTGTGAAGAATGGGAGTTCCAGAACACTTAATTGTGCTCAAGAGGAAACTGTACACAGATCAATCAGCACTTTGGACAGAACAAGGGAATACTGAGTGGTTTCAATTCAGGAAAGCTGTGTGTCAGGGTTGTACCCTTTTCCCGCACCTATTCGAATGCGAATGCTGAGCAAATGATCCAAGAAGCTGGACTATATGGAGAAGAACGGGGCACTAGGATTGCAGGAAGACTCATTAACCACCTGCGCTATGGAGACGACACAAGCTTGCTTGCCTAAAGCAAAGAGGACTTGAAGCACTTACTGATGAAGATCAAAGGCCACAATCTTCAGTATCGATTACACTGCAACATAAAGAAAAGAAAAATCTTCACCACTGGAGCATGAGGCAAAATTCCGATAAATGGAGAAAAGACGGAAGTTTGGAAGGATTTCTTTTTACTTGGTTCTGCGTTCAGCACCCACGGAAGCAGTGGTGAGGAAATCAAAAGACGAACTGCTTTGGGCAAATCTCCTGTAAAGGACCTCTTTAAGGCGTTGAAAAGCAAAGATACCACCTTGAAGACGAAGGTGTGCCTGACCCAAGGAATGGTATTTCAATCACATCATATGCATGTGAAAACTGGACAATGAAGAAGGAAGACTGAAGAACTGACGCCTTTGAAGTGCGGCGTTGGTGAAGAATATTGCATGCAGCATGGACCGCCAAAAGAACGCACAAATCTGTCTTGGAAGAGGTAAAACCGGAATGCTTCTTCGAAACAAGGTTGGTGAGACTGCATCCGACATACTTTGGACGCATTGGCAGGGGAGATCAGTCCCCGGAGAAGGAAATCGTGCTTGGTACAGGACAGGGTCGGCTAAATAGAGGAAGGCCCTCCACGATGAGGACTGACACAGTGGCTGAAAGCACAGGCTCAAGGAAAAGAAGGATTTTAAGCATGGCGCAGGACAGTGAATTCTTTCCTCTGTGGTACCTCGGGTACCTATGAATTGGAAATAACTTGATGGCCCTTAACAACAACAAAAGCCGCAATAAAAAGACAAGTAATCCGATTTAAAACAGGGCAAAAGCAATGAACGGACACTTCACCGAAGTGTATGGTACCATCGGTTCCGCATCCTATGCTACCTCATGAAATGGTCGAATGTCGACCAGTTCTTTCGGGTATAATCACTCCGTGTATTCCTTGCATCTTGTTTAGACGCCTCCTGCATCATTTAATATGTTGCCCATAGAATCTTTCACCACTGCAACACAAGGCTTGAGTTTTCTCTTCCGTTCTTTCCGCTTGAGTAATGCCAAGCATGTTCTTCCCTTCTGGTTTTCTAACTCCAGGTTTCTGCACATGTTCCATTACTTTGTCTTCTCGAGCTGCTCTTTGAAATCTTCTCTTCAGCTTTTTTACTTCGTCATTTCTCCTTTTGCTTTAGCTGCCTGACGTTGCAGAGCAAATTTCAGAGTCTCTTCTGACATCCTTCTTGGTCTTGTATTTCTTTCCGTCTTCTCAGTGACCTCTTGCTTTCTTCAGGGATGATGTCCTTGATGTCATTCCACAACTCGCCTAGTCTTCATTCATTAGTGTGCAATGTGTCGAATCTCTTTCTGAGACGGTCTGTAAATTCAGGTAGGATACACTCAAGGTCGTACTTTGGCTCTCATCGACTTGTTCTCATTCTCTTCAGTTTCGACTTGAACTGGCCTATGTGCAGTTGATGGTCCGTTCCACAGTTGGTCCCTGACCTTGTTCCACCATCTCTTTTCATAGAGGTAGTTGTCATGATTCCCGTGTATTCTACCTGATGAGACCCATGTATGACCGTTCACCTCGCTGAAAAAGCTACTTGCCGTGAAGAAGTCGTTGATCGTGCAAAGCTCTGTCGTGCAATCTCTAACATGCTTTCTATCAACAATGTCAGATTTTCCAACACCTGATCTTTCTTCCTTTCCAGCTTTTGCATTGCGATCATCAGTAATTCTCAATGTATCCTGATGGCATGTTTGATCAATTTCAGTCTACAGAAGTTGGTAAAAATCCTCAATTTCTTCACCTTTGGCCTTAGCGGTCGGTGTGTAAATTTGAATAATGGTTGTATTCACTGGTCTTCCGTGTTGGAGTAGGGGTATTAGCCTATCACCGACAATCTTGTACTTCAGGATAGATCCGGAAACGTTCTTTTGGACAAATCATTCCTCTTCAAGTTGTCATTCCTGGCATGGGAGATGAAATGATAGTCCCATTCAAAATGACCGATACCAATTCCAGTCATTTTGGCTCGCTCATGACGAGGATGTTGATCTTTATGCGTTCCACTTTAGTTTTGACAATTTCCAATCCTAGATTCATGCTTCTTTCATTCCGCGTTCTGATCGTTAATGAAGGTTCGCAGCTATTTCTTCCCATTTTGAATCGTGCCACTTCAGCAAATGAAGGTCCCTAAAGCCTGACGCCATCCACCTCATTAAGGACAGCTCCAACTGGATGAGGCAGCTCTTCCCGAGTTGTCTTTTGAGTGCCTTCTATCCTGGGAGGCTCATCTTCTGGCACTATATCAGTCAGTGTTCCGCTGCTATTCCTACGGTGTTCACTGGCTAGTTCTTTTCAGACGTCAAACGTGGAGTCCTTCTTCGTCTTGCAGCTCAGCTAAAACCTGTCAATCATGGGTGACCCTGTTCGGATCCTAATTCCAGTCGCACAGCTCCCAGCATCACAGCAACACGCAAGCCCCCCCAGTACGACACACGGACAGACAGGTGGGCGATCACAACCATTAATGCAGAGAAATTCTACGAAGCTATTTGGCCTCATCCACAATTGAACTTCCTTATTAGTAGAGACTGCCAGGTAAAGCATTTTTTTTTTCTGCGCCCTTATTGATTGAACTATATTGCAGATGAAGGTTTCCAGAGCGAAGCAGTTTCTCATTAAAGAGTTAGTACCCATATTACGTGATGGCGTTGTTTGAAAGCTTCACAACATGTCACCTGTCTCCCTTCTTAGCCTTGGGTTTCCTATCACCAGCTTTCCTCTGCCCTTTCTCCTCCTAGTCCTTGCCCCTGGGCTGCTGTGCCCTTTTATGGGCCTATCTAAGCTTTGCGTTAGGAGCCTATCTAATCTTTGGTGAAGGGTGAGTCTCAGGAGTGACCTCATTACTGAGCTAAAGGGGTGTCAGGGACCTTACTGGCAGGGTTTCTCCCATCTATGACAGCCCAGTAAGTCTGGCCTTTTTTTGTGACTTAGGGATTTTTTTCTGCATTTTTTCTCCAGCTCTGTCCAGGACTCACTATTGTCATCCCCGTCACAGAGGATCATTGAAGAATTGCTGACAGGAAACTTCCCTAATATTGTGAATCATGAAAAGCTGACCAACCAAGAAGCTCAAAGAACCGCATAGAGGACAGACGGCAACAGTAAAACACCAAGGCCTGTCCTAATCACACTCTCTAAAACCAAAGCCAAAGGCAAAATCCTGCGTGCAGCTCGAGAAAAACAAAAAGTCACACGCAGAGGACAAACAATAAGACTGAGCTCTGATTATTCGGCAGAACCATGCAGGCAAAAGGGCAATGGTTTGACATAGTAAACAAAACAAATTACCAACCAAGAATAAGATATCCTGCAGAACTCTCACTCAAATATGATGCTGAAATTAGGACATTTCCAGATAAGAAAGATTAAGGGACTCTGGAAAAACAGAACCAATTACTAATTACTAAAGGGAGTCCTTTGGTCTTAGGAGAAACAATATCATACCACAGCCTGAATCTAGAATTCAAGAGTTTACTCGCCAGATACCAGTGTAGTAAAAGAACTCCCAACGACTATCCAGAAACAAAGGAATTACAACAGGAAACCAGAAACGTGAAACTCTAATAGACAATATGAGAAAAAAAAAAAAAAGAGGGAATAATTGGTGGAGGTATAGAAGTTTTCATGCGGGGAATGGCAAGGCAACACCAAGGAATAATAGACTGGTTCAAGCAGGGGACATTTCAAAGGAACCACAGAGTGCAAAAGAATACACATCTAAGTAAAGAAGAAAAGGATAAAGTCTCCGTGAAAACAAAATGTACAAAACCAAAAGCAATGACAGCAAAATCCAAAAGCAGAAGGAATTCAGCACAGGAGACTAAGGGGAACAAAGAAAACATCAGCACCACCAAAAAAGCACTTGAAAATGACGGCAAGAAACTGAAACCTAGCAACACTGACACAGAATGTAAACGGCCTAAATGCAACCCGAAAGAGTCAGAGAGCGACAGAATGGATTCCAAAAAAGGCCTATCAACATGCTGTCTACCAGAGGTGCCCCTTAGAAACAAAGGAATCAATTCATTAAAAATCAAAAGATGGCAACAACTACGTCAAGCAAACGGCTATCAAAAAAGAGCAGAAGTGACAAGAGTCATTTCAGAGAACAATACACTTTAAAACAAAGTCTGCCATACGAGACAAAGTAGGGCATTACAGAAAGATGAAAGGGACGATCCACCGTGAAGACATAACCGTAACAAACATTTACGCACCCAACGAAGGACAGCATTCCAATAAACATGAAACTCAGCTCTAAAGACAGAAACTGACAGTTCCACAAGAACAGTAGGAGACTTCGACACACCACTCTTGGTGAAGGACAGAACATCTAGAAAGAAATTCAGCAAAGATATACAACAGCTCAAGGGCACAATCAGCCAGCTTGACATATATGTCTTGAACTCACAGACGTATACGGAACACTCCAGCGAGCGGCAGCAAAATACACTTTCTTCTTCAATCCCATCGGGAATATTCTACGCATCAGACCATGCCTTGCTCTTAAACACCAAGCAGCTCAACACCAAGCAGCCAAAGCCAAAGGAAGAAATGATGAAGCAAAAGAACTGAACACGTCATTTCAAAGCGCATCTCGAGAAGACAAAGTATTCTAATGCCATGCACAGAGCTGGAGATAGAAAACCAAAAGGGAAGAACACGCCTGCCATTTCTCCAGCTGAAAGAACTGAAGAAAAAAATCAAACCTTTACTTTCGGTAGTCAAGGATTCTACCGGAAAAATACTAAATGATGCTGGAAGAACCAAAGATGGACTCAATACACAGAGTCATTCTATACCAAAAAGAACTGGTGGACAACGGACCATTTCATGAGGTAGGTAGCACATGATCAGGAAGGCATGGTACTGAAGGAGGTAATCCAAACCGCACTGAAGGCATTGGCAGAAACAGGAATTATAGCAGTGACGGAATTCCAGCTGAGATGTTTCAACAAACAGATGCAGTGCTGAAAGTGCTCGCATTTCTACACCAAGAATATTGGAAGGGAACTACTTGGCCAGCCGACTGAAAGAGGTCCATATTTATGGCTATTCCCAAGAAAGGTGATCCAACCGAACGTGGAAATTATCGAACAACACCAATAACACATGTAAAATTTTGCTGGAGATCATTCAAAAATGGCTGCAGCAGTATATTGACACGGAACTGCCAGAAATTCAGGCCAGACTCAGAAGACGACGGCCAATCAGGGCCATCCATGCTGATGTCAGATGGATGCCGGCTGAAAGCACCAAATACCTGAAAGATGCTTCCCCGTGCTTTACTGAGTATTCTAAGGCATTCAAGTCTGTGGGTCATAACAAATTATGAATGACATTGTGAAGAATGGGAGTTCCAGAACACTTAATTGTGCTCAAGAGGAAACTGTACACAGATCAATCAGCACTTTGGACAGAACAAGGGAATACTGAGTGGTTTCAATTCAGGAAAGCTGTGTGTCAGGGTTGTACCCTTTTCCCGCACCTATTCGAATGCGAATGCTGAGCAAATGATCCAAGAAGCTGGACTATATGGAGAAGAACGGGGCACTAGGATTGCAGGAAGACTCATTAACCACCTGCGCTATGGAGACGACACAAGCTTGCTTGCCTAAAGCAAAGAGGACTTGAAGCACTTACTGATGAAGATCAAAGGCCACAATCTTCAGTATCGATTACACTGCAACATAAAGAAAAGAAAAATCTTCACCACTGGAGCATGAGGCAAAATTCCGATAAATGGAGAAAAGACGGAAGTTTGGAAGGATTTCTTTTTACTTGGTTCTGCGTTCAGCACCCACGGAAGCAGTGGTGAGGAAATCAAAAGACGAACTGCTTTGGGCAAATCTCCTGTAAAGGACCTCTTTAAGGCGTTGAAAAGCAAAGATACCACCTTGAAGACGAAGGTGTGCCTGACCCAAGGAATGGTATTTCAATCACATCATATGCATGTGAAAACTGGACAATGAAGAAGGAAGACTGAAGAACTGACGCCTTTGAAGTGCGGCGTTGGTGAAGAATATTGCATGCAGCATGGACCGCCAAAAGAACGCACAAATCTGTCTTGGAAGAGGTAAAACCGGAATGCTTCTTCGAAACAAGGTTGGTGAGACTGCATCCGACATACTTTGGACGCATTGGCAGGGGAGATCAGTCCCCGGAGAAGGAAATCGTGCTTGGTACAGGACAGGGTCGGCTAAATAGAGGAAGGCCCTCCACGATGAGGACTGACACAGTGGCTGAAAGCACAGGCTCAAGGAAAAGAAGGATTTTAAGCATGGCGCAGGACAGTGAATTCTTTCCTCTGTGGTACCTCGGGTACCTATGAATTGGAAATAACTTGATGGCCCTTAACAACAACAAAAGCCGCAATAAAAAGACAAGTAATCCGATTTAAAACAGGGCAAAAGCAATGAACGGACACTTCACCGAAGTGTATGGTACCATCGGTTCCGCATCCTATGCTACCTCATGAAATGGTCGAATGTCGACCAGTTCTTTCGGGTATAATCACTCCGTGTATTCCTTGCATCTTGTTTAGACGCCTCCTGCATCATTTAATATGTTGCCCATAGAATCTTTCACCACTGCAACACAAGGCTTGAGTTTTCTTTTCCGTTCTTTCCGCTTGAGTAATGCCAAGCATGTTCTTCCCTTCTGGTTTTCTAACTCCAGGTTTCTGCACATGTTCCATTACTTTGTCTTCTCGAGCTGCTCTTTGAAATCTTCTCTTCAGCTTTTTTACTTCGTCATTTCTCCTTTTGCTTTAGCTGCCTGACGTTGCAGAGCAAATTTCAGAGTCTCTTCTGACATCCTTCTTGGTCTTGTATTTCTTTCCGTCTTCTCAGTGACCTCTTGCTTTCTTCAGGGATGATGTCCTTGATGTCATTCCACAACTCGCCTAGTCTTCATTCATTAGTGTGCAATGTGTCGAATCTCTT
This sequence comes from Elephas maximus indicus, assembly GCF_024166365.1. Lineage (NCBI taxonomy): Eukaryota > Metazoa > Chordata > Mammalia > Proboscidea > Elephantidae > Elephas > Elephas maximus. The sequence goes on from NC_064847.1 coordinate 13,088,346, forward strand.
TCTGAGACGGTCTGTAAATTCAGGTAGGATACACTCAAGGTCGTACTTTGGCTCTCATCGACTTGTTCTCATTCTCTTCAGTTTCGACTTGAACTGGCCTATGTGCAGTTGATGGTCCGTTCCACAGTTGGTCCCTGACCTTGTTCCACCATCTCTTTTCATAGAGGTAGTTGTCATGATTCCCGTGTATTCTACCTGATGAGACCCATGTATGACCGTTCACCTCGCTGAAAAAGCTACTTGCCGTGAAGAAGTCGTTGATCGTGCAAAGCTCTGTCGTGCAATCTCTAACATGCTTTCTATCAACAATGTCAGATTTTCCAACACCTGATCTTTCTTCCTTTCCAGCTTTTGCATTGCGATCATCAGTAATTCTCAATGTATCCTGATGGCATGTTTGATCAATTTCAGTCTACAGAAGTTGGTAAAAATCCTCAATTTCTTCACCTTTGGCCTTAGCGGTCGGTGTGTAAATTTGAATAATGGTTGTATTCACTGGTCTTCCGTGTTGGAGTAGGGGTATTAGCCTATCACCGACAATCTTGTACTTCAGGATAGATCCGGAAACGTTCTTTTGGACAAATCATTCCTCTTCAAGTTGTCATTCCTGGCATGGGAGATGAAATGATAGTCCCATTCAAAATGACCGATACCAATTCCAGTCATTTTGGCTCGCTCATGACGAGGATGTTGATCTTTATGCGTTCCACTTTAGTTTTGACAATTTCCAATCCTAGATTCATGCTTCTTTCATTCCGCGCTCTGATCGTTAATGAAGGTTCGCAGCTATTTCTTCCCATTTTGAATCGTGCCACTTCAGCAAATGAAGGTCCCTAAAGCCTGACGCCATCCACCTCATTAAGGACAGCTCCAACTGGATGAGGCAGCTCTTCCCGAGTTGTCTTTTGAGTGCCTTCTATCCTGGGAGGCTCATCTTCTGGCACTATATCAGTCAGTGTTCCGCTGCTATTCCTACGGTGTTCACTGGCTAGTTCTTTTCAGACGTCAAACGTGGAGTCCTTCTTCGTCTTGCAGCTCAGCTAAAACCTGTCAATCATGGGTGACCCTGTTCGGATCCTAATTCCAGTCGCACAGCTCCCAGCATCACAGCAACACGCAAGCCCCCCCAGTACGACACACGGACAGGTGGGCGATCACAACCATTAATGCAGAGAAATTCTACGAAGCTATTTGGCCTCATCCACAATTGAACTTCCTTATTAGTAGAGACTGCCAGGTAAAGCATTTTTTTTTTCTGCGCCCTTATTGATTGAACTATATTGCAGATGAAGGTTTCCAGAGCGAAGCAGTTTCTCATTAAAGAGTTAGTACCCATATTACGTGATGGCGTTGTTTGAAAGCTTCACAACATGTCACCTGTCTCCCTTCTTAGCCTTGGGTTTCCTATCACCAGCTTTCCTCTGCCCTTTCTCCTCCTAGTCCTTGCCCCTGGGCTGCTGTGCCCTTTTATGGGCCTATCTAAGCTTTGCGTTAGGAGCCTATCTAATCTTTGGTGAAGGGTGAGTCTCAGGAGTGACCTCATTACTGAGCTAAAGGGGTGTCAGGGACCTTACTGGCAGGGTTTCTCCCATCTATGACAGCCCAGTAAGTCTGGCCTTTTTTTGTGACTTAGGGATTTTTTTCTGCATTTTTTCTCCAGCTCTGTCCAGGACTCACTATTGTCATCCCCGTCACAGAGGATCATTGAAGAATTGCTGACAGGAAACTTCCCTAATATTGTGAATCATGAAAAGCTGACCAACCAAGAAGCTCAAAGAACCGCATAGAGGACAGACGGCAACAGTAAAACACCAAGGCCTGTCCTAATCACACTCTCTAAAACCAAAGCCAAAGGCAAAATCCTGCGTGCAGCTCGAGAAAAACAAAAAGTCACACGAAGAGGACAAACAATAAGACTGAGCTCTGATTATTCGGCAGAACCATGCAGGCAAAAGGGCAATGGTTTGACATAGTAAACAAAACAAATTACCAACCAAGAATAAGATATCCTGCAGAACTCTCACTCAAATATGATGCTGAAATTAGGACATTTCCAGATAAGAAAGATTAAGGGACTCTGGAAAAACAGAACCAATTACTAATTACTAAAGGGAGTCCTTTGGTCTTAGGAGAAACAATATCATACCACAGCCTGAATCTAGAATTCAAGAGTTTACTCGCCAGATACCAGTGTAGTAAAAGAACTCCCAACGACTATCCAGAAACAAAGGAATTACAACAGGAAACCAGAAACGTGAAACTCTAATAGACAATATGAGAAAAAAAAAAAAAGAGGGAATAATTGGTGGAGGTATAGAAGTTTTCATGCGGGGAATGGCAAGGCAACACCAAGGAATAATAGACTGGTTCAAGCAGGGGAAATTTCAAAGGAACCACAGAGTGCAAAAGAATACACATCTAAGTAAAGAAGAAAAGGATAAAGTCTCCGTGAAAACAAAATGTACAAAACCAAAAGCAATGACAGCAAAATCCAAAAGCAGAAGGAATTCAGCACAGGAGACTAAGGGGAACAAAGAAAACATCAGCACCACCAAAAAAGCACTTGAAAATGACGGCAAGAAACTGAAACCTAGCAACACTGACACAGAATGTAAACGGCCTAAATGCAACCCGAAAGAGTCAGAGAGCGACAGAATGGATTCCAAAAAAGGCCTATCAACATGCTGTCTACCAGAGGTGCCCCTTACAAACAAAGGAATCAATTCATTAAAAATCAAAAGATGGCAACAACTACGTCAAGCAAACGGCTATCAAAAAAGAGCAGAAGTGACAAGAGTCATTTCAGAGAACAATACACTTTAAAACAAAGTCTGCCATACGAGACAAAGTAGGGCATTACAGAAAGATGAAAGGGACGATCCACCGTGAAGACATAACCGTAACAAACATTTACGCACCCAACGAAGGACAGCATTCCAATAAACATGAAACTCAGCTCTAAAGACAGAAACTGACAGTTCCACAAGAACAGTAGGAGACTTCGACACACCACTCTTGGTGAAGGACAGAACATCTAGAAAGAAATTCAGCAAAGATATACAACAGCTCAAGGGCACAATCAGCCAGCTTGACATATATGTCTTGAACTCACAGACGTATACGGAACACTCCAGCGAGCGGCAGCAAAATACACTTTCTTCTTCAATCCCATCGGGAATATTCTACGCATCAGACCATGCCTTGCTCTTAAACACCAAGCAGCTCAACACCAAGCAGCCAAAGCCAAAGGAAGAAATGATGAAGCAAAAGAACTGAACACGTCATTTCAAAGCGCATCTCGAGAAGACAAAGTATTCTAATGCCATGCACAGAGCTGGAGATAGAAAACCAAAAGGGAAGAACACGCCTGCCATTTCTCCAGCTGAAAGAACTGAAGAAAAAAATCAAACCTTTACTTTCGGTAGTCAAGGATTCTACCGGAAAAATACTAAATGATGCTGGAAGAACCAAAGATGGACTCAATACACAGAGTCATTCTATACCAAAAAGAACTGGTGGACAACGGACCATTTCATGAGGTAGGTAGCACATGATCAGGAAGGCATGGTACTGAAGGAGGTAATCCAAACCGCACTGAAGGCATTGGCAGAAACAGGAATTATAGCAGTGACGGAATTCCAGCTGAGATGTTTCAACAAACAGATGCAGTGCTGAAAGTGCTCGCATTTCTACACCAAGAATATTGGAAGGGAACTACTTGGCCAGCCGACTGAAAGAGGTCCATATTTATGGCTATTCCCAAGAAAGGTGATCCAACCGAACGTGGAAATTATCGAACAACACCAGTAACACATGTAAAATTTTGCTGGAGATCATTCAAAAGTGGCTGCAGCAGTATATTGACACGGAACTGCCAGAAATTCAGGCCAGACTCAGAAGACGACGGCCAATCAGGGCCATCCATGCTGATGTCAGATGGATGCCGGCTGAAAGCACCAAATACCTGAAAGATGCTTCCCCGTGCTTTACTGAGTATTCTAAGGCATTCAAGTCTGTGGGTCATAACAAATTATGAATGACATTGTGAAGAATGGGAGTTCCAGAACACTTAATTGTGCTCAAGAGGAAACTGTACACAGATCAATCAGCACTTTGGACAGAACAAGGGAATACTGAGTGGTTTCAATTCAGGAAAGCTGTGTGTCAGGGTTGTACCCTTTTCCCGCACCTATTCGAATGCGAATGCTGAGCAAATGATCCAAGAAGCTGGACTATATGGAGAAGAACGGGGCACTAGGATTGCAGGAAGACTCATTAACCACCTGCGCTATGGAGACGACACAAGCTTGCTTGCCTAAAGCAAAGAGGACTTGAAGCACTTACTGATGAAGATCAAAGGCCACAATCTTCAGTATCGATTACACTGCAACATAAAGAAAAGAAAAATCTTCACCACTGGAGCATGAGGCAAAATTCCGATAAATGGAGAAAAGACGGAAGTTTGGAAGGATTTCTTTTTACTTGGTTCTGCGTTCAGCACCCACGGAAGCAGTGGTGAGGAAATCAAAAGACGAACTGCTTTGGGCAAATCTCCTGTAAAGGACCTCTTTAAGGCGTTGAAAAGCAAAGATACCACCTTGAAGACGAAGGTGTGCCTGACCCAAGGAATGGTATTTCAATCACATCATATGCATGTGAAAACTGGACAATGAAGAAGGAAGACTGAAGAACTGACGCCTTTGAAGTGCGGCGTTGGTGAAGAATATTGCATGCAGCATGGACCGCCAAAAGAACGCACAAATCTGTCTTGGAAGAGGTAAAACCGGAATGCTTCTTCGAAACAAGGTTGGTGAGACTGCATCCGACATACTTTGGACGCATTGGCAGGGGAGATCAGTCCCCGGAGAAGGAAATCGTGCTTGGTACAGGACAGGGTCGGCTAAATAGAGGAAGGCCCTCCACGATGAGGACTGACACAGTGGCTGAAAGCACAGGCTCAAGGAAAAGAAGGATTTTAAGCATGGCGCAGGACAGTGAATTCTTTCCTCTGTGGTACCTCGGGTACCTATGAATTGGAAATAACTTGATGGCCCTTAACAACAACAAAAGCCGCAATAAAAAGACAAGTAATCCGATTTAAAACAGGGCAAAAGCAATGAACGGACACTTCACCGAAGTGTATGGTACCATCGGTTCCGCATCCTATGCTACCTCATGAAATGGTCGAATGTCGACCAGTTCTTTCGGGTATAATCACTCCGTGTATTCCTTGCATCTTGTTTAGACGCCTCCTGCATCATTTAATATGTTGCCCATAGAATCTTTCACCACTGCAACACAAGGCTTGAGTTTTCTCTTCCGTTCTTTCCGCTTGAGTAATGCCAAGCATGTTCTTCCCTTCTGGTTTTCTAACTCCAGGTTTCTGCACATGTTCCATTACTTTGTCTTCTCGAGCTGCTCTTTGAAATCTTCTCTTCAGCTTTTTTACTTCGTCATTTCTCCTTTTGCTTTAGCTGCCTGACGTTGCAGAGCAAATTTCAGAGTCTCTTCTGACATCCTTCTTGGTCTTGTATTTCTTTCCGTCTTCTCAGTGACCTCTTGCTTTCTTCAGGGATGATGTCCTTGATGTCATTCCACAACTCGCCTAGTCTTCATTCATTAGTGTGCAATGTGTCGAATCTCTTTCTGAGACGGTCTGTAAATTCAGGTAGGATACACTCAAGGTCGTACTTTGGCTCTCATCGACTTGTTCTCATTCTCTTCAGTTTCGACTTGAACTGGCCTATGTGCAGTTGATGGTCCGTTCCACAGTTGGTCCCTGACCTTGTTCCACCATCTCTTTTCATAGAGGTAGTTGTCATGATTCCCGTGTATTCTACCTGATGAGACCCATGTATGACCGTTCACCTCGCTGAAAAAGCTACTTGCCGTGAAGAAGTCGTTGATCGTGCAAAGCTCTGTCGTGCAATCTCTAACATGCTTTCTATCAACAATGTCAGATTTTCCAACACCTGATCTTTCTTCCTTTCCAGCTTTTGCATTGCGATCATCAGTAATTGTCAATGTATCCTGATGGCATGTTTGATCAATTTCAGTCTACAGAAGTTGGTAAAAATCCTCAATTTCTTCACCTTTGGCCTTAGCGGTCGGTGTGTAAATTTGAATAATGGTTGTATTCACTGGTCTTCCGTGTTGGAGTAGGGGTATTAGCCTATCACCGACAATCTTGTACTTCAGGATAGATCCGGAAACGTTCTTTTGGACAAATCATTCCTCTTCAAGTTGTCATTCCTGGCATGGGAGATGAAATGATAGTCCCATTCAAAATGACCGATACCAATTCCAGTCATTTTGGCTCGCTCATGACGAGGATGTTGATCTTTATGCGTTCCACTTTAGTTTTGACAATTTCCAATCCTAGATTCATGCTTCTTTCATTCCGCGTTCTGATCGTTAATGAAGGTTCGCAGCTATTTCTTCCCATTTTGAATCGTGCCACTTCAGCAAATGAAGGTCCCTAAAGCCTGACGCCATCCACCTCATTAAGGACAGCTCCAACTGGATGAGGCAGCTCTTCCCGAGTTGTCTTTTGAGTGCCTTCTATCCTGGGAGGCTCATCTTCTGGCACTATATCAGTCAGTGTTCCGCTGCTATTCCTACGGTGTTCACTGGCTAGTTCTTTTCAGACGTCAAACGTGGAGTCCTTCTTCGTCTTGCAGCTCAGCTAAAACCTGTCAATCATGGGTGACCCTGTTCGGATCCTAATTCCAGTCGCACAGCTCCCAGCATCACAGCAACACGCAAGCCCCCCCAGTACGACACACGGACAGACAGGTGGGCGATCACAACCATTAATGCAGAGAAATTCTACGAAGCTATTTGGCCTCATCCACAATTGAACTTCCTTATTAGTAGAGACTGCCAGGTAAAGCATTTTTTTTTTCTGCGCCCTTATTGATTGAACTATATTGCAGATGAAGGTTTCCAGAGCGAAGCAGTTTCTCATTAAAGAGTTAGTACCCATATTACGTGATGGCGTTGTTTGAAAGCTTCACAACATGTCACCTGTCTCCCTTCTTAGCCTTGGGTTTCCTATCACCAGCTTTCCTCTGCCCTTTCTCCTCCTAGTCCTTGCCCCTGGGCTGCTGTGCCCTTTTATGGGCCTATCTAAGCTTTGCGTTAGGAGCCTATCTAATCTTTGGTGAAGGGTGAGTCTCAGGAGTGACCTCATTACTGAGCTAAAGGGGTGTCAGGGACCTTACTGGCAGGGTTTCTCCCATCTATGACAGCCCAGTAAGTCTGGCCTTTTTTTGTGACTTAGGGATTTTTTTCTGCATTTTTTCTCCAGCTCTGTCCAGGACTCACTATTGTCATCCCCGTCACAGAGGATCATTGAAGAATTGCTGACAGGAAACTTCCCTAATATTGTGAATCATGAAAAGCTGACCAACCAAGAAGCTCAAAGAACCGCATAGAGGACAGACGGCAACAGTAAAACACCAAGGCCTGTCCTAATCACACTCTCTAAAACCAAAGCCAAAGGCAAAATCCTGCGTGCAGCTCGAGAAAAACAAAAAGTCACACGCAGAGGACAAACAATAAGACTGAGCTCTGATTATTCGGCAGAACCATGCAGGCAAAAGGGCAATGGTTTGACATAGTAAACAAAACAAATTACCAACCAAGAATAAGATATCCTGCAGAACTCTCACTCAAATATGATGCTGAAATTAGGACATTTCCAGATAAGAAAGATTAAGGGACTCTGGAAAAACAGAACCAATTACTAATTACTAAAGGGAGTCCTTTGGTCTTAGGAGAAACAATATCATACCACAGCCTGAATCTAGAATTCAAGAGTTTACTCGCCAGATACCAGTGTAGTAAAAGAACTCCCAACGACTATCCAGAAACAAAGGAATTACAACAGGAAACCAGAAACGTGAAACTCTAATAGACAATATGAGAAAAAAAAAAAAAAGAGGGAATAATTGGTGGAGGTATAGAAGTTTTCATGCGGGGAATGGCAAGGCAACACCAAGGAATAATAGACTGGTTCAAGCAGGGGACATTTCAAAGGAACCACAGAGTGCAAAAGAATACACATCTAAGTAAAGAAGAAAAGGATAAAGTCTCCGTGAAAACAAAATGTACAAAACCAAAAGCAATGACAGCAAAATCCAAAAGCAGAAGGAATTCAGCACAGGAGACTAAGGGGAACAAAGAAAACATCAGCACCACCAAAAAAGCACTTGAAAATGACGGCAAGAAACTGAAACCTAGCAACACTGACACAGAATGTAAACGGCCTAAATGCAACCCGAAAGAGTCAGAGAGCGACAGAATGGATTCCAAAAAAGGCCTATCAACATGCTGTCTACCAGAGGTGCCCCTTAGAAACAAAGGAATCAATTCATTAAAAATCAAAAGATGGCAACAACTACGTCAAGCAAACGGCTATCAAAAAAGAGCAGAAGTGACAAGAGTCATTTCAGAGAACAATACACTTTAAAACAAAGTCTGCCATACGAGACAAAGTAGGGCATTACAGAAAGATGAAAGGGACGATCCACCGTGAAGACATAACCGTAACAAACATTTACGCACCCAACGAAGGACAGCATTCCAATAAACATGAAACTCAGCTCTAAAGACAGAAACTGACAGTTCCACAAGAACAGTAGGAGACTTCGACACACCACTCTTGGTGAAGGACAGAACATCTAGAAAGAAATTCAGCAAAGATATACAACAGCTCAAGGGCACAATCAGCCAGCTTGACATATATGTCTTGAACTCACAGACGTATACGGAACACTCCAGCGAGCGGCAGCAAAATACACTTTCTTCTTCAATCCCATCGGGAATATTCTACGCATCAGACCATGCCTTGCTCTTAAACACCAAGCAGCTCAACACCAAGCAGCCAAAGCCAAAGGAAGAAATGATGAAGCAAAAGAACTGAACACGTCATTTCAAAGCGCATCTCGAGAAGACAAAGTATTCTAATGCCATGCACAGAGCTGGAGATAGAAAACCAAAAGGGAAGAACACGCCTGCCATTTCTCCAGCTGAAAGAACTGAAGAAAAAAATCAAACCTTTACTTTCGGTAGTCAAGGATTCTACCGGAAAAATACTAAATGATGCTGGAAGAACCAAAGATGGACTCAATACACAGAGTCATTCTATACCAAAAAGAACTGGTGGACAACGGACCATTTCATGAGGTAGGTAGCACATGATCAGGAAGGCATGGTACTGAAGGAGGTAATCCAAACCGCACTGAAGGCATTGGCAGAAACAGGAATTATAGCAGTGACGGAATTCCAGCTGAGATGTTTCAACAAACAGATGCAGTGCTGAAAGTGCTCGCATTTCTACACCAAGAATATTGGAAGGGAACTACTTGGCCAGCCGACTGAAAGAGGTCCATATTTATGGCTATTCCCAAGAAAGGTGATCCAACCGAACGTGGAAATTATCGAACAACACCAATAACACATGTAAAATTTTGCTGGAGATCATTCAAAAATGGCTGCAGCAGTATATTGACACGGAACTGCCAGAAATTCAGGCCAGACTCAGAAGACGACGGCCAATCAGGGCCATCCATGCTGATGTCAGATGGATGCCGGCTGAAAGCACCAAATACCTGAAAGATGCTTCCCCGTGCTTTACTGAGTATTCTAAGGCATTCAAGTCTGTGGGTCATAACAAATTATGAATGACATTGTGAAGAATGGGAGTTCCAGAACACTTAATTGTGCTCAAGAGGAAACTGTACACAGATCAATCAGCACTTTGGACAGAACAAGGGAATACTGAGTGGTTTCAATTCAGGAAAGCTGTGTGTCAGGGTTGTACCCTTTTCCCGCACCTATTCGAATGCGAATGCTGAGCAAATGATCCAAGAAGCTGGACTATATGGAGAAGAACGGGGCACTAGGATTGCAGGAAGACTCATTAACCACCTGCGCTATGGAGACGACACAAGCTTGCTTGCCTAAAGCAAAGAGGACTTGAAGCACTTACTGATGAAGATCAAAGGCCACAATCTTCAGTATCGATTACACTGCAACATAAAGAAAAGAAAAATCTTCACCACTGGAGCATGAGGCAAAATTCCGATAAATGGGGAAAAGACGGAAGTTTGGAAGGATTTCTTTTTACTTGGTTCTGCGTTCAGCACCCACGGAAGCAGTGGTGAGGAAATCAAAAGACGAACTGCTTTGGGCAAATCTCCTGTAAAGGACCTCTTTAAGGCGTTGAAAAGCAAAGATACCACCTTGAAGACGAAGGTGTGCCTGACCCAAGGAATGGTATTTCAATCACATCATATGCATGTGAAAACTGGACAATGAAGAAGGAAGACTGAAGAACTGACGCCTTTGAAGTGCGGCGTTGGTGAAGAATATTGCATGCAGCATGGACCGCCAAAAGAACGCACAAATCTGTCTTGGAAGAGGTAAAACCGGAATGCTTCTTCGAAACAAGGTTGGTGAGACTGCATCCGACATACTTTGGACGCATTGGCAGGGGAGATCAGTCCCCGGAGAAGGAAATCGTGCTTGGTACAGGACAGGGTCGGCTAAATAGAGGAAGGCCCTCCACGATGAGGACTGACACAGTGGCTGAAAGCACAGGCTCAAGGAAAAGAAGGATTTTAAGCATGGCGCAGGACAGTGAATTCTTTCCTCTGTGGTACCTCGGGTACCTATGAATTGGAAATAACTTGATGGCCCTTAACAACAACAAAAGCCGCAATAAAAAGACAAGTAATCCGATTTAAAACAGGGCAAAAGCAATGAACGGACACTTCACCGAAGTGTATGGTACCATCGGTTCCGCATCCTATGCTACCTCATGAAATGGTCGAATGTCGACCAGTTCTTTCGGGTATAATCACTCCGTGTATTCCTTGCATCTTGTTTAGACGCCTCCTGCATCATTTAATATGTTGCCCATAGAATCTTTCACCACTGCAACACAAGGCTTGAGTTTTCTCTTCCGTTCTTTCCGCTTGAGTAATGCCAAGCATGTTCTTCCCTTCTGGTTTTCTAACTCCAGGTTTCTGCACATGTTCCATTACTTTGTCTTCTCGAGCTGCTCTTTGAAATCTTCTCTTCAGCTTTTTTACTTCGTCATTTCTCCTTTTGCTTTAGCTGCCTGACGTTGCAGAGCAAATTTCAGAGTCTCTTCTGACATCCTTCTTGGTCTTGTATTTCTTTCCGTCTTCTCAGTGACCTCTTGCTTTCTTCAGGGATGATGTCCTTGATGTCATTCCACAACTCGCCTAGTCTTCATTCATTAGTGTGCAATGTGTCGAATCTCTTTCTGAGACGGTCTGTAAATTCAGGTAGGATACACTCAAGGTCGTACTTTGGCTCTCATCGACTTGTTCTCATTCTCTTCAGTTTCGACTTGAACTGGCCTATGTGCAGTTGATGGTCCGTTCCACAGTTGGTCCCTGACCTTGTTCCACCATCTCTTTTCATAGAGGTAGTTGTCATGATTCCCGTGTATTCTACCTGATGAGACCCATGTATGACCGTTCACCTCGCTGAAAAAGCTACTTGCCGTGAAGAAGTCGTTGATCGTGCAAAGCTCTGTCGTGCAATCTCTAACATGCTTTCTATCAACAATGTCAGATTTTCCAACACCTGATCTTTCTTCCTTTCCAGCTTTTGCATTGCGATCATCAGTAATTCTCAATGTATCCTGATGGCATGTTTGATCAATTTCAGTCTACAGAAGTTGGTAAAAATCCTCAATTTCTTCACCTTTGGCCTTAGCGGTCGGTGTGTAAATTTGAATAATGGTTGTATTCACTGGTCTTCCGTGTTGGAGTAGGGGTATTAGCCTATCACCGACAATCTTGTACTTCAGGATAGATCCGGAAACGTTCTTTTGGACAAATCATTCCTCTTCAAGTTGTCATTCCTGGCATGGGAGATGAAATGATAGTCCCATTCAAAATGACCGATACCAATTCCAGTCATTTTGGCTCGCTCATGACGAGGATGTTGATCTTTATGCGTTCCACTTTAGTTTTGACAATTTCCAATCCTAGATTCATGCTTCTTTCATTCCGCGTTCTGATCGTTAATGAAGGTTCGCAGCTATTTCTTCCCATTTTGAATCGTGCCACTTCAGCAAATGAAGGTCCCTAAAGCCTGACGCCATCCACCTCATTAAGGACAGCTCCAACTGGATGAGGCAGCTCTTCCCGAGTTGTCTTTTGAGTGCCTTCTATCCTGGGAGGCTCATCTTCTGGCACTATATCAGTCAGTGTTCCGCTGCTATTCCTACGGTGTTCACTGGCTAGTTCTTTTCAGACGTCAAACGTGGAGTCCTTCTTCGTCTTGCAGCTCAGCTAAAACCTGTCAATCATGGGTGACCCTGTTCGGATCCTAATTCCAGTCGCACAGCTCCCAGCATCACAGCAACACGCAAGCCCCCCCAGTACGACACACGGACAGACAGGTGGGCGATCACAACCATTAATGCAGAGAAATTCTACGAAGCTATTTGGCCTCATCCACAATTGAACTTCCTTATTAGTAGAGACTGCCAGGTAAAGCATTTTTTTTTTCTGCGCCCTTATTGATTGAACTATATTGCAGATGAAGGTTTCCAGAGCGAAGCAGTTTCTCATTAAAGAGTTAGTACCCATATTACGTGATGGCATTGTTTGAAAGCTTCACAACATGTCACCTGTCTCCCTTCTTAGCCTTGGGTTTCCTATCACCAGCTTTCCTCTGCCCTTTCTCCTCCTAGTCCTTGCCCCTGGGCTGCTGTGCCCTTTTATGGGCCTATCTAAGCTTTGTGTTAGGAGCCTATCTAATCTTTGGTGAAGGGTGAGTCTCAGGAGTGACCTCATTACTGAGCTAAAGGGGTGTCAGGGACCTTACTGGCAGGGTTTCTCCCATCTATGACAGCCCAGTAAGTCTGGCCTTTTTTTGTGACTTAGGGATTTTTTTCTGCATTTTTTCTCCAGCTCTGTCCAGGACTCACTATTGTCATCCCCGTCACAGAGGATCATTGAAGAATTGCTGACAGGAAACTTCCCTAATATTGTGAATCATGAAAAGCTGACCAACCAAGAAGCTCAAAGAACCGCATAGAGGACAGACGGCAACAGTAAAACACCAAGGCCTGTCCTAATCACACTCTCTAAAACCAAAGCCAAAGGCAAAATCCTGCGTGCAGCTCGAGAAAAACAAAAAGTCACACGCAGAGGACAAACAATAAGACTGAGCTCTGATTATTCGGCAGAACCATGCAGGCAAAAGGGCAATGGTTTGACATAGTAAACAAAACAAATTACCAACCAAGAATAAGATATCCTGCAGAACTCTCACTCAAATATGATGCTGAAATTAGGACATTTCCAGATAAGAAAGATTAAGGGACTCTGGAAAAACAGAACCAATTACTAATTACTAAAGGGAGTCCTTTGGTCTTAGGAGAAACAATATCATACCACAGCCTGAATCTAGAATTCAAGAGTTTACTCGCCAGATACCAGTGTAGTAAAAGAACTCCCAACGACTATCCAGAAACAAAGGAATTACAACAGGAAACCAGAAACGTGAAACTCTAATAGACAATATGAGAAAAAAAAAAAAAAAAGAGGGAATAATTGGTGGAGGTATAGAAGTTTTCATGCGGGGAATGGCAAGGCAACACCAAGGAATAATAGACTGGTTCAAGCAGGGGAAATTTCAAAGGAACCAGAGAGTGCAAAAGAATACACATCTAAGTAAAGAAGAAAAGGATAAAGTCTCCGTGAAAACAAAATGTACAAAACCAAAAGCAATGACAGCAAAATCCAAAAGCAGAAGGAATTCAGCACAGGAGACTAAGGGGAACAAAGAAAACATCAGCACCACCAAAAAAGCACTTGAAAATGACGGCAAGAAACTGAAACCTAGCAACACTGACACAGAATGTAAACGGCCTAAATGCAACCCGAAAGAGTCAGAGAGCGACAGAATGGATTCCAAAAAAGGCCTATCAACATGCTGTCTACCAGAGGTGCCCCTTACAAACAAAGGAATCAATTCATTAAAAATCAAAAGATGGCAACAACTACGTCAAGCAAACGGCTATCAAAAAAGAGCAGAAGTGACAAGAGTCATTTCAGAGAACAATACACTTTAAAACAAAGTCTGCCATACGAGACAAAGTAGGGCATTACAGAAAGATGAAAGGGACGATCCACCGTGAAGACATAACCGTAACAAACATTTACGCACCCAACGAAGGACAGCATTCCAATAAACATGAAACTCAGCTCTAAAGACAGAAACTGACAGTTCCACAAGAACAGTAGGAGACTTCGACACACCACTCTTGGTGAAGGACAGAACATCTAGAAAGAAATTCAGCAAAGATATACAACAGCTCAAGGGCACAATCAGCCAGCTTGACATATATGTCTTGAACTCACAGACGTATACGGAACACTCCAGCGAGCGGCAGCAAAATACACTTTCTTCTTCAATCCCATCGGGAATATTCTATGCATCAGACCATGCCTTGCTCTTAAACACCAAGCAGCTCAACACCAAGCAGCCAAAGCCAAAGGAAGAAATGATGAAGCAAAAGAACTGAACACGTCATTTCAAAGCGCATCTCGAGAAGACAAAGTATTCTAATGCCATGCACAGAGCTGGAGATAGAAAACCAAAAGGGAAGAACACGCCTGCCATTTCTCCAGCTGAAAGAACTGAAGAAAAAAATCAAACCTTTACTTTCGGTAGTCAAGGATTCTACCGGAAAAATACTAAATGATGCTGGAAGAACCAAAGATGGACTCAATACACAGAGTCATTCTATACCAAAAAGAACTGGTGGACAACGGACCATTTCATGAGGTAGGTAGCACATGATCAGGAAGGCATGGTACTGAAGGAGGTAATCCAAACCGCACTGAAGGCATTGGCAGAAACAGGAATTATAGCAGTGACGGAATTCCAGCTGAGATGTTTCAACAAACAGATGCAGTGCTGAAAGTGCTCGCATTTCTACACCAAGAATATTGGAAGGGAACTACTTGGCCAGCCGACTGAAAGAGGTCCATATTTATGGCTATTCCCAAGAAAGGTGATCCAACCGAACGTGGAAATTATCGAACAACACCAATAACACATGTAAAATTTTGCTGGAGATCATTCAAAAATGGCTGCAGCAGTATATTGACACGGAACTGCCAGAAATTCAGGCCAGACTCAGAAGACGACGGCCAATCAGGGCCATCCATGCTGATGTCAGATGGATGCCGGCTGAAAGCACCAAATACCTGAAAGATGCTTCCCCGTGCTTTACTGAGTATTCTAAGGCATTCAAGTCTGTGGGTCATAACAAATTATGAATGACATTGTGAAGAATGGGAGTTCCAGAACACTTAATTGTGCTCAAGAGGAAACTGTACACAGATCAATCAGCACTTTGGACAGAACAAGGGAATACTGAGTGGTTTCAATTCAGGAAAGCTGTGTGTCAGGGTTGTACCCTTTTCCCGCACCTATTCGAATGCGAATGCTGAGCAAATGATCCAAGAAGCTGGACTATATGGAGAAGAACGGGGCACTAGGATTGCAGGAAGACTCATTAACCACCTGCGCTATGGAGACGACACAAGCTTGCTTGCCTAAAGCAAAGAGGACTTGAAGCACTTACTGATGAAGATCAAAGGCCACAATCTTCAGTATCGATTACACTGCAACATAAAGAAAAGAAAAATCTTCACCACTGGAGCATGAGGCAAAATTCCGATAAATGGAGAAAAGACGGAAGTTTGGAAGGATTTCTTTTTACTTGGTTCTGCGTTCAGCACCCACGGAAGCAGTGGTGAGGAAATCAAAAGACGAACTGCTTTGGGCAAATCTCCTGTAAAGGACCTCTTTAAGGCGTTGAAAAGCAAAGATACCACCTTGAAGACGAAGGTGTGCCTGACCCAAGGAATGGTATTTCAATCACATCATATGCATGTGAAAACTGGACAATGAAGAAGGAAGACTGAAGAACTGACGCCTTTGAAGTGCGGCGTTGGTGAAGAATATTGCATGCAGCATGGACCGCCAAAAGAACGCACAAATCTGTCTTGGAAGAGGTAAAACCGGAATGCTTCTTCGAAACAAGGTTGGTGAGACTGCATCCGACATACTTTGGACGCATTGGCAGGGGAGATCAGTCCCCGGAGAAGGAAATCGTGCTTGGTACAGGACAGGGTCGGCTAAATAGAGGAAGGCCCTCCACGATGAGGACTGACACAGTGGCTGAAAGCACAGGCTCAAGGAAAAGAAGGATTTTAAGCATGGCGCAGGACAGTGAATTCTTTCCTCTGTGGTACCTCGGGTACCTATGAATTGGAAATAACTTGATGGCCCTTAACAACAACAAAAGCCGCAATAAAAAGACAAGTAATCCGATTTAAAACAGGGCAAAAGCAATGAACGGACACTTCACCGAAGTGTATGGTACCATCGGTTCCGCATCCTATGCTACCTCATGAAATGGTCGAATGTCGACCAGTTCTTTCGGGTATAATCACTCCGTGTATTCCTTGCATCTTGTTTAGACGCCTCCTGCATCATTTAATATGTTGCCCATAGAATCTTTCACCACTGCAACACAAGGCTTGAGTTTTCTCTTCCGTTCTTTCCGCTTGAGTAATGCCAAGCATGTTCTTCCCTTCTGGTTTTCTAACTCCAGGTTTCTGCACATGTTCCATTACTTTGTCTTCTCGAGCTGCTCTTTGAAATCTTCTCTTCAGCTTTTTTACTTCGTCATTTCTCCTTTTGCTTTAGCTGCCTGACGTTGCAGAGCAAATTTCAGAGTCTCTTCTGACATCCTTCTTGGTCTTGTATTTCTTTCCGTCTTCTCAGTGACCTCTTGCTTTCTTCAGGGATGATGTCCTTGATGTCATTCCACAACTCGCCTAGTCTTCATTCATTAGTGTGCAATGTGTCGAATCTCTTTCTGAGACGGTCTGTAAATTCAGGTAGGATACACTCAAGGTCGTACTTTGGCTCTCATCGACTTGTTCTCATTCTCTTCAGTTTCGACTTGAACTGGCCTATGTGCAGTTGATGGTCCGTTCCACAGTTGGTCCCTGACCTTGTTCCACCATCTCTTTTCATAGAGGTAGTTGTCATGATTCCCGTGTATTCTACCTGATGAGACCCATGTATGACCGTTCACCTCGCTGAAAAAGCTACTTGCCGTGAAGAAGTCGTTGATCGTGCAAAGCTCTGTCGTGCAATCTCTAACATGCTTTCTATCAACAATGTCAGATTTTCCAACACCTGATCTTTCTTCCTTTCCAGCTTTTGCATTGCGATCATCAGTAATTGTCAATGTATCCTGATGGCATGTTTGATCAATTTCAGTCTACAGAAGTTGGTAAAAATCCTCAATTTCTTCACCTTTGGCCTTAGCGGTCGGTGTGTAAATTTGAATAATGGTTGTATTCACTGGTCTTCCGTGTTGGAGTAGGGGTATTAGCCTATCACCGACAATCTTGTACTTCAGGATAGATCCGGAAACGTTCTTTTGGACAAATCATTCCTCTTCAAGTTGTCATTCCTGGCATGGGAGATGAAATGATAGTCCCATTCAAAATGACCGATACCAATTCCAGTCATTTTGGCTCGCTCATGACGAGGATGTTGATCTTTATGCGTTCCACTTTAGTTTTGACAATTTCCAATCCTAGATTCATGCTTCTTTCATTCCGCGTTCTGATCGTTAATGAAGGTTCGCAGCTATTTCTTCCCATTTTGAATCGTGCCACTTCAGCAAATGAAGGTCCCTAAAGCCTGACGCCATCCACCTCATTAAGGACAGCTCCAACTGGATGAGGCAGCTCTTCCCGAGTTGTCTTTTGAGTGCCTTCTATCCTGGGAGGCTCATCTTCTGGCACTATATCAGTCAGTGTTCCGCTGCTATTCCTACGGTGTTCACTGGCTAGTTCTTTTCAGACGTCAAACGTGGAGTCCTTCTTCGTCTTGCAGCTCAGCTAAAACCTGTCAATCATGGGTGACCCTGTTCGGATCCTAATTCCAGCCGCACAGCTCCCAGCATCACAGCAACATGCAAGCCCCCCCAGTACGACACACGGACAGACAGGTGGGCGATCACAACCATTAATGCAGAGAAATTCTACGAAGCTATTTGGCCTCATCCACAATTGAACTTCCTTATTAGTAGAGACTGCCAGGTAAAGCATTTTTTTTTTCTGCGCCCTTATTGATTGAACTATATTGCAGATGAAGGTTTCCAGAGCGAAGCAGTTTCTCATTAAAGAGTTAGTACCCATATTACGTGATGGCATTGTTTGAAAGCTTCACAACATGTCACCTGTCTCCCTTCTTAGCCTTGGGTTTCCTATCACCAGCTTTCCTCTGCCCTTTCTCCTCCTAGTCCTTGCCCCTGGGCTGCTGTGCCCTTTTATGGGCCTATCTAACCTTTGTGTTAGGAGCCTATCTAATCTTTGGTGAAGGGTGAGTCTCAGGAGTGACCTCATTACTGAGCTAAAGGGGTGTCAGGGACCTTACTGGCAGGGTTTCTCCCATCTATGACAGCCCAGTAAGTCTGGCCTTTTTTTGTGACTTAGGGATTTTTTTCTGCATTTTTTCTCCAGCTCTGTCCAGGACTCACTATTGTCATCCCCGTCACAGAGGATCATTGAAGAATTGCTGACAGGAAACTTCCCTAATATTGTGAATCATGAAAAGCTGACCAACCAAGAAGCTCAAAGAACCGCATAGAGGACAGACGGCAACAGTAAAACACCAAGGCCTGTCCTAATCACACTCTCTAAAACCAAAGCCAAAGGCAAAATCCTGCGTGCAGCTCGAGAAAAACAAAAAGTCACACGCAGAGGACAAACAATAAGACTGAGCTCTGATTATTCGGCAGAACCATGCAGGCAAAAGGGCAATGGTTTGACATAGTAAACAAAACAAATTACCAACCAAGAATAAGATATCCTGCAGAACTCTCACTCAAATATGATGCTGAAATTAGGACATTTCCAGATAAGAAAGATTAAGGGACTCTGGAAAAACAGAACCAATTACTAATTACTAAAGGGAGTCCTTTGGTCTTAGGAGAAACAATATCATACCACAGCCTGAATCTAGAATTCAAGAGTTTACTCGCCAGATACCAGTGTAGTAAAAGAACTCCCAACGACTATCCAGAAACAAAGGAATTACAACAGGAAACCAGAAACGTGAAACTCTAATAGACAATATGAGAAAAAAAAAAAAAAAAGAGGGAATAATTGGTGGAGGTATAGAAGTTTTCATGCGGGGAATGGCAAGGCAACACCAAGGAATAATAGACTGGTTCAAGCAGGGGAAATTTCAAAGGAACCAGAGAGTGCAAAAGAATACACATCTAAGTAAAGAAGAAAAGGATAAAGTCTCCGTGAAAACAAAATGTACAAAACCAAAAGCAATGACAGCAAAATCCAAAAGCAGAAGGAATTCAGCACAGGAGACTAAGGGGAACAAAGAAAACATCAGCACCACCAAAAAAGCACTTGAAAATGACGGCAAGAAACTGAAACCTAGCAACACTGACACAGAATGTAAACGGCCTAAATGCAACCCGAAAGAGTCAGAGAGCGACAGAATGGATTCCAAAAAAGGCCTATCAACATGCTGTCTACCAGAGGTGCCCCTTACAAACAAAGGAATCAATTCATTAAAAATCAAAAGATGGCAACAACTACGTCAAGCAAACGGCTATCAAAAAAGAGCAGAAGTGACAAGAGTCATTTCAGAGAACAATACACTTTAAAACAAAGTCTGCCATACGAGACAAAGTAGGGCATTACAGAAAGATGAAAGGGACGATCCACCGTGAAGACATAACCGTAACAAACATTTACGCACCCAACGAAGGACAGCATTCCAATAAACATGAAACTCAGCTCTAAAGACAGAAACTGACAGTTCCACAAGAACAGTAGGAGACTTCGACACACCACTCTTGGTGAAGGACAGAACATCTAGAAAGAAATTCAGCAAAGATATACAACAGCTCAAGGGCACAATCAGCCAGCTTGACATATATGTCTTGAACTCACAGACGTATACGGAACACTCCAGCGAGCGGCAGCAAAATACACTTTCTTCTTCAATCCCATCGGGAATATTCTACGCATCAGACCATGCCTTGCTCTTAAACACCAAGCAGCTCAACACCAAGCAGCCAAAGCCAAAGGAAGAAATGATGAAGCAAAAGAACTGAACACGTCATTTCAAAGCGCATCTCGAGAAGACAAAGTATTCTAATGCCATGCACAGAGCTGGAGATAGAAAACCAAAAGGGAAGAACACGCCTGCCATTTCTCCAGCTGAAAGAACTGAAGAAAAAAATCAAACCTTTACTTTCGGTAGTCAAGGATTCTACCGGAAAAATACTAAATGATGCTGGAAGAACCAAAGATGGACTCAATACACAGAGTCATTCTATACCAAAAAGAACTGGTGGACAACGGACCATTTCATGAGGTAGGTAGCACATGATCAGGAAGGCATGGTACTGAAGGAGGTAATCCAAACCGCACTGAAGGCACTGGCAGAAACAGGAATTATAGCAGTGACGGAATTCCAGCTGAGATGTTTCAACAAACAGATGCAGTGCTGAAAGTGCTCGCATTTCTACACCAAGAATATTGGAAGGGAACTACTTGGCCAGCCGACTGAAAGAGGTCCATATTTATGGCTATTCCCAAGAAAGGTGATCCAACCGAACGTGGAAATTATCGAACAACACCAATAACACATGTAAAATTTTGCTGGAGATCATTCAAAAATGGCTGCAGCAGTATATTGACACGGAACTGCCAGAAATTCAGGCCAGACTCAGAAGACGACGGCCAATCAGGGCCATCCATGCTGATGTCAGATGGATGCCGGCTGAAAGCACCAAATACCTGAAAGATGCTTCCCCGTGCTTTACTGAGTATTCTAAGGCATTCAAGTCTGTGGGTCATAACAAATTATGAATGACATTGTGAAGAATGGGAGTTCCAGAACACTTAATTGTGCTCAAGAGGAAACTGTACACAGATCAATCAGCACTTTGGACAGAACAAGGGAATACTGAGTGGTTTCAATTCAGGAAAGCTGTGTGTCAGGGTTGTACCCTTTTCCCGCACCTATTCGAATGCGAATGCTGAGCAAATGATCCAAGAAGCTGGACTATATGGAGAAGAACGGGGCACTAGGATTGCAGGAAGACTCATTAACCACCTGCGCTATGGAGACGACACAAGCTTGCTTGCCTAAAGCAAAGAGGACTTGAAGCACTTACTGATGAAGATCAAAGGCCACAATCTTCAGTATCGATTACACTGCAACATAAAGAAAAGAAAAATCTTCACCACTGGAGCATGAGGCAAAATTCCGATAAATGGAGAAAAGACGGAAGTTTG
The DNA here is from genome assembly GCF_024166365.1 of Elephas maximus indicus. Taxonomy (NCBI): domain Eukaryota; kingdom Metazoa; phylum Chordata; class Mammalia; order Proboscidea; family Elephantidae; genus Elephas; species Elephas maximus. The sequence goes on from NC_064847.1 coordinate 13,109,765, forward strand.
GAAGGATTTCTTTTTACTTGGTTCTGCGTTCAGCACCCACGGAAGCAGTGGTGAGGAAATCAAAAGACGAACTGCTTTGGGCAAATCTCCTGTAAAGGACCTCTTTAAGGCGTTGAAAAGCAAAGATACCACCTTGAAGACGAAGGTGTGCCTGACCCAAGGAATGGTATTTCAATCACATCATATGCATGTGAAAACTGGACAATGAAGAAGGAAGACTGAAGAACTGACGCCTTTGAAGTGCGGCGTTGGTGAAGAATATTGCATGCAGCATGGACCGCCAAAAGAACGCACAAATCTGTCTTGGAAGAGGTAAAACCGGAATGCTTCTTCGAAACAAGGTTGGTGAGACTGCATCCGACATACTTTGGACGCATTGGCAGGGGAGATCAGTCCCCGGAGAAGGAAATCGTGCTTGGTACAGGACAGGGTCGGCTAAATAGAGGAAGGCCCTCCACGATGAGGACTGACACAGTGGCTGAAAGCACAGGCTCAAGGAAAAGAAGGATTTTAAGCATGGCGCAGGACAGTGAATTCTTTCCTCTGTGGTACCTCGGGTACCTATGAATTGGAAATAACTTGATGGCCCTTAACAAGAACAAAAGCCGCAATAAAAAGACAAGTAATCCGATTTAAAACAGGGCAAAAGCAATGAACGGACACTTCACCGAAGTGTATGGTACCATCGGTTCCGCATCCTATGCTACCTCATGAAATGGTCGAATGTCGACCAGTTCTTTCGGGTATAATCACTCCGTGTATTCCTTGCATCTTGTTTAGACGCCTCCTGCATCATTTAATATGTTGCCCATAGAATCTTTCACCACTGCAACACAAGGCTTGAGTTTTCTCTTCCGTTCTTTCCGCTTGAGTAATGCCAAGCATGTTCTTCCCTTCTGGTTTTCTAACTCCAGGTTTCTGCACATGTTCCATTACTTTGTCTTCTCGAGCTGCTCTTTGAAATCTTCTCTTCAGCTTTTTTACTTCGTCATTTCTCCTTTTGCTTTAGCTGCCTGACGTTGCAGAGCAAATTTCAGAGTCTCTTCTGACATCCTTCTTGGTCTTGTATTTCTTTCCGTCTTCTCAGTGACCTCTTGCTTTCTTCAGGGATGATGTCCTTGATGTCATTCCACAACTCGCCTAGTCTTCATTCATTAGTGTGCAATGTGTCGAATCTCTTTCTGAGACGGTCTGTAAATTCAGGTAGGATACACTCAAGGTCGTACTTTGGCTCTCATCGACTTGTTCTCATTCTCTTCAGTTTCGACTTGAACTGGCCTATGTGCAGTTGATGGTCCGTTCCACAGTTGGTCCCTGACCTTGTTCCACCATCTCTTTTCATAGAGGTAGTTGTCATGATTCCCGTGTATTCTACCTGATGAGACCCATGTATGACCGTTCACCTCGCTGAAAAAGCTACTTGCCGTGAAGAAGTCGTTGATCGTGCAAAGCTCTGTCGTGCAATCTCTAACATGCTTTCTATCAACAATGTCAGATTTTCCAACACCTGATCTTTCTTCCTTTCCAGCTTTTGCATTGCGATCATCAGTAATTCTCAATGTATCCTGATGGCATGTTTGATCAATTTCAGTCTACAGAAGTTGGTAAAAATCCTCAATTTCTTCACCTTTGGCCTTAGCGGTCGGTGTGTAAATTTGAATAATGGTTGTATTCACTGGTCTTCCGTGTTGGAGTAGGGGTATTAGCCTATCACCGACAATCTTGTACTTCAGGATAGATCCGGAAACGTTCTTTTGGACAAATCATTCCTCTTCAAGTTGTCATTCCTGGCATGGGAGATGAAATGATAGTCCCATTCAAAATGACCGATACCAATTCCAGTCATTTTGGCTCGCTCATGACGAGGATGTTGATCTTTATGCGTTCCACTTTAGTTTTGACAATTTCCAATCCTAGATTCATGCTTCTTTCATTCCGCGTTCTGATCGTTAATGAAGGTTCGCAGCTATTTCTTCCCATTTTGAATCGTGCCACTTCAGCAAATGAAGGTCCCTAAAGCCTGACGCCATCCACCTCATTAAGGACAGCTCCAACTGGATGAGGCAGCTCTTCCCGAGTTGTCTTTTGAGTGCCTTCTATCCTGGGAGGCTCATCTTCTGGCACTATATCGGTCAGTGTTCCGCTGCTATTCCTACGGTGTTCACTGGCTAGTTCTTTTCAGACGTCAAACGTGGAGTCCTTCTTCGTCTTGCAGCTCAGCTAAAACCTGTCAATCATGGGTGACCCTGTTCGGATCCTAATTCCAGTCGCACAGCTCCCAGCATCACAGCAACACGCAAGCCCCCCCAGTACGACACACGGACAGACAGGTGGGCGATCACAACCATTAATGCAGAGAAATTCTACGAAGCTATTTGGCCTCATCCACAATTGAACTTCCTTATTAGTAGAGACTGCCAGGTAAAGCATTTTTTTTTTCTGCGCCCTTATTGATTGAACTATATTGCAGATGAAGGTTTCCAGAGCGAAGCAGTTTCTCATTAAAGAGTTAGTACCCATATTACGTGATGGCGTTGTTTGAAAGCTTCACAACATGTCACCTGTCTCCCTTCTTAGCCTTGGGGTTCCTATCACCAGCTTTCCTCTGCCCTTTCTCCTCCTAGTCCTTGCCCCTGGGCTGCTGTGCCCTTTTATGGGCCTATCTAAGCTTTGTGTTAGGAGCCTATCTAATCTTTGGTGAAGGGTGAGTCTCAGGAGTGACCTCATTACTGAGCTAAAGGGGTGTCAGGGACCTTACTGGCAGGGTTTCTCCCATCTATGACAGCCCAGTAAGTCTGGCCTTTTTTTGTGACTTAGGGATTTTTTTCTGCATTTTTTCTCCAGCTCTGTCCAGGACTCACTATTGTCATCCCCGTCACAGAGGATCATTGAAGAATTGCTGACAGGAAACTTCCCTAATATTGTGAATCATGAAAAGCTGACCAACCAAGAAGCTCAAAGAACCGCATAGAGGACAGACGGCAACAGTAAAACACCAAGGCCTGTCCTAATCACACTCTCTAAAACCAAAGCCAAAGGCAAAATCCTGCGTGCAGCTCGAGAAAAACAAAAAGTCACACGCAGAGGACAAACAATAAGACTGAGCTCTGATTATTCGGCAGAACCATGCAGGCAAAAGGGCAATGGTTTGACATAGTAAACAAAACAAATTACCAACCAAGAATAAGATATCCTGCAGAACTCTCACTCAAATATGATGCTGAAATTAGGACATTTCCAGATAAGAAAGATTAAGGGACTCTGGAAAAACAGAACCAATTACTAATTACTAAAGGGAGTCCTTTGGTCTTAGGAGAAACAATATCATACCACAGCCTGAATCTAGAATTCAAGAGTTTACTCGCCAGATACCAGTGTAGTAAAAGAACTCCCAACGACTATCCAGAAACAAAGGAATTACAACAGGAAACCAGAAACGTGAAACTCTAATAGACAATATGAGAAAAAAAAAAAAAAAGAGGGAATAATTGGTGGAGGTATAGAAGTTTTCATGCGGGGAATGGCAAGGCAACACCAAGGAATAATAGACTGGTTCAAGCAGGGGAAATTTCAAAGGAACCACAGAGTGCAAAAGAATACACATCTAAGTAAAGAAGAAAAGGATAAAGTCTCCGTGAAAACAAAATGTACAAAACCAAAAGCAATGACAGCAAAATCCAAAAGCAGAAGGAATTCAGCACAGGAGACTAAGGGGAACAAAGAAAACATCAGCACCACCAAAAAAGCACTTGAAAATGACGGCAAGAAACTGAAACCTAGCAACACTGACACAGAATGTAAACGGCCTAAATGCAACCCGAAAGAGTCAGAGAGCGACAGAATGGATTCCAAAAAAGGCCTATCAACATGCTGTCTACCAGAGGTGCCCCTTACAAACAAAGGAATCAATTCATTAAAAATCAAAAGATGGCAACAACTACGTCAAGCAAACGGCTATCAAAAAAGAGCAGAAGTGACAAGAGTCATTTCAGAGAACAATACACTTTAAAACAAAGTCTGCCATACGAGACAAAGTAGGGCATTACAGAAAGATGAAAGGGACGATCCACCGTGAAGACATAACCGTAACAAACATTTACGCACCCAACGAAGGACAGCATTCCAATAAACATGAAACTCAGCTCTAAAGACAGAAACTGACAGTTCCACAAGAACAGTAGGAGACTTCGACACACCACTCTTGGTGAAGGACAGAACATCTAGAAAGAAATTCAGCAAAGATATACAACAGCTCAAGGGCACAATCAGCCAGCTTGACATATATGTCTTGAACTCACAGACGTATACGGAACACTCCAGCGAGCGGCAGCAAAATACACTTTCTTCTTCAATCCCATCGGGAATATTCTACGCATCAGACCATGCCTTGCTCTTAAACACCAAGCAGCTCAACACCAAGCAGCCAAAGCCAAAGGAAGAAATGATGAAGCAAAAGAACTGAACACGTCATTTCAAAGCGCATCTCGAGAAGACAAAGTATTCTAATGCCATGCACAGAGCTGGAGATAGAAAACCAAAAGGGAAGAACACGCCTGCCATTTCTCCAGCTGAAAGAACTGAAGAAAAAAATCAAACCTTTACTTTCGGTAGTCAAGGATTCTACCGGAAAAATACTAAATGATGCTGGAAGAACCAAAGATGGACTCAATACACAGAGTCATTCTATACCAAAAAGAACTGGTGGACAACGGACCATTTCATGAGGTAGGTAGCACATGATCAGGAAGGCATGGTACTGAAGGAGGTAATCCAAACCGCACTGAAGGCATTGGCAGAAACAGGAATTATAGCAGTGACGGAATTCCAGCTGAGATGTTTCAACAAACAGATGCAGTGCTGAAAGTGCTCGCATTTCTACACCAAGAATATTGGAAGGGAACTACTTGGCCAGCCGACTGAAAGAGGTCCATATTTATGGCTATTCCCAAGAAAGGTGATCCAACCGAACGTGGAAATTATCGAACAACACCAATAACACATGTAAAATTTTGCTGGAGATCATTCAAAAGTGGCTGCAGCAGTATATTGACACGGAACTGCCAGAAATTCAGGCCAGACTCAGAAGACGACGGCCAATCAGGGCCATCCATGCTGATGTCAGATGGATGCCGGCTGAAAGCACCAAATACCTGAAAGATGCTTCCCCGTGCTTTACTGAGTATTCTAAGGCATTCAAGTCTGTGGGTCATAACAAATTATGAATGACATTGTGAAGAATGGGAGTTCCAGAACACTTAATTGTGCTCAAGAGGAAACTGTACACAGATCAATCAGCACTTTGGACAGAACAAGGGAATACTGAGTGGTTTCAATTCAGGAAAGCTGTGTGTCAGGGTTGTACCCTTTTCCCGCACCTATTCGAATGCGAATGCTGAGCAAATGATCCAAGAAGCTGGACTATATGGAGAAGAACGGGGCACTAGGATTGCAGGAAGACTCATTAACCACCTGCGCTATGGAGACGACACAAGCTTGCTTGCCTAAAGCAAAGAGGACTTGAAGCACTTACTGATGAAGATCAAAGGCCACAATCTTCAGTATCGATTACACCGCAACATAAAGAAAAGAAAAATCTTCACCACTGGAGCATGAGGCAAAATTCCGATAAATGGAGAAAAGACGGAAGTTTGGAAGGATTTCTTTTTACTTGGTTCTGCGTTCAGCACCCACGGAAGCAGTGGTGAGGAAATCAAAAGACGAACTGCTTTGGGCAAATCTCCTGTAAAGGACCTCTTTAAGGCGTTGAAAAGCAAAGATACCACCTTGAAGACGAAGGTGTGCCTGACCCAAGGAATGGTATTTCAATCACATCATATGCATGTGAAAACTGGACAATGAAGAAGGAAGACTGAAGAACTGACGCCTTTGAAGTGCGGCGTTGGTGAAGAATATTGCATGCAGCATGGACCGCCAAAAGAACGCACAAATCTGTCTTGGAAGAGGTAAAACCGGAATGCTTCTTCGAAACAAGGTTGGTGAGACTGCATCCGACATAGTTTGGACGCGTGGGCAGGGGAGATCAGTCCCCGGAGAAGGAAATCGTGCTTGGTACAGGACAGGGTCGGCTAAATAGAGGAAGGCCCTCCACGATGAGGACTGACACAGTGGCTGAAAGCACAGGCTCAAGGAAAAGAAGGATTTTAAGCATGGCGCAGGACAGTGAATTCTTTCCTCTGTGGTACCTCGGGTACCTATGAATTGGAAATAACTTGATGGCCCTTAACAAGAACAAAAGCCGCAATAAAAAGACAAGTAATCCGATTTAAAACAGGGCAAAAGCAATGAACGGACACTTCACCGAAGTGTATGGTACCATCGGTTCCGCATCCTATGCTACCTCATGAAATGGTCGAATGTCGACCAGTTCTTTCGGGTATAATCACTCCGTGTATTCCTTGCATCTTGTTTAGACGCCTCCTGCATCATTTAATATGTTGCCCATAGAATCTTTCACCACTGCAACACAAGGCTTGAGTTTTCTCTTCCGTTCTTTCCGCTTGAGTAATGCCAAGCATGTTCTTCCCTTCTGGTTTTCTAACTCCAGGTTTCTGCACATGTTCCATTACTTTGTCTTCTCGAGCTGCTCTTTGAAATCTTCTCTTCAGCTTTTTTACTTCGTCATTTCTCCTTTTGCTTTAGCTGCCTGACGTTGCAGAGCAAATTTCAGAGTCTCTTCTGACATCCTTCTTGGTCTTGTATTTCTTTCCTGTCTTCTCAGTGACCTCTTGCTTTCTTCAGGGATGATGTCCTTGATGTCATTCCACAACTCGCCTAGTCTTCATTCATTAGTGTGCAATGTGTCGAATCTCTTTCTGAGACGGTCTGTAAATTCAGGTAGGATACACTCAAGGTCGTACTTTGGCTCTCATCGACTTGTTCTCATTCTCTTCAGTTTCGACTTGAACTGGCCTATGTGCAGTTGATGGTCCGTTCCACAGTTGGTCCCTGACCTTGTTCCACCATCTCTTTTCATAGAGGTAGTTGTCATGATTCCCGTGTATTCTACCTGATGAGACCCATGTATGACCGTTCACCTCGCTGAAAAAGCTACTTGCCGTGAAGAAGTCGTTGATCGTGCAAAGCTCTGTCGTGCAATCTCTAACATGCTTTCTATCAACAATGTCAGATTTTCCAACACCTGATCTTTCTTCCTTTCCAGCTTTTGCATTGCGATCATCAGTAATTCTCAATGTATCCTGATGGCATGTTTGATCAATTTCAGTCTACAGAAGTTGGTAAAAATCCTCAATTTCTTCACCTTTGGCCTTAGCGGTCGGTGTGTAAATTTGAATAATGGTTGTATTCACTGGTCTTCCCTGTTGGAGTAGGGGTATTAGCCTATCACCGACAATCTTGTACTTCAGGATAGATCCGGAAACGTTCTTTTGGACAAATCATTCCTCTTCAAGTTGTCATTCCTGGCATGGGAGATGAAATGATAGTCCCATTCAAAATGACCGATACCAATTCCAGTCATTTTGGCTCGCTCATGACGAGGATGTTGATCTTTATGCGTTCCACTTTAGTTTTGACAATTTCCAATCCTAGATTCATGCTTCTTTCATTCCGCGTTCTGATCGTTAATGAAGGTTCGCAGCTATTTCTTCCCATTTTGAATCGTGCCACTTCAGCAAATGAAGGTCCCTAAAGCCTGACGCCATCCACCTCATTAAGGACAGCTCCAACTGGATGAGGCAGCTCTTCCCGAGTTGTCTTTTGAGTGCCTTCTAACCTGGGAGGCTCATCTTCTGGCACTATATCAGTCAGTGTTCCGCTGCTATTCCTACGGTGTTCACTGGCTAGTTCTTTTCAGACGTCAAACGTGGAGTCCTTCTTCCTTTGTCTTGCAGCTCAGCTAAAACCTGTCAATCATGGGTGACCCTGTTCAGATCCTAATTCCAGTCGCACAGCTCCCAGCATCACAGCAACACGCAAGCCTCCCCAGTACGACACACGGACAGACAGGTGGGCGATCACAACCATTAATGCAGAGAAATTCTACGAAGCTATTTGGCCTCATCCACAATTGAACTTCCTTATTAGTAGAGACTGCCAGGTAAAGCATTTTTTTTTCTGCGCCCTTATTGATTGAATTATATTGCAGATGAAGGTTTCCAGAGCGAAGCAGTTTCTCATTAAAGAGTTAGTACCCATATTACGTGATGGCGTTGTTTGAAAGCTTCACAACATGTCACCTGTCTCCCTTCTTAGCCTTGGGTTTCCTATCACCAGCTTTCCTCTGCCCTTTCTCCTCCTAGTCCTTGCCCCTGGGCTGCTGTGCCCTTTTATGGGCCTATCTAAGCTTTGTGTTAGGAGCCTATCTAATCTTTGGTGAAGGGTGAGTCTCAGGAGTGACCTCATTACTGAGCTAAAGGGGTGTCAGGGACCTTACTGGCAGGGTTTCTCCCATCTATGACAGCCCAGTAAGTCTGGCCTTTTTTGTGACTTAGGGATTTTTTTCTGCATTTTTTCTCCAGCTCTGTCCAGGACTCACTATTGTCATCCCCGTCACAGAGGATCATTGAAGAATTGCTGACAGGAAACTTCCCTAATATTGTGAATCATGAAAAGCTGACCAACCAAGAAGCTCAAAGAACCGCATAGAGGACAGACGGCAACAGTAAAACACCAAGGCCTGTCCTAATCACACTCTCTAAAACCAAAGCCAAAGGCAAAATCCTGCGAGCAGCTCGAGAAAAACAAAAAGTCACACGCAGAGGACAAACAATAAGACTGAGCTCTGATTATTCGGCAGAACCATGCAGGCAAAAGGGCAATGGTTTGACATAGTAAACAAAACAAATTACCAACCAAGAATAAGATATCCTGCAGAACTCTCACTCAAATATGATGCTGAAATTAGGACATTTCCAGATAAGAAAGATTAAGGGACTCTGTAAAAACAGAACCAATTACTAATTACTAAAGGGAGTCCTTTGGTCTTAGGAGAAACAATATCATACCACAGCCTGAATCTAGAATTCAAGAGTTTACTCGCCAGATACCAGTGTAGTAAAAGAACTCCCAACGACTATCCAGAAACAAAGGAATTACAACAGGAAACCAGAAACGTGAAACTCTAATAGACAATATGAGAAAAAAAAAAAAAAAAGAGGGAATAATTGGTGGAGGTATAGAAGTTTTCATGCGGGGAATGGCAAGGCAATACCAAGGAATAATAGACTGGTTCAAGCAGGAGAAATTTCAAAGGAACCACAGAGTGCAAAAGAATACACATCTAAGTAAAGAAGAAAAGGATAAAGTCTCCGTGAAAACAAAATGTACAAAACCAAAAGCAATGACAGCAAAATCCAAAAGCAGAAGGAATTCAGCACAGGAGACTAAGGGGAACAAAGAAAACATCAGCACCACCAAAAAAGCACTTGAAAATGACGGCAAGAAACTGAAACCTAGCAACACTGACACAGAATGTAAACGGCCTAAATGCAACCCGAAAGAGTCAGAGAGCGACAGAATGGGTTCCAAAAAAGGCCTATCAACATGCTGTCTACCAGAGGTGCCCCTTACAAACAAAGGAATCAATTCATTAAAAATCAAAAGATGGGAACAACTACGTCAAGCAAATGGCTATCAAAAAAGAGCAGAAGTGACAAGTCATTTCAGAGAACAATACACTTTAAAACAAAGTCTGCCATACGAGACAAAGTAGGGCATTACAGAAAGATGAAAGGGACGATCCACCGTGAAGACATAACCATAACAAACATTTGCGCACCCAACGAAGGACAGCATTCCAATAAACATGAAACTCAGCTCTAAAGACAGAAACTGACAGTTCCACAAGAACAGTAGGAGACTTCGACACACCACTCTTGGTGAAGGACAGAACATCTAGAAAGAAATTCAGCAAAGATATACAACAGCTCAAGGGCACAATCAGCCAGCTTGACATATATGTCTTGAACTCACAGACGTATACGGAACACTCCAGCGAGCGGCAGCAAAATACACTTTCTTCTTCAATCCCATCGGGAATATTCTACGCATCAGACCATGCCTTGCTGTTAAACACCAAGCAGCTCAACACCAAGCAGCCAAAGCCAAAGGAAGAAATGATGAAGCAAAAGAACTGAACACGTCATTTCAAAGCGCATCTCGAGAAGACAAAGTATTCTAATGCCATGCACAGAGCTGGAGATAGAAAACCAAAAGGGAAGAACACGCCTGCCATTTCTCCAGCTGAAAGAACTGAAGAAAAAAATCAAACCTTTACTTTCGGTAGTCAAGGATTCTACCGGAAAAATACTAAATGATGCTGGAAGAACCAAAGATGGACTCAATACACAGAGTCATTCTATACCAAAAAGAACTGGTGGACAACGGACCATTTCATGAGGTAGGTAGCACATGATCAGGAAGGCATGGTACTGAAGGAGGTAATCCAAACCGCACTGAAGGCATTGGCAGAAACAGGAATTATAGCAGTGACGGAATTCCAGCTGAGATGTTTCAACAAACAGATGCAGTGCTGAAAGTGCTCGCATTTCTACACCAAGAATATTGGAAGGGAACTACTTGGCCAGCCGACTGAAAGAGGTCCATATTTATGGCTATTCCCAAGAAAGGTGATCCAACCGAACGTGGAAATTATCGAACAACACCAATAACACATGTAAAATTTTGCTGGAGATCATTCAAAAGTGGCTGCAGCAGTATATTGACACGGAACTGCCAGAAATTCAGGCCAGACTCAGAAGACGACGGCCAATCAGGGCCATCCATGCTGATGTCAGATGGATGCCGGCTGAAAGCACCAAATACCTGAAAGATGCTTCCCCGTGCTTTACTGAGTATTCTAAGGCATTCAAGTCTGTGGGTCATAACAAATTATGAATGACATTGTGAAGAATGGGAGTTCCAGAACACTTAATTGTGCTCAAGAGGAAACTGTACACAGATCAATCAGCACTTTGGACAGAACAAGGGAATACTGAGTGGTTTCAATTCAGGAAAGCTGTGTGTCAGGGTTGTACCCTTTTCCCGCACCTATTCGAATGCGAATGCTGAGCAAATGATCCAAGAAGCTGGACTATATGGAGAAGAACGGGGCACTAGGATTGCAGGAAGACTCATTAACCACCTGCGCTATGGAGACGACACAAGCTTGCTTGCCTAAAGCAAAGAGGACTTGAAGCACTTACTGATGAAGATCAAAGGCCACAATCTTCAGTATCGATTACACCGCAACATAAAGAAAAGAAAAATCTTCACCACTGGAGCATGAGGCAAAATTCCGATAAATGGAGAAAAGACGGAAGTTTGGAAGGATTTCTTTTTACTTGGTTCTGCGTTCAGCACCCACGGAAGCAGTGGTGAGGAAATCAAAAGACGAACTGCTTTGGGCAAATCTCCTGTAAAGGACCTCTTTAAGGCGTTGAAAAGCAAAGATACCACCTTGAAGACGAAGGTGTGCCTGACCCAAGGAATGGTATTTCAATCACATCATATGCATGTGAAAACTGGACAATGAAGAAGGAAGACTGAAGAACTGACGCCTTTGAAGTGCGGCGTTGGTGAAGAATATTGCATGCAGCATGGACCGCCAAAAGAACGCACAAATCTGTCTTGGAAGAGGTAAAACCGGAATGCTTCTTCGAAACAAGGTTGGTGAGACTGCATCCGACATAGTTTGGACGCGTGGGCAGGGGAGATCAGTCCCCGGAGAAGGAAATCGTGCTTGGTACAGGACAGGGTCGGCTAAATAGAGGAAGGCCCTCCACGATGAGGACTGACACAGTGGCTGAAAGCACGGACTCAAGGAAAAGAAGGATTTTAAGCATGGCGCAGGACAGTGAATTCTTTCCTCTGTGGTACCTCGGGTACCTATGAATTGGAAATAACTTGATGGCCCTTAACAACAACAAAAGCCGCAATAAAAAGACAAGTAATCCGATTTAAAACAGGGCAAAAGCAATGAACGGACACTTCACCGAAGTGTATGGTACCATCGGTTCCGCATCCTATGCTACCTCATGAAATGGTCGAATGTCGACCAGTTCTTTCGGGTATAATCACTCCGTGTATTCCTTGCATCTTGTTTAGACGCCTCCTGCATCATTTAATATGTTGCCCATAGAATCTTTCACCACTGCAACACAAGGCTTGAGTTTTCTCTTCCGTTCTTTCCGCTTGAGTAATGCCAAGCATGTTCTTCCCTTCTGGTTTTCTAACTCCAGGTTTCTGCACATGTTCCATTACTTTGTCTTCTCGAGCTGCTCTTTGAAATCTTCTCTTCAGCTTTTTTACTTCGTCATTTCTCCTTTTGCTTTAGCTGCCTGACGTTGCAGAGCAAATTTCAGAGTCTCTTCTGACATCCTTCTTGGTCTTGTATTTCTTTCCTGTCTTCTCAGTGACCTCTTGCTTTCTTCAGGGATGATGTCCTTGATGTCATTCCACAACTCGCCTAGTCTTCATTCATTAGTGTGCAATGTGTCGAATCTCTTTCTGAGACGGTCTGTAAATTCAGGTAGGATACACTCAAGGTCGTACTTTGGCTCTCATCGACTTGTTCTCATTCTCTTCAGTTTCGACTTGAACTGGCCTATGTGCAGTTGATGGTCCGTTCCACAGTTGGTCCCTGACCTTGTTCCACCATCTCTTTTCATAGAGGTAGTTGTCATGATTCCCGTGTATTCTACCTGATGAGACCCATGTATGACCGTTTACCTCGCTGAAAAAGCTACTTGCCGTGAAGAAGTCGTTGATCGTGCAAAGCTCTGTCGTGCAATCTCTAACATGCTTTCTATCAACAATGTCAGATTTTCCAACACCTGATCTTTCTTCCTTTCCAGCTTTTGCATTGCGATCATCAGTAATTCTCAATGTATCCTGATGGCATGTTTGATCAATTTCAGTCTACAGAAGTTGGTAAAAATCCTCAATTTCTTCACCTTTGGCCTTAGCGGTCGGTGTGTAAATTTGAATAATGGTTGTATTCACTGGTCTTCCGTGTTGGAGTAGGGGTATTAGCCTATCACCGACAATCTTGTACTTCAGGATAGATCCGGAAACGTTCTTTTGGACAAATCATTCCTCTTCAAGTTGTCATTCCTGGCATGGGAGATGAAATGATAGTCCCATTCAAAATGACCGATACCAATTCCAGTCATTTTGGCTCGCTCATGACGAGGATGTTGATCTTTATGCGTTCCACTTTAGTTTTGACAATTTCCAATCCTAGATTCATGCTTCTTTCATTCCGCGTTCTGATCGTTAATGAAGGTTCGCAGCTATTTCTTCCCATTTTGAATCGTGCCACTTCAGCAAATGAAGGTCCCTAAAGCCTGACGCCATCCACCTCATTAAGGACAGCTCCAACTGGATGAGGCAGCTCTTCCCGAGTTGTCTTTTGAGTGCCTTCTAACCTGGGAGGCTCATCTTCTGGCACTATATCAGTCAGTGTTCCGCTGCTATTCCTACGGTGTTCACTGGCTAGTTCTTTTCAGACGTCAAACGTGGAGTCCTTCTTCGTCTTGCAGCTCAGCTAAAACCTGTCAATCATGGGTGACCCTGTTCGGATCCTAATTCCAGTCGCACAGCTCCCAGCATCACAGCAACACGCAAGCCTCCCCAGTACGACACACGGACAGACAGGTGGGCGATCACAACCATTAATGCAGAGAAATTCTACGAAGCTATTTGGCCTCATCCACAATTGAACTTCCTTATTAGTAGAGACTGCCAGGTAAAGCATTTTTTTTTCTGCGCCCTTATTCATTGAATTATATTGCAGATGAAGGTTTCCAGAGCGAAGCAGTTTCTCATTAAAGAGTTAGTACCCATATTACGTGATGGCGTTGTTTGAAAGCTTCACAACATGTCACCTGTCTCCCTTCTTAGCCTTGGGTTTCCTATCACCAGCTTTCCTCTGCCCTTTCTCCTCCTAGTCCTTGCCCCTGGGCTGCTGTGCCCTTTTATGGGCCTATCTAAGCTTTGTGTTAGGAGCCTATCTAATCTTTGGTGAAGGGTGAGTCTCAGGAGTGACCTCATTACTGAGCTAAAGGGGTGTCAGGGACCTTACTGGCAGGGTTTCTCCCATCTATGACAGCCCAGTAAGTCTGGCCTTTTTTGTGACTTAGGGATTTTTTTCTGCATTTTTTCTCCAGCTCTGTCCAGGACTCACTATTGTCATCCCCGTCACAGAGGATCATTGAAGAATTGCTGACAGGAAACTTCCCTAATATTGTGAATCATGAAAAGCTGAGCAACCAAGAAGCTCAAAGAACCGCATAGAGGACAGACGGCAACAGTAAAACACCAAGGCCTGTCCTAATCACACTCTCTAAAACCAAAGCCAAAGGCAAAATCCTGCGAGCAGCTCGAGAAAAACAAAAAGTCACACGCAGAGGACAAACAATAAGACTGAGCTCTGATTATTCGGCAGAACCATGCAGGCAAAAGGGCAATGGTTTGACATAGTAAACAAAACAAATTACCAACCAAGAATAAGATATCCTGCAGAACTCTCACTCAAATATGATGCTGAAATTAGGACATTTCCAGATAAGAAAGATTAAGGGACTCTGGAAAAACAGAACCAATTACTAATTACTAAAGGGAGTCCTTTGGTCTTAGGAGAAACAATATCATACCACAGCCTGAATCTAGAATTCAAGAGTTTACTCGCCAGATACCAGTGTAGTAAAAGAACTCCCAACGACTATCCAGAAACAAAGGAATTACAACAGGAAACCAGAAACGTGAAACTCTAATAGACAATATGAGAAAAAAAAAAAAAAGAGGGAATAATTGGTGGAGGTATAGAAGTTTTCATGCGGGGAATGGCAAGGCAACACCAAGGAATAATAGACTGGTTCAAGCAGGAGAAATTTCAAAGGAACCACAGAGTGCAAAAGAATACACATCTAAGTAAAGAAGAAAAGGATAAAGTCTCCGTGAAAACAAAATGTACAAAACCAAAAGCAATGACAGCAAAATCCAAAAGCAGAAGGAATTCAGCACAGGAGACTAAGGGGAACAAAGAAAACATCAGCACCACCAAAAAAGCACTTGAAAATGACGGCAAGAAACTGAAACCTAGCAACACTGACACAGAATGTAAACGGCCTAAATGCAACCCGAAAGAGTCAGAGAGCGACAGAATGGATTCCAAAAAAGGCCTATCAACATGCTGTCTACCAGAGGTGCCCCTTACAAACAAAGGAATCAATTCATTAAAAATCAAAAGATGGGAACAACTACGTCAAGCAAATGGCTATCAAAAAAGAGCAGAAGTGACAAGTCATTTCAGAGAACAATACACTTTAAAACAAAGTCTGCCATACGAGACAAAGTAGGGCATTACAGAAAGATGAAAGGGACGATCCACCGTGAAGACATAACCATAACAAACATTTGCGCACCCAACGAAGGACAGCATTCCAATAAACATGAAACTCAGCTCTAAAGACAGAAACTGACAGTTCCACAAGAACAGTAGGAGACTTCGACACACCACTCTTGGTGAAGGACAGAACATCTAGAAAGAAATTCAGCAAAGATATACAACAGCTCAAGGGCACAATCAGCCAGCTTGACATATATGTCTTGAACTCACAGACGTATACGGAACACTCCAGCGAGCGGCAGCAAAATACACTTTCTTCTTCAATCCCATCGGGAATATTCTACGCATCAGACCATGCCTTGCTCTTAAACACCAAGCAGCTCAACACCAAGCAGCCAAAGCCAAAGGAAGAAATGATGAAGCAAAAGAACTGAACACGTCATTTCGAAGCGCATCTCGAGAAGACAAAGTATTCTAATGCCATGCACAGAGCTGGAGATAGAAAACCAAAAGGGAAGAACACGCCTGCCATTTCTCCAGCTGAAAGAACTGAAGAAAAAAATCAAACCTTTACTTTCGGTAGTCAAGGATTCTACCGGAAAAATACTAAATGATGCTGGAAGAACCAAAGATGGACTCAATACACAGAGTCATTCTATACCAAAAAGAACTGGTGGACAACGGACCATTTCATGAGGTAGGTAGCACATGATCAGGAAGGCATGGTACTGAAGGAGGTAATCCAAACCGCACTGAAGGCATTGGCAGAAACAGGAATTATAGCAGTGACGGAATTCCAGCTGAGATGTTTCAACAAACAGATGCAGTGCTGAAAGTGCTCGCATTTCTACACCAAGAATATTGGAAGGGAACTACTTGGCCAGCCGACTGAAAGAGGTCCATATTTATGGCTATTCCCAAGAAAGGTGATCCAACCGAACGTGGAAATTATCGAACAACACCAATAACACATGTAAAATTTTGCTGGAGATCATTCAAAAGTGGCTGCAGCAGTATATTGACACGGAACTGCCAGAAATTCAGGCCAGACTCAGAAGACGACGGCCAATCAGGGCCATCCATGCTGATGTCAGATGGATGCCGGCTGAAAGCACCAAATACCTGAAAGATGCTTCCCCGTGCTTTACTGAGTATTCTAAGGCATTCAAGTCTGTGGGTCATAACAAATTATGAATGACATTGTGAAGAATGGGAGTTCCAGAACACTTAATTGTGCTCAAGAGGAAACTGTACACAGATCAATCAGCACTTTGGACAGAACAAGGGAATACTGAGTGGTTTCAATTCAGGAAAGCTGTGTGTCAGGGTTGTACCCTTTTCCCGCACCTATTCGAATGCGAATGCTGAGCAAATGATCCAAGAAGCTGGACTATATGGAGAAGAACGGGGCACTAGGATTGCAGGAAGACTCATTAACCACCTGCGCTATGGAGACGACACAAGCTTGCTTGCCTAAAGCAAAGAGGACTTGAAGCACTTACTGATGAAGATCAAAGGCCACAATCTTCAGTATCGATTACACCGCAACATAAAGAAAAGAAAAATCTTCACCACTGGAGCATGAGGCAAAATTCCGATAAATGGAGAAAAGACGGAAGTTTGGAAGGATTTCTTTTTACTTGGTTCTGCGTTCAGCACCCACGGAAGCAGTGGTGAGGAAATCAAAAGACGAACTGCTTTGGGCAAATCTCCTGTAAAGGACCTCTTTAAGGCGTTGAAAAGCAAAGATACCACCTTGAAGACGAAGGTGTGCCTGACCCAAGGAATGGTATTTCAATCACATCATATGCATGTGAAAACTGGACAATGAAGAAGGAAGACTGAAGAACTGACGCCTTTGAAGTGCGGCGTTGGTGAAGAATATTGCATGCAGCATGGACCGCCAAAAGAACGCACAAATCTGTCTTGGAAGAGGTAAAACCGGAATGCTTCTTCGAAACAAGGTTGGTGAGACTGCATCCGACATAGTTTGGACGCGTTGGCAGGGGAGATCAGTCCCCGGAGAAGGAAATCGTGCTTGGTACAGGACAGGGTCGGCTAAATAGAGGAAGGCCCTCCACGATGAGGACTGACACAGTGGCTGAAAGCACAGGCTCAAGGAAAAGAAGGATTTTAAGCATGGCGCAGGACAGTGAATTCTTTCCTCTGTGGTACCTCGGGTACCTATGAATTAGAAATAACTTGATGGCCCTTAACAACAACAAAAGCCGCAATAAAAAGACAAGTAATCCGATTTAAAACAGGGCAAAAGCAATGAACGGACACTTCACCGAAGTGTATGGTACCATCGGTTCCGCATCCTATGCTACCTCATGAAATGGTCGAATGTCGACCAGTTCTTTCGGGTATAATCACTCCGTGTATTCCTTGCATCTTGTTTAGACGCCTCCTGCATCATTTAATATGTTGCCCATAGAATCTTTCACCACTGCAACACAAGGCTTGAGTTTTCTCTTCCGTTCTTTCCGCTTGAGTAATGCCAAGCATGTTCTTCCCTTCTGGTTTTCTAACTCCAGGTTTCTGCACATGTTCCATTACTTTGTCTTCTCGAGCTGCTCTTTGAAATCTTCTCTTCAGCTTTTTTGCTTCGTCGTTTCTCCTTTTGCTTTAGCTGCCTGACGTTGCAGAGCAAATTTCAGAGTCTCTTCTGACATCCTTCTTGGTCTTGTATTTCTTTCCTGTCTTCTCAGTGACCTCTTGCTTTCTTCAGGGATGATGTCCTTGATGTCATTCCACAACTCGCCTAGTCTTCATTCATTAGTGTGCAATGTGTCGAATCTCTTTCTGAGACGGTCTGTAAATTCAGGTAGGATACACTCAAGGTCGTACTTTGGCTCTCATCGACTTGTTCTCATTCTCTTCAGTTTCGACTTGAACTGGCCTATGTGCAGTTGATGGTCCGTTCCACAGTTGGTCCCTGACCTTGTTCCACCATCTCTTTTCATAGAGGTAGTTGTCATGATTCCCGTGTATTCTACCTGATGAGACCCATGTATGACCGTTTACCTCGCTGAAAAAGCTACTTGCCGTGAAGAAGTCGTTGATCGTGCAAAGCTCTGTCGTGCAATCTCTAACATGCTTTCTATCAACAATGTCAGATTTTCCAACACCTGATCTTTCTTCCTTTCCAGCTTTTGCATTGCGATCATCAGTAATTCTCAATGTATCCTGATGGCATGTTTGATCAATTTCAGTCTACAGAAGTTGGTAAAAATCCTCAATTTCTTCACCTTTGGCCTTAGCGGTCGGTGTGTAAATTTGAATAATGGTTGTATTCACTGGTCTTCCCTGTGGGAGTAGGGGTATTAGCCTATCACCGACAATCTTGTACTTCAGGATAGATCTGGAAACGTTCTTTTGGACAAATCATTCCTCTTCAAGTTGTCATTCCTGGCATGGGAGATGAAATGATAGTCCCATTCAAAATGACCGATACCAATTCCAGTCATTTTGGCTCGCTCATGACGAGGATGTTGATCTTTATGCGTTCC
Organism: Elephas maximus indicus; assembly: GCF_024166365.1. Classification (NCBI taxonomy): domain Eukaryota; kingdom Metazoa; phylum Chordata; class Mammalia; order Proboscidea; family Elephantidae; genus Elephas; species Elephas maximus. Next base: position 13,128,605 of record NC_064847.1, read on the forward strand.
ACTTTAGTTTTGACAATTTCCAATCCTAGATTCATGCTTCTTTCATTCCGCGTTCTGATCGTTAATGAAGGTTCGCAGCTATTTCTTCCCATTTTGAATCGTGCCACTTCAGCAAATGAAGGTCCCTAAAGCCTGACGCCATCCACCTCATTAAGGACAGCTCCAACTGGATGAGGCAGCTCTTCCCGAGTTGTCTTTTGAGTGCCTTCTAACCTGGGAGGCTCATCTTCTGGCACTATATCAGTCAGTGTTCCGCTGCTATTCCTACGGTGTTCACTGGCTAGTTCTTTTCAGACGTCAAACGTGGAGTCCTTCTTCGTCTTGCAGCTCAGCTAAAACCTGTCAATCATGGGTGACCCTGTTCGGATCCTAATTCCAGTCGCACAGCTCCCAGCATCACAGCAACACGCAAGCCCCCCCAGTACGACACACGGACAGACAGGTGGGCGATCACAACCATTAATGCAGAGAAATTCTACGAAGCTATTTGGCCTCATCCACAATTGAACTTCCTTATTAGTAGAGACTGCCAGGTAAAGCATTTTTTTTTTCTGCGCCCTTATTGATTGAATTATATTGCAGATGAAGGTTTCCAGAGCGAAGCAGTTTCTCATTAAAGAGTTAGTACCCATATTACGTGATGGCGTTGTTTGAAAGCTTCACAACATGTCACCTGTCTCCCTTCTTAGCCTTGGGTTTCCTATCACCAGCTTTCCTCTGCCCTTTCTCCTCCTAGTCCTTGCCCCTGGGCTGCTGTGCCCTTTTATGGGCCTATCTAAGCTTTGTGTTAGGAGCCTATCTAATCTTTGGTGAAGGGTGAGTCTCAGGAGTGACCTCATTACTGAGCTAAAGGGGTGTCAGGGACCTTACTGGCAGGGTTTCTCCCATCTATGACAGCCCAGTAAGTCTGGCCTTTTTTTGTGACTTAGGGATTTTTTTCTGCATTTTTTCTCCAGCTCTGTCCAGGACTCACTATTGTCATCCCCGTCACAGAGGATCATTGAAGAATTGCTGACAGGAAACTTCCCTAATATTGTGAATCATGAAAAGCTGAGCAACCAAGAAGCTCAAAGAACCGCATAGAGGACAGACGGCAACAGTAAAACACCAAGGCCTGTCCTAATCACACTCTCTAAAACCAAAGCCAAAGGCAAAATCCTGCGAGCAGCTCGAGAAAAACAAAAAGTCACACGCAGAGGACAAACAATAAGACTGAGCTCTGATTATTCGGCAGAACCATGCAGGCAAAAGGGCAATGGTTTGACATAGTAAACAAAACAAATTACCAACCAAGAATAAGATATCCTGCAGAACTCTCACTCAAATATGATGCTGAAATTAGGACATTTCCAGATAAGAAAGATTAAGGGACTCTGTAAAAACAGAACCAATTACTAATTACTAAAGGGAGTCCTTTGGTCTTAGGAGAAACAATATCATACCACAGCCTGAATCTAGAATTCAAGAGTTTACTCGCCAGATACCAGTGTAGTAAAAGAACTCCCAACGACTATCCAGAAACAAAGGAATTACAACAGGAAACCAGAAACGTGAAACTCTAATAGACAATATGAGAAAAAAAAAAAAAGAGGGAATAATTGGTGGAGGTATAGAAGTTTTCATGCGGGGAATGGCAAGGCAACACCAAGGAATAATAGACTGGTTCAAGCAGGAGAAATTTCAAAGGAACCACAGAGTGCAAAAGAATACACATCTAAGTAAAGAAGAAAAGGATAAAGTCTCCGTGAAAACAAAATGTACAAAACCAAAAGCAATGACAGCAAAATCCAAAAGCAGAAGGAATTCAGCACAGGAGACTAAGGGGAACAAAGAAAACATCAGCACCACCAAAAAAGCACTTGAAAATGACGGCAAGAAACTGAAACCTAGCAACACTGACACAGAATGTAAACGGCCTAAATGCAACCCGAAAGAGTCAGAGAGCGACAGAATGGATTCCAAAAAAGGCCTATCAACATGCTGTCTACCAGAGGTGCCCCTTACAAACAAAGGAATCAATTCATTAAAAATCAAAAGATGGGAACAACTACGTCAAGCAAATGGCTATCAAAAAAGAGCAGAAGTGACAAGTCATTTCAGAGAACAATACACTTTAAAACAAAGTCTGCCATACGAGACAAAGTAGGGCATTACAGAAAGATGAAAGGGACGATCCACCGTGAAGACATAACCATAACAAACATTTGCGCACCCAACGAAGGACAGCATTCCAATAAACATGAAACTCAGCTCTAAAGACAGAAACTGACAGTTCCACAAGAACAGTAGGAGACTTCGACACACCACTCTTGGTGAAGGACAGAACATCTAGAAAGAAATTCAGCAAAGATATACAACAGCTCAAGGGCACAATCAGCCAGCTTGACATATATGTCTTGAACTCACAGACGTATACGGAACACTCCAGCGAGCGGCAGCAAAATACACTTTCTTCTTCAATCCCATCGGGAATATTCTACGCATCAGACCATGCCTTGCTCTTAAACACCAAGCAGCTCAACACCAAGCAGCCAAAGCCAAAGGAAGAAATGATGAAGCAAAAGAACTGAACACGTCATTTCGAAGCGCATCTCGAGAAGACAAAGTATTCTAATGCCATGCACAGAGCTGGAGATAGAAAACCAAAAGGGAAGAACACGCCTGCCATTTCTCCAGCTGAAAGAACTGAAGAAAAAAATCAAACCTTTACTTTCGGTAGTCAAGGATTCTACCGGAAAAATACTAAATGATGCTGGAAGAACCAAAGATGGACTCAATACACAGAGTCATTCTATACCAAAAAGAACTGGTGGACAACGGACCATTTCATGAGGTAGGTAGCACATGATCAGGAAGGCATGGTACTGAAGGAGGTAATCCAAACCGCACTGAAGGCATTGGCAGAAACAGGAATTATAGCAGTGACGGAATTCCAGCTGAGATGTTTCAACAAACAGATGCAGTGCTGAAAGTGCTCGCATTTCTACACCAAGAATATTGGAAGGGAACTACTTGGCCAGCCGACTGAAAGAGGTCCATATTTATGGCTATTCCCAAGAAAGGTGATCCAACCGAACGTGGAAATTATCGAACAACACCAATAACACATGTAAAATTTTGCTGGAGATCATTCAAAAGTGGCTGCAGCAGTATATTGACACGGAACTGCCAGAAATTCAGGCCAGACTCAGAAGACGACGGCCAATCAGGGCCATCCATGCTGATGTCAGATGGATGCCGGCTGAAAGCACCAAATACCTGAAAGATGCTTCCCCGTGCTTTACTGAGTATTCTAAGGCATTCAAGTCTGTGGGTCATAACAAATTATGAATGACATTGTGAAGAATGGGAGTTCCAGAACACTTAATTGTGCTCAAGAGGAAACTGTACACAGATCAATCAGCACTTTGGACAGAACAAGGGAATACTGAGTGGTTTCAATTCAGGAAAGCTGTGTGTCAGGGTTGTACCCTTTTCCCGCACCTATTCGAATGCGAATGCTGAGCAAATGATCCAAGAAGCTGGACTATATGGAGAAGAACGGGGCACTAGGATTGCAGGAAGACTCATTAACCACCTGCGCTATGGAGACGACACAAGCTTGCTTGCCTAAAGCAAAGAGGACTTGAAGCACTTACTGATGAAGATCAAAGGCCACAATCTTCAGTATCGATTACACCGCAACATAAAGAAAAGAAAAATCTTCACCACTGGAGCATGAGGCAAAATTCCGATAAATGGAGAAAAGACGGAAGTTTGGAAGGATTTCTTTTTACTTGGTTCTGCGTTCAGCACCCACGGAAGCAGTGGTGAGGAAATCAAAAGACGAACTGCTTTGGGCAAATCTCCTGTAAAGGACCTCTTTAAGGCGTTGAAAAGCAAAGATACCACCTTGAAGACGAAGGTGTGCCTGACCCAAGGAATGGTATTTCAATCACATCATATGCATGTGAAAACTGGACAATGAAGAAGGAAGACTGAAGAACTGACGCCTTTGAAGTGCGGCGTTGGTGAAGAATATTGCATGCAGCATGGACCGCCAAAAGAACGCACAAATCTGTCTTGGAAGAGGTAAAACCGGAATGCTTCTTCGAAACAAGGTTGGTGAGACTGCATCCGACATAGTTTGGACGCGTTGGCAGGGGAGATCAGTCCCCGGAGAAGGAAATCGTGCTTGGTACAGGACAGGGTCGGCTAAATAGAGGAAGGCCCTCCACGATGAGGACTGACACAGTGGCTGAAAGCACAGGCTCAAGGAAAAGAAGGATTTTAAGCATGGCGCAGGACAGTGAATTCTTTCCTCTGTGGTACCTCGGGTACCTATGAATTAGAAATAACTTGATGGCCCTTAACAACAACAAAAGCCGCAATAAAAAGACAAGTAATCCGATTTAAAACAGGGCAAAAGCAATGAACGGACACTTCACCGAAGTGTATGGTACCATCGGTTCCGCATCCTATGCTACCTCATGAAATGGTCGAATGTCGACCAGTTCTTTCGGGTATAATCACTCCGTGTATTCCTTGCATCTTGTTTAGACGCCTCCTGCATCATTTAATATGTTGCCCATAGAATCTTTCACCACTGCAACACAAGGCTTGAGTTTTCTCTTCCGTTCTTTCCGCTTGAGTAATGCCAAGCATGTTCTTCCCTTCTGGTTTTCTAACTCCAGGTTTCTGCACATGTTCCATTACTTTGTCTTCTCGAGCTGCTCTTTGAAATCTTCTCTTCAGCTTTTTTGCTTCGTCGTTTCTCCTTTTGCTTTAGCTGCCTGACGTTGCAGAGCAAATTTCAGAGTCTCTTCTGACATCCTTCTTGGTCTTGTATTTCTTTCCTGTCTTCTCAGTGACCTCTTGCTTTCTTCAGGGATGATGTCCTTGATGTCATTCCACAACTCGCCTAGTCTTCATTCATTAGTGTGCAATGTGTCGAATCTCTTTCTGAGACGGTCTGTAAATTCAGGTAGGATACACTCAAGGTCGTACTTTGGCTCTCATCGACTTGTTCTCATTCTCTTCAGTTTCGACTTGAACTGGCCTATGTGCAGTTGATGGTCCGTTCCACAGTTGGTCCCTGACCTTGTTCCACCATCTCTTTTCATAGAGGTAGTTGTCATGATTCCCGTGTATTCTACCTGATGAGACCCATGTATGACCGTTTACCTCGCTGAAAAAGCTACTTGCCGTGAAGAAGTCGTTGATCGTGCAAAGCTCTGTCGTGCAATCTCTAACATGCTTTCTATCAACAATGTCAGATTTTCCAACACCTGATCTTTCTTCCTTTCCAGCTTTTGCATTGCGATCATCAGTAATTCTCAATGTATCCTGATGGCATGTTTGATCAATTTCAGTCTACAGAAGTTGGTAAAAATCCTCAATTTCTTCACCTTTGGCCTTAGCGGTCGGTGTGTAAATTTGAATAATGGTTGTATTCACTGGTCTTCCCTGTGGGAGTAGGGGTATTAGCCTATCACCGACAATCTTGTACTTCAGGATAGATCTGGAAACGTTCTTTTGGACAAATCATTCCTCTTCAAGTTGTCATTCCTGGCATGGGAGATGAAATGATAGTCCCATTCAAAATGACCGATACCAATTCCAGTCATTTTGGCTCGCTCATGACGAGGATGTTGATCTTTATGCGTTCCACTTTAGTTTTGACAATTTCCAATCCTAGATTCATGCTTCTTTCATTCCGCGTTCTGATCGTTAATGAAGGTTCGCAGCTATTTCTTCCCATTTTGAATCGTGCCACTTCAGCAAATGAAGGTCCCTAAAGCCTGACGCCATCCACCTCATTAAGGACAGCTCCAACTGGATGAGGCAGCTCTTCCCGAGTTGTCTTTTGAGTGCCTTCTAACCTGGGAGGCTCATCTTCTGGCACTATATCAGTCAGTGTTCCGCTGCTATTCCTACGGTGTTCACTGGCTAGTTCTTTTCAGACGTCAAACGTGGAGTCCTTCTTCGTCTTGCAGCTCAGCTAAAACCTGTCAATCATGGGTGACCCTGTTCGGATCCTAATTCCAGTCGCACAGCTCCCAGCATCACAGCAACACGCAAGCCCCCCCAGTACGACACACGGACAGACAGGTGGGCGATCACAACCATTAATGCAGAGAAATTCTACGAAGCTATTTGGCCTCATCCACAATTGAACTTCCTTATTAGTAGAGACTGCCAGGTAAAGCATTTTTTTTTTCTGCGCCCTTATTGATTGAATTATATTGCAGATGAAGGTTTCCAGAGCGAAGCAGTTTCTCATTAAAGAGTTAGTACCCATATTACGTGATGGCGTTGTTTGAAAGCTTCACAACATGTCACCTGTCTCCCTTCTTAGCCTTGGGTTTCCTATCACCAGCTTTCCTCTGCCCTTTCTCCTCCTAGTCCTTGCCCCTGGGCTGCTGTGCCCTTTTATGGGCCTATCTAAGCTTTGTGTTAGGAGCCTATCTAATCTTTGGTGAAGGGTGAGTCTCAGGAGTGACCTCATTACTGAGCTAAAGGGGTGTCAGGGACCTTACTGGCAGGGTTTCTCCCATCTATGACAGCCCAGTAAGTCTGGCCTTTTTTTGTGACTTAGGGATTTTTTTCTGCATTTTTTCTCCAGCTCTGTCCAGGACTCACTATTGTCATCCCCGTCACAGAGGATCATTGAAGAATTGCTGACAGGAAACTTCCCTAATATTGTGAATCATGAAAAGCTGACCAACCAAGAAGCTCAAAGAACCGCATAGAGGACAGACGGCAACAGTAAAACACCAAGGCCTGTCCTAATCACACTCTCTAAAACCAAAGCCAAAGGCAAAATCCTGCGAGCAGCTCGAGAAAAACAAAAAGTCACACGCAGAGGACAAACAATAAGACTGAGCTCTGATTATTCGGCAGAACCATGCAGGCAAAAGGGCAATGGTTTGACATAGTAAACAAAACAAATTACCAACCAAGAATAAGATATCCTGCAGAACTCTCACTCAAATATGATGCTGAAATTAGGACATTTCCAGATAAGAAAGATTAAGGGACTCTGTAAAAACAGAACCAATTACTAATTACTAAAGGGAGTCCTTTGGTCTTAGGAGAAACAATATCATACCACAGCCTGAATCTAGAATTCAAGAGTTTACTCGCCAGATACCAGTGTAGTAAAAGAACTCCCAACGACTATCCAGAAACAAAGGAATTACAACAGGAAACCAGAAACGTGAAACTCTAATAGACAATATGAGAAAAAAAAAAAAGAGGGAATAATTGGTGGAGGTATAGAAGTTTTCATGCGGGGAATGGCAAGGCAACACCAAGGAATAATAGACTGGTTCAAGCAGGAGAAATTTCAAAGGAACCACAGAGTGCAAAAGAATACACATCTAAGTAAAGAAGAAAAGGATAAAGTCTCCGTGAAAACAAAATGTACAAAACCAAAAGCAATGACAGCAAAATCCAAAAGCAGAAGGAATTCAGCACAGGAGACTAAGGGGAACAAAGAAAACATCAGCACCACCAAAAAAGCACTTGAAAATGACGGCAAGAAACTGAAACCTAGCAACACTGACACAGAATGTAAACGGCCTAAATGCAACCCGAAAGAGTCAGAGAGCGACAGAATGGATTCCAAAAAAGGCCTATCAACATGCTGTCTACCAGAGGTGCCCCTTACAAACAAAGGAATCAATTCATTAAAAATCAAAAGATTTGAACAACTACGTCAAGCAAATGGCTATCAAAAAAGAGCAGAAGTGACAAGTCATTTCAGAGAACAATACACTTTAAAACAAAGTCTGCCATACGAGACAAAGTAGGGCATTACAGAAAGATGAAAGGGACGATCCACCGTGAAGACATAACCATAACAAACATTTGCGCACCCAACGAAGGACAGCATTCCAATAAACATGAAACTCAGCTCTAAAGACAGAAACTGACAGTTCCACAAGAACAGTAGGAGACTTCGACACACCACTCTTGGTGAAGGACAGAACATCTAGAAAGAAATTCAGCAAAGATATACAACAGCTCAAGGGCACAATCAGCCAGCTTGACATATATGTCTTGAACTCACAGACGTATACGGAACGCTCCAGCGAGCGGCAGCAAAATACACTTTCTTCTTCAATCCCATCGGGAATATTCTACGCATCAGACCATGCCTTGCTCTTAAACACCAAGCAGCTCAACACCAAGCAGCCAAAGCCAAAGGAAGAAATGATGAAGCAAAAGAACTGAACACGTCATTTCAAAGCGCATCTCGAGAAGACAAAGTATTCTAATGCCATGCACAGAGCTGGAGATAGAAAACCAAAAGGGAAGAACACGCCTGCCATTTCTCCAGCTGAAAGAACTGAAGAAAAAAATCAAACCTTTACTTTCGGTAGTCAAGGATTCTACCGGAAAAATACTAAATGATGCTGGAAGAACCAAAGATGGACTCAATACACAGAGTCATTCTATACCAAAAAGAACTGGTGGACAACGGACCATTTCATGAGGTAGGTAGCACATGATCAGGAAGGCATGGTACTGAAGGAGGTAATCCAAACCGCACTGAAGGCATTGGCAGAAACAGGAATTATAGCAGTGACGGAATTCCAGCTGAGATGTTTCAACAAACAGATGCAGTGCTGAAAGTGCTCGCATTTCTACACCAAGAATATTGGAAGGGAACTACTTGGCCAGCCGACTGAAAGAGGTCCATATTTATGGCTATTCCCAAGAAAGGTGATCCAACCGAACGTGGAAATTATCGAACAACACCAATAACACATGTAAAATTTTGCTGGAGATCATTCAAAAATGGCTGCAGCAGTATATTGACACGGAACTGCCAGAAATTCAGGCCAGACTCAGAAGACGACGGCCAATCAGGGCCATCCATGCTGATGTCAGATGGATGCCGGCTGAAAGCACCAAATACCTGAAAGATGCTTCCCCGTGCTTTACTGAGTATTCTAAGGCATTCAAGTCTGTGAGTCATAACAAATTATGAATGACATTGTGAAGAATGGGAGTTCCAGAACACTTAATTGTGCTCAAGAGGAAACTGTACACAGATCAATCAGCACTTTGGACAGAACAAGGGAATACTGAGTGGTTTCAATTCAGGAAAGCTGTGTGTCAGGGTTGTACCCTTTTCCCGCACCTATTCGAATGCGAATGCTGAGCAAATGATCCAAGAAGCTGTACTATATGGAGAAGAACGGGGCACTAGGATTGCAGGAAGACTCATTAACCACCTGCGCTATGGAGACGACACAAGCTTGCTTGCCTAAAGCAAAGAGGACTTGAAGCACTTACTGATGAAGATCAAAGGCCACAATCTTCAGTATCGATTACACCGCAACATAAAGAAAAGAAAAATCTTCACCACTGGAGCATGAGGCAAAATTCCGATAAATGGAGAAAAGACGGAAGTTTGGAAGGATTTCTTTTTACTTGGTTCTGCGTTCAGCACCCACGGAAGCAGTGGTGAGGAAATCAAAAGACGAACTGCTTTGGGCAAATCTCCTGTAAAGGACCTCTTTAAGGCGTTGAAAAGCAAAGATACCACCTTGAAGACGAAGGTGTGCCTGACCCAAGGAATGGTATTTCAATCACATCATATGCATGTGAAAACTGGACAATGAAGAAGGAAGACTGAAGAACTGACGCCTTTGAAGTGCGGCGTTGGTGAAGAATATTGCATGCAGCATGGACCGCCAAAAGAACGCACAAATCTGTCTTGGAAGAGGTAAAACCGGAATGCTTCTTCGAAACAAGGTTGGTGAGACTGCATCCGACATAGTTTGGACGCGTGGGCAGGGGAGATCAGTCCCCGGAGAAGGAAATCGTGCTTGGTACAGGACAGGGTCGGCTAAATAGAGGAAGGCCCTCCACGATGAGGACTGACACAGTGGCTGAAAGCACAGGCTCAAGGAAAAGAAGGATTTTAAGCATGGCGCAGGACAGTGAATTCTTTCCTCTGTGGTACCTCGGGTACCTATGAATTGGAAATAACTTGATGGCCCTTAACAACAACAAAAGCCGCAATAAAAAGACAAGTAATCCGATTTAAAACAGGGCAAAAGCAATGAACGGACACTTCACCGAAGTGTATGGTACCATCGGTTCCGCATCCTATGCTACCTCATGAAATGGTCGAATGTCGACCAGTTCTTTCGGGTATAATCACTCCGTGTATTCCTTGCATCTTGTTTAGACGCCTCCTGCATCATTTAATATGTTGCCCATAGAATCTTTCACCACTGCAACACAAGGCTTGAGTTTTCTCTTCCGTTCTTTCCGCTTGAGTAATGCCAAGCATGTTCTTCCCTTCTGGTTTTCTAACTCCAGGTTTCTGCACATGTTCCATTACTTTGTCTTCTCGAGCTGCTCTTTGAAATCTTCTCTTCAGCTTTTTTGCTTCGTCGTTTCTCCTTTTGCTTTAGCTGCCTGACGTTGCAGAGCAAATTTCAGAGTCTCTTCTGACATCCTTCTTGGTCTTGTATTTCTTTCCTGTCTTCTCAGTGACCTCTTGCTTTCTTCAGGGATGATGTCCTTGATGTCATTCCACAACTCGCCTAGTCTTCATTCATTAGTGTGCAATGTGTCGAATCTCTTTCTGAGACGGTCTGTAAATTCAGGTAGGATACACTCAAGGTCGTACTTTGGCTCTCATCGACTTGTTCTCATTCTCTTCAGTTTCGACTTGAACTGGCCTATGTGCAGTTGATGGTCCGTTCCACAGTTGGTCCCTGACCTTGTTCCACCATCTCTTTTCATAGAGGTAGTTGTCATGATTCCCGTGTGTTCTACCTGATGAGACCCATGTATGACCGTTTACCTCGCTGAAAAAGCTACTTGCCGTGAAGAAGTCGTTGATCGTGCAAAGCTCTGTCGTGCAATCTCTAACATGCTTTCTATCAACAATGTCAGATTTTCCAACACCTGATCTTTCTTCCTTTCCAGCTTTTGCATTGCGATCATCAGTAATTCTCAATGTATCCTGATGGCATGTTTGATCAATTTCAGTCTACAGAAGTTGGTAAAAATCCTCAATTTCTTCACCTTTGGCCTTAGCGGTCGGTGTGTAAATTTGAATAATGGTTGTATTCACTGGTCTTCCCTGTGGGAGTAGGGGTATTAGCCTATCACCGACAATCTTGTACTTCAGGATAGATCCGGAAACGTTCTTTTGGACAAATCATTCCTCTTCAAGTTGTCATTCCTGGCATGGGAGATGAAATGATAGTCCCATTCAAAATGACCGATACCAATTCCAGTCATTTTGGCTCGCTCATGACGAGGATGTTGATCTTTATGCGTTCCACTTTAGTTTTGACAATTTCCAATCCTAGATTCATGCTTCTTTCATTCCGCGTTCTGATCGTTAATGAAGGTTCGCAGCTATTTCTTCCCATTTTGAATCGTGCCACTTCAGCAAATGAAGGTCCCTAAAGCCTGACGCCATCCACCTCATTAAGGACAGCTCCAACTGGATGAGGCAGCTCTTCCCGAGTTGTCTTTTGAGTGCCTTCTAACCTGGGAGGCTCATCTTCTGGCACTATATCAGTCAGTGTTCCGCTGCTATTCCTACGGTGTTCACTGGCTAGTTCTTTTCAGACGTCAAACGTGGAGTCCTTCTTCGTCTTGCAGCTCAGCTAAAACCTGTCAATCATGGGTGACCCTGTTCGGATCCTAATTCCAGTCGCACAGCTCCCAGCATCACAGCAACACGCAAGCCCCCCCAGTACGACACACGGACAGACAGGTGGGCGATCACAACCATTAATGCAGAGAAATTCTACGAAGCTATTTGGCCTCATCCACAATTGAACTTCCTTATTAGTAGAGACTGCCAGGTAAAGCATTTTTTTTTTCTGCGCCCTTATTGATTGAATTATATTGCAGATGAAGGTTTCCAGAGCGAAGCAGTTTCTCATTAAAGAGTTAGTACCCATATTACGTGATGGCGTTGTTTGAAAGCTTCACAACATGTCACCTGTCTCCCTTCTTAGCCTTGGGTTTCCTATCACCAGCTTTCCTCTGCCCTTTCTCCTCCTAGTCCTTGCCCCTGGGCTGCTGTGCCCTTTTATGGGCCTATCTAAGCTTTGTGTTAGGAGCCTATCTAATCTTTGGTGAAGGGTGAGTCTCAGGAGTGACCTCATTACTGAGCTAAAGGGGTGTCAGGGACCTTACTGGCAGGGTTTCTCCCATCTATGACAGCCCAGTAAGTCTGGCCTTTTTTTGTGACTTAGGGATTTTTTTCTGCATTTTTTCTCCAGCTCTGTCCAGGACTCACTATTGTCATCCCCGTCACAGAGGATCATTGAAGAATTGCTGACAGGAAACTTCCCTAATATTGTGAATCATGAAAAGCTGACCAACCAAGAAGCTCAAAGAACCGCATAGAGGACAGACGGCAACAGTAAAACACCAAGGCCTGTCCTAATCACACTCTCTAAAACCAAAGCCAAAGGCAAAATCCTGCGAGCAGCTCGAGAAAAACAAAAAGTCACACGCAGAGGACAAACAATAAGACTGAGCTCTGATTATTCGGCAGAACCATGCAGGCAAAAGGGCAATGGTTTGACATAGTAAACAAAACAAATTACCAACCAAGAATAAGATATCCTGCAGAACTCTCACTCAAATATGATGCTGAAATTAGGACATTTCCAGATAAGAAAGATTAAGGGACTCTGTAAAAACAGAACCAATTACTAATTACTAAAGGGAGTCCTTTGGTCTTAGGAGAAACAATATCATACCACAGCCTGAATCTAGAATTCAAGAGTTTACTCGCCAGATACCAGTGTAGTAAAAGAACTCCCAACGACTATCCAGAAACAAAGGAATTACAACAGGAAACCAGAAACGTGAAACTCTAATAGACAATATGAGAAAAAAAAAAAAGAGGGAATAATTGGTGGAGGTATAGAAGTTTTCATGCGGGGAATGGCAAGGCAACACCAAGGAATAATAGACTGGTTCAAGCAGGAGAAATTTCAAAGGAACCACAGAGTGCAAAAGAATACACATCTAAGTAAAGAAGAAAAGGATAAAGTCTCCGTGAAAACAAAATGTACAAAACCAAAAGCAATGACAGCAAAATCCAAAAGCAGAAGGAATTCAGCACAGGAGACTAAGGGGAACAAAGAAAACATCAGCACCACCAAAAAAGCACTTGAAAATGACGGCAAGAAACTGAAACCTAGCAACACTGACACAGAATGTAAACGGCCTAAATGCAACCCGAAAGAGTCAGAGAGCGACAGAATGGATTCCAAAAAAGGCCTATCAACATGCTGTCTACCAGAGGTGCCCCTTACAAACAAAGGAATCAATTCATTAAAAATCAAAAGATTTGAACAACTACGTCAAGCAAATGGCTATCAAAAAAGAGCAGAAGTGACAAGTCATTTCAGAGAACAATACACTTTAAAACAAAGTCTGCCATACGAGACAAAGTAGGGCATTACAGAAAGATGAAAGGGACGATCCACCGTGAAGACATAACCATAACAAACATTTGCGCACCCAACGAAGGACAGCATTCCAATAAACATGAAACTCAGCTCTAAAGACAGAAACTGACAGTTCCACAAGAACAGTAGGAGACTTCGACACACCACTCTTGGTGAAGGACAGAACATCTAGAAAGAAATTCAGCAAAGATATACAACAGCTCAAGGGCACAATCAGCCAGCTTGACATATATGTCTTGAACTCACAGACGTATACGGAACGCTCCAGCGAGCGGCAGCAAAATACACTTTCTTCTTCAATCCCATCGGGAATATTCTACGCATCAGACCATGCCTTGCTCTTAAACACCAAGCAGCTCAACACCAAGCAGCCAAAGCCAAAGGAAGAAATGATGAAGCAAAAGAACTGAACACGTCATTTCAAAGCGCATCTCGAGAAGACAAAGTATTCTAATGCCATGCACAGAGCTGGAGATAGAAAACCAAAAGGGAAGAACACGCCTGCCATTTCTCCAGCTGAAAGAACTGAAGAAAAAAATCAAACCTTTACTTTCGGTAGTCAAGGATTCTACCGGAAAAATACTAAATGATGCTGGAAGAACCAAAGATGGACTCAATACACAGAGTCATTCTATACCAAAAAGAACTGGTGGACAACGGACCATTTCATGAGGTAGGTAGCACATGATCAGGAAGGCATGGTACTGAAGGAGGTAATCCAAACCGCACTGAAGGCATTGGCAGAAACAGGAATTATAGCAGTGACGGAATTCCAGCTGAGATGTTTCAACAAACAGATGCAGTGCTGAAAGTGCTCGCATTTCTACACCAAGAATATTGGAAGGGAACTACTTGGCCAGCCGACTGAAAGAGGTCCATATTTATGGCTATTCCCAAGAAAGGTGATCCAACCGAACGTGGAAATTATCGAACAACACCAATAACACATGTAAAATTTTGCTGGAGATCATTCAAAAATGGCTGCAGCAGTATATTGACACGGAACTGCCAGAAATTCAGGCCAGACTCAGAAGACGACGGCCAATCAGGGCCATCCATGCTGATGTCAGATGGATGCCGGCTGAAAGCACCAAATACCTGAAAGATGCTTCCCCGTGCTTTACTGAGTATTCTAAGGCATTCAAGTCTGTGAGTCATAACAAATTATGAATGACATTGTGAAGAATGGGAGTTCCAGAACACTTAATTGTGCTCAAGAGGAAACTGTACACAGATCAATCAGCACTTTGGACAGAACAAGGGAATACTGAGTGGTTTCAATTCAGGAAAGCTGTGTGTCAGGGTTGTACCCTTTTCCCGCACCTATTCGAATGCGAATGCTGAGCAAATGATCCAAGAAGCTGTACTATATGGAGAAGAACGGGGCACTAGGATTGCAGGAAGACTCATTAACCACCTGCGCTATGGAGACGACACAAGCTTGCTTGCCTAAAGCAAAGAGGACTTGAAGCACTTACTGATGAAGATCAAAGGCCACAATCTTCAGTATCGATTACACCGCAACATAAAGAAAAGAAAAATCTTCACCACTGGAGCATGAGGCAAAATTCCGATAAATGGAGAAAAGACGGAAGTTTGGAAGGATTTCTTTTTACTTGGTTCTGCGTTCAGCACCCACGGAAGCAGTGGTGAGGAAATCAAAAGACGAACTGCTTTGGGCAAATCTCCTGTAAAGGACCTCTTTAAGGCGTTGAAAAGCAAAGATACCACCTTGAAGACGAAGGTGTGCCTGACCCAAGGAATGGTATTTCAATCACATCATATGCATGTGAAAACTGGACAATGAAGAAGGAAGACTGAAGAACTGACGCCTTTGAAGTGCGGCGTTGGTGAAGAATATTGCATGCAGCATGGACCGCCAAAAGAACGCACAAATCTGTCTTGGAAGAGGTAAAACCGGAATGCTTCTTCGAAACAAGGTTGGTGAGACTGCATCCGACATAGTTTGGACGCGTGGGCAGGGGAGATCAGTCCCCGGAGAAGGAAATCGTGCTTGGTACAGGACAGGGTCGGCTAAATAGAGGAAGGCCCTCCACGATGAGGACTGACACAGTGGCTGAAAGCACAGGCTCAAGGAAAAGAAGGATTTTAAGCATGGCGCAGGACAGTGAATTCTTTCCTCTGTGGTACCTCGGGTACCTATGAATTGGAAATAACTTGATGGCCCTTAACAACAACAAAAGCCGCAATAAAAAGACAAGTAATCCGATTTAAAACAGGGCAAAAGCAATGAACGGACACTTCACCGAAGTGTATGGTACCATCGGTTCCGCATCCTATGCTACCTCATGAAATGGTCGAATGTCGACCAGTTCTTTCGGGTATAATCACTCCGTGTATTCCTTGCATCTTGTTTAGACGCCTCCTGCATCATTTAATATGTTGCCCATAGAATCTTTCACCACTGCAACACAAGGCTTGAGTTTTCTCTTCCGTTCTTTCCGCTTGAGTAATGCCAAGCATGTTCTTCCCTTCTGGTTTTCTAACTCCAGGTTTCTGCACATGTTCCATTACTTTGTCTTCTCGAGCTGCTCTTTGAAATCTTCTCTTCAGCTTTTTTACTTCGTCATTTCTCCTTTTGCTTTAGCTGCCTGACGTTGCAGAGCAAATTTCAGAGTCTCTTCTGACATCCTTCTTGGTCTTGTATTTCTTTCCTGTCTTCTCAGTGACCTCTTGCTTTCTTCAGGGATGATGTCCTTGATGTCATTCCACAACTCGCCTAGTCTTCATTCATTAGTGTGCAATGTGTCGAATCTCTTTCTGAGACGGTCTGTAAATTCAGGTAGGATACACTCAAGGTCGTACTTTGGCTCTCATCGACTTGTTCTCATTCTCTTCAGTTTCGACTTGAACTGGCCTATGTGCAGTTGATGGTCCGTTCCACAGTTGGTCCCTGACCTTGTTCCACCATCTCTTTTCATAGAGGTAGTTGTCATGATTCCCGTGTGTTCTACCTGATGAGACCCATGTATGACCGTTTACCTCGCTGAAAAAGCTACTTGCCGTGAAGAAGTCGTTGATCGTGCAAAGCTCTGTCGTGCAATCTCTAACATGCTTTCTATCAACAATGTCAGATTTTCCAACACCTGATCTTTCTTCCTTTCCAGCTTTTGCATTGCGATCATCAGTAATTCTCAATGTATCCTGATGGCATGTTTGATCAATTTCAGTCTACAGAAGTTGGTAAAAATCCTCAATTTCTTCACCTTTGGCCTTAGCGGTCGGTGTGTAAATTTGAATAATGGTTGTATTCACTGGTCTTCCCTGTGGGAGTAGGGGTATTAGCCTATCACCGACAATCTTGTACTTCAGGATAGATCCGGAAACGTTCTTTTGGACAAATCATTCCTCTTCAAGTTGTCATTCCTGGCATGGGAGATGAAATGATAGTCCCATTCAAAATGACCGATACCAATTCCAGTCATTTTGGCTCGCTCATGACGAGGATGTTGATCTTTATGCGTTCCACTTTAGTTTTGACAATTTCCAATCCTAGATTCATGCTTCTTTCATTCCGCGTTCTGATCGTTAATGAAGGTTCGCAGCTATTTCTTCCCATTTTGAATCGTGCCACTTCAGCAAATGAAGGTCCCTAAAGCCTGACGCCATCCACCTCATTAAGGACAGCTCCAACTGGATGAGGCAGCTCTTCCCGAGTTGTCTTTTGAGTGCCTTCTATCCTGGGAGGCTCATCTTCTGGCACTATATCAGTCAGTGTTCCGCTGCTATTCCTACGGTGTTCACTGGCTAGTTCTTTTCAGACGTCAAACGTGGAGTCCTTCTTCGTCTTGCAGCTCAGCTAAAACCTGTCAATCATGGGTGACCCTGTTCGGATCCTAATTCCAGTCGCACAGCTCCCAGCATCACAGCAACACGCAAGCCCCCCCAGTACGACACACGGACAGACAGGTGGGCGATCACAACCATTAATGCAGAGAAATTCTACGAAGCTATTTGGCCTCATCCACAATTGAACTTCCTTATTAGTAGAGACTGCCAGGTAAAGCATTTTTTTTTCTGCGCCCTTATTCATTGAATTATATTGCAGATGAAGGTTTCCAGAGCGAAGCAGTTTCTCATTAAAGAGTTAGTACCCATATTACGTGATGGCGTTGTTTGAAAGCTTCACAACATGTCACCTGTCTCCCTTCTTAGCCTTGGGTTTCCTATCACCAGCTTTCCTCTGCCCTTTCTCCTCCTAGTCCTTGCCCCTGGGCTGCTGTGCCCTTTTATGGGCCTATCTAAGCTTTGTGTTAGGAGCCTATCTAATCTTTGGTGAAGGGTGAGTCTCAGGAGTGACCTCATTACTGAGCTAAAGGGGTGTCAGGGACCTTACTGGCAGGGTTTCTCCCATCTATGACAGCCCAGTAAGTCTGGCCTTTTTTTGTGACTTAGGGATTTTTTTCTGCATTTTTTCTCCAGCTCTGTCCAGGACTCACTATTGTCATCCCCGTCACAGAGGATCATTGAAGAATTGCTGACAGGAAACTTCCCTAATATTGTGAATCATGAAAAGCTGAGCAACCAAGAAGCTCAAAGAACCGCATAGAGGATAGACGGCAACAGTAAAACACAAAGGCCTATCCTATTCACACACTCTAAAGACAAAGGCAAAATCCTGCGAGCAGCTCGAGAAAAACAAAAAGTCACACGCAGAGGACAAACAATAAGACTGAGCTCTGATTATTCGGCAGAAACCATGAGGGCAAAAGGGCAATGGTTTGACATAGTAAAAAAAACAAATTACCAACCAAGAATAAGATATCCTGCAGAACTCTCACTCAAATATGATGCTGAAATTAGGACATTTCCAGATAAGAAAGATTAAGGGACTCTGTAAAAACAGAACCAAAATGACACTAATTACTAAAGGGAGTCCTTTGGTCTTAGGAGAAACAATATCATACCACAGCCTGAATCTAGAATTCAAGAGTTTACTCACCAGATACCAGTGTAGTAAAAGAACTCCCAACCACTATACAGAAACAAAGGAATTACAACAGGAAACCAGAAACGTGAAACTCTAATAGACAATATGAGAAAAAAAAAAAAAAAGAGGGAATAATTGGTGGAGGTATAGAAGTTTTCATGCGGGGAATGGCAAGGCAACACCAAGGAATAATAGACTGGTTCAAGCAGGAGAAATTTCAAAGGAACCAGAGAGTGCAAAAGAATACACATCTAAGTAAAGAAGAAAAGGATAAAGTCTCTGTGAAAACAAAATGTACAAAACCAAAAGCAATGACAGCAAAATCGAAAAGCAGAAGGAATTCAGCACAGGAGACTAAGGGGAACAAAGAAAACATCAGCACCACCAAAAAAGCACTTGAAAATGACGGCAAGAAACTGAAACCTAGCAACACTGACACAGAATGTAAACGGCCTAAATGCAACCCGAAAGAGTCAGAGAGCAACAGAATGGATTCCAAAAAAGGCCTATCAACATGCTGTCTACCAGAGGTGCCCCTTACAAACAAAGGAATCAATTCATTAAAAATCAAAAGATGGGAACAACTACGTCAAGCAAATGGCTATCAAAAAAGAGCAGAAGTGACAAGAGTCATTTCAGAGAACAATACACTTTAAAACAAAGTCTGCCATACGAGACAAAGTAGGGCATTACAGAAAGATGAAAGGGACGATCCACCGTGAAGACATAACCATAACAAACATTTGCGCACCCAACGAAGGACAGCATTCCAATAAACATGAAACTCAGCTCTAAAGACAGAAACTGACAGTTCCACAAGAACAGTAGGAGACTTCGACACACCACTCTTGGTGAAGGACAGAACATCTAGAAAGAAATTCAGCAAAGATATACAACAGCTCAAGGGCACAATCAGCCAGCTTGACATATATGTCTTGAACTCACAGACGTATACGGAACACTCCAGCGAGCGGCAGCAAAATACACTTTCTTCTTCAATCCCATCGGGAATATTCTACGCATCAGACCATGCCTTGCTGTTAAACACCAAGCAGCTCAACACCAAGCAGCCAAAGCCAAAGGAAGAAATGATGAAGCAAAAGAACTGAACACGTCATTTCAAAGCGCATCTCGAGAAGACAAAGTATTCTAATGCCATGCACAGAGCTGGAGATAGAAAACCAAAAGGGAAGAACACGCCTGCCATTTCTTGAAAGAACTGAAGAAAAAAATCAAACCTTTACTTTCGGTACTCAAGGATTCTACCGGAAAAATACTAAATGATGCTGGAAGAACCAAAGATGGACTCAATACACAGAGTCATTCTATACCAAAAAGAACTGGTGGACAACGGACCATTTCATGAGGTAGGTAGCACATGATCAGGAAGGCATGGTACTGAAGGAGGTAATCCAAACCGCACTGAAGGCATTGGCAGAAACAGGAATTATAGCAGTGACGGAATTCCAGCTGAGATGTTTCAACAAACAGATGCAGTGCTGAAAGTGCTCGCTTTTCTACACCAAGAACATTGGAAGGGAACTACTTGGCCAGCCGACTGAAAGAGGTCCATATTTATGGCTATTCCCAAGAAAGGTGATCCAACCGAACGTGGAAATTATCGAACAACACCAATAACACATGTAAAATTTTGCTGGAGATCATTCAAAAGTGGCTGCAGCAGTATATTGACACGGAACTGCCAGAAATTCAGGCCAGACTCAGAAGACGACGGCCAATCAGGGCCATCCATGCTGATGTCAGATGGATGCCGGCTGAAAGCACCAAATACCTGAAAGATGCTTCCCCGTGCTTTACTGAGTATTCTAAGGCATTCAAGTCTGTGAGTCATAACAAATTATGAATGACATTGTGAAGAATGGGAATTCCAGAACACTTAATTGTGCTCAAGAGGAAACTGTACACAGATCAATCAGCACTTTGGACAGAACAAGGGAATACTGAGTGGTTTCAATTCAGGAAAGCTGTGTGTCAGGGTTGTACCCTTTTCCCGCACCTATTCGAATGCGAATGCTGAGCAAATGATCCAAGAAGCTGGACTACATGGAGAAGAATGGGGCACTAGGATTGCAGGAAGACTCATTAACCACCTGCGCTATGGAGACGACACAAGCTTGCTTGCCTAAAGCAAAGAGGACTTGAAGCACTTACTGATGAAGATCAAAGACCACAATCTTCAGTATCGATTACACCGCAACATAAAGAAAAGAAAAATCTTCACCACTGGAGCATGAGGCAAAATTCCGATAAATGGAGAAAAGACGGAAGTTTGGAAGGATTTCTTTTTACTTGGTTCTGCGTTCAGCACCCACGGAAGCAGTGGTGAGGAAATCAAAAGACGAACTGCTTTGGGCAAATCTCCTGTAAAGGACCTCTTTAAGGCGTTGAAAAGCAAAGATACCACCTTGAAGACGAAGGTGTGCCTGACCCAAGGAATGGTATTTCAATCACATCATATGCATGTGAAAACTGGACAATGAAGAAGGAAGACTGAAGAACTGACGCCTTTGAAGTGCGGCGTTGGTGAAGAATATTGCATGCAGCATGGACCGCCAAAAGAACGCACAAATCTGTCTTGGAAGAGGTAAAACCGGAATGCTTCTTCGAAACAAGGTTGGTGAGACTGCATCCGACATACTTTGGACGCATTGGCAGGGGAGATCAGTCCCCGGAGAAGGAAATCGTGCTTGGTACAGGACAGGGTCGGCTAAATAGAGGAAGGCCCTCCACGATGAGGACTGACACAGTGGCTGAAAGCACAGGCTCAAGGAAAAGAAGGATTTTAAGCATGGCGCAGGACAGTGAATTCTTTCCTCTGTGGTACCTCGGGTACCTATGAATTGGAAATAACTTGATGGCCCTTAACAACAACAAAAGCCGCAATAAAAAGACAAGTAATCCGATTTAAAACAGGGCAAAAGCAATGAACGGACACTTCACCGAA
Organism: Elephas maximus indicus; assembly: GCF_024166365.1. Lineage (NCBI taxonomy): Eukaryota > Metazoa > Chordata > Mammalia > Proboscidea > Elephantidae > Elephas > Elephas maximus. Next base: position 13,149,975 of record NC_064847.1, read on the forward strand.
GTGTATGGTACCATCGGTTCCGCATCCTATGCTACCTCATGAAATGGTCGAATGTCGACCAGTTCTTTCGGGTATAATCACTCCGTGTATTCCTTGCATCTTGTTTAGACGCCTCCTGCATCATTTAATATGTTGCCCATAGAATCTTTCACCACTGCAACACAAGGCTTCAGTTTTCTCTTCCGTTCTTTCCGCTTGAGTAATGCCAAGCATGTTCTTCCCTTCTGGTTTTCTAACTCCAGGTTTCTGCACATGTTCCATTACTTTGTCTTCTCGAGCTGCTCTTTGAAATCTTCTCTTCAGCTTTTTTACTTCGTCATTTCTCCTTTTGCTTTAGCTGCCTGACGTTGCAGAGCAAATTTCAGAGTCTCTTCTGACATCCTTCTTGGTCTTGTATTTCTTTCCGTCTTCTCAGTGACCTCTTGCTTTCTTCAGGGATGATGTCCTTGATGTCATTCCACAACTCGCCTAGTCTTCATTCATTAGTGTGCAATGTGTCGAATCTCTTTCTGAGACGGTCTGTAAATTCAGGTAGGATACACTCAAGGTCGTACTTTGGCTCTCATCGACTTGTTCTCATTCTCTTCAGTTTCGACTTGAACTGGCCTATGTGCAGTTGATGGTCCGTTCCACAGTTGGTCCCTGACCTTGTTCCACCATCTCTTTTCATAGAGGTAGTTGTCATGATTCCCGTGTATTCTACCTGATGAGACCCATGTATGACCGTTCACCTCGCTGAAAAAGCTACTTGCCGTGAAGAAGTCGTTGATCGTGCAAAGCTCTGTCGTGCAATCTCTAACATGCTTTCTATCAACAATGTCAGATTTTCCAACACCTGATCTTTCTTCCTTTCCAGCTTTTGCATTGCGATCATCAGTAATTCTCAATGTATCCTGATGGCATGTTTGATCAATTTCAGTCTACAGAAGTTGGTAAAAATCCTCAATTTCTTCACCTTTGGCCTTAGCGGTCGGTGTGTAAATTTGAATAATGGTTGTATTCACTGGTCTTCCGTGTTGGAGTAGGGGTATTAGCCTATCACCGACAATCTTGTACTTCAGGATAGATCCGGAAACGTTCTTTTGGACAAATCATTCCTCTTCAAGTTGTCATTCCTGGCATGGGAGATGAAATGATAGTCCCATTCAAAATGACCGATACCAATTCCAGTCATTTTGGCTCGCTCATGACGAGGATGTTGATCTTTATGCGTTCCACTTTAGTTTTGACAATTTCCAATCCTAGATTCATGCTTCTTTCATTCCGCGTTCTGATCGTTAATGAAGGTTCGCAGCTATTTCTTCCCATTTTGAATCGTGCCACTTCAGCAAATGAAGGTCCCTAAAGCCTGACGCCATCCACCTCATTAAGGACAGCTCCAACTGGATGAGGCAGCTCTTCCCGAGTTGTCTTTTGAGTGCCTTCTATCCTGGGAGGCTCATCTTCTGGCACTATATCAGTCAGTGTTCCGCTGCTATTCCTACGGTGTTCACTGGCTAGTTCTTTTCAGACGTCAAACGTGGAGTCCTTCTTCGTCTTGCAGCTCAGCTAAAACCTGTCAATCATGGGTGACCCTGTTCGGATCCTAATTCCAGTCGCACAGCTCCCAGCATCACAGCAACACGCAAGCCCCCCCAGTACGACACACGGACAGACAGGTGGGCGATCACAACCATTAATGCAGAGAAATTCTACGAAGCTATTTGGCCTCATCCACAATTGAACTTCCTTATTAGTAGAGACTGCCAGGTAAAGCATTTTTTTTTTCTGCGCCCTTATTGATTGAACTATATTGCAGATGAAGGTTTCCAGAGCGAAGCAGTTTCTCATTAAAGAGTTAGTACCCATATTACGTGATGGCGTTGTTTGAAAGCTTCACAACATGTCACCTGTCTCCCTTCTTAGCCTTGGGTTTCCTATCACCAGCTTTCCTCTGCCCTTTCTCCTCCTAGTCCTTGCCCCTGGGCTGCTGTGCCCTTTTATGGGCCTATCTAAGCTTTGTGTTAGGAGCCTATCTAATCTTTGGTGAAGGGTGAGTCTCAGGAGTGACCTCATTACTGAGCTAAAGGGGTGTCAGGGACCTTACTGGCAGGGTTTCTCCCATCTATGACAGCCCAGTAAGTCTGGCCTTTTTTTGTGACTTAGGGATTTTTTTCTGCATTTTTTCTCCAGCTCTGTCCAGGACTCACTATTGTCATCCCCGTCACAGAGGATCATTGAAGAATTGCTGACAGGAAACTTCCCTAATATTGTGAATCATGAAAAGCTGACCAACCAAGAAGCTCAAAGAACCGCATAGAGGACAGACGGCAACAGTAAAACACCAAGGCCTGTCCTAATCACACTCTCTAAAACCAAAGCCAAAGGCAAAATCCTGCGTGCAGCTCGAGAAAAACAAAAAGTCACACGCAGAGGACAAACAATAAGACTCAGCTCTGATTATTCGGCAGAACCATGCAGGCAAAAGGGCAATGGTTTGACATAGTAAACAAAACAAATTACCAACCAAGAATAAGATATCCTGCAGAACTCTCACTCAAATATGATGCTGAAATTAGGACATTTCCAGATAAGAAAGATTAAGGGACTCTGTAAAAACGGAACCAATTACTAATTACTAAAGGGAGTCCTTTGGTCTTAAGAGAAACAATATCATACCACAGCCTGAATCTAGAATTCAAGAGTTTACTCGCCAGATACCAGTGTAGTAAAAGAACTCCCAACGACTATCCAGAAACAAAGGAATTACAACAGGAAACCAGAAACGTGAAACTCTAATAGACAATATGAGAAAAAAAAAAAAGAGGGAATAATTGGTGGAGGTATAGAAGTTTTCATGCGGGGAATGGCAAGGCAACACCAAGGAATAATAGACTGGTTCAAGCAGGGGAAATTTCAAAGGAACCAGAGAGTGCAAAAGAATACACATCTAAGTAAAGAAGAAAAGGATAAAGTCTCCGTGAAAACAAAATGTACAAAACCAAAAGCAATGACAGCAAAATCCAAAAGCAGAAGGAATTCAGCACAGGAGACTAAGGGGAACAAAGAAAACATCAGCACCACCAAAAAAGCACTTGAAAATGACGGCAAGAAACTGAAACCTAGCAACACTGACACAGAATGTAAACGGCCTAAATGCAACCCGAAAGAGTCAGAGAGCGACAGAATGGATTCCAAAAAAGGCCTATCAACATGCTGTCTACCAGAGGTGCCCCTTACAAACAAAGGAATCAATTCATTAAAAATCAAAAGATGGCAACAACTACGTCAAGCAAACGGCTATCAAAAAAGAGCAGAAGTGACAAGAGTCATTTCAGAGAACAATACACTTTAAAACAAAGTCTGCCATACGAGACAAAGTAGGGCATTACAGAAAGATGAAAGGGACGATCCACCGTGAAGACATAACCGTAACAAACATTTACGCACCCAACGAAGGACAGCATTCCAATAAACATGAAACTCAGCTCTAAAGACAGAAACTGACAGTTCCACAAGAACAGTAGGAGACTTCGACACACCACTCTTGGTGAAGGACAGAACATCTAGAAAGAAATTCAGCAAAGATATACAACAGCTCAAGGGCACAATCAGCCAGCTTGACATATATGTCTTGAACTCACAGACGTATACGGAACACTCCAGCGAGCGGCAGCAAAATACACTTTCTTCTTCAATCCCATCGGGAATATTCTACGCATCAGACCATGCCTTGCTCTTAAACACCAAGCAGCTCAACACCAAGCAGCCAAAGCCAAAGGAAGAAATGATGAAGCAAAAGAACTGAACACGTCATTTCAAAGCGCATCTCGAGAAGACAAAGTATTCTAATGCCATGCACAGAGCTGGAGATAGAAAACCAAAAGGGAAGAACACGCCTGCCATTTCTCCAGCTGAAAGAAGTGAAGAAAAAAATCAAACCTTTACTTTCGGTAGTCAAGGATTCTACCGGAAAAATACTAAATGATGCTGGAAGAACCAAAGATGGACTCAATACACAGAGTCATTCTATACCAAAAAGAACTGGTGGACAACGGACCATTTCATGAGGTAGGTAGCACATGATCAGGAAGGCATGGTACTGAAGGAGGTAATCCAAACCGCACTGAAGGCACTGGCAGAAACAGGAATTATAGCAGTGACGGAATTCCAGCTGAGATGTTTCAACAAACAGATGCAGTGCTGAAAGTGCTCGCATTTCTACACCAAGAATATTGGAAGGGAACTACTTGGCCAGCCGACTGAAAGAGGTCCATATTTATGGCTATTCCCAAGAAAGGTGATCCAACCGAACGTGGAAATTATCGAACAACACCAATAACACATGTAAAATTTTGCTGGAGATCATTCAAAAATGGCTGCAGCAGTATATTGACACGGAACTGCCAGAAATTCAGGCCAGACTCAGAAGACGACGGCCAATCAGGGCCATCCATGCTGATGTCAGATGGATGCCGGCTGAAAGCACCAAATACCTGAAAGATGCTTCCCCGTGCTTTACTGAGTATTCTAAGGCATTCAAGTCTGTGGGTCATAACAAATTATGAATGACATTGTGAAGAATGGGAGTTCCAGAACACTTAATTGTGCTCAAGAGGAAACTGTACACAGATCAATCAGCACTTTGGACAGAACAAGGGAATACTGAGTGGTTTCAATTCAGGAAAGCTGTGTGTCAGGGTTGTACCCTTTTCCCGCACCTATTCGAATGCGAATGCTGAGCAAATGATCCAAGAAGCTGGACTATATGGAGAAGAACGGGGCACTAGGATTGCAGGAAGACTCATTAACCACCTGCGCTATGGAGACGACACAAGCTTGCTTGCCTAAAGCAAAGAGGACTTGAAGCACTTACTGATGAAGATCAAAGGCCACAATCTTCAGTATCGATTACACCGCAACATAAAGAAAAGAAAAATCTTCACCACTGGAGCATGAGGCAAAATTCCGATAAATGGAGAAAAGACGGAAGTTTGGAAGGATTTCTTTTTACTTGGTTCTGCGTTCAGCACCCACGGAAGCAGTGGTGAGGAAATCAAAAGACGAACTGCTTTGGGCAAATCTCCTGTAAAGGACCTCTTTAAGGCGTTGAAAAGCAAAGATACCACCTTGAAGACGAAGGTGTGCCTGACCCAAGGAATGGTATTTCAATCACATCATATGCATGTGAAAACTGGACAATGAAGAAGGAAGACTGAAGAACTGACGCCTTTGAAGTGCGGCGTTGGTGAAGAATATTGCATGCAGCATGGACCGCCAAAAGAACGCACAAATCTGTCTTGGAAGAGGTAAAACCGGAATGCTTCTTCGAAACAAGGTTGGTGAGACTGCATCCGACATACTTTGGACGCATTGGCAGGGGAGATCAGTCCCCGGAGAAGGAAATCGTGCTTGGTACAGGACAGGGTCGGCTAAATAGAGGAAGGCCCTCCACGATGAGGACTGACACAGTGGCTGAAAGCACAGGCTCAAGGAACAGAAGGATTTTAAGCATGGCGCAGGACAGTGAATTCTTTCCTCTGTGGTACCTCGGGTACCTATGAATTGGAAATAACTTGATGGCCCTTAACAACAACAAAAGCCGCAATAAAAAGACAAGTAATCCGATTTAAAACAGGGCAAAAGCAATGAACGGACACTTCACCGAAGTGTATGGTACCATCGGTTCCGCATCCTATGCTACCTCATGAAATGGTCGAATGTCGACCAGTTCTTTCGGGTATAATCACTCCGTGTATTCCTTGCATCTTGTTTAGACGCCTCCTGCATCATTTAATATGTTGCCCATAGAATCTTTCACCACTGCAACACAAGGCTTGAGTTTTCTCTTCCGTTCTTTCCGCTTGAGTAATGCCAAGCATGTTCTTCCCTTCTGGTTTTCTAACTCCAGGTTTCTGCACATGTTCCATTACTTTGTCTTCTCGAGCTGCTCTTTGAAATCTTCTCTTCAGCTTTTTTACTTCGTCATTTCTCCTTTTGCTTTAGCTGCCTGACGTTGCAGAGCAAATTTCAGAGTCTCTTCTGACATCCTTCTTGGTCTTGTATTTCTTTCCGTCTTCTCAGTGACCTCTTGCTTTCTTCAGGGATGATGTCCTTGATGTCATTCCACAACTCGCCTAGTCTTCATTCATTAGTGTGCAATGTGTCGAATCTCTTTCTGAGACGGTCTGTAAATTCAGGTAGGATACACTCAAGGTCGTACTTTGGCTCTCATCGACTTGTTCTCATTCTCTTCAGTTTCGACTTGAACTGGCCTATGTGCAGTTGATGGTCCGTTCCACAGTTGGTCCCTGACCTTGTTCCACCATCTCTTTTCATAGAGGTAGTTGTCATGATTCCCGTGTATTCTACCTGATGAGACCCATGTATGACCGTTCACCTCGCTGAAAAAGCTACTTGCCGTGAAGAAGTCGTTGATCGTGCAAAGCTCTGTCGTGCAATCTCTAACATGCTTTCTATCAACAATGTCAGATTTCCCAACACCTGATCTTTCTTCCTTTCCAGCTTTTGCATTGCGATCATCAGTAATTCTCAATGTATCCTGATGGCATGTTTGATCAATTTCAGTCTACAGAAGTTGGTAAAAATCCTCAATTTCTTCACCTTTGGCCTTAGCGGTCGGTGTGTAAATTTGAATAATGGTTGTATTCACTGGTCTTCCGTGTTGGAGTAGGGGTATTAGCCTATCACCGACAATCTTGTACTTCAGGATAGATCCGGAAACGTTCTTTTGGACAAATCATTCCTCTTCAAGTTGTCATTCCTGGCATGGGAGATGAAATGATAGTCCCATTCAAAATGACCGATACCAATTCCAGTCATTTTGGCTCGCTCATGACGAGGATGTTGATCTTTATGCGTTCCACTTTAGTTTTGACAATTTCCAATCCTAGATTCATGCTTCTTTCATTCCGCGTTCTGATCGTTAATGAAGGTTCGCAGCTATTTCTTCCCATTTTGAATCGTGCCACTTCAGCAAATGAAGGTCCCTAAAGCCTGACGCCATCCACCTCATTAAGGACAGCTCCAACTGGATGAGGCAGCTCTTCCCGAGTTGTCTTTTGAGTGCCTTCTATCCTGGGAGGCTCATCTTCTGGCACTATATCAGTCAGTGTTCCGCTGCTATTCCTACGGTGTTCACTGGCTAGTTCTTTTCAGACGTCAAACGTGGAGTCCTTCTTCGTCTTGCAGCTCAGCTAAAACCTGTCAATCATGGGTGACCCTGTTCGGATCCTAATTCCAGTCGCACAGCTCCCAGCATCACAGCAACACGCAAGCCCCCCCAGTACGACACACGGACAGACAGGTGGGCGATCACAACCATTAATGCAGAGAAATTCTACGAAGCTATTTGGCCTCATCCACAATTGAACTTCCTTATTAGTAGAGACTGCCTGGTAAAGCATTTTTTTTTTCTGCGCCCTTATTGATTGAATTATATTGCAGATGAAGGTTTCCAGAGCGAAGCAGTTTCTCATTAAAGAGTTAGTACCCATATTACGTGATGGCGTTATTTGAAAGCTTCACAACATGTCACCTGTCTCCCTTCTTAGCCTTGGGTTTCCTATCACCAGCTTTCCTCTGCCCTTTCTCCTCCTAGTCCTTGCCCCTGGGCTGCTGTGCCCTTTTATGGGCCTATCTAAGCTTTGTGTTAGGAGCCTATCTAATCTTTGGTGAAGGGTGAGTCTCAGGAGTGACCTCATTACTGAGCTAAAGGGGTGTCAGGGACCTTACTGGCAGGGTTTCTCCCATCTATGACAGCCCAGTAAGTCTGGCCTTTTTTTGTGACTTAGGGATTTTTTTCTGCATTTTTTCTCCAGCTCTGTCCAGGACTCACTATTGTCATCCCCGTCACAGAGGATCATTGAAGAATTGCTGACAGGAAACTTCCCTAATATTGTGAATCATGAAAAGCTGACCAACCAAGAAGCTCAAAGAACCGCATAGAGGACAGACGGCAACAGTAAAACACCAAGGCCTGTCCTAATCACACTCTCTAAAACCAAAGCCAAAGGCAAAATCCTGCGAGCAGCTCGAGAAAAACAAAAAGTCACACGCAGAGGACAAACAATAAGACTGAGCTCTGATTATTCGGCAGAACCATGCAGGCAAAAGGGCAATGGTTTGACATAGTAAACAAAACAAATTACCAACCAAGAATAAGATATCCTGCAGAACTCTCACTCAAATATGATGCTGAAATTAGGACATTTCCAGATAAGAAAGATTAAGGGACTCTGTAAAAACAGAACCAATTACTAATTACTAAAGGGAGTCCTTTGGTCTTAGGAGAAACAATATCATACCACAGCCTGAATCTAGAATTCAAGAGTTTACTCGCCAGATACCAGTGTAGTAAAAGAACTCCCAACGACTATCCAGAAACAAAGGAATTACAACAGGAAACCAGAAACGTGAAACTCTAACAGACAATATGAGAAAAAAAAAAAAAGAGGGAATAATTGGTGGAGGTATAGAAGTTTTCATGCGGGGAATGGCAAGGCAACACCAAGGAATAATGGACTGGTTCAAGCAGGGGAAATTTCAAAGGAACCACAGAGTGCAAAAGAATACACATCTAAGTAAAGAAGAAAAGGATAAAGTCTCCGTGAAAACAAAATGTACAAAACCAAAAGCAATGACAGCAAAATCCAAAAGCAGAAGGAATTCAGCACAGGAGACTAAGGGGAACAAAGAAAACATCAGCACCACCAAAAAAGCACTTGAAAATGACGGCAAGAAACTGAAACCTAGCAACACTGACACAGAATGTAAACGGCCTAAATGCAACCCGAAAGAGTCAGAGAGCGACAGAATGGATTCCAAAAAAGGCCTATCAACATGCTGTCTACCAGAGGTGCCCCTTACAAACAAAGGAATCAATTCATTAAAAATCAAAAGATGGCAACAACTACGTCAAGCAAACGGCTATCAAAAAAGAGCAGAAGTGACAAGAGTCATTTCAGAGAACAATACACTTTAAAACAAAGTCTGCCATACGAGACAAAGTAGGGCATTACAGAAAGATGAAAGGGACGATCCACCGTGAAGACATAACCGTAACAAACATTTACGCACCCAACGAAGGACAGCATTCCAATAAACATGAAACTCAGCTCTAAAGACAGAAACTGACAGTTCCACAAGAACAGTAAGAGACTTCGACACACCACTCTTGGTGAAGGACAGAACATCTAGAAAGAAATTCAGCAAAGATATACAACAGCTCAAGGGCACAATCAGCCAGCTTGACATATATGTCTTGAACTCACAGACGTATACGGAACACTCCAGCGAGCGGCAGCAAAATACACTTTCTTCTTCAATCCCATCGGGAATATTCTACGCATCAGACCATGCCTTGCTCTTAAACACCAAGCAGCTCAACACCAAGCAGCCAAAGCCAAAGGAAGAAATGATGAAGCAAAAGAACTGAACACGTGATTTCAAAGTGCATCTCGAGAAGACAAAGTATTCTAATGCCATGCACAGAGCTGGAGATAGAAAACCAAAAGGGAAGAACACGCCTGCCATTTCTCCAGCTGAAAGAAGTGAAGGAAAAAATCAAACCTTTACTTTCGGTAGTCAAGGATTCTACCGGAAAAATACTAAATGATGCTGGAAGAACCAAAGATGGACTCAATACACAGAGTCATTCTATACCAAAAAGAACTGGTGGACAACGGACCATTTCATGAGGTAGGTAGCACATGATCAGGAAGGCATGGTACTGAAGGAGGTAATCCAAACCGCACTGAAGGCATTGGCAGAAACAGGAATTATAGCAGTGACGGAATTCCAGCTGAGATGTTTCAACAAACAGATGCAGTGCTGAAAGTGCTCGCTTTTCTACACCAAGAATATTGGAAGGGAACTACTTGGCCAGCCGACTGAAAGAGGTCCATATTTATGGCTATTCCCAAGAAAGGTGATCCAACCGAACGTGGAAATTATCGAACAACACCAATAACACATGTAAAATTTTGCTGGAGATCATTCAAAAGTGGCTGCAGCAGTATATTGACACGGAACTGCCAGAAATTCAGGCCAGACTCAGAAGACGACGGCCAATCAGGGCCATCCATGCTGATGTCAGATGGATGCCGGCTGAAAGCACCAAATACCTGAAAGATGCTTCCCCGTGCTTTACTGAGTATTCTAAGGCATTCAAGTCTGTGGGTCATAACAAATTATGAATGACATTGTGAAGAATTGGAATTCCAGAACACTTAATTGTGCTCAAGAGGAAACTGTACACAGATCAATCAGCACTTTGGACAGAACAAGGGAATACTGAGTGGTTTCAATTCAGGAAAGCTGTGTGTCAGGGTTGTACCCTTTTCCCGCACCTATTCGAATGCGAATGCTGAGCAAATGATCCAAGAAGCTGGACTATATGGAGAAGAACGGGGCACTAGGATTGCAGGAAGACTCATTAACCACCTGCGCTATGGAGACGACACAAGCTTGCTTGCCTAAAGCAAAGAGGACTTGAAGCACTTACCGATGAAGATCAAAGGCCACAATCTTCAGTATCGATTACACCGCAACATAAAGAAAAGAAAAATCTTCACCACTGGAGCATGAGGCAAAATTCCGATAAATGGAGAAAAGACGGAAGTTTGGAAGGATTTCTTTTTACTTGGTTCTGCGTTCAGCACCCACGGAAGCAGTGGTGAGGAAATCAAAAGACGAACTGCTTTGGGCAAATCTCCTGTAAAGGACCTCTTTAAGGCGTTGAAAAGCAAAGATACCACCTTGAAGACGAAGGTGTGCCTGACCCAAGGAATGGTATTTCAATCACATCATATGCATGTGAAAACTGGACAATGAAGAAGGAAGACTGAAGAACTGACGCCTTTGAAGTGCGGCGTTGGTGAAGAATATTGCATGCAGCATGGACCGCCAAAAGAACGCACAAATCTGTCTTGGAAGAGGTAAAACCGGAATGCTTCTTCGAAACAAGGTTGGTGAGACTGCATCCGACATACTTTGGACGCATTGGCAGGGGAGATCAGTCCCCGGAGAAGGAAATTGTGCTTGGTACAGGACAGGGTCGGCTAAATAGAGGAAGGCCCTCCACGATGAGGACTGACACAGTGGCTGAAAGCACAGGCTCAAGGAACAGAAGGATTTTAAGCATGGCGCAGGACAGTGAATTCTTTCCTCTGTGGTACCTCGGGTACCTATGAATTGGAAATAACTTGATGGCCCTTAACAACAACAAAAGCCGCAATAAAAAGACAAGTAATCCGATTTAAAACAGGGCAAAAGCAATGAACGGACACTTCACCGAAGTGTATGGTACCATCGGTTCCGCATCCTATGCTACCTCATGAAATGGTCGAATGTCGACCAGTTCTTTCGGGTATAATCACTCCGTGTATTCCTTGCATCTTGTTTAGACGCCTCCTGCATCATTTAATATGTTGCCCATAGAATCTTTCACCACTGCAACACAAGGCTTGAGTTTTCTCTTCCGTTCTTTCCGCTTGAGTAATGCCAAGCATGTTCTTCCCTTCTGGTTTTCTAACTCCAGGTTTCTGCACATGTTCCATTACTTTGTCTTCTCGAGCTGCTCTTTGAAATCTTCTCTTCAGCTTTTTTACTTCGTCATTTCTCCTTTTGCTTTAGCTGCCTGACGTTGCAGAGCAAATTTCAGAGTCTCTTCTGACATCCTTCTTGGTCTTGTATTTCTTTCCGTCTTCTCAGTGACCTCTTGCTTTCTTCAGGGATGATGTCCTTGATGTCATTCCACAACTCGCCTAGTCTTCATTCATTAGTGTGCAATGTGTCGAATCTCTTTCTGAGACGGTCTGTAAATTCAGGTAGGATACACTCAAGGTCGTACTTTGGCTCTCATCGACTTGTTCTCATTCTCTTCAGTTTCGACTTGAACTGGCCTATGTGCAGTTGATGGTCCGTTCCACAGTTGGTCCCTGACCTTGTTCCACCATCTCTTTTCATAGAGGTAGTTGTCATGATTCCCGTGTATTCTACCTGATGAGACCCATGTATGACCGTTCACCTCGCTGAAAAAGCTACTTGCCGTGAAGAAGTCGTTGATCGTGCAAAGCTCTGTCGTGCAATCTCTAACATGCTTTCTATCAACAATGTCAGATTTTCCAACACCTGATCTTTCTTCCTTTCCAGCTTTTGCATTGCGATCATCAGTAATTCTCAATGTATCCTGATGGCATGTTTGATCAATTTCAGTCTACAGAAGTTGGTAAAAATCCTCAATTTCTTCACCTTTGGCCTTAGCGGTCGGTGTGTAAATTTGAATAATGGTTGTATTCACTGGTCTTCCGTGTTGGAGTAGGGGTATTAGCCTATCACCGACAATCTTGTACTTCAGGATAGATCCGGAAACGTTCTTTTGGACAAATCATTCCTCTTCAAGTTGTCATTCCTGGCATGGGAGATGAAATGATAGTCCCATTCAAAATGACTGATACCAATTCCAGTCATTTTGGCTCGCTCATGACGAGGATGTTGATCTTTATGCGTTCCACTTTAGTTTTGACAATTTCCAATCCTAGATTCATGCTTCTTTCATTCCGCGTTCTGATCGTTAATGAAGGTTCGCAGCTATTTCTTCCCATTTTGAATCGTGCCACTTCAGCAAATGAAGGTCCCTAAAGCCTGACGCCATCCACCTCATTAAGGACAGCTCCAACTGGATGAGGCAGCTCTTCCCGAGTTGTCTTTTGAGTGCCTTCTATCCTGGGAGGCTCATCTTCTGGCACTATATCAGTCAGTGTTCCGCTGCTATTCCTACGGTGTTCACTGGCTAGTTCTTTTCAGACGTCAAACGTGGAGTCCTTCTTCGTCTTGCAGCTCAGCTAAAACCTGTCAATCATGGGTGACCCTGTTCGGATCCTAATTCCAGTCGCACAGCTCCCAGCATCACAGCAACACGCAAGCCCCCCCAGTACGACACACGGACAGACAGGTGGGCGATCACAACCATTAATGCAGAGAAATTCTACGAAGCTATTTGGCCTCATCCACAATTGAACTTCCTTATTAGTAGAGACTGCCAGGTAAAGCATTTTTTTTTCTGCGCCCTTATTCATTGAATTATATTGCAGATGAAGGTTTCCAGAGCGAAGCAGTTTCTCATTAAAGAGTTAGTACCCATATTACGTGATGGCGTTGTTTGAAAGCTTCACAACATGTCACCTGTCTCCCTTCTTAGCCTTGGGTTTCCTATCACCAGCTTTCCTCTGCCCTTTCTCCTCCTAGTCCTTGCCCCTGGGCTGCTGTGCCCTTTTATGGGCCTATCTAAGCTTTGTGTTAGGAGCCTATCTAATCTTTGGTGAAGGGTGAGTCTCAGGAGTGACCTCATTACTGAGCTAAAGGGGTGTCAGGGACCTTACTGGCAGGGTTTCTCCCATCTATGACAGCCCAGTAAGTCTGGCCTTTTTTTGTGACTTAGGGATTTTTTTCTGCATTTTTTCTCCAGCTCTGTCCAGGACTCACTATTGTCATCCCCGTCACAGAGGATCATTGAAGAATTGCTGACAGGAAACTTCCCTAATATTGTGAATCATGAAAAGCTGACCAACCAAGAAGCTCAAAGAACCGCATAGAGGACAGACGGCAACAGTAAAACACCAAGGCCTGTCCTAATCACACTCTCTAAAACCAAAGCCAAAGGCAAAATCCTGCGTGCAGCTCGAGAAAAACAAAAAGTCACACGCAGAGGACAAACAATAAGACTCAGCTCTGATTATTCGGCAGAACCATGCAGGCAAAAGGGCAATGGTTTGACATAGTAAACAAAACAAATTACCAACCAAGAATAAGATATCCTGCAGAACTCTCACTCAAATATGATGCTGAAATTAGGACATTTCCAGATAAGAAAGATTAAGGGACTCTGGAAAAACAGAACCAATTACTAATTACTAAAGGGAGTCCTTTGGTCTTAGGAGAAACAATATCATACCACAGCCTGAATCTAGAATTCAAGAGTTTACTCGCCAGATACCAGTGTAGTAAAAGAACTCCCAACGACTATCCAGAAACAAAGGAATTACAACAGGAAACCAGAAACGTGAAACTCTAATAGACAATATGAGAAAAAAAAAAAAAAAGAGGGAATAATTGGTGGAGGTATAGAAGTTTTCATGCGGGGAATGGCAAGGCAACACCAAGGAATAATAGACTGGTTCAAGCAGGGGAAATTTCAAAGGAACCAGAGAGTGCAAAAGAATACACATCTAAGTAAAGAAGAAAAGGATAAAGTCTCCGTGAAAACAAAATGTACAAAACCAAAAGCAATGACAGCAAAATCCAAAAGCAGAAGGAATTCAGCACAGGAGACTAAGGGGAACAAAGAAAACATCAGCACCACCAAAAAAGCACTTGAAAATGACGGCAAGAAACTGAAACCTAGCAACACTGACACAGAATGTAAACGGCCTAAATGCAACCCGAAAGAGTCAGAGAGCGACAGAATGGATTCCAAAAAAGGCCTATCAACATGCTGTCTACCAGAGGTGCCCCTTACAAACAAAGGAATCAATTCATTAAAAATCAAAAGATGGCAACAACTACGTCAAGCAAACGGCTATCAAAAAAGAGCAGAAGTGACAAGAGTCATTTCAGAGAACAATACACTTTAAAACAAAGTCTGCCATACGAGACAAAGTAGGGCATTACAGAAAGATGAAAGGGACGATCCACCGTGAAGACATAACCGTAACAAACATTTACGCACCCAACGAAGGACAGCATTCCAATAAACATGAAACTCAGCTCTAAAGACAGAAACTGACAGTTCCACAAGAACAGTAGGAGACTTCGACACACCACTCTTGGTGAAGGACAGAACATCTAGAAAGAAATTCAGCAAAGATATACAACAGCTCAAGGGCACAATCAGCCAGCTTGACATATATGTCTTGAACTCACAGACGTATACGGAACACTCCAGCGAGCGGCAGCAAAATACACTTTCTTCTTCAATCCCATCGGGAATATTCTACGCATCAGACCATGCCTTGCTCTTAAACACCAAGCAGCTCAACACCAAGCAGCCAAAGCCAAAGGAAGAAATGATGAAGCAAAAGAACTGAACACGTCATTTCAAAGCGCATCTCGAGAAGACAAAGTATTCTAATGCCATGCACAGAGCTGGAGATAGAAAACCAAAAGGGAAGAACACGCCTGCCATTTCTCCAGCTGAAAGAACTGAAGAAAAAAATCAAACCTTTACTTTCGGTAGTCAAGGATTCTACCGGAAAAATACTAAATGATGCTGGAAGAACCAAAGATGGACTCAATACACAGAGTCATTCTATACCAAAAAGAACTGGTGGACAACGGACCATTTCATGAGGTAGGTAGCACATGATCAGGAAGGCATGGTACTGAAGGAGGTAATCCAAACCGCACTGAAGGCACTGGCAGAAACAGGAATTATAGCAGTGACGGAATTCCAGCTGAGATGTTTCAACAAACAGATGCAGTGCTGAAAGTGCTCGCATTTCTACACCAAGAATATTGGAAGGGAACTACTTGGCCAGCCGACTGAAAGAGGTCCATATTTATGGCTATTCCCAAGAAAGGTGATCCAACCGAACGTGGAAATTATCGAACAACACCAATAACACATGTAAAATTTTGCTGGAGATCATTCAAAAATGGCTGCAGCAGTATATTGACACGGAACTGCCAGAAATTCAGGCCAGACTCAGAAGACGACGGCCAATCAGGGCCATCCATGCTGATGTCAGATGGATGCCGGCTGAAAGCACCAAATACCTGAAAGATGCTTCCCCGTGCTTTACTGAGTATTCTAAGGCATTCAAGTCTGTGGGTCATAACAAATTATGAATGACATTGTGAAGAATGGGAGTTCCAGAACACTTAATTGTGCTCAAGAGGAAACTGTACACAGATCAATCAGCACTTTGGACAGAACAAGGGAATACTGAGTGGTTTCAATTCAGGAAAGCTGTGTGTCAGGGTTGTACCCTTTTCCCGCACCTATTCGAATGCGAATGCTGAGCAAATGATCCAAGAAGCTGGACTATATGGAGAAGAACGGGGCACTAGGATTGCAGGAAGACTCATTAACCACCTGCGCTATGGAGACAACACAAGCTTGCTTGCCTAAAGCAAAGAGGACTTGAAGCACTTACTGATGAAGATCAAAGGCCACAAGCTTCAGTATCGATTACACCGCAACATAAAGAAAAGAAAAATCTTCACCACTGGAGCATGAGGCAAAATTCCGATAAATGGAGAAAAGACGGAAGTTTGGAAGGATTTCTTTTTACTTGGTTCTGCGTTCAGCACCCACGGAAGCAGTGGTGAGGAAATCAAAAGACGAACTGCTTTGGGCAAATCTCCTGTAAAGGACCTCTTTAAGGCGTTGAAAAGCAAAGATACCACCTTGAAGACGAAGGTGTGCCTGACCCAAGGAATGGTATTTCAATCACATCATATGCATGTGAAAACTGGACAATGAAGAAGGAAGACTGAAGAACTGACGCCTTTGAAGTGCGGCGTTGGTGAAGAATATTGCATGCAGCATGGACCGCCAAAAGAACGCACAAATCTGTCTTGGAAGAGGTAAAACCGGAATGCTTCTTCGAAACAAGGTTGGTGAGACTGCATCCGACATACTTTGGACGCGTGGGCAGGGGAGATCAGTCCCCGGAGAAGGAAATCGTGCTTGGTACAGGACAGGGTCGGCTAAATAGAGGAAGGCCCTCCACGATGAGGACTGACACAGTGGCTGAAAGCACAGGCTCAAGGAAAAGAAGGATTTTAAGCATGGCGCAGGACAGTGAATTCTTTCCTCTGTGGTACCTCGGGTACCTATGAATTGGAAATAACTTGATGGCCCTTAACAACAACAAAAGCCGCAATAAAAAGACAAGTAATCCGATTTAAAACAGGGCAAAAGCAACGAACGGACACTTCACCGAAGTGTATGGTACCATCGGTTCCGCATCCTATGCTACCTCATGAAATGGTCGAATGTCGACCAGTTCTTTCGGGTATAATCACTCCGTGTATTCCTTGCATCTTGTTTAGACGCCTCCTGCATCATTTAATATGTTGCCCATAGAATCTTTCACCACTGCAACACAAGGCTTGAGTTTTCTCTTCCGTTCTTTCCGCTTGAGTAATGCCAAGCATGTTCTTCCCTTCTGGTTTTCTAACTCCAGGTTTCTGCACATGTTCCATTACTTTGTCTTCTCGAGCTGCTCTTTGAAATCTTCTCTTCAGCTTTTTTACTTCGTCATTTCTCCTTTTGCTTTAGCTGCCTGACGTTGCAGAGCAAATTTCAGAGTCTCTTCTGACATCCTTCTTGGTCTTGTATTTGTTTCCTGTCTTCTCAGTGACCTCTTGCTTTCTTCAGGGATGATGTCCTTGATGTCATTCCACAACTCGCCTAGTCTTCATTCATTAGTGTGCAATGTGACGAATCTCTTTCTGAGACGGTCTGTAAATTCAGGTAGGATACACTCAAGGTCGTACTTTGGCTCTCATCGACTTGTTCTCATTCTCTTCAGTTTCGACTTGAACTGGCCTATGTGCAGTTGATGGTCCGTTCCACAGTTAGTCCCTGACCTTGTTCCACCATCTCTTTTCATAGAGGTAGTTGTCATGATTCCCGTGTATTCTACCTGATGAGACCCATGTATGACCGTTTACCTCGCTGAAAAAGCTACTTGCCGTGAAGAAGTCGTTGATCGTACAAAGCTCTGTCGTGCAATCTCTAACATGCTTTCTATCAACAATGTCAGATTTCCCAACACCTGATCTTTCTTCCTTTCCAGCTTTTGCATTGCGATCATCAGTAATTGTCAATGAATCCTGATGGCATGTTTGATCAATTTCAGTCTACAGAAGTTTGTAAAAATCCTCAATTTCTTCACCTTTGGCCTTAGCGGTCGGTGTGTAAATTTGAATAATGGTTGTATTCACTGGTCTTCCGTGTTGGAGTAGGGGTATTAGCCTATCACCGACAATCTTGTACTTCAGGATAGATCCGGAAACGTTCTTTTGGACAAATCATTCCTCTTCAAGTTGTCGTTCCTGGCATGGGAGATGAAATGATAGTCCCATTCAAAATGACCGATACCAATTCCAGTCATTTTGGCTCGCTCATGACGAGGATGTTGATCTTTATGCGTTCCACTTTAGTTTTGACAATTTCCAATCCTAGATTCATGCTTCTTTCATTCCGCGTTCTGATCGTTAATGAAGGTTCGCAGCTATTTCTTCCCATTTTGAATCGTGCCACTTCAGCAAATGAAGGTCCCTAAAGCCTGACGCCATCCACCTCATTAAGGACAGCTCCAACTGGATGAGGCAGCTCTTCCCGAGTTGTCTTTTGAGTGCCTTCTAACCTGGGAGGCTCATCTTCTGGCACTATATCAGTCAGTGTTCCGCTGCTATTCCTACGGTGTTCACTGGCTAGTTCTTTTCAGACGTCAAACGTGGAGTCCTTCTTCGTCTTGCAGCTCAGCTAAAACCTGTCAATCATGGGTGACCCTGTTCGGATCCTAATTCCAGTCGCACAGCTCCCAGCATCACAGCAACACGCAAGCCCCCCCAGTACGACACACGGACAGACAGGTGGGCGATCACAACCATTAATGCAGAGAAATTCTACGAAGCTATTTGGCCTCATCCACAATTGAACTTCCTTATTAGTAGAGACTGCCAGGTAAAGCATTTTTTTTTTCTGCGCCCTTATTGATTGAATTATATTGCAGATGAAGGTTTCCAGAGCGAAGCAGTTTCTCATTAAAGAGTTAGTACCCATATTACGTGATGGCGTTGTTTGAAAGCTTCACAACATGTCACCTGTCTCCCTTCTTAGCCTTGGGTTTCCTATCACCAGCTTTCCTCTGCCCTTTCTCCTCCTAGTCCTTGCCCCTGGGCTGCTGTGCCCTTTTATGGGCCTATCTAAGCTTTGTGTTAGGAGCCTATCTAATCTTTGGTGAAGGGTGAGTCTCAGGAGTGACCTCATTACTGAGCTAAAGGGGTGTCAGGGACCTTACTGGCAGGGTTTCTCCCATCTATGACAGCCCAGTAAGTCTGGCCTTTTTTTGTGACTTAGGGATTTTTTTCTGCATTTTTTCTCCAGCTCTGTCCAGGACTCACTATTGTCATCCCCGTCACAGAGGATCATTGAAGAATTGCTGACAGGAAACTTCCCTAATATTGTGAATCATGAAAAGCTGACCAACCAAGAAGCTCAAAGAACCGCATAGAGGACAGACGGCAACAGTAAAACACCAAGGCCTGTCCTAATCACACTCTCTAAAACCAAAGACAAAGGCAAAATCCTGCGAGCAGCTCGAGAAAAACAAAAAGTCACACGCAGAGGACAAACAATAAGACTGAGCTCTGATTATTCGGCAGAACCATGCAGGCAAAAGGGCAATGGTTTGACATAGTAAACAAAACAAATTACCAACCAAGAATAAGATATCCTGCAGAACTCTCACTCAAATATGATGCTGAAATTAGGACATTTCCAGATAAGAAAGATTAAGGGACTCTGTAAAAACAGAACCAATTACTAATTACTAAAGGGAGTCCTTTGGTCTTAGGAGAAACAATATCATACCACAGCCTGAATCTAGAATTCAAGAGTTTACTCGCCAGATACCAGTGTAGTAAAAGAACTCCCAACGACTATCCAGAAACAAAGGAATTACAACAGGAAACCAGAAACGTGAAACTCTAATAGACAATATGAGAAAAAAAAAAAAAAGAGGGAATAATTGGTGGAGGTATAGAAGTTTTCATGCGGGGAATGGCAAGGCAACACCAAGGAATAATAGACTGGTTCAAGCAGGGGAAATTTCAAAGGAACCACAGAGTGCAAAAGAATACACATCTAAGTAAAGAAGAAAAGGATAAAGTCTCCGTGAAAACAAAATGTACAAAACCAAAAGCAATGACAGCAAAATCCAAAAGCAGAAGGAATTCAGCACAGGAGACTAAGGGGAACAAAGAAAACATCAGCACCACCAAAAAAGCACTTGAAAATGACGGCAAGAAACTGAAACCTAGCAACACTGACACAGAATGTAAACGGCCTAAATGCAACCCGAAAGAGTCAGAGAGCGACAGAATGGATTCCAAAAAAGGCCTATCAACATGCTGTCTACCAGAGGTGCCCCTTACAAACAAAGGAATCAATTCATTAAAAATCAAAAGATGGCAACAACTACGTCAAGCAAACGGCTATCAAAAAAGAGCAGAAGTGACAAGAGTCATTTCAGAGAACAATACACTTTAAAACAAAGTCTGCCATACGAGACAAAGTAGGGCATTACAGAAAGATGAAAGGGACGATCCACCGTGAAGACATAACCGTAACAAACATTTGCGCACCCAACGAAGGACAGCATTCCAATAAACATGAAACTCAGCTCTAAAGACAGAAACTGACAGTTCCACAAGAACAGTAGGAGACTTCGACACACCACTCTTGGTGAAGGACAGAACATCTAGAAAGAAATTCAGCAAAGATATACAACAGCTCAAGGGCACAATCAGCCAGCTTGACATATATGTCTTGAACTCACAGACGTATACGGAACACTCCAGCGAGCGGCAGCAAAATACACTTTCTTCTTCAATCCCATCGGGAATATTCTACGCATCAGACCATGCCTTGCTCTTAAACACCAAGCAGCTCAACACCAAGCAGCCAAAGCCAAAGGAAGAAATGATGAAGCAAAAGAACTGAACACGTCATTTCAAAGCGCATCTCGAGAAGACAAAGTATTCTAATGCCATGCACAGAGCTGGAGATAGAAAACCAAAAGGGAAGAACACGCCTGCAATTTCTCCAGCTGAAAGAACTGAAGAAAAAAATCAAACCTTTACTTTCGGTAGTCAAGGATTCTACCGGAAAAATACTAAATGATGCTGGAAGAACCAAAGATGGACTCAATACACAGAGTCATTCTATACCAAAAAGAACTGGTGGACAACGGACCATTTCATGAGGTAGGTAGCACATGATCAGGAAGGCATGGTACTGAAGGAGGTAATCCAAACCGCACTGAAGGCATTGGCAGAAACAGGAATTATAGCAGTGACGGAATTCCAGCTGAGATGTTTCAACAAACAGATGCAGTGCTGAAAGTGCTCGCATTTCTACACCAAGAATATTGGAAGGGAACTACTTGGCCAGCCGACTGAAAGAGGTCCATATTTATGGCTATTCCCAAGAAAGGTGATCCAACCGAACGTGGAAATTATCGAACAACACCAATAACACATGTAAAATTTTGCTGGAGATCATTCAAAAATGGCTGCAGCAGTATATTGACACGGAACTGCCAGAAATTCAGGCCAGACTCAGAAGACGACGGCCAATCAGGGCCATCCATGCTGATGTCAGATGGATGCCGGCTGAAAGCACCAAATACCTGAAAGATGCTTCCCCGTGCTTTACTGAGTATTCTAAGGCATTCAAGTCTGTGGGTCATAACAAATTATGAATGACATTGTGAAGAATGGGAGTTCCAGAACACTTAATTGTGCTCAAGAGGAAACTGTACACAGATCAATCAGCACTTTGGACAGAACAAGGGAATACTGAGTGGTTTCAATTCAGGAAAGCTGTGTGTCAGGGTTGTACCCTTTTCCCGCACCTATTCGAATGCGAATGCTGAGCAAATGATCCAAGAAGCTGGACTATATGGAGAAGAACGGGGCACTAGGATTGCAGGAAGACTCATTAACCACCTGCGCTATGGAGACGACACAAGCTTGCTTGCCTAAAGCAAAGAGGACTTGAAGCACTTACTGATGAAGATCAAAGGCCACAAGCTTCAGTATCGATTACACCACAACATAAAGAAAAGAAAAATCTTCACCACTGGAGCATGAGGCAAAATTCCGATAAATGGAGAAAAGACGGAAGTTTGGAAGGATTTCTTTTTACTTGGTTCTGCGTTCAGCACCCACGGAAGCAGTGGTGAGGAAATCAAAAGACGAACTGCTTTGGGCAAATCTCCTGTAAAGGACCTCTTTAAGGCATTGAAAAGCAAAGATACCACCTTGAAGACGAAGGTGTGCCTGACCCAAGGAATGGTATTTCAATCACATCATATGCATGTGAAAACTGGACAATGAAGAAGGAAGACTGAAGAACTGACGCCTTTGAAGTGCGGCGTTGGTGAAGAATATTGCATGCAGCATGGACCGCCAAAAGAACGCACAAATCTGTCTTGGAAGAGGTAAAACCGGAATGCTTCTTCGAAACAAGGTTGGTGAGACTGCATCCGACATAGTTTGGACGCGTTGGCAGGGGAGATCAGTCCCCGGAGAAGGAAATCGTGCTTGGTACAGGACAGGGTCGGCTAAATAGAGGAAGGCCCTCCACGATGAGGACTGACACAGTGGCTGAAAGCACAGGCTCAAGGAAAAGAAGGATTTTAAGCATGGCGCAGGACAGTGAATTCTTTCCTCTGTGGTACCTCGGGTACCTATGAATTGGAAATAACTTGATGGCCCTTAACAACAACAAAAGCCGCAATAAAAAGACAAGTAATCCGATTTAAAACAGGGCAAAAGCAACGAACGGACACTTCACCGAAGTGTATGGTACCATCGGTTCCGCATCCTATGCTACCTCATGAAATGGTCGAATGTCGACCAGTTCTTTCGGGTATAATCACTCCGTGTATTCCTTGCATCTTGTTTAGACGCCTCCTGCATCATTTAATATGTTGCCCATAGAATCTTTCACCACTGCAACACAAGGCTTGAGTTTTCTCTTCCGTTCTTTCCGCTTGAGTAATGCCAAGCATGTTCTTCCCTTCTGGTTTTCTAACTCCAGGTTTCTGCACATGTTCCATTACTTTGTCTTCTCGAGCTGCTCTTTGAAATCTTCTCTTCAGCTTTTTTACTTCGTCATTTCTCCTTTTGCTTTAGCTGCCTGACGTTGCAGAGCAAATTTCAGAGTCTCTTCTGACATCCTTCTTGGTCTTGTATTTCTTTCCTGTCTTCTCAGTGACCTCTTGCTTTCTTCAGGGATGATGTCCTTGATGTCATTCCACAACTCGCCTAGTCTTCATTCATTAGTGTGCAATGTGTCGAATCTCTTTCTGAGACGGTCTGTAAATTCAGGTAGGATACACTCAAGGTCGTACTTTGGCTCTCATCGACTTGTTCTCATTCTCTTCAGTTTCGACTTGAACTGGCCTATGTGCAGTTGATGGTCCGTTCCACAGTTAGTCCCTGACCTTGTTCCACCATCTCTTTTCATAGAGGTAGTTGTCATGATTCCCGTGTATTCTACCTGATGAGACCCATGTATGACCGTTTACCTCGCTGAAAAAGCTACTTGCCGTGAAGAAGTCGTTGATCGTACAAAGCTCTGTCGTGCAATCTCTAACATGCTTTCTATCAACAATGTCAGATTTCCCAACACCTGATCTTTCTTCCTTTCCAGCTTTTGCATTGCGATCATCAGTAATTGTCAATGAATCCTGATGGCATGTTTGATCAATTTCAGTCTACAGAAGTTGGTAAAAATCCTCAATTTCTTCACCTTTGGCCTTAGCGGTCGGTGTGTAAATTTGAATAATGGTTGTATTCACTGGTCTTCCGTGTTGGAGTAGGGGTATTAGCCTATCACCGACAATCTTGTACTTCAGGATAGATCCGGAAACGTTCTTTTGGACAAATCATTCCTCTTCAAGTTGTCATTCCTGGCATGGGAGATGAAATGATAGTCCCATTCAAAATGACCGATACCAATTCCAGTCATTTTGGCTCGCTCATGACGAGGATGTTGATCTTTATGCGTTCCACTTTAGTTTTGACAATTTCCAATCCTAGATTCATGCTTCTTTCATTCCGCGTTCTGATCGTTAATGAAGGTTCGCAGCTATTTCTTCCCATTTTGAATCGTGCCACTTCAGCAAATGAAGGTCCCTAAAGCCTGACGCCATCCACCTCATTAAGGACAGCTCCAACTGGATGAGGCAGCTCTTCCCGAGTTGTCTTTTGAGTGCCTTCTAACCTGGGAGGCTCATCTTCTGGCACTATATCAGTCAGTGTTCCGCTGCTATTCCTACGGTGTTCACTGGCTAGTTCTTTTCAGACGTCAAACGTGGAGTCCTTCTTCGTCTTGCAGCTCAGCTAAAACCTGTCAATCATGGGTGACCCTGTTCGGATCCTAATTCCAGTCGCACAGCTCCCAGCATCACAGCAACACGCAAGCCCCCCCAGTACGACACACGGACAGACAGGTGGGCGATCACAACCATTAATGCAGAGAAATTCTACGAAGCTATTTGGCCTCATCCACAATTGAACTTCCTTATTAGTAGAGACTGCCAGGTAAAGCATTTTTTTTTTCTGCGCCCTTATTGATTGAATTATATTGCAGATGAAGGTTTCCAGAGCGAAGCAGTTTCTCATTAAAGAGTTAGTACCCATATTACGTGATGGCGTTGTTTGAAAGCTTCACAACATGTCACCTGTCTCCCTTCTTAGCCTTGGGTTTCCTATCACCAGCTTTCCTCTGCCCTTTCTCCTCCTAGTCCTTGCCCCTGGGCTGCTGTGCCCTTTTATGGGCCTATCTAAGCTTTGTGTTAGGAGCCTATCTAATCTTTGGTGAAGGGTGAGTCTCAGGAGTGACCTCATTACTGAGCTAAAGGGGTGTCAGGGACCTTACTGGCAGGGTTTCTCCCATCTATGACAGCCCAGTAAGTCTGGCCTTTTTTTGTGACTTAGGGATTTTTTTCTGCATTTTTTCTCCAGCTCTGTCCAGGACTCACTATTGTCATCCCCGTCACAGAGGATCATTGAAGAATTGCTGACAGGAAACTTCCCTAATATTGTGAATCATGAAAAGCTGACCAACCAAGAAGCTCAAAGAACCGCATAGAGGACAGACGGCAACAGTAAAACACCAAGGCCTGTCCTAATCACACTCTCTAAAACCAAAGCCAAAGGCAAAATCCTGCGTGCAGCTCGAGAAAAACAAAAAGTCACACGCAGAGGACAAACAATAAGACTGAGCTCTGATTATTCGGCAGAACCATGCAGGCAAAAGGGCAATGGTTTGACATAGTAAACAAAACAAATTACCAACCAAGAATAAGATATCCTGCAGAACTCTCACTCAAATATGATGCTGAAATTAGGACATTTCCAGATAAGAAAGATTAAGGGACTCTGTAAAAACAGAACCAATTACTAATTACTAAAGGGAGTCCTTTGGTCTTAGGAGAAACAATATCATACCACAGCCTGAATCTAGAATTCAAGAGTTTACTCGCCAGATACCAGTGTAGTAAAAGAACTCCCAACGACTATCCAGAAACAAAGGAATTACAACAGGAAACCAGAAACGTGAAACTCTAATAGACAATATGAGAAAAAAAAAAAAAAGAGGGAATAATTGGTGGAGGTATAGAAGTTTTCATGCGGGGAATGGCAAGGCAACACCAAGGAATAATAGACTGGTTCAAGCAGGGGAAATTTCAAAGGAACCACAGAGTGCAAAAGAATACACATCTAAGTAAAGAAGAAAAGGATAAAGTCTCCGTGAAAACAAAATGTACAAAACCAAAAGCAATGACAGCAAAATCCAAAAGCAGAAGGAATTCAGCACAGGAGACTAAGGGGAACAAAGAAAACATCAGCACCACCAAAAAAGCACTTGAAAATGACGGCAAGAAACTGAAACCTAGCAACACTGACACAGAATGTAAACGGCCTAAATGCAACCCGAAAGAGTCAGAGAGCGACAGAATGGATTCCAAAAAAGGCCTATCAACATGCTGTCTACCAGAGGTGCCCCTTACAAACAAAGGAATCAATTCATTAAAAATCAAAAGATGGCAACAACTACGTCAAGCAAACGGCTATCAAAAAAGAGCAGAAGTGACAAGAGTCATTTCAGAGAACAATACACTTTAAAACAAAGTCTGCCATACGAGACAAAGTAGGGCATTACAGAAAGATGAAAGGGACGATCCACCGTGAAGACATAACCGTAACAAACATTTGCGCACCCAACGAAGGACAGCATTCCAATAAACATGAAACTCAGCTCTAAAGACAGAAACTGACAGTTCCACAAGAACAGTAGGAGACTTCGACACACCACTCTTGGTGAAGGACAGAACATCTAGAAAGAAATTCAGCAAAGATATACAACAGCTCAAGGGCACAATCAGCCAGCTTGACATATATGTCTTGAACTCACAGACGTATACGGAACACTCCAGCGAGCGGCAGCAAAATACACTTTCTTCTTCAATCCCATCGGGAATATTCTACGCATCAGACCATGCCTTGCTCTTAAACACCAAGCAGCTCAACACCAAGCAGCCAAAGCCAAAGGAAGAAATGATGAAGCAAAAGAACTGAACACGTCATTTCAAAGCGCATCTCGAGAAGACAAAGTATTCTAATGCCATGCACAGAGCTGGAGATAGAAAACCAAAAGGGAAGAACACGCCTGCCATTTCTCCAGCTGAAAGAACTGAAGAAAAAAATCAAACCTTTATTTTCGGTAGTCAAGGATTCTACCGGAAAAATACTAAATGATGCTGGAAGAACCAAAGATGGACTCAATACACAGAGTCATTCTATACCAAAAAGAACTGGTGGACAACGGACCATTTCATGAGGTAGGTAGCACATGATCAGGAAGGCATGGTACTGAAGGAGGTAATCCAAACCGCACTGAAGGCATTGGCAGAAACAGGAATTATAGCAGTGATGGAATTCCAGCTGAGATGTTTCAACAAACAGATGCAGTGCTGAAAGTGCTCGCATTTCTACACCAAGAATATTGGAAGGGAACTACTTGGCCAGCCGACTGAAAGAGGTCCATATTTATGGCTATTCCCAAGAAAGGTGATCCAACCGAACGTGGAAATTATCGAACAACACCAATAACACATGTAAAATTTTGCTGGAGATCATTCAAAAATGGCTGCAGCAGTATATTGACACGGAACTGCCAGAAATTCAGGCCAGACTCAGAAGACGACGGCCAATCAGGGCCATCCATGCTGATGTCAGATGGATGCCGGCTGAAAGCACCAAATACCTGAAAGATGCTTCCCCGTGCTTTACTGAGTATTCTAAGGCATTCAAGTCTGTGGGTCATAACAAATTATGAATGACATTGTGAAGAATGGGAGTTCCAGAACACTTAATTGTGCTCAAGAGGAAACTGTACACAGATCAATCAGCACTTTGGACAGAACAAGGGAATACTGAGTGGTTTCAATTCAGGAAAGCTGTGTGTCAGGGTTGTACCCTTTTCCCGCACCTATTCGAATGCGAATGCTGAGCAAATGATCCAAGAAGCTGGACTATATGGAGAAGAACGGGGCACTAGGATTGCAGGAAGACTCATTAACCACCTGCGCTATGGAGACGACACAAGCTTGCTTGCCTAAAGCAAAGAGGACTTGAAGCACTTACTGATGAAGATCAAAGGCCACAAGCTTCAGTATCGATTACACCGCAACATAAAGAAAAGAAAAATCTTCACCACTGGAGCATGAGGCAAAATTCCGATAAATGGAGAAAAGACGGAAGTTTGGAAGGATTTCTTTTTACTTGGTTCTGCGTTCAGCACCCACGGAAGCAGTGGTGAGGAAATCAAAAGACGAACTGCTTTGGGCAAATCTCCTGTAAAGGACCTCTTTAAGGCGTTGAAAAGCAAAGATACCACCTTGAAGACGAAGGTGTGCCTGACCCAAGGAATGGTATTTCAATCACATCATATGCATGTGAAAACTGGACAATGAAGAAGGAAGACTGAAGAACTGACGCCTTTGAAGTGCGGCGTTGGTGAAGAATATTGCATGCAGCATGGACCGCCAAAAGAACGCACAAATCTGTCTTGGAAGAGGTAAAACCGGAATGCTTCTTCGAAACAAGGTTGGTGAGACTGCATCCGACATACTTTGGACGCGTTGGCAGGGGAGATCAGTCCCCGGAGAAGGAAATCGTGCTTGGTACAGGACAGGGTCGGCTAAATAGAGGAAGGCCCTCCACGATGAGGACTGACACAGTGGCTGAAAGCACAGGCTCAAGGAAAAGAAGGATTTTAAGCATGGCGCAGGACAGTGAATTCTTTCCTCTGTGGTACCTCGGGTACCTATGAATTGGAAATAACTTGATGGCCCTTAACAACAACAAAAGCCGCAATAAAAAGACAAGTAATCCGATTTAAAACAGGGCAAAAGCAACGAACGGACACTTCACCGAAGTGTATGGTACCATCGGTTCCGCATCCTATGCTACCTCATGAAATGGTCGAATGTCGACCAGTTCTTTCGGGTATAATCACTCCGTGTATTCCTTGCATCTTGTTTAGACGCCTCCTGCATCATTTAATATGTTGCCCATAGAATCTTTCACCACTGCAACACAAGGCTTGAGTTTTCTCTTCCGTTCTTTCCGCTTGAGTAATGCCAAGCATGTTCTTCCCTTCTGGTTTTCTAACTCCAGGTTTCTGCACATGTTCCATTACTTTGTCTTCTCGAGCTGCTCTTTGAAATCTTCTCTTCAGCTTTTTTACTTCGTCATTTCTCCTTTTGCTTTAGCTGCCTGACGTTGCAGAGCAAATTTCAGAGTCTCTTCTGACATCCTTCTTGGTCTTGTATTTCTTTCCTGTCTTCTCAGTGACCTCTTGCTTTCTTCAGGGATGATGTCCTTGATGTCATTCCACAACTCGCCTAGTCTTCATTCATTAGTGTGCAATGTGTCGAATCTCTTTCTGAGACGGTCTGTAAATTCAGGTAGGATACACTCAAGGTCGTACTTTGGCTCTCATCGACTTGTTCTCATTCTCTTCAGTTTCGACTTGAACTGGCCTATGTGCAGTTGATGGTCCGTTCCACAGTTAGTCCCTGACCTTGTTCCACCATCTCTTTTCATAGAGGTAGTTGTCATGATTCCCGTGTATTCTACCTGATGAGACCCATGTATGACCGTTTACCTCGCTGAAAAAGCTACTTGCCGTGAAGAAGTCGTTGATCGTACAAAGCTCTGTCGTGCAATCTCTAACATGCTTTCTATCAACAATGTCAGATTTCCCAACACCTGATCTTTCTTCCTTTCCAGCTTTTGCATTGCGATCATCAGTAATTGTCAATGAATCCTGATGGCATGTTTGATCAATTTCAGTCTACAGAAGTTGGTAAAAATCCTCAATTTCTTCACCTTTGGCCTTAGCGGTCGGTGTGTAAATTTGAATAATGGTTGTATTCACTGGTCTTCCGTGTTGGAGTAGGGGTATTAGCCTATCACCGACAATCTTGTACTTCAGGATAGATCCGGAAACGTTCTTTTGGACAAATCATTCCTCTTCAAGTTGTCATTCCTGGCATGGGAGATGAAATGATAGTCCCATTCAAAATGACCGATACCAATTCCAGTCATTTTGGCTCGCTCATGACGAGGATGTTGATCTTTATGCGTTCCACTTTAGTTTTGACAATTTCCAATCCTAGATTCATGCTTCTTTCATTCCGCGTTCTGATCGTTAATGAAGGTTCGCAGCTATTTCTTCCCATTTTGAATCGTGCCACTTCAGCAAATGAAGGTCCCTAAAGCCTGACGCCATCCACCTCATTAAGGACAGCTCCAACTGGATGAGGCAGCTCTTCCCGAGTTGTCTTTTGAGTGCCTTCTAACCTGGGAGGCTCATCTTCTGGCACTATATCAGTCAGTGTTCCGCTGCTATTCCTACGGTGTTCACTGGCTAGTTCTTTTCAGACGTCAAACGTGGAGTCCTTCTTCGTCTTGCAGCTCAGCTAAAACCTGTCAATCATGGGTGACCCTGTTCGGATCCTAATTCCAGTCGCACAGCTCCCAGCATCACAGCAACACGCAAGCCCCCCCAGTACGACACACGGACAGACAGGTGGGCGATCACAACCATTAATGCAGAGAAATTCTACGAAGCTATTTGGCCTCATCCACAATTGAACTTCCTTATTAGTAGAGACTGCCAGGTAAAGCATTTTTTTTTCTGCGCCCTTATTGATTGAATTATATTGCAGATGAAGGTTTCCAGAGCGAAGCAGTTTCTCATTAAAGAGTTAGTACCCATATTACGTGATGGCGTTGTTTGAAAGCTTCACAACATGTCACCTGTCTCCCTTCTTAGCCTTGGGTTTCCTATCACCAGCTTTCCTCTGCCCTTTCTCCTCCTAGTCCTTGCCCCTGGGCTGCTGTGCCCTTTTATGGGCCTATCTAAGCTTTGTGTTAGGAGCCTATCTAATCTTTGGTGAAGGGTGAGTCTCAGGAGTGACCTCATTACTGAGCTAAAGGGGTGTCAGGGACCTTACTGGCAGGGTTTCTCCCATCTATGACAGCCCAGTAAGTCTGGCCTTTTTTTGTGACTTAGGGATTTTTTTCTGCATTTTTTCTCCAGCTCTGTCCAGGACTCACTATTGTCATCCCCGTCACAGAGGATCATTGAAGAATTGCTGACAGGAAACTTCCCTAATATTGTGAATCATGAAAAGCTGACCAACCAAGAAGCTCAAAGAACCGCATAGAGGACAGACGGCAACAGTAAAACACCAAGGCCTGTCCTAATCACACTCTCTAAAACCAAAGACAAAGGCAAAATCCTGCGAGCAGCTCGAGAAAAACAAAAAGTCACACGCAGAGGACAAACAATAAGACTGAGCTCTGATTATTCGGCAGAACCATGCAGGCAAAAGGGCAATGGTTTGACATAGTAAACAAAACAAATTACCAACCAAGAATAAGATATCCTGCAGAACTCTCACTCAAATATGATGCTGAAATTAGGACATTTCCAGATAAGAAAGATTAAGGGACTCTGTAAAAACAGAACCAATTACTAATTACTAAAGGGAGTCCTTTGGTCTTAGGAGAAACAATATCATACCACAGCCTGAATCTAGAATTCAAGAGTTTACTCGCCAGATACCAGTGTAGTAAAAGAACTCCCAACGACTATCCAGAAACAAAGGAATTACAACAGGAAACCAGAAACGTGAAACTCTAATAGACAATATGAGAAAAAAAAAAAAAGAGGGAATAATTGGTGGAGGTATAGAAGTTTTCATGCGGGGAATGGCAAGGCAACACCAAGGAATAATAGACTGGTTCAAGCAGGGGAAATTTCAAAGGAACCACAGAGTGCAAAAGAATACACATCTAAGTAAAGAAGAAAAGGATAAAGTCTCCGTGAAAACAAAATGTACAAAACCAAAAGCAATGACAGCAAAATCCAAAAGCAGAAGGAATTCAGCACAGGAGACTAAGGGGAACAAAGAAAACATCAGCACCACCAAAAAAGCACTTGAAAATGACGGCAAGAAACTGAAACCTAGCAACACTGACACAGAATGTAAACGGCCTAAATGCAACCCGAAAGAGTCAGAGAGCGACAGAATGGATTCCAAAAAAGGCCTATCAACATGCTGTCTACCAGAGGTGCCCCTTACAAACAAAGGAATCAATTCATTAAAAATCAAAAGATGGCAACAACTACGTCAAGCAAACGGCTATCAAAAAAGAGCAGAAGTGACAAGAGTCATTTCAGACAACAATACACTTTAAAACAAAGTCTGCCATACGAGACAAAGTAGGGCATTACAGAAAGATGAAAGGGACGATCCACCGTGAAGACATAACCGTAACAAACATTTGCGCACCCAACGAAGGACAGCATTCCAATAAACATGAAACTCAGCTCTAAAGACAGAAACTGACAGTTCCACAAGAACAGTAGGAGACTTCGACACACCACTCTTGGTGAAGGACAGAACATCTAGAAAGAAATTCAGCAAAGATATACAACAGCTCAAGGGCACAATCAGCCAGCTTGACATATATGTCTTGAACTCACAGACGTATACGGAACACTCCAGCGAGCGGCAGCAAAATACACTTTCTTCTTCAATCCCATCGGGAATATTCTACGCATCAGACCATGCCTTGCTCTTAAACACCAAGCAGCTCAACACCAAGCAGCCAAAGCCAAAGGAAGAAATGATGAAGCAAAAGAACTGAACACGTCATTTCAAAGCGCATCTCGAGAAGACAAAGTATTCTAATGCCATGCACAGAGCTGGAGATAGAAAACCAAAAGGGAAGAACACGCCTGCCATTTCTCCAGCTGAAAGAACTGAAGAAAAAAATCAAACCTTTATTTTCGGTAGTCAAGGATTCTACCGGAAAAATACTAAATGATGCTGGAAGAACCAAAGATGGACTCAATACACAGAGTCATTCTATACCAAAAAGAACTGGTGGACAACGGACCATTTCATGAGGTAGGTAGCACATGATCAGGAAGGCATGGTACTGAAGGAGGTAATCCAAACCGCACTGAAGGCATTGGCAGAAACAGGAATTATAGCAGTGACGGAATTCCAGCTGAGATGTTTCAACAAACAGATGCAGTGCTGAAAGTGCTCGCATTTCTACACCAAGAATATTGGAAGGGAACTACTTGGCCAGCCGACTGAAAGAGGTCCATATTTATGGCTATTCCCAAGAAAGGTGATCCAACCGAACGTGGAAATTATCGAACAACACCAATAACACATGTAAAATTTTGCTGGAGATCATTCAAAAATGGCTGCAGCAGTATATTGACACGGAACTGCCAGAAATTCAGGCCAGACTCAGAAGACGACGGCCAATCAGGGCCATCCATGCTGATGTCAGATGGATGCCGGCTGAAAGCACCAAATACCTGAAAGATGCTTCCCCGTGCTTTACTGAGTATTCTAAGGCATTCAAGTCTGTGGGTCATAACAAATTATGAATGACATTGTGAAGAATGGGAGTTCCAGAACACTTAATTGTGCTCAAGAGGAAACTGTACACAGATCAATCAGCACTTTGGACAGAACAAGGGAATACTGAGTGGTTTCAATTCAGGAAAGCTGTGTGTCAGGGTTGTACCCTTTTCCCGCACCTATTCGAATGCGAATGCTGAGCAAATGATCCAAGAAGCTGGACTATATGGAGAAGAACGGGGCACTAGGATTGCAGGAAGACTCATTAACCACCTGCGCTATGGAGACGACACAAGCTTGCTTGCCTAAAGCAAAGAGGACTTGAAGCACTTACTGATGAAGATCAAAGGCCACAAGCTTCAGTATCGATTACACCGCAACATAAAGAAAAGAAAAATCTTCACCACTGGAGCATGAGGCAAAATTCCGATAAATGGAGAAAAGACGGAAGTTTGGAAGGATTTCTTTTTACTTGGTTCTGCGTTCAGCACCCACGGAAGCAGTGGTGAGGAAATCAAAAGACGAACTGCTTTGGGCAAATCTCCTGTAAAGGACCTCTTTAAGGCGTTGAAAAGCAAAGATACCACCTTGAAGACGAAGGTGTGCCTGACCCAAGGAATGGTATTTCAATCACATCATATGCATGTGAAAACTGGACAATGAAGAAGGAAGACTGAAGAACTGACGCCTTTGAAGTGCGGCGTTGGTGAAGAATATTGCATGCAGCATGGACCGCCAAAAGAACGCACAAATCTGTCTTGGAAGAGGTAAAACCGGAATGCTTCTTCGAAACAAGGTTGGTGAGACTGCATCCGACATACTTTGGACGCGTGGGCAGGGGAGATCAGTCCCCGGAGAAGGAAATCGTGCTTGGTACAGGACAGGGTCGGCTAAATAGAGGAAGGCCCTCCACGATGAGGACTGACACAGTGGCTGAAAGCACAGGCTCAAGGAAAAGAAGGATTTTAAGCATGGCGCAGGACAGTGAATTCTTTCCTCTGTGGTACCTCGGGTACCTATGAATTGGAAATAACTTGATGGCCCTTAACAACAACAAAAGCCGCAATAAAAAGACAAGTAATCCGATTTAAAACAGGGCAAAAGCAACGAACGGACACTTCACCGAAGTGTATGGTACCATCGGTTCCGCATCCTATGCTACCTCATGAAATGGTCGAATGTCGACCAGTTCTTTCGGGTATAATCACTCCGTGTATTCCTTGCATCTTGTTTAGACGCCTCCTGCATCATTTAATATGTTGCCCATAGAATCTTTCACCACTGCAACACAAGGCTTGAGTTTTCTCTTCCGTTCTTTCCGCTTGAGTAATGCCAAGCATGTTCTTCCCTTCTGGTTTTCTAACTCCAGGTTTCTGCACATGTTCCATTACTTTGTCTTCTCGAGCTGCTCTTTGAAATCTTCTCTTCAGCTTTTTTACTTCGTCATTTCTCCTTTTGCTTTAGCTGCCTGACGTTGCAGAGCAAATTTCAGAGTCTCTTCTGACATCCTTCTTGGTCTTGTATTTCTTTCCTGTCTTCTCAGTGACCTCTTGCTTTCTTCAGGGATGATGTCCTTGATGTCATTCCACAACTCGCCTAGTCTTCATTCATTAGTGTGCAATGTGTCGAATCTCTTTCTGAGACGGTCTGTAAATTCAGGTAGGATACACTCAAGGTCGTACTTTGGCTCTCATCGACTTGTTCTCATTCTCTTCAGTTTCGACTTGAACTGGCCTATGTGCAGTTGATGGTCCGTTCCACAGTTAGTCCCTGACCTTGTTCCACCATCTCTTTTCATAGAGGTAGTTGTCATGATTCCCGTGTATTCTACCTGATGAGACCCATGTATGACCGTTTACCTCGCTGAAAAAGCTACTTGCCGTGAAGAAGTCGTTGATCGTACAAAGCTCTGTCGTGCAATCTCTAACATGCTTTCTATCAACAATGTCAGATTTCCCAACACCTGATCT
The DNA here is from genome assembly GCF_024166365.1 of Elephas maximus indicus. Taxonomy (NCBI): domain Eukaryota; kingdom Metazoa; phylum Chordata; class Mammalia; order Proboscidea; family Elephantidae; genus Elephas; species Elephas maximus. The sequence goes on from NC_064847.1 coordinate 13,184,716, forward strand.
TTCTTCCTTTCCAGCTTTTGCATTGCGATCATCAGTAATTGTCAATGAATCCTGATGGCATGTTTGATCAATTTCAGTCTACAGAAGTTGGTAAAAATCCTCAATTTCTTCACCTTTGGCCTTAGCGGTCGGTGTGTAAATTTGAATAATGGTTGTATTCACTGGTCTTCCGTGTTGGAGTAGGGGTATTAGCCTATCACCGACAATCTTGTACTTCAGGATAGATCCGGAAACGTTCTTTTGGACAAATCATTCCTCTTCAAGTTGTCATTCCTGGCATGGGAGATGAAATGATAGTCCCATTCAAAATGACCGATACCGATTCCAGGCATTTTGGCTCGCTCATGACGAGGATGTTGATCTTTATGCGTTCCGCTTTAGTTTTGACAATTTCCAATCCTAGATTCATGCTTCTTTCATTCCGCGTTCTGATCGTTAATGAAGGTTCGCAGCTATTTCTTCCCATTTTGAATCGTGCCACTTCAGCAAATGAAGGTCCCTAAAGCCTGACGCCATCCACCTCATTAAGGACAGCTCCAACTGGATGAGGCAGCTCTTCCCGAGTTGTCTTTTGAGTGCCTTCTAACCTGGGAGGCTCATCTTCTGGCACTATATCAGTCAGTGTTCCGCTGCTATTCCTACGGTGTTCACTGGCTAGTTCTTTTCAGACGTCAAACGTGGAGTCCTTCTTCGTCTTGCAGCTCAGCTAAAACCTGTCAATCATGGGTGACCCTGTTCGGATCCTAATTCCAGTCGCACAGCTCCCAGCATCACAGCAACACGCAAGCCCCCCCAGTACGACACACGGACAGACAGGTGGGCGATCACAACCATTAATGCAGAGAAATTCTACGAAGCTATTTGGCCTCATCCACAATTGAACTTCCTTATTAGTAGAGACTGCCAGGTAAAGCATTTTTTTTTTCTGCGCCCTTATTGATTGAATTATATTGCAGATGAAGGTTTCCAGAGCGAAGCAGTTTCTCATTAAAGAGTTAGTACCCATATTACGTGATGGCGTTGTTTGAAAGCTTCACAACATGTCACCTGTCTCCCTTCTTAGCCTTGGGTTTCCTATCACCAGCTTTCCTCTGCCCTTTCTCCTCCTAGTCCTTGCCCCTGGGCTGCTGTGCCCTTTTATGGGCCTATCTAAGCTTTGTGTTAGGAGCCTATCTAATCTTTGGTGAAGGGTGAGTCTCAGGAGTGACCTCATTACTGAGCTAAAGGGGTGTCAGGGACCTTACTGGCAGGGTTTCTCCCATCTATGACAGCCCAGTAAGTCTGGCCTTTTTTTGTGACTTAGGGATTTTTTTCTGCATTTTTTCTCCAGCTCTGTCCAGGACTCACTATTGTCATCCCCGTCACAGAGGATCATTGAAGAATTGCTGACAGGAAACTTCCCTAATATTGTGAATCATGAAAAGCTGACCAACCAAGAAGCTCAAAGAACCGCATAGAGGACAGACGGCAACAGTAAAACACCAAGGCCTGTCCTAATCACACTCTCTAAAACCAAAGACAAAGGCAAAATCCTGCGAGCAGCTCGAGAAAAACAAAAAGTCACACGCAGAGGACAAACAATAAGACTGAGCTCTGATTATTCGGCAGAACCATGCAGGCAAAAGGGCAATGGTTTGACATAGTAAACAAAACAAATTACCAACCAAGAATAAGATATCCTGCAGAACTCTCACTCAAATATGATGCTGAAATTAGGACATTTCCAGATAAGAAAGATTAAGGGACTCTGTAAAAACAGAACCAATTACTAATTACTAAAGGGAGTCCTTTGGTCTTAGGAGAAACAATATCATACCACAGCCTGAATCTAGAATTCAAGAGTTTACTCGCCAGATACCAGTGTAGTAAAAGAACTCCCAACGACTATCCAGAAACAAAGGAATTACAACAGGAAACCAGAAATGTGAAACTCTAATAGACAATATGAGAAAAAAAAAAAAGAGGGACTAATTGGTGGAGGTATAGAAGTTTTCATGCGGGGAATGGCAAGGCAACACCAAGGAATAATAGACTGGTTCAAGCAGGGGAAATTTCAAAGGAACCACAGAGTGCAAAAGAATACACATCTAAGTAAAGAAGAAAAGGATAAAGTCTCCGTGAAAACAAAATGTACAAAACCAAAAGCAATGACAGCAAAATCCAAAAGCAGAAGGAATTCAGCACAGGAGACTAAGGGGAACAAAGAAAACATCAGCACCACCAAAAAAGCACTTGAAAATGACAGCAAGAAACTGAAACCTAGCAACACTGACACAGAATGTAAACGGCCTAAATGCAACCCGAAAGAGTCAGAGAGCGACAGAATGGATTCCAAAAAAGGCCTATCAACATGCTGTCTACCAGAGGTGCCCCTTACAAACAAAGGAATCAATTCATTAAAAATCAAAAGATGGCAACAACTACGTCAAGCAAACGGCTATCAAAAAAGAGCAGAAGTGACAAGAGTCATTTCAGAGAACAATAGACTTTAAAACAAAGTCTGCCATACGAGACAAAGTAGGGCATTACAGAAAGATGAAAGGGACGATCCACCGTGAAGACATAACCGTAACAAACATTTACGCACCCAACGAAGGACAGCATTCCAATAAACGTGAAACTCAGCTCTAAAGAGAGAAACTGACGGTTCCACAAGAACAGTAGGAGACTTCGACACACCACTCTTGGTGAAGCACAGAACATCTAGAAAGAAATTCAGCAAAGATATACAACAGCTCAAGGGCACAATCAGCCAGCTTGACATATATGTCTTGAACTCACAGACGTATACGGAACACTCCAGCGAGCGGCAGCAAAATACACTTTCTTCTTCAATCCCATCGGGAATATTCTACGCATCAGACCATGCCTTGCTCTTAAACACCAAGCAGCTCAACACCAAGCAGCCAAAGCCAAAGGAAGAAATGATGAAGCAAAAGAACTGAACACGTGATTTCAAAGTGCATCTCGAGAAGACAAAGTATTCTAATGCCATGCACAGAGCTGGAGATAGAAAACCAAAAGGGAAGAACACGCCTGCAATTTCTCCAGCTGAAAGAACTGAAGAAAAAAATCAAACCTTTACTTTCGGTAGTCAAGGATTCTACCGGAAAAATACTAAATGATGCTGGAAGAACCAAAAGATGGACTCAATACACAGAGTCATTCTATACCAAAAAGAACTGGTGGACAACGGACCATTTCATGAGGTAGGTAGCACATGATGAGGAAGGCATGGTACTGAAGGAGGTAATCCAAACCGCACTGAAGGCATTGGCAGAAACAGGAATTATAGCAGTGACGGAATTCCAGCTGAGATGTTTCAACAAACAGATGCAGTGCTGAAAGTGCTCGCTTTTCTACACCAAGAATATTGGAAGGGAACTACTTGGCCAGCCGACTGAAAGAGGTCCATATTTATGGCTATTCCCAAGAAAGGTGATCCAACCGAACGTGGAAATTATCGAACAGCACCAGTAACACATGTAAAATTTTGCTGGAGATCATTCAAAAGTGGCTGCAGCAGTATATTGACACGGAACTGCCAGAAATTCAGGCCAGACTCAGAAGACGACGGCCAATCAGGGCCATCCATGCTGATGTCAGACGGATGCCGGCTGAAAGCACCAAATACCTGAAAGATGCTTCCCCGTGTTTTACTGAGTATTCTAAGGCATTCAAGTCTGTGAGTCATAACAAATTATGAATGACATTGTGAAGAATGGGAATTCCAGAACACTTAATTGTGCTCAAGAGGAAACTGTACACAGATCAATCAGCACTTTGGACAGAACAAGGGAATTCTGAGTGGTTTCAATTCAGGAAAGCTGTGTGTCAGGGTTGTACCCTTTTCCCGCACCTATTCGAATGCGAATGCTGAGCAAATGATCCAAGAAGCTGGACTATATGGAGAAGAACGGGGCACTAGGATTGCAGGAAGACTCATTAACCACCTGCGCTATGGAGACGACACAACCTTGCTTGCCTAAAGCAAAGAGGACTTGAAGCACTTACTGATGAAGATCAAAGGCCACAAGCTTCAGTATTGATTCCACCGCAACATAAAGAAAAGAAAAATCTTCACCACTGGAGCAGGAGGCAAAATTCCGATAAATGGAGAAAAGACGGAAGTTTGGAAGGATTTCTTTTTACTTGGTTCTGCGTTCAGCACCCATGGAAGCAGTGGTGAGGAAATCAAAAGACGAACTGCTTTGGGCAAATCTCCTGTAAAGGACCTCTTTAAGGCGTTGAAAAGCAAAGATACCACCTTGAAGACGAAGGTGTGCCTGACCCAAGGAATGGTATTTCAATCACATCATATGCATGTGAAAACTGGACAATGAAGAAGGAAGACTGAAGAACTGACGCCTTTGAAGTGCGGCGTTGGTGAAGAATATTGCATGCAGCATGGACCGCCAAAAGAACGCACAAATCTGTCTTGGAAGAGGTAAAACCGGAATGCTTCTTCGAAACAAGGTTGGTGAGACTGCATCCGACATAGTTTGGACGCGTTGGCAGGGGAGATCAGTCCCCGGAGAAGGAAATCGTGCTTGGTACAGGACAGGGTCGGCTAAATAGAGGAAGGCCCTCCACGATGAGGACTGACACAGTGGCTGAAAGCACAGGCTCAAGGAAAAGAAGGATTTTAAGCATGGCGCAGGACAGTGAATTCTTTCCTCTGTGGTACCTCGGGTACCTATGAATTGGAAATAACTTGATGGCCCTTAACAACAACAAAAGCCGCAATAAAAAGACAAGTAATCCGATTTAAAACAGGGCAAAAGCAATGAACGGACACTTCACCGAAGTGTATGGTACCATCGGTTCCGCATCCTATGCCACCTCATGAAATGGTCGAATGTCGACCAGTTCTTTCGGGTATAATCACTCCGTGTATTCCTTGCATCTTGTTTAGACGCCTCCTGCATCATTTAATATGTTGCCCATAGAATCTTTCACCACTGCAACACAAGGCTTGAGTTTTCTCTTCCGTTCTTTCAGCTTGAGAAATGCCAAGCATGTTCTTCCCTTCTGGTTTTCTAACTCCAGGTTTCTGCACATGTTCCATTACTTTGTCTTCTCGAGCTGCTCTTTGAAATCTTCTCTTCAGCTTTTTTACTTCGTCATTTCTCCTTTTGCTTTAGCTGCCTGACGTTGCAGAGCAAATTTCAGAGTCTCTTCTGACATCCTTCTTGGTCTTGTATTTCTTTCCTGTCTTCTCAGTGACCTCTTGCTTTCTTCAGGGATGATGTCCTTGATGTCATTCCACAACTCGCCTAGTCTTCATTCATTAGTGTGCAATGTATCGAATCTCTTTCTGAGACGGTCTGTAAATTCAGGTAGGATACACTCAAGGTCGTACTTTGGCTCTCATCGACTTGTTCTCATTCTCTTCAGTTTCGACTTGAACTGGCCTATGTGCAGTTGATGGTCCGTTCCACAGTTGGTCCCTGACCTTGTTCCACCATCTCTTTTCATAGAGGTAGTTGTCATGATTCCCGTGTATTCTACCTGATGAGACCCATGTATGACCGTTTACCTCGCTGAAAAAGCTACTTGCCGTGAAGAAGTCGTTGATCGTGCAAAGCTCTGTCGTGCAATCTCTAACATGCTTTCTATCAACAATGTCAGATTTTCCAACACCTGATCTTTCTTCCTTTCCAGCTTTTGCATTGCGATCATCAGTAATTGTCAATGTATCCTGATGGCATGTTTGATCAATTTCAGTCTACAGAAGTTGGTAAAAATCCTCAATTTCTTCACCTTTGGCCTTAGCGGTCGGTGTGTAAATTTGAATAATGGTTGTATTCACTGGTCTTCCCTGTTGGAGTAGGGGTATTAGCCTATCACCGACAATCTTGTACTTCAGGATAGATCCGGAAACGTTCTTTTGGACAAATCATTCCTCTTCAAGTTGTCATTCCTGGCATGGGAGATGAAATGATAGTCCCATTCAAAATGACCGATACCGATTCCAGGCATTTTGGCTCGCTCATGACGAGGATGTTGATCTTTATGCGTTCCACTTTAGTTTTGACAATTTCCAATCCTAGATTCATGCTTCTTTCATTCCGCGTTCTGATCGTTAATGAAGGTTCGCAGCTATTTCTTCCCATTTTGAATCGTGCCACTTCAGCAAATGAAGGTCCCTAAAGCCTGACGCCATCCACCTCATTAAGGACAGCTCCAACTGGATGAGGCAGCTCTTCCCGAGTTGTCTTTTGAGTGCCTTCTAACCTGGGAGGCTCATCTTCTGGCACTATATCAGTCAGTGTTCCGCTGCTATTCCTACGGTGTTCACTGGCTAGTTCTTTTCAGACGTCAAACGTGGAGTCCTTCTTCGTCTTGCAGCTCAGCTAAAACCTGTCAATCATGGGTGATCCTGTTCGGATCCTAATTCCAGTCGCACAGCTCCCAGCATCACAGCAACACGCAAGCCTCCCCAGTACGACACACGGACAGACAGGTGGGCGATCACAACCATTAATGCAGAGAAGTTCTACGAAGCTATTTGGCCTCATCCACAATTGAACTTCCTTATTAGTAGAGACTGCCAGGTAAAGCATTTTTTTTTCTGCGCCCTTATTGATTGAATTATATTGCAGATGAAGGTTTCCAGAGCGAAGCAGTTTCTCATTAAAGAGTTAGTACCCATATTACGTGATGGCGTTGTTTGAAAGCTTCACAACATGTCACCTGTCTCCCTTCTTAGCCTTGGGTTTCCTATCACCAGCTTTCCTCTGCCCTTTCTCCTCCTAGTCCTTGCCCCTGGGCTGCTGTGCCCTTTTACGGGCCTATCTAATCTTTGTGTTAGGAGCCTATCTAATCTTTGGTGAAGGGTGAGTCTCAGGCTTGACCTCATTACTGAGCTAAAGGGGTGTCAGGGACCTTACTGGCAGGGTTTCTCCCATCTATGACAGCCCAGTAAGTCTGGCCTTTTTTTGTGACTTAGGGATTTTTTTTTCTGCATTTTTTCTCCAGCTCTGTCCAGGACTCACTATTGTCATCCCCGTCACAGAGGATCATTGAAGGATTGCTGACAGGAAACTTCCCTAATATTGTGAATCATGAAAAGCTGACCAACCAAGAAGCTCAAAGAACCGCATAGAGGACAGACGGCAACAGTAAAACACCAAGGCCTGTCCTAATCACACTCTCTAAAACCAAAGACAAAGGCAAAATCCTGCGAGCAGCTCGAGAAAAACAAAAAGTCACACGCAGAGGACAAACAATAAGACTGAGCTCTGATTATTCGGCAGAACCATGCAGGCAAAAGGGCAATGGTTTGACATAGTAAACAAAACAAATTACCAACCAAGAATAAGCTATCCTGCAGAACTCTCACTCAAATATGATGCTGAAATTAGGACATTTCCAGATAAGAAAGATTAAGGGACTCTGTAAAAACAGAACCAAAATGACACTAATTACTAAAGGGAGTCCTTTGGTCTTAGGAGAAACAATATCATACCACAGCCTGAATCTAGAATTCAAGAGTTTACTCGCCAGATACCAGTGTAGTAAAAGAACTCCCAACGACTATCCAGAAACAAAGGAATTACAACAGGAAACCAGAAATGTGAAACTCTAATAGACAATATGAGAAAAAAAAAAAAGAGGGACTAATTGGTGGAGGTATAGAAGTTTTCATGCGGGGAATGGCAAGGCAACACCAAGGAATAATAGACTGGTTCAAGCAGGGGAAATTTCAAAGGAACCACAGAGTGCAAAAGAGTACACATCTAAGTAAAGAAGAAAAGGATAAAGTCTCCGTGAAAACAAAATGTACAAAACCAAAAGCAATGACAGCAAAATCCAAAAGCAGAAGGAATTCAGCACAGGAGACTAAGGGGAACAAAGAAAACATCAGCACCACCAAAAAAGCACTTGAAAATGACAGCAAGAAACTGAAACCTAGCAACACTGACACAGAATGTAAACGGCCTAAATGCAACCCGAAAGAGTCAGAGAGCGACAGAATGGATTCCAAAAAAGGCCTATCAACATGCTGTCTACCAGAGGTGCCCCTTACAAACAAAGGAATCAATTCATTAAAAATCAAAAGATGGCAACAACTACGTCAAGCAAACGGCTATCAAAAAAGAGCAGAAGTGACAAGAGTCATTTCAGAGAACAATAGACTTTAAAACAAAGTCTGCCATACGAGACAAAGTAGGGCATTACAGAAAGATGAAAGGGACGATCCACCGTGAAGACATAACCGTAACAAACATTTACGCACCCAACGAAGGACAGCATTCCAATAAACGTGAAACTCAGCTCTAAAGAGAGAAACTGACGGTTCCACAAGAACAGTAGGAGACTTCGACACACCACTCTTGGTGAAGCACAGAACATCTAGAAAGAAATTCAGCAAAGATATACAACAGCTCAAGGGCACAATCAGCCAGCTTGACATATATGTCTTGAACTCACAGACGTATACGGAACACTCCAGCGAGCGGCAGCAAAATACACTTTCTTCTTCAATCCCATCGGGAATATTCTACGCATCAGACCATGCCTTGCTCTTAAACACCAAGCAGCTCAACACCAAGCAGCCAAAGCCAAAGGAAGAAATGATGAAGCAAAAGAACTGAACACGTGATTTCAAAGTGCATCTCGAGAAGACAAAGTATTCTAATGCCATGCACAGAGCTGGAGATAGAAAACCAAAAGGGAAGAACACGCCTGCAATTTCTCCAGCTGAAAGAACTGAAGAAAAAAATCAAACCTTTACTTTCGGTAGTCAAGGATTCTACCGGAAAAATACTAAATGATGCTGGAAGAACCAAAAGATGGACTCAATACACAGAGTCATTCTATACCAAAAAGAACTGGTGGACAACGGACCATTTCATGAGGTAGGTAGCACATGATGAGGAAGGCATGGTACTGAAGGAGGTAATCCAAACCGCACTGAAGGCATTGGCAGAAACAGGAATTATAGCAGTGACGGAATTCCAGCTGAGATGTTTCAACAAACAGATGCAGTGCTGAAAGTGCTCGCTTTTCTACACCAAGAATATTGGAAGGGAACTACTTGGCCAGCCGACTGAAAGAGGTCCATATTTATGGCTATTCCCAAGAAAGGTGATCCAACCGAACGTGGAAATTATCGAACAGCACCAGTAACACATGTAAAATTTTGCTGGAGATCATTCAAAAGTGGCTGCAGCAGTATATTGACACGGAACTGCCAGAAATTCAGGCCAGACTCAGAAGACGACGGCCAATCAGGGCCATCCATGCTGATGTCAGACGGATGCCGGCTGAAAGCACCAAATACCTGAAAGATGCTTCCCCGTGTTTTACTGAGTATTCTAAGGCATTCAAGTCTGTGAGTCATAACAAATTATGAATGACATTGTGAAGAATGGGAATTCCAGAACACTTAATTGTGCTCAAGAGGAAACTGTACACAGATCAATCAGCACTTTGGACAGAACAAGGGAATTCTGAGTGGTTTCAATTCAGGAAAGCTGTGTGTCAGGGTTGTACCCTTTTCCCGCACCTATTCGAATGCGAATGCTGAGCAAATGATCCAAGAAGCTGGACTATATGGAGAAGAACGGGGCACTAGGATTGCAGGAAGACTCATTAACCACCTGCGCTATGGAGACGACACAACCTTGCTTGCCTAAAGCAAAGAGGACTTGAAGCACTTACTGATGAAGATCAAAGGCCACAAGCTTCAGTATTGATTCCACCGCAACATAAAGAAAAGAAAAATCTTCACCACTGGAGCAGGAGGCAAAATTCCGATAAATGGAGAAAAGACGGAAGTTTGGAAGGATTTCTTTTTACTTGGTTCTGCGTTCAGCACCCATGGAAGCAGTGGTGAGGAAATCAAAAGACGAACTGCTTTGGGCAAATCTCCTGTAAAGGACCTCTTTAAGGCGTTGAAAAGCAAAGATACCACCTTGAAGACGAAGGTGTGCCTGACCCAAGGAATGGTATTTCAATCACATCATATGCATGTGAAAACTGGACAATGAAGAAGGAAGACTGAAGAACTGACGCCTTTGAAGTGCGGCGTTGGTGAAGAATATTGCATGCAGCATGGACCGCCAAAAGAACGCACAAATCTGTCTTGGAAGAGGTAAAACCGGAATGCTTCTTCGAAACAAGGTTGGTGAGACTGCATCCGACATAGTTTGGACGCGTTGGCAGGGGAGATCAGTCCCCGGAGAAGGAAATCGTGCTTGGTACAGGACAGGGTCGGCTAAATAGAGGAAGGCCCTCCACGATGAGGACTGACACAGTGGCTGAAAGCACAGGCTCAAGGAAAAGAAGGATTTTAAGCATGGCGCAGGACAGTGAATTCTTTCCTCTGTGGTACCTCGGGTACCTATGAATTGGAAATAACTTGATGGCCCTTAACAACAACAAAAGCCGCAATAAAAAGACAAGTAATCCGATTTAAAACAGGGCAAAAGCAATGAACGGACACTTCACCGAAGTGTATGGTACCATCGGTTCCGCATCCTATGCCACCTCATGAAATGGTCGAATGTCGACCAGTTCTTTCGGGTATAATCACTCCGTGTATTCCTTGCATCTTGTTTAGACGCCTCCTGCATCATTTAATATGTTGCCCATAGAATCTTTCACCACTGCAACACAAGGCTTGAGTTTTCTCTTCCGTTCTTTCAGCTTGAGAAATGCCAAGCATGTTCTTCCCTTCTGGTTTTCTAACTCCAGGTTTCTGCACATGTTCCATTACTTTGTCTTCTCGAGCTGCTCTTTGAAATCTTCTCTTCAGCTTTTTTACTTCGTCATTTCTCCTTTTGCTTTAGCTGCCTGACGTTGCAGAGCAAATTTCAGAGTCTCTTCTGACATCCTTCTTGGTCTTGTATTTCTTTCCTGTCTTCTCAGTGACCTCTTGCTTTCTTCAGGGATGATGTCCTTGATGTCATTCCACAACTCGCCTAGTCTTCATTCATTAGTGTGCAATGTATCGAATCTCTTTCTGAGACGGTCTGTAAATTCAGGTAGGATACACTCAAGGTCGTACTTTGGCTCTCATCGACTTGTTCTCATTCTCTTCAGTTTCGACTTGAACTGGCCTATGTGCAGTTGATGGTCCGTTCCACAGTTGGTCCCTGACCTTGTTCCACCATCTCTTTTCATAGAGGTAGTTGTCATGATTCCCGTGTATTCTACCTGATGAGACCCATGTATGACCGTTTACCTCGCTGAAAAAGCTACTTGCCGTGAAGAAGTCGTTGATCGTGCAAAGCTCTGTCGTGCAATCTCTAACATGCTTTCTATCAACAATGTCAGATTTTCCAACACCTGATCTTTCTTCCTTTCCAGCTTTTGCATTGCGATCATCAGTAATTGTCAATGTATCCTGATGGCATGTTTGATCAATTTCAGTCTACAGAAGTTGGTAAAAATCCTCAATTTCTTCACCTTTGGCCTTAGCGGTCGGTGTGTAAATTTGAATAATGGTTGTATTCACTGGTCTTCCCTGTTGGAGTAGGGGTATTAGCCTATCACCGACAATCTTGTACTTCAGGATAGATCCGGAAACGTTCTTTTGGACAAATCATTCCTCTTCAAGTTGTCATTCCTGGCATGGGAGATGAAATGATAGTCCCATTCAAAATGACCGATACCGATTCCAGGCATTTTGGCTCGCTCATGACGAGGATGTTGATCTTTATGCGTTCCACTTTAGTTTTGACAATTTCCAATCCTAGATTCATGCTTCTTTCATTCCGCGTTCTGATCGTTAATGAAGGTTCGCAGCTATTTCTTCCCATTTTGAATCGTGCCACTTCAGCAAATGAAGGTCCCTAAAGCCTGACGCCATCCACCTCATTAAGGACAGCTCCAACTGGATGAGGCAGCTCTTCCCGAGTTGTCTTTTGAGTGCCTTCTAACCTGGGAGGCTCATCTTCTGGCACTATATCAGTCAGTGTTCCGCTGCTATTCCTACGGTGTTCACTGGCTAGTTCTTTTCAGACGTCAAACGTGGAGTCCTTCTTCGTCTTGCAGCTCAGCTAAAACCTGTCAATCATGGGTGATCCTGTTCGGATCCTAATTCCAGTCGCACAGCTCCCAGCATCACAGCAACACGCAAGCCTCCCCAGTACGACACACGGACAGACAGGTGGGCGATCACAACCATTAATGCAGAGAAGTTCTACGAAGCTATTTGGCCTCATCCACAATTGAACTTCCTTATTAGTAGAGACTGCCAGGTAAAGCATTTTTTTTTCTGCGCCCTTATTGATTGAATTATATTGCAGATGAAGGTTTCCAGAGCGAAGCAGTTTCTCATTAAAGAGTTAGTACCCATATTACGTGATGGCGTTGTTTGAAAGCTTCACAACATGTCACCTGTCTCCCTTCTTAGCCTTGGGTTTCCTATCACCAGCTTTCCTCTGCCCTTTCTCCTCCTAGTCCTTGCCCCTGGGCTGCTGTGCCCTTTTACGGGCCTATCTAATCTTTGTGTTAGGAGCCTATCTAATCTTTGGTGAAGGGTGAGTCTCAGGCTTGACCTCATTACTGAGCTAAAGGGGTGTCAGGGACCTTACTGGCAGGGTTTCTCCCATCTATGACAGCCCAGTAAGTCTGGCCTTTTTTTGTGACTTAGGGATTTTTTTTTCTGCATTTTTTCTCCAGCTCTGTCCAGGACTCACTATTGTCATCCCCGTCACAGAGGATCATTGAAGGATTGCTGACAGGAAACTTCCCTAATATTGTGAATCATGAAAAGCTGACCAACCAAGAAGCTCAAAGAACCGCATAGAGGACAGACGGCAACAGTAAAACACCAAGGCCTGTCCTAATCACACTCTCTAAAACCAAAGACAAAGGCAAAATCCTGCGAGCAGCTCGAGAAAAACAAAAAGTCACACGCAGAGGACAAACGATAAGACTGAGCTCTGATTATTCGGCAGAACCATGCAGGCAAAAGGGCAATGGTTTGACATAGTAAACAAAACAAATTACCAACCAAGAATAAGATATCCTGCAGAACTCTCACTCAAATATGATGCTGAAATTAGGACATTTCCAGATAAGAAAGATTAAGGGACTCTGTAAAAACAGAACCAAAATGACACTAATTACTAAAGGGAGTCCTTTGGTCTTAGGAGAAACAATATCATACCACAGCCTGAATCTAGAATTCAAGAGTTTACTCGCCAGATACCAGTGTAGTAAAAGAACTCCCAACGACTATCCAGAAACAAAGGAATTACAACAGGAAACCAGAAATGTGAAACTCTAATAGACAATATGAGAAAAAAAAAAAAGAGGGACTAATTGGTGGAGGTATAGAAGTTTTCATGCGGGGAATGGCAAGGCAACACCAAGGAATAATAGACTGGTTCAAGCAGGGGAAATTTCAAAGGAACCACAGAGTGCAAAAGAATACACATCTAAGTAAAGAAGAAAAGGATAAAGTCTCCGTGAAAACAAAATGTACAAAACCAAAAGCAATGACAGCAAAATCCAAAAGCAGAAGGAATTCAGCACAGGAGACTAAGGGGAACAAAGAAAACATCAGCACCACCAAAAAAGCACTTGAAAATGACAGCAAGAAACTGAAACCTAGCAACACTGACACAGAATGTAAACGGCCTAAATGCAACCCGAAAGAGTCAGAGAGCGACAGAATGGATTCCAAAAAAGGCCTATCAACATGCTGTCTACCAGAGGTGCCCCTTACAAACAAAGGAATCAATTCATTAAAAATCAAAAGATGGCAACAACTACGTCAAGCAAACGGCTATCAAAAAAGAGCAGAAGTGACAAGAGTCATTTCAGAGAACAATAGACTTTAAAACAAAGTCTGCCATACGAGACAAAGTAGGGCATTACAGAAAGATGAAAGGGACGATCCACCGTGAAGACATAACCGTAACAAACATTTACGCACCCAACGAAGGACAGCATTCCAATAAACGTGAAACTCAGCTCTAAAGAGAGAAACTGACGGTTCCACAAGAACAGTAGGAGACTTCGACACACCACTCTTGGTGAAGCACAGAACATCTAGAAAGAAATTCAGCAAAGATATACAACAGCTCAAGGGCACAATCAGCCAGCTTGACATATATGTCTTGAACTCACAGACGTATACGGAACACTCCAGCGAGCGGCAGCAAAATACACTTTCTTCTTCAATCCCATCGGGAATATTCTACGCATCAGACCATGCCTTGCTCTTAAACACCAAGCAGCTCAACACCAAGCAGCCAAAGCCAAAGGAAGAAATGATGAAGCAAAAGAACTGAACACGTGATTTCAAAGTGCATCTCGAGAAGACAAAGTATTCTAATGCCATGCACAGAGCTGGAGATAGAAAACCAAAAGGGAAGAACACGCCTGCAATTTCTCCAGCTGAAAGAACTGAAGAAAAAAATCAAACCTTTACTTTCGGTAGTCAAGGATTCTACCGGAAAAATACTAAATGATGCTGGAAGAACCAAAAGATGGACTCAATACACAGAGTCATTCTATACCAAAAAGAACTGCTGGACAACGGACCATTTCATGAGGTAGGTAGCACATGATCAGGAAGGCATGGTACTGAAGGAGGTAATCCAAACCGCACTGAAGGCATTGGCAGAAACAGGAATTATAGCAGTGACGGAATTCCAGCTGAGATGTTTCAACAAACAGATGCAGTGCTGAATGTGCTCACTTTTCTACACCAAGAATATTGGAAGGGAACTACTTGGCCAGCCGACTGAAAGAGGTCCATATTTATGGCTATTCCCAAGAAAGGTGATCCAACCGAACGTGGAAATTATCGAACAACACCAGTAACACATGTAAAATTTTGCTGGAGATCATTCAAAAGTGGCTGCAGCAGTATATTGACACGGAACTGCCAGAAATTCAGGCCAGACTCAGAAGACGACGGCCAATCAGGGCCATCCATGCTGATGTCAGACGGATGCCGGCTGAAAGCACCAAATACCTGAAAGGTGCTTCCCCGTGTTTTACTGAGTATTCTAAGGCATTCAAGTCTGTGAGTCATAACAAATTATGAATGACATTGTGAAGAATGGGAATTCCAGAACACTTAATTGTGCTCAAGAGGAAACTGTACACAGATCAATCAGCACTTTGGACAGAACAAGGGAATTCTGAGTGGTTTCAATTCAGGAAAGCTGTGTGTCAGGGTTGTACCCTTTTCCCGCACCTATTCGAATGCGAATGCTGAGCAAATGATCCAAGAAGCTGGACTATATGGAGAAGAACGGGGCACTAGGATTGCAGGAAGACTCATTAACCACCTGCGCTATGGAGACGACACAACCTTGCTTGCCTAAAGCAAAGAGGACTTGAAGCACTTACTGATGAAGATCAAAGGCCACAAGCTTCAGTATTGATTCCACCGCAACATAAAGAAAAGAAAAATCTTCACCACTGGAGCAGGAGGCAAAATTCCGATAAATGGAGAAAAGACGGAAGTTTGGAAGGATTTCTTTTTACTTGGTTCTGCGTTCAGCACCCATGGAAGCAGTGGTGAGGAAATCAAAAGACGAACTGCTTTGGGCAAATCTCCTGTAAAGGACCTCTTTAAGGCGTTGAAAAGCAAAGATACCACCTTGAAGACGAAGGTGTGCCTGACCCAAGGAATGGTATTTCAATCACATCATATGCATGTGAAAACTGGACAATGAAGAAGGAAGACTGAAGAACTGACGCCTTTGAAGTGCGGCGTTGGTGAAGAATATTGCATGCAGCATGGACCGCCAAAAGAACGCACAAATCTGTCTTGGAAGAGGTAAAACCGGAATGCTTCTTCGAAACAAGGTTGGTGAGACTGCATCCGACATAGTTTGGACGCGTTGGCAGGGGAGATCAGTCCCCGGAGAAGGAAATCGTGCTTGGTACAGGACAGGGTCGGCTAAATAGAGGAAGGCCCTCCACGATGAGGACTGACACAGTGGCTGAAAGCACAGGCTCAAGGAAAAGAAGGATTTTAAGCATGGCGCAGGACAGTGAATTCTTTCCTCTGTGGTACCTCGGGTACCTATGAATTGGAAATAACTTGATGGCCCTTAACAACAACAAAAGCCGCAATAAAAAGACAAGTAATCCGATTTAAAACAGGGCAAAAGCAATGAACGGACACTTCACCGAAGTGTATGGTACCATCGGTTCCGCATCCTATGCCACCTCATGAAATGGTCGAATGTCGACCAGTTCTTTCGGGTATAATCACTCCGTGTATTCCTTGCATCTTGTTTAGACGCCTCCTGCATCATTTAATATGTTGCCCATAGAATCTTTCACCACTGCAACACAAGGCTTGAGTTTTCTCTTCCGTTCTTTCAGCTTGAGAAATGCCAAGCATGTTCTTCCCTTCTGGTTTTCTAACTCCAGGTTTCTGCACATGTTCCATTACTTTGTCTTCTCGAGCTGCTCTTTGAAATCTTCTCTTCAGCTTTTTTACTTCGTCATTTCTCCTTTTGCTTTAGCTGCCTGACGTTGCAGAGCAAATTTCAGAGTCTCTTCTGACATCCTTCTTGGTCTTGTATTTCTTTCCTGTCTTCTCAGTGACCTCTTGCTTTCTTCAGGGATGATGTCCTTGATGTCATTCCACAACTCGCCTAGTCTTCATTCATTAGTGTGCAATGTATCGAATCTCTTTCTGAGACGGTCTGTAAATTCAGGTAGGATACACTCAAGGTCGTACTTTGGCTCTCATCGACTTGTTCTCATTCTCTTCAGTTTCGACTTGAACTGGCCTATGTGCAGTTGATGGTCCGTTCCACAGTTGGTCCCTGACCTTGTTCCACCATCTCTTTTCATAGAGGTAGTTGTCATGATTCCCGTGTATTCTACCTGATGAGACCCATGTATGACCGTTTACCTCGCTGAAAAAGCTACTTGCCGTGAAGAAGTCGTTGATCGTGCAAAGCTCTGTCGTGCAATCTCTAACATGCTTTCTATCAACAATGTCAGATTTTCCAACACCTGATCTTTCTTCCTTTCCAGCTTTTGCATTGCGATCATCAGTAATTGTCAATGTATCCT
Organism: Elephas maximus indicus; assembly: GCF_024166365.1. Classification (NCBI taxonomy): domain Eukaryota; kingdom Metazoa; phylum Chordata; class Mammalia; order Proboscidea; family Elephantidae; genus Elephas; species Elephas maximus. The sequence goes on from NC_064847.1 coordinate 13,201,729, forward strand.
GATGGCATGTTTGATCAATTTCAGTCTACAGAAGTTGGTAAAAATCCTCAATTTCTTCACCTTTGGCCTTAGCGGTCGGTGTGTAAATTTGAATAATGGTTGTATTCACTGGTCTTCCCTGTTGGAGTAGGGGTATTAGCCTATCACCGACAATCTTGTACTTCAGGATAGATCCGGAAACGTTCTTTTGGACAAATCATTCCTCTTCAAGTTGTCATTCCTGGCATGGGAGATGAAATGATAGTCCCATTCAAAATGACCGATACCAATTCCAGTCATTTTGGCTCGCTCATGACGAGGATGTTGATCTTTATGCGTTCCACTTTAGTTTTGACAATTTCCAATCCTAGATTCATGCTTCTTTCATTCCGCGTTCTGATCGTTAATGAAGGTTCGCAGCTATTTCTTCCCATTTTGAATCGTGCCACTTCAGCAAATGAAGGTCCCTAAAGCCTGACGCCATCCACCTCATTAAGGACAGCTCCAACTGGATGAGGCAGCTCTTCCCGAGTTGTCTTTTGAGTGCCTTCTAACCTGGGAGGCTCATCTTCTGGCACTATATCAGTCAGTGTTCCGCTGCTATTCCTACGGTGTTCACTGGCTAGTTCTTTTCAGACGTCAAACGTGGAGTCCTTCTTCGTCTTGCAGCTCAGCTAAAACCTGTCAATCATGGGTGATCCTGTTCGGATCCTAATTCCAGTCGCACAGCTCCCAGCATCACAGCAACACGCAAGCCTCCCCAGTACGACACACGGACAGACAGGTGGGCGATCACAACCATTAATGCAGAGAAGTTCTACGAAGCTATTTGGCCTCATCCACAATTGAACTTCCTTATTAGTAGAGACTGCCAGGTAAAGCATTTTTTTTTCTGCGCCCTTATTGATTGAATTATATTGCAGATGAAGGTTTCCAGAGCGAAGCAGTTTCTCATTAAAGAGTTAGTACCCATATTACGTGATGGCGTTGTTTGAAAGCTTCACAACATGTCACCTGTCTCCCTTCTTAGCCTTGGGTTTCCTATCACCAGCTTTCCTCTGCCCTTTCTCCTCCTAGTCCTTGCCCCTGGGCTGCTGTGCCCTTTTACGGGCCTATCTAATCTTTGTGTTAGGAGCCTATCTAATCTTTGGTGAAGGGTGTCTCAGGCTTGACCTCATTACTGAGCTAAAGGGGTGTCAGGGACCTTACTGGCAGGGTTTCTCCCATCTATGACAGCCCAGTAAGTCTGGCCTTTTTTTGTGACTTAGGGATTTTTTTTCTGCATTTTTTCTCCAGCTCTGTCCAGGACTCACTATTGTCATCCCCGTCACAGAGGATCATTGAAGGATTGCTGACAGGAAACTTCCCTAATATTGTGAATCATGAAAAGCTGACCAACCAAGAAGCTCAAAGAACCGCATAGAGGACAGACGGCAACAGTAAAACACCAAGGCCTGTCCTAATCACACTCTCTAAAACCAAAGACAAAGGCAAAATCCTGCGAGCAGCTCGAGAAAAACAAAAAGTCACACGCAGAGGACAAACAATAAGACTGAGCTCTGATTATTCGGCAGAACCATGCAGGCAAAAGGGCAATGGTTTGACATAGTAAACAAAACAAATTACCAACCAAGAATAAGATATCCTGCAGAACTCTCACTCAAATATGATGCTGAAATTAGGACATTTCCAGATAAGAAAGATTAAGGGACTCTGTAAAAACAGAACCAAAATGACACTAATTACTAAAGGGAGTCCTTTGGTCTTAGGAGAAACAATATCATACCACAGCCTGAATCTAGAATTCAAGAGTTTACTCGCCAGATACCAGTGTAGTAAAAGAACTCCCAACGACTATCCAGAAACAAAGGAATTACAACAGGAAACCAGAAATGTGAAACTCTAATAGACAATATGAGAAAAAAAAAAGAGGGACTAATTGGTGGAGGTATAGAAGTTTTCATGCGGGGAATGGCAAGGCAACACCAAGGAATAATAGACTGGTTCAAGCAGGGGAAATTTCAAAGGAACCACAGAGTGCAAAAGAGTACACATCTAAGTAAAGAAGAAAAGGATAAAGTCTCCGTGAAAACAAAATGTACAAAACCAAAAGCAATGACAGCAAAATCCAAAAGCAGAAGGAATTCAGCACAGGAGACTAAGGGGAACAAAGAAAACATCAGCACCACCAAAAAAGCACTTGAAAATGACAGCAAGAACCTGAAACCTAGCAACACTGACACAGAATGTAAACGGCCTAAATGCAACCCGAAAGAGTCAGAGAGCGACAGAATGGATTCCAAAAAAGGCCTATCAACATGCTGTCTACCAGAGGTGCCCCTTACAAACAAAGGAATCAATTCATTAAAAATCAAAAGATGGCAACAACTACGTCAAGCAAACGGCTATCAAAAAAGAGCAGAAGTGACAAGAGTCATTTCAGAGAACAATAGACTTTAAAACAAAGTCTGCCATACGAGACAAAGTAGGGCATTACAGAAAGATGAAAGGGACGATCCACCGTGAAGACATAACCGTAACAAACATTTACGCACCCAACGAAGGACAGCATTCCAATAAACGTGAAACTCAGCTCTAAAGAGAGAAACTGACGGTTCCACAAGAACAGTAGGAGACTTCGACACACCACTCTTGGTGAAGCACAGAACATCTAGAAAGAAATTCAGCAAAGATATACAACAGCTCAAGGGCACAATCAGCCAGCTTGACATATATGTCTTGAACTCACAGACGTATACGGAACACTCCAGCGAGCGGCAGCAAAATACACTTTCTTCTTCAATCCCATCGGGAATATTCTACGCATCAGACCATGCCTTGCTCTTAAACACCAAGCAGCTCAACACCAAGCAGCCAAAGCCAAAGGAAGAAATGATGAAGCAAAAGAACTGAACACGTGATTTCAAAGTGCATCTCGAGAAGACAAAGTATTCTAATGCCATGCACAGAGCTGGAGATAGAAAACCAAAAGGGAAGAACACGCCTGCAATTTCTCCAGCTGAAAGAACTGAAGAAAAAAATCAAACCTTTACTTTCGGTAGTCAAGGATTCTACCGGAAAAATACTAAATGATGCTGGAAGAACCAAAAGATGGACTCAATACACAGAGTCATTCTATACCAAAAAGAACTGGTGGACAACGGACCATTTCATGAGGTAGGTAGCACATGATCAGGAAGGCATGGTACTGAAGGAGGTAATCCAAACCGCACTGAAGGCATTGGCAGAAACAGGAATTATAGCAGTGACGGAATTCCAGCTGAGATGTTTCAACAAACAGATGCAGTGCTGAAAGTGCTCGCTTTTCTACACCAAGAATATTGGAAGGGAACTACTTGGCCAGCCGACTGAAAGAGGTCCATATTTATGGCTATTCCCAAGAAAGGTGATCCAACCGAACGTGGAAATTATCGAACAACACCAGTAACACATGTAAAATTTTGCTGGAGATCATTCAAAAGTGGCTGCAGCAGTATATTGACACGGAACTGCCAGAAATTCAGGCCAGACTCAGAAGACGACGGCCAATCAGGGCCATCCATGCTGATGTCAGATGGATGCCGGCTGAAAGCACCAAATACCTGAAAGATGCTTCCCCGTGTTTTACTGAGTATTGTAAGGCATTCAAGTCTGTGAGTCATAACAAATTATGAATGACATTGTGAAGAATGGGAATTCCAGAACACTTAATTGTGCTCAAGAGGAAACTGTACACAGATCAATCAGCACTTTGGACAGAACAAGGGAATTCTGAGTGGTTTCAATTCAGGAAAGCTGTGTGTCAGGGTTGTACCCTTTTCCCGCACCTATTCGAATGCGAATGCTGAGCAAATGATCCAAGAAGCTGGACTATATGGAGAAGAACGGGGCACTAGGATTGCAGGAAGACTCATTAACCACCTGCGCTATGGAGACGACACAACCTTGCTTGCCTAAAGCAAAGAGGACTTGAAGCACTTACTGATGAAGATCAAAGGCCACAAGCTTCAGTATTGATTCCACCGCAACATAAAGAAAAGAAAAATCTTCACCACTGGAGCAGGAGGCAAAATTCCGATAAATGGAGAAAAGACGGAAGTTTGGAAGGATTTCTTTTTACTTGGTTCTGCGTTCAGCACCCATGGAAGCAGTGGTGAGGAAATCAAAAGACGAACTGCTTTGGGCAAATCTCCTGTAAAGGACCTCTTTAAGGCGTTGAAAAGCAAAGATACCACCTTGAAGACGAAGGTGTGCCTGACCCAAGGAATGGTATTTCAATCACATCATATGCATGTGAAAACTGGACAATGAAGAAGGAAGACTGAAGAACTGACGCCTTTGAAGTGCGGCGTTGGTGAAGAATATTGCATGCAGCATGGACCGCCAAAAGAACGCACAAATCTGTCTTGGAAGAGGTAAAACCGGAATGCTTCTTCGAAACAAGGTTGGTGAGACTGCATCCGACATAGTTTGGACGCGTTGGCAGGGGAGATCAGTCCCCGGAGAAGGAAATCGTGCTTGGTACAGGACAGGGTCGGCTAAATAGAGGAAGGCCCTCCACGATGAGGACTGACACAGTGGCTGAAAGCACAGGCTCAAGGAAAAGAAGGATTTTAAGCATGGCGCAGGACAGTGAATTCTTTCCTCTGTGGTACCTCGGGTACCTATGAATTGGAAATAACTTGATGGCCCTTAACAACAACAAAAGCCGCAATAAAAAGACAAGTAATCCGATTTAAAACAGGGCAAAAGCAATGAACGGACACTTCACCGAAGTGTATGGTACCATCGGTTCCGCATCCTATGCCACCTCATGAAATGGTCGAATGTCGACCAGTTCTTTCGGGTATAATCACTCCGTGTATTCCTTGCATCTTGTTTAGACGCCTCCTGCATCATTTAATATGTTGCCCATAGAATCTTTCACCACTGCAACACAAGGCTTGAGTTTTCTCTTCCGTTCTTTCAGCTTGAGAAATGCCAAGCATGTTCTTCCCTTCTGGTTTTCTAACTCCAGGTTTCTGCACATGTTCCATTACTTTGTCTTCTCGAGCTGCTCTTTGAAATCTTCTCTTCAGCTTTTTTACTTCGTCATTTCTCCTTTTGCTTTAGCTGCCTGACGTTGCAGAGCAAATTTCAGAGTCTCTTCTGACATCCTTCTTGGTCTTGTATTTCTTTCCTGTCTTCTCAGTGACCTCTTGCTTTCTTCAGGGATGATGTCCTTGATGTCATTCCACAACTCGCCTAGTCTTCATTCATTAGTGTGCAATGTATCGAATCTCTTTCTGAGACGGTCTGTAAATTCAGGTAGGATACACTCAAGGTCGTACTTTGGCTCTCATCGACTTGTTCTCATTCTCTTCAGTTTCGACTTGAACTGGCCTATGTGCAGTTGATGGTCCGTTCCACAGTTGGTCCCTGACCTTGTTCCACCATCTCTTTTCATAGAGGTAGTTGTCATGATTCCCGTGTATTCTACCTGATGAGACCCATGTATGACCGTTTACCTCGCTGAAAAAGCTACTTGCCGTGAAGAAGTCGTTGATCGTGCAAAGCTCTGTCGTGCAATCTCTAACATGCTTTCTATCAACAATGTCAGATTTTCCAACACCTGATCTTTCTTCCTTTCCAGCTTTTGCATTGCGATCATCAGTAATTGTCAATGTATCCTGATGGCATGTTTGATCAATTTCAGTCTACAGAAGTTGGTAAAAATCCTCAATTTCTTCACCTTTGGCCTTAGCGGTCGGTGTGTAAATTTGAATAATGGTTGTATTCACTGGTCTTCCCTGTTGGAGTAGGGGTATTAGCCTATCACTGACAATCTTGTACTTCAGGATAGATCCGGAAACGTTCTTTTGGTCAAATCATTCCTCTTCAAGTTGTCATTCCTGGCATGGGAGATGAAATGATAGTCCCATTCAAAATGACCGATACCAATTCCAGTCATTTTGGCTCGCTCATGACGAGGATGTTGATCTTTATGCGTTCCACTTTAGTTTTGACAATTTCCAATCCTAGATTCATGCTTCTTTCATTCCGCGTTCTGATCGTTAATGAAGGTTCACAGCTATTTCTTCCCATTTTGAATCGTGCCACTTCAGCAAATGAAGGTCCCTAAAGCCTGACGCCATCCACCTCATTAAGGACAGCTCCAACTGGATGAGGCAGCTCTTCCCGAGTTGTCTTTTGAGTGTCTTCTAACCTGGGAGGCTCATCTTCTGGCACTATATCAGTCAGTGTTCCGCTGCTATTCCTACGGTGTTCACTGGCTAGTTCTTTTCAGACGTCAAACGTGGAGTCCTTCTTCGTCTTGCAGCTCAGCTAAAACCTGTCAATCATGGGTGATCCTGTTCGGATCCTAATTCCAGTCGCACAGCTCCCAGCATCACAGCAACACGCAAGCCTCCCCAGTACGACACACGGACAGACAGGTGGGCGATCACAACCATTAATGCAGAGAAGTTCTACGAAGCTATTTGGCCTCATCCACAATTGAACTTCCTTATTAGTAGAGACTGCCAGGTAAAGCATTTTTTTTTCTGCGCCCTTATTGATTGAATTATATTGCAGATGAAGGTTTCCAGAGCGAAGCAGTTTCTCATTAAAGAGTTAGTACCCATATTACGTGATGGCGTTGTTTGAAAGCTTCACAACATGTCACCTGTCTCCCTTCTTAGCCTTGGGTTTCCTATCACCAGCTTTCCTCTGCCCTTTCTCCTCCTAGTCCTTGCCCCTGGGCTGCTGTGCCCTTTTACGGGCCTATCTAATCTTTGTGTTAGGAGCCTATCTAATCTTTGGTGAAGGGTGAGTCTCAGGCTTGACCTCATTACTGAGCTAAAGGGGTGTCAGGGACCTTACTGGCAGGGTTTCTCCCATCTATGACAGCCCAGTAAGTCTGGCCTTTTTTTGTGACTTAGGGATTTTTTTTTCTGCATTTTTTCTCCAGCTCTGTCCAGGACTCACTATTGTCATCCCCGTCACAGAGGATCATTGAAGGATTGCTGACAGGAAACTTCCCTAATATTGTGAATCATGAAAAGCTGACCAACCAAGAAGCTCAAAGAACCGCATAGAGGACAGACGGCAACAGTAAAACACCAAGGCCTGTCCTAATCACACTCTCTAAAACCAAAGACAAAGGCAAAATCCTGCGAGCAGCTCGAGAAAAACAAAAAGTCACACGCAGAGGACAAACAATAAGACTGAGCTCTGATTATTCCGCAGAACCATGCAGGCAAAAGGGCAATGGTTTGACATAGTAAACAAAACAAATTACCAACCAAGAATAAGATATCCTGCAGAACTCTCACTCAAATATGATGCTGAAATTAGGACATTTCCAGATAAGAAAGATTAAGGGACTCTGTAAAAACAGAACCAAAATGACACTAATTACTAAAGGGAGTCCTTTGGTCTTAGGAGAAACAATATCATACCACAGCCTGAATCTAGAATTCAAGAGTTTACTCGCCAGATACCAGTGTAGTAAAAGAACTCCCAGTGACTATCCAGAAACAAAGGAATTACAACAGGAAACCAGAAATGTGAAACTCTAATAGACAATATGAGAAAAAAAAAAAAGAGGGACTAATTGGTGGAGGTATAGAAGTTTTCATGCGGGGAATGGCAAGGCAACACCAAGGAATAATAGACTGGTTCAAGCAGGGGAAATTTCAAAGGAACCACAGAGTGCAAAAGAGTACACATCTAAGTAAAGAAGAAAAGGATAAAGTCTCCGTGAAAACAAAATGTACAAAACCAAAAGCAATGACAGCAAAATCCAAAAGCAGAAGGAATTCAGCACAGGAGACTAAGGGGAACAAAGAAAACATCAGCACCACCAAAAAAGCACTTGAAAATGACAGCAAGAACCTGAAACCTAGCAACACTGACACAGAATGTAAACGGCCTAAATGCAACCCGAAAGAGTCAGAGAGCGACAGAATGGATTCCAAAAAAGGCCTATCAACATGCTGTCTACCAGAGGTGCCCCTTACAAACAAAGGAATCAATTCATTAAAAATCAAAAGATGGCAACAACTACGTCAAGCAAACGGCTATCAAAAAAGAGCAGAAGTGACAAGAGTCATTTCAGAGAACAATAGACTTTAAAACAAAGTCTGCCATACGAGACAAAGTAGGGCATTACAGAAAGATGAAAGGGACGATCCACCGTGAAGACATAACCGTAACAAACATTTACGCACCCAACGAAGGACAGCATTCCAATAAACGTGAAACTCAGCTCTAAAGAGAGAAACTGACGGTTCCACAAGAACAGTAGGAGACTTCGACACACCACTCTTGGTGAAGCACAGAACATCTAGAAAGAAATTCAGCAAAGATATACAACAGCTCAAGGGCACAATCAGCCAGCTTGACATATATGTCTTGAACTCACAGACGTATACGGAACACTCCAGCGAGCGGCAGCAAAATACACTTTCTTCTTCAATCCCATCGGGAATATTCTACGCATCAGACCATGCCTTGCCCTTAAACACCAAGCAGCTCAACACCAAGCAGCCAAAGCCAAAGGAAGAAATGATGAAGCAAAAGAACTGAACACGTGATTTCAAAGTGCATCTCGAGAAGACAAAGTATTCTAATGCCATGCACAGAGCTGGAGATAGAAAACCAAAAGGGAAGAACACGCCTGCAATTTCTCCAGCTGAAAGAACTGAAGAAAAAAATCAAACCTTTACTTTCGGTAGTCAAGGATTCTACCGGAAAAATACTAAATGATGCTGGAAGAACCAAAAGATGGACTCAATACACAGAGTCATTCTATACCAAAAAGAACTGCTGGACAACGGACCATTTCATGAGGTAGGTAGCACATGATGAGGAAGGCATGGTACTGAAGGAGGTAATCGAAACCGCACTGAAGGCATTGGCAGAAACAGGAATTATAGCAGTGACGGAATTCCAGCTGAGATGTTTCAACAAACAGATGCAGTGCTGAAAGTGCTCGCTTTTCTACACCAAGAATATTGGAAGGGAACTACTTGGCCAGCCGACTGAAAGAGGTCCATATTTATGGCTATTCCCAAGAAAGGTGATCCAACCGAACGTGGAAATTATCGAACAACACCAGTAACACATGTAAAATTTTGCTGGAGATCATTCAAAAGTGGCTGCAGCAGTATATTGACACGGAACTGCCAGAAATTCAGGCCAGACTCAGAAGACGACGGCCAATCAGGGCCATCCATGCTGATGTCAGATGGATGCCGGCTGAAAGCACCAAATACCTGAAAGATGCTTCCCCGTGTTTTACTGAGTATTCTAAGGCATTCAGGTCTGTGAGTCATAACAAATTATGAATGACATTGTGAAGAATGGGAATTCCAGAACACTTAATTGTGCTCAAGAGGAAACTGTACACAGATCAATCAGCACTTTGGACAGAACAAGGGAATTCTGAGTGGTTTCAATTCAGGAAAGCTGTGTGTCAGGGTTGTACCCTTTTCCCGCACCTATTCGAATGCGAATGCTGAGCAAATGATCCAAGAAGCTGGACTATATGGAGAAGAACGGGGCACTAGGATTGCAGGAAGACTCATTAACCACCTGCGCTATGGAGACGACACAACCTTGCTTGCCTAAAGCAAAGAGGACTTGAAGCACTTACTGATGAAGATCAAAGGCCACAAGCTTCAGTATTGATTCCACCGCAACATAAAGAAAAGAAAAATCTTCACCACTGGAGCAGGAGGCAAAATTCCGATAAGTGGAGAAAAGACGGAAGTTTGGAAGGATTTCTTTTTACTTGGTTCTGCGTTCAGCACCCATGGAAGCAGTGGTGAGGAAATCAAAAGACGAACTGCTTTGGGCAAATCTCCTGTAAAGGACCTCTTTAAGGCGTTGAAAAGCAAAGATACCACCTTGAAGACGAAGGTGTGCCTGACCCAAGGAATGGTATTTCAATCACATCATATGCATGTGAAAACTGGACAATGAAGAAGGAAGACTGAAGAACTGACGCCTTTGAAGTGCGGCGTTGGTGAAGAATATTGCATGCAGCATGGACCGCCAAAAGAACGCACAAATCTGTCTTGGAAGAGGTAAAACCGGAATGCTTCTTCGAAACAAGGTTGGTGAGACTGCATCCGACATAGTTTGGACGCGTTGGCAGGGGAGATCAGTCCCCGGAGAAGGAAATCGTGCTTGGTACAGGACAGGGTCGGCTAAATAGAGGAAGGCCCTCCACGATGAGGACTGACACAGTGGCTGAAAGCACAGGCTCAAGGAAAAGAAGGATTTTAAGCATGGCGCAGGACAGTGAATTCTTTCCTCTGTGGTACCTCGGGTACCTATGAATTGGAAATAACTTGATGGCCCTTAACAACAACAAAAGCCGCAATAAAAAGACAAGTAATCCGATTTAAAACAGGGCAAAAGCAATGAACGGACACTTCACCGAAGTGTATGGTACCATCGGTTCCGCATCCTATGCCACCTCATGAAATGGTCGAATGTCGACCAGTTCTTTCGGGTATAATCACTCCGTGTATTCCTTGCATCTTGTTTAGACGCCTCCTGCATCATTTAATATGTTGCCCATAGAATCTTTCACCACTGCAACACAAGGCTTGAGTTTTCTCTTCCGTTCTTTCAGCTTGAGAAATGCCAAGCATGTTCTTCCCTTCTGGTTTTCTAACTCCAGGTTTCTGCACATGTTCCATTACTTTGTCTTCTCGAGCTGCTCTTTGAAATCTTCTCTTCAGCTTTTTTACTTCGTCATTTCTCCTTTTGCTTTAGCTGCCTGACGTTGCAGAGCAAATTTCAGAGTCTCTTCTGACATCCTTCTTGGTCTTGTATTTCTTTCCTGTCTTCTCAGTGACCTCTTGCTTTCTTCAGGGATGATGTCCTTGATGTCATTCCACAACTCGCCTAGTCTTCATTCATTAGTGTGCAATGTATCGAATCTCTTTCTGAGACGGTCTGTAAATTCAGGTAGGATACACTCAAGGTCGTACTTTGGCTCTCATCGACTTGTTCTCATTCTCTTCAGTTTCGACTTGAACTGGCCTATGTGCAGTTGATGGTCCGTTCCACAGTTGGTCCCTGACCTTGTTCCACCATCTCTTTTCATAGAGGTAGTTGTCATGATTCCCGTGTATTCTACCTGATGAGACCCATGTATGACCGTTTACCTCGCTGAAAAAGCTACTTGCCGTGAAGAAGTCGTTGATCGTGCAAAGCTCTGTCGTGCAATCTCTAACATGCTTTCTATCAACAATGTCAGATTTTCCAACACCTGATCTTTCTTCCTTTCCAGCTTTTGCATTGCGATCATCAGTAATTGTCAATGTATCCTGATGGCATGTTTGATCAATTTCAGTCTACAGAAGTTGGTAAAAATCCTCAATTTCTTCACCTTTGGCCTTAGCGGTCGGTGTGTAAATTTGAATAATGGTTGTATTCACTGGTCTTCCCTGTTGGAGTAGGGGTATTAGCCTATCACCGACAATCTTGTACTTCAGGATAGATCCGGAAACGTTCTTTTGGACAAATCATTCCTCTTCAAGTTGTCATTCCTGGCATGGGAGATGAAATGATAGTCCCATTCAAAATGACCGATACCAATTCCAGTCATTTTGGCTCGCTCATGACGAGGATGTTGATCTTTATGCGTTCCACTTTAGTTTTGACAATTTCCAATCCTAGATTCATGCTTCTTTCATTCCGCGTTCTGATCGTTAATGAAGGTTCACAGCTATTTCTTCCCATTTTGAATCGTGCCACTTCAGCAAATGAAGGTCCCTAAAGCCTGACGCCATCCACCTCATTAAGGACAGCTCCAACTGGATGAGGCAGCTCTTCCCGAGTTGTCTTTTGAGTGCCTTCTAACCTGGGAGGCTCATCTTCTGGCACTATATCAGTCAGTGTTCCGCTGCTATTCCTACGGTGTTCACTGGCTAGTTCTTTTCAGACGTCAAACGTGGAGTCCTTCTTCGTCTTGCAGCTCAGCTAAAACCTGTCAATCATGGGTGATCCTGTTCGGATCCTAATTCCAGTCGCACAGCTCCCAGCATCACAGCAACACGCAAGCCTCCCCAGTACGACACACGGACAGACAGGTGGGCGATCACAACCATTAATGCAGAGAAGTTCTACGAAGCTATTTGGCCTCATCCACAATTGAACTTCCTTATTAGTAGAGACTGCCAGGTAAAGCATTTTTTTTTTCTGCGCCCTTATTGATTGAATTATATTGCAGATGAAGGTTTCCAGAGCGAAGCAGTTTCTCATTAAAGAGTTAGTACCCATATTACGTGATGGCGTTGTTTGAAAGCTTCACAACATGTCACCTGTCTCCCTTCTTAGCCTTGGGTTTCCTATCACCAGCTTTCCTCTGCCCTTTCTCCTCCTAGTCCTTGCCCCTGGGCTGCTGTGCCCTTTTACGGGCCTATCTAATCTTTGTGTTAGGAGCCTATCTAATCTTTGGTGAAGGGTGAGTCTCAGGCTTGACCTCATTACTGAGCTAAAGGGGTGTCAGGGACCTTACTGGCAGGGTTTCTCCCATCTATGACAGCCCAGTAAGTCTGGCCTTTTTTTGTGACTTAGGGATTTTTTTTTCTGCATTTTTTCTCCAGCTCTGTCCAGGACTCACTATTGTCATCCCCGTCACAGAGGATCATTGAAGGATTGCTGACAGGAAACTTCCCTAATATTGTGAATCATGAAAAGCTGACCAACCAAGAAGCTCAAAGAACCGCATAGAGGACAGACGGCAACAGTAAAACACCAAGGCCTGTCCTAATCACACTCTCTAAAACCAAAGACAAAGGCAAAATCCTGCGAGCAGCTCGAGGAAAACAAAAAGTCACACGCAGAGGACAAACAATAAGACTGAGCTCTGATTATTCGGCAGAACCATGCAGGCAAAAGGGCAATGGTTTGACATAGTAAACAAAACAAATTACCAACCAAGAATAAGATATCCTGCAGAACTCTCACTCAAATATGATGCTGAAATTAGGACATTTCCAGATAAGAAAGATTAAGGGACTCTGTAAAAACAGAACCAAAATGACACTAATTACTAAAGGGAGTCCTTTGGTCTTAGGAGAAACAATATCATACCACAGCCTGAATCTAGAATTCAAGAGTTTACTCGCCAGATACCAGTGTAGTAAAAGAACTCCCAACGACTATCCAGAAACAAAGGAATTACAACAGGAAACCAGAAATGTGAAACTCTAATAGACAATATGAGAAAAAAAAAAAAGAGGGACTAATTGGTGGAGGTATAGAAGTTTTCATGCGGGGAATGGCAAGGCAACACCAAGGAATAATAGACTGGTTCAAGCAGGGGAAATTTCAAAGGAACCACAGAGTGCAAAAGAGTACACATCTAAGTAAAGAAGAAAAGGATAAAGTCTCCGTGAAAACAAAATGTACAAAACCAAAAGCAATGACAGCAAAATCCAAAAGCAGAAGGAATTCAGCACAGGAGACTAAGGGGAACAAAGAAAACATCAGCACCACCAAAAAAGCACTTGAAAATGACAGCAAGAACCTGAAACCTAGCAACACTGACACAGAATGTAAACGGCCTAAATGCAACCCGAAAGAGTCAGAGAGCGACAGAATGGATTCCAAAAAAGGCCTATCAACATGCTGTCTACCAGAGGTGCCCCTTACAAACAAAGGAATCAATTCATTAAAAATCAAAAGATGGCAACAACTACGTCAAGCAAACGGCTATCAAAAAAGAGCAGAAGTGACAAGAGTCATTTCAGAGAACAATAGACTTTAAAACAAAGTCTGCCATACGAGACAAAGTAGGGCATTACAGAAAGATGAAAGGGACGATCCACCGTGAAGACATAACCGTAACAAACATTTACGCACCCAACGAAGGACAGCATTCCAATAAACGTGAAACTCAGCTCTAAAGAGAGAAACTGACGGTTCCACAAGAACAGTAGGAGACTTCGACACACCACTCTTGGTGAAGCACAGAACATCTAGAAAGAAATTCAGCAAAGATATACAACAGCTCAAGGGCACAATCAGCCAGCTTGACATATATGTCTTGAACTCACAGACGTATACGGAACACTCCAGCGAGCGGCAGCAAAATACACTTTCTTCTTCAATCCCATCGGGAATATTCTACGCATCAGACCATGCCTTGCCCTTAAACACCAAGCAGCTCAACACCAAGCAGCCAAAGCCAAAGGAAGAAATGATGAAGCAAAAGAACTGAACACGTGATTTCAAAGTGCATCTCGAGAAGACAAAGTATTCTAATGCCATGCACAGAGCTGGAGATAGAAAACCAAAAGGGAAGAACACGCCTGCAATTTCTCCAGCTGAAAGAACTGAAGAAAAAAATCAAACCTTTACTTTCGGTAGTCAAGGATTCTACCGGAAAAATACTAAATGATGCTGGAAGAACCAAAAGATGGACTCAATACACAGAGTCATTCTATACCAAAAAGAACTGCTGGACAACGGACCATTTCATGAGGTAGGTAGCACATGATGAGGAAGGCATGGTACTGAAGGAGGTAATCGAAACCGCACTGAAGGCATTGGCAGAAACAGGAATTATAGCAGTGACGGAATTCCAGCTGAGATGTTTCAACAAACAGATGCAGTGCTGAAAGTGCTCGCTTTTCTACACCAAGAATATTGGAAGGGAACTACTTGGCCAGCCGACTGAAAGAGGTCCATATTTATGGCTATTCCCAAGAAAGGTGATCCAACCGAACGTGGAAATTATCGAACAACACCAGTAACACATGTAAAATTTTGCTGGAGATCATTCAAAAGTGGCTGCAGCAGTATATTGACACGGAACTGCCAGAAATTCAGGCCAGACTCAGAAGACGACGGCCAATCAGGGCCATCCATGCTGATGTCAGATGGATGCCGGCTGAAAGCACCAAATACCTGAAAGATGCTTCCCCGTGTTTTACTGAGTATTCTAAGGCATTCAGGTCTGTGAGTCATAACAAATTATGAATGACATTGTGAAGAATGGGAATTCCAGAACACTTAATTGTGCTCAAGAGGAAACTGTACACAGATCAATCAGCACTTTGGACAGAACAAGGGAATTCTGAGTGGTTTCAATTCAGGAAAGCTGTGTGTCAGGGTTGTACCCTTTTCCCGCACCTATTCGAATGCGAATGCTGAGCAAATGATCCAAGAAGCTGGACTATATGGAGAAGAACGGGGCACTAGGATTGCAGGAAGACTCATTAACCACCTGCGCTATGGAGACGACACAACCTTGCTTGCCTAAAGCAAAGAGGACTTGAAGCACTTACTGATGAAGATCAAAGGCCACAAGCTTCAGTATTGATTCCACCGCAACATAAAGAAAAGAAAAATCTTCACCACTGGAGCAGGAGGCAAAATTCCGATAAGTGGAGAAAAGACGGAAGTTTGGAAGGATTTCTTTTTACTTGGTTCTGCGTTCAGCACCCATGGAAGCAGTGGTGAGGAAATCAAAAGACGAACTGCTTTGGGCAAATCTCCTGTAAAGGACCTCTTTAAGGCGTTGAAAAGCAAAGATACCACCTTGAAGACGAAGGTGTGCCTGACCCAAGGAATGGTATTTCAATCACATCATATGCATGTGAAAACTGGACAATGAAGAAGGAAGACTGAAGAACTGACGCCTTTGAAGTGCGGCGTTGGTGAAGAATATTGCATGCAGCATGGACCGCCAAAAGAACGCACAAATCTGTCTTGGAAGAGGTAAAACCGGAATGCTTCTTCGAAACAAGGTTGGTGAGACTGCATCCGACATAGTTTGGACGCGTTGGCAGGGGAGATCAGTCCCCGGAGAAGGAAATCGTGCTTGGTACAGGACAGGGTCGGCTAAATAGAGGAAGGCCCTCCACGATGAGGACTGACACAGTGGCTGAAAGCACAGGCTCAAGGAAAAGAAGGATTTTAAGCATGGCGCAGGACAGTGAATTCTTTCCTCTGTGGTACCTCGGGTACCTATGAATTGGAAATAACTTGATGGCCCTTAACAACAACAAAAGCCGCAATAAAAAGACAAGTAATCCGATTTAAAACAGGGCAAAAGCAATGAACGGACACTTCACCGAAGTGTATGGTACCATCGGTTCCGCATCCTATGCCACCTCATGAAATGGTCGAATGTCGACCAGTTCTTTCGGGTATAATCACTCCGTGTATTCCTTGCATCTTGTTTAGACGCCTCCTGCATCATTTAATATGTTGCCCATAGAATCTTTCACCACTGCAACACAAGGCTTGAGTTTTCTCTTCCGTTCTTTCAGCTTGAGAAATGCCAAGCATGTTCTTCCCTTCTGGTTTTCTAACTCCAGGTTTCTGCACATGTTCCATTACTTTGTCTTCTCGAGCTGCTCTTTGAAATCTTCTCTTCAGCTTTTTTACTTCGTCATTTCTCCTTTTGCTTTAGCTGCCTGACGTTGCAGAGCAAATTTCAGAGTCTCTTCTGACATCCTTCTCGGTCTTGTATTTCTTTCCTGTCTTCTCAGTGACCTCTTGCTTTCTTCAGGGATGATGTCCTTGATGTCATTCCACAACTCGCCTAGTCTTCATTCATTAGTGTGCAATGTATCGAATCTCTTTCTGAGACGGTCTGTAAATTCAGGTAGGATACACTCAAGGTCGTACTTTGGCTCTCATCGACTTGTTCTCATTCTCTTCAGTTTCGACTTGAACTGGCCTATGTGCAGTTGATGGTCCGTTCCACAGTTGGTCCCTGACCTTGTTCCACCATCTCTTTTCATAGAGGTAGTTGTCATGATTCCCGTGTATTCTACCTGATGAGACCCATGTATGACCGTTTACCTCGCTGAAAAAGCTACTTGCCGTGAAGAAGTCGTTGATCGTGCAAAGCTCTGTCGTGCAATCTCTAACATGCTTTCTATCAACAATGTCAGATTTTCCAACACCTGATCTTTCTTCCTTTCCAGCTTTTGCATTGCGATCATCAGTAATTGTCAATGTATCCTGATGGCATGTTTGATCAATTTCAGTCTACAGAAGTTGGTAAAAATCCTCAATTTCTTCACCTTTGGCCTTAGCGGTCGGTGTGTAAATTTGAATAATGGTTGTATTCACTGGTCTTCCCTGTTGGAGTAGGGGTATTAGCCTATCACCGACAATCTTGTACTTCAGGATAGATCCGGAAACGTTCTTTTGGACAAATCATTCCTCTTCAAGTTGTCATTCCTGGCATGGGAGATGAAATGATAGTCCCATTCAAAATGACCGATACCAATTCCAGTCATTTTGGCTCGCTCATGACGAGGATGTTGATCTTTATGCGTTCCACTTTAGTTTTGACAATTTCCAATCCTAGATTCATGCTTCTTTCATTCCGCGTTCTGATCGTTAATGAAGGTTCGCAGCTATTTCTTCCCATTTTGAATCGTGCCACTTCAGCAAATGAAGGTCCCTAAAGCCTGACGCCATCCACCTCATTAAGGACAGCTCCAACTGGATGAGGCAGCTCTTCCCGAGTTGTCTTTTGAGTGCCTTCTAACCTGGGAGGCTCATCTTCTGGCACTATATCAGTCAGTGTTCCGCTGCTATTCCTACGGTGTTCACTGGCTAGTTCTTTTCAGACGTCAAACGTGGAGTCCTTCTTCGTCTTGCAGCTCAGCTAAAACCTGTCAATCATGGGTGATCCTGTTCGGATCCTAATTCCAGTCGCACAGCTCCCAGCATCACAGCAACACGCAAGCCTCCCCAGTACGACACACGGACAGACAGGTGGGCGATCACAACCATTAATGCAGAGAAGTTCTACGAAGCTATTTGGCCTCATCCACAATTGAACTTCCTTATTAGTAGAGACTGCCAGGTAAAGCATTTTTTTTTCTGCGCCCTTATTGATTGAATTATATTGCAGATGAAGGTTTCCAGAGCGAAGCAGTTTCTCATTAAAGAGTTAGTACCCATATTACGTGATGGCGTTGTTTGAAAGCTTCACAACATGTCACCTGTCTCCCTTCTTAGCCTTGGGTTTCCTATCACCAGCTTTCCTCTGCCCTTTCTCCTCCTAGTCCTTGCCCCTGGGCTGCTGTGCCCTTTTACGGGCCTATCTAATCTTTGTGTTAGGAGCCTATCTAATCTTTGGTGAAGGGTGAGTCTCAGGCTTGACCTCATTACTGAGCTAAAGGGGTGTCAGGGACCTTACTGGCAGGGTTTCTCCCATCTATGACAGCCCAGTAAGTCTGGCCTTTTTTTGTGACTTAGGGATTTTTTTTTCTGCATTTTTTCTCCAGCTCTGTCCAGGACTCACTATTGTCATCCCCGTCACAGAGGATCATTGAAGGATTGCTGACAGGAAACTTCCCTAATATTGTGAATCATGAAAAGCTGACCAACCAAGAAGCTCAAAGAACCGCATAGAGGACAGACGGCAACAGTAAAACACCAAGGCCTGTCCTAATCACACTCTCTAAAACCAAAGACAAAGGCAAAATCCTGCGAGCAGCTCGAGAAAAACAAAAAGTCACACGCAGAGGACAAACGATAAGACTGAGCTCTGATTATTCGGCAGAACCATGCAGGCAAAAGGGCAATGGTTTGACATAGTAAACAAAACAAATTACCAACCAAGAATAAGATATCCTGCAGAACTCTCACTCAAATATGATGCTGAAATTAGGACATTTCCAGATAAGAAAGATTAAGGGACTCTGTAAAAACAGAACCAAAATGACACTAATTACTAAAGGGAGTCCTTTGGTCTTAGGAGAAACAATATCATACCACAGCCTGAATCTAGAATTCAAGAGTTTACTCGCCAGATACCAGTGTAGTAAAAGAACTCCCAACGACTATCCAGAAACAAAGGAATTACAACAGGAAACCAGAAATGTGAAACTCTAATAGACAATATGAGAAAAAAAAAAAAGAGGGACTAATTGGTGGAGGTATAGAAGTTTTCATGCGGGGAATGGCAAGGCAACACCAAGGAATAATAGACTGGTTCAAGCAGGGGAAATTTCAAAGGAACCACAGAGTGCAAAAGAGTACACATCTAAGTAAAGAAGAAAAGGATAAAGTCTCCGTGAAAACAAAATGTACAAAACCAAAAGCAATGACAGCAAAATCCAAAAGCAGAAGGAATTCAGCACAGGAGACTAAGGGGAACAAAGAAAACATCAGCACCACCAAAAAAGCACTTGAAAATGACAGCAAGAACCTGAAACCTAGCAACACTGACACAGAATGTAAACGGCCTAAATGCAACCCGAAAGAGTCAGAGAGCGACAGAATGGATTCCAAAAAAGGCCTATCAACATGCTGTCTACCAGAGGTGCCCCTTACAAACAAAGGAATCAATTCATTAAAAATCAAAAGATGGCAACAACTACGTCAAGCAAACGGCTATCAAAAAAGAGCAGAAGTGACAAGAGTCATTTCAGAGAACAATAGACTTTAAAACAAAGTCTGCCATACGAGACAAAGTAGGGCATTACAGAAAGATGAAAGGGACGATCCACCGTGAAGACATAACCGTAACAAACATTTACGCACCCAACGAAGGACAGCATTCCAATAAACGTGAAACTCAGCTCTAAAGAGAGAAACTGACGGTTCCACAAGAACAGTAGGAGACTTCGACACACCACTCTTGGTGAAGCACAGAACATCTAGAAAGAAATTCAGCAAAGATATACAACAGCTCAAGGGCACAATCAGCCAGCTTGACATATATGTCTTGAACTCACAGACGTATACGGAACACTCCAGCGAGCGGCAGCAAAATACACTTTCTTCTTCAATCCCATCGGGAATATTCTACGCATCAGACCATGCCTTGCCCTTAAACACCAAGCAGCTCAACACCAAGCAGCCAAAGCCAAAGGAAGAAATGATGAAGCAAAAGAACTGAACACGTGATTTCAAAGTGCATCTCGAGAAGACAAAGTATTCTAATGCCATGCACAGAGCTGGAGATAGAAAACCAAAAGGGAAGAACACGCCTGCAATTTCTCCAGCTGAAAGAACTGAAGAAAAAAATCAAACCTTTACTTTCGGTAGTCAAGGATTCTACCGGAAAAATACTAAATGATGCTGGAAGAACCAAAAGATGGACTCAATACACAGAGTCATTCTATACCAAAAAGAACTGCTGGACAACGGACCATTTCATGAGGTAGGTAGCACATGATGAGGAAGGCATGGTACTGAAGGAGGTAATCCAAACCGCACTGAAGGCATTGGCAGAAACAGGAATTATAGCAGTGACGGAATTCCAGCTGAGATGTTTCAACAAACAGATGCAGTGCTGAAAGTGCTCGCTTTTCTACACCAAGAATATTGGAAGGGAACTACTTGGCCAGCCGACTGAAAGAGGTCCATATTTATGGCTATTCCCAAGAAAGGTGATCCAACCGAACGTGGAAATTATCGAACAACACCAGTAACACATGTAAAATTTTGCTGGAGATCATTCAAAAGTGGCTGCAGCAGTATATTGACACGGAACTGCCAGAAATTCAGGCCAGACTCAGAAGACGACGGCCAATCAGGGCCATCCATGCTGATGTCAGATGGATGCCGGCTGAAAGCACCAAATACCTGAAAGATGCTTCCCCGTGTTTTACTGAGTATTCTAAGGCATTCAGGTCTGTGAGTCATAACAAATTATGAATGACATTGTGAAGAATGGGAATTCCAGAACACTTAATTGTGCTCAAGAGGAAACTGTACACAGATCAATCAGCACTTTGGACAGAACAAGGGAATTCTGAGTGGTTTCAATTCAGGAAAGCTGTGTGTCAGGGTTGTACCCTTTTCCCGCACCTATTCGAATGCGAATGCTGAGCAAATGATCCAAGAAGCTGGACTATATGGAGAAGAACGGGGCACTAGGATTGCAGGAAGACTCATTAACCACCTGCGCTATGGAGACGACACAACCTTGCTTGCCTAAAGCAAAGAGGACTTGAAGCACTTACTGATGAAGATCAAAGGCCACAAGCTTCAGTATTGATTCCACCGCAACATAAAGAAAAGAAAAATCTTCACCACTGGAGCAGGAGGCAAAATTCCGATAAGTGGAGAAAAGACGGAAGTTTGGAAGGATTTCTTTTTACTTGGTTCTGCGTTCAGCACCCATGGAAGCAGTGGTGAGGAAATCAAAAGACGAACTGCTTTGGGCAAATCTCCTGTAAAGGACCTCTTTAAGGCGTTGAAAAGCAAAGATACCACCTTGAAGACGAAGGTGTGCCTGACCCAAGGAATGGTATTTCAATCACATCATATGCATGTGAAAACTGGACAATGAAGAAGGAAGACTGAAGAACTGACGCCTTTGAAGTGCGGCGTTGGTGAAGAATATTGCATGCAGCATGGACCGCCAAAAGAACGCACAAATCTGTCTTGGAAGAGGTAAAACCGGAATGCTTCTTCGAAACAAGGTTGGTGAGACTGCATCCGACATAGTTTGGACGCGTTGGCAGGGGAGATCAGTCCCCGGAGAAGGAAATCGTGCTTGGTACAGGACAGGGTCGGCTAAATAGAGGAAGGCCCTCCACGATGAGGACTGACACAGTGGCTGAAAGCACAGGCTCAAGGAAAAGAAGGATTTTAAGCATGGCGCAGGACAGTGAATTCTTTCCTCTGTGGTACCTCGGGTACCTATGAATTGGAAATAACTTGATGGCCCTTAACAACAACAAAAGCCGCAATAAAAAGACAAGTAATCCGATTTAAAACAGGGCAAAAGCAATGAACGGACACTTCACCGAAGTGTATGGTACCATCGGTTCCGCATCCTATGCCACCTCATGAAATGGTCGAATGTCGACCAGTTCTTTCGGGTATAATCACTCCGTGTATTCCTTGCATCTTGTTTAGACGCCTCCTGCATCATTTAATATGTTGCCCATAGAATCTTTCACCACTGCAACACAAGGCTTGAGTTTTCTCTTCCGTTCTTTCAGCTTGAGAAATGCCAAGCATGTTCTTCCCTTCTGGTTTTCTAACTCCAGGTTTCTGCACATGTTCCATTACTTTGTCTTCTCGAGCTGCTCTTTGAAATCTTCTCTTCAGCTTTTTTACTTCGTCATTTCTCCTTTTGCTTTAGCTGCCTGACGTTGCAGAGCAAATTTCAGAGTCTCTTCTGACATCCTTCTCGGTCTTGTATTTCTTTCCTGTCTTCTCAGTGACCTCTTGCTTTCTTCAGGGATGATGTCCTTGATGTCATTCCACAACTCGCCTAGTCTTCATTCATTAGTGTGCAATGTATCGAATCTCTTTCTGAGACGGTCTGTAAATTCAGGTAGGATACACTCAAGGTCGTACTTTGGCTCTCATCGACTTGTTCTCATTCTCTTCAGTTTCGACTTGAACTGGCCTATGTGCAGTTGATGGTCCGTTCCACAGTTGGTCCCTGACCTTGTTCCACCATCTCTTTTCATAGAGGTAGTTGTCATGATTCCCGTGTATTCTACCTGATGAGACCCATGTATGACCGTTTACCTCGCTGAAAAAGCTACTTGCCGTGAAGAAGTCGTTGATCGTGCAAAGCTCTGTCGTGCAATCTCTAACATGCTTTCTATCAACAATGTCAGATTTTCCAACACCTGATCTTTCTTCCTTTCCAGCTTTTGCATTGCGATCATCAGTAATTGTCAATGTATCCTGATGGCATGTTTGATCAATTTCAGTCTACAGAAGTTGGTAAAAATCCTCAATTTCTTCACCTTTGGCCTTAGCGGTCGGTGTGTAAATTTGAATAATGGTTGTATTCACTGGTCTTCCCTGTTGGAGTAGGGGTATTAGCCTATCACCGACAATCTTGTACTTCAGGATAGATCCGGAAACGTTCTTTTGGACAAATCATTCCTCTTCAAGTTGTCATTCCTGGCATGGGAGATGAAATGATAGTCCCATTCAAAATGACCGATACCAATTCCAGTCATTTTGGCTCGCTCATGACGAGGATGTTGATCTTTATGCGTTCCACTTTAGTTTTGACAATTTCCAATCCTAGATTCATGCTTCTTTCATTCCGCGTTCTGATCGTTAATGAAGGTTCGCAGCTATTTCTTCCCATTTTGAATCGTGCCACTTCAGCAAATGAAGGTCCCTAAAGCCTGACGCCATCCACCTCATTAAGGACAGCTCCAACTGGATGAGGCAGCTCTTCCCGAGTTGTCTTTTGAGTGCCTTCTAACCTGGGAGGCTCATCTTCTGGCACTATATCAGTCAGTGTTCCGCTGCTATTCCTACGGTGTTCACTGGCTAGTTCTTTTCAGACGTCAAACGTGGAGTCCTTCTTCGTCTTGCAGCTCAGCTAAAACCTGTCAATCATGGGTGATCCTGTT
Source organism: Elephas maximus indicus (assembly GCF_024166365.1). Classification (NCBI taxonomy): domain Eukaryota; kingdom Metazoa; phylum Chordata; class Mammalia; order Proboscidea; family Elephantidae; genus Elephas; species Elephas maximus. Next base: position 13,225,029 of record NC_064847.1, read on the forward strand.
CGGATCCTAATTCCAGTCGCACAGCTCCCAGCATCACAGCAACACGCAAGCCTCCCCAGTACGACACACGGACAGACAGGTGGGCGATCACAACCATTAATGCAGAGAAGTTCTACGAAGCTATTTGGCCTCATCCACAATTGAACTTCCTTATTAGTAGAGACTGCCAGGTAAAGCATTTTTTTTTTCTGCGCCCTTATTGATTGAATTATATTGCAGATGAAGGTTTCCAGAGCGAAGCAGTTTCTCATTAAAGAGTTAGTACCCATATTACGTGATGGCGTTGTTTGAAAGCTTCACAACATGTCACCTGTCTCCCTTCTTAGCCTTGGGTTTCCTATCACCAGCTTTCCTCTGCCCTTTCTCCTCCTAGTCCTTGCCCCTGGGCTGCTGTGCCCTTTTACGGGCCTATCTAATCTTTGTGTTAGGAGCCTATCTAATCTTTGGTGAAGGGTGAGTCTCAGGCTTGACCTCATTACTGAGCTAAAGGGGTGTCAGGGACCTTACTGGCAGGGTTTCTCCCATCTATGACAGCCCAGTAAGTCTGGCCTTTTTTTGTGACTTAGGGATTTTTTTTTCTGCATTTTTTCTCCAGCTCTGTCCAGGACTCACTATTGTCATCCCCGTCACAGAGGATCATTGAAGGATTGCTGACAGGAAACTTCCCTAATATTGTGAATCATGAAAAGCTGACCAACCAAGAAGCTCAAAGAACCGCATAGAGGACAGACGGCAACAGTAAAACACCAAGGCCTGTCCTAATCACACTCTCTAAAACCAAAGACAAAGGCAAAATCCTGCGAGCAGCTCGAGAAAAACAAAAAGTCACACGCAGAGGACAAACGATAAGACTGAGCTCTGATTATTCGGCAGAACCATGCAGGCAAAAGGGCAATGGTTTGACATAGTAAACAAAACAAATTACCAACCAAGAATAAGATATCCTGCAGAACTCTCACTCAAATATGATGCTGAAATTAGGACATTTCCAGATAAGAAAGATTAAGGGACTCTGTAAAAACAGAACCAAAATGACACTAATTACTAAAGGGAGTCCTTTGGTCTTAGGAGAAACAATATCATACCACAGCCTGAATCTAGAATTCAAGAGTTTACTCGCCAGATACCAGTGTAGTAAAAGAACTCCCAACGACTATCCAGAAACAAAGGAATTACAACAGGAAACCAGAAATGTGAAACTCTAATAGACAATATGAGAAAAAAAAAAAAGAGGGACTAATTGGTGGAGGTATAGAAGTTTTCATGCGGGGAATGGCAAGGCAACACCAAGGAATAATAGACTGGTTCAAGCAGGGGAAATTTCAAAGGAACCACAGAGTGCAAAAGAGTACACATCTAAGTAAAGAAGAAAAGGATAAAGTCTCCGTGAAAACAAAATGTACAAAACCAAAAGCAATGACAGCAAAATCCAAAAGCAGAAGGAATTCAGCACAGGAGACTAAGGGGAACAAAGAAAACATCAGCACCACCAAAAAAGCACTTGAAAATGACAGCAAGAACCTGAAACCTAGCAACACTGACACAGAATGTAAACGGCCTAAATGCAACCCGAAAGAGTCAGAGAGCGACAGAATGGATTCCAAAAAAGGCCTATCAACATGCTGTCTACCAGAGGTGCCCCTTACAAACAAAGGAATCAATTCATTAAAAATCAAAAGATGGCAACAACTACGTCAAGCAAACGGCTATCAAAAAAGAGCAGAAGTGACAAGAGTCATTTCAGAGAACAATAGACTTTAAAACAAAGTCTGCCATACGAGACAAAGTAGGGCATTACAGAAAGATGAAAGGGACGATCCACCGTGAAGACATAACCGTAACAAACATTTACGCACCCAACGAAGGACAGCATTCCAATAAACGTGAAACTCAGCTCTAAAGAGAGAAACTGACGGTTCCACAAGAACAGTAGGAGACTTCGACACACCACTCTTGGTGAAGCACAGAACATCTAGAAAGAAATTCAGCAAAGATATACAACAGCTCAAGGGCACAATCAGCCAGCTTGACATATATGTCTTGAACTCACAGACGTATACGGAACACTCCAGCGAGCGGCAGCAAAATACACTTTCTTCTTCAATCCCATCGGGAATATTCTACGCATCAGACCATGCCTTGCCCTTAAACACCAAGCAGCTCAACACCAAGCAGCCAAAGCCAAAGGAAGAAATGATGAAGCAAAAGAACTGAACACGTGATTTCAAAGTGCATCTCGAGAAGACAAAGTATTCTAATGCCATGCACAGAGCTGGAGATAGAAAACCAAAAGGGAAGAACACGCCTGCAATTTCTCCAGCTGAAAGAACTGAAGAAAAAAATCAAACCTTTACTTTCGGTAGTCAAGGATTCTACCGGAAAAATACTAAATGATGCTGGAAGAACCAAAAGATGGACTCAATACACAGAGTCATTCTATACCAAAAAGAACTGCTGGACAACGGACCATTTCATGAGGTAGGTAGCACATGATGAGGAAGGCATGGTACTGAAGGAGGTAATCCAAACCGCACTGAAGGCATTGGCAGAAACAGGAATTATAGCAGTGACGGAATTCCAGCTGAGATGTTTCAACAAACAGATGCAGTGCTGAAAGTGCTCGCTTTTCTACACCAAGAATATTGGAAGGGAACTACTTGGCCAGCCGACTGAAAGAGGTCCATATTTATGGCTATTCCCAAGAAAGGTGATCCAACCGAACGTGGAAATTATCGAACAACACCAGTAACACATGTAAAATTTTGCTGGAGATCATTCAAAAGTGGCTGCAGCAGTATATTGACACGGAACTGCCAGAAATTCAGGCCAGACTCAGAAGACGACGGCCAATCAGGGCCATCCATGCTGATGTCAGATGGATGCCGGCTGAAAGCACCAAATACCTGAAAGATGCTTCCCCGTGTTTTACTGAGTATTCTAAGGCATTCAGGTCTGTGAGTCATAACAAATTATGAATGACATTGTGAAGAATGGGAATTCCAGAACACTTAATTGTGCTCAAGAGGAAACTGTACACAGATCAATCAGCACTTTGGACAGAACAAGGGAATTCTGAGTGGTTTCAATTCAGGAAAGCTGTGTGTCAGGGTTGTACCCTTTTCCCGCACCTATTCGAATGCGAATGCTGAGCAAATGATCCAAGAAGCTGGACTATATGGAGAAGAACGGGGCACTAGGATTGCAGGAAGACTCATTAACCACCTGCGCTATGGAGACGACACAACCTTGCTTGCCTAAAGCAAAGAGGACTTGAAGCACTTACTGATGAAGATCAAAGGCCACAAGCTTCAGTATTGATTCCACCGCAACATAAAGAAAAGAAAAATCTTCACCACTGGAGCAGGAGGCAAAATTCCGATAAGTGGAGAAAAGACGGAAGTTTGGAAGGATTTCTTTTTACTTGGTTCTGCGTTCAGCACCCATGGAAGCAGTGGTGAGGAAATCAAAAGACGAACTGCTTTGGGCAAATCTCCTGTAAAGGACCTCTTTAAGGCGTTGAAAAGCAAAGATACCACCTTGAAGACGAAGGTGTGCCTGACCCAAGGAATGGTATTTCAATCACATCATATGCATGTGAAAACTGGACAATGAAGAAGGAAGACTGAAGAACTGACGCCTTTGAAGTGCGGCGTTGGTGAAGAATATTGCATGCAGCATGGACCGCCAAAAGAACGCACAAATCTGTCTTGGAAGAGGTAAAACCGGAATGCTTCTTCGAAACAAGGTTGGTGAGACTGCATCCGACATAGTTTGGACGCGTTGGCAGGGGAGATCAGTCCCCGGAGAAGGAAATCGTGCTTGGTACAGGACAGGGTCGGCTAAATAGAGGAAGGCCCTCCACGATGAGGACTGACACAGTGGCTGAAAGCACAGGCTCAAGGAAAAGAAGGATTTTAAGCATGGCGCAGGACAGTGAATTCTTTCCTCTGTGGTACCTCGGGTACCTATGAATTGGAAATAACTTGATGGCCCTTAACAACAACAAAAGCCGCAATAAAAAGACAAGTAATCCGATTTAAAACAGGGCAAAAGCAATGAACGGACACTTCACCGAAGTGTATGGTACCATCGGTTCCGCATCCTATGCCACCTCATGAAATGGTCGAATGTCGACCAGTTCTTTCGGGTATAATCACTCCGTGTATTCCTTGCATCTTGTTTAGACGCCTCCTGCATCATTTAATATGTTGCCCATAGAATCTTTCACCACTGCAACACAAGGCTTGAGTTTTCTCTTCCGTTCTTTCAGCTTGAGAAATGCCAAGCATGTTCTTCCCTTCTGGTTTTCTAACTCCAGGTTTCTGCACATGTTCCATTACTTTGTCTTCTCGAGCTGCTCTTTGAAATCTTCTCTTCAGCTTTTTTACTTCGTCATTTCTCCTTTTGCTTTAGCTGCCTGACGTTGCAGAGCAAATTTCAGAGTCTCTTCTGACATCCTTCTTGGTCTTGTATTTCTTTCCTGTCTTCTCAGTGACCTCTTGCTTTCTTCAGGGATGATGTCCTTGATGTCATTCCACAACTCGCCTAGTCTTCATTCATTAGTGTGCAATGTATCGAATCTCTTTCTGAGACGGTCTGTAAATTCAGGTAGGATACACTCAAGGTCGTACTTTGGCTCTCATCGACTTGTTCTCATTCTCTTCAGTTTCGACTTGAACTGGCCTATGTGCAGTTGATGGTCCGTTCCACAGTTGGTCCCTGACCTTGTTCCACCATCTCTTTTCATAGAGGTAGTTGTCATGATTCCCGTGTATTCTACCTGATGAGACCCATGTATGACCGTTTACCTCGCTGAAAAAGCTACTTGCCGTGAAGAAGTCGTTGATCGTGCAAAGCTCTGTCGTGCAATCTCTAACATGCTTTCTATCAACAATGTCAGATTTTCCAACACCTGATCTTTCTTCCTTTCCAGCTTTTGCATTGCGATCATCAGTAATTGTCAATGTATCCTGATGGCATGTTTGATCAATTTCAGTCTACAGAAGTTGGTAAAAATCCTCAATTTCTTCACCTTTGGCCTTAGCGGTCGGTGTGTAAATTTGAATAATGGTTGTATTCACTGGTCTTCCCTGTTGGAGTAGGGGTATTAGCCTATCACCGACAATCTTGTACTTCAGGATAGATCCGGAAACGTTCTTTTGGACAAATCATTCCTCTTCAAGTTGTCATTCCTGGCATGGGAGATGAAATGATAGTCCCATTCAAAATGACCGATACCAATTCCAGTCATTTTGGCTCGCTCATGACGAGGATGTTGATCTTTATGCGTTCCACTTTAGTTTTGACAATTTCCAATCCTAGATTCATGCTTCTTTCATTCCGCGTTCTGATCGTTAATGAAGGTTCGCAGCTATTTCTTCCCATTTTGAATCGTGCCACTTCAGCAAATGAAGGTCCCTAAAGCCTGACGCCATCCACCTCATTAAGGACAGCTCCAACTGGATGAGGCAGCTCTTCCCGAGTTGTCTTTTGAGTGCCTTCTAACCTGGGAGGCTCATCTTCTGGCACTATATCAGTCAGTGTTCCGCTGCTATTCCTACGGTGTTCACTGGCTAGTTCTTTTCAGACGTCAAACGTGGAGTCCTTCTTCGTCTTGCAGCTCAGCTAAAACCTGTCAATCATGGGTGATCCTGTTCGGATCCTAATTCCAGTCGCACAGCTCCCAGCATCACAGCAACACGCAAGCCTCCCCAGTACGACACACGGACAGACAGGTGGGCGATCACAACCATTAATGCAGAGAAGTTCTACGAAGCTATTTGGCCTCATCCACAATTGAACTTCCTTATTAGTAGAGACTGCCAGGTAAAGCATTTTTTTTTTCTGCGCCCTTATTGATTGAATTATATTGCAGATGAAGGTTTCCAGAGCGAAGCAGTTTCTCATTAAAGAGTTAGTACCCATATTACGTGATGGCGTTGTTTGAAAGCTTCACAACATGTCACCTGTCTCCCTTCTTAGCCTTGGGTTTCCTATCACCAGCTTTCCTCTGCCCTTTCTCCTCCTAGTCCTTGCCCCTGGGCTGCTGTGCCCTTTTACGGGCCTATCTAATCTTTGTGTTAGGAGCCTATCTAATCTTTGGTGAAGGGTGAGTCTCAGGCTTGACCTCATTACTGAGCTAAAGGGGTGTCAGGGACCTTACTGGCAGGGTTTCTCCCATCTATGACAGCCCAGTAAGTCTGGCCTTTTTTTGTGACTTAGGGATTTTTTTTTCTGCATTTTTTCTCCAGCTCTGTCCAGGACTCACTATTGTCATCCCCGTCACAGAGGATCATTGAAGGATTGCTGACAGGAAACTTCCCTAATATTGTGAATCATGAAAAGCTGACCAACCAAGAAGCTCAAAGAACCGCATAGAGGACAGACGGCAACAGTAAAACACCAAGGCCTGTCCTAATCACACTCTCTAAAACCAAAGACAAAGGCAAAATCCTGCGAGCAGCTCGAGAAAAACAAAAAGTCACACGCAGAGGACAAACGATAAGACTGAGCTCTGATTATTCGGCAGAACCATGCAGGCAAAAGGGCAATGGTTTGACATAGTAAACAAAACAAATTACCAACCAAGAATAAGATATCCTGCAGAACTCTCACTCAAATATGATGCTGAAATTAGGACATTTCCAGATAAGAAAGATTAAGGGACTCTGTAAAAACAGAACCAAAATGACACTAATTACTAAAGGGAGTCCTTTGGTCTTAGGAGAAACAATATCATACCACAGCCTGAATCTAGAATTCAAGAGTTTACTCGCCAGATACCAGTGTAGTAAAAGAACTCCCAACGACTATCCAGAAACAAAGGAATTACAACAGGAAACCAGAAATGTGAAACTCTAATAGACAATATGAGAAAAAAAAAAAAGAGGGACTAATTGGTGGAGGTATAGAAGTTTTCATGCGGGGAATGGCAAGGCAACACCAAGGAATAATAGACTGGTTCAAGCAGGGGAAATTTCAAAGGAACCACAGAGTGCAAAAGAGTACACATCTAAGTAAAGAAGAAAAGGATAAAGTCTCCGTGAAAACAAAATGTACAAAACCAAAAGCAATGACAGCAAAATCCAAAAGCAGAAGGAATTCAGCACAGGAGACTAAGGGGAACAAAGAAAACATCAGCACCACCAAAAAAGCACTTGAAAATGACAGCAAGAACCTGAAACCTAGCAACACTGACACAGAATGTAAACGGCCTAAATGCAACCCGAAAGAGTCAGAGAGCGACAGAATGGATTCCAAAAAAGGCCTATCAACATGCTGTCTACCAGAGGTGCCCCTTACAAACAAAGGAATCAATTCATTAAAAATCAAAAGATGGCAACAACTACGTCAAGCAAACGGCTATCAAAAAAGAGCAGAAGTGACAAGAGTCATTTCAGAGAACAATAGACTTTAAAACAAAGTCTGCCATACGAGACAAAGTAGGGCATTACAGAAAGATGAAAGGGACGATCCACCGTGAAGACATAACCGTAACAAACATTTACGCACCCAACGAAGGACAGCATTCCAATAAACGTGAAACTCAGCTCTAAAGACAGAAACTGACAGTTCCACAAGAACAGTAGGAGACTTCGACACACCACTCTTGGTGAAGCACAGAACATCTAGAAAGAAATTCAGCAAAGATATACAACAGCTCAAGGGCACAATCAGCCAGCTTGACATATATGTCTTGAACTCACAGACGTATACGGAACACTCCAGCGAGCGGCAGCAAAATACACTTTCTTCTTCAATCCCATCGGGAATATTCTACGCATCAGACCATGCCTTGCCCTTAAACACCAAGCAGCTCAACACCAAGCAGCCAAAGCCAAAGGAAGAAATGATGAAGCAAAAGAACTGAACACGTGATTTCAAAGTGCATCTCGAGAAGACAAAGTATTCTAATGCCATGCACAGAGCTGGAGATAGAAAACCAAAAGGGAAGAACACGCCTGCAATTTCTCCAGCTGAAAGAACTGAAGAAAAAAATCAAACCTTTACTTTCGGTAGTCAAGGATTCTACCGGAAAAATACTAAATGATGCTGGAAGAACCAAAAGATGGACTCAATACACAGAGTCATTCTATACCAAAAAGAACTGCTGGACAACGGACCATTTCATGAGGTAGGTAGCACATGATGAGGAAGGCATGGTACTGAAGGAGGTAATCGAAACCGCACTGAAGGCATTGGCAGAAACAGGAATTATAGCAGTGACGGAATTCCAGCTGAGATGTTTCAACAAACAGATGCAGTGCTGAAAGTGCTCGCTTTTCTACACCAAGAATATTGGAAGGGAACTACTTGGCCAGCCGACTGAAAGAGGTCCATATTTATGGCTATTCCCAAGAAAGGTGATCCAACCGAACGTGGAAATTATCGAACAACACCAGTAACACATGTAAAATTTTGCTGGAGATCATTCAAAAGTGGCTGCAGCAGTATATTGACACGGAACTGCCAGAAATTCAGGCCAGACTCAGAAGACGACGGCCAATCAGGGCCATCCATGCTGATGTCAGATGGATGCCGGCTGAAAGCACCAAATACCTGAAAGATGCTTCCCCGTGTTTTACTGAGTATTCTAAGGCATTCAGGTCTGTGAGTCATAACAAATTATGAATGACATTGTGAAGAATGGGAATTCCAGAACACTTAATTGTGCTCAAGAGGAAACTGTACACAGATCAATCAGCACTTTGGACAGAACAAGGGAATTCTGAGTGGTTTCAATTCAGGAAAGCTGTGTGTCAGGGTTGTACCCTTTTCCCGCACCTATTCGAATGCGAATGCTGAGCAAATGATCCAAGAAGCTGGACTATATGGAGAAGAACGGGGCACTAGGATTGCAGGAAGACTCATTAACCACCTGCGCTATGGAGACGACACAACCTTGCTTGCCTAAAGCAAAGAGGACTTGAAGCACTTACTGATGAAGATCAAAGGCCACAAGCTTCAGTATTGATTCCACCGCAACATAAAGAAAAGAAAAATCTTCACCACTGGAGCAGGAGGCAAAATTCCGATAAGTGGAGAAAAGACGGAAGTTTGGAAGGATTTCTTTTTACTTGGTTCTGCGTTCAGCACCCATGGAAGCAGTGGTGAGGAAATCAAAAGACGAACTGCTTTGGGCAAATCTCCTGTAAAGGACCTCTTTAAGGCGTTGAAAAGCAAAGATACCACCTTGAAGACGAAGGTGTGCCTGACCCAAGGAATGGTATTTCAATCACATCATATGCATGTGAAAACTGGACAATGAAGAAGGAAGACTGAAGAACTGACGCCTTTGAAGTGCGGCGTTGGTGAAGAATATTGCATGCAGCATGGACCGCCAAAAGAACGCACAAATCTGTCTTGGAAGAGGTAAAACCGGAATGCTTCTTCGAAACAAGGTTGGTGAGACTGCATCCGACATAGTTTGGACGCGTTGGCAGGGGAGATCAGTCCCCGGAGAAGGAAATCGTGCTTGGTACAGGACAGGGTCGGCTAAATAGAGGAAGGCCCTCCACGATGAGGACTGACACAGTGGCTGAAAGCACAGGCTCAAGGAAAAGAAGGATTTTAAGCATGGCGCAGGACAGTGAATTCTTTCCTCTGTGGTACCTCGGGTACCTATGAATTGGAAATAACTTGATGGCCCTTAACAACAACAAAAGCCGCAATAAAAAGACAAGTAATCCGATTTAAAACAGGGCAAAAGCAATGAACGGACACTTCACCGAAGTGTATGGTACCATCGGTTCCGCATCCTATGCCACCTCATGAAATGGTCGAATGTCGACCAGTTCTTTCGGGTATAATCACTCCGTGTATTCCTTGCATCTTGTTTAGACGCCTCCTGCATCATTTAATATGTTGCCCATAGAATCTTTCACCACTGCAACACAAGGCTTGAGTTTTCTCTTCCGTTCTTTCAGCTTGAGAAATGCCAAGCATGTTCTTCCCTTCTGGTTTTCTAACTCCAGGTTTCTGCACATGTTCCATTACTTTGTCTTCTCGAGCTGCTCTTTGAAATCTTCTCTTCAGCTTTTTTACTTCGTCATTTCTCCTTTTGCTTTAGCTGCCTGACGTTGCAGAGCAAATTTCAGAGTCTCTTCTGACATCCTTCTCGGTCTTGTATTTCTTTCCTGTCTTCTCAGTGACCTCTTGCTTTCTTCAGGGATGATGTCCTTGATGTCATTCCACAACTCGCCTAGTCTTCATTCATTAGTGTGCAATGTATCGAATCTCTTTCTGAGACGGTCTGTAAATTCAGGTAGGATACACTCAAGGTCGTACTTTGGCTCTCATCGACTTGTTCTCATTCTCTTCAGTTTCGACTTGAACTGGCCTATGTGCAGTTGATGGTCCGTTCCACAGTTGGTCCCTGACCTTGTTCCACCATCTCTTTTCATAGAGGTAGTTGTCATGATTCCCGTGTATTCTACCTGATGAGACCCATGTATGACCGTTTACCTCGCTGAAAAAGCTACTTGCCGTGAAGAAGTCGTTGATCGTGCAAAGCTCTGTCGTGCAATCTCTAACATGCTTTCTATCAACAATGTCAGATTTTCCAACACCTGATCTTTCTTCCTTTCCAGCTTTTGCATTGCGATCATCAGTAATTGTCAATGTATCCTGATGGCATGTTTGATCAATTTCAGTCTACAGAAGTTGGTAAAAATCCTCAATTTCTTCACCTTTGGCCTTAGCGGTCGGTGTGTAAATTTGAATAATGGTTGTATTCACTGGTCTTCCCTGTTGGAGTAGGGGTATTAGCCTATCACCGACAATCTTGTACTTCAGGATAGATCCGGAAACGTTCTTTTGGACAAATCATTCCTCTTCAAGTTGTCATTCCTGGCATGGGAGATGAAATGATAGTCCCATTCAAAATGACCGATACCAATTCCAGTCATTTTGGCTCGCTCATGACGAGGATGTTGATCTTTATGCGTTCCACTTTAGTTTTGACAATTTCCAATCCTAGATTCATGCTTCTTTCATTCCGCGTTCTGATCGTTAATGAAGGTTCGCAGCTATTTCTTCCCATTTTGAATCGTGCCACTTCAGCAAATGAAGGTCCCTAAAGCCTGACGCCATCCACCTCATTAAGGACAGCTCCAACTGGATGAGGCAGCTCTTCCCGAGTTGTCTTTTGAGTGCCTTCTAACCTGGGAGGCTCATCTTCTGGCACTATATCAGTCAGTGTTCCGCTGCTATTCCTACGGTGTTCACTGGCTAGTTCTTTTCAGACGTCAAACGTGGAGTCCTTCTTCGTCTTGCAGCTCAGCTAAAACCTGTCAATCATGGGTGATCCTGTTCGGATCCTAATTCCAGTCGCACAGCTCCCAGCATCACAGCAACACGCAAGCCTCCCCAGTACGACACACGGACAGACAGGTGGGCGATCACAACCATTAATGCAGAGAAGTTCTACGAAGCTATTTGGCCTCATCCACAATTGAACTTCCTTATTAGTAGAGACTGCCAGGTAAAGCATTTTTTTTTTCTGCGCCCTTATTGATTGAATTATATTGCAGATGAAGGTTTCCAGAGCGAAGCAGTTTCTCATTAAAGAGTTAGTACCCATATTACGTGATGGCGTTGTTTGAAAGCTTCACAACATGTCACCTGTCTCCCTTCTTAGCCTTGGGTTTCCTATCACCAGCTTTCCTCTGCCCTTTCTCCTCCTAGTCCTTGCCCCTGGGCTGCTGTGCCCTTTTACGGGCCTATCTAATCTTTGTGTTAGGAGCCTATCTAATCTTTGGTGAAGGGTGAGTCTCAGGCTTGACCTCATTACTGAGCTAAAGGGGTGTCAGGGACCTTACTGGCAGGGTTTCTCCCATCTATGACAGCCCAGTAAGTCTGGCCTTTTTTTGTGACTTAGGGATTTTTTTTTCTGCATTTTTTCTCCAGCTCTGTCCAGGACTCACTATTGTCATCCCCGTCACAGAGGATCATTGAAGGATTGCTGACAGGAAACTTCCCTAATATTGTGAATCATGAAAAGCTGACCAACCAAGAAGCTCAAAGAACCGCATAGAGGACAGACGGCAACAGTAAAACACCAAGGCCTGTCCTAATCACACTCTCTAAAACCAAAGACAAAGGCAAAATCCTGCGAGCAGCTCGAGAAAAACAAAAAGTCACACGCAGAGGACAAACGATAAGACTGAGCTCTGATTATTCGGCAGAACCATGCAGGCAAAAGGGCAATGGTTTGACATAGTAAACAAAACAAATTACCAACCAAGAATAAGATATCCTGCAGAACTCTCACTCAAATATGATGCTGAAATTAGGACATTTCCAGATAAGAAAGATTAAGGGACTCTGTAAAAACAGAACCAAAATGACACTAATTACTAAAGGGAGTCCTTTGGTCTTAGGAGAAACAATATCATACCACAGCCTGAATCTAGAATTCAAGAGTTTACTCGCCAGATACCAGTGTAGTAAAAGAACTCCCAACGACTATCCAGAAACAAAGGAATTACAACAGGAAACCAGAAATGTGAAACTCTAATAGACAATATGAGAAAAAAAAAAAAGAGGGACTAATTGGTGGAGGTATAGAAGTTTTCATGCGGGGAATGGCAAGGCAACACCAAGGAATAATAGACTGGTTCAAGCAGGGGAAATTTCAAAGGAACCACAGAGTGCAAAAGAGTACACATCTAAGTAAAGAAGAAAAGGATAAAGTCTCCGTGAAAACAAAATGTACAAAACCAAAAGCAATGACAGCAAAATCCAAAAGCAGAAGGAATTCAGCACAGGAGACTAAGGGGAACAAAGAAAACATCAGCACCACCAAAAAAGCACTTGAAAATGACAGCAAGAACCTGAAACCTAGCAACACTGACACAGAATGTAAACGGCCTAAATGCAACCCGAAAGAGTCAGAGAGCGACAGAATGGATTCCAAAAAAGGCCTATCAACATGCTGTCTACCAGAGGTGCCCCTTACAAACAAAGGAATCAATTCATTAAAAATCAAAAGATGGCAACAACTACGTCAAGCAAACGGCTATCAAAAAAGAGCAGAAGTGACAAGAGTCATTTCAGAGAACAATAGACTTTAAAACAAAGTCTGCCATACGAGACAAAGTAGGGCATTACAGAAAGATGAAAGGGACGATCCACCGTGAAGACATAACCGTAACAAACATTTACGCACCCAACGAAGGACAGCATTCCAATAAACGTGAAACTCAGCTCTAAAGACAGAAACTGACGGTTCCACAAGAACAGTAGGAGACTTCGACACACCACTCTTGGTGAAGCACAGAACATCTAGAAAGAAATTCAGCAAAGATATACAACAGCTCAAGGGCACAATCAGCCAGCTTGACATATATGTCTTGAACTCACAGACGTATACGGAACACTCCAGCGAGCGGCAGCAAAATACACTTTCTTCTTCAATCCCATCGGGAATATTCTACGCATCAGACCATGCCTTGCCCTTAAACACCAAGCAGCTCAACACCAAGCAGCCAAAGCCAAAGGAAGAAATGATGAAGCAAAAGAACTGAACACGTGATTTCAAAGTGCATCTCGAGAAGACAAAGTATTCTAATGCCATGCACAGAGCTGGAGATAGAAAACCAAAAGGGAAGAACACGCCTGCAATTTCTCCAGCTGAAAGAACTGAAGAAAAAAATCAAACCTTTACTTTCGGTAGTCAAGGATTCTACCGGAAAAATACTAAATGATGCTGGAAGAACCAAAAGATGGACTCAATACACAGAGTCATTCTATACCAAAAAGAACTGCTGGACAACGGACCATTTCATGAGGTAGGTAGCACATGATGAGGAAGGCATGGTACTGAAGGAGGTAATCGAAACCGCACTGAAGGCATTGGCAGAAACAGGAATTATAGCAGTGACGGAATTCCAGCTGAGATGTTTCAACAAACAGATGCAGTGCTGAAAGTGCTCGCTTTTCTACACCAAGAATATTGGAAGGGAACTACTTGGCCAGCCGACTGAAAGAGGTCCATATTTATGGCTATTCCCAAGAAAGGTGATCCAACCGAACGTGGAAATTATCGAACAACACCAGTAACACATGTAAAATTTTGCTGGAGATCATTCAAAAGTGGCTGCAGCAGTATATTGACACGGAACTGCCAGAAATTCAGGCCAGACTCAGAAGACGACGGCCAATCAGGGCCATCCATGCTGATGTCAGATGGATGCCGGCTGAAAGCACCAAATACCTGAAAGATGCTTCCCCGTGTTTTACTGAGTATTCTAAGGCATTCAGGTCTGTGAGTCATAACAAATTATGAATGACATTGTGAAGAATGGGAATTCCAGAACACTTAATTGTGCTCAAGAGGAAACTGTACACAGATCAATCAGCACTTTGGACAGAACAAGGGAATTCTGAGTGGTTTCAATTCAGGAAAGCTGTGTGTCAGGGTTGTACCCTTTTCCCGCACCTATTCGAATGCGAATGCTGAGCAAATGATCCAAGAAGCTGGACTATATGGAGAAGAACGGGGCACTAGGATTGCAGGAAGACTCATTAACCACCTGCGCTATGGAGACGACACAACCTTGCTTGCCTAAAGCAAAGAGGACTTGAAGCACTTACTGATGAAGATCAAAGGCCACAAGCTTCAGTATTGATTCCACCGCAACATAAAGAAAAGAAAAATCTTCACCACTGGAGCAGGAGGCAAAATTCCGATAAGTGGAGAAAAGACGGAAGTTTGGAAGGATTTCTTTTTACTTGGTTCTGCGTTCAGCACCCATGGAAGCAGTGGTGAGGAAATCAAAAGACGAACTGCTTTGGGCAAATCTCCTGTAAAGGACCTCTTTAAGGCGTTGAAAAGCAAAGATACCACCTTGAAGACGAAGGTGTGCCTGACCCAAGGAATGGTATTTCAATCACATCATATGCATGTGAAAACTGGACAATGAAGAAGGAAGACTGAAGAACTGACGCCTTTGAAGTGCGGCGTTGGTGAAGAATATTGCATGCAGCATGGACCGCCAAAAGAACGCACAAATCTGTCTTGGAAGAGGTAAAACCGGAATGCTTCTTCGAAACAAGGTTGGTGAGACTGCATCCGACATAGTTTGGACGCGTTGGCAGGGGAGATCAGTCCCCGGAGAAGGAAATCGTGCTTGGTACAGGACAGGGTCGGCTAAATAGAGGAAGGCCCTCCACGATGAGGACTGACACAGTGGCTGAAAGCACAGGCTCAAGGAAAAGAAGGATTTTAAGCATGGCGCAGGACAGTGAATTCTTTCCTCTGTGGTACCTCGGGTACCTATGAATTGGAAATAACTTGATGGCCCTTAACAACAACAAAAGCCGCAATAAAAAGACAAGTAATCCGATTTAAAACAGGGCAAAAGCAATGAACGGACACTTCACCGAAGTGTATGGTACCATCGGTTCCGCATCCTATGCCACCTCATGAAATGGTCGAATGTCGACCAGTTCTTTCGGGTATAATCACTCCGTGTATTCCTTGCATCTTGTTTAGACGCCTCCTGCATCATTTAATATGTTGCCCATAGAATCTTTCACCACTGCAACACAAGGCTTGAGTTTTCTCTTCCGTTCTTTCAGCTTGAGAAATGCCAAGCATGTTCTTCCCTTCTGGTTTTCTAACTCCAGGTTTCTGCACATGTTCCATTACTTTGTCTTCTCGAGCTGCTCTTTGAAATCTTCTCTTCAGCTTTTTTACTTCGTCATTTCTCCTTTTGCTTTAGCTGCCTGACGTTGCAGAGCAAATTTCAGAGTCTCTTCTGACATCCTTCTCGGTCTTGTATTTCTTTCCTGTCTTCTCAGTGACCTCTTGCTTTCTTCAGGGATGATGTCCTTGATGTCATTCCACAACTCGCCTAGTCTTCATTCATTAGTGTGCAATGTATCGAATCTCTTTCTGAGACGGTCTGTAAATTCAGGTAGGATACACTCAAGGTCGTACTTTGGCTCTCATCGACTTGTTCTCATTCTCTTCAGTTTCGACTTGAACTGGCCTATGTGCAGTTGATGGTCCGTTCCACAGTTGGTCCCTGACCTTGTTCCACCATCTCTTTTCATAGAGGTAGTTGTCATGATTCCCGTGTATTCTACCTGATGAGACCCATGTATGACCGTTTACCTCGCTGAAAAAGCTACTTGCCGTGAAGAAGTCGTTGATCGTGCAAAGCTCTGTCGTGCAATCTCTAACATGCTTTCTATCAACAATGTCAGATTTTCCAACACCTGATCTTTCTTCCTTTCCAGCTTTTGCATTGCGATCATCAGTAATTGTCAATGTATCCTGATGGCATGTTTGATCAATTTCAGTCTACAGAAGTTGGTAAAAATCCTCAATTTCTTCACCTTTGGCCTTAGCGGTCGGTGTGTAAATTTGAATAATGGTTGTATTCACTGGTCTTCCCTGTTGGAGTAGGGGTATTAGCCTATCACCGACAATCTTGTACTTCAGGATAGATCCGGAAACGTTCTTTTGGACAAATCATTCCTCTTCAAGTTGTCATTCCTGGCATGGGAGATGAAATGATAGTCCCATTCAAAATGACCGATACCAATTCCAGTCATTTTGGCTCGCTCATGACGAGGATGTTGATCTTTATGCGTTCCACTTTAGTTTTGACAATTTCCAATCCTAGATTCATGCTTCTTTCATTCCGCGTTCTGATCGTTAATGAAGGTTCGCAGCTATTTCTTCCCATTTTGAATCGTGCCACTTCAGCAAATGAAGGTCCCTAAAGCCTGACGCCATCCACCTCATTAAGGACAGCTCCAACTGGATGAGGCAGCTCTTCCCGAGTTGTCTTTTGAGTGCCTTCTAACCTGGGAGGCTCATCTTCTGGCACTATATCAGTCAGTGTTCCGCTGCTATTCCTACGGTGTTCACTGGCTAGTTCTTTTCAGACGTCAAACGTGGAGTCCTTCTTCGTCTTGCAGCTCAGCTAAAACCTGTCAATCATGGGTGATCCTGTTCGGATCCTAATTCCAGTCGCACAGCTCCCAGCATCACAGCAACACGCAAGCCTCCCCAGTACGACACACGGACAGACAGGTGGGCGATCACAACCATTAATGCAGAGAAGTTCTACGAAGCTATTTGGCCTCATCCACAATTGAACTTCCTTATTAGTAGAGACTGCCAGGTAAAGCATTTTTTTTTTCTGCGCCCTTATTGATTGAATTATATTGCAGATGAAGGTTTCCAGAGCGAAGCAGTTTCTCATTAAAGAGTTAGTACCCATATTACGTGATGGCGTTGTTTGAAAGCTTCACAACATGTCACCTGTCTCCCTTCTTAGCCTTGGGTTTCCTATCACCAGCTTTCCTCTGCCCTTTCTCCTCCTAGTCCTTGCCCCTGGGCTGCTGTGCCCTTTTACGGGCCTATCTAATCTTTGTGTTAGGAGCCTATCTAATCTTTGGTGAAGGGTGAGTCTCAGGCTTGACCTCATTACTGAGCTAAAGGGGTGTCAGGGACCTTACTGGCAGGGTTTCTCCCATCTATGACAGCCCAGTAAGTCTGGCCTTTTTTTGTGACTTAGGGATTTTTTTTTCTGCATTTTTTCTCCAGCTCTGTCCAGGACTCACTATTGTCATCCCCGTCACAGAGGATCATTGAAGGATTGCTGACAGGAAACTTCCCTAATATTGTGAATCATGAAAAGCTGACCAACCAAGAAGCTCAAAGAACCGCATAGAGGACAGACGGCAACAGTAAAACACCAAGGCCTGTCCTAATCACACTCTCTAAAACCAAAGACAAAGGCAAAATCCTGCGAGCAGCTCGAGAAAAACAAAAAGTCACACGCAGAGGACAAACGATAAGACTGAGCTCTGATTATTCGGCAGAACCATGCAGGCAAAAGGGCAATGGTTTGACATAGTAAACAAAACAAATTACCAACCAAGAATAAGATATCCTGCAGAACTCTCACTCAAATATGATGCTGAAATTAGGACATTTCCAGATAAGAAAGATTAAGGGACTCTGTAAAAACAGAACCAAAATGACACTAATTACTAAAGGGAGTCCTTTGGTCTTAGGAGAAACAATATCATACCACAGCCTGAATCTAGAATTCAAGAGTTTACTCGCCAGATACCAGTGTAGTAAAAGAACTCCCAACGACTATCCAGAAACAAAGGAATTACAACAGGAAACCAGAAATGTGAAACTCTAATAGACAATATGAGAAAAAAAAAAAAGAGGGACTAATTGGTGGAGGTATAGAAGTTTTCATGCGGGGAATGGCAAGGCAACACCAAGGAATAATAGACTGGTTCAAGCAGGGGAAATTTCAAAGGAACCACAGAGTGCAAAAGAGTACACATCTAAGTAAAGAAGAAAAGGATAAAGTCTCCGTGAAAACAAAATGTACAAAACCAAAAGCAATGACAGCAAAATCCAAAAGCAGAAGGAATTCAGCACAGGAGACTAAGGGGAACAAAGAAAACATCAGCACCACCAAAAAAGCACTTGAAAATGACAGCAAGAACCTGAAACCTAGCAACACTGACACAGAATGTAAACGGCCTAAATGCAACCCGAAAGAGTCAGAGAGCGACAGAATGGATTCCAAAAAAGGCCTATCAACATGCTGTCTACCAGAGGTGCCCCTTACAAACAAAGGAATCAATTCATTAAAAATCAAAAGATGGCAACAACTACGTCAAGCAAACGGCTATCAAAAAAGAGCAGAAGTGACAAGAGTCATTTCAGAGAACAATAGACTTTAAAACAAAGTCTGCCATACGAGACAAAGTAGGGCATTACAGAAAGATGAAAGGGACGATCCACCGTGAAGACATAACCGTAACAAACATTTACGCACCCAACGAAGGACAGCATTCCAATAAACGTGAAACTCAGCTCTAAAGACAGAAACTGACGGTTCCACAAGAACAGTAGGAGACTTCGACACACCACTCTTGGTGAAGCACAGAACATCTAGAAAGAAATTCAGCAAAGATATACAACAGCTCAAGGGCACAATCAGCCAGCTTGACATATATGTCTTGAACTCACAGACGTATACGGAACACTCCAGCGAGCGGCAGCAAAATACACTTTCTTCTTCAATCCCATCGGGAATATTCTACGCATCAGACCATGCCTTGCCCTTAAACACCAAGCAGCTCAACACCAAGCAGCCAAAGCCAAAGGAAGAAATGATGAAGCAAAAGAACTGAACACGTGATTTCAAAGTGCATCTCGAGAAGACAAAGTATTCTAATGCCATGCACAGAGCTGGAGATAGAAAACCAAAAGGGAAGAACACGCCTGCAATTTCTCCAGCTGAAAGAACTGAAGAAAAAAATCAAACCTTTACTTTCGGTAGTCAAGGATTCTACCGGAAAAATACTAAATGATGCTGGAAGAACCAAAAGATGGACTCAATACACAGAGTCATTCTATACCAAAAAGAACTGCTGGACAACGGACCATTTCATGAGGTAGGTAGCACATGATGAGGAAGGCATGGTACTGAAGGAGGTAATCGAAACCGCACTGAAGGCATTGGCAGAAACAGGAATTATAGCAGTGACGGAATTCCAGCTGAGATGTTTCAACAAACAGATGCAGTGCTGAAAGTGCTCGCTTTTCTACACCAAGAATATTGGAAGGGAACTACTTGGCCAGCCGACTGAAAGAGGTCCATATTTATGGCTATTCCCAAGAAAGGTGATCCAACCGAACGTGGAAATTATCGAACAACACCAGTAACACATGTAAAATTTTGCTGGAGATCATTCAAAAGTGGCTGCAGCAGTATATTGACACGGAACTGCCAGAAATTCAGGCCAGACTCAGAAGACGACGGCCAATCAGGGCCATCCATGCTGATGTCAGATGGATGCCGGCTGAAAGCACCAAATACCTGAAAGATGCTTCCCCGTGTTTTACTGAGTATTCTAAGGCATTCAGGTCTGTGAGTCATAACAAATTATGAATGACATTGTGAAGAATGGGAATTCCAGAACACTTAATTGTGCTCAAGAGGAAACTGTACACAGATCAATCAGCACTTTGGACAGAACAAGGGAATTCTGAGTGGTTTCAATTCAGGAAAGCTGTGTGTCAGGGTTGTACCCTTTTCCCGCACCTATTCGAATGCGAATGCTGAGCAAATGATCCAAGAAGCTGGACTATATGGAGAAGAACGGGGCACTAGGATTGCAGGAAGACTCATTAACCACCTGCGCTATGGAGACGACACAACCTTGCTTGCCTAAAGCAAAGAGGACTTGAAGCACTTACTGATGAAGATCAAAGGCCACAAGCTTCAGTATTGATTCCACCGCAACATAAAGAAAAGAAAAATCTTCACCACTGGAGCAGGAGGCAAAATTCCGATAAGTGGAGAAAAGACGGAAGTTTGGAAGGATTTCTTTTTACTTGGTTCTGCGTTCAGCACCCATGGAAGCAGTGGTGAGGAAATCAAAAGACGAACTGCTTTGGGCAAATCTCCTGTAAAGGACCTCTTTAAGGCGTTGAAAAGCAAAGATACCACCTTGAAGACGAAGGTGTGCCTGACCCAAGGAATGGTATTTCAATCACATCATATGCATGTGAAAACTGGACAATGAAGAAGGAAGACTGAAGAACTGACGCCTTTGAAGTGCGGCGTTGGTGAAGAATATTGCATGCAGCATGGACCGCCAAAAGAACGCACAAATCTGTCTTGGAAGAGGTAAAACCGGAATGCTTCTTCGAAACAAGGTTGGTGAGACTGCATCCGACATAGTTTGGACGCGTTGGCAGGGGAGATCAGTCCCCGGAGAAGGAAATCGTGCTTGGTACAGGACAGGGTCGGCTAAATAGAGGAAGGCCCTCCACGATGAGGACTGACACAGTGGCTGAAAGCACAGGCTCAAGGAAAAGAAGGATTTTAAGCATGGCGCAGGACAGTGAATTCTTTCCTCTGTGGTACCTCGGGTACCTATGAATTGGAAATAACTTGATGGCCCTTAACAACAACAAAAGCCGCAATAAAAAGACAAGTAATCCGATTTAAAACAGGGCAAAAGCAATGAACGGACACTTCACCGAAGTGTATGGTACCATCGGTTCCGCATCCTATGCCACCTCATGAAATGGTCGAATGTCGACCAGTTCTTTCGGGTATAATCACTCCGTGTATTCCTTGCATCTTGTTTAGACGCCTCCTGCATCATTTAATATGTTGCCCATAGAATCTTTCACCACTGCAACACAAGGCTTGAGTTTTCTCTTCCGTTCTTTCAGCTTGAGAAATGCCAAGCATGTTCTTCCCTTCTGGTTTTCTAACTCCAGGTTTCTGCACATGTTCCATTACTTTGTCTTCTCGAGCTGCTCTTTGAAATCTTCTCTTCAGCTTTTTTACTTCGTCATTTCTCCTTTTGCTTTAGCTGCCTGACGTTGCAGAGCAAATTTCAGAGTCTCTTCTGACATCCTTCTCGGTCTTGTATTTCTTTCCTGTCTTCTCAGTGACCTCTTGCTTTCTTCAGGGATGATGTCCTTGATGTCATTCCACAACTCGCCTAGTCTTCATTCATTAGTGTGCAATGTATCGAATCTCTTTCTGAGACGGTCTGTAAATTCAGGTAGGATACACTCAAGGTCGTACTTTGGCTCTCATCGACTTGTTCTCATTCTCTTCAGTTTCGACTTGAACTGGCCTATGTGCAGTTGATGGTCCGTTCCACAGTTGGTCCCTGACCTTGTTCCACCATCTCTTTTCATAGAGGTAGTTGTCATGATTCCCGTGTATTCTACCTGATGAGACCCATGTATGACCGTTTACCTCGCTGAAAAAGCTACTTGCCGTGAAGAAGTCGTTGATCGTGCAAAGCTCTGTCGTGCAATCTCTAACATGCTTTCTATCAACAATGTCAGATTTTCCAACACCTGATCTTTCTTCCTTTCCAGCTTTTGCATTGCGATCATCAGTAATTGTCAATGTATCCTGATGGCATGTTTGATCAATTTCAGTCTACAGAAGTTGGTAAAAATCCTCAATTTCTTCACCTTTGGCCTTAGCGGTCGGTGTGTAAATTTGAATAATGGTTGTATTCACTGGTCTTCCCTGTTGGAGTAGGGGTATTAGCCTATCACCGACAATCTTGTACTTCAGGATAGATCCGGAAACGTTCTTTTGGACAAATCATTCCTCTTCAAGTTGTCATTCCTGGCATGGGAGATGAAATGATAGTCCCATTCAAAATGACCGATACCAATTCCAGTCATTTTGGCTCGCTCATGACGAGGATGTTGATCTTTATGCGTTCCACTTTAGTTTTGACAATTTCCAATCCTAGATTCATGCTTCTTTCATTCCGCGTTCTGATCGTTAATGAAGGTTCGCAGCTATTTCTTCCCATTTTGAATCGTGCCACTTCAGCAAATGAAGGTCCCTAAAGCCTGACGCCATCCACCTCATTAAGGACAGCTCCAACTGGATGAGGCAGCTCTTCCCGAGTTGTCTTTTGAGTGCCTTCTAACCTGGGAGGCTCATCTTCTGGCACTATATCAGTCAGTGTTCCGCTGCTATTCCTACGGTGTTCACTGGCTAGTTCTTTTCAGACGTCAAACGTGGAGTCCTTCTTCGTCTTGCAGCTCAGCTAAAACCTGTCAATCATGGGTGATCCTGTTCGGATCCTAATTCCAGTCGCACAGCTCCCAGCATCACAGCAACACGCAAGCCTCCCCAGTACGACACACGGACAGACAGGTGGGCGATCACAACCATTAATGCAGAGAAGTTCTACGAAGCTATTTGGCCTCATCCACAATTGAACTTCCTTATTAGTAGAGACTGCCAGGTAAAGCATTTTTTTTTCTGCGCCCTTATTGATTGAATTATATTGCAGATGAAGGTTTCCAGAGCGAAGCAGTTTCTCATTAAAGAGTTAGTACCCATATTACGTGATGGCGTTGTTTGAAAGCTTCACAACATGTCACCTGTCTCCCTTCTTAGCCTTGGGTTTCCTATCACCAGCTTTCCTCTGCCCTTTCTCCTCCTAGTCCTTGCCCCTGGGCTGCTGTGCCCTTTTACGGGCCTATCTAATCTTTGTGTTAGGAGCCTATCTAATCTTTGGTGAAGGGTGAGTCTCAGGCTTGACCTCATTACTGAGCTAAAGGGGTGTCAGGGACCTTACTGGCAGGGTTTCTCCCATCTATGACAGCCCAGTAAGTCTGGCCTTTTTTTGTGACTTAGGGATTTTTTTTTCTGCATTTTTTCTCCAGCTCTGTCCAGGACTCACTATTGTCATCCCCGTCACAGAGGATCATTGAAGGATTGCTGACAGGAAACTTCCCTAATATTGTGAATCATGAAAAGCTGACCAACCAAGAAGCTCAAAGAACCGCATAGAGGACAGACGGCAACAGTAAAACACCAAGGCCTGTCCTAATCACACTCTCTAAAACCAAAGACAAAGGCAAAATCCTGCGAGCAGCTCGAGAAAAACAAAAAGTCACACGCAGAGGACAAACGATAAGACTGAGCTCTGATTATTCGGCAGAACCATGCAGGCAAAAGGGCAATGGTTTGACATAGTAAACAAAACAAATTACCAACCAAGAATAAGATATCCTGCAGAACTCTCACTCAAATATGATGCTGAAATTAGGACATTTCCAGATAAGAAAGATTAAGGGACTCTGTAAAAACAGAACCAAAATGACACTAATTACTAAAGGGAGTCCTTTGGTCTTAGGAGAAACAATATCATACCACAGCCTGAATCTAGAATTCAAGAGTTTACTCGCCAGATACCAGTGTAGTAAAAGAACTCCCAACGACTATCCAGAAACAAAGGAATTACAACAGGAAACCAGAAATGTGAAACTCTAATAGACAATATGAGAAAAAAAAAAAAGAGGGACTAATTGGTGGAGGTATAGAAGTTTTCATGCGGGGAATGGCAAGGCAACACCAAGGAATAATAGACTGGTTCAAGCAGGGGAAATTTCAAAGGAACCACAGAGTGCAAAAGAGTACACATCTAAGTAAAGAAGAAAAGGATAAAGTCTCCGTGAAAACAAAATGTACAAAACCAAAAGCAATGACAGCAAAATCCAAAAGCAGAAGGAATTCAGCACAGGAGACTAAGGGGAACAAAGAAAACATCAGCACCACCAAAAAAGCACTTGAAAATGACAGCAAGAACCTGAAACCTAGCAACACTGACACAGAATGTAAACGGCCTAAATGCAACCCGAAAGAGTCAGAGAGCGACAGAATGGATTCCAAAAAAGGCCTATCAACATGCTGTCTACCAGAGGTGCCCCTTACAAACAAAGGAATCAATTCATTAAAAATCAAAAGATGGCAACAACTACGTCAAGCAAACGGCTATCAAAAAAGAGCAGAAGTGACAAGAGTCATTTCAGAGAACAATAGACTTTAAAACAAAGTCTGCCATACGAGACAAAGTAGGGCATTACAGAAAGATGAAAGGGACGATCCACCGTGAAGACATAACCGTAACAAACATTTACGCACCCAACGAAGGACAGCATTCCAATAAACGTGAAACTCAGCTCTAAAGACAGAAACTGACGGTTCCACAAGAACAGTAGGAGACTTCGACACACCACTCTTGGTGAAGCACAGAACATCTAGAAAGAAATTCAGCAAAGATATACAACAGCTCAAGGGCACAATCAGCCAGCTTGACATATATGTCTTGAACTCACAGACGTATACGGAACACTCCAGCGAGCGGCAGCAAAATACACTTTCTTCTTCAATCCCATCGGGAATATTCTACGCATCAGACCATGCCTTGCCCTTAAACACCAAGCAGCTCAACACCAAGCAGCCAAAGCCAAAGGAAGAAATGATGAAGCAAAAGAACTGAACACGTGATTTCAAAGTGCATCTCGAGAAGACAAAGTATTCTAATGCCATGCACAGAGCTGGAGATAGAAAACCAAAAGGGAAGAACACGCCTGCAATTTCTCCAGCTGAAAGAACTGAAGAAAAAAATCAAACCTTTACTTTCGGTAGTCAAGGATTCTACCGGAAAAATACTAAATGATGCTGGAAGAACCAAAAGATGGACTCAATACACAGAGTCATTCTATACCAAAAAGAACTGCTGGACAACGGACCATTTCATGAGGTAGGTAGCACATGATGAGGAAGGCATGGTACTGAAGGAGGTAATCGAAACCGCACTGAAGGCATTGGCAGAAACAGGAATTATAGCAGTGACGGAATTCCAGCTGAGATGTTTCAACAAACAGATGCAGTGCTGAAAGTGCTCGCTTTTCTACACCAAGAATATTGGAAGGGAACTACTTGGCCAGCCGACTGAAAGAGGTCCATATTTATGGCTATTCCCAAGAAAGGTGATCCAAC
This sequence comes from Elephas maximus indicus, assembly GCF_024166365.1. NCBI lineage: Eukaryota > Metazoa > Chordata > Mammalia > Proboscidea > Elephantidae > Elephas > Elephas maximus. The sequence goes on from NC_064847.1 coordinate 13,250,369, forward strand.
CGAACGTGGAAATTATCGAACAACACCAGTAACACATGTAAAATTTTGCTGGAGATCATTCAAAAGTGGCTGCAGCAGTATATTGACACGGAACTGCCAGAAATTCAGGCCAGACTCAGAAGACGACGGCCAATCAGGGCCATCCATGCTGATGTCAGATGGATGCCGGCTGAAAGCACCAAATACCTGAAAGATGCTTCCCCGTGTTTTACTGAGTATTCTAAGGCATTCAGGTCTGTGAGTCATAACAAATTATGAATGACATTGTGAAGAATGGGAATTCCAGAACACTTAATTGTGCTCAAGAGGAAACTGTACACAGATCAATCAGCACTTTGGACAGAACAAGGGAATTCTGAGTGGTTTCAATTCAGGAAAGCTGTGTGTCAGGGTTGTACCCTTTTCCCGCACCTATTCGAATGCGAATGCTGAGCAAATGATCCAAGAAGCTGGACTATATGGAGAAGAACGGGGCACTAGGATTGCAGGAAGACTCATTAACCACCTGCGCTATGGAGACGACACAACCTTGCTTGCCTAAAGCAAAGAGGACTTGAAGCACTTACTGATGAAGATCAAAGGCCACAAGCTTCAGTATTGATTCCACCGCAACATAAAGAAAAGAAAAATCTTCACCACTGGAGCAGGAGGCAAAATTCCGATAAGTGGAGAAAAGACGGAAGTTTGGAAGGATTTCTTTTTACTTGGTTCTGCGTTCAGCACCCATGGAAGCAGTGGTGAGGAAATCAAAAGACGAACGGCTTTGGGCAAATCTCCTGTAAAGGACCTCTTTAAGGCGTTGAAAAGCAAAGATACCACCTTGAAGACGAAGGTGTGCCTGACCCAAGGAATGGTATTTCAATCACATCATATGCATGTGAAAACTGGACAATGAAGAAGGAAGACTGAAGAACTGACGCCTTTGAAGTGCGGCGTTGGTGAAGAATATTGCATGCAGCATGGACCGCCAAAAGAACGCACAAATCTGTCTTGGAAGAGGTAAAACCGGAATGCTTCTTCGAAACAAGGTTGGTGAGACTGCATCCGACATAGTTTGGACGCGTTGGCAGGGGAGATCAGTCCCCGGAGAAGGAAATCGTGCTTGGTACAGGACAGGGTCGGCTAAATAGAGGAAGGCCCTCCACGATGAGGACTGACACAGTGGCTGAAAGCACAGGCTCAAGGAAAAGAAGGATTTTAAGCATGGCGCAGGACAGTGAATTCTTTCCTCTGTGGTACCTCGGGTACCTATGAATTGGAAATAACTTGATGGCCCTTAACAACAACAAAAGCCGCAATAAAAAGACAAGTAATCCGATTTAAAACAGGGCAAAAGCAATGAACGGACACTTCACCGAAGTGTATGGTACCATCGGTTCCGCATCCTATGCCACCTCATGAAATGGTCGAATGTCGACCAGTTCTTTCGGGTATAATCACTCCGTGTATTCCTTGCATCTTGTTTAGACGCCTCCTGCATCATTTAATATGTTGCCCATAGAATCTTTCACCACTGCAACACAAGGCTTGAGTTTTCTCTTCCGTTCTTTCAGCTTGAGAAATGCCAAGCATGTTCTTCCCTTCTGGTTTTCTAACTCCAGGTTTCTGCACATGTTCCATTACTTTGTCTTCTCGAGCTGCTCTTTGAAATCTTCTCTTCAGCTTTTTTACTTCGTCATTTCTCCTTTTGCTTTAGCTGCCTGACGTTGCAGAGCAAATTTCAGAGTCTCTTCTGACATCCTTCTTGGTCTTGTATTTCTTTCCTGTCTTCTCAGTGACCTCTTGCTTTCTTCAGGGATGATGTCCTTGATGTCATTCCACAACTCGCCTAGTCTTCATTCATTAGTGTGCAATGTATCGAATCTCTTTCTGAGACGGTCTGTAAATTCAGGTAGGATACACTCAAGGTCGTACTTTGGCTCTCATCGACTTGTTCTCATTCTCTTCAGTTTCGACTTGAACTGGCCTATGTGCAGTTGATGGTCCGTTCCACAGTTGGTCCCTGACCTTGTTCCACCATCTCTTTTCATAGAGGTAGTTGTCATGATTCCCGTGTATTCTACCTGATGAGACCCATGTATGACCGTTTACCTCGCTGAAAAAGCTACTTGCCGTGAAGAAGTCGTTGATCGTGCAAAGCTCTGTCGTGCAATCTCTAACATGCTTTCTATCAACAATGTCAGATTTTCCAACACCTGATCTTTCTTCCTTTCCAGCTTTTGCATTGCGATCATCAGTAATTGTCAATGTATCCTGATGGCATGTTTGATCAATTTCAGTCTACAGAAGTTGGTAAAAATCCTCAATTTCTTCACCTTTGGCCTTAGCGGTCGGTGTGTAAATTTGAATAATGGTTGTATTCACTGGTCTTCCCTGTTGGAGTAGGGGTATTAGCCTATCACCGACAATCTTGTACTTCAGGATAGATCCGGAAACGTTCTTTTGGACAAATCATTCCTCTTCAAGTTGTCATTCCTGGCATGGGAGATGAAATGATAGTCCCATTCAAAATGACCGATACCAATTCCAGTCATTTTGGCTCGCTCATGACGAGGATGTTGATCTTTATGCGTTCCACTTTAGTTTTGACAATTTCCAATCCTAGATTCATGCTTCTTTCATTCCGCGTTCTGATCGTTAATGAAGGTTCGCAGCTATTTCTTCCCATTTTGAATCGTGCCACTTCAGCAAATGAAGGTCCCTAAAGCCTGACGCCATCCACCTCATTAAGGACAGCTCCAACTGGATGAGGCAGCTCTTCCCGAGTTGTCTTTTGAGTGCCTTCTAACCTGGGAGGCTCATCTTCTGGCACTATATCAGTCAGTGTTCCGCTGCTATTCCTACGGTGTTCACTGGCTAGTTCTTTTCAGACGTCAAACGTGGAGTCCTTCTTCGTCTTGCAGCTCAGCTAAAACCTGTCAATCATGGGTGACCCTGTTCGGATCCTAATTCCAGTCGCACAGCTCCCAGCATCACAGCAACACGCAAGCCCCCCCAGTACGACACACGGACAGACAGGTGGGCGATCACAACCATTAATGCAGAGAAGTTCTACGAAGCTATTTGGCCTCATCCACAATTGAACTTCCTTATTAGTAGAGACTGCCAGGTAAAGCATTTTTTTTTTCTGCGCCCTTATTGATTGAATTATATTGCAGATGAAGGTTTCCAGAGCGAAGCAGTTTCTCATTAAAGAGTTAGTACCCATATTACGTGATGGCGTTGTTTGAAAGCTTCACAACATGTCACCTGTCTCCCTTCTTAGCCTTGGGTTTCCTATCACCAGCTTTCCTCTGCCCTTTCTCCTCCTAGTCCTTGCCCCTGGGCTGCTGTGCCCTTTTACGGGCCTATCTAATCTTTGTGTTAGGAGCCTATCTAATCTTTGGTGAAGGGTGAGTCTCAGGCTTGACCTCATTACTGAGCTAAAGGGGTGTCAGGGACCTTACTGGCAGGGTTTCTCCCATCTATGACAGCCCAGTAAGTCTGGCCTTTTTTTGTGACTTAGGGATTTTTTTTTCTGCATTTTTTCTCCAGCTCTGTCCAGGACTCACTATTGTCATCCCCGTCACAGAGGATCATTGAAGGATTGCTGACAGGAAACTTCCCTAATATTGTGAATCATGAAAAGCTGACCAACCAAGAAGCTCAAAGAACCGCATAGAGGACAGACGGCAACAGTAAAACACCAAGGCCTGTCCTAATCACACTCTCTAAAACCAAAGACAAAGGCAAAATCCTGCGAGCAGCTCGAGAAAAACAAAAAGTCACACGCAGAGGACAAACGATAAGACTGAGCTCTGATTATTCGGCAGAACCATGCAGGCAAAAGGGCAATGGTTTGACATAGTAAACAAAACAAATTACCAACCAAGAATAAGATATCCTGCAGAACTCTCACTCAAATATGATGCTGAAATTAGGACATTTCCAGATAAGAAAGATTAAGGGACTCTGTAAAAACAGAACCAAAATGACACTAATTACTAAAGGGAGTCCTTTGGTCTTAGGAGAAACAATATCATACCACAGCCTGAATCTAGAATTCAAGAGTTTACTCGCCAGATACCAGTGTAGTAAAAGAACTCCCAACGACTATCCAGAAACAAAGGAATTACAACAGGAAACCAGAAATGTGAAACTCTAATAGACAATATGAGAAAAAAAAAAAAGAGGGACTAATTGGTGGAGGTATAGAAGTTTTCATGCGGGGAATGGCAAGGCAACACCAAGGAATAATAGACTGGTTCAAGCAGGGGAAATTTCAAAGGAACCACAGAGTGCAAAAGAGTACACATCTAAGTAAAGAAGAAAAGGATAAAGTCTCCGTGAAAACAAAATGTACAAAACCAAAAGCAATGACAGCAAAATCCAAAAGCAGAAGGAATTCAGCACAGGAGACTAAGGGGAACAAAGAAAACATCAGCACCACCAAAAAAGCACTTGAAAATGACAGCAAGAACCTGAAACCTAGCAACACTGACACAGAATGTAAACGGCCTAAATGCAACCCGAAAGAGTCAGAGAGCGACAGAATGGATTCCAAAAAAGGCCTATCAACATGCTGTCTACCAGAGGTGCCCCTTACAAACAAAGGAATCAATTCATTAAAAATCAAAAGATGGCAACAACTACGTCAAGCAAACGGCTATCAAAAAAGAGCAGAAGTGACAAGAGTCATTTCAGAGAACAATAGACTTTAAAACAAAGTCTGCCATACGAGACAAAGTAGGGCATTACAGAAAGATGAAAGGGACGATCCACCGTGAAGACATAACCGTAACAAACATTTACGCACCCAACGAAGGACAGCATTCCAATAAACGTGAAACTCAGCTCTAAAGAGAGAAACTGACGGTTCCACAAGAACAGTAGGAGACTTCGACACACCACTCTTGGTGAAGCACAGAACATCTAGAAAGAAATTCAGCAAAGATATACAACAGCTCAAGGGCACAATCAGCCAGCTTGACATATATGTCTTGAACTCACAGACGTATACGGAACACTCCAGCGAGCGGCAGCAAAATACACTTTCTTCTTCAATCCCATCGGGAATATTCTACGCATCAGACCATGCCTTGCCCTTAAACACCAAGCAGCTCAACACCAAGCAGCCAAAGCCAAAGGAAGAAATGATGAAGCAAAAGAACTGAACACGTGATTTCAAAGTGCATCTCGAGAAGACAAAGTATTCTAATGCCATGCACAGAGCTGGAGATAGAAAACCAAAAGGGAAGAACACGCCTGCAATTTCTCCAGCTGAAAGAACTGAAGAAAAAAATCAAACCTTTACTTTCGGTAGTCAAGGATTCTACCGGAAAAATACTAAATGATGCTGGAAGAACCAAAAGATGGACTCAATACACAGAGTCATTCTATACCAAAAAGAACTGCTGGACAACGGACCATTTCATGAGGTAGGTAGCACATGATGAGGAAGGCATGGTACTGAAGGAGGTAATCCAAACCGCACTGAAGGCATTGGCAGAAACAGGAATTATAGCAGTGACGGAATTCCAGCTGAGATGTTTCAACAAACAGATGCAGTGCTGAAAGTGCTCGCTTTTCTACACCAAGAATATTGGAAGGGAACTACTTGGCCAGCCGACTGAAAGAGGTCCATATTTATGGCTATTCCCAAGAAAGGTGATCCAACCGAACGTGGAAATTATCGAACAACACCAGTAACACATGTAAAATTTTGCTGGAGATCATTCAAAAGTGGCTGCAGCAGTATATTGACACGGAACTGCCAGAAATTCAGGCCAGACTCAGAAGACGACGGCCAATCAGGGCCATCCATGCTGATGTCAGATGGATGCCGGCTGAAAGCACCAAATACCTGAAAGATGCTTCCCCGTGTTTTACTGAGTATTCTAAGGCATTCAGGTCTGTGAGTCATAACAAATTATGAATGACATTGTGAAGAATGGGAATTCCAGAACACTTAATTGTGCTCAAGAGGAAACTGTACACAGATCAATCAGCACTTTGGACAGAACAAGGGAATTCTGAGTGGTTTCAATTCAGGAAAGCTGTGTGTCAGGGTTGTACCCTTTTCCCGCACCTATTCGAATGCGAATGCTGAGCAAATGATCCAAGAAGCTGGACTATATGGAGAAGAACGGGGCACTAGGATTGCAGGAAGACTCATTAACCACCTGCGCTATGGAGACGACACAACCTTGCTTGCCTAAAGCAAAGAGGACTTGAAGCACTTACTGATGAAGATCAAAGGCCACAAGCTTCAGTATTGATTCCACCGCAACATAAAGAAAAGAAAAATCTTCACCACTGGAGCAGGAGGCAAAATTCCGATAAGTGGAGAAAAGACGGAAGTTTGGAAGGATTTCTTTTTACTTGGTTCTGCGTTCAGCACCCATGGAAGCAGTGGTGAGGAAATCAAAAGACGAACGGCTTTGGGCAAATCTCCTGTAAAGGACCTCTTTAAGGCGTTGAAAAGCAAAGATACCACCTTGAAGACGAAGGTGTGCCTGACCCAAGGAATGGTATTTCAATCACATCATATGCATGTGAAAACTGGACAATGAAGAAGGAAGACTGAAGAACTGACGCCTTTGAAGTGCGGCGTTGGTGAAGAATATTGCATGCAGCATGGACCGCCAAAAGAACGCACAAATCTGTCTTGGAAGAGGTAAAACCGGAATGCTTCTTCGAAACAAGGTTGGTGAGACTGCATCCGACATAGTTTGGACGCGTTGGCAGGGGAGATCAGTCCCCGGAGAAGGAAATCGTGCTTGGTACAGGACAGGGTCGGCTAAATAGAGGAAGGCCCTCCACGATGAGGACTGACACAGTGGCTGAAAGCACAGGCTCAAGGAAAAGAAGGATTTTAAGCATGGCGCAGGACAGTGAATTCTTTCCTCTGTGGTACCTCGGGTACCTATGAATTGGAAATAACTTGATGGCCCTTAACAACAACAAAAGCCGCAATAAAAAGACAAGTAATCCGATTTAAAACAGGGCAAAAGCAATGAACGGACACTTCACCGAAGTGTATGGTACCATCGGTTCCGCATCCTATGCCACCTCATGAAATGGTCGAATGTCGACCAGTTCTTTCGGGTATAATCACTCCGTGTATTCCTTGCATCTTGTTTAGACGCCTCCTGCATCATTTAATATGTTGCCCATAGAATCTTTCACCACTGCAACACAAGGCTTGAGTTTTCTCTTCCGTTCTTTCAGCTTGAGAAATGCCAAGCATGTTCTTCCCTTCTGGTTTTCTAACTCCAGGTTTCTGCACATGTTCCATTACTTTGTCTTCTCGAGCTGCTCTTTGAAATCTTCTCTTCAGCTTTTTTACTTCGTCATTTCTCCTTTTGCTTTAGCTGCCTGACGTTGCAGAGCAAATTTCAGAGTCTCTTCTGACATCCTTCTCGGTCTTGTATTTCTTTCCTGTCTTCTCAGTGACCTCTTGCTTTCTTCAGGGATGATGTCCTTGATGTCATTCCACAACTCGCCTAGTCTTCATTCATTAGTGTGCAATGTATCGAATCTCTTTCTGAGACGGTCTGTAAATTCAGGTAGGATACACTCAAGGTCGTACTTTGGCTCTCATCGACTTGTTCTCATTCTCTTCAGTTTCGACTTGAACTGGCCTATGTGCAGTTGATGGTCCGTTCCACAGTTGGTCCCTGACCTTGTTCCACCATCTCTTTTCATAGAGGTAGTTGTCATGATTCCCGTGTATTCTACCTGATGAGACCCATGTATGACCGTTTACCTCGCTGAAAAAGCTACTTGCCGTGAAGAAGTCGTTGATCGTGCAAAGCTCTGTCGTGCAATCTCTAACATGCTTTCTATCAACAATGTCAGATTTTCCAACACCTGATCTTTCTTCCTTTCCAGCTTTTGCATTGCGATCATCAGTAATTGTCAATGTATCCTGATGGCATGTTTGATCAATTTCAGTCTACAGAAGTTGGTAAAAATCCTCAATTTCTTCACCTTTGGCCTTAGCGGTCGGTGTGTAAATTTGAATAATGGTTGTATTCACTGGTCTTCCCTGTTGGAGTAGGGGTATTAGCCTATCACCGACAATCTTGTACTTCAGGATAGATCCGGAAACGTTCTTTTGGACAAATCATTCCTCTTCAAGTTGTCATTCCTGGCATGGGAGATGAAATGATAGTCCCATTCAAAATGACCGATACCAATTCCAGTCATTTTGGCTCGCTCATGACGAGGATGTTGATCTTTATGCGTTCCACTTTAGTTTTGACAATTTCCAATCCTAGATTCATGCTTCTTTCATTCCGCGTTCTGATCGTTAATGAAGGTTCGCAGCTATTTCTTCCCATTTTGAATCGTGCCACTTCAGCAAATGAAGGTCCCTAAAGCCTGACGCCATCCACCTCATTAAGGACAGCTCCAACTGGATGAGGCAGCTCTTCCCGAGTTGTCTTTTGAGTGCCTTCTAACCTGGGAGGCTCATCTTCTGGCACTATATCAGTCAGTGTTCCGCTGCTATTCCTACGGTGTTCACTGGCTAGTTCTTTTCAGACGTCAAACGTGGAGTCCTTCTTCGTCTTGCAGCTCAGCTAAAACCTGTCAATCATGGGTGACCCTGTTCGGATCCTAATTCCAGTCGCACAGCTCCCAGCATCACAGCAACACGCAAGCCCCCCCAGTACGACACACGGACAGACAGGTGGGCGATCACAACCATTAATGCAGAGAAGTTCTACGAAGCTATTTGGCCTCATCCACAATTGAACTTCCTTATTAGTAGAGACTGCCAGGTAAAGCATTTTTTTTTTCTGCGCCCTTATTGATTGAATTATATTGCAGATGAAGGTTTCCAGAGCGAAGCAGTTTCTCATTAAAGAGTTAGTACCCATATTACGTGATGGCGTTGTTTGAAAGCTTCACAACATGTCACCTGTCTCCCTTCTTAGCCTTGGGTTTCCTATCACCAGCTTTCCTCTGCCCTTTCTCCTCCTAGTCCTTGCCCCTGGGCTGCTGTGCCCTTTTACGGGCCTATCTAATCTTTGTGTTAGGAGCCTATCTAATCTTTGGTGAAGGGTGAGTCTCAGGCTTGACCTCATTACTGAGCTAAAGGGGTGTCAGGGACCTTACTGGCAGGGTTTCTCCCATCTATGACAGCCCAGTAAGTCTGGCCTTTTTTTGTGACTTAGGGATTTTTTTTTCTGCATTTTTTCTCCAGCTCTGTCCAGGACTCACTATTGTCATCCCCGTCACAGAGGATCATTGAAGGATTGCTGACAGGAAACTTCCCTAATATTGTGAATCATGAAAAGCTGACCAACCAAGAAGCTCAAAGAACCGCATAGAGGACAGACGGCAACAGTAAAACACCAAGGCCTGTCCTAATCACACTCTCTAAAACCAAAGACAAAGGCAAAATCCTGCGAGCAGCTCGAGAAAAACAAAAAGTCACACGCAGAGGACAAACGATAAGACTGAGCTCTGATTATTCGGCAGAACCATGCAGGCAAAAGGGCAATGGTTTGACATAGTAAACAAAACAAATTACCAACCAAGAATAAGATATCCTGCAGAACTCTCACTCAAATATGATGCTGAAATTAGGACATTTCCAGATAAGAAAGATTAAGGGACTCTGTAAAAACAGAACCAAAATGACACTAATTACTAAAGGGAGTCCTTTGGTCTTAGGAGAAACAATATCATACCACAGCCTGAATCTAGAATTCAAGAGTTTACTCGCCAGATACCAGTGTAGTAAAAGAACTCCCAACGACTATCCAGAAACAAAGGAATTACAACAGGAAACCAGAAATGTGAAACTCTAATAGACAATATGAGAAAAAAAAAAAAGAGGGACTAATTGGTGGAGGTATAGAAGTTTTCATGCGGGGAATGGCAAGGCAACACCAAGGAATAATAGACTGGTTCAAGCAGGGGAAATTTCAAAGGAACCACAGAGTGCAAAAGAGTACACATCTAAGTAAAGAAGAAAAGGATAAAGTCTCCGTGAAAACAAAATGTACAAAACCAAAAGCAATGACAGCAAAATCCAAAAGCAGAAGGAATTCAGCACAGGAGACTAAGGGGAACAAAGAAAACATCAGCACCACCAAAAAAGCACTTGAAAATGACAGCAAGAACCTGAAACCTAGCAACACTGACACAGAATGTAAACGGCCTAAATGCAACCCGAAAGAGTCAGAGAGCGACAGAATGGATTCCAAAAAAGGCCTATCAACATGCTGTCTACCAGAGGTGCCCCTTACAAACAAAGGAATCAATTCATTAAAAATCAAAAGATGGCAACAACTACGTCAAGCAAACGGCTATCAAAAAAGAGCAGAAGTGACAAGAGTTATTTCAGAGAACAATAGACTTTAAAACAAAGTCTGCCATACGAGACAAAGTAGGGCATTACAGAAAGATGAAAGGGACGATCCACCGTGAAGACATAACCGTAACAAACATTTACGCACCCAACGAAGGACAGCATTCCAATAAACGTGAAACTCAGCTCTAAAGAGAGAAACTGACGGTTCCACAAGAACAGTAGGAGACTTCGACACACCACTCTTGGTGAAGCACAGAACATCTAGAAAGAAATTCAGCAAAGATATACAACAGCTCAAGGGCACAATCAGCCAGCTTGACATATATGTCTTGAACTCACAGACGTATACGGAACACTCCAGCGAGCGGCAGCAAAATACACTTTCTTCTTCAATCCCATCGGGAATATTCTACGCATCAGACCATGCCTTGCCCTTAAACACCAAGCAGCTCAACACCAAGCAGCCAAAGCCAAAGGAAGAAATGATGAAGCAAAAGAACTGAACACGTGATTTCAAAGTGCATCTCGAGAAGACAAAGTATTCTAATGCCATGCACAGAGCTGGAGATAGAAAACCAAAAGGGAAGAACACGCCTGCAATTTCTCCAGCTGAAAGAACTGAAGAAAAAAATCAAACCTTTACTTTCGGTAGTCAAGGATTCTACCGGAAAAATACTAAATGATGCTGGAAGAACCAAAAGATGGACTCAATACACAGAGTCATTCTATACCAAAAAGAACTGCTGGACAACGGACCATTTCATGAGGTAGGTAGCACATGATGAGGAAGGCATGGTACTGAAGGAGGTAATCGAAACCGCACTGAAGGCATTGGCAGAAACAGGAATTATAGCAGTGACGGAATTCCAGCTGAGATGTTTCAACAAACAGATGCAGTGCTGAAAGTGCTCGCTTTTCTACACCAAGAATATTGGAAGGGAACTACTTGGCCAGCCGACTGAAAGAGGTCCATATTTATGGCTATTCCCAAGAAAGGTGATCCAACCGAACGTGGAAATTATCGAACAACACCAGTAACACATGTAAAATTTTGCTGGAGATCATTCAAAAGTGGCTGCAGCAGTATATTGACACGGAACTGCCAGAAATTCAGGCCAGACTCAGAAGACGACGGCCAATCAGGGCCATCCATGCTGATGTCAGATGGATGCCGGCTGAAAGCACCAAATACCTGAAAGATGCTTCCCCGTGTTTTACTGAGTATTCTAAGGCATTCAGGTCTGTGAGTCATAACAAATTATGAATGACATTGTGAAGAATGGGAATTCCAGAACACTTAATTGTGCTCAAGAGGAAACTGTACACAGATCAATCAGCACTTTGGACAGAACAAGGGAATTCTGAGTGGTTTCAATTCAGGAAAGCTGTGTGTCAGGGTTGTACCCTTTTCCCGCACCTATTCGAATGCGAATGCTGAGCAAATGATCCAAGAAGCTGGACTATATGGAGAAGAACGGGGCACTAGGATTGCAGGAAGACTCATTAACCACCTGCGCTATGGAGACGACACAACCTTGCTTGCCTAAAGCAAAGAGGACTTGAAGCACTTACTGATGAAGATCAAAGGCCACAAGCTTCAGTATTGATTCCACCGCAACATAAAGAAAAGAAAAATCTTCACCACTGGAGCAGGAGGCAAAATTCCGATAAGTGGAGAAAAGACGGAAGTTTGGAAGGATTTCTTTTTACTTGGTTCTGCGTTCAGCACCCATGGAAGCAGTGGTGAGGAAATCAAAAGACGAACGGCTTTGGGCAAATCTCCTGTAAAGGACCTCTTTAAGGCGTTGAAAAGCAAAGATACCACCTTGAAGACGAAGGTGTGCCTGACCCAAGGAATGGTATTTCAATCACATCATATGCATGTGAAAACTGGACAATGAAGAAGGAAGACTGAAGAACTGACGCCTTTGAAGTGCGGCGTTGGTGAAGAATATTGCATGCAGCATGGACCGCCAAAAGAACGCACAAATCTGTCTTGGAAGAGGTAAAACCGGAATGCTTCTTCGAAACAAGGTTGGTGAGACTGCATCCGACATAGTTTGGACGCGTTGGCAGGGGAGATCAGTCCCCGGAGAAGGAAATCGTGCTTGGTACAGGACAGGGTCGGCTAAATAGAGGAAGGCCCTCCACGATGAGGACTGACACAGTGGCTGAAAGCACAGGCTCAAGGAAAAGAAGGATTTTAAGCATGGCGCAGGACAGTGAATTCTTTCCTCTGTGGTACCTCGGGTACCTATGAATTGGAAATAACTTGATGGCCCTTAACAACAACAAAAGCCGCAATAAAAAGACAAGTAATCCGATTTAAAACAGGGCAAAAGCAATGAACGGACACTTCACCGAAGTGTATGGTACCATCGGTTCCGCATCCTATGCCACCTCATGAAATGGTCGAATGTCGACCAGTTCTTTCGGGTATAATCACTCCGTGTATTCCTTGCATCTTGTTTAGACGCCTCCTGCATCATTTAATATGTTGCCCATAGAATCTTTCACCACTGCAACACAAGGCTTGAGTTTTCTCTTCCGTTCTTTCAGCTTGAGAAATGCCAAGCATGTTCTTCCCTTCTGGTTTTCTAACTCCAGGTTTCTGCACATGTTCCATTACTTTGTCTTCTCGAGCTGCTCTTTGAAATCTTCTCTTCAGCTTTTTTACTTCGTCATTTCTCCTTTTGCTTTAGCTGCCTGACGTTGCAGAGCAAATTTCAGAGTCTCTTCTGACATCCTTCTTGGTCTTGTATTTCTTTCCTGTCTTCTCAGTGACCTCTTGCTTTCTTCAGGGATGATGTCCTTGATGTCATTCCACAACTCGCCTAGTCTTCATTCATTAGTGTGCAATGTATCGAATCTCTTTCTGAGACGGTCTGTAAATTCAGGTAGGATACACTCAAGGTCGTACTTTGGCTCTCATCGACTTGTTCTCATTCTCTTCAGTTTCGACTTGAACTGGCCTATGTGCAGTTGATGGTCCGTTCCACAGCTGGTCCCTGACCTTGTTCCACCATCTCTTTTCATAGAGGTAGTTGTCATGATTCCCGTGTATTCTACCTGATGAGACCCATGTATGACCGTTTACCTCGCTGAAAAAGCTACTTGCCGTGAAGAAGTCGTTGATCGTGCAAAGCTCTGTCGTGCAATCTCTAACATGCTTTCTATCAACAATGTCAGATTTTCCAACACCTGATCTTTCTTCCTTTCCAGCTTTTGCATTGCGATCATCAGTAATTGTCAATGTATCCTGATGGCATGTTTGATCAATTTCAGTCTACAGAAGTTGGTAAAAATCCTCAATTTCTTCACCTTTGGCCTTAGCGGTCGGTGTGTAAATTTGAATAATGGTTGTATTCACTGGTCTTCCCTGTTGGAGTAGGGGTATTAGCCTATCACCGACAATCTTGTACTTCAGGATAGATCCGGAAACGTTCTTTTGGACAAATCATTCCTCTTCAAGTTGTCATTCCTGGCATGGGAGATGAAATGATAGTCCCATTCAAAATGACCGATACCAATTCCAGTCATTTTGGCTCGCTCATGACGAGGATGTTGATCTTTATGCGTTCCACTTTAGTTTTGACAATTTCCAATCCTAGATTCATGCTTCTTTCATTCCGCGTTCTGATCGTTAATGAAGGTTCGCAGCTATTTCTTCCCATTTTGAATCGTGCCACTTCAGCAAATGAAGGTCCCTAAAGCCTGACGCCATCCACCTCATTAAGGACAGCTCCAACTGGATGAGGCAGCTCTTCCCGAGTTGTCTTTTGAGTGCCTTCTAACCTGGGAGGCTCATCTTCTGGCACTATATCAGTCAGTGTTCCGCTGCTATTCCTACGGTGTTCACTGGCTAGTTCTTTTCAGACGTCAAACGTGGAGTCCTTCTTCGTCTTGCAGCTCAGCTAAAACCTGTCAATCATGGGTGATCCTGTTCGGATCCTAATTCCAGTCGCACAGCTCCCAGCATCACAGCAACACGCAAGCCTCCCCAGTACGACACACGGACAGACAGGTGGGCGATCACAACCATTAATGCAGAGAAGTTCTACGAAGCTATTTGGCCTCATCCACAATTGAACTTCCTTATTAGTAGAGACTGCCAGGTAAAGCATTTTTTTTTTCTGCGCCCTTATTGATTGAATTATATTGCAGATGAAGGTTTCCAGAGCGAAGCAGTTTCTCATTAAAGAGTTAGTACCCATATTACGTGATGGCGTTGTTTGAAAGCTTCACAACATGTCACCTGTCTCCCTTCTTAGCCTTGGGTTTCCTATCACCAGCTTTCCTCTGCCCTTTCTCCTCCTAGTCCTTGCCCCTGGGCTGCTGTGCCCTTTTACGGGCCTATCTAATCTTTGTGTTAGGAGCCTATCTAATCTTTGGTGAAGGGTGAGTCTCAGGCTTGACCTCATTACTGAGCTAAAGGGGTGTCAGGGACCTTACTGGCAGGGTTTCTCCCATCTATGACAGCCCAGTAAGTCTGGCCTTTTTTTGTGACTTAGGGATTTTTTTTTCTGCATTTTTTCTCCAGCTCTGTCCAGGACTCACTATTGTCATCCCCGTCACAGAGGATCATTGAAGGATTGCTGACAGGAAACTTCCCTAATATTGTGAATCATGAAAAGCTGACCAACCAAGAAGCTCAAAGAACCGCATAGAGGACAGACGGCAACAGTAAAACACCAAGGCCTGTCCTAATCACACTCTCTAAAACCAAAGACAAAGGCAAAATCCTGCGAGCAGCTCGAGAAAAACAAAAAGTCACACGCAGAGGACAAACGATAAGACTGAGCTCTGATTATTCGGCAGAACCATGCAGGCAAAAGGGCAATGGTTTGACATAGTAAACAAAACAAATTACCAACCAAGAATAAGATATCCTGCAGAACTCTCACTCAAATATGATGCTGAAATTAGGACATTTCCAGATAAGAAAGATTAAGGGACTCTGTAAAAACAGAACCAAAATGACACTAATTACTAAAGGGAGTCCTTTGGTCTTAGGAGAAACAATATCATACCACAGCCTGAATCTAGAATTCAAGAGTTTACTCGCCAGATACCAGTGTAGTAAAAGAACTCCCAACGACTATCCAGAAACAAAGGAATTACAACAGGAAACCAGAAATGTGAAACTCTAATAGACAATATGAGAAAAAAAAAAAAGAGGGACTAATTGGTGGAGGTATAGAAGTTTTCATGCGGGGAATGGCAAGGCAACACCAAGGAATAATAGACTGGTTCAAGCAGGGGAAATTTCAAAGGAACCACAGAGTGCAAAAGAGTACACATCTAAGTAAAGAAGAAAAGGATAAAGTCTCCGTGAAAACAAAATGTACAAAACCAAAAGCAATGACAGCAAAATCCAAAAGCAGAAGGAATTCAGCACAGGAGACTAAGGGGAACAAAGAAAACATCAGCACCACCAAAAAAGCACTTGAAAATGACAGCAAGAACCTGAAACCTAGCAACACTGACACAGAATGTAAACGGCCTAAATGCAACCCGAAAGAGTCAGAGAGCGACAGAATGGATTCCAAAAAAGGCCTATCAACATGCTGTCTACCAGAGGTGCCCCTTACAAACAAAGGAATCAATTCATTAAAAATCAAAAGATGGCAACAACTACGTCAAGCAAACGGCTATCAAAAAAGAGCAGAAGTGACAAGAGTCATTTCAGAGAACAATAGACTTTAAAACAAAGTCTGCCATACGAGACAAAGTAGGGCATTACAGAAAGATGAAAGGGACGATCCACCGTGAAGACATAACCGTAACAAACATTTACGCACCCAACGAAGGACAGCATTCCAATAAACGTGAAACTCAGCTCTAAAGAGAGAAACTGACGGTTCCACAAGAACAGTAGGAGACTTCGACACACCACTCTTGGTGAAGCACAGAACATCTAGAAAGAAATTCAGCAAAGATATACAACAGCTCAAGGGCACAATCAGCCAGCTTGACATATATGTCTTGAACTCACAGACGTATACGGAACACTCCAGCGAGCGGCAGCAAAATACACTTTCTTCTTCAATCCCATCGGGAATATTCTACGCATCAGACCATGCCTTGCCCTTAAACACCAAGCAGCTCAACACCAAGCAGCCAAAGCCAAAGGAAGAAATGATGAAGCAAAAGAACTGAACACGTGATTTCAAAGTGCATCTCGAGAAGACAAAGTATTCTAATGCCATGCACAGAGCTGGAGATAGAAAACCAAAAGGGAAGAACACGCCTGCAATTTCTCCAGCTGAAAGAACTGAAGAAAAAAATCAAACCTTTACTTTCGGTAGTCAAGGATTCTACCGGAAAAATACTAAATGATGCTGGAAGAACCAAAAGATGGACTCAATACACAGAGTCATTCTATACCAAAAAGAACTGCTGGACAACGGACCATTTCATGAGGTAGGTAGCACATGATGAGGAAGGCATGGTACTGAAGGAGGTAATCCAAACCGCACTGAAGGCATTGGCAGAAACAGGAATTATAGCAGTGACGGAATTCCAGCTGAGATGTTTCAACAAACAGATGCAGTGCTGAAAGTGCTCGCTTTTCTACACCAAGAATATTGGAAGGGAACTACTTGGCCAGCCGACTGAAAGAGGTCCATATTTATGGCTATTCCCAAGAAAGGTGATCCAACCGAACGTGGAAATTATCGAACAACACCAGTAACACATGTAAAATTTTGCTGGAGATCATTCAAAAGTGGCTGCAGCAGTATATTGACACGGAACTGCCAGAAATTCAGGCCAGACTCAGAAGACGACGGCCAATCAGGGCCATCCATGCTGATGTCAGATGGATGCCGGCTGAAAGCACCAAATACCTGAAAGATGCTTCCCCGTGTTTTACTGAGTATTCTAAGGCATTCAGGTCTGTGAGTCATAACAAATTATGAATGACATTGTGAAGAATGGGAATTCCAGAACACTTAATTGTGCTCAAGAGGAAACTGTACACAGATCAATCAGCACTTTGGACAGAACAAGGGAATTCTGAGTGGTTTCAATTCAGGAAAGCTGTGTGTCAGGGTTGTACCCTTTTCCCGCACCTATTCGAATGCGAATGCTGAGCAAATGATCCAAGAAGCTGGACTATATGGAGAAGAACGGGGCACTAGGATTGCAGGAAGACTCATTAACCACCTGCGCTATGGAGACGACACAACCTTGCTTGCCTAAAGCAAAGAGGACTTGAAGCACTTACTGATGAAGATCAAAGGCCACAAGCTTCAGTATTGATTCCACCGCAACATAAAGAAAAGAAAAATCTTCACCACTGGAGCAGGAGGCAAAATTCCGATAAGTGGAGAAAAGACGGAAGTTTGGAAGGATTTCTTTTTACTTGGTTCTGCGTTCAGCACCCATGGAAGCAGTGGTGAGGAAATCAAAAGACGAACGGCTTTGGGCAAATCTCCTGTAAAGGACCTCTTTAAGGCGTTGAAAAGCAAAGATACCACCTTGAAGACGAAGGTGTGCCTGACCCAAGGAATGGTATTTCAATCACATCATATGCATGTGAAAACTGGACAATGAAGAAGGAAGACTGAAGAACTGACGCCTTTGAAGTGCGGCGTTGGTGAAGAATATTGCATGCAGCATGGACCGCCAAAAGAACGCACAAATCTGTCTTGGAAGAGGTAAAACCGGAATGCTTCTTCGAAACAAGGTTGGTGAGACTGCATCCGACATAGTTTGGACGCGTTGGCAGGGGAGATCAGTCCCCGGAGAAGGAAATCGTGCTTGGTACAGGACAGGGTCGGCTAAATAGAGGAAGGCCCTCCACGATGAGGACTGACACAGTGGCTGAAAGCACAGGCTCAAGGAAAAGAAGGATTTTAAGCATGGCGCAGGACAGTGAATTCTTTCCTCTGTGGTACCTCGGGTACCTATGAATTGGAAATAACTTGATGGCCCTTAACAACAACAAAAGCCGCAATAAAAAGACAAGTAATCCGATTTAAAACAGGGCAAAAGCAATGAACGGACACTTCACCGAAGTGTATGGTACCATCGGTTCCGCATCCTATGCCACCTCATGAAATGGTCGAATGTCGACCAGTTCTTTCGGGTATAATCACTCCGTGTATTCCTTGCATCTTGTTTAGACGCCTCCTGCATCATTTAATATGTTGCCCATAGAATCTTTCACCACTGCAACACAAGGCTTGAGTTTTCTCTTCCGTTCTTTCAGCTTGAGAAATGCCAAGCATGTTCTTCCCTTCTGGTTTTCTAACTCCAGGTTTCTGCACATGTTCCATTACTTTGTCTTCTCGAGCTGCTCTTTGAAATCTTCTCTTCAGCTTTTTTACTTCGTCATTTCTCCTTTTGCTTTAGCTGCCTGACGTTGCAGAGCAAATTTCAGAGTCTCTTCTGACATCCTTCTTGGTCTTGTATTTCTTTCCTGTCTTCTCAGTGACCTCTTGCTTTCTTCAGGGATGATGTCCTTGATGTCATTCCACAACTCGCCTAGTCTTCATTCATTAGTGTGCAATGTATCGAATCTCTTTCTGAGACGGTCTGTAAATTCAGGTAGGATACACTCAAGGTCGTACTTTGGCTCTCATCGACTTGTTCTCATTCTCTTCAGTTTCGACTTGAACTGGCCTATGTGCAGTTGATGGTCCGTTCCACAGCTGGTCCCTGACCTTGTTCCACCATCTCTTTTCATAGAGGTAGTTGTCATGATTCCCGTGTATTCTACCTGATGAGACCCATGTATGACCGTTTACCTCGCTGAAAAAGCTACTTGCCGTGAAGAAGTCGTTGATCGTGCAAAGCTCTGTCGTGCAATCTCTAACATGCTTTCTATCAACAATGTCAGATTTTCCAACACCTGATCTTTCTTCCTTTCCAGCTTTTGCATTGCGATCATCAGTAATTGTCAATGTATCCTGATGGCATGTTTGATCAATTTCAGTCTACAGAAGTTGGTAAAAATCCTCAATTTCTTCACCTTTGGCCTTAGCGGTCGGTGTGTAAATTTGAATAATGGTTGTATTCACTGGTCTTCCCTGTTGGAGTAGGGGTATTAGCCTATCACCGACAATCTTGTACTTCAGGATAGATCCGGAAACGTTCTTTTGGACAAATCATTCCTCTTCAAGTTGTCATTCCTGGCATGGGAGATGAAATGATAGTCCCATTCAAAATGACCGATACCAATTCCAGTCATTTTGGCTCGCTCATGACGAGGATGTTGATCTTTATGCGTTCCACTTTAGTTTTGACAATTTCCAATCCTAGATTCATGCTTCTTTCATTCCGCGTTCTGATCGTTAATGAAGGTTCGCAGCTATTTCTTCCCATTTTGAATCGTGCCACTTCAGCAAATGAAGGTCCCTAAAGCCTGACGCCATCCACCTCATTAAGGACAGCTCCAACTGGATGAGGCAGCTCTTCCCGAGTTGTCTTTTGAGTGCCTTCTAACCTGGGAGGCTCATCTTCTGGCACTATATCAGTCAGTGTTCCGCTGCTATTCCTACGGTGTTCACTGGCTAGTTCTTTTCAGACGTCAAACGTGGAGTCCTTCTTCGTCTTGCAGCTCAGCTAAAACCTGTCAATCATGGGTGATCCTGTTCGGATCCTAATTCCAGTCGCACAGCTCCCAGCATCACAGCAACACGCAAGCCTCCCCAGTACGACACACGGACAGACAGGTGGGCGATCACAACCATTAATGCAGAGAAGTTCTACGAAGCTATTTGGCCTCATCCACAATTGAACTTCCTTATTAGTAGAGACTGCCAGGTAAAGCATTTTTTTTTCTGCGCCCTTATTGATTGAATTATATTGCAGATGAAGGTTTCCAGAGCGAAGCAGTTTCTCATTAAAGAGTTAGTACCCATATTACGTGATGGCGTTGTTTGAAAGCTTCACAACATGTCACCTGTCTCCCTTCTTAGCCTTGGGTTTCCTATCACCAGCTTTCCTCTGCCCTTTCTCCTCCTAGTCCTTGCCCCTGGGCTGCTGTGCCCTTTTACGGGCCTATCTAATCTTTGTGTTAGGAGCCTATCTAATCTTTGGTGAAGGGTGAGTCTCAGGCTTGACCTCATTACTGAGCTAAAGGGGTGTCAGGGACCTTACTGGCAGGGTTTCTCCCATCTATGACAGCCCAGTAAGTCTGGCCTTTTTTTGTGACTTAGGGATTTTTTTTTCTGCATTTTTTCTCCAGCTCTGTCCAGGACTCACTATTGTCATCCCCGTCACAGAGGATCATTGAAGGATTGCTGACAGGAAACTTCCCTAATATTGTGAATCATGAAAAGCTGACCAACCAAGAAGCTCAAAGAACCGCATAGAGGACAGACGGCAACAGTAAAACACCAAGGCCTGTCCTAATCACACTCTCTAAAACCAAAGACAAAGGCAAAATCCTGCGAGCAGCTCGAGGAAAACAAAAAGTCACACGCAGAGGACAAACAATAAGACTGAGCTCTGATTATTCGGCAGAACCATGCAGGCAAAAGGGCAATGGTTTGACATAGTAAACAAAACAAATTACCAACCAAGAATAAGATATCCTGCAGAACTCTCACTCAAATATGATGCTGAAATTAGGACATTTCCAGATAAGAAAGATTAAGGGACTCTGTAAAAACAGAACCAAAATGACACTAATTACTAAAGGGAGTCCTTTGGTCTTAGGAGAAACAATATCATACCACAGCCTGAATCTAGAATTCAAGAGTTTACTCGCCAGATACCAGTGTAGTAAAAGAACTCCCAACGACTATCCAGAAACAAAGGAATTACAACAGGAAACCAGAAATGTGAAACTCTAATAGACAATATGAGAAAAAAAAAAAAGAGGGACTAATTGGTGGAGGTATAGAAGTTTTCATGCGGGGAATGGCAAGGCAACACCAAGGAATAATAGACTGGTTCAAGCAGGGGAAATTTCAAAGGAACCACAGAGTGCAAAAGAGTACACATCTAAGTAAAGAAGAAAAGGATAAAGTCTCCGTGAAAACAAAATGTACAAAACCAAAAGCAATGACAGCAAAATCCAAAAGCAGAAGGAATTCAGCACAGGAGACTAAGGGGAACAAAGAAAACATCAGCACCACCAAAAAAGCACTTGAAAATGACAGCAAGAACCTGAAACCTAGCAACACTGACACAGAATGTAAACGGCCTAAATGCAACCCGAAAGAGTCAGAGAGCGACAGAATGGATTCCAAAAAAGGCCTATCAACATGCTGTCTACCAGAGGTGCCCCTTACAAACAAAGGAATCAATTCATTAAAAATCAAAAGATGGCAACAACTACGTCAAGCAAACGGCTATCAAAAAAGAGCAGAAGTGACAAGAGTTATTTCAGAGAACAATAGACTTTAAAACAAAGTCTGCCATACGAGACAAAGTAGGGCATTACAGAAAGATGAAAGGGACGATCCACCGTGAAGACATAACCGTAACAAACATTTACGCACCCAACGAAGGACAGCATTCCAATAAACGTGAAACTCAGCTCTAAAGAGAGAAACTGACGGTTCCACAAGAACAGTAGGAGACTTCGACACACCACTCTTGGTGAAGCACAGAACATCTAGAAAGAAATTCAGCAAAGATATACAACAGCTCAAGGGCACAATCAGCCAGCTTGACATATATGTCTTGAACTCACAGACGTATACGGAACACTCCAGCGAGCGGCAGCAAAATACACTTTCTTCTTCAATCCCATCGGGAATATTCTACGCATCAGACCATGCCTTGCCCTTAAACACCAAGCAGCTCAACACCAAGCAGCCAAAGCCAAAGGAAGAAATGATGAAGCAAAAGAACTGAACACGTGATTTCAAAGTGCATCTCGAGAAGACAAAGTATTCTAATGCCATGCACAGAGCTGGAGATAGAAAACCAAAAGGGAAGAACACGCCTGCAATTTCTCCAGCTGAAAGAACTGAAGAAAAAAATCAAACCTTTACTTTCGGTAGTCAAGGATTCTACCGGAAAAATACTAAATGATGCTGGAAGAACCAAAAGATGGACTCAATACACAGAGTCATTCTATACCAAAAAGAACTGCTGGACAACGGACCATTTCATGAGGTAGGTAGCACATGATGAGGAAGGCATGGTACTGAAGGAGGTAATCCAAACCGCACTGAAGGCATTGGCAGAAACAGGAATTATAGCAGTGACGGAATTCCAGCTGAGATGTTTCAACAAACAGATGCAGTGCTGAAAGTGCTCGCTTTTCTACACCAAGAATATTGGAAGGGAACTACTTGGCCAGCCGACTGAAAGAGGTCCATATTTATGGCTATTCCCAAGAAAGGTGATCCAACCGAACGTGGAAATTATCGAACAACACCAGTAACACATGTAAAATTTTGCTGGAGATCATTCAAAAGTGGCTGCAGCAGTATATTGACACGGAACTGCCAGAAATTCAGGCCAGACTCAGAAGACGACGGCCAATCAGGGCCATCCATGCTGATGTCAGATGGATGCCGGCTGAAAGCACCAAATACCTGAAAGATGCTTCCCCGTGTTTTACTGAGTATTCTAAGGCATTCAGGTCTGTGAGTCATAACAAATTATGAATGACATTGTGAAGAATGGGAATTCCAGAACACTTAATTGTGCTCAAGAGGAAACTGTACACAGATCAATCAGCACTTTGGACAGAACAAGGGAATTCTGAGTGGTTTCAATTCAGGAAAGCTGTGTGTCAGGGTTGTACCCTTTTCCCGCACCTATTCGAATGCGAATGCTGAGCAAATGATCCAAGAAGCTGGACTATATGGAGAAGAACGGGGCACTAGGATTGCAGGAAGACTCATTAACCACCTGCGCTATGGAGACGACACAACCTTGCTTGCCTAAAGCAAAGAGGACTTGAAGCACTTACTGATGAAGATCAAAGGCCACAAGCTTCAGTATTGATTCCACCGCAACATAAAGAAAAGAAAAATCTTCACCACTGGAGCAGGAGGCAAAATTCCGATAAGTGGAGAAAAGACGGAAGTTTGGAAGGATTTCTTTTTACTTGGTTCTGCGTTCAGCACCCATGGAAGCAGTGGTGAGGAAATCAAAAGACGAACTGCTTTGGGCAAATCTCCTGTAAAGGACCTCTTTAAGGCGTTGAAAAGCAAAGATACCACCTTGAAGACGAAGGTGTGCCTGACCCAAGGAATGGTATTTCAATCACATCATATGCATGTGAAAACTGGACAATGAAGAAGGAAGACTGAAGAACTGACGCCTTTGAAGTGCGGCGTTGGTGAAGAATATTGCATGCAGCATGGACCGCCAAAAGAACGCACAAATCTGTCTTGGAAGAGGTAAAACCGGAATGCTTCTTCGAAACAAGGTTGGTGAGACTGCATCCGACATAGTTTGGACGCGTTGGCAGGGGAGATCAGTCCCCGGAGAAGGAAATCGTGCTTGGTACAGGACAGGGTCGGCTAAATAGAGGAAGGCCCTCCACGATGAGGACTGACACAGTGGCTGAAAGCACAGGCTCAAGGAAAAGAAGGATTTTAAGCATGGCGCAGGACAGTGAATTCTTTCCTCTGTGGTACCTCGGGTACCTATGAATTGGAAATAACTTGATGGCCCTTAACAACAACAAAAGCCGCAATAAAAAGACAAGTAATCCGATTTAAAACAGGGCAAAAGCAATGAACGGACACTTCACCGAAGTGTATGGTACCATCGGTTCCGCATCCTATGCCACCTCATGAAATGGTCGAATGTCGACCAGTTCTTTCGGGTATAATCACTCCGTGTATTCCTTGCATCTTGTTTAGACGCCTCCTGCATCATTTAATATGTTGCCCATAGAATCTTTCACCACTGCAACACAAGGCTTGAGTTTTCTCTTCCGTTCTTTCAGCTTGAGAAATGCCAAGCATGTTCTTCCCTTCTGGTTTTCTAACTCCAGGTTTCTGCACATGTTCCATTACTTTGTCTTCTCGAGCTGCTCTTTGAAATCTTCTCTTCAGCTTTTTTACTTCGTCATTTCTCCTTTTGCTTTAGCTGCCTGACGTTGCAGAGCAAATTTCAGAGTCTCTTCTGACATCCTTCTTGGTCTTGTATTTCTTTCCTGTCTTCTCAGTGACCTCTTGCTTTCTTCAGGGATGATGTCCTTGATGTCATTCCACAACTCGCCTAGTCTTCATTCATTAGTGTGCAATGTATCGAATCTCTTTCTGAGACGGTCTGTAAATTCAGGTAGGATACACTCAAGGTCGTACTTTGGCTCTCATCGACTTGTTCTCATTCTCTTCAGTTTCGACTTGAACTGGCCTATGTGCAGTTGATGGTCCGTTCCACAGCTGGTCCCTGACCTTGTTCCACCATCTCTTTTCATAGAGGTAGTTGTCATGATTCCCGTGTATTCTACCTGATGAGACCCATGTATGACCGTTTACCTCGCTGAAAAAGCTACTTGCCGTGAAGAAGTCGTTGATCGTGCAAAGCTCTGTCGTGCAATCTCTAACATGCTTTCTATCAACAATGTCAGATTTTCCAACACCTGATCTTTCTTCCTTTCCAGCTTTTGCATTGCGATCATCAGTAATTGTCAATGTATCCTGATGGCATGTTTGATCAATTTCAGTCTACAGAAGTTGGTAAAAATCCTCAATTTCTTCACCTTTGGCCTTAGCGGTCGGTGTGTAAATTTGAATAATGGTTGTATTCACTGGTCTTCCCTGTTGGAGTAGGGGTATTAGCCTATCACCGACAATCTTGTACTTCAGGATAGATCCGGAAACGTTCTTTTGGACAAATCATTCCTCTTCAAGTTGTCATTCCTGGCATGGGAGATGAAATGATAGTCCCATTCAAAATGACCGATACCAATTCCAGTCATTTTGGCTCGCTCATGACGAGGATGTTGATCTTTATGCGTTCCACTTTAGTTTTGACAATTTCCAATCCTAGATTCATGCTTCTTTCATTCCGCGTTCTGATCGTTAATGAAGGTTCGCAGCTATTTCTTCCCATTTTGAATCGTGCCACTTCAGCAAATGAAGGTCCCTAAAGCCTGACGCCATCCACCTCATTAAGGACAGCTCCAACTGGATGAGGCAGCTCTTCCCGAGTTGTCTTTTGAGTGCCTTCTAACCTGGGAGGCTCATCTTCTGGCACTATATCAGTCAGTGTTCCGCTGCTATTCCTACGGTGTTCACTGGCTAGTTCTTTTCAGACGTCAAACGTGGAGTCCTTCTTCGTCTTGCAGCTCAGCTAAAACCTGTCAATCATGGGTGATCCTGTTCGGATCCTAATTCCAGTCGCACAGCTCCCAGCATCACAGCAACACGCAAGCCTCCCCAGTACGACACACGGACAGACAGGTGGGCGATCACAACCATTAATGCAGAGAAGTTCTACGAAGCTATTTGGCCTCATCCACAATTGAACTTCCTTATTAGTAGAGACTGCCAGGTAAAGCATTTTTTTTTCTGCGCCCTTATTGATTGAATTATATTGCAGATGAAGGTTTCCAGAGCGAAGCAGTTTCTCATTAAAGAGTTAGTACCCATATTACGTGATGGCGTTGTTTGAAAGCTTCACAACATGTCACCTGTCTCCCTTCTTAGCCTTGGGTTTCCTATCACCAGCTTTCCTCTGCCCTTTCTCCTCCTAGTCCTTGCCCCTGGGCTGCTGTGCCCTTTTACGGGCCTATCTAATCTTTGTGTTAGGAGCCTATCTAATCTTTGGTGAAGGGTGAGTCTCAGGCTTGACCTCATTACTGAGCTAAAGGGGTGTCAGGGACCTTACTGGCAGGGTTTCTCCCATCTATGACAGCCCAGTAAGTCTGGCCTTTTTTTGTGACTTAGGGATTTTTTTTTCTGCATTTTTTCTCCAGCTCTGTCCAGGACTCACTATTGTCATCCCCGTCACAGAGGATCATTGAAGGATTGCTGACAGGAAACTTCCCTAATATTGTGAATCATGAAAAGCTGACCAACCAAGAAGCTCAAAGAACCGCATAGAGGACAGACGGCAACAGTAAAACACCAAGGCCTGTCCTAATCACACTCTCTAAAACCAAAGACAAAGGCAAAATCCTGCGAGCAGCTCGAGGAAAACAAAAAGTCACACGCAGAGGACAAACAATAAGACTGAGCTCTGATTATTCGGCAGAACCATGCAGGCAAAAGGGCAATGGTTTGACATAGTAAACAAAACAAATTACCAACCAAGAATAAGATATCCTGCAGAACTCTCACTCAAATATGATGCTGAAATTAGGACATTTCCAGATAAGAAAGATTAAGGGACTCTGTAAAAACAGAACCAAAATGACACTAATTACTAAAGGGAGTCCTTTGGTCTTAGGAGAAACAATATCATACCACAGCCTGAATCTAGAATTCAAGAGTTTACTCGCCAGATACCAGTGTAGTAAAAGAACTCCCAACGACTATCCAGAAACAAAGGAATTACAACAGGAAACCAGAAATGTGAAACTCTAATAGACAATATGAGAAAAAAAAAAAAGAGGGACTAATTGGTGGAGGTATAGAAGTTTTCATGCGGGGAATGGCAAGGCAACACCAAGGAATAATAGACTGGTTCAAGCAGGGGAAATTTCAAAGGAACCACAGAGTGCAAAAGAGTACACATCTAAGTAAAGAAGAAAAGGATAAAGTCTCCGTGAAAACAAAATGTACAAAACCAAAAGCAATGACAGCAAAATCCAAAAGCAGAAGGAATTCAGCACAGGAGACTAAGGGGAACAAAGAAAACATCAGCACCACCAAAAAAGCACTTGAAAATGACAGCAAGAACCTGAAACCTAGCAACACTGACACAGAATGTAAACGGCCTAAATGCAACCCGAAAGAGTCAGAGAGCGACAGAATGGATTCCAAAAAAGGCCTATCAACATGCTGTCTACCAGAGGTGCCCCTTACAAACAAAGGAATCAATTCATTAAAAATCAAAAGATGGCAACAACTACGTCAAGCAAACGGCTATCAAAAAAGAGCAGAAGTGACAAGAGTTATTTCAGAGAACAATAGACTTTAAAACAAAGTCTGCCATACGAGACAAAGTAGGGCATTACAGAAAGATGAAAGGGACGATCCACCGTGAAGACATAACCGTAACAAACATTTACGCACCCAACGAAGGACAGCATTCCAATAAACGTGAAACTCAGCTCTAAAGAGAGAAACTGACGGTTCCACAAGAACAGTAGGAGACTTCGACACACCACTCTTGGTGAAGCACAGAACATCTAGAAAGAAATTCAGCAAAGATATACAACAGCTCAAGGGCACAATCAGCCAGCTTGACATATATGTCTTGAACTCACAGACGTATACGGAACACTCCAGCGAGCGGCAGCAAAATACACTTTCTTCTTCAATCCCATCGGGAATATTCTACGCATCAGACCATGCCTTGCCCTTAAACACCAAGCAGCTCAACACCAAGCAGCCAAAGCCAAAGGAAGAAATGATGAAGCAAAAGAACTGAACACGTGATTTCAAAGTGCATCTCGAGAAGACAAAGTATTCTAATGCCATGCACAGAGCTGGAGATAGAAAACCAAAAGGGAAGAACACGCCTGCAATTTCTCCAGCTGAAAGAACTGAAGAAAAAAATCAAACCTTTACTTTCGGTAGTCAAGGATTCTACCGGAAAAATACTAAATGATGCTGGAAGAACCAAAAGATGGACTCAATACACAGAGTCATTCTATACCAAAAAGAACTGCTGGACAACGGACCATTTCATGAGGTAGGTAGCACATGATGAGGAAGGCATGGTACTGAAGGAGGTAATCCAAACCGCACTGAAGGCATTGGCAGAAACAGGAATTATAGCAGTGACGGAATTCCAGCTGAGATGTTTCAACAAACAGATGCAGTGCTGAAAGTGCTCGCTTTTCTACACCAAGAATATTGGAAGGGAACTACTTGGCCAGCCGACTGAAAGAGGTCCATATTTATGGCTATTCCCAAGAAAGGTGATCCAACCGAACGTGGAAATTATCGAACAACACCAGTAACACATGTAAAATTTTGCTGGAGATCATTCAAAAGTGGCTGCAGCAGTATATTGACACGGAACTGCCAGAAATTCAGGCCAGACTCAGAAGACGACGGCCAATCAGGGCCATCCATGCTGATGTCAGATGGATGCCGGCTGAAAGCACCAAATACCTGAAAGATGCTTCCCCGTGTTTTACTGAGTATTCTAAGGCATTCAGGTCTGTGAGTCATAACAAATTATGAATGACATTGTGAAGAATGGGAATTCCAGAACACTTAATTGTGCTCAAGAGGAAACTGTACACAGATCAATCAGCACTTTGGACAGAACAAGGGAATTCTGAGTGGTTTCAATTCAGGAAAGCTGTGTGTCAGGGTTGTACCCTTTTCCCGCACCTATTCGAATGCGAATGCTGAGCAAATGATCCAAGAAGCTGGACTATATGGAGAAGAACGGGGCACTAGGATTGCAGGAAGACTCATTAACCACCTGCGCTATGGAGACGACACAACCTTGCTTGCCTAAAGCAAAGAGGACTTGAAGCACTTACTGATGAAGATCAAAGGCCACAAGCTTCAGTATTGATTCCACCGCAACATAAAGAAAAGAAAAATCTTCACCACTGGAGCAGGAGGCAAAATTCCGATAAGTGGAGAAAAGACGGAAGTTTGGAAGGATTTCTTTTTACTTGGTTCTGCGTTCAGCACCCATGGAAGCAGTGGTGAGGAAATCAAAAGACGAACTGCTTTGGGCAAATCTCCTGTAAAGGACCTCTTTAAGGCGTTGAAAAGCAAAGATACCACCTTGAAGACGAAGGTGTGCCTGACCCAAGGAATGGTATTTCAATCACATCATATGCATGTGAAAACTGGACAATGAAGAAGGAAGACTGAAGAACTGACGCCTTTGAAGTGCGGCGTTGGTGAAGAATATTGCATGCAGCATGGACCGCCAAAAGAACGCACAAATCTGTCTTGGAAGAGGTAAAACCGGAATGCTTCTTCGAAACAAGGTTGGTGAGACTGCATCCGACATAGTTTGGACGCGTTGGCAGGGGAGATCAGTCCCCGGAGAAGGAAATCGTGCTTGGTACAGGACAGGGTCGGCTAAATAGAGGAAGGCCCTCCACGATGAGGACTGACACAGTGGCTGAAAGCACAGGCTCAAGGAAAAGAAGGATTTTAAGCATGGCGCAGGACAGTGAATTCTTTCCTCTGTGGTACCTCGGGTACCTATGAATTGGAAATAACTTGATGGCCCTTAACAACAACAAAAGCCGCAATAAAAAGACAAGTAATCCGATTTAAAACAGGGCAAAAGCAATGAACGGACACTTCACCGAAGTGTATGGTACCATCGGTTCCGCATCCTATGCCACCTCATGAAATGGTCGAATGTCGACCAGTTCTTTCGGGTATAATCACTCCGTGTATTCCTTGCATCTTGTTTAGACGCCTCCTGCATCATTTAATATGTTGCCCATAGAATCTTTCACCACTGCAACACAAGGCTTGAGTTTTCTCTTCCGTTCTTTCAGCTTGAGAAATGCCAAGCATGTTCTTCCCTTCTGGTTTTCTAACTCCAGGTTTCTGCACATGTTCCATTACTTTGTCTTCTCGAGCTGCTCTTTGAAATCTTCTCTTCAGCTTTTTTACTTCGTCATTTCTCCTTTTGCTTTAGCTGCCTGACGTTGCAGAGCAAATTTCAGAGTCTCTTCTGACATCCTTCTTGGTCTTGTATTTCTTTCCTGTCTTCTCAGTGACCTCTTGCTTTCTTCAGGGATGATGTCCTTGATGTCATTCCACAACTCGCCTAGTCTTCATTCATTAGTGTGCAATGTATCGAATCTCTTTCTGAGACGGTCTGTAAATTCAGGTAGGATACACTCAAGGTCGTACTTTGGCTCTCATCGACTTGTTCTCATTCTCTTCAGTTTCGACTTGAACTGGCCTATGTGCAGTTGATGGTCCGTTCCACAGCTGGTCCCTGACCTTGTTCCACCATCTCTTTTCATAGAGGTAGTTGTCATGATTCCCGTGTATTCTACCTGATGAGACCCATGTATGACCGTTTACCTCGCTGAAAAAGCTACTTGCCGTGAAGAAGTCGTTGATCGTGCAAAGCTCTGTCGTGCAATCTCTAACATGCTTTCTATCAACAATGTCAGATTTTCCAACACCTGATCTTTCTTCCTTTCCAGCTTTTGCATTGCGATCATCAGTAATTGTCAATGTATCCTGATGGCATGTTTGATCAATTTCAGTCTACAGAAGTTGGTAAAAATCCTCAATTTCTTCACCTTTGGCCTTAGCGGTCGGTGTGTAAATTTGAATAATGGTTGTATTCACTGGTCTTCCCTGTTGGAGTAGGGGTATTAGCCTATCACCGACAATCTTGTACTTCAGGATAGATCCGGAAACGTTCTTTTGGACAAATCATTCCTCTTCAAGTTGTCATTCCTGGCATGGGAGATGAAATGATAGTCCCATTCAAAATGACCGATACCAATTCCAGTCATTTTGGCTCGCTCATGACGAGGATGTTGATCTTTATGCGTTCCACTTTAGTTTTGACAATTTCCAATCCTAGATTCATGCTTCTTTCATTCCGCGTTCTGATCGTTAATGAAGGTTCGCAGCTATTTCTTCCCATTTTGAATCGTGCCACTTCAGCAAATGAAGGTCCCTAAAGCCTGACGCCATCCACCTCATTAAGGACAGCTCCAACTGGATGAGGCAGCTCTTCCCGAGTTGTCTTTTGAGTGCCTTCTAACCTGGGAGGCTCATCTTCTGGCACTATATCAGTCAGTGTTCCGCTGCTATTCCTACGGTGTTCACTGGCTAGTTCTTTTCAGACGTCAAACGTGGAGTCCTTCTTCGTCTTGCAGCTCAGCTAAAACCTGTCAATCATGGGTGATCCTGTTCGGATCCTAATTCCAGTCGCACAGCTCCCAGCATCACAGCAACACGCAAGCCTCCCCAGTACGACACACGGACAGACAGGTGGGCGATCACAACCATTAATGCAGAGAAGTTCTACGAAGCTATTTGGCCTCATCCACAATTGAACTTCCTTATTAGTAGAGACTGCCAGGTAAAGCATTTTTTTTTCTGCGCCCTTATTGATTGAATTATATTGCAGATGAAGGTTTCCAGAGCGAAGCAGTTTCTCATTAAAGAGTTAGTACCCATATTACGTGATGGCGTTGTTTGAAAGCTTCACAACATGTCACCTGTCTCCCTTCTTAGCCTTGGGTTTCCTATCACCAGCTTTCCTCTGCCCTTTCTCCTCCTAGTCCTTGCCCCTGGGCTGCTGTGCCCTTTTACGGGCCTATCTAATCTTTGTGTTAGGAGCCTATCTAATCTTTGGTGAAGGGTGAGTCTCAGGCTTGACCTCATTACTGAGCTAAAGGGGTGTCAGGGACCTTACTGGCAGGGTTTCTCCCATCTATGACAGCCCAGTAAGTCTGGCCTTTTTTTGTGACTTAGGGATTTTTTTTTCTGCATTTTTTCTCCAGCTCTGTCCAGGACTCACTATTGTCATCCCCGTCACAGAGGATCATTGAAGGATTGCTGACAGGAAACTTCCCTAATATTGTGAATCATGAAAAGCTGACCAACCAAGAAGCTCAAAGAACCGCATAGAGGACAGACGGCAACAGTAAAACACCAAGGCCTGTCCTAATCACACTCTCTAAAACCAAAGACAAAGGCAAAATCCTGCGAGCAGCTTGAGAAAAACAAAAAGTCACACGCAGAGGACAAACAATAAGACTGAGCTCTGATTATTCGGCAGAACCATGCAGGCAAAAGGGCAATGGTTTGACATAGTAAACAAAACAAATTACCAACCAAGAATAAGATATCCTGCAGAACTCTCACTCAAATATGATGCTGAAATTAGGACATTTCCAGATAAGAAAGATTAAGGGACTCTGTAAAAACAGAACCAAAATGACACTAATTACTAAAGGGAGTCCTTTGGTCTTAGGAGAAACAATATCATACCACAGCCTGAATCTAGAATTCAAGAGTTTACTCGCCAGATACCAGTGTAGTAAAAGAACTCCCAACGACTATCCAGAAACAAAGGAATTACAACAGGAAACCAGAAATGTGAAACTCTAATAGACAATATGAGAAAAAAAAAAAAGAGGGACTAATTGGTGGAGGTATAGAAGTTTTCATGCGGGGAATGGCAAGGCAACACCAAGGAATAATAGACTGGTTCAAGCAGGGGAAATTTCAAAGGAACCACAGAGTGCAAAAGAGTACACATCTAAGTAAAGAAGAAAAGGATAAAGTCTCCGTGAAAACAAAATGTACAAAACCAAAAGCAATGACAGCAAAATCCAAAAGCAGAAGGAATTCAGCACAGGAGACTAAGGGGAACAAAGAAAACATCAGCACCACCAAAAAAGCACTTGAAAATGACAGCAAGAACCTGAAACCTAGCAACACTGACACAGAATGTAAACGGCCTAAATGCAACCCGAAAGAGTCAGAGAGCGACAGAATGGATTCCAAAAAAGGCCTATCAACATGCTGTCTACCAGAGGTGCCCCTTACAAACAAAGGAATCAATTCATTAAAAATCAAAAGATGGCAACAACTACGTCAAGCAAACGGCTATCAAAAAAGAGCAGAAGTGACAAGAGTTATTTCAGAGAACAATAGACTTTAAAACAAAGTCTGCCATACGAGACAAAGTAGGGCATTACAGAAAGATGAAAGGGACGATCCACCGTGAAGACATAACCGTAACAAACATTTACGCACCCAACGAAGGACAGCATTCCAATAAACGTGAAACTCAGCTCTAAAGAGAGAAACTGACGGTTCCACAAGAACAGTAGGAGACTTCGACACACCACTCTTGGTGAAGCACAGAACATCTAGAAAGAAATTCAGCAAAGATATACAACAGCTCAAGGGCACAATCAGCCAGCTTGACATATATGTCTTGAACTCACAGACGTATACGGAACACTCCAGCGAGCGGCAGCAAAATACACTTTCTTCTTCAATCCCATCGGGAATATTCTACGCATCAGACCATGCCTTGCCCTTAAACACCAAGCAGCTCAACACCAAGCAGCCAAAGCCAAAGGAAGAAATGATGAAGCAAAAGAACTGAACACGTGATTTCAAAGTGCATCTCGAGAAGACAAAGTATTCTAATGCCATGCACAGAGCTGGAGATAGAAAACCAAAAGGGAAGAACACGCCTGCAATTTCTCCAGCTGAAAGAACTGAAGAAAAAAATCAAACCTTTACTTTCGGTAGTCAAGGATTCTACCGGAAAAATACTAAATGATGCTGGAAGAACCAAAAGATGGACTCAATACACAGAGTCATTCTATACCAAAAAGAACTGCTGGACAACGGACCATTTCATGAGGTAGGTAGCACATGATGAGGAAGGCATGGTACTGAAGGAGGTAATCCAAACCGCACTGAAGGCATTGGCAGAAACAGGAATTATAGCAGTGACGGAATTCCAGCTGAGATGTTTCAACAAACAGATGCAGTGCTGAAAGTGCTCGCTTTTCTACACCAAGAATATTGGAAGGGAACTACTTGGCCAGCCGACTGAAAGAGGTCCATATTTATGGCTATTCCCAAGAAAGGTGATCCAACCGAACGTGGAAATTATCGAACAACACCAGTAACACATGTAAAATTTTGCTGGAGATCATTCAAAAGTGGCTGCAGCAGTATATTGACACGGAACTGCCAGAAATTCAGGCCAGACTCAGAAGACGACGGCCAATCAGGGCCATCCATGCTGATGTCAGATGGATGCCGGCTGAAAGCACCAAATACCTGAAAGATGCTTCCCCGTGTTTTACTGAGTATTCTAAGGCATTCAGGTCTGTGAGTCATAACAAATTATGAATGACATTGTGAAGAATGGGAATTCCAGAACACTTAATTGTGCTCAAGAGGAAACTGTACACAGATCAATCAGCACTTTGGACAGAACAAGGGAATTCTGAGTGGTTTCAATTCAGGAAAGCTGTGTGTCAGGGTTGTACCCTTTTCCCGCACCTATTCGAATGCGAATGCTGAGCAAATGATCCAAGAAGCTGGACTATATGGAGAAGAACGGGGCACTAGGATTGCAGGAAGACTCATTAACCACCTGCGCTATGGAGACGACACAACCTTGCTTGCCTAAAGCAAAGAGGACTTGAAGCACTTACTGATGAAGATCAAAGGCCACAAGCTTCAGTATTGATTCCACCGCAACATAAAGAAAAGAAAAATCTTCACCACTGGAGCAGGAGGCAAAATTCCGATAAGTGGAGAAAAGACGGAAGTTTGGAAGGATTTCTTTTTACTTGGTTCTGCGTTCAGCACCCATGGAAGCAGTGGTGAGGAAATCAAAAGACGAACTGCTTTGGGCAAATCTCCTGTAAAGGACCTCTTTAAGGCGTTGAAAAGCAAAGATACCACCTTGAAGACGAAGGTGTGCCTGACCCAAGGAATGGTATTTCAATCACATCATATGCATGTGAAAACTGGACAATGAAGAAGGAAGACTGAAGAACTGACGCCTTTGAAGTGCGGCGTTGGTGAAGAATATTGCATGCAGCATGGACCGCCAAAAGAACGCACAAATCTGTCTTGGAAGAGGTAAAACCGGAATGCTTCTTCGAAACAAGGTTGGTGAGACTGCATCCGACATAGTTTGGACGCGTTGGCAGGGGAGATCAGTCCCCGGAGAAGGAAATCGTGCTTGGTACAGGACAGGGTCGGCTAAATAGAGGAAGGCCCTCCACGATGAGGACTGACACAGTGGCTGAAAGCACAGGCTCAAGGAAAAGAAGGATTTTAAGCATGGCGCAGGACAGTGAATTCTTTCCTCTGTGGTACCTCGGGTACCTATGAATTGGAAATAACTTGATGGCCCTTAACAACAACAAAAGCCGCAATAAAAAGACAAGTAATCCGATTTAAAACAGGGCAAAAGCAATGAACGGACACTTCACCGAAGTGTATGGTACCATCGGTTCCGCATCCTATGCCACCTCATGAAATGGTCGAATGTCGACCAGTTCTTTCGGGTATAATCACTCCGTGTATTCCTTGCATCTTGTTTAGACGCCTCCTGCATCATTTAATATGTTGCCCATAGAATCTTTCACCACTGCAACACAAGGCTTGAGTTTTCTCTTCCGTTCTTTCAGCTTGAGAAATGCCAAGCATGTTCTTCCCTTCTGGTTTTCTAACTCCAGGTTTCTGCACATGTTCCATTACTTTGTCTTCTCGAGCTGCTCTTTGAAATCTTCTCTTCAGCTTTTTTACTTCGTCATTTCTCCTTTTGCTTTAGCTGCCTGACGTTGCAGAGCAAATTTCAGAGTCTCTTCTGACATCCTTCTTGGTCTTGTATTTCTTTCCTGTCTTCTCAGTGACCTCTTGCTTTCTTCAGGGATGATGTCCTTGATGTCATTCCACAACTCGCCTAGTCTTCATTCATTAGTGTGCAATGTATCGAATCTCTTTCTGAGACGGTCTGTAAATTCAGGTAGGATACACTCAAGGTCGTACTTTGGCTCTCATCGACTTGTTCTCATTCTCTTCAGTTTCGACTTGAACTGGCCTATGTGCAGTTGATGGTCCGTTCCACAGCTGGTCCCTGACCTTGTTCCACCATCTCTTTTCATAGAGGTAGTTGTCATGATTCCCGTGTATTCTACCTGATGAGACCCATGTATGACCGTTTACCTCGCTGAAAAAGCTACTTGCCGTGAAGAAGTCGTTGATCGTGCAAAGCTCTGTCGTGCAATCTCTAACATGCTTTCTATCAACAATGTCAGATTTTCCAACACCTGATCTTTCTTCCTTTCCAGCTTTTGCATTGCGATCATCAGTAATTGTCAATGTATCCTGATGGCATGTTTGATCAATTTCAGTCTACAGAAGTTGGTAAAAATCCTCAATTTCTTCACCTTTGGCCTTAGCGGTCGGTGTGTAAATTTGAATAATGGTTGTATTCACTGGTCTTCCCTGTTGGAGTAGGGGTATTAGCCTATCACCGACAATCTTGTACTTCAGGATAGATCCGGAAACGTTCTTTTGGACAAATCATTCCTCTTCAAGTTGTCATTCCTGGCATGGGAGATGAAATGATAGTCCCATTCAAAATGACCGATACCAATTCCAGTCATTTTGGCTCGCTCATGACGAGGATGTTGATCTTTATGCGTTCCACTTTAGTTTTGACAATTTCCAATCCTAGATTCATGCTTCTTTCATTCCGCGTTCTGATCGTTAATGAAGGTTCGCAGCTATTTCTTCCCATTTTGAATCGTGCCACTTCAGCAAATGAAGGTCCCTAAAGCCTGACGCCATCCACCTCATTAAGGACAGCTCCAACTGGATGAGGCAGCTCTTCCCGAGTTGTCTTTTGAGTGCCTTCTAACCTGGGAGGCTCATCTTCTGGCACTATATCAGTCAGTGTTCCGCTGCTATTCCTACGGTGTTCACTGGCTAGTTCTTTTCAGACGTCAAACGTGGAGTCCTTCTTCGTCTTGCAGCTCAGCTAAAACCTGTCAATCATGGGTGATCCTGTTCGGATCCTAATTCCAGTCGCACAGCTCCCAGCATCACAGCAACACGCAAGCCTCCCCAGTACGACACACGGACAGACAGGTGGGCGATCACAACCATTAATGCAGAGAAGTTCTACGAAGCTATTTGGCCTCATCCACAATTGAACTTCCTTATTAGTAGAGACTGCCAGGTAAAGCATTTTTTTTTCTGCGCCCTTATTGATTGAATTATATTGCAGATGAAGGTTTCCAGAGCGAAGCAGTTTCTCATTAAAGAGTTAGTACCCATATTACGTGATGGCGTTGTTTGAAAGCTTCACAACATGTCACCTGTCTCCCTTCTTAGCCTTGGGTTTCCTATCACCAGCTTTCCTCTGCCCTTTCTCCTCCTAGTCCTTGCCCCTGGGCTGCTGTGCCCTTTTACGGGCCTATCTAATCTTTGTGTTAGGAGCCTATCTAATCTTTGGTGAAGGGTGAGTCTCAGGCTTGACCTCATTACTGAGCTAAAGGGGTGTCAGGGACCTTACTGGCAGGGTTTCTCCCATCTATGACAGCCCAGTAAGTCTGGCCTTTTTTTGTGACTTAGGGATTTTTTTTTCTGCATTTTTTCTCCAGCTCTGTCCAGGACTCACTATTGTCATCCCCGTCACAGAGGATCATTGAAGGATTGCTGACAGGAAACTTCCCTAATATTGTGAATCATGAAAAGCTGACCAACCAAGAAGCTCAAAGAACCGCATAGAGGACAGACGGCAACAGTAAAACACCAAGGCCTGTCCTAATCACACTCTCTAAAACCAAAGACAAAGGCAAAATCCTGCGAGCAGCTCGAGGAAAACAAAAAGTCACACGCAGAGGACAAACAATAAGACTGAGCTCTGATTATTCGGCAGAACCATGCAGGCAAAAGGGCAATGGTTTGACATAGTAAACAAAACAAATTACCAACCAAGAATAAGATATCCTGCAGAACTCTCACTCAAATATGATGCTGAAATTAGGACATTTCCAGATAAGAAAGATTAAGGGACTCTGTAAAAACAGAACCAAAATGACACTAATTACTAAAGGGAGTCCTTTGGTCTTAGGAGAAACAATATCATACCACAGCCTGAATCTAGAATTCAAGAGTTTACTCGCCAGATACCAGTGTAGTAAAAGAACTCCCAACGACTATCCAGAAACAAAGGAATTACAACAGGAAACCAGAAATGTGAAACTCTAATAGACAATATGAGAAAAAAAAAAAAGAGGGACTAATTGGTGGAGGTATAGAAGTTTTCATGCGGGGAATGGCAAGGCAACACCAAGGAATAATAGACTGGTTCAAGCAGGGGAAATTTCAAAGGAACCACAGAGTGCAAAAGAGTACACATCTAAGTAAAGAAGAAAAGGATAAAGTCTCCGTGAAAACAAAATGTACAAAACCAAAAGCAATGACAGCAAAATCCAAAAGCAGAAGGAATTCAGCACAGGAGACTAAGGGGAACAAAGAAAACATCAGCACCACCAAAAAAGCACTTGAAAATGACAGCAAGAACCTGAAACCTAGCAACACTGACACAGAATGTAAACGGCCTAAATGCAACCCGAAAGAGTCAGAGAGCGACAGAATGGATTCCAAAAAAGGCCTATCAACATGCTGTCTACCAGAGGTGCCCCTTACAAACAAAGGAATCAATT
Source organism: Elephas maximus indicus (assembly GCF_024166365.1). Lineage (NCBI taxonomy): Eukaryota > Metazoa > Chordata > Mammalia > Proboscidea > Elephantidae > Elephas > Elephas maximus. The sequence continues at coordinate 13,288,903 of NC_064847.1, forward strand.
CATTAAAAATCAAAAGATGGCAACAACTACGTCAAGCAAACGGCTATCAAAAAAGAGCAGAAGTGACAAGAGTTATTTCAGAGAACAATAGACTTTAAAACAAAGTCTGCCATACGAGACAAAGTAGGGCATTACAGAAAGATGAAAGGGACGATCCACCGTGAAGACATAACCGTAACAAACATTTACGCACCCAACGAAGGACAGCATTCCAATAAACGTGAAACTCAGCTCTAAAGAGAGAAACTGACGGTTCCACAAGAACAGTAGGAGACTTCGACACACCACTCTTGGTGAAGCACAGAACATCTAGAAAGAAATTCAGCAAAGATATACAACAGCTCAAGGGCACAATCAGCCAGCTTGACATATATGTCTTGAACTCACAGACGTATACGGAACACTCCAGCGAGCGGCAGCAAAATACACTTTCTTCTTCAATCCCATCGGGAATATTCTACGCATCAGACCATGCCTTGCCCTTAAACACCAAGCAGCTCAACACCAAGCAGCCAAAGCCAAAGGAAGAAATGATGAAGCAAAAGAACTGAACACGTGATTTCAAAGTGCATCTCGAGAAGACAAAGTATTCTAATGCCATGCACAGAGCTGGAGATAGAAAACCAAAAGGGAAGAACACGCCTGCAATTTCTCCAGCTGAAAGAACTGAAGAAAAAAATCAAACCTTTACTTTCGGTAGTCAAGGATTCTACCGGAAAAATACTAAATGATGCTGGAAGAACCAAAAGATGGACTCAATACACAGAGTCATTCTATACCAAAAAGAACTGCTGGACAACGGACCATTTCATGAGGTAGGTAGCACATGATGAGGAAGGCATGGTACTGAAGGAGGTAATCCAAACCGCACTGAAGGCATTGGCAGAAACAGGAATTATAGCAGTGACGGAATTCCAGCTGAGATGTTTCAACAAACAGATGCAGTGCTGAAAGTGCTCGCTTTTCTACACCAAGAATATTGGAAGGGAACTACTTGGCCAGCCGACTGAAAGAGGTCCATATTTATGGCTATTCCCAAGAAAGGTGATCCAACCGAACGTGGAAATTATCGAACAACACCAGTAACACATGTAAAATTTTGCTGGAGATCATTCAAAAGTGGCTGCAGCAGTATATTGACACGGAACTGCCAGAAATTCAGGCCAGACTCAGAAGACGACGGCCAATCAGGGCCATCCATGCTGATGTCAGATGGATGCCGGCTGAAAGCACCAAATACCTGAAAGATGCTTCCCCGTGTTTTACTGAGTATTCTAAGGCATTCAGGTCTGTGAGTCATAACAAATTATGAATGACATTGTGAAGAATGGGAATTCCAGAACACTTAATTGTGCTCAAGAGGAAACTGTACACAGATCAATCAGCACTTTGGACAGAACAAGGGAATTCTGAGTGGTTTCAATTCAGGAAAGCTGTGTGTCAGGGTTGTACCCTTTTCCCGCACCTATTCGAATGCGAATGCTGAGCAAATGATCCAAGAAGCTGGACTATATGGAGAAGAACGGGGCACTAGGATTGCAGGAAGACTCATTAACCACCTGCGCTATGGAGACGACACAACCTTGCTTGCCTAAAGCAAAGAGGACTTGAAGCACTTACTGATGAAGATCAAAGGCCACAAGCTTCAGTATTGATTCCACCGCAACATAAAGAAAAGAAAAATCTTCACCACTGGAGCAGGAGGCAAAATTCCGATAAGTGGAGAAAAGACGGAAGTTTGGAAGGATTTCTTTTTACTTGGTTCTGCGTTCAGCACCCATGGAAGCAGTGGTGAGGAAATCAAAAGACGAACTGCTTTGGGCAAATCTCCTGTAAAGGACCTCTTTAAGGCGTTGAAAAGCAAAGATACCACCTTGAAGACGAAGGTGTGCCTGACCCAAGGAATGGTATTTCAATCACATCATATGCATGTGAAAACTGGACAATGAAGAAGGAAGACTGAAGAACTGACGCCTTTGAAGTGCGGCGTTGGTGAAGAATATTGCATGCAGCATGGACCGCCAAAAGAACGCACAAATCTGTCTTGGAAGAGGTAAAACCGGAATGCTTCTTCGAAACAAGGTTGGTGAGACTGCATCCGACATAGTTTGGACGCGTTGGCAGGGGAGATCAGTCCCCGGAGAAGGAAATCGTGCTTGGTACAGGACAGGGTCGGCTAAATAGAGGAAGGCCCTCCACGATGAGGACTGACACAGTGGCTGAAAGCACAGGCTCAAGGAAAAGAAGGATTTTAAGCATGGCGCAGGACAGTGAATTCTTTCCTCTGTGGTACCTCGGGTACCTATGAATTGGAAATAACTTGATGGCCCTTAACAACAACAAAAGCCGCAATAAAAAGACAAGTAATCCGATTTAAAACAGGGCAAAAGCAATGAACGGACACTTCACCGAAGTGTATGGTACCATCGGTTCCGCATCCTATGCCACCTCATGAAATGGTCGAATGTCGACCAGTTCTTTCGGGTATAATCACTCCGTGTATTCCTTGCATCTTGTTTAGACGCCTCCTGCATCATTTAATATGTTGCCCATAGAATCTTTCACCACTGCAACACAAGGCTTGAGTTTTCTCTTCCGTTCTTTCAGCTTGAGAAATGCCAAGCATGTTCTTCCCTTCTGGTTTTCTAACTCCAGGTTTCTGCACATGTTCCATTACTTTGTCTTCTCGAGCTGCTCTTTGAAATCTTCTCTTCAGCTTTTTTACTTCGTCATTTCTCCTTTTGCTTTAGCTGCCTGACGTTGCAGAGCAAATTTCAGAGTCTCTTCTGACATCCTTCTTGGTCTTGTATTTCTTTCCTGTCTTCTCAGTGACCTCTTGCTTTCTTCAGGGATGATGTCCTTGATGTCATTCCACAACTCGCCTAGTCTTCATTCATTAGTGTGCAATGTATCGAATCTCTTTCTGAGACGGTCTGTAAATTCAGGTAGGATACACTCAAGGTCGTACTTTGGCTCTCATCGACTTGTTCTCATTCTCTTCAGTTTCGACTTGAACTGGCCTATGTGCAGTTGATGGTCCGTTCCACAGCTGGTCCCTGACCTTGTTCCACCATCTCTTTTCATAGAGGTAGTTGTCATGATTCCCGTGTATTCTACCTGATGAGACCCATGTATGACCGTTTACCTCGCTGAAAAAGCTACTTGCCGTGAAGAAGTCGTTGATCGTGCAAAGCTCTGTCGTGCAATCTCTAACATGCTTTCTATCAACAATGTCAGATTTTCCAACACCTGATCTTTCTTCCTTTCCAGCTTTTGCATTGCGATCATCAGTAATTGTCAATGTATCCTGATGGCATGTTTGATCAATTTCAGTCTACAGAAGTTGGTAAAAATCCTCAATTTCTTCACCTTTGGCCTTAGCGGTCGGTGTGTAAATTTGAATAATGGTTGTATTCACTGGTCTTCCCTGTTGGAGTAGGGGTATTAGCCTATCACCGACAATCTTGTACTTCAGGATAGATCCGGAAACGTTCTTTTGGACAAATCATTCCTCTTCAAGTTGTCATTCCTGGCATGGGAGATGAAATGATAGTCCCATTCAAAATGACCGATACCAATTCCAGTCATTTTGGCTCGCTCATGACGAGGATGTTGATCTTTATGCGTTCCACTTTAGTTTTGACAATTTCCAATCCTAGATTCATGCTTCTTTCATTCCGCGTTCTGATCGTTAATGAAGGTTCGCAGCTATTTCTTCCCATTTTGAATCGTGCCACTTCAGCAAATGAAGGTCCCTAAAGCCTGACGCCATCCACCTCATTAAGGACAGCTCCAACTGGATGAGGCAGCTCTTCCCGAGTTGTCTTTTGAGTGCCTTCTAACCTGGGAGGCTCATCTTCTGGCACTATATCAGTCAGTGTTCCGCTGCTATTCCTACGGTGTTCACTGGCTAGTTCTTTTCAGACGTCAAACGTGGAGTCCTTCTTCGTCTTGCAGCTCAGCTAAAACCTGTCAATCATGGGTGATCCTGTTCGGATCCTAATTCCAGTCGCACAGCTCCCAGCATCACAGCAACACGCAAGCCTCCCCAGTACGACACACGGACAGACAGGTGGGCGATCACAACCATTAATGCAGAGAAGTTCTACGAAGCTATTTGGCCTCATCCACAATTGAACTTCCTTATTAGTAGAGACTGCCAGGTAAAGCATTTTTTTTTCTGCGCCCTTATTGATTGAATTATATTGCAGATGAAGGTTTCCAGAGCGAAGCAGTTTCTCATTAAAGAGTTAGTACCCATATTACGTGATGGCGTTGTTTGAAAGCTTCACAACATGTCACCTGTCTCCCTTCTTAGCCTTGGGTTTCCTATCACCAGCTTTCCTCTGCCCTTTCTCCTCCTAGTCCTTGCCCCTGGGCTGCTGTGCCCTTTTACGGGCCTATCTAATCTTTGTGTTAGGAGCCTATCTAATCTTTGGTGAAGGGTGAGTCTCAGGCTTGACCTCATTACTGAGCTAAAGGGGTGTCAGGGACCTTACTGGCAGGGTTTCTCCCATCTATGACAGCCCAGTAAGTCTGGCCTTTTTTTGTGACTTAGGGATTTTTTTTTCTGCATTTTTTCTCCAGCTCTGTCCAGGACTCACTATTGTCATCCCCGTCACAGAGGATCATTGAAGGATTGCTGACAGGAAACTTCCCTAATATTGTGAATCATGAAAAGCTGACCAACCAAGAAGCTCAAAGAACCGCATAGAGGACAGACGGCAACAGTAAAACACCAAGGCCTGTCCTAATCACACTCTCTAAAACCAAAGACAAAGGCAAAATCCTGCGAGCAGCTTGAGAAAAACAAAAAGTCACACGCAGAGGACAAACAATAAGACTGAGCTCTGATTATTCGGCAGAACCATGCAGGCAAAAGGGCAATGGTTTGACATAGTAAACAAAACAAATTACCAACCAAGAATAAGATATCCTGCAGAACTCTCACTCAAATATGATGCTGAAATTAGGACATTTCCAGATAAGAAAGATTAAGGGACTCTGTAAAAACAGAACCAAAATGACACTAATTACTAAAGGGAGTCCTTTGGTCTTAGGAGAAACAATATCATACCACAGCCTGAATCTAGAATTCAAGAGTTTACTCGCCAGATACCAGTGTAGTAAAAGAACTCCCAACGACTATCCAGAAACAAAGGAATTACAACAGGAAACCAGAAATGTGAAACTCTAATAGACAATATGAGAAAAAAAAAAAAGAGGGACTAATTGGTGGAGGTATAGAAGTTTTCATGCGGGGAATGGCAAGGCAACACCAAGGAATAATAGACTGGTTCAAGCAGGGGAAATTTCAAAGGAACCACAGAGTGCAAAAGAGTACACATCTAAGTAAAGAAGAAAAGGATAAAGTCTCCGTGAAAACAAAATGTACAAAACCAAAAGCAATGACAGCAAAATCCAAAAGCAGAAGGAATTCAGCACAGGAGACTAAGGGGAACAAAGAAAACATCAGCACCACCAAAAAAGCACTTGAAAATGACAGCAAGAACCTGAAACCTAGCAACACTGACACAGAATGTAAACGGCCTAAATGCAACCCGAAAGAGTCAGAGAGCGACAGAATGGATTCCAAAAAAGGCCTATCAACATGCTGTCTACCAGAGGTGCCCCTTACAAACAAAGGAATCAATTCATTAAAAATCAAAAGATGGCAACAACTACGTCAAGCAAACGGCTATCAAAAAAGAGCAGAAGTGACAAGAGTTATTTCAGAGAACAATAGACTTTAAAACAAAGTCTGCCATACGAGACAAAGTAGGGCATTACAGAAAGATGAAAGGGACGATCCACCGTGAAGACATAACCGTAACAAACATTTACGCACCCAACGAAGGACAGCATTCCAATAAACGTGAAACTCAGCTCTAAAGAGAGAAACTGACGGTTCCACAAGAACAGTAGGAGACTTCGACACACCACTCTTGGTGAAGCACAGAACATCTAGAAAGAAATTCAGCAAAGATATACAACAGCTCAAGGGCACAATCAGCCAGCTTGACATATATGTCTTGAACTCACAGACGTATACGGAACACTCCAGCGAGCGGCAGCAAAATACACTTTCTTCTTCAATCCCATCGGGAATATTCTACGCATCAGACCATGCCTTGCCCTTAAACACCAAGCAGCTCAACACCAAGCAGCCAAAGCCAAAGGAAGAAATGATGAAGCAAAAGAACTGAACACGTGATTTCAAAGTGCATCTCGAGAAGACAAAGTATTCTAATGCCATGCACAGAGCTGGAGATAGAAAACCAAAAGGGAAGAACACGCCTGCAATTTCTCCAGCTGAAAGAACTGAAGAAAAAAATCAAACCTTTACTTTCGGTAGTCAAGGATTCTACCGGAAAAATACTAAATGATGCTGGAAGAACCAAAAGATGGACTCAATACACAGAGTCATTCTATACCAAAAAGAACTGCTGGACAACGGACCATTTCATGAGGTAGGTAGCACATGATGAGGAAGGCATGGTACTGAAGGAGGTAATCCAAACCGCACTGAAGGCATTGGCAGAAACAGGAATTATAGCAGTGACGGAATTCCAGCTGAGATGTTTCAACAAACAGATGCAGTGCTGAAAGTGCTCGCTTTTCTACACCAAGAATATTGGAAGGGAACTACTTGGCCAGCCGACTGAAAGAGGTCCATATTTATGGCTATTCCCAAGAAAGGTGATCCAACCGAACGTGGAAATTATCGAACAACACCAGTAACACATGTAAAATTTTGCTGGAGATCATTCAAAAGTGGCTGCAGCAGTATATTGACACGGAACTGCCAGAAATTCAGGCCAGACTCAGAAGACGACGGCCAATCAGGGCCATCCATGCTGATGTCAGATGGATGCCGGCTGAAAGCACCAAATACCTGAAAGATGCTTCCCCGTGTTTTACTGAGTATTCTAAGGCATTCAGGTCTGTGAGTCATAACAAATTATGAATGACATTGTGAAGAATGGGAATTCCAGAACACTTAATTGTGCTCAAGAGGAAACTGTACACAGATCAATCAGCACTTTGGACAGAACAAGGGAATTCTGAGTGGTTTCAATTCAGGAAAGCTGTGTGTCAGGGTTGTACCCTTTTCCCGCACCTATTCGAATGCGAATGCTGAGCAAATGATCCAAGAAGCTGGACTATATGGAGAAGAACGGGGCACTAGGATTGCAGGAAGACTCATTAACCACCTGCGCTATGGAGACGACACAACCTTGCTTGCCTAAAGCAAAGAGGACTTGAAGCACTTACTGATGAAGATCAAAGGCCACAAGCTTCAGTATTGATTCCACCGCAACATAAAGAAAAGAAAAATCTTCACCACTGGAGCAGGAGGCAAAATTCCGATAAGTGGAGAAAAGACGGAAGTTTGGAAGGATTTCTTTTTACTTGGTTCTGCGTTCAGCACCCATGGAAGCAGTGGTGAGGAAATCAAAAGACGAACTGCTTTGGGCAAATCTCCTGTAAAGGACCTCTTTAAGGCGTTGAAAAGCAAAGATACCACCTTGAAGACGAAGGTGTGCCTGACCCAAGGAATGGTATTTCAATCACATCATATGCATGTGAAAACTGGACAATGAAGAAGGAAGACTGAAGAACTGACGCCTTTGAAGTGCGGCGTTGGTGAAGAATATTGCATGCAGCATGGACCGCCAAAAGAACGCACAAATCTGTCTTGGAAGAGGTAAAACCGGAATGCTTCTTCGAAACAAGGTTGGTGAGACTGCATCCGACATAGTTTGGACGCGTTGGCAGGGGAGATCAGTCCCCGGAGAAGGAAATCGTGCTTGGTACAGGACAGGGTCGGCTAAATAGAGGAAGGCCCTCCACGATGAGGACTGACACAGTGGCTGAAAGCACAGGCTCAAGGAAAAGAAGGATTTTAAGCATGGCGCAGGACAGTGAATTCTTTCCTCTGTGGTACCTCGGGTACCTATGAATTGGAAATAACTTGATGGCCCTTAACAACAACAAAAGCCGCAATAAAAAGACAAGTAATCCGATTTAAAACAGGGCAAAAGCAATGAACGGACACTTCACCGAAGTGTATGGTACCATCGGTTCCGCATCCTATGCCACCTCATGAAATGGTCGAATGTCGACCAGTTCTTTCGGGTATAATCACTCCGTGTATTCCTTGCATCTTGTTTAGACGCCTCCTGCATCATTTAATATGTTGCCCATAGAATCTTTCACCACTGCAACACAAGGCTTGAGTTTTCTCTTCCGTTCTTTCAGCTTGAGAAATGCCAAGCATGTTCTTCCCTTCTGGTTTTCTAACTCCAGGTTTCTGCACATGTTCCATTACTTTGTCTTCTCGAGCTGCTCTTTGAAATCTTCTCTTCAGCTTTTTTACTTCGTCATTTCTCCTTTTGCTTTAGCTGCCTGACGTTGCAGAGCAAATTTCAGAGTCTCTTCTGACATCCTTCTTGGTCTTGTATTTCTTTCCTGTCTTCTCAGTGACCTCTTGCTTTCTTCAGGGATGATGTCCTTGATGTCATTCCACAACTCGCCTAGTCTTCATTCATTAGTGTGCAATGTATCGAATCTCTTTCTGAGACGGTCTGTAAATTCAGGTAGGATACACTCAAGGTCGTACTTTGGCTCTCATCGACTTGTTCTCATTCTCTTCAGTTTCGACTTGAACTGGCCTATGTGCAGTTGATGGTCCGTTCCACAGCTGGTCCCTGACCTTGTTCCACCATCTCTTTTCATAGAGGTAGTTGTCATGATTCCCGTGTATTCTACCTGATGAGACCCATGTATGACCGTTTACCTCGCTGAAAAAGCTACTTGCCGTGAAGAAGTCGTTGATCGTGCAAAGCTCTGTCGTGCAATCTCTAACATGCTTTCTATCAACAATGTCAGATTTTCCAACACCTGATCTTTCTTCCTTTCCAGCTTTTGCATTGCGATCATCAGTAATTGTCAATGTATCCTGATGGCATGTTTGATCAATTTCAGTCTACAGAAGTTGGTAAAAATCCTCAATTTCTTCACCTTTGGCCTTAGCGGTCGGTGTGTAAATTTGAATAATGGTTGTATTCACTGGTCTTCCCTGTTGGAGTAGGGGTATTAGCCTATCACCGACAATCTTGTACTTCAGGATAGATCCGGAAACGTTCTTTTGGACAAATCATTCCTCTTCAAGTTGTCATTCCTGGCATGGGAGATGAAATGATAGTCCCATTCAAAATGACCGATACCAATTCCAGTCATTTTGGCTCGCTCATGACGAGGATGTTGATCTTTATGCGTTCCACTTTAGTTTTGACAATTTCCAATCCTAGATTCATGCTTCTTTCATTCCGCGTTCTGATCGTTAATGAAGGTTCGCAGCTATTTCTTCCCATTTTGAATCGTGCCACTTCAGCAAATGAAGGTCCCTAAAGCCTGACGCCATCCACCTCATTAAGGACAGCTCCAACTGGATGAGGCAGCTCTTCCCGAGTTGTCTTTTGAGTGCCTTCTAACCTGGGAGGCTCATCTTCTGGCACTATATCAGTCAGTGTTCCGCTGCTATTCCTACGGTGTTCACTGGCTAGTTCTTTTCAGACGTCAAACGTGGAGTCCTTCTTCGTCTTGCAGCTCAGCTAAAACCTGTCAATCATGGGTGATCCTGTTCGGATCCTAATTCCAGTCGCACAGCTCCCAGCATCACAGCAACACGCAAGCCTCCCCAGTACGACACACGGACAGACAGGTGGGCGATCACAACCATTAATGCAGAGAAGTTCTACGAAGCTATTTGGCCTCATCCACAATTGAACTTCCTTATTAGTAGAGACTGCCAGGTAAAGCATTTTTTTTTCTGCGCCCTTATTGATTGAATTATATTGCAGATGAAGGTTTCCAGAGCGAAGCAGTTTCTCATTAAAGAGTTAGTACCCATATTACGTGATGGCGTTGTTTGAAAGCTTCACAACATGTCACCTGTCTCCCTTCTTAGCCTTGGGTTTCCTATCACCAGCTTTCCTCTGCCCTTTCTCCTCCTAGTCCTTGCCCCTGGGCTGCTGTGCCCTTTTACGGGCCTATCTAATCTTTGTGTTAGGAGCCTATCTAATCTTTGGTGAAGGGTGAGTCTCAGGCTTGACC